>NC_133157.1:101029456-105829456 GCF_040802235.1 Manis javanica
GGAGCAACTGGCCATAGCTGGAGAGCAGTGTGGGAGTGGGTTTGGGGGAAGCTCAAGTTTTGGACCATTTGAGATGTCAAGTAGGTAGTTCCATATAACAGTCTGGAGTTTGAAGGGGAAGTCTGGGTTGGAGATCAGAATTTGAGGAATATATTCATAGATGAAGTTTAAAGCCATGAGTTGGTGAGATCACCGAGCAAGTGGGATTTAGGTTAAGTAGTAAATACAGCTATCACTAATTGGGTGCTTTAGAGTTATTCTTACCTTTAAGAGAATTACCTGTCTCAACAGGGTAGACTTCCAATTTGTATGAGTAATTTTATTACTCTGTTCTGAATTATTTAAGAGAAGAGAAAAGGCTGCCTTTCAGTTGTAGTGGCTGATGAGTTTATATACAAATGAAAACTGCTGGTTTTAATAGGATTAGGATTAAAATTTCTAAGTGAAACCTAGCAGGTAGAATGAGTCATGGGTCCACAGAGTGCGTAGTATGCCTGCCATCCACAGGCAAACGTATAAATCGACTGGGGAACAGGCAAATAAGTCCTCATCAAGCTTACCCAGGTTAGGAATTTGAAATGAGTCTTGCCATTGGGGTAGGAAGGTGACAATGTCATGGAGTGCTTACTGATTTTGACCACGCCAACTCAGAGGCAAAGTAAGTTTCAGAGCAAAGAATATTATAAGAGATTGAAGAAGGTTATTTCATAATGACAAAGGGTCATTTAATCAGGAAGACATAATCTAAACATCTATGCATCTAATTACAGAAACTCAAAATACATGAAACAAAAGTAATGGAATTGAGAAATGGGCAAATATACAAAGAGAGATTTCAGTACCCCCTTCTCAACACAATAGAACAAGGAGAAAGTCAGGATTTGACATTATCAGCCAGCTTCAGCTTGACCTAATTGACATTTTTAGACCACTGCCCATTAACTGCCAAGTACACATTTGCTTCAAATGCACATGGGACATTTACCAAGATAAACCATACTATGGGCCATAAAACAAGTCTCAGTGAATTTAAAAGGACTTAGATCATGCAAAGTGTTTGCTCTGACCACAATGGAATTAAATCAGGATTATCAATTGAGATCTAGCAAACCCTTAAATATTTGGAAACTAACAAACTTCTAAATGTATTGGTCAGAGCAGAAAACAAAAGGAGAATTAGGACATTTTGAAATAAATGAAAATGGAAGTACACATAGCAAAAGTCATGAGAAATAGAACAGTGCTTAGGATATTGGTAACAACAACAAAAAAAATGACCTAAGCTACCTCCTTAAACTACAGTAAGAAGTGTAAGTGAAACCTAATGCAGACAGAAGAAAGGAAATGAGGTTCAGAATGGAAATCAAGGAAATTTTTAAAAAGTAAAACAATAGAGAACATGCATAAAACCAAAAGCTGGTTCTCTGAGTAGATCAATTAGGTTGATAAACCTAATAAAGAAATAATAAAAACTGCCAAAAGATTTGGCAACTTAGGTGAAATGGAAAAGTTCCTTAAGACAAATTACCAAAGCTCCCTCCAGAATTAGATTTTTCTAAAAACTACAACAAAATTACAATGTGTCTCATAAACTTTAATACAATAAATCTTTTTTTAAAAATTTAGCAAATCAGGGGGCAGAGCCAGGATGGCAGCATGAGTAGAGCAGTGGAAATCTCCGAAAAACACATATATCTATGAAAATATAACAAAGAAAACTCTTCCTAAAATAGAGACCAGAGGACACAGGACAACATCCAGACCACATCCACACCTGCAAGAACCCAGCGCCTTGCAAAGGGGGTAAGATACAAGTCCTGGCCTGGCGGGACCCGAGCGCCCCTTCCCCCAGCTCCCAGCGGGTGAAAAGAAACCGGAGCGGTTTTTTTTTTTTTGGCGAGTGCTTTATGGAAGCCTTTAAAGGACAGGGTCCCTGGTGCTAGGGAGGCAGGGCGGCGGGACCGGTGAGTGGGTGCCTGGGACTGGCACCTGAGGACAAAGAATATCGAGCGTTTTTCCCTGCGGGACCCGTGGGCGGGTGCCTGAGACCGGTGCCTGAGGATGGAGAAAATCGCGTTTTTCCCTTTTTTTTCTCTTTTTGGCAAGTGCTTTTTGGAAGCCTTAAAGGGACAGGGACCCCGGTGCTAGGGAGGCAGAGCAGCAGGACCGGTGAGCGGGTGCCTGGGACCGGCGCCTGAGGACAAAGAATATCGCGCGTTTTTCCCTGCAGAACCAGTGGGCGGGTGCCTGAGACCGGCGCCTGAGGACGGAGGAAATCGTGCGTTTTTCCCCTTTTCTTTTCTCTTTTTGGCGAGTGCTTTTTGGAAGCCTTAAAGGGACAGGGACCCCAATACCAGCGAAACAGGGCAGCAAGACTGGTGAGCGGGTGCCTGAGACCTGCGCCTGGGGACAAAGAAAATCGCGCGTTTTTCCCAATACTAGGGAGGCAGGGCGGCGGGACCGGTGGGCGGGGGCCTGGGGCTGGCGCCTGAGGACAAAGAAAATCGCGCATTTCTCCCGTTTTTTTCTTTTTGGCAAGTGCTTTTTGGAGGCCTTAGGGGGACAGGGACCCCAGTGCCAGGGAGGCAGGGCGGCAGGGCCAGTGAGAAGGTGCCTGGGACCGGTGCCTGGGGACGGAGAGGGTCGCGCATTTCTCCCTTTATTTTTGGCGAGTGTTTTTTGGAGGCCTTGGAGGGACGGGGACACCAGTGCTAGGGAGGCAGGGCGGCAGGACCGGTGGGCGGGTGCCTGGGACCGGCGCCTGAGGACAAACGATATTGCGCGTTTTTCCCTTTTTTTTTTTTTTTGCGGGTACTTTTTGGAAGCCTTGAAGGGACAGGGACCCCAGTGCTAGGCAGGTAGGGCAGCAGGACCAGTGAGCGGGTGCCTGGGACCGGCGCCTGAGGACAAAAAAAATCACGTATTTTTTCCTTTTTTTTTAATTTTTTTTTATCTGTTTCCTCTCTCATTGTTGCTGTTGTTGTTTTGGTTTGGAGAGTGCTTTTTGGAAGTCTTGAAGGGGCAGGATAGGACACTTAGACCAGAGGCAGGGAATCTGGGCATCTCTGGGCGCTCTAACCCCCTGGGCAACAAGGACCACAGAGGCCCCTTACGGAGATAAATAGCCTCCCGGCCGCTCTCCCTCCAATGGGGCTCCACCATTTTGGAGGAGCAGCCCCAGCCAGGCCATGCCCACAGCAACAGCAGAGATAAACTCCATAGCAAATGGGCAGGTAGCAGAAGCCCTGTCTGCGCACAGCTGACAAGCATAAGCCACTAGAGGTCGCTATTCTCCCAGGAGAGGAAGGCCACAAACCAACAAGAAGGGAAGCTCTTCCAGCGGTCACTCTACCAGCTCTGCAAACTATCTCTATCACCATGAAAAGGCAAAACTACAGGCAGACAAAGATCACAGAGACAACACCTGAGAAGGAGACAGACCTAACCAGTCCTCCTGAAAAATAATTCAAAATAAAAATCGTGAACATGCTGACAGAGATACAGAGAAAAATGCAAGAGCAATGGGATGAGATGCAGAGAAAAATGCAAGAGCAATGGGATGAAGTCCGGAGGGAGATCACAGATGTCAGGAAGGAGATCACAGAAGTGAAACAATCCCTGGAAGGATTTATAAGCAGAATGGATAAGATGCAAGAGGCCATTGAAGGAATAGAAGCCAGAGAACAGGAACGCATGTTTTCTACCTTTATCTTGCATCTACCTACCACTTCAGCATTTTATTAAAAATAAAAATAATATTAATAATAATAAAAGGAGAAATGTGGGATCAACATATAAATCAAGTATAAAAATCAAATGAATATTCATATTTGACCTGTTTGTTTATAGTTCATAATGCGTGATCAAAACCAAAAGTTTCTGTGATGAATGCCCTTGTACTGTTCACCATCTAAGAATTTATTCACTATGTAAGAATTCGTTCACCATGTAAGAACTTGTTCGTTATGCTTCAGAAGATTGGAGACTGACGAGAAAAAAAATTTTAGCAAATCAATTACAATATATACAAAATATAGTACATTGTAAACAAGTAGAAATTACTCCGAAATGATTGTGTGGCATATCTAGATGAGTAATGCTTGAAATACATAATTTCCATGGCCCAGGAGTGGCATTGTAAAGCCACTGAAATTTACTCTATGCTTCTAGGAGCTTAGGTGGAGCCAGGGCTTCATTAGAAGTCAAGGAGCACAGTTATTCATCACCAAGGGGCAGCATGTGCCAGTGTGATCAGATGACAAGTAGAGCCCAGGCAGCTCTTGTTCAAATCCTGCCTGAATCACTAAATAGCTGTGAGACCATGATTTACCTGACCTCACTTAACTTCAATACTTTTATCTCCAGAATGAGGAAAATAATTGTACCTACAGTGTTGGGAGAACTAAATGAGTACTGTACTCACTCAAATGTTTTTAAAAAAAAAGTGTTCAAAAGAGTATAAGGCCTTCCCCTAAAAAGGAATGAGTTTCAGACTGTCAAAACAATGCAGTTAGGTAGGAACTGTAAAGATAATTCACAGCTTAAGATTTGCTAGAGTTTGTAAAATAAGCTAACATACAGAGGTAACCTTCATTTCTGGCTCTTCCTATTATTATGAGAAATTAAATGAGTCTCTTAGGTCACTATGGCCCAAATTACAAAAGGAAAAGGGACATGAAAAGTGGAGCCAGTAATATCGTGGGGCCAGCTTATATTGACTTGTGAGAATCATTAAATTTTCAGGAATTTTATGAACTGGTATTAAACAGCCATTATTAAAAAGTAAATTATATAAACTTGCAGTAAGTAAATTATATAAAAGAGTAATACAAGAAAAATTTACATAATATTCCTGATGAACATTAATACAAATCTTCAACAAAATATGAGCAAACAATTCAACAGCCCATTAAAAGGATTATACACCATGACCAAATGGGATTTATTCCTGAAATGCAATGATGGTTTAACATGCAGAAATCAATCATACCACATTAACAGAATTAAGGAAAAAACCCATATGCTCATCTCAACTGAAGAGGAAAAAGCATTTGACAATACCTTTTCATGATAAAAACACTCAACAAACTAGGAAAAGAAGGACTATCTCAACACAATAAGGGCCTACATGACACAACCTCACAGCTGACATAATTCTCAGTGGTGACTGAAAACATCTAAGATCATAAACGTCACAGGATGCCTGCTTCACCACTTCTATTCAACATAAAACTGGAAGTCCTAGTCAGAGCAATTAGGCAAGAAAAAGAATAAAAGGTATGCAAATTGGAAAGGAAATAGAATTATCTTGTTCACAGATGACATGAACTTAAATGTAGATAACCTTAAAGATTAAAAAATAAAATAAAATTTCGAATAACCAAACTCAGCAAAACCATGGGATAGAAAATCAACATACAGAAGTGTTTTCAGAGGACAAGCCAAGATGGCCACATGAGTAGGGCAGCGGAAATCGACTAAAACCATATGTATTTTTGAAAATACAGCGAATACAACTATTCCTAAAATAGAGACCAGAAGATACAATACACCAGCCAGGCTACATCTACATCTGTGAAAACTCAGCATCTCACAAAGGGGGTAAGATATAAGCCACATCCCAGTGGGACATGAGCACTCCCCTCACCCCAGCTCCCCAGCAGGAAGAAAGGAGTTGGAGCGGGGAGGGAGTGGAAGCCAAGGACTGCTAAACAACCAGCTCTAGTAGTCCAAACTGGAAGCGCAGACACACATTGCATGGTGTGCTGGATATTAGAGAAACAGCAAAGTAAAATCTGCAAGTGGGTCTCCACAGCCGTCTCCCCTGGGACAAAAGAAAAGTGAGTGCTTTTTGAAAGTCTTAAAGGGACAGGGGCCTCACACATGGATGGAAGCATTCTAGCACACTCAGCCCAGCAGCTGGGAATCCCAGGAACATCTGGTACCCCAGCGCCCTGGGAGGCAACGCAGCCCTGAGGGCCCTCATGGTGATAAAGAGCCTGCCAGTCGTTCCCCTTCCAACACAGCCCTGCCGCAGCGGCCGAGTGGCCAGAGAGAGGCCGTGCACCTGCTTGCAGTGGCAGGGCAGCCAGGGAGCAGCCATGCCCACAGAATCCACCCAGAATCTCCCAGAATGCTACTTCCCACACAAGACCCTGAGGCTGCCATCAATGCGCAGCTGCCTGACACAAGCAGAGGAAACCAGGGCAAGGCAGGAAGGGGTGCTGTTCTCACAGGAGAGCACACCCAGCATGCCTGCCACTCCACCCAGGGCTCTGGGCTACCCTGACGGCGACCCCTCCCATGACAGCTTAGGGGATTAATCCGGAGGGTGCACCAGGTATGCGGATAATCAACACAGGCCGTGGAGCAGGGCAAGGCAACCAGCAAGCCAAAAAGGACTTTGTTCTCCTAGCTGACACACGTGCTACCTGCCTAAAACTAACTCTATTGCCATGAAAAGGAAGAAGAATTTGGTCCAGTCCAGAATCACCCACACCAACCCCCAAGAGAGGGCCTGGGGAGATAGATTTAACCAATCTTCATGAAGAAGAATTCAAAATAAAGGTCACAACCATGCTGATGGACCTGCAGAGAAATTAGGCAAGAGCTGAAGGATAAAACAATCTCAGGAAGAACTTAAGAGCAGACTGGACAAGGTGCAAGAGGCCATCAATGTAATAGAAATCAGAGAACAGGAACACAGAGAAGCTGAGGCAGAGAGAGACAAAAGGATCTGCAGGAATGAAAGAATATTAAGAGAATTGTGTGACCAATCCAAATGGAAAAATATCCGCACTATAGGGGTACCAGAGGAAGAGAGAGTAAAAGGGACAGAAAGTGTCTTTGAAGAAATAATTGCTGAAAACTTCCCCAAACTGGGGAAGGTAATAGTCTCAGACCGTAGAAGCTCACAGAACTCCCAACACAAGGTACCCAAGTAGGACAACACAAAGACATATAGTAATTAAAATGGCAAAGATCAAAGACAAGGACAGAGTATTAAAGGCAGCCAGAGAGAGGAAAAAGGTCACCTACAAAGGAAAACCCATCAGGCTATCATCAGACTTCTCAACAGAACCTTACAGGACAGAAGAGAATGGCATGAAAGAGAATGCAATGAAAGAGAAGGGCCTACAATCAAGAATACTGTATCCAGCATGAATATCATTTAAATATGGAAAAGGGATTAAAGAATTCCCAGACAAGCAAAAGTTGAGGGAATTTGCCTCCCACAAACCAACTCTACAGGAATTTTAAAGGGACTGTTCTAGATGGAAGCACTCCTTAGGCTAAATAGATGTCAACAGAGAAAAATAAAATCACATCAAAGAGAGTAGACCAACCAAATACTAACTAAAGGCAAAAATAAAATCAACTATTCACAAAAGCAGTCAAAACACAAAAGAGTACAGAATAAAACAACATTTAAAGAATGGACAAGGAGGAATAAGAAGGGAGAGAAATAATCATCAGACTGTGCTTATAATAGCTTAATAAGAGAGTTAAGTTAGACAGATAGTAAAGAAGCTACCCTTGAACCTTTGGTAACCACAAATATAAAGCCTGCAATGGCAATAAGTAAATACCTATCTATAATCACCATAAATGTAAATGGACTAAATGCACCAATCAAAAGACACAGAGTAATAGAATGGATAAAAAAGCAAGACACATCCATATTCTGCTTACAAGAGACTCACCTCAAACCCAAAGACATACACAGACTAAAAGTCAAGGAATGGAGAAAGATATTTCACTCAAACAATAGGGAGAAAAAGCAGGTGTTGCAGTACTTGTATCTGACAAAATAGACTTCAAAACAAAGCAAGCAACAAGAGGAAAAAAAGGACATTATATAATGATAAATGGGTCAGTCCAACAAGAAGATATAACCATATAAATATATATGCACCCAATACAGGAGCACCAACATATGTGAAACAAATACTAACAGAACTAAAGTAGGAAATAGAATGGAATGTATTCGTTCTAGGAGAGTTAAACATACCACTCACTCCAAAGGAGAGATCCACAAGACACAAAATAAGTAAGGACACAGAGTCACTGAACAACACACTAGAAGAGATGGACTTAACAGACATCTACAAAACTCTACACCCAAAAGCAGCAGGGTACACATTCTTCTCAAGTGCACATGGAAGATTTTCCAGAATAGACCATATACTAGGCCACAAAAAGAGCCTCAGTAAATTCAAAAAGATTGAAATTCTAACAACCAACTCAGACCACAAAGGCATAAAACTAGAAATAAGTTGTACAAAGAAAACAAAAAGGCAGGGAGAGGATTGAAGATGGTGGTGTGAGAGGAGAGACAGAGGCTTCCTCCTAAAACTGGATACAATTAGAAAATTTAATTGGCACAACTAATCCTGAGAGAGCAACAGGAAAGAGGATGGCATCAGACTGCACACACCTGGAGAAAAGAGCAGACCTCAGCAAACAGGGTAAAGTACCAGAGCTGTGGCTCCACGGGACCCGAGCCCCTCCCCCACCCCAGCTCACCAGCGGGAGGAAAACAAATGGAGCAGGGAGGGAGTGGAAGGATTGGGACTGCTGAATACCTAGCTCCGGAGATCTGTGCTGGGAGCACAAACCTACATTTCATGGTGCTTTCATGAGACTCGCATTACTACTGGGTTGGAAAGTTAATACAGGCAGAGTTCCTGGGGAGACAGGGATTCCGGCTGCTTGTGGAAAGCAGGGATCCATATCTGGCTGCTCTGGGACAAAAACTTATACCTGTGTGACTGGCCCACTGGCACAGGCAGTGGAGAAAGGCAAAGCATCTGGGAGGTGGGGAACAGCTCTTTTGTACCCCCAGGCACCAGTACTGCTCCCCTGCGACCCCCAACATTGCTTCAGGGGCTCAGCAGCTCCAGAATAGAGCTTCTGGACATTAAAGGGCACCATATACAAACACGAAATGCCAAAGGACTCTTGTCCAGAGAAAATTGTTAATACAACTCCCGAGAAAGATTTAAATGATATGGACCTCATGACTCTTCCTGAAAGGGAGTTCAAAATAAAAATCATCAACATCCTAATGGAGGTACAGAAATACATCTAAGAACTCAGGAATGAATTCAGGTCAGAGATCCAATCATTAAAGAACACGATGGAGGGTATTAAAAGCAGATTGGATATGGTGGAGGAGACAATAAATGAAATAGAAACCAGAGAAGAGGAATACAAAGAAGCTGAAGCACAGAGAGAAAAAAGGATCTGTAAGAATGAAAGAATATTGAGAGAACTGTGTGACCAATCCAAGCGGAACAATATTTGCATTATAGGGATACCAGAAGAAGAAGAGAGAGAGAAAGGGATAGAAAGTATCTGTGAGGAGGTAGTTGCTGAAAACTTCCCCAATCTGGGATAGGACATAGTCTGTCAGGCCATGGAGATCTACAGATCCCCCAACACAAGGGACCCCAAAGAAGACAACAGCAAGACACATAGTAATTAAAATGGGAAAGATGAAGGATAAGGACAGACTGTGAAAAGCAGCCAGAGGCAGAAATAAGATCACATACAAAGGAAAGCCCATCAGACTAACATCAGACTTCTCAGCAGAAACCTTACAGGCCAGAAGGGAGTGGCATGATATATTAAATGCCATGAAGCAGAAGGGCCTGGAACCAAGATTACTTTATCCAGCAAGATTATCAATTAAATTTGAAGGAGGGATTAAACAATTTCCAGATGAGCAAAAGCTGAGAGACTTTACCTCCCACAAACCATCTCTGCAGTCTATTTTGGAGGGACTGCTATGGATGGAAGTGTTCCTAGGGTTGGATAGCTGTCACCAGAGGTAGTAAAATCACAGTAGGAATGGTGGAGTAGATGATTGTGAGGCAAATGCAAAATTGAATTGAATATCCCCAAAGTCAATCAAGGGATAGACCAAAAGTACAGAATTTGATACCTAATATATAAAGAATGAAGGAGGAAGAAAAAGGAGGAGAAATAGAAAAGAACCTTTAGATTGGGTTTGTAACAGCATACTAAGTGAGTTAAGTTAGACTCTTAGAGAGAAAGGAAAGTAACCTGGAACCTTTGGTAACCACGAATCTAAAGCCTGAAGTGGCAATTAGTACATACCTATCGATAGTCACCCTAAATGTAAATGGACTGAATGCACCAATCAAAAGACACAGAGTCACTGAATGGATAAAAAAACAAGACCCATCTATATGCTGCCTACAAGAGACTCACCTCAAACCCAAGGACATGCACAGACTAAAAGTCAAGGGATGGAAAAAGGTATTTCATGCAAACAATAGGGAGAAAAAAGCAGGTGTTGCAATACTAGTATCAGACAAAATAGACTTCAAAACAAAGAAAGTAACAAGAGATAAAGAAGGACATTACATAATGATAAAGGGCTCAGTCCAACAAGAGGATATAACCACTATAAACATATATGCACCCAATACGGGAGCACCAATATATGTGAAACAAATACTAACAGAATTAAAGGAGGTAATCAAATGCAATGCATTCATTTTAGGAGACTTCAACACACCATTCACTCCAAAGGACAGATTCACCGGGCAGAAAATAAGTAAGGACACACAGGCACTGAACAACACACTAGAACAGATGGACCTAATAGACATCTATAGAACTCTACACCCAAAAGGAACAGGTTACACATTCTTCTAAAGTACACATGGAACATTCTCCAGAATAGACCACATACTAGGCCACAAAAAGAGCCTCAGTAAATTCAAAAAGGTTGAAATCCTACCAACCAACTTTTCAGACCACAAAGGTATAAAACTAGAAATAAATTGTACCAAGGAAGCACAAAGGCTCACAAACACATGGAGGCTTAACAACACACTTTTAAATAGTCAATGGATCAATGACCAAATTAAAATGGAGATCCAGCAATATATGGAAATAAATGACAACAACACAAAGCCCCAACCTCTGTGGGACGCAGCGAAAGCAGTCTTAAGAGGAAAGTATATAGCAATCCAGGCATATTTAAAGAAGGAAGAACAAACCCAAATGAGTAGTCTAATGTCACAATTATCAAAATTGGAAAAGGAAGAACAAATGAGGCCTAAAGTCAGCAGAAGGAGGGATATAATAAAGATCAGAAAAGAATTAAACAAAATTGAGAAGAATAAAACAATAGAAAAAGAAAATGAAACCAAGAGCTGGTTCTTTAAGAAAATTAGCAAAGTAGATAAGCCTCTAGCCAGACTTATTAAGAGAAAAAGAGAATCAACACACATCAACAAAATCAGAAATGACAAAGGGAACATCATGACGGACCCCACAGAAATACAAAGAATTACTAGAGTATACTATGAAAACCAAATGCTAAGAAGCTGTAAAACCTAGAAGAAATGGACAACTTCCTAGAAAAATACAACCTTCCAAGACTGACCAAGGTAGAAACAGAAAAACTAAACAGACCAATTACCAGCAATGAAAACCCCTTTTAAATTCTCCCCAAGAGCAACCCCCCACCCAGGCCAGATGGATTTACCACAGAATTTTACCAGACATACACAGAAGAAATAATACCCATTCTCCTTAAGGATTTCCAAAAACTAGAAGAGGAGGGAGTACTCCCAAACTCATTCTATGAAGCCAGCATCACTCTAATACCAAAACCAGGCAAAGACCCCACCAGAAAAGAAAACTACAGACCAATATCCCTGATGACGGTGGATGCAAAAATACTCAACAAAATATTAGAAAACCGAATTCAAAAATACATCAAGAGGCTCATACACCATGACCAAGTGGGATTCATCCCAGGGATGCAAGGATGGTACAACATTTGAAGATCCATCAACATCATCCACCACATCAACAAGAAGAAAGACAAAAACCACATGATCATCTCCATAGATGCTGAAAAAGCATTCGATAAAATGCAACATCCATTCATGATAAAAACTCTCAACAAAATGGGTATAGAGGGCAAGTACCTCAACATAATAAAGGCCATATATGATAAACCCACAGCTAATATCATACTGAACAGTGAGAAGCTGATAGCTTTTCCTCTGAGATCGGAAACAAGACAGGGATGCCCACTCTCACCATTGTTATTTAACATAGTACTGGAGGTCCTAGCCACGGCAATTAGACAAAACAAAGAAATACAAGGAATCCAGATTGGTAAAGAAGAAGTTAAACTGTCACTATTTGCAGATGACATGATATTGTACATAAAAAACCCCAAAGACTCAACTCCAAAACTACTAGAACTGATATCGGAATACAGCAATGTTGCAGGATACAAAATTAACACACAGAAATCTGTGGCTTTCCTATACACTAACAATGAGCCAATAGAAGGAGAAATCAGGAAAACAATTCCATTCACAATTGCATCAAAAAGAATAAAATATCTAGGAATAAACCTAACCAAAGAAGTGAAAGACCTATACCCTGAAAACTATAAGACACTCTTAAGAGAAATTAAAGAGGACACTAACAAATGGAAACTCATCCCATGCTCTTGACTAGGAATAATTAATATTGTCAAAATGGCCATCCTGCCCAAAGCAGTATACAGATTTGATGCAATCCCTATCAAATTACCAACAACATTCTTCAAAGAACTGGAACAAATACTTCAAAAATTCATATGGAAACACCAAAGACCCCGAATAGCCAAAGCAATCCTGAGAAAGAAGAATAAAGTGGCGGGGATCTCACTCCCCAACTTCAAGCTCTACTACAAAGCCATAGTAATCAAGACAATTTGGTACTGGCACAAGAACAGAGCCACAGACCAGTGGAACAGATTAGAGACTCCAGACATTAACCCAAATATATATGGTCAATTAATATTCGATAATGGAGCCATGGACATAAAATGGGGAAATGACAGTCTCTTCAACAGGTGGTGCTGGCAAAACTGGACAGCTACATGTAAGAGAATGAAACTGGATCACTCTCCAACCCCATACACAAAAGTAAATTCAAAATGGATCAAAGAGAATGTAAGTCATCAAACCATAAAACTCTTAGAAAAATCATATGCAAAAATCTCTTGGACATAAACATGAGTGACTTCTTCATGAACATATCTCCCCAGGCAAGGAAAACAAAAGCAAAAATGAACAAGTGGGACTATATCAAGCTGAAAAGCTTCTGTACAGCAAAGGACACCATCGATAGAATAAAAAGATACCCTACATTATGGGATAATATATTCATAAATGACAGATCCGATAAAGGCTTGACATCCAAAATATATAAAGAGCTCACACACCTCAACAAACAAAAAGCAAATAATCCAATTAAAAAATGGGCAGAGGGGCTGAACAGACAGTTCTCCAAAGAAGAAATTCAGATGGTCAAGAGACACACAAAAAGATGCTCCACATCAGTAATTGTCAGAGAAATGCAAATTAAAACCACAATGAGTTATCACCTCACACCAGTAAGGATGGCTGCCATCCAAAAGACAAACAACAAAAAATGTTGGTGACGCTGTGGAGAAAGGGGAACCCTCCTACAGTGCTGGTGTGAATGTAAATTAGTTCAACCATTGTGGAAAGCAATATGGAGGTTCCTCAAAATGCTCAGAATAGACTTACCATTTGACCCAGGAATTTCACTTCTAGGAATTTACCCTATGGATGCAGCACTCCAGTTTGAAAAAGACAGATGCACCCCCATGTTTATCACAGCATTATTTACAATAGCCAAGAAATGGAAGCAACCTAAGTGTCCATCAGTAGATGAATGGATAAAGAAGATGTGGTACATATACACAATGGAATATTATTCAGCCATAAGAAGAAAACAAATCCTACCATTTGCAACCACATGGATGGAGCTAGAGAGTATTATGCTCAGTGAAATAAGCCAAGCAGAGAAAGACAAATACCAAATGATTTCACTCCTCTGTGGAGTATAAGAACAAAAGAGAACTGAAGGAACAATACAGCAGCAGAATTACAGAACCCAAGAATGTACTAAGTTACCAAAGGGAGAAATACTGGGGAGAATAGGAGGGTAGGGAGTGATAAGGGTCGGGAAGAAGAAAGGGTATTATGATTAGCATGTATAATGTGGGGGGTTGGGGAAAGGGGAGGGCTTTGCAACACAGAGAATACAAGTAGTGATTCTACAGCATATTACTATGCTGATGGACAGTGACTGTAATGGGGTTTGTGGGGGGGACTTGGGGTAGGGGAGAGCCTAGTAAACATGATGTTCTTCATGTAATTGTAGGTTAATGATAACAAAATAATATATATATATATATAAATTTTAGAAAATGCTCGCAAACACATGGAAGTTTAACAACATGCTCCTAAATAGTCAATGGAACAATGACCAAATTAAAACAGAGATCAAGCAATATATGGAGACAAATGGCAACAATAGCACAAAGCCCCAACTTCCGTGGGATGCAGTGAAAGCACTTCTAAGAGGAAAGTATAAAACAATGCATGCCTATTTAAAGAAGGAAGAACAATTCCAAATAAATTGTCTAAAGTCACAATTATTGAAACTGGAAAAAGAACAAATGAGGCACAACGTCAGCAGAAAGAGGTACATAATAAAGATCAGAGAAGAAATAAATAAAATTGAGAAGAATGAAACAATAGAAAAAAGGAAACCAAGAGCTGGTTCTTTGAGAAAATAAACAAAATAGATAAGCCCCTAGCCAGACTTATTAAGAGAAAGAGAATCTACACACATCAACAGAATCAGAATCGAGAAAGGAAAAATCATGACAGAGCCCATTGAAATACCAAAAATTATTAGAGAATACTATGAGAACCTATGTGCTAACAAGCTGGAAAACCTGGAAGAAATGGACAACTTCCTAGAAAAATACAACCTTCCAAGACTAACTAAAGAAGAAACGGAAAATCTGACCAGATCAATTACCAGCAAAAAAAAAATGAATCGATAATCAAAATCTACCCAAGAACAAAACCCCTGGTCCAGATGGATTCACCACTGAATTTTATGAGACATATAGAGTAGACATAATACCCATTCTCCTTAAAGTTTTTCAAAAAATAGAAGAAGAGGGCACACTTCCAAACTCATTCTATGAAGCCAGCATCACTCTAATATCAAAACCAGGCAAAGACCCCACAAAAAAAGAAAATTATAGACCAATATCCCTGATGAACATAGATGCAAAAATACTCAACAATATATTAGCAAACTGAATTCAAAAATACATCAAGAGGATCATACACCATAAACAAGTGGGATTCATCTCAGGGATGCAAAGATGGTACAACATTCGAAAATCCATCAACATCAGCCACCATATCAACAAAAAGGACAAAAACAACATGATCATCTCCATAGACACTGAAAAAGCATTCGACAAAATTCAACATCATTCATGATAAAAACTCTCAAAAAGTGGGTATAGAGGGCAAGTACCTCAACATAATAATGGCCATATATGAAAAACCCACAGCCAACATCATACTTAACAGTGAGAAGCTGAAAGCTTTCCCTCTAAGATTGGGAACAAGACAAGGATGCCCACTCTCCTCACTGTTATTCAACATTGTACTGGGGGTCCTAGCCATGGCAATCAGAAAAAAACAAAGAAATACAATGCATCCAGATTGGTAAAGAAGAAATCAAACTGTCACTATTTGCAGATGACATGATACTGTACATAAAAAACCCTAAAGACTCCACTCTAGAACTAATAACTGAATTCAGCAAAGTCACAGGATAAAAAATTAATATGCAGAAATCTGTTGCTTTCCTAAAAACTAATGATGAACTAGAACAAATAGAAATCAGGAAAACAATTCCATTCACAGTTGCCTCAAAAAGAATAAAATACCTAGGAATAAACCTAACCAAAAAAGTGAAAGACCTATACCCTGAAAACTACCAGATACTCTTAAGAGAAATTAAAGAGGACACTAACAAATGGAAACTCATCCCATGCTCTTGGCTAGAAAGAATTAATAATGTCAAAATGGCCATCCTGCCTAAAGCAATCTACACATTCAATGCAATGCCTAACAAAATACCAACAGCATACTTCAATGAACTGGAACAAATAGTTTTAAAATTCACAAAAGACCTCGAATAACAAAACCAATCCTGAGAAGGAAGAATAAAGCAGTAGTCATCTTGCTTCCCAACTTTAAGCTCTACTACAAAGCCACTGTGATCAAGACAATTTGGTACGGGCACAAGAACAGACCCACAAACCAGTGGAACATAATAGAGAGTCCAGATATTAATTCAAACATATATGGTCAATTAATATTCAATAAAGGAGCCATGGACATACAATTGGGGAAATGACAGCCTCTTCAACAGCTGGTGTTGGCAAAACTGGGCAGCTACATGTAAGAGAATGAAACTGGATCATTGTCTAACCCCATACTCAAAAGTAAATTCGAAATGGATCAAAGAGCTGAATGTAAGTCATGAAACCATAAAACTCTTAGAAAAATACATAGGCAAAAATCTCTTGGACATAAACATGAGCAATTCTTCATGGACATATCTCCCAGGGGAAGGGAAACAAAAGCAAAAATGAACAAGTGGGACTACATCAAACTGAAAAGCTCTCTACAGCAACAGAAACCAGCTATAGAACAAAAAGGTGTCCTATAGTATGGGAGAATATATTCATAAATGACACGTCTGATAAAGGGTTGACATCCAAAAAATATAAAGAGCTCACACACCTCAACAAACAAAAAGCAAATAATCGAATTAAAAAGTCGGCAGAGGAGCTGAACAGACAGTTCTCCAAGAAGAAATTCAGATGGCTAACACACACATGAAAAGATGCTCCACATCACTAGTCATCAAAGAAATGCAAATTAAAACCACAGTGAGATACCACCTCACACCAGTAAGGATCAACACCATCCAAAATACAAACAACAACAAATGTTGGCAAGGATATGGAGAAAGCAGAACCCTCCTACACTGCTGGTGGGAATGCAAACTAGTTCAACCATTGTGGAGAGCAGTATGGAGGTTCCTCAAAAAGCTCAAAATAGAAATAGCATTTGACCCAGGAATTCCACTCCTAGGAATTTACCCTAAGAATGCAGAAGCCCACTTTGAAAAAGACAGATGCACCCCTATGTTTATAGCAGCACTGTTCACAATAGCCAAGAAATGGAAGCAACTTAAGTGTCCATCAGTAGATGAATGGATAAAGAAGAGGTGGTACATATATACACTATGGAATATTATTCAGCCATAAGAAGAAAACAAATCCTACCATTTGCAACAACATGGATGGAGCTAGAGGGTATTATGCTCAGGGAAATAAGCCAGGTGGAGAAAGACAAGTTTCACATGATTTCACTTATCTGTGGAGTATAAAAACAAAGGAAAAACTGAAGGAACAAAACACCAGAAGACCCACAAAACCCAAGAATGGACTAACAGTTACCAAAGTGAAAAGGACTGGTGAGGATGGGTGGGAAGGGTGTGATGGGGTGGAAGAATGGGGGCATCATGATTAGCATGTATAATGCGGGGGGGAGCATGGGGAGGGCTATACAACACAGAGAAGACAAATAGTGATTCTACAACATCTTACTATGCTGATGGACAATGTCTGCAGTGGGGAATGTAGGAGGAACTTGGTGATGGGGGAGTCTAGTAAACATAATGTTCCTCATATAATTGTAGAGTAATGATACCAAATTAAATTTTTTTAAAAAGGGTTTTCATACACAATGAAAAATCTAAAAAGGAAATTTAAAAGTAATTCCATTTACAACAGTATCAAAAAGCATAAAATACTTACAAATAAATTTAACCAAGGAGGTGAAAGACATTGATACTGAAAACTATAAAACACTGCTGAAAGAAAGAATACACTAATGGAAAGACAGCCTGTGTTCATGGATTGGAAGGCTTAATGTTATTCAGATGTCATTTTCACCTAAAGTGATCTACAGATTCAATGCAATCCCCATCAAATTCCAAATGGCATTTTTGCAGAAATAGAAAAATCTACCCTGAAATCTACATGGAATCTCAAAAAACACTAAATAGCCAAAACAATCTTGAAAAGGAACAAAGGTTGAGGTCTCATGCTTACTGGTTTCAAAAATTACTGCAAAGCTTCAGTAATGAAACACTGTGGTTGTAAGTCCGGGGAGAGGAAATCCTAAGGCAAGACACCTCTAAAAACCAAAATCAGTCACAGGGAGAAATAAAGTTTAAAAGCTGATTTTTGCTTGCAAACTGCAGTCTGGGACCTTCTCTCTTTCCTGCTCTAGCAGAAGCCAAACCAACCGCCTATCCCCCTCACCTCTCAGGTACAGATAAGCCCTCAGCTGCCCAGGTAATTACCCATTGATATGGAGGTGAACTTCTCTCCACCTGTAAGGAATGATGCAAATACACTAAGGCCATACTTCTCTCCACCTCTGAACGTGTATTGATATGCAGATGTACTAAAACCAGGTGAGACATTCTGGAAATATTACAATTTTACCCACAGGCCACCTCTCCAGAAATCTCACCTTACAATTTACTCCTTCTCCCTCTTATGACCAAACTAATAACATACAATAGCAACAGCAATAAAATCATGATAATCCTCAAACCAGAGAATTCAGCCTATGCAGATCAAGTAAATGCACTTTACAGCAAATCTCTCACTAAGCACAAAATATGTTTCTACACTTGTTTACTCATTCCTAACAACAATGCTAGATCACTTACAAAATTTCTACCGAACATTACACAAAGTCAAGCTTCTCTTTAAACATTTTTTTTTACAACAGGAACACAATCATGATAATTCTCAAGCCAGAGGATTCAGTGAGGTTCAGAGTCCCATGCAGATTAAGTCCAGAGCTCATCCATTCCAGCCATCATGCTGCATCTGCAGCCATGGGGTGCATCCAGGACACAAAGACTGTAGAAGCAAATAACCGTGAATTTTGGGGGCCACTTTGCTGTTATTCCAGGAGTACACAGGAGGCCAGCTTCCAGGCCTTGTCCCCAAAGTGCCAGGAGAGCCAGTCATTGCTGGTCCATGTGTTGAATGTCCAGGGCCATGTCCATTTTATTCCTAATTGCTGCACCCTTCCTTGCAATGCATATCCTATAAAGTGGGGTGCCTTCATCACCTTCAATCACCAGCAACCGGCCATAGACTACAAAGAGATGCTCTAGGCCCCTCTTGGTGGTTTGCTGATCTGCACAACGTGCAGGGCACTCCTTCCAGGATTGGCTGACTTCTTCAAAGGTCAAAGTCAAGCCCCACCAACAGGCTACATCCCACATTGTTTTTTGCCCCACAGGCAACAAACGCTGATGTAGTCACTGGGCCACATCATAGGCAGGCTTTCCTTTCAGCCAACACACCTGGGCCAATGCATCTGCTTCATTCCCTGGGGACACCAGAGGCAAATGGCCAGTCACATGATATACAGTAAATGTCTGTGCCACACCACTCTGTGGCCTTTGGCTTGTCTCTCACCCACCCCGTGATAGGATAGGTGGTTATTACCTTGGTCAGAGCTGTTCCTGCAATGGGCTCCATAGCCAGTGAAGGCAATTCTGGCATGCTAAGACCCCCCACCCCTTAAGATCCAATTACCACTGACCAGATGGTAGCACACCCCTTAAGATCCAATCACCAATGCAGAACACACCCTACCCCTACTCCGTAAAAATGCACTTCCTGACCCACGAGCAGCTGCTCCCTCTCTCTGAGAGCAGCCATTTTCTCTTTCAGATAATAAAATCTCTTGCATGGGCCCATGTCTCCTGAGTCATTCTGGTAAGGAGGGTCATGGCGAAATACCCTTTCACTGGTGCCGTGACTCAGATGAGGTTCTCTCATTGACTGCTCTTCCTCCGGGAACCTGAGCTGCTCTGGGAACCCTCACTGCATGACTCCTCCTCCACGGGCTCACCATCCACTTCCCTGGTCGCTCGTCTTCTCACCCAACACCGGCCTTCGATTTTGGAAGTTTCCCCTTCATGGTTGACTTAAATGTCCCTTTGGAACCTGGGAAGTGACCACTGAGTGTCCAGCACCCCCAAGGGCTCCTCCGGGACAGGGGCACCCTCAACCATGACTTTCAGAGTCACAATTGATCCCCATAGTCAACTCTTCTCTGCCTCCCTGTGGTGAGAATCCTCATTCACTGAGGCCCACACTCCCTTTATCTACTCGTAAACTCCTGGTACCACGTACCAAGCCTCCTTGGCATTTTCACCTCGACTGCTTGGTTAGAGGTGGTGACGACCCCCTAACTGTGTCTGGTCTTCTCCACGACCTTCTCAATCACTCTGGGATGCCTCAGCAACTTGTGAATGATCTCATTTTCACCATGGGATACGGTCCCTCCATTCCCGCAGATTCACTGCTAGGGTGCTTACTCAGTAATCTAAAACCCTTCCACCTCACTGCAGACCTCAAATCTTTAAAGCTTACTCATTACTGTAATGAGATCTGGCCACAATATTCCTTGGACAATCAGTCTAAATGGCCTCCCAGTGGCTCTTTAGATCCTAAAATTCTCCATGACTCATACAACTTTTGTGAGCACATGGACAAATGGAAAGAGATCCCATATAACCAAGCTTTCTCCTACCTCTGAACCAAGCCCACTCTCTGTCTCCCTTGCAATCCTAAACATCTTCTCCTTGCTCTAAAAAACTTCACCCACCACCCACCAATTTCCACCACGTCCTCTTACTTTGACCCTGCTGATAAACCTCCTCCCTACCTATCTCAAACCCCTACAGCTCCCCCTCAACCACCAGTTCCTCTCCCGCCCCAACCTCCTTCTCTGCAAGATCAAAATCCCAACCCTCCCAGCTCCCCTAGTGCCATTGCAGGAGCCACGGCACCTCCTCCTCCTCCACAACCAGTTCCCCTTCCCTCACCCAGTCCCGTGCCAAGCTCTCCAGTCACTTGCTCTCGAACCCAGATCCTAGCCCCACTACAGGAAGTAGCCAGTACAGTGGGTGTCATCTGGGTCCATGTCCCTTTCTTTCTCTCTGACCTATCTCAAATTGAGAAAAGATTAGGCTCTTTCACCTCCAACCCAGCTACTTACATTTAAGAGTTCCAGTACCTAACTCAGTCATATGATCTTACCTTTCATGATATTCACATATACTATCCAACACACTTCTGCCCAAGGAGCATAGGTGAGTCTGGGAACAGGCTAGAACTCATGCCCATGAGGTTCACCAAACAACTTCAGCTCATCCAATTGGTGCTGAGGCAGTTCCTGACTGAGACCCTAACTGGGACTATAATACGGCAGGGGAGTCACCAGTCAAGATCAATTCATCACCTGCCTCATGGCGGGTCTCAGGAAGTCAGCCAATAAAGCCATTACCTATGAAAAACTCCAAGAGGTTATTCAGGATAAAAATGAGAGTCCCTCTGTGTTCCTAAACCGCCTCACCAAAGCTCTTTCACAATATACAAACCTAGACCCTGAGACCCCAGATGGGAGACAATTATTAATGACCTACTTCTTCACCCAGAGTTTCCCGACATTAAGGCTAAATTTAAACATCTAGAGAAGGGACCCTTAACTCCTCAGGCAGAAGTCCTGGCAGTGGCCTTCAAAGTATATAATAGAAGAGATGAAAAGGCCCATAAATAAAAATATCAAATGCTGGCTAAGGCCTTTCAACCTACCCCAACCACTGGTGCTCGGGTATCCTTACTTCCTAAGAAGCAGCCAGGAGGGCCTCCTGGTCCATGCTTCAAATGTGGTCAAATGGGTCATTGGGCCAGAGCCTGCACAAATCCCCAGAAGCCCCCTGGTCCATGCCTTAAGTGCCATCAGGAGGGACACTGGGCTGTTGACTGTCCTCGCACACTGAGAGGTGCCAGGCCATCCAGCTTTAACACTCCACACATAGACCTTCTGGGTCTGGCAACTGATGACTGAGGGGGCCCGGGACTCCTCTACCCAACCACTACCATCACTGCACAGGAGCCCAGGGCAACCATTGTGGTAGCAGATAGGCCCATCTCTTTCCTTTTGGACACCGGGGCCACCTACTCAGTTCTGAAGGAGTTTTGGGGACCCACCTCCCTCTCACAGTCCTCTATAGTTGGGGTAGAGAGCACACCTCATCAACCTTTACAAACTCCCATGCTTCACTGCCTCTTTAGAGGCCTTGCCCTCTCTCACTCCTTTTTGGTGATTCCCCAGTGTCCCATCCCCCTTCTGGGAAGAGACCTATTACACAAGGTTGGAGCTTCCATTACTTTCACTCTCGGACTACACCTCAACCCTGACTCGCCTTCAGTCCCACTGTTACTTGTCCTCCAACCTGCTGCAAACCCACCTCCCTCTCCTTTTCCTCTGCCACCCCATCTGGGATAGCCTCACCCCCTCTATCGCCACCTGCCCCCCAGTAATTATCAGACTTAAAGACCCCACCCCTTTTCCCTCTCAACCTCAGTACCTGCTGCCCCTCAAGAGTTTACTGGGCCTGCAGCCAATTATCCAGGAACTTTTATACAAACAGCTACTATGACCAGCTGATTCTCCTTACAATACCCAGATACTGGCTATCAAAAAACCTAATGGCTCTTCTCGGCTAGTTCAAGATTTAAGAATTATCAGTGCAGCTGTTATTCCAATCCATCCACTAGTCCTTAACCCCTATACTTTATTGTCCACCATTCCTGCTTCTACCATTCACTTTTCTGTCCTTGACCTCAAAAATGCATTCTTCATGATTCTCCTTCATCCCAATGGGACCACTTACACCTTCAACTCCACAGACTACAAATCCTCCAGTAATCTACTCTACAACCCAAACGGGACCTCCTTACAGCTGCATAAGGTGGCATATGTGCCCAACTCCAAGAACAATGCTGCTTCTACAACAAAAAATCTGGTCTCATCCGGGATGGCACAAAACACCTCCATGAACAAGCCTCCAAACTCCTAGAAAACTCCCCTAACAATCTGTTCCCTTACCCCTTCAATTGGCTCCTGCCCCTCCTAATCCCTATTGCCTTTATTATTATTATTCTCCTTTTCCTTCCCTGCTTCATTAACCTATTCCAAAAATTCATTCAAAATCAAATTTTAAAAATTTCTAACCATACTGTCAACCAGTTACTCCTCCACAGCTATCAAGGCCTTCTCACAAAGAATAACGAAACCAGCCAGATGACATCACGAGTCATCTCAAGATGCCTGCCCTTCCCCAACTCTACAGCAATGGCCTCGCTGACCCAGAATCTGTGCCCCCTTCCAGCAGAAAGTAGCTAGAGAATGAGATTCTACACCCAGTTCCCCAGAGGCCCAATTAAGAAAAGAAAAAGATAGGAATGAAGGCAATTCTGGCACGCTAAGACACCCACCCCTTAAGATCCAATCAACACCAACCAGATGGTCGCCCACCCTTAAGATCCAATCACCAATGCAAAACACACCCTACCCCTACTCCTTAAAAACACGCATCCTCACCCACAAGTGGCTGCTCCCTCTCTCTAGGGGCAGCCATTTTCTCTTTCAGATAATAAAATCTCTTGCGTGGGCCTGTGTCTCCTGAGTCGTTCTGAGGTAAGGAGGGTCATGGCGAGATACCCTTTCAGCCAGCAAGGTGTGGTACACAGCAGCCAGTTGCTTCTCTATCAAGGTGACCTGGACCTCTGTTCCTTTCCCTAGCTGTGGCTGAAAGGAAAGGAGCGACACACAACAGCAATTCACCAGAGAGTTCCGCTTTATTAGGGAAAGGTGCTGGGTTATATAGGATGGGGCATAGGGTGATTGTGGTGTTACTTCTACGGGGCTGGTGGCTGTTGGCTAGGTGCTGGGATTGGGAGGGGGGCGAGAGGTGATTGGGCTTCAGGTGGCGCCGGCGGGAACCGAGGACCCCGAAAAGAAGCCGGAAGTTCGCCATCTTACTGGTGGGGACCCTTCATTCCCGCCTTTCTCCTCTATGGGTTTGTGGACATTGCTTTCTCTCTGACTGCTTCCTGCTGAACAGGGGCGGAGAAGGGAGTGAGGGTTTGAGGATTGGGAGGAAAGGGTTGATAGGACTCCCCACAGTAAGGATGAGTAGATGTGGACTTCTTCAGGTTGGAAATCAATGAAGGTTCCCCGTAACCATAGGTTGAGGACCTGTTGATTCCAATGATGCCAAGAGGATATGGGTGTCAGGAGCCAGGCGTCTGTGGCCATTGTTTCCAGGAACAGTTTCCAGCGGAGAGAGGGGTCCATCTCAGCATGTGGTGAGGAGGTCACGTGAGGGTGAGGGGGTCTTCCGTGGCCAGAAGCTGGTAGTTCCTGAGTAAAAGCTGGTTGAAAGCTTGATTAGAGATTTTTCCGACTTGGGATTTGATGAACTTTATTATACAGGGTAAGAAGAGACAGACGAGAAGAATGACTATTATGGGGCCTGCAATGGGCCAGAGCCAGGTGAGGAGGGGGTTTGTTAGTATTGAAGAGAATGGGTTGGAATTGGAAGCAGAGTGGAGGCTGGAGGCAAGGTCAGTGAGTTTGGTGATGTCAGTTTCTACAATGCCGGATTCGTTGATGTAATAGCAGCACTCTTCCTGGAGGAAGACGCAGGCGCCGCCCTTCTCGGCTGTAAGCAGATCTAGGGCCCGCCGGTTTTGAAGGGTGACTTTAGCTAGCGAAGTGACCTGTCTTTGGAGAGAGGCTAGGGAATCGGCAGTGGATGTCAGGGCTCCCTCAAGTTTGGCGTCGAGATCTCTAACTGCCCATAGAGAGTGACCCAAGGCTCCTCCCGAAAACCCCACCCCAATGGCTGAGGTGATTAAAGAGATACCGACCATGATGGGAAGGAAAGCAGCCCTTTTTGTGCACGAGTGCAAGGGAGGTTGGAGCTCAAGGAATTCTGCCATGCTGTAAAGTGTAAGCTGTGGGATTAGGGTGACGAGAATGCAGGGTGTATCGGAGTTGAGAGGTAGTGAGTTGAAAAGGCTGCCATTACACCAAAAGAAGTGTCCTGGTTGCGTAAAAGTCTTAGAGCCGGAGGTAGGGGTGTAGATAGAGAGGCAGTGAAGTGCACTGGAGGTGGGGTGGAGTTGGGCCTACACAGTGGTGGATGGTGAGATTATCTGGGTATTCTGGTTCCCACAGGGGTATGTCTGCCAGGGGATGGAGGGGTTGTCCTTCTGCATGGAAGGAGTAGTTGGAAATATTGAGGGGCACGGCGGCCAGCAGTGGGCGCTGTAGTGATGCGCACAAGAAACAATTGGCGGTGTTGAGGGTGTGGTTGAGAAAGATGGTGGTGTCTTGAATGAGCTGTAACCAAGAGTAGGAGGAATAAGAAGATGAAGAGGCGCCGTCAAGAGTTTGGATAATGACTTTTTCGGAATGTCTGCTATCTGATGCAACTTGAGAGATCTGGGAGCGAGAGGGAACATACTCTCAAGAGATATGAAGGGTACCATGGGGGGTCGAGGACCCCTTGTAGTAAACTGAGGCTGTTACTCCAGCAGCCCATCGAGAGTCCCAGGGATCTGGGATTAATAAGGAGAATGAGCCGTTGGGATATTTCATGAAACGGTTGGAGGAGTAATACTGTGGGTACTGGAAGTCACCCATGTAGTGAATGGTGCAAGACCAGTAGGGGCATCCCCCGTAGGTGTCTTGCCATCGCCTGCAATAGGCTTGTCTTTGGTCATAGAGGAAGCAGAGGTAGGGAGAATAAAGGTAGCTGTAAATGAATACTTCAGTGGAGGGAGGAAAGTGGAGGTACAAAGGCTCAGAGCAGCCTTTCAGAGGGCAGTCTGATGTGGCAATGAGGGCAGTAACTTTTGTTTGATGCTGTGTGTAAGTCTGCTTGACTTTGAATCGCCATACAAAGGAGGGTGGGGCGGCAGGGAAGACAATAGGAATGAGGGAAAAAAGCGAGAGAGCAGTAAAGGAGGAAAAAGTCATGATTCAGGTATGGATGGCAAAGAGGGTGCACGGGAGATGCGGAACTTCAAGGGATCAGAGGGATGAGGCGTGGTAGAGTAGACAGCGTCTTGGGCTGTATCCGAAGGACTCTGGATTGTGACTGATGGGTCTTGGGTGTCCAGAGAAGGTGGGTCTTGGGTATTTGGTTTCAACCTGGAGATATGAATCCAAGGGGTGACAGAGTTATCAGGCAGTGAGAGCTTGGCGGCCGAGGGGGTGCAGAGAATAACTGGGTGTGGACCTTCCCATTTCGGGGTGAGAGAGGGCTGATCTTCTGGTGGCTTATAAAACACTAGTTGGCCGGCTGTAAGACAGGAGGATTTTGGGAGGCGGATGGATCAGGAAGGAGCCAATCCTGATATTTCCACAATTCAGTGCGGAGGAGAGAGAGTAGTGGAAGGGCTATATTGGGAGGAATTGGTCCTTTGTGGGAAGGGAGCCCCGGGGGTAGAATCGGGCGGCCGTACATGATTTCAAAGGGTGACAAGAAGGAAGGTTTCTTTGGGAGGGCTCGAATGCAGAGTAGAGCTAAGGGAAGTAAGCGAACCCAGTCAAGGTGTAGTTCTAGAGATAGTTTGGTCAGGATGTCTTTTAGAGTCCTATTGGCTCTTTCTACTTTTCCTGAAGCTTGTGTTCGATAAGGACAATGTAAATGCCAGGGCAGCGAGAGCGACTTGGAGAGGTTCTGGATAATTTGGGCAGTGAACTCAGGGCCGTTATCTGATTGGAGGGAAGTGGGCATCCCGAACCTAGGAAAGATCTGGGTGAGGAGGATAGAGGCAACTACGGATGCTCGTTTGTTAGTGGTGGGGAAAGCTTCGACCCATCCTGAAAATGTATCTACTAGCACGAGTAGGTATCTGGTATGTCGTACAGGGGGCATGTTAGTGAAGTCTATTTGCCAATCTGCAGCGGGGACATTACCCCTTGCTTGATGAGCCGGGAAGGGTCGGGCTTTGAGGGGGGTATTAGGGTTAGTGCGTTGGCAGATGATGCACTTGCAGGTGATTTGGTTAAGTAGGGTTTTGTCTTCAGGAGAAAGAGGAAAAAAAGATTGTAAAAAATGGATTAAGGATTGGGGGCTCGGATGGAACAGGTCATGTAAGAGGCGGAAGAGAGACTCTTTGTCCTGAGAGCAGAGGGCGTCTTGTGATAAGGCTAAAACTGCAAGGGCAGACCGATTGTTGTCTGGTGCGTTTTCTGATAGGGCAACTGACCGGGCTACTCTGTCGGCCTTGTTGTTACCTCTTGCAATGGGGGAGTCATCTTTTTGATGTGATTTGCAGTGGACTATGCCTAGTCGGTGTGGGAGTTGTGAAGCTTCTAAAAGTTTAGTAATTAAGGCTGAATTAGTTATGGAATTCCCTTTTGTGGTGAGGAGGCCTCGTTCTTTCCATACTGCCGCGTGGGACAAGAGAATGTGGAATACGTACTTGGAGTCAGTGTACAATGTGAGAGACGTGTCCCGGGCCAGAGTGCAAGCTCTGGTGGCTGCAATGAGTTCAGCCTGCTGATTGGTTGTACCAGGGGGTAGGGCACGTGCTTCAATGACATCTTCGAGGGAGACTACTGCATATCCTGAGTAGTGGATGCCCTCATGTTTAAAGGAGGACCCATCAGTAAACCAGATGAGGTCGGAGTGTGAGAGGGCTCCTTCGGAGATCGTGGAGTGGCACGGAAGGAAGTTGTGAAGGGCTTCCAGGCAATCATGCGAGTGAGTATGAGGAGAGTAGGGCAGAGGAAGAAGAGTGGCCGGATTTAGGGGCGGGCAGGGGAGGAAAGAAATGTTAGGATTTTGGAGGAAAGAGGACAGTAAGGTCAGGAGTCTGGAGGGGGGGAGAGTCTGTAAACTTTTGTAGGTTAAGAGATCCTTTAGGTGATGTGGGGACAGAATGGTAAGGGGCGCTCCGAATGTTAGTTTGTGAGCTTCTTTCTGCAAGAGCTGTCCAGCGGCTAATGTCCGTAGGCAGGGGGCCCATCCCCGAACTGTGGGGTCTAATTGCTTGGAGAGATAAGCTACTGGGGCAAAGGATGGGCTATAATATTGGCCTAGGACTCCTAGAGCTTGACTGGACCCCTCATGAATGTATAATGAGAAGGGTTTTGACAAATCAGGGAGATGGAGAGCTGGAGCTTTTACAAGGGCTTGACGGAGCTTAATGAAGGAGTGTCGGGGTGAGGATGATAATGGTTCTTCAGGGGGGCCCTTGCTGAGGTCGTATAGGGGTCTTGCCAACAGGGAGAAGTTAGGGATCCACGCTCTAAAATACCCAGCCAAGCGTAGAAAGGAAAGGATTTCTGTCTTGGTTTTGGGAACGGGCAGGTCAGAGAGGAGTCGTTTTCTGTCTAAGGTAATGGACTTTCTTTGCTGAGACAGAAGGAATCCAAGGTAAGTGACAGAAGGGGAAGAGATTTGAGCTTTGACAGGGGATACTCGGTAACCTCTGGAAGCTAGAAGGTTAAGTAGAGACGCAGTGTCAAGTTGAGACTGTTCCCACGAGGGACTGCAGAGTAGAAGATCATCTACATACTGTAATAAAGTGGACTCGGGGTGATCATGGTGAAACTGTTTGAGGTCTTGAGCTAGGACTTGTCCAAAAATATGGGGACTATCTCGGAAGCCTTGTGGTAAAACTGTCCAAGTAAGCTGTACAGAATGTCTGGTGTATGGGTCCGTCCAGGTGAAGGCAAAAAAATCTTGGGAGGAGGGGTCTAGAGGAATAGAAAAAAAATGCGTCCTTTAGATCTAGGACTGAGAAGTGGGATGCAGAAGCAGGGATCTGCGATAAAAGGGTGTATGGATTTGGATCTAAGGGATGGATAGGGACAACGGCTATGTTGATGAGGCGAAGGTCTTGGACAAGGTGGAAAGATCCGTTGTTTTTTTTCACAGCTAATATGGGGGTATTAAATGGGGAGTGAGTGGGTCTGAGGTAGTTTTTGTTTAAGAGATCTTGAATGATGGGTTGGAGGCCTATGAGGGCTGAAGTGGTTAGGGGGTATTGGGCCTGACAGATATACTGAGAGGGGTCACGTAATTTGATAGAGGCAGGGGGACATAGGGCCATGGAGGGGCTTGTAATGTCCCAAACTTTGGGATTTACAGGGTGTATAAGGGCAGAACTGGAGCTTTCATTGGGTAGAGGGGGGTTGTCGGCTATGAGCGCCATCAGAAAGGGAGTACTGGGGGCTGTGGGATTGGATATACTTATGGAAACGTGGAGAAGGGAAAGGATGTCCCGTCCTAGTAAAGGGATGGGACACTGGGGCATAACTAGGAAGGAGTGGGAGAAAGGTATGGGACTGTCTAGGATTGTGCATAAAAGGGGGGGGGTTTAATGGGAAAATCTGTTTACCTCCTACCCCAACTATAGGAGTAATGGCTGGCGTGGTAGGGCCCCGGTATTCTCGCAAGACTGAGAAGGTGGCTCCTGTATCTAGGAGGAAGGAGATGGGGCGACCGTCTACTGTTAAAGTAACCCTGGGCTCCTGTTTGGTGATGGAAATGGTCGGGCGAGAAGCCCCCGGGCCCCGTCAATCTTCTTCTGCCAGCCCCACTAGGGTGGGCTTAGGATGGGGGTTGTTCGTCCAGCCTCCCCTTCAGGTGGTTGGGCAATCAGACCCCCAGTGGCCCTTTCTGTGGCATCTGGGGCATGGGGTGGTAGGAGATCTGGGGGAGGGGCACGCCCTTGACCAATGTCCCTCTTTTCCGCACTTGAAACAAGCTCCTGGGGGGGGCTTGTCTGTAGAGGGGCGCCCAGGTTGTGGTTTTATCAGCTGGGCCAACATCTGGAAATTGGCCTGATCAGCTTTTTGTTTACGGCATTCTTTCTCCTCCTTCTGGTTATGGAAGACTTTAAAGGCCACTGTTAGAATCTCAGTCTGTGGGGTAGCGGGGCCCTGTTCTAACTTTTTGAGTTTAGCTTTAATGTCGGGGTAGCTTTGAGCTAGGAAGTATGTCATAAGGACCTGTCTTCCTTCAGGTGTTTCTGGGTCCAGGCTGGTATACTGTAATAGGGCTTGAGTGAGTCTATCTAAGAACTCAGAGGGGGTTTCGTCTCTCTTTTGAATTATGTCTTGGAGCTTTTGAAAATTGACTACTTTACGAGTTGCCTTTTTTAGACCTGCTATTAAGCAGGAGGCAAAAATATCTTGAGAGTGGAGACCCACAGCGGTGTTATAATCCCAGTATGGGTCTTGTTCGGGGACAGCAGTGGGACCAGGGGGACAGGTGGGGTCAGTCCTGTGGGTTTCGGTAGCATGCATTTGGGCGAAGTCCCAAGCTCGTCTACGCTCCTCAGGGAGGAGAGTATTGGCCAGGAGCATGAAAATGTCATGATGCATGAGGCTGTAAGACTGGAGGGTCCATTGAAACTCCCTGATGTAGGTCATGGGATCAGTGGAAAAGGAACCTAGGCGTTTCTCTAGTTGGGCTAAATCTCCTAAGGAGAAAGGTACGTGAACGCGCAAGACGCCTTCGGATCCTGCTACCTCCCAGAGCGGGGCGATAATTTTTGGAGGCCCTCGGGACCGAGTCTGAGGGTGACTGAAGGGTTCTGGCTCAGTCTGTGCAGGGAAACAGGTAATGGGGGCAAAGCCGCGATAATTTTGGGAGGCTCTCGGGACCGAATCTGAGGGGGCAAAGACGGACGAGGCTCTTGGAACTTAGTTAGAGGGGGGCTGAAAGGCTCAGGCTCGATTTGCAGGAGGGGGGAAGGTGAGGGGGACGGAGGAGGAGGTGGTGAGGTGCAGGAGGAGATGGTGGAGGAGGGGGAAGGGAGAGGATGGGAGGCTTCTGCGGGGGTGGAGGCGGCGGCGGCGATAGAGGAAGGGGGAGGGGCTGTTGTAGGAGAAGAAGGGGAAGGGAGAGGATGGGAAGCTTCTGTCGCGGGGAAAGCGGCAGCGGTGGTGGCGGTAGAGGAAGGGGGAGGGGCTGTTGTAGGAGGAGAAGGGGAAGGGAGAGGATGGGAAGCTTCTGCCGCGGGGAAAGTGGCAGCGGTGGCGGCGGTAGAGGAAGGGGGAGGGGCTGTTGTAGGAGAAGAAGGGGAAGGGAGAGGACGGGAGGCTTCTGCCATGGGGAAAGAGGCGGCAGTGGCGGCGGAGGGTGGAGGGGTTGTAGGAGGGGGAGGGGCTGAAGGGGGAAGTCTGTATGGTGGAGGCTCGTCGGCCGGGTCAAAGGTAATTGAAGAGGGACTGGGAGTGTGTGGAGGGGAGGGAGACGGCTTGCAGGCTAGGAGAACTTGGGGCGGGGAGCAGGTGGTGCAGAGGCTGGGATTTTGAGCTAGGAGGCGAAAAGCTTCGATGTAGGGAATCTCCTTCCATTTTTTTCAGGCGCTGGCAGTAGTTAAAGAGATTGCGAGTGATGTTAGGATCAAGAGTTCCCCCTGCGGGCCATTGGTTGTTATTGTCTAGGGGGTATGTCGGCCAATCTTGGGAGCAATATTTACGGAGAAGTTTTGGTTTTATATCAGGCGTCAGGGAGAGGGTAGCTAGATGCTTAAGCAGGCATTCAAGAGGTGAACTTTCAGGGAGGGATGAGGAGGCTCCCATGGCTAAAGGACAGAGAAGGAGACAAACAGGGGAAGACAAACAGAGATCCTCGGACTGGAGGCAGAACACAAGGAGACAAAATGGCTAAAGGACAGAGAAGGAGACAAACAGGGGAAGACGAACGGGGATCCTCGGACTGGAGGCAGACCACAAGGAGACAAAGGGCGTCCCCGATGATCCTTGGTGGTCTGCGGAAACTCGTATACGAGTCGGAATTTCTTGGGAAGTGTGGGTCGTCACCCAGACTTCCCTAAGAAGGCAGAGTGCCAGAGTCACAAGGTACCTAGCGCTAGGCGTTTTCGGCAGACCGAACAGGTTTCGGCGGACGGAACAGAAGGAGGAGGGGGCGGGAAAGGGAGCATTCTCATCCGCAAAGGAGTCACCTCATTTTTGGCTGTTGGAGGGGGAGGGGGCTGAGAGTCTGCTGCAGCTGTGAAGGCCTGAGGTGGGGGTTTATGGCTTTTGGAGGAGGGACCTGAGGGTCCGCTGCAGCCGTGAAGGCCTGAGGCGGGGATTTATGGCTGTCAGGGGAGGGGCCTGAGGGTCCGCCGCAGCCGTGAAGGCCTGAGGCGGGGAGCGTTCCCTCCTCGTCCCCGAGCGTCAGGGCCTTGCCGGACGATCACCATCAATGGCACTGCGATAGCTCAGGGAAGAGTGACCCACCCCGGGGAAATTTTGCTTAAAAAGTTTCAGCTGAGGCGGGGGTTTATGGCTTTTGGAGGAGGGGCCTGAGGGTCCGCTGCAGCCGTGAAGGCCTGAGGCGGGGAGCGTTCCCTCCTCGTCCCCGAGCGTCAGGGCCTTGCCGGACGATCACGGTCAATGGCACTGCGATAGCTCAGGGAAGAGTGGCCCACCCCGGGGAAATTTTGCTTAAAAAGTTTCAGCTGAGGCGGGGGTTTATGGCTTTTGGAGGAGGGGCCTGAGGGTCCGCCACAGCCGTGAAGGCCTGAGGCGGGGAGCGTTCCCTCCTCGTCCCCGAGCATCAGGGCCTTGCCGGACGATCACGGTCAATGGCACTGCGATAGCTCGGGGAAGAGTGGCCCACTCCGGGGGGAAAACTTACCTAAAGGCCAGAGAGGAGTGGTGAGTGTGATGAGCCAGCGCCAGAAAAAGAGGACGAGGGCAAGCTGCTGCTGGTGTCGGGGGAAGACGGGGCCCAGTTGGGGTGTCCCGTCTCCCGGGTTTCGGCACCAATGAAAGGAAAGGAGCGACACACAACAGCAATTCACCGGAGAGTTCCGCTTTATTAGGGAAAGGTGCTGGGTTATATAGGATGGGGCATAGGGTGATTGTGGTGTTACTTCTACGGGGCTGGTGGCTGTTGGCTAGGTGCTGGGATTGGGAGGGGGGCGAGAGGTGATTGGGCTTCAGGTGGCGCCGGCGGGAACCGAGGACCCCGAAAAGAAGCCGGAAGTTCGCCATCTTACTGGTGGGGACCCTTCAGTGGCCAGGCTCCAGCCAGCAGCAGGAGCAGCAGCAGTGGCAGAAGCAGTAACCTTAGGCTCGAGCCATGGGATGGAGTTGGCATGACCAGCAGTGGTGGTGTGCCTCCACGACCACAAGAGTGTAGACACACGTCCCTTGGCACGAACGCCACTTCTCCCCATCATTTCTAGGTGCAGCCTTCCCAAAGGTCACACCCATTGTAACATATTTCAGGTTCAGAAAAATCCTGCCGACTATGCCAGATTTAAGTCTGGAGAGAGGAAATCCCAGGGCAAGATACCTCTAAAAACCAAAATCAGTCAAAGGGAGAAACCCAGTTTAAAATCCGTTTACTGCTTACAAACTGCAGTCCGGGGCCTTCTTTCCTGTTCTAGCAGAAGCAAAACCAACCAGCCATCACCCTTATCTCTCAGGTACAGATAAGCCCTCAGCTGCCCAGGTAATTACCCATTGATATGGAGATAAACTTCTCTCCATCCCTGAGGAATGATGCAAATACACTAAAGCCATACTTCTCTCCACCTCTGAACGTGTATTGATATGCAGATGTACTAAAGCAAGGCGAGATATTCTGGAAATACTACAATTTTACCCACAGTGGTAGTGACACAAAGTCAGACATACAGACGTACGCAATAGGTTAGACTGCCCAGAAATAAACTATTACTTATAAGGTCAAATAATCTTGGACAAGAGTGCAAAGACCATTCAATAGGGATAGAACAGTCTCTTTTACAGGTGGTGTTGAGACCATACATCATACACATAAATCAACTTAAAATGAATCAAAGACCTAACTAAAAGAACTAAAACTATAAAACTCTTAATACATAGGGAAAAGTATCATTACATTGGATTTAGCAATGATTTCTTGGATATGACACCAAAAGAACAGGCAACAAAAGTAAAAATAGGTATACTAAATTATATCAAAACTAAAATCTATGCATCAAAGGACACAACAGAGTGAAGAGGCAACTTATAGAATGGGGGAAATATTTGCAAATCACTTATAAAGGATTAATATCAAGAATATATAGCAAACTCCAATAAGTCAACAACAAAAAACAAATGACCAAATCAAAAAAATGTGCTAATGACTTGAATAGACAGTTCTCCAAAATATCAAAGTAGCCACAAGTGCATGAAAAGATGCTCAACATCACTACATATTAGAGAAATATAAATCAAAACCACAATAAGGTATAAGTTCATACCCAGTAGGATAGTGACTATCCAACAAACAAACTGGAACTTTTGTGCACTACTGGTGGTAATATAAAATTATGCAGCTGCTATGGAAAACAGTATGGCAGTTCCTCAAAAAATTAAAAATAGAATTACTATATGATCCAGCAGTCCTTCTTCTGGGAATATATATATTTAAAAATTGAAACTAGTGTCTCAAAGAAATATTTGTATACCCATATTCATAGCAGCATTATTCACAATAGCCAAGAGGTGTAAGCAACCCAAGTGTTCATTGACAGGCGACTGGATAAAGAAAAAATGTTTATACATACAATGGAATATTATTCAGCCTTAGAAAAGAAAGACATCTTGTCACATGCGACAATATGGATAAATATTGAGGACAATGAGCTAGGTGAAAAAAAACAGTCACAAAACATCAAATACTGTATGATCCCACTTACATAAGGTACCCAAAGTAGTCAAACTCATAGATACAGAAAGTAGAACTGCAGTTGCCAGGGGCTACAGGTAGAGGGAAATGGGGAGTTTTTAATGTGTATGGAGACTGAGTTTTACAAGGTGAGAATAGTTCTGGAGATGATTGCACAACAATGTGAATGTACTTAACACTACTGAACTATACACTTAAAAATGGTTTAAAATAGTAAATTTTATGTCATGTGCATTTTACCACAATTATATATTTTTTTAAAATCAAAGATAGTAAATACTCAAACCTCACCCCTTCCTAGTTGTTGTATTACATTTATTCTAGCTTTTCTGCTCTTGTTTTTACATCTGGTATTTATATGGAAGACATACTATATACAGGTGAGCTTCTGCACATCTCTTCCCAGTTTAGCATTCAATGACATCCCACTGATAGCTTGAAATTAGGTAGAATGGGGAGTATTTACCCCACAGAAATTGATAGACACCAAATATAGTTGTTTCTTTGTTTGGAGTGCTGGTTGCTAAACATTAACCAGCACACCACTAGGTCTAAGCACAGATGTTCATTTGGGCCATCTCTGTCACTGGACAATAAACTAATCCCTGGCCTAGGGCCCTTCTTTTCTAATTAAGCCCCTTTGACAGTGCAAAGGGATGACAGTGCAAAGGGATGACAGTGCAAAGGGATCTCAGTGTGGGTCCTGAGATCACACAGAGTGATTTCCATGCACTGGCCCCAGGGGAAAGGAATGTAAAGTAGATCACTAGGAGGAGCTAGGAAAGTGCCTGTATTTGAGCCTCCGCAAAACTGCTGCATTATTCTCAGCTGTCCTTTCTGTCCAGGATGCACTAGATCAAACCCTAGGTCTGGAACAAGACTGCACACCCCACATCTCCATGCAAATAAATCTCTTTATTATTTTACTTTTTTGATATACAATATTACATTGGCTTCAGATGCACAACATAGTGATTTGACAATTATGTACATTACCAAGTGTTGAACAGGATAATTGTAGTTACCATCTGTCACCATACAAAGATGTTACAATATCATTGACTATATTCTCTATGTTGTACTTTCATCCCTGTGACTAATTTATTTTATAATTGTAAGGTCGTGCCTCTTCATCCCCTTCACCTTCTTCTATGTAATTATTATCAGTGGAGAGATGGTAAAGTCAGTGGCCCTGGGATTCATCCTAATAAAATCAGAGAAGAGATCCAGATCTTTGAGGCCAGAGGTGGTAAAGGCTGGCTGATGTACTATGACTCTTTCCTTGAACACTTGCTAATTGCTTGCTAACCTGACAGTTTTGGTTAGCGCTACTAGTACTAGGAGGAAGTCACTGGTGCCCCCTGGTGGCAGACTTTGAGAAGGAGCAACCCAGAGCTGCCCAGAAAACCTGGAAAACAACAGAGGCATGTTGGGTGACGGGGAAAGTACAACCAGTGCATGTTGTGCTCCTCTTTATACTTTGGAAAGGGGTAGAGATGGGGAGCAGGTCTGTGCTATCTCTAGAAATAGAGTCCTTGCCCTCAGATAAGGAGAGATCACATGGCGAGTGTTACCTGAAGCTGTGCCAGCCACTCTTGGGCGCCATGTCTCAGTCTGGTCCTCTGACTACCTGCATCAGAGTCACCTGGCAGCTGATAAAGAGAGATATTCCCTGACATCACCCAAACCCTACAGATTTAGTTTTCCTGGGAGTGAATATGTAAAACAAATTCCCCAGATATTTCTCAAGAATACTGATGTACCACAACCACTTGAGCTCAAAGGCAAGTAAGAAATTCAAGTGGCTTATCGTTGCTATAGCTGTCTCTCACTGAAAGTTTCCCATGAAATATGTCCCAAATGAAAAGAAACTGAAGAGACAGGATAATTAACTATGAAATGAGATCTTGGATGGATGCTGGTCCAGAAAAGAGAACATTAGTGAGGTAATTGATGGAATTTCAAAAATTCTGAAGATGAGTGAATACTATTGTTTCAGTGTCAATTTCCCTGTTTTGATAATTGTACTATGATTATATATAAGGTGTTAACATTTGGGGAAGCTGGAGACAAATAAAAAACTCTATCAAGACCAATACATCCCTGAAATAAAAGGGTTTATAGAGCCTTTCCAGATAACAGCCAGAAAAAGGACTGAGTCCTGGCATGGGACTTCACATCTTTGCTGCTTGAAGTATGGTCCATGGACCAGCTACAATAGCACACACCCAGGTACTGGCTGGAGATGCAGATTGTCAGCAACCCCCATGACATGCTGAATCAGAATCTGCAGCTTAACAAGATTCCCAGGTGTTCATTCACATTTGAGAAACACCAAACTATACTTACATTACCTCACTCAACCTTTCGACAACACTGCAATTCTGGTAGTGTTGTCCCTACTTTACTGATAGGGGGACTGAAGCTCACAGAATCATCACTTGCTGTATGTCCCATGAGTAAATCAGTAGAAAGGTCAGATTTGAACTCAAGTCCATCTAGTTTTGAAGCCCATTCTTTTAAAATGCTGCCTGCCATCTGGTTGCATAGGTAAAATTTACGATTGTATGCAAGAGTAGGACCCAGCAGTTCTATTCCCTATTTCCTGGCTTCCAGTGTGGAGGCAGAAAGATACATCTGAGGGAGCACTGTGAGTCAGTTCACAGTTCTGTCACACCTTGCCACTTGGTGGTTTGACCGTGGGAGTTACCAGATGAAATGAGAAACTGGACTCAAAACACAGAGGGTAGGAAGAGACTGAAGAAAGAGCCAGGCCACTCCAGATTGGTAGGTGACAGGTTTCATGAGCAAGGGAACTTATGTATGATTATGATACCCACCCGCCAGTTTATATAGAGCTAATATAGAGGCTTTAGCTGGGTTCAGTCATGTATACACTCAACAACACCTTACTCTCTCAAGGCTACGTCCTTGAAACGGTTGCTAGTGTGGGAATAGAAGACAAGACACACATTCCAAGGATGGGGAGAGGAGCCTCAGGTTGCCATGGTCCAGCTCACAGGTCTGCTGGAGGTTGTATCTTCTGGGTGACCTCCTCCAATACACTTCCGCAGCATTCCCTGGTCCGCTGAGGTTGCTGACCTCTCAAGGGCTTCAGGTTTCTCATTTGAAGAGTGACTGGGAGGACAGACCCTCTGCCCAGTTTCTCCCAGCTGCAGCACCCAGTCCAGTTAACTTCCAGTCACCTCTCTCCAGCTGGTTCGGGTGGTGGGGTGAGAAGCTGGTCTCCATTCTGTGCTTTCACCTAAACCTACCAAGGTTGGTCTTCAAGACCCACGACATGAGTGACATCCCTCCGTAGGTCCCTTAACCTCATGCCCTCTCTGTACCCCAGTGCTGGGAGCCTCTCTTTCCAGGTGCCCACCTTTACCTCGGGCCTATAGGGTCATGCTCTCAGAAGGACCTGAAGCGACCAATCCCCTGCAGCCTCAACTGAAACAGTCTGCATAGTGGTGTTCCCAGGACATCTGCATGCACCCAGAGTGAAGCTCTGAGATGTGACATTCATGTGGTGACAGGGGCATAACTGCAAGCTGGAGAGGGGACCCTCCCTGGCCCTCAGGTCTCATCACTCAAGGCCACTCCTTTGAGGAAGAAGGTGCCGGGTCATTGACACTATGGCCTAATGCAGGAGGAAGAAAGCCGTTAGGGCCACACCCAGGCCTGATGACAGATCAGGCCGCTCCTCACAGAAGTGGAGGGGAAAGGTCCCACCCAGCCTTGTGTCATCAGGCTAGAGTTTATCCCTCGGGAGGTTTATGTGCAAAAGTTGTCTTTTTCTGACTCCCTTTCTTCTTTCAACCCCATTCTCTCCCTCTCTCTCTCTCTCTCTCTCTCTCTCTCTCTCTCTCTCTCTCTCTCTCTCTCTCTCTCTCTCTGTCTCTCTCTCTCTCTTTCTTTGTGTGTGTGTGTGTGAGAGAGAGAAAATAAAAGATAGAAATGTCCTTACAAATCCATTCAAAGCAGAGTTTTGTCTTTATATACCACTGTCTTCAATGTACAGCATGGTTTTACTAGTTGAATGGTATTATTTAACATTTTCTTCTTATAGAAGAGACTATGCCCTTTTGTATGACATGTTTTAATAAATGTTATCTGTCAACTTAAAAAAAATCCATTCAAGCTGGGCATGGAGAGAAAACTGCCTCAGATTCCACCAGCCAGTTTCTCTTCTCTTTCTCTCTCCCCCGTAGCATGGTTATTGGGAAACCTCACATGCTTTGCACCATGGTTCCCATAGGAGAAGTTTATTCAGGGTTGTGGGAGAGAATCTGAATCTTCAGCACAGCCTTTTTTAACCACTTTTTTTTTTTTAGAGTAACAGCCTAGTTCTCAAGCTAGTTTGCCTAAGAATCCTATGGGGTAATTTTCATAGGTCTTGGGCAGGACCTAGGAATATGCATTTTAAATAAGTATTTCCAGGCAATTCTGCTAAAGAAGATCTAAAGACCAGCCTTGGATAGACAATGCCCTATAGTAAATTTTTCAAACTTTAATGAGCATTCCTAGGGATTTTATTAAAATGCAGGTTCTGACTCAGTAGGTCTTGGATTGATCAAAGATCCTGAATTCCAACAAGCTCTGAGAATGTGCTAATATTGCTGGTCTAAGAACAAGCTTATAGTAGTAGGGCTTTCTAGTTTGAAGTCTTTTTTAGTTGTACACCCTGATTCTGGTGCATTGCTCTGTTACAAGCTTTCTGAGTGTAACTCCAGGGGGGAAATCCCAGGGCAAAATACCTTTGAAACGGAAATCAGTCAAAGGGAGAATAAAGTGGGAGAAACCTGTTTATTTCTTACAAGCAGTCTCCTTTCTGCTCTCCCATGTCTCTCATGACCCAGCTGCAGAAGAATGGGGCCCCACCCAACCTCTCTTGTCCAGATATGCCCTGGCTGGCCCTTGTAATTACCTATGATATGGAGATGACATACTTCTCTCCACTCCTTGGAAACACCTGTCAATATGAAGATGCACTAAGGCCAGGAGAGAGATTCTGGAGATATTTCAATTTTACCCACACTGAGTTATCAGAACTACAACTCTATCCAGGAAAGATATGAGAGTAATTTTGTATATTCTTCTCCATGCTGAAAACTAAATAAAATATTGTGTGATTGCTTGAACTTAGATAAAATTGTGTTAGACAACCAAACATAACTAAATCTTGCCAGTCAGCTAAGAATTAGTCTATTTTTGAAAGCCATACAACATTCAATAGAAAGTCTGCTGGAATCAGGTGTTTTCTGGTCTTCAGAGACAAAACTGCTAATTAAGGCGCCAGCTGGAAACTTTTTATCTTCTCAGTTTTTCTTTCCCTCTTGGGAAAAAGTCTTTTAAACTCAGTGAGGGCAGAGCTCTAGTGCTAATTTACAAAGAACTCAATTCATTCTGCAGTTTGTGATCTGCTGAACTGTGTGCATTCCAAAGGTCCTGGTAAATGGACACCTCCAGTGTGCCTGTGGCCAGGTGAGGCAGAGGTGGCACCTTGGCCTGGTATAATCAGGCAGAATCAGGGTTTCAGAAAGGCCAGAAGATGCCCCTTAGGTTTTTTCTTTTTGTTGTTTATCCTCCATTTAATAATATATATTCTTTTAATTGTGATAAAATATACATAACAAAAAAATTGCCATTTTAACCATTTTCAGTTGTATAGTTCAGTGGTATTAATTACATGTACATTGTTGTGCAACCATCACCACCATACAGCACAGAAGCTCTTCATTATCCTAAAGTGAAACTCTGCACTAATCTCACAACAGTCCCCCCATCTCTCCTGTCCCCCAGCCCCTGGTCACCACTCTTCTCCTCTCTATCTCTATGAACTTGACTAATCTAGGCACCTCATATGTTTTCATCAGCTCAGGCTGCCATGACAAAATGCCACAGGCTGGTGGCTTACACAGCAGACATTTATTTCTCACAGTTCTAGAGGCTGGAAGTCCGAGACCAAGGTGCCAGCCTGGTGAGGGGAGGGCCCTTTCCCTGGCTTCTGGAGGGCCATCATCTCACTCTGTCCTCACATAGCAGGTGAGGAGGGAAGAGAAGGGGAGATGGGAAAGAGACAGAACTGTCTGGTGTCTGCCTGTAAAGACACTAACCTTATTGTTTCAGAGCCCACCCTTATGACCTCGTTTAACCTTAATTACCTTTCATAAAGGCCCCATCTCCAATACAGTCACACTGGGAGTCAGGGCTTCAATATGTGAATTGTGGCAGGACACAATTAAGTCCATAATGTTCTAGAAGAGGAATCCTAAAATTTCTCCTTTCATATCTGGCTTGTTTTACTTAGTATTATGTCCTCAAAGTTATTCATGTTGTAGCATTTATCAGAATTTCATTTCTTATTAAGCCTAAATAACATCCCATTGTGTGTATATACCAAACTTTGTGTATTTATTCATCTGTTGATGGACATTGGGTTTTTCCATCATTTGGCTGTTGCAAATAATGCTGTTATGAACATAGTTGCACAGGTATCCATTTGAGTCTCTGTCTTCATTTCTTTTTGTATACACCTGGAAGTGGAGTTGCTGGATCAAAGGGTAATTCCACGTTTAATCCTTTGAGGAACCGCCATGCATCCCTTAGACTCGAGCCATGGGTGTGTATTGTGTGGTTCCAAGGCTCTCTTGACATCACCTGAACCCAGGGGTGACCTTGGCAGATCACAATGGGAAAATTTTATCATTCTTCCCTTGAAATGTGTTCAGCATCTCCAATCTTTCCTCCGTGTTGCACCCTGAGTGGCCTGTCAGCTCCCCAGATGTGCCTGTGATGGAGCCTATGCCTTCCCTCCCAGGGAAGCTGAGCAGGCTCAATAAAGAAACATCAAACTCCTAGAGTCTGAGGCCTAAGCAGGTGAGTAAAGCCTGGACCAGGTGTAAGTTTTCAAAAATGCCAAAGGACAGTTAACAAATTCTGCTAGGCACTCTTCTTCCTCCTCCCTCCTGATACGTAGGCTTTGCTTGGCAGCATTTTAAAGTGATTGTCTGGGATCTGACCTCTGGCTTCTGATCTTCCCTCAAGTCCCTCAAGGATACAGCTAGTCATATGATGTTATTATTTATTTTTAAATTTAAACTTGTACTTCCTATTTAGAATACAATGTGACACTCCCTTGATACTGGGGACTTACAGTAGTGTGACCCCTTTGCACTTAAAAGAACATTGTATGGGGCTTTTCATCCTCAAGACTTCTCTTTATGACTTCTGGGTCTTACCTTTTTGAAGAAGAGCTTTCTGTCCCCAAGATTACACATTTCTTCCTCCAATATTTTTTGTAGTTCTTTCATACTTATTTTAGCAGTTATTCTGGAATTTCTTTGGTGTAAAGTAGGGATTTGTTTGATTTCAAGTTGATAGTCAAATGTCCCACAAACAATATATTGAATGAACCATATTTTCTTAATGGAATTGGGAGTACTATCTTTATTACAAACTAAATTCCCTCCTACACCTGGATATGCAACAGGAAAAGTGGTGGAGACCCTGTCTGTCAGCTTTGAATGGTGTTTTCAATATAAATTCATGATTGTGTGTGTGTGTGTGTGTGTGTGTGTGTGTGTGTGTGTGTGTGTGTGTGTGGTGTAAGATAGTGGTCCAGTTTCATTGTTTTGCATGAATCTGTACAGTTTTCCCAACACCATTTATTGACAAGACTGTCATTTCTCCATTGTACATTCTTGCCTTCTTTGCCATAAGTTAATTGAACGTACATGCATGAGTTTATTTTTGAGTCTTGATTGTTTTCTATTCATTTCTGTGCTTGTTTTTATGCAAGCACCATACTGTTTTGATTACTGTCACTTTGTAGAATAATTTGAAATCAGGGAGTGTGATATCTCCAGCTTTGCTCTTCTTTATTAAGATTGCTTTGGTTATTTGGGGTCTTTTGTGGTTCCATACAAATTTTAGAATTATTTGTTCTAGTTCTGTGAAAATTCATTTGAATTATGATAGGGATTGTATTGAACTTATAGATATCTGGACCTGATTCTTAGTATAACTTTTAGCTACCAGAGGGGGAAACCATACTATTGTCAGAAGAACAAAGATAGGAATGACAGCAGAATCCTTATCAAAAACTATGCAAGCAAGAAGATTAATAGAGAAACATTTTTAAATTGTTTTTTAAAAATACCAACCTAAATTCTATAGCCAGAGAAAATATCTTTCAAAGTTGAAGGTGAAATAAAGAATTCTTGAATAAGCAAAATTTGCAGTAATTAATCACCAGCAGATCTTCACTACAAGAAATGTTTAAGACAATTCTTTAGACAAAAAGAAAATGTTTCCATATGGAAACTTGTAAGCAAAGGAATGAAGAGTATAAGATATGCCAAATATCTGAGTAATATAAGGATTTTTTTTCTCATTTTTAATCTCTTTAAAAGAGAATTAAGTGTTCAAAGTAAAAATATAATAACAATATATTTGGGGGCTATAACATATGGTATGACATACAAGTGAGTTATATGATGGCAATAGCATAATAGACAAAGAGGAAATAAAATTATCTACTGTTGGTTAGAGGTGAGGCTCAGAACCTCACCCCCCCTGCTTTGAGAGAAATCTTCTGCATCCATGGATGTCTTGCTGCCCTTGTCTAGCCTGGATTAATACTTAGTCCATAGGCACACACCTGATCATCTGATCATCTACATTTGCCTTCTTACAGCACTAAACTATGTTTTCTACCTTTATCTTGCATCTACCTACCACTTCAGCATTTTATTAAAAATAAAAATAATAATAATAATAGGAGAAATGTGGGATCAACATATAAATCAAGTACAAAAATCAAACGAATATTCATATTTGACCTGATTGTTTATAGGTCATATTGCATGATCAAAACCGAAAGTTTCTGTGATGAATGCCCTTGTACTGTTCACCATGTAAGAATTTATTCACTATGTAAGAATTCGTTCACCATGTAAGAACTTGTTCGTTATGCTTCAGAAGATTGGAGACTGACGAGAATTAGGCTTGAGATGGATTAATGATTGTACATTGAGCGTTGACCCCCCTATACTGAATTTTATTGTTGTTAACAACCATTTGATCAATAAATATGAGAGATGCCCTCTCAAAAAAAAAAAAAAAAAAAAAAGTAGAACAAACATTCTTTCAACATTTGAAACCCAAAGTCATTTCTGAAGCCTCACAGATTAAATATCTTAAACAAGTTATTACAAAAATAAATCCATCTTTTTGCTGAAAAAAAAAATTATCTACTGTTGGAAGATTCTTTCACCCTATGTGAAATGATGTGATATTAGCTAAAGGTAGACTGTGATGTTAGATGTATATTGTAAATGCTAGAGTAGCCACTTAAAAAAAATGAAGATATAATTAATAAAGACAAAATTATAAGAAATATTATAACAAATAATCCAATGGAAAGCAAGAACAAAAGAAAGAGAATAAAACACAGGTGGGATACTTATAAAACAGTAGAAAGCTCTTAGATTCAGTTCCAACTATATAAATAAATTACATTAAATATGAATTGTCTAGGCAGTCCAATTAAAAGGCAGATATCACATTGGATAAAAATTAATCAAGACCCCACAATATACTGTCCACAAGAAATTGACACTAATATAGCAGTACAGATAGGTTAATTGTAAAAGGTTACATAAATATAGGCCAAGCAAAAACTAATTGAAAGAAAACTGAAGTGTCTATGTTAATAGCATACAAAGTAGAAGAGAGAACAAGGAATGTTATCATGTATAAAGTGGCACATTTAATAATGATTAAAGGCATAATTCATCACTAAAACACAATAATCTAAATTTGTATGCACCTAATATCAAAGTTTCCAAATATATGAAGCAAAAAATGATAGAACTAAAATGTTAATGGGCAAGTTCTCATGATTGTTGGAAATTTCAACACTCCTCTCTAGTCAATTATAAGCTAATCAACAGTCAGTCAATAATGATATTGAAAACTTGAACAATAGTGTCAACCAACATGACCTAACATTTACATAATACTCTATCACAAGACAGCAAAACACACATTCAAGTGCACGTGAAAGTAGATCAAAACCATATTCTGGGCCATAGTATAAATTTCAAATTTGAAAGAAAGAAATCAAAGTATGTTTTTTGATGACCATGGAATTATATTAAAAATTAGGAACAGAAAGATATCTAGAAAGTCTCTCAAAAATTTGGGTAAACAATAGACTTCTAAATAACCCATGGGTCAAAGAAAAAATTGCAAATGATATTAGAAATACCTTGATTTATTTAAAATAAAAACACAACAGCAAAATTCTTGGGATACAGGTAAAGTACTGCAGAGCAAATTAAGCTCAAAGTAAGCAAAAAGAAAGAAATCATAAAGGTAATAGTGAAAAAGTCAGTACAAATCAGTATACACAAAATAGAAACATAACAGAAAGAAATAATAAATAAAAAGCTATCTTTTTATAATCCATAAAATTGACAAACCTCTAGCCAGAGTGACCAAGTAAAAACAGAAGACAAAAAAATGACTAATAACAGGAATGAAAGATGAAACATCTCTAAACATTTTATAGACGGTGCAAGAACAAAAAGGGATTCTATTAATGTTTCTCCAGTAAATTTGACAACTTAAATAAAATGAAAAGCTTCCTTAAAAGATACAAATTACCAAAGTTTATTTAAGGGGAAATATATAATCTAAAGAGCCCTGTATCTATTAAAGAAATTGAATACATGACTAAAAAAATTTTCTAAAAAGGAAATTCCAGGTCCAGAAAACTAACATTACCCAAATACTTCTCCTGATTTTGTTTTCAAAAGTATAAGTTTGGGAACAGTGCTGGAGATCGCGGACAAGATCTCATGACTGGAAACATGAAGGGAGAAAGGAATCCTGAGCCAAGAACTGTATTTCCCCAGCTAAGGGGAATCGGAGCAATGGGATTTTGCTTCGCAGAGCCCAGGGCATCTGGGCCCAGATTCCTAAAAGCAGGCCAGTGAGACAGCAGACCTCAAGTGACATGTGGCTACAGGCTACATCACAGCAGACAGGACCAAAGGCTGTCCAGACAGAGTTCTGGTTGCTGGTGAGGCACAGAATCTTCAGAGAGTCCATCTGGCAGGGGACAGTGGATCTCCCGGTTTCTCTGTATGGACCAGTGATTTGAAATCCAGCCTGACTCCACCCAAAGCCTTTACACTTTGTATCACTTTATGTCAAAGAACCTTGATATAAATCTAAAATGGCTGTTACTTATTTTCTACCAGTCTAGCAAGAATGGATCTCAAACAAAAAACTGAGTTGTTAAAAAAAAAGCAAACACTATTACTTGTAAACTTGAGATTATAGGCTGAGAGACCCTCTACAAAAGTACAACAAACACAGAAGTGACATATAACAATATCAAAAAGAAAGAATCTGGATAAAGAACAGTATATACACTGAATTTGATAACCTTTGATGGCAAACATATTTCTATTTTAAAAGGCAAAAATAGGAAAAATAATCTGACATGGATTCCACCAAAGAGGCAGAAAAATTGGAGATGAACTGGATATCTTCCTGGGTGGAAATAGAACTAAACTACTGAATGGAAAGTGTGCTGCTTTCATAGAGTAATCCAGAGGGCAGGGAAGGGGACCCACTTATTGTTTGAGCTACGCATAAACTATCTCTGGATCACAAATTCATTTAATAACAACAAATGACTTCGGCGAATTCCAGGGAGCATGTGCTTTGTGGCCGTGAGGCCCGCGGAGATCTCCCCAGCATTTCACCTTCCAGGACTGTTCTATCTCTATCGCATACTGTCATATACTCTGTCATTAGGCTTTGAACTTAGCAAAAAGCTACTTAGTACTGAGAAATTCTGACACTTCTTTAGAAGAAAAAGAGAGGAGCCAAACAGCATTCTTTTCTCTCTGATCCACTCAACACGAGACAAGTATTTATTCTCTTGCTTGATTCCTCACAGGGAAGCAAGCAATAAATATGTTCCAGCTCCCCATTATCAATTTAGGACAGTTTCCAATGTCATCTCCATGCAACTCGGCAGCCCTACTTGCTTTGCCTCCTCATCTCCTTCCACCTCATTCTCCTGACTCTCCACAAGCCTCCTAACCACTCTTGGCCCTCTGTCCTCTCAGCTTTGTTCTAATTCACAGAGAAAATGGAGTGTCTCAGGCATGAAATCTAGTTCTCCATCCCCAACCCCCAGAATGGTTTGTATCCATAGCCACAAATACCTTCTTCACTGCACCCCTTCTGTCTCCTCCACACGCAGCTTTTCAAATGTTCCCTTCTTTTTTCCATAGCTTCAATCTCTCCCTTTCCATTGGCTTTCTGCTTTTAAACAAATAAACATGTTCACATTTCTTAAATTCTGAGAGGGGGCAGTTAACTCTTCCCTTTCATAACAACCTTTTCTATTTCTTTATTTCTACTTACTCTGTTTTTTTTATTGGAAACATTCATGGCTATGTCTAAATATTTTTTAAAAATATTTTTACTGCAAAACAACTTTAAAATTAGAATTATACACAACCTGCTTTAATTACCTCTAACTTGGCAACATATATAAATGTGTCAGGCTCAGCCCCAAGACTTTATGAAAGGGAAGAGGCCAACTTTGGGGATGTGTGAACAAAGAATTGGCATAGATTCAACTACCATCCCCCAGTGAAAGTTCCTGTGGCCAGGATTCTCACCTGACCCTGGTCCGCTTGCTCACCACACACATGTGGGCAATAGAGTCTGTATGAAGAGCACCGCCCAGTGCTCTGGGCTGCATGGCTGCAAGAAAGCAGAGACTGGAGTGGTGGCAGCAATGAGGACAGAGACTGAGATGGCTGTGGGGCGGAGAGGCCCAGAGGCAAAGACTGGCTTGCTGCATGCAGACTCTCTCTGAGTGGGCGGGATTCTAGTGACTGACCTGCCACCGTGTGAATAAAGTTGAGTATAAACCTTTTTACCCCAAGAATATTCCATTGTCATTTTTTGGTCTCACTGAGTGAACTTGAATGGGGCTGAAACCCACTTGCAACACACCTATCTACCAGTCTTCCCTCCCCTATTCCCAAAGCCCAACACTGTCATAATCTGGGCATTCTTCACCTCAAGTTGGGGTTTCCTGGTGACAGCTAAGGATTTTAACTGCTCCTTCTGGTCCATGTCTTGACTGTTCTGAGCTCCCCAGCAACTTACGGGACAAGGAGGTTCCAGAGTGGAAGTGAATAAGAATGGATGTCATGGCAACATTTCTTTCAAAAAGGCTCTCTATCCTCAACTTCAGTCCATCCCCTCTAAAACTATTACATCAGCTTTAACTGGCTTATTTCCTCTTAGACTAAATCAGAGGAATTGGAGGTGATAATTATTATTGGCTTAACTGCTTTATTTAATTTAGTAATAATTTGATAATAACCAGTAATAATTAGAAATCAAAACATTATTTTGGTCAAGTCTCATAGATCTATGCAAAGTCACATCTGTCTCTGACCACAGTCAGAAAAAGTTCTCAGTTTTTAAGAGCTCATGGGATTAGACTGGATCCACTCAGCTTATCTAGGATAATCTCCCATTTCAAGGTCCTTAACCTTGATCACATCTGCAAAATCTCTTTATCTATATAAGGTAATATCAGGCACAAATTCTGGGGATTAGCATATGATTATATTTGGAGGGTCACGGCTTTGCCTACCACACATGATCCGTTTTCTTTTTTATTATTATTAAGGTATCATTGATATGCACTCTTGTAAAGGTTTCACCTGAAAAAAATTGTGATTACTACATTCACCCATATTAACAGGATCCATTTTAAGCCTTCAATAGCTAATCTGCTGCCATAGTTCTTTACAAGTGTGAGAGTGTAACACAGTGGGTCCTGATCACTAGTGTGAACTGTTTGTCAATGGTCACATATTAAACCCAGATAGGGCTAAAGCCAACAGGACTTATTCCATCTATTCAAGCTATCATTCCAGAAATAAAATCTACAATCTATGCACCATTGTAAACACAGAGAAGTCCTCAAATGTCTGAAGGTGAAGAGAAGTACTTAAGTATTTAATAAAGCTGTTTAAATTGTTAAATCTGTCCATTTTGACTGATATCTCACCTTTCTTTCAGCTCTAAATAGAGATGGGCAGTGAATCCTTCTGAAAGAAACTTTTATTCTCTGAGTTAATATGCATGATTTGATTGCTTTGCAAATTAACATAACCTGAAGATACATTTGCTCATTTAAACAGCCTGAATTTGTTCCTGCAAAGTGGTAGTCTACAGGTGAGGCAGAGTGTACACAGATGGCCATACAACTAGATGCAGGGAAGGGCACTCTTTGATTATAACATGCTTGATTCCTTTTACCAGTTGAACAAACTGATTTTTAACCCAGCCAAAGATCTTGCTGAGAAAAGTCTGAACTAAACTGAGTCTCAACTTAATAAAAAACAGATTCTTGTTTTTTTTCCAATCCTATTGGCAACCTCAAGTGAATAAGAAATGTTTTTTCGTCATTTTGGGATCATTACCAGATAACATAAGAATAAATTCTGGCAGTCTCTACAGATGACTTCATTTAACTAAAATTTGTTGAACAAGAATCACTTACATCACTTTTATTAGGAACTGCCAAAAACGTTAATTATATGTAATCATCTCTCAAACTATGAATGCACATGAATTAGAATTCTTAGTACAAGTTCACGTCAAAACTAAGACATTCACATCAATGTAGAGCTTATTTTCTTGAGCTATGTGAAATTGAGCTTAATACTTCCTGACTCCAATGAACACTCATTGGAGAACATTTTGGTAAATTGATTAAATATACTAATGCTTATATTACATTATTTACTTATTTATTATTATTTATGGCAAGTTATATTAGTTTTCCATATATAGTGATGATACAAATTTTTCTTTTAAAATATTGAAAGGAAAATGGAAGTTTCTATGGCCAGGATTCTCACCTGGCCCTAAACTACTTGATGATATAATTGGCCTACTGCATAAGCTACTGCTACTACACCTGTTGACAATGAGCCATTATTGTCATTGTCACCAAATAAGGAGCTCCACCCAGTGCCCTGCCAGGAAGCAGAGATGGAGATGGACTGTGGACTTGCCAGAGGTAGACATGATTCTAGCACTTACCCTGCCACCATGAGAATAAATCTTGGTGTAAACCCTTTTACCCACAATGTTCCATTGTCGTTACTTGGTCTCACCACATCCAGAGTGACCTTGCCAGGAGCTAAAATCCCCTTCTGGCAAGACAAATATATATTAGTGAAAATGAGTCAAATTGACAAAAATAGTACACACTGGAATTTGGGAATTGCATAACAAAATAACAAGTATTTGCCTAAGTGTCTGGCAAATAGTATTTACACAATGAAAGATAGCTACTATTTTAAAACATTTTAACTTCTTAGTTAGATTGTTGTAAATTTCTACACTTATATTATTTAATTTACAATATAAAACTTATTCAACAGATAGAAATTGCCTGCTCATACATTCAAGACCCTGGGAATTCAACGAAGCAAAATGAAGGAAATATTAGTGGAGAGAGGTATACTTAACAAGTAACAACACTTTGTTTCTAATTATGGAGTGCTGTACAAAGTGCTATAGGAGTACAGGGGAAGACCCCCTAGGTCTGCCATCAGGGGCAGGGAATCCTTTACAGAGGAAAGCAGTCAGGCAGAAAGGTGAAGGTGAGTAAAGGGGACCACAGCAGTAACATACTCCAGAGGATGAAGCTTATGGTAAGGAACAGAGAGAAATGAGGCTTAACAAGAAGGCAGGGGCAATCTGAAGGGCCTTTGTATGCCAAGTTTCCATTGTATTATGTGGCTAGCAGGGAGCCGCTGAATACTTTTGATCTGGAAGTCAAATAATCAGATTTGCATGTCAGAACAATCACTCAGGCAGGATCAGTGTGCAGAAGCCATTGAAGGGGACAAGGCTAGGGGTAGGAGAGCAGCAGGTAGCTGGGCAATGGACCAGGGGAGAGGAAGGCAGACCAAACCAGGGCAGAGCCAAAGGAGAGATGGGCAGATTGGTGCTTGAGAAGGTGGAAGAGCCTGTGAACTTAGACATGGATGGGGTGTGGAGGGGAAGGGAATGCCTTTTCCAGCTCTACTCCTGAACCTACCAGATTTCTAGATAATTCTTCAGCCAGTTCCACTTTCTCTCAGTCAAACCAGAACAGTGTTCTTTGCAGCCACACTCTGACAGTCATGCAAAATAACAGGAACCATTTGGTTTCCAAATCAAGAAACTGTTGATTGCCTTGTCTTTGGAAATCAGTATTCCATTCACAATACTGCAAATGTCTGCTAATGAATGTGACTCGAACAGATGTTAAAATAATGTTTTGGGTAACTAGGGTGCTCTGTGAATAAGGTTAGAATCTTCCCATTACAATTTTTCTGACACCACACACCTGGCATCTTTGGTAACTGAAACTGCTAGATATCATCCGCCATAAATCCTCCTTATGTGGCTAATGTAGCATGAAATTATGCCAACTGAAGCAAAACACAATGCACAATAAACATGAGCTGGCACAGTGACTATGACAGCAGCTTTGCATATGGAGGACTGTCTTGCTAGTGGGTTTCAGCTCTGGGCAAGTTCACTATGGATTCAATGAGACCTAAAAAATGACAGTGAAATGTTCTTGGTGTGAAAGGGTTATACCTAACTTTATTTCCACAGTGTCAGGTCAATAACTAAAATCCCACCCACTCAGAGCAAGTCCATATACAGCAAGCTCGTCTCTGCCTCTGGACCTCTCTGCCCACACAGCCGTCTCAGTCTCTGTCCTCTGCATTGCCACCACTCCAGTATCATCTCTGCTCTCCTGCAGCCTTGCAGCCATGCCACCATATCATCCAGAGCACTGGGTACAGCTCTTTATATAGAGTAAATAACAGTGTATTTCCCACACATGTGTAGTGAGCAAGCCAATCAGGGCCAGGTGAGAATCCAGGCCATAGGCACCTTCACTTTCTCCACAAGTACAAAATCAGGTTTTCTTCTTGGAGCATGTGGCCAGTTCTTTTTTTTTTAATGTACAAAATAAAATAATGTTTACTAAATTCTCATTATAAAGGAAAAACTCACCAGTTATGGCAGCAGCAGTAGGATCACAAAAAAAGGATCTCAAAGTTTTCTCTGATTTATGGAAGTTGATTTTGACCTTCCACATCAAATATTCCAGACAAACCTGGTAGTTCAGGGTCAATCACCAAGGACATGTAACTCTCCCATTCTCTGCTGTGCTTCTCCATTTCTTTGCCCTCACTTAATTTAAAGGTTAGATAATTCTTAATAATAATAACAGAGATAATAACTACAACTAACATTTAATCAGTGCTTCTATGAACCAGATATGGTCTAAGAGTTTTACATGTATGTCTTGTGTGGGGAAGTTGGGGTTCCTATGGCCAGGATCCTCACTAAACTTGAACCATCTGATGATGTAACTGTCCTGTTGCTAGGCTACCGCTCCCACACCTTTAGGCAATAAGCTATTATTGCATTATATAGAGAGCTCAGCCCAGTGCTCGGTCTGAGGTAGAGATGCTAGTGCTCTACCTACTGCCAAGAGAACAAGCCGGGTAATAAACCCTTTCACCCCAAAGAACATTTTGCTGTCAATTTCTTTGGTCACATTGAATCACATAGCAAACTTGCCTGGGGCTAAAACCTATTGGCAAGACAATAGGTGAAAGTTGGCAGGGTTCATTGTTGACCAAGGAAACAAACAGGCTGCCCTTATGGGAAATGTGATTCAGCGGGCTGCCCTGTGACTGGGAAGATAGTGGATTGTCCCCCAATGGGTATGTGGTCTGAGGTGGCTTGCCTCCTAGAGGACTGGGTCCAACCCCAGGACTGGAGGCAAGTGGAGGTGATACCTCAGGCAGTAGGGCTGGCTCTTGGTATAGTAAGTAGGTCTTTTAAGAGACAGAGTGCCCGTGAGGCAGCAGGGACTGTGGGTTGGCTGCTTCTCACAATATTAAAAAAGTCTACAGAAGAGAATGACACACTTCTGAAAAAGACCCAGGAAATGGCGGCATGAGAACACTAGCTGCAAACTTCTGTGGATTCCCTGAATAAAGAAATGGCATTGATGCAAGAGGAACAGCAATGAGAACGCCAGCAGAAAGGTGCCATTGAAGAGGTAAAAGATTCCTTACAGAACGAGATGGCAGCACTGCCAGGTGCTCTGAAGGAGGAAAAGGCCATCAAGGGAAAAGATTAACTCCTGAGGGAAGCAAAGGCAGAGGTGGCACGAACGCCAACTGCAAAGCATTGAGGTCAAGGTAAGAGAGCTTCTGAAGACTGAACTAGCATTGCTGAGAAGCACAGTAGAAAAGGTAAAGGTTGTAGCAGAGGAGGCACTCGGGGGAGGGGAGAGAAAGGTGCTGTCAGCCCCAAAAATGGAGGAGCTGGAGCAGGATGAAGGGGTGGCACCGGAGGCACTGGCGCCTCCTGTATTGAAAGCACGCCCAGTGGTTGTAAAGAAAATTAAGTCCCAGGAGCTGAAAGTTCCCCAAGGAGAGGAGCAGCCCCCTCACCAGGTCGTGGAGCACTCTATGGTCCACCCCTATACTCAGGCTGAGCTGGTGGATTTGGGCTCCTGGTTTAAGCAGAAGCCCTCGAAGTCAATATCAGCTTGGCTCCTGCATCTGTGGGGCTTAGGGGTGGATGGAATTATTCTGTCGGGATCAGAGATGGGACAGCTGGCTTCCCTGACAGTGCAGCCCACCTTGAGGCAGAGGTTACAAAATGCACATCAAACCTCAGGGAGTCTCTCCCTCCTCAATTGGCTTATGGCTGCACTTCATGCTGTGTGGCCCAATCCAGGTGATCTGCCATCCTCTCCTGTTAGATGGCAGACATATGCTGAGCTCCAACAGGTGCTACGAGAGCTAGGCATAAGAAAAACCATCTACAGTCCAGAGAATTACGGCCAAGATGAAGAGATTTTCACTACTGGGTGAGAAATATTGTGCTTCAAACGGCTCCTACATCCCTCTTTGGGTCTCTAGTGGCCATTCTTTCCCCTCACTTAGGACAGCCCATAAGTGAGATGACACATACAGTAGTAGACTTAGGAGAGGCAGAATCAATGACAATACAGAAAGAAATAAGGTCTGCTACTCACAAGAAGAACTAAAAGGACCCCATGAAGGTTACAAGGACCCAGATGTGGGTTGATTTAATATGGGCAGGAGCAAATGGAAGGAAATTAGATGGGAAGTCAAATAGGATCTTACTGGAGCTATGGCAACAGCTGAAACCAGAGCAGCAGTTCCAGCCATTAAGATCAAAGAGGCAGAGGTCAGAGACAGAGCCACGAGTCTGGTCTCTGTACTTACAAGACTTCCTGCTGGAGAACGAGCCAACCTCACTTGAGCCCACACAGGAAGGTGATTGGGGAACATGGTTTGACTGAGGGAAAGGTCAAGGTATCTGCCCTGAGGGACCGGGGGGTGACCGGAGGCCACATGTTGAAATAGCTATCCATTGGTCCCCAGTGAATATACAGCATGCCCTGGTTCTGGTGGACACAGGGGCTGAATGTTCACTGATTCATGGTAACCCTGAGTGGTTCCCTGGGAACCCCACTATCATAGATGGATACAGGGGAAGGCTATCAGAGTGAAAAAAGCCCAAACCCCTTTGGGAATAGGACATCTACCCTCAAAAGAGTATGCTGTGTATATCTCTCCTATCCCTGAGTATATTTGGGGGATTGATATCTTGCAGGGCCTATGATTGCAGACCACTGCAGGTGAGTTCAGACTGAGAGTATGTGTGGTGAAGGCAGTTCTGAGGGGACATGCTAGGCACCCGCCCATAGCTTTCCTGTGCCTCGGCAGGTGACTAATACCAAACAATATAAACTGATTGGAGGGCATAAAGAGATTGGAGAAACTCTCCAGGAGCTGGAAAAGGTGGGTATTATAAAGCCCACCCATAGTCCTTTCAATTCCCCAGTGTGGCCTGTAAAAAAGCCAGCTGGCTCCTGGCGTATGACTGTGGATTACAGAGAACTGAATAAAGTCATACCCCCTATGCATGCTGCTGGCCCCTCTATTGCAGGCTTGATGGATAGCCTCAGCCATGAACTAGGAACATACCATTATGTGGTAGATCTTGCTAATGCCCTCTTTTCCACTGACATTGAGCAAGACACTCAGGAACAGTTTGCCTTCACGTGGGATGGACGGCAGTGGACTTTCACCATCCTCCCACAGGGATACCTCCATAGCCACACCATCTGTCATGGACTTGTAACCCAGGACTTGGCTACATGGGAGAAACCACCAATGGTGTGGCTATACCATTATATTGATGATGTTATGCTCACGTCCGATTCTCTTTCAGATCTAGAAGGTGCAGCACATAGACTGCTGCAACATTTACAGGAGAAAGGATGGGCTGTGAAGAGTACCGAGGTTCAGGGACCTGGTTTGTCTGTCAAATTCTTGGGGATCGTCTGGTCAGGTAAGACCAAGGTTATACCAGAAGCAGTTATAGATAAAATCCAGGCCTTTCCTACCCCTACAACTGTAGCATTGCTACAGGAATTTCTGGGTCTTCTAGGCTACTGGAGAGTGTTACTTGGCACAAATTCTGAAGCCCTTATACTGGTTGGTATGAAAGGGCATCAGGTGGGACTGGGATGAGATATGTGCATCTGCCTTTACTACAGCAAAACGGGCAGTCAAGGCTATGCAGGCCTTGAGTATGATAGAGCCATCAAGGCCCTGTGAGCTGAATGTTCATGTGACTGAAGACAGTTATGGCAGCAGCTTGATTAAACTCACCAACCTGTTGGATTCTGGAAAGGGGCAGAGGTACGATACACTTTGATAGAAAAACAACTGGCTGCCATGTATCACACCTTGCTGACTACAGAACCCATCGCTAGAATAGCCCTGATAAAGGTAATAACCACCTATCCCATCTTGGGGTGGGTAGGAGACTGGACCCAAAAGCCAACAGTGGTGTGATACAAATGTCCACAGTAGCCAAGCAGGGTGCTTACCTACAGCAGTGTAGCACCCTCTCTAGAAGCCCTTTGAGTGAAGAACTCCCATGCCTATAGGGGCTGGTGACATATACTAGTGAAAAGCAGGAAGAACTTGCTCTTACACCATTAGTAGCAGAGAGTCCCTATCAGGAGGGAAGAGCCCCTATACCTGAAGGTGCATGGTACACAGATGGCTCCAGCCGCAGGCAGCCCCCAAAATGGAGGGCCATAGCTTTCCATCCTAAGACTGAGACAATATGGATGGAAGATGGTGAGGGGAAGAGCAGCCAATGGACAGAGTTGTGGGCTGTGTGGCTTGGGATCAGCCAGGAGCCCTCTCCTATAGTTGTCTGCACTGACAGCTGGGCTGTCTATTGGGGCTCGCCCTGTGGCTACCAACCTGGTACCATGCCAACCAGCTAGCTGGTCACTGACCCCTTTAGGGGCAAGAATTGTGGCAAGACTTATGGGCCTCTGGTCAGACTGAAATAATTACAGTATACCACGTGACAGGTCAGCCACTGGCATTCCAGGAAATGATGAAGCAGATAAATTGGCCCAGATATGTTGGTTAGAAGGAAAGCCTGCCTCTGATGTAGCCCAATGGCTACATCAGCGTTTGTTGCATGTGGGGCAAAAGACAATGTGGGCTGTAGCCCATCAGTGGGGCTTGCCTTTGACCTTCGAAGAATTTAGTAGAGCCTGGCAGGAGTGTGTCGTGTGCTCCAAAAGGGACTTACACTGAGTTCCAAAGCAACATGGGACAATAGCTAAGGGGACTATACCCCTCGTCAGGTGGCCGATAAACTATATTGGGCCTCTACCTGTGTCAGAAGGATATTGGTACATGATGACTTGTGTGGACACAGCTACTGGACTTCTGGTTGCCTCTCCTACCTGTTATGCAGACCAGCACACAACCAAAAGAGGCCTGGAGCATCTCTTTGCTGCCTATGGCCGACCACAGATAATTGAGAGTGATCAGGGCACCCATATTACTGGACATACACTGCAAGAGTGGGTGCGACAGCTGGGAATCAAATGGAAGTTTCATGTGCAGTACAATCCTACCACAGCAGGCATGATAGAGAGACACATGGCTTGTTAAAATCCGGACTAAAGTCAGATATCAACTGTCTGCACGGATGGTCAGTCTGTTTATGGACCATGCTACAGCATTTGCATGAGAATGGCTGCCTCCCCTATACAACTGCAAGCACAAACCACAGAAGAATCACTGAAGCCAAGGTTTGGCCCCTAGAATAACATCTTGCTGCCAGCACAACTGCACTGAACCCCAGAGACTCCATTGAGTGGACGTGGCCTTGGACCTTTCGGCACATGGACCAATGATGGCTGGCTCTCCTGACACCTTGGGGACAAGGCCTGGAAGCTGGCCTCCTGTGTATTCCTGGAATAACAGCAGAGTAGCCACCAAAGTTCATAGTAGTATATCATGAACATTCATAAGGTAGGAGCATCTTACTGGGGAGTTTTGTTTTATCACTATGGCCAGTGCATGTACCTCCAGTGACACTATATATAGAACCTTTAGTAACCCCCATGGGGAAAGGAGTAGAAGTATGTTATACTAGACCTGGAAGGGACCCCCTTCCTGCTACAGTCCTATCACAGGACCACTCTCTTGCATGCATCCTACCTGTTGAACAAGATTTGTCTGTTGATTTCATTAAAACATGTGTCTTATCACCCCTGAAGTCTTTGTGGATTGGGAACTTCCTCTGGCTTGAGGATTATTATAATTTTTATTATTAGGAACCTCCTCTGGCTTGAGGATTATTATAATTTTTGTTTCCTGTATCAAAATCTTATTGTATCTTAGTTTTTGTTATTATCTCTAAGTTGTTGTTATCCTCTGTTGCTTTTGTGGAATCTAGTTACAGTGCTCCAGCTTTCTCGCACAGGGACCATTGTGGAAGATTGAAAGCCTGTAGATTGTAAGGTGAGAATCCTGGAGGGGTGGAGTGTGGGGAAGTTGGGGTTTGTATGCCCAGGATCTTCACTGAACTTAAACCACCTGATGATGTAACTGGCCTGTTGCTGGGCTACCACTTCCACACCTTTAGGCAATAAGCTATATTGCACTATATAGAGAGCTCAGCCCAGTGCTCTCGGCAGAGGCAGAGACGCTAGTGCTTGACCCACCACTGGGAGGACAAGCCAGGTAATTAACCCTTTCAACCCAAAGAATATTTTGCTATCAATTTCTTTGGTCATACTGAATCCATAGCGAACTTGCCTGGGGCTTTCAGTGAGACCAGAGGAATGACAATGGAACATTCTTGGGTGAAAGGGTTTATTACCTGGCTTTGTTCTCCCTGGATAGGTCACTAGAATTACAGCTGCATCCAACAGGCTATAGGTGTGTAATCCTCCTTTGTCTCTGCCCCGACCCAGAGCACTGGGCAGAGCTCTTTATATAGTGACTCAGTCAGTAATAGCTTATTGCCTGTGGGTGTAAAGCAGTGGCCTAGCAGGAGGTCAATTACATTATGGAGTAGTTTAGGGTCAGGTGAGGATTCTGACCAAAGGAACTTCAATTTTCCCCACAATGTATCACCTCAATTAATCCTCTTGGCAGTCCTATGAGACAAATATTATTAAACACACACTTTTTAGCTGAGGAATCCAAGACACAGAGAAGTTTACTAATTTGCAGTCAGACAGCTAGGAAGTGGTAGAGTCAGAATTCAGACCTCAGGACTGCTAAATGCTTTGCTCAGCTGCCTCTGTTTGCAGGCAATGCTTGGAAACCTCAGGGCGTGGAGTTACATCTTGGCTCTATACTCAAGAACAGTCTCCTGCATGAGAAACCAGAAATTCTACCCCTTTCTTTATGTCAGTGAAACACAGCTAGAAAATATAATTAAAAAGTAAGATTTCATTTCCAATGATGACCCTGCACCACCCAAACAAGACTCAAAATACTTGGGGAATTAATTTAACTTAGAAATGAAAAGAGTTAATCAGCGAGAACTGTAAAATCAAAGTGGGAACTGCTTAAGCAGAGTCCATCCACATTAAAATATATAGAAATATTTCATAGTCTTGTTTATTTTTCTGGACAAACCTAATCACAAATTTATAAAGTTCTAGAGAATATTCTTTGAGAATTTTAATTTAAATGGTTCTCACCAAAAGAAAATTACTTTAAAATCACAATAAAACCAAATAAGACCCTCCAGAAATTAACTTCAACAATTATATGAACTTAATTATTATAAACCAGGAGTAGTACAGAAGAGGGTAACAATCTAATAAATGCTGTGGGGACAAGTCTACAACTGGATAGCAGATGGATAAAGATTTTTGACTTCTGAATTAAGTCTGGTTTGTCTTTTCATTTGTTTGTATCTTTGTGAGCTCAGTTCAATCCACAAACTTCTTGATGCCGACTGTGAAGGAGCTCTTTGAGACAAGGACAGATGAGATTTTGTGTTCCTGTCTTTACTTCTGATCTGTCACATAACTCATAGAATTAAACCTGTAAGCTCTCTATGTGTTTAGCATCTTTGTGTCTAAAATGTAAAACAGCCTTTACCTCTAATTGTGCAAGTATAAAATACATCCTACATCCAGAGTTTAGTAATATTACTTCTCAAGTTAAGCTGTTTTGATTATTCACAGGGATAAATAAGTGCCTAAACAAATAAAATATCCTCAAAATTTACAGAAAATAAAGTGTACCTTTAATATTTTGGAAGTGCTAAACTTTTAGGGGAAAATTATTCTTGCAAAAACTGCTAGTTAGACATAGAGGATAAAGTGAAGGTTCCTATGGGCAGGATCCTCACCTGACCCTAAAACTACCTGATGATGTAACTGGCCTGCTGCTAGGCTACTGCTTCATCCACAGGCAATAAGCTATTACTGACTGAGTCACTATATAAAGAGTTCTGCCCAGTGCTCTGGGCAGAAGTAGAGACAAAGAAAGATTACAGGCCTGCATACTGTTGGATGCAGGTGTAATTCTAGTGCTTGACCTACCTCCAGGAAGAACAAAGCCAGGTAATAAACCCTTTTACCCCAAGAACGTTCCATTGTCATTCCTCAGTCTCACTGAATCCATAGAGAATTTGCCTGAGGCTGAAACTATTGGCAAGACACATGCATTTTTAAAATCCAAGTTTATTTAATTAAAAGGAATCTGGACAAATCGAACTAGTTTGACAACTTTGATTTAAGAAAGAAAATAAACAGTTTTGTTTTTTCTCTGATTTATTAGTACTAAGTAAACTATAAATATATGATTTACCTTTTTAATAAAAGTTTATTTTCTCAAGAGATTAGTTAACTTGAACTTCATAAATCTCTTATATTGGTTACTTATCAAATAAGCTAACAGTACTCCTATATAATGTTTCAGATTAGTGCAGTATATAATTGTGTTCAACTCGATTGAATAATAGTTTCAACTAATGTTTTTATAACAATAATTATTTTTTATAGTATATCAGCTTAAACATAATTTCCAAGATCCTTAGGTAACTTAGAAACTTGATTAATAGTAAATCAATTTAATTAGTCAATCATCTTTTGACACCTGAATAATAATTTTAAGGAAAACTGAATACCAAACATTGATTACTAAGTATGATTTTAAGGTTTGGAGTTTTATTTTTTTTATTTTGATACACATGAGTGATTATATCTTTGAGTTGTGTTAAGGAATGTGTTCATTTTGCCAATTTAAGAAGATGTGAAAAGAAGGTGCAGGTGTGTGGCAGTAGAGAGCTATGTATCCATGAGCTTGCTAGTCAGCTGAAACACTTAAATATAACAGTTCTCAATTACCTGCCTCTCAGTTTTCTATTTGAAATATAACTTAGTTACTTTGGTTAGCAGTTTTAATTAATAAGCGTGGTTAAGACTATATTAGCAACAAGAGTGACAGAAAATTACAACTATGTAGATAAAGTAATGGGAAGAGTTTTTGTTTTCAAAGAGAAAGAGTAGTTTTGTCATAAAATAAAATATTGTAAGAACTGCATGGAAAAAAACATCAAATCTGAAGATAAGCACAGCTGTCCTTAGGCTAAGTTTGTATTGGTAAAATGTTATATGCATCAGTGTTCCAGAATGTGTATGTTTTATGGGAAAGTCTTAGAGATTTATAAATACCCTCACTGTGGCTAACATACTCCTTATATATTTCTGCTTTCAGAGAAAACATTGATTAAACCCTTATGAAAGCATTATGTACTGACTTCATAGAGAATTTTATTTTTTCATCCTGATACTATTGTTTACTGTAATAAATTAACCACAACTATGATCATGAAAGTGCCTGATACCCTCAGATGTTTGCCAGTAGCCTATGTTTTTGTAAACTGAAATGAAACATGTTTAGTGTAACTGATTCTCACTGACCCTTCAGAATTCACAAAACACTTTTACTGAATCTTCTTACTTTCTATACAGTGTATTTGTATAGGTTTAATAATAATTTGTCCTCCTTTTTACCTGAAAATAATGGTAAGACCAGCTGTGCAATCAAAACCATATCAAGAGTGTTATAGTTGAGAATGATTCTTATGTATGCAGGTCTAAATAGGTGCTTGGGTGAAATCCAGTAAATAATGCCTTGGGCTTTGTAGTTGACCAATATTGTATAGTTCTAAGGTATGCAGAGCAAACTCAAGTCGGCCTAATGGTTAACTAGTTTTCTTGCTGTATCTATGTAAATAATCAAGCTACCCAAATTTTATACCAGACTTCTCGTATCAAGAATAGTCTTTAGAGATTATTTCTGACTGCTAGTGAGGGAAACTATCAGAATAATTATGCAAAACTTGGAAACAGGCAAAGAGATTTCTGGGTATTCTTTCAGTGCAGTGCTAGGTTTACCCTTTAATTTGCTTTTTATCAATTCAGCTTCTTTACAAGTCTTTAAAGGTTAACATTAAGAGGTCTGGTACAGATACCAGTAATCTGCCTGATGAGAGAGAGAACCACAAAAGTTGGTTTATTGCCTTGTAGGATATTAAACAGTTTTTATATAGCTCAGTAATCTTATCCTAACAATCCTTTATTAAATTGCCTGCAAGTGCCCAGCTCTGCAAATGCTCTTTGAGCCAGTATTAACATCTTCTTGGATACATCATTAATTAATGTGTTGGATAAAATCTTTGAAATGTGCTCATTATATATTTGTATTAAAGTTACCATCTTAGCTATTTTAGCAGAGGTACAAAGTGTTTGTTAAATAAATGCAGAGTCCCACAGGTGAAGATCCAGGATGTGCACCTCAAAGATGAGAACAGGTGGCTGAAATCTAGCCTATGCTACATCCACAAAGCCTTTGCCCTGTCATGGGCCTGTGTCTGCCTTTTTCTTTACACAGAGTGCCCTGTACCCCAGGATGTTCCTGTATGTTGGATCTCTTCTAACTTGAACAAAGGCACTGATAGGCTAGTGGTAGGCCTAAATGTATCTGTCAAAGTGTAATGCCAGAAGATTTCCAGGCAAGTTCATTCTAGATTTAGTGAGATTAAATAATGACAATGGAACAGTGTGGGTAAAAGTTCTTATACCAAGCTTTATTCTTGCAGTGGAAGATCAAGCACTAGAATCATGTCTACATCCTGAGAGTCTGCAATCCAGTCTCCTCCACTTCCACCTCTGTGCAGAGCACTGGGCAGAGCTCTTTATATAGCAACACAAACAATAATGGCTCATTGCCAACACATGTGTAAGCATGTGCCTATACAGTAGGCCAATTATATCATCACCGAATGTGTGCAGCGGGCAAGTAGATCAGAGTCAGGTGATGATCCTGGCCATGAGAACTCCCATTTTCCTTACACTCCTCCCCTCCAGGATTCTCACCTTACAATCTATCCACCCTCAATCTTTTGTGATGGTCCCTATACAAGAAAGCTGGAGCTTTGTAACCAGATTCAACAACAGCAAGAGAGACTACAACAAGATAAAGATAACAACAAAAATTATGATACAGATAACAACAAAATTATGATGATAATAGTTGTCCTCAAGCCTGAGGAGATTGACTACTACCAAGTGGTCATTCCAGCTGTATTCAAACCATTTCCACTCAGATGAGTTCATGACTCACACTTCCACGGGAGGCCAGTAGCAGTACTGAAAGGGAGCTCTGTGCACACCCAGTGAGGAGCACTTTTTGCTAGGGTGTGTGCCCAATCCACAAAGACATTAGAAGAAGTTAACCTTAAGGGCAATATGACATGTTTTAATGACACAAACAGTGACAAATCTTGTCCATCAGGTAGGGTGCATGCAAGAAAGTGGTCCTGTGATAGGACCATGGCAGAAGGGGGGTCCTGTCTGGATCTAGTATAACATACCTTTACCCTTCTCCCTGTGGGAGTTAGTGAGGGGTCTATGTATAGTGCTGCTAGAGTTGCATGCACTGGCCATAAAGATAAAACAAAACTTCCCAGTAGGATGCTCTTACCTTCTAGCTGTATAGGGTACACTACTGTGATCCATGAAGGCCACTCTGCCTTTACTCCAGGAAAACACAGGAGGCCAGTCTCCCTCCAGGCCTTGCCCACAAGGTGCCAGGAGGGCCAGCATTTTTTGGTTCATGTGTCACCACATCCAAGGCCATGTCCACTGAACAGAGTCTCCAGGGTTTACTGCAGTTGGTGTTGGCAACAAGAAATTCTGGTGGTCAAACCTCAGATTCAACAATTCCCCCTTGGTTTGTACTTGCAGTTGTATAGGGGAGGCAGCAGGTGTGTTAGCATGCCCACAGAGCTCAATGCCCCCTTTTGGGACTTCTCATTCAAAAGCAATAGCACTGTCCATAAGCAGACTGAACTGCCCCACGGAGTATTGGTGTCTGACTTCAGGCCATATTTTCCATATTTTAACAAACCATTGTTCATTTCTACCATGCCTGCCCCAGTAGTTTATATGGTACATAAAACTTCCACTTTATCCCTAATTTTTGCACCCATTCTTGTAGTGCATCCAGTAAAGTGGGTGTCCTGATCACTCTCAATTACCTGTGGTCAGCCATAGGATGGAAAGAGATGCTCTAGGCCCTTTTTGGTCATTTGTTGGTCTGCATGACATGCAAGAAAAGCACCCAGAAGTCCAGTAGCTGTGCCACACAAGTCATGGCAAATTGGTACACTTCTGACATGGGCAGAGGCCTGATATAGTCTATCTACCACCTGACCATGAGTATCAGCTTCTTAGCTATCATCCCAGGTTGCTGTGGGACTCAGTGTAAGTCCTTTTTTGAGCACACAATGCATTTCTGCTGGGCTCTGCTGACTTCTTCAAAGTTCAAAGGTAGGCCCCATTGATGGGTCTTCTGCCCTGCATGCAACAAATGTTGCTTTAACCATTGGATCACATCAGAGGCAGGCTTTTCTTATAGCCAACGTACCTGGGCCAATTCATCAGCTTCATTATTTCCTGGTGATGCCAGTGGCAAAGGGCCTGTCACATGACATACATAACTGTTTTAGTCTGACCAGAGGCCCATTAAGTCTTGCCACAACTCTTGCTCCCAAAAGGGCCAGTGACCGACCAACAACCAGTTGGCATGGTACCATGTCAGTAGCCACAGGGTCAAGCCCCAATAGACTGCTCAGCTGTCAGTGCAGACAGCTATGGGGGGAGGGCTCCTGGGTGATCATGAGCCATACTACCCACAACTCTGTCCATTGACTGCTCTTTCCCTCTCCATCCTCCATCCATACTGTCTCAGTCTTAGGGTGGAAGGCCAGAGGCCTCCATTTGGGGGCTGCCCATGGCTGGAGCCGTCTATATACCATGCATCTTTGGGTATGGGGGCTCTTCCCTCCTAATAAGGGCTCTCTGCTACTAATGGCTCTAAAGAAAATTCTTCCTGCCTTTCACTGGTATATGTTACTGGCCCCAATAAGCATGGAATTATCCATTCAAGAGGCTAGTAGAGAGGGTCCTACATTGCTATAGGTTGTGCCCCACTTGGCCAGTGCAGGCATCTGTGTCACACCACTCCATGGCTTTTGCGTCCAGTCTCATACCCACCCTGCAATGGGATAGATGGTTATTACCTTTATTGGGGCCATTCCAATGACGGCAATAGCCAGCAAGGCATGGTACATGGCAGCCAATTATTTCTCCATTAAGGTGGACTCTACTCTGCTTCCTTCCAGAGTTGTGACCAGAATCCAATAGGTTGGCAAGTTCATTCAAGTCTCTGCCAGAGACCCCAGCAGGCTTCAGACACATGAACATCCAGCTCACAGGGCCTTGATGGGTCCATTACACACAAGAACTGTATGGCCGTGACCACTCATTTTTCAGTGACAAAAGCAGATGCACATGTCTCATCCCAGTCCCACCTGATGTCCTTTCATACCAAAGAGTATAAGGCTTCAGAATTTGTGCCAAATGAGGAATAAACACTCTCCAGTAGCCTAAAAGATTCAAAAACTCCTGCAATAGTGCCACAGTTGTAGGGATAGGGAAGGCCTTTATCTATGACTGCTTCTGGTATAACTTTAGACTTACCTGACCAGACAACCCTAAGAATTTGACAGACAAACCAGGTCCCTGAACTTGCTGCTGTTCACAACCCATCCATTCTTCTGCAGCAGTCTAGGTGCTGCACCTTTTAGATCTGGAAGAGAATCAGATGTGAGCATGATATCATCAAATAATGGTATAGCCACACCATTGGCGGTTCCCCCCATGCTGCCAAGTCCTCTATATATCTGTGACAGATGGTGGAGCTGTGGAGGTACACCTGTGGAAGGGCAGTGAAAGTCCATTGCTATCTTTCCCATGTGAAGGCAAACTGGTCCTGACTTTACTGCTCTATGTCAATGGAAAAGTAGGCAATAGCAAGATCTACAACATAATGATATGGCCCTAGTTCATGACTGATGGTGTACATAGGGCCTGAAATAGAAGGGATGGCAGCATGCAGAGGAGGTATGACTTTATTCAGTTCTCTGTAGTCTATGGTCGTATGCCAGGAGCCATGTAGCTTTTTCACTTGCCACACCAGGGAATTAAAAGGACTGTGGGTTGTCTTTATAATACCCACCTTCTACAGTTTCTGGAGGGTTTCTCCTATTTCTTATGCTCTCTAGGTAATCTTTATTGCTTCTATTAGCCACCTACTGAGGCACAGATGGGTGCTTAGCATGTCCCCTCAGAACTGCTTTCACCACCTATATCCTCAGTCTGCAAAAATAGGCCCTGCAGAATATTTATCCCCAAAATATATTTGGAGATGGAGAGATATATACAATTTACTCCCTTGGGGGTAGATGCCCTGTTCCCAACAGGATTTGGGCTTTTTTCACTCTGATAGACTTACCCCCATATCCATCTACAACAGTGGAGGTCCTGGAAACTGCTCAGCATCGCCATAAATCAATAAACCAGAGCCAGAATACATTGTACATTCACTAGGGACCAATGAATTGATATTTCAACATGTGACCTCTGGTCCCACCTGGTCCCTCAAGGTGGGTGCCTTGACTCCCCTCAGTCAATCCGTATTGCCCAGTTGGCTTCCTGTGCGGGTCCAGGTGACATAGGTGCACTTTCCAGCAGAAAGTCCTGCAGGTACCCAGTCCAGACTGGTGGCTTTGTGTCCAGCTTCCATTTCTTGGTCCTCACCTTAGCCAGTGGCTGAAACTGCTGTTCCAGTTTCAACTGTTCCTTCAGCTCCAGTAAGATTTCATTTGGCTTCCCATCCAGTTTCTCTTTGTTCCTGCCTTTATCAAATCAACCCACATCAGGGTTCCCATGACCTTCACAGGGCCCTTTAAGCCCTTCCTCTCAGTAGCAGTCTGCTCTCCCTTCCATGCCCACATTGCTTCAGCCTCCCCCAAATCTGCCACAGCATGGGTAACTGTGTTTACAGTTGCCTTAAGTGAGGGGCAAGAATGGCCACTAGGGGCCCAAAGATGTATGGGGGAATTGTTTACAGCACCATATCCCTCATCCCTGCCATAAACAGCTCCTCATCAGGCCCTGATTTACTGGGCTTAAATGGCCTTTTTCATGCCCAACTCCCATAACACCTGTTGGAGCTTGGCATAAGTCTGCCATCTAGTGAGGGAATACGGTAAGTCACCTTGATTGGGCCAGACAGTGCAAAGAGTAGCCATCAGCCATTTAAGAAGTGAATGGGTCTCAGGTGTCTGGTGTGCATTCTGCAATTGTTGCTGCAAGGCAGGGTGAATTGTCAGGGAAGCCAGCTTTCTCATCTCTGATCCAGACAGAATGATTCCATCTATTCCTACATCCCAAAGTCACAAGAGCCAGGCTGATATGGACTCCAAGGACTTCTGATGAAACCAGGGGCCCAAATCCACCAACTCTACCTGTATATAGGGGCAGAACATGAAGTGTTCTATGGCCTGGAGAGGGGGCCACACCTCTCCAGGAGGAACCTGCAGTTGCTGCGTCTTTATTTTCTTGACTACAACCAGGTGGGATATCAGTACAGGAGGGGTTGGTGCCTCTGGCACCACCTCCACCTGCTCATTCTCCTTTGAGGTATGCTCCACTTCCAGGGCTGATAGTAGCTCTCTCACTGCTACACAGTGGTCTCCATTGCTACATCCTTTACCTCCTCCACAGCACCTTGCAGCTTGCATTCTCATATTGCCTCTTCTCATGCTTCTCACAGAAGTATGTCCTTCTCATATATAGCCTTTTTATCACTGTGATAAATAGCCAACCCCATGGCTCACACCACCACATGGGCACTCTGTTTCTCCAAGTACTTTTCTATTTTGTAGAATGCCTCCTCCACTGCCTCAGGCATCATCTCCACCTCCCCCCAGTCCTCTAGGAGGAAAGTCATCTCAGACCACATCCCATTGAGGGATACCCAAGTATCTCCTCACCCATAGGGGCATAGGGGCATCCTGCAGTGTTTCCCCATCCATAGGGGCAGCCCTGAAGCACCTTTCCCATGAGGGCAGCTTATTCCATTTTCTCAGTCTGCAGCAAATCCTGATGACCACACCAAATATAATGCTGGAGCTTTTCAGCTCCTGCCATGTTCACTCTGGATTCAGTGAGACCAAATAACAACAAGGGATGTTGGAGGTAAAAGACGCAGTGGCAGGTCAAGTGCTAGAATCATGTCTGCATCTGCTAAGTCTGCAATCTACAATCTCCCTCCACCTCCACCTCTACATCTGCCTCTGCACAGAGCACTGGGCACAGGTCTTTATATAGCAACACAAACAATAATGGCTCATTGCCAATATGTGTGTAAGCATGTGCCTACACAGTAGATCAATTATTACATCTTTGCATATGTGCTGTGGCCCAGTAGATTAGGGCCAGGTGAGGATCCTGGCCATAGGAACTTCCATTTTACCTACACAAAGTAACAAATATATTTTAAAATTATAAAATCCAATGAAAAACGTACTTCATATAAACAGCATAAATATTTTATGAGTAACCTGGAAATATTTTCAGTCTCTGAAAGGAAATCTGTCAATACATAAGAAGCTGTGAAACTTACTATAATTTTTTTTTTTTTTTTTTTGAGAGGGCATCTCTCATATTTATTGATCAAATGGTTGTTAACAACAATAAAATTCAGTATAGGGGGGTCAATGCTCAATGTACAATCATTAATCCATCTCAAGCCTAATTCTCGTCAGTCTCCAATCTTCTGAAGCATAACGAACAAGTTCTTACATGGTGAACGAATTCTTACAGAGTGAATAAATTCTTACATGGTGAACAGTACAAGGGCATTCATCACAGAAACTTTCGGTTTTGATCATGCAATATGACCTATAAACCATCAGGTCAAATATGAATATTCATTTGATTTTTGTACTTGATTTATATGTTGATCCCACATTTCTCCTATTATTATTATTATTTTTATTTTTAATAAAATGCTGAAGTGGTAGGTAGATGCAAGATAAAGGTAGAAAACATAGTTTAGTGCTGTAAGAAGGCAAATGTAGATGATCAGATGATCAGGTGTGTGCCTATGGACTAAGTATTAATCCAGGCTAGACAAGGGCAGCAAGACATCCACGGATGCAGAAGATTTCTCTCAAAGCAGGGGGGGTGAGGTTCTGAGCCTCACCTCTGTTGATCCCCAAATTCTCACCTGATGGCCCCCCTGCGACTGTGCCTGTCTTAGGTTGTTCCTCCCTTGAGGAATCTTACCCGTCTCTGGCTAACCAGTCATCTTCCGGGGCCATACAGGGAAATGTAAAGTTGGTAAGTGAGAGAGAAGCCATATTGTTTGCAAAGGTTAGCTTTTAACTTCTTTGCAGATTTATGCCCTGTGGCTTCTATGCCCAGCACTTGTCTCGAGGTATCTTTACCACCTGGAGGAATTATGATACTCGGTAAATTCGATATGAGGCACGAATTCTATTTAAGGTTTGTAATTAGGAAGGAAGAAGAAAAGCTATAGATGTAGCATATGAAGGAAACTTGGGAGGATTGATTATTTCTTTGACATATCTTCTTGTATAGTACCTTAAGTATGTATAGGTTTTAAACTACTAACTAATTTGCACACACATATTAACATAATAGGAATACGGTGACATAAACAAAGCAAATCTATAATTACCAGCCATCTCCAGTGAAGCCAAGAAAACCATTTAGGCACCCTAGGCATTTGTGAAAATTTATCTATGATATGATGGATATTTTCGAACTGTACTTGAACCATCAGACAAATTAAAGCAGCCCATTTCTGGGATCTGTTCACATCCCATATGTTCTTTTAACCATAGATAGTCTATAGTCATGAGATTTTGGGGTGCTACAACTTGCACCCCTCCCAACTCCTGGTTGAGTTCCAACAGTACAGATCCAGTCAAATTCGTTGTCTCACTGTATGCACATGCCAGCCTAGACATCTCCCTCCTCCTTCTTATGGCAAGTCCAGGAGATGGTGGGCTGGATGCAGCCACAACCGCAGCATCATCTGGATCCCTGTGGAGGCTTTTTGATGATCATCCCCCGGCACGAGTCCTCCAGAGAGTGCTGATGCCGGAAGCTCCTCCTCATATCGTATCTTAGTTCATTTTCTGGGTATCCAAGCTAGGCCTTGATCTTCTGCGTAGAAACAAACAGACCCTTTGCCCACACTTTGACATGCCCTCTATACCACTGTGCAGAACTCATTGGAGGTCAGCACACAGTAACTGCTTTTTTTTTTTTTTTTTTTAATTAAGAGAAAGGAATATTATCAGAAAAGAGTACCTCCATAGCTGATCATCTGACACCCTTTAAGTGATCAACATTAAGGATATTTAAAGCATGCGTTGATCTTTGATTTACCAATAGTTTTATCCTGTTAAGGAGTAATCCCCCTTTTCTTTCTTTCTTTCTTTTTTTTTTTTAAATTTTTAATCTACACTTACCTGAAGAATACTATGTTTACTATGCTCTCCCCTATATCAGGTCCCCCCTAACAACCACATTACGGTTACTGTCCATCAGCTTAGCAAAATGTGGTAGAGTCACTACTTGTCCTCTCTGTGTTGTGCAGCCCACCCTCCCCTTTCTCCCTCCCCCCCATGCATGCTAATCTTAATACCCCCCTTCTTCTTCCCCCCCCTTATCCCTCCCTGCCCACCCATCCTCCCCAGTTCCTTTCCCTTTGGTACCTGTTAGTCCATTTTTGGGTTCTGTAATTCTGCTGCTGTTTTGTTCCTTCAGTTTTTCCTTTGTTCCTATACTCCTCAGATGAGTGAAATCATTTGGTATTTCTCTTTCTCCGCTTGGCTTATTTCACTGAGCATAATACTCTCCAGCTCCATCCATGTTGCTGCAAATGGTTGGATTTTTCCACTTCTTATGGCTGAGTAGTATTCCATTGTGTATATGTACCACATCTTCTTTATCCATTCATCTGCAGATGGACATTTAGGTTGCTTCCAATTCTTGGCTATTGTAAATAGTGCTGCGAGAAACATAGGAGTGCATCTGTCTTTCTCAAACTTGATTGCTGCGTTCTTAGGGTAAATTCCTAGGAGTGGAATTCCTGGGTCAAATGGTAGGTCTGTTTTGAGCATTTTGATGCACCTCCATACTGCTTTCCACAATGGTTGAACTAATTTACATTCCCACCAGCAGTGTAGGAGGGTTCCCCTTTCTCCACAGCCTCGCCAACATTTGTTGTTGTTTGTCTTTTGGATGGCAGCTATCCTTACTGGTGTGAGGTGATACCTCATTGTAGTTTTAATTTGCATTTCTCTGATAATTAGCGATGTGGAGCATCTTTTCATGTGTCTCTTGGCCATCTGTATTTCTTTTTTGGAGAACTGTCTGTTCAGTTCCTCTGCCCGTTTTTTAATTGGGTTATTTGTTTTTTGTTTGTTGAGGCGTGTGAGCTCTTTATATATTCTGGACGTCAAGCCTTTATCAGATCTGTCATTTTCAAATATATTCTCCCATACTGTAGGGTTCCTTTTTGTTCTATTGATGGTGTCTTTCGCTGTACAGAAGCTTTTCAGCTTAATGTAGTCCCACTTGCTCATTTTTGCTGTTGTTTTCCTTGCCCGGGGAGATATGTTCAAGAAGAGATCACTCATGTTTATGTCTAAGAGGTTTTTGCCTATGTTTTTTTCCAAGAGTTTAATGGTTTCGTGACTTACATTCAGGTCTTTGATCCATTTTGAGTTTACCTTTGTATATGGGGTTAGACAATGGTCCAGTTTCATTCTCCTACATGTAGCTGTCCAGTTTTGCCAGCACCATCTGTTGAAGAGACTGTCATTTTGCCATTGTATGTCCATGGCTCCTTTATCAAATATTAATTGACCATATATGTTTGGGTTAATTTCTGGGGTCTCTAATCTGTTCCACTGGTCTGTGGCTCTGTTCTTGTGCCAGTACCAAATTGTCTTGATTACTATGGCTTTGTAGTAGAGCTTGAAGTTGGGGAGTGAGATCCCCCCTACTTTATTCTTCTTTTTCAGGATTGCTTTGGCTATTCGGGGTCTTTGGTGTTTCCATATGAATTTTTGAATTATTTGTTCCAATTCATTGAAGAATGTTGCTGGTAATTTGAGAGGGATTGCATCAAATTTGTATATTGCTTTCGGCAGGATGGCCATTTTGACGATATTCTTCCTAGCCATGAGCATGGGATGAGTTTCCATTTATTAGTGTCCCCTTTAATTTCTCTTAAGAGTGACTTGTAGTTTTCAGAGTATAAGTCTTTCACTTCCTTGGTTAGGTTTATTCCTAGGTATTTTATTCTTTTTGATGCAATGGTGAATGGAATTGTTTTCCTGATTTCTCGTTCTATTGATTCGTTGTTAGTGTATAGGAAAGCTACAGATTTCTGTGTGTTGATTTTGTATCCTGCAACTTTGCTGTATTCCGATATCAGTTCTAGTAGTTTTGGAGTGGAGTCTTTAGGGTTTTTTATGTACAGTATCATATCATCTGCAAATAGTGACAGTTTAACTTCTTCTTTACCAATCTGGATTCCTTGTATTTCTTTGTTTTGTCTGATTGCCGTGGCTAGGACCTCCAGTACTATGTTAAATAACAGTGGGGAGAGTGGGCATCCCTGTCTGGTTCCCGATCTCAGTGGAAATGCTTTCAGCTTCTCGCTGTTCAGTATAATGCTGGCTGTGGGTTTATCATATATGGCCTTTATTATGTTGAGGTACTTGCCCTCTATTCCCATTTTGCTGAGAGTTTTTATCATGAATGGATGTTGAATTTTGTCAAATGCTTTTTCAGCATCTATGGAGATGATCATGTGGTTTTTGTCTTTCTTTTTGTTGATGTGGTGGATGATGTTGATGGATTTTCGAATGTTGTACCATCCTTGCATCCCTGGGATGAACCCCACTTGGTCATGGTGTATGATCCTTTTGATATACTGTTGAATTCTGTTTGCTAATATTTTATTGAGTATTTTTGCATCTACATTCATCAGGGATATTGGTCTGTAATTTTCTTTTTTGGTGGGGTCTTTTCCTGGTTTTGGTATTAGGGTGATGTTGGCTTCATAGAATGAGTTTGGGAGTATTCCCTCTTCTTCTATTTTGTGGAACACTTTAAGGAGAATGGGTATTATGTCTTCTCTGTGTGTCTGATAAAATTCCGAGGTAAATCCGTCCGGCCCCGGGGTTTTGTTCTTGGGTAGTTTTTTGATTACTGTTTCAATTTCTTTGCTTGTAATTGGTTTGTTTAACTTTTGTGTTTCTTCCTTGGTCAGTCTTGGAAGGTTGTATTTTTCTAGGAAGTTGTCCATTTCTTCTAGGTTTTCCAGCTTGTTGGCATATATGTTTTCATAGTAGTCTTTAATAATTCTTTGTATTTCTGTGGAGTCTGTCGTGATTTTTCCATTCTCATTTCTGATTATGTTGATTTGTGTTGACTCTCTTTTTCTCTTAATAAGTTGGGCTAGAGGCTTATCTATTTTGTTTATTTTCTCAAAGAACCAGCTCTTGGTTTCGTTGATTTTTGCTATTGTTTTATTCTTCTCAATTTTGTTTATTTCTTCTCTGATCTTTATTATGTCCCTCCTTCTGCTGACTTTAGGCCTCATTTGTTCTTCTTTTTCCAGTTTTAATAATTGTGATGTTAGACTATTCATTTGGGATTGTTCTTCCTTCTTCAAGTGTGCCTGGATTGCTATATACTTTCCTCTTAAGACTGCTTTCGCTGCATCCCACAGAAGTTGGGGCTTAGTGTTGTTGTTGTCATTTGTTTCTATATATTCCTTGATCTCTATTTTGATTTGTTCATTGATCCATTGATTATTTAGTAGCATGTTGTTAAGCCTCCATGTGTTTGTGAGCCTTTTTGTTTTCTTTGTAGAATTTATTTCTACTTTCATACCTTTGTGGTCTGAAAAATTGGTTGGTAGAATTTCAATATTGTGGAATTTACTGAGGCTCTTTTTGTGAGCTAGTATGTGGTCTATTCTGGAGAATGTTCCATGTGCACTTGAGAAGAATGTATATCCTGTTGCTTTTGGATGTAAAGTTCTATAGATATCTATTAGGTCCATCTGTTCTAGTGTGTTGTTCAGTGCCTGTGTGTCTTTACTTATTTTCTGCCCGGTGGATCTATCCTTTGGGGTGAGTGGTGTGTTGAAGTCTCCTACAATGAATGCATTGCAGTCTATTTCCCTCTTTAGTTCTGTTAGTATTTGCTTCACATATGCTGGTGCTCCTGTATTGGGTGCATATATATTTAGAATGGTTATATCCTCTTGTTGGACTAAGCCCTTTATCATTATGTAGTGGCCTTCTTTATCTCTTGTTACTTTCTTTGTTTTGAAGTCTATTTTGTCTGATATTAGTACTGCAACCCCTGCTTTCTTCTCACTGTTGTTTGCCTGAAATATGTTTTTCCATCCCTTGACTTTTAGTCTATGCTTATCTTTGGATTTAAGGTGAGTTTCTTGTAAGCAGCATATAGATGGGTCTTGCTTTTTTATCCATTCTATTACTCTATGTCTTTTGATTGGTGCATTAAGTCCATTTACATTTAGGGTGACTATTGAAAGATATGTACTTATTGCCATTGCAGGCTTTAGATTCGTGGTTACCAAAGGTTCAAGGTTAGCTTCTTTAGTATCTTACTGCCTAACTTAGCTCGCTTATTGAGCTGTTATATACACTGTCTGGAGAGTCTTTTCTTCTCTCCCTTCTTATTCCTCCTCCTCCATTCTTCATATGTTGTGTGTTTTGTTCTGTGCTCTTTTTAGGGGTGCTCCCATCTAGAGCAGTCCCTGTAGGATGCCCTGTAGAGGTGGTTTGTGGGAAGCAAATTCCCTCAGCTTTTGCTTGTCTGGGAATTGTTTGATCCCACCATCATATTTAAATGATAGTCGTGCTGGATACAGTATCCTTGGTTCAAGGCCCTTCTGTTTCATTGCATTAAGTATATCATGCCATTCTCTTCTGGCCTGTAGGGTTTCTGTTGAGAAGTCTGATGTTAGCCTGATTGGTTTTCCTTTATAGGTGACCTTTTTCTCTCTAGCTGCCTTTAAAACTCTTTCCTTGTCCTTGATCCTTGCCATTTTAATTATTATGTGTCTTGGTGTTGTCCTCCTTGGATCCTTTCTGTTGGGGGTTCTGTATAATTCCATGGTCTGTTCGATTATTTCCTCCCCCAGTTTGGGGAAGTTTTCAGCAATTATTTCTTCAAAGACACTTTCTATCCCTTTTCCTCTTTCTTCCTCTTCTGGTATCCCTATAATACGAATGTTTTTCCTTTTGTATTGGTCACATATTTCTCTTAGTGTTGTTTCATTCCTGGAGATCCTTTTATCTCTCTCTATGTCAGCTTCTATACGTTCCTGTTCTCTGGCTTCTATTCCTTCAATGGCCTCTTGCATCTTATCCATTCTGCTTATAAATCCTTCCAGGGATTGTTTCACTTCTGTGATCTCTTTCCTGACATCTGTGATCTCCTTCCGGACTTCATCCCACTGCTCTTGCATTTTTCTCTGCATCTCATCCCACTGCTCTTGCATTTTTCTCTGCATCTCATCCCATTGCTCTTGCATTTTTCTCTGCATCTCTGTCAGCATGTTCATGATTTTTATTTTGAATTCTTTTTCAGGAAGACTAGTTAGGTCTGTCTCCTTCTCAGGTGTTGTCTCTGTGATCTTTGTCTGCCTGTAGTTTTGCCTTTTCATGGTGATAGAGATAGTTTGCAGAGCTGGTACAAGTGACTGCTGGAAGAGCTTCCCTTCTTGTTGGTTTGTAGCCTTTTCCTGGGAGAATAGCGACCTCTAGTGGCTTGTGCTGGGCAGCTGCGCGCAGACAGGGCTTCTGCTTCCTGCCCAGTTGCTTTGGGGTTTATCTCCGCTGTTGCTGTGGGCTTGGCCTGGCTGGGGCTGTTCCTCCAAAATGGTGGAGCCCCGTTGGAGGGGGAGCAGCCAGGAGACTATTTATCTCCGTAAGGGGCCTCTGTGCTCCCTGCTGCCCAGGGGGTTAGAGTGCCCAGAGATCCCCAGATTCCCTGCTTCTGGTCTAAGTGACCTGTCCTGCCCCTTTAAGATTTCCAAAAAGCACTCTCCAAACCAAAACAACAGCAGCAACAATGAGAGAGGGAACAGAAAGAAAGAGAAAAAAAAAAGGAAAAAAAGGGGAAAAACAAGCGATTTTTTTTTTTTTTTTTTTTTTGTCCTCAGGTGCCGGTCCCAGGCACCCGCTCACTGGTCCTGCTGCCCTGTCTCCCTAGCACCAGGGTCCCTGTCCTTTCAAGGCTTCCAAAAAGCACCCACCCACCGGTCCCGCAGGGAAGGAACGCTCAATATTCTTTGTCCTCAGGCACTGGTCCCACGCACCCGCTCACCAGTCCCGCCGCCCTGCCTCCCTAGCACCGGGGTCCCTGTCCCTTCAAGGCTTCCAAAAAGCACTCGGCAAAAAGAGAGAAAAAAAAGGGGAAAAACGCGCGATTTCTTCCGTCCTCAGGTGCTGGTCTCAGGCACCCACCCACCGGTCCCACAGGGAAAAATGCGGGATATTCTTTGTCCTCAGGTGCCGGTCCCAGGCACCCGCTCACCAGTCCCGCCGCCCTGCCTCCCTAGCACCGGGGTCCCTGTCCCTTTTAGGCTTCCAAAAAGCACTCACAGAAAAGAGAAAAAAAAAAGGGGAAAAACGCGCGATTTCCTCTGTTCTCAAGTGCCGGTCTCAGGCACCCGCCCACCGGTCCCGCAGGGAAAAACGGGGGATATTCTTTGTCCTCAGGCGCCGGTCCCAGCCACCCGCTCACCAGTCCCGCCACCGTGCCTCCCTAGCACTGGGGTCCCCGTCCCTTCAAGGCTTCCAAAAAGCGCTCGCCAAAAAGAGAAAAAAAAAAAGGGGGAAAAACGCGCGACCTCCTCCGTCCTCAGGCACCGGTCTCAGGCACCCGCCCCCAGGTCTCGCAGGGAGAAACGCGGGATATTCTTTGTCCTCCGGCGCCGTTCCCAGGCACCTCCTCACCGGTCCCGCCACCCTGCCTCCCCAGCAACGGGGGCCCGTCCCTCTAAGGCTTCCAAAAAGCGCTCGCCAAAAAAAAAAACAAAAAACCGCTCCGGTTTCTCTCCACCCGCCGGGAGCCGGGGGGAGGGGCGCTCGGGTCCCGCCGGGCTGGGGCTTGTATCTTACCCCCTTCACAAGGCGCTGGGTTCTTGCAGGTGTGGATGTAGTCTGGATGTTGTCCTGTGTCCTGTGGTCTCTATTTTAGGAAGATTTTTCTTTGTTATATTTTCATAGCTCTATGTGTTTTTGGGAGGAGATTTCCACTGCTCTACTCACGCCGCCATCTTGTGTTACTATTCGAAACTTACTATAATTTTAATGTGGTGATTCCATTTTAGGGTGTACAGCCCAAGGAGATAGATTCTCCCCTTTTGTCCTCCAAAAATAAACACATGTACATAACAGCATATTAAGGATACCAAAAAAATTCAAACACTGTACATAGTCACACAATGGACTGTGTGAATATGGTTGGAGTATTTCTAGAAAGTAGTAGAATGTAAAAAAAGAGCAGTTTTTTTTTTAATGTAAAAGGCTTGATGTCAAGAACATGTAGCCCCTGCCCTATAGCTCTTGGCACATGCAGGTATAATGCCCAAAACAAGGGTGACAACAGAATTAATTGGCATAGGAGGTGTACACCTACTAGAAGACTGTAAAATTATAATGCATATATAGCAATCCACTTCCAAAGACGCTGGAAAGGATTAGCGCCATTTGTGGAGGGTATTGCCTGCCAGTCTGTGGAGTTTGTACTTCACAGCTGCAGAACATTTTCAAAGAAACAACATGATGAAAACATTAAAGGAAGTAGTTGTGACTATTTGGATAAAGGCAAGTGTGGGGTAAAGACGGCCCCAGTATTCCCAGTCTTCAAAGCAGGCACAATATTCGGAATGACAGATTCTTATTTATATGTGGTAAAGGTGAGTTCGAAGTGATACAAATAATGAAGCTTAATATTGATTCTTTTTCTATAAAGTTGTATATATTTCTAGTTAATTTGGCATCGATAATCTCAATTGTTAAAAATCTTAACTGACCTGGTTCTGTTATAGAAATGCCTTGAATTTCCACGGGATCATCACTAGAGGGCAACCTAACTGTGTGCACTTGGCATCTCTGCAACCTGACTGAGTGTAGCCCCTGGACCAGCAGCCTCAGCCCCAGCAGCATGTTTATTAGCAGTGCAGACTCTACAGCTCCCCAGAGACCCAGAGAATCAGAATCCGCATTTTTGCAAGCTCCTCAGCGCCTGATACGCACATTTCAGTTTGAGAAACATTCCTGGGGCACAGAGATCTCTGCTACCTTTTGTTAATGATGGCTTGGTGTTTCTTTTCAGGTGCCAGGCCTCGGTTGCTATTTGCTGTTTTTATCATCTCTACTCTGTTCCTCCACATTTGCCTGTGGCCATTGCCCATTTTCACTTTTATCCCATAGCCAGTGAATTATGCACATGGATGCGCAGGATAGGAGTAGGTTTTAAAGCCAACCCAGCACACCCCACAGCTGCTCATCTCATTCCCAGTGCTAGCCCTTTTTAAGGCCAACACAGAGCAGCTGTTTCAACTTTCTTGCATTTCTGCAGGATAAGAAGATAAATTCTGTTTTTGATTTGCCAAAACAGATACAGAAGACAGCTGCTTTTCAAGGTGTATTTACCACAGAGGTCACATTTTTAAGTAAGACTTAGCCCTTGAAATCAGTCTGTCCAGAAAACCAAACAGCATAAACAGACTCCCCCCACATTCTTACAGTGTGGGAGGAAAGGTGAGAAAGGAAGTTGGTCTGTCTGTGGACGGGGCCAGATTGGATCCTGGTGGACAGGAATCTCACATGGAAGTGGCTCAGTGAATTTTTGCAATTGTTCCTGTCAGTGAGCAGCAGTGGCAGTTTTGGGGCAATAGAGTAACTCTTGGCTCTGTTTCTGCCTTTTATGATAGTGGAAGCCTACAAACCCTCATCTGTAGTTCCCAGCATCTCACTGCTCTCAAAGAGTAAGCCTTGGCTTGCTTTGTGGAGATAGGATTGCAGAGAGGATGTCTTCCAGGGTGGAAGCAGCACATTCCCAGAGCAGCAAGGAGAGCCTGAAACTATATCCTCAATTAGAATTCAGTGGTGCTCTAAAAATACAACTCAGCAGTTTTCCAATTTCCCAATGCATCAGAATCTAGAGGGTTTGTTAAAAACACGGACTGTAGGCCCCACCTATAAAAGTATCTGATTCAGTTAGGTATGAGGTGGGGACCTGAGAATTCATCTTTCTACTACATTCCCAGGTGATGATGTTGATGTTAATTGGAGATCATACTTTAAACACCATTAAGATGTTCTAAGGCATCTTAATGCACTGCTATTCATTCCTGCGATGCCTTGAAAATTGCTGTGGCAGGCCTGGGGCATTTCTGTAGACATTGGTCAGCATTTTTGGTTTTGGTTCCCCAATGAAAAGCCTATTTTAAGCTGTCTACAGAGCCAAGTACATATTAAAATATGACCTAATTTAGTCCAGCCCCACCAACTGATAGGTTTACTCTTTGGATTTCAGTCTTATTTCCCAGACAAACAGGCCTTCTGCTAAAGAACCTACCTCTTGCCTCTGTATCCATAACCTACAAGGTGGGACTACTGGGCTGCCACAAAGAAGGCTGTGAGGAGGCAGTAAAAAGGTAGAGTTTTTGTATGGGATCCAAGTTAAGTTGCTATCAATTTAAAGCAGACCATTACAATTGTAAGATGTTTTATGTAAACCTCAGGACAATCACAAAGCGAAAACTTTTAGCAGATACAACAAAGATGAAGAGAAGGGACTCAAAGCACACCATTACAGAAAGCCATCAGATCACAAAGCAAGACAGCAAGAGAGGAAAAAAATGAAAAAGGAACTACAAAGCAGTCAGGAAACAATCAACAAAATAGAAATAATAAGTCCTAAGCAGACTAGATTTTCCTGTCAAAATACATTGAGCGGCTGAAAGGAAAAAAATTCAAGACCCAACTATATGCTGTGCACAAGAGACTCACTTTAGCTTTAAAGATACATATAGGCTGAAAATGAAGAGATGGAAAAAGATACTCCATGCAAATGGAAACCAAAAGAGAACAGGGGTAACTATACTTATATCAGAAAAAGTAACAAGATATATCAGAAACTTATATCAGAAAACTGTAACAAGAGACAAGAAGGTCATTATATATTGATAAGGGGTCAATTCATCAAAAGGATATAGCACTTGTGAATACATATGCATCCAATATCAGAGCACCTACAAAGTCAATTTTAAAAAATCTGAAGGAAGAAATAAATAGCAATGCAACACTTATAGGAGACTTAATACCCCACTTTCAATAATGGATATGCCATCCAGACAGAAAACCAATAAGGAAACATTGGGTTTAAACTATTCTTTGGACCAAACAGACCTAACAAACTTATAGAACATTCCATCTGCCAAAAGCAGCAGGAAGCACATTGTCAGCTCATAGAGAGTATTCTTCAGGATAGACAATATGTTAGGCCACAAAACAAGTCTTAACAAATTTCTAATAGCCACAGATAGAACCTACCCAATTTCCATGAATGGATGAATGGTTACAAAAAATGTAGTATATACATACAATGGATTATTATCCATCTTAAAAAGGAAAGAAATTCTGATACATGTTACAACATGAATAAACGTTGAAAAACATAATGCTAAGTGAAATAAACAAGTCATAGAAGGACAAATACTGTGTGATTCTACATATATGAAGTACCTAAAGTAGACAAATTCATAGAAACAGAAAGTGGAATGGTACTTGCCAGGGGCTGGGGAAATAGGGTACTGGAGAGATATTGTTTAATGGGTACAGAGTTTCAGTTTGGAGAAATGAAAATACTTCTGGAGATAGATAACGGTGATGGTTACATAAAAATGTGAATATATTTAATGCCACTGAGCTGTTCATCTAAAAATATTTAAGATGGTAAGTTTTATGTTATATATATTTTGCCACATTTTTAAAAAAGAATAATGAATGAGAAAAATAACAGAATAGAAAGTTTTGTATTAAAGCTGACTTTAATTACCAAAAATTTTAAAAGAATGTTTGCTTATAGGTTTTTTTGCAGGTACACCTTATCAAATTAAAGACATTTCCTTCTATTCAGTTTGCTACAAGTTCTTGCTTTGAATGGGTATTGAATTTTGTCAAAGACTTTCTGTATGTATATTAAAAGATTATGTAATTTCCCCCCATTATTCTCTTAGTACAGAAAATTGATCTTCCAAATGTTGAACCAAACTTGCAATTTTGGAATAAACAGCTTGCTTGGTTGGAGAAAAATAATAATATCACCAACTTATCATTAGGATATTGTAACAGTCTTAGCATAGTAACTGGCATATAGTACATGCTCAATAAATATCTTCAGCTATTATTTATTATAAACTTTGGGGAAAATCCTGAGTTATGAGTCTCAATTTTCCCCCAAAAGCTTGCTGAGGTTTCTGTTATTTGAATTCTTGAGGAAAGGTATCAGTGATCTGTGGCCAGCAAACTTTCTAACAGAAAAATTTCCAAGAATATACATATTAATGCAGATATTGATAGCCCTTAAACACTGAATAAACGTTGTCACCAGTTAATGATGAGAACATTGCAAGATAAATAGAAATTTAACATGTTATGTGCTTGAGTATCAGTCACAATGATTACTTACTCCTAAGCAGAGTTATGTGCTGAGTACCAGTGAAGGCATAGCTTTCAACAGTTTTTCTACCAGAGAGCAATTTACTGTCCACATATTTACATTTGCCATTGTTTGGGACCAAACAAATAGATTGATACTACTTTGACATGTTAAAAATCACTATGAACTACAGGTAGAGAGAACCCAAGAAATAATTTAACATGTGAATTTTTAGGCCAAAACTCTTCCATCTAGTGGCACAAATGATTAGTGCAGACACAAACAGGTTGCAAGGAAAAAAAAGGGAACTATTTACCCCGGGCCTTAGCCAAGCACTTCAATAGGCGCTTGATTTCTTAGAGCTTTCAGTCCCACAGGCTTCTTTATCATCACTGTCACTGCTGTAACTCCTCACACACAGAGGATGGAAAGCAAAAGAGAAGCCTCTCCCTAAGTCACATGCAGGTAGAATAGGAAAAAAACAAGACAGGGATATGGAATTAGGGAATTTAAAGACTTACATATGTGAGCATCTTTTTCCATGACCATGTACCTTAAATGAACAACATATATAAACATTGCCTAGGACATAAGAACTCCATTAAGGCTAACTATAATGATGGCAATGATGACAATTATACTATAAGCTTCCTCTATAGTCTTGCAATAGTACACACTAAATAAATAATGCTGGCTGATTGATAAATTACCGTTTAAGAAAAGGAATGTAGTAAATTGGGGCAGGGGTCACTAATCAGTACTCTCTCTTCTCCTAATGTTTGAAAGTTTAGCCCTACGATTTGAGGTGAGGGTTAACATGGTATTTCTGGGTGGGGATTCTACAAGAGAACTATATATGAACATCAGATAGAGTAGTGTTCTACCCAATCCTGGTATGTGGAAGATGAGTTTTAAATAATGTGCGAATATTGTTGGTATATCAGTTAGGATTCACTGTGCATAATAGAAAATCTGAATTATTGGAACCTTTATAGAAAATCTGAATTATTGGAACCTTTATTATTTCCTTGATTAGATGTCTGGAAGTAAGTGACTCTTGATTCCAGTAATCTGGGTGAGAAAAAAAAATCTATCTCCTCATGTTCACAAAATGGTTGCTGAATTCTAGGTATCACATTTTCACACAATTGCTTTCAAGGCACAAAAAACCAGAGTGCATAGAAAACTTACCTCTTATGAGGTTCTTCATGAAGGAAATCTGTGTCCACCTAAAACGGCTCCATCCCTCCATCCAAAGCAGGACTTTGTATGACAACCTGTTCCCTCTTGTGATTGTGATGATTTCAGATTGATTTTTTTCTTAGGAGAAATGAGCCATCAAAACAGAAGGCAAATTAGGCATTTCAAATGCCTTTTCCACCTTCTTTTTCTGTGCTAGAAATTGTGGTGGGCACTTGTGATTTATGGAAGCAGCATGGCCCTAACTCTGGAGGAAATTACAGTCTCCTGGAGGGCCAACCATGAAAACATATACTCGAACATAATTTGGTAAAAATAATGTTAGTGTGTGTGCTATGGGGTCCACAGTTCACAGGCAGTTAGCCTGCTGAGAGTACCCAGGAAGGCTTCATGGAGGCAGAAGAGTCTCACTGGGACTTTAAGGATAACAGTGCAAAGGAACAGTATTCTGGGAGGAGAAGAAAGTATGAAAAAAGGGTAGTGACACTGTTCTCTGTGATATTGTAATGGTGGCTCCATGTCATTATACATTTGTCCAAACTCAGAATGTATAAAACCAACAATGAGCCCTAATGTAAAGTATGGGCTTTTGGGGTGATTATGGTGGTGTCAGTCTAGGTTCATTGGTTGTCACAAATGTACCACTCTGGTGCCGGATGTTGATGGTGGGGGAAGCTGGTATCTAGGAACTCTGTACTTTCCACTAAATTTTGTTGCAAACCTAAAACTGCTCTAAAAAATTAAGTGGTTTTTTAAAAAGGCATGGGACATTTGGACTATAGAGAGAATGCCATTCCTTAAATGACAGAGGAAGAAACGGAGTCAGTGATCACAGTGGCATCTGGGTTATAACCAATTATTACATATAATGGCCCTGAATGCTCACTCCTCCTGTACCCATGTGAAACCCTTGCCCTCTCTGGCTTGGCTTCTCCATGGCATTTGGTTTGGCCTGTGGGACATAAGCAAATGTGTTGCTGACAGAGGCTTGCAAAACACTTCCACAGCAGGCTTGTGCTTTTGCTTCTGAGAACTCGTCCCCATTGTGTAAAGAAGCTGGGGTTAGCCTGCTGGAAGACGACAGGCCACAGGAGCAGAGACTAGCTGCCCCAGGTGAGGCCCTTGCCCAAACAGCCAGTCTTCCAACCACCAGACTTTGGACGTGAAACCATCCGCAACTGTCCAGCCCCAGCTGAGATGCTAGCAGCCATGTAACAAGCCAGGGCAGCCCACACCAGAACCACCACTGTGGGGACCTAAGTGATACTCTGCTACTCACTGGCTCACTCAGCACCAGCCGCCCTGCCTGGCTGGTCATTCCTCAGGCTCCCACCCTGCCAGGCATGCTCCCACCTCACAGCGTTTCTACTTGCTCTTCTCTCTCAGATATTCTTCACATCTCTGCTTCAAAGTGACCTTCAGTAAGACCTGCTCTGAGCATCAAATTTCAAATTCAGCCCCTAACTCCTGACTCTTCCTAGATTATCAGTTTTTTTCAATGCACTGATGACCTTCTAATAGGATGTCTGATGTATGGGTTCATTATGTGTAGCTTGTTTTCTTTCACCAGAATCTTAACTCCAGTGAACAGGAACTTTATTTTGTATCTCTTACAACTTTATTTTGTGTTTGTTGTATCTCCAACATTTAGACTGGCACTGCAGGTATTCAATAAATATGTGTTGAATGAACACACAGGGAATTCTGCTCATTGCAATTTTTGAAATACTCTGCCAGCCCCTTACTGGTAACCTAAACTACCATGGTTATAAACAATGTGGATGTTACTAAAACAATAAATCTAAGTACAGGGCTATTCAAGTCCCAGAAAGTATAGAAATTCACTAGAACAAGTTAAAGGAGAGGCTTATATAGTTAGGGCCCAGCCCTGCCCTCACAAAATGCCAAGATTCATCATAGTTCCGTATACTTCACTCTATTGTTTCTGCAAATATACTCCAATTTGTCTGAACAGATTGTCAATTTCTGGAAAATATGGCTCCATACATTAAAAGCAATTTTCTTTGTAAGAATATTTTGGGCACCAGAGGGGCCATTCTAATGTTCTAGAGGCCTTTAGAGCAGTATTTGAGCTCTCCAGCTGAGTATACATGTCCTCTGTGCGCAGGCCTTCCTCTCCCCATCTACCCTGCCCTATTTCTCCTCATTCCCCACCACACTTGGCGTGTGTTCTAGTCAACCTACTGGAGGACCTACTGGAGGTTCCTTGAACACTTAGGGCATCCTCCTGCCTCTTGGCCTCCACCCATGTTCTGTCCTTTGCCTGGGCAGAATTCTCTTCCTCTTCTGCTCCCACCTCCCACCCACCACCCCTGATGTCTCTGCCACTCACACTTCAGAAACAAGCTCAGGCAATAGCTCCTTGAGGACTTCAGCTCCCTCCCACCTTGTCAGACATTCTCCCTCTGCCACCTATGATAATAATCATTTGTACTAAGCCTATTGGTGTCCTTGCCTATATCTCTATGGACCATAAGCATCTTGAGGCTAGGGACTCTGTGTGTAAGACTTGATTTTATATCTTCAAGACTTAGCAAATCAAACAAATATTTGGTTAATACATGAGTAAATGACCAAATATGGCCACATAATAATAATTATTCTGGGAGTGATTGAGACTGCATTCATAGATCCTGGGACCATTAGATCTATAGGTTTCTTGCTAGAGCTGACCCCAGGTTGGTGGTAAATAGGAATGAGAAGTTCCCTTTAAAGGGTTAAACTATAAAAGTGGGAACTTACCTTTGACTTTCAGAGGAGTCAAAACTAAAGTTTCTGTATTTCCTTATTTGATAAGCACAAATGTAGATGCGTTTAAACTCATGTCAGCCAAAATCAACCAGACTTTAAAAATGAAGAAAGTCCAAACACAGAAAAAAAAAAGAAAAATCCAAGTGAGTCAGGAAGAAAGGACCACAAGCACAGCATAAGCCCAGCAGAGCCTTTTTGTTTTGTTTTGTTTTGTTCTTCATTTTGAGCAGGAAGAGAAATCAGCAGGACAAGAAACTAAATATCCCCACTCCTCTGAGGGCAGAAGAACAGTAAACAGTTCAGAAAAGTTCTAGGTTTTCATCCTGTTCTGCCCAGAAGCCTGCGCCCAGGAAGCTAGAGAAGGAATCCTGAGGGTTTTCCTAATGGCCATATAAAGACAACTCCCCCTGTGCACCTTCTGAGAAATGGCCTCTCATTCAGTGGGGATTCAGGGTAAAAACTTTCACAAGAATAGTTAACCAAAGGAGGCAATACTCTTGTGGTTATTTCAAACCCAAAACCTGATTCAGGTGATTGAATTACTCTCATTCCAACTTTTCTGACTTGATTTCAAAGCCTTGTCAAAGGCTGGTATCAGATGCCTGTTTTCAGATTTATTCATCTACCCCTAGTCAAGGGCCTGGCCAGAAAAGATGGGCTTTTGGACAGGACCTCCAGCCCAATAAGAAACTAGAATGCCATGTAGAGAAACCAAGACAAACACCATTGTAGAGATTAAATTCGTGTATTAGGGTTAGGAAAGACCTCAGTTCACATGCTATGGCTTGCCATGGAGATGCCAGATACCAGGTCTACAGCAATAAGGCTAATGCTAGGTGCTACAAGATGAATGGCCTAAGGCTGTTAATGTGGTCACTGTTGGTAAGAAATTTGGAGGGGAGTGAGCAGATATGTTGGAGATCCCACAACTTCCCTAAGTTCAGTGACTTGCCAGAGGACTCACAAGACTCCATAGTAAGTCATACTCATGGCTCAGATTTATCACACCAAATAATACAGAGCAAAAGCAGCAGGAAATAGATGTGCATTGTCATGTCAGAGTCCGGAGAAATCCACTATGTTCCTCTGATATCCTTTTTCATCTGAGGCCACAGGAGTGCTCTCTCTCTCTCTCTCTCTTTCTCTCTCTCTCTCTCTCTCTCTCTCTCTCTCTCTCTCTCTCTCTCTCTCTCTCTCTCTGGCGGAAAACTACTGGGACACATGAGGGGTGCCTCTGTGCAGGGAAACCCACTGAATCTCAGGGTCCAGGGTTTATATGGGAGGCTGGTTACTTAGGGATATTCTATTAGCAACCAACCATAGCAACCCAAATTCAGCATCCCAACTGAGAACCTAGGTGCCACCATCGATCTTGACACTTGTAAAAAGCAACCTGACAATCTGTATGGCTGTGGGGAAAACGGAATTTCTGACCGGGATTCCTGCCTGGCCTTAATGGCCACTGTGTATACAATAAGATCCTGTTTGCACAATTATGAGCCGTTTACCGCGACAGAGCTACTACTGGTCAGTCACAGGGGTACTGGTCCACGTGAGGGGTGGAGAGAAGCACCCATTCTTTCCCTCCCTCAGTTCCTGGTACGTAATTGGTCAGGCGTCTGTCAGTCACAAGGAACCCACCCGCAGAGTTCCTCCCCCGTGCTAAGGGCGGACGAGTGGTGCTACTGGGGAGAGCAGAGGGTGAGGAGAGCCGGAGACCTGCTGCTATGCGAATAAACCCCCTTAAAACCCTCAACTTCTTGCCCTTGCCTTTATTCCGTCTCACCAAATTCATAAGGGAACCTCGCCTCCAGAGCAACAACGGCACAGTCTGCTGTTCCTAGCTATGTGATGAAATCATCAGTTGCTAACAAGAAGAGAGCTCCAATGGCTACATTTTCAGGGGTTGCACAAATGTCAATCAGGTCCTTTGGGATGCGCAGAGGAAGTAACCAGACCTGCTGGTTAACTGTTTCCTCACGGGAGGGCACCGATCACTCCAGGTGGGTAACACCGGGAAGTCAGGGGCTGAGAAGATAAAACTATGACCCAGGTTTGGTTAACTATGTTTCCCTATAAAAGTAACTCAGTCAACTATCAACATAAATCTCTAATTTGGATCCATACACTGAAATGAAATTCCAAACAAAATTAAAAGAAATATGCTTAGGCGCAAGTTGAGCATCTTCCTCACCTGTGGGAGCCTGAAAGACCATTGTCCATCTGTAAAGAGGACATGGAACCCTGCTTAGCCCCATGAGTGTGTTAGCATCAAAGTGTGTTAGGAACTTCTCTAAAACCAAATACAGGTCAAAAGAGCAAAAATACATACCAGCAATTGCTGGGTTATTGGTAGTACATCTGAGCTTCAGGAAGGAAGAAACTAAATAAATTTATAATGTAGTAACTGGCTTGATGTTAGGGAAAGCTGATTGTATAAAACCCAGTTAACTGTTGCATGGATGGGAACAAAACATTTTTTATTAATCTAGTTTTTCTTTATTTATTTTCTGATGATTAGCTCCAATCAGCTTGTGTTTCTGGCAAGTAAACTTCGCATTTCTAGCGTTCTTGTAATTGTGTTACAGTTGTACTATGTTCATTTGAATTGATTTGTAAGATTCTAAATAAAAGTATGCTTGCTACATTGTGCAAGACAAGTCCACTAGTAACTTTCCCACCCAAGCCTCACTTTCCAAGCGCATAGCTCAGTTCCTCTGATATGTGTTGTAGAAGATAGAAAACTAGGCAGGAAGCCAGGAGACCTGGGCTCAAGTTCTGCTCTACATTTAGCTGACCTTACAATACTGGGCATGCCACTGAACTTACTTGAACCTCCATTTACTTATCTTCTAAAGGCTAGACTAAATCAGTGTTTCCCAGAGGTGATGCATATCAAAATCACCCAGCAGAATTTTTCAAAAGTAAAGATTACAGGCCACACTGAACTAGTATCTCCAGGAGAAATACTGCTGTAGCTAATCTGTGAGGAGATCCTTCCTGCTCATCAGTCTGCTTTGAGCTCCTCCTTTATGTCTGTATCTAGAAGTGTCCCTCTTTCTCTGGGAGAGCCCATCTTCCTCTTGTCACTCCAGAAGAAGCTTGGAATCCAGAGAGTTCCTGAGTCTCTCTCCTGCTCCCTTGGTCCACCTTCCATTCCATCCAAGCCTGGATGGGTGCCCAGGGCTCCTTTCTTCCCTCGTGTCAACTGCACTTCCCCTCCCATCCCTCTGCTGTTTGCTGAAGCCCACTTCCTTCCATCCTACCTCTGCCCTTCCCTGGTCAAGGCCATCTGGCTGGAGACACCTGCTCAGGCTCTGTCCTGGGAGGGCATCAGAGGATTCTAACTTATTCAGAGTGAAGCTTCCCGTGCTCTCTCTCTCTCTCTCTCTCTCTCTCTCTCTCTCTCTCTCTCTCTCTCTCTCTTTCTCTCTCTCTCTCTCACACACACACACACACACACATACACACACACACACCAGCAACCTCCTTCTTTCAGCAGTGTCAACCACCTCCCACAGCGTGACTTCAGTGGGCCATCACCTTCCCTGCAAGGAGCAGGAACCAGGGACCCTGCTGGTCGGGAGCACATCCAGCCAGATCACCTGGATTTCCGTTCCTTTAATAGTTGCGTGACTTTAGTCAGTCACTGAACTTTTCTACACCTCAGTGCCCTTGTCTGTAAAATGGGATATAGTAGCACTTATTTCATAGGGTGTTATGAGGATTAAGCAAGTTCATCCTTATAAATCACAAGGAAAGTGCCTTAGCATAGTCAGTGCTGGAAATGCTAGTTGTTATGATACCAGGAATGAGGAGTGGGGAGGATTCAAGGAGAGACAGGCATGGACGAACTACAGCCATATGTCATTCTGCTGTTAATCTAGTGTACTGCCGAAAGAATCTGATTCCCTCTTGTTATGGTGAGTGGTTCGTGGGCCAAAGTGCTTTAGACCCATCCCCTCCTTCCCTGAGTCTAAGCAAAGAGGTGAGGGTTTTCTCTTGCTGAGTCTTTAGCTGAAAGTCATCCATTCCCTGACCGACTCACATTTTTAGCTGATGCTCAAACAAGGCATCTTTCCCCAGAGAGGACCACACTTTATTTTCTGGAGAAATTTTTTGGGAAAATCTTTCCTTAGACTCACTATTACTGCAGCCTTCTTCTTCCAAATCAAAAGCAGAAATTACATTGCTATCTACCTCCCAGTTCCAGATTTAGTCACTATAGACATACAAATATTTGAGATGATCTAACCCAGTTTCCTCATTTCACAGGTAGAAACTGAAACCCCGAGGCCAACATATACATCTGAGTCCCACAATTTATCAGTGGCACCTACTCTCAGGACCTCCAAACGTCATGCCCTGCCCTGCACACCACACAGCCTCCTTGAAGATGCCCAAGCCTGAGAAGGAACTGCTACCTTGGGCCCCTCATCCTGGTGCAATAACAGGGTTCCAGTGCAGCTTGATTATTTATTGATGGATTTGAAATCTTTAGGGGTAAAATTATAATGGACTTGGTTAAAACCTATACTGCAGTGTTGACAGCCAGAATCATGAATTTATTTCACTAAATTTTTGGAACATAGATTTTGTTAAAAAGGTATGGAAGGACAAATGAAGGAAAGAAGGAGAAAAATCCAGGAAAATTTAATACAATTTATTTAACATCAGGAGCTGGGAAAATATGATATCTGTTCTCTCATTGCCTGATGGGAATATCATGAAATAAAGGAATCAACCTCTTCCCCTTAGAGAATAAGTCCTGTTAAATTAACCAGATTTCTTTGATAAGATTGCAAATGTACTGCACAGAATAATGTATCAGATGCTGTATTTGATACATGGTGGATCTAAGGAAAAGCAAATGCAATTCTCATCATTTCATCTGAATTTCAGCCAAGCATCTATCTCAGCTCTGTCCTAGGTAGTAATTGCTTGTGTTCAGATAATCCTTCGAGTAAACCAGGTGGCAAGTTAGTAACCGACTGGCAGAGATGAGGAGGCCGTTGCAATTCTGGGGGTGGGGGCCCCTTAAACACCACATGCATGGCTTCACAGATGCAGTTGACAAAGTACAGTTCCTTTTGTGACTCTTTCCCCAGCCCAGCAGGAACTATGGCTGTGGAGATGAAGTTTCCACACTGTGTCTTTCCACTCACCAGAGGCTTTTCTCCTAGCAACGGTTTAGGCTCATTGTCCAGCAGATTCCTGATGAGCAGGCGTGAATCACCCCACATTATGAAGGTTTTATTGCTGTGATCTGCAGGGAGCGCCACTTGAACATTTAGAGGTAAGCTATATAATGCTGACCTGGGCACACTGTTTATAACCACAGTATCATTTGTTCTTCGACTCTCTAAGTCTCAGGTAAAATACTCAGTGATACACTTTCAGCTTTTCATTTTCCAGAAACTGTATAATTGTGGATTTTTACTTTTCTCAGGATCTTCTTTTTGTAATTTCAAAGTAAAAAGAAAAAAAATCTCTCCTCAGGAAATTTAAATGCATATCACTAAGTGAAAGAAGCCAGTCTGAAAATGCAGCAGTCTGTATGATTCCAACTTTATGACATTCTGGAAAAGAAAAAACTATGGAGACAATAAAAAGATCAGTGGTTGCCAGATGTTGGGGTGGGGGTAGTGATGAATAGGCAGAGCACGGAGGGTTTTTATTGAAGTGAAACTACTATCTACGATATAATAATGGATATATGTCATTATACATTTGTTCAAACCCATAGAGAGCATGACACCAAGAGTGAGCCCTAATGCAGGCTGTGGGCTATGGTGATTATGATGTGTCCATGTAGGTTCATCCTTGGTGACAGATGTGCCACTCTGCTGAATGATGCCGATGATGGGAAGGCCATGCAGGTGTTGGAGCAGGGATATATGGAAATCTCTGTCCTTTCCTCTCAATTTGGCTATGAAACTAAAATTGTTCTTAAAAACTAAAGAAAAAAAAAGAAAAACTTCCTCTCAATCTCGATTTTTTTCTTTCAGATCACACGATTTCAATGGAGCCAAAAATCAGATCTGATCATGATTGAGAACCTCCCCGTTTCCCCGGTTCCTCTCCCCTTTCTCCTCACCACCTGGTGCATTTTCAGGTTTCTTCCTGGTGCACGAAGGAACCATCTCCATGGATGATCAGCCCAGCTGGTTCCCCTACTGCTGGGTCTGTGCCAAACCTCTGTGCGCCCCAAACACCAGGCTCTCAAATTCCCTTACCCTGACTCAAAGAGCCTGTTAGCCGACCCTGACAGTGCCCTGCCCACATCACCCGGATATGCTAATCATACCCAAATCCTTGTCTCAGGCTCTGTTTTGGGGAAAATAAAAACTAAAGTGAGCTTCCTCCCCTTTTCCTCAGTCACCTTCCTGACTCTTCAGTCTCATTCTGCCCTGTTCACTTCCGGAGAGGCATACCTTGTCCGAGCTCAGACGCACTACCTCTCCTCTGGAACCTGACTGGGAGCGTCCCACCTTTCAACCTTCAGTTGCCCCTCCTAGTGGCTCTTGTCCCTCACCACACGGACATGCTTTCTAACAGCCGCAGAAACCGTCTCCACAGGGTATCCTGCTGCTCTTTCTCCTTCTCCTCCTTTCTCTCCTCCTCCTCCTTCTCCCTTCAGCGTAGTTTACTGACTCAGTCTGTGCTTGCAGCTCCAGCTCCCTCACCACCTGCTTACTTTCTGCATCCCCTTAAGTCAGTTCCCTTATTGGAAATGGTTCTCCTGAAGGTGACCTCAGAATCACCAAAAACCAACTCTCTAAGGCTTGCACCTCCTTGGTTTCTTAAGGGATCTCCTTTCTTGGCATAGCCCCCCCTAGTTCCTCTCCTACCTTTCAGCCTCTCTTTCTCCATCCCCTCTTATGAGCCCTTCCCCAGCTCCCCTGGCCACGTCTCCAACTGCTCCTCAAGGGATGCCCTGGGCCTTCCTTTCTTCTTTCCCTTTCCATTCTAACTTCAGCAATAATCTTCCAAGGGCTGATTACCAGTTCTGTGAGTCTCTAGTACCAACCTCTCTCAGGAATCCTGTCCATGTGTCTACATTTACCTGCAGGGAAACATCCATGTGCCTTATGGCACTGCCCCAAATGCTGTGGAAGCCGCAGTGATAAGTATGGCCACCAGGGTGAGGCTGGACCTGTGTCACACCCACTCTCTGACTCTCCACACTGGGCATGGCAGGCACAGGTCTCCACTGAGGAGCCACAATTACACAAGCCTGGCCTTGGCTTCCCGCTTGTGGAGCCTGGGTGTGAAGAGCGCTCCCTCTTCAGGGACAGTAGTCGAGTCTGGGGAGTAACCTCAATCTGCAGAGTAGCTTCCATCTGAATATGAGTTGCTCCCTACAACCAAGCTTTGAGAATTGTCCATTGAATCCTTAACCAGCAATGTGGGCTTAAAGCCAATCTGAGCTCTTCTCCCTCTTAACACCCCTGAGGAGGAGCTCCCTGTATGAATATACCCTTACCCAGGCACCAGGCTTGACACCTAACGTTCAAATGACTGCTGCCCATATCCACTCTGTTGTCAAGACCTACTGGTTTTGAAATGGTTCTCACATCTGTCCTTTCTTTTTGTTGCTGGTGGAATTATTCTAGTCCAAGCCCATTGTTGGACTTCGACAGTGACTACCCAGACGGCCTACCTAACTCCAGGTATATCTTTCCCACTGTTCTTCCTTTTGAGGGTCAAATGTGGTGTCACTTAAAACCCCTTCAATGGAATGAAGCACAAATTCCACTGTTTGGCTTTCAGCCTCTTCATGACATGACCCCAATTATCTTTTCAGACTTCTCTCTTTCTTTCCTGTAGGTGAATCAACCTAAAGCACCCACCTTACCTTTCCCCACATATTTTCTCAGCCTGTTCCTTTTGCTTCCTCTGCTTCTTTCTGTTAAAAGTGTACTCAACTTCAAGGCTCAGCAGAAGCCCCACTTCCTCCTTGAAACTTTTCCTGAGACAGGTAAAACCGGGTGGAAGTGACTTCGTTCTTCCAGTGAATCCTTAAACAACAAATATCTTAAGTTCAGCCTTATATTGAACTTAAGTATTTTATTTCCCTATCTAGATTATGTGTTCCTTGGGGTCAAAACTTTGTTGATACCTTTGTATCCCACATACTAACTTACACAAACAAGGATCTCGATAGGTTTCTGTAGAACATAATGCCTAATTGTCCTTACTAAGTTTAACAAACAATACCAAACTCTACAGACACTTATCATTGTGACCATTTCTATCAGTGTGTTCTCTTTTTCTCTCTTCTCTGTTGTGATCAGAAGCTTATAATAACATTTTTGTGTTAAGATTCCCTATTCTTGCCTAGCTCTGGCTGGTTTCTGCTGTGACTGTCAGTCAGCAGTGCTATTGTTAAATTCAGGTCACTTCCTCATCAGTCTCAGGCTACAGAGATCTGGTCATTCCCTGGGGTGGGAGATGCCCAGAGGTGTGGCTAGGCAGCTGTTCAGTTAGCTTACATCATAGGGGAAGCCCTGGGGCTTAGGGCTGGGCCGCTGTTCAGAGATAGGGCCTTCGAGGAGATAGTCTTCAACGTTGCGTTTACCTGCACTCTCCCCTCTGCCAGTTGAACGCCCACGAGTCACACTGTGTGACTGCTGCCTCCATCCCTGCTTAGGCCAGGGGCTTTCCTCTGCTGCATGACCTAGACTGCCTCTAACCTGGGAAAGATTTTCCATCTCCTCTCCCCAAGTGTCTCTCTTCCATCCATTCCACTAACAATAAAAACTCAAGGCATTTCATTCCACAGTTGGAGATGACTTAAAACACCAACAGAACCACCCAAGACACATGGTTAAACTAATACCACCATACTAATGATTAGGCAGATGAGGACTGGGTAAGGAGTATGGGGGTATTGGGTCTAGTCCTCACCCATTTTGTGGAGAGCAGCACCGGGTTTAGCAAAGATGTAACTGACTAATCAAAGGACTCACAACAAAGTGCTTCAAAGGCCAGAGTGGGGAAGACTGAGATACCACCAAGTGTTAACTCAAGACAGGTAAAACTGGACAAGAGAGATGCCTGCTGTGCTGGCAAAGCTCCTCCTGCCTTAGCTTCCCTTCTGTGGAGTTCCTTTTCCTGAGTGTCTCTCCCTGTGATCACTCTCTGTCCCCTCTTCTCTCTTGGGAACTGGCTTCAGCTCTCACAGGGAGAGGATGAACAAATGCTGTCATGGCGCCCGCCTGCCCAGCCTCCCAGTTATCAAGAGAAGAGGCTCAATACCCCCAACTCTCCCACCCCCAGAAGCACAGCAAAGAGAGAAGTCACACAATCAGCAATTGCTTCATCAATGGCTCAAACTCCAGCCAGGCCCTCATACCCCATGACCCCAGAAGCGGGTTTTAAGCGAGGTTCTATGATGGTTTTGTTGACAAAAGTCTCCAGGGACTTTGGCTTACTTTCTCCCTCCATGCACCTATGATTTTAGGTTTTTCAGAAATAGTAGTTGAGAGCTTGGGCTCTGACCTCAGACACTCCTGAGTTTGAGTCTTTATTCCCCCACTTACTATCTCTGTGACCCTAAGCAACTAACTTACCCACTCAGTTTCCTCCTTTATCAAAAGAGATGATAACAGAACATACCTCATTCATTTGTTGGGAGGATTAAATTAAATAATTCATTTAAAGTGCTTGGCACAATTCCTGGTACATAATAAGCACATAAACTATCTTAGTAATTTTATTTAGTAAAGTAGATTGACCCACATTTTCTTCAAATTTCATGAAACCATGTTCATTTTACCATCCCTCCACCTGCCCATATCCCTGGCCCCACCACGCAAACTCAGGAATTGTTTTTTGAGCACAATTAAGTTCCTTTAACCTCCTTGCAAGTCTCAGAAGTGAGATGTGAACCATTTTGAAATTTTGTTCCAGATTCTGCTTCTTTTCTGCTCATCAGGATAGATGACTATGTACAGGTGGCCTCAAGGTCTCTCCCAGTAAGCCTAGAAGCTAGTGTTGCAGTATGGCTTTAAGTTCTTGGGGGAAGGGCAGGTAGGGAAAGGGGGGCGGAGTGAGGGTATGGGTCCGGGCTGATGCTGGCTGCAGCATCCTGATTTTTTCCAGGAGGTTCCCTCTGGCCTGATCCAGCTCTGTTGGAGGGTGGACAGCTCTAGAAGAAAGATTTTTTGAGATTGGTTATGTTGTCACCTACCTAAGCCAATTTGTTCATTCCCATATCCTTTTAAAGATTAACGGATATGGGTAACCACAAAAAGATAAGAGATAGGTGAGTTTGTTACATGAAACCACTTCTCTATGGGGCAGCTGGTTACAATGAAAGCAAGTCTCAGAGAACTCTGTCACACCTACAGATATTTACCAGCAAGATGGCATCAAATAGTGGTAGAGCCTGTTCTGTGGGTTCTGTGAAATGGCTGCTCTCTGCTCATTCTTTCAGACATGCCATTAAAGACCTTGGATGAAAGGTTTGCCTGAGGCAGATTCAACAACATCCTAGCAGCAGGATTCAGCAGACATGAAAGACTTCTCTGGAAGCTCAGGACACAGGACTGAAACTTGGGGCCTCGTACCAAAGTATACAGGACACCTGGCTTGCAGGGCAGGAGGTTCATAACAATATAACAGCATTTATATAGATATAAAGCCAGTCCACATAGCTCAACCTCTAGTCATTCCAGCAATGAAAAGTCAGTTATAAAAACCATCATGCTAATTATCAAATTCCTGATGATGATCAAAGATGAATCTAACTGAAGCACCTAGAATTTTCCTCTGTGGAATACAGACTTCTGATTAGTCCTTCAAATGCTAACTAAACGCCCACCCCTAAATTGAAATCCCAATTAAGAAATCAAAATTAACACACACACCCCATCTTGCTAAAGAATTTAAAAGTAAATTTTACATTAAAAAGTAATGTTTAAAAGTAACAGAGAGTATAACAGCTCACAGCTCTTCAAATCCCTTTTTGTATTATCTAAATCAGAAAACATAGCAAGGCTTATACTTAGCCACCAATTTTAAAAACTAGTCACAAAATTCTAGAATGAAGGTCATACCTGGGCTCAGTCTTGTGCCCAATAATGTAGCAGGTTACCTGCTTGACCCTCATCCCTCAATCCACTCATGTTCTATCTCTCCTGGTTTACCCTTCTGGGGGGAGCCAAGGCCTCTGCGGGTGTCCCTTCGAATGACCACACATTTAGATGTAGAAAATTCAGGTTCTCTTAAGTGGTAGAGTCTGAGTGCCTAAGCCTCTACTGCAAATGACTCATGGAAAGGGGCTGCAAGGAAGGACCCCTGGGAAAGGAGTCTAGGAAGGAACAGTCCCTAGTCAAGGAGGAGTTGTGAATGAAAAGAGAAGGCTAGAAACCACGGGAGGAAGCAGCGAATGGACACCAGAAATCAGAGAGGAAAATCACAAGATACTGTTGACCACAGAAGACCTTGAACATAGGCCATGCACAAATAAATGTCCATCAGCTGCCTTTGCTATTCATGGCCTTTCAGATTAGCCACCACAAATGTGGGTGGCTTTTTAGTAAGTACTGTTGATTATTCCTTCTGGACAACCTTGAGCAGGTGTTCTCCTATCTCCTTCCATTAGAATAGCTCAGGGTTCTTATCTGTAATGCAGATGCCAGAGCCCCATTCTGGAGTTCACATTCAGTAGTTCTGGGATGGGGCCCAGAAACTCTATTTTTAAGAAACACCCTAGGTAATATGAAGCCCTTCTCTAGATTTGGAGTCCTTTTTCTCTTTTTCTGCAACAAGGGAAAAAGCTTTATTAATTATTTAAATATCACATACTTAATATACAATTTGAACCATTCTTAAGACTGTAAAGAAAAAATGAGCCTTCTGAAATCCTACCACCAGAGATGTTTGGTTATCTTATTAACATTTTTAGAAATGATCATTTCAAGAAATGTTTAGGCATAGATAAACATGTATACTTTTGTATAAGTAGGATCATATATATTTTGGTGGTACTTAAATACATCTTTTCCTTCTTTCCTCTTTGGTTACCTTTGCTTACTCCTGCTTGCATCCTCCTCCACCACCTCTGTCAGCATCCCCACCTCTTACGGGTTTGTGTCTTATTTTTCTCCCTACTCACATAATGCAAAAAATATGTACATAGGATTTTATCATTGACAAAATATTTTTTCTTTTCACTATATATATATATATATATATGTATGCATATATATATGTATACACATATATATGTAAATGTGTATACATACATATACACACACACAGTATCTAATGCTTCCTGTTAATGGCTGTGTGATATTCCATCCTTATGGTACAATGTGAACATTCTGTTTCTGTTTCATCAGTGCTTCAAGAGACAGGCCTTGTGCTCAAGGAGTTTATAAATATTTCAGGCTGACCTGTTGAATATGGGGGTGGGTCTGTCAGCTTCTGTGGAATGATACTACACCAAGGCTCTGTTGTTAAACTACTAAGCATTGGCTCTAGAGCTGGGTCTGTGGCTCTGCTGGGCTGGATAAGCTCATCTCTCCTGGGTCACTATGTGAGTTTGTGTTCAGCTGGCAGTTTAACTGGCAGCTGGGTGGCCTCACTAACATGCACAGGGGTTGGCAGACTGATTGCTCTGGGGACAGGAGGATGTGAACTGGGATGTCATGTCTCTGCTTTGCATGGGCTCCCTTCCTCCTCTAGACTGGCCCTGGCTTTCTCACATAGTGTTCATAGTGTTTCAAAGCACAGCAAGAGATAGCAAGGCCCAATGTGCAGTCTCTGCTCATGCACGTTTGCTCTGTCCCACTGGACAAAGCACGCCACATAGTCAAAGCAAGTCATTATGAGAGGTAATGACTGAAGGTGAGCAAAAATTTTTTTGTATCATTGATATAAAATCACATGAGCAACATTGTGGTTACTAGATTCCCCCAATTGTCAAGACCCCACCACATACCCTGAAGGGTCCCCACCAGTAAGATGGCAAACTTCCGGCTTCTTTTCGGGGTCCTCGGTTCCCGCCGGCGCCACCTGAAGCCCAATCACCTCTCGCCCCCCTCCCAATCCCAGCACCTAGCCAACAGCCACCAGCCCCGTAGAAGTAACACCACAATCACCCTATGCCCCATCCTATATAACCCAGCACCTTTCCCTAATAAAGCGGAACTCTCCGGTGAATTGCTGTTGTGTGTTGCTCCTTTCCTTTCATTGGTGCCGAAACCCGGGAGACTGGACACCCCAACTGGGCCCCGTCTTCCCCCAACACCAGCAGCAGCTTGCCCTAGTCCTCTTTTTCCGGCGCTGGCTCATCACACTCACCACTCCTCTCTGGCCTTTAGGTAAGTCCCCCGCCCCGGGGTGGGCCACTCTTCCCTGAGCTATCGCAGTGCCATTGACCGTGATCGTCCGGCAAGGCCCTGACGCTCGGGGACGAGGAGGGAACGCTCCCCGCCTCAGGCCTTCACGGCTGCGGTGGACCCTCAGGCCCCTCCTCCAAAAGCCATAAACCCCCGCCTCAGCTGAAACTGATCAGGCCAATTTCCAGATGTTGGCCCAGCTGATAAAACCACAACCTGGGAGCCCCTCTACAGACAAGCCCCCCCCAGGAGCTTGTTTCAAGTGCGGAAAAGAGGGACATTGGTCAAGGGCGTGCCCCTCCCCCAGATCTCCTACCACCCCATGCCCCAGATGCCACAAAAAGGGCCACTGGGGGTCTGATTGCCCAACCACCCGAAGGGGAGGCTGGACGAACAACCCCCATCCTAAGCCCACCCTAGTGGGGCTGGCAGAAGAAGATTGACGGGGCCCGGGGGCTTCTCGCCCGACCATTTCCATCACCAAACAGGAGCCCAGGGTTACTTTAACAGTAGACGGTCGCCCCATCTCCTTCCTCCTAGATACAGGAGCCACCTTCTCAGTCTTGCGAGAATACCGGGGCCCTACCACGCCAGCCATTACTCCTATAGTCGGGGTAGGAGGTAAACAGATTTTCCCATTAAAACCCCCCCCGTTTTATGCACAATCCTAGACAGTCCCATACCTTTCTCCCACTCCTTCCTAGTTATGCCCCAGTGTCCCATCCCTTTACTAGGACGGGACATCCTTTCCCTCCTCCACGTTTCCATAAGTATATCCAATCCCACAGCCCCCAGTACTCCCTTTCTAATGGCCCTCATAGCCGACAACCCCCCTCTACCCAATGAAAGCTCCAGTTCTGCCCTTATACACCCTGTAAATCCCAAAGTTTGGGACATTACAAGCCCCTCCATGGCCCTATGTCCCCCTGCCTCTATCAAATTACGTGACCCCTCTCAGTATATCTGTCAGGCCCAATACCCCCTAACCACTTCAGCCCTCATAGGCCTCCAACCCATCATTCAAGATCTCTTAAACAAAAACTACCTCAGACCCACTCACTCCCCATTTAATACCCCCATATTAGCTGTGAAAAAAAACAACGGATCTTTCCACCTTGTCCAAGACCTTCGCCTCATCAACATAGCCGTTGTCCCTATCCATCCCTTAGATCCAAATCCATACACCCTTTTATCGCAGATCCCTGCTTCTGCATCCCACTTCTCAGTCCTAGATCTAAAGGACGCATTTTTTTTCTATTCCTCTAGACCCCTCCTCCCAAGATTTTTTTGCCTTCACCTGGACGGACCCATACACCAGACATTCTGTACAGCTTACTTGGACAGTTTTACCACAAGGCTTCCGAGATAGTCCCCATATTTTTGGACAAGTCCTAGCTCAAGACCTCAAACAGTTTCACCATGATCACCCCGAGTCCACTTTATTACAGTATGTAGATGATCTTCTACTCTGCAGTCCCTCGTGGGAACAGTCTCAACTTGACACTGCGTCTCTACTTAACCTTCTAGCTTCCAGAGGTTACCGAGTATCCCCTGTCAAAGCTCAAATCTCTTCCCCTTCTGTCACTTACCTTGGATTCCTTCTGTCTCAGCAAAGAAAGTCCATTACCTTAGACAGAAAACGACTCCTCTCTGACCTGCCCGTTCCCAAAACCAAGACAGAAATCCTTTCCTTTCTACGCTTGGCTGGGTATTTTAGAGCGTGGATCCCTAACTTCTCCCTGTTGGCAAGACCCCTATACGACCTCAGCAAGGGCCCCCCTGAAGAACCATTATCATCCTCACCCCGACACTCCTTCATTAAGCTCCGTCAAGCCCTTGTAAAAGCTCCAGCTCTCCATCTCCCTGATTTGTCAAAACCCTTCTCATTATACATTCATGAGAGGTCCAGTCAAGCTCTAGGAGTCCTAGGCCAATATTATAGCCCATCCTTTGCCCCAGTAGCTTATCTCTCCAAGCAATTAGACCCCACAGTTCGGGGATGGGCCCCCTGCCTACGGACATTAGCCGCTGGACAGCTCTTGCAGAAAGAAGCTCACAAACTAACATTCGGAGCGCCCCTTACCATTCTGTCCCCACATCACCTAAAGGATCTCTTAACCTACAAAAGTTTACAGACTCTCCCCCCCTCCAGACTCCTGACCTTACTGTCCTCTTTCCTCCAAAATCCAAACATTTCTTTCCTCCCCTGCCCGCCCCTAAATCCGGCCACTCTTCTTCCTCTGCCCTACTCTCCTCATACTCCCTCGCATGATTGCCTGGAAGCCCTTCACAACTTCCTTCCGTGCCACTCCACGATCTCCGAAGGAGCCCTCTCACACTCCGACCTCATCTGGTTTACTGATGGGTCCTCCTTTAAACATGAGGGCATCCACTACTCAGGATATGCAGTAGTCTCCCTCGAAGATGTCACTGAAGCACGAGCCCTACCCCCTGGTACAACCAATCAGCAGGCTGAACTCATTGCAGCCACCAGAGCTTGCACTCTGGCCCGGGACACGTCTCTCACATTGTACACTGACTCCAAGTACGTATTCCACATTCTCTTGTCCCACGCGGTAGTATGGAAAGAACGAGGCCTCCTCACCACAAAAGGGAATTCCATAACTAATTCAGCCTTAATTACTAAACTTTTAGAAGCTTCACAACTCCCACACCGACTAGGCATAGTCCACTGCAAATCACATCAAAAAGATGACTCCCCCATTGCAAGAGGTAACAACAAGGCCGACAGAGTAGCCCGGTCAGTTGCCCTATCAGAAAACGCACCAGACAACAATCCGTCTGCCCTTGCAGTTTTAGCCTTATCATAAGACGCCCTCTGCTCTCAGGACAAAGAGTCTCTCTTCTGCCTCTTACATGACCTGTTCCATCCCAGCCCCCAATCCTTAATCCATTTTTTACAATCTTTTTTTCCTCTTTCTCCTGAAGACAAAACCCTACTTAACCAAATCACCTGCAAGTGCACCATCTGCCAACGCACTAACCCTAATACCCCCCTCAAAGCCCGACCCTTCCCAGCTCATCAAGCAAGGGGTAATGTCCCCGCTGCAGATTGGCAAATAGACTTCACTAACATGCCCCCTGTACGACGTACCAGATACCTACTTGTGCTAGTAGATACATTTTCAGGATGGGTCGAAGCTTTCCCCACCACTAACAAACGAGCATCCGTAGTTGCTTCTATCCTCCTCACCCAGATCTTTCCTAGGTTCGGGATGCCCACTTCCCTCCAATCAGATAACGGCCCTGAGTTCACTGCCCAAATTATCCAAAACCTCTCCAAGTCGCTCTCGCTCCCCTGGCATTTACATTGTCCTTATCGACCACAAGCTTCAGGAAAAGTAGAAAGAGCCAATAGGACTCTAAAAGACATCCTGACCAAACTATCTCTAGAACTACACCTTGACTGGGTTCGCTTACTTCCCTTAGCTCTACTCCGCATTCGAGCCCTCCCAAGAAACCTTCCTTCTTGTCACCCTTTGAAATCATGTACGGCCGCCCGATTCTACCCCCGGGGCTCCCTTCCCACAAAGGACCAATTCCTCCCAATATAGCCCTTCCACTACTCTCTCTCCTCCGCACTGAATTGTGGAAATATCAGGATTGGCTCCTTCCTGATCCATCCGCCTCCCAAAATCCTCCTGTCTTACAGCCCGGCCAACTAGTGTTTTATAAGCCACCAGAAGATCAGCCCTCTCTCACCCCGAAATGGGAAGGTCCACACCCAGTTATTCTCTGCACCCCCTCGGCCGCCAAGCTCTCACTGCCTGCTAACTCTGTCACCCCTTGGATTCATATCTCCAGGTTGAAAGCAAATACCCAAGACTCACCTTCTCTGGACACCCAAGACCCATCAGTCACAATCCAGAGTCCTTCGGATACAGCCCAAGACGCTGTCTACTCTACCACGCCTCATCCCTCTGATCCCTTGAACATCTCCCGTGCACTCTCTTTGCCATCCATACCTGAATCATGACTTTTTCCTCCTTTACTGCTCTCTCGCTTTTTCCCCTCATTCCTATTGTCTTCCCTGCCACCCCACCCTCCTTTGTATGGCGATTCAAAGTCAAGCAGACTTACACACAGCATCAAACAAAAGTTACTGCCCTCATTGCCACATCAGACTGCCCTCTGAAAGGCTGCTCTGAGCCTTTGTACCTCCACTTTCCTCCCTCCACTGAAGTATTCATTTACAGCTACCTTTATTCTCCCTACCTCTGCTTCCTCTATGACCAAAGACAAGCCTATTGCAGGCGATGGCAAGACACCTACAGGGGATGCCCCTACTGGTCTTGCACCATTCACTACATGGGTGACTTCCAGTACCCACAGTATTACTCCTCCAACCGTTTCATGAAATATCCCAACAGCTCATTCTCCTTATTAATCCCAGATCCCTGGGACTCTCGATGGGCTGCTGGAGTAACAGCCTCAGTTTACTACAAGGGGTCCTCGACCCCCCATGGTACCCTTCATATCTCTCGAGAGTATGTTCCCTCTCGCTCCCAGATCTCTCAAGTTGCATCAGATAGCAGACATTCCGAAAAAGTCATTATCCAAACTCTTGACGGCGCCTCTTCATCTTCTTATTCCTCCTACTCTTGGTTACAGCTCATTCAAGACACCACCATCTTTCTCAACCACACCCTCAACACCGCCAATTGTTTCTTGTGCGCATCACTACAGCGCCCACTGCTGGCCGCCGTGCCCCTCAATATTTCCAACTACTCCTTCCATGCAGAAGGACAACCCCTCCGTCCCCTGGCAGACATACCCCTGTGGGAACCAGAATACCCAGATAATCTCACCATCCACCACTGTGTAGGCCCAACTCCACCCCCCCTCCAGTGCACTTCACTGCCTCTCTATCTACACCCCTACCTCCGGCTCTAAGACTTTTACGCAACCAGGACACTTCTTTTGGTGTAATGGCAGCCTTTTCAACTCACTACCTCTCAACTCCGATACACCCTGCATTCTCGTCACCCTAATCCCACAGTTTACACTTTACAGCATGGCAGAATTCCTTGAGCTCCAACCTCCCTTGCACTCGTGCACAAAAAGGGCTGCTTTCCTTCCCATCATGGTCGGTATCTCTTTAATCACCTCAGCCATTGGGGTGGGGTTTTCGGGAGGAGCCTTGGGTCACTCTCTATGGGCAGTTAGAGATCTCGACGCCAAACTTGAGGGAGCCCTGACATCCACTGCCGATTCCCTAGCCTCTCTCCAAAGACAGGTCACTTCGCTAGCTAAAGTCACCCTTCAAAACCGGCGGGCCCTAGATCTGCTTACAGCCGAGAAGGGCAGCGCCTGCGTCTTCCTCCAGGAAGAGTGCTGCTATTACATCAACGAATCCGGCATTGTAGAAACTGACATCACCAAACTCACTGACCTTGCCTCCAGCCTCCACTCTGCTTCCAATTCCAACCCATTCTCTTCAATACTAACAAACCCCCTCCTCACCTGGCTCTGGCCCATTGCAGGCCCCATAATAGTCATTCTTCTCATCTGTCTCTTCTTACCCTGTATAATAAAGTTCATCAAATCCCAAGTCGGAAAAATCTCTAATCAAGCTTTCAACCAGCTTTTACTCAGGAACTACCAGCTTCTGGCCACAGAAGACCCCTCACCCTCACGTGACCTCCTCACCACATGCTGAGATGGACCCCTCTCTCCACTGGAAACTGTTCCTGGAAACAATGGCCGCAGACGCCTGGCTCCTGACACCCATATCCTCTTGGCATCATTGGAATCAACAGGTCCTCAACCTATGGTTACAGGGAACCTTCATTGATTTCCAACCTGAAGAAGTCCACATCTACTCATCCTTACTGTGGGGAGTCCTATCAACCCTTTCCTCCCAATCCTCAAACCCTCATTCCCTTCTCCGCCCCTGTTCAGCAGGAAGCAGTAGAGAGAAAGCAACGTCCACAAACCCATAGAGGAGAAAGGGGGGAATGAAGGGTCCCCACCAGTAAGATGGCGAACTTCCGGCTCCTTTTCGGGGTCCTCGGTTCCCGCCGGCGCCACCTGAAGCCCAATCACCTCTCACCCCCCTCCCAATCCCAGCACCTAGCCAACAGCCACCAGCCCCGTAGAAGTAACACCACAATCACCCTATGCCCCATCCTATATAACCCAGCACCTTTCCCTAATAAAGCGGAACTCTCCGGTGAATTGCTGTTGTGTGTTGCTCCTTTCCTTTCATACCCCATTACAGTCACTGTCCATCAGCATAGTAAGATGCTATAGAATCACTACTTCTCTGTGTTATACTGCATTCCCCGTGTTCCCCCACACTATATTATATTTGCTAATCAGAATACCCATTTTCTCCCTTCTCCCTCCTTTCCTACCCGTCCTCCCCAATCCCTTTCCCCTTGATAACGGTTAGTCCATTCTTGGGTTCTGTGACTCTGCTGCTGTTTTGTTCCCTCAGTTTTTGCTTTGTTCTTATGCTCCACAAATAAGTAAAATCATTTGGTACTTGTCTTTCTCGGCCTGGCTTATTTCACTGAGCATAATACCCTCTAGCTCATCCATGTTGTTGTAAATGGTAATATTTGTTTTCTTCTTATGGCTGAATAATATTGCATTGTGTATATGTACCACCTCTTCTTTATCCATTCATCTACTGATGGACACTTAGGTTGCTTCCATTTCTTGGCTATTGTAAATAGTGCTGTGATAAACATAGAGGTGCATATGTCTTTTTGAGACTGGGAAACTGCATTCTTAAGGTAAATTCCTGGGTCAAATGGTATTTCTCTTTTTAGTTTCTTGAGGAACCTCCATACTGCTTTCCACAATGGTTGAACTAGTTTACATTCCCACCAGCAGTGTAGGAGGGTTCCCCTTTGTCCGCATCCTCACCAGCATTTGTTGTTGTTTGTCTTTTGGATGGTGGCAATCCTTACTGGTGTGAGGTGATATCACATTGTGGTTTTAATTTGCATTTCTCTGATGACTAGCGATGTGGAGCATCTTTTCATGTGCCTGTTGGCCATCTGAATTTCTTCTTTGGAAAAGTGTCTGTTCAGATCCTCTGCCCATTTTTTAATTGGATTATTTGCTTTTTGTTGATTGAGGTTTGTGAGCTCTTTATATATTTTGGATGTCAACCCTTTATCGGATCTGTCATTTATGAATATATTCTCCCATACTGTAGGGTGCCTTTTTGTTCTATTGATGGTGTCCTTTGCTGTACAGAAGCTTTTCAGCTTGATATAGTCCCACTTGTTCATTTTTGCTTTTGTTTCCCTTGCCTGGGGAGATATGTTCATGAAGAAGCTGCTCATGTTTATGTCCAAGAGATTTTTGCCTATTTTTTTTCTAAGAGTTTTACAGTTTCATGACTTATATTCAGGTCTTTAATCCATTTTGAATTTACTTTTGTGTATGGGGTTAGACAATGATCCAATTTCATTCTCTTACATGTAGCTGTCCGGTTTTGCCAATACCAGTTGTTGAAGAGGCTGTCATTTCCCCATTGTATGTCCATGGCTCCTTTATCATATGTTAATTGACCATATGTGTTTGGGTTAATATCTGGACTCTCTATTCTGTTCCACTGATCTATGGGTCTGTTCTTGTGCCAGTACCAAATTGTCTTGATTACTGTGGCTTTGTAGTAGAGCTTGAAGTTGGAAACTTGATCTGTTTTCTTTGGTCATTGATCCATTGATTATTTAGGAGTGTGTTATTAAGCCTCTATGTGTTTGTGGCTTTTTCATTTTCTTTGTGCAATTTATTTTTAGTTTCATACCTCTGTGACCTGAGGAGCTGGTTGATACAATTTCAATCTTTTCATATTTACTGAGGCTCTTTTTGTGGCCTAGTATGTGATCAATTCTTGAAAATGTTCCATGTGCTCTAGAGAAGAATGTGTATCTTGTTCCTTTAGGATGGAGCGTTCAGTAGATGTCAGTTAGTTCCATTCTGTTCTAATACATTGTTCAGTGCCTCTGTCTCCTTACTTTTTCTCTGTCTGGTTCATCTGTCCTTTGGAGTGAGTGGTGTGTTGAAGTCTCTTAAAATGAATGCATTGCATTCTATTTCCCTCTTTAATTATGTTAGTATTTGTTTCACATATGTATGTGCTCCTGTGTTGGGTGCATAGATATTCACAATAGTTATATTCTCTTGTTGGACTGACCCCTTTATTATTATGTAATGTCATTTTTTGTCTCTTATTACTTTCTTTGTTTTGAAGTATATTTTGTCTGATACAATACTGCAACTCCTGCTTTTTTCTCCCTATTAGTTGCATGAAATATCTTTTTCCATTCCTTTACTTTCAGTGTGTGTATGTCTTTGGGATTGAAGTGAGTCTCTTGTATGCAGCATATAAACGGGTCTTGTTTTTTTATCCATTCAGTGACTCTATATATTTTGATTGGTGCATTCAGACCATTTACATTTAGGGTGATTTTCAATAGGTATGTACTTATTGCTGCTGCAGGCTTTAGATTCATTGTTACCAAAGGTTCAAGGGTAATTCCCTTACTATCTAACAGTCTAATTTAACTCACTTGATATGCTATCACAAACACAACTTAAGTTTTTTTTTTCCCTCCTTTTTCTTCCTCCTCTATTCTTTATACATTAGGTATCATATTCTGTACACTTTGTCTATCCCTTGATTGACTTTGGGGGTAGTTGATTTGATTTTGCATCTGCTTAGTAATTAATTGTTCTACTTTGCTGTGATTTTATTTCCCCTGGTGACAGCTTTTTAGCCTTAGGAATACTACCATCTATAACAGTCTCTCCAAAATGCACTGTAGAGGTGGTTTGTGGGAGGTAAATTCTCTCAGCTTTTGCTTATCAGAAAATTGCTTAATCTCTCTTTCAAATTTAAATGATAACCTTGATGGGTAGAGTATTCTTGGTTCAAGGCCCTTCTTTTTCATTGCATTAAATATATCATACCACTCCCTTCTGGCCTATAAGGTTTTGTTGAGAAATCTGATGATAGTCTGATGAGTTTTCCTTTGTATGTGATCTTTTTTCTCTCTCTAGCTGCTTTTAAAGGTCTGCCTTTTTCCTTGATCTTTGCCATTTTAGTTATTATATGTCTTGATGTTGTCTTCCTTGGCTCCTTTGTATTGGGAGATCTGTGCACCTCCATGGCTTGAGAGACTATCTCCTTCCCCAGACTGGGGAAGTTTTCAACAATTACCCTTCAATGACACTTTCTATCCCTTTTTCCTCTCTCCCCTTCTTCTGGTAACCCTATAATGTGAATATTGTTCCTTTTGGATTGGTTACACAGTTCTCTCAATATTCTTTCATGCTTAGAGATTCTTTTTTCTCTCTGTGCCTCAGCTTCTTTGTATTTCTCTTCTCTAATTTCTATTCCATTTACCATCTCTTCTACTACCTCTAATCTGCTTTTAAATCCCTCCATTGTATGTTTCATTTCAGATATAGAATTTCTTAATGATTGAATCTCCATCTTAAATTTGTTCCTGCATTCTTGAATATTTTTCTGTTCCACCATGAGCATGTTTATGATTTTTATTTTGAGCTCTGTCAGGAAAATTGGTGAGTTCAGTTTCATTTGGCCCTTTTTCTGTGGTTTGTGAGATTTTGGTCCAAACGAGGTTCCTTTAATGTTTCATACTTCTATGTGGTGCCCTCCAGTGCCCTGAAGCTCTAGTCTCTGCAGGTGCTCAGCCCCTAGAGTGAGGTTGGGGTTGCAGGGGAGTGGTGCTGGTGCCTGTTAGGAGGAAAGAGCTGTTTCCTGCTTCCTGGCTGCAGCGCCTGTCTTCAGCTTCAGAGCCAGTGGACTGAGCCCAGAGGTGTAAGCCTCTGTCCTTTGTATCTCTAGTTGTTGTAGGCCAGACCTCCCTCTGCCTGGCCTGATGCCAGTGCAGTGACTGCCGGTTTGTGAGCCAGTGTTGGCAGGCCAAGAGGAAGGCGTAGCATGCTGAGTGTCACAGTGGGGGACCTCGGAGCTGAGTAGCCAGCCAGGGGTGTGGAGTGCCTGAAACTCCTGAAAGTTCCCAACCTGCTGAGCAGAGCACACCCAAACAACCTTGTCTACTTATCCCTTCTCCTGCACAGCAAGCTTCATGCAAACCCTGCCCCTTCTGCAGCCCTCTCCCTGTTAGGAAGCCTCTCAGACCGCCCACCTTTCCTTTGTCCCAGAGCAGCCAAATGCAGATCCCCATCAGCCACAAACAGCTAGAATCTCAGTCTCCCAAGCCCTCCACCTGTCCCAGCTCCCCAACCACACCAACCTCCAGAGCACCACACAATGTTAGTTTCTGCTCCAAAGGGTATCTCCAGGGCTGGGTGTTCAGCAGTCTTAGGTTTCCACCCGCTCCCTGCTCCATTTCTCTTCCTTCCACCAGTGAGCTGGGGTGGGGCAAGGGTTTGTGTCCGGCCAGATCAAGGCTTTGGTACATTACCCTGTTTCCTGAGGTCTGCTCTGTTCTCCAGGTGTATGCAGTCTGGTACAGCCTTCTTTCCTGTTGCTGTTTTAGAATTCATTGTATTAACTGTATTTTCATACTATATGTGGTTTTTGGGAGGAGTTCTCTGTCTCACCCCTCACACCACCATCTTGAATTGATCTCTCATTCTTTCTGCTTCGCCCATTTTTTAATAGGATTATTTGTTTTTTAGGTGTTGAGGTGTGTGAGTTCTTTACGTATTTTGGATGTTAACCCCTTGTCAGATATGTCATTCACAAATATATTCTCCCATACTGTAGGATGTCTTTTTGTTCTGTTGATGGTGTTCTTTGTTGTACAGAAGCTTTTAAGTATGATGTAGTCCCATTTGTTCATTTTTTATTTTGTTCAGGAAAAAGTTGCTCATGTTTTTATATCCAAGAGATTTTTGCCTATGTTTTCTTCTAAGAGTTTTATAGTTTCATGACTTACATTCAGGTATTTGATCCATTTTTAGTTTACTTTGGTGTATGGAGTTAGACAGTAATCTAGTTTCATTCTCTTACATGTAGCTGTCCAGTTTTGCCAACACCGGTTGTTGAAGAAGCTGCCACTTCCCCATTGTATATCAATGACTCCTTTATCATATATTAATTGACCATATATGCTTGGGTTTACATCTGGGCTCTCTAGTCTGTCCCATTGGTCTAGGGTCTGTTCTTGTGGCAGTACCAAATTGTCTTGATCACTGTGGCTTTGTACTAGAGCTTGAAGTCAGGGAGCATAATCCCCCCAGCTTTAAGCTTTAATCTTCCATCAGGTGAGCAGAATTTTTAATTCCAAAACATTTCACTTTAGAATAAGGATTATTTTGAGTTCAAGGCAATTGAGAGAAAGCAGATACAAGAAAAACTCTCTCCCCTCCTCTATTTGCCTAAAAGCAGGTAATAAATTTGTGCAGAAGTTAATCACTGACAACCCTAGACCCTTATCATCCCAGAGAGGGCATGAGAGGATGCTCCATAATGAACTTTACTGACTGACCCTTATCTTCCATTATAATTACCCTCCCATAATTTGCTGTGCTGGAAACTCACAGCCCTTTTCCTTTGCCTTGTCACTTGTCTGAAAATGTATTATTTTTTGTTAGATGCTATGTAAGCCTAAATTCTAGCCTCACCTTTAATTACTCATCCCTGAGTTTCTCCCATGCATCTATTAGATATACATGTTAATAAACTGCTGTTTTTCTTGTTAATCTTTCTTTTGTTACAGATCTCCAAGAACCTAGAAAGGTAAAAGGAAAAAACATTTTCTTTTTCTTCTGTACTACCCTAGAGCATAGATAGAGGGAGGGGAATTACGCTGGCCATTCCTGCAGACAATCTGCCATAGGAGATACGGCTAAGAGATTGTAAATGTTCAACAGGAAACCAAAAGTCTTGGGAAGTTTGTGAATTATAGGAAAAACACCTGTCATTTCCTGCCCAACGACTGGTTCCAATGATGTGATAAAGTACATTTCTAATGAGCCAAATGTTTCAGAATTCTCCCTCTAGGACTCCTGAGACATGGTCCCTGGAAGCACTGATACCATCTGGTCTGTTCTCCCTCCCTCCACAAATGCTCCCAGTGGATGGCTTTCCAACAGCTGCTCTCTGCACCTGCTACTGTGAGGCCTCAAGAAGGTTCCTTTTTCCTCGGATCTCATGTCTCCAGGGGCATATGTATATATGCTGTGCAATAACCTGGTTAACCAGAAGTAAACCTTGTTAGTAGAACCCCAGGCTTTCTTATTTTTATTTCTTTATTTATTATTTTTCTGACTCTGAATTGCTGTCTGTCAGGGTTATATCAGGTTTCTGGACCTTGACTTCAGATTTGGGTTCTTGTCCTATGCCACTTTATCTCTCTAGATTTCACTTTTGTAAATCTATTAAATGAAAGAATTGATCAAAAACAGTGCTTCCCAAAGTTTAATGTGTGTATCACCTGGAGACCTTGATAGACATGCCCCATTTTGGGCCCCAAACTGGCATTTGTTCTCAACCTTGGCTGCACATTTTAATCTCCTGGAGGGGGTGCTTTAGAATAGGGGTTCCCAATGCCCCCTTTTAGAGATTCTGATTTAATTAACTGGAGCTCAGCCTGGACATTGAGCACCCTTAGAAGAGCTGAGGAACCTGGAGAGAACAGGAGAGGACTCAGCGTTCAGCAGAAGAACCCAGTCACTGCCAACCTGCAGCCTGCTAGAAGGTGGCTGTGAAAGCTCCTTCCTACCACCTTCTCATTTCCTTCCAGTGCTTCTCATTTACTGATCCCAATTGGATTCCAGAGCACAAGGGAGCCCAGTTGATGCAGCCCATAAAAGTCAACCTCTTGGGTATGTGGTTGGATGGAAAAGAATGGAAAATGGGTCTGGAAAGGTAAATGGACATTATCCAGCAGAGGATGCTTGTTTTGACATGCAGGTTCCTGGGCCCCTATGCCAGGCCTTTTGAAACAGGTCTTTGCTTTGGAGCTGAACCCAGAAACCTGAATTTATAAAAAGTTGCTGAGATATACACACCAAATTTGAGAAGGGCTAGACAAGATGATCCAGAAGTTCTTTCCATCTCAAGGGCTATGACATCAGTCTTCACCTAAATGATTTGTGCTCTTGGATTCACTGCTCCAGTACTTTGCTTGACTTTTTGACTTTTGTATTCTGTGTTTCAGAGTATTTGTTAAAATGTGTATGCTTACATAAATATTGACCACTCCACTGGGTCTGTTTTCCAATTTACTGTCTCTGAGTTGAAACATGTAGGTGGGATGTCCTGGTTTTGCCATGCTAGGTAGCATCATGGACGATTTGGCAAGTTATTGTTGGGTTACAAATATCAAATTGTAGTACCCTGCTTTTAGTTCTAATAATCACAGAAAATGTCAACAAGAAATGTTATGCTTCTATGTAACTGTTCTCTTTCCTTTTCTTACAGACGTTAGGGAATCTCACTTTGGGAGGGTTTGGGAAACTATTTCTCTATTTTAACATATACATATTAAGAATGATGTTCATCATGAAGAAGCTATGCATGAAGAAGTTATTCATGATATACAGGAACTCAAAAAGTAACCTTCAAAATGATAAGAAAATCATACCATTTTGAAAAATATATTTATTTCCACTTTTAAAAAAACTGTAAGTATATTTTGTATACCAAAATGTTAGCAGTGGTTATCCAAGGGAGAAACGGTTATATAAAACAATTTATGCTTTCATGCCTACCTGCATATTCTAAATTTTTCTATAGTAAGAATATATGATTTAGTGATGAGGAAAGAATTTATTTTTATATTCCTTCTTTGTTCTTACATATCACCCAATCATTTTTTTCCTTTCAAGGATAAGCTTCTTCAAAGAATAGCTTTCTCTCATGTGTCCACTTCCTCCTCTTCTCAATCCACTGCAATCTGCCTCTGACTCTACCACCTTCCTGATATTCAAAGTCTAAATTCAGTTATTCCCTTTGTTATCCAAGACTTCTTTTGCTTCTCTGCAGCATTTAATATTATTATCTATTATTGCCTTGAAATTCCATCTCCCTGGATTTTGTGACACACCTGGTTATGATCCTCTTTATCTGATTACTGCCTCTCATATATCTGATTACTTTCTCTTCATATACATTCCTGTTGAACGTTTAGTGTTTATCAGAGTTCCATCTTTTGTCTTCTGTTCTCATGTAACATATTCTCCTGGGTAATTTCATAGGTGCATACAGCTGACAGCGCCAACCATGTGCCTCCAGGTGATGCCACCAGCCTAATGACAGGATTGCTTCCCAGATGGTTTCACCTGGAAGTCCAACACATTCCTCAAAATCAATAAGCTTCAACCTAAACTGACTATCTTTCCCTAAAAGCTTGTTCCTCATCTCATATTCACTACTTTGGATAATGACCTACAATCCAGTCATTCAGTTAAAAAATCTGTAAATGGTCCAGACTTCCCTTCCTCCCTTATTTCCCTAACACTACATATACTAATCTATCTTTACAATTGGGTGTTTCAAACTATCACCTCTCTTTCAATATGCTTACCCAATATGACTTCACATTTAGTAAATGATTTTGCCTTTACTTCACAGAAAAAAAATGAAAACTACCAGGTACAAATTCCCTCACATTCCATGTATCCTCTTCTGTGCAGAAGCTGGTGATACAAACATGAAAAACACACTCTCTGGAGCTTCACATCTATTGAGCTTTGGGGATGTGTTTGGACACTAGGAAAAGAGACCATATTTTCTCCCAACCAGTGTACATTATACTAATATTTATATAAGACTTAGGGTAATACTTGCTTGGCCAGATCCGAGGATAAGTTTGACTTGCATGGTCGAAAGTGTCTAAAAGTCAAAGCAATAAAATATAGAATAAGTATCTGGACAAGTTTGTATGAAAATTTTAACCCCTAAATGTGCACAGCTTGTGACTTGAATTCTAGCTTGTTAAATGGCATAAAACCTTAGAGCTGCATCTTTTCTTTGGGTCTACTCTTTTAAAATATATATCAGCAAATCCTAATGCAGTCTATTTTCTGTGAAGGGCAGAGATGGGCACAAACACCACAATGACATCACTGCTATGATGGAAGTAGGAACAGAGTTCAGTGATCACACAGCAGCAGGGGAAATCTTCAGGGAAGACTGCACAGAGAAGATGACATTTGCATTAGGACTTGAAGGACATCTACCATTTATGTATGTACATCTTTTCATGTTCCAAAAGGAGTAAATATAGTTTCAAAAATAAATGCAGGATTTCTACTTTCAGAAGGGTAAAGTATACACATTTCCCTATTCTTATCACAAGTACAGCTAAAAATCCAGGTATTAAATGTGTAACATACAAAGGCTTTGAAAGGTACAGAAAAGAAGGCAGAAAGACGAGGGACCTCAGGACCTGAGGAATAACAAGGAGCAAGTTCCCTAAGTTTTCTTTTTGCCTCATATATCCCAGGCTGGGTATTGGAAAAACTAGCAACACAGAAACACCATAAACAGGGGGAAAAATTTCAAGAACAACCTGCTCTCAAGCCAAAGGACCAGGAAAGGGGTGGCCTGGCAAGAAGAGAAAACTCAGACAGTAACTAATCGATTCGTGCCAAGCACCAGAGAGAAAACGGTCGTTCCACTTTTGCTGACTCCACTCAGCAAAGGCTGAGTGGAGAGCCTAGACTGACAGGCTTCCCAGATTTGTACTAATGAAGCACCTGTTCAGGAAGTGTCAGAAGAAACCTAGTACAAAGTCAAGACTTTCACCACTGCCCAAAGATAATGAAACCACCATTATGGTCTTATTAGAAGACATATGGGAAGCAATAATGAGGCATCCCTGTGCCTCCCATCTAGGTGGTATCAGCCTTGAGGAGGTCCTAAACTCCCACCCCTGCAGTAACAAGGAGTTCCTCTCTCCCAGGTGTCAAGGGAGGCCCAGTGAGAAACCTAAGCTTCAACCCCTACCTGGTAATAATGAGGCTGTGCCCCCCTCACCACCAGAATATTGTTGGAGAGACCTGCTAAATCAGAAGATTTAAATAAGACCAGAGTTTTCTAACATAATACGCCAAATGTCCAGGTTTCCATTGAAAAATCCCTCATCAACCAAGAACCAGGAAAATCTCAACTTCAAAAAGAAAAGACAATCAACATATGCCAACACCAAAATGACACAGATGTTAAAATTATCTACAAGGATTGTAAAACAGCCATCATTAAAAAATGCTTCAATGAGTAATTATTAACATTCTAAAGAAATGAAAAAATATAAAGTCTGAGCAAAGGAATAGAAGCTATGAAGAAGAGAAAAATGGAAATTTTAGAACTGAAAATGCATAATCAAAATGAAAAACTCAACAGCTCAGAATAGAAGGTCAGAGAAAAGAATCAGTGAACTGGAAGTAGAACATTAGAAATTACCTGATCTGAACAATAGAGAGAAAAATGCACTAAAAAAAAAAGAACTGAGCCTCAGAGACCTTTAGATCTCTGAGATCTAAAGATTTGTTTCATCAAAGTCCCAGGAAAAGAGAAAAAGGGTGAAGCTGTAAAAGCATTAGAAGAAATAATGGCTGAAATTCCCTCAAATTTGTAAAAGACATAAACTACAGACTCAAGAATCTGACAGACCCCAGAAAGGGAAATACCAAAGAAAACCAAACCAAGGCATATTACAGCCGAACTTCTGAAAACTAAAGACAAAGGAGAAAATGTAAAAGCAAGAACAGAGATTTAACACCTTATCTCTGAGAGGAAAACAATTTTAACAACAGCAGATTTCTCATCAGTAATCATGGAATCCATAAGAAAGTGGCACAGCATTTTTCGAGTACTGAAAGAAAGGAACCAGAAATCTAGAATCTCATATCCAGTGAAAATGTCCTTCAGGAATGAAAGAGAAATCAAGACATACTCAGATGAAAGATAACTAACAGAATTTGTAACTAGCAGACTTTCTTTAAAATTTCTATGGAAATTTCTCTAAACAGGAAAGAAGTGATCAAGAATCTTGGACAATCAGGAAAAACAAAAGAACAGGAAAAGTAAAAATATAAGTGAATACAATAGACTTTCCTTCTCTGGAATTTTCTAAATTATGCTTGACAGTTGAAGGAGAAATTATAACCCTATCTAATGTGGTTCTTAATATACGCAGAGAAAATATTTAAGGCAATTATAGGGTAATAGGGGAGAGTAAATGGATATAAAGGGAGGTAAGGTTTGTACACTTCTCAAACTGGTAAAATCTTGATGCCAGTAGATTGTGATAAACCTTGTACTATAAAGGGGTAGCACAACAGAGATTTTTGTAGTGTGGAATAGCTCTGTATTTTGATTATAGTTGTGGTTACATGAATCTACACTAGTGGTGAAATGACATAAGACTACACACACACACATAGTACCAAGGTAGATTTCCTATTTTTAATATTATAGTGTAGCTACAGAAGATGTAACCATTGAAGAAAATGAGTGAAGAGTATACAGACTTCCCTCTACTATCTTTACAACTTCCTATGAATGCATAATTATTTCAAAATAAAAAGTTTTTTAAGTGAATATAGGACACCATGATAACATATGAATGGAAAGAAGTAGATGTTATTAAACATTAGAAGGTCATATCTCAATCAGGACTTTTTTTGATTGCAAGTGACAGAAACCTGAATCCAACCAGTTTAAGCAAACCAGAAATATATTAGCTCACATAAATTCATTTATTGGTTTTGCTTCTCTCTGTGAATTGGTCTCACTTTATCCTGTAATAGCCAAGCCTCCTCTAAGGAAAATAACTCAGAGTAATAATCTTAGAGTTTGAGATCCAAGGAACAAAAAGTCTCTCTGTGTCGCAGTATCCAAATATAATTGCAGGGAAGGATGCTGATTGGCCTAGCTTGGTCATATGGCCATCCCGGGGCCAATCACTGTGGCCAGGAGGTGGGTGTTGAGTGACAAAGGTGGTTGACAGCCTTCCTATCCCTCTTCCCATCCACCGGAGTTGGAAGGAAACTGCTGTTAAGGGGAGGAAAGGATGCTGGGTGGCAATTACATTAGATGTCCACTACAGAGCATCCAGTTGTCCTATAGGGAGTATAGATGTGAAAGAATGGTAGGGTTTTGTAAGGAGGCAATGCCCACCAAAGAACATAAAATACTGCGTATTAGAGGAAAGCAGGTAACTACCAAGGCTGGTAAATCCTGTCTGTTGGCCAAAGCTACTCCAGGCCCAGCAGGCAAACTGGTACAGCTTTCAGGGATGCATTTGAGATAAGAGCCAAAGAGTTTCATGGAACTTTGAAAAACTTCTGTGAAAATTCAAATTCCCTTTTTGAATTCTGAAATCCTAGTGAGTTGTAGAGAGACGCTAAACAGGAATGATAGAATTTCCAGTTAGAATGAAAACCACAGGAAACTTTTTTCTTCATAGGCCAATTTTCACGTAATACAAAGTTGAGTGAGAAAGCCAACTCAGAAATCAGACAGATAAACAGGCAGAAAAAAAATCACAACAAAAGAAAGACACTAAATCGGAGGGTGTGGCATAACAGAAGCCTTTTGTCTCTGAAGGAAACATTTTGAAGGCCATCTGGTATTGGTTCAAGTTTAATTTTTGCATCTCACAGTTACTTGTACCAAGGAAAGAAAATGCTTCTGGACCACAGATCCCATAGTCCTCTGTGAGGAGCCTATGTGCTCTTTAGAGCCAGCGTCACTCCTGGTAGAAGACTTCTACACGCTTTCTTGAAATGTCCAGGTGTACAGGGCTTTGTTATTAACTCTGTCAGCCATAAGCATGTCACCCAGGTGAAACAATAACCAGCTGGATCAATGACTTCCACCTCAGTTTTGTTATTTTGCTCTGAACTGTGTATTACAAATACAAACATTAATAACAATTGCCTGCATTTCTTGTCTACACAGTGCCGCTCCAGAACTTCTCATCCCATCCACTCACCACAAAAACCCTACAAAGTGGATAATATTATTGCCACCTACAGAGGAGGGCACTGGAGTATAGAGTCAATATTCAAACATGGGTTTGACTTTACAGGCTGGCTTCATTACTAGCTTCTCCAAGGCCTTCTGCTGAAGAGGAATTCTAGCCATTTTCCCCAAGTGCAAGGGAATCTGCTCTTTTGCCTGGACACAAATTGGTGTTTTCTTGAGATGCAGGTAAATTAAGGAGCCCTTTAAAGTACATTAGGATATTTTCATACCAAATAACTAAAGTTCCAATGACTTGCTGTTGGGATCACAACAGAGATTAAAAGTCTGAGTCATACAGTAATTGATTTCAAATTTGGCTTCAGCACCCATTGCTTAGTAATTTCAGAAGTGGGCCAAAGATGTGGGAATGGCTTGAGTGACGTCATGATTAGGCAATATGATTCCCACCCTGGGAGGCAGAGACCTGGATGCAAGCATGGAGCTTGCTTCTTGCCACTCCCACCCCAACCACCCACCCATCCACAGTTCAGATTAAATGAGTTGCTCCCCATTTTGTGGTTTTTATCTCCTAGCTACACAGCTGCCTGACACGTCCTCATCTTTCAGGCTGAGTTGCCAATTTTCCGTTCTGGGAACCAGAATTATGACACAGAATCACCCTCCAAAGAGATGCCAGAGCTTTTATTTTTTTCCTCCCTTTTGGCATCAGTGTTTTTAATGGAAACCTGATTCACTTGTCACCAAAAAAGAAAACAAAAATACAGAGAGTCCTGCATCAGAGGAGATGGACAAAGCCTCTTTACTGGGATCCTGTTTCAGAGTGATCACCCTGAATGTTGAGAAGAGGGCTTCAGAGAAAGGCAGTTCTTCCAGAGGGGTTGGGTGGAGCTTCTCTGACACCCCAGGGAAATGTTCTTGAACAATGTCCGATGCATGGGAATGCCAAATTGTGTCAGCCCTGCGAGCTTTGTCCTGTCTAGGATGAAACTTGCACAATTTAATTATAGCAAATATAACAATATTAAGACACAAAACATTTTGAGTACTTGAGTATCATCTAATTGTTCTCAGAGATGGGCTCCACCACTTACTAGCTGCTGGTCAAACTGTAAAATGTGAAGATCATAAAAACCCCTATTTCCTGGGTTTGTTGTAAGAATTAAATGCAATAAAGGGGCACAGATCAGAGACCTGGCACACAGAAGATAGTAGAGCCAGGTAGTTAATGGCGGGAACTCTGGACCCAATTACCCAGGTCAACATATATTACTACCATTTACTAGCCAGATGAACTAGAGTAAGTAATTTGATCTTTCACTGCCTCCATTTCCTTATCCAAAACAAGATAGAAATGGTAATCATAGTGTGCCCTCATACGGCAGATGTGGGTGCTCAATGAGTTAGCATGTGTAAAGTCTCTAGAAGCATCTGTAACATATATGTGTCTTTTATGAGCTGTTGTAGTAAGTGTCCAATAAGTGATTTGTATGGATGTGTTATTAGGGCACAGCTATCTCTTTTATATAAATTCTGCATGCAGTCTTTCTCCATTAATCCAACAGGCTAGCATTTAGATGCCCCTAAATGGCCTTAGATGGACCTGGTCATCCTTGCAGGTCCACATAATTTGCAGACGGCTACTAAGTCTGAGCTCAGCAAAATAAAGATAGATGATAAGAACATCTACTATGTGCCAGATACTATCCATTTATAGGCTCATTCAATCTTCATAATCACCCAGAAAGTAGATGTACTATAGGTGAGAACAAATATGCTGAGAAATGTTAACTTACTCCAAACCACAAAGCAGAGAACAGCAAAGCCAGTATCTGAAGACAGATCTATGTCTAAAAGCCCACCTCTTCCTCTTTCCTCCTGCCTTGGAAAGAAACTCAGTCTGAGGATATATCACCCCACCTGCTCAGTGAAATTCAGCCTTACTTTTAACAGGAGGCAAGACCTCTCATTCCACATTAGAATATAAATTTAAAGATGCAGACAAAACCCTTAATCTTTAACCCCTGCAGACAAAAATTCCCACTGATGTGTAAACATCTGACATAAGAGCCTTTCCTGATGTCAGATTTGGTTGTCGCAGGAACAAAAGGGCACTAGTTCCAGAAAAGGGAAGCCAGATCAAATTTAGGTCGTGACTTACTGCTTCCTTGCTCCGTTTCACCTGCCCTAGAAAACTCTCATTTTTAATGTCTGCTCCTTGTAGGGTTGTTAGATTTTAGAGTTATATCTATCTTTTTAGTGTATGTCCTGGGCAATATTTACGACACATTGCTTTTTCTTTTTTAGCCTGAAATTCAAATTTAACAGAGTATCATGTATTTTACTTGGCAACCCAAGTTCTTTGACCTGAAGGGCATGTCACAGACAGAAGGGATGAAGATCCCATCCCTGAGCATCCTGACATCAGAGACATACTACCAGGGCTTTCCTAACCCACAAGCTTGAAATGAACTTGGAGTTACATCAGGAATGTCTGGACTGGGCTTAACAACAGCGTTTCCAGAGTAGGACCGATTACTGTGGGAGTGGTTACCAGGTCTGAGAACAGCGGTGAGGGGGAGTGGGCAGGATAGGCCTTAACTCTGTGTTTTTGAACCTGTGAATTAGTTTCGTATTGTTGCTGTAACAAATCACCAAAAACTTAGTGGCTTAAAACAATACCCATTTATTAGTTCAATTTCTGTAGGTTGGGTGCCCAGGTGAACTTAACCAAGAAGTCTGCTTAGGGTCTCACAAGGCTGAAACAAGGGCCAGCCTGGACTCTGGAGCCTCTGGGGAAGAATTTGCCTCCAGGCTCAGTCAGGTTGCTGGCAGAATTTAGTTCCTTCTAAATGCAGTTGTTCAAACTGACATCCTCATGTCTTTGTTGTTGTCAGCTGGGGTCATTCCCAGCTTCTAGATGCTACCACTTCACTGGCTCATGGCCCTCTCATCTTCAAAGCCAATACAGGGCATCACATCCTCCTCATGCTTCCAATATCTCTGACTTCCCCTTCTGCTGCATTTCTCTTTCTATTTCCCTCTTATGCTAAAAGCTCTTGGGATTTCATTGGGCCCTTCAGATCATCCAGGATAATCTTATTTTAAGGCCAACTGATTAATAACCTTAATTACATCTGAAAAGTCCCATTTGCTATGTAATATAGTGTATTTACAGGTATAATGCCAAGGAGCAAAGGTCCTGTGGTCAAAATGCTGCCTGCCACAAGAGGCTTTGGAAGTTGACAACTCATTCTGGCCAGTGCTGGGCAACCTCCCAAAGCAGAAGAGCAACTTCCCGTAGGATCAAGGGCTACAAGTGTTCAGTTGTCTGATTCTGGTCCAGTGTGCAATAATCAGGGTAAAACCAAGGGGATTCTACTTCAGCATTTTATTAAAAATAATAATAATAAAGAGAGAAATGTGGTATCCACATATAAATCAAGTATAAAAATCAAATGAATATTCATATTTGAACTGACTGTTTATAGTTCATAATGCATGATCAAAACCAAAAGCCTCTGTGATGACTGCCCTTGTAATGTTCACCATGTAACTTATTCACTATGTAAGAATTTGTTCTCCATGTAAGAACTTGTTTGTTATGCTTCAGAAGATTGGAGACTGATGAAAATTAGGCTTGGGTGGATTAATGATGGTGCATTGAGCATTGACCCCCCTATACAGAATTTTATTGTGGTTAACAACCATTTGATCAATAAATATGAGAGATGCCCTCACAAAAAAAAAAAAAAAGTACACACTTCCAATTGTAAAATAAATAAGTAACCGGGATGTAGTGTATAGCATAAGGAATATAGTCAAAATATTGTAACAACTTGGTATGGTGATAGCTGGTACCTAGAATTATCATGTATATAAATGTTAAATCACTGTGTTGTACACCTGAAACTAATGTAATACTGTGTGTCAACTACCCTTCAATAAAAAATACTTATCTAAAAAAAAAAAAAAAAAAACAAGGGAATTCTGCTCTGATCCCAGCTCTGCACCTGTCAAGCGAAATGAACTTCGACAAATCTTTCTTCTCTTTAACATCCTGGATAAAGAGTCTGGCTCCAGGCCAAACACTGTGTGGTTTTCAAGCCTGAACCACAGACGATTCCCAAGGCTTCACCTGCCAGGCCTTGTGGGGGGAAGCTGCCCTTCCCACACCAGATTTGGGGCATAGACTGTGCACTGCAGGCTCTGAAGGGAGTAGCAGTCAAGGACTCAGGCCCCAGTCAGCCTTGGTCTTACACATATCTTCAGTCCTAACCTAGCCCCTCCATCTGGAGGCCTTCTTAGGGGAGAGGATTTCACAGAGGCCTTCCTCAGGAGATGCGACCAAGGCCTCCTTATGAAGACACCTTGAAGACCCTTTTCCCCGATGCTGACTTAATATTCAGTACTCTTCCACCCCATGTCCCTGTTCCCCTGGGTCCCATCCCTGCCCTAGGTCTGTAGGACTTCAGGAGCCTTTTACTCAGGGCTCCCCCAGTAGTGAGCCGTTTCCCTCCATCAGTGCTGATCCATTCGACCCTTGCTGAGTGCTGTTCCACAAGAAAATGGAACAGCAACCACCAGGGTGTTCTCCAGTCTGGCCTCTTGCATATACCGTGGCAGTAGGTGCTTAAAGGCTTGATTATTACTTCATTCTGGCTGTTGTCTTAATTGGTTACTCCAACACCCGGCGGTCAGCTCTCTCCAGCTCAGCAGAGCTCTTAACGGCACTGGACGGCCCAGTCGTCCCAGCAGTGACACGGGTTAGGTGGCCCATTCATTCATTTACTCAGTATCACTTATTCAGACTCTGTAGTGGGTGGGCACCTGCTAGGTGCCGGAATACAAAGATGCAGAAGACTTGTTCCAGCACTGGCAGGATGGTCACATTCCAGTTGAGGCATGTGACCAATTAATTATGACGCAGTGCAATTAATTCTCTCATCAAGTATTCATTGAGAACCTAACTTCTTGCTTGATATCTCATATAATCCTCACAATGATTCCTTGACATAAAGTTTATGATTACTTTACAGGTAAGTAAACCAAAGCACAGAGAATAAAATATTTTGCTCAAGGTCCCACAACTAGTGATAGATCAGGATTCAAGCTCAGGAATTCTGACTTAAATCCAGTGATCTCTCTCCTTCATCCCAGCTAGAGATAAGTTCCCTAGAGACACCCAGGAGGGTGGAGAGGAAGGCTGAAATCCTCAAGACTTTGAAGCAGTAAAGTGCTACGTATAATGGTTACTGTTACGATGTTATCACAATTTACACTCTAAGTACTTCTAATAAACAGATCAAATAGAAGTTCCAAGTCATCTGTAAGCCATGATGATACGAAGACCTGCCTTCTCTGAGGTGACAAGTCCTTCGTTGTCTTTGTCACCAACCTCATTCCCAGTCAGTTCCCCAGAGCCTGGCGGATGCCGTCAGAGCTCATGCAAATGGCCTTCTCCAGGAGGGTTTTGGGAAAGCCTTTCCATCATGACCCACTAAACACAATGACTCTCAAAGAAGCTGGTTCTTTAATGAGGCCATTTAAGGATTAGAGTCCTATCTGGACATAAAGGAGTCCATTTATTGCATCTCACTGGCTTGAAGGAAAAAGCTAACCATGGGTGTTTGCAGAAGGCTGGGTAACAATAAAGGGTGCAGCTCTCAGAGCTGGAAGGACAGCAAAAGCAAGCATGATGTAATCGTCTCCTCCCTCCTCCCTGTAAGATTTCCTCTCAGTTTCCAATGAGCCTACAGTTCTTGGTAAATATTTAAGATAAGTGCTCTTGTCAAGATCACCTTGGTGCTCTGGGGCTGTGTCCAGACAGAGAAAAATGCTGTGGAGCCCAGCCCTGGCATGTGGCCCTTCAAAGGTGGCTTCCTTTTCTCATTCCACCCCTGCTCCCCAGTCTTCTTCCTTTCCAAGTTCTCCAGGAAGAAAGCAGCAATCCAGACCCCTGCAGAGGCCCCACCCCTTAGCTTTGCACCTGCCCCCTGAAAAATTCTGCAACCCTCAAGCAACTCCCATTTTCCTGTATCAGGTCGCCCTCAGAAGGACATCCACCTCAGATCAGCCAACCCCCATGGCTCATCAGGATGCTCTTGTTCCTTTTAGTCCTCAGTTCCTCCAGATGATAGGGTTTCAAGGGGCAAGCAGGGAAAACTGAATTTTATTCTGCCAGGCTTGGTGGCCAAATCATAACCTCACTCAACTCAAGCCTTCCCAGTTATTAAATAGAACTAGTATATGCATTTATTATTTGAACTTTTAAAAATATTTTAAGTGTATTAGAGAAGAAGTCTAGGGAGCTACAAAGTACCATGCTGCTCTTACCGGCTATTGAGTAGTTTAACAATAATTGGAATCACCATTCATTTGCATCTCTTCTCTCAATAAATATCTATTGAACACCAACTGCATGCAGAGTCCTCTGTTGGACACCATGGGAATACAGATAACACCATCTCTGAACTTCTAGAACTTAGCTACTCCTTAGAACAAGCCAAGTAGAGTACTGGAGGGAAGGAAAGAAAAGGTGTCCTTAGTGAGGTGTTGTGTTGGTTCCAAACAACATATCACAAAGTTTGACATTCTGAATAACCAGACAAGGCTGGTGCTGAGAGCTGGCTTCCCTCGCCTGCCTATTTAGCCATGTGAGAGGCAAGGCCCTGGCAAGCCCCTATTCCTCTCCATAGACTTAAGGCACGTGACTATTTTGGCATCTGCCAAAGGCCAACAGAGTTAATTTCAGGTCTGTCTGTAGGCACTGCGGGGCTTTAAATGAAGTCATTTTTAATTCATGAGATTCAAAGGAGATGTAGAAACAGTTGGCTCTTCAGCTTAACGGGCTGGCCTGAGCATTTTGGAGCGGAAGCATTCTGTAAGAGGGGTTGGAGGAGCCACACCTTAGTTGGGGCAGGGAAAGTGGTGACTCACCCTGAGCCACTTAGGTTGGGCAGGAAACAGCTGATTCTTTTGCTGCTGTTGTAGGCGAGGCCTGCGTTCCCCTGGTGGATAGGCTGCATTAGGATTTTGGCATGAATTTAACTGCACTCTCTGTCTTTCTTGGATTCTTCCTAGGAACTTGGGGAAAGTTGAGCAATAGGATGAGCTAAATAAATAGGAAGGAAACACAGTTGTCTGCTGGGCCATACCCTCAAAGTAGACAGTGAATCTGAACTGTCGTGTGTCTTGGCTGGTAGGTACGGGGAACCAGGAGGAGCACCCATGAAACAAGCAATCCTTTCCACACCACTGGCTTTGGACCTCTGAGCCCCCGATAAGAAAGTCCCCAGCTGAAGCTTTCCATGAACTGCCAGCAGCCTGGAGAGATCCTGTGTGAGCCCTGCTGAGCTGAACATCACCTTAGTCACAGAGACATTAGCTGACCTCCCTTCTTTGTGTCTCAGAATCCTCATTTGTAAAATAAGGATAATAATAGATGCCATCTATAGAGTTGTTTGTGAAGATTAATGAATCAAAACAAATAAGGCACTTAGAACAATGCGTGGTTCAGAATTAGGGTTTAATAAATATTCAGCTAGTCTTAGGAAGACGTGGAGAAGGCACGGATCTACACCAACAGCTGATAGCTGATTGTTAAATTATATCTGGGAACAACTTACATTTTTCCTGCTTTTAAAAAGCTGTAGGAATGCCATCTTGCTGCAGGAAGTGACTCTGCCCATGTTGAGTCCAACCTGGATATACTTCCTTCCTCCTTCTAAGCCTGGGAGTGCCTCCGTGGTCGAGACCGGTGTGCCTCAACTTGAGTGGTACACAAATAACCTGGGAGTCTCAGTAAAATGCAGACTATGACTTAGGAGATCTGGGGCAACTGAGATTCTGCATTTCCAACAAGCTCCCAGGTGGCACCCCTGCTGCCAGTGCCCAAACCTGAGTCCCAAGGACCTCACGAGCACAACCCCACCAAGCCTCCCATGACGACACCTTCTGTGCCCAGTGCAGTGGCCACTAGCCACTTACCACATGTGACTATGGAACTCTTGAAATATGGCTATTGGGAACCAAAGTTTTAATTGTATTTAATTGCAGTGTACATAATACATGTGGTTACTAACTACAGTGTTGGACAGAACAGCTCTGGGCTCTTGTGCCCAGAGGGTCAAAGTCATGAGTTGGATCCTTGTCAGAGTCACAGACAAAACAAAATATGTTCAGGGTCACATATTATACCTTAAATAACCATGGGGACTGAGTAAAAAAAGGGTATAACTCTACTTAGTCCATTTCACACAAACATATACTCTTATATCTGTAAACATTAGTACAATAACCTTCTTATTTGCTGACTAACTTCCTGGTAGAGCTGTCTGATTGAGCACCTGTGGACCTGGGGCTAGAAACCACTGTTTATTCTCTGTGTTGGAAAAGCAAAAATTAAAAGAAAGTATTTAATTAGCATTATTTCAGTAATGTCCTCAGTTCATGATTTTCACCTCTGAGTTGTTTTCCTTGTATGCCTTTTGTGCCTGCCCTTGATGCCTATACACACAGAAATAGACATTCTCTGGACTTAAAAAATGGAAAGTTGAATGAATGTTGGTAGGTGACAAGATCTTTACCTAACTGTATTGATAAATAATAAAATAAAAGTTGAAATGTTTGTTAAGGAGGAAGTTTTCTCAGGTTGAAAATTATAGCCAAGTCTTTAGTTCTCTTCCAGGTTTTCCAAATGATCTTTGAGTTCTGCCAAGACCTTCTTCTTGGATGTGGTGGACATGTCAAACATCCTGGATAAATAGTGAGAAGTCTTACACCCATATCAGTCACACAAAACTGTTGCTGGTCCAGAGCACAAAGCTGAATTCTGTATGGATGCCAGGGCCTGGTGCTTTACAATTGACATGAAGAGAAAGCCGGCCCTGGGTTTCTCTGCATCTTTGTGAGAAATGTGTCAGTGCACTTATCTGCTTTTCATATTACAGGTAAGAGATCAATTTCAATCACTTCCAGCTTACTGGACTGATTTTAGAAATTACACTTGGCATTTTTAGCATGTGAATATTTGGAACACTTGGCATGTGAATTTTTGGGGGAGATTTAAAAAAATTTTACCCTTTTATACAAAACAAAGCAGAAAAAATAATACGGGACTAAAACTACAAAAGTAGCTAATTGGTAGAACACATACACACAAAAATATTCAGATAGGAAGATAGATTTATTTACAATAAGGAAACACGTAAATTAAGGAAGTTTGTCATTTTCATATAAAACATTAAAAAAAATGAAATGTGCTATGCAGGTACCACTGTTTGTGGCAATATTGAACGGGAGAAGACAACACTTATTTAGGGACAGATGTCACAAGGTCCAGGATTTACAGCATCAGTGCAATAAATTCACAAAACTATATTACAGGTAGTTAATCAGAGTTTAAGAATTGTTCCCAAGTAAGTCACATTTTTGGCCCTCAGTTTCACTCCTACAGATTTCCACTACTTTAAATTTCTAGCTACTGAGAGGGAGAATGATTCTAAGATGCTTTACAAGGAGTTATATGTATATATAGGTACAAGGTAAAAAGCTATATTATACGTAGCTATAGTTATGAGAAATCCTTATTGCAACAAATATCAAATCAAATTTAATAACAATTAGGGATTTAATGCTTACCTTTTATTTCATGGTAGTGGAAAGTACTATCTATACTCTCATTAAATTTATTAAGGATATTGTGGGATGAGATATGTTGAGAGGCTATCTAATATATCCCTTGGTACCTTGCTACCAAAACGTGTATGTGGAAATGAACATGCATTGAATAAGAATGATAGAATAAAATTGAACTCCCTACAGTGGTGACTAGTGAAGGGGGTGGGGGGCTCTGCAATTCTGATTTCGCATAGATAATAAAGTGGGTCTAAACATAAAATGCCTTTGACAATGGACTATAAAATATACAAACCTTGGAACTTACATTTATTATGAAATAACACGTAATAGATTCAAGATTAACTGTCAGATGAGAAAAAGTTCTAGTGGTCCAGGGAGTAATGATCCATTATTTCTTATAATAAAGTATGGATCACTTTATTAAGTCTCTTTTAAAATAATGCAGGGTAATGTCCGGTCATGTTTAAGTAATGATCCTGCTTTGACCACCAGCACCTTTTTGGAGTTGTATCACTGCACTGTGAGTGGCATTCTTAATAAAGCATGTTGCTGAGGTTAAGGGAAGAAAGCGATGCAGGGACAGAAAACTTTTCCCTTTTTCCCTTCTAGGTTTTTTTGGCTGGTGTAATAATTAAATTGATGTAAGACAGAATAACAAGAGAAAAATGAATTTAATTTCATACTGTCAAAAAAACAAAATTCAACTGAGCAAATCTGAAGATCTAGTTAATTGGTTAACTCTATTAATTGATTCATGGATTGGACAGTGTCCCATCCAGCAAGGAGAGGGGAGCTCTGAAGAGTTGTATAAAATGGAAGGTTTTTATCGGGGGTGGGGGCAAGAAGTTATTAGCAAAAGAAAAGGAAAGATTGTTTCATGCAAGGTCACTTTCCCTTAGAAGGAAAAGCAGGGGTTTTATCTCACAGATGACATCATATTCTTTTGGGGGGAATGGAAAACACACACGTGACAGATTACCTCCCTGGTGCTGACCATAAGATTTCTGACGAAATGTTAAAGTCACATTCCTGGAACAGGTTGAAACTATACACCTTGGTTTGCTGCCGTGGAGAGCACATGACACTATTTGGGGCTGTTTTTCTGTTTTCTAAGAGGAGCCACAAAGTATGACACTCAAAGAGATGACAAAAACAGGCAGGTCTAATACCTTTTAGACAAAGAAACAATAAATTCTGGAAGAATTGATAGGACAGAAAGTCTGGGCTTGGGTTAGTAAATAGTGAAGAAGTAACAATATTTGTTTACAAGGCCTCTCGGTCCTAAATCCCTATTTCTGTTGATAAGGATGCCTTCTATCCTCCTGGTAATGGGAGGGTACCCTTCACATGGGAGATTTATTTCCTGTTTTTAAAAGGACAAAGGAGGGTCAGAGTGTCTTGCTTGCACCAGCTGTTCTTAAGTAACTTTAATTCAAAATAATCAAAATGCCATATTTTGAGTGGCATATTCTGCTTCCCTTTAGCAGCAAATAAACCAGATAAACAATCAAGGTCTTGGGAAATAAAGAAATTGAGGAATAAGAAACAAGAGTGTGGCCTTGATAAATAATGAAACCTTAAATAATGAACAAAAGAAAAATATTACAATCATTTAAGAATTTTTAAAAATTCACCATCAAATGTGAAAACATTAATGGGATCAAATGAAAACAACAGAGGTTGAAATACATTTTTCAACAAAAGAAAAATGAAGATATGAAAACATGTTCTTGAAATTCTTCAAGTTTGAGAACTAAGGAATGCCAATGAGATTATGCCTACATAGCAACACAAAGGGATTTGAAATGTTAGAAATTCACACAATTATTTTCTTTACTTATGCATGTAGGGCTGGAGGCACCAGAGGGAGGGGTGAGCATGTCAGATGAGCTCAGCCCTCACCAAATAAGGAAAGGGAGCAGCAAAGCCCCCAACGCCAGCCTAGTAAGGGAAAGAGACCAACAGATTATGGCCTGATGATGCACCAAAATCCTCAGCTGCAGTCCCCTCCTAACCTGGAAAAGGAGTAGTAACTTTCTAGTTCTTCGTCTACTATAAAGGCCAATGACACACGCTTTAGGCTAGCCAATCCTTGTGCCACTGTAGACCTATGCTCTCCCTCCCTCTAACTTCTTTATAAACTCACTGCCTGCCCTGCTGGGAGCGACTTCTCTGGCCTGTGACTAACCAGACTGGTGAACATCGCCCAGGATTGCACCCTATTAAACTTTTGACTCCTTTTTGTCCTCTCGCCTGGTCAATTTGGCTCGATTTTACCTTACATCTGGTGCTGAAACCTGGGAAGGAAATAAGGTGCAGGGCTCCGGCTGGCCCCCAGTAGCTCCCACCCCTCCTTCCCCAATCCAGGACCTCCGCCTACTCTCAGCACCTTGGACAGTGATTCATTGAGTCCCTCCTTTCTCCCGCTGTTTTCCCAGTCCCATCTCCACCTGGTTTGGTTAACTTCGAAATCATGGCTACATCCAGGGTCTCCAGGCATTAAGCCTGTCCTGGTCCCGAGATAGAGGAGACATCCTCATCTGGGCTCCTAGATCTCTGGGGAAGAGTACAATACTTCCCTGTCTCCTCCTAACCTGAGCAAGTTTGGGACACTGGGCTCACCAGTTTAGGGGCTCCAGGAAATGGGTAACAGACATGGGGAACCAGTCCTCTAAATCGGAGGCTCATACCCCTCTGCAGTGTCTCATATCTAATCTGGCGAGCCTAGATATAGTGGAGGATATCCATAAACAGAAACTGGTCTGACTCTGTTCTCAGACTTGGCCCCAGTATCCTCTGGACAATCAATCTTACTGACCCCAGGAGGGAACTTTGATTTTAGCCTCCTCATCAACCTAACTTCTGTTACTGAACTGGGAGGAGGTCTGAAGTCCCATATGTCCAGGCCTTTTGGACATTGCGCTCCCACCTGACCTTTACGTTAAGTGTTCAACAACCCAGGTTCTCCTGGCCCAATCTCCAGTTAAGGATTGTCAGCCTCTTACTCTGTCCAGTCCTTCCTCCTTTTCAGATCCACCGAAGGACCTCGGTTGCCTGCCTCCCTCAGTCCGTGATCCCCTCCCCTCTTGCCACCGCCATCTTTAGGTACTTTGTCCTCACACACATTGCCACCATTTTTAGGTCCTTTGTTCTCAGCCACACCATCATCCTGCTCCTCTCCTCTTCTGGTGTCCATGCCACCCCCTCCCCCTCTCCTTCCACCTTCACCACCCTCTTTTCCCACAGGAACAGACTCCTCCCACCCTCTGGTTCTGGAAGCCACAGGCAAGACTCTTCCCAGCACAGACCCACCCCCTTTCTATCCTGACCCTACACCCCTCCCCACACTCGCCGTTCCCCATTTGTATTCTCCTCTTCCAGCATCACCGCCATCTTGTCCTTCACTTCCTGTTCCCACCTCGCCACCATCTTATGTGCCTGTGCCTCCCTTAGTGCCCAGTTGGTCTAGCCCTCTGGTCACCAGATCCAAGGCCCAGCAGCCGCCCCAAACAAAGGCCCAACTAGTAGCCCCTCTCCGAGAGATTGCAAGAGCAGAAGGGGTTGTCCGGGTTCACTTCCCTTTTTCCCTAGGAGACTTATCCCAGATTGAGCTCTTTTTCCTCTAACCCCACAGTTTATACCAAAGATTTCGACTACCTAACTTGGGCCTACAAACTTACCTGGCATGATATACGTGTTATCCTAACCTCCACTCTTACCTCTGAAGAATATGACCATGTTACCTCTGCCGCCCAACGTTGTGCAATTGAGGCACTTAACACGAATCAGGCAAAGCCAATTGGGATGGAAGTGGTTCCTCTCACAAACCCCCAATGGGACTATAATACACAAGATGGGGGATCTCAGAGGGACCGAATGCTCTAGTATTTACTGGCAGGTATGAATAAGATGGCTCAAAAGGCCGTTAATTATGATAAGCTGAGAGAGATTACTCAGAAACCTGATGAGAACCCAGCCTGCTTTCTTAACTGGCTCACCAAGGCTCTCACTATACATACCCACCTCAACCCCAACTCATCAATTGGGCCCACAGTGTTGGCTACTCATTTTATTACCCAGTCAGCCCCGACATAAGACATAAGTTTAAAAAAAGCAGAGGAGGGGCTCCAGACTCCACTCCATGACCTGGTAACAGTGGCCTTTAAAGTCTTCAATACCCGTGATGAAGAACATGAGAGGAGGATAGCATCCCAGACCCAAGCCTTCGCAGCGGCCCTACGACCAGCAGAACAGGGGTCGTCTCATCACACCAAAGACAGGTCTGGAGCTCATGAGCCTCCGGGATCTTGCTTCTGGTGCTGCCAGGAAGGCCACTGGGCAAAGAGATGCCCCAACCCAACCAATAAGCCAACTAAACCCTGTCCGGTTTGCGGTAAGAGAGGTCATTGAAAGGTAGAGTGCCCGGCTGGGGAAGGTCGTCCCCCCATGACAGAGTCTCGCGAGAGGCAGGCCCCCCTGAGGGACTCCCCTCCAGACCTGCTGGGCCTACTCGAAGACTGAAGCTGCCTGGACTCGAACACCCCTATCACCCTTGCCAAGCCCAGGGCCACGCTGTGAGTAGAGGGTAAGTCTGTCTCCTTTTTGGTGGACACGGGGGCTACCTACTCTGTTTTACCTTCCTTTCATGGGCATTTACATCCTTCCCAGGTCTCGGTCATAGGTGTCACGGGAATCTCCTCTAAGTGTCTGGAGACAGGTCTGGTAGCCTGCACATTTGAGGGCTATCTTCTTACCCACTCATATCTAGTTATCCAGTCCTGTCCCATCCCTTTGTTAGGGAGGGATCTCTTATCCAAGTTTGGTGCCTCAATCTCCCTGCCTCTTAGTCATCCACAACCAAGTTCACTCATCACCCTAGCCAGTATAAGTTGTGGCCCTGAGGCCTCCGCAGACCCTCCTGTACCGTCAACTGACATTAACCTGATGGTCTGGGACACCTCTACTCCTGTAGTGGCAAGCCATCATGCTCCAGTCCTCATCCGCCTCAAGGACCCATCCTCCTTTCCTTCTAGGCCCCAATTTCCTATTTCCCAAGCCCATCGCAAAGACATCCAACCTATCATTAACCATCTTCTTTCCCAAGGCTTCTGGTACCAACTAATTCTCCCTGTAACACTCCCATCCTTCCAGTTAAGAAGCCATCAGGGGCCTACTGTCTCGTTCAAGACTGTGGATAATCAACGAGACTGTAGTCCCTCTTCACCCGGTCGTCCCTAACCCTTTTACTCTCTTGTCTCAGGTTCCCCTGGACACCTCCCACTTTACAATTTTAGACCTTAAGGATGCATTCTTCACCATCCCTCTACACCCAATTCCCAGTTACTGTTTGCCTTTACCTGGGAAGACCCAGACACCCGCCAAACTAAACAACTAACTTGGACGGTCTTCCCTCAAGGCTTCAGGGACAGTCCTCACCTTTTTGGACAGGCACTGGTGGAAAATCTATCCCATCATGACATGGGAGTCAGCACTCTCCTCCAGGATGCCAATAATCTCCTCCTATGTAGCCCCACAAAAGAGGCCTCTGTTCAAGACATGGCTTCCCTCCCAAACTTCCTGGCTCAGTGAGAATATAGAGCATTTTCATCAAAAGCTCAGTTATCCACCCCACAAGTTACATACCTTGAAGTGGCCCTAACTCCTTCTTCCAGGGCACTCACAGTGAACGGAACAGCCTCCATTAAAGCTCTTCTACCACCCACCTCAAGAGCTGAGATCTTGCCATTTCTCAGACTGGTGGGGTTTTTCCAACACTGGGTCCCTAACTTTGCCTTATTAGCTAAGCCTCTGTATGCTGCTGCCAAAGAAATGCCCTCTGAGCCACTCACCTCTCCTACAGCAGTGGCCCATGCTTTTGAAGAACTGCAAAATGCCCTCCTTTCCTCACTCCCGCTTATGCTGCCTAACCCTAACAAACATTTCCTCTTATATACTACAGAAAAGATGGGAATAGCAACTGGGGTGCTGGTCCAGCCAGTAGGACCCGGACACCGACCGGTCACTTTCCTGTCAAAACAACTGTATCCCACTGCTAAGGGGTGGCAACCCTGCCTTAGAGCTCTGGCAGCGGCAGCGTGCCTCACCAAGGAAGCTCTGAAACTAACCCTCCTACAGGTGATAACTGTATACTCTTCTCATTGTTTACAGGACCTTCTGGGCCACAAATCCTTGGCCTCTCTCAGCCCATCATGAGTGCAGGAATTTCACTTCCTATTTATTGAACACCCCCAGTTAACTTCACAGGTGTCACCGTCATTACACCCAACCACCCTCCTTCCTCCCTCCAGTTCATCTGCCACACCCAGCCACTCCTACACGGAGCTGGTGGAAACCCTTCAACTCCTGCGTGAGGGTCTCCAGGACATGCCTCTCACTGACCCAGACTTAATTCTGTTTGTGGATGGAAGCTCAGCCAGGGATTCAAATGGGTGCAGGCGGGCGGCCTATGCGGTAGTTTCCTCCTCCTCAGAAATAGTGGAGGGGCCTCCCCTGCCGATGGGGACCACCTCCCAAAAGGCAGAACTAGTAGCCCTCACCTGAGCCTTACAGTTGACAGTGAGTCGTAGGGTAACCATTTACACCAACTCAAAGTATGCCTCCCTAATCGCACACAGCCTTGCAGCAATCTGGAAGGAAAAGGGATTCCTCACTACCCGAGGGACCCCGATTGTAAATGGTAAAACAATTCATCACCTACTCCAGGCCTTACAGGAAGCCAAGGAGGTGGCTATTGTTCATTGCTGGGGACACCAGACAGGTACCAACCCAGTCACTAAAGGGAATGCTCTAGCCGATACTATTGCCCAACAACTAACCTCAGGTCCTGATTATTCCCCAGTATTGTTTCTCTCCCCCTCTATAACTCCTAATTATTCCAAAAAGGAAAAGCAACAACTTTTAGACCAGGGTGGAATGGCTGGACAACAGAGATGGATACATCCTAAGGACAGGCTAGCCCTTCCCCAGGCCCAGGCCAGGGAAATCGTATCTACAGTTCACCAATTCCTGCATATTGATCCAGAGGCTATTTACAGGTTTCTCTTCCCTATCTTTGCCCCACCTGGGCTCCAAAAGACCATTAACCAGGTACGATTGGCTTGCACCACCTGTCATCAAGTTTCTTCTCAAGGTGTCCTCAAATGCCATGTGGCCCTCCACCAACTGCAGGGAGCGCTACCTAGACAGGATTGGCAGATTGATTTTACCCACAAGCCTAGACACAAAAAGCTCATATATTTACTGATCATGGTTGATACATTTTCAGGTTGGATCGAGGCCTTTCCTACCTGTCAAGAGACTGCATCGGTGGTGGCAAAAATGTTGGTAGAACACATCATCCCTCATTTTGGCCTCCTGATGTGGCTCCAATTGGACAATGGACCAGCTTTCATCTCAAAGGTCACACAACTTGTGGCTGACTCTCCAAATATCTCCTGGAAACTACACATACCCTATCATCCTCAATCCTCGGGTAAGGTAGAAAGGGCCAATGGCCTTCTCAAGGATATCAACTTACCAAACTCTCCTTAGAGGTAAAGACCTCCTGGCCAGACCTACTCCCAATTACTCTCACCCGATAGCGAGCAGCCCCTAGGGGACCCACCAGACTAAGTGCCTTTGAGTTAATGTATGGTAGACCCTTCCTTCTAAACACAGGCCTGCCTAGAACTCCACCCCCTCTAGCCTCCTACCTACCTTACTTCTCACTCCTAAGACATCTCCTCAGGGAGCACACAGACCAGTTCCTGTCTCAACCCACCTCCCCCTCGGATCCAAGAATCACAGAGGTTCTACAGCCAGGAGACAAAGTCCTTCTTAAAGAACTCCAACCTCAGTCACTCCAACCACAATGGATGAGACCATACACAGTGATCCTTACTACTCCCACGGCTGCCAAGCTATTGGGACACATCTCCAGGCTCAAACAAGCGCCCAGTCATAATAGGTGGAGGTCTAGAGAGACAGGACCCCTCCATTTGCACCTTACTCACACTGGTGCTGGCCACAACGACCCATCCGGCTCTGGCAAACTGGGTCTGTAACCAGTGCGTCATATTGGGTATGCTCCAACTACACCAATTGGTTCCCCGGACATGCTACTTTAAAAAAGTACCTTGTCAGCAGGGAGACCAATTGTACTGGGCCACTATAATGTTAAGAGATTTCCAAACTTGCTGCCCAGAAGGAGTCAGCAAGACCACTTGCTGGGTACAAGACTCTCCACCAAATCCCCAAGGAAAGATACGCCCTTGTCCCACCCAATGCTCATCTTTCCATTCCTTCATCCAGGCTGCCTGCTACGAATGAGCCTCAGTCTGTCTCTCATCTTCCGGACAACAGTACTGGATGGGGCAAAGCCTGGGTGATCATGCTGGATATGTCTGTCCTGAGAGACAAGGGCAACATATCTGCTGGAACCTCTGGCCACTGATAGAGAGGTCGGACAGTAGAGGTGCACAAGACTATGCTGGTACATCAGTACTTGCTCCTTCCCTCCAAGCCTCCTCTGGCCTCCCATCAGCCTTAACCCTGCCCACACTGCCCCTCCTCAGCCAGAAGTAGCCAGATTGAGTAGGCACCCATTATAACCAAAAGGCTGGAATGTAAGGCTGGAGGCACCGGACGGAGGGGTAAGCATGTCGGTTGAGCTCAGCCCTCACCAAATAACGAAAGGGGGCAGCAAAGCCCCCAATCCAGGTCTAGTAAGGGAAAGAGACCAACAGTTTCTGGCCTGATGACGTGCCAAAATCCCCAGCTGCTGCCCTCACCCAACCTGGAAAAGGAGTAGTAACTTTCTAGTTCTTTGTCTACTATAAAGGACGATGACACGTGCCTTAGGCTAGCCAATCCTCTCACCACTGTAGACCTATGCTCTCCCTCCCCCTAACTTCTTTATAAACTCACTGCCTGCGCTGCTGGGAGCGACTTCTCTGGCCTGTGACTAACCAGACTGGCGAACATCGCCCAGGATTGTGCCCTATTAAACTTTTGACTCCTTTGTTGCCCCTTACCTGGTCATTTCAGCTCAATTTTACCTTACAATGCAAATGCCTAGATTTCTGCCTTTTCCACTAAGTTGATGAATAGAACATTGTCTTAAGTGTCCTTAAAATTCAGCCTTTGTTGAAAATTCCTGGGGACTAGGGAAAAGAAAAGGAGAGAGGGGGAACAGTACTTTAGAACACAGGATAGTTCGAAATGCAAATAAATATTTTTTGTAAGAGCCCTAGGACATTTCCCAAATTATGGAGCACTACCCAAGCACATTTTTCAGAAAGCATCCGACCTCTGTGTGAACTGCAAAGCTGAGAGCTAGTCTTTGCACTGCCTACTTTTCTCATTTTGAGATTATTTGTCACTCTGCATTTCCATTGCCAAAGGCAATGACTGATCATGGTGATTCCCTAGCCAGCTTCATAGACTTGAAATGTGATTAAAGAGAAAAAAAGAAATAAAAAGGAATCACAACTACACTTGATTGTTGATTAATGAGAGAAAACAATGGGACTGGATTAGTCATTATTCTTTTGGTTTGAGTGATAGATTCCCAACTCAAACTAGCCAAAGTGAAAAGAGGAAGTTATTGAAGGGCCCTGAAGTGTGTTACAGAGCCTAGGGAGAAAAATGATGGTGGTTGTCAGGAAGGACCCATCCAGGCTCCCAAATGTGGTCAACATGTTCTCTCGCCCCTGCTTGGTGCACATCTGTATCCTTCCTTCCCTTAGTCAGTCAGCCAGGCTCTGAATCACACCTGAATCATGACATTGTTACTACTCCTGAGCACAGAGGTCTGCAACAGAGGTGAGGCTACTCTTTACTCTCCCCCAAAGTCTCATGCTACAGGAAGGGTGCAAACTGCTAATTGCTGCTGCCTCCTCGGTGCTACCCTTCCCTCCTGTCAGGAATCCCAGGCACCTGCAAGACTCTCATCGTACCTTGAAGGAATCTCTGTGCTGGTTTCCTCTGCCTGCCTAAGTCCCAGTCACCCTTCAAGCTCCAGTTCAAATCTGTAAAATATTGCCCAACTCTTCCACCCCCAAATTAACCCCTCCTGCCCTTGTATGCCCCCAGCAATTTGTCTCCACTGCCAAGTATATTATTAATCTTCTAAATTTTTCTCCACAGCTAGCCTTGGCACCTAATAGGGGCTTAATAAGTATGTACCAAGTTGAATCAAAACAAAACATCTGACTCAGCAGGTCAGTTCTTCACAAGATGGACTGCCAGACCCCAGGGCACCTCACACAAGTGATCATGACATTGACAGGTCCAGGGGTTGCCACCAAGAGCTCCTTCCTATATCATTATTTTAAATCAAACAAGGAGACAGCCATTACAACATGTAAACCCACCTTTCTAGATCAAAGAAGAGATACAACAATGATTCAAAGCGCCGTTGAAAAGGCACAGTCATGTTTTGCCTCCTTTTCAATGTTTTCCTTCCTGTTAAATATTGAAGCACCAAGTTTCACCCTTCGAAGTCCTGCACTGGCTCCAATTTGAGGTCTTCAAGACCCAGTTTGATCCCAGCCTGATGGACAACCGCCTTCCTCTTTGTCAAACTTCAAAGAGTAGAACTTAGGAGAAAGCTTTTTTTTTTTTTTGCAAACCTTCTTTTGTAATTTGTTTTCCTGTGGTATCTGAGGGGTTTTAATAAGAAACAATGAAGTAAAGTAATACAACCGAGCTCCAGCCTTTGCCTTCAAAATCTGCACTCCGTGTCTGCTTCTGCATCACTTCAGACCGCTGTGTTCTGTTATCTCTGCAACCTTCCATATGTTCCTTCCCAGAGCTCAGCCCACAACAGGATCACACATTGCCCCCATAAGCTTAAAAGATTAATTAGCAAAGAGAGCTATATACTCTCCCCTTGTCAGGGCTGTGGGAGCACTATTCCCTGGAATGAGTCCCTGGAGCATGTTACCTTCTGCTCTGAGCTACAATCACAATTATTCCCTGTGCTGCAGGCAGGGAACCACAGTTCCCCCATCCAAAGCTGTACAAAAAGGACTCCTTTTCCTTGTTGGCAGACACCAGTGGTCGATGTGCTATTGGTTCCCAAGGGTCCCTTGCAACAAATGCCTCCTCTAGGGACATGATGCCTCGTGGTAGAAGCAAAAGCTACCTAGTGGCTCCTGACAACCAATGACCAGAGCCTTCTCTATTATTTTTGTGTTTAACAACACAACTTAAATTGCATGTTATCCCTCAGACAGCACTTTCAATATTGTGGCTCTTTGTTGAGAGTAAGTGCTCACAGTGTGAGAAAAGGAACATTTACGTTTGGATTTGGTGAGTGTTGTTTTTTGTTGTCCTTGTTAAATGGGTTGGATTGCAATCCTCTGCTGTATAGAAAAGAACAAAAAAGACTTATTTCCTCATCCACTTGAGAACAAATTTGGGGCCTCCACTTTCTTTCATGTTCCAGGGGGTTGAACTTAAGAGCCCAAACACTAGGTTTAAATAGAAGAGTGGTTTGAAAAAAGGCAAAGCAGGATTCTATTTTTAAAAACTGACAACTGAAAACTTGACTTGAAAGAGTGTGGGTAAAATTGCAGTATTTCCAGAATCTCTCTCCTGGCCTTAGTCCATCTCCATATCAATAGATAATTACAAGGGCAGGTGAGGGCATATCTGGACTGGAGAGTGTGGGTGGGGTCCCTTCTTCTGCAGCCAGGGTGCAAGACACAGGAGTGGATGACTGCTTGTAAGAAATAAATGGGTTTCCCCCACTTTATTTCTCCCTTTAACTGATTTCGGTTTCAAATGTATTTTGCCCTGGGATTTTCCCCCTGGAGTTACATCTGATGGTAGTTGGCAGGAACTCTGAACCCGAAATCTGTCTACATGAGTACAACCCTTGGATGGGCTGTGCCTAAAGATGGTAGGGAGATGTCCAGAGACCCCCTGAGGATAGTGAGAAGGGCCCCGTGGCTGCAGTGGTAGAAGGTGGCTTTTTTTTTTAAATGGTGACCTGTTTTTTAATTCCAATTGTAGTTACATAGCAGAAATCATCTGAATATAAAATGAAAACCAGTTACCTAGTTACTTCAGATGTTGGATATTAAGTGAAATGTTGTTTTACATTTGTCTTATTTTTCTCTTTAGTTGTATTACATAGGGTTGCTGTGTAGATTATTAAATCTTCAGTCTTGCCAATGTGCTGTAAAAAATCAATCACCCAGGACAAGCATAGACATTATCCTCACCAACTTTTAAAAGTATTCCCTTAATGCATATCAAAAGCTTTCATAAGGATCTCAGGAAATGGATTCACTTTCTCTCCTTCCATAACTTTCTCAAGATAGAGGTTATTGGTAACCCGTCTCAGCATCACTGTCCACATATATAGAGCTGACATGGTTTTATAGAATTCAGAAATATAACTAGGAACACCGGGAACAATATGAAACACTGCAGTCCCATACATGGTTCATGCACATAACACAGTTTATGCACATAACATGGTTCAAAAGTTCCTTTGCCTTTTTGAGTGAGAAATTCTGAAATTTCCATACAAACAAAGTATATGAAGAAAGAAAACAAATGTTTATCACAGTTCAGATGTAATGGAAATGATCAGGATACATTCAGTTTTGGGAATCTGTTAAGTAAAAAGAAAGAAAATTAAGAAACAATTGGTTGTTGTAGAGCAGACCTTAACTCTGATCACTTCCCTGAAATTTCCCTGGATTTTAATCAAAACGTAGTCAAATTATTGCCTTATTTCCTTGGCATATTCCTTGCATAAATTGTCTTATTCCTTGCATAAAAATGCTGTTATCTCTTCTGGTGGTGCTACCAAAATTATAAGAATGATTACTCTTATAGTTAGAGTTGTAAGAATAGAAATAGGTTAGCATAAGCATAGCCATCTTAAAGGCCTAGAAGCCATTTTCTGAGTATGTGACTTAGAAAGAAAAACTGGAACTGGGTAAGGCCTTGAAAAACAAGTTAATCATGAGCACCGGGTGGTGGGCAGCTGTGACCCTTGGTCAGCTAACCTTGGTCAGTAAATCTTACATACCAAGCTTATCGTGCAGAACCTCCCTAACCATTGAGGAGTAGTCTTACCCTGCCCTTGCTTAACCCCAGGATATATGTCTTGCAAGAATAATGTATAGTTATAGAAAATTGCTATGAGTTAAGTGCTTTGAAATTGCTATATAAACCCTTGGCTCTGAGTGCTCGGGGTCCTTGTTGAGACTCGCTGCGTCGGGCTGACTTGGACCCCAACTAGTTGGCTGAATAAAGACTTTGCTTGAATTTACATCTCTATGCCTGTGTAGTTTGTTCTCTGGGGAAGCCTCGGAAGCCTGGACCCTAACAGAGTGTTCACTGTAAGTCCAAATTTTCTCCTCGTGGTATCAGAATATGATCTTTTAAACACTTACCTTAAATAAATCAGAGAAAACAAGTTTATTTTAGGATGGTAGGTTTTTCAGAGTTAAGAAATTACATTTCACTGGGATATGCTATCAAAAACTGGGCCATTCCTAGATAATACAGGAAAATATAAAAGCATGAACATGGACTCAATATAGTCCACTGCAATTTGAAGATTTCATTAACTCTTAACTTACTGCTCTCGTAATCAACTGGAATTCTGCTTGTGATTCATATACAATTAAACTAAAGTGAGCTTAGGTATTTTTACAGTAATGAAATTATCTTCTGTGGCAAGAGAAAATATAGACACAACAATGAAACTAAATAGAATACACTTAAGTAGCATGTAACTGCCCTAAAACACAGTTGGCAGACAGTTCTTCAGAAAAGGTAGCATGGTTAACTCACTTGCTTAATCACGTCTAAGTGGCTATATGAGTAGCTTTAGTCACCTTGGGAAGACTTGTCTCCTCAGATATCATTCTGCTGAATCTTTTCCTAGAAGGTGGCTTTACCTGGGATCCCATATCTATGGGGCTTCCAATTGGGGAGCCCCTAGTGGAGAATTGGTCAGGGTAAAGCACATACTAGAGGGGTGGGGCCTTCCCCAGAATTAGGGAAGGGAGGAGACCCCTGAAGCTGTGGAATTAACCCTCTGTGAGAAAGAAGACTGCTTAGAGGCCCTGAGTGGCCATGTAGAAGCTGAGATTGTGGATGGCATTTTCTCGAGATGGTGGAAAGTGTTATCAAGGAGAGAGGGTTATCAAGAACAGAGAGAGACTTTGGCAGGAGAGAGACACACTTCAGCATCGCTTAGAGGAGCTGGGTGATGACCTATGGGATGCCCTTAAGAAAGAGAAACAGTTATTGAGGAGACAGGTCATGGTCTGTGAAGATATGTTAGCAGCAGCGAGGAAGGAGACTTCAGGAGAATCTGCATTGCAGGAGGCCTTGAGGGATGGGGAGGAAAGAGTGGTGCCTTCAGCCCCAGAGAGAACACGTTGGGAGAGGATAAGGGTGTGTGGCTGAGGGCCAATCTATTGCTGAGGCCACCACCCAAAGCACCAGGCACTCATGGATTAAAGGCCCACCTGGTTGTATTTAAGAAAATAAAAATGCAACAACCATGGGATCCTTAGTGGAGGAGCTGCCCCTCCCCAGGTTATGGAGCACTCTGTACTCCACCCTACACCCAGGATGAGCTGGTGGACATGAGCATCTGGTATCTGAAGAAGCCATCAGAACATCTGCCTACATAGCTTTGCATCTCTGGAGTATGGAGGTGGAAAACATTGTTATGTGTGGTTCTGAAATGGGTTGACTGGCTTCCCTGATGACTCACGCTTCCCACCGGCAGTTGTTGCAAAGTGCCCATCATGCCTCAGGGAATTAGGCAATTCTGGGTTGTCTGACCAAAAGGACCCCACCCATACTCTCCAGTCCAGATATTCCCTCACCTGCCCTTGTAATTACCTAGTGATATGGAGATGGACTACTTCTCCCCAATGGTTGGAAACACCTATTGATATGAAAATGCACTAAGGCCAGGAGAAATATTCTGGAAATACTGCAATTTTACCCACACTCTTTCAAGTCAGTTTTCAGTTGTCAGTTTTTAAAAATAGAAGCCTGCTTTGCCTTTTTTCAAACCATTCATCAGGGGACTTTGGCCTAATCATGGTGATTTACCATACCTGCCCACTAGCTGCAAAATATACACAGAGCACCAGCAGGTGTTATGGGAGCTAGGCATGAAAATATCATCTATAATATGGACCCCCAGGGCCCTGATAAGGAGTTGTTCACTATAGGAATGAGAAATCGAGTGCTCCATACATCTCCTCCATCTCTCTTTAAGTCCTTAGGGACTATTCTTGCCCCCTACATAGGCCAGCCCATAGGTGAGGCTACTCGTACTTTAGCAGATCTGGGGGAGGTTGAAATAATAAGAGGATGGAAGGAATTATGGGCTATGACTGAAAGGAGAGGTGCAAAGTGTCCCATGAAGGTCTCAGAGACCCAGATGTGGGTTGATTTGATAAAGGCCCAATAGTGAAAGAAAACTTGATGGGCAGCCCAATAGGATCTTGTTAGAATTGTGGCACCAACTAAAGCCAGAGCAGCAATTCCAGTCACTGAGGCCCAAGGAAGCTGGAGGCAAAGTCCTATGTCTGGCTTGTGTCCCTGCAAGACTTTGTGGGGACAGTACTCAGGCTCCACCTGTGCCCTCACCACCACAGGATGATAATTAGGTATTGTGATTCAACTGAGGGAGTCAAGGCCTCCACCTTGGAGGATGTGGTGAGGACCAGAGGCCACGTGTAGAATTAGCAATTCACTGGTCACCCATGAATCTACAACATGTTCTGACACTGGTGGACACAGGAACTGAATGTTCCCTTATTTATGGCAACACTGAGCATTTTCCTGGGAACCCTGCTGTGATAGATGGCTATTGGAGTAAGACAATTAGAGTGAAGAAAGCCCAAATCCCACTGGGGATAGGGCGTTTACCTCCAAAGGAGTATACTGTGTACGTTTCTCCCATCCCTGAATATATTTTGGGGGTAGATATCCTGCAGCACATGTGGTTACCAACCACTGCTGGTGAATTCAGACTGAGGGTATGTGTGGTAAAGCAGTTCTGAGGGGACATGCTAAGCACCCACCTGAAGCTCCACCTGTACCTCGGTGAGTGACAACTACTAAGCACTATAAATTGCCTGGTGGCTGCATGGAATTTGGAGAAACCCTACAGGAGTTGGAGAAAGTGAGCATCATAAGGCCCACTCATAGTCCTTTTAATTCCCCAGTGTGGCCAGTGAAAAAACCAGACAGTTCCTGCCGTATGACCATGGATTACAGGGAACTGAATAAAGTCACACCCCCTTTGCCTGCTGCTGTCTCCTCTATAGCAGCCCTTATGGACACCCTCAATCATGAACTAGGGTGTATCATGAACTGGTCATGTATTATTAAGTTGTGGGCCTTGCGAATGTTTTCATCTCTATTGACCTAGCACAGGAAAGTAAGTAACAGTTTGCCTTCATGTAGGAAGGCCGGCAGTGAACATTCCCTGTCCTTCCAAAGGGATACCTCCACAATCCCAACATTTATCATGGACCTGTAGCCCAGGACTTGGCCACATGGAAGAAACTGCAAATGGTGCTGCTGTATCACTACATGGATGATATCATGCACATGTCTGATTCTCTAGATGATTTATAAGGGGCAGTTCCTAGACTGTGTAACATCTACAGGAGAAAGGATGGGCTGTGAACAGCACCAAGGTTCATGGACCTGCTTTGTCTGTAAAATTCTTGGTGGTTGTCTGATCGAGTAAAACTAAATTTATTCCTACCCCTACCTGTGTGGCAGTATTACAAGAGTTTTAGGGTCTTTTGGCCTACTGGAGAGTGTTTATCCCACACTTGGCACAAATTCTGAAGCACTTATACTGGTTGGTACTAAAGGGTATTGGGTGGGACTGGGATGAAACATGTACAGCTGCTTTTATGTTGCTAAACAAGCAATGAAGGCCATACAGGCCTTGAGTATAATGACTCAACAAGGCCCTGTGAGCTAGATGTTAGAGTAATCGAATGGCAGCAGCTTGAAGCAACATGTCAACCCATTGGATTCTGGTTACAACTAGGGAAAGGAGCAGAGCTCCGGTACACCCTGATAGAGAAGGGACTGGCTGCTGTGTACCATGCCTTGCAGGCTATGGAACCCATCATTAGGACAGCTCCAAACAAGGCAATTACCACCTATCCCATTATGGGGTGAGTGCAAGACTGGACCCAAAGGCCACGGAGTGGTGTGGCACAGACGCCTACACTGGCCAAATGGAGTGCATATTTACAGCAGCATAGAGCCCTCTCCACTAGCCCCTTCAGTGGAGAACTCCAGTGCTGATTGGGACCAGTGATGTATACCAGTGGAAAGCAGGAAGAACTTGCTTTTGATCCATTGGTAGCTGAGAGTCCTTGTCAGGAGGTAAAACCCCTATACCTGAAGGTCCTTGGTAGACAGACAGCTCCAGGCATGGGCAGTCCCTGAAGTGGAGGACTGTGGTTTTCCTTCCTAAGATTAAGACAATATGGATGGAAGATGGAGAAGGTAAGAGCAGCCAATGGGATGAGTTGTGGGCAATATGGCTTGTGATCACCCAGGGGCCCTCCCTTATAGTTATCTGCACTGAGAGCTGAGCCGGCTATTGGGGCTACTGACATGGCACCATGCCCACTGGATGGTTGGTCACCAGCTCCTTCAGGGCTTAGAGTTGTGGCAAGACATATGGGCCTCTGGTCAGACTAAGACAGTTACCTTATAGCATGTGACTGGCCATTTGCCTTTGGCATCCCCAGGGAATGATGAAGCAGACACATTGGCCCAGGCGCACGGGCTAGAAGGAAAGCCCACCTCTGATGTGGCCCAATGGTTACATTAGCGTTTGTTGCACAGGGGGCAAAAGACAATGTGGGCTGTCGCCTGTCGGTGGGGCTTGCCATTGACCTTTGAGGAAGTAAGCAGAGCCCAGAAGGAGTGCCTCGTGTGCTCTGAGGAACTTACACCAAGTCTCACAGCAATAGGGGACAATAGTATGGGGGCCAGTACCCCTTGTTGGGTGGCAGATAGACTACATTGGTCCTCTGTCCATATCAGTAGGATATTGGTATGCCATGACTTGTATGCACACAGCTACTGGCCTGTTGGTTGCCTTTCCTGCATGTCATGCAGATCAGCAAACCACCAAGAGGGGCCTATAGCATCTCTTTGCAGCCTATGGCCAGCCACAGGTGATTGAGAGTGATCAAGGCACCTACTTTACTAGACATGCGTTACAAGGATGGGTGCAGCAATGAGGAATAAAGTGGAAATTCCATGTATCATATAACCCTACTGGGGCAGGCTTGATAGAAAGGTACAATGATTTGTTGAAATCTGGCCTGAAGCTCACACCAATAGTCTACAGGGCTGGTCAGTTTGTTTATGGACATTGCTACAGCATTTGAATGAGAAGCCCTGAAAAGGAGCCTTGAGCCCTATGGATATGCTAGCACACATTGCTGCCTCTCCTATACAACTGTATGTGCAAACCAAAGGGGAGTTATGGAAGCCAGCATATGGCCAGCAGAGCAACATCCTGCTGCCAGCCCCTATGCATTAAGCCCTGGACACTTTGTTGGGCAAACATGGCCCTGTACGTTTTGACACATGGACCGGTGATGACTACCTCTTCTGGAACTTTGGGGAAAAGGTCTGGATGCTGGCCTCCTATATATTCCTGGAGTAACAGCAGAGTGGCCCCCAAGATCACAGTAGTGTACTCAAAACATCCGGGAGGTAAGAGCATCTTATGAGGAAGTTTTGTTTTATCTTTATGGCCAGTACATGTACCTCCCATCGCCCTATCTACTGACCCATCTGCAACTCCCACAGGAAGGGAGCTGAAAGCCTGGTATACTAGACCAGGACGAGATCCCATTCCTGCCACTGGCCTGTCACAGGACCACTTTCTTGCATGCATCCTACCTGACAGACTAGATTTGCTTATGCTGATGTCATTAAAACATGTGTTATTGCCCTTAAGGTTATTTTGTTCTACAGTCCCTGTGGCCTGTTCCCACCCCGGGCTGCATCCCCCACATGATGATTGCTCTGAACCGCCTACCTGTTCAGCTTCTGACAGCCTGTGGAATGGTCTGGGCTGTGGACTTAATCTGAATAGAACTTTGAACCTAATTGAATCTTCTGGCTTGAGGATTATCATGGTTGTATTGCTGTTATATGTTATTAGTCTGGTTACAGTGCTCCAGTTTTCCCACACAGGGGCCATTGTGGAAGATGGGGAATGAGTAGATTGTAATGCAAGATTTCTGGAGGGGTGGGCTGTGCATAAAATTGCAGTATTTCCAGATCTCTCACCTGGCGTTAGTGTATCTCCATATCAATAGGTGTTTCCAATGGATGGAGAGAGGTAATCCATCTCCATATCAAGGTAATTACAAGGGTCAGCAGGGTTTATCTGGACTGGGGAAGTTGGGTGGGATTCCTTTTTCTGCATCCTTTTTGCGAGACATGGGAGAGCAGAAGTGCATGACTGCTTGTAAGAAATAAATGCATTTCTCCCACTTTATTTCTCCCTTTGCTTGATTACAGTTTCAAAGGTATTTTGCCCCTAGATTTTTCCCTCAGAGTTACAAAGAGTTTTGTGTATAAAGCTGCCTGTGGAAATCTGTCAAATTTTCAGCCTTTGTTTTATTTTTGCTTTGGGCAAGAAGCCATCCAGCTTTCTTTTCAGAATATGGATTTTGACAGCATTATTAGTTGGACTTTGAATTCTCTTTTACCATCAGCAAGCAATGCTGTTTTCTGTATCTTCATAGTTTATTTATAGACAGAAGTTTGGGGAGAGAAATTTGCTTACCAAGGATAGCTTGAGTACTTAACACTGTATTTCTGAAATCCTCTTGTCTTCTTTTGAAACCCTCCCTAAGAAAACTGCATTGCTGGATGAAAGACTTAAAACCTCATATGGTTTGTTACTTTATGAGAAAAAGACCATCCTGGATACAAAGCAAGAAAAAGAACTTTATATTGAAGTTGATCATTCACATCAAAATTATCTTAAATATTTCCAAGGGAAAGTTTAAAGAGATCAAACACTGCATGAACATGGGGTTATCTCTGTAACACATACCACTCTGGTCTGTAGGGTTGTGGAGTTAATTGTCTATATCTGGCCCAACAATGTCCTCCTTTGCAATTCCTGAAGATCCAATTCAAATGCTCCACCGCTATTTTCCTCAGATGCCCCTTCATCCCCCTCCCTGTCCCTCCGCACATACATGCATCTGTGACCCCTAAAAGCAGCAGCCCCCTCTGTATGCCATTTATGGCAATTTATCTCATAATATAATATTCTGTGTAGAGTTCCAAGTCACCTTGAGGACAAGGACTATGTCTTACTCTTCCGTTTTGCACATTCCACTGTATCTACCATTGTGGCTGGCATATCAAAAAATAAATGAACTATTTGCTAAATTTAACTACATTTGAATGTCTCCACAAACTTCTATTGTCCCCAGATTGTCTTCCTCATAGCAGTCTTTAGAGGTCAGTATATTCACTCTAAACTTATTGCAAATAAGAGAAAAGGTTGAGGTGAGATGCAGTAATGTAGATAACATTTGCCTTTGTTGTCTTCCTGCCATTTTGTATAACCATTTTCCCCTAGATGGCCACCTCTGCCAAGGACCCTCTATGTCGGAACCTCACTGGACATGCTCAAGGCTGTTAGAGCTTGTGACTTTCATGTTTGTTTATTTGTTCCAAATTTAAATATACTCACTTTTTGTTACGTGATAAATATATGCACATTAAGTAAAACATTAGAAAATATAGACAAGCGAGATAAAAATTCCCTATAAACCCAGTCTTTAGGTAGGATGATGTGGTACATCCTTCACAGCTATAAATAGAGTGAATTTTGTTTGCTTGTTTTTCTTGAATGAAGATTTCAGATACCCTCTGTACAGAGTCAGACAGAAGGTCAGCCCAAGCAGACCCTCTTTGTCATGCAAAGATCATTTCAGTGGTCCTTTCAGTTTTGCAAAAATAAGGCTAGGTAGGAACTCTTGGTCTTGAGTTCAGAGTATGAGTGAATCTCTTCTTTGACTTAGTAAAGCTTTCTACCCCCAAACTCCTGTCCATTGGTAATAGTATGCAAGAAGGAGAGGAAGGTGGTGGACAAATTGAGGAGCCCAGGGTTCTTCTTGCAGGAGTCTGGAATGCCTTAGTAATATCCATGCACTGCTCCTTGAAGTCAGTGCCACTCCAAGTGGATCAAGGTGGCTCCAGACAAGAGCCAGGAGTGAAGAAGAGCGAGGAGTTTCCTTAAGTAAAATAAACTTGAGGAGGATATAAGTCCAAGTTGAAGACTTAATTCAGCATGTGAGGACTGTGGGCAGACCATATGCAATCCAACAAGTAGTTGCTGTTTGAAGCAAATCCAGGCCTGGTCATCTTGGTTGGAAATGGTTAACCTTGGAGGACTTTTGAGCTTTGAAGGGGCAAGGTGAACTTTAGTTTCTCCAGTGAATGTCTACATGATAGTGGCAATTCATTCGCCTCTCATAATGCCTGACTCATAGGTTGGTTAAAAGATCAAGTAAAATAATGAATATTCTATACAAACTTCAGTGTTAATGTGAGTTATAAAGGTTACATTTAATCTACAGGAACATATATACATACACATATGTATATATGTATATACATATACATATATATAACACTTTATTTCAGTACTCAAAAGAGATTTTAATTCAAAGTTTAAAAAAATGATTACATGCATAATGTAAACAAAAGCAGAGTTAAGGGCCAGGAGAGAGTGAAAGAAATTAACTTTGAAGACTTGGAAAATTTGTTTCCTGACATTTTCTAAATATGCATTTAAGTTCTTAAATTATTTAAGTCTTAACCAATACTTAGGAGAGCTAAGTACATATACAGACAAATGTTAATATAAGGGATATTTAACTCTAGTTATTTTTAACTAAGTAGATCATAAAATAAACCTAATACCTCATTAGAGGCCGAGTTTTTGCGAAGCTATAAAAACTGAACTGTGGTTGATGGGGATGGATGTAATAGAATTTTGAAACACTTGGCCATCTATGAGTCAGTGCCTCCGGAATGTTGGAGAAGAAAGAATGGCAGTAATCAGCCCAAGAGGACAACATAGGCATGTGCTCTGTGGATTGCTCCAAGTCTATTTTAGCAAGCTCACGTGTCTCCACAATGAAAGATACTCTCCAATGGTCAAATGGCATCTGAATTGCATAGGGCTATTTTTCAAGTCTTTAAAATAATTCCAAATCCAACTAGACTCTCCAAAATCTTCAATAAAAGGAAGAGTTTTTCAACATTTAGAAAGGAACTTGGGAAAAGGCTATTTTGGGACCATAGTTTATCATTACAAACATTGTCATTATACATTTTATTATTATTAAATGAGGTATTCCATAAACATGTAGGACTCTGATTACTAAAAAAGCAGAAAATAGCACACAGACTATTTTGGAAGTTACTGTAAGACTGTTTTGTTTGGTGATTTGCCAGAAAGGTAAGACTCCATGGCAGGTAATACTCATGGCTGAAATTTATTCCATTAAAGGAACTAAACAAAAGTAGCAGGAAATAGATGTGCATCAGTGGAGTCCAGAGAGATCCAGCACATGCCTCTGATGTCCCTCCTCAAAGAGGCCACACAGAAGCTTTTCTCTCTGGCACATCTGGCATATATGAGGAATGTCGCTGCCCAGGGAAGTCCATTTGAGTCTCAGGATCCGAGGCCTTTATGGGGCCAGGTCACATAAGTATATTCTGTTGCACAACCAGCCAAAAACAAGATTCCTGCAATGGACACACAGGTGCACATCAGCACTCTTGAGAGTTGTGTGAAGCAGCCTGAGAAACCAGTACAGTCCAGGCTCAAGTGGGTATAACAAAATTAACAACCATTAACATAAAGAAGATTCCAGGGAGCATATAGCTAGGTGTTAGCCAAGGGTCAATGATGGTGCCTTTGGAAACATGTCAGGAATAAGCACGCAGCCCTGCCTGCTGTGGTAGCTCTTTCATCGGTGATATTCTGGAATGAACCAAAGGGAGCAAGCTTGCAAGATGGCATTGCCCCTACGAGCACATATTGTATTCTCCGCCACTCTGCCTTTCACAAAGTTTCTTCCTCAGCAAGATTGTCCTCCACTTCCTCTCCTGTCCTCATTTCCACATCCCACATGCCCTTCTAACTCCCAAGGAACTAGTTGACTACCTGGGGACCCAGGCCCACCCAGTAGCCATTGTTCATGCAGTCAGGACCAGCTACATAATTTGTAGGGTCTAGTGAAAAATGAAAATACTGGACTCATTGTTTGAAAATTATTAATAATTTCAAGAAAATTATTAATAATGACCTCAAAGCATTACAACCAAGGATGGATGAGGCCTGACCTAGAGCCCTATGGAACTACCCAGGTTGCACATCAATGAAGCCAGTTCTGGGTGCAATGATTATCTTCTGGAGATTTGCTTCTTCCAAGAGACAAAATCAATCAAAAGATGATTTGGTGAGCCTAGAATCAGACAAAGGAATTGGGTGTTGCCAAGCTGCTTTTGCTCCATGAACTTACATGCTGAGTTTTCTACTGGTGTATGTTAGACAGCTGAGGAGCAATGGAACAGACTCACCCTAAAGTCAGATCACTAATGAAGCTACTTAGCCTCCCAGGTTCCATTTCCTCCTCAATAAAACAAGAGTGATAGTGATACTGAGTTGATGCAATGTGAATGTTGAAAGAGATAATGTACATGAAGTCACTTTGTAAACTAAGGTACTGAGCAAATATTATTAGCTTTCTCTCTGGAGATATTCCATTCAGATAACAAACATTGGTTTATTATTTCCTCCTCCATGGGTAGTACTGGAGACTCATGGGCCAATACTTTTCTTTTCCAACTTTTTCTCCCAAACACTAATGCTTCTGTCACTGCAGCATAACATACCATCATATTATGTTTCCCCAAGTCACAGAATACAGTTACAGTTGATATTTCATGGGGAGACTGAAACATTCATAACATCCATGCTGAGTTCTCTCTATGGATGGCTAACCTTAATGTTTTGTTCCAATTCACTTCAAATTCAGAGAAGTCATTTTCAAAACTTGCCCTTATACTATGGGTCTGTCACACTATTTAATACCTGTAGTCACCTATGTACTAAATATATATTTAGCTCTTGTTAACCCTTCAGCTTCCTAATTACTATGTGCACATAAAGATCTTGAGAAATATTTTCTAAATGAATGAATTAGTGAATGAGTAAATGAGTAAATGAAAGGAACAGAAGGTCATAGCTACCAAAGAATTAAATGCTGTTTATGTCACCAACATGATTTCTTTGATGACAGAAATAATGTTTCTCCTAGTTGCTACCTAAAGACTTCAAGCTCATGGACATGCATGCCAGGTAGTTGCTGTACTGATCCCAGGAAAGATGCAGTCTTTCACTCAAGTGAGAGAGGCTGCCTGGGCTGAAATAGACCAGAATGGGGTGGCATGAGCCACGGATCAGCCCCACAGAGCACTCTTCCCTGGATGGGAACAGAGCCCCAGCCTGGGGGCACAGAGTCTGTTTCAATGTGGTCAAAGGGGTCCAGGGCCAGATCTGTGAGCCTGGGGTCCTTTTACTTCCTGACTTCCTCACTCCACATTTCCCCTTCCTCTTCCTTCCACTACATAACAACCCCTCGATCTGGGGCACTGCTGATCTATCCTAAACCAGATTCAAACCAGGAGTCATATCCAAGACTCTCCCAATCCCCACAGAACACTGAGGGGTTGAACTGATTCTCTTAGAAGCATAGCAAAGACCTGCATCCTGGGCTGTGAAAGACTAGGCTAGCTTCTGGAGGTGGCCTAAAGGAAAGAAAGAAATGGTTTTCATCCCCAAACCTGTATTTCCTATATATGTTTGGGCCAATGTATAACAAAGACTCAGTAAGTGTGTGCTGACAAGCTGAATAGAGTTCTTACGGTGGGCAACTCATGGAAGTGGAGACCTTCCATAGTTCAGAATGAGACTGATCTCTCTGATGAGTTGTTTTCCCTATTTGGAGACTACCCAAGAAATTCCAATAGAAGTGGAGTACTTGCTCTAAAAAGGGAAGTGTTCAATTTTTAATGTTGTGAAAGAAACAAGTGAATGACTCAGAGCATTCAGCCTTGAAGATGATTAAGAAACCCAAAATTATTATAGCACTAAGCCCTTAAATGAGGATTGAGAATCCTCTATTAAATCTTTGAGCAAGTTAAATTTCTCATTGCTTGTGCTCTTAGGGTCCCTAGAAGATAGGGTGAAAATAACGACAGCCAGGTTATTGCACTCTGACAGCACTCATAATTCTGGAATGATCTTCAGTCCCAGAGAATTCAAAATGAACTCAGTTAAGTGCTGGCTTAATTAAATAGAATAATAAGTCAAAATGTGTCACTTTAAAGGAGTTAGTGTTCCCTGGGGGTGATTTTGGTGAACTGAATTTTCAGCAGTTAGAATGAGATTTTCCTCCTTGTAAAGGAGTGGCTTTTTTCGCCTACACACTGAGGAAGCCTCTACTGTCAGAAAAGTATAGAAACATGATGTGTTAAAATGGAAAAATCAGTATGAACTTTTTGGCTTTCAATAATATTTTCTAGCTCTATCACAATTAAATTTGGTCCCACAGCAACAGTAGCACATCTAGTAACCACAATTTTTGATCCTTAATACTATTTCTACCAAAAGCAGACAGGCCTCCTGGAGGTACCTGATTCCATGTCTTGGGGCAAGAACAATCAGGATGGCTTGGAAACATCAAGTCTTGCCAAAATGCAAGAATGCCTTCAAGGATGCCAGAAACAGGGCTGAAGGGCAAAGCAGCTTGCTGGAAGGCCTTCCCTTGTGAAACAGCTTCAGCAAGCAACTCCGGTTCTTAACACAATTAGGATAAGCTGAATCTATGAAAGGTCATGAGTTTTGATACTCCTAAAGAAATTTAAGCGTAATTTATACAAAAGGCAAATTGTAGTACAAAAATGAGTAACCATAAGAGGCTATGTTTTATTTGTATTAATTTTAATAAAGAGAGTGTGTGTGTACATCTTGGACACCAAATGAGATGGTATATTTTTTCTTTACACATATTTATTGTAAGATAAATTCTAGCCAAAAAAGTAGGCGACAAGAGGCAACAAAGGGCCAGGCAGTTTATCTGAACACAATTCCTGGGCGATGTTCCCCAGTCTACTGAAATGGAGGCTGGGGAAGTCACGAGTAACCAGATAGGTGGGGAGTTTTTATAAGCACAGGGAGGGGAGGGGGAAGTGGACTGCGCCAGGGTTATGTGGGGAATTTTTTATTGGCGCAGGGTCGGGTGATGGACAGCCAGAGGTCTCCTCCTTCTGGATGGAGGGGGTTTGCATCTGGGGTTTGTCAGCATGTCATGGGACTGGAATCCAGGAAGAGCTGTCCGTTCCTTCCCCATATGGCACAGAGCTACTTGGTGCTGTCTCTGCTCCGCCTGCATTGTCCTCACTCTTCTCCCTCCAGTGCCTCCAGCCTTACATTTATAACATTAACAAAATTATACACAGCAGTAATAGTAGTGTAACTTTTTCGGGTACCCAGGCCCAATTCCAATGTGTATAAATATGTGGGAAGGGGTCTTCCCACACATACTTACACCACGCAATTCTTGAACACCAGCAGGGCATTGGAGAACTCAACTCAATTCTGATGCTATCTGCCCAGAGACAACACCAGATTCCAGGTTAAGGGCTCCATCCTAAGACTGTCCTCCAACCCCAATTCCAGACACGGGTCGCAAGTCCCAGGCACTTACTTGTGCTTCTGACCTACCAGCTATAGATTAGAGGTTCCCACGACCTCTCCATTAGGTTTGATTAATTTGCTAGAGCAGCTCACAGAACTCAGGAAAACACCTGTTTCATAAAGGATATCACAAAGGATACAAGTTAACAGCCAGATGAAGAGAGGCATAGGGCAAGGTCCCAAATAAAGGAGCTTCTATCCTCGTAGAGTTTGGGGCCTGGCTTGGTGGCACATGGAGGCATTCTGGATCCCCAAACATAGAAGCTCTCTCCTACCAAGAAGCAGGATCCAGCTGAGCAGAGAAAGAAGACCTCAGGGCAGAGAGAGTGAGAGCAAGCTCTTCTCACAGTTTTGTGAGGGCTTCATTGCATAGTCATGATTAACTAACTTATTGGCCATTGGCTGATTCAGCCTCCACCCCCTGCCCTTAGGTGAGGGTCAAAAGTCTCTCATTACCATGACAAAACACCTATTTCACCATTAAGACTCTGCAGTGTTTTCAGGAACTGTGAAGACAAATATACCTGGGAAATAAATATTTGGTCATAAGACTGACAAAATATGTATTTCTTATAACTCACTATATCACAGTGTGCCTTTTCCTTCATTAAACTTATGTCCATTGATAAAGCATGGATATATACATGCTTCTATCTGTCAGCAAAAATGGTGAATACAAGATTCTATGAAAACTAGAAGAATTTTAGACAAAGGAGGGGTAGGATTACTTATCCCTTGCTTGCGATCATACAAGGACAGGGAAGAAAGGAATTGAACATTGAATCACTGCACGGAGTCACACACAAGATTCAAAGGGTTCAACAGAGATAAAGGAGCCAATGTCCTAGAAGAGAGCTAGCTATGCGTCTTCTAGGTGAATTAAACCTCTAGGTGATCTTCCTAGGTATAAGGAAACACCAGTAAGGGATAAATATGGTTTTAATAATGGTAGCAGAAAAGGTGGGTGTATACAATGGAAAAATATGTATCTAACACTAGCCAAGCAGGACTTAAAAAAAAAAAAGAGTAAAACATTCTGAAGAAAGACGCAAAGTTGAAAAAACACTAAAACGTTTGCCAAAAACGATCTTAAAAAGTTTTGCTGAGCTGATTAACAGTGCTTGACACAAAACAAGAAGCTCAGTCCCGATGCTGCAGCACTCAGGTTTGCCTCAGCTCAACCCCTGTGCTCAGACCAAGGATTAGTTGATAAACCACACTTTATAAATGCTCTGATCTGGGGAAGATTCTGGGTCTCATAAGAATACTGCAATCCTGGGCAAGACTCCAAAGAACATTACAAAAAACCTTGGAAGATATCAGACTAAGGATAGCTCTACCACCTAAAAGGTATATAATTCCAGGGGGAAAATACAAGGGCAAAATACCTTTGAAACTGAAATCAGTCAAAGGGAGAAATAAAGTGGCAGAAACGCATTTATTTCTCACAAGCAGTCATAAACTTCTGCTTGCCAGAGTCTATCATGATCCGGCTGCAGAAGTAGGGCCCCCACCCAACCCTCTCCACTCCAGATATGCCCATGCTAGCCCTCATAATTACCTAATCGATATGCAGATTGACTTATTCTCTCCGCCCATTGGAAACACCTATTCATATGGAGATGTACTAACGCCTGGCGAGAGATATGGAAATATTGCGATTTTACACACAGCCCACGTCTCCAGAAATCTCACCTTACAATCTACTCGTTACCCATCTTCCAGAATGGCCCCTGTGTGAGAAAACTGGAGCACTGTAACCAGACTAATAACATATAACAGCAATAAAATCATGATAATCCTCAAGCCAGAGGATTCAATTAGGTTCAAAGTTCTATTCAGATTAAGTCCACAGCCCAGACCATTCCACAGGCTGTCAGAAGCTGAACAGGTAGGGGGTTCAGAGCAATCATCATGTGGGGGATGCAGCCCAGGGTGGGAACAGGCCACAGGGACTGTAGAACAAAATAACCTTAAGGGCAATAACACATGTTTTAATGACATCAGCATAAGCAAATCTAGTCTGTCAGGTAGGATGCATGCAAGAAAGTGGTCCTGTGACAGGCCAGTGGCAGGAATGGGATCTCGTCCTGGTCTAGTATACCAGGCTTTCAGCTCCCTTCCTGTGGGAGTTGCAGATGGGTCAGTAGATAGGGCGATAGGAGGTACACGCACTGGCCATAAAGATAAAACAAAACTTCCTCATAAGATGCTCTTACCTCCCGGATGTTTTGAGTACACTACTGTGATCTTGGGGGCCACTCTGCTGTTACTCCAGGAATATATAGGAGGCCAGCATCCAGACCTTTTCCCCAAAGTTCCAGAAGAGCTAGTCATCACCGGTCCATGTGTCAAAATGTACAGGGCCATGTTTGCCCAACAAAGTGTCCAGGGCTTAATGCAGTAGGGGCTGGCAGCAGGATGTTGCTCTGCTGGCCATATGCTGGCTTCCATAATTCCCCCTTTGATTTGCACATACAGTTGTATAGGAGAGGCAGCAATGTGTGCTAGCATATCCATAGGGCTCAAGGCTCCTTTTCAGGGCTTCTCATTCAAATGCTGTAGCAATGTCCATAAACAAACTGACCAGCCCTGTAGACTATTGGTGTGAGCTTCAGGCCAGATTTCAACAAATCATTGTACCTTTCTATCAAGCCTGCCCCAGTAGGGTTATATGATACATGGAATTTCCACTTTATTCCTCATTGCTGCACCCATCCTTGTAACGCATGTCTAGTAAAATAGGTGCCTTGATCACTCTCAATCACCTGTGGTTGGCCATAGGCTGCAAAGAGATGCTATAGGCCCCTCTTGGTGGTTTGCTGATCTGCATGACATGCAGGAAAGGCAACCAACAGGCCAGTAGCTGTGTGCATACAAGTCATGGCATACCAATATCCTACTGATATGGACAGAGGACCAATGTAGTCTTTCTGCCACCCAACAAGGGGTACTGGCCCCCATACTATTGTCCCCTATTGCTGTGAGACTTGGTGTAAGTTCCTCAGAGCACACGAGGCACTCCTTCTGGGCTCTGCTTACTTCCTCAAAGGTCAATGGCAAGCCCCACCGACAGGCGACAGCCCACATTGGCAAGCCCCACCGACAGGCGACAGCCCACATTGTCTTTTGCCCCCTGTGCAACAAACGCTAATGTAACCATTGGGCCACATCAGAGGTGGGCTTTCCTTCTAGCCCGTGCGCCTGGGCCAATGTGTCTGCTTCATCATTCCCTGGGGATGCCAAAGGCAAATGGCCAGTGACATGATATAAGGTAACTGTCTTAGTCTGACCAGAGGCCCATATGTCTTGCCACAACTCTAAGCCCTGAAGGAGCTGGTGACCAACCATCCAGTGGACATGGTGCCATGTCAGTAGCCCCAATAGCAGGCCCAGCTCTCAGTGCAGATAACTATAAGGGAGGGCCCCTGGGTGATCACAAGCCATATTGCCCACAACTCATCCCATTGGCTGCTCTTACCTTCTCCATCGTTCATCCATATTGTCTTAATCTTAGGAAGGAAAACCACAGTGCTCCACTTCAGGGACTGCCCATGCCTAGAGCTGTCTGTCTACCAAGGACCTTCAGGTATAGGGGTTTTCCCTCCTGACAAGGACTCTCAGCTACCAATGGATCAAAAGCAAGTTCTTCCTGCTTTCCACTGGTATATGTCACTGGCTCAATAAGCATTGGAGTTCTCCACTTAACAGGCTAGTGGAGAAGACACTATGCTGCTCATAATGCGCATTTGACCAGTGTAGGCATCTGTGCCATGCCAGTCCGTGGGACTAGGATGAAACATGTGCAGATGCTTTTACTGCTGCTAAGTGAGCGGTCAAGGCCATACAGGCCTGATGTAATGGACTCAATAAGGTCCTGTGAGCTAGATGTTCATGTAACTGAAGTTGGTTATAGGTCTTTGGCACTTGAATGGACACGTCAACCTATTGGATTCTGGTCACAACTACAGAAAGGAGCAGGGTTCTGGTACACCTTGATAGACAAGCAACTGGCTGCTGCATACCACACTTTGCTTGCAACGGAACCCATCACTGGAACTGCTCCAACCAAGGTAATAACCACCTATACCATGAGGCGGGTGCATGATGCCCTTTAGTACCAACCAGTATAAGGGCTTTAGAATTTGTGCCACGCGTAGGATAAACTCTCTACAGCAAGCCCAAAAGACCCCAAAACTCTTGTAATACTGCCCCAGTGGTAGGCATGGGGAAGCTGGGACCTTGTCTATGACTGCTTTAGGAATAACTTTAGTTTTACCTGACCAGACAACCCTCAAGAACTTTACAGACAAACCAGATTCATGAACCTTGGTGCTGTTCACAGCCCATTCTTTCTCCTGTAGATATTGCAGCAGTCTAGGAACTGCCCCTTCTAAATCATCAAGAGAATCAGACATGTGCATGATATCATCAATGTAGTGATACAGCAACACCATTTGCAGTTTCTTCCATGTGGCCAAGTCCTGGGCTACAGGTCCATGACAAATGTTGGGATTGTGGAAGTATCCCTGTGGAAGGACAGGGAATGTCCACTGCCAGCCTTCTCACATGAAGGCAAACTGTTCCTTACTTTCCTGTGCTAGGTCAATAGAGACAAAAACATTTGCAAGGTCCACAACTTAGTGATACACCCCTAGTTCATGACTGAGGGTGTCCATAGGGCTGCTCTAAGGGAAAGCTGCATGCAAAAGGGGTGTGACTTCTTTCAATTCCCTGTAATCCATGGTTCGACACTAGGAGTTGTCTGGCTTTTTCACTGGCCACACTGGGGAATTAAAAGGACTATGAGTGGGCTTTATGATGCCCACCCTCTCCAAGTCCTGTAGTTTCTCCAATTTCCTTGTGCCCCCCACGTAATTTATACTGCTTAGTATTTGTCACTTGCTGAGATACAAGCAGAGCTACAGGTGGGTGCTTAGCATGTCCCCTCAGAGCTACCTTTATCACACATATCTTCAATCTGAACTCACCTGCAGTGGTCTGTAACCACAGGCCCTGCAGGATATCTACCTCCAAAATATATTCAGAGATGGGAGAAACGTACACAGTATACTTTGAGGGTAAATGCCCTATCCCCAATGGGATTTGGGCTTTCTTCACTCCAATTGCCTTACCCCCATAGCCATCTATCACAGCATGGGTCTCAGGAAAATGCTCAGGGTTGCCAAAAATCAGAGAACATTCAGCACCTGGACACATTATACATTCAGAGAGATCAATGAATTTCTAATTCTACATATGGCCTCCAGTCCCCACCATATACCCCAAGGTGGGGAGATTGACCACATCTTCAGTTGAACCGTGATGCTCAGTCATTGTCTTGTAGGGGTGAGGGCCCAGGCAGAGCCTGAGTGCTGTTCCCCAGGAAGTCATGCAGGGTCACAGACCAGACATGGAGCTTTGCCTCTGGCTTCCGTGTCCTGGACCTCAGCAGCTGGAACTGCTGCTCTGAATTTAATTGGTGCCACAATTCTAACAAGATCCTATTGAGCTGCCCATCAAGTTTTTGTTTCACTACCCTGGTCTTTATCAAATCAACCCACATCTGGGTCTTCGAGACCTTTATGGAGCCCTTTGCACTTCACCTTTCAATCATAGCACATACTTCCTTCTGTCGTCTTATTGTTTCAAATTCCCTCAGATCTGCTAAAGTACAAGTAGCCTCACCTATGAGTTGTGCTATGTGGGGGCGAGAATAGTCACTAGGGACCCAAAAATAGATGGGGGAGCTGTATAAGCACATGATTTCTTATTACTACGGTGATCAACTCCTCACTGGGGCCTTGGGGTCCATATTATAGATGATATTTTTCATGCCCATTTCCCATAACTCCTGCTGGAGCTCTGCATACGTTTTCCAGCTATTAGATGGTAAATCACCCTGATTAGGCCAAAGTGCCCTGATGGCTGCTGTCAGCCAATCCAGAAGTGCCTGATTCCCTGAGGTGTGACAAACACTTTATAACCACTGCCAGAGGGAAGCGTGAGTTATTAGGGAAGCCAGTCTACCCATTTCAGAACCTGACAGAACAATGTTTTCCACCCCCATATTCTAGAGATGCAAAAGCCATGTAGGCAGTGGTTTCAATGGCTTCTATGAAAACCGGACGCTCATGTCCACCAGCTCATCCTGGGTATAGGGGCTGAGCACGGAGTGCTCCACAACCAGGGGAGGGGACTGCTCCTTCCCCTGAGGAACCCACAGTTGTTTTTATTTTATTAATTACAACTGGGGAGGCCTTTAATACTGGAGAGTCTGGAGCCTCGGGTGGTGGCCTCAGCAACAGATAGGCCCTCGGCTCCAACCCCTCATCTTCTCCTGACATCTCCTCTACCATCTCCAGGGCTGAAGGCACCACTCTTTCCTCCCCTTCCCCGACAGCCTCCTGCAACGCAGATTCTCTGGCTGCCTCCTCCCTCCCTGTAACATATCTTGCAGAAGTGCAACCTGTCTTCTCAATAGCTCTCTCTCTTTCTTAAGAGCATCCCATAGGTCATCGCCCAGCTCCTCCAAGTGATGCTGAAGTATGTCTCTCTCCTGCTGAAATTTCTCTCTCTCCTCAATAACCCTTTCTACTATCTCAAGAAAAAGATATCCCACAACCCAGGAGCCGCTCAGGGCCTCTAAGCAGTCTTCTATCTCACGGAAGGCTAATTCCACAGCTTCTGATGTCTCCACCCTTCCCCAATTCTGGGGAAGGCACCACCTTAGACCAATTCCCCACTAGTGTCTCCCAAATTGGAAACCCCACAGATAGGGGGCTCACAGGTGAAGCTGCATCCTTTACCACTGCAGCCACTGGGCCTCCCCACCATCCACAGGGGGGGTTCTGGGCATTTTCTCATCATCTCTAGGGGCAGCACACCCAAGGGTTGCACCCATATAGATAGATTTTGGGTTCAGAGGTCCTGCTGACTACCTCCAGAGAGGTAACTCTGGGGGGAATATCCTGGGGCAAAATACCTTTAAAAGCAAAATCAGTCAAAGGAGAAATAAAATGGGAGAAACCCATTTATTTCTTACAAGCAGTCATCCTGTGTGTCCTGTGTCTCTCGCCACCTGGCTACAGAAGAAGGACCCCACCCAATCTCTCTGGTCCAGATATGCCCTCACTTGCCCTTGTCATTACCTATTGATACAGAGATGGACTACTTCTCTCCAGCCCTTGAAAACACCTATTAATATGGGGATGCACTAAGGTCAGGTGAGAGATTCTGGAAATATTGCAATGTTGCCCACAAGGTATAAAAACAAATGCAGGAAAAGTGAAGAAAGAGAGTAAACCTATTTTGTTGTCTCAAAAAATTTAAGTGTACATGTAGTAATGTTAGGCAGAAAGATAGACATGAGCAGCTGAGACAGGGGAAGATAAGGTTCAAGGAAAAACTGCCCACACTCTGCCCAGGCAGGAAGTCCTGCATGAAGACAGCAAAGGCTTTGCAGGGAAATAACTTCTTTGCTTGAAAGGACCAGGCCAAACTCGTCCCAACCTGATCCCAGCATGGATGCCCTCAAACAAAACGAAGGACTGCCTCAAACACGCCTCATCCTACGAAAGGACATGAGCACTGAGAGGAATGACTATACAGGTGGACCTGTCAATCAAATAACCCCACCTTGTCCATCAAAGCCTCCTACCCAGAATGTAATTTACAGGCCTCCCACCTAACAGATCTAGGCCTTTGTCTACCTTTACTCTGGCCCACTCTATCCTTGGAGTGTATTCAACTAAAACTTTCCTTCTGCCTCAGTATTCTATCTCTCTGCCTTTCAATTCTTGTTGCAGCAGGACCAGGACCAAGGGAACTCAACCCGCAACAGTAATGAATTTTACAATCATTTGTGTGTGTTTTATCAACTGCTGGAAGGATCTGAAATGTTTTAAAAATTGGTGGTACTAATACATATATTTATAATTACAGTTTAAATTGTTTAAGGAAATGTAATTAATTAAATTTGATTTTTAAATATTCAAGAAAGTTTAATTTTCAAAGATAATTTATTAGATATATGAGTTTAGTAGTTTAATTAAACAAAACACAAATAGCTGAAAGTGCCCCTCTCCATGTTCCAAAGCCCCTGGATGTTAAAGGATGGAAACAGTATTATATTAGGAGGGGTGACATGTGGCAGGAATAAATTGGACTGATGGCAGTCATCAAGTGGGGAGGGGATGTGGAGGGAGAACAGGAGGCCTCCCTTGTACCAGATTTATTCCTTAAACTGGACTTGTGGGCAAACAGGTGCCTATAATATTATACTCCATACATTCTTCTGTGCTGAAATATTTCATAATAAGGCAAATTTACAATTGTACTTGAAGGAACAGAAAATCCGATTGGACTGATGGTCTTAGTCCAAAATGAATGGCTAGATTGGTTCAAATTATACTGAAAAACTTCTTCACCTTGTAATCTTAACTTCAAAGGCAAAAATTTATAAGTTCAAAACCATTTTAATAACTGGTCATGTTAGATAACTACATTGCAATTAGTCTTAATGTTTGATTCTAATGGCATTAACCAAAAAATATATATTAATCTATTACACATCTTAGATTTTCATTAAACCGTTTAGTTTAAATTCCAGAAGCTAGGTCATATTGCCTTGGTGGACTTTTGGTTTGTGCTATGCCTTCAAAAACTATATGTATGTATTGGAAAACATTTGCTGCACTAACAATGTTCCATTTGTTGGGTTGAGTAGGCAAGTTATGACACTGATACAAATATCAGTTATTTATAGATTATCTTTGGGAAGAATCACCATCAGGGAAAAAATACAACTAATTCACAATAACCCTTTAGTGTAATATAGCAGGTTAACTTCAGAAGAGAGGAAAAATATGAAAAATGTAGGCCTAATGATACTCTGTACCTTACACAGAACTTGGCAGTGGTACAAAGCTTTCATTTCATGGGCTGAAAATTGTGGTCAGTCTGTCACATAGTGGGCCATTGTCAGCACTGGATACTTCATTACTAAGACCACTTAAAATAGGCTCTTCCATAACAGTTTCCAGAGAGACCCTTTGTCCAGAAGGCATTGGCAGGGCACATGTCTGAATCAAGAACTCAAAAATCTCTGGAATATTCTCATGTTTGGAACCAAGAATTCAAAATCTCTAGTTACATGAAAGATGACTTTTTTCCATAGCTATCCCTGAGGTTTGGCAGCAGAGTAGAACCTAAGAGAACTCTTCACTTATTTCAGTTGTATTGATTCTAAGAGATAATCCTTAATGCATGTATACTGAAACTTTGGGTTATCATTTCAGTTAATCAATTCTGAATTTGCTGATGCCACTCTTTCAGAAACTTCAAGATTTGATGTTTGGTATTTTAATCTAGACTGGCTCTTAAACATTTTCTTTCTTTTGTAACTTGTAATCTCACCCCTCTGTTGTATCTTGTAATAATTACCTTTCTTTTACTGCTAAACTAAGACACTGAGGTTTGGTGACCCCTCCCCTAATTGACATAGTCACATTTGCTAAAAGTGAAAGCAAGCAGATGAAAATACTACAGGGGATGTCTGAGTCCGGCAAAAGTCCTGGGAAAATTGTTGCTTCATGTTTACCGAATTGGTAATTTTTCCATTCCTCCTATACAGGGACAACCTTTGGTCTGGAGGTCTTTCCATTTATCTACCCAGATCTAACAGTTGACATGGAAACTGGCTAGAACTCATCTCCTCTTTTCCATTTCCATCAAGACCCTAAATGTGGCACTCGCTGTGAAAAGAGATATGCAAGGTAAGCCAATTTCTGGAACCCAGAGGAACTGTCTCTCTAGAAAGCGACATGTTCAAGGTAAAACACCAGTAACATGCATAAAATATTTGAAAATGTAGTTAAATAAGGACATTATTCCTCATCCTCATTTACCTTTGTATTTAAGACAATCAGATGTACACAAAACTTTTTGGAAACCAATGAGTCATGAAAAACAAGTTTTTCAGCTGTCTGAAAAATTTCTGGTTACAAGAATCAGGTGATACAGTACAAGAAAGGCACAGCAATAAGAAGGGGAAAACTAATCAGAAGCTTTTGAATTATTTTTACTCCTGGGAAAAGTTACAGAATGGGGCAGTGGTTTCAATGATTCTCCAACTTTGGTGTACATTAGAAACTTGAAGAAATTTTGTAAAAGTGCATATGCCTGGACCCCATCTCTGGAGATCTTTTCAGTAGGTCTTGGGAAATCGGGGACAGAAGCCAGCAACCTGGATTAAACACACACAACACCTAGGTCATTTCAATACTGACAAAGTTTGGGACCCCCTAGAAAAGGACTGCTTCACTTCATGTCTCCCAAATCCCCAAGCACCCAACTGGCAGCTTTTTATGTTTATATATTATTTTCTAATGGAAATGCTTGTTTCAAATCCTTCATGATTAGCGTAAAATTCTTCCAGGTGGCTGAAATCGCATTATGCTCACAGTCTTTCCATGTTTTCTAGGGGACTGATACAGTCCTAGGGAAAACTGGAAGGATCGACATGAAAATAGAAATAGAAATGCCATTGGAAGATGTGTTAGTCCAAATGCAGACTGAATAGAAGATGCCAAGATGTGGGACTGAATGTGCAGGGATTTTATTAAGGAAAAGGACTCTCTGAGGGAAAGGGGGAAAAGGAAGGAAATCTTGGAAAGTGCTCAACAGACACACAAACCTGACTTTGAGTGAAGAACAGAGCCAGCATGTTGGAGGTATCTTGGACCACTGCAGAGTATAAGGAAGTTCAGCAAAGTTGTCAAGGAGTCCCCACACCAAAACAGATCTTTATCTTTTTTTTTATTAAGGTATCATTGATATACACTCTTATGAAGGTTTCACATGAGAAACAATGTGGTTACTACATTCACCTGTATTATCAAGTTCCCCCCCCCATATCCCATTGCAGTCATTGTCTATCAGTGTAATAAGATGCCAGAGTCCCTACTTGTCTTCTCTGTGCTACACTGTCTTCCCCATGACACCCCACCACGCCATGTGCACTAATCATAATACTCCTCAATCCCCTTCTCCCTCCCTTCTTACCTGCCCTCCCCCATTCCTCCCCTTTGGTAACTGCTAGTCCCTTCTTGGAGTCTGTGAGTCTGCTGCCGTTTTGTTCCTTAAGTTTTGCTTTGTTGTTATACTCCACAAATGAAGGAAATCCTTTGGTATTTGTCTTTCTCTACCTGACTTATTTCACTGAGAATAATACCCTCTAGCTCCATCCATGTTGTTGCAAATGGTAGGATTTGTTTCTTTCTTATGGCTGAATAATATTCCATGTGTATATGTACCACCTCTTCTTTATCCATTCATCTACTGACAGACACTTAAGTTGCTTCTATTTCTTGGCTATGATAAATAGTGCTGCAATAAACATAGGGGTGTATATGTCTTTTTGAATCTGAGAAGTTTTCTTTGGGTAAATTCCTAGGAGTGGAATTCCTGGGTCAAATGGATTTCTATTTTTAGTTTCTTGAGGAACTTCCATACTGCTTTCCACAATGGTTGAACTAGCTTACATTCCCACCAGCAGTGTAGGAGGGTTCCCCTTTCTCCACATCCTCACCAGCATTTGTTGTTCTCAGTGTTTTCGATGTTGGCCATCATAACTGGTGTGAGGTGTTGTCTCATTGTGGTTTTAATTTGCATTTCCCTGATGATTAGTGATGTGGAGCATCTTTTCATGTGCCTGTTGGCCATCTGAATTTCTTCTTTGGAGAATTGCCTGTTCATATCCTCCACCCATTTTTAATTGGGTTATTTGCTTTTTGGGTATTGAGGTGTGTGAGTTCTTTATATATTTTGAATGTTAATACCTTGAGATCTTTATTTTTCAAAAAAAGAATTTTTTAGATTTTATTTATAGATTCTTCTACCTGTTGTAATCAGAATCTCCATAGACAATGACCTTGAGAAACTAGTGGCTAAAGTTAATTGTATCTCCTAAAGAGGTTTTACCGGTTATCACTGAGATCTTGGAGTATTTTTTCCTGTAATTAGTAATTAAAACTTCACCCCTGGAGAAGGAAGAAGTAACATCATTCCCACAGCAATGTTACATAATTCACTAAATAAACAGAGCAAACAAGATTCTAGAAATGATTCCTTACCTGCAGAGTGTTCTAATATGAAACGCTTTCTACTATTTTGCCTATTTTATTACCTTGGATATTCCTGTATATGTTATGTCTAGTCACTGATTCCCATAGAGATCCTAGAAGGGCAGACACTGTCAATGAGGATAATTACTGGTAACAGTTCCATACAATAGATCTTCATTGTTCCAATTGTTTGCTGGGCACCCAGCAACATTTAGGATCTGTTTTAGAGCTTTCTTTCCATGTGACATTTTAGAGCTTCTTTTCATGTGTCTGTTGGCCATCTGAATTTCTTCTACCATTTTAGGGCTTCCTTTCCATGTGACATCTATCTACCCTCCAATGACACAATACTTAGCATTTCAACCTGAAGTTTCCAAAGCCCTCTATAAAGTAGCTAAATGCAAGTTGCGTCTAAGAAGAAGGCTTTCCAATAGAAGCAGCGCACTCTGAGTTTCTGTGTATGAGTTCAGTTAGTGTGGTGTACATAAATGACACCAGTCCTTCAAGAACATGTTCATATTTCAGTTACCATAAACTTGCAATATAGAGTAATTGCATAAAGGTATTGCTGCTAGGTCTTCAGTCCATAAATTGCTACATAAATAACAGATGTGTACTGTGATCAGTGACTATCACATTCCTTCTTTCCAAGTCTGTCAGTCATTGGTTCCTGCACATTTTGTTATTTATGCACAGACAGCACAGTGTGGAGCTGTGTAGCCTCTGTCTTCCAGTGGTAAACTCACACATTTTACAAAAATGTGTAATAGAAAGAGGAAATTGGCCAATGAAGATGCAATTGCAGGAAAGAAACAAGAAGTGGTAATGCTAAAAGTGAAATGTGAATAGGGTGCATGAGTTCCAGGACAAGGAGCTAGCAGTGGGGATGGTGGCCTTGCTGTCATAGCACCTATGATGCACAGCCAGAGGAGCTTAGAGAAAGCAACTTACCAACATAAATATGAAAGTGGTGTGACAACAAGGACAAAGGTGTCCCAAGGGAGTGAGGCTGGCTTCCTGCCTGACAGGCCTCTTATGCTGTCAAGCAGCCAGTGACTTGGCCAGGATGGAATTCCCATGAGGCATCTGGGACAATTGCCCTGTGGTAAAATCTAGAAGGAATGAGTTCCATGGAGAACCGGGCATCTACCTCTCCCAGCCCCTCTTCTAAGTATGAAAATATGAGGACTTGTACACAGAGAATGTGGAGTTCTGGGGTTGCTGGGGTATATGTGGCAGTGAAAATGTGTAACCAAGGCTACAGTACTGCCTGGATCTTCCACCGTGGGTGTTCCCAATCCTGGAAAGTGTCCCAGACCTTCCCTTCTTCTCATTTTCCATATGACCTTACACTGTTCTGGAGGCAGGTTTGGAGGTGGCACTTACAAGGGAATATTACGTGGTTCCATTTTCATGATGGCTTAGCAAAACAAGAATGGCAGTTCCATGTCCAAGAAGTTCCTCTTCTCACCAAGAGATAAATCAAGCCATTTCTTAGGCTGTCCTAAGCAACACTGCACAGCTGACTGGTGGTGCATCTTTCCTCCAGGTCAGCTTTACTGGTCTAAAATGGTGGAAAAGCTGATAGGAATGGGACAGCTTGGAGATAAATGCTGCAAAGAGGAGTGAAGAATGGGTGGCTGTGGCTAGAGGTGACAAGACAAGGCCATCAGGTAACGTTATTGGCTGGACTGTCTCAAAATTCGCATCTGAAGCCTTAACCACCAGCACCTCAGAATGTGACTATTTGGAGACTGGGTATCTACATAGGTGATTAAGGTAACATAATGCCATTAGAGTGGCTCTAATCCAATATGACTGGTGTCCTTGTAAAAGGAACACATTTGGACCCATAAAGGGGCACCAGGGATGTGCACCACAGAAGAAAGTCCATGTGAAGATACTCTGACTAAGTGGCCGGCTGCAAGCCAAGGTCTCAGAAGAAACCAGATCTCCCGACCCCTTGATCTTGGACTTTCAGTCTCCCAAACTATGAGACAATAAACTTCTGTTGTTTAAGTCACCCAGTCTGTGGTATCTTATTATGGTGGTCCTAGCTGACTAATACAGGAAGGCTGAGCTATTAGAGGACTTTGTAGACTACAGTTAAAAATGAAAATGTAACTGAAAGTAACAAGGAATGGGAAGAACTCTCCAGGTCCACCTGAAACAAGGAATGTCTGAGGAATTGTTCACAGCCAAGAAGAATGTAAGAAAATCTGATGACTAACTGTAATATGATATCCCAGACAGGATCCTGGAACAGAAAATGGATATATTTTAGGTAAAAACTAAGGAAATCTGAGTAAAGCATGGATTTTAGTTAACAAGAATGTATTGATTTTGGTTTATTAATTATAACATCTGTACCATAATAATGTAAGCTTTTAGTAATATGGGGAGGTGGGCATGGGGCATATGAAAAACTATGAGCTTTGCAATTTTTCTGTAAATCTCAAACTTTTTTTTTAAAGTAATGGAAAGCTTTTGTACAAGATCCTAAGAAATGCTAGAGACAGAAATCCATCAGCAGTTGCCTACAGAAGCAGGTAGGAAGAGTGAACCAGCTGCTGAGGGGCAGTCATGGGAGGTTATTGTAGTGATGGTTACAGTTACACAGAATTACCAAAATTCATCAAACACATTAAAATGCATGAATTTACGTGTATAAATGATACCTTCACAAAAGAAAAAAAGGCAATGGGAAGGTGTTGACAGTGCCTTAAGTTGTGTAAGTGGTTGTGGAAAATTATTTTAGCAGCTGTGTAGAGAATGGTTGGGGGATGAGATCAGCAAGGAGGCGATTGCAGAAGTCCAGGCAAGAACAGGCCAGAGTCTGAACAAAGAGCTGGTGGGTTGGAATAGGTGATTTCCAACTACCCTGGAGAAAGGCGAGGGCAATTAAACAGCTATCATTTGCTGCAGCTTGAGTCCATTGTCTCTTTTAATTCTCCCAGTCCCTGAGGAGGAGAGTATTATCCTTCCTTACAGAGAAGAATTGACTCAGAGAAGTTAAGAGAATCCTAGGAGTACAGGCAATGTCCCCTACTGCTGGCTATCTTCTTTTCCTACCAGAATTCATTCCACTGATGTTCAGCTCTTAAGATCTTCCTTGGTCATGATATTTATTTATATTGTAGAATGTGTTTGTTACATAAAACATGACAGGTTTAGCTATTAGGTAGTCTTCCTTTTTAAAGATGATAGACCATAGATCTTGGAAATCATTAGCCAAATATATATCAGCCTCCAGACCTATACTACACCTTACATCCACATTCAGGGAAAAGGAAACCAGACCATGCCCAAGTCACACATTAATACTGGATTATTCTTTAAAATATATGATAACTCAGCATCATAGATTTCATGCTTCTCTGTATCCCTATTGTGTCTAGCACTGTGCACTATTCTTGAAGTACAATAATTATTTCTTTATTGGTTGGCCTTGACTAGAATCTTATTTGTTTGATTTGGGAAAAAAATGAAGGCATTCGAGCAGACTTTAACCATAACCACAGAAGTTTTTTTTTTATAAATGCCACTATAAGAACGAAAGATCTCAAGAGAAATAGAATTTATCATTCCCATTCACATGTATTGACCAATAAAATATATCTGTGCACATACATGATTGAGGGGACCACTTACTGTATGAATGTGGAATGGCTCCAACATGTACCAGATGCTTATTTATCTACATATTTGCTTTAAGACCTGCATTCCTTAGGCCTGCAGACCTCCAGGAGAGTGTCTGTGTTCTTTACCAGAGTTACTGGTGTCTTTAAGGATCAATAAACAGCTATTGACTGAATGTGCTGGGTACTATATAATGAGGCAGGCACTTTATGAGTTATCTGACTGAATCCTCTCAAGGGTAAGTATCATTCTCACTAAACAGATGAGCAAAAGAGAGCTTAAGTAACTTGACCAAGATCTTATAGCAAGTAGCCATACCCAATAGGAATTTGAAACCAGAGCTATGAAGTCCTGGAAAAGCCTGGGTTCTTTTCCATTGAGAATAGGAACCACCCAGGAACCAGGTGTCTGGAAAAATTACTAACCCTGTGGTCTTGCTACTCTTCCCCTGCTGCCCACTTAAAAAAAAAAAGGGCCCACATACGTGCCATTGCAACCATCCACTGGAAAATAATTATAATTTCAGATTTAGACTTTTTTTAACTCATGAGTTATCAGCCAGTAGGTTGTAAGCTGAATCTGATCCTCCAACACGTTCTGTTTGGCATGGTGGTGGTTTTAAAATTGAATTTGAATTTTTACACAGCCCCCACCAGGCATCATGCTCTTGGACTAGACTCTTGTGCTCATTTACCTTACCTGCCCACTCCCTTGCAGGCAAAACTAAATGGGCTACATTAAAACCGACTCCCAGCTAAAAGGCTAATACCCCTGGGAGAGGCTAATACTTCAGACTATTAGTAGTTTGTACCTTATTGTGACCAAGTTTAAAATCCTCTATTGAGGAGAGGTTTTTGCGGAGAAATAGAGTAGCTGAGTGAGGAAAGGAAGTACTGTGAGCTGGGAGGGCGGGATACCTGAGTCCTTCCGTGCTTTTCCCATAATCCTCTGTAATTCCCCATCCTCTCCATCTCTCAAAGCTGTCCTTTGTCCATCTGCCCAGCTCTCAATTAAAACTCCCTAACCAATCATTTCCTACTAGTTTGCATTCATTTCTCTGGAAAATTAAATAACTAAAATATTTAGAGGGTAAGGCAATAAAGCTCACTGGTGATGTGTAACTCAGACATGCTTAATGTCTCAACCTCGTTAAGAGCTCACTTTCCTCTCTGCTGACATTTGAGTAGTCTGAGCCATCGTCCTCTGACTGATGGAAGTCCAGTAGTTTTATAATAATTTATAAATAATTAAATAATACATAATAAATATGTTTATTTTTGTACACATATTTATATACTATTTATTTATTTGTATACATAAATAATATAAAATATATTTATTATATTGATTGTTTATAACAGTATATATTTGTTTACATCATATCTATATAGAATTATTTTTATGTATATTTTAAAAATGTATTTATTATATAAATACATATTTTCTATAATAAACATGAATAATAAATAATTAAATTATATATTTAATTATGAATTTAATAATCAACTTTTATTGACTACTTATTATGTGCCAGGTATTTTTTGTTGTTGTTGTTATCATTAATCTATGATTACATGAAGAACATTATGTTTACTAGGCTACCCCCTTCACCAAGTCCCCCCCACATACCTCATTACAGCCACTGTCCATCAGCGTAGTAAGATGCTGTAGAATCACTATTTCTGTTCACTGTGTTGCACAGCCCTCCCGTGCCCCTCCTACATGCTAATTATACATGCTAATAGTAATACCCCCTTTCCTTTTCCCCACCCTTTTCCCTCCTTTCCCACCCATCCTCCCTAGTCCCATTACCTTTGGTAACTGTTAGTCCATTCTTGGGTTCTGTGATTCTGTTGCTGTTTTGTTCCTTCAGTTTTTCTTTATTCTTATACTCCACATATGAGTGAAATCATTTGATGCTTGTCTTTCTCCACCTGACTTATTTCACTGAGTATAATACCCTCTAGCTCCATCCATGTTGTTGCAAATGGTAGATTTGTTTCCTTCTTATGGCTGAATAATATTCCATTGTGTATACGTACCACACCTTCTTTATCCATTCATCTACTGATGGACATTTAGGTTGCTTCCATTTCTTGGCTATTGTAAATAGTGCTATGATAAACATAGGGGTGCATCTGTCTTTTTCAAACTGGACTGCTGCATTCTTAGGGTAAATTCCTAGAAGTGGAATTCCTGGGTCAAATGGTATTTCTATTTTGAGATTTTTGAGGAACCTCCATACTGCTTTCCACAATGGTTGAACTAATTTACATTCCCACCAGCAGTGTAGGAGGGTTCCCCTTTCTCCACAACCTTGCCAACATGTGTTGTGGTTTGTCTTTTGGATGGTGGCGATCCTTACTGGTGTGAGGTGATACCACATTGTGGTTTTAATTTGCATTTCTCTGATGACTAGCGATGTGGAGCATCTTTTCATGTGTCTGTTGGCCATCTGAATTTCATCTTTGAAGAACTGTCTGTTCAGCTCCTCTGCCCATTTTTTAACTGGATTATTTGCTTTTTGTTTGTTGAGGTGCATGAGCTCTTTAAATATTTTGGATGTCAACCCTATATCGGATCTGTCATTTATGAATATATTCTCCCATACTGTAGGATGTCTTTTTGTTCTACTGATGGTGTCCTTTGCTGTACAGAAGCTTTTCAGCTTGATATAGTCCCACTTGTTCATTTTTGCTTTTGTTTCCCTTGCCCGTGGAGATATGTTCATGAAGAAGTCACTCATGTTTATGTCCAAGAGATTTTTGCCTATGTTTTTTTCTAAGAGTTTTATGGTTTCATGACTTACATTCAAGTCTTTAATCCATTTCTAATTTACTTTTGTGTATGAGGTTAGATAGTGATTCAGTTTCATCCTCTTACATGTAGCTGTCCAGTTTTGCCAGCACCATCTGTTGAAGAGACTGTCATTTCCCCATTGTATGTCCATGGCTCCTTTATTGTATATTAATTGACCATATATGTTTGGGTTAACATCTGGAGTCTCTAATCTGTTCCACTGGTCTGTTGTGCCAAGTATTTTTATCTTAGTTTAAATAATAACACCCCAACACACATATACATCTGCATGAATTATCAATGATTTCCAAAGACAAAAAAGAGAAAAAACCTATTTAGGAAAAAATATATATACCCTAAAGAAATCATAATTTGCAGGGCTCTAACTTCCAGAATGAAGACAAATGTAACTGTTACTTAGAAGAACAAAGCTCCTAATTTGCTAGGATCTTTTGTTATAAAATAGTATATTTACTGACAAGTCCACTAACATGTTTTTACAAAAACAGGGGAACAAGGGCCTTAGGAAGTGCAAACAACCACAAATGCTGTTCCAAGACTTAAAGAGAGTGCAGTCAGCCACTGAGTGAAGTCTAGGACAACTTTGTAGCACTCATCATTGAGTTTGCTTACATGCAGTCTGCTCTTAGAGATGTTTAAGACCTCTCTGTAACAGGAAGCTGAATCTTAAAAGTATCTCACAGTTTTAAAGATCCCAGAACCCAGATAACCAGGGTAATTATTTGAGCTGTTTGAGCTCTCTCCCTCCAGTTGTTGTAGAACTGAGAACCCCCGCTTAAGAGGAGCATAAGCTCTACTTATCCCTGACTCACCAAGGCCTCCAGGTCCCAGTGTTTTCAATTTTCATAGTCTTGATAGGAGATGATTTCAATATCAAAATTTCTGAGATACATAATTGAAATTTTCCACTGTGATAACAGTGAAACTATAAACTTACTATAATATTAAAATAATTTTTGAAGTGTAGTATATTGCAGTTAGGTAAAAGTGTACTGATTTCTGCAATTTAATAGGAAATACATCAAAAAAAGAGATGGATTGATGGGTAGATAGGGTAATGGATAGTCGGATGGACGCATGATAAAGTATAGTGAAATGTTAGTGAATGTAAAATCTGTGTTATGTGTATAGATGTGTACTATAAAATTCTTTTGATTTTGCTGTAAGTGTAAATTTTTATTTTTATTTTAAAAAATTTGTTGTAAATTTAAAAATTAAAGGTGAGGGAGTATACTAATAGATCAATAGGGTCCTCTATCCTAGCGAGCCCAGACACATACCAATGGTTATAAGGGGTTTTGATGTTTGACAGAAGCAATATAAAGTAGTGGAGGATGATTATTTAATAAAGGTGCTGGAAAAAGAAGCTGTCCATAAAAAAAAAATTCCTACCTCAACTAGCCCTATTGTCTAGAGTTTTCCACTAAACTGCTCCAGGTCTGTTTTTTCTCTATTGTAACCCCAGGGCCTGGTGCTTACTAGGTGGTCACTAAATATTTGTTGAATGAAGGATATAGGAATGAAGACCTCAGTCCTGGAAGATACACTGTGTGTTGCAGAGTTCCTCTGATCTGTGCTGTTGCCAAGGGTTGGTGGTAAGAGCCAGGGAGCTGAGTCCTGAGGCCACCATCTTCCCTGTTCCTTGTCATCTGGGCTAAAGCCACTGTCACACCAACTCTTGATTGCATGTAAGCAAACTCAATGATGAGTGCTACAAAGTTGTCCTAGACTTCACTCAGTGGCTGACTGCACTCTCTTTAAGTCTTGGAACAGCATTTGTGGTTGTTTGCACTTCCTAAGGCTCTAACAAGTAGGACAGGGACGTAGGATTTGGGGTGGGGAGGGGGCAAGGAGGAAATAATAATGTAGGCATAAATGACTGACCCCAAGTTACAGATAATATATTCACAAAATATACATGACAGATATTTGCATTAGAAATGCATGTATAGTACATATATGTGTGTGAGTGTGTATGTACATGTGTGTGTAAAGAGATCGCAAAAAATTCTATTATGAACTTAGCCCAGTCTTACACACATTTCCTTTATAGCCCTGAAAAAGAAGACCAAGTTATTTCACAGTGAGATAAATTTGGCAAAAGACTCTTTGAACTACTTTCCCATATTGATTTGAAGGTTTTGTAGTCAGGACACACATTGTTCTCTGATGCTGGTAAATCATCTGCTTATTCTCAGCACACCAATGATAAAATGGAAAAGTTGCATGTGAATTATAGATACTCTACTTAGAGTTCCCATTTTGACTTGCTGAATCAATCAAAGTGTGTTTTGTTCCATTTTATCATAAACATTAGTATTTACATTGTAGTAGAGTCTAACATTATTATGTCTACTAAATCTTAAAAGTCAAAGAAATAACCTAAATAAAAGTGCTCTGTTGATCTTCAGTTTTCCTCAATTATAAAGTAAAGTGGAAACTTGGCAAATACTCTATATATTATGATGTATTACATAGACTGTATATTTTATAGATAGGTAATATGAAAAATATAAGTCTCTCACAAAAAGGAGCCCATTTTATCTTTGCTTAGATAAGCCAAATATGTGGCAAAGCAACTCTTCTGTTTATTTTAATATATAAATTCAAATAACCTTTTGAGTAAGTCAAAGAAGATAAAGTGTGGCCTATAAAAGAAATGTTTAAGAACAAAGATTCCTCCTACCTAAAATATTTGCTGTTATATGAATGAAATGACACGTTTTCCTTCTAGTGGTTTCATCATTCATCAACAGTAAAGTCAGCTCTTTATTCTCATGAGCATTAGAACAACCAACTGCAAATATGCTGAGTACAAATAATTTTTAGAAACACCAAACAATCACATGCATTTTAATGTTGTGAATAAAAGGTTGATGCCTAATAGGTTTACCTAGCAAACAAGCTATTGTAATATTATTCTACTGCCAGTACTATGTAATCACTACCATGAATGATATATGAACAGTTCTAGGATTTTGGAAAAGACCATGCACAGCCCTTATAAAGGTTGTGTTTATACAGCTTTGCCATAGTTAAGTAACCTGATTAGTTTGCATATTTGTGCAGCTGAAACCTGTACCCAAAGGTGAGTCTGCAGTTGTCCTGACTGAGGTAGTACACTCCTGAAAAAGGCTTACCTGGAACAGACATGTCACAACATGATTAGGATTAGGATGAGAGAAACTTCACCTTCTTAACATAAAGAATTTCCTACTTTAATCCTGTCTGTAACCAAGATGCCTATGATAAAATATATTGGACTTCAGGGTCTCCAAAGTAAGAGAGAAATTCTCATTAGCTTTTAGATTGGCTTTGTCCTAACTTCTAATCTTGTGGAGTAACAGTCATAAGCAAAACTAAAAGGCAGGTGGTCAGTGGTGACATGTCAAGGTTCAAGGTTCCAAAGGTTCTTCACCATTAAGAGACACACTGAGAAGGAGTTTTATGCCTACCAGTTAGAAAAGCTGAAGTACCTGAACTCTGGGAAGCACTGACTGAAAATGAACTTCAAATTGTTTGCCTTTCAATTCAGCTATTTAGACATTTGATTTTTGTTCTTCAACTATGGCAAAACTGTATAAACACAACCTTTATAAGGGCTGTGCATGGTCTTTTCCAAAATCCTAGAACTGTTCATATATCATTCATGGTAGTGATTACATAGTACTGGCAGTAGAATAATATAACAAAAAGAGCAGCTGATGGAAGGGCACAAACTGACATAAATTCAGTCTTTTGCAGAAATTGAGAACATAAAGACTTCTTAAGTACACAGTAACATTGGTGTAGTGGATACTGTGATGTGCCCCCCAAACTCCCAAATCACTGTTTATGACTAAGGCTGACTGTGGCTCACAGCTTCCCTGGGAACTGCCCTTCACAGAAGGTATATCTAAGATTATAACCCTTTCCCAGGGCTGCCAACATCCAGTGATTAGCCCTTCATCTCAATTAGAACAACTTTGATGGACCATCCCATAAAATCACTGAAGGCCTCTGTTGCAACTGCATCATGGCTCAGTGTCTCTGCTTAATACTGCTTTCCTCATTTACTTTCAGGTGATATTAATGAGCACATACCAGTTAACCTCCTGGAAGCACATTTCTGCCTCAGAGACTTTTCCTCTTCAAACCCAAACCAAGACATCTGGCAAAACTCTTGGGTAGCTAGAGTGGTCAATTAAGTGTGGAAGGTTCAGCATTCACAGTTCTCTTTTATCCCCCTGAGACTCTGCTAAAATACCAGTAAAGAAACATAAAAGTTCTAAAGTTGCAAGTGTAAGGAAAACTTGAAAGATCATCAGCAAATAGGATTTTGGCAAAATGTTGAAAATGTGTAACTGCCTAAACAGCTTGGAGCATGCTAAAACCTAAGCTTGTGGAGCAAAAAGCCAAGAAGTAAGTCAATTCTTCACACAGTATACCAGAAAGCCTCAGGGAAATGTAGCCACCAGGAGGTAAGAATACTGGGTAGAGTATAGGGTGATTCAGTTTAAAGTTTACATAGGGAACTGTTAAAATGCAGTTCTCCCCAATTGATGTGCCAGAAGGTTGTCCCCTCCCCCAGCACAACAGAAGAAAGTGCACTCTCTGGAGAAGTTGGACCAGAAAGGCTGTGGATTCAGGAACACCAGACACAGGTGAAGAGAGGGACAAGTTGCCTTACTGAAAACAGGGAGATAAAAGTCTACAGACTGAATATTGAGGTCACCCAACCCTACTCACCTCCAAAAAGATTGGCCACCACACTTATGTTCACCTTGCAAGAAATTAAAGAATTCCTCTCCAGGGAAACTAACCAACCTGAAAGAGTTTCTATGGAATGACATTTAGAATTCTCCTAATGAACTTGCTAGGTTCTGACCAATCACACAGTGCTGAAGTCCATTAATCTAAAACCCAACTCACATGCACAGAGCTTCCAATAAATGTTTAATTTCTTACTCAAATACATTAGAACACCAAGGGCCACCACACATTGGAGGAAATCCTCTGATATGAGTGGCACAGACCCAAACAAACCATGAAGAAAATTTAGAAAACAGAAGAAAACTAAGAAACAAAACAAAAACAGATGCTCAGAATGATAAGAGAAGATAGTACTCTATGAAGCAAGAACAAATTTAATGAAAATGTCCATTCAGAGAATAAAAATTCAGAAAAGCAAATATACATTTCAGGGGGGGATAAACATACTAAAGACATCAGTGCATACACACACACATATGCAATAACCAATAGAGGAATTGAAAATAAACTCGAGTCTTCCAAAAATGAGATCTAAAGAGATGGAATAATAAAACTAAAGAGATAGAAAATAAAGAAGAAAAGAGATGTACAGATAAAAAGAAACTGAAATTTGCCTGGAAGACAGAGAAAGACAAATACCAACTGATTTCCCTCATTTGTGGAGTATAACAATGAAGCAAAACTGAAGGAACAAAATAGCAGCAGATTCACAGACTCCAATAAGGGACTAGTGGTTACCAAAGGGGAGGGGTGGGGGAGACAGGTGGGAAGGGAGGGAGAAGGGCATTGTGGGGTATCATGATTGGTGCACATGGTGTGTGTAGGGTCACAGGGAGGACACTGTAGCTCAGAAAAGACAAATAGGGACTCTGTGGCATCTTACTACACTGATGGATGGACAGTGGCTGCAATGGCGTATGGGGGGCGACTTGATAATAAGGGTGAATGTAATAACCACATTGTTTTTCTTGTGAAACTTTCATAAGAGTGTATATCAATGATACCTTAATTTTAAAAAGTAGAACAACAACAACAACAACAAAGTTGCCAGGAAGAAAAATGCAAATCACATACAATGATCAGGACTCAGAAGGGATCAGACTTCTCAATGACAACAAGAGTGAGGAGACTGGGAAAATGCCTTCAAAATATCAAGAGTAGCTTTCTACTTCTGGTGGAGATTTGGAATGTGTTAGTAATAAACAATTAGGGCAAAAGGGAGGGATTATTAACTCCAAGATAAACAAAAAGTTGTTCAAGATAGGCAATGTAATTCTAGTGTGCTTTTTGGCTAAGCTCTGAATAATATTTAGGATGTAAGTACTGTATACTAATTTAACTAAAGAATGGTAATAGAAATACATTGGGAAGATAGGGGAAGACTATGTGTGTGTTGATTCAGATGAGAGGCAGTGTAAAAGTTATAACTTCATTTAACAAGAATAAATAATTAATAAATCAACAAACAGTACTAAAAGAATTATTTGAGACATGTAGGTAAATACCAGAAGAAATTGCCAAAAGAATTAAAGTGACTGACCTAAAGAATGGAAATGAGGATTGGAGTGGGTGGAGCAAGAACTTCTGTTGCACAACTCATAATTTTACTTTTAAACTATGAAGATGTGTTACTTTGATAAAAAAGTTTTTAAAAAAGATGTTCCAAAGAATTAAACTGTGGTATTAATAGAGTTTAGGGATTTTCTGTCTGGCCTGTGAAATGATTCTGTTGTGAAAAAACATTTGCAGAATGTGGGCCTTGAGGAAAGATGAATGATTTGGATGGGCATAAGGTAGAGAAATTTGGGGTGGGATCACATTACTTTGAAATTAGCAAATTATAAGGGGGGGACAGTGAAAAGGCCAGTTGACGAGTCACAAAGGTCAGCTGTGGGACAATGGAAATATCCTACTTATATTAGAGGAAGTCAGATAATCTAAGTCGAGGAATGTGAATTTGTTTGCATAAGAAGAAAAGTGAGTTGCAGGTTCTTGAGCAATGAAATAATGTGATAAAAGCATCGTTCTAGGAAATTTTATCTGAAAACTGTGTGTGAAATAGTTGATATAAGAAGGAATTGTTTGGTCTTTTTCATCATTACATCACCACCACCTATCACAGTGCCTGGCTCAGAGGAGAAGCTCAACCCATATTTACTGAATGGTCAAAGAGTAAAGAAGCTGGAAGCTGTTGTAGTAATTCAGGCATGAACTAATAAAGACTTGGACTAGGAAAGGGTAATGAAATAGAAAGGAACAGGTGCCTCTTGTACACATTTGAAAAAGAAAAATACTCTATTCCTATTCTAAATGCCTATGTTTAAAAAGTCATTTCACATTATGTATAAATTTTCTCATAGTAATAATGTTATAAACAGTTAAGTTATTAGAACCCCCCAGCTCTAATTAATCTAAAATATGGTCCAATCTAAGTACATCTATTATACATAAGCAACATTTTACAAGATAATTTCCAGGAGATAAATTTTAACTTCTGAGTTGTGGGTTATCATTCCAGTAATCTAATGCTATATAAAAAATTTTCAAAATTGAGTACCTTAAACCAGTAAGTATTTTATTACATCTTATTATTTTATGGGTTAGGAATTTGGGCAGGCCTCAGCTGGATGATTCTTCTGATCCAAAGGGTAATTCACAATCTCCAATTGAGATTACTCACTGGTATTCAAGCGGTGGGTGCGCTGGTCTAGACATTTCAAGGTGGCTTCCCTTGCAAGTGTGGTGCCTGGGTGGGGTTGGCTGGAAGACTAGAATAAGCTGAGACTCTTGAGCTAGAATATTTACATATATATGGCTTCTCCAGTGGGAATTTTCAGGGTGGTTGGTCTTAAGTGGTAGTTCAGAGCTCCCTGAAACAATGTTCCAGCAGATGAAAGTGTGGGCCAAAAGGCTTCTTCTCAACAATGCATACACTATACAGTGTCACACTTCTGCCACATTGTACTGGTTACAAGTAAGTCAAAGAACCAAACTTCAAGGACAGAGTCTACACAATAGTGTGAATTCAGGGATGCCTGATTCATTGGAGGACCAGCTTGGGTGGGTAACTTTCATGGTGGAGATTGAATGTTCTCAATTTGTGGAGATCCAAGTACCTCTCACATTTTCATAAGAGAAAGTTCCATTAATGGGTCTCAAACTGTACTCTTAAGGAAACCTACTCTTTCACCACCAATGTTGAATAATGTTTGGAAGAAATACTGGGATTAACTAGTTGGTGTTTTTCGATCAATCATTTGTTTCCATATGAAAGTATTTTTTTAAACCCTATTGTAAGAGGACAATTTTTAGAAATATTTTGTCTTCATATAGCATTTTTCTCCTTCCTGGCTCTGTACAGAGTTGGGCTCTTTGTGCTCCCTTGCCCAGAAGCATGTACATCAGATCTGAAAGCAGAAGGCTCTTGTGGACACTTCCCTTTCTGGATTTTGTTTTCATTAAAGGCTGAACTTCCAGAATCTGTGTGTGGGAGGAAGAGGGAAGAGTTGAATGGCAACTGAAGTGCCTTGAGCAGGAGAGGTACCCAGAGCTTCACAGCTTGGCCCTTCCATCCACTTCCTTTCCCTCCCCACACCCACAACATCTCCTGAGTCACCTCTTCAGGACCTCTACTCCATGGAGAATTTTAAAATCACTGCTCTAGGTCAATCACTTCTGTTTTGGGGAACAGATGGGAATGATGGAGTGGAAGTTGAGAAGTTCAGATATAGACATCATGTTTCTCTTCTGTATGTACAGGTGATGATGGAAATAGTGGAGTTATGGATAACTGGAACACTTTTAGCCTGGAAGTATGGAAGGATGTATCAGAAAGTATCATATAGTCATCAAAGCTCTAAAATTAAGTAGTTGAATTAAATATTGGCCAGTCCTTTAGAGGGTAATTAATTGCATCCCTGGAATTACAAATTTGAGATTAAGGTAGAGAATCCAGAACAAGGTGGCCTATAAGCAGCTGAAGAGATGGAAATGTTATACAGGGGAAAAGGTCAGAGGTGTAGATGAGAAGTTCCAGTAATTGTTGCAGAAATGAGCTGAGGAAGAAAAGAGCAGAAGGCTGAGTATAGAGCCTTCATGAGATCCTGCTGCAAAGGCTGAAAGCTGGTGAGCTGCCACAACCACCTTCTTTGCTTAAGCACTGCTGTTTTACTCACTGAAAACCTTGTTCTCTAAAATCATAGATTATCAGAAACTGCTCTTTGAAATTATAGCAGTAAGGATAAAACATTCCACTCTTGACTTTGGATCTAAGAGACAGAGAAGTGGCCTTAATTGATTTCCAAGCCAGGTGCAGAGCTTTGGGACAAGGAGTTTCTGAAGACAACATTCCACATTTATCTTAACTTCAGAGTTCCTAAGGAAGCAGGACCTTGGGTCCACTTGTAATTCAGACCTGCCGTCACAGCTCTGCTTTGTTTGGAGCCTATCAAAAAATGGCATCATTTAAACATTACCTAAGCTGCACACTTCCCCCAAAGCCCGGCAACAAATCCATCAATTCCCTGTTTTGGTGAGATGCCCGACGGGCTCACAGTGTAAGCTATCTTCCCCTCATAGAAGCTGATCAATACACCTGAATCTGTTGAACTGTGGATTAAGTTCTGGACGTATTAAGATGAGTGTGCGAGAACAGAGGCCACTGGAGGTTTTCAAAGGTCCAAACCTTCCTTTTACAATGAATCTAAAACTGGTAACCAGAAGAATGGCTATTTGTCTTGGCAGTTCTCTTTCCAAGGCAGTTCCACATGAAGAGCCACTGTGGTAACAATCTTCCAGAAACAGGAGGTGAAATCCTTACAAATTTCCTTTTCCTTTCTTATTCCTGTCTCCCCAGTCGCAAGCGCTTAAATGAGAGTCACGTCCCAGCCTTCCTTCCAATCTTCCTCTTACTGCCAAGCAACCTAAAAAGATGAGCTAGGAATCAAACACATACAACCTCCAGACCAAGTAGAAAGCGCATACTTCCTTATAGCAAGGCGGCATTATATTTAAGCAGCTACAACATAAAGTAGCTTTCACGAATTCCTTGTTCCCTGAAGACAAAAGCAATGTGCATCACCATCATCTCCGGGAACTCTACGGCGGTATGGGAGCTACAGCGGCTGCAGAAGAACCCAGGTTGCGCCTACGAAGGGCGTGCAGAGAAATCGAACTACGACCCCGGGGCGAAGAGCCGCGGCGACGGAGCCCGGCGCGGTCGCCGATTGGTCGCCGATTGGTCGCGGGCCCTGCGCGCCTGCGCAGTGCTCCTCCCGCACCGCCCCTCCCGCCAGCCCGTCGCGGATCTGCAGCCTCAGGAGTGATCGGGCGGCAGCCGGCAAGCCGGCGAGCAGACCGCCGGGCGGGCAGACTGTGGGGTCGGCCTCCGCTCTTCGAGGAGGAAAGAGGAGGCCTCTCTCCCGGTGTGCAGGCTCCCGCCTCAGGCCCTGCAGCCTGCCCAGGCCGGCGAGGGAGTCGCTGAGGAGCCGGGGACGCTCCGTCCGGTGCCGCCGCCATGGCTGCCATCATGGATCGGAAGTGAGCCTCTGGGCAACGGCTGCCGGCGCCGGCTCTTCGATTCAGGGTTCCCCAGCCACCCCTCCCGAGGGAAGCCCGACGCGGCGGACTGCTGACCCTCTCGGCCTTCGCGACCCTAGACCCTCCGCTCGGGCCCGCTTCCTCCGAGACTGAGCGGCGGGGAGTGGCTCCCAGCCTCGGGCCCCAGCAGCGAGGAAGATGGCGGACCCGGCCGAGTGCAACATCAAAGTGATGTGTCGCTTCAGGCCTCTCAACGAGTCCGAGGTGATCCGCGGCGATAAGTATGTCGCCAAGTTTCAGGGAGAAGATACGGTCATGATCGCGGTGAGTGGCCCCTGTCCCGCTTCTGGGGGCCTGGCTGGGCCTGGAGTCCGCGGAGGTGGCGGGGTGCGGACCTGAGAAAGGGCTGCGTGGTCCCCCACTCCGACCCCTCCAGGCTGGTGGAGTTTGCGGGTTCCGAGAACCCGGAGGAGGGGGCCTGCGAGGCGCCGCGGGTGTCCTGGGCCTCCCCCACCCCGGCCTGCGGTTCCGGGACTCGCCCGGCGCCTCGTCTCAGTCGGGGACACTCCCCCACCTGCGGCGCTGGAGGAGCTGTCCTGAGAGCTAGTTGAGTGAGTGTTTGCCAGTGTTTATATGGTGTGTGCGGCTCCTGTTGCTGATGCTGTTGGTGTTTTGGACTGCCCCTAAATGTAGCTTTCATAAAATATGTAACATGAAAGTTTAGCAGGGAAATTTGAGCTGAGACCAGCTCTACTGTACCATAAATCGTTTAAGATACTTAGTTTTATAGAAGTATGTAACTACATGTTGAACTGTATTGTTTCCCCCATGGGAAGAGGAAAAACTACATACAGCTACAATTATATACCTGTACATCAGATGTTTACCGACCCGCCTTTTGAGTGATGAATGGATTTTCCTGTTAACAAGTACAAATGGCGAATTGCGGACTGTAAAAAAGAAATAGTGGGTTTGCTTTTAAAATTGGAGAGATCAATTTTGTTTGATTTTCCAACAGATTTAGCCAGTTCAGATTGGGTCAAGTAAGTGCCCAGAAAGACCCATAATCTCACCTACACTCGGTTTTGTGGGCTAACAGTTTAGGAAAGAGTGTTAACTTTTTGTGTGTATATCAAAAGTATTAAAAAGCAAGTTTTTAAAAAAATAAGATTTGACCAGTAAACTCGGTTTGTTGTATTAGATTTCTACTTCTACAGTTAAGATCTACCTCGAAGAAAATTGATTTTAATAATCCCAAGGATGTTGAAAATACTCTTTTGTAGTATAAAACATAATGTAACTAGAGTTGGCTGATCATTTCCAGGTAGACCAGAATGTAAGGTTGCTTTTTTTTTTTTTTTTTTTTGGTAGCCTGATCTCTTTTATAGAAAGGTCTCTGAAAATAGCATTCCCAATTCATGGAGATTAAAATGGATAGTAAGACACTGCATACAGAACAGTGAACTATGACTAAAAATTAAATTCGTTTTTCTTGGTACTGCCATGTGGCAGAACTTTTTTCTGCATTGCTGTCCTCGTACAAAATTTGAATGTTAATTTTTTCTCTAATGGTATTCCATATATAGCATACTGTTTGAATAGTTTGATTTGGAAATAGGACAAAGAGGTCACAGGAGATACGAGTGATTTTAAAAGCATTGACATAAAAGACAGGACTAAAGTTCTTCAGAGTTTTTATGTGAAGGTTTCCAAAGCTCAGTTCTAGAAAATGAATGTCATAGCTCTATGTTGTTTGATAGGTTTTTGGCAAACAAGCCAGCCACTGCTGTGTGAAGACTGTCAGGCTGGTTTTTTGTTAACAAGTCCACAAGAAAAACTCTTGCTGTAAATGACATCATGGTGAGGCCAAGAAGTTAGCAGAGAAGTAGTCATCCTTTTCCTTTAGGATGGTATATGTTGGCAAACAGGCTACTAGTTTCTCGTACAGTTTTTGTGATGTGTCAGCCTCAGCAGTGGTTGACACATCAACACTATTTTCCTTTTAGACTTGTGTTAAGAACACCTTGCTTCTCCAGATTGTTCTGTGTGGTTACACAAAATCTGTATTAACAAAATTGTTTTGTTGGATGATAGAAATAAGATTTACAAAATGTGTCAGGATTAGCTTAGAGGGCAACCTCTGATACGGCCCCAATATGACATAAAATATGAGGAAAGAGATAAATTATCACAGGAAGCACAAGCTTGTTCTAGGTTCCTTCGGATAAAATAATCACAAGTTCCTTATATAAGTTTCCTTAGTAGTGTAAATAAATGATAATACTAGAAGTAATGTATTGGTGATTGAGTCGTGAAAGTAATAAGTGGTTGGCTGTTAGATAAACTGGTAAGCATATTAGTCTGTTTTTTAAAAAAGCATAAGCAAAAATACATTACTAATGAGTAACATAGTCTTAAAAAATGTAAGGCAACGTGTTCTTTTCAGGAACTAATCTTCATATAGTAAGTCATTAATTAATTACTGTGAAATGTCGTATTTTAAATTTGTTCTAATGAAATTTTTTTAAAAGATTGGGAATTTATAAGGATAGCTGGGAGGAGTGAAAATTTTAAGTCTCTTAAGTAAAATTAGCTCTTGGTTTGTGTTTTACTGGATCCCAATCCTGATTCCAAATAAATAGTTTAAGAAGGAATTGCTGCAGTGCAACATTTAACACTATTTTAAACATGTTTTCAAAACATTTTTTACAGTCTTATGGATAAATCAAAGAATAAGTATTTCAGTTTATGTCACTGAAGTATAAGTATAGACAGTACTCCCATAGAAAATAATTTTTAAGGATTCTGGTTTTCATCTTAAATTGTTTCCAGTATTTTGTCCAAACTTTCTTCCTGTTACTTGTGTAGTCAGTGATTTTAATACAATGTAACCTTATGACAGTTAAGTCTTGTAATCCTACAGTGTTTCTCTGTGTTTTGCAGCCTTTTATACAGGTGTTTTTTGTAATTAAGTGTTTGGTGAAGTGATATAAATACCACATTTTGAATGAAAGCAGTGAATTATCTTATGAAACCTTTAAATGATACAAATAGAATCTATTTGCTTTAAATAAGAAAACTCGTCACCAGTAAAAAAGAAAAAGGACAAGGGAAACATCTTACGTAGTTCAGCTGAGTCTGCTGATAGCACCAGTAAAAAACTAATGCAGAAAAGTATTCCTCTTTCTATCTGTGCATCGTAGAGGTGGGACATGTGTATTTGCATCGTTAAGTTTCTTTACTAATCATCATTCCTTATGTGGTTGGTATATTGTAGAGGATGTCAGAAACAAAGCAGGCTGTGGGAGTTCATTGAAGTGAGAGGGGAGTAAACCGAATTAAGATCATCTTGCCCAGTTCCTTGCCTGCTGGACAGTATGTTCTCTTTTCAAGTGAATGATGATTTCATGCTTGATCTTGATTACCTTCTGATTATTAAAAGAGAAGGAGCCATCCATACATATCTTTAGAGTCAGGAAATGTTAGCCCATAGTTGAAACTAAGGAAAATCTAGTATGATATAATCCCATGTGATCTGAGGATCACTATTCAGAATTCCAGAGAAAGGCATATTCCTGCCAGAAGGGTGTCCTTTATAACCAAATTTGGTATTCAGCCTGGTCTCTGCAGATTCAAACAGGAACCACTTCACTTAAGAATATCTAAGGTATGGTTGCAGTGCAAATAAACTTAATTCCTGTTTGGTTTTGGCCCCTTGAAGCCTAAGATAGATATGAATACATTTTGTGCCTTGGGGTATTTTTGAAGATACATAGAAACAAAGGCTGAGTAATGTACATTTCAAAGCCAAGAACCATGTTTTTAAAATATAAATGTCCAACCTGTGAGTTTTCTTTTGTGTAGTTTATTTGAAAAAAATTTTCAAATTATTTCTCAGATTTTTTAGTTAAGAAATATGCTTTAATTATAGACCATTAACAGTAGTTTTTATGGTGGTCTTGCTTTTCATCCTAGGAAGCAAAGGGTCAGTTAATAACTTTATGGCTAGCTCTCTAATCAAAACATTTGCCTTTCTTAATACAATTATAACTTAGTTTCAGAATTAATATAAGACAATTTGGCAACTTAATGCTAACCACTTAATTTTTATTTAACAGTGATAAAACTTCTGAAAAAAACAGTGAATTCTAGTTTAATTTTTTTTTTGTTTGCATGTTCATATTTTAATAAGGTTTGTAGTGGTAGTTTGCATATTTGCTCTAAGATGATGCTAGAGTAAACAGCTGTATACAGCACTTTTGAGGCAGGCTTTGTTAACTACCCGTTATTTTGGGATATCTTTCTAAACGGTTTGTGAGCACTGTCTTTCAGTGTAAAGATGGGGGTATCACTTGAAGCTCAGTAGTGTTTTTCTAGTCTTTAAATGCTTGCTTATTTATTTTTGAGGGAGCAATTAGCTTCATTCTATGGGCTATTTTCTATTGATTTTTTTCCTTGCAAGCAAAATTAGAATTAATCATTGTTTAATTTTTGCTTTTGTACTGTTTTTTTACTTATCTGTTATTAACTGTATGTTTTGGCTAGTTGCTGTCTGTTTTTGACTCTTACCAGCTTGTGAGTTTTTAATGCTACAGCTGTCTCCATTTCAATTCAGTTAACATTACTTGGTCACTTATCTTAGAATCTGGTGTATAGCTTCTTAGCTTACTAGTGAAGACTCTACCCAGGCTTGTTCTCTATTATTATTTAAACCCTACAGTTTGTATTAATTAAATATCATTTCTAAAATTGTTACTTATTTATAGTATCTGATACCTTGTAGGTGCTAAATAAATGTTTGCTGGATAAATGAAGAGGAAAATTAATTTTTGTATAAAAAATAATAGCATGATTTATCTCTGGGTGGTGATTATTATTTTTATTTGTCTTCAGAATTGTTTATCATGAATACTTCTTGTACATACATCAGTAAAACAGTAGATAATCTTTTTTTAGCCACACCTGTAGAGGTGAATGTTAATATCTTAGCAAAATCTTAGCATAAGGGCACTGTTAGATATATCATAGGCATAGAATAATCAGACATTGAAACCCTACTTTTAATTGATGCCAAAGTGAGGGTATCTTAGTATATCCTTCAGGAATGCTGTCAACTGCTGAGGGAAAACAACTAATAGTGGTGTGAATAAATAAGAGGTTATTTTTCTCACATAAAATGTCTGGAGAAAGGCCCTTAGTGCTACTGCTTACTGACTTTGTTACCCTGTCATCCTTAGTTAGTGACTTTTCTTCATACTGCAAAATTGATGCTATAGCTCTACATGTTCATTCCAGAAAGGAGAGAGGGCAGATTCAGCTGAGAAGGTCCTTTTTATTGAGAAAATAAAACCCTTCTCAGACCTCCCAGCCGACCATCACTTACTACATAGTATTCAAAACTGGAGCGTGTGGGCACTAGTTGCCAAGAGACTAGGCTAGCTGTTGGTTAGCTTTCCAGGGGAAGGGGAATTGAGAATGGCTTTGAATAGTCAGTCCTATAGGAGGTCTGCTTTATGGTTATTGTTACTGCAAGCTTTGGGGAGGGGGATTGTGGGATGTAGTTTCTAAAAAGTGGAGGCCTTTTTTAGGTAAGACCTAGGAAGTTTTCTATAATGTTGAACGTTTTGGTTGGGGGAGGGTCATGATTGTTTTGTATTTTAGGGTCCAGCTTCCTTTCTTAATTTTAGAAGAGACTAGAGAGCAGGCATATACATATTTTTTTAAATACCCAGAACCCCCCTACCTCACTCTTATCTTTAGATGATCACTTTTCTCTCCTAGATTACTAGATTGTTCATTCATGCCAGAATTTAACTTCTTCAGGTCTTGCCCATCTTAAAGTATCTTCTTAGACCCACACCAGAATTTAGCTCTCTACTTAGTTACCTCACAGTATTTTTTCAACCCTTTCCCGTCTGGCCTTTGTCACTGGATACTTTCCTGTTTTGCCTTGCCCTTGCAGCTATATTTGACATAATCACTCCCTCCTTGAAAGTCCTTTCTTAACTACTGGATGTTATACTCTAATTTTTTTCATTCCATGCCTCTGGCTGCTTCTTGGGCCATATCAGCAGTTCTCTAAATGTGTCCCCAAGATGGAGTCCCCAAGATCCTTTCTGGGGGCCTGCAAGGTGAAAACTATTTTCAAAATGACTTTAAGGCATTATATTCCCTTTTCATGGTGTTGGCATTTGCATTTGATCTTTAATCTACAACTTCTTTTGGTTTCTTGAATGCTACAAGCTCCTTTCTCCCTTATAATCCTTAAGCATCCAATTGGTAGACTATTTCTCCACACATAACCCTCCCTCATGACTAATGCAGAGGAGAGCACCAGGGAGCTGTGTGCTACTTATTCTTCAGTTCTTCAGTGTCCCTTCTCCAGTGTTTCCTGGTATTCTGCCTTCCCCAAATTCAGGTTCCCCTGTTAAATGCTCTCATAGCACTTTAATAGCACTCTGCTGCATGAGTCAGATTTTCAGTCGCTTAATTGTGTGTCGGATGTCTGTCCCACTATTACTTAGGCTCCACTAAGCAGAGATTGAACTCTGTCTTGGTCATCATTCTAGCATGATGTCTAGCATACTGGGATTCCATAAGTGTTTGTTAAGTGAGTGAGTATAGTAGAAAGCTGAATGGAGTAGAGGGAAGAGCCTGGAATGGAAAGACAGGAGATTGGGGTTTGAATTTTACTTTGTCATTAACAACTTTTGTACCTTTCAGGATTCTAGTTTCCCTATCTGCAAGGTGAAATTAGTATTGAAAATAGTGTCTCAATACCTGCCAGAGTACACTCATTAAGTAAAAGTTCACTCAGCAGTATTGGAGTGCCTACCATAGTAGAGTGATTTACTGTGCCAGGCCCTGAAAATACAACAAAGACTAAAACAGACATTCTTGGTTTTGTGGAGTTTATTCTGGTAGATTTGTACTTGGTGATTCCAGAGGTCCTTTCCACACAGACTCTGTGACATGAAGTGATGCATAGAGGGTATCCTATTTGGAAGGTTAAATAGCTAATGACATCTTAAAGGAACTTAGAAATGTCCATTCACCTTTAATTTTGTTTAGTTGAACCCTTTATTTCTGTTTTTCAGTCCAAGCCTTATGCATTTGATCGGGTGTTCCAGTCAAGCACATCTCAAGAGCAAGTGTATAATGACTGTGCAAAGAAGATTGTTAAAGGTAAGTATATTTAACCCAAGTTGTCCCAGCAATAAGTAACATTTGTTTGTGATCTTCCCACTTATTTTCACTTTTTCATTTTCACTTACTTCCCACTTTTTCATTTTAATGCCCCTTTCTTCTTAGTTAATTGCAGAAGAAAGTTGCTTAAATAATTAGAAGGTAAAATACAATTAGTAAACATACTATTACTCAAATTCCATGGTCTTAATTTATACACAGTATCTAGTGAAGAGTATCGTGAGAATTATAGCATAACCCACTTGCTCTTGGAAGATGAATTTTTATTAGATATTCCCAGGAGAGTTTCTAAGGTAGCAATTCTAGAAAATGAAATGAAAATAAAATGGCTAGGCAGGTTTCTGAAAAGTAGTCAAAAATGGCCATCATTCCATTCCTTTGATATTCCTTCCCCAAAGACTTGTAGTCAGTAGAGAAACCCTTGAGGAATTTAACAGGGTTACGAAGGGTGAGAAAAGTGTGTACTTTTTAGCTAATATTAACTTATACTAAGATATTGTTCAAGGTTGTATTTTCTAAAACTATAGGACCCTAGAACTGAAGAGGGTATTAAGTGATTAACTGGACTTTCTCTTGCTACAGAAATCCCTTTTTTTGAGAGGATCTTAACATTAAATAGCCATTACTTTATGATATCATTTTTTTTGACAGCTCTAATTGTTAAAAAGTACTTCTTAGATTGAAGCAAAATCTTGTAGCCTTCACTGGGGTAGAGTGGTTGGGATTCATTATAAAAGTGAACAGGTTATGATTAAGTAAGAGTATAGAAAATCACCTAGTAACAGGAGAAGGTAGTTTATGGATAAAAGTAGGTTCATAGGTGCGACGGAGGGGAAATGTAGGTTTCTCTTCATAAGAATTCTATTTTGTCTATGTTACAAGGAGCAAACTCATCACAGCAAGTGACGATGGGGAAGGCAGTTCTAGAAAAAGGTACAGAAGTGAGAGGATTAGGGAAATGTGGCAGTATTGCCAGGCAGCATAAGGGCCCACTTGAGGTTAGCTGCCAGAGGAGTTAGATTTATGCATTTGGGTTTTGCCAGATGAGTACAAAGGAGGAAGAGAAAGGCAAGAGAATTGAGGTTGTAGTCAGGAGAGTAATGTTAATGCTGAACCATGGAATCTTAAGTGGGTGAAGGGAGGGCAAGGGTGCCAGGATTTGAGGGACAGTGGAAAATGTGATAAGATTGGTATGTTACAGTTCAGTGGAGCCAAGGTTTGTTGGAATCAGGTGGGTACTAGAAGGAGTAATAGGAGGTAGATGCTTAAAATTTAGGTGGTTATGAAAAGATCCAGATTATCATGATGGACAAGATCATGGAAAAATTAGGTCAAGGATCTGAGAAGCCAGGGTGTTTTAGTGGGATCATCTACTACATGATAATTCATCAACCAACAAGAATTATGTAACAGGAATGGTATCAGTGAGACACAGTGCCCTGGATGCTGAAATCTTCATAAAATGAGAGAGAATTAAACTTGAGATTCTATAAATGATTGCAGCAAAGAGGAATAGACAGTGTCATCTTTTGTTGTCGGCCTCAAATAGTTTCCCAAATGCATCTCAGTTATATTACCTTCCTTCATTTTGACATACTTTTGTCTTAAACAACCTAAGATTACATTAGCTCTTTTAATAATATTAAGTTACAGATTCATGAACTCAGGGACAATTTAAATGTACAGATCATTTTTACATCTGCTGTAGCCAACATTAAATCACAATCCACATTTGAATATTGGAGTACTTTAATCTAAATATAAGTCTTTAAAGTGTAGGTTCTATTTTCTTTTTAGCTCTTGACCATGTTTTGAGTTGTTTTTATAGTTACCTTATTAGGGATCTAAGTTGGCTGTTAGCACATTTGATAAGTCTGTTATGGTATCAGACACCGAAGTTTTATTTTTTTAAGGTCCTTTATTTAAGGACATTGGAGTTTGAAAAATATTACTCTAAATCATTTGTAAAATACTTACTGGGCCATGGCCTTAGCCTAGTCTCTAAAACTGAAAAAAGTTTTGGCAATTAATTAAATCATACTGGGTATTCAACCAACTTTGGATTCTCTTACTGTACAGTTGTCTAGTTCTTAACTTGCGAACGTATCCCTGAGAATATGATGAAAAGCTTGGGTCCTTTTCTGAAATCATGACACATGACTGGCATTTCTCCCAAAGTATCAGTTGAGTGACCCTTTTTGAAGGGAAAATGAGGATAGTTCAACCATAGCTCTTCCTTAGTGCAATTTTGTTAACACTTGTTGCAGTTCCTAGAATCTGTTATTTTCCCCTTTTTGAAAGTGATATATGACATTTCAAGTAAGTTATCGTCTATTACTTTCCTTCTTTATGGCTTTTAAAAGGTACACATGGTAGCTGTGAGGTTTTTATCCGTGGAATATAGTTCTCTATTATCTAGAAACTTAGGTTCATTTAAAACAGTTCTTTGGTTGTCTTACCCATCTCAGCCTCACTTTCTCTTGATAGTGTTTATTCTGTTCCTTTTGAGGATGATGTTGCAGAAGATGGAAGAGAATAGGCATGCCTCTGTCTTACATCATCTATTCTAGGCAGTGCAAGTCTACTCATTATTTTTTTTCTGAGTGTTTTTAAAGCTCTTTTTATTTTTAGGGCCTTAGTTTTTGGTTTGTTTTTGTGAGACTGACTTGTCCTGCCTCTCTCATACTATTCTGGTGATTTTTATCTCTTTTGTGCATCCTTGGTTATGTATGTAGTTTAGGTTATGTAAATTTCCCTTCTTGCCACAAAATTTTGGTCCCTTTCTTCATCAGCAAATTTCTGCTGCTTTGCCATTTGGAACCAGGTTTGCAGGATGGTTAGGATTGAGGACAAGCTTTGGAATCAGACAAACCTAGGTTGAAGTCAAGGCCCTACCACTTTCTAGCTTTGTGACCTTTGACAAGTTAACCTAACCTTTCTAAGTCTGTATTTCTTCTGCAAAATAAGGGTACTGAGATGATTTAAAAAGATGATTCTTGGAAAAGTTCTTCACCCAGGGTCTGGTTTGAAGTAAGCATATAAGAGATACCAACTGCTCTTTATTTCCTCTATCTTTGAGAGAAGGTCCTGTCTTCTTAATTTAATCAGCCATACTTGTAGTTGGGATAACTCATAGCCTAAGATACTTTTACTCTACAAAAGTAGACTTCAAACAGTTGTTATATTAGAATGTTTCTGTAGCTCTCTCTTGCCAGCTTTGTAATTTATATTTGAAAAGTATCACAGATCATTACATCCACCTGGCTGTAACTTAACTCCTTTTTATCTTCTCCCAAATGCTATGTCATTTTGGAGGAGCCTAGATATAGTAGCTGGTGGCACTTGGCCTTGACAAGGATATGAATGTGACAAAGTTACCAGTAGATAAAGATTTAAGGGGTTGGGGGACAGGTGGTTGGTTCCTGGTGTGGAAATCAATGAAATATATGGGACAATCACTGGCAAACAGATGAAGTGGAAAGCCATGGTTAGAAACTCATGGTAGGCAAGGATCAGCAAAATGATAGACAAGATGGTACTTCTTTTGAGGTGTGATTTGACCAGAAAGCAGCTGGTACTCTCTGGGCCCCTGACAGTCCACTGAGCTTGCATTGTTTTAATAAATTTTTGTGCAGGTGTGTAACTTTATTATGTATAGGGCTATTACTACCTTTCCCCTTTTGTAGATTCATTAGATAAGGTTTTTTTGAATAAGGCTTACCCAGTTTTATTCTCTTTTGAATTTTATATCTGAGTGTCTACAAGTTTGTTTCCCTTGTATGAAGTAGTTGTCATTTATTCAGTACATACCATGTGCCCAGCATCATACCAGGCCTGCATAGAATCCTGTTTCCCTCTACAGTTTGCTGACCTGGACTCTCTGCCACTGTATCCACCTATAATTTTCCAGATGTAGCTTGCCATATATTTATTTCAGTCCCTGTGTTCCTTGAGAACATAGTGAAGTGGCTAAGACCATGGTCTCGGTTTACACGCTGGTGAGGAAAGCAGACAAGTAAATGGACAGTCGCAGTACACAGTGATAAGCATTATGATTAAGTGCAGATGCTCTAAGAACATATAGACTGTTACCCAGATTTATTTGGGGGTGGGTTTTGGAGTTGGGATGGAGGAAGAAGTCAGTCTTTAAGGATGCACAGAGAGTAGGAAAGAGAGGGACAAGTGTCTTCCAGGCAGAGAGATAGCACATGGGCTAAGGCATGCCCACATGAGAAGAGGATCACCTGGGTGAGGAACAGCATACATTGTGGTGTGACTGAATCACATGGAAGTGTCAGATTTGACCATTTTTACTAACAAATACAGCAATATGAGAGGAAGGGTGGTGGGAGATAGCTGAAAAAGCAAACAAGAGCCAAATCAGAAAGTGCCTAATTTGATCTGATTACAGATACGTGATCTCTAGGATTTTCAAATAGAGGAGTATTATTGGTATTTATTTAAAAATCCATACTTAAGATTTGTGCATTTCATTATATTTTACCTCTGAGGAATAAAATTACAACATACTGATTTCTAGTTAATGGTATATGCATGATGTAGTATCTAAGTATAAATGTATTAAGGTCTGCAGTTCATTTTGAAATGCATTAAAAATAAGATGGGTAGATACATGATTAAAGCAAACAGTAAAAGGACAGAATATTAATGGTAGAATCTGTGGTACAGATTGTTCACTATGAAATTTACTCAGTTTTTCTGTATGTTTCATTTTCTTTAATAATAAAATGTCAGGGATTAAATCACTAGGAAGCAGAGTTGGGAATGGATTTCAAGGTAGGCAAGAAGTGATTCTTTACATAATTGATACAAATGATACTACTTCATTGATTAACATGGCATATCTAGAAATCACCTGATTAGTCATTATTATATCCCTTGCACCCGGAACAGAGCTTGGATCATAGTGAGTCTTCAGTAAATATTTGAATGTTGAATATCCCATAATCTCTGTAATCATATAAAATTTTTAGTTATGATTGAAGTCCCAAATACAAATGCATTGCATGCATCTCTTATCCTAGGAACTCTCATGCTACTAATGTGATCTTGGGAAAGTCACTTAATCATTCACCTGCCAATATTTATTAAGTATTTATTGTAGTAGTTACTAGCTAATTGGATTATATCATGATTGGACCTTTTATAATGTAACAAAAATTTGGAATCTATCCTTAGGTTTTGTATAACTTAAGCATATATAAGATCTTAAGATCTTATGCAGAGGATGTGATACAGACATACTGAGAACAATTATATATGAAGGAAGTGAATTGGAAAAGGTCTAGTGCTTTTTTCTCCAGATTATTTTTTGCAGTACTTTTGTACTGCAACCCATCCTTTTAAATACAGTTTTTGAAATTATTTTGCTTCCCTTCATAAAACATATTTTGAAGGAAAGTTTCAGATGTTTGGAATCTCTTAAAATCTTCCCAGGGAAGAAAGTACTGATGCCTTCTGTAAATGCTTCTGTATGATATCTCTTAGTATCTAGTTAATTGTGCCCAATGTTGGGATTGTTCTTTTTTCCTTTCTTTTTTTAATTCAATTACTAATTTAAAAAACAAGGATTGGCTTGCTTACTAATTTACTCTCCACTGTTAGCATCTGCTGTTTCCAACTGAGGCCTTTCTATTTTACTTTGGCTTCCTCTGCATACAATTTTGTAGCACCTTTCTTGTTGCCAAACACAAAAAAGAACAAACTGAATCCCTGAAAACTGGAAATCAAAAGGTCACCATGTTCACTCACATTTTCTTTTTTTCCCTCAGCCCAGTAAAGGAAAACACTTAAATGTTAACGTAGGGTACACAAAGGGCTGGAAAAGATTTTTTTTTAATTTCACATGAACTTTGATAATTGGTTTTCGTGGTAGAACTGGGCTTGTTATACTTTGTATAAGGAGCACTGTTGTATGGGTTTGTAACACCAGTTAGTTGTCCTTTTTCTAAAAGCTAATTTATATCTGTTTGAAATTGGCAAAATGTTTTTTTCCTTTAGGTCACATAAAGCTTTGAAATAAAGATGTAGTGACATTGGAAGTATATACTGACATAAGAGATGATTATAAGCAATAAGGTTTAAAATTTGTTTCTTACCACAAAAAGTATTCTGGGCTGGAGAGAAAGTAATTGCTTAGATGGGTCATCACCAAGAAAGTTATTAATATATTTTTAACTTCTTTCACTTAAATGTTTTTATAGTAACTCTTTCATGTACTAAACTTTGACTTTGATGGACTCTTTCATTGGTGTAAAGAAAATCTGAATCTCCCTCACCATTCTTCCACAAATATTAGGCACATTTGATTATGCATGGATAAGGAACAGGTTAATATGTGTGTGTGAATTTTTTCAGACTGTTTTCTAACATTCTTCAGTAATTTCTTAAGAATCTTGCTTAAGGAAAAAAATCCCCTGAAGTATAAAATCTCTGAATTTCTCATAGATGTACTTGAGGGATACAATGGAACAATATTTGCTTACGGGCAGACATCCTCTGGGAAGACACACACAATGGAGGTAATATTTTATAATCTGTGCTTGGATGTACAGTACAGATAGTAAATTCATTCATTATTTATAAAATTATTTTACCATGCTTAAACATCTTTGTTTACTCTTTTTTCTCTGTTATAGCAAATACCAGTACCATCATTAGAATCTAATCACTTTCTGAGTTTGAATAGTGAAACTGTATGTAGCTTTGTTTTATCAACATAATACGAAATTTACGAACATTTTAGAATTAAAACAATTTCTGTCAACTTACAATAATGGGAAATTTTGAGTGCTTAGGTGTTAGCAATTCTATTCAGAGTAATTAATTTTTTCTTCTTTGGTCCCCCACCCCTACCCTACCCCTGCCAAATATCTGCCACTCTTCTAATAAGAATGTATCCACAATTATTGGTGTTGCTGTTAAAACAGCTGTGGACCTGCTTAAGCTTTGCTACTAGAAAAACAGCCTATGATCTTCTGCCAGTGCTACAGAACATCTTTTATTGTTTATCTGAGCATTCTATGTAAATGACCACTTGTTTTAGTGTCATCCATGTTACTCATTTTCATAGAGAAGAAGGACATTACTAAGATTTGAGTGGATTTCCCTTGAAGCAGAAGGAACAATGCAGATTTATATGGAAGGAAACTAAAAGCTTTTTCTAGAATATGTTCATTTATAAGCATGGATAATTCATGATTAAATGAAAGGTTAAGATCAGTTGGTAACCCGTGTGGTTGATATATACTGTATTTTTCTGTATCTCAACAAAACATGTCAGAGTTGAATTGCTTTTTTTAGATAGAGAGTGGTTTTAACTAAACAATGGCTACAATTACAATTCCTCTCCTCTCTTGACTATAAATTGTAGATTGGAAGTTTTGATTTTTAACTCATACCTTGTTTGTTTAAAAGTCTAGTTTTGTTTTCTGTAGGGTAAACTTCATGATCCAGAAGGCATGGGAATTATTCCAAGAATAGTGCAAGATATTTTTAATTATATTTACTCCATGGATGAAAATTTGGAATTTCATATTAAGGTAAAAACCTTGGGGAACGATTGTTCTTTTTTACACCTAGAATAATTCTGTTCCAAAAAATAAGTGCTTTTTTAAAAACATTGTTAAATATTTTAAAAGGTTATTCTATAGACAGGTATTATTGAAAGATCGTTAGAGTTAATAGAATGATTATTAGATAACCTTAAACAAGTTAGCTGAGTCTCTTTTCCTTACCCTCCTTCTCTGTAAAGGTATTTGTTTTACTATAGAACTCAAAGGTTCTTAATATTATAACTAATCTAATCCATTTCAAATGGCGATATATAATGAAAATTGTTTTTTAGTTACATAAGCAGTCAAATGAATTTAGGTCTTCCTAATAGAATGTTTGCTGTGGCTGAGTTGTTGCTAACTTTCTCCCCAAGTCTGGATGATGCCAGGCACTCATATCCCAATAAATATTTAATGAATAAGTGAATAAATTACTTTATAATTTTAGTTGGTTTATCTTTTTTCCTTTATTTCTCTTAAGGTTTCATATTTTGAAATTTATTTGGATAAGATAAGGGACCTATTAGATGGTAAGTAATCTTGCTCTCTGATCATTTTAAAATAGCACATGTTAGTAACTTCTTTTAGTAGTAGTGTGCCATTTCACAGTTACCTACATGAAATTGGCTTAAATTATAGGAAACAGAGTCCTGAGCTTTCATTATCTTATGAGTTGTCAGTTAAGTATTCTCCTTGGGCAAACCAACCACTCTGGCTTAATGTTCTGATTTCCAAAATGAGAGTGGTAGAGGTTATATTGGACCTAAAATTCTATATTACATCATTGGTTTTATTTAAATCTCCTATTTCTATAGCATCTTGCTTTAATAGTGATGTTTTCATCTTTTTAAAGTTTACCTATTGCTCTCAGGCTTTGTGAGAAAGGAAATCAATTGAATTAGCTATTTCATACCCAATATTCTAGGTTAGGAGTATGTTACTAATGTTACTTATTTTTCTTCTTCAGTTTCAAAGACCAACCTTTCAGTTCATGAAGATAAAAACCGAGTTCCCTATGTAAAGGTAATTAAAAGTAATACAGGCGAGAATTATAACTATGTATGGTGACAAACGTTAACTAGACTTATTGTGCTAATGATTTTTCTTTATGTAAAAATATTAAATCATTATGTTGTACACCTGAAACTAACAAAAGTTGTATGTGAAGTATGCCTTAATAAAAAATAAATACATTAAAAATAATAATAATATAGGTGATTGTTTAGAAAAGACCTGTAATGGAATTTTTTATAGATATTGACATAACTTAAAAAAAATTTTACAGGGGTGCACAGAGCGTTTTGTATGTAGTCCAGATGAAGTTATGGATACTATAGATGAAGGAAAATCCAACAGACATGTAGCAGTTACAAGTAAGTAGAATAATTAATAAATACTAGTCAAGGTACAAAACTGCCTTAAGATATCTTTATCACTTGAGTAATTAGAAGATTTTTCTTATGTAAAATAATACTATAGAAATTATTAGCAAGGGAAAGTCATGTTTGTTTATAGTTTGTATCCTGTAATTTCATTGCAGATATGAATGAACATAGCTCTAGGAGTCACAGTATATTTCTTATTAATGTAAAACAAGAGAACACGCAAACTGAACAGAAGCTGAGTGGAAAACTTTATCTCGTTGATTTAGCTGGTAGTGAAAAGGTAAAGTCTTTTATATTCTGATGGAATATATCTAAGCATTTTTATAAACTTTAGCTTGAATTTGGACTTGTACATTATTCATTGTTACATCTTGAAAATTTATCAAATTGGATTTGGTAATATTTTTGAGTCTTTGATGCTTTACAAGTATGTAAACCAAGTAATCAGTTGCAGATAACTGTCATTTGAGCCAGAGTCCAGGTCAACCAGTAAGTGTTACTTTGGCTTAAGATGTATGTTTTTATTGAGAACTTGTTCAACATATGTCATTATGAATTTTATTAGGTATTTTTTTCCTAATTTTTAGTATCTATTTTATCCATATTGGCAGTGGGCTCCTTGTAAGAACATGGTTCTACATGTTGCCTTCCTAGGATGATTATTTAATTCTTAGAGTTCTATACAGCTTATTCTGGTTTATGGCAAAATCAAAATAAGTAACCTCTGTGAATATTTTTGCTGCTCTGCTAATTTTGTTTCTTCTGATTAGAATGACATACCTGTTCCCTTCTACCCAAAAATCTTAAGTCTATCTCTAATTTTGCAAAATCTGAGAGGCCATTTCTTTAGCCAGTATTGCTAACGTATTATTGTATCATATCTTTAACAATATTGTTTTACATTTTTTTAAAGAAGCAGATTTGCTTTTATTTCGAATTCAGTCTCTGTTTTCTAATGGTTAAAATGTCAACATTAATGCTTTAGCAAATCTTAAAAGGCTCCTCTTTTCTAATGTAGATTAACAAACTAATACACTTCAAATGTACATGTAAATTGCTCATTTTCAAGATTACACACTAGAAATAAAATTTGGTATCTCCTTAAGCACATTCTTACCATGCAACCAGTTACTTGACCAAGTTTTCAGAAGAGTAATACTCAAGAAATAGTGATAGTTTAAATATTTGTTAGATAAAATTATGAAGCTTTCTTTTTTGCTGATTATTGATGAGCTGAACTTTTTAGAAAATTCAAAGAAATAATCTTAAACTTGAAATTCTGTTTCATTCTTTTGAAATCTTATCTGTAGGTTAGTAAAACTGGAGCTGAAGGTGCTGTGCTGGATGAAGCTAAGAACATCAACAAGTCACTTTCTGCTCTTGGAAATGTCATTTCTGCTTTGGCTGAGGGTAGTGTGAGTATACATGTCTTCTGTTTCCCTTTTGTTATCTCACGGAGATGTGTATGTGTATGCATAGATGTGAATGAAAGCAAGATTCACTGTATTTGAGTCAGAGTATATAAATTAGTAGTTTTTTTCAAAATTCATTAGTATGTATATCATTTCCCATCTTAATATTAAGCAGTTAAAATAACTGAAATCACTTTGTAACTTACTTAAAGAACCGTATTTATATAACAAATTTTACTATGTAGTCTTTTGTGTTGTTTTGTTTTTGTATGTAGACTTATGTTCCATATCGTGACAGTAAAATGACAAGAATCCTTCAAGATTCATTAGGTGGGAACTGTAGAACCACTATTGTAATTTGCTGTTCTCCATCATCGTACAATGAATCTGAAACAAAATCTACACTCCTTTTCGGTCAAAGGTTTGTGGTTAATACAAAGTCTAAATGGAGACAGGCCTCTTGTTTATTAAATTTAGGAAAATACCAGGTAGATATTTTTCAATTTGGTGTATATTGTTAGTGTGCCAGACACAACTTTTTAATTGAGAGACAGATGATACAAGCAGGGTTCATATTTTAGACTGCTTGGGTATGAGTTAAGTTTTAGTATATATTAAAGTCAAATGTTAACTTCAGTCAAGTTTATTTGAGAAGTTTTAATTAAGCATTAAAGAAAATAAGCATTTGAATCAGGTAATAAAGTGGAAGCCTGACAAATATAATCCTGTATTAAGCCTGTTGGCATATGTGACAGGTTCAAATAATGAACAACCATATATGAATGGTTAGTCTTGGAAAATTGGTAGTGATGACTTTATCTTTGGCTTTCAATGGTAATTTCTTAATTCAGGCTTGCAAATGAATTGGAAAAATAATGGACTCCTGTTTTTTATCCTCGTCAGATTGTTGATTTTTCTTTTAAAAGCTATTCACAGATGTGGGGACTGAGCCACATTTATTTGGGTTGCGAATAAGCACTGTATTGATGATAGCCTTAGTATTTAATCAAAGAGATAACTGGAAAGAATAGTTGAGTTAAATTCCTTAGTCATAAATATATATTGCAATGATAGATACCATATGAAAATAATTAATTTCAGCTACTTTTTTCCCCTAATTCTTTCTCTTAGGGCCAAAACAATTAAGAACACAGTTTGTGTCAATGTAGAGTTAACTGCAGAACAATGGAAAAAGAAGTATGAAAGAGAAAAAGAAAAAAATAAGACCCTGCGGAACACCATTCAGTGGCTTGAAAATGAACTCAACCGATGGCGTAATGGTAATAGGTTACAAATTTGTCATTTTGAAAATGTTGAATACAAATGTAGAGTCATTTTATAAATTTGAGACTGATAAAAAAATAACAAAATATACCCTTTTTCACTTTCTAGGCTTAGGGATCATCAAATAAAAATAAAATCTTTTATGTTAAATTCTGATTTTAACCTGAAATAATATATAGAAACACAGAAGCCAGCTAGGAAGCGGTACAAGTCACAAGATGGCAAGGTTCATTGGTTAGGGTGGAAGCAATTAAAAACATAACTGGGTGACTGGATTTAGAAGATAGGGGAGAGTTAAAGGTAATTCCAACTTTTCAAATCTCAATGACTAGACAGAAAAGTTGGTAAGAGCCACTGAATTGAATAATACTAAAAGAAGTTTTTTATTAACCATTCTATTTCAGGAGAGACGGTGCCTATTGATGAACAATTTGACAAAGAGAAAGCCAACTTGGAAGCTTTCGCAGTGGATAAGGATATTACTATTACCAATGATAAACCAGCAGCCACCATTGGAGTCACTGGAAACTTTACTGATGCTGAAAGAAGAAAGTGTGAAGAAGAAATTGCTAAACTGTACAAACAACTTGATGACAAGGTAGGTACTGTTCATGGTCAGTTCTGTTGTAGCATCATCATTGGCATAACTATTTTTCATTTTCTAATTTTAATATTATGGGTCCATGAAATAATCTTCCTTGATTCTCTTAATCTTTTGAAAATCATGATAGTAACAAAAAATTAAAATCACAGTTTCTGTTTCTTTGCTGAACTATGAGGCATATCTCTTTTTCCCCTTCCTTAGGCTGAAAGAATTTTCTAAAGGAACTTGGGCATTGGGTCTTCGGAGAGCATTAATGAAATGACCTCTTAGAATCAGGGAACTAGGGACTCTAATAATGAAGATGCTATAAGAGATTAAAGGAAACAAAATAGAATGAAAATACCATCTTCCTACTTTGGTTACATCAGTAATTAGTGGGGAAAAATTAATTATGAAGTAGAGGGTTAAGTAAAAACAAAAGCAATAAAAAGACCGTAAAAAAATAGTTGTGGTTGTGGTTTTTGTTTTTGTTTTTATGTGGTATTTCTTAAGTATTTAAAGCAGAGATAGGAGGTTTGAAGTGGCTGAATGGCCATTATTATCAATAATAGCTTTAAACATGTTTATTATTTTTAGCATTTAAAGTTTTTAATGAATAGCCTGTATAAACTTAAGCTCTTTTTCTTACTGCATAACTGTTACAATTATTGGTAATTAAAAGAAATTCCATCTCTCAACATTTTCTTAAGAAAAGAGATTGAAATAAGCTACATTGAATTTGGAGAAATGGTTTTGAAATATTTGGGGGGGGATAGTAATCTTACAATTTGTGTTAGGGAATAGAAACAGTTATGAGCTATTTCATTAATTTGTTACTTTAAAATTCTAGGATGAAGAAATCAATCAGCAGAGCCAGTTGGTAGAGAAACTGAAAACACAGATGTTGGATCAGGAAGAGGTAAGTTGAATACCTTTCATATTGCTTCCAGAAAAGCTTATCGTTTGTCATTATCATTTAAACATTTTTTTAAAAACTGAAAGAAATCTACAGAGCTCAGAATATACTGGAGTACATTTAAAAATTCTTTGAATATGCCCAGACTTCACTGTGGATATCCTTCCGATGAGCTTGATGTATGGATTGAGGCGTTGTTTATCAAGGCCACTAGGAATGTTTGCTTAATTCTTCCCATTTCATTGTTTTGTCTTGTGCATTATAGTACATAAAACATCCCTGGCCCCTAGTTCTAAGTGCCATTAGCATTCTGCCTCATTGGAAATACTCCCACGCATTTCTAAATGCTCCACATGAATGAAAGCCACTGACCCCAGATGATTGCAGTATTTTCCTAACTTGTCTCTTGACTCCAGTTCATGTTTTATATGCTGATACCAAGTTTTTCTGAGGCATAGCTCAGGTGTCACTCCTTGCCCAGAGATAATCTAAATTTTTAAGCATATCTTCTAAACTTGTATTTCTTCCTTTTTCTGTGCACTGTTCATGAATGTAGTGTGCCGTATTCTTTCTACTACATTAATTTGTACATGACTACAGTCTCCCTATCGTAGCCACCTTCTCCATGAATATCCTACAGAAATACCCCCTTTTACTACCAAACACTTAGTAGTGTCATTTCCCTCCTTTATGGCTCTTAACTTTCCATTTTGTGTTACATTTTTGTATCTGTCTTCTATTCTGTAATAGAAGACAGTGCCTGTGCATGGTAGACATTCAGGAAATCTGTTGAATAAATACATCTTACTGCCCTAATGGCATCCATGTTTCATTCCCTTTGTGCTCAGCAAATGGTGAAGCAAATAGGTTTTTTTTAAAACCTGTATACTTTTAAAAAACCTATATGTGTTTGATAAAAATAAATATTCTACTTTCTCATGTAGCTTTTGGCATCTACAAGAAGGGATCAAGATAATATGCAAGCTGAGCTGAATCGCCTTCAAGCAGAAAATGATGCCTCTAAAGAAGAAGTAAAAGAAGTTTTACAAGCCCTAGAGGAACTTGCTGTCAATTATGATCAGAAGTCTCAGGAAGTTGAAGACAAAACTAAAGAGTATGAATTGCTTAGTGATGAACTCAATCAAAAATCAGTAAGAGAGAGTTTTGTTTTCTTAATACTTTACTGCAAGTATCATTAATTGAAAAATTACCTAAGTAACTTATTTCTACATAAGCTCAAGGCTGGTAGCATCAGTTCTCAAGATGCTCAAGTCTCAACTTAGTTCCTCCTATGTATGAAGCCAGAGAGGTCTACGAGGGTTACCTTTGTAGTTCCTGAAGTTCTATTATTATGTAATTAAAAAGCTATTTTAAAATGTTGGCTATTCCTAATACTATTCTATTATTAAAGGGAAGAGGTAAAAGTTAGCTCCGAGTTCCATAAGGTTTTTAGATTATTATTCAAACTACAAATTCAGAAATGTGCACATTAAAAACAAAATAGAATATAGAACTTCAAATAATTTGTTTTGTTCAGTTATATTCCCAGCATCTGAAAGAGTGTGTAGTATAGTGTGGTTCCCTAGTGAATGAGGTTTTCACTTGTCATCATTGCTATATAGCAGGATTTGCCACCCTCCCAACAGGGATGTCAGGAATTGTAGGTGACTGATTGCTGCTGCTGTTCTTGGAGCATCACCATGGATGAGCGATCTTTCTTTAAGGTTTTGTTGTTAATGCTAGTTGATTGTTTAGAAATCACCTCTAGAGTTGGACTCAGGATCAGTGCTTAATATTTATTTCCCTATCCATGTTCACCTGTCTAAAGGAAAGCAGCCAACACTATGAAATAGCATTTTTAATAGGTTTCTTGCCCCTAATGAGAAATCCGTTTTCCCTTTTTAATCTCCAAAGTTACAGTTAGCTTGAAGTTACAATTTAATCCATGGAGGGTAAGACATCTTTATAACTCTTAACTGAGTTGCATTATGAGCAAACCTAGTTAACTATTTGGAAGAACAATAGAAGTTTCTTACAATTCTGTAAGTTGGTCCTTGGTCACTGATTTCAGTCTTTTATACAGTTGTGTTTATGACCCAGTTGTAAAGCTCAAATCTATTGGTCCTATATTGGTGGTAGGAGTTAGAAACCTCTAGAGTTTTCTGCTTTATTTTATATGCTTACAGTATGTTGCTTTTCACTTGTTGGAGAAAAGATCTACTAATTTAGACATGTTATGGTAAAAGCATGCTACCTTATGAGACTTGAAAGATAATTGGTATTGTAGATTAAACTGTGTATACACACTTTACTGATATTCAGAAACTTAAGGAAATGAAGAAATGAGCAGCTGAAATGATAGCATCTTTACTAGAAGATACCACTAAAATTAGTTAGTTGAATTAAAAATGGAGTATCTGATCTGTGATGTAATGAATAGTTTTAAAGTGACCATCTTGGGTTGGACTTTTCAAAATTGTGGTGAGTTGGTTGCTGATAAACCAACTATTATTTTAAATTTATAATTATAGTAATTAAACTTACAGTAATGCTACTTCATCACTATCTTCTGGATAATTGTTGTATCATAGTGTCAAAGTTAGTAGTAATTATCAGTGGATTCTTTTCAGTGATTAAATATATAAAAAGTAAGGAAAACACACCAACCATCTAAAATAATGTCAATTCCATTCTAACATTTATTTGCTCAGACCCAGTTTCCAAAGATAAGCCATACTATGATAATAAATGAAAATGAAAATTATTTTGGATGTTTCCTATTTCTAAACAGAAAACATTATCGAGTCTCAGAAATTAATGAAAGAATATAAATTGCCTGCTTTTAATGGAGTATAATATGACTACTTTACATAATCTGTTAGATCTAAGATAATTTTTAAGTACGAGTTAGGACCTACCCTAGGACTAGTAGATAGTTCAAGAAAATGAAAGAAAATAATGGTTTTGTGAGTACTAGGTAAAAACTTGAAATACCTATCAATACTTGAATTGATTTTTCATTTAATAGATTTAACTATATCTTTCATTTTTTTGGTTCTGTTAGGCAACTTTAGCAAGTATAGATGCTGAGCTTCAGAAACTTAAGGAAATGACCAACCACCAGAAAAAACGAGCAGCTGAGATGATGGCATCTTTACTAAAAGATCTTGCAGAAATAGGAATTGCTGTGGGAAATAATGACGTAAAGGTACTATAATGACCAGATATTACTTATAATTTTCTGTACACGCTCATATTTTCATTTACTACTTATTTTTTACAGAGTTCTTTTCATATACCCATTATCTCATCCTCACAACAGCTGTGTATGGTAGATGGTATTAACTTCCATTTTGAATAAATGAGGGAAGACAGAATAAGGGGCACTCAAGTAGGTATTTCCAATAAGTAGCATTTATTTGGACCCCCTGTTTGGTTCTTTACTATGTAATGATTTCATGAACACCTAGAAATTATGTTAAAAGTATGTAATTGGAACAAATGAAGATTAGTTCATGGGGTAAACTCATAGGTGAGTACGCCTGTGGTTTCTTTAGATGCTTAAAAAGATAAAAGAAAAGCACTACTAATTAACATTGTAAAAATTTATTATGATAAAGTTCAGACAAAGCTACAGAGAATATAACCATAATGTTGTTCAAGTAATTGTACAACTCGAGACTCTGTTGCAGAAGGTATTTGACTGGACTTTTTGATTAAAGCCTGTTTACAGGAACAAAGGAATTCCTGTTTACAGGAATTCCTGTTTACAGGAATAGACTTACACTTGGGTTTACAGTGATAGCCTGTTAAGAAGCCCAGTTTAACAAGTGTGGAAATGAACTAAAAGTTTTCAATATCAAGCACATTCCTTCCATTGGTAGCTACACAAAGCTTCTGCTTGTTAATGTAGACATGGACTCACTCTCATATCATGTCATTTCTTAATGCTGGCTCACCTCATTGACACAAAGGAACAGTGTCACTGTTAAATACGGGAAGACTTGACCTACTCTCTTCACCATCGGTCCTTCCTCCATTTGGTGAAGTAATGTGAGAGGAAAGAACTATGTGGGAATCTTCTGAGAAGGGAGAAGTAGATTTACTCCATGCCACTCAACACTGAAGCACTGAAGGGTGTTGTTCATTGTAAATTTGCAACTTCTTTTTAGAAAAATCTTTCCATTTCCTGTTCAAATGATCTTAATTTAAATGAAAAAGTGGTAAAGATAAGAGAAAATAAGATAGTAGAAACGGCTTGTTTGGTGGTAGTGCCAGTACTAATAGATTCCCTGACTCAGACCCCTTTTTTCACTGTCCACTATAGTGTCTTGAAAACAAGTCTGCCTTATACTTAGGTTCTTTGGGTCCACAATATTTTTTTCATTTGCATGTAATTCTTCTGTTAATAATATCACTAAGCACTGTTTGAGCACTACTTGTTTTATGTTTTTTATGTTACAGTTCACTCTTTGTGTGGTACAGTTTTATGGATTCTGGCAAATGCATAATAACAGATGTACCATTTTATGGTATGGGATAATTTTGCCACCTCAACAAATCCCTGTGCTTTACCTATTCATCCGTAACAGCTACTATTTTTTTTTACTATATGTGTAGTTCTCCCTTTCCTGAAATGTCATATGGTTGGAATCATGCATTATATATCCTTTTCTTACTGGCTTCTTTTACTTAGCAGTGTGCATTTAAGGTTCTTCCATGTGTTTTCATGTTCATGGCTTTGATAGCTCATTTCTTTTATCACTGAGTAGTACTCCATTTATAGAGGTATCAGTTTGTTTATCCATTTACCTATTGAGGGACATCTTGGGTTATTTGCAGTTTTGGGCAATTGTAATAAAGCAGCTTCATTCATCTGCAGGTTTTCCTGGGTAGAAGTTTTCAATTCAATTGCATAAAAATACCTAGGGCCATGATTGCTCAATCATGCTAAGACTGTATTAGCTTTGTGAGAAACTCCCGAACTGTCTTCCAGAGTGGGTGTAGCATTCTGTATTCCCACCAGCAAGGAATCAGCGTTCTTTCACTTCACATCCTCACCAGTATTTGGTGTCACCAGTTTTCTGGTTTAGGCCATCCTAAAAGATGTATACCGTTACCTCATTGTTTTACTTTGCAGTTGTGTTGTTTTCTTGAGTTTAAAGAGTTCTTCCTATGTTGTTGGTAACAATCCTTTTATCAGGTAGGTGTTTTACAAATATTTCTCCTAGTCTGTGCCCTGTCTTTTCTCTCTTAAGAGTGTCTTTTTTGCAGAGCAAAAGTTTTTAATTTTAATGAAATCCAACTTAACCAGTTTGTCTTTCACAGATTGTGTTGGTCTTGTATCTAAAAACTTTTCTCCAAACCCAGTGACACCTAGATTTTCTTCTGTATCTCCTAGAAGTTTCTTAGTTTGTATGTACATTTAGGTCTGTGATCCATTTGGGCTTAATTTTTCTCAAAAGTATAAGGTCTGTCAGGATTACTTGTTTTACATGTGGATGGCTACTTTTTCCATCACGGTGTACTGAGAAGACTATCCTTTCTCCATTGAATTTCCTTTTCTCCTTTATCAGAGATCTGTTGACTGTATTTGTGGGTCTACTCCTGGGCTCTGCATCCTCTTCCAATGACCTATTCGTCTCTTCTTTTGCCAATACCACACAATTTTGATAACTGTAGCTTTTTTAAGTCTTAAGGTTGGATAGTGTCATCTTCTGACTTTGTTGGTCTTTAATATTGTGTTGACTGTTCGGGGTCTTTTGACTCTCCATTTAAACTTTACAAGCAATTCATCATTAGTCATAAAATAGCTTGCAGGGATTTTGATTAGGATTATATTAAGTTTATAGATGAAGTTGGGAAGAACTGACATTTTTAATATTGAGCCTTGTGTCCGTGAATATGGAATGTCTCCCATTTACTTAGATCCTCTTTGACTTCATTTGTCACTTGGATTTTATATGTACAGTGTTATGTTTATGTACCTAAGTGTTCCCTTTTTCTTTTTGGTGTGTTTATAACAATTGTATCATCTGCAAGCAAAGGATTTTATTTTTCCTTCTCAAGCTTCAGTTAATTTTGACACTAAAATTGTGCTAGAATTTGTAAAGAAACTCATGAAAAGTTAAGGAAGGTACAGTGACCACAATTTTTCCCTTGTGAGCTTAAACATCATCTTCTCCTTGCCGCCTAGACATATCATCTAAGATCTAAACTAGACTTACATGATTAAAATGCAAAGGACATCCAAAAATTGAAAGAGGCAGAGTACATCAGTTTTGTTTTTAGGTTTAAATTCTTTTATTTTCCCTTGTAGGGATGTATTAACACTACATTTTAGAAAGGAAGGAAGGCAAAAATTAAACTATTTTACTTACCTTTATTAAAAATACTATTTAATAAAAGAAACCCAGACTTCCTATGAATATTGAGGAATATTAAAATATATTTTTATATAAAATTTTAGAGTGGATAAACACAAACTGGACATTTTTGTCTTTAATTTTTATTTCACTTTTTTCTTACAGCAGCCTGAGGGAACTGGTATGATAGATGAAGAATTCACTGTTGCAAGGCTCTACATCAGCAAAATGAAGTCAGAAGTAAAAACAATGGTAAAACGCTGCAAACAGCTAGAAGGCACACAAACAGAGAGCAACAAAAAAATGGAAGAAAATGACAAGGAGTTGGCAGCATGTCAGCTTCGTATCTCCCAAGTATGTATTACAGAACAAATTTTATTATTTTTTAAAGAGCTCTTTTAAAATTTTAAAACTTTTAAAACTGAAAGATTTTAAGAAAAATGACCTTCCATAGGTTATTTCGAGTAATAAAATAAAAGGTTCAATTCAATTAGTTTTTCCTAGTCCAGCTTCAGTATAATGACATGAATGATTTAACTAGGTTATACTTGCTAACATTAAGTATAGAAATTTACTAGAAAGACACAGGACTAATTTGACTGTTGGAAGAGTCGAGAAGTATTCTAGGGTAGGCAAAACTTTAGGGCCAGCTTTCTGGCTTTGGCAACTGAATGGACAAGGCCAGTCACCAGGGGAGGAGTTGTAGAAAGAGGGAAGAGAATAATGCTGGATGGAGATAACAGTAAGAATATTATCTCATATTTCAGCCTTCAGTGCCTTAATTTGCAAAAACTATAAACTATGCAGATGACCATTTCACTGATTAAATTCTTTGTCATTTTAAGTCTTGTCCCTAAATATTTTAGACTTAATATCTTGTTCTGTGTGTTACATATTTAGATTATCAATAGAACTTGCTTACTTTCAAACATTCTTAACAATAAAATGTGTGTGTGAGGTTTTTTTTGAACTTGAAATCAGTATATTTTTTCCCAAAGCATGAAGCCAAAATCAAATCATTGACTGAATACCTTCAAAATGTGGAGCAAAAGAAAAGACAGCTGGAGGAATCTGTTGATTCCCTCAGTGAAGAACTAGTCCAGCTTCGAGCACAAGGTATTAGCTTCCAGTTATTTAGGAGTTATATCTATATTATTTCTTTAATATATTTACAGTAAATATATTCCCACTGATAAAAGAATAGTAGGAATAAGGATAACTTGGAATAGTAAACAAATAATACATTTTAATGTATTGGCTTTGAAACATTTTTGAAATTATGTTTGAATATGAAAGTGGCCAATCCAGGAATTTCCACAAAGTTAAAAAGTTGTGTAACTATTTATTTAAATCTCGACATAGGGGACTTAGAAAACTCTCATTCCTCTACCATGTCCTGACCAATCTCATCAATATTAGGCAAAGAAAATAAATGAAACCATAATATCAACATAAAGGATAAAACGTAGAGTATTAGTCAGCGTAACTGGAGTTTAGAGAGCAAGATGTATTATGTCACATTTGAGTAATTTTAAGTCAGTACTCCATAGACCCCTCCTAAAACCCTTCTTCTTCGGTTTATATGAAAGACTTTAAAGCTTATTTCTTCTTCTCTGTTTTCTCTCTCTGCCCAAACAGAGAAAGTGCATGAAATGGAAAAGGAGCACTTAAATAAAGTTCAGACTGCAAATGAAGTTAAGGCAAGTTTAATGTTACATTGGATTCTTATGGCTTTAATCCACCATTATTAACCTTGATTAATTTGACTTAACTTGCTTTTTCCCCCCAATAATTTTAGCAAGCTGTTGAACAGCAGATCCAGAGCCACAGAGAAACTCATCAAAAACAAATTAGTAGTTTGAGAGATGAGGTTGAGGCAAAAGAAAAACTTATTACTGATCTTCAAGAGTAAGTATACCTTTCTGTCCTCATCTTAGATATTAGAAACTAATTCAGAAAGATTGACTGTTTAGACAAGAGGAAATAATGGGTTAATGGATAATATGTCCTTATTAGAAACCTGCATTTTTTTCATTAAAATTACAGTTTTTGACTTGAAAATCTCTTCATTTATGTTTGTAACTTCTAAGTTCCAGATGAAATTTTTGAAAACATTTCTTAGTTTCTTTGATGGAGGAAATATTCGGTAAAAAGAAAAAAACTCCCAAATAGACACCACAGTCTCTTCCAAATTATTTCCGTAACTTTCTTTTATTTAAAAATACTGTAAAAATTAAAAATATCCTTAACTGAGAAAAATTTTATTGGAAATTATGGGATTTAGAGGGTTTTTTTTAAGTAGGAGTTAATCTTAGTTTTTCTAGAAGACATTTTCCCTACTTCTATAATCATAATACATATAGCATAGAATTTATAAATGTGGAGAACTGCAACTAAATAATGATTGGAGAAGGAACCAGAGGAGAGGAATAAAAATTATGACAAAGTTTGAGATATGGGTCTTATTGTTAATACCTAATAAATTTAGGGATAAGGATTCAGGGAGATGACAGATAAAGAATAAAATCATGGTTTCAAACCAAAATATGAAAAAAAAAAATGTTTTGGACCCAGGATAAGAGAAGAAGCCTTGGATATTTGAATGCTGAAATTACAGAATTTAAAGGTCTGAATTTTTTAATGACAACATTCATAAAATGGTGTATTGATAGTTATGTTACTTTTTTTTCTCGTTTGTCAGCCAAAACCAGAAAATGATGTTAGAGCAGGAACGTCTGAGAGTAGAACATGAGAAGTTGAAAGCTACAGATCAGGAAAAGAGCAGAAAACTGCATGAACTTACGTGAGTAAATAGTTCAACTCAAGTTTAAAAATAAAAACTAAATTAAGAGTATTACAGGAATTACTATTAGATAAATACAATGGAAACATTTTACTCTTTGAATAGAATGGGTACTTTTGTTAAACTGTATAAATTAGTTTGTTTTATACCTAAAAGCTGAAAGTTAGATCTTATATTTCACTGATGGTCAGGATTCAGATATCTCTTTATCAACCTGCTTGCTATTTCTGTGCCACCAGATAACTTCCAGATCCATTATTAAAAATAAATCTAAAACATGACATAAAGTAATGTAGAAAATTTTAGTATCTGCCACAAAAACTGAATTTGTCAAATTTAACCTTTCATAAAGGAACATTGTTTCATCCTTGTCTGTTGAACAGAGGTTTTCACAATTTATTTTTTCTTATTTTCTAAGAGTGTAGTCAATACTCAATTTTCTAGAATCTGAACAACTAGAAAACTCATTTAACTCTTCACGTACCTTAAATTTATGAGAGACAGTTTGGAAATGAATTGCTGTTAGAATAGTCACACCATCACAACCAGCTCAGAGTTGATCTGCTGAATCTAACAGTTATTTTAATGTAAAACATTTTAGTCTTAGATAATTTATAATCTGTGTAATTCCCAGATAAAACTATTTTGTATCAATAGCAGTATGCTATATGTAGCATATTCTATAATAAGAGCCATTCCTTATTCTTTACATTCTGCCACATTTTATTTCATCTCTTCCATTGTTAGGAGAGTTTTTTTCTGTGGATTTAGAATGTGGTTATAACGCATAGAAAAACATCTTTGAAATACACAATGTGGGTAAACTTTTTAAAGAATCACCTTTCATTTGAATTGAAAAATCAATCAGATAAAAATATACTTATTTCAGTGTTTATGCTAAGTAAAATGAGAATTTTGTGAAATCAAAGTTGAAAATATGAATGTATATTTTTCCATTGTTTAGGGTTATGCAAGATAGACGAGAACAAGCAAGACAAGACTTGAAGGGTTTGGAAGAAACAGTGGTAAGGAAAACCTGAAAATAAGTAAGGTCGGGAAATATTTAATGGGTGTTTTCTCCTTGTTCATACTGTTTGAAGACGAAATTCCAAAAACATTTCTGTTCTCAATGTAAGGCAAAAGAACTTCAGACTTTACACAACCTGCGGAAACTCTTTGTTCAGGACCTGGCCACCAGAGTTAAAAAGGTAATAAAATACACTGTGGTGGGTGTTTATGTAAATAGTGCTGGCCATGTCTGAGTCTTTGTATTCATAAGTGAAGTAATTTGACATTGTCGTCACAAATTTTGTGTAGCTGAGCTTAGCTATATATATATTTTTTATCTTTAAATTACCACATAGTGTTTGTTCATGGACCTTCTTTTCTTAGAGTGCCGAGATAGATTCTGATGACACTGGAGGCAGTGCTGCTCAAAAGCAAAAAATCTCCTTTCTTGAAAATAATCTTGAACAACTCACCAAAGTGCACAAACAGGTAATAAAGAGTGTATTTTGTGGTAGCTACAACATTGTAAGAATAAAAATGTGAGGAGTGACAATTAACTCGAATCCTCCAGAGTCCTAAGGAGTTTTTGTGCCTTGAGCTGTTCCGTTATTTTATCAAGCAATTATATAAATAAACCACTAGTAATTTTGGGGGGGGGGGGATTTTAATATTTTTAATGACCCTTTTATCAAGAGGCCAGTGAAAAAAATGTATCACTTCCTTCTAGGATTTCAGGTCTGTCAGATTACTTAATTTATTCATGGTAATTAAAAAATCTCTAGTAGACAAAATCCTTTGCAGTTAAAATACAGTATTTTTTGCCTTTTTCTAAATTTAATGCCTGAGTGGGAAATATATAAAATAATGAGGCAGTTCATTTTTTTTTTAGGTAAGTTAATGCTATGTTTTTCTTTTTCTTTTTGCTTATTTTTTAAATTATGGCTTGATAGATGATTTAATTACTTCTTTAAAAAATTTCTTTGCATTCTCAATTCTGGCATGTCTTTGTTATTGTAAACCTGATGTTTACACTAGAGTAAAGTTAAGGGATTTTTATCCTTCATTGCTTTCAACACTTATTAAGGGGCTTGCTAAATTTTTACTTGTGGGTCTTACTGTATCTAAAAAGATATTCATTTCCAACATATTAGTGTCTCACTGAAGAGACCTAACACTATGTTAAAACTTATTGTTGTTGTCTAGGAGGGAAAAGAGCAGCTGTGTTCCCAAACCCCCCAAACTGAAAGAAATTTTATCTATGTGAGAAATGTATATGTATGATAAATATTCTTTGTATGCTGCTACCTAAATTAAATAAGCTTAAATAGAAAAAACTGATATGAAATGTAGTTTTCTTTTATAATGGTAAGTTGTTTATATTCCTTAAGTCATCTTGTGAAAGCCAGAATCCTTATTTTTTCAATGTGCCCTTAGTTGGTACGTGATAATGCAGATCTTCGCTGTGAACTTCCTAAGTTGGAAAAGCGACTTAGAGCTACAGCTGAGAGAGTGAAAGCTTTGGAGTCAGCGCTGAAAGAAGCCAAAGAAAATGCGTCTCGTGATCGCAAACGCTATCAGCAGGAAGTAGACCGTATCAAGGAAGCAGTCAGGTCAAAGAATATGGCCAGGAGAGGACATTCTGCACAGATTGGTTAGTAGAACACATTAAAACATTTAAATCTTACTTAGTTTGAATGTTCTTATTTACCTTAAAAACTTAATCTGATTGATTGATTGTGTGTTGTGGTATTTGTCTGTATTTTCTAACTTATCAAAGAGTGGCATTGTTGGAAATGAAGAGCATCATTGAAGAATAACCATAGTAACAAGACAGAAAGATAAATAAGAACTAGACAAGCAAACAGGAATGGTCAGGGAAAGGAGAGACTACATAGAACAATGTTACCGCAACAGAGAGACTTACAAATTCTTGCAGGAGAATAAGTCATCAGCAGTATTACATGCTTCAGAATAATCATTGATACACACACAAGTTCTCAAAAGCAAAGAATTGTTTAGGACCTGGAGAAAAGGATGTAACCAAAAAGAAGAGAAATTGAGGAAATTGAGAAACATAAAAGGCAAAGAAAAACAAAGCATTTGGGAATTTATTGTGAATAATGAGAAGAAACCTAAAACATCATTGCAGTCACATGTTAAGTTTTATTCTAAAGTCAGTTTTTGTTTTTCATGTTAGCTAAACCTATTCGTCCTGGGCAGCATCCAGCAGCTTCTCCAACTCATCCAAGTGCAATTCGTGGAGGAGGTGCATTTGTTCAGAACAGCCAGCCAGTGGCAGTACGGGGTGGAGGCGGCAAACAAGTGTAAGCTTAACACCGTACCTACAGGTTTGTAGTTGACATCTGACTTTTGAATCGTAGCTGCACTTGGAAATGTTCAGCCATTGGTTGTTAAACCCTTTTTTTGGATTCTCACATTAGTATCTTTTTTTTGACATTCGTGGTTATAAAAGTAACTTGGCATGGTCTCTTCTAGTCTCTCTTTGTAGTTCAGATCATACTATATCTTCGAATTTGTGTTACTACTGTTTTTAAATTAACACTGGGTCATTTTTTAAAGTTCCTGTATTCTATCTAATATACCATTGTTTATAGCTATTTCCTTTGACTGGACATTTAATTAAGTATGTTAGTTTTTTCCATCCTTGAAAATTTCAGAATTGGAATTCCTGTATATGAAATTTAAAGTGTGAAACCTTTTTTTATACCCCCTCACCTTTTAGATTATTTCTAGAAGATACCCAGAAGCATGATTATAAGAAAGTATGGACATTTTTAAGGCTCTTAATACATATTAATCCACTGCTCTTCAGAAAGACCACCACATTGCATCTTAGCCAAGAATACTGTCCAATTTGTTGCATCTTTGCTAGCATTGAGTATTAATAGTTTTTAAGCTTCTGGTTTAATAAGCCAAAATAAGCATCTCATTGACTTATTAATGTAGCTGGACTTTTCTTACATTTTCCTTTTTTTAATGAGTTATTTCTGTGTCCTTTTCCATTTACCTGTTGTGAGTAGTTTTTCTATCAGATTTATGTGTTCTTGTTTCTAATAATGCAATAATATCTGTGGGGAATAAAGAATTATCACAAAGTAGAAAATAAATATCAAGAGATACTACCCAATATATTGGGTATATCTTTTTGGTGCTTTCTTTACGTATTACAACTTCAAAATTAAGAAGTTTAAACTGCTGGTAAATATTTTAATATGCTATCCCTATTCTACTACATATACTTCTTTAACTTAATTTATTCTGAACATTTTATACTACGACTTGATTTATCAGTTAATAACTACCTGATTTTTCATATCAGGAACTCAGATTTTAATTCTTTAGGAAGTCCCAGGTATATAGGTGCTTTGGAAACTAAAGCTACTAGATAATTATGACAGAATTAACTGTGTTTCTGACAAATACTTAAGTCCATAACATTAGCTCTCATTTTGATTAGAGTTAACTGATATTGTGGAGGATTCACATCTCCAACAATTTATAATACCGTTTTTTGTCCATACAATATGGGATTTAAAAGAGAGTGACACAGTGAAAGGACCATGGACATTAGAGTTCCATCTAAGTTTGAATTTTGACCTTTCTACTTTTATGAACTTGAGCAAGTTAATTTTTTTAACTCATTTTGACTCCTTTTATAATTCTTAAGTATAAAAATAAATTATGAATTCATGGTGCAACTATCTAATGTATCTCTAAAATATAATTTTCCTCCCTGTAACAATGTTATCTAATGCCAGTTCATTTTCATATTTCTTTAATTGTGTGGAGTTTTTTTAGTCCTTCCTAGCTGATTTTGCTAAACCAGGGTATAATCCAGGATGCTGTTTACATTTGGTTACACCCTTTGTCTCTTTTAATCTAGAACATCTCCCCCCACCACCACCACCACTACCTTTTTAATGACATGATTTACTGCAGAGTCTAGGTCAGTTATCTTAAGCATATGCTGTATGGATGTGTTTTTGTGTGTAGGTGCCTTGTTCTTCTGTTCCCTGTGTATTGAAAGCATTTATTAGATTCAGCGTACACATTTTTTAACAAGACTACATCAAAGGTAGTATGTTTAATATTGTGTCACATCAGTAGACATTCTTTTCCTGCTAAGTAGAGATGGCCTCTGTTTCTTCCCCCATGAAATAATTTGTTGAGCCCCTTTATTAGTACGATGAAAGTCATTCTTAAGAATTATACAAGTTACCTAGTACAAAGTGGGTGTTGAGTAGATGCAAGCTGCCTTTTCCGAAACCGGAGATGGACAAAGGGATTTTCAAAGCATAAATATAGATCACAGATTAAAGTTTATCCTTTATGGATAATGTCCTCACATTTAAATTCATATGTAAACTTTGAACTATCTCATTTATAGAGGATTGCCTTTGTTAAATAAAGCTGGGTTTTAGCTTGACAAGAGAGTGCCGATGCCAGTGTAATGAGAGCTGGTAAGCAAATGCAGGAGGTACGGTAACTAACCTAAACAAACTGGGTTTTCAAGATTTGAAGTAACTGTAAAAGTGTATTTGTTGACAGTTTTTTTTTCATTGCCATTCCAAAGGATAGTTGTTCTTATTTTTTAAAGTCTTGCATCAGTATTCTTAAACCATGATTTATATGATCTATGTAAGTGATACATTGCTGAAAAATTAAATCCTTTTTAGAGAAAGTTTTAAATTGCTTTTTAATGATTAAGAAAAACATTTCAAAACACTGGGTCTGTTTTTGAGAAAGATGGCAAGTATATTAATAATTCTGATTGCTTTTAGTACTCAGTATAACATGTCTGTTCTTCTAGCTTATACAATACCTTGGACAAGCTGAGTTTTTCTAAACACCTAGGTAAATAAGCAGTTTAATTAATAGAAGGATGCCTTCAGGTATCAACTGCTGGAATTGTTTATTACACTGTCACTTTTACTACCACATGTACCTCTTGTTTATCTCTATCCTTTTACCCCTCTTCCCTCTGGCCCTTTTGTTTTTTCATTCACAGCTATTGTCTAAGTAACATTGCTCATTAGTGGTTCTTGGCTTAAGAATGTCACTGACACTGCCCTCTGGCTTCCATTTTATTAACCATCTTTTTCTTTAAGATATAATATATATATAATTCATACATCAGCTCATTCATAGTTATCTTGGGAAGAACAAAAACCAGTGAAGGGCTGACCTTTTAAACATCGTACTGCTCATAAACAGCTCTACTTAGGGGGTAAATAAAGGGAAAAGAAATCAAATCATTTAATGTTACCATCTTTTCAATTGCAGAAAGTAGTCAAAGCTATTAGCTAAAATATGTCTTTAAACTATTGGTATATTTTATTTACTTGTTCTTTTCATGATTATCTCAAACATGAGTTTTATATACTAAAAAAATATTTTCTCTATGATTTCTCCCCTTTTCAGATGTTGAAAGTATTTGAAGTATGAAGAAGACATAATATCAAGCAGAATCATTCAGTGACTATAACCTCTACTCCTGGGAATTGTAGAATTACAACTTTTTTTTTAATGTATAAATTATACTTGGCCTGTACAGCTGTTTCCTACTCTTCTTGTAAACTCTGCTGCTTTCCAACACAACTAGAGTGCAATTTTGGCATCTTAGGAGAGAAAAATGACAGTTTACAACTGTGGCCCTATTTATTACACAGTTTGTCTTTTGTGTCTTAAATTTAGTCTTCACTGTGCCAAGCTAACTGTATCATATAGGATTGTGCTTTTTGTACCTGTTTGTGTGTATGTGTTTATTTTTTAATCTAGGTTACCTAGCTGCTATTGCTTCTTGTTTTTCTTATTAAAATGTCTTCCTTATTTTAGAGAAATGGAGCATTTAGATTAAATGTCTTAAATTTTACCACTTACAACACTACATGTCCACAAAATATATCAGGTGAATACTGTACTTTAAATCCCTTTGAAATGATTTCAGAGTTAAAATTATTTGTGTCATCTCTAAAGTTTGTTTCTGAGTACTACTGTTTGAGCACTGAAACCTTAAAACTGCCTAGGCATTTGAGACTGAACCAGGCTACTTCATTATCCCATGAAATGCCTGTTGCTGAGTTATCCTGAAGTGTTTTGCAATGTCAAAAGCAAATCTCACAGTTTAAGAAAGAGAGTTTGAAAAAGAAATCGTATTTCTCTTCTTCCCAGTTCTATAATCAGCATAGCTTGATGGAATGAAAATACCCTGCTTCATTCTAGTGAACCTGCTAATTAATACAGGAATTGGAAAGATTTTAATTTGTCATCTTAATACTGTGAAATGAGCTAAGATAGGATTAAACATAATTTTATATTAGCACTGTATTGATGTATAGCCTATGGAAATTGAGAAAAAATGTGGAAGGACAGGATAAATACATGGAGAATTTATAAATGTATAGATAAATTTTGGTCTGAAATTCTTGAGGTGTTTTTAACTTGCTATGCTAAGTCATACACTATCATTTATTTCTTATTTAGTCTAGAAATAGTATATTATTTGCAAGTCACTAATACTCAAATTTTGTTGGCTATAGCCCATAATTTTGTAATTAGCACTTAGTGTACCTCTTTTTGCCACTTAGATAATTAAGTGAACAGTTTATTTTAGAAAGCTATAAAAGTAATAGGGAAAGAGATTTCATTATTTACGTATCTGTGCAGGGGGCGGGGACTGCAACTGTTGGCAGAAATTTACAGAGAATGGTGATGTAAGGTTATTCAGTCAGTAGGGAAAGTTGGAAAGTTCTGTGTGAGGATCTGGCTGGCAGAATTAACTTTTGAAAAAGTTTTATACACAGATATTTGTATTAAATTTGGAGCCATAGAAGACTCAGATCATAATTGGCTTATTTTTCTATTTCCTTAACTATTGTAGTTTCCACTTTTATAATGATTTTGATTTAAAAGATAGATTTATTTATTTATTTTTTTAAACAGTCAAAAATCCTTGCTGTTGTAGTCTGCAACCTTTTAAATAATTGTGTTAATTTTAGGGTTGATAAAAAAAACACTCCAAATACTGAGATGAAACCTTGGTATGAAACTAGATTGAATAGAGTTAACTTGAAAAGAAGCTACAGCTTATTTATGATGATAGTTTTCTAAATGGAGATATCTTTGACTGCATTCACATACGCACTTATATTTTGTTTTCAAATGAAAGCTTGCTTCTTTGGCAATATTCTTAAACGAGGCAGATTTTATTTTTCTCTTTTGAATATGGTAGTTTCCTTTTTTTAAGATACATCACGGGTCTTGGTGCTGTGTAACAATGAACTAATTAGCATCTGGTTCAGAACACAATCTTAGGGCTTTTTTTTAAAAAAATATCTCAATGCTTTTCTATTTATAATTTCAAACTTTCACAGAGTGTACAAAGAATTCATAAATTTGTCAGTTGAGCTCTTTTTGCCTATGTTATGTCATTAAACAGCATTTATTCTTAAAAATGAACATTTCTGATCATCTAGAACATTAACACTTCAATTTGCTTTTTTTTTTAAGTGATTTTTTTAAGTGATCACCTAGTATATTAACGTTCCTCTGAATGTTGTGATAAATGGTTCAGAAGAGAAACAATGAAATAAAAGTAATATTTATTCATGGTGATCAATTAAATTATTTGCTTAATTTAATAAAACTACTGTATGTAACTCAATTTGATATGAGATGATAGAAAGGAGTCTGAGTCTACCTGTGGAATACATTGGTTTATTTTCAGTGCTTGAAGATACATTCAAAGATAATTGGTTTGGGAAGACGCCATGTAATTTTAAGTTAACCTGCATGCTGTAAATGTGTTTTATGTTTAAATAAAGAGGAAAAATTTTTTGCAAGTGGTGACTCTCTTAAACTTATTTGAAGTACTAGGTTGACCTTGTATGACTCAGGCCTTCTATCTTGACAGAGTGTAGTGACTTATATGTCGTTACATTCCTGTATATTTTGTCTCCTGATACATTCCATACTCCTGGACAGTGGGTATTAAATATGTAAGCTAAGGAATTAAGAGCTAGAAATGCACGGTCTCATCTGTGTTATCTTAACTTTCATGTAGACTATGTTATTCTGTTCCTCTGAGCCTGATTGTCTTATTAACCTGTGTAAGAAGCATTCAGGTTTGTTTTTGACTATTTCCTTGATAGTCACTCAGGTCTAGTTGGAGAAAACTAAAGAAAGACTGTTCTTAAATTCTGGTAGTGGTTGGCTTTTTTATCTTTTTATTATTTATTACAGGAGTTTTTAATCATATTAAAAGCAGACTGAGTAATGAAGATCCAAGTACCTACCACTCAGTTTCAGCAATTCCTCACTTGTGCACACCCTGTCCCATATCATTTTGCAGCAATCCCAGACATATTTTTATAAGTACTTCAGTGTATGTTTAAAAATACATATGCCTTCCTCAAGGGAGGAACAACCTAAGACAGGCACAGTCACAGGGGGGCCATCAGGTGAGAAATCGGGGATCAACAGAGGTAAGGCTTAGAACCTCACCCCCCTGTTTTGAGAGAAATCTGCATCCGTGGATGTTTTGTTGTCCTTGTCTAGCTTGGATTAATACTTAGTCCATAGGCACACACCTGATCATCTACATTTGCCCTCTTACAGCACTAAATTATGTTTTCTACCTTTATCTTGCATCTACCTACCACTTCAGCATTTTATTAAAAAATAATAATAAGGGAGAAATGTGGGATTCACATAAATCAAGTATAAAAATCAAATGAATAATCATATCTGACTTGATTGTTTATAGTTCATGAAGCGTGATCAAAACCGAAAGTTTCTGTGATATGACTGCCCTTTGCACTGTTCACCATGTAAGAACTTATTCACCATGTAAGAACTTGTTCGTTATGCTTCAGAAGATTGGAGACTGTTGAGAATTAGGCTTGGGGTTGATAAATGATTGTGCATTGAGTCCCCTATACAGAATTTTATTGTTAACAACCATTTGATGAATAAATATGAGAGACGCCCTCTCAAAAAAAAAATACATATGCCTTGAAACACACACCAAATACAATTATCACACCAAAAAATTTCCTGAACAAAATTTTAATTACTGTAAACAATTTGAATGAAGATCCAATAAAAGTCCATATATTGCAGTAGAGTTCTCTTTCATCTCTTTTTCCTATGACTGATTTGTGAAGAGTGCAGGTTATTTGTCCTGCAGAAATTTCCCAGATTTTTCTGATCACATACATCCCTTTTGATACCATTTAACATAGTCCTGTGTCCTTTGTATGTCCTGTAAATTTGTTTTGGATTTACAGATTTGACCAGATGAAGATTTTTGTTAAGTGTTGAGGGGCAGTATTGCCTCACATGTAGTTGTATTCCATCAGCACATCATGTCCAGTTGGAGCTTCCACTGATAAATAGTGCTTAGATCATTAATGTTAAGAGTTACAGAATGGTAATGCTCTACTTTGATTATCCTTTTATTGGTTAGCTATAATAGAGAACCTTGCCCTCATCTGTTGTTTGGTTATCCAGTGGTATACTGAATAGGAAAAACAGGATAAATTATTCTTTCCCTTTATTTGCAAGTTTAAAAACAGTAAGTTGCTTCATTATTATCTTCCAACTTGCGACCAGTTGTGTGTTTTGTTTTGTTTTGTTTTTTCTAGTTTCTGTTATTTGACTATTAGTATATTGGTTGCATTGGGTATTGGTTATTTTAAGTATGCTTTATCAACCTCCAAATCATTTTCCTTTCCTGGAGAAGTTTGAATGAAAACAATCTTAAGGTTTATTTCCCACACTCAAAGTGTCATGCCAGGGCCTCCAGTGATGAACCACTTGTGGCTCATCCAGCTCAACAGGTGTAATAACAGTTTTGATGTGACTTTCTGTGGGGTGACCAGATGTCCATGTCTCTTCAGACTATTATGGCAGAGGGCAGGAGAGTTAACATGGACCTGGGCAAAATCGCGCAGCATCTTAATGCTGAATGTGAACTGCTTTTGTCCTCTTGTAATCTGAAAAGAAAAGCACATTGTTTTACTATTTTAGCAAGGGGGTGTGGAAAGGGAGGGCACAGCAGTCTTAGAGACTTCTGTTTGGGCTCTGGGGTAGTCTTTATCCCACAAGCCAAAGGTACCCGTGGGGAGTCATGCCAACTAAGTGTGCCAACTCGAGACAGAGACAGAGAAATGGCCACCAGGAAGATCCACAGAGCATACACAGCTTTAATGTGAGCACTTACATACACATTTATGACTTGGACAGCACTCCCTTTATTGCCATGTCCCTATAAGTCCCTCCCATGATGATGCTTCAAATCTTGGACACTGTGTCCAACAGTCCTCCCTCTGAATATTTGGGTATTACCCTTTCTCCAGCGTAGTTACTTGAGGAAATGGCTGAAGACTTGGAGGAATGGTTGCAATCTATACTTGGTAAGTTGTCATGAGGTCCTTCCTTCTGGGGCCCAACCTCTTCGTTCAGTGTGTTCTGAGTTGGAAAACGAACTGGGCAAGGGATTGTCACTTATTGGAGCAACTTCCCTCAGCCTCTTTGTATTCTATCATTGATAATGTGATGGTAAAACCTGAATAGTATCCTTGTTGGCTGGCCATCAGTCTTGCCCCTCGATTTGCTGTGTTCTATTAGCCATATCCAGAACTCTGTGGGTCCAGACCTGTTGGCTGACATCCCAGCCCTGCTGCACATAATAATTGTGTTCACCTGTCTTCTGGTACTTAGGTATCACCACCTGACCTATTTCTTCAGCAAATTGAGTTCTAGAACAGCCTCATCTACCATCAGCCCTGCCTAGTTGCTTGGCAACTGCCTCTCCAACATCCAGCAGAAGCCCATGAGTTTATCCTTTAGAAAGGGTAAAAATAGAGGGGCTCTAGACTGGGAAAAACCAGGAACAGAGGGTGGGCTGAAAACAAAGGGGTGTGCCTGTTAGTGATTCATTACCTCTCATCTCCAAATTCACCCATCATTGGCACGAGGGATTGAATTGTGTCCACCCCCCAAATTCGTATGTTAAAGCCCTAACCAGTATCTCAGAATGTGACCTAACTTGGAAATAGGGTCTTCTCAGAGATAACCAAGATGACCAAGTTAAAAGTCATCTGAAAAACTAATGGTAAATCAAAGATTAACGCATACTTTAAATATCCTTAATTTTGATCACTTAAAGGGTGTCAGATGATCAGCTATGGAGGTACACTTTTCTGATAATATTCCTTTCTCTTAATAAAAATAAAAAAGCAGTTCCTGTGTGGTGACCTCCAATGAGTTCTACACAATGGTATAAAGGGCATATCAAAGTGTGGACAAAGGGTCTGTTTGTTTTTATACAGAAGATCAAAGCCTAATTTGGCTACCCAGAAAATGAACTAAGATACGATATGAAGAAGAACTTCCAATATCAGCACTCTCTGGAAGACTCATACCAGAAGATGATCATCAAAAACCCTCCACAAAGATCCAGGCAATGCTGCAGTTGTAGCTGCATCCATCCCACCATTTCCTGGACTTGCCATTGGAATGAAAAAGGAGATATCTAAGCTGGCCTGTGCATACAGTAAAACAACAAATTTGACTGGATCTATACTGTTGGAATTCAACCAAGAATTAGGAGAAGTGCAAGTTGTAGCACTCCAAAATCTTACGACTACAGACTATCTACGGTTAAAAGAACATATGGGATGTGAACAGTTCCCAGAAATGGGTTGCTTTAATTTGTCTGATTTCTCTCAGACTGTTCAAGTACAGTTGGACAATATCCATCATATCATAGACAAATTTTCACTGGAGATGGCTGGTAATTATAGATCTGCTTTGTTTATGTAACTATTCCTGTTATGTTAATATGTGTGCACAATTTAGTAGTTTAAAACCTATACATGCTTAAGTTACTCTACAAGAAGATATGTCAAAGAAATAATCAATCCTCCCATGTTTTCTTCCATCTGCTACCTCTATAGCTTTTCTTCTTCCTTCCTAATTACAACCCTTAAATAGAATTCATGCCTCATATCGAATTTACCGAGTATCATAATTCCTCCAAGTGGTAAAGATACCTCAAGACAAATGCTGGGCATAGACACCACAGGGCATAAATCTGCAAAGAAGTAAAAAGCTAACTTTTTCAAACAATATGGCTTCTCTCTCACTTACCAACTTTACATCTCCCTGTATGGCCCCAGAAGATGACTGGTTAGCCAGAGACGGGTAAGATTCCTCAAGGGAGGAACAACCTAAGACAGGCACAATCGCAGGGGGGCCATCAGGTGAGAAATTGGGGATCAACAGTGGTGAAGCTTAGAACCTCACCCCCCCTGTTTTGAGAGAAATCTGTATCCATGGATGTTTTATTGCCTTGTCTAGCTTGGATTAACACATAGTCTACAGGCACACACCTGATCATCTACAATTGCTCTCTTACAACACTAAACTATGTTTTCTACCTTTATCTTGCATCTACCTACCACTTCAGCATTTTATTAAAAATAAAAATAATAATAATAATAATAAAGGGAGAAATGTGGGATCCACATATAAATCAAGTATAAAAATCAAACGAATATTCACATTTGACCTGATTGTTTATAGTTCATAATGCGTGATCAAAACCGAAAGTTTCTGTGATGACTGCCCTTGTACTGTTCACCATGTAAGAACTTATTCACTATGTAAGAATTCGTTCACCATGTAAGAACTTGTTCATTATGCTTCAGAAGATTGGAGACTGATGAGAATTAGGCTTGAGATGGATTAATGATTGTGCATTGAGTCCCCTATACAGAATTTTATTGTTGTTAACAACCATTTGATCAAAAAATATGAGAGATGCCCTCTCAAAAAAAAAAAAAGTCATCTGAGTGGCTATAATCCAGTATTGCTGCTGTTCTTATGAAGGAAAAATTTGACAGAGATACAGAGGCTGCCTACAAGCCCTGGAACAGACCCTTCCCTTTGTGAGGGAACCAACCTGCCAACCCCCTGACTTTGCCTCCAGAACAGTGACCCCACAAATTTATAAGTCGCCTAGTTGGTTGGTTGTGGTTACAGCAGTCCTGGCAGATGAATACAATTGCCTACACTAGGACATTGAGCGGGCGCCTCTAAGCAGTGTTCCTTTTCTCCTTTCTAGCTCTGCAAAGCTTCAGTTTCTTCTTGCTAATACCATCCAGTAGTCGTGTGTGGGCAGGGGGCGGGGTGGGCACATCCAGTGACAGTCAGCCCCAGCGTCCACAGTCCCTTAGTGCACTTGCAGCCCTGGCCACATGGCCACCTCTCTGGCCAGCAAGTAGGCTCTCCAGGTCCTGGCTGCTGTAAGCCTGCCCTTCAGACGTGTGGAGAGGCACTTCCTGTCCACCTGTGTGCCAGCCCAGGCCACCTGTCTCAGTGAGGTGCTTCCTTTTGCCCAGCCCCAGCCATAATGCCCTGCTTACCAGCCTCTGCCTGACTACCCCAGAAGGAGATTTCCTGCTTGCCTGGGGACTATGGCACCTCCAGCCCAGGAAACCCAGCAAACCATCCACTGCCCAAGAGGCTTGCAGCCACGCCTGTACCAGTGAGAGCTAAAGCCAGACACGGGGAGGGGCCCCTCCAAGATGGTTTCTTCCTTAGAGTAAAGTTCTCTGTGTCCATTTAAGTTAATCCCCTTGGATCCTGACTGATACAGAGGGTAGCATGAAAGTTTACAATCAAAATATTTCGAAACTCAGCTCTTTTCCTACTACTTGGTTACCTGAATGCTAGCAGCCAGGCTTATGTTGATGGTGTTCAGTGAAAGGGCTCAGTCCTCATCTTCCATGGTAATAAGACAACAGACAATGCTTAAACATGAATAATCAAGAAGTAGCAGAGATTTGGAGATGAAAAAAAATCAAAGTAGCTGCTTCTGGAGAGTGAGAAAAAAGTGAGGTGGGGCAGACAGCCACTTTTTTCTTTTGCTTTGGGTGGAGGGAACCCCCAATTTCTGAAACAAGTTTTCTAGAGTGTGTATGACTTTTCAGGACTCAGCTTTGTATTCTGTCACCAAGTGGCTGTCCTTTGAAGATGGCTTTGGATCCTAGTCACAGGTTCTTGGCCTAACCTAGAAGCCAACTTGCTCATCTGTAGAACAAAGATTTGTCATTTGAAACCTCAAGGTGACCCTTAGGTCTCCTGTTGTTCTATAATTCTGTGATGCCAAGTAGTTTTTCTAGAGTTACAGCATCTGGTGCTCGCTTCAGCACCACATAAACTAAAACCTGGAACAATTCAGAGAATATTAACATGGCCCTTGCACTAGGATGTCATGCAAATTTGTGAAGCATTTCATATTTTTAAGTAAAATATTTCTATGAGTTCGGATATGTAGGTGGATAGATGTTAGATACATAGATATAACATCTTAAGGGTTAATTTTAAATTAAGCCTTCATAATCACTGATTTTATTAAAACTAATCTACAAACTGAAATAAGAAACTATTGAAAGTACTTCTTTCTTCATTAAACTAATGCTACCAAATTTTGAAGATTTAGAAGTGTTTCTTTTAATTGTAAAATGTCCATAAAATATACCATCTTAACCAATTTTAAGTATAAAATTCAATAGTGTTGGAAGAGAAGTATTTTTTTTAATGTATGCAGAAATGAGCCCAGGACTGGAAGTATTTGTGTCACGATCTACACCAAAATATCTATTTATGTTCTTCATTTCATATTAGCTTGATGGAATAATGTTAATATTATAAACTTTCAAATGTTTCCATTGTAGGTAAAATTAGAACCTAGGGCAACTATTTAAAATATTCAAGAAATTAACTCATTTTTTCACCCACTTCACAGTTGAGAGCCATTTCAAATGAAAAAATAAAGTAGTGAACTAAATCAAGGTCATCTTAAATAAATGCCCATTGTTCCTTGAGAGAGAGACAAGACATCACCAGCATGAGCTAGAGAAAACACCCACCCATGGTTATATTATTCTCTTGCTGAATAAAAAGTCAGGCACACAGCCTCTCTATACAATAACTGGAATTGTGCACAGTCCCCCTCCACACTGCTCTGAAAATGAACTTTTGTTTTACACAGATGTAGGCAAATTAGAATGAACAAAAGGCACACATTTTAAGTCTGAGAACATTCAACTGAAAATGAAAAATGGGCTTTTCTTCCATCAGGCAGAAGACCAGATGTAAATGTTTTGCAGCAGGCAGGTTAGAGGCAGGCATGGGGTCTTCCTGTTGTCCCCACTTTGAAAGTGGTGATCACGGGCAAATACTTCCTAAGTGCTCCTGTCAAAGGTCCCAACAGGGCCTATCTGGAGGAATAAGCAGGAAGAAGTGATCACCTTCCTGGCCTACTCTGGCCCGCCATTGGTGATGAGGACCAGCGTCTTCCCACACCCACTTTTGCAGTGCAGTTGACCCTTGAACAACACGGGTTGGAACTGTGGGGGTCCAATTATATGTAGATGCTTTTCAATTAACATATTAGAAATTTTTTGGAGATTTGCAACAATTTGAAAAAACGTTATTTTCTACAGTTTACTGTAAGAATACAGTATATGATGTATAGAACGTACAAAATATGTATTAGTCAACTTTTCATGTTATCGGTAAAGCTTTCAGGCAACAGTAGGCTATTAGTAGTTAAGTTACGGGGGAGTCAAAATTTATACATGGATTTTCCACTGCGTGGGGAGTGGGCACCCCTAACCCTTGTGTTGTTCAAGGGTCAGTTGTAGCTTGTTCATTTTAAGGTCTGAGCCAGTAACTAGGGCACTGGGCGCCCAGAGGGTTTGGGAAAGGGCTACAGACCCTCTAACAGAGCTCCTACAGGACAGGAAGCCTGGAGACCCATTCTTAGAAGGGCCGATGGAAAGACACTTGGTTATGAAGGCATGTAGAAGTTCAGATCCTTGAGCCTGGACACAGAGGCAACTATAAAAGTGCCTTCTTCTCACATGCTGTGCACACACTGTAGAAGGCTAAGTTCACTCTGATGTCTGACAATAGCTCCACTGAGAACTCTGCAGCCAGCAAACACCACTGTGTCTTCCCTGGCTGCAGTTGCTGGTCACAGCCCAGACAGATTGCACCTCTGCTCTAATTCATGCTTCCTTCTCCACTCTTACCTTAATAACTTACCCCCAAAGGATTCCTTTATCCATCCCTTAAACAGTAATGTTCCCATTGCTCTTCTGGCAATGCCTGCTTTCTGACATGTATTCTCATGATCTTTATTTATTTATTTGTTTGTTGAAGTATAGTTGACATTATATTGGTTTCAGATGTGCAACATAGTGATTCCACAATTATATGCATTACTAAATGCTCACCACAATAAATGTAGCTACCATCTGTTACCATGCAAAGATATTACATTATTCCCTATGCTACAATTTTCATCTCTGTGACTAATTTATTTTGTCATTGGAATTTTGTTCCTCTTTCATACCCTTTACCCCTCTCCTAACCCCCCTCCCCTATGGTAACCAACACTTTGATCTCCACGTTTATGACTCTATTTGTTTTCTTTGCTTGTTTGTTTGTTTTTTAGATTCCACATATAAATGAAATCATATGGTATTTGTCTTTCTCTGGCTTATTTCACTTAGAATAATAACCTCTTAAGTTCATCCATGTTGTCACAGATGGCAAGATTTTATTCTTTTTTATGGCTGAGTAATATTCCATTATATTGTATATATGCACCGTATCTCTATCTATTCATCCATCATTGGACAATTAGGTTGCTTCCTGTGCTCTCTTGATTTAATTGAACTATTATTTATATGCTAATAAATTCAAAATCTGCTTCTCAAGCCCTAATCTCCCATAAATTTAATATGAATGTGGTTACTACATTTACCTATATTATCAAGTCCCCACCCATACCCCAATGCAGTCACTGTCCATCAGTGTAGTAAGACAAAGCAAAAGCATTTTTAAAATACAAACTGTATATATTTAAGGTGTGCAATGATTTGCTATACACAGAAATGATTGCTCCAGTCAAGCTAATCAACATTTCTCCTCCCATAATTATCATTTGTTCTTTATGATGAGAGCACCTGAAATATACTCTCAGCATATTTCCAGCATATACTGGAAATATAATTATATATTAGATATATTAGATATAATAAGTTATATATATTCGATATAATGTCACATATGTTATATATATAATGTCACCACTGCTGTGCATTAAATCTCTACACTTATTCATGCTATGTAACTGTGACTTTGTAGCCTTTGACCAACATCTCCCCATTTCTCTCATCTGTTAATGCCTTTCTAGTCTCTGCTTCTATAGATTTGACTTTTTTAGATGTGAGATTGTGCAGTTTTTGTCTTTCTATGTCTGGCTTATTTCACTTAGCATAATGTCCTCCGGGTTCATCCACATTGTCAGAAGTGGCAGGATTTCCTTCCTTTTTAAGGCTGAATAATATTACATTGTATATATACGCCACAGTTTCTTTATCCATTCACCCACTGACAGACACTTAGCTATTGTGCATAATGCTGCCATGAGCATGGGAGTGCAGGTGTCTCTTTGAGGTACTGATTTCATTTCCTTTGGGTATATCCCCAGAAGACAGGTTGCTTTATCACTTGGCAGCTCTATTTTCAGCCATAGCTGAAGCATTTAATGAGCACCATGTGGCATTGCCTCACATTTTTGCAGGTCACTTTGGTATTTGGCTTAGTGTAAGACAGTGGATTCTCATATATACTTCTGTATCCATTCAGTTTGTTGCAATGTTAGTAGAAGCAAATATTCAGTTTGTTGCAATGTTAGTAGAAGCAATAATAATATTTGAAAACCCAGCCTCACTCAAATATGTAGTTGGAAAAGGAAGAAACTCACTGACCCTTGAAAGGGTCTCAGAGCCCCTTGTGGTTCTAATGCATTTTTTTTTGTATCATTAATCTACAATTACATGAGGAACATTATGTTTACTAGGCTCAGCCCTTCACCAAGTCCCTCCCCACAACCCCATTACAGTCACTGTCCATCAGCATAGTAAAATGCTGTAGAATCACTACTTGTCTTCTCTGTATTGCACAGCCCTCCCCATGTCTCCCCCAAAATTATACATGCTAATCATAATGCCCCCTTTCTTTTTCACCCCCCTTATCCCTCCCTTCCCATCCATCCTCCTCAGTCCCTTTCTCTTTGGTAACTGTTAGTTCATTCTTGGGTTCTGTGATTCTGCTGCTGTTCTTTTCCTTCAGTTTTTGCTTTGTTCTTATACTCCATAGATGACTGAAATCATTTGGTACTTGTCTTTCTCCACCTGGCTTATTTCACTGAGCATAATACCCGCTAGCTCCACCCAGGTTGTTGCAAATGGTAGGATTTCTTTTCTTCTTATGGCTGAATAATATTCCATTGTGTATATGTACTACACCTTCTTTATCCATTCATCTACTGATGGACACTTAGGTTGCTTCCATTTCTTGGCTATTGTGAATACTGCTACTATAAACATAGGGGTGCATCTGTCTTTTTCAAACTGGGCTGCTGTATTCTTAGGGTAAATTCCTAGAAGTGGAATTCCTGGATCAAATGGTATGTCTATTTTGAGCTTTTTGAGGAACCTGCATATTGCTTTCCTCAATGGTTGAACTAATTTACATTCCCACCAGCAGTGTAGGAGGGTTCCCCTTTCTCCACAACCTTGCCAACATTTGTTGCTGTTTGTCTTTTGGATGATGGCGACCCTTACTGGTGTGAGGTGATATCTCATTATGGTTTTAATTTGCATTTCTCTGATGATTAGCGATGTGGAGCATTTTTTCATGTGTCTGTTGGCCCTCTGAATTCCTTCTTTGGAAAACTGTTCAGTTCCTCTGCCCATTTCTTAATTGGATTATTTGCTTTTTGTTTGTTGAAGTGCATGAGCTCTTTGTATAATTTGGATGTCAACCCTTTATCGGATCTGTCATTTATGAATATATTCTCCCATAGCGTAGGATACCTTTTTGTTCTACTGATGGTGACCTTTGCTGTACGGAAGCTTTCCAGTTTGATATACTCCCACCTGTTCATTTTTGCTTTTGTTTCCCTTGCCCGGGGAGATATGTTCATGAAGAATTCACTCATGTTTATGTCCCAAGAGATTTTTGCCTATATTTTTTCTAAGAGTTTTATGGTTTCATGACTTACATTCAGATCTTTGATCCATTTCGAATTTACTTTTCTGTATTGGGTTAGTAAATGATCCAGTTTCATTCTCTTACATGTACCAGTCCAGTTTTGCCAACCAACTGTTGAAGAGGCTATCATTTCCCTATTGTATGCCTACGGCTCCTTTATCATATATTAATTGACCATATATGTTTGGGTTAATGTTTGGAGTCTCTATTCTGTTCCACTGGTCTGTGGCTCTGTTCTTGTGCCAGTACCAAATTGTCTTGATTACTGTGGCTTTGTAATAGAGCTTGAAGTTGGGGAGTGTGATCCCCCCACTTTATTCTTCCTTCTCAGGAATGCTTTGGCTATTCAGGATCTTTGGTGTTTCCATATGAATTTTTGAACTATTTGTTCCAGTTTGTTGAAGAATGTTGTTGGTAATTTGATAGGGATTGCATTGAACCTGTAGATTGCTTTGGGCAGGATGGCCATTTTGACAATATTAATTCTTCCTAGCCAAGAGCATGGGATGAGTTTCCATTTGTTAGTGTCCTCTTTAATTTCTCTTAAGAATGTCTTGTAGTTTTCAGGGTATAGGTCTTTCACTTCCTTGGTTAGGTTTATTCCTAGCTATTTTATTCTTTTTGATGCAATTGTGAAAGAAATTGTTTTCCTGATTTCTCTTTGTGCTAGTTCATTGTTAGTGTATAGGAAAGCCACATATTTCTGTGTATTAATTTTGTATCCTGCAACTTTGCTGAATTACGATATTAGTTCTAGTAGTTTTGGAGCGGAATCTTTAGGGTTTTTTATGTACAATATCATGTCATCTGCAAATAGTGACAGTTTGACTTCTTCCTTACCAATCTGAATTCCTTGTATTTCTTTGTTTTGTCTAATTGCCATGGCTTGGACCTCCAGTACTATGTTGAATAACAGTGGGAAGAGTGAGCATTCCTGTCTTGTTCCCAATCTTAGAGGAAAAGCTCTCAGGTTCGATTTTCTGTTTCTTCCTTGGTCAATCTTGGAAGGTTGTAGTTTTCTAGGAAGTTGTCCGTTTCTTCTAGATTTACAGCTTGTTAGCATATAGCTTTTCATAGTATTCTCTAATAATTCTTTGTATTTCTGTGGGGTCCATCGTGATTTTTCCTTTCTCTTTTCTGATTCTGTTGATGTGTGTTGATTCTCTTTTTCTCTTAATAAGTCTGGCTAGAGGCTTATCTATTTTGTTTATTTTCTCAAAGAACCAGCTCTTGGTTTCATTGATTTTTTTCTATTGTTTTATTCTTCTCAATTTTATTTATTTCTTCTCTGATCTTTATTATGTCCCTCCTTCTGCTGACTTTAGGCCTCATTTGTTCTTCTTTTTCCAATTTTGATAATTGTGATGTTAGACTATTCATCTGGGTTTGTTCATCCTTCTTTAAATATGCCTGGATTGCTATATACTTTCCTGTTAAGACTGCTTTCACTGCGTCCCACAGTAGTTGGGGCTTTGTGTTGTTGTTGTCATTTGTTTCCATATATTGCTGGATCTCTATTTTAATTTGGTCATTGATCCATTGATTATTTAGGAGCATGTTGTTAAGCTTCCATGTGTTTGTGAGCCTTTTTGCTTTCTTTGTGCAGTTATATACCTTTGTGGTCTGAGAAGTTGGTTGGTAGAATTTCAATTTTCTTGAATTTACTGAGGCTCTTTTTGTGGCCTAGTATGTGGTCTATTCTGGAGAATGTTCCATGTGCACTTGAGAAGAATGTGTATCTTGTTGCTTTTGGGTGTAGAGTTCTATAGATGTCTGTTAGGTCCATCTGTTCTAGTGTGTTGTTCAGTACCTCTGTGTCCTTACTTATTTTCTCTCTGGTGTATCTGTCCTTTGGAGTGAGTGGTGTGTTGAAGTCTCCTAAAATGAATGCATTGTAGTCTATTTCCTCCTTTAATTCTGTTAGTCTTTGTTTCACATATATTGGTGCTCCTTTATTGGGTGCAAATATATTTATAATGGTTATATCCTCTTGTTGGACTGACCCTTTTATCATTATGTAATGTCCTTCTTTATCTTTTGCTACTTTCTTTGTTTTGAAGTGTATTTTGTCTGATACTAGTATTGCAACATCTGCTTTTTTTCCCTGCTGTTTGCATGAAATATATTTTTTCCATCCCTTGACTTTTAGTCTGTGCATGTCTTTGGGTTTGAGGTGAGTCTCTTGTAAGCAGCATATAGATGGTCTTGCTTTTTTATCCATTCTCTTACTCTGTGTCTTTTGATTGGTACATTCAGTCCATTTACATTTAGGGTCACTATTGAAAGATATGTACTTATTGCCATTTCAGGCTTTAGATTCGTGTTTACAGAAGGTTAAAGGGTAGCTTCTTTACTATCTTACTGTCTAACTTAACTCACTGATTGAGCTATTATAAACACAGTCTGATGATTCTTTGTTTCTCTCCCTTCTTATTCTTCCTCCTCCATTGTTTATATGCTAGATGTTTTATTTTGTGCTCTTTTGTGTTTCCTTTGATTGCTTTTGTGGGTAGTTGATTTCATTTTTTGCCTTTAGTTAGTATTTGGTTGGTCTGCTTTCTTTGCTGTGATTTTGTTTTCTCTGGTGACATCTATTTAGCCTTAGGAGTGCTTCCATCTAGAGCAGTCCCTCTAAAATACCCTGTAGAGGTGGTTTGTGGGATGCAAATACTCTCAACTTTTGCTTGTCTGGGAATTCTTTAATCCCTCCTTCATATTTAAATGATAATCATGCTGGATACAGTATTCTTGGTTCAAGGCCCTTCTGTTTCATTGTGTTAAATGTATCATGCCATTCTCTTCTGACCTGTAAGGTTTCTGTTGAGAAGTCTGATGATAGCCTGATGGGTTTTCCTTTGTAGGTGACATTTTTTTATCTCTCTGGCTGCCTTTAATACTCTGTCCTTGTCCTTGATCTTTGCCATTTTAATTATTATGTGTCTTGGTGTTGTCCTCCTTGGGTCCCTTCTGTTGGGAATTCTGTGTGCTTCCATGGTCTGAGCAACTATTTCCTCCCCCAGTTTGGGGAAGGTTTCAGCAATTATTTCTTCAAATACACTTTCTATCCCATTTTCTCTCTCTTCTTCTGGTACCCCTATAATGTGGATATTGTTCTGTTTGGATTGGTCACACAGTTCTCTTAATATTCTTTCATTCCTTGAGATCCTTTTATCTCTCTCTGCATCAACTTCTCTGTGTTCCTGTTCTCAGATTTCTGTTCCATTAACAGCCTCTTGCACCTCGTCCATTCTGCTTTTAAGTCCTTCCAGAGACTGTTGTATTTCTGTATTCTCCCTCCCAACTTTATCCATTAGCTCTTGCATTTTTCTCTGCAGCTCCATCAGCATGGTTATGACCTTTGTTTTGAATTCTTTTTCAGGAATATTGGTTAAATCTACCTCCCCAGGCTCCCTCTCAGGGGATGTCCATGTGATTATTGTCTGTATCAAATTCTTCGGCCTTTTCATGGCAATAGAGGTAGTCGTAGGCAGTTGACACATGTGTCAGCTGGGAGAATAAAGTCCCTTCCTGCTTGCCTGTAGCCTTCCCTTCCTGTGAGAATGGCAACCCCTAGCGGCTTGTGCTGGGCAGCTATGCACCAAGGGGGCCTCTGAGTCTGGGCGGCTGCAGATGGGGCTCTGCGTGGCTGCTGTGGGTGTGGCTGGTCTCAGGCTGCTTCTCCACTATGGTGGAGCCACATTGGAGGGCGAACAGGTGGGAGGCTGCTTATCACCATGAGGGGCCTCAGAGCTGTGCTGCTGCCCAGGGGGTTAGAGCGCCTGAACTTCCCCGGGATTCCCATCTGCTCGGCTGAGTGTGCCAGGATGCTTCCATCCAGCTGTGAGGCTCCTGTCCCTTTAAGATTTTCAAAAAGCACTCACTTTTCTTTTGTCACCAGGGTACCAGCTGTTGCAACCTGCTCGCAGGTTTTACTGTTCTGTTTCCCTGGTATCCAGCACACCATGCACTGTGTGTCTGCGCTTCCATTGCGGATGACTAGGGCTGGCTATTTAGCAGTCCTGGGCTCCCTCTCTCTCCCCGCTTCGACTCTTCTCCTCCCATTGGGGAGCTGGGGTAGGGGGTGTGCTTGGGTCCCGCCAGGCCGCGGCTTGTATCTTACCCACTTCGTGAGGTGCTATGTTCTCACAGATGTAGATGTAGCCTGGCTGTTGTACTGTATCTTCTGGTCTTTCTTTTAGGAATTTAGTATTTGTTGTATTTTCAAAAACATAATATGGCTTTGGGAGAAGATTTCCACTGCCCTACTCACACCACCATCTTGGCTCTGCCCCCGGTTCTCCTCATTTTAAGGACCTCTGCCCTAGGAAGGCAGGCCCAGCCTTGGAGCTGGAGGTGAGATCATTCCCTCTTGGAGCACAGGGTGTTTGGGGAAAGAGTGGGTCCCTGAAGGGGGGCTCTGCCAAAAAGGAGAGAGGAGAAAATGGCTGCTGTTAGGAAGAAGGGAGAATACTCACTTCACAACCAGCTATGCTCTTCTGCAAACTTTTCTCTAGAACACTTCCAGAGTAAGGCAGCCTTTTCTTAATTGTGGTAAAATACACAAAATATAAAATTCACCATTTTTCTCATTTCTAAGTGTACAGTTTGGTGGCATTAAGTACATTCATGCTGTTGTGCAACCATCACCACCATCCATCCATCCTCAGAACACTTTTTATCTTGCAAAACTGAAATGCTGTCCCTGTTGAACACTATAGCCCTATCCTCCATGCACCAGCCCCTGGCAGCCACCATTTTACTTCCTGTCCTGAGTTTGATGACTCTAAGTACCTTGTGAGTGGAATCACACAGTAGTGATCCTTGTGTGACCAGCTTATTTCACTTGGCATCATGTCCTTACATTTCATCCATGTTGCAGCTGGTGTCAGAATTCCCTTCCTTTCCAAAGCTGCAAATTGTCCCACTGCATGAGCATACCACATTTCATTCATCCACCTGTTGGTGGACACTTGGGTGGTTTTCCCCTTTCGGCTGCTGTGAATCGTGCTGTATGAACACGGGTGTACAAACAGCTGTTTGACTCCCTGCTTTCAATTGCTTTGGGTATGTACCCAGACGTGGAATTGCTAGATCACATGGTGATCCTCTTTTTAATTTTTTCAGGAACTGCCAGGCTGTTGTCCACAGCAGCTGTGCACTGGACACTCCCACCAGCAGGACACAGGGGCTGCAACTTTCCTACATCCCCACCAGCGCTTGTCATCATGGTCATCACACTTTTGCCATCCTGATAAGTGTAAGGTGGGCAAAGCATAAGCTCGTAAAAGCATAAATCAGATAGTGTCATTTTCCTGATAAATCTACCATGGCTTTCAGCTGCTTTGTAAAATTAAAACTCCTCATCACTAGCACTGACAAGACCCTGTTGATCTGGCCCTCCTGTCCAACCACATCTTGTACACCCTCCCCTTCTTCACAATCCTCTAGCACATGAACCTTTCTGTTTCTCAAACAAAAGCACTGAGAAAACGAACAAGCTAATTGCAGTGGTGAATAATGTTATGAAGACAAATATAAGCCCCATAGAACTTGGATTTTAGTCTGTTTGTTCATGATTATGTCCCCAGCACTTAGCATAGGATTTGTTGTACAGGACATGTTTGGGAAATACTTGTCAGAAGTCTGAAACAGGATACGAGAGTGATTGGGAAGAGCTCTCAGTAAACACCTGCATGTCAGCTGCGAATGGAGTGTGGGAGCAGCTGGAGGCCGAGGTTACCGGAAGGGAAGACAACAGGCAAAGGCTTAGAGGTGGACACTCATTGGTGTGTTTGAGAAACAAACAAAGTTACTAGTTGAATTTTGTTTTTAACAGTGCTGCTTAGCACCGTAAGCAGTAAGACAGTAGGTCTGTATGAACATGTGCATGTATATTCATATAATTTTCATCATAAAGCTTCAAAGGAATGAACAACAGCAAAAATTAAACAGCTTCAAAATAGTCCTCTATAGTAGTAGTGTTATATAAGGAAGGAAAAGAAAAAAAAAAACAATCACCACTCAACCACATGTAATATATGCTAAAACCAAATGTAAAATGGAATTTTCTATGCATGAATAAGAATTGATTAGGACAGAGGAATTGGTACCATAAAATGAGTTAACTGGTAACAAGTAGTGAATTCTAAGTACTCACTGAATTTCAATGAATCCTATGTAATGGGCCCTGCTTCTTGTTCCTTGCAAGAAAACCTAGAGCCTGAAGATAGCAGAGTAGGAAGACCTTGAACTCACCTCCTTTCACAGACACAACAAATTTACAGCTACACCTGGAAAAATGACCACTGAAAACTAGCTGAACAGCTCCCTTCATAGCAAGGGATAAAAGTGCAGCTTCAAGAAAACAGGAACCCCCAACCCTGTCATGCTGAACCACAACCAGGAGGGATCTCAGGGGTCTGGAGCCTCTCGCTGATGAGTGAGGAGTTTCTGTCCCACATAGTATGCCCCAATCCTTGAGCTCTGCACAGAGAAGTGGACTCCAAACAATCTGGCTCTGGAACCAATGCTGCCTGAGTCCAGGGATTGCAGGGGTCTGTGAAGATCTAAGATACTCCTTTCAAGGGACTCTTGTGCAGACTCACTCACCCTGCACAAAGCAATCTTGAGAAAAAAGAACAAAGCTGGTGTTACCATGCTCTGTGATTTCAAACTGTACTACAAAACTATAGTAACCAAAACAGTTTGGTATTGGCCTAAGACACATCAATCAATGGAATAGACCAGATATCCCAAAAATAAACCCACAGATATATGGTCCATTAATTTACAACAAAGGAGCTAAGAATATATGAGGGGAAGACCAGCTCTTATTAAATGGTGCTGGGAAAACCAGACAGCCACATGCACAAGAATGAGACTGGATCACTGTCTCATATCACACACAAAAATAAATCAAAAACAATTAAAGACCCAAATATAAGACCTGAAACCATAAAGTTACTAGAAGAAAACATGGGCAGTATACTCTTGAACATAAGCATTAGTAATTTTATTCTGTACAGGTCTTCCCAAGCAAAGGAAACAAAAACAAAAATAAACAAATTAGACCAAATAAACTAAAAAGCTTCTGCACAGCAAAGGACACCGCCAGCAAAATGAAAAGGTAACCTAATGTATGGGAGAATGTATTTGCAAATGATATAGCCAATAAAGGGCTAATATCCAAATATATAAAAAGCTCATACAACTTACACCAGAAACACAGATAACCCAATGAAAATGTGGGCAAAGGACTTAAATAGATATTTTTCCAAAGAAGAGATACAGATGGCCAACAGGCCCATGAAAAGATGCCCCACTTCCCTCACCATCAGGTACCTGCAGATCAAAGCCACATGACATACCACCTCACACAGGTTGGCATGGCCAATACCAGCAAGATGTGGGATTGGGATGTGGGAAAGAGCCCTCAGGCACTGCTGGTGGGGCTGCAAATTGGTGTGGCCACTGTGGAAAGCAGTACAGAGGCCCTTCCAAAAACTAATACCACCCAGGAATTCCACCTCTGGAAATTTACCCAAAGAAAACAAATTCACTAATCTGAAAAGATATATGCACTCATATGATTACTGCAGCATTATTCATAATAGCCAAAGCATGGCAACAACCTAAATGTCCGTCAGTGGATGAATGGATAAAGAAGATGTGGTACATATACATGGAATATTACTCTGCCATAAAAAGGAAATCTTGCCATCTGTGACAACATGGATGGGCCTACAGGGTGTGATGCTAAGTGAATATGTCAGACAGAGAAAGACAAATACTGTATAATTTCACTTACATGTGGAATCTAAACAACAAAACAAAACAAAACTCAAAGATACAGAGAACAGATTGGTGGTTATCAGTGGGAAGAGGGTTGGGGGTGGGCAAAACTAGTTAGGGGGTTCAATAGCATGGTGACAGATGGTAAATAGACTTGTGGTGATCACTTGGTAGTGTACACAAACATTGAATTCTGATGTTGTACACCTGAAACTAACATAATGTTATATACCAATATTCCTCAAAAATATTTAAAAAACAAAAAAGAAAACCTGGAGTCTATAAGAAGGTGGGAGGCATATTATAGGCTCAGTGTGAGATACTAATCTCATAAAATACAAAAGCAAATCAACTTTGGTTTGGGTCTACATTGAGCACACTAGTTGTCTGGATACAGTTATATCTCACAGAAATAATAACAAATGTAGTGTAGTTCCCTGTGCTACCTAATTATCAAGAACACCTTCAGAACTTGTTGGCATCTCCCTCTGTCATATTTGAATAAAGAAATTTACAGCAGCTATTTGAGAGCTGTGTTATGACAGGGTGAAATGTTAATTAGTTGCTAATTAGAATTTTCTGAAATATTAGGTCACTCATCATAGGATAATCTCACTCAACATTGTATGAAGTCAAAAATGCCCAGGATAGCTATTAACATCTGAAAATAGTAGCAGGTATAAGCACTCCAGTTGAGGTTAGTCAATATTTCTATTACCTACACAGTTTTCAGAGGTTACAACTTGAGATTTTTTATGTAGCTACATCTGCCTGGTGTTTATACACAGGCTTATAGGTTTATGCATTAAAAAATATACTTTATTTTATAATAAAGCTGTTGCTAAAGAAACCTGGCTTTAATAAACACTCTTTTGATATGGGACTCAGTCTTCTTTCTTCTCCCTTGGAGATGTGTTTTAGACTTTGCATCAGGAAGAGGTATTTAGGTAACCTACAAACACCAAGACATAAACATATCTTAAGGACAAAGTCATGCTGACCTCATATGGGCCTTCCCTTCATGGTGATCCATTTCAGATCTTTTAACAATGAGTCAAAGGAAACTTGGCAACGTGATTCTTTTTCACCTCAGATTGTAATTGAAAATTCATTTGAAACACTAAAAAAATCAGAGAAACAGTCCACCACAACATAGTCATATAATATAGCCTAGACTTTCCCTAGCTACCGAATGCTGTAAGTGCTGTATCTTGATTTAAGATCTGAATTTAATAAATAAGATGTAATACAGCTACTATATATTCAGTCTGTTCATGGATAAAAATAATACACAATAGTTTTGTCTAGGGGCAGAAAGTTAGTTTTCTTCACTTTCAACAGAGAAAGTATTCCAACCTGACATTAATCACATATGACATTTTAACAGATTTTTTTTGTCTGATCCTGGATGTGTTTACTGTTTTTAGTTATTTGTACATAAAAAGAGAAATATTATCTTATTGTACTAATCCTAGTGTATTAATAATCTATTGCTGTTTAACAAATTGCCCCAAAACTTAGTGACTTACAACAAAAAAAAAGTATGATCTCTCAGTTTTTGTGGGTCTGGAATCTGGGCACAGTTTAGCTGGATGCTTCTGGCTCTAGGTCTCTCCTGAGGTTGCAGGTGAGCTGTCAGCTGGATCTGTCATGGCATCCAAAGACTAGACTGGGGAGGATTCACTTTCAAGCTCATATAGTTATTATCAGTCTTGGAATATCCACTTTCAAACTCACTTACATGGGCCTCTCCATAGGACTGACTCCCAACAGGGTGGCTGGTTCTACCCGCTTTCTCAAGTGAACAAGAAAGAATTAGAAAGAGAGCATCTGAGGTGAAACCTGCAGGTTTTTGTAAACTAATCTCAGAGGTGATGTACTATCACTTCTATCATATTCTTTTCTTTGGAAGTGGGTCTTTAAATCTAGACCCTGTAAAAAGAGAGGGGATCATGTAGGCTGTGAATAGCAGGAGGCAGGATCACAGGAGGGTTATCATAGGAGTTCCTACCACAACTGTAGTCAGTCTGTGATGATCTTCTGGAGAGGAAGTAGTTGTTCTCTCATATTTTTTGTCTGCTCACCATCAGTTTAGAAAATGACTTCTTCCTTGTTCTCAGTCTGTATGGTGTGGGAAAATGGACATTTCTGACCAGGATTCCCACCTGACCTTAACAGCGCCCATTGTATATACATATAAGAGCCTGTTGTCACATCTTTGAGATGTTTACCAGGGGTAGAACAGCTGGCCAGTCATGGGATTACCAGCGCAGGGGAGGGTGGAGAGGAAACACCCATTATCTCCTCTCCTCCACTGGTAATTGGTCAGGCATCAGCCAGTTGTCAGAGAGCCACCCATGGGAGTTCCTCCTGGTGCTAGGGGCAGAGTGGGCAGAGAGCCATGGAGCCCTGGTGCTGCTGGAGAATTAAGCCTGAGCATGGGAGCAAGGAGCTTAGAGAGCAGGGAGCAAGGAGAGATTGAGACCTATAGTCATGAGAATAAACCTCCCTTTACTCTCAACTTCTTGCCCTTGCCTTTATTTGGTCTAATTCAAATTCACTGGGAACTTGCCCTGGGCAGGGAACTATCTTCCTCCCAGAGCTACAGTTGTTCTGGGAGGCTGACTGCTCCCCCTCACCCTGGCTCTTGGGGTAGGGAGCTGTGGTGTCCTTGGCCTGGCTGGTAACAATACATCAACTTTCTGGCCACAGTGAGTGGTTCGGGGATGGGCCATTCAGTGTTCCTTCATGGGAATTGACATGAGTGCTAGGAGAAAAGTGGTCTCCTAAGTCACAGGTACTGTGGAACATAGAAAACTGAATCTCCCCAACTTCTATACCTCTATATAGGCCACCTTTGCTCCACATGAAAAAAAATTTCTTAGACTGGAACCAACACAGAATAAATCAGAGCTGAAAGGTGGACAGTGAATGAACTACACCAAGCTCTATGTCGTCTTCCACCTCCCTATGCTCAGCTATGCCTAAATCCAGGCTTACCTTTTTTTTTTTTAGTTCATTTTGAATTGGGTTTTTGTCACTTGCAACAAAAGTGGTCCTAATATATCCAGATGTTATGGATATTGCCCCAAATATTCTAGCTTCCCTTAACAAAACTATCATAGCCTTTTAGGAAATTATCTAAATACTTTGAGTACATTTACATTTTTCAACCTTATCAGCTTAACTCTTAGAAAACTACACTCTATGAGTTTCCTGTTGTGTGAACTACTTCCTGTATTCACTTTAAATTTTTTTTTCTCAGGATTCAGGAAATATCTCCTTGTTCTATTTAAGTTCTCTAACAGCAGGGAGAAATGTTTTTTTAATTATAATTTCCTCCCCAATTTGTAGCACAATATCTGGCCACACTGTCGATTTCTCAATAAGTATTTAATGAATGAATAAGTAAATCTTCTGAGTATATTTTAGATTTTTTTCTCTAAGTTCAGTACTTTACCTTTGCCCAGTGAAGGGCAATATTTTCTGCCTATTCACACAACCTCACACTGACTTCAGTTTATTAAGTGTCCTTGTGCCTTCCCTCCTCCAAATAATTAATAAAAATATTAAACAAGTCAAGTTACAGGGGAATGCCAGTGTTTACATTTCTTCCTTCAAGAGGTGACCTTTTATCTTAAACCATTGTTTCTTGTCTCTAAGCAACTTCCCTGAGCATTACACCATTACACCATACCATGATGACTCAATTTTTAAATAGCCTTTTGTGTGCAACTTTGTGAAAGGCTTTTTGACAATCTAAATGGACAGCGTTCATGAGCTTTTGTCCATATGCATATGTGCAGCCTAAAAGAACTTTATTAATAGATTGATGAGGCCTGATTTCCTCTGATGGAAACCATATATGCTCCTCCTGCACCTTCCTTGACTCTCCCAGTTATATTGGCATATAACTGTCTTTTGTGGGAGAAGGGCTCAGTTTTTCTCTGTTGATCTGCTTTGATTGGATTGTTCAGTTCTCTGTTAATCTGCTTTAATCCTTGTTAAGTATGGTAGAATAGTGTAGTTAGGATTGCCAAAATCAAACTATTTTGAAAGAGAATAATAACTATGATTAAGTTAGCCTGTTGACTTCAGAAACAAAGATACATGGACTCACGTGTGGTAAATATGGGCAGAAAAAAGGAAGAAAGGTTAAAAATACAGGAAGTTGGTAGTTGCCAATCAAGGGTCAGGAATGTCTTAGGTCCTTTAGGAATTTAACAACGCTACTGAGTTTCTCTTTCTTTATATTCTCCTTTCCTTTGATCTCCTCAACATTATGCCCTCATTCTACTCTGATAAAAATTCCTTCTTAGAGTCTTTCCCCAGAAGCTCTTTTGTCTCTCTAATGTGGTTTTTCAGGTCCCATCATTGGTTTTGTGTCTCCCTCTACATGTTCTCAATTGTCAATTTCATATACTCCCATGGATTTATGTAGATCTCATGGATTTAGGTCACCTATTTATTCTGTAGAATCAAAATGTAAATTTGAACTACAGGTAAGTCCATTCACCTACCTAGTGGACATTTCCACAATTGATACTACCAACATGGGTCTAAAGTCAAATAACATCTTAACATATCCAAAATTAAATGCATCATCTCTATATAACTTAAGACCTTTCTCATTATACAGGATGAAAACTCTTAATTCATGGAATCCAAGGAGAAGCCAAATAGGACAGAGATACAACTAGGCTTGGAAATTACTGGCACCAGGACCTGGAAGACTTGATGATTTCTCTCCAAATTCGACCTCTACCTTCCTTTGTTGTCTGTGTCTTTTTTCCCCTTGTTACAAACTAACTTCTGCTTCTCAGTCTACCTGGCAAGGAAGATTTCTATGTTCCTGCTTGAGTTACATGGAGTGAGACTAGCTTGATTCTCTCTGGGTGTTAAATTCAAAAATACCAAGGAAGAAAGCCATAGTCAACATGTCCATCCATAAATCAGTCAACTTTGTTACAGTGTATACAATTTGAAGTTGTCCCACAGGGACTGATGCTATGGTAATTTTGCCTTCAAACTTCTTTCTCTGTGTTTCATTTTGGATAGCTTCTATTGCTGTATGCAACTTTACTACTCTTTTCTTCTGTTGTATCTAATCTGCTGTTAATTCCATCCAGTATATTTTCACTGTAGATGAATTTTTCATGTCTAGAAGTTCAGTTTATTTTTAATATTTTCTATTTCTCCACTTCATATGCTCAATCTTTCCTTTAGATTCTTAAACATACGGAATAGAACATATAGACTGTTTTAATGTCTTTATCTACTCATCCTATCTTTGTCTAATTTAATGTCTGTGTCATTTCTGGGTCTGTTTATATTGATTGATTTTTCTCCTCATTATTCATTGTCTTTTCCTGCTTGTTTGCATGCCTAGTCCTTTTTCACTGGATGCCAGACATTGCCAATTTTACGTTCTTAGGTGCAAGTTATTTTTCTATTCCTATAAATATTTCTTGAGCTTTCTTCTGGGAAGCAATTACATTATATGGAAATATTTCAATCTTCTCTGATCTTCTTTTAAGTTTTGTTAGGCAGGCTAAAAGCAGCCTTTATTCTAGAGAAATTTGGCTATACCACTGAGCAATGTTCTTTTGAATGCTCTACCTGATGTATTGTGAATTACAAGGTTTTTATTCAGGGATTATTCCCTTTGCCCTTGTCCTTGAATAGTTTCCCATACTAGGTGCTGATCAGTACTTTGCTGAAGATTCTTGGAGCCCTCTGCAGGTCTCAGGAGCTCTCTCCCTATGCAGCACTCCCCTCCCTACAACTCTGTCTGAAAGTTCAAGATGCCATGGGCTCCCCAGACACCCAGGCTCCACACTATAAGTTGCAGCCTGGAAACTCTCTCCAGGCAGTAAGCTAGGACAATCACAGGGCTCACCTCATTTGTTTCCTCTCTCTCAAGGACCACTGTCCTCTGCTCCCTGATTAACAGTGTCCGAAAACAGTTGTTTTCTACATTTTTCCTGTTTTTTAAGTTGTTTCAGATATAAGGAGGATAGATCCTGCTCCTTCTTACTCCATCTTGGCCAGACATGAAGTCAAATTCAGTATTTTAGGACTATATTCAGTTTTTAAAAACTCTGGGCTCTTGCTTGTTTCTGTGCTTTTATATCAGTTTGGTTTTTTTTCCCCTATACTGTCTGTCGGCAAGTTCCAGCACTGTCACATCTCAAACTATCCCAGTGCTGTCATGACTGCACAAGCATCCCTCTTCTATGCTCGGTGGCATCATACTTATACCATACAGGTGAGTTTATAGCTCATAGCTCCATCTTTATATCTTCAAATTTAGCATTGCTGAAATATAGCAGGTACTCAACATATGGTTGGTGAAATGAACAGAAACATTGTATGTATTTATACCATAACACAGAATAATCTTCCTTATTTCAGAGTATTTTGTAAGCTGCTGCTTGCAAAATGGGATTTAACTTAAACATTTCTATATTCTGAGGTACTGATATTGCATTTCTTCGAATTAAATACATCATTAGCAAAATTCTCAGCCATTAGACTGAAATGATTCTTAACAAAAGTGGCTTAGTTAGAAGTGTGTCTGAAGCCTTTTGCACGTGTACGTGCATTTGGTTTGGTTGCTTATGTTGAGCATGAAATCTTTTCAGTGTGTCATAGATTTTGAAAAGCGGCTTTGTGTATTTACAGCTCATGCTGAGCAGAATGCAACTGTAGACTGCCAAGTAAAGAATCTCATCATTTGCTTCTCATGCAGTAAAACCTTTTCTGACTCAAGACAAAGTCTTACCACAATCTCCAGCAGTGCATTATATCTTATGTAAGTCTCATGGCCTGCCTATTGGAAATAGATGTTAAACTTTGCTTTAGATTTGTCAAGAGTTAAATCTCTGGGATTTCATCATGAGTCCTTCCTGGTCTGTACATGGTCTGTTATGTTAAAATGTGCCTCCTCTCTACCTCACTGACCCCTCCCCAGCTCTCTGGAACACTTTCACGTAGCTTAAGCTTAAACCTACTTGAGGCCTCAGTGCTTTCTCTTTTTGACCTAAATAAAAAACTGGCATAAATAGGATGTGCTAACTATAAAAGAGACAAAATATGCATGTATGAGCAAATAAATAATAAATATTACCTACAGTCATACCCCTTAGAGTACATTGTATATCACATATATTACATGAAGTATATAATATGTATCTTATATTGTACCTCCTATATAAATGGTAATCTGCTTTCCACTCCATCCCATATCTTTCCAAGCCAATTAATATATTTTCTAATTCCACAAAGCAGTAAAATTTAACATAAGACCTTTTACAAACATTACTTTTTATGTTTCCTTTCTCTGTCTCTCTCTAATAAAAAAACTCTTGAAAACATAATGCCTAACCCAGAGGAATTACACTAAAGTGCTGGAGTTTCAGGCATAATGGGGATAAATATTTTGAATGCTTTTATGTTGCTATATTCATTTCATTCATTCCTGCAGTGAGCTCTGCCATAGTATGCATAACAATAACACTACTAAATAGAAAAGTAGGACTAGAACTGATCATTTTTTAAATTCCAAATGTAATGTCCTACTATGTCCTAAGCAGCTACTTTTAATTATAACAATAGCTCTGAAACTTTATCAAAAGGAAAGCAGAAAAGAAAAATCAGTGGCTTGACATCTCTAATGTTTTTCAACAAACCACTAAAAGCCAACAATGACCAGTTTCATTTATTTAATTTAATGTTTGTACCTTGAGTTGAGACAGTCAACAACCAATTTCCTTACCTCTCTTTTGGGAAAATATAATAATTTGAAATAGTTTAATGTAGACTGATAAAAAATTAGCATTGGGGTATCTTTAGGAAGATACTCTAACTTCAGTGATGGTAAGAATGACATCTACCTTTAGTGTCTTGTACGGTGCCTGGCAAAGAATAGGTGCTTAAGACATATTTGTAGAATCTTATCAAGTGACAATATGTTTGGAAGTGATCAGGTATAAGTGCATGATAAAGAATCAATATTTGCATTTGAAAACAAAGTATCATCTAAAATTAATTTGCATTTTTACCCCTATGTTTTAGAATGACTTGATACATATACATATTACACATACACACACACACACACACACGAAGTCAGGACTCCTAACAAGCACAAAGACTCAAAAAAGGCAGATCATTCAGATGATATATTACTAGAAACACATGAATTCAGAGGAAAGATTAAAAAGTAGAAATATTTCTCTTGATTTTCAGAAAAATATTAGTTATCTTGACAACAATCAAGATCCTGTACCCATGGAAAATACCCTCTTTGAAATGGTCCTGTATTAACTTTACACATCCAGTTATTTATACACTTGAACTTTAAGGAAAATATCACCTGAAATATTCTAGTGATTTAAATAGATTACATTTAAATTTCTTCAGATTAAGATTCTTTCACAGTTAATAAGTTTCCTGTTTTCTTCACTGTGTAAAGTTAATTCTCAGTGACCCATGCATGGATTGTTCTGGTTCTGCCAATGACTAGTTGCATGACCTTAAGTGAGTCGTTAACCCACTCAGGGCCTCAGTTCCTTTACCTGTAACAGAGATAATACTAATATCTACTCTTAAATGTGCTCTCAGACTGAAAGAGTAATCATGAGTAAAGTGCAAAGAATGGTGATCGATAATCAGAGAACACCCAATGAATATTAACAATTATGAACATCTACCAATTTATAACCAGCTTTTCATACCAGATGACCCATTCTATTTCCTTGCCACATATCATTTTTGGCTAAGCCATTGTACTAAATTATACTGAGCAAAATGAACTAATTTCAAGATTAGCTTACATAAAATATAATTGGATAAACACCAGTGTTTCACTGTTCTATTAATACTACTATTCTTCTTTTGAATATGAATGGAAAATTAGAATTCATGAGACAAGAACAATAGTGGCTTTCATAAATTCTCAATTTTTTTATCCCCAAGGTAAAAATCAATTTTAAATGCATTTTTCCAGGTAGTAATATTTTTGTGTGAATCCAAACAATAATAGGATCAATAATTGCAAGTACTTACATAGCATTTATCCTCTGCCAGGTACATTTCTAAGTATATTATTTAATCCTCAACCCTATAAGATAGGTAACTTTATTATTTATATTTATAGATGAGGAAGTTATGGCAAAAGAAATCACATGACCTGCTCAAGGACATTCATCTAACAAGTGGTAGCACTTGGCTAAGAGCCTAGGAAATCTGCCTACAGAGTCTGTGCACAGGTTTCTGTGACTGTAAAATAACAGTGACAACAAAATGGACATTAGGACAAGCTTTGCTCCCTTGGACTTTTCTTAATGTATCTTTAGCATTAAAATAATGACTTCTCAGCACTGTGAAGCTGAACGGCAATATCACAATTCAATTACTTATTTGCAACTAAAATGTTAAGTTAACTTTCAGTTGCAGAAAACTTGGCAAAATTAGCTCTCTGTCCAAAAAATATAACATTACATTACACTTAATAATAAAGTTTTAGAGGGTGGGACATCAGCAAGATGCCAGAATAGGAAGCCCCAGGACCCTTGTTCCCTTAGAAACACTAAATTAACAAAAATATGCAGACCAAATTGCCTTAGATGTCCAGAAACCAGCGAAAAGGCTGCAGCTCCCAGGCTAATAAAACTCCACTGAAGCACAGAGGAAGGTCGGATGCATTTTGCCTGCCCTGACTTCCTCCCACCCCCACACTTGGCAAAGCACAATCAGGAGAAAACTCCAAGGTCCAGCTTCCCCTTCTAGAAGGAAAGAGAGGAGTGGAATGTATGTCCAAAGTGTTTGTGGGGCTCCTCGTGGAATATTCTGTGTTTCTTGGCTGAAGGCTAATGAGAACTGATGGCATAGTTGCTTTCCCAGTAGGGGGCCACTGAGAGCAGAGGCAAATCCCAAGATGCGGTAGCACCAGGGAAACAGCAGTATCTCAGACACCAGGGAGAGTGAAAAGAAACAGAGGCAAGCCTCCTTAACTAGGAACTCACACACACAAGCCCAGAAAAGATATATCCCCAGAGAAATTTCCAGAGGTCCCAAAAACCCCAGCTGGGTTGACTGGTGGCTGTCTTCCACTATATGAAGCCAGTCTATAAAGACTGGGAGAAGTGGCTGTTTTTCAAATGCCAAAATCTCAATAAAAGATCACAAGGCATACAAAGAAAGAGGGAAACATAGCCCAATCAAAAGACCAAAACAAATCTCTAGAAATCAACCCTAAAGAAACAGTGATTCATGGATTATATGAAAAACAATTTGAAATAACCATCTTAAAGATGCTCCATAAGATAAAAGACAAAGAACACAGACAACAAACAAAATCAGGAAATTGATGCATGAACAAAATGAGAATATCAACAAAGAGATGGAAACTGTAAGGAAGAACCAAACAGACATTCTGAATTGAAGAATACAATAACTGAATTCCAAAATTCAGTAGAAGGGTTCACAAGAGAAAAGCAACTTGTCACATGTAAGGGAGCTTTGTTAAGATATTTGGTGGATTTCTCAGCAGAAACCTTGCAGGCCAGGAGGGACTGAGATAAAACATTCAAAGTGCTGAAAGAAAAACACATGCCAGCCAAGAATAATGCATGTACCAAAACTGTCCTTTAAAGATGAAGGAGAAATTAAGATTTTCCCACAAACAAAAGCTGTGGGAGTTCATCACCACTAAATTTGCTCTTCAAGAAATGCTAAAGGGAGTCCTTTATGAAAAGACACTAGACAACAACATGAAACCATATAAAAATATATAACTCCCTGATAAAGACAAATAGATCAATGGAAAAAGAACATAGTCCAGAGACAGACTCACATAAATACAACCAACTAGATCATAATAGGCTGCAGAAATAGCCTCAGTAAATTAAAAAACATTGAAATTGTACCAATCAGCTTCTCAGATCATAAAGGCATGAAACTATAAATAAATTACACAAAGAAAATGAAAAAGCTCACAAACACATGGAAGCTTAATAACATGCTCCTTAATAATCAATGGATCAATGACCAAATAAAAACAGAGATCAAGCAATATATGGAAACAAATGACAACAATAATTCAACACAACAAAATCTGTGGGACACAGCGAAGGCTGTGCTAAGAGGGAAGTACATTGCAATACAGGCCTAACTGAGGAAAAAAGAACAATCCCAAATTAACAGCCAAAACTCACAATTAACGAAACTAGAAAAAGAAGAACAAATGAGGCCCAAAGTCAATAGAAGGAGGGACACAATAAAGATAAGAGCAGAAATAAATGAAATCAAGAAGAATAAAACAATAGAATCAATGAAAGAAGGAGCTGGTTCTTCAAGAAAATAAACAAAATAGATAAACCCCTAGCCAGACATATCAAGAAAAAAAGAGACTCTACACACATAAATGGAATCAGAAATGAGAAAGGAAAAATCACTAGGGACACCACAGAAATACAAAGAATTATGAGAGAATACTGTGAAAAATTATAAGCTAACAAACTGGGTAACCTAGAAGAAATGGACAACTTTCTAGAAAAATACAATTCCAAGGCTGACCCATGAGAAGCAGAAAATCTGAATAGACCAATTACCAGCAAGGAAATTGAATTGGTAATCAAAAACCTACCTAAGAACAAAACACCTGGACCAGATGGTTTCACTGATGAATTTTATCAAACATTTAGTGAAGACCTAATACCCATCTTCCTTAAATTTTTCCAAAAAGTAGCAGAGGAGGGAATACTCCCAAACTCATTCAATGAGGACAACATCACTCTAATACCAAAACCAGGCAAAGACACCACAAAAAAAGAAAATTACAGACCAATAATCCCTAGTGAACATAGATGCAAAAATGCTCAATAAAATATCAGCAAACCAAATTCAAAAATACATCAAAAACATCATCCATTATGATAAAGTAGGATTTATTTCAGGGATGCAAGGTTGGTACAACATTCGAAAATCCATCAGCATCATCTACCACATAAACAAAAAGAAGGACAAAAATCACATGATCATCTCCATAGATGCCAAAAAAGCATTCAACAAAATTCAACATCCATTCATGATAAAAACTCTCAACAAAATGGGTACAGAGGGCAAGTACTTCAACATAATAAAGGCCATATATGATAAACCCACAGACAACATCATACTGAACAGCAAGAAGCTGAAAGCTTTTCCCTTAAGATTGGGAACAAGACAAGGATGCCCAGTCTCCCCACTTTTATTCAACATAGTTCTGGAGATCCTAGCCACAGCAATCAGACAATACAAAGAAATAAAAGGCATCCAGATTGGCAAGGATGAAGTTAAACTGTCCCTGTTTGCAGATGACATGATACTGTACATAAAAACCCCCAAATAATCCACTCCAAAACTACTAGATCTAATATCTGAATTCGGCAAAGTTACAGAATACAAAATTAATACACAGAAATCTGTTGCACTCCTATACACTAATGATGAACTAGCAGAAAGAGAAATCAGAAAAACAATACCATTCACAATTGCATCAAAAAGAATAAAATACCTACGAATAAACCTAGCCAAGGAAGTGAAAGACGTATACTCGGAAAACTACCAGACACTCATGAGAGAAACTAAAGAAGATACCAATAAATGGAAACACACCCTGTGCTCATGGATAGGAAGAATTATTATGGTTAAAATGGCCATCCTGCCTAAAGCAATTTACAGATTCAATGCAATCCATATCAAAATACCAGCAGCATTGTTCAACGAACTGGAACAAATAGTTCTAAAATACATATGGAACCACAAAAGACCCTGAATAGCCAAAGAAATCCTGAGAAGGAAAAATAAAGTGGGGGGGATTATGCTCACTGACTTCAAGCTCTATTACAAAGCCATAGTAATCAAGATAATTTGCTACTGGCACAAGAACAGACCTATAGACAAATGGATCAGACTAGAGAGCCCAGATATAAACTCAAGCATATATGGTCAATTAATATACAATAAAGGAGCCATGGATATACAATGGGGAAATGACAGCCTCTTCAACAACTGGTATTGGCAAAACTGGACAGCTACATGCAAGAGATGAAACTGGATTATTGTCTAACCCCATACATAAAAGTAAACTCAAAATGGATCAAAGACCTGAATGTAAGTCATGAAACCATAAAACTCTTAGAAGAAAACATAGGCAAAAATCTCTTGAATATAAACATGAGCAACTTTTTCCTGAATGCATCTCCTCCAGCAAGGGGAACAAAATAAAAAATGAACAAATGGGACTATATCATGCTAAAAAGCTTCTGTACAGCAAAGGACACCATCAGCAGAACAAAAAGGCATCCTACAGTATGGGAGAATATACTCATAAATGACATATCCAACCAGGAGTCATCACCCAAAAAGCAAATAACCCTATTAACAAATGGGTGGAGGATTGAACAGCCACTTCTCCAAAGAAGAAATTCAGATGACCAACAGGAACATAAGAAGATGCTACACATCACTAATTATCAGGGAAATGCAAATTAAAACCACAATGAGATATCACCTCACACCAGTTAGGATGACCAACATAGAAGAAACTAGGAACAACAAATGCCGGTGAGGATGCGGAGAAACGGGAATCCTTCTACACTGCTGGTGGTAATGTAAACTAGTTCAACCATTGTGGAAAGCAGTATGGAGGTTCCTCAAAAAAACAAAAATAGAAATATCATTTGACCCAAGAATTCCACTTCTGGGAATCTGCCCTAAGAATGCAGGAGCCCAGTTTGAAAAAGACATATGCACCCCTATGTTTATTGCAGTACTATTTACAATAGCCAAGAAAGAGAAGCAACCTAAGTGTCCATCATAGATGAATGAATAAAGAAGATGTGGTACATATACACAATGGAATATTATTCAGCCATAAGAAGAAAACAAATCCCACGATTTGCAACAACCTGGGTGGAGCTAGCGGGTATTATGCTCAGTGAAATAAGCCAGGTGGAGAAAGACAAGTACCAAATGATTTCACTTATCTGTGGATCTAAGAACAAAGCAAAAACTGAAGGAACAAAACAGGAGTAGACTCACAGAACCCAAGAATTGACTAACAGTTACCAAAGGGAAAGGGCCTGAGAAGGGTGGGTGGGAAGGGAGGGATAAGGGGAATAAGGGGCATTACAGTTAGCACACATAACATACGTGGGGGGGGCATGGGGAAGGCAGAATAGCATAGAGAAGACAAGTAGTAACTCTATAGCATCTTACTACACTGATGGACGGTGACTGTAATGGTGTATGTGGTGGGGACTTGATAATGGGGCAAATCTAGTAACCACATGTTGCTCATGTGATTGTATATTTATGATACCAAAATAAAAAAAATACAATCAACTAATCTTTGACAAAGGAACAAAGGTAACACAATGAGGAAAAGAGAGCCTTTTCACCCAATGGAGCTAGAAAAACTGGGCATCTACATGCAAATAAATGAATCTAGACACAGAACGGACACCCTTCACAAAAAATAACTTACAATAGGTCATAGACCTAATTGTAAAATTTGAAAGTATAAAACTCCTAGAAGATAACATCTAAGTGATCTTTGGTGCGGTGATGACTTTTTAAATTATCAATGACAATAAGGACATGATCCACGAAATAAATACCTGGTAAGCTGGACTTCATTAAAATTAAAATCTTCTGCTCTGTGAAATGCAATGTCAAGAGAATGAGTAAACAAGCAACAGACTGGGGAAAACATATTTGCAAAAGGCATATCAAATCAAGGACTGTTATCCAAAATATACAAAGAACTCTTAAAACTCAACATTGAGAAAACAAAAACACCTGATTTAAAAAATAGGCTAAAGACCTGAAAAGACACCTCCCCAAAGAAGATATACAAAATGTTAACTAAGCATCTTAAAAAATGTTCAACATTATTCATGATTAGGAAACTGAAAATTAAAACAACAATGAGATATGATTACACCCCTATTAGAATGGCCAAAATCCAAAAAATTGATACCATCACATAATGACAAGGATATGGAGCAACAGGAACTCTCATTTATTGCTGATGGGAAACACAAAGTGGTTATAGCCACCTTAGAAGACAATTTTACAGTTTCTTCCAAAACTAAACATACTTTTACCAAATGTGCCAGCAATTGTGCTCCTGGGTATTGAAAAACTTATGTTCACACAAAAACTGACACATAGATATTTATAGAAATCTTATCCATAATTGCCAAAATGCAGAAGCAATCAAGATGTCCTTCAGTAGGTGAATGGATAAATTAACAGTGGTATATTCAAACAATGGAATATTATTTGGTGCTGAAAAGAAATGGGCTGTCAAGCCTTGAAAAACATGGAAGAAACTTAAATGCTTTCACCTAAGTGAAAGAGACCAGTTTGAAAAGGGTGCATATTATATGATACCATGTATATGACTCCCTGGAAAAGGCAAAACTATGGATTCAGTGAAAAGATTAGGGGTTTCCAGGAGTTAGGAAGGAGAGAGGGATGAATGAGCAGAGAACAGAGGATTTTTAGGGCAGTGAAAACACAGTATGATACTATAATGGTAGATACATGTCATTCATTATACATTTGTCAAAACTCAGACTGTAAAACAATAGTGACCCCTGATGTAAACTATGGACTTTGAGTGATGATTTATCAATGTAGGCTTATTAACTGTAATAAAGGTATCACTGTGGTGCAGGATGTTGATAGAGGAAGTTTTGCCTGTGTGGGGATAGAGGTATATGGGAATACTCTATACTTTCTGCTCAATTTTGGGATGAACCTACAACTGCTCTAAAAAATACTGTTTCTTTTTCATAAAAGCATAATCTAAAAAAGCAACATAAAAACCCAGCCCTCTCCCAAACAAATAAAAATGAAAATAAGAAATGACAAAGCATGGCACTATAAAAAATCAGTGAAGCACAAAGGAAGCTAGGAAAAGAGGAATAGTTATAAGACAAACAGAAAGTAATTAACAAAATGGCAATAGTAGGCCTTTCCCTATCTGTAATTATTTAACTGTGACTATATCAAACTCCTCAAATGATATACATTGTCTGAATGGACAAAAAAATTATGTGATATCTAGCACAGGTATGTGCTGATATTCGGCTGAAGACCTAAGGGGAACACTCTGCACTTCTCTGAAGTTCTTTTTCTGTACTTTCTTTGCCCTCCAGTTTTCCACCCTGCAAATTCTACCCACCGCGATCGCCTCTATTTTGCCAATTTCAACCATCTTCTCAACTCAGGGAATGCGCCAGGATGCTTGGGGTCCCCATTCATGGAGGGGAAAATTGCAGGCAGCAAGCTGGAGGAGGGCTCACATCAGTCTTCCTTGTCTTGGCGAGCACCTTCCTGAGCTTCCTGTTGTCCACTGTCCATGAACCAGTGTTCCATGTATTTTGTCCAACGTATTGATCAAGGTAGAGGGTAAACCCCATTCTTGTTCCATCATGGCTGGAAGCAGGAACTATTTGATGCTTTTTGATCCTACCAAATGAATTTACTCAGAGCGTGACATCCAGTAACAAGGCAAACAGGCCTGTAATCAGGGTAATACACTCAGCCCGCAACCCGCCAGTATCAGTGACATTTTGTATCGTGTGTGCACCGACAGGGAAGCACTCTTTCCTTTAAAGTTTCTTAAAAGACAATTCTCTTCAGTTGGGGGTCTTTTTCTTCACATCTTTTTATTTTAAGTAACTTAAAAAAAATTTTTTTTTATTTTGTTATCATTAATCTAAAATTACATGAAGAACATTATGTTTACTAGGCTCTCCCCTACCCCAAGTCCCCGCCACAAACTCCATTACAGTCACTGTCCATCAGCATAGTAAGATGTTGTAGAATCACTACTTGTCTTCTCTGTGTTGCAAAGCCCTCCCCTTTCCCCCACCCCCTACATTATACATGCTAATCACAATACCCCCTTTCTTCTTCCCCACCCTTAGCCCTCCCTACCCTCCCATTCTCCCCAGTCTCTTTCCCTTTGGTAACTGTTAGTCCATTCTTGGGTTCTGTGATTCTGCTGCTGTTTGGTTCCTTCAGTTTTTCTTTTGTTCTTATACCCCAAAGATGAGTGAAATCATTTGGTATTTGTCTTCTTCCGCTTGGCTTATTTCACTGAGCATAATACCCTCTAGCTCCATCCATGTTGTTGCAAATGGTAGGATTTGTTTTCTCCTTATGGCTGAATAATATTCCATTGTATATATGTACCACATCTTCTTTATCCATTCATCTACTGATGGACACTTAGGTTGCTTCCATTTCTTGGCTATTGTAAATAGTGCTGCAATAAACATAGGGGTGCATCTGTCTTTTTCAAACTGGAGTGCTGCATCCTTAGGGTAAATTCCTAGAAGTGGAATTACTGGGTCAAATGGTAAGTCTATTTTGAGCATTTTGAGGAACCTCCATATTGCTTTCCACAATGGTTGAACCAATTTACATTCCCACCAGCAGTGTAGGAGGGTTCCCCTTTCTCCACAACCTCGCCAACATTTGATGTTGTTTGTCTTTCGGATGGTAGCCATCCTTACTGGTGTGAGGTGATATCTCATTGTGGTTTTAATTTGCATTTCTCTGATAACTAGCGATGTGGAGCATCTTTTCATGTGTCTGTTGGCCATCTGAATTTCTTCTTTGGAGAACTGTCGGTTCAGCTCCTCTGCCCATTTTTTAATTGGATTCTTTGCTTTTTGTTTGTTGAGGTGCATGAGCTCTTTATATATTTTCGATGTCAAGCCTTTATCGGATCTCTCATTTATGAATATATTCTCCCATACTGTAGGGTACCTTTTTGTTCTATTGATGGTGTTCTTTGCTGTGCAGAAGCTTTTCAGCTTGATATACTCCCACTTGTTCATTTTGCTTTTGTTTTCCTTGCCTGGGGAGATATATTCATGAAGAAGTCAGTCATGTTTTTTGTCCAAGAGATTTTTGCCTATGCTGTTTTCTAAGAGTTTTATGGTTTCATGACTTACATTCAGGTCTCTGATCCATTTTGAATTTACTTTTGTGTATGGGGTTAGACAGTGATCCAGTTTCGTTCTCTTACATGCAGCTGTTCAGTTCTGCGAGCACCATTTGTTGAAGAGACTGTCATTTCCCCATTGTATGTCCATGGCTCCATTATCGAATATTAATTGACCATATATGTTTGGGTTAATGTCTGGAGTCTCTAATCTGTTCCACTGGTCTGTGGCTCTGTTCTTGTGCCAGTACCAAATTGTCTTGATTACTATGGCTTTGTAGTAGAGCTTGAAGTTGGGGAGTGAGATTCCCGCCACTTTATTCTTCTTTCTCAGGATTGCTTTGGCTATTCGGGGTCTTTGGTGTTTCCATATGAATTTTTGAACTATTTGTTCCAGTTCGTTGAAGAATGTTGTTGGTAATTTGATAGGGATTGCATCAAATCTGTATATTGCTTTGGGCAGGATGGCCATTTTGACAGTATTAATTCTTCCTAGCCAAGAGCATGGGATGAGTTTCCATTTGTTAGTGTCCTCTTTAATTTCTCTTAAGAGTGTCTTATAGTTTTCAGGGTATAGGTCTTTCACTTCTTTGGTTACGTTTATTCCTAGGTATTTTCTTCTTTTTGATGCAATTGTGAATGGAATTGTTTTCCCGATTTCTCTTTCTATTGGATCATTGTTAGTGTATAGGAAAGCCACATATTTCTGTGTATTAATTTTGTATCCTGCAACTTTGCTGTATTCCAATATCAGTTCTAGTGGTTTTGGAATGGAGTCTTTAGGGTTTTTTATGTACAATATCATGTCATCTGCAAATAGTGACAGTTTAACTTCTTCGTTACCAATCTGGATTCCTTGTATTTCTTTGTTTTGTCTAATTGCCATGGCTAGGACCTCCAGCACTATGTTAAATAACAGTGGGGAGAGTGGACATCCCTGTCTTGTTCCCGATCTCAGAGGAAAAGCTTTCAGCTTCTCACTGTTCAGTATAATGTTGGCTGTTGGTTTATTGTACATGGCCTTTATTATGTTGAGGTACTTCCCCTCTATGCCCATTTTGCTGAGAGTTTTTATCATGAATAGATGTTGAATTTTGTCGAATGCTTTTTCAGCATCTATGGAGATGATCATGTGGTTTTTATCTTTCTTTTTGTTGATGTGGTGGATGATGTTGATGGATTTTCTAATGTTGTACCATCCTTGCATCCCTGGGATGAATCCCACTAGGTCCTTGTGTTTGATCCTTTTGATATATTTTTGAATTCGGTTTGCTAATATTTTATGGAGTATTTTTGCATCTACATTCATCAGGGATATTGGTCTGTAATTTTCTTTTTTGGTGGGGTCTTTGCCTGGTTTTGATATTAGGGTGATGTTGGCTTCATAGAATGAGTTTGGGAGTATTCCCTCCTCTTCTATTTTTTGGAAAACTTTAAGGAGAATGAGTATTATATCTTCTCTTTATGTCTGATAAAATTCTGAGTTAAATCATCTGGCCCGGGTATTTTTTTCTTGGGTAGTTTTTTGATTACCGCTTCAATTTCTTTGCTGGTAATTGGTTTGTTTGGATTTTGTGTTTCTTCCTTGGTCAGTTTTGGAAGGTTGTATTTTTCTAGGAAGTTGTCCATTTCTTCTAGGTTTTCCAGCTTCTTAGCATATAGGTTTTCATAGTAGTCTCTAATAATTCTTTGTATTTCTGTTGGGTCCTTTCTCATTTCTGATTCTGTTGATGTGAGTTGATTCTCTTTTTCTCTTAATAAGTCTGGCTAGAGGCTTATCTATTTTGTTTATTTTCTCAAAGAACCAGCTCTTGGTTTCATTGATTTCTTTCTATTGTTTTATTCTTCTCAATTTTATTTATTTCTTCTCTGATCTTTATTATGTCCCTCCTTCTGCTGACTTTAGGCCTCATTTGTTCTTCTTTTTCCAATTTTGATAATTGTGACATTAGACTATTCATCTGGGTTTGTTCTTCCTTCTTTAAATATGCCTGATTGCTATATACTTTCCTCTTAAGACTGTTTTCACTGCGTCCCACAGAAGTTGGTGCTTTGTGTTGTTGTTGTCATTTATTTCCATATATTGCTGGATATCCATTTTAATTTGGTCATTGATCCATTGACTGTTTAGAAGCGTGTTGTTAAGCCTCCATGTGTTTGTGAGCCTTTTTGCTTTCTTGGTACAATTTATTTCTAGTTTTATACCTTTGTGGTCTGAAAAGTTGGTTGGTAGGATTTCAATCTTTTGGAATTTACTGAGGCTATTTTTGTGGCCAAGTATGTGGTCTATTCTGGAGAATGTTCCATGTGCACTTGAGAAGAATGTGTATCCTGTTGATTTTGGTGTAGAGTTCTGTAGATGTCTGTTAGGTCCAATGTGTTGTTCAGTTCCTCTGTGTCCTTACTTATTTTCTCTCTGGTGTATCTGTCCTTTGGAGTGAATGGTGTGTTGAAGTCTCCTAAAATGAATATATTTCAGTCTATTTCCTCCTTTAGTTCTGTTAGTATTTGTTTCACATATGCTGGTGCTCCTGTGTTGGGTACATATGTATTTATAATGGTTATATCTTCTTATTCAACTGAGCCCTTTATCATTATGTAATGTCCTTCTTTATATCTTGTTACTTGCTTTGTTTTGAAGTCTATTTTGTCTGATACTAGTACTGCAACACCTGCTTTTTTCTCCCTATTGTTTGCATGAAATATCTTTTTCCATCCCTTGACTTTTAGTCTGTGCATGTCTTTTGGTTTAAGGTGAGTCTCTTGTAAGCAGCATATTGATGGTTCTTGTTTTTTTTATCCATTCAGTGCCTCTATTTCTTTTGATTGGTGCATTCAGTCCATTTACATTTAGGGTGATTATCGATAGGTATGTACTTATTGCCATTTCAGACTTTAGATTCGTGGTTACCAAAGGTTCCAGATTACTTTCCTTACTATCTAAGTCTAACTTAACTCACTTAGTATGCTGTTACAAACACAATCTAAAGGTTCTTTTCTATTTCTCCTCCTTTTTCTTCCTCCTTCATTCTTTATATATTAGGTATCAAATTCTGTACTTTTGGTCTATCCCTTGATTGACTTTGGGGATAGTCAATTTAATTTTTCATTTGCCTCACAATCAGCTGCTCCACCCTCCCTACCATGATTTTCCTACCTCTGGTGACAGCTATCTAACCCTAGGAACACTTCCATCCATAGCAGTCCCTCCAAAATAGACTGCAGAGATGGTTTGTGGGAGGTAAACTCTCTCAGCTTTTGCTTAGCTGGAAATTGTTTAATCCCTCTTTTAAATTTAAATGATAATCTTGCTGGATAAAGTAATCTTGGTTCCAGGTCCTTCTGCTTCATAGCATTTAATACATCATGCCACTCCCTTCTGGCCTGTAAGGTTTCTGCTGAGAAGTCTGATGTTAGTCTGATGGGCTTTCCTTTGTATATGATCTTATTTCTGCCTCTGGCTGCTTTTAACAGTCTGTCCTTATCCTTGATCTTTCCCATTTTAATTACTACGTGTCTTGCTGTTGTCTTCCTTGGGTCCCTTGTGTTGGGGGATCTGTGGATCTCCATGTCCTGACAGACTATGTACTACCCCAGGTTGGGGAAGTTTTCAGCAACTACCTCCTCAAAGACACTTTCTATCCCTTTCTCTCTCTCTTCTTCTTGTATCCCTATAAGGCGAATACTGTTCTGCTTGGATTGGTCACACAGTTCTCTCAATATTCTTTCATTTTTAGAGATCCTTTTTTCTCTCTGTGCCTCAGCTTCTTTGTATTCCTCTTCTCTAGTTTCTATTTCATTTATTGTCTCCTCCACCGTATCCAACCTGCTTTTAATACCCTCCATCGTGTTCTTTAACGATTGGATCTCTGACCTAAATTCATTCCTGAGATCTTGGATGTCTTTCCGTACCTCCATTAGGATGTTGATGATTTTTATTTTGAACTCCCTTTCAGGAAGAGTCACGAGGTCCATATCATTTAAATCTTTCTTGGGAGTTGTATTAACAATTTTACTCTGGACAAGGTTCCTTTGGCATTTCATGGTTGTATATGGCGCCCTCTAGTGTCCTCTATTCTGGAGCTGCTGAGCCCCTGAAGCAATGTCAGGGGTCGCAGGGGAGCGGTACTGGTGCCTGGGGGTAGGAAAGAGCTGTTCCCCGCCTCCTGGCTGCTGTGTCTGTCTCCACTGCCTGAGCCAGTGGGCCATCACACAGGTATAAGTTTTTGTCCCAGAGCAGCCAGATATGGATCCCTGCTTTCCACAAGCAGCCGGAATCCCAGTCTCCCCAGGAACTCTGCCTGTATTAACTTTCCAACCCAGCAGTCATGCGAGTCTCATGAAAGCACCATGAAATGTAGGTTTGTGTTCCCAGAGCAGCTCTCCGGAGCTAGGTATTCAGCAGCCCCAAGCCTTCCACTCCTTCCCTGCTCCATTTGTCTTCCTCCCGCAGGTGAGCTGGGGTGAGGGAGGGACTTGGGTCCTGTGGAGCCACAGCTCTGGTATGTTACCCCGTTTGCTGATGTCTGCTCTTTTCTCCAGGTGTGTGCAGTCTGATGCCATCCTCTTTCCTGTTGCTCTCTCAGGATTAGTTGCGCCAATTAAATTTTCTAATTGTATCCAGTTTTAGGAGGAAGCCTCTGTCTCTCCTCTCATGCCACCATCTTTAATCCCATCTCCCACTTTTTATTTTGAAAAATGTGAAGCCTATGGGAACTTTGAAAAAAATTGAACAGTGAAAAATCCATAAACCCCTCATCTAGATTCACAAATTACTAATATTTTGCTACATAGGCTTTATCTCTCTCCACATATTTTCCAGCCAGTTGAAATCAGGTTCACACCTAAATACTTATCCTGTATCTTCCAAGAAAAGGACATCCTCTTACATAACCACAGCAGCATTATCCCACCCAAGAAATTTAATACTGGTACAATAATATTAGCTACTATAGCTCATATTCCAATTTCTCTGATTATCCTTTTCTTTTTTCCAGAATTGCAGTCCAATCAAGAATCACTCACTGGATTTGGTGATTATGTCCTATTAATCTCTTCTTATTTGAAACTATCTGCCTGCCGTTTTTGTCCTTTATAATGTTGACAGTTTTCAGGAACTCAGGTCTGTTATCTTGCTTCACTTAGATTTTTAAAAAGTGTGATAGTGTTAGTAAATTTTATGACAATTTGGAAAAGAGAAACTCATTATTTTGAAATTATATTCATCCTGTCACTTAGAAGACTACGCTAGATTTTGAATATGAATAAATCTCATTTTAAGAACTAATATGCTGGAAATTGTTCAGCAACTCGTGTGCTACGGAAGTTAGATTTAGAAATATCTAACACTGCATTTCTCCCTGCTGCAGAGAAAGGCAACTCAGACATATCACTCCCGTTTTGTTTGGTCATTTTTGTTTTGTAATCATAAGGTTTCTTAAAAACCTGGCCCAACTTTTTTTCAAGCACTATTCTTGTATGATCGTTATACAAAGTCAACTTTTCCATTTATTGGGCAGCTGAACTTGCCTACTCCCGCAAGTGAAATGGAACAGAAAAATGCTGGTCGTTTTAGAACCCCAGAATATGCATGAGAGGAAAAATGATAAACGTTGGTGCATTTTTTCCCCTGGTGAAAATGACTTCACTTTACTTCCGGAAATTTCAAAACTCCCATCTGGTAGTCCACCCTGTTCTTCCACCAGATGGCAATAATCCATAATGGGTGAGCAGGATGAATGGAATGTATACAAGGGAGTGAGCATGAAAAGGCTGGGCACTGGCGGTGTGGTAATGTTGGAAAAATGATGAGTCCCAGGAGGAGAGGATAAACAATGGGTTGCTAAATCTGGCACTCGAGGAACTAACAACTATCATAAAGGGAATCATATCACTCATCTTTAAATTATAAGTGTGGAATCTAACAATAAAACAAGTTGCACCATTTGTTACACTTTTTTTTTGTTTTCAGAATCCCATTTTAAAGGACAGCAGATAGAGCAGAGATGTTGATATTCATCAAACTCAGCACTAAAGAGACATTGTTATGTTCCTAATAGAGGTCGCAAATTCAGAGAGAGCATTTTAAGGAAGAGGAGGAGGGCAGGAATCTGCAAGGATGGCGGCTGGGTTCTGGAGGCTGTTCTCTCCCCCTCCACCCTCCCTTGCAGAGGATCCTGCTGATGCTTCACTGGTCTTTCAAAATTTGTTTAATTGCATATTTCCACTTAGTTCTGATTTTGGGTGGCATCATTTAAAAACCCAACCCAATGCTACACTATCTCAGGCAACTAATCCAGCATGATCTGTGGTCCACAAAGCCTGTATTGTGCTATTCCTTGACAGGCTTTACTGTAGACCTTCCCTCTGCTAATATCCATGTTTTCTCCTCCTCTGGGTTTTTTTCCTTAAGTACTGGTTATTCCTCCCATAAAGGCCATGATGTTCTTTGACTAACAAAGAGTCAAAATAGTCTAACAAAAAGACTAAGTAGTACCAATGTCTATCATTGTTTTTACCATTTTCCTCTCTTTCTTTTTAAAAAATAACAATATGGCCACAAACTTTTAAAAAAATGCTATTCTGAGTTTATTTCAGTTTTGTTTGTTCATTTGTTTTGTTTTCTTAGATCCCTCACATTAAGTGAAATGTGGATAAATAAAGTGAAACCATAGGAGGGGAGGAGGGGATGGATGAAAAAAGCGGAGGAAAAAAAAAATCAGTGAGGATGTTTTGTGTCTTCATCTGAGTGAGGTTATATGCATGTATACACACGTCAGAATTCACCATGCTGGACACTCAGTTTTGTGCATTTTACTGTATATACGTCAATTTTTAAAAAGTTCTAGTTTGTGAGATAAAGATTAGAATTTTAAATGGAGTTCAAACTGGAAAGAATCGAAAAGTTGTTTATTAGGGCACATTTTTACAAAACTTTTAAGGAGACTGTTAGGGACATTTCCTTCTGTTTTGGTAGATAGATCAATTAACTAATAGAGGTAAAGATAGTACATAAAAGAAAAAAAAAAGACAAGTGAGTAGAGTTGGAATCCAGGGAAGATTTCCTTTAGACAATATTTTTTAAAGGGTTTTATAGTGAAAAATACTGTTTTTATCTTTTTTTTTATACTTTCATCTTCATTATAAAAGTCCTAAGTTATCAATATAAAAATATGGAAAAATACAGAAAAGTAAAAAAAGAGTTACCAATCTGAAGACAACTATTAACATTTTAGTGTATTTTCTTCCATGATTTTCCCCTGGAAATAAGTTTTTTTTCACCTTTAAAAAAAAATGTTTGTTTTCATGGCTGTTTCATGGTTTCTAGGACCTGATTTCTCACATTACATGATAACATGTTTTCCTATGTGATTAGAAATACTTAATAAAATGTATGTAATTGCTCCACAGTGTTTTGGTAAGGATAAGCCATACTTTTATGAAGTTTACTGGACAGTTAGTTTCCCCTTTCTGGTTTAAGAAATAGCACTGTGATGAATATGTTGGTGTATACAAAAGATTTTCCATGTTTAGACTTTCATAGAATGGATTCCCAAGACTGAAATTATTAGTTTTAAACAGTATAAAATATTTTAATGCTTTAGCTTTAATTTGTACCACAGCCAATTTCTTTTTAACAGAGCTACATCAACTTACACTGCTACTAGCAATACACAAGAAAGCAGCTTTCACATTGATGCTGACCAGTATTAGCATTGGAAACGAACAACCACATACTTTGTTATATGGTCTCCTATTAGTGTGTTAATTTGCATGTCTTTGATTCTAGTGAGATGGAACCTTTTTCCACTATTTGTCAAACAGTTTAATTTCCTCTTTTGTGAATTGTTTACTTAATGTCCATTGTTCATCTCCCTGGGTTTTTGTTATCCCTTTTTACAAAGAGGACTAACAAGGCTGCCCAGAAAAGGCCTTCTGTGTGCACTGCTGCGGAATTCCTCCCCTTTTAAGTCCTTCCAGATTCAACACTGAACAGCAATGTGATGGAGAAGGCAGGGAGAGTAGGAAAGATAAGTGATACAGTCCTCTTTGCTGGGCAAGTAAAATCAAAGTTCATGTTGTTAGGTAAAATGGCTTTCCTTTACTTAGCCCAATGTTCATTTTAATACTGAATTCATTAAGTTTGACCACGGTTCTACCGTGACATTATATATTACACAACACTAGGAATACTCTCAGCAGGAGTCACTCTGAAGCCATGGTAGTTCCACAAAATGTTGCCATTCCAGGTCATCTTTTTAAGTGATTTAATTAGCTGTGATTTAGTTTAATTGAACTTGGAATGTAATCCCATACTCCATAGCCTTTTCCTGAAAGGCTGGCATTTCTGCATATAATTTTTCATATAGGGATACAACTCAATTACAAGAAGGGGACGTAAGTACAGACTCCCTGGCTTTGAAGTGGCAGTGGGTATGTCGACCTATTCTCACTACAACTGGTGACTGTTGAGACCCAGGCTCAAAAAACATGCCTCCTACTGGCAATGGCAGGACTTAAGACCAGTAAATATGATTCAAATGCTACTAATAATACTATAAAGTCCCTGGATTTCCCTATGTGAAAAATGGGAATAATAACAGTTTTTCTTCTTATCCAGGGGATATTTTAAAGATCACATTATAAGAGAAAAATATTTTGAGGTTGAGAGGAAGAGCGGTGGTTGCCATAGGGGAAGGGGATAGTAGGATGGGTTAAACAGGTGAAGGAGACAGAGGGGTACAAACTTCCAATTATAAAATAAAATAGTTATGGGGATGAAAAGTAAACCATGGGGAATATAGTCAATAATACTGTAATAACTTGGTATGGTAACAAATGGTAATTACATTTAGTGTGTTGAGCATTTCATAATGTATATAATGGTTGAATCACTGTCGTACACCTGAAAGTAAGATAATGTATTAAAAAATGACACTGCTAATTAATAACAGACCTAGAATGTTAATCTGGGAGTCCTGAATTCCCTCAAAAAGTCTTTCTACTGTCTCCCTACCCCTACCAGTGGATATAAAGTTACTAAGCACCATCAAAAAAAGAATTTAATTTTACTTATCTTTAACAGAAACTGTTTCCTGCCCCCTCTTTATTCTATGAGAGCTAAATTTTTGTTCATAGTAAAAACAATTACTTCAAATAGCCTAAAATATGTACGTTAAGTTTTCTGACAATATGTGAACTTATTTAAATGTAAAACACCATATTTCTAAAAGTTTAAGAAATATGTCTCAAGAAGATTTTAATCAAACTGAAACCTCATTTTATTTTATTAAAAAAATTCTTTTGAGGTACATATAATGCAATGCACAAATCTGAATGTTCAACTCAATGAATTTTGACGTGTGTATACACTCATGTAACCATCATCTGAAGATATCAAACATTCTCATTACATTTTTCCCCTTCACCTATTGCATCCATCTCCCCACTATCCACCCCTTGACAACACGTCTGTTTGTTCTTCTTGTTTATGAGTCTCTGTTTTGTTGTTTGTTTTGTAGATTCCATATACAAGTCAAATCATGTGATATTTTTCTTTTAAGTCTGACTTATTTCACTTCGCATAATAACCTGTAAGTTCATCCATGTTTTTGGAAATGGCAAGAATTTATTTTTTTTATGACTGAGTAATATTGCATTGCATATATATACCACATCTTCTTTAGCCATTCATCTATCAGTGGCTTCCATATCTTGGCTATTGTAAATAATGTTGCAATAAGAGCAGTATACCTTTCTAATTAGTGATTTTGTTTTCTTTGGGTAAATTCCCAGAAATGGAGTTTTTGGGAACTGTATGGTATTTCTAGTTTTAGTTTTTTGATAAACCTCCATATTGCTTTCCATAGTGGCTGTACCAACTTGTAATTCCACCAACAGCATGAGGGTTCTCTTTTTTCCACATCCTTCCCAACACTTGTCATTTCTTATCTTGTTGGTATTAGCCATTCTGATGGTATTAGCCATTCTATCAATTCACTGGTGTGAGTTGATATCTTACTGTGGTGTTTATTTGCATTTCCCTGATGAGTAATGTTGCACACTTTTCATGTGTCTGTTGGACATCTGTATGTCTTCTTTGGATAAATAGCTATTTATGCCCTCTCCCATGTTTTTTATTTTTGGAAGTATTGTTGATATACAGTCTTATATTAGTTTCAAGTATACAATACAGTGGTTTACACCAGTTATCCACATTATTGAATAAATATCCTCACCCAAGCTAATGCAGTTACTATCTGTCAACATAGAAAGATGTTCCAGAATCATTGGGTATATTCTCCATTCTGTACTGGCATTCCCATGACCAACTTATATCATGACTGAGAATTTTTGTGCCCTTTTATCCAACTCACCCTCTCCATGCACGCACCCCAACCCCTCCCTCATGGTAATCACCAGTCACTTCTCAGTGTCTATGAGTCTACTGTTTTATTCATTTTGTTTTGTTTTTAGATTCTATAAATAAGTGAAATCATATGGTATTTTTCTTTTTCCACCTGCCTCTGCCCATTTTTTAATTAGGATGTTATTTTTTATGTTGAATTGTATTAGTTTTTTTACATATTTTGGATATTAGTCCATTGTCAGATATATCATTCACAAATATATTCTCCCATACAGTAGGTTGCCTTTTCATTTCATTGATGGTTTTCTTTGCTGTGCAGAAGCTGTTTAGTTTGATGTAGTCCTACTTGTTTATTTTTGCTTTTGTTTCTCTTCTCTGGGGAGATATATCCATAAGAAAATAAATTATGCTGATGTTCAAGAGTGTACTGCCTATGTTTTGTCCTCGGAGTTTTATGATTTCAGGTCTTATATTTTTTTAGTTGATTTTTGTGTGTGGTGACCACAATAAGAAACAGTGACTCAGTTTCATTCTTTTGTAAGTAGCATTCAGTTTTCTCAATATCATTTATTGAAAATACTTTTACCCATTGTGTATTCTTGCCTCCTGTCTCATATATCAATCGATCATATAAGTGTGGATTTATTTCCAGGTTCTCTAGTCTAGTCCATTGATCAAAGGATCTGTTCTTGTGCCAGTACCATACTGTTTTGATTACTGTAGCTTTGTAGTATAGTTTGAAACCAAGGAGCATGATCCTCCCAGCTTTGTTCTTCTTTCTCAAGACTGCTTTGAGTATTTGGGATCTTTTGTGGTACCATACACATTTTAGGATTATTTGCTCTAGTTTTGTGAAAAATGCCATTGATATTTTGATAGGGATTGCATTGGATCTGTAGATTGCTTTGGACAGCATTGAAGCCTGATTTTAGATCTCTACTTGCAATGCAGTACCATTCTTTATCAGCTGGGGTAGTACTGTAAACACACAGGAGAACGAAGGTCACTGAAATGAAGTGAAACCAGTTTAACAGAAAGTGTTCAATCTTGTTTCAACAGACTGATTTATGTGAGAAATAAACTTGTTAGCCAATAAGGAGTAGGGCTTTGTAATATTTGTGTTTTAAGAGAAAACACCCTTCTTTACAAGTAATTGTTTAAGCCAAAGTGTGTGAACTCTTCTACAGAAATAATGTGGATTGCAATAAGGAAACTATCAATACATCAAGAATCTTCATCAAACACTGTGAAAACAGGCAGTAAGTTGGTATATTTGTATGAAGCTATGGGAAACTGTATTATAGTTACTTTCAAATGGTCAAGAATTCAAACACATAATTGTAAGTGGTGCTCATGAAGCCTCAAGCTCAGATGGAGAGCTGAGACAATTTCATCAAACCAAGGAAGGCAGTTTTTTCTTTTTCCTTCCAAATTCTTTAACTACTAAAGAACTTTTGCTTTCTTTCACATATATTTCCTCAACCACTTTGTGCTAATATACAGACTATTTTTTTTGTTGCCTTACTGGTCTTGTTTGAAAACCAGAAAAGAGATTGAAGTTAGTGGCTAAAATGAGATGTTGTTTGTCTTCATTTTCTGACATCTTTCAAATCTTTGAAATCTTTCAAAGTAAGATTTAACATATATTTAGATATACAAAATTCTCTCCTTTTTCATTCTGTGCATGCACTCACACATATGTGAAATAGTTTGAAAGGGTTAATCAAATAGAAAAAAATGGTAGGAAAGGTCTACATGGCAAGAATTTCTCTGGTACTTTTTCAAAGCAGACATTATTTGCCTATTTTTATTCCTTTTTGTTTAACCTTTTGAACTTAGCATACTGTGGATACTGGACATTTCAGATTTACTAGGTAGTGATTTACAACTCACTCTGATTTCACGATCTTACAGAATATACAAAGCGTAGGGCCTTCCTTACAACTCTGTATTTGATTTTGGTAGTCATGACAGTCTTAGTTTTTGTCATGTTATGTCAGAAAATGAAGACAAACAACATCTCATTTTAGCCACTAACTTCAATCTCTTTTCTGGTTTTCAAACAAGACCAGTAAGGCAACAAAAAAAATAGTCTGTATATTAGCACAAAGTGAAAATCTGTCTCAAAATCAGTGAAAATAGACCTCACAGGAATATTTAATGAAGCCCACACCTTGCTCTCGTGGAAATTGTCACAGATCATATGGTGATTGCATTTTATTCTGTCCTGTAATGGTGCCTCTACAGTGCTGAGTGAGAGCGCTGGTGTTTTCTTGGCTCACAAGAACAGGAGTGTGCTGCGTGCTGAATCACCCTCCTCCTTTCCTGGGGCACCTGAGTGCTCCAAGACACTAATGGAGGATTAAATTACAGTTATCATGACAGCTACCTAAATGCTGCCACGATTATATCAACAGATGCAGTACAGTGTTCCCTGAAAGTTGGATATTTTTCCTCTTTCAAAACCTCAATAATTTTATCATTGAAGTTCTTCAAAAACTATGCAAAGTTGATCTAAAGATTGGATAAAGTCCTTCTTTTGTTTCTTAGATAGGTTGCCATCTGAAGATAGAACTCATCTCTTTACTTAAATGTATTCCTTCTGGTGAATGGCAATTGAAGTATGATGTTGCTTACTGTGTTTTTTGAAATTAAAATGAATAACAATAAAATAGAAATAAAAATGAAAAGTGTTATCAATTTTCTTAAAGGCACAGAAACTCAAATTTGAGAAAGCAAATCTGAATACCTTAAGCATTAGCTAGCATCCTGTGGTTAATGGGCTGGTTTTATGCGTGCCAGTGTCTATGCAAAGTATCACATGTAAGAATCTCCTTATGGAGGGTTTATATTGGGTCGGAAGACATTCTGCCCTTCTCCTCCCTTTGTTTCAGTGATTAGAACCATCAGTGAGAACAGAGCAGCAGCAGCAGGGCTTCCTAGAGTACTTGTATTTTTATTTAAAAAAATCTCACTTTTGGGAAGTGCACACTATTTTTAGGAAGATTTGTGTGGAGCCTCAACTACTGAGGAGCACTTAGAATCATCAAAATGAACATCATGGAATGTTCAATGACTTCAAGGGTTCTAGAAATACCTTTACTAAAGGTTTTCAAAACTGGGCCTGAGCATTTGTTGCTGCTTTTTATAGAGTATTTTTCTCCTTTTATTTCACTTGCTGTCAGAATACTGGTTATTTTTTATTTATTTATTTTTTTTGCTGAGGTGGTCCTTAGAATCCTTCAAATTTCAGTGGCACAAAACATACCAAAAAGCCTGTTATATTTCTAAATTGCTTCTCGTTAGGAAAACGGTTACTCAAATGTGTCAGTTGGGTCCTATCAAGAAAAGGTCCACTTACATGAATTTAATGGAAGCAAATTTAATGATTGGACTATTCATTAAAAGGTGTGGGCAGGGTTAAGGGAGCCAAAAAGGGCATGGGGAACCCCTTAGAGCTTCATACAGTCAGAAGTCATTCTCACCCCTAGATCATTAGCTGGAGGAGGACAGACCAACATTCCAGAGTCTGGAGAGAACCATGGACAAGCTGTGTAAAGGGAAGTATGTTTTTGGAAAGGAGCAGCTACCTTACTACCAGAAACTTGGCAGGAGAGGGAATGACGGGAGTAAATACCCTGACCTTTCTCTTTCACCCTTTATCTTCTGTCAGTCCCTCCCAACGAAAAGGCACAGGACAAGGGAGCCTACTTTTGATAAAATTAAAAGGGATTAGCCTCCAGGGCATTAAGCAGGTTGGAGATGGCTGGAGAATGGATCTCAGGGTAGTGGTTGGGCATGGTGAATAACCAGCCTATTGAACTCAGAATTTCAGATTGAGTAAGTTTTGTGCATGAACACTGTTCCATCTGAGTGCCAGCTCCCCCTGCTTTTTTTCTTATTTCTTGATTCTCACCTATTAGGATAGTCTCTGTTGTCAGGAATCTGATTTGTACTTGATCTGACTTGGATTAATAGTGGGAATTGATAAGGTTACATTTTATGTAGTGATAAAGATGAGTGTACAGTTTAATATTCCAATATTTTTAACATAATCTGTCCACATAAAAACAAATGTTACAAAGGGAGGAGCCAAGATGGCGGCATGAGCAGGGCAGTGGAAATCTACTCCAAAAACAATATTATGTTTTTGAAAATACAACAAATACAACTATTCCTAAAAGAGAGACCAGAAGATAGAGTACAACAGCCAGGCTACATCTACACCTGCGAGAACCCAGTGCCTCATGAAGGGGTAAGACACAAGCCATGGCCCAGTGGGACCCAAGTGCGCCCCCCACCCCAGCTCCTGGCAGGAGGAGAGGAGTGGAAGCGGGGAGGGAGTGGGAGCCCAGGACTGCTAAATACCCAGCCCTAGTCAGCCGCACTGGGAGCTCAGACACACAGTGCGTGGTGCATTGGATACTAGGGAAATGGAATAGTAATACTTGTGAGCAGGTTCCCACAGCCGGCACCCCTGTGACAAAAGAAAACCAAGTGCTTTTTGAAAGTCTTAAAGGGACAGGAGCCTTACAGCTGGGCAGAAGTGTCCTGGCACACTCAGCCCAGCAGCTGGGAATCTGGGGAAACTCCGGGTGCCCTAAGCCCCTGGGCAGCAGCACAGCTCAAAGGCCCTTCACGGAGATAAACAGACTCCCACCCGTTCCCCCTCTGGCATGGCCCCGCCAGAGCAGAGCAGCAGCCTGAGACCAGCCACACCCACAGCAGACATGCGGACCATCCTCTGCAGCCAGCCCGGACTAGACTCAGAGGCCAGGTAAGCACACAGCTGCCCAACACAAGCCACTAGGGGTTGCTGTTCTCACAGGAATGGAAGGTGAAAGGCAAGCAGGAAGGGACTTTATTCTCCAAGCTGACATATGCGCTAACTGCCTATGACTACCTCTACCACCATAAAAAGGCAGAAGAACTAGATACAGACAAGAATCACACAGACATCCCATGAGAGGGAACTTGGGGATACAGACATAACCAATCTTTCTGAAAAAGAATTCAAAATAAAGGTCATAACCATGCTGACGGAACTGCAGAGAAAAATGCAAGAGCTAACAGATAAAGTTGGGAGGGAGAATACAGAAATAAAACAGTCTCTGGAAGGAGTTAAAAGCAGACTGGATGAGGTGCAAGAGACTGTTAATGGAATAGAAATCAGAGAACAGGAACACAGAAAAGTTGATGCAGAGAGAGATAAAAGGATCCCCAGGAATGAAAGAATATTAAGAGAATTGTGTGACCAATCCAAACAGGACAATATCCGCATTACAGGGGCACCAGAAGAAGCAGAGAGAGAAAAAGGGACAGAAAGTGTATTTGCAGAAATAACTGCTGAAAACTTCCCCAAACTGGGAGAGGAAATAGTCGCTCAGACCACAGAAGCACACAGAACTCCCAACACAAGGGACCCAAGGAGGACAACACCAAGACACATAATAATTAAAATGACAAAGATCAAGGACAAGGACAGAGTATTAAAGGCAGCCAGAGAGATAAAAAAGGTCACCTACAAAGGAAAACCCATCAGGCTATCATCAGACTTCTCAACATAAACCTTACAGACCAGAAGAAAATGGCATGATATATTTAACGCAATGAAACAGAATGGCCTTGAACCAAGAATACTGTATCCAGCACGATTATCATTTAAATATGAAGGAGGGATTAAAAAATTCCCAGACAAGTGAAAGTTGAGGGAATTTGCCTCCCACAAACCACCTCTACAGGGTATTCTAGAGGGACTGCTCTAGATGGAAGCACTCCTAAGGCTAAATAGATGTCACCAGAGAAAATAAAATCACAGCAAAGAAAGCAGACCAACCAAATACTAACTAAAGGCAAAAAACAAAATCAACTACCACAAAAGCAATCAAAGGAAACACAAAAGAGCACAAAATAAAACACGTGACATATAAAGAATAGAGGAGGAAAAATAACAAGGGAGAGAAATAAAGAATCATCAGACTGGGTTTATAATAGCTCAATAAGGAATTTAAGTTAGACAGTAAGATAGTAAAGAAGCTAACCTTGAACCTTTGGTAACCATGAATCTAAAGCCTGCAATGGCAATAAGTACATATCTTTCAATAATCACCCTAAATGTAAATGGACTAAATGTACCAATCAAAAGACACAGAGTAGGAGAATGGATAAAAAAGCAAGACCCATCTATATGCTGCTTACAAGAGGCTCACCTCAAACCCAAAGACATGCACAGACTAAAAGTTAAGGGATGGAAAAAGATATTTCATACAAACAGGGAGAAAAAAGCAGGTGTTGCAGTACTAGTATCAGACGAAATAAACTTCAAAACTAAGAAAGTAACAAGAGATTAAGAAGGACATTACATAATGATAAAGGGGCCAGTGCAAAAAGAGGATATATGTGAAACAAATACTATCACAATTAAAGGAGGAAATAGAATGTAATGCATTCATTTTAGGAGACTTCAACATACCACTCACTTCAAAGAACAGATCCACCAGACAGAAAATAAGTAAGGACACAGAGGCACTGAACAACATACCAGAACAGATGGACCTAATAGACATCTATAGAACTCTACACCCAAAAGTAACAAGATACACATTCTTCTCAAGTGCACATGGAACATTCTCCAGAATAGACCACATACTAGGCCACAAAAAGAGCCTCAGTAAATTCAAAAAGATTGAAATTCTACCAACTAACTTCTCAGATCAGAAAGGCATAAAACTAGAAATAAAGTGTACAAAGAAAGCAAAAAGGCTACCAAACACATGGAGGCTTAACAACATGCTCCTAAATAATCATGGATCAATGACCAAATTAAAATAGAGATCCAGCAATATATGGAAACAAATAACAACAACACAAAGCTCCAACTTCTGTGGGACGCAGCGAAAGCAGTTTTAAGAGGAAAGTATATAGCAATCCAGGCATATGTAAAGAAGGAAGAACAATCCCAAAGAGTAGTCTAAAGTCACACTTACCAAAATTGGAAAAAGAAGAACAAATGAGGCCTAAAGTCAGCAGAAGGAGGGACATAACAAAGATCAGACAAGAAATAAATAAAATTGAGAAGAATAAAACAATAGAAAAAAATTAATGAAACCAAGAGCAGGTTCTTGGAGAAAATAAACAAAATAGATAAGCCTCTAGCCAGACTTATTAAGAGAAAAAGAGAATCAACAGACATCAACAGAATCAGAAAAGAGAAAGAAAAAATCACAACAGACCCCACAGAAACACAAAGAATTATTAGAGAATACTATGAAAATCCATATGCTAACAAGCTGCAAAACCTAGAAGAAACGGACAACTTCCTAGAAAAATACAACCTTCCAAGACTGACCAAGGAAGAAACAGAAAATCTAAACAGACCAGTTACCAGCAATGAAATTGAGGCCATAATTAAAAAACTACCCAAGAGCAAAACCTCTGGACCTGATGGATTTACCGTGGAATTTTATCAGACATACAGAGAAGACATAATATCCATTCTCCTAAAAGTTTTCCAAAAAATAGAAGAGGAGGGAATACTCCCAAACTCATTCTATGAAGCCAGCATCACCCTGATACCAAAACCAGGCAAAGACCCCACCAAAAAAAAAAAATTACAGACCAATATCCCTGATGAACATAGATGCAAAAATACTCAACAAAATATTAGCAAACAGAATTCAAAAATACATCAAGAGGATTATACACCATGGCCAAGTGGGATTCATCTCAGGGATGCAAGGATGGTACGACATTCGAAAATCCATCAACATCATCCACCACATCAACAAAAAAAATAGAACAAATATCACATGATAATTTCCATAGATGCCTGAAAAAGCATTTGACAAAATTCAACATCCATTCATGGTAAAAACTCTCAACAAAATGGGCAGACAGGGCAAGAACCTCAACATAATAAAGGCCATATATGATAAACACACAGCCAACATTATACTGAACAGCGAGAAGCTGAAAGCTTTTCCTCTAAGATCGGGAACAAGACAAGGATGCCCACTCTCCCTACTGCTATTTAACATAGTACTGGAGGTGCTAGCCATGGCAATTAGACAAAACAAAGAAATACAAGGAATCCAGATTGGTAAAGAAGAAGTTAAACTATCACTATTTGCAGATGACATGATATTGTACATAAAAAACCCTAAAGACTCCATTCCAAAACTACTAGAACTGATATTGGAATACAGCAAAGTTGCAGGATACAAAATTAATACACAGAAATATGTGGCTTTCCTATACACTAACAATGAACCAATAGAAAGAGAAATCAGGAAAACATTTCCATTCACGATTGCATCAAAAAGAATAAAATACCTAGGAGTAAACCTAACCAAGGAAGTGAAAAACCTATACCCTGAAAACTATAAGACACTCCTAAGAGAAATTAAAGAGGACACTAACAAATGGAAACTCATCCCATGCTCTTGGCTAGGAAGAATTAATACTGTCAAAATGGCCATCCTGCCCCAAGCAATCTACAGATTCAATGCAATCCCTATCAAATAACCAACAGCATACTTCAACGAACTGGAACAAATAGTTCTAAAATTCATATGGAACCACCTAAGAGCCCAAATAGCCAAAGCAATCCTGAGAAGGAAGAATAAAGTGGGGGGGATCTCGCTCCCCATCTTCATGCGCCAGTATAAAGCCACAGTAATCAAGACAATTTGGTACTGGCACAAGAACAGAGTCACAGACCAGTGGAACAGAATAGAGACTCCAAACATTAACGCAAACATATATGGTCAATTAATATATGATAAAGAAGCCATGGACATACAATGGGGAAATGACAGCCTCTTCAACAACTGGTGCTGGCAAAACTGGACAGCTACATGTAAGAGAATGAAACTGGACCATTGTCTAATCCCATACACAAAAGTAAAGTCAAAATGGATCAGAGACCTGAATTAAGCCATGAAACCATAAAACTCTTAGAAAAAAATATAGGCAAAAATCTCTTGGACATAAATATGAGGGACTTCTTCATGAACATATCTCCCCAGGCAAGGGAAACAAAAGCAAAAATGAACAAGTTGGACTATATCAAACTGAAAAGCTTCTGTACAGCAAAGGACACCATCAGTAGAACAAAAAGGCATCCTACAGTATGGGAGAATACATTCATAAATGACAGATCCAATAAAGGGTTGACATCCAAAATATATAAAGAGCTCATGCACCTCAACAAACAAAAAGCAAATAATCCAATTAAAAAATGGGCAGAGGAGCTGAACAGACAGTTCTCCAAAGAAGAAATTCAGATGGCCAACAGACACATGAAAAGATGCTCCACATCGTTAATCATCAGCGAAATGCAAATTAAACTATCACCTCACACCAGTAACGATTGCCACCATCCAAAAGACAAACAACAACAAATGTTGGCAAGGTTGTGGAGAAAGGGGAACCCTCCTACACTGCTGATGGGAATGTAAATTAGTTCAACCATTGTGAAAAGCAGTATGGAGTTTCCTCAAAATGCTCAAAATAGAAATACCATTTGACCCAGGATTTCCACTTCTAGGAATTGACCCTAAGAATACAGCAGTCCAATTTGAAAAAGATAGATGCACCCCTATGTTTATTGCAGTACTATTTACAATAGCCAAGAAATGGAAGCAACCTAAGTGTCTAATGGTAGATGAATGGATAAAGAAGAAGTGGTACATATACACAATGAAATATTATTCAGCCATAAGAAGAAAACAAATCCTACCATTTGCAACAACATGGATGGAGCTAGAGGGTATTATGCTCAGTTAAATAAGCCAGGGGGAGAAAGACAAGTACCAAATGATTTCAGTCATATGTGGACTATAAGAACAATGACAAAACTGAAGGAACAAAACAGTAGCAGAATTGCAGAACCCAAGAATGGACTAACAGTTAACCAAAGGAAAAGGGACTGGGGAGGATGGGTGGGAAGGTTTGGATAAGGGGGTGGAAAAAGAAAGGGCGCATTACAATTAGCATGTTTAATGTGGGGCGAGGCATGGATAGACAACACAGAGAAGAGAAGTAGTGACTCTACAGCATCTTACTCTGCTGATGGACAGTGACTGTAATTGGGTATGCGTGGGGGACTTGGTGAAGAGGGGGCCTAGTAAACATAATGTTCCTCATGTAATTGTACATTAATGATACCAAAAAAAACCCAAAAAAACATAAAAACACAAATGTTTCTTCCTAAGCCTGGAACAGAAAGTTCTCCAGGATTGATTTCCTCGGATCAATATTATACACAATTACTAGGATGAATTGGTAGCACATACAAGCCAAGAAATATAAATTCCACATGTTCTTTTAAAAGTAGTATGGGTCCCAGGCACTGTGGAGTCAGAGGCTTTATTTGGCGTCTTCAGGAAAATGTGATAATGACTGGTTCCAACCTTCACATACACAGTTGATCCTGAATATGCAGGAGTTAGGGGTGATGACCCATTGTGCAGTCAGAAATCTGCGAATAACTTCACTCCTCAAAAAATTAACTACTAGTAGCCTGCTGTTGGTCGGGAGCCTTACCAATAACATAAAGAGTTGATTGACAGGTATTTCTATTATTACTATATTCTTACAATAAAGTCAGTTAGAGAAAAGGAAATGTTTCTTCAAACTGCCACAAATCTCCAAGAAAATTTTCAATGTATTTATTCAAAAAAGTCCATATATTAGTGGACCTGTGCAGTTCAAACCTGTGTTGTCCAAACATCAACAGTTCTTTGAAAATCCCACAAAGTCAAGTTTGTATTTGAGCTTAGGGCTGCTCAATTTAATCTGAAAACAGAAGAGAGGTTATTCTCTCTCTGCTCCCAGAATTTCCCTAGTGGGAGAAAACTCCAAATGTCCACAGTGGCTTGATTAAGCACTCCACGCAGTCTCAGTGCCTCAGTCCCATTCTTGGTTCTGCCACTGCCTCCCAAATACACTTCTTGGACTTTACCCTTGCCTCAACATCAGTTCCTAGAGGAACCCAAACTAAGAAGTACATTTTCATCTTCTACCTGCATTTCTGTACAGGTTTATCTTCTGCTACTTTATAACAAATCATTCTTTTAGGAAAAGTTGGAAAAACTTCATAGAATTTCAACTTCATCATATACTGACCACCTACCAAATGCCAGGTTTGGGGCTGGATGCTTTTATTTCATTTAATCCTCCCATCTGCAGTGGTAGAACAATTTATGATTTTTAGTAATGTGGTTTGGACATTTTATCTCTTTATTGGGTTATATATATTTAAATAAAGTTTTAGCTACAAATTTACTTGTTGCCAGATACTTGCTAGAACTGCCAATACAATGTTGACTGAAAGTTGTGAAGATATCTTTGCCTTGTTCCCAAAGTTAGGGAAGCATCTTTATTTTTAAACCAAGAAATATTATTTCTATTTTAGCTTTCACATTGAAGTGTTGTATTACTGCCTAACAATGACAAACTGTAGAGGTTTTTCACACAGTGTAAATAGGCTTAGAGAATGAAATATTGCTAATTGACTTTTATTAACTTTAAGGTCATTTCTTAGTTCCTATATCTAAGCCAGAGTTATACATAAAACTGAAATGAGTATATACTTAATTTGAACGATATAAGCAGAACAAGTTATCAATTAAAATCCATCTGAATTCTTGATTAGCCGATTACATAAAATTTAAAGTTATTGTTTTTTATTGAAGAGTAATTGTCATTAATTTCCAGTGCACAACATAGTGATTCAACAATTGAACTATACATTACATTGAATATAGTATTGACTATATTCCTTATGCTACAGTTTTCAACTCTGTGACTTATTTATTTTATAATTGGAAGTTGGTACATAGGTTAAATTTTAAGGCCATTTACTAGTTTTCTTGTGTCAGGCAGCCCTACCTATATAATTTTGGAAAAATCTCCAGGTGGTAATTTGCACTTTAGTCCTAATAATTTGTCCCTGCACTTGTCTTTAATATAGTGTAAAACATGTAAATTTATATAGTTAAAACTGAAATATCACAAGAAAATATCAAAAAAGCTCTTAAAATATTTGGTGGTATGTACATTTGAATGTTATTGCAGTCTGTGATTATAATTCCCTTCAAGGTTTCTAGAAATTAAGCTTACAAATAAATATAACCAAATACTGAAACATATTAGGCAAAACTATTTCCAGGACATCTGTGTAACCTGTGGAAACAGGGGGCAGTTGACATTACAAGCAGGCAAGTTAACAGATATAGAAACACATACCTTCAGTGTTTTTTCCCTGAATATATTTTTCTTGACCTGAATTATGAAATGAACAGATTGCCCATGAAATTCTAATTTTATTGTTTAAAATAAAGGATCCATGTCATTAAAACTTGTTCAAATAAGGCTCTACTTCAAGAACAAGTACTTTGAAAAATGTACATATATTTGATATATTGTATACTAAACTTCAAACTAAGTTTAGTACTTGGATCTTAAATTATTACAGTGAGTAATAGATATTGTTCAATTTGAACTTGATGAAAATTACTCTGAATTTTTAAAAAATTTACTTGAATGTGTACTAGTTTACATGGTATGCTTAGGTCTAAGCAGGTAAGCTTTAATAAAATAAATGAAGCCTGAATGCCTTAATAAAATGAAGATAGCAGAAAAATCTTGAACACTTAATGTTTTGCGTGGGTAAACCATTCTCATGATTCAAATATCAGAAAGTTTAAATATGAATATAGCAAAAAGTCTTTCCCATGCCTTCCACCCACCAATTTCTGATACCTCAACAGTTTGTCCTTGTTTAAGGCATGTACAAACTACATTATTCTAAACCACTTTCTTTTGCATTTAACAAAAAAAACTTGGGCATAGTAATTGTCTTGCTAATGGGTTTCAGCCCGGGCAAGTTTGCTATGGATTCAGTGGGACCAAAGAAATTGACCACAAAACACTCTTTGGGATGAAAGGGTCTTACCAAAGTGCTGTCCTGCCCATTTCTCTCCCTCCTGTTCCAGCAGCAACCACACTGGCCCTCCCCCTCACCTCTCAGGTACAGATAAGCCCTTTGTTGCCCAGGTAATTACCTATTGATATGGAGATGAAAGATGCAAATGCACGAAAGACTATTTCTTTACACCTCTGAACACCTGTTGATATGCAGATATACCAAAGCCAGGCAAGATATTCTGGAAATATTACAATTTTACCCACACTCCACCCCTCTAGGATTCTCACCTTACAATCTACGCTTTCAATCTTCCACAATGGTCCCTGTGCGAGAAAGCTGGAGCACTGTAACCAGATTCCACAATAGCAACAGAGGATAACAATAACTTAGAGATAATAAAAATTAAGATACAGCAAGATTTTGATACAAAAATTATAATAATCCTCCAGTCAGAGGAGGTTCCAGTCCACAAAGACTTTGGTGGCGATAAGACACATGTTTTAATGTCACCAACATAGGTAAATCTTGTCCATCAGGTAGGATGCATGCAAGAGTGGTCTTGTGATAGGACTGTAGCAGGAAGGGGGTCCCTTCCAGGTCTAGTATACCATACTTTTACTCCTTTCCCCATGGGGGTTACTGAAGGGTCTATATATAGTGTTACCGGAGGTGCATGTACTGGCCATAATGATAAAACAAAACTTCCTGGTAAGATGCTCTTACCTTCTGGCCATTCAGGATATACTACTGTAACCTTTGGCAGCCACTCTGCTGTTATTCCAGGAATACACAGGAGGCCAGCTTCCAGGCCTTGTCCCCAAGGTGCCAGGAGAGCCAGCCATCATTGGTCCGTGTGTCAAAAGGTCCAAGGCCACGTCCACTCAATGGAGTCTCCGGGGTTCAGTGCAGTTGGTGCTGGCAGCAAGAGGTTATTCTGGTAGCCAAACTTCAGCTTCAATGATTCTTCCTTGGTTTGTATGTGCAGTTGTATAAGGGAGGCAGCCATATGTGTTAACATGTCTATGGGGCTCAGGGCTCCCTCTCAGGGTCTCTCATTCAAACACCGTAGCCCGGTCCATAAGCGGACTGACCATCCCTGCAGACTATTGGTATCTGACTTTAGTCCGGATTTTAACAAGCCATTGTGCCTCTCTATCATGCCTGCTGTGGTAGGATTGTATGACACATGAAACTTCCACTTCATTCCCAGCTGTTGCACCCATTCTTGCAGTGTATGTACAGTAAAATGGGTGCCCTGATCACTCTCAATCACCTGTGGTCGGCCATAGGCAGCAAAGAGACACTCCAGGCCTCTTTTGGTCGCCTGCTGGTCTATACAACAGGTAGGAAAAGCAACCAGAAGTCCAGTAGCTGTGTCCACACAAGTCATCACGTACTGATATCCTTCTGACACAGGTAGAGGCCCAATATAGTCTATCTGCCACCTGACAAGGGGTATAGACCCCTTAGCTATTGTCCCATGTTGCTGTGGAACTTGGTGTAGGTCCCTTTTGGAGCACACAACACACTCCTGCCAGGCTCTACTAACTTCTTCAAAGGTCAAAGGCAAGCCCTACTGACGGGCTACAGCCCACATTGTCTTTTGCCCCACATGCAACAAACGCTAATGTAGCCATTGGGCTACATCAGAGGCAGGCTTTCCTTCTAATCAATGTATCTGGGCCAGTTTATCTGCCTCATCATTTCCTGGGAATGCCAGTGGCAAATGACCTGTAATTATTTTAGTCTGACCACAGGCCCATAAGTCTTGCCACAATTCTTGCCCCCAAAGGGGTTGGTGACCCACCAGCCAGTTGGCATGGTACCAGGTTGGTAGCCACAGGATCAAGCCCTGATAGACAGCCCAGTTGTTAGTGCAGACAACTAAAGGGGAGGGCTCCTGGCTGATCACAAGCCAAAGAGCCCGCAACTCTGCCCATTGGCTGCTCTTCCCCTCACCATCTTCCATCCATATTGTCTCAGTCTTAGGATGGAAAGCTATGGCCCTCCATTTTGGGGGCTGCCCGCGGCTGGAGCCATCTGTGTATCATGCATCTTTGGGTATAGGGGCTTTTCCTTCCTGAAAGGGACTCTCTGCTGCTAATGGTTCGAAAGCAAGTTCTTCCTGCTTTTCACTAGTATATGTCACCCGCCCCAACAATCGTTGGAGTTCTTCACTCAAGGGGCTACTAGAGAGGGCACTATGCTGCTGTAGGTAAGCACCCCACTTGGCTAGTGTGGGTGTTTGTGCCACACCACTCCTTGGTTTTTGGGTCCAGTCTCGTACCCACCCCAAGATGGGATAGGTGGTTATTACCTTTATTGAGGCCATTCCAGTGATGGGTTCTGTAGCCAGCAAGGCATGATACATGGCAGCCAGTTTTTTTCTACCAAAGTGTATCGTACCTCTGCCCCTTTCCAGAGTTGTGACCAGAATCCAAAGGGTTGGTGAGTTCGTTCAAGCCGCTGCTAGAGACCCCAGCCATAACCATCTTCAGTGACATGAACATCCAGCTCATGGGGCCTTGATGGGTCTATCACACTCAAGGCCTGTATGGCTTGACTGCCCGTTTTGCTGTAGTAAAGGCAGATGCACATGTCTCATCCCAGTCCCACTCATGCCCTTTCGTACCAACCGGTATAAGGGCTTCAGAATTTGTGCCAAGTGTGGTATAAACACTCTCCAGTAGCCTAGAAGACCCAGAAACTCCTGTAGCAATGCTACAGTTGTGGGGGTAGGAAAGGCCTGGACTTTGTCTATAACTGCTTCTGGTATAACCTTGGTCTTACCAGACCAGATGACCCCCAAGAATTTAACAGACAAACCAGGTCCCTGAACCTTGGTGCTGTTCACAGCTGATCCTTTCTCCTGTAGATGTTGCAGCAGTCTAGGTGCTGCATCTTCTAGATCTGAAAGAGAATCGGACATGAGCATGACATCATCAATATAATGGTACAGCTGCACTGTTGGTTTCTCTCATGTAACCAAGTCCTGGGCAACAAGTCCATGACAGATGGTGGAGCTGTGGAGGTATCACCGTGGAAGGATGGTGAAAGTCCACTGCCGTCCTTCCCACATGAAGGCAAACTGATCCTGACTTTCCTGTTCAATGTCAGTGGAAAAGAAGGCATTAGCAAGATCTACCACATAATGGTATGTTCCTAGCTCATGACTGAGGGTATCCATCAAGCCTGCAATAGAGGGGCCAGCAGCATGCATAGGGGGTATGACTTTATTCAGTTCTCTGTAATCCACAGTCATACGCCAGGAGCCAGCTGGCTTTTTTACAGGCCACACTGGGGAATTGAAAGGACTATGGGTGGGCTTTATAATACCCACCTTTTCCAGCTCCTGGAGAGTTTCTCCAATCTCTTTATGCCCTCCAGTCAGTTTATATTGTTTGGTATTAGTCACCCGCCGAGGCACAGGCAAAGCTATGGGCAGGTGCCTAGCATGTCCCCTCAGAACTGCCTTCACCACACATACTCTCAGTCTGAACTCACCTGCAGTGGTCTGCAACCATAGACCCTGCAGGATATCAATCCCCAAAATATACTCAGGAATAGGAGATATATACACAGTATACACTTTTGGGGGTAGATGCCCTATTCCCAAAGGGATTTTGGCTTTTTTTACTCTGATAGCCTTCCCCCTGTATCCATCTGTGATAGTGGGGGTCCCGGGGAACTGCTCAGGGTTACCATGATTCAGTGAACATTCAGCCCCTGTGTCCACCAGAGACAGAACACATTGTATGTTCACTGGGGACCAATGGATAGCTATCAACATGTGGCCTCCGGTCACCCCCCGGTCCCTCAGGGCAGATACCTTGACCTTTCCCTCAGTCAAACCGTGTTCCCCAGTCACCTTCCTGTGTGGGCTTAAGTGAGGTTGGCTTGTTTTCCAGCAGGAATTTTTGCAAACACACAGGCCGGACTCGTGGCTCTGTCTCTAACCTCTGCCTCTTTGGTCTTAATGGCTGGAACTGCTGCTCTGGTTTCAGCTGTTGCCATAGCTCTAGTAATATCCTATTGGACTTTCCACCTAATTTCTTTCCATCTGCTCCTGCCCATATTAAATCAACCCACATCTGGGTCCTCGTAACCTTCATAGGGCCCTGTAAATTCTTCTTGTGAGTAACAAATCTTATTTATTTCTGGATTCTCGTTGCTTCTGGCTCTCCTAAGTCTGTTACTGTATGTGTCACCTCGCTTATGGGATGCCCTAAGTGAGGGGAAAGAATGGCCACTAGCAACCCAAAGAGGGATGTAGGAGCCATTTACAGTACAATATTTCTCATCCCAGTAGTGAAAACCTCTTCATCTGGGGCATAATATTCTGGACTATAGATGGCATTTCTTATGCCTAGCTCTCGTAGCACCTGTTGGAGCTCAGCATATGTCTGCCATCTAACAGGAGAGGATGGTAGATCACCCTGATTGGGCCACACAGCACAAAGTGCAGCCATAAGCCAATAGAGTAGGGAGTGACTCCCTGGGGTCTGATGTGCATTTTGTAACGGCTGCCTCAAGGCAGGCTGAACTGTCAGGGAAGCCAGCTTTCCCATCTCTGATCCCGACAGAACAATCCCATCCACCCCTAAGTCCCATAGACGCAGGAGCCAAGCTGATATTGACTCCGAGGGCTTCTGCTTAAACTGGGAGCCCAAATCCATCAGGTCAGCCTGAGTACAGAGGTGGACCATAGAGTGCTCCACAACCTGGGGAGGGGGCTGCTCCTCTCCTTGGGGAACTTTCAGCTCCTGGGACTTTATTTTCTTTACAACCACTGGGCGTGCTTTCAATACAGGAGGTGCCAGTGCCTCTGGCACCACCCCTTCATCCTGCTTCAGCTCCTCCATTTCTGGGGCTGAGGGCACCTTTCTTTCCCCTCCCCCGAGTACCTCCTCTGCTACAATCTTTACCTTTTCTACTGTGCCTCGCAGCAATGCTACCTCTGTCTTCAGAAGGTCTCTTACCTTCAGCTCAATGCTTTGCAGCTGACGTTCTCGTGCCACCTCCGCCTGTGGTTCCCTCAGGAGCTCATCCTTTTCCTTGATGGCCTCTTCCTCCTCAGAACATCTGGCAGCGCTGCTGTCTTGTCTCCAATGGCTCCTTGCTGCTGGCGCTCTTGTGCTGCCTCCTCCCACATCCAGGCCATCTCCTCCCTCAGGGAATCCACAGAAGCCTGCAGCTCATGTTCTCGTGCCGCCTCTTGCAACAATGTCACTTCCCTCCTCAGGGAATCTACTGAAGTTTTCAGCTCTCGTTCTCACGCCGCCATTTCTTGGGTCTCCTCTGTAGACCTTTTTAAGACTGTGAGAAGCAGGCAACCCACAGTCCCCGCTGCCTCACGGGCACTCTGCTTCTCAAAGGATCTGCTTACTATACTAAGAGCCACCCCTACTACCTCAGGTGTCACCTCCACTTGCCTCCAGTCCTGGGGTGGGGCCCAGTCCTCTAGGAGGCAAGCCACCTCAGACCACATACCCACTGGGGGACAATCCACTGTCTCCCCATTCGCAGGGGCAGCCCGCTGAAGCACCCCTCCCATAAGGGCAGCCTGTCTTCCCTTGTTCAGGCGTGAATCCTGCCTACTATACTGTCTTGCTAATGGGTTTCAGCCCGGGCAAGTTTGCTATGGATTCCGTGTGACCAAAGAAATTGACCACAAAATGCTCTTTGGGGTGAAAGGGTCTTACAAAAGTGCTGTCCAGCCCATCTCTCTCCTGCTCCAGCAGCAACCACACTGGCCCTCCCCCTCACCTCTCAGGTACAGATAAGACCTCTGTTGCCCAGGTAATTACCCACTGATATGGAGATGAAAGATGCAAATGCACTAAAGCCTACTTCTTTATACCTCTGAATGCCTGTTGATATGCAGATGTACCAAAGCCAGGCAAGATATTCTGGAAATATTACAATTTTACCCACAGTAACATTAAAACATAAAGAACTTTGTCTTTTTTTGTTAACAGCTACATAGTATCCAAATGTATGGATATATCATATTTTAAACAGTGTCCTGTTAATGGATATTTAGGTTGTCCCCAGTGATTTGCTATTCTCAACAACACTATAAGAAATATTTAATTTCTCAGGTATGGAAATATATCTGTGGGATAAATCCCTATAAGTTGGAGGTTCAGAGTAAGTATGCACTTGTAATTATGATAGATACTGTGTAATTCCTGCCTCTTTATAGCCTAGCCAAACCAGTGATGCCAGATAGAATTGTATGCTTTTAATTTAGAAACACAAAACAAAAAGTAGTTTACCTATTAAGGAATCACAAAGAAAGCAGGACACACATCTTCAGCAATTTAAAGAGTATTTTCACTCAAAAATACATTCAACAGAAATTTATTGTGCACCACAAACCAAGTGCTTTTAAGCACATGGTATATATATATTAGATATATATATATATTAGATATATATATATACACATATATACATATGAAATATATATGCAATATAGTGTATATTTTTTCAAATACGTATTTTTTTCAAATCTCTGCCTTTGTTGAATTTACATTTGAATTCTACATTTTGGAACTCTATGTTGCTTCATTAGAAGCCTGTTAAATGTCAATATCCTGAAAATGATCTGTTGGATCCTGAGCATCACAGGCGCCAGACATATGCTAACAGTGTTATTTAAAAACTAACTAGAGGCAATGTTGCAAATGATTTTATAGTTCTCCCTGAGTTCCTTGAAAACAACACACTTGGATGAGAGCTCTTTTTATCTGACTCCATCTGCTGTTGGTAGTGATCAGCATACTGTGGGCATTGTGGTATCATCTGAGATTAGGCTGTGAAATAGGAAGTGGAGTTCCAGGCAGATCAGCAAGTATATACAAATTAGTTCTATCTCATACTGAACATAAGGGTACCCAAATCAGGTTTGGGGAGTAGGGAAGATAAGCTTATCAGCACATTGCCATCAGGGCACAGTTTCCTTTTTGCAGTCTGTCCTTGTTTGGGTTCTAGAAAGAGTTCAGATGAGATGTATGGGAAACAGTTTCAGAAGCATACAGCAGCAAACTCTGAATGCGGAACAAGGATATGGAAAAGCCAGCATGTAAGAAACTGAGGGAGCCAGAAAAGACCATCGGTGACAAACAAAGGGAATAGCAAGGCATTGATAGATAGTATGGTCTTATGTTTAATTATCCTTCCTGAAAGGAGAAAACCTTAGTCTCCCCATTAGATCGAATTAAAGTGTTGCCAATATCCCAGTGGGTTCTTTGCAGCCTTTAAAAAACAATTGGTAGTTCAGCGTGTGATAGACACAGTAGCATAAACCAGTAAGAGGGGAAGAACAGAAAAGAGCCCACTCCAGGGTGGCTCTTGAATCATATCTTGTTTTTGTTTGAGTTTTTATTGTTGTCATTAAAATTTCATCCCAGCAACATAATAGACACAATCAACAATTGGTTATTAAATGAGTGGGTTCTGGAGTCCTAATATTTAGCGGTTATTTTTCTCACAGTCGTTACATTTTGGAGCTAGAAGAAGGAAGCTGAGTTTAGTCAACTCACTCCTTTGATAGCCCAGACCAGACGGTCAAGTGACAACGGCAGAAGCCGGGTCTTTTCACATTCCCAGGCCGGCAGAACTCCTGCCACAGGACCCCAGTGGAAACCTTCACTGCCTCTGAATTCTGGGTCCTATGCTGACACACTGCAAATGCAGCAAGCTGGGATGGCCGGGCACTGACACAGTAGCCCCGCAGGCGTGCACTAAGCAGGCCCCAGGACCGCTGAGTAAGTGGTGGCGCCGCCGCACTGGACCCCAGGGCCTCCTCAGCCACGAGTGCGCTGCGGGTACACACGCTGCCCTGGAGGCCCCGGTAATGGCGCAGTATCTGCAGAATTCTATTTTGTCCCGCTGAGGTGGCGTGCGGCACTTTTTCCGGGCCCGTGACCGGCTGACCTACCCCGAAGCCGCTCCCACCGGGCCGGGGGGCAGAGGAAGGGGGTGCAGGGCTTCTTTCCCTGGGCTCCATTCCTGTCACCCTGGGCTCCCTCAGCCTCGCGTTCGCGCTGCACTTGTCTGAGAAAACGAGGATTTTCTGTTTCCTACTCGGTGTTTACAAAGCGCGTGTGCCCCGTCGGCCGGCAGCTCCCTCGGCCCGCTCCTCCTCCCGTACCCGCTGGGCCGATTCACCCCCAGAACCCGCCCGGCCCGCAGCTCTAGCACGCGCAACCCGCACTCTGCACTCCCTCCTCGCCGGCCACCTCACCCGGCGCGCCCACCGGCCCTGCCGGAGTCACGTTGGCCGCGCCCCGCCCCCTGCATCACGTGTGCGCCGCCCCGCCCCCGCGCCGGCGCGCTCCGACGTGCCCTGGAACTTACCCTACCCTGGAGACCAGCCTGCGGGGACCGCCGACCGTGGCCGCAGTGGAGGAGTACCCTTCAGGCTCGTCCCGCGGTCCCGCGCTAGCGGAGGGAGCCGTGTCGCACCCGACTGCGGGGCCCTTGGTAAGGGGGGGCGGGCGTGGGTCCCTCGGAGGGCAGGCTGCTGAGGCGCTGCACAAAGGCGCTTTGGTCCGGGTGTGCCCGCCGAGGGCTGCGGAGTTGGGGGGCGTGTGCGGGAGGCGCGGTCGGCGCCGAGGGGCGCGTTCGGAGATGCGGGCAGCCCTGCCGGGGGCCGGGCGCGGGGGACTGCTGCCCGTCCCGGGACTGACGTGCGTGAGCCGGTGTAAATGACTCAAAGTTGCAGCTCTCTGCGCCCCCCCCCCTCCCCGGGTGTCCTGACTTCCTGTGTGAGGGCAGTGCCCGCCCGCCCCGCCCCCAGGAAGGAGGGTGTCGGGTGTGTGTGTGTGTGTGTGTGTGTGTGTGTGTGTGTGTGTGTGTGTGTGTGTGTGTGTGTGTGTGTGTGTGTGTGTGTGTGTGTGTGTGTGTGTGTGTGTGTGTTTGTGTGTGTGAGAGAGAGAGAAAAGAGTCTGTGTGTGAGAGAGAGAGAGAGAGAGAGAGAGAGAGAGTCTGTGTGTGTGTGAGAGAGAGAGAGAGAGAGAAAATCTCGGTTTGTGTGTCCGCTCCCTAATGCTGTAGGATGTGCGAGCCTCCTGGGCCCCCTTCCGGGATTGTTGACCTTAGGCTAGACACTGTGGTCCTTGAAATCTTTAGAGGTGCCCCGCCCCTGCTGAATGGACAATTGCTACTTCCTCCCCACCTCTTCTGGGAGGACTCTCGTTAAGTCCTTGAATTAAAATCTTTACCAGCATGCTGTCCTCCTCTCATTTCAGCTAGTTTTTGATTGTCTTCCAAGAATGATTGTCCTGTACGTGTCTTATTTTAAGTTATTGCAGACCCACTGAGAAGTGCCCACAGGGTCATCGGCTTTACAGGAGTCTGATGTTTTTCTTTCTGAATTCAGCAGCAGTTTTAAATGCCTTTGCAAAGGCTAAAGCGAAATGTTTAAAGCATACTATAATGAAAGTTATAGTGTTTTTCCAAGTGAAGTGTTTATTATGGGTAAAGGTAGTTAACACTGGTATTGCTTTGTGGTTAATTATGACAAATGGGAGTCGATTTTACCGAGTTGTATGCATATATTCCTAAATAGAGGTAATGTGAAGGAAGGAGCATTGAGTGGAGTCACTGGGGTTCTGGAGCAGAGTCTGCCACCTGATTCTTCTACAGGTGGTCCCTAGACAGACCCCTTTCGTATTGAAAAGTTGGGAAACGATGGCCTAGAGATGTATTTATTTGTCCACATCCAGTGTTCCTGCTTCATCTGTGGGAGGGTGGATTATGGAATGGGACATCTTTCTTGTACCTCTTGTCTGAGGAGTCAGCGTAGCTGCTGATGCCAGTATTTTTTCTTTCCGCTTTAAAAATGCCTTGGAAACGTTTCAGAGCAGGGATTTGGGAGCCTAGAGCAGTGCACGCTGGCATATATGTGACCCATAGTTGCATGTAGCTCTGCTGCTCTGGAGGTCTTCCTCCTTGGGGAAAAGTAAGTGTGATAGATTATGTGTGTGAGTGTGTATGTATATTGCCCCATTATTTGTTGATAGATTTCTATTTTATACTTTATCAACCATGGAAGTTGGAGAAGATTGTGATTCTTAATGTACTGCCATCTGTAAAGACTAGTTGTCTGTATCTAATCAATATTTTACGTATCTTCAGATTTTTTTTTACTTCACCAGTTGTGAGACATAGTGAAAATATGTAAATGCTGTAGAAAAACAGCATATATTTGTAGTTAATCTTCAGCTTTCCTTTCACTGATCAGAAAGTAACTGTTGAGTGCTTTTTTTAATACGCCAATAGACCATGGACTTACACTTGACATTTCTGAGACTAAAAGGGCAATAAAAAATTTAAATTGGCTAAAATAAAACAGTGAATATGGTGATGTATAAAGTTGTTCTGTGGTAGTACTGGTATTTTGCTTATCTGAGAAAATTGGTACTAGGAAAAAGAATCCACTTAAAAGGCATTGCAATTTTGTAATAAACAGTAGAGAAAAGTGAAGTTAAACTTTTATCTTTTATTTAATAATTTTAGTTATTGCAGGTATGGACTATTTTGTAGAATGAATCAGATGTGAAAAGGTTATGATGGTAGCACATAACCACTTTTCAAATCATTATCTTTTGAGGAAGCCATTGGACCACTGGCACTGTGGATTTCTTTCTTCAGTTGTTAACTGATCTAATTGTCCCACATCCTTATTTGTGAATCGCTTTGCTGTGATTCAGCCATTTTCCTTTTACTTTTATTGGCTTTATTGACTTAAGAAATATCTTGCAGTTGCTTAGCTTTTTATTTGAACTTAACTGCCAAATGCTGACGTCTCTAAGCACTCCTCCCTTGTTGATAATCTAGTGCTGCTCAAACTTTATTATACATGGGAATCACCTGAACTTCTAACAAGCTCCCAGGTGATACCAATGCCTACCAGACCAGACCACTGCTGTCAAATAGAAATACAGTGCCAGCTACCTGTGTAATTCTAAAGTTTTCAGTATTTATACAATAAAAGTAAAGTGAAAAAAAAAAACCTAAGTGGAATAAATTAATGACATGAAATTGTTAATGAGAGACTTTACATTTTTTTTCCAACTGAGGTTCAAAGCCCCATGTGTATCTTATACTTACAGTACATCCCAATTTAGAATAGCCACACTTCAAATGCTCAATAGTCTAATTTAGCTAGTGGCTGCTGTATTCAACAACACAATTCGGGAGTCTACATTCTAGACCAGTACTAAGTGCATTTTTAGAATTGGCCCCATCAGCAACCTTTGGGAACCTGTTAGATACATGTTTTGGGGCCCAACCTCACACCTACTTTCATTAGATTATCTGGGTTGTCAGTTATTTGGGTTTTAAAAGCTGTAGGATATGACTGCAAAATATATATGTGGTATTCTGGATGGATCCTAGAACAGAAAAATTCATTAGGGAAAAACTAAGGAAAAACTTAGCTGAAAACTAAGGAAAACATAGGCATTATTATTGTGTGTCAGTATTGGTTTCAGTATTGAATATGACAAATGTACTTTACATTATAATGTAAGTTAATATAGGGGGAAATGTATACACAGTACATGGGAGCCCTCTATACTATCTTTGCATTAATTCTGTAAATCTAAAACTCATCTAAAGTACAAAGCTTTTTGTTTTGTTTTTAAGGAAGCTCTCTAGGTGATTCCATTGCTCCCCAAACATCTTCAGAAGCAGTGATCTAGATCACTAATATGACCTACACTACTGCCCCTTGGGTGCGCAGGATGGAGGCTAGTATTGTTCGGTAGGGTAATAATAACAGCAAAAGCTAAAACTTTTAAAGCATGTACCATGGGCCAGGCATTTTACTAGGTGCTTTACACATTTACACAGCATGTGGGATATAGTATCAGTAAACTGCTTTTTAAAAATGGAAAAAAATTGAGGCTCAGAGGATTAAATCACTTGTCTCAAGTCACATAGTTAAGAGGCAGGGATGGGAACTTTCTAGGACTGACTGGTTTTTATAAGTGATCAGTTCATTTGTGAGTATTTTTCTACTGTCACAAATTTTGCTTCCTTGAGTAAGCAGTGATTAGTGTGGATATTCTGTATCGTGCCTTGTGTTTAAAACGTACTTCTTTTCCCCAGCTCTCACAAGGCAAGGATCTTTTGAAGTGTCTATTGTTTCCTTTGTTTTACAGATAATTTAAGGTACTCAGGGTCAGAGTGCTGGTAAGTGGTAAATCCTAGATAAAAATTTCAGGCCTCTGATCCTGAGTTCTGTTTTCCTTTACCAAAGGAGAATTTAGAATGCAGTGTGAAGTTAGAGTGATATCTTTAAAAGTTTGCTGAAAATTACCTTTATTTTGCTATATGTTACCAGTTTCTTTAAAAAATCATTTTTATTGAGTTGTATATACACTTAAAATACAATAATAATCAACAATAAAAAGGAATGAACTACACCTACATACAACGACATCGATGAATCTCAAAAGCATTGTTCTAAGTGAAACAAGCCAAACATGGAAGGCTACATACTCTGATTTGTGAGTACTTTTCTATTACCACTTTTCTTCCTTATGTCAGCAGTGATTAATGTGATGTTCTGCATCATGCTTTATAGTTTACTAAATACTTTTTTCACAATTTCTCCCATTCTCACAAGTATCTCTTGAGGTTTATATTGTTTCCTGTTTCACAGATGGATGTACCACAGTTTGTTTAGGCATTCACCAGTTGATGGGTTTTTTTGGTTCTTTCCAATTTCTGGTTACTATGAATAAAGCTATTATGAATGTCCATGTAAGGCCTTGGCATCGACTTCAATGCTCTTATTTTTCTTGGGTAAATACCTATAAGAATAATCGCTGGATCACATATGATAAATGTGTGTTTAACTTTATAAGAAATTGCCAAAATGTTTTCCAAAATGGCTGTACCATTCCTTTTCCACCAGCAGTGAATGAGAATTCCAGTAGCTGGTATCCCTACCGTGCAAAATATGCTTTATATATATTTAAAACCATTCTATTAGGAGAGTAATGATACCTGGTGGTTTTAGTTTGCATTATTTGGGTTTTAATAGTTTTAATGAGGTGTAATTGTTATATAATGTGCATGTACTTTAAGTGTGCAATTTGATTATTTTTGCGTATGTATGTACCTGTGAAGCCATCACCATTATCAAAATAATATGTTTCATTCCCCCCACCCCTAAATTTCCAGAGCCCAAACAAGGGTGTAATTCGTTGCCCTTGTTCCTTAGCATCTATTATCTGCTGTCACTATAGATTAGTTTGCATTTTCTAGAATTTTACATAGATGGAATCAAATAGCATGACTTTTTAGACTCAGCAAATTTATTTTGAGATTTATGCAGTTTGTTATGTGTATCACGAGTTCATTCCTTTTTATTGCTGAGTAATTAATACACTGTTCGTTGTGTGGATCTACCACAATTAGTTGATCCATTCACCTGTTGATGGGCATTTGCATTGTTTCCAGTTTGGGGCTATTACAAATAAAGCTAGTATGAATAGTCTAACACAGGTCTTTGTGTAGGCATTTACTTTCATTTATTTTGGCTTAACACCTAGGAGTAGAATTCCTGGGTCTTACAGGTCAAGTGTATTTTAAGTTTTTTAAGAACTTACCAAATTGTTTTCCAAGTGGTTGTACCATTTTACATCCCCACCAGCAGTATGTAAGAGTTATAATTGCTCTACATTCTTGAAAACATTTGTGTGGTCAGCCTTTTTATATTTTAGTCATCCCAGTAGATGTTAGTGTTATTTCTTTGGGGCTTTAATTTGCATTTCCCTAATGACTAAAAATGTTGGGCATCTTTTCATGTGCTTATTTATCATCATCTAGATAACTTTTTAAAAATTTTTTGCCCTGCCCATTTTTCATTGGGTTACCATCTTACTGACTTGATGAAACAGCTGAATCTGAAGGAAAAGAAAGTTAACTTGTTGACTCAAGAAAAAATTATTTTTGTTCCTTAGATATTTACTAATTATGAGGTTTTTTTTTAACCTTCTAGGCTATCTTCTTGATATCCTATGTCATCACATTAAAACTCTTAGTATGTGCAATTGGTCTCAAGGGATTACAGCCAGTTTAACCTTTAATGTTTTTTTGGTCTGAAAGTGCTTCATCAGGGTGGTTTACCAAAGTATGAGTTTGTGAAATTATTTCTAGTACAATACGGTTCTCACTTTCTGCTCTGGCATGTATCAGCTGGGTCAGTATTTACATTTCCATGTGTAAGAGATTTTAGAATGATTCAGTACATAACAACCAGTAATAATTGGAGAACCCTAGTATCTCTTAAATAATTATAATTAGTGTTTTGATGAGAACATGTACTATGATTCTCCCATATATGCAGTGTGTAGAAGTAAAGAATAAAAAATATGACAGCATAAGGTGTGTCAATATAAATACTGAATATGCATTAACACTTTTAATTTGAGTTATAATTTAAGAAGACAGTTTTCTAATAATGAGGTACTAATCAAGTACTTAAAATTCAGGTAGGGAAGGGGGCAGGGTCACTATGGCATACAAAATGCTCCAGGCTCATCTTGTCTATTTCCAGAGCTCAGTCTTTGAAATAGCCATTTCTTCAGAGAGCCTTGATCTCTTTCTTTGGAGAATGGTATTAGAAATTCAGTCTGAGGCTTGTTGCTGCTAGGGTGCCATTTTTACTGACAGCAAGAAAGTATGTCTGTGAGCACTAAGCAATATGTAGACACACTGTAGTACTTTTTTATGTAATCACCTCTATCTGTGGTGAGCTAAAAATGAGTTCATATTGATGTCTCCAATTATAACCCATTAATTACCACATAGACCATTATAGTCTTCTCTCTTTGCTTATCTACAAATTCCCACTCCAATGTTGAGCAAGCTGGCTCCTGCCATCTATAATCCATTTACTTAATTACTCAGTTCCAATGTACATGTATAGCAGTATCAGAATTTTTAGCTCTTACCCCCACGGGAAACTTTTTTGTCAAACAGAACATAGTACTTAAGTGCAGTTCCTTTGCCTGTGTTCTTACAGATTCCACTTATTTCCAGAATAAGTTAGGTGAGCATCTCTTCCTTCCTCCTTCTCCAACCCATTCAGTGAAGTGGTTTCATGTATTTGTCATATATACTGCTAGACTATTGTGTCATATCTGCTTTCCTGGGATTCCCCTGACCTCCTAAATGATTTTTTAAAATTTGCCTATGTTGAAGTTTATGCTTGGCGTTGTAAAGATTAATGGGTTTTTGACAAGTGCATAATGTCTTATATCCACCATTACAGTATCTACAAAATAGTTGTATCGACCTAAAACAATCTCCTGTGCCCATGGAAACCTTACCTTCCCTCCCACCCATGGTGATCGCTCCCTTAACTTTTCCAGGATTCATGATTGAAATCGTTCAGTATGTGGCTTTTTCAGACTGAGCTTCTTTTACTTAGCAAAATATGCACAAGATGCATTTGTGTCTTTTCATAGCTTGATAGCTCACTTCTATAATTTAGTAGTATTCCACTGCATGGCATCTCCCTGTGTATATCCTTTCTCCTATTGAAGGACGTCTTGGCTGCTTTTGGTTTGTGGCAGATATAAATAAAATTGCATTCTTGCAACAATCCAAGAAAAAATCATGTGCACCCCATCTCTGACTAACATGGCACAAATCTTCCTGAAATACCCCACGCAAATGTCATTTTTATTAAAATGTGCGTTTCCCCAAATGCTTCTTTCATTGTTTCCTTATTTTTGTTTCAAATTCAAATCTTAGTTTTGCATTCCCTTCACCAGTTTATACTTCGTTGTGTTTTCCCCAGCTCTCTAGTTACCCAGTTATTTCCTGTATCTTTTCTGCTGTTCTGATTTTTGCCATTTCCTGATGGCCAGAATAATTTATAATGTTAATCACTATATTCTCCTTCCTTTAGACCTAAAGAAATGCTTTATATTCTGTATCCTTTTATTCTTTGAAAACAGGGTCATGCATTAATAGAAAACTTTTAGTGCCCTGTAGTGGCCTATGATTTCTTGTTAAGTGTACAATTTAAAAAATTATTTGGTAGAATAATCTCTTATGCCGGAACTTCTGCTGGAATTCTTACTTTTTTTGTTGTGCTAATCAAGTTTACTTGGTTTCTTTAGTAGAGGCCTGTTTAGCAATTGTCTTGGCCTGTTTAGGGATATGTGTTGGTCTTAAATTGTACATGTATTACTTATGGATATATTTATTATATTTTTCTTAAGGTTTTGCTTACTTTTTTGGTACAGGCAGTAAGGATATCATGCTGAGAGATGTAGTTGATTAGAACAGATGTCCTGGGGGAGGAAGATAACATTTGCTGAGCTGTATAATTTGTGGTAAGAAAGAAAATGAGAAAAATGGGCAGACAGAAAGGGGGAGGCTATTGTTCTGAATCTTATTTGGGGGAAGAGAAATAAAAGATGTAAGCAGCTGTGTGTCTGTGTGTGTCTGTGTGTGTCCATGTATGCGTTTGCTCTTATTGGAACATGAGGAAGATGGGTAAGAGGTGTAAAGAGGCTACATGGGTATTTTTGAAACAGCAGAGTAAAGCAGTGGTTAATGTTGGGTGTAGATACACGGAAACTATCGTACACTGGTGGTTGGGTATTTAACAGCTGTAAGTGTGTGCGTGATGAATATGGATGGAGGAGCATTTTAAAGAGCATAGCATGTATTTGAGTTAGAAGAGAATTGTGCTCAGAGCATTGCAGTTGAACAAGATTCTAACCAAAATACTAGAAGGATAAGACATCAGGTCAACCTAATCTAAAGAGAAGAATCTTCAAGTTTGGGAGATAGAGGAAGAAATAGACAAAAAAAAAAAATTAAAAATGCAAACATCTGTTTTAATACAGCTTATGTTTTTAAATAAAATAAGTTTTCATACTTGGCAGAAAGTTTTTACATAGACCTAAAGTTTTAGAGCTAACCCCATAATTCTTTTAATTTTATTTGAGTTCATAGTTCACAGTAAGGCATTTCTCTTTGATTTTATGGATCTTTTACTAGGTCTTGGTTTGTAGTGCATAATTCCTGTTTATGTGACTTTAGAGAAATTTATAGTTTTAATAGCCTTCTTAGGGGCTTCCAGTTTCATTACCCACCAACCCCCACCCCTGTGTTAACCTGAAATCTGTATTAGCTCCCATTCTTTTATCCCATTGTACCCACTCTCATTCCTGTCATCTGCCTTGATATCTAACTACCTTTTCTGTATAGGTGTCTTTTGACTGTATCTCCATCTTCTCTGTCTTCCCAGTTCTCATTTCCTTGAAACCTTTAGAGTGGATGTCTCCTGTTGAACAGAGTGCAATTGACTCTTTATCTTTCTCTCTGACTCCTCCTTCATACTTATCTTTTTAGTCACTGGGGGAGGTGAGTCATAAAGCCTGGCAGTGAAAGGGACTGGCATGGACAGGCCTTTACAGCCCATTGTTGCTCCCTACCCCACAGCTGCTCTTCTTCTGTTAAGCGTGAAATCATACAGTTTACTTATTACTCTTCATATTTTACTTTTCTCCATTCCTTTGGAAAATGTCAGACCAATTATAGTATTTCTGAGCTATTATAATTTTCTGCATATTCCCTTACTTGTTTCAGTATCCTCAAAGACATTTCTTACTTCCTGGAAGGAAAAAAAAAAAAATCACCTGGGGATAAGTGTTTCAGTGTGGAATTTGGAAAAGTTGTAGTGAAAAAAACTTTTTTCTAGGTGAAAGGATTAAAGTACGCAGTGACTAATTTCTTGATAATGCACAAAAGTAGAGGCTGACCATTTGGAAGGTTAGAATTTCTGTTCACCTTGATGGTAAAGTCGTGCATATTGAGTAGGGCTTGTGTGAGGTACAGTCAGGAAGTTGATCTTGGATATGGGGGGGTTTAGGCAACTATTAAAACACAGTGAATTTGGTTGTGTTACACTAGTCTTTTAATCTAGAAGGATGTCCTCCATTTTTTCATTTTTCATGCAATTGATTTTTTTTTTAAGAGTTCAGGTCTATTGTATAATAGAATGTCTTATATTTGGCATTTGTTTCCTAATAATCACCAGCTTGTCAGTCTTGGGGTTACTAAATTTGATCACTTGGTTAAGCCCAGGACTGCCCAGTCTTTACAATGGAAAGGTGTTTCCCCTTTTTACAGTTAGTAAGTAATCTGTAGGGAAATATCATAGGACTCCCAACAGCTTTTAACATTTGTGTTCATTCTCATTTACCCACTCAATACCACAAACTAGAAAAATAATTCTGTCATTTAATAACTTTACAAAAGTTGTTTCTCATATTAGAAGTTTAAAAAGAAATTTCTCTAAAAAAATAAGGGGCAGAAATTAAGTTGTAACTATGTGGAAGTGAAGCAGGAGAGGGCAGTGATTGAGTGCACCTTCTGTTTGTACATATTTGGAGGGTGGTGCAGTACACAGTTTTGACTTATAAGATTGTACTGTGTTCCATGTAACTACTATAAAATGTTATGCCTCTAAAGTGTGATTATAATTATATTCCTAAGCCTTCTTTAAGCAATCATGGTTAAAGTTAATAAACTTTATTTTTTTATAGGTTTAATTGCAATACTGGATATTTATTTCTCCTTCTAAGGTAAGTTTTTTTTTACATTTTTTATATTTTGAGACAACATTACTATATTAAATTTGTTATTCAGTTGGTCTGTCTAGAAAGCAAATTTTGGTTGCTGAAATTGTATCACTGATATTTATTTATCACCTGGGTTTATGGGCTTTTTCTAAAATGGGAGAATGTTGTGCTCAGGGGAATGATTATTACTGTACATACTGCTAACAGTGGTATTATGCTTAGCACTTGGTGCTGAGTACAGTTGGTGGTTGTCATGGTGACCTTGGGTTTACACCTCTCTGGTACATCTCACTATTCAGAATTGCTTAGGTTTGCCTTCAGATCCATGAGCCTTGGGATGATTATTAGTTTCCTAGGGCTGCTATAACAAAAGTGCCGTGAACTCAGTGGCATAAAGCAACAGAAACTTATTCTCTCACAGTACTGGAGGCTAGACGTCCAAAATCTCTGTGAAGGCTGGAATGGAGAATCCTTTCTTGCCACCTCCCAGTGTCTGGTGGTTGCTGGCAGTCCTTGGTGGTCCTCACCTTGTAGCTGCTTCCCTCCATCTCTGCCTCTGTCTTCATGTGGTCTTTCTGTCTCCTGTTATCTCCAAATCTCCCTCTCCTTATAAAGAAGATATCAGTCATAGGATTTTTGGCCTCACCCTAATCAAGTATGACCTCATGCATGTTAAATTGATTACATCTGCAAAGACCCTGTTTCCAACTAAGGGCACATTCACAGGTCTTAGGGTTTAGACCAGGACCGTTTGCGAGTTCCTCTTTTTGGGGAACACAATTTATCCCACAGTATTTGGGGCTTGACTTGAATTGTGTCAATATTGTAATGCCATGATCACTCTGAAGCTTGAATGCTATGTTCTAGCAGGCACCAAAATACTTTGGCATGGTATGGGAGTAAAAGTGCATCCTAGATTTCTCAAGCCAATTTAGGGCTGTTTCTGATAGACTTTGAATGGGGGAGGAGGATGAGCATTTTTAATCTTTCCAAATTGTTGGCATTGTGGGATTCAACCTAACAAGGATTATGGCCCTTCTGAGGTAGACAGGGAGTCAAAGTATGTTAGCAGTTCTTTTCATCTGTGTGTGTATTTTGCCTAACAGTAAAAATGCTGTTCTTTTTATGCATGTATATTAGGAAATGAAACTTGTATAACTGGATAATTTTTTAAAAGCTCATTAATTCTCTTGACCATTTTAGCAAATAGAGAGTACAGGGTCATAGAAATTGAGCTCCACCTTCAAAGGAGGTCTTAGGTAAACCATACAGTGAACCTAGTTCGGTGCCTGGCCCTTGGTAAGTGCCCATTACATATTAGTGGTTATTCGCGAGCCTTTCTGAGAAAGTGAGGGAGGTTTGACAGTCTTGTGTCTGGTTGGTTAGTGTATTTACTGTTCCAGTCATTGGTTGGGTTTTGATCATAAATGACTGAGAAATGTAGATCATAGTTAGAACAAGAGTGTTTTTAATGCAGGACAATACATCTGATATTAGACACCTGTTTACTTTCTGAGGCTTGAGATTTAGAGGTAATGTTCTTAAAGTGGCTTGTATGATGTTTGTGAATAAATATTAGAAATTCACTCTGTTAACCTTTTTTCTTCATTTCTTTCCCCCATTTAAGTAAAAATAGCTGTATCAGTCTGACTGGTCATAAAGCCATAATGTGGCATACCGTCCTTTTTAAGAGGTGAATATTATTGAATAAAAATGGCTGACAGAGTTGGGAAGATTGCTCCAGGACAAGTGTACATTGAAGTGGAATACGATTATGAATATGAAGCAAAGGACAGAAAGATTGTGATCAAACAAGGGGAACGATACATCTTGGTGAAGAAGACCAACGATGATTGGTGGCAAGTCAAACCAGATGAGAATTCCAAAGCGTTTTATGTGCCAGCCCAGTATGTTAAGGAGGTCTCCCGTAAAGCTCTAATGCCGCCTGTTAAACAGGCAATGGGACTGCCAAATAATTCTATGAAAGTGATACAGAGCCTGCATCTTCAGAGATCAACAGAAAATGTGAACAAATTACCTGAACTTTCAAGTTTTGGAAAGCCATCGTTGTCTGTTCAAGGAACAGGTCTTATTCGTGATGCCAATCAGAATTTTGGACCCAGTTATAATCCAGGTCAGACTCTCAACCTAAGCCTGGACCTGACCCATAATAATGGAAAGTTTAATTGTGACTCACATTCTCCTAAAGTTTTCGGCCAGAATAGGACACGCTTATTTGGTCACTTTCCGGGTCCAGAGTTCTTGGACATAGAGAAAACTAGCTTCTCCCAGGACCAGTCCTGTGATTCAGCAGAAGGCTCAGAAAGACTACATCAGGATTCCGAATCTGGTGATGAACTTAGCAGCAGCTCTACTGAACAGATAAGGGTAAGACTCAAAATGGAGTGCTGAAACAATTGTAGCACCTTAATAGAAATGTTACAACTTTTGTTTTAGGTCAAGTCTTTGTAAGAGTTAAGAATGGTTTGTTTTGATTTGTTTTCAGAACGTATGGGTTCTGCCCTGATTTAAAGACATAGAAAACATGTGACATAACTTGTGGAGTTCATAAAGGGTCACTGTATGGCTTCCATAATTATTCTTGTTCCTTCAAGGGACTAGAACTACTTTAAATGTGCAGTCTTTTTAATTTTTCTATTGATTATGTATAAGGTAGAAAGGATTTTCATAATTTTCCCAGTGATGCTCTTTCTTTTACTAGAAAAAAATTGTTTCCTAGCTGTACTCATTTTGGCTTGTTTTCAATAAGTCTTCAGGTAATAATGGACATATGAAGAAAGCTGTCACTGGAGTATTAACTACTAACCCATGTACTTTGAAACTTGTTTATTAACTTTGAATAGTAAAAAAAATAAAGAGCTCACAACCTTTACTTTCATTCATGCACTCCTGTGTCTTAAGTATCTAAATATCCACACTTGATTGCATTGAACATTAGCCTGGAAAAAAACTGTGGTTTGATTTTTGTTTTTTTCCTTACTAAACTTTGAGATTTGCTTATGACACTTTATTTGTCAAGTAATTTTAAAACACATGCATGCAATTGGAACTTGAATGTAGTTGGAAAAGTCTAATTTTAAGCAAAATTGAAAATTCATCAAATTTTGGCTTAAAGCTCTATTGTAAGATTTATTCATCAGTTAAATCAGTGAATAATTGTGAAGGGCTGATCTTAGGTGTGGTCTGATTGTGATGGAACTAGTATGTTTTTTACATTGTAATTTTTCTTATAATTCTGAATGGAAATGAGAAACAGGTAAGGTTCTCTAGGAAAATGTCTGATGTCTGAGATCAAGGCAGTTAAGATGTGAAGTAGCACTGTCAGTTTATCATCACGTATCTTTGTAAGCTTTCATTTCTTTAGTCTTCATTTGATACTTTGACACAGAATATATAGCATTTCCTGGAATTTTTCTTTATACGGCTCCTTACTAAACTCATGGGACTTGGGAAAGACAAGTGTTTTATGTTCCATCTAGTCACCAACACTGTTTCATACTTCAAATTATGTTTTATATTTAGGTGCGCTAACAGTCCTGTGTGTTCACTACAGTCATCTTAAATTTACTGCATGGAAGTCCATGGCTCCTCACCTCTCCTGGGTGCTTAAGACTGTTTGGAAGCCCTGTTAGATTTCTTTAGCCAGTCCTGTTCTGTTTCACACCTTTTCCATTTTCTTCAGTTCTCTCATTCATCTGCTTTTCCCTGCTCACTCAGCAGGTAACCTTTGAAAGGAAAGGAGCGACACACAGCAGCAATTCACCGGAGAATTCCTCTTTATTAGGGAAAGGTGCTGGGTTATATAGGAAGGGGCATGAATTGATTGAGGTGTCACTTCTACGGGGCTGTTGGCTGTTGGCTAGGTGGTGGGATTGGGAGGGGGGCGAGAGGTTATTGGGCTTCAGGTGGCGCCGGCGGAAACTGAGGACCCCGAAGAGAAGCCGGAAGTTTGCCATCTTACTGGTGGGGGCCCTTCATTCCCCCCTTTCTCCTCTGTGGGGTTGTGGACGTTGCTTTCTCTCTGGCTGCTTCTTGCTGAACAGGGGTGAAGAAGGGAGTGAGGGCTTGGGGGGAAAGGGTTGATAGGACTCCCCACAGTAAGGACGAGTAGATGTGGACTTCTTCAGGTTGGAAATCAATGAAGGTTCCCTGTAACCATAGATCGAGGACCTGTTGATTCTAATGGTGCCAAGAGGATATGAGTGTCAGGAGCCAGGCGTCTGCGGCCATTGTTTCCAGGAACAGTTTCCAGTGGAGAGAGGGGTCCATCTCAGCATGTGGTGAGGAGGTCACGTGAGGGTGAGGGATCTTCTGTGGCCAGATGCTGGTAGTTCCTGAGTAAAAGCTGGTTGAAAGCTTGATTAGAGATTTTTCTGACTTGGGATTTGATGAACTTTATTATACAGGGTAAGAAGAGACAGGTGAGAAGAATGATTATTATGGGGCCTGCAATGGGCCAGAGCCAGGTGAGGAGGGGGTTTGTTAGTATTGAAGAGAATGGGTTGGAATTGGAAGCAGAGTGGAGGCTGGAGGCAAGGTCAGTGAGTTTGGTGATGTCAGTTTCTACAATGCCGGATTCGTTGATGTAATAGCAGCACTCTTCCCAGAGGAAGACGCAGGTGCTGCCCTTCTCGGCTGTAAGCAGATCTTGGGCCTGCCGGTTTTGAAGGGTGACCTTAGCTAGCGAAGTGACCTGTCTTTGGAGAGAGGCTAGGGAATCGGCAGTGGATGTCAGGGCTCCCTCAAGTTTGGCGTTGAGATCTCTAACTGCCCATAGGGAGTGACCCAAGGCTTCTCCCGAAAACCCTGCCCCAATGGCTGAGGTGATCAAAGAGATACCGACCATGATGGGAAGGAAAGCAGCTCTTTTTGTGCGCAAGGGCAAGGGAGGTTGGAGCTCAAGAAATTCTGCCATGCTGTAAAGTGTAAACTGTGGGATTAGGGTGACGAGAATGCAGGGTGTATCGGAGTTGAGAGGCAGTGAGTTGAAAAGACTGCCATTACACCAAAAGAAGTGTCCCGGTTGTGTAAAAGTCTTAGAGCCAGAGGTAGGGGTGTAGATAGAGAGGCAGTGAAGTGCGCTTGAGGGGGGTGGAGTTGGGCCTACACAGTGGTGGATGGTGAGATTATCTGCGTATTCTGGTTCCCATAGGGGTATGTCTGCCAGGGGGCAGAGGGGTTGTCTTTCTGCATGGAAGGAGTAGTTGGAAATATTAAGGGGCACGGCGGCCAGCAGTGGGCGCTGTAGTGATGCACACAAGAAACAATTGGCGGTGTTAAGGGTGTGGTTGAGAAAGATGGTGGTGTCCTGAATGAGCTATAATGAAGAGTAGGAGAAATGGGAAGAGGGGCGGGGATAAGAAGATGAAGAGGCGCCGTCAAGAGTTTGGATAATGACTTTTTCGGAATGTCTGCTATCTGATGCAACTTGAGAGATCTGGGAGTGAGAGGGAACATACTCTCAAGAGATATGAAGGGTACCATGGGGGGTCGAGGACCCCCCGTAGTAAACTGAGGCTGTGACTCCGGCGGCCCATCGAGAGTCCCAGGGATCTGGGATTGATAAGGAGAATGAGCCGTTGGGATATTTCATGAAATGGTTGGAAGAGTAATACTGTGGGTACTGGAAGTTACTCATGTAGTGAATGGTGCAAGACCAGTAGGAACATCTCCTGTAGGTGTCTGGCTATCGCTTGCAATAGGCTTGTTTTTGGTCATAGAGGAAGCAGAGGTAGGGAGAATAAGGGTAGCTGCTAGTGAACACTTGGGTGGAGGGAGGAAAGTGGAGGTATAAAGGCTCAGAGCAGCTTTTCAGAGGGCAGTCTGGTGTGGCAATGAGGGCAGTAACTTTTGTTTGATGCTGTGTGTAAGTCTGTCTGACTTTGGATCACCATACAAAGGAGGCTGGGGTGGCGGGGAAGATAATAAGAATGAGGAAAAAAAGCAAGAGAGCAGTAAAGGAGGAAAAAGTCATGATTCGGGTATGGATGGCAAAGGGAGTGAACGGGATTTTGGAGGAAAGAGGACAGTAAGGTCAGGAGTCTGGAGGGAGGGAGAGTCTATAAACTTTTGTAGGTTAAGAGATCTTATAGGTGATGTGGGGACAGAATGGTAAGGGGCACCCTGAATGTCAGTTTATGAGCCTCTTTCTGCAAGAGCTGTCTAGCGGCTAATGCTCGTAGGCAGGGGGCCCATCCCCGAACTGTGGGGTCTAATTGCTTGGAGAGATAAGCTACTGGGGCAAAGGATGGGCCATAATATTGGCCTACGACTCCTAGAGCTTGACTGGACCTCTCATGAATGTATAACAGAAGGGTTTTGACAAATCAGAGAGATGGAGAGCTGGAGCTTTCACAAGGGCTTGACGGAGCTTAATGAAGGAGTGTTGGGGTGAGGAGGATAATGGTTTTTCAGGGGGGCCCTTGCTGAGGTCGTATAGGGGTCTTGCTAACAGGGAGAAGTTAGGGATCTACGCTCTAAAATACCCAGCCAGGCCTAGAAAGGAAAGGATTTCTGTCTTGGTTTTGGGAACGGGCAGGTCAGAGAGGAGTCGTTTTCTGTCTAAGATAATGGACTTTCTTTGTTGAGACAGAAGGAATCCAAGGTAAGTGACAGAAGGGGAAGAGATTTGAGCTTTGACGGGGGATACTCGGTAACTTCTGGAAGCTAGAAGGTTAAGTAGGGAGGCAGTGTCAAGTTGAGACTGTTCTCACGAGGGACTGCAGAGTAGAAGATTGTGTATTGTAATAAGGTGGACTTGGAGTGATCATGATGAAACTGTTTGAGGTCCTGAGATAGGACCTGTCTAAAAATATGGGGACTATCTTGGAAGCTTTGTGGCAAAACTGTCTAAGTGAGTTGTTCAGAATGTCTTGTGTATGGGTCCGTCCAGGTGAAGATGAAAAATTCTTGGGAGCGGGGGTCTAGAGGGATAGAAAAAAATGGGTCCTTGAGATCTAGGACTGAGAAGTGGGATGCTGAGGCAGGGATCTGCGATAAAAGGCTGTATGGATTTGGAACTAAGGGATGGATAGGGACAATGGCTATGTTGATGAGGCGAAGGTCTTGGACAAGGTGGAAAGATCCGTTGGTTTTTTAACAGCTAATATGGGGGTATTAAAAGGGGAGTGAGTGGGTCTGAGGTAATTTTTGTTTAAGAGATCTTGAATGATGGGTTGGAGGCCTATGAGGGCTGAAGTGGTTAGGGGATATTGGGCCTGACAGATATACTGAGAGGGGTCACGTAATTTGATAGAGGCAGGAGGACATAGAGCCATGGAGGGGCTTGTAATGTTCCAAACTTTGGGATTTACAGGGTGTATGAGGGCGGAACCAGAGCTTTCATTGGGTAGAGGGGGGTCGTCGGCTATGAGGGCCATCAGAAAGGGAGTACTGGGGGCTGTGGGAGTGGATATAGTTATGGAAACGTGGAGGAGGGAAAGGATGTCTCGTCCTAGTAAAGGGATGGGACACTGGGGCATAACCAGGAAGGAGTGGGAGAAAGGTATGGGATTGTCTAGGATTGTGCATAAAAGGGGGAGTTTTAATGGAAAAATCTGTTTACCTCCTACCCCGACTATAAGAGTAATGGCTGGCGTCGTAGGGCCCCGGTATTCTCGCAAGACTGAGAAGGTGGCTCCTGTATCTAGGAGGAAGGAGATGGGGCGACCGTCTACTGTTAAAGTAACTCTGGGCTCCTGTTTGGTGATGGAAATGGTCGGGCAGGAAGCTCCCAGGACCTGTCAATCTTCTTCTGCCAGCCCCACTACGGCGGGCTTAGGATGGGGGTTGTTCGTCCAGCCTCCCCTTCGGGTGGTTGGGCGATCAGACCCCCAGTGGCCCTTTTTGTGGCATCTGGGGCATGGGGTGGTAGGAGATCTGGGGGAGGGGCACGCCCTTGACCAATGTCCCTCTTTTCCACACTTGAAACAAGCTCCTGGGGGGGGCTTGTTTGTAGAGGGTGTAGAGGGACGCCCAGGTTGTGGTTTTATCAGCTCTGCCAACATTTGGAAATTGGCCTGATCAGCCTTTTGTTTACGGCGTTCTTTCTCCTCCTCCCGGTTAAGGAAGACTTTAAAGGCCACTGTTAGGATCTCAGTCTGTGGGGTAGCGGGGCCCTGTTCTAACTTTTTGAGTTTAGCTTTAATGTCGGGGTAGCTTTGAGCTAGGAAGTATGTCATAAGGACATGTCTTCCTTCAGGTGTTTCTGGGTCCAGGCTGGTATACTGTAATAGGGCTTGAGTGAGTCTGTCTAAGAACTCGGAGGGGGTTTCGTCTCTCTTTTGAATTATGTCTTGGAGCTTTTGAAAATTGACTACTTTACGAGCTGCCTTTTTGAGACCTACTGTTAAGCAGGAGGCAAAAATATCTCGAGAGGAGACCCATGGCGGTGTTATAATCTCAGTGTGGGTCTTGTTCAGGGACAGCAGTGGGGCCAGGGGGATAGGTGGGGTCAGTCCTGTGGGGTTTGGTAGTGTGCGTTTGGGCGAAGTCCCAAACTCGTCTACACTCTTCAGGGAGGAGAGTATTAGCCAGGAGCATGAAAATGTCATGATGTGTGAGGCTGTAAGACTGGAGGGTCTATTGAAACTCCCTGATGTATGTTGTGGGATCAGTGGAAAAGGAACCTAGGCATTTCTCTAGTTGGGCTAAATCTCCTAAGGAGAAAGGGACGTGAACGCGCACAATGCCTTTGGATCCTGCTACCTCCCGGAGGGGGTCGATAATTTTGGGAGGCCCTCGGGACCAAGTCTGAGGGGGACTGAAGGGTTCTGGCTCAGTCTGTGGGGGAGTGACGCGGTCTAGCCGCGCCTAGTCAAGCAGGTCCTGAAGTGCGGAAGGGGGTCAAAGAAAATAAAGAAAGATAGAATCGGACCCACGTGTCGCCAGCTAGCAGCCCAGCTGCTTGCCTCTGCAGCTCTAGTTGGGCTTGAACTCATGATTCTGAGGTTAAGAGTCTCATGCTCTTCTAACTGAGCTACAGCAGGGCTCCAGTTAATTGCTTATGGAATGCGTAAACAGAATGTTCTTTGTTCTCCATTCCTGCCACATCAGCAAGTGGGGGAAGGGCATAGCTAGAAGCAGGGGCGGTGTTTCTACACATCTTTAAGGTCTCCCTATTTTCAGAGTGAGGAGTCTTGGCTCATCTTCGAGGACAAGATATGTTTTTGTGGACAGATAACATCTAAGGACTGCACTGGTTGTTCTCTAGCTTGTGCTTTCCCATGCTGTGTTCAGACATGGGGGAAGGTGCTTTCCCATTCTCCCTACAAACATGTGAGAAGACAAAGGCGGTCCTTAACAGGGGAGAAACAGGTGATGAGGGCAAAGACAGAGGGAGGCCCCCAGGACCTAGTTAAAGGGGGGGGGACTGAAAGGCTCAGGCTTAATCTGCGGGAGGAAGGCGGAGGAGGTGAGATGGGGGAGGAGATGGTGGGGGAGGAAGGGAGAAGGGCTGTTGTAGGAGAAGAAGGGGAAGGGAGTGAATGGGAGGCTTCTGCGTGGGCGGCGTCTTGCAGGCTAGGAGAACTTGGGAGGAGGCGAAGGGAGGAGGAGGCAGAAAGCTTCCATATAGGGAATCTCCTTCCATTTTTTCAGGTGCTGGCAGTAGTTAAAGAGATTGCGAGTGATGTTAGGATCAAGAGTTCCCCCTGCGGGCCGTTGGTTGGTATTGTCTAGGGGGTATGTCGGCCAATCTTGGGAGCAATATTTATGGAGAAGTTTTGGTTTTATATCAGGCGTCAGGGAGAGGGTAGCCAGATGCTTAAGCAGGCAAGAGGTGAACTTTCAGGGAGGGATGAGGAGGCTCCCATGGCTAAAGGACAGAGAAGGAGACAAACAGGGGAAGACGAATGGAGATCCTCGGACTGGAAGCAGACTGCAAGGAGACAAAGGGCATCCCCGATGATCCTTGGTGGTCTGCGGAAACTCGTATACGAGTCGGAATTTCTTAGGAAGTGTGGGTCGTCACCCAGACTTCCCCAAGAAGGCAGTTTGCCAGAGTCACGAGGACCTAGCGCTAGGAATTTTCGGCAGACAGAACAGATTTCGGCAGACGGAACAGAAGGAGGAGGGGGGGGAAAAGGGAGCGTTCTCATCCGCAAAGGAGTCACCTCATTTATGGCTGTTGGAGGGGTGCCTGAGGGTCTGCCGCAGCCGTGAAGGCCTGAGGCGGGGATTTATGGCTGTTGGGGGAGGGGCCTGAGGGTCTGCCGCAGCCGTGAAGGCCTGAGGCGGGGAGAGTTCCCTCGTCCCCGAGCGTCAGGGCCTTGCCGGACGATCATGGTCAATGGCACTGCGATAGCTCGGGGAAGAGTGGCCCACTCCGGGGGGGGAACTTACCTAAAGGCCAGAGAGGAGTGGTGAGTGTTATGAGCCAGCGCCGGAAAAAGAGGATGAGGGCAAGCTGCTGCTGGTGTCAGGGGGGAAGACGGGGCCCAGTTGGGGTGTCCCATCTCCCGGGTTTCAGCACCAATGAAAGGAAAGGAGCGACACACAGCAGCAATTCACCGGAGAATTCCGCTTTATTAGGGAAAGGTGCTGGGTTATTTACAAAGGGGCATGAATTGATTGAGGTGTCACTTCTACGGGGCTGGTGGCTGTTGGCTAGGTGGTGGGATTGGGAGGGGGCGAGAGGTGATTGGGCTTCAGGTGGCGCCGGGGGGAACTGAGGACCCCGAAGAGAAGCCGGAAGTTTGCCATGTTACTGGTGGGGGCCCTTCAACCTTGCCTTCTGTTTTGCAGCAAAAATAAATGCCATGGGGTGGAAACTGCTTCAGCTTTGGGGAGGGTGTATTGCATAGCAGTTAATAGCAGTGGCTTTAGATTTGAATCTGGTTTCCGTATCACTTACCAGCTATGTAATAATGGGATAAATTACTTAACCTCTGTGTGTCTGTTTCCTTCTCTGAAATGGGGTTCTTTGAGTTGTTGAGGATTAAGTAGGTACTGTATCTAATGTGCATAGAACTAGGCCTTACACTTAAGTGTATTAGGTATCTATTGCTGTTTAATAATTACTCCCAAATCGAGTGGCTTCAAACAGTAAACATTTATTATCTCATAGTTCATGTGGGTTAGGAACTTAGGAGCAGCTTAGTTGGGTGGTTTCAAAGGTATCCCAAGAGGTTGCAGTCTTGTGAAGGCATGGCAGAGGCTGGAGGAGCTGCTCTGAAGGTGGCTTACTCACATGGTTCTTGAATGAGTTGACTTGGCTTCCGCCAGAAGGAGCCATCCAAGAGAGAGCCAGTAGAAGATGCATTGTCTATGTCAGCAGTCCTCTCTCCCCCCGCATACAATGCAGGCATTGCCTCCCGTCAAAGGGCAGTCCCTTCATATTTGCCTTTCCCACTTTTTCACAAACCTTTGCTAAAGGTTACATATAGCATTGTGCTCCTGTGGCTTTAGGATTGTTATTTAACATGTTTTTCCATCAGCATTTAAATTTGCTCATGCTTCTCCCATTTTTGCACAGCTTTCTTTCATTGGAGTTTTATAGTTTTCAGTACCTTTTAGCTATCACCCCATTATCCCTCTATCTTCCCCATCCCTAGACAGCCGCTAATCTACTGTTTGTTTCTGTAAATTTTCCTATTCTGGATTTTTCATTTTAGTGGAAGCATATAATACATGGTCTTTTGTGATTGGCTTCTTTCACTTAGCTAAACATTTTCAGTGTTCATCCATATTGTGGCATGTATCAATATTTCATTTCTTTTTATCATGGAATGATAATCTGTTTATCCATGAGTCACTTTTTGGGCATTTTGGTTGTTTCCAACTTTTTTTGCTAGTGTGAATAATACTTTCTTAAAAACTTGTGTACACGTTTTTGTTTATATTTATCCTGGGTAAATACCTAGGAGTGGAATTGCTAGGTCAAAGGGTAAACTCTCTGGTTACAGCAAGACTATTTTCCAAAGTGGCTACATGATTCTGTGTCTCCACCAGCAATGTGTGTGGGTTCCAATTTCTCTATATCCTCATTTTGATTATAGCCAGCCTAGTGGGTGAAGTGGTATCACATTGTGGCTCAATGTGCGTTTTCCTCATGACTAACGATGTTGAGTATGTTTTCATGTGTTCATTGACTATTTCTGTATCTTGGAGACTGTTCAGATCTTTTGCTCATTTTTATTTTATTTCATTTCATTTATTTCATTTCATTTCATTTCATTTCAGTATCATTAATCTACAATTACATGAGGAACATGTTTCTAGGCTCCCCCTGTCACCAAGTTCACCCACAAACCCCATTACAGTCACTGTCCATCAGCGTAGTAAGATGCTGTAGAATCACTGCTTATCTTCTCTGTGTTGGACAGCCCTCAGTGTGCTCTCCCCCCCCCATATACATGCTAATCATAATGCCCTCTTTCTTTCCCCACCCCCTTATCCCTCCCTTCCCACCCATCCTCCCTAGTCCCTTTCCCTTTGGTAACTATTAATCCATTCTTGGGTTCTGTGATTCGGCTGCTGTTTGGTTCCTTCAGTTTTTTCTTTGTTCTTATACTCCACATATGAGTGAAATCATTTGGTACTTGTCTTTCCCCACCTGGCTTATTTCACTGAGCATAATACCCTCTAGCTCCATCCATGTTGTTGCAAATGGTAGGATTTGTTTTCTTCTTATGGCTGAATAATATTCCATTGTGTATATGTACCACTTCTTCTTTTATCCATTCATCTACTGATGGACACTTAGGTTGCTTCCATTTCTTGGCTATTGTAAATAGTGCTGCAATAAACATAGGGGTGCATCTGTCTTTTTCAAACTGGGCCTGCTGCATTCTTTGGGTAAATTCCTAGGAGTGGAATTCCTAGGTCAAATGGTATGTCTATTTTGAGCTTTTTGAGGAACCTCCATACTGCTTTCCACAATGGTTGAACTAATTTACATTCCCACCAGCAGTGTAGGAGGGTTCCCCTTTCTCCACAACCTCACCAACATTTGTTGTTCGTCTTTTGGATCATGGTGACCCTTACTGGTGTGAGGTGATACCTCATTGTGGTTTTAATTTGCATTTCTTTGATTATGAGTGATGTGAAGCATCTTTTCATGTGTCTGTTGGCCATCTGAATTTCTTTGGAGAACTGTCTGTTCAGCTCCTCTGCCCATTTTTTAATTGGATTATTTGCTTTTTGTTTGTTGAGGTGCATGAGCTCTTTATATATTTTGTATGTCAACCCTTTATCAGATCTGTCATTTATGAATGTATTCTCCCATACTGTAGGACACCTTTTTGTTCTATTGATGGTGTCTTTTGCTGTACAGAAGCTTTTCAGCTTGATATAGTCCCACTTGTTCATTTTTGCTTTTGTTTTCCTTGCCTGGGGAGATACGTTCATGAAGAAGTCGCTCATATTTATGTCCAAGAGATTTTTGCATATGTTTTTTTCTAAGATTTTTATGGTTTCATGACTTACATTCAGGTCTTTGATCCATTTTGAATTTACTTTTGTGTATGGGGTTAAACAGTGATCCAGTTTCATTCTCTTACATGTAGCTGTCCAGTTTTGCCAACACCAGCTGTTGAAGAGGCTGTCATTTCCCCATTGTATAACCATGGCTCCTTTATCATATATTAATTGACCATATATGTTTGGGTTAATATCTGGAGTCTCTGTTCTGTTCCACTGGTCTGTGACTCTGTTCTTGTGCCAGTACTAAATTGTCCTGATTACTGTGGCTTTGTAGTAGTGCTTTAAGTTGGGGAGCGAGATCCCCCCCCCCCACTTTATTCTTCCTTCTCAGGATTACTTTGGCTATTCGAAGTCTTTGGTGGTTCCATATGAATTTTAGAACTATTTGTTCCAGTTCATTGAAGAATGTATTTTGATAGGGATTGCATTGAATCTATAGATTGCTTTAGGCAGGATGTCCATTTTGATAATATTAATTCTTCCTAGCCAAGAACATGGGATGAGTTTCCATTTGTTAGTGTCCTCTTTAATTTCTTTTAAGTGTCTTGTAGTTTTCAGGGTATAGGTCTTTCACTTCTTTGGTTAGGTTTACTTCTAGGTATTTTATTCTTTTTGATGCAATTGTGAATGGAATTGTTTTCCTGATTTCTCTTTGTGCTAGTTCATTGTTAGTGAATAGGAAAGCCACATATATCTGTGTTTTAATTTTGTATCCTGCAACTTTGCTGAATTCCAATATTAGTTCTAGTAGATTTGGAGTGGAGTCTTTAGGGTTTTTTATGTACAATATCATGTCATCTGCAAATAGTGAAAATTTGACTTCTTCTTTACCAATCTGGATTCCTTGTATTTCTTTGTTTTGTCTAATTGCCATGGCTAGGGCCTCCAGAACTATGTTGAATAACAGTGGGGAGAGTGGGCATCCCTGTCTTGTTCCTGATCTTAGAGGAAAAGCTCTCAGGTTCTCACTGTTCAGTATGATGTTGGCTGTGGGTTTGTCATATATGGCCTTTATTATGTTGAGGTACTTGCCCTCTATACCCATTTTGTTGAGAGTTTTTATCATGAATGGATGTTGAATTTTGTTGAATACTTTTTCTGCATCTATGGAGATGATCATGTGATTTTTGTCCTTCTTTTTGTTTTTGTGGTGGATGATGTTGATGGATTTTTGAATGTTGTACCATCCTTGCATCCCTGAGATGAATCCTACTTGGTCATGGTTTATGATCCTGTTGATGTATTGTTGAATTCATTTTGCTAATATTTTGTTGAGTATTTTTGCATCTATGTTCATGAGGGATATTGGTCTGTGATTTTCTTTTTTGGTGGGGTCTTTGCCTGATTTTGGTATTAGGGTGATGCTGGCTTCATAGAATAAGTTTGGGAGTATTCCCTCTTCTATTTTTTGGAAAACCTTAAGAAGAATGGGTATTATGTCTTCTAGGGTGTTGTTCAGTGCCTCTGTGTCCTTACTTATTTTGTGTCTGGTGACTCTGTCCTTTGGAGTGAGTGGTGTGTTGAAGTCTTCTAAAATGAATGCATTACATTCTATTTCCTCCTTTGATTATGTTATATGTTAGTATTTGTTTCACATATGTTGGTGCTCCTGTATTGCTTGCATATATATTTATAATGGGTATATCCTCTTTTTGGACTGACTCCTTTATCATTACATAATGTCCTTCTTTATCTCTTGTGACTTTCTTTGTTTTGAAGTCTATTTTGTCTGATACTAGTACTGTAACACCTGCTTTTTTTCTTCCTGTTGTTTGCATGAAATATCTTTTTCTATCCCTTGACTTTTAGTCTGTGCATGTCTTTGGGTTTAAGGTGAGTCTCTTGTAAGCAGCATATAGATGGGTCTTGCTTTTTTATCCATTCTCTTACTCTGTGTCTTTTGATTGGTACATTCAGTCCATTTACATTTAGGGTGATTATTGAAGGATATGTACTTATTGCCATTGCAGGCTTTAAGTTTGTGGTTACTAAAGGTTCAAGGTTAGCTTCTTTGCTACCTTACTGTCTAACTTAACTCGCTTACTGAGCTATTATAAGCACAGTCTGATGATTCTTTATTTCTCTCCCTTCTTATTCCTCCTCCTCCATTCTTTATACATTAGGTGTTTTATTTTGTGCTCTTTTGTGTTTCCTTTGACTGTTTTTGTGTGTAGTTGATTTTATTTTTGCCTTTACTTAGTATTTGATTGTTTCGCTTTCTTTGCTGTGATTTTATTTTCTCTGGTGTCATCTGTTTAGCCTTAGGAGTGCTTCCATCTAGAGCAGTTCCTCTAAAATACCCTGCAGAGGTGGTTTGTGGGAGGCAAATTCCCTCAACTTTTGCTTGTCTGGGAATTGTTTAATCCCTCCTTCATATTTAAATGATAATCGTGCTGGATACAGTATCCTTGGTTGTAGGCCCTTTTGTTTCATTGCATTAAATATATCATGCCATTCTCTTCTGGCCTGTAAGGTTTCTGGTGAGAAGTCTGATGATAGCCTGATGGGTTTTCCTTTGTAGGTGACCTTTTTTCTCTCTCCGGCAGCCTTTAATACTCTGTCCTTGTCTTTCATCTTTGCCATTTTAATTATTATGTGTCTTGGTGTTGTCTTCCTTGGGTCCCTGTGTAGGGAGTTCTGTGTGCCTCTGTGGCCTGAGAGACCATTTCCTCTCCCAGTTTGGGGAAATTTTCAGCAATTATTTCTTCAAAGACACTTTCTATCCCTTTTTCTCTCTCTTCTTCTTCTGGTGCCCCTATAATGCAAATATTGTTCCATTTGGGTTGGTCACACAATTCTCTTAATATTCTTTCATTCCTGGAGATCCTTTTATCTCTCTCTGCTTCAACTTCTCTGTGTTCCTGTTCTCTGATTTCTGTTCCATTAACAGCCTCCTGTACCTCATCTAGTCTACTCTTAAGTCCTTCCAGAGATTGTTTTATTTATGTATTCTCCCTCCTAACTTGATCCTTTAGCTCTTGCATATTTCTCTGCATGTCCATCAGCATGGTTATGACCTTTATTTTGAATTCTTTTTCGGGAAGATTGTTTAAATCTATCTCCCCAGGCTCCCTCTCAGGGGTTGTTTGATTAAGTCTGGACTGGATCAAATTCTTCTGCCTTTTCATGGCAGTAGAGGTAGTCGTGGGCAGTTGGTGCGTGTGTCATCTGGGAGATGACATCCTGCACATGGGGAGCAGCTTCCGGTTTTATTTCCTGAACCGCCACAGGTGGAGCACCTATGGCAGCAGCCCAGAGCATCGCAGGGAGAGGCAAGTGTGCTGGGTGTGCTCTCCTGCAAGAACGGTGAACTTTCGCACCCTGTCCCGGCTTCTTCTGTTTGTGCTGGTCTGCTGCACGCCGGCAGGGCCTCTGAATCTGGCCCGGGCATCTGCGGAGGAGGCTCTGGGTGGCTGATGTGGCGCAGCCGCTCGCAGGCCGCTCCCCTGATATGGCAGGGTCGTGCCAGAGGGGGAACGTGGGGGAGGCTGTTTATCGCCATGAGGGGCTTCAGAGCTGCACTGTCACCCAGGGGGTTAGGATGCCTGGAGTTCCCCGGGATTCCCAGCTGCTGGGCTGAGTGTGCCTGGATGCTCCCGTCCAGTTGTGAGACCCCTATCCCTTTAAGACTTTCAAAAAAGCACTCGCTTTTCTTTTGTTCCAGGGGTGCCAGCTGCTGGGACCCGCTTGCAGATTTTACTCTTCCGTTTCCTAATATCCAGCACATCACGCAATGTGTATCTGCCCTCCCAGTGCGGATGACCACAGCTGGGTGTTTAGCAGTCCTGGACTCCCACTCCCTCCCAACTCCAACTCCTCTCCTACTGCCAGTGGGCTGGGGTGTGGGTGCAGGCGCTCGGGTCCTGCCGGGTCACGGCTTGCATCTTACCCTCTTTGTGAGGTACTGAGTTCTTGCAGATGTAGATGTAGCCTGGCTGTTGTACTGTATCTTCTGGTCTCTTTTAGGATTAGTTGTATTTGTTGTATTTTCAAATATGTATATGGTTTTGGGAGGAGATTTCCGCTGCCCTACTCATGCCACCATCTTGGCTACTTTTGCTCATTTTAAGTTTTCTTTTTATTTTTGAGTTGTAAGAGTTCTTTATATAGTATAGGTACAGGTCCCTTACCAAAATACACAGTTTGCAAATATTTTCTCTCATTCTGTGGGTTATTCTCATTTTCTTATTAATGTCCTTTTGAGTATAAGTCTAATTTTCATGGAGTCCAGTTTGTTTTTTGTTGTTGTTGCTTGTTCTTTTGGCGTCATTTCTAGGACAACATTGCCAAATCTGAGGTTAGGAAGATGTGGTCATACATATGTTCCTAACAGTTTTATAGTTTTAGCTCTTATATTTAGTTTTGATCCATTTTGAGTTCATTTTTTATATATGGTGTGAAGTAAGGGCTCAACTTTATTTGTTTGTACGTAGCTATTAAGTCGTTTCCAGGATCATTTGTTGAAAAGATGACTTCTTTGCCTCATCAAATGGTCTTGGCCCCTTTGTTGAAAATAAGTTGGCCACAGACACATGTTTATTGCTGAGTAGACACATGTCTATTCCATTGACCTCTTTGCCCTTCTACCTGTACTAGACTGTCTTGATTACTCTTGCTTTGTAGTAATTATGAAAGTGAAAAGTTTTAATCTTCTTTTTTGTTCTTTTTCAAGAGTCTTTTGTCTGTCCTGGCTCCTTTGCATTGACATTTGCATTTTAGAATTGTTTTTTCAATTTCTACAAAGAAACCTGCTGGGTGTCTGCTAGAGATTGGCTTAAGTCTGTAAGTCACTTTGGGAGTGATGCTGCTTTAACAGTGTTAACATTTCTTACACCACCGGTCTAATGGTGCTGAATTGTTCAAGAAAGTATTTATTTCTGCTTCATTTTGATCCATAATTTATTCAGATATAGAGTTCTTGTTGGTGATTGTTTTTCTTTCAACATTTTAAATATTTCACCCATTCTCTTTTTGTTTATGTGGTTTCTGATAACAAGTACACTATAATTTTTATTCTTGTTCTTCTGTAGTTAAGGTGCTTTTTTTCCTGTGGCAGCTTTTGAGATTTTTTTTTCTCTTTATCTTGGGTTTCTGTAATTTGCATGTAATATGCCTTTGTGTAGGTTTTTTGATATTTACCCTGTTTTCAGTTTGGGAAGTTTCTATTGACATTTCTTCAAGTTCACTGATTCTTTCCCCAGCCATGTCCAGTCTACTGATCATCCCATCACTGGCATTTTCTATTTCTGTTATAGTGTTTTAATTTCTGGAATTTCTTTTTGATCCTTTCCAACTTTCTGTTTACATTACTCATTTATTCTTGTGTGTTGCTACTTTTTCTTTTATATCCCTGGTGTTACCACTACTAATTATTAATAGTTGACTTAAAATTCCCTGTCCGATAAGTCTGTGCTTATCTGAGCTTGATTCTGATGCTTACTTCTCTTCAGACTTTTTTTTTTGCCTTTTGCCATACCTTGTGATTTTTCTTTGAAAGCCAGATATGTTGTATTGGATAATAGGAACTGAAGTAAATAAGTGGTCTGCTAGTGTGAGTTTAGTTAATCTGACTATAAAGTAGACTGTGTTTTGTTTGCTGTAGTTGTATAAGCTTTAAATTCCTCAAGTATCCATATTTAGTGGCTTCTCTAAGAGTTCCCCATTAGTCTCTAGCTTCCTACTAAATCTCACTGCTATCTCCCTGGCTGGGAAGAGTTGATACACTTCACTGCTTGGCCCGCATGACCACCTCCAACACCATGGGTTAGGGGATGGCCTCCTGCCACTTGGCAGTGGTGAAAGCTCTGACTCTCCAGTTGACCTCCTCTGTGTGTGTGGTTGGGGTGTTTGGGGGTCTTGTTACTATCTGGCAGTGGTCCTGGGTCCTTCCTCTGCTGTCTCAGACACTACCGTGGAGAGCATTTTCAGGTATCTTGTTACAACCTGGTGGGTATGGATGTCTTGGTTCCCTTACTCACCATGGTTGGTGCTCTATGGGTGGGACTGCTGGTCTTTCTGTGGCCTCTGGCTGGAGTAGAGGGGTTATATCTAAAAGTTTTCAGTCTTGCCAGTCGTCCTGTTTTCTGGTCTTTTTGCTACATGGAGCAGGAATTTGTTAGGGCTTTTTGGTCAGTGCCTGTTGGTGTTTCTGGGTTGTTGACTTCCCAGGGAACTTTCCAGCATGTTTGTTGGGTCCTAAGGTCACTAGTTGGTCTACTTTTCAGAGTCTTGTGTTTGTTTTATATGCTATGCCCTGCATTTTTATTTGTACTTAGTGTGAGGAATAGGGGAAGGTATACTTAATCCTTTTTCCTGAAATTGTAAGTGATTGGTATGTTTTCAGTGGTAGTTTTTAGGTGTTAATTTTCTTGACCTCGTAACAGTCTTGTTAGTCTTGGCTTTGATGGGGTTCCCTCTTATCATAAGCTTCCATTGCATCCCACAGTCTCCCTGTGTTGTAGTCCATCATATTTATGGCTGTTTTCTTTCTTCTCACTGCTCAGTCTGTAATCTCCAGGCCATGCTTATTACCATAGCTTGTTCATCTCTGTGTATCAAGTGCCTAGGATAGTTCCTGATACATAACGGGTATACTGATGTCTCTGGAATGATGACCACTGTTTAGCTACAGATACAGGGAGGTCAAAGGGGAAGGGGAAACCTAGATTCATCAACCATCAAAGATGCACCTATTTGGAAAACAGTAAAGTGCTATGACCCTGATGCAGCATAGGTTTTAATGAAGAATGTTACTAGAGAGAGGGAGTTGGGGATAAGAAATTATTATGTAATAAGAGATTACAAAATTTGAGTTGAAAATCATGAAATTCAGTTTGGTCTCCCACCTCCAATAAAATGGACACATTGCATTCAATGTTCCTTAGAGCCATATGTTTTTAGGTGATTTCAAAGTTCCTACTAATGGTTGATATAAGGATGCAACTTTGAAAATCAGTGTTAGTTAAGAGCTCTAAACCTTTTATAACAGCCTTAAAAACCATACATTTTGCTACTGATGCCTTATTTTTCCCTCATGATCTCATTAATGTTTCTTGTGTATCTGTCTTACCAGTCTTGAGTATCAAGTTTCCCAGTTCCCTATAGTTAGAAAGTATAATTAAAACTTTAGAGTAGAAATGGTAGTCCTTGTCTATGTCTTGACAAGATGCCATAACGGGAAATGATGAGACAACCTGACATTTAGGAAGAAGGCCAAAAAATATAAAAAACTTCTTATTTTTAAAATACAGCATGAATAATTACAATGACAATAAGTCTAGAAAAATTATGTTCTGTAACAGCTTTTTAGATTGACAGATATTTTTATAGAAGGAGTATCTTCATTGACAGTGATTAACTAATATATTTCTGGCATTTGAAACCTAATCTTAAATTAAATCTGGAAAAATTATATGTGGAAAATTCATCAACCAACTTTTCGAGTTTTACTGGGTTCACGAAACCCATTGTCTAATTTGCTATAGATTTAAGTTTTGTTTCTATTTGAAAAACAGTTAAATACTTCCTTTTAGTCTTTATTCCAAGTTGTGTGGACTGTTAATATAGATGTTTATTGTATTTAAAAATTCAAATATTAACTATGTATGCATATACACATTTGCATATTTACAAAGTAAGAATTATGTTGTATGTGCAGTTTCACAATAGGAAATTAAAAAGTATATCTGTTATATAAATAGAATACTACACAAAGAAGAATGAGGGATGTAACTTTTCATGGTAATTAGATTTTCTGGTTAATTTAGGATTTACATATAAAAGGTTTCAGTGTTAGAGATTTTCTAGAGATGGTGCTGAATCTAAAATAGATATAAATTAGCTTTGTGTAACAAAAGCTAAGAATGTCCCCTTTCATCCAAATCCTTGCTCACTGTTGATGGATCTTTTTGTTAAGCACTCCCTCTGTTGCACTGCTGGAACCAATGGAGTCATAATATAGCCACTATTAGTCAAAATCGTGAGGTTTTGAAATTTAGTGTCCTTAAACTTTTCTTTTCTTAGATTTGCCCTCCTAAATGATGTTTGGGGGCAAACATCATGTTTCTGTTTCTGTTTCCTAGGGTCATCTTTTTGTCAAATCTTTTTACTTAATCAAAAAAGGAAAGAATAGTACTTTTAAAATTTGATTTTCATTGACTGTATATATTCAGAAAATCACAAAACTTTCAGAATTTGAAAAATGCAAACCCTTTTTTCAAATGCACATTTACACAAGATTTTGCTGTAATTTCAAGGTATCCAGAAATCCAAGTTCTTTAAAGTTTTGGACAAAGTAATTATGGAGTAAAAATCGATGTCTTCTTTAAGTAAATTTAGGCATAAATATACAGATAGGTGGAAATTTGGGAAAGGAACTAGATGAGTTTAAATTATATTTGGTTGAAGCCTGAAGGCAGAATTAATTGAGATATTGTAGGATAACTGGTCTTACTTTCTTTGGCATGCTTTCTCTTCTCCAGGAAAAGAATGCCTGGTTATAACCTTGGGGTTTTTTTTCTCAGAAACTGCTGGTATTGGAAAGAAAATACTTTGTCATATATCTACCACTAGCTTCCTTCTGGAACACAGAGCTTGCTTTATTTTAGCACAGATATGCTTATCAGGTTCCTTCCTCTCTAATTTTTGTTTGGTTGTGACCTTTTTGAGGATCTAGAGAAAACCATAGGCCATCTTTCCAACAAAGTGCCTGCATATTCATTCATGCCTACAGTTTCACTGGGCTCACAGTCTACATAAAACTCCTCTGTGGTCATCTCCCTTAACCTCTTCTCTGACCCTTTTCTCACGTGTTCCTTTTCTGAGACAGGTTGGTCTCTTTTTTACCTGTCTCCTGATCTCTACCTTCCTTCTGCCTCATGATTCCTAGATGCATTTGACTGTCCTTTAATTTTATGTTATTTTTACCTTTTTCCACTTAATCCCTGTGTATTAGTCAGGACTTAGGTGGTAGAAACCTAGTGTGACTAGTTTAGGAAAAAGGGAATTTAATGGCTCATGTAACCAAACTACAGGAAGGGATTATTCACCCAGATTTTAGCGGTGATTGAAACTAAGGCCTTGTTCACTGTTATGGTTCCTTTTATCTCTTCTGTCTCTCATCTGATTCTCTCTCTATGATTCTGTTATTCTTCCAAATATAATTCTTCCCCATGGCTGTAGACAAGTTGCCAGCATCTGCTAAGGTCACATTCTTAATTGTGCTATTGAGTATCTATTTTTCTTCCATTAGTTATAATTCAGAGAATCTTGGAGAAGTAATCTGACTTGGCTTGGAACATACTCATACTTAATGCCAGGGTATTATTGGACCCTACCCAAACTGCATAGAATTTGAGGACAATCAATTCTCCCAAAAGAAATAGTAGAAACACTGTTTCCAGAATGAAAGAGGTGCCAGGCAGACAAAGTAATAGTTGTTTACCATCTTCTCTTTGTCTGAAATTAAGGGTCCAGGTCTTCCCACAATAAATAAATGTACTGGGTCAGTATTGACACTGCTGTGAAGGCCACAGAGAGAGCAGGTCACGATGGAGTTCCAAGACTGGTTCTAGTATAGCATAGGACGTTGTGAAGATCTAGATTTCAAGTAGAGAGGAGTTTTGTTTTCCATAAAATAGGAAGAGCAAAGTAATACTCCCTTTGTGCATGCTCTCTTCAGAGTGTAGTCTTTAAAGCCAGAGGTTATGTCCTGTCTGTTTCTGCCAGTAAACTTTTGACAACAGATAATGTAGTAAAAGCAATGATGATTTTTTAAAAAAACCTTACTATGATGTGTGCACAATTGACAAGAGGTGAACTTGTGATGGTTAATTTTGTGTGTTGACTTGGCTAAATCATGGTGCCCAAATATTTGGTCAAATATTCTGGATGTTTCTGTGAAGGTGTTTTTTGAATGAGATTAACATGTAAATTGGTGGACTCTGATTTGGATATCCCCCACAATGTGGGTGGGCCTCATCTAATCAATTGAAGGCCTTGATAGAACAGAGAATAGAATTTCCCCTCAATAAGAAAGAATTCTGCCAGCAGACTGCCTTTGAATTCAAACTGCCATTCTTCTCTTGGTCTCCACCTGCCAGACCTACTCTGCAGATTTTTTAACTTGCCAAGCCTCCACAGTTGTTTGAGCCATTTCCTTAAAATAAATCTTTTTCTCTATATATGTATTCATCCTTTTGAATCTGTTTCTCTGGAGAACCCTGAACTAATCCACATGGTATGGCTACTGACTGCTCCAGGCTTTCATCATCATAATTAGATCCAAAAGAAAGGTCTGAAGTCCTTTGTAGGGACATCTCAACCTAGTTAATTAAGTCTTGTGCTCATCTCTGGGCCAGTTACTCTGGTACTTAGTTTGAGTACTCTGATTTGTCAGAACTGTATTTTGTGCCAGTTCCTTCACAAAGAAGATGTGAGGTGTGTGGTGTAGTATGATTAGCAGTCCCATCAGAATCACATCATTAGGGGAGGGCAGATAACATGGAAAAAGAATGGTGGTGGTGCTAGTACATGCAAAAGGGGAGTGCTAGGCAGTCAAAAACAGTAAATGTTCATATAGCACAATTATTTGCTGTACATTGGGATATATCTTTTGGAATATGGAATGAATATTCATATTTCAGAATTCTTGAATACTGCATTAAGGTCAATTGCATATAAATTTCTTCACATCTATAGATGGATTTTGATAGATTTAAATGCATGAATGTACTAGTCTATGATTTTAAAAAGCCTTAGACATTGTGTTTAAAGATTACAGTCACAGTGTCAGTTGACTTGAGGTATTGGAAATTTCTGTCTCTAGACATATGTATGTATATGCATATACACATATAATTATATGATTGTAGTAGAATAGCAATAGAAAAGATGGTTACAAATCTTAATAGAGTCTTTAAAAAATGTGTACATTAAAAATGTTCTGTGTTTTCACTCTGTTTTCTTCCTGGGAAAGAATTTGCTAATGTAGGTGACATATCAACAAAAACAACAGATGTGGAAACATTTTTACATTTTTTCTTGAGGAGAATCTCATCTGTATGCATAGAATCTCTTTAGCAATTGCTTCAGCAAATGCCAGACAGATGGTTTCAACTCAGAGTGACTACCAAATAGTTGTACCACAATAATTATTTTGAAGTGTGGTGTAGTAACATTGAAGCTCAGATTTCTGGATAATCATGAATGTAACTTGGTTCATTAAAGAAAGAGCTTTGAGAATAGATTTCTAAACCAGAGAAATACTTGTCTCAGAGCCTTTCTACAGGGTAGTTGACCTCTAAAGCCCTCTTTTTGTAACCTGTGGTTGAACACTACTTGTCTGTTTTTCTGTGTCATAATAGAGTGGAATTCAGTAACTTAAAGTGGTTGGAAAGCAGATGAGTGATAAGTTGGTTTTTAATGAGAAAGAAAAGTAAAAAGCCAGAGGGGATTCATTCAAAGTGAAAAATATACAAAGAAAAGGGTGAAAGGAACCAACCACTGTGGAACATCTTTAATATATCAGCACTAGAGCAGATGCTTACACATGGTTGCTTCACAACTGCTTTGTAAGGCAGGGAGAGGGAGCTTTCTTTTTACATTGAAGAAACAATTTCGTATATTCAGTTTACAAAGTTAGAGGAGAGCTTATAATTATTTTTAAGTAATTTTTAAGAGGTATATCAAAATTTTGACATTATAGTTTGAGTTGTGAGTTGAACCAGTCACTTTTTTCAAGAAATACCAATTTTACCTGAAAGAATGATTGACAAACTGATTCATACTAGGACATTTGTTAGACACTCTCTCAAAAATCAATAAAGTAAGCTTATCACTCAAAGGAAAACAATAGGTTTTTGTTGCAAGTGATAAAATGCAAGCTTTCAAGTAAAAATTACACTTTTGAAAACTTGTATCTGCCACCATGAGTTTACAACTTCTCAATCTCAAGATTTTTCTGATGAAAGTAGTGGTGATATTAAGGATTTTGTTTTCTTTTTTGCTATATAATGAAATGTTTCAGCACTTGGAAGATAAGAATAACTCAGTAAACAGGTATTTTTTAAGGGATCAGTGCATGATAGGTACAAAAGTCATTCAAAGGCAGGTGGATTTAATGTGACAAAGTACAAATAATTGTGATTTTAGATGCCACATTGCAACTAATCTTTAAGAAACTACCACTTACTGGGTCTTGGTGGAATGTCAGAGAAGAAAATCTACAATTATCTGAAAACTATTAAAATACTTCTCCTTTGTCCAACTATATACCTATATAAGGCCATTTTTTCATCATGTATTTCAATTGAAACACATTTACAACAGATGTAACATAGAAATAGATATGTGAATTCAAACAATAAACAGATCTATTAATGTTTCTCACTAATTTTTGGGGGGACTATCATCTTTCATAAATAAATATCTATGTTAACTTGTAACAGGCTTATTATTTTTAAATTTAAGAAATAATTTTAAAATTTCTTAATTTTAATCTCTAATAATAAGTATCAATAGACATAAACTACATGAATAGAACTTGATAGTATGCCAAGTAATTTTTAAGAGCATAATAGGACTCTGGGACTAAAAAGTTTGAGAATTGCTGTTTTGGTGAAATATTTGGCTAATTAAATGAAAGTGGCACTTGATTGGAACCTTGCAGTATTCTTTTTAAAATCTAATCTCTATATGTAGTAGGTACTGGTGTGTTAGCGTTTCAGTGGTTGATAATAAAAATTTTTGATGAAATGTTTTAAAATTTGGCTAAATACTTTTTGGCTAAACTCTTTTTCACTTAGGCAACAGTTAGATGAATGTTAAAATCTATTATCAGTTAATTTGGAAAGCATATATTCAGTATTTTTTTTAATTAAAGTATCATTGATATACAATCTTATGAAGGTTTCACATGACCAACATTGTGGTTTCAGCATTCACCCATATAATCAAGTCCTCACTCCACCATCCCTCCCCATTGCAATCACTGTTCATCTCTGCATAGTAAGATGCTATAGAGTCATTACTTGTCTTCTCCATGCTATAATGCCTTCCCCATGACCTACCTTTATTACAATTGCGAATTGTAGCTCTCCTTAATCCCCTCTCCCTCCCTCTTCCCCCCCACAGCCCTTCCCCTTTGGTAACTGCTGCTACCTTCTCAGAGTCTCTGAGTCTTCTGCTATTTTGTTCCTTCAGTTTTGCTTTGTTTTTGTACTCCACAAATAAGTGAAGTCATTTGGTACTTGTCTTTCTCCACCTGGCTTATTTCACTACGCATAATACTCTCTAGGTCCATCCATGCTGTCGCAAATGGTAGGGTTTTTTTTCTTTTTATGGCTGAATAATATTCCATTGTGTATATCTACCACATCTTCTTTATCCATTCATCTATTGATGGATACTTAGGTTGCTTCCATATCTTGGCTATTGTAAATAGAGCATGATAAACATAGGGGTGCATATTTCTTTTTGAGTCAGGAATCTTGTTTTCTTCCACTAAATTCCTAGGAGTAGAATTTGTTCAGTGGTCTTTTAACAGTACATATAATAAAAAGTAATTTTTTAAGCATATATCTGATATTATGAACTACATAGTAATTTTAAAATGTTCAAAGTGTCTTATCTTAGAAATAGTTTCTATCAGCCTACTCAAAAAATTACTGTACATCAAAAACTGTATATAAAGTCACATTCCCACAAGAAAAGCACTGTATAAAATACTCACTTTCAATATCTGAAAACCTTGAATATGCAAAAATAGAAATTACAAGAAGTGAAAGACCTATGTCTCTAGTAAGGATGGAAAAGAGGAAGAAAGGATTTCCTGTACTCAGACTGTTTAAATATTTTTTGTGCTGAAGTTAGAAAATGGAAAGCTTACCAAGGGGGGGAAAAAAGTCTGAATAGTCTGCCTACTATATTGATTCTTCCTTAAGCATATAGAACTGTTTTTCAGTACTTTGATATAAGACAGATTAACACCATTGATCTTTTATCTGTTTAGTTTGTTGAACTAAAATTGAAGCAAGTTTGGGTAAGAGAATAGTTAAAGTCTTAGGGAATAAATATTTCTTAATGCAGTGAAACTTCAGTCAGTGTTCCTGGGGGACAAATTTTTACCTAATTGAATTTCCCTTAGTAAGACAAGGTATCCGATATCTAATTTTCACTCACCACTTACTAAAGGCCTTCCATGTGCTAGAGAAAATGCAAAGTCTTACCTTTTCTCTGCCTTTAAGGAATCCACTCTAGCAATAGTAGTAGTAGTATATGAAAGATTTTGAACCTTTCTTTAAAGAATCAGACTTTTGTAGTTATCCTTAGTATTCTGTCAGTTGTCTTTATAGTAGTGTGTTTGTTAGTTTGTAATGTCTCTAGGACATACTCAGTGTTACTTTTGGAGAATAAATTATTATGCTATTATGTATCATTTGCCTAATTTCCCCTAGAAAATGTTAAAAAATTCCAGGTAGAAGGTTTGATTAGGTAGACTCTCACTGCTGTACTTTTTTAAGGAAACAGTAATGTTTCCCTTACTGTTTTACGTTTGAAATGTTTATTTCTCTTTCCTATTCTGTGGACTCTTAGAATATTTATTATTCATGACATTCATTTAAAATCCTATAGATACTGAGTCGGTCTTATTTTGGTGATTTTACCCGCTGAATTTTACTTACCATTTTTGGCCTCTTAGTTATTGCCCAGAACATATATCTGGACTTTTAAAAATCTTTCTATCTAGTAGCTTCTCCACAGATGAAGACCATTGGTAATGTTAGTTAAAATCTCTTAAGTACTTAACCACATCATCCAACTAAATGGTTCACAATGGGGGAGTTTTTCTGCCTCCCCATCTTTTTGAGAAATTGAGTGGAAGGGTGTCGATCCCTTACTTTCGGAGAGCAGACAGGTACTTGTGCTATTATAGCCAGAAACATATTTAAAGCTCATTTCTAAAAAGAAATTGGTGGTGTGGCTTGACAGTTGTTTTGTAATTTCTGAGTGATTTAAAAAATGTTACCTCAATGTACTGAAGAACCATGAAAATAAATCTTGAGAGTTACCTCGTTTTGCTTAAGACTACCTCATGCCTCCTACTTACAAGGCACTCAATAAGTTGGATGATTATGTATTGAATCAAGTAGTAATCTGTTTCCTAGTGGATCACACTTTTGCACTGTTAATCATCCTGCTTTTATTTTGCATAGTAAAATCAGTTGGAGAGTTAGAAACATTTTGAGTTTGGCTTTTTGGTAGTGTGATGGATGTGGCAACCGTACTTTCTGAACCCAAAATCAGGACATTTGCTTTGTTGGGTATGAGATGTGAGAATGTACTTCTGGAGACAGTGGGAGGCAATATTTAACATCTGAACTGTGCTGTATTGTTGCCATGCCATAGAGGGGAGAGCATTGCTTAATTATGTAAAATATTTGTAGGTTACTTAGACTGTGCCAAGCAAAGGTGTAGAACAATAGTCTCAATTACTAAAAGGTAAGCAAACTGAAGTTGAAGTGGAACAACTTAGCATTTAATATTTCTTGTGTTTTTCTGTTTGTAGCTTGAGGGAAAGAGAATACCCTTGTCCTTAAATTTGAAAACATTTCACACTGTGGTAACAAAAATATTTATTAAACGTAGCTAAGAAATGATTATTGTTACTTTTACTTAGTAATAGCCTGGACTTTGAAATCAAATAAACCTCCTCTTGAATCTTGGTTTAGCAACTTCCTCATGAAGAGGAATAAACTCCTGGGTGTTGAGAAGATTAATGAGATAAGTGCCTTGAACAGAGTATACATTTAATAAATACTAATTGCTATGTGCTATTTTTGTCATTGCTAATGAAAAATTTTACTGAAAAAACTTTAGAACTTTGTTTGATTTAGATTTCTATTTGAGACTCTTCAAAAAGGCTTTTCTAACTCCTAAAGAGGCAAGCCAAAATTCTTAAAATAAATGTTCAGTTGGCAGATTGGTTTAGAATGGATTTTTTTGGGTGTGTGCTTTATGTATTTTGTATGTTGTGTTGGGCTTCTTGTACTGTGTCTGTGGGCCCAGGACATTTATTCCTATTTTTCAGCCTGTATAGATAACGTTATTGCTTTAGACAAGTTTTTATTAACAGAGTGTTGCTCCCTGAATTTATATTGTATTTGGTAATTCTTTGTCAATTTTAATATTCTGATGGAAAACTGATATGATACAGGATTTTGTAGGAGAATTTAGAATGTAAAGCCTGGAAGGTGCATTTTACTGCTTTGAGTCTAGATTCCCATACCTGAGTTGTAAAGCTTCTCAAGAACAGTACTTTGTCTCTTTTTTCTAGTCCTTCAGGGTTGTATTGAATATTTCCTGAATGAAAAAGTGAATGAAGGAGAGCATAAAAGTCTGCTCCTGATATCATTATATGGGTGTTAAAAAGTATGACTTCTCAGTTCTGCTTCCTAATGAATATGGACATGGTCAAACATAACATTATTTTATTCATTGACACAAATCCTTGTTTTTCCAATCCTGTAATGTATTTCCAAAGAAGGCTTACATTTTGATCTGGTTTACTTTCTATAGCTAGTAACTGTTAACTGTTCCTAAAAATTTAATAATATGTTTATCACTTTAATAAACCTTTTATCCATTAATAAAGTGTAGAGTCAGATAGTATAAGAGAGGCAAAGAGTATGGATTCTGGAACTAGGTTAACTTAGTTGAGAGATCACATTCTAGTTGTTTGACCTTGGACTAGTACATGAACTTTTCTGGAGCTTCCCCCAGTTGTAAAATGGGAGTAATAGTAGTACCAAGTGATAGGGTTTTTGAAGTTAAGTGAATTAATTTAAGTACTTAGAATAGTACCTGGTCCACAATATGTACTATATAAGAGGTTTCTATTATGTATGTATGTATACTTTGATCTCAGACAGATAGAACTATATAATTTTTGACATTTTAATTAAAAATGGAAGAAAAAATAGCTGTAGCCTATTTTAATACTTAGGAAATAAAATTTACTTATGTGAAAGTGTGACTACAAAAGTCATAGGGGTACAATTATCTGTAGTATTAATGGTGGAACTTAGTTAATTACTAGGTATAATTTGATGACTATGATTATATGTAGCTCTATTTGATTGTTTTACATGAAATTGTATGAGGCTATGTTTTCTAGATAAGCATGTTTTCTGAGACCATAACAAGTCAGGGTATTTGAAAATAGAATCTACCATGACTTCCCTGCATTTCAAAGAAGTTTAAACTAATAAAATTAAACAATATTTTTTCTAATACCCATTGTGAACTAGGAGCTTCAAGATAACTGTTACATTTCTTTTTTATACATATTTGTTAAATATTTTAATCACTTTAATTTGGAAATGGAAAAAGCACTGATGGAAAAGAATAAAATGAAGCAGTGACTTTAGATTTACTGGAATTATTCATTCATTCATTCACTAAATAAATATTTATTGAGCACCACCTCTGTAACTTGTATTGTGCAAAGTTCTGGAAATATCGTGAGCAAAGGGCATAGCTGGTAATAAAACTGTACTTTATGAATTAATATTAGATGCTACATAGAATAGTAGATTATTTCTATGTGTTCTGTATTATCTACCATGAGAAAAAAATTTAATGTAACTGGACATTCTGTGATGGTCTGGGGATTGTTAGAAGTGCCTTCAGAGAATGAATGTCCAGAAATCTTGTGGATGTGTGTAGGAACCATTACTGTTAACCATCAAGAAACTATGCAGAATATTCCAGTATTATTCTGGTAGTGTGGGTAGTGAGGATTTTAATTATGGGATTTATTTGATTCAACAACTTCCAGCCTAGTGTCAGTCTGTTAATTTATATTAACTTTTTTTTTTTCTGACTAGAGCTAAATGAGCATGTTAAGTAATTTGTTGGGATGCAGGTAATTAGTAGGATAAGGCAATGAATGAGATAATATATGAGATCAGAGGAAAAATATGTGGCATTTTCCCACATAAGTTAAATAAGCTAATTAAAAGTGGAGAATCTGCATTTAGTTTTGTGTCTATTTGACTTGGTCTGGGTACTAATAAAGTTACATTTTCAAAACACTTTCCTTTTTTAAAGGAAAACACTAAAGTTCTTTGTGATAATTATTTCTGTAGTTAAGAGAAATAGTCTTGTTTTTTAGGTAGGTATTAAAACTTACATGTAAATTAAGAAAATCTGTTGAGATTCACTGTTAATATAAAACTACCACTTTTACATAGCCTTAGGATTGCATTTTCTGCTCATCCTTTCTGAGGTTTACAGAAGGAAAAATATCAGTGTTGAAGGGATCTTTCTTAATTATTTTGTAATTATTTAAAGTAATGACTTTGGAAGAATACAGTACAATAAATATTCATCTGACTGGTGTGTACTTGGTTTTAACAAAATGTAACTTAAGATGGGGAGGGCATTTTTTACAAGAACTGCCAAACCTTTTCTGAAAAGACACAGATAGTAAATATTTTAGGTTTTTGTGAGCTGTGTCACAATATCAACTCTCTTGCTGTAGCATAAAAGCAGACATAAACAGTATGGAAACAAAGGAGTATGGCTATGTTTCAATAAAACCTTATTTACAAAAACAGGTTTTAGGCTGGATTTGGACAAATAGTTTGTTTATCTACTGTAAGGAAACACAGGGAAAATCTGCACTGTTTTTTTTTTTTTTCAATTTTTTGCCTCATTTTAGTAAGTGTAAAATACAAGAAAATGTTCAAAAACAAAGTTGTGGAAGCATTAGCATACAGATAATATCTGTGGCTTCTGAAACAGAAATGTTTCTATTTTTTGATTGCTGAGAAAGTTCATCAACTGGTATTAGAGAGTTCATATTTTTGAATTAAAGGAAGCTTAGGAGTTTCATTATGAACTTACAGAAGTACAAGATATTTGAAAGTTAAAAATTCTAAGGGTCACAGATGGGATCTATTAATGATTACAGCTTCATTCAAGACATTAACAGGAGTTATACCTGAAAAATAGATTTCATGAGTTTTTTTAATCCTATTCTCTATTTTCCAATTTTTTAAAAAAAGTAGATTTCTTTTTTACTTTTTATATCTGTATTTCACAATTTAAGGAAGAGTGTATCTAACATTTTGTGCAGCCAGCATATCACTTTTCCAGCCAATAGTGTGGTTTTAAAATTTTATTAATTATCTGCTAAATATCTCCCTTAGGTTTATCAGATTTTCTTTCCCATGATTTACTATGCTGCTTATTGAAAAGCATTGTTAAGTACCCATGTTGTAAATGGCATTGCTAATCATTCAAGTAATGTAACATATACATAGTGATTGACAGTTTTGTTTCTAATAGAAAAAAACATCTGTTTCATGTATCAGTTAAAGCAAGTTTTCTTTCATTGACAGTTTTGTTACTGTAATTTAAATGAGGTATGGGAAAATAATTTGTATGTTTATCATTTATGGTAACTTAATAACCAATTATTCTTTAGGCAAAATCAAACAAGAATGAATATGATCTTTTTAAATTTTCATCTACAGATTTAAACATTTAAATGGGAATCTTAGTGTTCCTTTAGTAACTAAATGCAATTCGAAAAATTGAATGGATACTCTTATAATAGTTACTTGCTCTGATTTCTCATTTTTGATACATAATAGTGTCCATGTTAGTGCATTGACTAAAATAGAAGATGAAGACTTTAACTGTGATAACCAGACTTGTTCCTTCCTATGGTTAGCACTTTCCTCTGTTAAAAGGAACCAGGCATCTTTATGCCACTTTCAGTATGTTTCATCCTGAAGAGCAACAGTATCCCAAAAGGAAACAGTAGGCAAGAAGTTAGTAAATCTTAACTGAATTAAGGTCTCTGTGCAGACTTTTTCATTTGTCTCTTTTTGTATGTGGAGATTTCTGAAGCAGGAGTGAAATTTTTTTATTGCTCCTGTGAATGTTCAGATACTTGATGAAAAGGAACAAGCATGTAAGTAACTGATTTGGAACCAAAGAGAAACAACATGTCTCAAGTGAACCTTGGAATAGGGTAGAATAATTAGATGAAGGGCAGGAGTTAAATTGACTTATGGGAAATGTATCTTTTGTATTTAAGAAATTAAAAAAAAATTCTGAAATGAGAGCTCATTCTAATGAGAAAGAGAGGTTGGAAGGCTCTTACAAGGAGACTAAGGGTCTTGGAAAACTTCACTTTTGACTAGCCTGACTCTTTGTAGAACTGGAGTGTATTTATTAGGTGGATTTTTTTACCTGCACTTTGAAGTAAGAGAAGAATGTTTTATATTCTCCCTGGGTATAGGGATATATGAGGAGGTTGAGAAGAAGAAAATGAAATTTGTTTTTAAACCTTTGCTGATTTTTTCCTCCACTTTTGGATTAATGGTCTTCTGTGCGTATGTAAGTTGTTAGGAAATGAAAAACAAAATAGCAGGGTTATTTTTTATGACGACCTTAACAGCTAACTCTTAAGTTTTATTAGAGGAGTTTCAAAAGTAAAGGACTCTGTGTATAAATCTGTATACAAATAATTATGAGAGATATTTATGATGGGAACTGGCTCATGCAGTAATGGGGGCCGAGAATTCCATCCATGCCTGCTGTCTGCAGGCTGGAGAACCAGGGAAAGCCAGTTTGTAATTCAATCCATGTCTGATGGGCTGAGAAGTGGTGGGGTCTGATGGTGTTAAGTCCCCATTTGAGTTCTAAGGCCCACAAGCTAGGAAACCCAAAGTCCTAGGGCAGAACACATGGAAGTCTGCCCAAGCCAAGAGAGTTGAATTTGCCCTTCCTCTGCCTTTGGTTCTATTCAGGCCCTTAACAGATTGGAGGAGGCCTGCCTCTATGGGGGAGGAAAATCTTCTTGACTTAGTCTACTGATTCAAATTTTAATCTTTTCTGGAAACACCCTTAAAGCACACCCAGAAATAATGCTTTACCAGCTATCTGGGCAACCCTTTAGCCCAGTCAAGTTGACACATAATACTAATTAGCACAGTACCCAAAAGAATTGAAAGCAGGGACTCAAACAGTAGTTATTTGTATGCCTGTATTTACAGCAGTATTATTCACAATAGCCAAAGCCACCCAAGTTTTCATCAATGGGTGAATAAACAAAATGTGGTATGTACATACAATGGGATATTATTCAGCCTTAAAAAGGAAGGAAATTCTAACATGTGCTACAGCATGGGTGAACCTTGAGGACGTTGTGCCAAGTGAAATAAGCCAGTTACAAAAGGATACATATTGTGATTCCATTTATATGCGATGCCTGGGATAGTCAAATTCATAGAGTCATAAAGTAGAATTTTGGTTGCCAGGAGCTAAAGAGGAAGGGAATGGAGAGTTATTGTGTGATATAAACAGAGTTTTGCAAGATGAAAAAAGTTCTAGAGATGGGTGGTGCTGATGGTTACAAAGAGAGAAGGGCTGGGAATGATTACCTAGTATCTTGATAGAGCTGTGGGTGAAATGCTCAGTTAGAAGTACTAGACTTTTGACCACTGTCATTATAGAAAAATCCCACTGCTTCACCCACCTTACCTTTCCCTACCCTATCTTGTCTTACCCATTAGCAACTTGGAGAACTTGCTCAACTGTGTTCTCATTGTGGTTCATTAGTAGGATTATAATTCTGAGCACAGTGACTCCATTTCTGATTTAGAATAAACCCAAAATATCTGTGACTGTGAACTAGTCCTTCCTCCTTGCTACTGTGCTGGGTAAACTTGAAGCTTTGAGTATTGGCTTCCATGAGTATCGTTAAATGTTCTTGCCTTTAGGCTGAGGCTATAGAACATCCTAAAGACTCTAGAATTATTACATGGGCTTAAAACTAAGGCCTTTCCTCATCCACAAGTTTTTTCTTTTTAATCTCACTTCAAAATAAATGTTGCTGAAGAGTAAATCGGAAAATAAAAACAAAGCAAAATCCGTAATTCTATGAAATGTTAGAAAAACTTACATGTAGTCTGATTTTTGTATGCATATGTTTGCATATGTTTGTGTACCATAATGTGTACCTATGTAACTGGATCGATTTTGTATCTTTTTGAAGTGTATCTTTTTGCTATTGCCAGAAACCTCATCTTACAAGCTTCTGGACTTGTGCTTGTAGTATATGCTTTCAACAAGTAAACACAGATGCTTTTTTTCCATTTGTAATTGTGCCATCAACTTTTTACTCTCTAGAAATTTCAGCAACAGAGTATCCTTTAGTCATCCACTGAATGCTGATCATAGAGTTAACCATTCAGGTCCCTAGGGAGGGAGATTTGTAATAATGAATGACCATGTACAGGCCCTTGCATGTTGCCTCATCAGCATAAAATAGTAACTAAGTCTTGCTGTCTCATCATAATGTCCTGTTGAAAAATTTTGTTTGCTTAACTGACTAAGACAGACACGTCTGGTTTCATATTTTAACACAAACTAATAATGAGGTTTCAGCAGTAAATATTAATTTCTAGCACCTGTCTCTTTTACCTATTTCTTGAAATTGTGGATTGGAAAGCAGTTACTGGGAAAATAAGAATCATTAGTCTGAGTCAGGGCTTCAGAAGGGATCTTCAGTTTATTCGTTTGTTTCTAGACTTTGAAAAAACATTATGATTAAGATGTGATCTTGCTTTGAACTCATAAGGAGCTTACAGTTTAGTTGGAGAGACTGAAAAATAACAAGTAGTGTAGTGTGTTGGGAACAGTAGTATAGTGAACACAAAATGCTATAGATTGACTCTGCCAGTGCAGTAGCCGCTTGTCTTATGTGACTGTTGAGCACTTGAATGTAACTGGTGAGACCGAGGAATGAATTGATTTTATTTCAGTTACTAAAATTTAAAAACTGATATAGAATAATTTGAATATGTGAATCTACTTTTTCAACTGTAAAGTTTATGAAATCTAAATACAGATAAAATTGTAAGATAAATTCTAGCCCAAATAAGCAGGTAAAGAGAGGCAACGAAGGGAAAGTTAATTTATTTGAATACCCCCGGGCGAGGTTCCCCGGCCTTGCTGTCACAGGCCAGGGAAATCACGCGAAAGTAGACAGGTAGCGAGTTTTTAAAGAAAGTAGGGGGAGGCAGAGCTTAGATTTACAGCGACGCCAGGATCGGCTAGCCTAAGGCACATTTTTCAGGTTGGGAGGGGGCAGCAGCTGGGGACTTTGGCACGTCATCAGTGTCTGACATGCTCACCCCTCCCCCCAGTGCCTTCAACCTTACAAAAATATTTTTGATGAAAATGTAGGGTCTGAATTAAGATGTGCTGTAAAATACACATAGAATTTTAAAGACTTCCAAAAAAATAAAATACATCAATAATTCTTATACTGATTATATGGCAAAATGCTAAGATTTTGGATATATTTGGTTAAATTAATATGTCATTAAAATTCATTTCACCTCTTTTCAACTTTTGAATGTAGCTACTGGGAACTTTTAAATCACATACTTGGTTCACATTATATTTGTGTTAGTGCTGCTGTAAGTGTACAGGAAGCCTATGAATTCTGCTGTTGAGGAACAGGGAAGCATCTCAATTAGAAAGCAACCTTTGAAATAGCTCTTTATGGTTTTATGTGTGGTTTACTGGTTGGGGACAGGATATCGCATATAGAGAGATAAAGAAAAGACATGAAGGTAACTTCATGGGTTGGGGGAAAGCATGGGTATTACTAGTTGATTTGTGAGTAACATTGGGGTTTTAGAGCAAAGAATGTAAAGAGAATGGCAGTAAATGAGGCAGAAAAGATTGGAACTGGGGTGTTCAAGAATCTTAAATTTACTGTTATGATGTTTGAAAAACCTCTGTCATCAGTGAAATATTCACTGATGCTTTTAAGTAGGTGAGTAACAAGGCCAGAATTGTGTACTTAGAGGCTAACTGTTGGTACTGTGAAGGGTCATTTGGACAAGGTGAAGAAATGGAGCAGTCGGCCCCCAATGGCTGCTTGTAATCACTTAGCAAAAAAGATGAAGAGGACCTAAACTAAGGTAGTTATCTTGGGATAAGAGAGGAAGGAATTCAAGTTATATCAGGAGAAGAATTTTGTTGGGATAAAGAGACACAAGATGACTTTGAGGTTCCAACTGAGAGCTTATGATGCTGTTATTTGAACCAGTGACCATGCAAAGATGGTGCATTACAGAGAAAGTTGAGGCAGAGGATGTAATAAGTTTGAGGTATGCGTGCAGGATCCGTGCTAGTAGTCTTTGAAAATACATGTCTGTCATTCAGGGGAGAGGTGGGTGTTTGAGAGAGTTCAGTTTTATTGAGGCAGTGGAATTAGGTGAAATTTCCCAGGGAGACTTTAAAAACAGGAGTAGGGAATTAATTTTTGTGTATGGATTTCATGGTAGTGTCTTTAGTTATATAAAAGTAATTTTCATTCAGGAACATACTGAGTGCTTACTATGTGCAGGTGCTCCGCTAGGCTCTGTAGATGAAGAGATAAAGCAGGCAGACATCTGCTTTAAAGGTAATCAGTACTAGAGAGAAAGGTGGACAGGTCAATCTGGGATCAGAGTACAGTGTCATAAGCACCAGGATAAGCTGCAGAGTGGTAAGACCAGGTGAAGATGCATGTGAGGGCATGACAGAAGGTGACACTGGAGAGGGAAGGGCTTGATCTTAAAGGGGAGATTTGTCTTTTGTTCCTTCCTGGCAAATACTTCTGATGAACTCCCTCATTGCACATGCCCTCATGACTCAGTATGTGTTGGTCCCTTTCACCTGGGCTTTTCTCTATAGTGCCTCTCATCTCTTAGCTGTCCACCTCTAGGTAGAGATAGTCGCTAACTATAAGTGCTTTCAGTTTATAGCATGACGTGATGGCACTGTTGTGAGTTGGCAACAGTTACTACCGGTTGGTGGCACAGAAGTTACTTCATCAGTGTGTTTTCATATGGCTTCCTAGAAACAAGCATTTGTCAGGCCTCCAGCATTCCTATTCAGGACCTGCCTTATTAATCACCTGTGTCAGAGGGGGAGGCAGACATGGTGACAGACACAATGGTATGACAGGGATGTGCAGCTTCTTTGCTAAGGTGATCAGAGGAGAGGAAAAGGACAGAAACAAGATGAAAGGTGGGGCTAAAAAAGTTCTGGTATATGATTATTGTCAAACCCTGTAGTAGTTGAGCAGCCTTGAGATGCAATAGCTAGAAAAGCCCTGAAAGAAGAAAACAGTAAGGAAAAGAAGTAGTTTACTGTTAAAGTCTTTCACAATACTGACTTCACTGAGCTAGCTGTTAGGTTTCATTATTAGAGACTGCTTTTCATTTCTTGTGTTGTGTCAGCCAAAAGCAGACAGTCTGTTTGCCAGGCCCTTCCCTTCTCTCTGCTCACTTGGCTTTCCCCTGCTTTCCTTTGCAGATCCAGTTAAGCTTGTGCTGGGGATCTTTTCTGAAAACCATGGCTCACCCTTTTCTCCCAGTTCAGGGCTGCTTGTTTTGTGCACCCAGAGCATCCCGTACACCCACCTCTCTAAAGCACTTAGCTCATATCATCCGAAAGGTTTCTTCACCTGTTTCTTCCTCTTTACTAGGCTGCTGGCCCTTAAGGACAGGGATTCGTTTTCATCTCCTGCCTTGTTCATAATTAGTTCTTAAATCTTAGCTAAATAACTAAGTCATAGAAACTACTTGTATACTCTGTAGACCTTGAAATCTCAATGCAGCCATGCTTTAAGATATGAACATCAGAATTTAAAGATTTTTATATTTTAAATTATTAAACAAAAGATAATACATGTCATGCCCTACCTACCCTCCCCAGAAAATTTGGCTTTAAGCAAAGAAGACTATCTGGAGGGTTACATTTTCCTTCCAAACTGATACACAATTTTCAGTTGTGAAAGTAAAACACATTTAGCTCTATTTTCACTGAATATTAGCTTGTTGACTGACCTAGTGTTGTAATAATGAGCAATTTAGGTAAGGCAGAGTTGAGCAGGTACATTACCAAAGGCACATAAATGTTTTTCTAGCACGTGAATTCAAATAAATTTAAAAAATAAGTTAAAGTCCATTTTGAAGCCTGATGCTTGGTAAATTTTTTCTCTAAATTAGAGGTATGATTATAGCCTACAGAGTTTTATTGGTTATTCAGTAATACAAATATAATTCTGTATTTGTAGTAAGGTAGATACCTTAGTATTAGTAATGAGTAGCATATGCTTATTAGAAACAAGAGTCATAACTCCCTAGTTAATATGTATTCTGCCATTCTCTGGTTTAATTTGGAATTCTTGACTAATGTCAGAAGTAAAAGGAGGACAAATTTCAGTATTTTTTATATTAAATAAGGATTTAGGTACAATGTAAGTTTAAAGTTACCTTTTTATATATATATGGCTGCTCATTTTTTCCTTTCTGTGTATCAGGAGAGGAGTGTTATAGTCTATGTATAGATAAAGTGGAACAGGCCAAGTCTTTTTTAAAATATAAAATTGGGTCATCTAGTCCCAGTCTAGTTGTTAATTAATGACAGATACGGCCCTAAAATTAACTTTGTTTCTTTGTTCTCCTTTTAAAGATTTTCTTTTTGTAATGAAATTCTACTTATTTTTGTTGGTGACAATTCATGAACAAGTTGTTTTTTCAGTTTAAGTGCATTATAGTTAAATCTTATATTAGAAAATAATCTGTACCTGTTTCATATACTGGAAGTACTTCTTGCTGCTTATTTTATTTTAACTCTACTTCCTTTGAATTTTCTGCAGAGTAAGAAGCATCTGCTAGTATGGATTTCAGAATTGTCTTTTAGTATTTATGTTTTTTTATTTTTTTATTTAGATATCATTAATGTACAATTACTTGAACAACATTATAGTTACTAGACTCCCCCTATTATCAAGTCCCTCCCACATAACCGTTACAGTCACTGTCCATCAGCGTAGTAAGATGCTATAGAATCATTACTTGTCTTCTCTGTATATACTGCCTTCCCGTGTCCCCCTCACCTACATTATGTGTGCTAATCGTAATGCCCCATTTTCCCCCATATCCCTCCCGTCCCACCCATCCTCCCCAGTCCCTTTTCCTTTGATAACTGTTAGTCCATTCTTGGGTTCTGTGAGTCTGCTGCTGTTTTGTTCCTTCAGTTTTTTCTTTGTTCTTCTGCTCTACATATGAGTGAAATCGTTTGGTACTTGTCTTTCTCTGCCTGGCTTATTTCACTGTGCATAATACCCTCTAGCTCCATCCATGTTGTTGCAAATGGTAGGATTTGTTTTCTTCTTATGGCTGAATAATATTTCATTGTGTATATATACCACATCTTCTTTATCCATTCATCTACTGATGGACATTTAGGTTGCTTCCATTTCTTGGCTATTGTAAATAGTACTGTGATAAACATAGGAGCGCATATGTCTTTTTCAAACTGGGCTGCTGCATTCTTAGGTTAAATTCCTAGGAGCAGAATGCCTGGGTCAAATGGTATTTTATTTTTAGTTTTTTGAGAAACCTCCATATTGCTTTCCACAATGGTTGAACTAATTTACATTCCCACCAGCAGTGTAGGAGAGTTCCCTTTTCTTCACATCCTCGCCAACATTTGTTGTTTGTCTTTTGGATGATGGCCATCCTAACTGGAGTGAGGTGATACCTCATTGTGGTTTTAATTTGCATTTCCCTAATGATTAGTGATGTGGAGCATCTTTTCTTTTGCCTGTTGGCCATCGGAATTTTTTCTTTGGAGAAGTGTCTGTTCAGATCCTGTGCCCATTTTTTTATTGGGTTATTTGCTTTTTGTTTGTTGAGGTGTGTGAGCTCTTTATATATTTTGGATGTCAAGCCTTTATCAGATCTGTCACTTATGAATATATTCTCCCATACTGTAGGATGTCTTTTTGTTCTACTGATGGTGTCCTTTGTTGTACAGAAGCTTTTCAGCTTGATGTAGTCCCACTTGTTCATTTTTACTTTTGTTTCCCTTGCCCAGGGAGATATGTTCATGAAGAAGTCACTGATGTTTATGTCCAAGAAATTTTTGCCTATGTTTTTTTCTAAGAGTTTTATGGTTTCATGACTTACATTCAGGTCTTAGTATTTATGTTTTTTATAATACAAATTTACTGGACAAGGAGACCAGTGTGCTCTATGTCCATTCAGGAAGATTGAGTTTCATCAGTGTCTTCTGAATAGAATACATAAAAATCACATAGGATACTTAAAGGTTTAGTAGAATTTGTCCATAAACATCATTCAGAAAATGGATGTTTCTTGGCATCTTTATTTCCCCAGGCCTAATAGAGTAGCAAGAAAAAGGTTCCCCAAGTCTAGTAGAGTAGCAAGGAAAAGGTAAGAACTTCTTTAACACTTGTTGAATAAATATTCTCTAGATAAGGTTCTGGGAAATGATATACTGTACAGAATTATTTTATTAACAGTGTTCATTTTAGTCAGGAAAGTATTGTTATGCTGGCTAATTCACCAGGATACGGAATTAGTCTGGAAGAGAAATACGTGGTAGTCTGTCTCCATAGAAAGATGCTGTTTGATGGTAGTCTAAATTCAAAGCTAACATTTTTAGGAAAACAGTATAATCTGTATCACTGAGTATGGTATTTTCATAATGACTGTGTATAAAAAGACCAGAGGTAACCATTTTACAAATGTGTTCATGTTTTGGATTATTTTTCTGTTTTCTCTTTGAAAGCTTATTCTGTGATTTAGATTCATTATAATAATTTTATATATAAATATTTCAGAAGTTAAAGTGCTCTGATTTCAATAAAATTGATTTATTGTATCCATCCACATTTCCCTTTCTTAATTCAGTCTTTTTAAACCATAAACTCTGGGTTCATTAGAGAAGTAATTGAATATCTGAATATAACTAGGATTTAGGTGATAAAGCAGTAGTTCTCAATCAGGGGCAGTTTTGTCCCCAGGAGACATTTGGCAACATCTGGAGACTTTTTAATTGTCACAGTGGGAGAATGCCACTATCATCTAGTGGGTAGAGGCCAGAGATGCTAGTAAACATTCTACAATGCCCAGCATAGCCCCACAAAACAAAGAATGGTCTGTCCTGAAATGTTAGTGGTGCCAAGGTTAAGAAATTGTGGGAAAAGGAAAAATATATATACACAATAGTACAAATAGGCAGTATAAAACATGTTCTCTAACATGTGCTTACCACAGTTTACAATACAATGTCCATATGCTTATGAAGAGTATTCTGCTCTTGACTGACATCTAGTGAGACATTAAAAAATAAAAAGTAAAGCTTGTAGGTTGAGATTAAGCATGTAAATTAGCGTTACTGCTAATTCTTATTTTTCCACTGTAAGGAAATTCATAAATAAACTGGAAAGAGATTAAATGATTTATTATGGTTACTGAGAAATTATAACTGGGAAGAAATAGAATGTAGTAAATTCTTGAGGTATTATGTTTCTTTTACATTTCACTTACATTCCTGATTTAATATTAGAGGTATAGGATATAAACTTTCTTTTGATAGTTTTCTTAATAAATATTGAGTTTCTATATATGACTTTTTTATCTTTTAAAAATTGCCTAAAATCACAGAATTGTAGAGCCAAAGGAGATCTATCTGGTTTAATCCAATTCCCTCATTTGCAGAGATTTACAAAGGCAGTTTCATGGAGTTGAAGTGTCCTAATGCAATGTTAGATGATCAGTTAGTACCATATCTTGAACCAAAGCCCCCAGCTTCTGACTTCTGGTCCAGTATTCTTTCAGGGTGATGAGAAGTTATTAAGCACACTTTATATTATATTGGAAGCCTTTATGTTTGTTTCTTTGTTTTCAATCAAACTGGGAATACTAAAACTGTTAAATTGTTATTTCCTTAGAATATATATGCCTTTACATATGTTTTTAAACGAATTAGTATGTATGTTTATAAATTAAATTTTAATTTGTAAATGCCATGCCAACTTAAACATGAATATTTCTAATTTTCCACAGGCAACTACACCTCCAAGTCAAGGACGGCCAGATTCTCCCGTCTATGCCAATCTACAAGAACTGAAAATATCCCAGTCTGCTCTCCCTCCGATTCCTGGGAGCCCAGCAATTCAGATTAATGGTGAATGGGAAACTCATAAAGATAGTTCAGGGCGTTGTTATTACTATAACAGAGGAACACAGGAAAGAACTTGGAAACCACCTCGTTGGACTCGAGATACAAGCACAAGCAAAGGAGATTTCCAAAGTCCAGGAGATCCAGAGGTAGGAGTCAGCCAGTGAGTTACCGAACTTTCTTTTCGTTAAAGATGGAAGAAGCAAATAGATTTGTTTCTTGGTATTGAAATGGTAGAACATTTGAAATCTCTATGATATGAGGTGTTAGTCAAGTTTTATTAATGTTAATGCTAGTTACTTCTTAATATCTAACTGGTAGGAAGCAGCTAACCTTGTAACATGCTTACTAGTTTCAGAATTAACTGGATTAAAGTTGCCTAAAATCGATGTTTTTCCATCATGGGCTAGAAGATACTAATTTGTTATTGTGTAACAATTATCGTTATTGTTATTGCATAACAAATTATATTGTATAAAAATGATTGTTATTGCTCTAGCAGTGACATTTTTTAGAAAAAGAAGGAAAGAAGATATATATGACTTGGCCAAATAAAAACAAAGTTATCTAGCTGACCAAACAGACACTTACCTCTGCTGGTTTGGTATGGCTACCAAGATACGCCTCAGTTTTTGTCAATCAGAAGTACAAAATCACATTTTATTTCTATGTAAGAGAAATAAGTATAATTCCTTTGCTACCAATGGACCACCCCTTCTGACAATGCACTGTAAAACTATTCTCTCTCAAAGGTTCATACTATTTGCCTTTGACCTTTGTTTCAGTTTCCCTCACACCTCTTGGCATGTGGTGCAGTGAATTGGCCAGCTATATTTTGACACTCACCTCAGGGGTCTAGACTGTTTAGATATTCAGGAGAAGCTTGGATTGGATTGGATTGATAGAATGGAGTTAAATCCTGCAGTTTGATGAACTGGGGACTGTGCCCACAAAGCACTGTTTTGTACAATAAAAACAGAACTTTGCTTAGATAGGAGCCAGAAAAATCAGGTAACACACCCTGTATTTAGCAGAATCTAAAAGCTTTTTGTAGTTAATAGCCCCTCTTCTTGTCCTATTTTTCACTTGGTTATTTATAGCTTTGATTTGATGATAACTTGTACTTCTAATGTTCAAGAATGAGACCCAGAATAGTGATAGAAATTGTTCATGTGTTACTATATAGTAAGAAAAGTGGTAGGAAAATTATTTGAATTGTAGCTCTAGAAAGGTTTGAAAATAAACTCTCCTGTGTATCAATAATAAAGTAAAATCTTATAATTTGGTTGAATTAGGAAAGGGACTAAATTATAAAATAATAAAGAAATTTAAAGTACAGAAACTTTTAACATGTTTCTTAGCTTTCTATTTCAACAGAGTGATTTGTATAGTAGTCTCAGCTCACATTACTAGTTTCTGCACAGATTGTATAAAAATAGGTATTTTCCAAAGTGGCTGGAGCACGTCTTCTGGAAACCGAGAAAGGTTGTATATGGGAGGTGAAATTGAGACTGTGTGTATGAAAATGTCTATACTCTGCTCTCTTATTTAATTGTTTGCCTGAGTATAGATTTATAGAATGAAGATACTTTTTCTCACAATTGGGAGGCATTTTGACCTCCCTTGATGGCAATCTGGGTCAGCTACTTGTTGGGGAGTCCAGTGTTAGAACCATGAGGTCTTCCTTTTAAACTTATCAGTCTCCACCAGAGTCTTAAAATCTTCTCCCTAGAAAGTGAGGGATGCCAAAGTCTTGGGATTCAACATTTAGTTTCCCCTTAGTGTCTGGTACCCATCCCTACTGTGCCTGTTGTGTTCCAATCATAATCTCCATTTTTCCCTCTTGAGAGGGAATAAATCCCCGTACTTCTGCTGGGATAAGGAGGGTACACACCTAGCAGCCAAGCATGAAGAAGGGGATTCTGTTGAGTTTAGTCCTCATTTCAGTATCCCTGCCTCAACTCCCATTCAAGGAGTACTTAATGCTGTAAGTTCCTGAGCCATTGGAAGGTTCTGCTCTGTAAATTCAAAGGATTCATCTTTCCTCCCTATTTCTACTCCCAGCCCCCACCAGTTAAGTCTTGCCTTCTTTTCAAATAATTTAGCTTTTTGTTCATCTGCTTCTCAGCTTCCAGAATTTTGTGACTATGGTCTTTCCTGGTGTTCTCCTTGCTCTTGGGAGTTTAGGTCTTTTCAAGCACATTTCAGTACTTTTATATTAGTGAGGTTTGAGAGGGAGCAAGTGTTCAATCTTCCATCTCGACTCAGAAGCTTGTTATTTTAATGTATGCCGTAGAACAGTGGTTCTCAACCAGGGACAGTTTTGCCGCATCGGGGACAATAGACAATATCTGGAGACATTTTTTGGTTGTAACTTAGGAAGGTTGCAACTGTTGGCATCTAGTGGGTAGAAATCAAAGATGCTATTGAATATCTTATGACAGACAGAATAGCTCCTGCAACAGCAAAGTGTCTGCCTATGAATGTCAGTAGTGCCGCTGGGAAACCCGGACTTAGAAATTTTAACCTGTATGCTTACCCAAGTGTAAAGTTAGTCAGTACTCCTTACTCCTTAAAGTCATACAAGAACTACATGTGCTGTTGTGCTATTGTTGTATTTTATTTTATTTCTATTTTTTTCCTCCTTGTTGTTGTACGTGATGACTCTTAAAATTAATCCTATGTTTAGCACATTCTTTTGTCACATTTCTTTATGCAAATCATATTATCTTGGATAACTTTCATAAGTATATACTTTTACATTTCCTTAGCAAGGGTCTGTTAGTGATAGAATCAGTTTTGGTTTGTCTGGAATTTTTATTTTTTCCTTCTTTTTTTTGAAGATATCTTTACTCAGTATACAGCTCTAAGTTGACTGTTCACTTGGTTTTTTCCTAATTCCCTGAAGATTTTATTCCCTTTTCTTTTAGGCTTTCATTGTTGATGTTGAAAATTCATCTGTCTGATTGTGTTTCCTATGATGAGCCTATCTATTTTTGCTGGTGGTAGCTTTTAAGATCTTGTATCTTAATTTCACTATGATGTGATTAGGTGAAGGTATTTTTTTATTTCCTGCCAGGGCTTTGTTGCAAATCCTGAATTTGAGGAGTCCTCTCTTTGATAGGTTCTGAAAAATTCTTAGTCATTATCAATATATACTATCTGTCCCATTTTCTCTTCTTCTCATTCTGGGACTTTGAATAGATGAATGTTCAATCTGCTTACTCTGTCATGTCTCTTGATTTCCTTTATACTTTAAAATGTATCTCTCTGTCTTCCTCTGCTTCATTCTTAATATCTAGGTCTAGCTCCTGTTTGCTATTTTTCTCTTCATCTATATCTTTATTTGATATTAAACCAGTCCTTGAATTTAAAAATGTGTTACTTTTTATTTGTTTGGGTGACATTCCACATCTTATTACTTTGAAAAGTTTTAAACCCACAAAAATGTACAAAGAATAGTGTAGTTAGCATCCATGTACAAGATAGCCTTCATCGAGACTTATCTTTTGTCACATTTGATTTATTTCTTCCGCACCTTGTATCCCTTTACCCTCCAATAATTTTTTTCTAGAGCAGAGAACACAATATTTTATTCTGTAAGTAGAAAGACATTTTTTTTAGTGAAAAATACATTTATCACCTCCAGGAAATTTAATACTGGTATGTTATTTAATACACAGTTAATATTCAGGTCTCTCTTGTCAAGTAATATCCTTTATAGTTTTTTTCCCTGTAGTGAAGGATCCAGTGAAGGATCATATATTCCATTTATTTGTCATACCTCTTTAGATTCATTTTATGTTTCATTTTTGATAATTCCAGTATATAAAGTCTTGGAGTTTGATTATGCTGCTTTTCTTCTGACTCTCGCTTATGTTTTGTTTCACACCTTCTTTATGTGTGTTTTAATGCGAGATTGTAGTTCTTGGAAATGCATATATATGAACTCTTTAATACTGGAATTGTGAGTTTATTCCTTCAGAGAGGATTTTCTTCTGTTTCTGCCAGATGCCTAGGGAAACATATATTCTATAAACACTCAAAACTAAATTCTCAGCTTTTGTTCTTACAGGCCACTTAGGGTAATAGCAGTTTAGATTGCATGAAGACCGGCTTGTGGTTGAGGATTCTCCCTAGTTTCCTCCAGTGTTTCAGGAAGATTCCTGTGATTTCCCTACTGTGTGTGTGCGTGGTGGGGGGCGGGGGGAGATAAGATTTGTTTCTGGTTTATCCATTATCTGTGTGTATAATTCCTTGGGTCCTAGTTCTTTACTGTGGGGTGTCCTTTTGGACTCCCTGCCTTTCATAGTCCTGAGTCCTGTTCCCCAATACCTCTGCATGGACTTGAAAATTAATTCAGGGTTTGGCAAATGCTTTCGAGGAGTAAGCTAGTGTTTTTATTCTGCTTATCTTTCTTTATTCTTGCTTTTGGTTGGTTTTTGACCTCTGAGTATTTCTTAACTAACCTCTTGCTCCTTGGTGATTTTTTTAAACATTCTATGTAATATTTTAAACAGTTCTCATCTGAATAATCAGTTGGATTGCCTACCTGTGATTCTCATAGATGGAACACCCGAATGTTTTATTATGGTGAATTTTTCTAGGGTTGTGTTAATATGATAAAATACCTGTTATTAATTTCACTTCACTACTTACAATGTACCATTTAAAAGACTAAATGGTTTCTTTTGAAAATTAAGTATTCAAATATATTCAAAATATCTTAGTACTTATAACCAAGTAAAGTTGATTGCTTAGATTTTCAACTGCTGCATATATTGCATATATATATATATTCAAAGAAGAAAAATTCTTATGTTTCTGACTATTTATAGCTTCTTTCATCAGAAGAAAACTACCACAGCATTTGTTACAGCCAGTCAGATAGTCAGTGTGGTTCTCCTCCAAGGGGTTGGTCAGAAGAGTTGGATGAACATGGGCATACCTTATATACCAGTGACTATACTAATGAAAAGGTACATTCTTTTTTTCTCTTCTAGTTTTCTTGGCAGAATCCTCAGGAAATGGTGTACTGAAGTTTTAGTACTATTTTTAAAACTTACGAAAAAATCTTTTGTAATTCTGTAATCATGCCAGTTGACAACGTGAAAACTCAGTATAAACTACTGATTCATGGTTTTAACTGCTTACAATTAGAGCAGCTTTGTGGTGAGATCCATTTAAGAGAGACCTTTTTAAGAGTAGAATGGTTGTGTCATTCTGTTTAGACTTCTTCAATAAACATATTTCTTTAATATTTTTCTTTTTTTGGGACTAGTTTTCTCAGCCTGTCATGATATACCACCTCACCTCCTATATTCCTTTTATAACCAAGTTATGTAAAACAAAACCCATGAATCTCACATGTTATGATTAATTAACTAGTTTAGGAATGCATATTGAAATTTCACATGTGTATTGCATCTGGTATCATCAGAGAAGGTAAGTGATTGGTTGTGCTAATTTAGAGAATAGACCCTTGGGAATAAATGGAAGTAGGTTTTTAACCCTCGTTCCTGCTTTAATTATTCGACGCTACAACATAAGGAAATGATAATTTTCCTGACGTCACAAGTCTTTTGCCATACTTAGTCTTTTGCCCCTCATATTCCCTGTATTACTGTATGAAGCTTTTTTAGTGTTATTTAAGTTGTGTTGGTTACAGGAGGTAATTCCTGAGGGTTTGAATGAAGTTTGGCTTACATTGTTCAGTAGTTTTATACTTAAAGATTGAAAAACAATTCCCTTTCATTAATTTCTCAACCATTTTCAGGGTGGGTGTGGCCTAGTGTCCAGTGCATATGCACCTCTATGATTTCTTTATGTTATATATTTCTTGTTACATTGTTAAGTGGCGCTTGAATCACTAGCTTAATGTTGGTAGAAAGAGAAAAAATAAATTCACATTTTGTATCGAGTTTACTTATTCTTACCAAAGTTAAAGTCTATTAAATTTCTTTTGCAGTGTTTTTGAGCAATAAAATTCATAAGAATAATATCTAACATCTTTGGTTGCATAAGCTTAAACTCATTTTTATTTAAATTTAAAAACAGCACCTGTTTTGTTTTTTCAGTGGCTCAAGCATGTTGACGATCAAGGTAGACAATATTACTACAGTGCAGATGGATCTCGGTCAGAATGGGAATTGCCAAAGGTAATAAACCTTTATGTTGAATTTCTATTTAAAAATAGTAGATGAAATAATATCTGAAAATGGTTTCAGCAGATTTATTTTTAAATTTTTATTCAACTTTTAGAAAGCAACAAGACTAGCTTTTTTAGAGTTCAATGAGAATCCTTTGACTGGCTAAATTTTTCTAAGATGTGCATTAGCTCTTCCATATAATACTGATAATCCCTAGTCACAAATTCTTCTGGTTTAACTTGAAATTAGTTTTTCATTATTCCTGAAAACAAGAATTCCTTTTGGTGCCAAAAATGCCATCTTGTATCTATTTATCTTAAATATATTGAGTTTTCTACATGAAGTTGGTCTTATGTTTCACTTTTTTTTAAGAAAGAATAGCAAATCAATATTCAAGTTTATTCTAGTATCTAAATGTTTGTTGTAATTGAGTCAGTTATTAGCAACATGTGGTGATAAGATCATCTCAGGTCTCACTATCTAGAGCAGTAGGTTTCAAAGTGGTTATATACCTATTACTATTAGTATTGAGATAATTTTAAATGACATCTGAGCATTCAGATTTTAATTGGTACATTATTTTAATGTTTCAAAAAACAACCATAATTAGCAGACACATCTGTAGTGTCTGTTATCAGATACTTTAGTTTTTAAAGAAATTTGTCTTTTTCCCAAAGTAAGTCAATTTAAAGAAAAATATTAGTATAAACATATATGGATATAGAAAAAGTTACTAGGTGTTACTAAATCAACTGAAGATTGAAACCTACTCATCTAGTAGATAGTGCTAATAGTGGTTTGTTGTGAATGTGAATGTTATCTGGCCTTTAATTACTTTATGAAATGATAGGTAGAATAAGATACTTGTACTTGATTTCCAAGAACACTCTTGTGAATCTTTTGAGCCAGTAGCGGAAGAGTTCCATTATAATTCTGACAACTTTTAAAATGTTACTATCTCAGGGAGCCATGTAGGTTGCTATAATGTAAACTTGGTGGGGATGGGGATAGAAATATTGGTTCTTTTGATTAATTTGACTGTCAAGTACCACCCAGAATTTTCTTGTATTAAAAAAACCTTTGTCAAATCTTCAAATAACCATTTTTTGATCCTTTATCACATATTTCACATAGGTACTTTGACTTTTGCTCAGCTCAGTTGAAAAAACGATTTCATATTTTTAACTATTTTGTATTTAAATTAATATTTACTCAGTGAGAGGTCATACTAAAATTTACATTTAGACAGTATGATTGTTTTTTAAATCCCTGCTTTATAAACTTAATGTATTAGTGTTAATAAAGATAATTTTTATATTTTGATTACCAGACTCCAATATGCAAAGACTTATGAAGATGTTATCACACCATTAGTTTTCCTTTTTTAAGACTTCATTTTTTTAGAACAGATTGAGGCTTACAACAAAACTGAGAGGAAGGTATAGAGATTTCCCATATGCCACCACCCCTATACATGCATTGACTCCTCCATTATCAACTTTACTCACTTTTTTTTACCATGGCTGAACCTACATACATCATCACCTCAAGTCCATACTCAACCTTACAGATCACTCTTGGTATCCTACATTCTGTGGGTTTGGACAAAGGTATAATGCATGTATCCATCATTATAGTATCACAAATCATACCTATTCACCATTTCCCTACTTCCCTGGGAACCTCTGATCTTTTTTATCTCCATAGTTTTGTCACATTGTTTTTACTTAAAGTTAACCTTAAAATAATATCTAGAATGAAGAAAGATCCAAATAAAAATGTATACAGAATGCCATAAATTTCTCCTCCCATATTTTATGGTTGGAAGTTTTATCTCATCACTCTTTAAAATTATGAAATATGATTCAGTAAAACATTTGTAGGCCTTTTTCATTTTCATCATTATATTCATTTGTAGGCCTTTTTCATTTTCATTATTTGTACTTTTGGAACTGATTCTGAAGATAAAACCATTTTTACCCTATAAACTTTGAAGTTGTGCCAACCACTTAAAACCCTTTAGGATTGTTGTTTTCTGAACCATGGCATAGCAGTTGAGTGATACTCTAATAACAGTTTGGGGGTTTTTTGTTCATATATTTTTTACAAAAAATTGACAATGAAATGGCCTAACTTTATTTTCCTAATTTGTCTCTCAATAAAATTTTTTAAGTAAAAATAATATTCCAAGCTTAATATGGTTATTGCCAACTTTTAAGAAAAAAGAAGTATGTGTACAAGATTAACAGTGTTTTTGTTTTTTAACATGGTGGGAAGAAGCTATAAATCCATCGAGTATTACTTTTCAAAACTGGTGCCATTTGTAAATTTAATAATTTAATTATTAAATTGGAAAGAAAGATCTTATGGATAGTGATGGCCAAAATATGTAATACCTTATGTGCTGTGATAGGAATATAATTTGGGAGTATAATTATTCAATATTAAAAGCTATATAACAGTGTTGGTTCTATTAGGCTTGTAAAACATGTCTGATTTTGACTTAAAGGAACAAAAAGATAAATCTGTTTAAAGGTTAAACAGAAAGTCTAGTTCACTGAAGATGATTTAGATTATTGAAGACTAATATTTTATTGGTATAACATTAAAAACATATAATATTAGATTTTTATTCCACTTGTCTAAATTTTATTTGTAGCTCCTATCAATACCTCAAATATCATTTGAGTTATTAGAAGAATCTTTTGTTGAACTGTACCTTCCATCACAGTACTTTGTAATTACCTGGAGTAATGAAATCAAACATAAGGTTTCTCTTGCCTGATTTGTCCCATGTCAAGGTCCATTGATAGGAAAGGCCTCTTGGATGACCTTGCATAAGGAGAGATTTAGAACCTTTAACTTAACTGGTAGCTAAATATTCCTATTTGGTTTCTTACTAACTTTTATACTTTCTTTGGTCAGAAGACTTAAAATTTCAATATTAGGAAACCTATTTACTTCTGGAGATTCCCTGGGTAAAAGAAAGAAGAGAGACTGATTTACATCAAAACCTTACTGGGTAGTTCTGCACCAATGGAAATGGGTGCTGACGGTGATCAGGGTTAAGTGCCTAGTTTTGTGGTATCTCATTTTCTGCTGCCATTTGCTGCTAAGACAAAGTCAGAAGGTCATGGCAGTTTTTTGAGCATCCAGCTAAGTTGGATGTAGGGAGGAGGTTTGAGTTGGGTAGAGAGATGAGGAAATAAGTAAAAATATTCTAGAACCACTATTCAGTGGATTGGTACTACATGATAAAATTGCACTTTGAATTCTATACCTTAAGCAATTTAACACTTAGTAGTCAAAAGTAAGTTCTATCAGATAGTTCTGTAACTCCCCTCCCCCCCATGCAGATGATAGAAATTAAATTTTAACTGCTATTTTCTGAATACATCTTCGAGTGTTCGATACTGTATAGATGTAAAGAATACAAACACTTGGGGCATGGTCTCTTCCCTCAAAGAGTTTGTTATACATTTGGAAAGAAGGAATGTGTTCATATGACAGCTAAGTAAGATAGAATATATACACACGTACATTTTTACAACATGATTCTAGTTTGGGTGTAGGTGAAGGGAACCAGAAAACTCTTAGACAGGAGGAAAGATTGGGAGAGGAAAATAAGGAAGAATGGAGAGAACAAAACAAAACATCTCCTACTCAGAATGAGTCTCCTGTCCAAAATTCCAAATAAAACACATGAGGAACTCTAATGCTATTATAGACATGGAAAATCAGGAATCAGAACATTGTATTCCAGATGAAATTAATTTTCTTAGTATCTTAATAAAGACTATGCTATGGATGTTCAGAGTTAAATGAAGGCTTTTATTTAGAAAGAATGAGAAATTATGAAAAAAACAAATGATACATGAATAGGTGAATATGATGAAAAATAAATCAGACATCTTTGAGATGAAAAAGTCATTGAAATAAAACTACAGTGGATAGTGTAAACTCTAGACAGAGGGACAGGATCATAACAAATACTAAATTAAAGCCCAGCTAAGAGAATGGAAGGTAGATGGAAAGTTTGTATAATCATACAGTAGGAATTCCACAAGGAAGTGGAGGAAATGATAAAGAAATAATATTTGAAAATACGATTTATGGGAATTTTCTAAAATTGAAGAAAGACATGAGTATTTAGCTGGAAATTATGCCTGGATAAATAGATAAATAATGACCAGGATAGATTAAATTAAATCCACATGTTGACAAATTTTACTGGATCTGCAGGGCTTCAGTACAGTGAGACAGCCTTTAAAACATCAAAGGGTAAAAGACCATGTTACCTACTGTGTGGGTTGTATCACTGGGTCCATTTTTTATCCCCTCGTATATCAGTGATGTTTTGCCATAACTTGCTGGTAGCCTTCCACTGTGAATGGGGTGTATTGTCCTGACATTGCTTGAATTCAGTCATGTGACTTGCTTTCACTGATGGAATGTAAACATATGTGTCACAAGCATAGTATTGAAATGGAGCTGTGCACAAGAGTCTGCTCTTTCACCTTTTCTGTTGCCATGAGACCACACCAGGCTAGCCTGCCATCCCCAAAGGAGTAAATGGATTTTTAAAAAATGATCAAGAGCCTCAGAGATCTGTGAGAAAATAAAAAGATATAACATTCATTTCATCAGAGTTACAGAAGAAGAGGAGAAAAAGTGTGAGGCTAAAAAATATTTGCAGAAACAAAGTTTGAAAAAATCCCAATTTCGGCAAAAGGCAGATCAACAGATTCAAGAAGTTGAGTGAACAATAGGATAGACTCAAAGAAATCCACATCCAACACATTTTGATCAAATTTCTGAAAACTGAAACCATCTACCATGCCTCCTCACCCCACCCCAAATCTTCAAACCAGCTCAGTGAAACTACACAGTCCATGTAGGTTAATAATGATTTGAATTGTGGTGGATGTCTTACCAGGAACCATGAAGCCAGAGGGAAGTGGTGTAACATTTTTCATGTGCTAAAAGAAAAAATTCGTATTTCACATCCAGCAAAAAAGAACCTTCAGGAATGAAAGTAAAATAAAGATATTTTCAGATGAAAATAAACTAAGAGATTTATTATCAGCAGTCTTGTTCTCAAAGAATTACTATAGGAATTCTTTAAAACAGAGGGGAAATGATAACTGAAATAATTGGGACCTCAGGAATGAAGAAAGTACAGTGAAAAGGGTGAATATCTAAGGATATACATCCTGAGTTCTTAAAGTAATGTTTGACATTCAAAACAAAAATTAAAATATTTCTGAAGAAGTGCTCTTACAGGTGGAGAACAAGTATATCATAAGGGAGAGAGAGAGAAAGGTGTTACAATTTTTGGTAAGGTTTCTACATTTTACTTGAAGTAGTAAAATGTTGATATTAGTGGACTTGTGATAAATGATGTAATCCCTAAAATAAGCACTAAAATCTAACAAGAAACTGTAGATAAATTAAAACATGTAAAAATGCCTCAAGTTGCTCACAGGAAAGCAGGAAAGAAGAAACAGTAATGGCAGAACAAAAAAGTAATGAATAAACTGCAACATATACAATTACATTAAATGTAAGCGGTCTAAACGCAACTACTAAAAGATTTTCAGGAATGACAAAAAAAAAAACATGACTCAACTGCTTCTACAAAAAAATCTCCTGAAATGTAATGATGTATCATATCATGCTGAAGGTTAATCAATCTACAGTAAAGCTCATACTTCATGGTGAGATTACAGAAGCTTTTCTATTTAGTGTTGTGAACTAGACTAGAAATTTCTATCACTGCTTCTATTCAGCAATAAAATAAGAAAAGAAAAAAAAGTTGAAAGAAACAATTGTTCTTTTGATTATTAGAAAAATCAAGAGACTTTAACTCCAAACTGATGAAAGCTCTGCAGAGTTGCTGGATATAAAATCAATGTAAAAAGCACCCTAGTAAGAAGTCAGTATTTCTCTAGTAAAGTCACTTTAAAAATGTAGGAATAAAGATCCTCTTTACATTAGCAGCAGTAGCAAAAACAAGAAAAGTTGTAAGTAAGAACATACCTTTTTAAGTTTTTTTAGATCTTAATGAAGTAAATTTCAGAGCAGAATTGAAGGACATAAAAGATGAATTGAATAAATGCTGTAATATACCATTATGATCTTGAATTGGGAGGCTTCACTTTATAACAGTGTCCCTACTGATTTTTAAATTCATTGCATTTTCACCTCCCGTTCCCTTACCCACCTTTTTTTGGAACTAATGCTAAATTTTATTTGCCAACAAAGGTCTATGAAGAACCAAAATACTCCTGAGTAGGGAGGATGTGGGGATGGATATGTGAGAAATGGGGTTCAGATGGAGTGGTAAGGGCAGGTATACAGATAAATGAACCAGGACAGAAAAGAAAGCTCAGAGGTTGATTTACAAACCAGTGGGCTAAGCATGGACTATGTAATAGTTGCTAAGATTTTCGCTTATTTACATGAAAAAAGAAATGTAGAACTTGACCTTACCTCACACTTGCTGATTAATTCTAGATGAGAAATGTAAATATAATAAGCAAAACTTTAAAGGCTGGGGAAGAATTATCAAAGAACATCCTTGACTTCAGAGCGGGATGAATTTCTTAAACATGACTATGTAAGGAAAAACTCTGAAAGGAAATTTGATAGATGTGACTACCTTAAATTAAACAAAACACCTTTTAATAGGTACCATACACAAAGGGGAAAAGGTGAGCTACAGACTAGGACAAGATACACTCAGCTAACAAAGCTTACAAAGATTTAGAAGCCAAAATGTATAAAGAGCTCCTGTTTTTTTCTGTATATACGGGTGAGAGAAAGAAAACCCAAAGAAAACAGGCAAAATATATGACTAAGCTAGTACACAGAGGAGGAAATATATGAAATAAGTATATGAAAAGATGTCCAAATATACAGGTAATCAGGAAAATGTGAATTAAAACAATGAGGTGGCATTTCACCCTGCAGATAAATTTTTTAAAATGTATCATAGGTACATGCATTTCCACCTTGGAAATGTCCATTTATAGCAAAATGGTTAAACTGTGATATATACATGTAAATGGACTACTATTATGTAGAAGTGAAAATAAGGTAGATCTGCATGCTTACAAACATGGATTTAAAAAAAATAAAAACAGTGAAAAAAAATGAAAAATGATGCCTGTGATATAATGCCATTTATATAAAGTGTAAAATCCCACAAGTAGTATATATTTATACTTTGTATCAAAGTATAAAATGCAGGAGAGTGATGAACATTGAATTGGGTGGTTCTGCAGGGAGGCAGGGTGAGGAATGGAGTCTGGAAGATGTATTCAGAGGGCCTCTAATATGCCTATAATAGTTTATTTCTTAAAAAAAAAAACAAAACCCTGAAGCAAATGTCTTACGTTAGGTATGCCAAAACTCAGTGGTGGGTTTTCATTATAGTCTCCATTATTTTGTATATATTTGAAATAATTCAAATAAAAATTCAGTTAAAATTTTTTTTAAAAAAAAGGTGTTTTTAAAGAAAATGGAGGATTCCATTAAAGTTCATATGCAGTATTACATACAACTGTACGTTTTAATTACTGCTAACAATGATTGCATTGAAGGGAAAATACAGCTCTGTTGAATAATTGGGTCTCTTAGAGATTTCTGGCACAAAAATTTTCTTTGGAGTAGCCTTTAAACTTCATCTTTGTTCATTCTAGAACTGATCCCTTTGTGAACTTCTGTGACAAGTTTTATGATCGCTATTTGTTTAAGCAGCAGTGAATTAAAAACCAACACCCATATGTGATTGCCTGGCTTTAGCAAATTTTAATGTAACAAATGAAGTAACAGCTTTGAGAGACAGTTTGGGGGCCTGTATAGACTCATTTTGGGGAATAAAGAAATGGCATATTGTGGAGAAAGATATTGAGAGACTTTTAAATATTAAAAATATTCCCATAATATAATTTTATTGAAATAATCAGTCATTAAAATTGAAGATATACTGGGCTTTTTAGGGATGGGAGAAAGTAGATATTAGGTATCCTTTGGTTTCAGGAGATGAATGTATACCTTAAAAAGTAGAGTAATTTTCTTTTGTAATTTCATTATTATTTATTATTTAAAATTGCTAAAATTGCCTATATAGAACAGCATAACTCCTAAACCACATTTCTCAAATGTTTATGCATGGTGATCTCCTTGACATTTCAAACACTTTTATGATTTAATACCTTATTGATAATGTGTTCTTAATTTTACATGCAATTTTCTTTTGGTAGTTTTTATCTATCCTTTGTGTGCAACTGATATATTCAGGATCAGTCTTTGGAACCATCTCTTGCCTTTAAACAAATAATAGTATGTTTAATCTATAAATGAAAATGAAAGTAAAAGCAAACAAAAAAAAAAACCCTTTAAATGTGAGACTACTGCTGTGTAAGTAAGCATTATCTTAAAAACCTAAACCAAAAATTGGATTCATGTGTATTTTTGAAGTAGAAGGAACCTTAAAAAAGAATTTGTCCACTGACCTCATTTCATAAACTGATATTTATTGAGAGCCTACCTATTGGGGCAGTATGTGGCACTTTTTATAGTGCTTAATCCTTAAAACCTGTTATTGAGATGATGTTTCTGTTATATCTTTTACAGTTGATAAAACTTACACTTAGGGAAAATAAATACTTTGCCAAAGATAACATTAACCTCGTCCCTCCAACACCAGACTCTGTGGTCTTCTCAGTTGTGCCACAGTGCTTCATCAGAGATGAGAAAACTGTCATATGATGAGCTTTGCCTCACATCATGTGTCATTTGGAGCCAGCATGTTTAGGTTCCACTTTTGCTTCTGTTATTTATGAAGTATAATTTGTTTTCTTTAGTATAATGCTTCATCCCAACAGCAAAGAGACATAATTAAAAGTAGGAGCCTGGACAGGCGGCTGCAAGAACCAATAATATTAACAAAGTGGAGACATAGCACCATTGTGTTGGACACCAATGACAAGGTAGGACTCTGAGAAAATCTGTTGAGAATGTCAGCAAGTTCTTTATCCCTTATTTTAGTTTCTCCTGAATCTGATACCTTGGCAACTCCTGTTTTATTGTGTGTATCATCAGTTTGTCTTGGAGTGGGATTTGGTTTTGACTTTTTTTATTATTATAATCATTATTTTATTAAGGTATCATTGATATACAATGTTATATGTATATGAAGGTTTCACATAAGCAACATTGTGGTTACAACATTCACCCATATTGTCAAGTCCCCCTCCCCCACACACCCCATTGCAGTCACTGTCCATCAGCGTAGTAAGAAGCTATAGAGTCACTACTCGTCTTCTGTGTACTATATATACTGCCTTTCCCGTGATCCCCCTACATTATGTGTGCTAATCATATTGAAGGTTTTTGATTTTTGTACAGTGGACTAACTGGTGTGTGGCTTAATGATGCTGGATACATTTGACCCTGGTAGGTGACAGATTTTTTGACAACCCTGTTTTAAAGTCATATTTGTCATTTGTTTGTCTTCAGTGAGGCTTTGTAGTAAAAACCTCTAATTAATTTTTCCCATTCCAGAGAAGATTGGAATCCTATTCCATTTCCCTGAATACTCTGTACAAAGTGCTTCTTTCATCAATCTAAGAAGTAATGCTGTTTATTTCAAATAGAGGATGAATTTTGATGTAAACATCAAAAGGGAAAAGCCATAAAGTTTTTAAGTTCCTTGTGTGAGTTACATCCTTACATTGTGTCTTCATTTTAGAGATGGAATAGGAAATTATTTTGAATTTTGTCTAATTAGAAATACTAATGTTAAAATATGAGGGTGGTGGTAATACCCTGAAACTAAATAAATTATTTTTAATAGACATCTGTCATTGAGGACTCTTATTTTACCATTGGGCTTCCCATTTGGCATTAAATTAATGGGTTTCCTGCATTTTTAGGTATGTTAATAAAAACCAAATCAACTCTCTTAAGGCATATTTCTCTATGTTTGAATACTTTCAGTCTTAAAATAACTTTATAAGTTATCTCTGCAATAAGTCAAAACAAGTATTATTTTTTAGTACTGCAAGTTGACTATAAAGTTGATCTTCGTTAACTAAAAGGCAGACATTTGTGGAGCTGTAGAAACAGTTTACACACATTGTTTGTAAGATGGACTGAAAGTACCACAGTGAAGATAGTAGACCAGTTTCTAGTTTTTAGTTTGGAAGGATGTCATGTGATTGAATGTAGAGGGCATATTAAAGGAATGAAATTGTAGACTCTCTGCTGTTGAGAATACTTGGATATACATTAGCATTATGATTAACCCGAGGAGGTAAGATTCCTAGAAACTTTAATAGAAAAAGTCATTTAACTCCAAGAAACAGATTGCAATTCAGTATATGTAGAAAGCCCCTAAAAACCATGTATGATGCTGTAATCGAAAAGCCATTGTCAAACCAACTCTACAGCCTCTTCATGATAGCACAGATAGGGTGATTATTTTGGTGATGTAAACTTAAAATTTTTTACTTATTTTTAATCTTTTCTGAGGTTCATTTTGTCTGTTACTGGAATAACTTGAAGATCTTATCACACCTTTTTCATCTGATTGTTTCAGAGTTGTTGAGAACATGATTTTCTTGAGACCAGAGATTTACTTATTTTTGGTGGAAATTTCTTTTTCCCCCCGATCTTACCCTTTATATATGGAGTCATAGATAGTTACTTCTCCAAGTAAACTTTTCTATTTATTAACATCATCTAGTAGATATGTTTTTAAGATTTGAGGTTATGAAAGAGGGGTTCTATCAGGACAAACTAGCTAACTAATGTATAATGAGGGGTAAAGTGTGTATATCTTGATATAATCAGAGAAACCTAATACTATATAGCAAATATTGTTACAATGATGTAGGTCCTAATTCAGTTGCCAGTTTTAGAGGAATAGGTGTGTGTATGTTTGTGTGTGAATATGTGGGTGCATCTGTTTGTTTCTGCCTGTGGTACAGTTTTTAGTAAGACCTGCTATTGGTAGACATTTAAGATGTATTCATGTATACTTATACATTTGTAAATATACATAAAGTATATAAATGTAAAATTGTTTCTTGTTAATAATTATAATTTTTATGCATACATTATTACTCCATTTGCTATGGTTTTTATTTCTGTGGGATTGATGATGCTATGAAAAGTAAATCATAGTTGCCCTTCATTTTATTAAGTTACTTATATTCTAGTTTGTGGGTCATCACATCTTTCCTCTTTTCTCATACTGTTTTAATATTAGATACTTTCAAGCAATGGAAAAGTGAAACATCTGCAGCTGTCAGAAAAACTTAATGAGGCTAAACTGAGATTTGGACATTGTTAATTTCTTTTTGTAAAGATATATTTGATAAGGTTTTAATATTTTACCCATTAATAGTATATAGGATATTTGATATTTAAGGTTGTCCCTTCAAGGATTTTTCTTTCACTGCTGTAAACTTTCACTGCTACCCAGTTTCTGTTTACAAATTGTATATAATAAAACCCAAAGACAGTTTTCCCAAGTAAATGGATGTTAACATTTTTGCAGTGTGATTTTAATGCAAATTCCCAGGTGTATCAACAGTGTGTTGTCCAGCTTCATAAGCATAGAAGAGTAAACCTGATCCAGATGTGAAGATGAATGTTCAGAGAAATTATTTGGTTTTATAGAAAACTTAATAATAGGTATTGGCATGATTTTTCTAATTCTCTTTGCCTGAAACTACTCAGATCATCTAAGGGAATGGAGGACATTTAAATGGAGTTTGGCTCTTGGTACCAAAACAATGGTTTTTCAGGCTTATCCTCCATGAATCATCTTAACAAATATCCATAGTAAAAACCACATACTGCGTTTTAATATTGACAATGCAGAATTGCTTTAAAAATGCATAATTTTGGTTTGTTTCATTTATATTCTCATAGGCTTAGACATTAATTAAAATATTTCTGGTGAGTTATTAATAAAGTTAAAGTTCCTTTTTTGCAATTTTTAGAATCTTCTAATAATTGAAAAATTAGCTATAAATTGCTTTAAATATTAATAGCGGTTTAATTTTTTACATAGCTATTGACTAAAATAAAATTTCTGGCAGGTGCCAGGTAATTCCTTTGACTACTCCTTGCCTTATTCTGGGTCTTCATACTTACCATTCCAAGAGCCAGTGTGGTGATGGTTACATTTTTACCCACAAATGTTTTAAATTTTACCTATTTTAAATGTAGTTAATTCAAGCTAATGCAGCAGCATGATTTTAAGACAGTGTCATTTCTTTTAAGTAATTCTCTGTGGTATTTAAGTTTAACTGTAACTGGTATAATAATACCAGTTTTCATAAACTATGTGACATTTGTAGTTTTCAGATCAGTAACATTCGTTTCAGAGCTGAATATAGAAGGAAAATAGCTAGGAAAAAAATTTCTTAGCCTTCCCTATTAAGCTCTCTCACTGAAAATAGAGGGAGAAATATAATTATATAAAATAGAGTAACATTTTTCATTACTTATTTCTTGTAGGAATCTCCACCTGCCTCAAAACCCTGCTTTCCTGAAAATGAATCTTCTCCCTCCTCACCAAAGCACCAAGATACAGTTAGTATGATAGCAGCATATAGTATAATATAGTCCAGTTATTTTAATTAGGTTCAGTAAATCTTCTCTTTAGTGTTTAAATATTTATTGGGCTTCTATTAAATTTCACTGGTTTAAAAAAATCACTATTAAAGTAGGCTTAAATTAAGAATTAGATTTTATTGATTTAAAAGCCCCCTTTTATGCAAAGTATGGTATCTTCATGATGAACTAAATTATATACCATATTTGTAAGTGATGAATTTAGATTTGGTTTTTAACAGTAAGTATAAAAATCCTTGGAAAATACTATTAGATTACATATTAACATTTTTCCTCAGGCCAGCAGTCAACAGGTAAGAATTATTTCCCTCCTTCTTAATGAGCACAGACATCATTTTTTAGGCCAGATGAGTATTGCAGGTCTGCAACTCAACTAAATTACCCTAAACTGAAAAACCTCTGAGTGCTTCTCCGCAGAGCCCTTTGTTAACTGTGATGAAGTTTTACTTATCACTGAGCTGGTCTCCCTTCATCTTTCCTGTAATTTGCTGATCCTGCTATTGCCCCGCACTGGCTTCCTTTCCTTTATAAGAAAGACTAACATTTGTAACGAGGGTGGAGACTGCATATCTGACTCTTTGACTGCTTCTCTCCCTCCCCTCATACTCGTGGTGCCCTCATCTTTCCCCCTCTGGCTACCCTGCCCTCCTTTCCTCAGAGGAGCCTGCTTTTCCCTTCTGGGCCCTTGCACATGTCCTTCCTCTGCCCACTGAAGCATTTCTCTCTTACCTCTGCCTGGTTGACTTCTGTTCATCTGTTAGGAAGAACTTTGCTTCCTCAGAGAATCTTCTTTGAGTACTCTAGATTTAATTCGATTTCCCTGTAATACTCTTCATAGCACTTAATGTTATTTGATTATATAAAATAGAGTCACTCTTTTCATTTCTTATTTCTTAGAAGAGCAGTCAGCTCCTTCTCTGTTCTTGTGCGTCTTCCACACTAGACAAAGAGAAGCTTCATCTGAGCAGGAATAGAGTAGCCCCAGTACCTGGTGCAGTCCATGTAGTAGTTCAGTAAATGTTTGTTGAATGAGTAAATGAAACTTTTCAAACTTTTTAAAAAGCGAACTTGTATAGTTGCATCTTCTGTGAAGCTGTAGTAGACAGGCACTAGGATACTTCTGATTTCTTGTAGGCAATGATTTCCACAGATGCCATTGCCTTTTCTTTCTCCATTTTTAACCTAATCATACATTTTATGGTTCATTACATGTTGTACACATTTCCTTCAGATATTGCCCAGGAAGCTGCCCTGGCCAGTGATGGTCCTTGGCTTTTCTACTCTTAAACTTGAGTCCTGTACTGACATTTAAGACCAGCTGTAGGAGGCCTTGTTAGACTAACCTCAGCATAGCAATGATCTTTGCTTTTCCTGAACTCCTCTAAGTCACCGCATGGATGGTGTGAGAGTTATGTCATGAACCCCTCAGTTCTTCCTACTAAGATTTTAAACTCATAAGGGATAATTTGGGATTACATTTCTACTTGTTATCTTATGCATTATCAAACACTAATGTTTAACACATAAACATTAAGTAAAGATAAAAGTGAACATGATTTTAGTGGTTTTCTAATTTAAGGTGCTGTCACTACAATATTCCATCTAGGAAAAAAGCAGAAACTCATTTTCAACTTTTTAAAAATATCATGTGTAATTCCTAAGAAGACCTTTTATAAATTATTTACATTTGATGCAGGGGGATTACTAGGAATCCTAGAAACATGAATTTATGAATGTTTCACATAGAAGTAAGAACTGTTTACAAATGCATTTCCCCATGCACTTAACCCCTTTCTCAAGAGTTTGACAGTGACTAGACTGGACTCTGGGTACCCTCTGATGGTAGTCACCAGGAACTGCCTCACCAGTATCTGTTTCTTTATCTTGAGGTGAAAAAATGAATAGCTCTGCCAATTCCCCTGAGGCCATTCTGGTCTTAGTGAACATACAGCATTCCTTTCCAGCCTGGATAGCCTCTTCTGTGCTGCCCTGCTCACCCCACTGGGATTTTCACCCTCCTGGACTTCTGCCTCCTTCACCCTCTGCTCTTCTGCTCCACTTGCTCTGAGTCTTGTCTGTCTTTCCCATTCCCACTCAGTTAATACAAGGAAATATTTCTTTCCTCTTTGCAAGTTAAAATCTGTTTAGTTTAAAGCCTCTGGTAAGAAAAAGGAAGCTACAGATTTAGAAATGAAAATGATAGTACAATCAGTGTTAGTAGCTACCCGATGTCAGCTTAAAATGTATACCAGTTGCCTATCTACCTCTTCAATCTGTTCTTTTGGTTTTGTTTTGTTTTTATGAGAGCTTTATTGAAATGTACTATATTAAAGTGTACAGTTCAAGTATATTAGTCTATTCAGATATTAGTATATACTAATACTATATATTAATATATTCAAATATGTACAGCCATCATCACAGTCACTTTTAAAATATTTTTATCAGCTCAAAAGGAAATCTGGTACTAATTTGCTGTCCACCTCCACATCCCATACTCCCTAAGCAACCAGTAATCTTTCTGTCTCAATAGATTTGCCTATTCTGGACATTTCGTATGACTAGAATCATGTGATATGTGGTATTTTTGACAGGCTTTGTTTACTTAGCATTATGTTTTCATTCAGTGTCTTCTAATCAAACCAGATTTAAATTTTTGCCCTTTAATATTAATATTAAATGTGTTCATTTTTTCCTCCTTTCATTTCTAATGTTCACATGTATAATGCTATTTTTTTTCACATGTGTATATTGCAAATTATTTTTTGAAAATAGGCGGTGCATATTTTTTTAAAAAATCATTTGTTTATAATATGACAACAATATGGATTAAATGGGATTTTATGGGCTGATCTAATAACCTAATCTCTGTTTGTCCCAATGTGCCTGTGAGAGTAACAGAATCCAGAGTACATAAATTGGAAGTTTGAGCTTCTAATCCTGTATTTCCAGTATGGTATTAAAACACACTACCCATTTTGGAGTAAAGAACATTTCAACACTTTAACAAAATTATTAGTGGACAAATTTGCTAATTTTTTTTCATTGAATATTACTGTTGTAAAGCCTTTCTAAAAATATGATTAAACATGTAATTTTTTTAAGTTTTAAACTTCTTTAAAGTTTTTTATTTTAGATGAAATTCACATAACAAAAGTACCAGTTAATCATGTTAAATTACACAGTTCAGTGGCAGTATACAGTGTTTGCAAAAGTTTCATCATATTAGTTCTCTTAACACTACATCATGCTGCAAGGTTACTTATTCTGTGTAAAATGACAGTTATTTGATTACAACATCATTAACTGAAAATAGGGATTTTGATGGGTCCTATTGATTTTTATTGATTTTGATGTAATGATTGTTAGCCAAAATTGAGAAATGCCTATTTTATTAAATGAATGCAACATTAACATTGATTAGAAATTCTGGAGCCTGCAAAATGATTATGAACCTTTGGAAATATTCTCAGATTACTTAATAGAAAGACATTTTGTTGTTTTCTTACCTTATTAGGATAGGATAACTGAAACAATCTTTGGTTAAGATTTACCCATATTTTGACAATCCTTATTAGAACATTTCTGTTTATTTTCAATATGAAGTTTCCTTTGAGGTATCAAGTGTATTTAGACTGAGAAATATGTGTAAATATGGGCATTTTTTGCAGGACTTCATACTTTTATGAAGTTATTTTAGTAAACAACACAAAAACTTAGGTTTGTTTTAAATCATATTAAGTAGAGAAAATAGTATGAAGTGAAAAGCTAATTCCACCCCCCCAATTTTTTCACTTATATAGCCAGACCTATATTATCCACCTGCCTACTCAGCACTTTTTTTTGTCAGATTCAGAAACTTCAGTATTTAAAAGTTAGTTTTATTTTCTCCATCACCGCCCTTGTATTTCTTTCTTGTGATAGTACTGCTAATTTGTTGGCTAATTAGTTCAACAAATATGTATTGAACACTGACTACATGCTAGACACTGTCGTAGGCACTGGTCATACATTGATGAACACAACAAATGTGGTCCCATCTCTTGCTCTCTCTTTTCCCTCCCAGATTGAGTTTCTCAGAGCACTTACCACATTGTGTGCTAATTGTTACTGTATTCGTACATTTTTGGATGTGGCAAATTTTGTTCTTACTTTATGGTCAAGTTAGAGTGCTTAATACTTAGAGCATTAGTACTTGGGTCTTGATTCCTGTGAGAATTTCTAAATGTGCATGTTCTGGACCCTTTACTTAAGCAGTGCATATACACAAACAGTTGTGTATCAATTTGGCCATCCATTGACTCAGGTAAGAATCACTGATTTAGAGTGTCTCTCATCCTAAGGCATAAGTTGTCTGTCACCACTGCTGTCCTGTCCATTTTTCTTCGAGTTTTGGCACCTGTATTTCCTTCCTACCTCTGCTTTGTGCCCCTCCCAGTTCCAGCTTTGACCTTCTTTATAGGCTTGATTCCCACCCCTCTGCCCTCTGCTTCCTCCCAGTGTACATAACCAGTCATCTTTTCAGATTAATGTTGTTACTTAGTTTCTGTATCATTGAAAGTATTCTTTACCTCTCTGCTTCTGATAGTAATTTGGGATAGTAAGTTGGAATGTTCTTACTTAACATGTTGCGCATATTTACAACTGTGTAATTGATGTTTTTGTTGAGAGGCAGCAGAGAGCTCTTAGGACAAGTGGCAGACTTGCACAGCTAAGAAAGTCTCACCTGTGCTTTGTGAAAAAATTACAGTAAACTTCATATGGTTATTTCCCAAGTTCCCAGTATATCAAAAATGAATTAACATAACAGCTTTTCAGCTTTGTCTTTATATATGAGTTTTTATTAGAACAGACAAAACTTTCAAACATTGTCTTGGAGACATTAGTGAGAAAATACTCTATATTATGTTTATCTTCTGTACAAGAAAATTTTATTTTTTTCTGATCAAAGTGCATTGAGAAAATAGCTGAGGTATGAATTAAATAGTAACACATTCCGAATTGAGAATGTGTTTTCCTGTGTGTGTGAGTGTCATGTACGTTGTTCACCATGTTCCAGTTGAAGTAAAATCAGCTGCTCTGGCACGTTTGTAGCGCTTGCAAGTGTTGATGATGGTGGCTCTAAACGACAACTCATTTTTATTAAATTCGTTTAAATTTAGGAAGCTAAAGGAGTGAGAAAGTGCTTCTTAGGTTTCTCCTGAAGGAGTTATAACATTACATCTAAAGTGGCTTTTGCCCTCATAGGGTTTGAAGATAAAGCTGTGTCACTATTTTTTGACATCAGCTGGCTAACATACCTAGTTTGTCCAGAGCCCAGTTCATCATCTAATAATATGTTTAATGAAGCACTTTTTGAATTTTTTTATGCCACATTAAGACCAGTTCTATGCATAGTGCAATTTACTTTTGAGTAATTAAATATAGTTACCACATTCATTCTACCTAGTTATTTTTACATTCTGGCTGAATGGATTAGTATCTTAAGCAATTTTCAGACTGTCTTGTTGTAAAATAGCAGCAAAGTAAATAGTTCCTTTTTTGTGGTATTTACTATTGTAGCATTATATCACTTTCTTTGAGTAGGAGGTCATAAATCATTTTTCCAGTGCTGACTAGTAGCATTCATATGGAAATCTAATTTGATAGCAAAGTAGCTAATGGCTGTATGACTTAAGAAGAGGAAGTGTTTAATTATAAAATTACTGAAAATAACTTTACAGAAGTATTAGGAAGTTATATTCTTAATGTATTTGAGAACTAAGCACATTACATACTGACTAACCTTTTCTTTTAAGCTGATTTTTAGAGTACCAGATCATTTTAATTCAATAGTGTAAGAACTTGGACCTTACTGCCCGTATGAATTATATATAAATGGTTTTACTCTGTTCCATAGAGTCAAGAGAAATATGGATTGTTAAATGTAACAAAAACCACTGAAAATGGGAAAAAGGTTCGGTAAGTACACAGATTATTGTTTTCAAATATTTCACTTGATTGAAATAAAGCTGTGAATATAATTATATTCTAGTAGAAATGATTAAAAGGTCCATAAAAATTTCAAATAATTTATTTAATGTATTAATATGTATTGTCATGAAATGTATGAAAGTTTTCCTTTGTCTTGGCATATTCATTTCTTAAGGTAATATTAAAATCAGAAGTAAGAAGGCAGAAGATTCCAGAGCAAGTATTAGCTTTATTTAAATATTTTTCAATAATAAATACACATGGTAAAAAAACAAAGGTACATAAATTATCTTGTCAAAAGTCAGTCACCTGGCTATCAATTCCCTTCCTCCAAGGCAACCACTTGGGTCTCATGAAAGGTAATGTTTTTGTCCAGAGATAGAATATGTATATCTATATATTTGTATATGCATAGATTAATTTTTTAAACACAATCTCGTTAACATTTAGAATGTTTGCTTTTTTTGCTATTGCAAGTAACTTAGTAACTTGCATAGTTCATTTTGCAAGTATGTAAATATGCCTGTGGAATAAATTTTACAAAAGTGGAATTGCTAGGCCATATGCAACAGTCTTTTTTTTTTATACAGTGATGCAATGGATTTTATTTTACATGTCATTTTATAGATATGCAAGTACATCTTTGTGGATAAATTTCCAGAAGTGTTGCTGGTTCAAAAGTTACGTGCATTTGTAATTTTTGAAACATTGGCCACTTGTTTTCTATAGAGATAGTAACCAACTGATACTCCCTTTAGGAACCTCAGAGATTGGCTGTTCAGTGTCTTTAACAGAGTGTGTTACTAGTTTTTTACTTCTTCCCATCTCTTACATGAAATTGTTCTCAGTGTAGTTATAATTTGCAATTTTTCTCCTAAAAATGAGGTTGAACATCTCTTTTTTTTGTATTTTTTTAAATTAAGGTATCATTGATATATACTCTTATAAAGGCTTCACAAGAAAAACAATGTGATTACTACATTCACCCTTATTATTGAGTCCCGCTCCCCATACCCCATTGCCGTCACTGTCCATCAGTGTAGTAAGATGCCACAGAGTCCCTTCTTGTCTTTTCTGTGCTACACTATCTTCCCCATGACTCCACACATACCATGTGCACTTATCATGATAGCCCTCAATCCCCTTCTCCGTCTCTCCCCACCCCACCCTCTCCCACCCCTCCCCTTTGGTAACTGCTTGTTTCTTCTTAGAGTCTGTGAATCTGCTGCTATTTTGTTCCTTCAGTTTTGCTTCGTTGTTATACCCCACAAATGCAACAGTCATTTTGATAGTGTTCCAAATTGTGTTCTGAGGCATTAAATAAGTTCATACCTCTAAGAGCAGTGGATTTCTCCACACTTTTGCCAATTTAATATGTTGTCATATCCTTTGATCTTTGCTAATAGAGATTAGAGAGAAACTGGTATTTTTTTTTTTACATTTCTTTTTAGTGGGGTAGAGGATCATAAGCTACTTGGATGTCTTGTTTGAATTGTCAGTTCATCCCCTTAGTTTTTCTATTCAATTTTTGGCTTTTTTGGTTAATATGTAATACTTCCTAATAAATTAGGAAATTAACTCTTAGTAAGATAAGTTGCACTTTCCCCAGTTTTTAAAAACTGCTAATGACTTTATAGTCAACATGAGATCAGTCTGTTGTTTAGGGAGTTTTAAATTTACATTAGTTGAGATTTTTAGATTTGCTTTAATTGAACTGTCAGATTTTAGTACTTGGGAGGTTTTTTTCCTAAGTGCCCTGAAATAGCTTTACAAATACTGCAATTATCTGTTCCTTAAACCATTCCTTGGTGGAATTCAGTTGTGAATTGGGTCTTTATTTTTCTCTTTCTCTGTCTTGGCATATGTTGTGCAGATAGTGCTTTGGCCACTTTCTCTGTTGTCATTTTTCCTGTGATCATTCTGTTTTAGGTTTTCTACTTTTGGAATATTTTTGGTAATTTATGCTTTCCTAAGAATATCATCAATTTCATCATCTTCAAATATATAGAGAGAGTTGAGCAAAATAGTCTTCTAATTTCTTGTACATTAGGGGTTCTCAAACATTTTGATCTGAGGACCCCTTTAAATTAACCCTTAAAAATTATCAATTACTGCAAAGTACATTTGTATAGTTTATAGGTTCTGTGAGAAATTAAGACAGATAAATAATAACAATATTAACACTTTGAAAACCTGTTACATGAATAACATTTCTATGAAGAAAATCCCTGTATTTTCCAATGCAGAAAAATTTTCATGAGAAGTGTGGCATTGTTATACAATTTTGCAAAACTTTAACATTTGTCTAGGTTCTCATATCTCCTTGCAGTTAGTCTGCTGTGATACATTATTTTGGTTGAGGGTATATGAAGAAAATCTGCCCTTCAATGAATAAAGTAGGAAATGGTAGGAATATTTTAGTATCCTTCTCAGGTAATTGTGTATATTTTTCTACTACACCAGTAAAACTTGACAAATGTTAGTTGTAGTGAAGACTGAAAAACTCTCAGTGAACTTTTCATACTCAGTTACATCTAAATCCATTGGTATACACTGTTTTGAATGACTCTTTACCTATGCATAATTTTGTAGCATCTTATAGATTGTTTGGAAAATAGTGGTTTACTAAGTTTGCCAATTTTTCAAATGTTGACATATTTAATAATAGCAAAGACTCAAAAATCAGTAGTATCACCAGAAAAGTCCTTAAATATTGGCAAGTTTTCAACCTCACATTGGCAGATATGCCAACTTTTCCAAAATTATACTTTGTGTTAGAAAACTTTCATTTTTTATTGTCAACAAGTGCTATCATTTATTTTCTTTGAAATGACCAGCTTACTTCAGAGACTGAGATAATGTCTTATTATTTTTTAGATAATTCCTACCTGCCAAATACTCAAGTCTAAATAACCGTATTGTGTCCATTAGTCATTTTTTTTAGGAAAAAAAATGGATTCCATGAAGAAAATGTAACTAATTCTGCTTGCAACATGCTTCGGTCCTTGAGGCAACTACCATAATTCAGTATTCAAATATTCAATATTTGCTCTCAGATATATATTTAGTAATTCCAGCTTTTTTGGTTTTGAATAACTCAAAAAGTTAATTCAAAGTGGAGATACATACTTATTTTAACATTTTTCAGAGTAGGGAGTCAGTAGATGTTATCTAAAGAAATAATAGATAGAATATAAAATAAATTTACAAATAAGAATAGACATCCACACAAAACAATGAAAATATAATAAAATGACAGAATAAGCCCCAAACATATCCATTGTATCAATAACTGTAAGTAGACTGTACTCATCTGTTGAAAAATAAAGGTGCTCAGGCTGAAACCCCAAACAAAACCCCACTAAATATTATGTACAAGGGGGCATCTGAAAAATGATTTAAAGCTAAAGAAAAGAAACCAAAAAGTCAAGTCAGAAGTATAACAAGTAAAGTAGAAATAGGGTCTTAGTAGCAGACACACAGTTCAGGTGAAAAGCTATAGGCATCACAAAGATGGGCATGTGAAATAATAAAAGTGGTGGGTAAATCCACAGTGAAGACATAGCTATTAGGAATGTCTCCAAATAAGGAGCATTAACAGCCATAAACAAAACTACCAGGAATAAAAGGAAAAACAAACTCAGTCGTAGTGGACTTCATTTCACTTTTAAGCCATGAAGTTCCAGTAGACATAAAAAGGAACAAAATGGTAAGGTAGATCTTAATGATGTTAAATTCTCCATTCTGCAAATGGAGAATAAACCTCCCTTTGAGTCCCTATAGAGTTTTCACAAAACTGGCCATATGTTTGGCCATAGGTAAGACCTAACAAATTCCTATTGTAGACATATTTGTCATTCATTTTAGCCTGCCAGCAATAATTTCCTTTATAAGGTAAATACTGGTTACCTCTGCATTGTGTGTTGAAGGAGAACAAATGGGAACCTTTTTCTTTATACATTTCTGTTTTCAGAGTTTTTATATTATGTGTTGATTTTGTAATTTAGGAATTTTTTTTTAAACCTCATCTTTGAAGCCTCAATAACCAGTATATTTAGTTTATTGTATTCTTACAGTGTACTTAGTATCTACCACTTACCTAGTGTAGCCTTATGGGAAGGGAGGTAGTCAAGAAATACAACACCATCTGTATCTATAAAGAAATAGGTGAGATAAGCATGTTTGTCTAATTGTAAATCATGAGTAATTCTTGCCAAATACAGTGTTCTGTTCAAGTGATTTTAAATTACTGCCCTTGATCACAAATGTGCTAGATTAGTCCATGTGAGCATAATTAGGTATATAGTTATTCTGATAACATGTATCTGTAATTAACTTCATTTGTTTTGAGACTTTTATGGTTAGTTTGGGAGAATGAAATGATTGTAATTTCTGTTAGCATTGTGGACAACATTGATACCAGGTAAGTAGGTTTTAATTTTTAAAATTTGGACAGACTGAATAGGGGAGTTTTAATAGGTCATCTTTTATAATTACAGAAAGAACTGGTTGTCTTCATGGGCCGTGTTGCAGGGTTCATCTTTACTCTTTACCAAAACTCAGGGAAGCAGCACAAGTTGGGTAAGTATTATTTCTTCTCTTTGGAGACTTTTACATGTAAATTATGTAGCTGGTATTATAACTGAATTTCATGAAGTGTTCCAAAGTCATTCTACATACAGCAAGGGTGCAAGTTAAAGGAATTTATGTTTTCTTAGTTCAAGATGCCATTTGACTCAGAAAGAAGAGGACTAGTTAGAAAATTCTGATTAGTTGTCTTACCGAGATGAGCAGCTTCCCTTGTATCCTTTGAACTGAAGGGCTCTCCAGTGGGGTGCTCAGAGCAGATGGAGTGCTTGGGTCATCATCTGGGTGCCTCAGATTTCCCCTGATCTCGGAAAGGACAGCATTCTCCTGAAATCTTTCATCAGCCAAAATGGCATAAAGTAAGAAGGCAATTACCATTCATTTATATGGAGAAGTTTCTGAGCATTCCCAAATCCAAAAAGTAACTTCTCTTACTTAGGTTTTTCTGATATTTCAGGATACATCTTGCTAGTGGATATACAAAAACAATTGAGATAGAGCACAGATGCTCACAGACACAGTTCAGAGCTCTCACAGCTGGATGTTGAGATTCTGAGTGTAGTTCCTAGGGTAGGAGCTTGACAGGGTGCATGCTGCCTCTGTAACTAGATCTGTTGTAGGTGAAATGTAGCCTTTTTAGAGAATGAAATCAAATCTTACCTGAGGATGAGATTCAAAGGCTAATACTTGAGCCAAAAAGATAAAAATTGCTTATAGTAAAAATTACCCCTGAGTATCTCTTAGGAAGATGTTAGCTAGAAGTCATTCTCTAGCAGAGCCAGTTTTTCCCTTTGATGTTGGAAGAGACTGCTTTTCTTTCACTTGAGTTTGGAGGCCGTTTTGGAAGTATGATTCTTTAAAAAATTAGTTTCACAGTTAATGCAGAAACCTGTAATACCTTGATCCACTTGAAGAAATTGCAGATTCAAATCTTATACTCATTCCAGGAAATATACTCATTGAATGCTGAGCAGAATGACCCACACTATTTGAAGTTGTTTTTTAAAAATTATTAATGCTTTGTGTGTCTATTTTTGCTTCATGGATTGATAAAATCAAGTAAATGAAATGTACAGCATACAGGTCCACTGTACAAGATGAATTTTGCACAGATGCTGTACCATCCAGTGAGCCTTTCCTTTTCCTTTAGTATACATATTTTCCAGTTGTTTTCTGGAAAATACTAGTTTTTTGATGAATTGTTCTATCTGTAGCATAAAGTACAATTGCTTTTTTATTACTTCATTATACCTATTTGTTCAACAGACATAAAAGCCTGTTATGTTTTGAGCATTGTGTTAAGCTTGGGAGTTGAGAAGTAAATAGCATGGTCTCTGTCTTCATCACGTACAGTGTAAAGGGAAGACCAACAGTTACAGTGCAACATGACATATATTATGCTCCCTTTTCCCAATATCGTTCATCATATTCCTTAAGCTTGTTAAAATCACCCCACAAATATCAGTTGTTATTCATGTTTTCAAATTTCTAAAAACAGCCCTCCTTTTTTGACCAGATAATTCATTGTTATGGGGGCTGTCCTGTAAGTTGTAGGGTGTTGGGTAGATGCCAGTAGCTTCCCCACCTCCAGTGTGACAACTAAGAATGTCTCCAGACATTGCCCCATGTCCCCTGGGGGACGAAATTGTCTCTGGTTGAGAACCACTATTCTAGAAGAAGGGGAAGGCAAGCTGGATGGCCGGGCCACTCCCAAGAGAAGACTTAGAAGGGGATATCAGGGAACATTGCCCAGAAGGTCACAAAGAGGAAGCTGAAGGATTTCTGAGTAGGGGGCTAAGCAAGATGATGGGGGACCAGATGTGACCCCTCCACATTACCCCTCATCTTCTGCTCTGATTAGGCTAAGACAGCCTGTTTAATGTAAGTTGTCTAAAGCATTCATCTTGAAAACAAAACATGAATTTATGTAATAAAGTCAGAAAATACCCTGAACTAAACACTAAGGCCTTTGCGAAAATACTTGAAAGTTTAGCTTTGTTTGTGTTGTCTCTGGTTGTAGAATTGTATTTTGTCCTTTTGGTTCCATAATGCTTTTTCTCTTGTGTGTGATTTTGCCATTGTGCATTGTTCTGACATCGTCATTTTCTTCCCTTTTTCCATCAAGTCATTCTGCCAACAGGGCTCAATCTCTGAGCTCTTGCTTTCGCTGCTTTCTTCTTGGAAAAATTCTGTCAGGTGGTGGCCTGCATATGTAAAGTCTGATCCAGTTTCCGTCGTCACTATGTGTGTTCTTGCTGCATGCCCCTTTCCACAATAATTCTTTTTCTTTGCCATGAATACATTGGAATACATTGGAGAGATTATTGCAGTAGAGAAAAGTGGACTAGATTTTGAAAAAGAATGAATAACACAAAATTTTATCAACCATATCAAATGCATTTTTACTAGCATTCCGCATTGTGTCATTGTATGTCTTTTTGGCTGCTGTATCTTATTTGATTAGTTACTTGTGTCTTTGCTTACAGCTAACCATCTGCAGAGCATGTAATTACAAGTTAAATTGGTTTTTATCTCTTTGATAATGTATATGTTTAAGTTTTATAGCTTTTGAGTTCTATCATTTGTGCGTCTTTTGAATGGCAAAAGCTACTTAAGAAGGCCAAGACTTTGTAGAACAGTTTAAATTTTCATTATTTTTATTGTTATTTTTATCATGATTTCACTAATAAAATTCCACATAATAGTCTAAATTCTGTTTTGATTCCTTTAATAAATTCCATACAATTGAATTCTGTTGTGTTATAACAAGTACATTGTTTAAGTCCACCTTGCTAGCTGAAAAGATGAAGTGAAGGGGAACAGATGAAGTTGAACTGGGTATTAGATGTGAACCTACTGAGCAGAGTGAATAGTGAATAAATTATCACTGATGGGTAAGATCCATTTCCAATGACAAACATAATTTGACTTGAAAATATTTTAACAAATGAAATTTACTGTAATGAATCTTTATGACCTTAAGATTATAATTCATCAGACCTTAAAGACCTATAATTCATCAAACCTTTCAGTAGAATAAGAATATTATTTTCTAATCTTAGTTAACAGACTAAACAAAAATTTAAGTTAACGGTGGCAAGATACAGAGTAAGTCTATATTTAAAGTAAATTGTCTACTCCTTGCTAATCTTTTCCTTATCTGGTTAACAAAATATAATCGCTAGCTAAGTGCTTTTTTTCCTCAAACCGCCCATATCAACTGTCTTCCTATTCTTTTCACAGCTGCTCATTAAATTGCTGAGGCTTTATAGCATCTGGCTCTAGTTACAATTTCCAACAAAGAGGGAATAAAAGAACATGGGGCTAAGAGTTTTCTGTTTTTACAAGTTAATGTTAGCTGTTGACAACATAAGTAGTCAATAAAGAAATAACTCTTGAAAGCACAAGATCAGTTTAGGGAATGTTTACAATAGGTGGAAAAACATTTGTTATTTGCCAAATATTATTTATATATAAATAAGAATATATTGGTGCCTGCCTTTTTGAGCACACTATTTTCCATAGTCATACGTAGTCTAGGATAAATTCCAAGAAATGACATTGCCAAGCCAAAGGATACATGTATTTGTAAATTTGCAAATATAGTAGTACCAACTTTCCCTCTCTTGAGTCACTCTAATTTATACTTCACTTGCAAATGAGGGGCTCCATAGGCCTCACAAACAGTTTTTCATCAAGCTTTTGGATTGTTTTTCCTACATGGACAGGTAAAATATGATTTTAGTGTGGCTTTATTTTGTACTTTTCCTACTAGGATTAAAAGTTGAACCATTTTGTTTCCTTTCCTAGGAAACATATATTCATGTCTTACATTTTTCAATTTTAAAGTAGGAATTGTTATTTTGTAATATAGAAAAAGATTTGAGGTTATCACTTATTTGATTTATTGTTAATATAAAATTGGTCTTAATTCTTTTTGAATCTGCACATGTAATGTGAATATAAAATAAAGATTTTTTCCATTTCTCTAAAATAAAGTTTGGGAGTAATCAATCCAAACCAGAGTTCACAGTGGATCTTAAGGGAGCGACAATTGAGATGGCTTCAAAGGATAAATCCAGCAAAAAGAATGTATTTGAGGTAATAAATTTTTTTCCTAAGTATAACTGACACTCTTAACCATGGTAATTGGATGTTCTTTTTTTGAGTTGTTTTGGGAAATTCTGTCAGTGTGACTAGTTAAGGTAAAGTTGGTCATTACGTCAGTTTATATCATAATTTCAAAAGTGGTATAAAGATCTGGACTCATTTGCATAAAATTTTGAATCTCAGACTATATACTACAAACCTTTGTTCTATAAAATCTTGCCTTTTCCCAGCAACAATAAAAATGGTTTACTTTCCTTTACCTACCAAATATAATATTGAAAAATAAATTAAAACTGTTCCATTTTGGCATTAAAAACCCTCCACAGTAATATATGATTCTGTATCAGTTATTTATTACTGTATATCAGACTATCCCAAATTTAGTAGCTTACGGAAAGAGCCATTTTGTTTGCTCAGCTTGGCCTGCACTGAACTAAGCGATTCATCCAGTCTTACCTGGGACCATTCACGAGGTGTCAGTCAACTAGGGCTTGACTGGGCTACAAGATCTGGGTAACATGGCTTGTGTTGGTAACAGCTATGGGCCCAGCCTCTTTCTCCACAGGGCCTGTCACTCTCCAGGCGGCTATTCCAGGCTTCTTCACTTGGCAAGGTCAGGGTTCCAAGAGGAACCGGCAGGATTTCTGCAGAGTCACCCATCGGTGATTCTGCTGGCTAAAGCAAGTCAGAAGGCCAGCCAGGTGTTAGGCCTTTGGAGCTGGAGTCTGTCTGTAAGAGGAGTAGCAAAGGGATGCTGAGGGCTACATCTACAGAGACTGGTGGGAGTTTGAAGATGGCATTCGCAGACTGCCTTTCGTTATAGCTTCATGGCTCAGTCCTTACCTGTCTTGGTGTCTAGGCAGGTTGGATTAGTTGCTGTTTTCCCAGATTTTCCTGCCTCTATGACTTTTTCTCTCTGTTATTCTGCTGTGAGGACCCATGCCAGTCTCCCCTTGTCAGATGTTACTCATCTTCCTTGACCCGTAAAAAACATTGCCACCACACTGATGCTTCGCTTTTGTGCATGCTTTTAAAATAGCATTTATTTTAGTGTAACTTGGGTTATCATTATCTGTAAGTTATTTCCTCCACTAGATGACTAAAATGTTTTTTGTCTTTTTTAAAAGCAGAGAGACTGTATTTTTCCTCATCTTTAAGTAAGAACCTCCAACAGAGTATTTATGTTTAGTGGATATTCAGTAGTGGCTGACTGGCTTGACCCACTCTTTAGAAAGAAGTACAAGAAAGGACCCCACTGTTCCCTGTAGTAGCTTTGCAGTTTTAATAAGTGATTCTAGAATGAAAAGGATTCCATGGTCAGATAAATTTGGGAAATGGTTTATATTTTATTCTGCTCAGAAAATCACAGTGTGGAATCTCAAATCCCTGAGAGGTCTTGGAGATAATCTTATTTAACTTCTTTCAGTCCCGTATTTCCCAAATTAATATTCCTGTAACTGGGTTTTTTTTGAGGGGGGTGATACCTTTTTTAAACATTAGTTTGGGAACTGAGTTTGCAGCATATGTCTCAGAATGTCATTTGGGAAACACTGCCGTATGGCTGTATGTTCCTCTAGGGAAAAAACATATCAGTTACCAACCTGAAAATGGGAGGAATGCTTTCTCCAACCACCTCAAAATTCTTCCTCAGTTAAGGATAAGAAGCTCTGAACCAAAGAGATTATACAAAAATCAGTTGTTCCCTTCCGAAGAATAAAACATAATACCCTTACCTGAGTTAGCTTATGATCTCACACTTAATTTAGTTAACTTTTCTGCCCAGAAGTGATGTGACAGTTATTGTCTGTGCCCTCTTTGTACTAAGCCATTATATTTGCCTATCAAATAGGAAATAATGAGTCTCTTTGTATATTTGCCTACATTTGTTTTTTAGCCACAGATAAATAATTTCTTAGATTTATGTAAAAAAATCACAGATTTTATTTCTTTACATATGAATAATGTTTCAGTTCTGATTAAAATGCGCAGATTTGGTACTGAACTTATTTTTTAATGATAAAGCATACTAGATTTCAGGCAAGTTTTATGGCATTTGTGTGATGGAGTTTGGGACTGGAGATTATTAAATTTGCATTGAGAATTTACTGTGAGAAAAACTTTGTATTATAAAATAATTCAGGTGGTGTTATTTTACACTAAAATAAAAGATACTCCATCGCTGTTCTGTACTTTAACCTTTTGTCGCTTAATATATGTCACCTAATCTGGTGGTTTTATAGATTTTGAATTAAATGTATTTATTTGATTGAGAGCACTAATCATACTTTTTTTTTCCTCTCCTTTTCTAAAGCTGAAAACCCGTCAGGGAACAGAATTGCTGATTCAATCTGATAATGATGCTGTTATTAATGATTGGTTTAAGGTTCTTTGTAGTACCATCAATAATCAGGTATGTTTTTGACATAGGTAAATTTTCTTACTTTAGAGCTGTTTTTCTTTCTGGCTTTCTAATTAGTTATTGCATATCTAGTTTCCAATTTTTATGTAAAAACCACTTTTAAAATAATATTTTGAGAGATGTGGGGAAGACAGTGGTCAATTTAGCAATTCCCAGAGGCTGGTGAATGATTTAACATTGTCATTTATGTAATGTCTGCTACCAGTTGATTTAACAAAATTTTCACATGAGGCATTGGTCTGAAAAGAAATTGTTCAAGAGGAAGGGACAATCAGACTGTGAGAGTGCACTGTATTTATTCAGAGGGAATAGCCCTTTTTAGTGGAAACAGGTCCAAGGCCAAATTGTGAAATCAGTGAATCTGTAGTCTACTCATCAGCATGTTTTCTGTCCTAGTGACACCTCACTAGCTTACCCTCCCCCTCCCCCAAGGTGTTCCCAGGTGTTCTGGCTCTTCCCCTCCCCCCATCAGGTAGGTGTTCAGTATCCTCATGCTTCTGGTAAATTTCTTCTTGTATATGTAACAACCAAATAGAACATCAGATTGACGTTCTGCAGCTGTGTTAGAACAGAAGTATACAACCAGGAGCTGTGCTTTTTCAGACTATAGTCTCTGCCCCCCTCACCATATGGGGACATGGCTCATGGTTAGGATCATATGTTGGTGACAAAAGCAGAAACTTACAGGAGTATGTTATGGTTTTAAACAAAAGAGAGACAGGAAAAAGTTGGGAAGCACCAGCTTTAGAGAGAGAAACTTTAGAGGTGAAGCCTCATTATTAAGAAGGTTTGTGGTCTTACCACAGTATTCTACCTCTATGGACCTCAGTTTTTTAACTAGTAAAATAGAAGTTAGATTCGATTATCTCCAAGTATTCTTTTCAGCTCCAAAATTTTATGATTCACTTAGTTCAAAGTAACCAGACTTGGAATGAATATTCTTTAGGTCTTCCTCCTCCAACTTTTACCTCTTCTAGCACATTATTCACCAGTCTATGTATATATTCTTTCTTTGCAGCTTGTAATATTGTATGATATTTCTGAATCTTGTTGCTTCTTTTTCATTTATTTCTGAAACTAGGGTTGGGCCTTTAAACATTTATAGTAAAGAATTTGCCTTATTTCATCTCATCTTCCACCAGTCTATTCTTTTTTTGTTGTTAAGGTATCATTGATATACACTCTTACTAAGGTTTCACATGAAAAACATTCTGGTTACTACATTCACCCATATGATCAAGTCCCCCCTCAAACACCCCACTGCAGTCACTGCCCATCAGCGTAGTAAGATACCACAGAGTCACTACTTGTCTTTTCTGTGCTATACTGTCTTCCCCGTGACCTCCCCACACACACACACCATGTGTGCCAATCATAATACCCCTCAATCCCCTTCTCCCTCCTTCCCCACCCATCTTCCCCCACCCTTCCCCTTTGGTAACCTCAAGTCCCTTCTTAGAGTCTGTGAGTCTGCCCCACCAGTCTATTCTTAATACCATTGCTCTATGAAACTTCCTACTGCCAATTTTATAATCCTCTCCTGCTCAGAAACCTTCTGTGACTTCCATTCAAATTCAACAACTTGAGCCCAATCTATCTTTTCAAATGGCTCTAGGCATGGTAATCTGTGACTGCTTTCAGAATAAACGTGTGAGTACTGCATATACTGGGAGGTACGACCGCATGCACTCAGACACTGTACCTTTCCGTATGGCACTCACAGTCAGAGACAGAAGATTGCTGAGGACAGACATCTGAGCAGTTAATATAATGAAATGTGATGATGTTTATGATGGCAAGGGATGTATAAAATATTATAAAACACTGATTAGGTGTAGGGGTTAGGGAAGGCTTTGCAGAGAAAGTGTTTTGTTTTTAATTGAAGCCTACAGGATTAGGAAATAAGCCAAGTGAAAAGAGAGGAACATTCTATTAACTGTAAAAATATTAAAATACGCTGTATATAAAATGGCAAGAGATAGGAATAAATGTAGCAAGAGATGTGTAAGATTTCTGAAGGGAAAACTACAAAACTTTATTGAGAGACATTGAAGAGAACCTAAATTAAATGAGAAGTATATCATGTTTGTGGATTAAGAGATTCAATAATATAAAGATACAATATTCTTCAAATAACTTATACATTTATAGATTTGAGATTATTTGAATCTCACTCAAAATCCTAGCAGGTTTTCTGGTAGAACTTGACAGACTTACTCTAAAATTCATGTAGAAATGCAAAGGGCTAAGAATATTCAAGACACTGTAGAAGAAAAATGTGGAAGGACTTGCTTTATAAGATGTCAAGGCTTCATAAAGCTGTATTCATTAATGCAATGTATCCATCTTGGGATAGACATACAGACTGTGGCACAGAACAGAGAACCCAGAAACAGACCCACATGCTGCTGACACCATAGAGAAATAAGTTAGAGTAAATGAGAATGAGTGGTGCTGAGACAGCAGGATGGCCATCCTTACTCTGTGTACCAGAGTGAGATCTGGGTGGAGGAAGGCCTCACTGTGAAGGGCAAAGCAATGTTTTAGCTCTGAGAACTCAGTCCAGTTGTTTAGCCTGTAAAAATTGTCTTGGTGAAGCCTCAGATGAACTCTAGGGTTTCTTTCAATTCTCATGTCCATCAGTCTATGAGGAATGCTTAACTATGGACCAAAAGGGTAATTGAAAAAGACATTTGGTTTGAAAACCTATCGTTCCATTGGCTGGTTAGCTGTATCTTGTACTGTTACCACAGAACATAGTGCCATCGTGTTTTGTCACCATAGACTGTAGCCTGACCCATTAACTGTTGTTTCTGTCACTCATATGCTGTTGATCAAATAAGGCAGGATAGCCTCATCATCAGTGTAAACCCATAATCCTGTGAATTATCAGTAATTTTTTCTTTTAAAGTTTAGAATTAATGCCATATGCCATAGAGGGGAAATTTTTTTTTAAGATTTATCATATATCTAAATCATATATATACTATATACTAATTGGTTCCCTAAAATCATTTGGAAGAGTCAGTTACTGATCATTCTGACAATATGTCATTACATCTATCTAAAGCATTATTGAAAGTAATACGTGTTTGGAAACTCTGATCAACAGACACTAGAAACTGATGACGCAGCTGAAGAGGAGGTACCAGACTCACCAGGCACAGAAAAGCACGATAAAGAAAAGGACCATAAGGATCCTAAAAAACTGCATTGTAAGTCTTTCTTTCTCTATTTTGCTAGTGTTTTGGTGAGTGTATTCTCTCAACTTTTCAAAGATTTAGGAAATATATGTATATATATAAAAGCTGAGTGGAATCTCCAGTGTGATAAAGTTTTAAAATTAAGTAATTGCGATCTCAGAGTTTCAGTACTCTCTCTCCTTTGTAACACATTGTCATTTTCAGCCTCCCTGTATGCATCCCTAGAGCATCAGGTTAATTTTAAGATACTGTGATACTTCAAGAGAAAAAATATATTAGAACATGTTTCTGTTGTAGTCTCTCTAGGAAGCTGAACTTTATTGATTTAATATTATATAATTGCTGTTTAATATTCTAGATAGAATCTGATAGTTAAAGTCAAAAGTTCTGGGGTTTGTACCATCTCTCCATCCTGGATACCAGGCAGCCATCTGTGGACCAGAAGATGCCTGCCTGCAGGAGCTGCATGCGTTCATATCTCCAGATCATATGTACATAAAGGACTGAACTAAAGCCAGCAATTTTAAGAGTAACGTTTTCTAATGCATGCCCCTGAAAATAACAGTGTTTAAATAGGCCATTAGCTATGACTCAGAACTTTGTTAAATCTCTTAACAAATTCACATTTAACTGAGAATTTCTTAGTCTTTAAATAATCTGAATGATTAGAAAATCAGTTCTAAGTTTGTTCTCCTAAATTCTAATGCAGTTCAGGCCTGTTACTGACACTGTCACTGTAAAACAGTGTAAACTCATGAAAGTTTGATCATTTTAATTCTCTGTTGATACAGTGTTTGTGCTCTCAACTTTCCTCAAGTGTAGTTATTTTCAAGAAATTTACTTGTTGAATTTTTGTAACTAACCAAAAAAGATATCAGGACTAAGGGCCATGTAGAACATTTTCTAGGTGGTTCCATTCTTAGTTCAGAGACAGATACCATGATGAGACTTAGTCTTGACTATAAATAATTGTGCTGGATGTGTATATAATTCCTAGTTCAGTAAGGATAGGGGCCTTTTTGTTTACGGTTTGTGAATTGGTTTTTTTGGCTGGTCATTTTATTTTCTAAAATTGATGGAGCACCATACACAAATTGTATTATTTAAGAAAAACAAGTTGTATTATTTAGAATAACTTTGGAATATCTTGGCAGATATACCAAAGAAGGTACAGTTTATGGTTAGTGTTTAGTAATAAAAATGCCTGGTTTTGTTCGGCTTATCCCTTTGAAATTGGATCTGTGTTTGATTCTTCACATGCTACTCTTAAACTATATTAAAGTTAGAATAACTGAATTTATACTGTGATTTTTACATATGAGCTTAATATTAATATGTTTTGAGTGCTAGGTGGGGGAACCTTTATCAGAAAAGTTTTTATTTTATGAAATGCTTACTGTCTTAAGCCACGAAAGTGCCTAGCATGGATTCTTCAGAACAGAAGAAAACCAAGAAAAACTTGAAGAAGTTTCTTACACGACGCCCCACTTTACAAGCTGTTCGTGAGAAAGGTTATATTAAAGGTAGGTAGAAGTGATGTTTGTAATGATGACTTTGGTCAAAATCAGAAATAAGATATTTTAAATGAAAAACTGAAAAAACTTCCAAACAGTAAAAATGTTCTCATTATTTATTCATAGAGTTATGAGGTTCAGTGATTAAAAATCATTTGAGTAAAATTGATTTTTTGAAGAGTTTAAAGCATTGAGTAAGGCATAAACACAAGACTTTAGTTTTTAGGAACTCTGACCAAAGGAACTACCCAGATGCGATGGACGGGTGGCAATTAGGTGACATGACAATAAAGATTTTTAGTGTTGAGATGCATATACCAGAGGAAATTTCGATTAAATGATCACTGACATGTAGAAAGAAAGAAAAAATACTGAACAATTTTCATTAATGTTAGCATGTAGTTCTCATTTAAGGTAATTTTAAAATTAGTATTAGGCATTTTTTCCCAATTTATACATTTGTTATTTCATTTGTAAGTACCCTAGAGAACTAAAAGGATCTTAATAAGAAAGTATTCTGTAAAATCACATATACTTGTATATACCTTAGTTCTTACAAGTATGTTTGATTCCAAAGGTGAAACTTTTGTAGTACATGACTCAAAACTGTGACATTTATTTGTAGATAAAGCTATAGGTAAATATGTCTTTGATTGTGAAGTTAATGACAAAAACCAACACTGAAACATCTGTTTGCAAAGCATCTAAATTAAAATACACAAATGGATTTCATTAAAAAGATATTTAAAGCTTCTAAGAAGACTTCAGTTAATTAAGTGATTCAAATTAGCAACCTTAAGTATTATAAACAGGTACTCCCAGGTAATGGGTATGAATTTTGCATATTGAGTTTAGAACCTTAAAAAAAAAACTAGCAAATATATGCATAGAAACTTCTGCTGCTGATTTGTTCATCAGGCCTTTTCATTGAGAAATATGAACTGTTGCCACTTTATGATATTACTCATCACTTCAAATATTTTGTTTGTTTTCTTGAATATTTAGCACTAATGTGGCATTGCATAACTGTTGGGTTAAAAGATTAATAGAACAGCTTTTGAAATATATTTTGTGAAATGAAGTGTTAGCACATGATGGGGTGTGCACATGCTTGTTTTAATAGTTCAGAATATATTCAGGGATTTACAAGTGTGAGGCATGAGTCTAGGTGCTGTCAATACCTGTTGGTGTTTGAGAATTACAAGTTCCCTGCCCTCACAAAACTTACATGACATGGGGACTGGCAACGTTGTTTAAAGTGGAGATGACTGCTGTGAAGAAACGCTCATAGTAATAAAATAGAGAGTGACTGAACTGGGTTACCTTAGACAGGCTGGTCAGAGGGATTTCCTAAGGAGATGACATCTTAGCCGAAGCCAGAAGTAACAAAGAGCTAAATTTGGAGGAAGATAGATCTGGGTAAAAGGAGTGGAAAGTAAAAAGGCTCTCAGGCAGAATGAGTTGTGGTGTTCATGGAGTTTAGTAAAGAAGGGAAATTGTTTGAAATGAAATTGGAAGGGGTATGCACAGTGCAGATCATGCAAGGCATGAGTCATGGTGAACAATGCCTGAGTGCCCTGAAATGTCTTCCGTTGCACTATGAATGCTTTAGCCACTTTGTGATCCAAATTTTAGCAAGGTGGTTCATTAAAAAAAAAAAAAAATCTCTTTCAGATCAAGTGTTTGGATCTAATCTTGCTAATCTGTGTCAGAGAGAGAATAGCACAGTGCCAAAATTTGTGAAGTTATGCATTGAACATGTTGAAGAATATGGTAAGAAAATGATTTTTTAGTGTTAAGCACCCTAAACCATTTTTCTGCATTAAAATCCCTAGGATTTTTTTGATTTTTGAGTGATGCAACCAAAAGTTCTTTAGAGTCACAAGACAGTAAGAAAAGCATCTTGTTTGCAAAAAACTGACATGCTCGTACCTGTTTTAAATTCAGACCTTTGCAGACGTCCGTTAAACGTTGTTCACTTCTGGTTGATGAAGTGTATAACTTTCTTTGAAGCCATTTGAAATTGACATTTGCTTAAATGAAGGAGTGGTGATTGAGAAACTGAGTTTATTAGTGAGTGATTTGACAGCGTGGAAGACTGGAGGTTGTGTTTACTTTCCAAGAGAAAGTTTTCTTATGTTTATAATAAAAATGAAATGATGTTTAAAAACTGTTAAATCAACTGTAAAGTGTCTAAATAGACAAATCCTTTTTATTTCATTTCCTGCTGAAGAAGCCTTAAACTGATTTCTATTTTGATTAATTTTAACATGTTTATAATATTTATACTAATTTTGTATAAACTAATGAAATCATGACTGTAAATACATTTACTTGTATCTCTATCATGAAAATCATCTTCTACAATTAAAATATTTGCATGATTTGTAAATTTCTGCCAGTGTTAGATCTCATCTCTGACGTGTCTCGTCAACATGACAATAGAGACACCATGACTTTATTTAAAGTTATAGGAATAGCACATTAATGTGTTTTGTTAAATGTGTACATTATCATTTAGTGAGTATTTGAATTTTTTTAGGCTTAGTTGTATGAATTTCAAATGATTCTATCCTGCATGTAAAAGAAATTAATAAACTATGTAAAATTATCAATTGTTTTAATAGAACTATTATTTTAGTTGCTAGCTTATATTAAGTTTGTTTATTACAGGCATTTAATATGACAAACCTGTTTAAGGGTGCTTTTTTAAATAAGTATATTTACATTATAAAATGGCATGCAGAAAAAATGGGTGGGCTGATTTTATCTGCTGGCTTCCTTTACTTTCTGAACGATCCCCAGGTGCAGAAGTTTATCTTAAATTATTAGTATTTCAAGTTTAATGAGATGATTTCCTTGAGTTGATCCATAGCCTACATGGTAATAGAGCAGAATTGTTGCTGTGTATTAAACAGAATCCAGAGTGTGTCTCGGTGTTAACACCTCTCTCACTGCCAAGCATCTGTAAAAAGCCATTAGAGGAAGAGAGTATTTGCTCATTTGATTTCAAATGAGAATTAATGAATAAGGATTCTGAAACATGCAAGCATCTTTAGGAGAGACAAAGAGGTACTTTATACGTAAAAATATTTGTCTCTTAGGTTTGGATGTTGATGGGATATACAGAGTAAGTGGCAACCTTGCGGTAATCCAGAAACTGAGATTTGCAGTCAATCATGGTAAGATCATATTCTCTGTTGTTATATCCAAAAAAAATAACTCATAACTTTTAATTTAAAAAAATTTTCTATCCATACTGTGTTTCAGATGAGAAATTGGACTTGAATGATAGTAAATGGGAAGATATTCATGTCATTACTGGAGCACTCAAAATGTTTTTTCGAGAATTACCAGAACCTCTTTTTACATTTAATCATTTTAATGATTTTGTTAATGCAATTAGTAAGTATGTCTTTCCACTCAGTATTTTTTCCCAGATGTTAAAAATCCTCTAACGATTAAGCCACTACATTCTGTTTGATCTTTGAGTTTTTCTGAAAGTTTTACTCCAGAAATTTAAAATGTGACCACCAGATGTCACTGTGTATTACCAAATATTAGGTCCAAAATATGTAACTGCTTTCAGTTTCCTGTAAAATCTCTAGTTGTTAATCCTTTTTCAGAACAAGAACCAAGACAGCGAGTCCCTGCTGTTAAGGACCTAATCAAACAGTTGCCAAAGCCATATCAAGATACAATGCATGTTCTTTTTAGACATCTCAAAAGGTAAGAGGCTCACAAGAAAGAAATAGTAATTAGAGGGAAAAGGAAAGAGAGAGAGAGAAACGCAGTTAGGAGATGTGATGTAGAACCCGGGGTTGCTCAGACTCTGGTTCAGAACCTAGCTGTGCTACTTGAGCTCTTTGCAACTTGAAAAAAGAGAACTCCTTTGGACATCAGTTCCTCATAAGCAGAATAGTTTCGTATAAAGAATACATTAAAGTAAATATTATATCTGAAACATATAATGCCTACCTAACACATGTTCAGAAATTGTTGCTAAAGTCAATTAATATGAAGATGAGACTGGTATTAAATAAGGAATATTAAATTACCTTAAAATAAAGCCCTCATGGCTATACTTTCCTTCTAATAGAAAGACCACCAGCAACTACAATTATTACAGTGAGAAGTTTTTTTTTAAATAGCATGAATTGAGTAGAACTGCAAGTTTAATCTCTGTGCCCTACTGAAAATTTTTTCCCATATCAACTTAGAAATCATTATTATCTGAATTGTAACTCACTTAAGCCTCTGTCTTATTTTAAACACTAAGCTGAAATATCACACATTTGAAGTTTGTTAGAGTATGTGTAATCATGCCTTTCAGCTGTGTTTACCCAAAGCTCACATGGCTTTTGGACTGAGTTCTGTTAGGTTAAGTAGTTTATATGGGCCTTAGGAAAATGAGCATTAGTTCTCATTTCTAAATGCAAACTATGTTTATAATACGAGGTGAAGAATTTTGCCTCTACAATTTTTTTTATTTTTTATTTTTGTATGATATTTAAAATTTTTCTCTTAACTGTTTTTTTCCCCTTTAGAGTTATAGAAAATGGAGAGAAAAACCGAATGACCTATCAAAGTATAGCAATTGTTTTTGGCCCCACTCTATTAAAGCCAGAGAAAGAGACTGGTAATATAGCAGTTCATACTGTTTACCAAAATCAGATTGTAGAATTAATTCTTCTGGAACTAAGTTCCATCTTCGGACGTTGATTCTTATTGAAGACAACCTGTGGAATAGAAGCTGGATTCCATCAAATTTTAGATCCTTATACATGATGTATTTTATTTTTGGACCAAGCAATGACTCTTTGACTTTGCACTTTTTGGAGGGATGAGAAGGGAATGGGGGAGTCAAGATACGTGTTAGACCCTAATATTTGCTGCTTTGTTGCAAGTTCATTAAGAACTGTGTGTAATTTTGAACTAATTTTATCCTTAATGTTTGCATTTCATACTCTGAATTTCAGTAAAGATCAAAACTTGCAATTCTAACCAGTCATACACACTGGATGATTTGGTAAGAAAACTACTTATTTTTTTCCCTCAAACTGGATAATGTAGAATTTCTTAAGATTTGTTAGATTCATCACTTGATAGAACAATACTTACTATTAGTTATTTTGAAAACACTCTTGGGCATTCTAAACAAAATGAAGTATACCCCTTTTGAAACCTGCATGTTTCTTTTTCAGGGTTTCTGCATGCAGTGGCAGTCTAAGTGCTAAAATTCATTGTAACCCAGATATAATCCCTTGATGAAGGCTTGCTGTCTTTTACTGTGTTACACAGCATCCTTTGGATATCTTAGTGGCTTGTTGGGGCAGCACACTAATATTACTTAAACACTGTGATATACTGGAGTTCAATTTAGCGTTAAGTCAGTTCAGGGTATTTTAGGCTGTCTGTGCTACGCTGATGTGTAGCTTAACAATCCTAATTATATCTAGTGCCATACTGAGTTCTTGGTATGACCCTGTGGAAATAGACATTATTTGATGTGAATATATGCTAAGGACTTAGTGACCTTTAGCTTATGTATATAATTATGTTGTATAGTCTCAGAGGACATTCTAACCCTACATTTCTAATCGTGATATTGGTAATCTTTTCCATGAATATTAGGTTACCTCCAAATATAGGCTGTTATTTGAGAAAATTAACTGTGTGCACTTTCAGATTTTAATTACATTTACAGGCAAATCACTGTAATGCAAATGGTACTGGAAAAATACTGAATAGACTTGCTCAATGGTAAATGCACTACAAGAGGAACCTTTAGGTTATTTAATATGTACAGAATACATTAGAAAAATTTATTACAGAATTCTAACTCTGCAGTATGAATAGTGGAAAACCATATGTAAATTAGATGGATGTCAGATGGAAAATGACATTGTTAAATTCAAGAATTTCTTTTTACATTACTAGTGTAGATTGATTTGTATAATAAAACAGGGTTTGGAAGGTTTTGTTACAGAGAGCATGGTCTGTTGAAGATATTTTAAAAGGTATTTTTCTAGATTAATTGCTGTATATGAAATGTCTAATCTAAATAAAGAAAACTATAAGAGGTTTAAAGATTTTTCCATTGGAAATGTGCATTTTGGTTTTTGATTTTTTTGTTTTCGCAGTTACTGGCATACTGTATACCTCATTTTAAAAAATTAACTGAATCCACTGTTTTCTGTGGCAAATATATTTTCCTCATTTCACACCTTATCTGCTCCCCACCCTGTCAATACCTCCTCCCCCACCAACCCTAGTTTTTATTTCTTTATTACTATTTGAAACTGAATGATTTATAACCAAGACTCTTTTTCTTAGAATTGCATTTATAATTTATAGATTGCTTTCCTTGGTAAACAAGTGTTTTTTTTGTATGATCTGGCAAAAACTCCTTACCTGAGTTTGTTGTAAAAATAATTACTTGTTGTTGTGATCTTGTTAAATTGATAACAAACCAAGCTACATGATAGCTGTGGGAAAGCAGATTTTTTGGGCAGGGAGAAAAAGCCCCCAAATAAGAATGTTTGTATTTGCCTAATGATGTCCTTAACGATACAGTATGCTTTAGGACTGGCCTATATAGTGAATTTATGCCAGGAAAACAACTAGATTCAAATCAATGATGTTCTTCTCTTGGTAGTTATGAACATATCATAGATTTAAATTGTCCTGTGTTTCTTGTTTCAAAGTACATATGCATGTATATGAAGTATTAAATGTTTTTTAGTCTACAGCTAATCAGTTTATTGTAATACTGTATGTCAAGACAGTGAGATCAGTGTCTTGTGTTTTCATCCTTTGTGAATTAAAAATTCTCACTTGTTTTTTGTAGTAACAAATCCAGTAATATTTTCCTGTTTTGACATTTTTATTTTTAGTAGAAAATATATTAAAGAGTGAAATAAATTGTCAGCTGGATTTCATTTACTAACAGGCCTTCCTTCAGAATGTCATTAAAAAAAGTAGTCAGAAATTCAAAGAACAAGAATGTTCCAATATGTTAGTACATTTCAGTTAGAAGAAAAATACTTATTTAAATTTTACAGCAGTAAGAAATTTTACCTTTTACTCGTGAAAGTTACTATGAAAAATCTGAAAAAATCATGCTGCCTTTTAGACTGAGGCAAATCAATAGATATTTTTTTCTTACATGAAAAGCACAAATGGAATGATTCAGCCAAACTTTGGGCTTAGATGTGTCACACACACACACACACACACACACACACACACACACACACACACACGGGTATGCAAATGTGTGTGCACGCATGCCAAATGAAAACTCATAAATAACAATATAATGGCAGATACCTGGAGACATTTATACTGTTCAGGTTTCATCCCATGCTGCTTTGTAAGCCTGTAATATTAGATGTGAAGATAGTGGGAGGAAAGAGAGTTTATTCCCGAACTGTGCCAAGAGATTTTTTTCCAGCTCATGGGAGAGACTTCTAATTAAACATTTAAAGTGAACATGTAGCTTCCCATGACACTAATTTCTGCAACATATTTAGACATTTAAAAAATACACAGAGGAGTCTACAATGTGTCGTTTCAGTAAAGAAGAAAATAAATCAATTGGGCGTCATGTGCTCACTGGTCTGATAAAAGTCAAATGTGCAAATATTGCATCTATATGGAAAATTGAAAATGGATAGAAATAATATGGAGTTTACTAACTCCTCCATTAGCTCTAATGTTCCTCTTTTATAGAAAGCACTTCTTGAGTGCAAGACTAGGTGTTAATAGGGACTTTAACCTGTATGTTACCATCCTGGAGGTAGGATACAGTTTTTTTTTTTTTAAACAGTATTTCAATATGACTAATATAGTCCTGTTAAATGCAACTTTGGTTTTAAACAACGATGACAACAAGAAATGGCAAAGGGGCTGCAAAACAGAATCAACAGTCTTACAATAATGGTTCATTAGAATCTATTGGAAATTCACAAGCTGTGAACCCAGGCCAAGCAGAGTCAGATTTAGTATTCCAGAGAAGGGGGAGGTACGGAATGCCTAATGAGACATTCTGTAACTACTAGAGACAAGGGAGTTCTCCTGAAGAATCTCAATTAGCTTTCTCAACTGAAGTTTTGTGGCCAGTGGTGGCTATAAATATATTCAGCTGGTTGAGCTTTTACAAATTAACCTGATGTGAGTATGGCACTTAAATGAACCCTTTCATTTCCTCCATTGCTTCCCTTCTCCCACAGGAAAAAAAGGAAAGAAAAAAAGCACTTTCACGGTACTCTGATAAACAGAGCACTTGTAGAGCAAGGTAACTGTTTAACAAACCACTACAATACACATTTAGAAAAGTCTGGTTTCTTTTTCTCATCAGCCCTCCCCTCCCTTTATTTTACTCTCTCGGTGTTTTCAGAAAAGCAGTTCCTGGTAAAGATTTTTAATTACTAAAACCAGTAGCCAGATATTTCAGGTAGTTCCAGTAGTTGTGGCTCTTACTTCGGAGTAGCATTGAAACTTGTAATGTCATGCACCTTGGACTATTGATGAAATTCATAGTGACGTCAGAGTGACAAATGAAGCTCTTATCAATATGGCCTCTGCAGAGGGAGGTAAGGTCAAGGTAGGCTGACCAGTGAAGACCCAGCATAGCATTCAAGGCATCTTTTCTCCTCTGGGTGTTTTTAAGATACTGTTTTTATTAGGCATAAAAAGTGGGAATCTTAGATACTCATGTAAAGCTGAGTCTCATCAGTTGATAAGGCAGGATATGACCAATAAGGGCCTTCACATTCATAGTTTTATTTTACACAGGTCCAGAACGGTGGTGAATGCCTCAAGCCATATGGTTGGTTAGAGGTGCAAAATGATAAGCGTAAGGCTTAAAAGGAGGACATATCTTGATTAGTTACATTGTTCCTACTTAAAGTTTGTGATCAATTTAAATAAAGCATATTTGGGCATGTTCAGTATAATTTGAGGAAGAAACAAGTAACTTGTACTATGGGCATCTGTTTTTAAGCTAAGTTAATTTTTATTTATTCACCTAAAATTAACTTCTGTTTCTCATATATTATGTACATTTGTTATGAATGTGGAGGTGGCAGGGGTAGGTATTGCTTTCTGCTTGTCTTCCCTAATCCTGGTTGTATAGACAATAAACTAGCACCTGTCTACCTCCCCTCACAAATAATCAGACGTCAGTGGTTGCATTTCTACCTGCTGCTATTCTTAGATAGGCTGTTGTGTACATTAATCTGTTTAGTATGGATAGCAGCTTTTCTTGTGTTCTAGAACTGTGCTGTCCAATACTGTAGACACCAGCCATGTGTAGTAATTTGAATTGCATTAGATTTACATGAAACCTAAAAATTCAGTTAGTCACAGTGGTCACATTTCAAAAGTTCAGTAGTGACATGGAGCTAATAACCACCATATTGGACACTGCAGAGGAACATTTTCATCCTCGCAGAAAATCTCAGTGCTGTTCTAGAGGGTTGGTTGTGAGGAAAAACTAAACGCAAAACGCAAAATTCTTTGAAGAAATACATGACCCTGAGGCTTTATATAATACTTCATAATTCTCCCTCATGCTTGTCTCAAGAACTTGACACTGGAAGTCTTGAAAATCAAGGAAGAAAATACATTTTTATAACAGGTCTGCCAAATTTTGAATATTTGTCCCCCTGTGTGCTTTCTTCTCATGGGGGCTGAAAGAAGTGGTAAATGTGATTTGACTGCCAATACAACTCCATCAAAGTGCTTGCAATTTGGGAGAAATCAGTTTGAAACTGTGGCTTAAAAAAACCCTCAGTTGACATTATTCTCTGGGAAATTTCAGAATGCTGTACTTTGAGATAATTAGCATTTCTGAGGTTTATGTCATAGTATTCTTACAGTTAGATTTTAGGAACTTTCACTTTGTTAGGAAAGATTTTCTGAAATCCTATTTTAGAAACTGTGTCGAAACAATGAAAGAAATGGTTCTAATTAGAACTTTCCCTTGGGATCTAAGCTACTTCTCCTTGTATTTACTTCTGATTTTTAATAAAGTCCTATGTGAAGTAGTAGAAATCTACATACAAAATTTCTCTTTAAATGGAAGCTGAAATCTAACCACAGTTACAAGGAAATTGTTGGTGCTCTGAAAGTGAGTTAGTAGCTCTCCACATGATTTCGCCATATGCTAAAGTGGGCTGTGATGTTGTATATAGATGCCATAGACTAGTGGTCATTAGCAGTTTTGTTCTTGTTTTAATCAAAATTAATTTTTTTAAAGGCCCCACCGGGCCAAATTCTTTCAGAGCTGGTACTTCTATGTGTAGTTGACAAATACAATACACTCATTGAAGAAGATGCTACTGATATATTTTCAACCCTGTTGTAAAGGCTTTCCTATTAATAAGTTTCTTAAAATTTCTAAGTAGGGAGTGTAATAGTTTGTTAGTAACTCTACTAACCCAACCCACTGGCAAGATGCTTTAGTTCAAATTTAAGCAGATCATGGGATGAAGAAGCTTTACCATCTGATAAAATTAATTCACTAAACTGCCTCATTAAGAGGTACACTGAAACTCTGGGGCTTCTTTCTGTCGTCTTCTGCCTTCCCTCTGTCTCCTCTTCCCTCCTCTGTTTCACCAGTTGCTGTTGCCTCAGTCAGAAGAGTGACTACTCACAGAGGCTGTATTGGCTTCAGGGAGGCCCTTGTGTCCAGTGCGTACAGGTTCCCTGGAGAGGGTGAACTTAGAGGAATCCAGAGGCTCCATGGGAGCCAGCACAGCTGTGCTGAGCAGAATACTAAACCTTTTACAGGGGGTCATCCCTGTGTCACTGGATGATACAGTCTGACTGTGGGGATCTCTGAATTCAACCCCTTATGTTAGGGAACCAGAGCTGATGTAACATTTCTGACATCTGGCTACATTTTAGGCTTGCCCTATCTGATCATGCCCCTTTCCTATGACCTATTACCTAGGCCATGTTGATTGCCAGTAACCACTGTACCTTCTTACCTATCTTATCACTCTTGGAAATGCCTGCAGCATATTTGGTTGGCATTAATGGTTCCACAAAGCCAGAGTCAGACAGTATGAAATTGCTGTTTTGAGTAATAGTACTAAAACGTCTTCCACTGAAGAAGAGGTTGGGAAGAGTTTTATATAAATAATCTGCTAAGATCCCATTTATTCATTCAGCAAATTCAGTGAACCTGTTATAGATATTTAAGCTTAGCATTAACCTCTGAAGATCCAATGGTAAGCAAAACAGAATCTCTGCTCTGATGTTTCTAGTCTTGACATTGGTAATATGACAGCTGGTATGTATTTAATTTTGACATATACCTGTATTGAGTAGATGAACTCAAAATGGTCAATCTCAGTAGTTTTACTAATGTGCCTTCCAAGTCAGCTAGTCATGCTGTGGTCATGCCAATCTACTTGGATTGAGCTAAAAATTTTTGCTGCATAATTGGATAACAGAATGACATAATTCTTTAATACTTTTGAAGTAAGGCAAATTTGTCAAATACAAGAAATGTTGACAGCTTTAATGAAGCATAGTTTCAGTTATGAGGCTTTGTTTTAAACAGCAGATGGACTATCCTACTATGAATTGTTAAAATGTAAAATGGAACATTCTCAACTAAAGTGTCAGAAAAAGTATAGATTTAATAACAGTAGTGGTCACATAATCTACATCATACTTCTGTATTGAAATTAAGTCTAGAGAGGATTCTGTAAAGATGGTGGTGGCCACAGTATAGTTTTTCAGTTCCCCCATGAAAGCAACATACTGATATTGACAGCAAAACTAGATGACAGGGTATCCTCATAACCCCCAAATTATGAGCAGGTGAGGACAAAGCACCTACAGTGCCAAGATTTGCAATGGTACTGGTGTCTGGGAGAGAGAAACAAGAAAGAAGCAGGAGGGTTGCAGCTGATGGACCTGGGAGCTGGAGATCAGCAGTATGACCATGCCTGAAGGGTGGAAACACTCTCCCCACTGGGAGTTCTCAAATCAAGGCCAAATTCCATGTAAAATTCTATGAAAGAATAAGAAGCAGAGTAATATCCCTCTGGAAAATGGAAGCATGCCAGAAACACATGCCCATAAAGGAAACTGTAACCTATTGCAGAATGAGTTCAGAGTCTTGAGGAAGTGATGTAAGGCAGAAAAGAACAACATAAATCAACTGTAAGAACTAAGGTGACAGGATTCAAAAGCATTAGAAATAAAAGATCTTAGAATTCTAAATAGAAACATGACAGCAGGTAAAACAGATAATGCCATAAAAAGGAAGTATGAAAAGAAAAATCTTTAAATTAAAAATGAAAGATTTAAAGATTTTTTTAAAAGATTAAAAAGTAACATTGAAGATAGGCACAGGAGATGAAACAATAGACATTCATAAAAAAGAAATCCAAGCAAAAGACAGTAAAAATAGCTCAAGAATACCCTCCAGAAATTATGTATTGAAAGAGCACACCAAATAATACTGACTTAAAATAACCCCAAGATGCATTCTAGTGAAATTATTGGACTATAAAAGAAAAAGAAAATCTTTTGGGAATCCATTTAAAAAGGGCACGTGACTTGTAGGGGAAAGTATTGGATTATCAGAATTTTCAACAGCAACACTTCATTCCCAATGAAAATGGAGCAATATATTTAAGATTCTCAAGGAAAGAAAGAAGGATTTTCTAGCAATTTCCATCAAAATTGGAAGAGGCACAGATTATTATCACATAAGAATTAAATACTCCTCCCATGCTCCCATCTTTTAAGAATCTATTACAGGACAAGTTTCAGACTACCAAAATGTCCTTGGGACATTGGTATAGGACTGATGTTTGAGCATTAAATATTTAATTGCTTATGGAAATAAGATTAAATAGGGCCAACAGGGAGACTATATAGGCCGTAATGACTACCTATTCCCTTACAAATGAAGATCTAGTCCCATTTTTACAGTGGAAGAATAGGAAAACATATGCAAAAAAAATTTGTTTTAATGTTTTCAGCCATCATATTGGTGTGGTATTCTGATTGTTGTATATATGCAATAGGACATTAAACAAATGCATACTTCTGGGAGAGTCTAATTCTGTCATCCCCTGAATCTTTGAGAATCAGGATTCTCAGAATAGAAGAAAGGAGTCACAGTTGCAATAAGTAAAACCTATAGTCTTTAATTTGAATTGGGAGTATCAAGATAATTTACTATATAATTTACTAATTCTCCACTGAAGAGACCTAGGAAAAATGACCAACCCCCAGAGCTTCTCTAGTACCTACCTAAACTTTGACCTTGACATATAATTTCTCATTAAAAGAACCAGTCTTTTTAGAGATATAGCTGATTCCAGATCTGGTACAGAAATGTACACAATGACCCTGGAAGATCTTGTCATAATGGATAGCAAGGAAGCTATGAAATATTACTAGGATCTTGTCAAAAAGGATCTGAAACTTAAAAAGGTTCCCACTGGTGAAAGATAGGATAGCATAAGCTTCAATGATGAGAACAATTGCTATGAATTAAGACCCATTAATATATTTTAGCCCATGAATTCATCCTTAAGAGGATTGTACAGAACCAATATCTTGTAAGCTAGTAAGTAAAGGGAAAGAAGCATTTACCAGTGGCACTTGGCCACTGGTAACCAAATGGCAGATAAAGGAAAGGATCTCTCTATACAGGAATTCTAACTAATAATTTGAAATGAAATGATATAATATCACCCATTTTGTGCCCACCCCATTGAGTTAATAAATATAGATATTAACCATCATTGGCTACTAGTGTCATAAAAAGAAATTATGACTCTTGATGAAGAACACAAGACCTCTTACAGTCTTGTCAAAGGAATTAATTACCCCTTAAATCTGGATCAGTCTTTGAATTCAGCTTCCAATTTGTAGGAAATACAGAGGACACAGAACTACATCTTGTGTATGAAATCAAGAAAATCCAGACTCAGACTAAAGGTCAAGGTGATGGCATTCTTCAACAAAAAGCAAGCATTGTAAGGAAAAGAAAGGGATGGAGAGGGACCCTCTAGATTTGTATAGGGTTTTTTTTGTGTGTTTTTAGTTGAGATGTGGGTAACATTTAAAAACAAACACAATAGTCAAAACATTTATTATTGTGTTACATACTCCTTTTAAACTTAACTTTTTTAAGGTTATACTTTGTGTGGTAGAAATACTAGATAATGGTATGCTTTTTACAACATAGGAATTTGGAGCTGGCCATAATGCTGATATTTGGACCAAATCAAAGATTGTTTACTGTTTTGTTGACTTGTCTAGATTGAAGAAGGTGAGGTGGAAAATATTAATACAGACTAAATTTTAAAATGTGCATGTAGCCTTTACCCTGTGAATTAAACAAAAATTGAGGAAATATTCTTCCAGCATTAAACTATTATCCAGTTCAACCAAGAAATACCATCATTGAAAATCCATCATTGACAAATGAGTGAAGTTTAGAGATATAGGAGTGAAGTTAGAGATATATGTGTTTGTGCACTTTTGTGTTACTTATTAATGTAAGTGAAAATGTGAACCAAAATTCATACCAGATTATACTCATTCATCAACTGTAATCACAGGATGGCTGCAAGAGTTTGGCAAAAGTAAAACATTCTTTGAGGATAAATTTGTTAGGTGGAATTTGCAGTAAAAGTATTGTAAATCATATTTATATCAGTAAAATTGGATATAATGCATGTGTGTGTGTGCATTTTGTGCCAGTTCTTAAACATTTACCAGCATACACTGGGAGTTTGGTAACTGCATAATAAGTGTTAATTGTTTTTATTGTCAGTTTTTAAGTGTAACAGTAACAGAATCACAGGTTCCTGGGAAGGAATGATGTTCATAAAGACCAGAAAGAATGTTTGGCAAGAAACTAAACTCATCAAGATGGCTTAAAGTAAATTCTCAAGGGAATAATAGGAAAGTACATATATTACCCCTGAACTATAAGAGGGAAGAACTGTAACAGAAGCACCATGGTGGTAGCATACACAGCAATGGCCTTTCCAGGACAGCTGCCTAGGCCCCATATTTTGCTTTCAGGTATCTGTGATACACGGTATTTAAAAAGGGGGGGAGGAGCCAAGAGGGCAGCATGAGGAGAGCAGCGGAAATCTCCCAAAAGCATATATATTTTTGAAAATACAACTATTCCTAAAAGAGAGACCAGAAGATACAGGACAACAGCCAGCCTACATCTACACCTGCGAGAACCCAGTGCCTCGTGAAGGGGGAAGATACAAGCTGCGGCCTGACGGGACCCAAGCGACAGACACCTCCACCCCAGCTCCCCTGCTGGAGGAGAGAGGTCGAAGTGGGGAGGGAGTGGAAGCCCAGGACTGCTGAATAGCCAGCCCTAACCATCCACACCAGGATGGCAGACACCGCGTGGTGTGCTGGATACTAGGGAAACGGGACAGTAAAACCTGCGAGCGGGTTCCCACAGCTAGCACCCCTGGGACAAAAGAAAAGCGAGTGCTTTTTGAAAGTCTTAAAGGGACAGAGGCCTCACAGCTGGATGGAAGCATCCTGGTGCACTCAGCTCAGCAGCTGGAAATCCCATTGAACTCCAGGCTCCCTAACCCCATAGGCGGTAGCACAGGATGGAAGCCCCTCATGGCGATAAACAGCCTCCTGCCTGTTCCCCCTCCAGCATGGCCCCGCCATAGAGCAGCAGCCTGAGAGTGGGCATGCCCCCAGCAACTGCAGAGCTTACTCCACAGTGGCCAGGCAAGAATCAGAGACCCTGTCTGCTTGCAACTCCCCAGCACAAGCTGCTAGGGGTCTCCATTCTCCCAGGAAAGGAAGGCCAGGAGCAAGTGGAAAGGGTCTTGGTTCTTCCAACTGACACACGTGCCAACTGCACACGACTACCTCTATAGCCATGAAAAGGCAGAAGAATTTGATACACACCAGACTAACCCAGACATCCTCCCCTGAAAGGGAATCTGAGGAGATAGATTTAACCAGTCTTCCTGAAAAAGAATTCAAAATAAAGGTCATAAACATGCTGATGGACTTGCAGAGAAATATGCAAGAGCTTAGGAGGGAGAATACAGAAATAAAACAATCTCTGGAAGGACTTAAAAGCAGAATGGATGAGATTCAAGAGGCCATTAATGGAATAGAAATCAAAAGAACAGGAACCCAGAGAAGCTGATGCAGAAAGAGATAAAAGGATCTCCAGGAATGACAGAATATTAAGAGAACTGTGTGACCAATCAAAATGGAACAATATCCGCATTATAAGGGTACCAGAAGAAGAAGAGGGAGAAAAAGGGATAGAAAGAGTCTTTGAAGAAATAATTGCTGAAAACTTCCCTAAAGTGGGGGAGGAAATAGCCTCTCAGACAATGGAAGCACACAGAACTCCCAACACAAGGGACTCAAAGAGGACAACACCAAGACACATAATAATTAAAATGGCAAAGATCAAAGACAAGGACAGAGTATTAAAGAGAGCCAGACAGAAAAAAGGTCACCAACAAGGGAAAACCCATCAGGTTATCATCAGACTTTTCAACAGAAACCTTACAGGCCAGAAGAGAATGGAATGATATATTTAATGCAATGAAAAAGAAGGGCCTTGAAACAAGGATACTGTATCCAGCACGATTATCATTTAAATATGAAGGAGGGATTAAACAATTCCCAGACAAGCAAAAGTTGAGGGAATTTGCCTCCCACAAAACACCTCTACAGGGTATTTTAGAGGGACTGCTCTAGATGGGAGCACTCCTAAGGCTAAACAGATGTCACCAGAGAAAATAAAATCACAGCAAAGAAAGCAGACCAACCAAATGCTAACTAAAGGCAAAAAATAAAATCAACTACCCACAAAAGCAGGCAAAGGAATCACAAAAGAGCACAGAATAAGACACCCAAAATATAAAGAATGGAGGAGGAGGAATAAGAAGGGAGAGAAATAAAGAATCATCAGACAGTGTTTATAATAGCTCAATAAGTGAGCTAAGTTAGACAGTAAGATAGTAAAGAAGCTACCCTTGAACCTTTGGTAACCACAAATCTAAAGCCTGCAATGGCAATAAGTACATATCTTTCAATAATCACCCTAAATGTAAATGGACTGAATGCACCAATCAAAAGACACAGAGTAATAGAATGGATCAAAGAGCAAGACCCATCTATATGCTGCTTACAAGAGACTCACCTGAAACCCAAAGACATGCACAGATTAAAAGTCAAGGGATGGAAAAAGATATTTCATGCAAACAACAGGGAGAAAAAAGCAGGTGTTGCAGTACTAGTATCAGACAAAATAGACTTCAAAACAAAGTCACAAGAAATAAAGAAGGATATTACATAATGATAAAGGGGTCAATCCAACAGGAGGATATAACCATTATAAATATATATGCACCCAACACAGGAGCACCAGCATATGTGAAACAAATACTAACAAAAGTAAAGAAGGAAATAGAATGCAATGCATTCATTTTAGGAGACTTCAACACCACTCACTCAAAAGGACCAATCCACCAGACAGAAAATAAGTAGGGACATAGAGACACTGAACAACACACTAGAACAGATGAACCTAATAGACATCTATAGAACTCTACACCCAAAAGCAACAAAATACACATTCTTCTCAAGCACATTGAACCTTCTCCAGAATAGACCACAAAAAGAGCCTCAGTAAATTCAAAAAGATTGAAATTCTACCAGCCAACTTCTCAGACCACAATGGTGTAACACTAGAAATAAATTGCACAAAGAAAGCAAAAAGGCTCACAAACACATGGAGTCTTAACAACATGCTCTTAAATAATCAGTGGATCAATGGCCAAATCAAAATAGAGATCAAGCAATACATGGAAACAAATAACAACAACACAAAGCCCCAACTTCTGTGAGACGCAGTGAAAGCAGTTTTAAGAGGAAAGTATATAGCAATCCAGGCATACTTAGAGAAAGAAGAAAAATCCCAAATGAATGGTCTAAAGACACAATTATCGAAACTGGAAATAAGAAGAACAAATGAGGCCTAAAGTCAGCAGGAAGAGGGACATAATAAAGATCAGAGAAGAAATAAATAAAATTGAGAAGAATAAAACAATAGAAAAAATCAATGAAACCAAGAGCTGGTTCTTTGAGAAAATAAACAAAATAGATAAGCCCCTAGCCAGACTTATAAAAAGAAAAAGAGAATCTGCACACATCAAAAGAATCAGAAATGAGAAAGGAAAAATCACGACAAACCCTGCAGAAATACAAAGAATTTTTAGAGAATACTACAAAAAACTATATGCTAACAAGCTGGAAAACCCAGAAGAAATGGACAACTTTTAGAAAAATACAACCTTCCAAGACTGACCAAGGAAGAAATAAAATCTAAACAGACCAATTACGAGCAAAGAAATTGAATTGGCAATCAAAAAACTACCCAAACACAAAACTCCCAAGCCAGATGGATTTACTGCGGAGTTTTATCAGACATACAGAGAAGACATAATACCCATTCTCCTTAAAGTTTTCCAAAAAATAGAAGAAGAGGGAATACTTCCAGACTCATTCTATGAAGCCAGCATCACCCTAATACCAAAACCAGGCAAAGACCCCACCAAAAAAGAAAATTACAGACCAATATCCCTGATGAACATAGATGCAAAAATACTCAACAAAATATTAGCAAACCGAATTCAAAAGTACATCAAGAGGATCATACACCATGATCAAGTGGGATTCATCTCAGGGATGCAAGGATGGTACAACATTCAAAAATCCATCAACATCATCCACCACATAAACAAAAAGAAGGACAAAAACCACATGATCATCTCCATAGATGCTGAAAAAGCATTCAACAAAATTCAACATCCATTCATGATAAAAATTCTCAGCAAAATGGGTATAGAGGGCAAGTTCCTCAACATAATAAAGGCCATATATGAAAAACCCACAGCCAACATCATACTGAACAGCGAGAAGCTGAAAGCTTTTTCTCTGAGATCGGGAACAAGACAGGGATGCCCACTCTCCCCACTGTTATTCAACATAGTTCTGGAGGCCCTAGCCATGGTAATCAGACAAAACAAAGAAATACAAGGAAACCACATTGGTAAAGAAGAAGTCAAACTGTCACTATTTGCAGATGACATAATATTGTACATAAAAAACCCTAAAGACTCCACTCCAAAACTACTAGAACTTATATTGGAATACAGCAAAGTTACTGGATGCAAAATTAATACACAGATATCTGAGGCTTTCCTATACACTAACAATGAACTAATAGAAAGAGAAACCAGGGAAACAATTCCATTCACAATTGCATTAAAAAAAAAATACCTAGGGATAAACTTAACCAAGGAAGTGAAAGACCTATAACCCAAAAACTACAAGACATTCTTAAGAGAAATTAAAGAGGACACTAACAAATGGAAACTCATCCCATGCTCTTGGCTAGGAACAATTAATAAAATCAAAATAGCCATCCTGCCCAAAGCAATCTACAGATTTAATGCAATCCCTGTCAAATTACCAACAGCATTCTTTAACTAACTGGAATAAAGAGCCCTAAAATTCATATGGAACCACCAAAGACACTGAATAGCCAAAGCAATCCTGAGAAGGAAGAATAAAGTGGGGGGGATCTTGCTCCCCAACTTAAAGCACTACTACAAAGCCACAGTAATCAAGACAATTTGGTACTGGCACAAGAACAGAGTCACCGACCAGTGGAACCGAATAGAGTCTCCAGACATTAACCCAAACATATATGGTCAATTAATATATGATAAAGGAGCCTTGGACATACAGTGGGGAAATGACAGCCTCTTCAACAGCTGGTGTTGGCAAAACTGAACAGCTACATGTAAGAGAATGAAACTGGATCATTGTCTAACCCCATACACAAAAGTAAATTTGAAATGGATCAAAGACCTGAATGTAAGCCATGAAACCATAAAACTCTTAGAAAAAAACATAGGCAAAAGTATCTTGGACATAAACATGAGTGACTTCTTCATGAACATATCTCCCTGGGCAAGGGAAACAAAAGCAAAAATGAACAAGTCGGACTATATCGAGCTGAAAAGCTTCTGTACAGCAAAGGACACCATCAATAGAACAAAAAGGCATCCTACAGTATGGAAGAATATATTCATAAATGACAGATCCAATAAAGGCTTGACATCCAAAATATATAAAGAGCTCATGCACCTCAACAAACAAAAAGTGAACACTCCAATTAAAAGATGAGCAGAGGTGCTGAACAGACAGTTCTCCAAAGAAGAAATCCAGATGGCCAACAGGCACATGAAAAGATGCTCCACATCGCTAGTCATCAGAGAAATGCAAATTAAAACCACAATGAGATATCACCTCAAACGAGTAAGGATCGCCACTATCTGAAAGACAAACAACAACAAATGTTGGCAAGGTTGCAGTGAAAGGGGAACCCTCCTACACTGCTGGTGAGAATGTAAATTAGTCCAACCATTGTGGAAAGCAGTGTGGAGGTTTCTCAAAAAGCTCAAAATAGAAATAACATTCGATCCAGGAATTCCACTTCTAGGAATTTACCTTAAGACTACAGCAGCCTAGTTTTAAAAAGACAGATGCACCCCTATGTTTATCGCAGCACTATTTACAGTAGCCAAGAAATGGAAGCTACCTAAGTGTCCATCAGTAGATGAATGGATAAAGAAGATGTACATATACACAATGGAATATTATTCAGCCATAAGAAGAAAACAAATCCTACCATTTGCAACAACAGGGATGGAGCTTGAGGGTATTATGCTCAGTGAAATAAGCCATAGGGAGAAAGACAAGTACCAAATGATTTCACTCATATGTGGAATACAAGAACAAAGGAAAAACTGAAGGAACAAAACAGCAGATTGACAGAACCCAAGAATGAACTAACAGTTACCAAAGGGAAAGGGACTGGGGAGGATGGGAGGGAGAAGTGGGGAAGAAGAAAGGGGGCCTTAAGATTAGCATGTATAATGTGTGTGGGGGGCACGCGGAGGGCTGTGCAACACAGAGAAGACAAGTAGTGATTTTACAGCATCTTACTATGCTGATGGACAGTGACTAATGGGGTATGTGGGGGGTCTTGGTGAAGGGGGGAGTCTAGTAAACAATGTTCCTCATGTAATTGTAGATTAATGATACCAAAATTTAAAAAATAGGGTGAGCTTAATATTTTGTTAGAAGCTACGTATAATCCTGTAGATTCTGCAGAGACTTACAGAAAGAATGTTCAGAGTTCATAACCATACACTGGCAACATAATTAGTTAGTCCTTTCATAATTAGTCTAGTCTCTGAGTTCTGTGAGCTGTGGTAGCAAATTAACCCAAGAAGGGATCGTTGGAACCTCCAAGCTAAAGCTGGTCTGTCACAAGCCTAGGTGACAACCTGGCCTTGCCACTGGCATCTAAAGTTGGGGGTGTCTTTTAGAGCTGAACCTTTGACCTGTGAAGTCTGACACTACCTCTGGGCAGATAGCGTCGTACTTAAACTATCTAGCTGGTGTCCAAGAACTGTTTGTTGATGATCTGAGGAGGCCGCCCGCACTCCTTGCCTTGCGTCGGAATCCCTTAACACTCAGCAGTGCCATCCTTCACAGAGGAAGAAAAAGACAAGTTTCAGAAGAATTAAAACGAGAATTTACTTGTATTTTCTTGATAGATGAAATAATAAATGTAGTTTCTTAAGCAGAAGGAAAAATGATACCGGATGAAAGCATAGAGATCAAGGTAAAAATGAAAAGTATTGAAAGGTAAATGTGTAGAATGATTTGTGGAGTGGGGGATGTGTATGTGGGTACTCATGGCTACAACACATTACAATAATACAAAAAGTAAATAGAATGCTGGGAGGTATTGGCATTGTTCAGGAAGTGGTGAAAGTACTAATTTATCAGATTTAATAAATCAAGAGACAAGTTTTATGGTAATCAAAATAAATGTAAATATATAGCTAATAAGCTATAGTAAGGGACGTGAAATATTGGAAGCCTATTAGATTCAAAGGAAGGCAAAAATAAAAGGAAAATAGTAATATATTAAATGGAAAAAATAGAAAACAGTAAGATGATGAACCCAAATATTAAAAAATAATACATGGAATGTAAACAGACTAAGTGCTTTTCTTTAAGGTTTATCATACTAGATGAAACAAAACCAAAACTTACAAGTATCCTGTTTATGCTCTGAATGTAAAAATACAAAAATATTTAAAAGAACGGAAATGATGTACTATGTAAACATTAACAAAAGGAAATGGTGTTACAAATTTGACTTCAAGGCAAAAAAGTATTACTAGGGATAAAAAGGGAATTTTCATATTGATTAAAGGGCCAAAATTCCAGGAAGAGACAAAAATTCTAAGCTGTATGCACCTGTTTCCAGAGCCTCAAAATATGGGAAGCCACCACTGACACAACTGAAAGAAGAAATAGACATATCCACAATCAGTGGGAAATTCTAACCCAGCCTCCTCAGTAACCAGCAAGGATAGAAAAAATTTAAACACCGCTGATTAATTGGCCCTAATTGACCAGTGTAGAACACCCAGCAATATTAGAATGCATGTTCATTTAAAGTGCAGGGGAAACATTTGCCCAAATTGACCATATGTTGAGCAATAAAGCTTCAACAGTTTTCAGTGGATTCAAATTATACAATGTGTGCTCTCTGAACAGAGAGGAGTTAAGCAAGAAATCTGTATCACAGGTAACTAAAGTCGCATATGCTTGGAAATTAAGCGACACACTTTCAAATCATTCATGGAACCAAGAAGAAATCACAATGGAAATTTTAAAATATTCTAACTGAATGATATTGAGAAGATGACAGTTCACCTGTAAATAATAGCAAATTAAACCCAAAGAAGTAGAAGGAAGGAAATAAGTTTTAAAAAAAATAGAAGCTAAGTGTACAATAGAAGAGATTGGTAAAGACAGTAAGTAGTTCTTTGAAAAAATCTAATAAAGCTGGTAAATTCTCACCTAGATATCGACACACACACACAGAACAAATAATCCATATCAAAAATGAAAAAACAGGGTGGATTTCTGCAAAATCTAGAGGTACCTGAAGGGTAAAAAGAGGATTTAACGAGAATATGCCCATAATTTTGAAAATTTAGATAAAATGGACAAAGTCCAAGGAGAATAAAAACTTCCCAAGACTGACACAAAAGAGATCAGAGAGAATCCATTGTAGGCAAAGGGTTAATCTCTAATATTTAAAGAGCTCTAAGAAATTAAGAAGTGAAAGGCCAATAATCCAGTTGAAAAAATGAACGAAGGAAGAGAAGAGCAACCACCATGGAAGTGAGAAGAGATTGAGGGGAGAATCCTCAGTGGGGGCTCAGCTGGTGAGTGAGAGGTCAGCAAGACCTGAGGGAGGCTCCGTCCTCTTCTCTCAACCATTCTTAGAATGACTGGGAAAGTGCTTTACTTTCTGGAGACTGGAGCCCTCGCTATTGCTTTATTATAACAATATATAAATATATGAGTATATGTAATATATAAAACATGTAAATATAAAATATACAAAAATAACTACTTTTGGATCTGGAGACAATGTCAAAAATTTAAAGCTGGTCAATAATTATTATTTCTACTACTATTACTATTTTTATACCAGCCCTCTACTTATTCTTTTCTTTGTTGAAGGAGCTACGCTTGACCTTGTTAAGCCTTAGAAACTGCCTTGTACCCCATTTGGCATCAGTGTTCTTGTAATTGTTAACTTCCACTTCAAGAAGATACTATCTTGAAACCAAAGCTCTTCTTGGATTCTCAGGTGCTTTGTTTAGTAGTTGGTTAAAGGGGAACCAATGTCAAAATTAGAAACATTTAAACTACATTTGAAGTGTAAGAAATCTAATTTGTTTTTAAAGTTATATACCACTATTTTTTCAAAATGGATCATTGGGAAGAAAAACTTCCCTATATGACAAATATTTGTGTCTGAGGCTGATCTCAAACTACTTACCTGTTTACAAAAACTCAGTTTCTGAAAACGCTGATACGCAGGAGGATCTGTAAGAGTCTTGTCCCAGTCATGTTTGGATGAGTTTATACCTGGGCTTACAGCACAAGAGTATGTCTGGCATCTGTCAGCATGTTCCATATCGGCATATGATTTTCAGTGACTTTGTTGAAACAACCATGTTTTGTTGCATTGGGATAACCAACACAGAATTGTCAACTCATTTAAAAATGGCTACATTTTGCATGACATTCAAAAGGAAAGAAGAAAAACATCTTTCATTTAGTGAGTATAGAATTTATTTGTCTGGAGGATGCCCTGCCTGCCTGCATTTCACCTAAACGGAGTGATAAATCTGTACAGATTTCCAGTTGTCACATCAGTCATCAATAAAAGGCACATGGTCTCTTTCTGCAAGTCACCAAGTCTGCTTGAAACTTTAATAGTACTATTTTACTAGCTGAGCTACTTAAAGTTTTTCTCTTAGAGAGTGGTTATATTTTATTGAGAATAATTGTGCTGCCAGGTAATGGAAAATAAACATTCAACACTGATACTGTCATCTTTTTGACTTGTCTCATTTGCCTGGTTCATAATGCATTGTGGCTGGACTGATGAAATCAAACCATTAATGGTAAATTACCTGTCAGATTGATTTGTCTGCCCTGTTCATTATCTTTGGTGAAAATACTGCTGAGATGGCTGTGTCTGTGTGTGTGTGTGTGTGTGTGTGGTTTTTCTTGAGCTTAGAAGTTGGAAGTGCCTCTTTGCCAAAAGTAAACTTAGTACTTATATATTTAAAATAAAATAGCAACCCACTCATAATCAAGTTAGATATTCAAAATACAATCAGCAAACTGTTACTGTTTTGGCTTTTCTGTGTTTATAATGATTTTTGGATCCTGGAGAACAACAGTGGGCCACAGTTCATCTGTACACCCAGAGGGAATTTTAAGGACATGCCTATGCCCATCACTGGGCCAGGTGCTGAGCAGATGGTGTTCCTGCTCCTGGGGTGATTGAGCTGGAAGACCACTTTGCCATAAATGGAACAAAGGACAAAATGGAAACTAAATTGGTTCCAAAGCCAACTGCAGTGTAGTTCTGTTCAAAGACTTAGGAAACAGTACTTCTGGGTCTGGAGACAGTGGCAAAAATTTTAAACTGGTTTTTGTCTTAAGGTTGAAAGGTCTATTTCTTTTAACCTTTTGTTAATTGAAAAAGAACATCCTTTAGTATCAGCCTCTCCTCCATGATCTTTTAGATGCTCGAGGACTGCTTGAACTGTGTCAGTGAAAGAAGGCAAGACTACAGCCATGGTGACCTGAGGCGGATCTCAGGCAGTCGGGGCAAGTGGCCCCATCACCACAGTCACAGGGAGACCTCTGAAGGGGCAGAGAATGGTTAGATGCTTCCTTTCCCCCTGCAGGTCTAGGCTCTCGCCACACTCTTTAGACTAGGACTGCTGTGCCCTGGTGACTCTCAGTTTATCCTTGTGAATTCAGGAAGCACATGGACAGGAGAAGACTGTGATCTTCCTTCCTTGACTCTTGGCTAGGCAGACAGTCAGTTCTGAGGTGGGCATCGCTTCCTCACGGTGGTGCTGGGTGGGGTGGGCTCGGACGGCACGGAGGTCCAGGGACAAGAGCATGCGAGGCCTGGGACCAGACAGGTCCAACCAAGCTCAGGCCCCAAATTTCTCAACTGGAGTTGAAGCAAATTTCTTGAACTTTTCAGGACTTCAATTTCTTCATGTCTTCCAAGACAACAATACCTTCTTCACAGTGTTTAAATAAGGATTAAATTAGATAAGGTATTCGCAGCACCTTGCCTGGTGCTTGGTTTAAAATAAGGACCCAGTGAGAGCTAATCATGTAGCAAAATTTGATGTTACTCTAGCTACAATCCTATAATAAAATTCCTTCCATTTTTCATTTATCGGGTTTTATGGTCCTTATAAGAACCCTGGAAAATAGGTTGGTAGGTCTCATTGTTCCATTATACAAGAGAAACTCAACTTCAGAAAGATTAATGCCTGGCAAAGGGTATGACATAAGACTCAAAGTTGGGGTAAACCTTATTCCAAGCTCCATCAATTCAGCCACTCAAAAATGAGTTTGAATGTTTCCTGTGTGTTAAGCATTGGAATTTGTGATGAATATTACAAGATACATACTTTCTGCTATCAGGGGTTTGCTAGTCCTGTGAGGGATAGAGATATTCATCAAGCAATCCCACTAATCAATGTATAATTGAAATTGATTTAAATGTTCTAAAAGCAAGGAACAAAGATTGATAAAGGTGTATGTACAAAAGGACCTGGTTTAGACTTGGGGTCAGAGCAGGCTTCTGTCACTGGAAAATGTCACTGGGGCTAAGGTCCAAAGGGTCAATAGGAGTTAGCTGGTCACTGAGAGAATGTAGAGGCCAGGGCCAAAGGAGCTAGGGGGCTTTTGGAAATGAGAGGAAGCCAGTGCAGAGATGGGGTGGACTCGGGTGGTGGTGAGGAGGGGTAACAGTGGCTGCTGATATTTATTGACCCTGTGTGTGCCACATTGTCTGGGCTCATCTGGGACACTGTACACCAAGTTCTTAGCTTGAGCTCCCCTGTGAACCTAGGTTGCAAATCCATGCTGGGCCTGGTGGTCAGGGATGCGTTTGTCCCTTGCCCTGCCCTGCTGGCTGCTGAAGCAGTTTCCCTGTGCCCTCTGGGGTGTGTGCATGTCGGGGTGAGTGGAAAGTGGACACAGGCCACGGAGTGGAGACCTCCATGTGGGAAGTGGTCCTGTTAAAGACCCTGTCTTGGTGGGACGCAGGCCTTGGCTCCTGTTCCCTTGCTCCAAGAAGCTTTCAGAGAGAAAATCCATTTAGTTTGCCCATTTTAGCAACAGTCTTCAGATGAAAGCATCCTAAAGGCTTGGACATTCCGCTACACATCCCGTTTCCCCTGGATTCACCTGTTACTGTCTGGTCAACTTGTTAATGTGTTTAAGGGGTTTGTTTCTATTTTATCCAGTTTTTTTTTTTTTCAGTGAGCAGCTTGTTCTGCAAATCTGGCCTGCCATTGCAGGAATCAAAAGCACACCTAACCCCACTGCTGTCTTCCCTCTCAGCCTGTGGAAGCTTTATGTAATCTCGGAGGGACATGGGTTTTTTAACCCCTGAAGAGTTAACTGAAGAATTTTTTTTTTATTGTGGAAAAATATACATAACAAAATTAGCATTTTAACCATTTTAAGTATACAATTCAGTGGCATTAAGAATATTCACAATGTTGTACAACCATCACCAGAACTTTTCATTCCAAACAGGAAGTCTACAATTACTCCTCTTGCCCCTCATCCCAGCCCTTAGGAACTTCCAATCTACTTTCTGTCTCTATGAGTTTGACCACTATAGGTACCTCATATAGGTGGAATCATGCAGTATTTCTCCTTCTGTGTCTAGATTACTTCATGTAGCATGATTTCAAGGTTCATCATGTAGTACGTCAGAACTTCATTCTGTTTTATGACTGAATACTAATTCCATCATTTATATATTATATATCTCTCTCAAATATATACATACACATATGTATACACATCATATATATGTACATATATATTATACACACAGATATATATATATATACACATTATACACACACACACACACACTCTACCCCTCTGTTGATGGACACTTGGGTGGTTTTCTTCTTTAGGCTATTGTGAATAATACTGCTATGAACATGAGTATTCAGATGTCTGAGTCCCTGATTTTCATTCTTTTGGGTATATACCTAGGAATGGAATTGCTGGATCATGTGGTAAATCTGTGTTTAACTGTTTGAGTAACTAATCATGTATTTTTTGAAGTTGCTTTTTATGGTATGACCTTTATGCCCTGGGCCCCTCCCAGAACAGATCCTCAAACCCTGCCCTCCCTGTCTGTCCAACCTCTGTACTCCTGTAAGCCCTGCGCTGGCCCTTTGCCCACACAGATGGTGCTTACGTGCATCTCCCAGAGGTTGCAGTGGGACCGGGTGTGTGTGTGTCATCCTGAACGAACTACTTTTGATGGATGTGTTATGCTCGCCCTTACAGGGGTTGTGGCCTTAGAACATGCCCTCTGAGAAGCGGTTCCCCCTTTCGGTTCCCCCTTCATCTACACTTAGTGCAGAAGCAGCTGGGACAGGATGCGCTGAGCTCAGCCACACCCTACCTCTGGCCCTGTGGACACAGGAGCCTGGGATCCACCCTGGATTCTAAGCGGGAGGGCAGAAGATGCAGCACGGTGCCCAAATCCAAGGTGTGCCCGTGCTGGGCACTAATCACTGGCCAGGCCTGGGAGCTGGGGCTGGGCTGACCCTCCCTGGCAAGTGCTTCCCCTGCTCTGCTGAGCACTGCAGGGCTTATACAACCTGTCCACAGGCTACATCTGGAAGCAGTTGAACGCTTTTGTCTTTGCTCCCATTAGGTTTCTTTTCCTTTTTTTAAGTTGTGGTAACCTACACATAAAATGTATCATTTTAACCATTTTTAAGCATTGAGTTCAGGGGCTTTAGTACATTGACATTGTTGTGCAACTTTCCCGTTAGTTTTGGGGAGATCTTTATTTATGGCCAGAAGAGATTTTGCCTTTCTAAACACTAAAAGGAGTTTTGCCTTAAGGAGGTAGGCAGTTCCCCCAATGAATGTGATTTTCATAAATTCGTACAGTATTGCAACTATAATAGACCCCGGTGAGGCGGACCCTCGCTGTGGAAGAGAGAGCTACAAAACCAGAGCTCTTCTCCAGGCTTCAGGTTATTCTCTCCCTCTCATCTCCCTTCTTGCCCTCCATCCTTCATCCCTTCATTTCCGGAGTATTGGAAGTCTATACACCCCAGGTTGTTCACAGCGTCCAGGCGCCTCAGCGGCTCTGACGCTGCCGGAGGGGACGTGGCTGCTCTGTGAGTAACTGATTCATTCCAGCTTTTGTCTGCAGGAGGTGATGGGGCGGGGCAAGAAGCCAAAGCAAAGCCAAGGAGCTGGAGCCGAAGGCTTTATTATTATTATTATTAATTATATTATTATTATTATTATTACCAAATCAACACGACTTTCATCTATAAACCCATTAGGTTTTATTTCAGTGTCATTGCTTCAGAGAGCAAGTCCCATTTCAGAAACTGCCTCCACGAAGCGGAGACCTGACCGGGGCCCTGGCCACGGGGTCCGAGCAGGGTCGTCATCAGCCTTGGGCGTGCCCATGACTTCTCGGAACTCAGTCTCCACCTCTGCGAAGTGAGAGCAGTGGGCGCAGTGCCCGTCAAGATCCCGGCTCCAAAGAGGTTGGACCATCTTCCTTCCGCCGGTCAGGCAGGGACGGACGGCACCTGGACGCTCTGCACAACTGCAGGACTGGATGCAGGGGGCGGGGGGCATGCGAGGGCACTAATCCAGGGCCCCACCTTGCAGATGGGCTCACTGGGCTCTCAGCAGGCGGTACCTTTTCGTTGAGGCAGATCAGGAGCAGAAGCAAACTCCGGAGGGGACCACCACGCCTGTCCTCCCAGCCCCCGCCGCAAGGCCACAGGATGTCTGCACCGGGTTGGACAGTGCTGGCCCAGCTCGGCCAGCCCCGGGGCTCTGCAGGAGGAGATGGGGATCCTGGGACTCTTGGCCTACATCTGCCGCCTGGTGCCTTGTGCTCCTACAGCACGGCCACGGCCCCCCCATTCCTTTTTCCCTTCTTTCCCCAGGGCCGCAGGCCTGGCGTTGATTTACTGGCGGGCTCTCTGCGTGCTCCTGGCCGCATAACAAGGGCCCAGCCGCCTGCGAGAGACGCCGCACAGCTGCGCGGGAGCAGCTGCCTCCTCCTCCTTTGTTTGGTCTCGGCTCTCAGCTCTTCCAGCGGCTGTGGGGCCCTCTCAGCTCCAGGCCCCTTGATTAGTGTGACTTTCCCTGCCCACCAAGGCCTGGGAGCCTAAAGTATTTACAGCGTCTTGCGCACAGTTTACGGTAGTGCGGGTGAGCAAAGGTCGTTCATAAACAGGGAGTCGTGGGTGGTAGCATCAGCTCTTAAAAATCATAATCAGCTCTCCTGGTGGCCTCCTAAATTGGCGCGGGGTTGTCTTACCCTGTACAAAATAGGCTGCGTTAGGCAGAGGCCCCAGAGCTGGCCAGAGTCCCATCACGTGTTTGGTCTTTGACATCTCAAACTAGAGTCCAGTCCCCAGGTCGGACTGGTGTGTCTGTGTCCCCCTCAGACCACAGCTGCCGGTGCATACACATGCACTCCCCTCCTGAACACACGCGCTCACTCACAAATGCACACACACACTCCCCTGAGTGCATGAAGTCCCTTGGCCTCCGACCAGAGGGCCTCGGGAGCTGGTGTGGGGGCCACAACGGGCTCACTGCAGGTTGGGCATGAGAAATGTTTCCCTCTAGGCCTTGGCTCCCACTCTACTTTAAAATATCAGTGCCTCCTACCTTTCTTTCCCCTACCAAATCCCAGAGAAGATCTGCTGTGGTTTAAGGCCTTGTCTAGGGACATTTGTAGTGGAAGACTCCTGGGTTGTGGAGCAAACCCCGCTGAGTAGGTGGGACACATCTCTGAGGCTGCCAGTCCCTCCCTGGTGCTGAGTGCCACACCATGTGCCCTTTCCTCAGTGGGCACCAGAGCGGGTGTTGGGACAGGAGTTCACAGTGGGGCCCTAAAATCACCTAGTGACTGGTCAAAAATTGAGGGGTGCTGGCTGGAGAAAGGAACACAGGACTCCCAGACACACCTGGGTCTGTAGCTTTTCCAATTCCTGGAGGTGAGGCCTTGGGCAAACTATTTAACCTCTGAGTCTCACTTTCCTCACTTATAAAAATGAAGATGAAGGAACCTACTCTCCAGGGGATGTTGATAGGATTAAAATAAGAATGTCTGAAAAAGGCCTATTGCTTTATTGGGGCTCAATACTTCGCTGCTCTAATAAATATTTTATTATCTCTCTGGCCCAAAGCTTTAATCTGGGGAAGAGGAGACACCTAGCGGCTACATATGCTGACAGACCAAACTCTGGCTTCTGTGGCAGGGTGGGAAAGCCTCCCCTTTAGGTGAGTGTCCAATAGGATGGAAGCCCTAGTGTATGCTGGATGCTAGGCCATCAGGGCTCTGACCCATTCCCAAGTTCCTCTGGGGTTCCTTGCGCTCTCCCTTGGCCCTGGTGCATCTCCGTCTGGGAGGCCAGACCTCCCTGCGGTGAGCACAGAAGGACAAGGGGTACAGGGATGCTGAAGGTCCATGGTGAGTCCTGGGCCACCACAGGGATCTCCCTGGGCTTCTGGCAGATCTCCAGGCTCCTAGAAGACCTGCTAAACAGATGTTAAGAGAGAGGCCATGTGTCCTACCCAGCTGTTTGGTGTCAGCATTGGCCAGAGCCCTTGCCTTGAGGGGGGAAAGGCATGGAGACAAGAGGCTGCAGGAGTCCCTCAAGTGAGGGCTGAGCAGAACAGGAGGGGGCGAGGAGTCTGGGACCCACAGCTGTGGGCCAGGTGCTTCATGTTTCCCAGGTGTCGGGTGCCCCGTTTCTGGTCAGCAAGTGAGAGCAACCTCCTCCTGACGTGAGGACCCAAAGCTCATGGGCACGTGAGGACAGGACCTGACGCCTCGGAGGTCCCTGGGAGAACCACAGTTCAGTGCCACAGGCCATTGATGAGGGCCAGGCTGGCAGGACGCCTGCTCCAGCACAGGGCTGGAAGCCGGCAAATGCTCCTGCCAGGTCCTACATTGTACTTCCCTTGCCCCTGCACTGGGCACTCACTCTGATTCCAGGCAGCTCGTGGCTCACCTGGGCTGCTCCCATAGGTCTCGACTCCAGGCCTCCCCGCAGTTCATCCCATGATCACACAGGCCCAGTTCTGCCCATGTGTTCATGCTGAGGGCCAGACTCATTCTCTGCCTTTCTGGGGATGATGTGCATACGCCACCTCCACTTTACCCGAAAGAGTGCAGATTAGCAGAGGTGAGGATGGGCATCAGGGATTGTCAGGCAATCATTTAGATTTATCTCCTGCCATTTATGTGAATACCTGTCTTATATGTATGCATACTTGATATATAAAGTTATCCTGTATATCTTGTTTTTGAACCTGACTTTTTCCATTCAGTATATTGTGACTGTTTTCTCATATCCTTATATACAGTCTTTGCAACATAATTTTTAATAACTGCAGAGTATTCCCTTGTGGTCCCCAAAGTGAGATGCATGCAAGACAATTCAATGGAGTGAGGAAGAAAATACTGCAACTTCCCTTCATGTTAAATTTTATCCAAAAATAAGAAAAAAACTAAGCTTTACTGATATTTTGGTACCTGGGCTCATCTTGGTGTCTGATGGTTACCTGTGGTACCTGTGGATCTGGGAGGAGATCTGGTTATGGGGAAGCGGCACCCTAAGAGCAGTTTGTTTTTAGAAAATTGCAATTTACTGCAGTTTATAAGTTTTGGTTGAATATATTTCCAGATTGTATTCTTTTAACTAATAACCCTCATGAAATGAACATGAGGCTTAAAAAGCTTCCTGCAAAGAGAATGTAGAGCATGAGAAGAGAACAAGAAAATGGCAGAGTAGCTTTTCTTAAAGCTCTAGTATTAGCTTATCATAATTCTAATTAGATGTAAAAACAACAACATAAACAGATCTGAAAGGAAGTCAGCCAAAAATGTATTCACATCTTGAGAAGATATGTTAAATAATGGATATGTAGCTATTTCATTCATGATTGAAAGGAAGGAGCGACACACAGCAGCGATTCACCGGAGAATTCTGCTTTATTAGGGAAAGGTGCTGGGTTATATAGGAAGGGGCATGAGGTGATTGAGGTGTTACTTCTATGGGGCTGGTGGCTATTGGCTAGGTGCTGGGATTGGGAGGGGGGCGAGAGGTGATTGGGCTTCAGGTGGTGCCGGCAGGAACCGAGGACCCCGAAGAAAAGCAGGAAGTTCGCCATCTTACGGGTGGGGGCCCTTCAATGATAGCCTTAGCCTGTGACATATTAGCTAATGAGAGTCTCAGCAGATGTAAGATATTAAAAAATAAACATTGAGAATATAAAGATAAATCTCAACGTTTTCCCACCAATGTTTTAAGGCATGTAATATTATAGTACTTAAACATCTTTTACTAAACTACTGATAAATTTTTGGAAGCATAAAAGCCATATACCATAGTAACACTGGAAAAAATGTGGTATAAACTTCAATGTCTTTTTGTCAGAAAATGCTGTGGGAGGATGTGCGGAAAGGGACTGCCGAGTATTTGAAAAAACAAGCATCAGAGTTCAGATGCAGTGTGGGGATTTTGCCATAAAGTCAGATGAAGTACATGTTTCCGACATGACTCAGTTAAGGCATTTGCTAAATTCTGCTTCAAAAACAAAACACTTGCATTAGGTTTTTATGAGCCACTACAGGAAAGATAATTGAAGGATACTTATTCTTGATATTAAAGGGTGTCTTCACTAATGGCTAAAAAAACAACAGAAAATGATGTAGGTATATTGTGAATTGGGTGCCTGCTTTGATCCCAATAATTATGAACATCATTTAACAGATAATGTTATAACATGGGTTGGCTGCTGGGCACTTGACTGTCACAGCTCAAAATGCAGGACAGCTGGTGTTAGCTGGGTGACCTTGGGCAAGTTACCCAACCTTCCTCTGCCTCAGTTTCTTCTCCTGTAAATGGGGATAATTGTACCCACATGCGGGGTAGTGGCAAAAATTAAATGAATTAGTATAAATAAAGTGCTTAAGTTATGCCCGACACATAGTAAGTGCTCAACAAATATCGGCTAATAATTTATATATACCACACTTAAAATTTCTTTACAGACCAAGTACTATAGTAAAGAATTTGAAGCTGGAAGTTACACACTGAGTATCAGTGCTGTGGTTCACTTTGTAAAATGAAGCTTTTAATATATAGTAGAATCTGTTTAATATTTTATGTCATATAAACATATACAATATATATTTCTATCATATATGCTTATATAAAATACACTATTTTAAATATTTTATAATATTAAAGACAGAAGAAGCAAAAGATCTTTTATGTACACAAAGGTCAGATGTGTGTAGCAAATTACTTAAAAGAGTTAATAAATACAAAGATGAGTTAGGAGTTTTTGTGGCTTTCCATATTTCATTATGTAACTTTCAAAAGATATGCATAATTACATGGAATCTGTCCTTTCAAGTTATAGTGACATTAAAAAATGAATTTAAAAAAGAATGCTTTTTGAAAGAGAGAGAGCATTTTGATTTTCAATGTTATGTGATTTTATTGCTGGAGAAAAGGTGCTATAATGTATTTGCCCACTCATATTTTCTCACTTTAAAATACAGAAGCTGAATTTACTAATGGTTTAAAAATCTTTCAATTAAACTCTTAGTGTTTTGGGTACATTTATTAGAAATATAAAAGATGTAAGACCTATAAATACATCATAGAGGTAGAAAATTTGCTAAGCCTAATTTCAATAAAATTCTCTGTATATTTAATATATGAGAATGGAAAATTAATTAATAAGTGTGCCCAATTATGCCCTTCTATTTGTATCTGTGTCTTTAAAAAAATGTTGTTTTCAATTATGGCAACTGTTAATAAGTATCAAAATATATTGAATTTTCAACTGTTGTGTCACAAAGTGTTAAACCAATATTTTAAGAAATAATTGCACATATCCAAACTCATGTTGCTCTAAACCAAAATATTTCTGTAGTATTAATAAAATTAAAACATTTTTATTATTTAAAAATATTGTTCAGAATTTTGTATATTTTACAGTGCATATAACATTATAGCTCAGTAATATGCATACTCAAAACTTATGTGTGATCAGAGTATGTGAAATACTCAAAGTATGAGAGACCACTTAATCCCCTATTGTTGGGCGTTTAAGTTGTTTCCAATTTTTTTTGTCACATTTCTGCTTATTTTCTGGAACAGGTTCTTAGAAATGGAAATGCTTGGTCAAAGAGTATGTTCATTTTAAGGGAATATTTTAATATTTATTTATTACGAATTGCCTACAGAGAGACAGGAAATCTGTAATAACTGATGTGTCCACCAGCATCAATCAGTGTGCTCCTCCCTGGCCCTCAGGTCTGTTTTCATCTGATGTGCCATCTGCTAGCAGGAGGGCAGTGGACTCTGGGGAAGCCAGTTTTGGGCAGCAAGCTGGGGTGACCACAGATAATGCCCACCAAGGGCAGCCTCTGCTTCAGGCCTTTCCTCTCTGAGATGATGATGTCCCTGGGGCCGTGGGGGCATGGCCCTGAGATCGTCATGGCATGGGATGCAGGATGGTGTGGAACTTGGTCATCTCGCTCCAAGGTGGGGGTGGGGTCAGCAGCAAGGGTCTGTTTCTGGAAAGTGTCTGCTGTGGGATGATGATGATTTACATGCTTCAGTGTATAAGGATCAAAAGCGAGTGGAAAGAAGCCTCCTCCACTCAGGACATGTGGAAAGCATTTATCTCCTGCTGGAAACCTTGCATGAGAACAAAAGCCAGTCTTGCAGAATGCTTTCAGGCTCTGCTTCCAGCTCTGTTACTGGGGCCCACAGCCTTTTGCTAAGACAGCAGAGTGGGGCTTCCCACTAGAACCAGAAAAGCCAGATTTCCCAAGCAGAATGGACTCACAGCCAAATGGGGGCATTTTATTCTCTGTTTCCTGGTCTTGCTAAAACAGCACCTTGTTCCATACCCAGCTGTTTCTCTGACCAGAGGCCTAGCCCCTTGGAGCCATGCGAGGGGACCGGCTGATTTGACATAGGGATTCAGATCATAGCTTTGAAATTGGCTCCTGGGTGAAGGTGTTAACTTCACAAATTGCATTTGCACATTGGCCTTAGATTCCTCTTTCAAGGGGCAGTGTGGGAGTGGAGGACAATGTGAAGGCAGACTAGACCTGTGATGCTGCCCCTCACCACTCTGGCAGCCAACAGCCTGCCTCTTTTCAGGGTGGATTCTTGGGGGTCAGAGGACCCACCTTGTGATGGGAGTGGGGGAGTGTCTGCTTCCACCTTTGTCTCTGACCCCACAGGGAGCCCTAACCTGGTGGGTCAGTAGCCCTGCACCCCTTCTTCCTTCCTGGGTCCTTCTAACCCCAGCCAGGGCTGGAGGGAAACTCTGGGAGCTGGAAAGTCTGTAGGCCCAGGGAGGGGTGACTGCAATTGTGGTGTCTGAGGAGAGGGGCATTGTATTTGCCCTCAGGAGCAAAGGACTCTGGGAAATTGTGACCACTTGCTTCAGGTCATGTGAATAGATGTCCAGCAGCCAAAGAGTCTGGACTTCCCAGAAGAAGGATCTCCCAGAGTAAGTCAGGGGGAGTAAGGGGCCAGATCAACTTCTCATTGGTGCTCTTGATTTATCTCCCTCTCCCCTAGAACCTTACCCTATTTGTCTCCAAATTGTCAACACACAGACACACACACTCACATATACACACACACTGGTTCCTTCCATCCATTCATCCATCCATCCAACTAGCCAACCAGCTAGCCATATTTGTTTGTTCATTTATTCGTTCATGCATCCACCCATCCATTCAGTCAAGAAATACGAGAATATTTTAGAGCAGATGGCTGCTCCTGCAGGGTTTGAGAGGGCTCTGGCTCTGATCGACCGCTCTGAGGATGTCACAGATGGGCAGGACCTCGGAGAGAATCTAGTTCATAGCTTTACAGGTCTAGAAACTAAATGTTATTGACTTTCTCAGAGGTTCTGAGACAATGATTTAGTCTAAAGAAGTTGTAAGACCAAAATATGAAGGCCAAAAAGCAATTATACTCCAAGCTAGACTGGGTGGGAAACCAGTACCAGTGTCCCCTCCTGGGCAAATTAAAGTTAAGAAGGGGGATGTCTACTCAGGACAACTGAATGAATTTTTTCTTGTGCCAAGAAAATTCCTCTCTATATATTGCTATGGTCCATTAGCCACATAGCAGCCAAATGTTGTTTATAAATGTTAATCAGATGTCTCTCCCCTGCTTAAAATCCAGCAATTGTTTTTCACTGTTTAAAATAAAATGCCAGTTCCTTACATTTGATCACAAAGCTCTGCAAGAGCTGGTCCTGTTTCCACTCTCCAACTTCACTTGCTACCACCTTACCTCTGAGCACTCGGCTCCAAGCATGCCATTCTCCTTTCTGTTTTTTCACTATCCAACTGATCGCTTCACAGTGTTGCTGTGTGGGAACTTCTGCCTGCAGCCTCCACCTCAGCCTGGAGCCTGAAGGTCCAAGTGGAAAGGACCCGTCTGTCTTATCACCCAGTGAGCAGAGGTGATAGAGCATGAAAAGGTCAGAGTCCTTTCTGTGATGATCAAGGACCCTTGCCTCACAGGTGTGAGCATCATTTGATGAGATTTTATAGGAGTTGAGTCAACGCTTGATGCTGGGGTAGAGAAGTGTGGGTAAAATTGAAACATTTCCAGAATTTCTTGCCTGGCTTTGGTGCATCTGCATATCAACAGGTGTTCAGAGGTGTAAACAAGTAGGCTTTAGTGCATTTGCATCTTTCCTCAGGGGTGGAGAAGTTCATCTCCATATCAATGGGTGATTACCTGGGCAACAGAGGGCTTATCTGAACCAGTGAGGTGAGGGGCAGGGCCGGTGTGGTTGCTGCTTGGGCAGAGAAGAAAGACGGCCTGGGACTGCAGTTTGTGAGCAATAAATGGGTTTTAAACTTTATTTCTCCCTTTGACTGATTTTGTTTTTTAGAGGTATTTTGCCCCAGGATTTCCTTTCCCCAGACTTAAAAGGAGGTTGCCCTAGGTGCAGGTACAGAAAATGAAGTGGGTTTGGTAAAATGAGAAAATACATTCATGGATGTCTGCAAGACTTTACAGGGACCAAATCCAGCTGATTGTGTGTCATGAGTTTAGGACACTTGGAAAATAAGTGAATCCAGCACTCACCCACAATACTGCTGACCTAATGTGTCACCACTTTTCCCTTTAAGGCTTGGAAAGTTTGTGAAATCACCCGCAAGTCTTGCAAAGTCAAAGCCTGCATGTTGCAGAATCACTGGAATGCTCCAGAACTTCAGATTGTGGCTAAGTTAAAAGCAGCTTCCTCTCTCTATTTTCAAGGAATCCATCTTGGCTAGTGTGGGTAAAATTGTAATATTTCCAGAATATCTTGCTTGGCTTTAGTACATCTACATATCAATAGGCATTCAGAGGTGGAAAGAAGTATGGCTTTAGTGCATTTGCATCGTTCCTCAGGGGTGGAGAGAAGTTCGTCTCCATATCAGTGGGTAATTACCTGGGCAACAGAGGGCTTATCTGTACCTGAGAGATGAGGGGGAGAGCTGGTTTTTGCTTCTGCCAGAGCAGAAGAGAGAAGGCTCTGGACTGCAGTTTGTAAACAATAAATGGGTTTTAAACTTTACTTCTCCCTTTGACTGATTTTGTTTTTTAGGGGTATTTTGCCCTGGGATTTCCTTTCCTCCGACTTATAGCTAGGATCAGAAAACTGAGCTTGCTCCTTGCCTGCAAGGTTGTAAAAGATGGATTTGTATATTGCCGATTATTATTGGACAGTGTGAAAGGAGGAGGAAGGGGAGGGGGAGGCACAGCAAACAGGGTCCCTGAGTGTAAGTCCAGGGAGAGGAAATCCCGGGGCAAAATGCTTTAAAACTGAAATCAGTCAAAGGGAGAAATAAAGTTTAAAATCATTTATTGCTTACAAACTGCAGTCCAGGGCCATTTCTCTCTCCTGCTCTGGCAGAAGCAAAACCAGCTCTCCCCCTCACCTCTCAGGTACAGATAAGCCCTCTGTTGCCCAGGTAATTACCCATTGATATGGAGATGAACTTCTCTCTACCCCTGAGGGATGATGCAAATGCACTTAAGCATACTTCTTTCCTCCTCTGAACGCCTATTGATATGCAGATGTACTAAAGCCAGGCGAGATATTTGGGAAATATTACAATTTTACCCACAGGCCACCCCTCCAGAAATCGTGCCTTACAATTTACTCATTCCCTTTCTTTCGCAATAGTCCATGGACTCGAAAACTGAAGCACTGTGACCAGACTATTGACATACACAATAGCAACAGCAATAAAATTATAATCCTCAAACCAGAGGATTCAGCCTATGCAGATTAAATAAATGTGGTTTATACCACAATCAGTAAGAACAAAATATGTTTAATACACTACACACTATTATTATCACTTGCTACACTTGTTTACTCCTTCCTAACAACCATGCTAGATTATTCACAAAACTTTCACTGAACATTAAAGTCAAGCCTCTCTTTAATCATTTTTTCTTGACAACAGCAATAAAAATCACAATAATCCTCAAACCAGAGGATTCAGCCAGGTTCAAAGTCCCATGCAGATTAAGTTCAAAGCTCATCCATTCCAGCCATCATGCAGCAGCTGCAGCCAGGGGGCGCATCCAGGACACAAGGACTGTAGAAGCAAATAACCGTGATTGTGGGGGGCCAATTTGCTGTTACTCCAGGAATACACAGGAGACCAGCTTCCAGGCCTTATCCCCAAGGTGCCAGAAGGGTCAGCCATCTTCGGTCCATGTGTTGAAATGTCCAGGTCCATGTCCATTTTATTCCTAATTGCTGCACCCATCCTTGCAACGCATGTCCAATAAAGTGGGTGCTTTGATGACTCTTAATCACCTGTGGCCGGCCATACGCTACAAAGAGATGCTCTAGGCTCCTCTTGGCAGTTTGCTGATCTGCACAATGTCCAGGGCACTCTTTCCAGGCTCAGCTGACTTCTTCAAAGGTCAATGGCAAGCCCCACCAACAGGCTACAGCCCACACTGTCTTTTGCCCCATGTGCCACAAACACCGATGTAGCCATTGGGCCCCATCAGAGGCGGGCTTTCCTTCTAGCCATCACACCTGGGCCAATGCGTCTGCTTCATCATTCCCTGGGGATACCAAAGGCATATGGCCAGTCAGTCACATGATATATGGTAGGTGTCTGTGCCACACCACTCCGTGGCCTTTGGGTCCAGTCTCTCACCCACCCCGTGACAGGATAGGTGGTTATTACTTTGGACGGAGCTTCTCCTGTGATGGGCTCCATACTCAGCAAGGTGTGGTACACAGCAGGCAGTTGCTTCTCTATCAAGGTGACCCAGACCTCTACTCCTTTCCATAGTTGTGACCAGGCTCAGGCTGGCAGTAGAAGCAGCAGCAGTGGCAGCAGCAGCAGCCTTTGGCTCGGGCCTTGGGCCAGGGTTGGCACAGCCAGTAGCAGTGGTGGTGCCTCCATGACCACACGAGTGTAGACACACGTCCCTTGGCCCAAGTACTACTTCACCCCATCATTTCTAGGGGTGGCCCTCCCAAAGGTCACAACTCATTGTGACAGATTTTGTGTTCAGAGGAATCCTGTCAATTACTGCCAGATGTAAGTCCAGGAGAGGAAATCTTGGGGCAAAATACCTCTAAAAACCGAAATCAGTCAAAGGGAGAAACAAAGTTTAAACTCCGTTTATGGCTTACAAACTGCAGTATGGGGCCTTCTCTCTTTCTGCTCCCGCGGAAGCAAAACCGGTCCCTCCCCCTCACCTCTCAGGTACAGGTAAGCCCTCCATTGCCCAGGTAATTACCCATTGATATGGAAATGAACTTCTCTCCACCCCTGATACGCAAATGCACTAAAGCCATACTTCTTTCAACCTCTGAATGCTTATTGATATGTAGATGTACTAAAGCCAGGCGAGATATTCGGGAAATATTACAATTTTACCCACAGTGGGGAAAGCTAATTGTCAGAGCTGCCCAGCATGGTGTGGTGGAAAGAACATTGATTTCTATTGGCTGTGACAGCTGTGTAGCCTTGAGAAAATTCCCTAGTATCTCTGGGCCTCCGACTCCTTATCTGTAGAGCTAGGGGTATGGATGGGCTTAAGGCCTCTGCTGGCTCTGACATCTGACATTTCTTACCAACCCTCCGCCCAGGGCCGTCCCACATCTCCCTGAGTTAGGTGGCAAATTCATCTCCCTTGCAGCTTAAACACCTATTGATTTTTATTTTCCCCAGGCAAAGGGGAATGAGACAGCTCTTCCTTTCTCTATAGACAGAGGCAAAGAAAAAAGCAGTCTATCAGCCTCCCATTCCGTGATTTTCGACTCAGGCCTGAATGCTAAACAGCGTCGGCTTTCCGGGCTCTCAGGGTTCTGCAGCTCATTGAAATCGGAGTTGGAAGGGTCCTGGCAGACCATCCAGTCTCTCTAAGTTGAGGTAATAGAGACACCCACATGGGAAGTGACGCGGAACTAGGTAGTGATGGAGTCCGAATGAGTCTAGATAGATATCCAAGAGAACTCAATCTAATTGTTCTTCGCCACGGAAACCTTTCCAGGGTGGACTTTAACTGCTGCTGGGCTCCTTTTGTACATACGGTTAGATACTCCTGCTCGTGTTTTGTCTCTCTGGAGTTTACATTAACCTCGCTTAAGCCATCAGCCTGACATCCCACATAGAGCTGGGCTCCGGGCAAGAGGCGTCTCTCCACCCCCTGTAAGGAAACGTGGCCGTTGATTGGTGGACCAGAGACCAATGGGGAGCGCAGGGAGGCGGGGCGTCCCGCGGCGCCCAGTCGCCGTGGTTAACGTTGCCCGCGGCAGATTGGTAAATACTAAGCTTGCAGCCCAGGGCCGCGGCTGCCTGGGGAGACCGAAAGGACTCTGCTGTGTTGCTAATTTTACGTCTCCTGTCCTCGAATCTGTCCAAGTTCGTTCGTGTCCTTGCAAAGTTTCCCGGCAGGACGTGGGTGGAGATCTCCGGGAGAGAATCTGCTTTCCCAGGCTGGAGAAGCCGGACGGGCGAGCCCTCCGGTGCCTGCTCGGGCCTGAGGCGTGCACTCGGGGTCCCAGATGGGCAGAAACCCCATAGGGTGTGAGGGCGCGTCTCCTGAAGGACAGCCACGGATTTGCGCGCACCCCTCCTCCAGAAGTCAGCCCAGCGCCATCTCACTTGGCCAGGGAGACAGGCGCGGCCGCCTGCAATGGACGTCCCCCCTCCCGGGACACCTGACTCCGCCGCCCTCGCACGCACGCCCTGCCCCGCCACCAGCCCCAGCTGGCCCTCCCGCAATCGGGACGCGAGCGTGCGCATATGCTGTTGTTCCGCATATGTTGTTCCGGCCTCTCCCCACCTAAGGGATTACAAGCTTCCTCGTGGGCCCGGCGGTGCAGGACACCTGGCGCAGACACCAAACGCCCACCTTCGCCTTCCCCACGCGGTCCGTATTTGATTACCTGCTGTCAGTCAGGGGAGAGGAAATCCCGGGGCAAAATACCCCTAAAAACCAAAATCAGTCAAGGGGAGAAATAAAGTTTAAAACCCGTTTATTGCTCACAAACTGCAGTCCTAGGCCGTCTTTCTTCTCTACCCAGCAGCAACAATACCGGCCGTCTCCTTCACCTCTCAGGTACAGATAAGCCCTCTGTTGCCCAGGTAATCACCCACTGATACAGAGATTAACTTCTCCACTCCAGAGGAAAGATGCAAATGCTCTAAAGCCATACTTCTTTCCACCTCTGAACGCCTGTTGATATGCAGATATACTAAAGCCAGGCGAGATATTCTGGAAATGCTACAATTTTACCCACACCTGCCTTTCCACTTCTTGTGTATGCACATTTCCCCAGGTCGCTCACAGACTTCACAGTTGCAGATAAAACCCGGCAGTCACTAAATGCACTGCCCAGAGAATAAAAAGACGAAAATAAAAACAAACACTTTTATTAGGGTGTAGAGGTTAGTCCTAAGTGAGTAAGATTCTCACCTAGCGCCCGTCTTCAGTCCCAAGAGGGAGATCAGCGTGAGATGAGCTGGCCTGCATCCTTTGCATTCCAGGCTTGCTTTTCCTTATACTTTTAGATAATTTCATTTTTCCCCCTTTAGCTATCAAGACACTGACCTACTTATGAGTTGCTCGAAGTAGAAAACAGATCCATTTAAAAACATCAGTTTTAGAACCTTAAGTTTCATGGAAACTTAAGTGTGAAGGGACTGGAAGGAGCAGAATGTACGCCCGAGGTGGCTGTTTCTTTCAGATAAGGGGCATGAGCCTTTTAGTGCAGTGAACCTCCTCATTCCCACCCTTGAAAAAAATGTGCTTTCATCAATCTGTGCTCAGAAAGCTAAGATGATTCCTGGCTTTGCCCTAAAGTATTACAAACACAAACTCCTACCTCCACAAACTGAGGCCTGGAGCTACAGCCCTAATAAACCACAGACGTAGGATGTTGTTCCCACTTGCATGCTTAGCCCTGCCCAGAATACCTTCCTTTCATCCTTCAAACTCCTCTCTGCCCTGCAAATGCCCTATTCTCCACATCTGGTCAGTGGCACAGTCCAGCCGTTAGCTGCTTTTGCCTCATTAAGTACTAGAGTAGAATAAAAGGGCCTTTCAAATGGGAGGGTCAGGCCGGTCCTGGGTAAGAGGCCTCCAGTTCCCACAGGGTCTGATTGTGGCTTTCATGTGGTCCTGGTTTTGGAGCAGTGTGGAAAGGTTTGAGGAAGGAGTTTTCTGTAGTCAGCAAACAGGAATGAAAGTGAGAGGTGCCAGGAAAGCTGAGAGGTGCCAGTTTAGGTCGGCATCCACAGCAGCTGAGACCTGCTTGGGATTTGTCCCAAGTTCTGTAATAACCCGAGACAAGACAGCAAGATAATCTGGAGAGCTGTGTTTTTCCCTGTCAATTTATGACTGGCCATGTCTGGCCAAGAAAAAGGAGCTGGAGGAAACCCGCCAGGAGCGATTTGCCAGACGACTCGGCAAATAAGGCTGAGTCTGAAACTGAGGCAGTCTAGAAATTGCAATTAGTGTGGAAATGAAGATCTTTTCAGAAAAGAAAATAGCTCCATACTTGTTCCCTACTGTCTCCTCCATCCCTGGTGCCCACCCAGACATCCCTGAGACAGCCCCTTGGCTCACAGATTTGTGAACACCCCACCAGGAGAGCGGGAGCAGCCGCAGTGCTCACCTGCTTTTGGAAGGGCCCGGCTGCCTGTCCCAGGAGAAACCCAGGCCCTGGGAGACTGGTGCCACAGGTCCTCGGTAGGGAGGATGGAGGTCAGCTCCCTTGAGTCTGTTTCCTTTTGGGAGGAGTCTCCCCAAAGGCAAGTCCTTCTGCCAGCATGCATAGTTTAAAAGGGTGTCTGACCTTTTTGCCTCATCCTTTTCCATGGGAAGGCATTAACTACCTAAAAAGCAAGTCCTCTCTGTGAGAAGGCTGGGAACTCTGAGCTAAAGTTAGAGGACACAAATGCACCATTTTTGGGGGTATTTTTTTCATTTTCATTCTAATTTCTTTATTATAGACTCTGGCTGAGAGTCCTGCTAGCCTGTACATTATACATTCTACTCATTCAAAGGAAGCCATCATCATTTGAGCACTTACCTGAGACAGACTCAGGGCTGAGTGCTTTGTATGGACAGTTTCGTTTTATTCCACCACTGCACTGCCCATTTGGCATTAATATTGCCCCAGTTTGTGGAAGAGGAACTGGGGGCTCAGAGAGGTTAAGTAACCTATGCAAGTCTACACAGCTCATGAGTGGTAGTGGGACTCAGACCTGTGTATCTGACGCTGCTGCTCAGCAGGCCTTGGCACGACCTCCTGCAAGGCAGAGCAGCAGGGAACAGAGGATAAGGCCATGACCCCAGTGGTCTAGGGGGGTGCCTGCAGGATGGAGCAGCAAAAAGCCAGCCAAAAGCAGCTGCCTGCACCAGGAAAGGCCTAGGCGGGAGGGTGGCCTGGAGGACACTGTGTCCTGCAGCCACTGTGGATCCCCTCCCGGGTCAGGCCTCGGCCGCCTTAGAGTCTCTGCCACCAAGACCCAGGAAGGCCACCAAAACTAACTTGTCCCTGGGCCAGGGTGGGGTCCAGGTCCCCACAGCAGGGTTTCCTGTTTTGGCCAAGTGCTCAGCTCTGGGTTCCTGACTGGCGGGTCCCAGTGCCTCGTCTATGGCCTGTGGCAGTGTGACCAGGACCCAAACACAGTTGGCAGGCCTGTTGCAGGTGCATGGTTACCGAGGATGGGATGCCCCAGGATGCCCTGCACTTGTCATTTCTCATTTGGTTCCCACAACACCCTTCAGGGCCGACGGTCTTTACTCCTGTTTTACAGATTGAGAGGGAATCAGAGGGTAAAATAACTAACGTAGAGTTGAATTTGACTCACCTACGACAGGACAGGGAACTGGAGAGGGGTAAGAAGAGTCCTGGACCCTTAGGAAGTGTCAGGAAGGCAAGGAGTGTGGGGATACAGGGGCTTATGGGTGTTTATGGGTGTGTGGGTGTGGGGGATCCACAAGGCAATGAAATAAGTTCAATGTTTCCATTTGCTCAGGTCCTAAGGCTTTTTATCACCTCTGCTGCTGTGACCAAGCCACCACCAAACCTCCCCAAGACTATTGCAGCCCCTGCTGAGTACCTGCTCCTACTTTACCCTCCTTTAGTCTGTGTTCAACACTCACAACCACAGCCAGCCAGTGAGAAGTCAGACCTTGGCATTCCTCTGCGAACCCTCTGGGGTTGCCTCTTACAAGTGTGGCTTGTCTCCTGACCACGTACCCCACCTTATCTTTGGCCACTGTCCTTGTCTCTCCCTCTGTTCCTGCCGCAGCACCTTTGCACCTGCTGTTATAACTGGAATGTTTTCCCCCAGGTATCCACATGGTTGTCTCCTCACTTCTTCACATCTTTACTCAAAAGTAACTTCAGTAAGGCTTTCCCTGGTCTCCTTATCTGAAATTTCAACCACCCCTTACTCTGACTTTATACTTTCTTATTTTTCTTCTTCACCTTCTGTCTTCCCAGTTGGAGTAGGAGATCCTTGAGGGCAGGGGTTTTGTTCATATTGTTGTTTGGTTGGTTTTTCTTATTCACTGATACATTCCCAGTGCCCAGAACAGTGCCTGGCACATGTCATGAACTTAATAAATATCTGCTGAACAAATAAATGAATGCATAAGCCCCATGACTTACCCCATGGCATGGGAAGGAGCCAGACTTTTCTGATAGGACAGCAAGAGAGGAAGGTGGGGAGCAGGGGTTGATGAAAGAGAGATGAAGAAGACCAGTGGGAGCAAAGCCCCATGGGCTAAAAATGGATGTTACTGAAGGGGGTGGGTTTGGGGGAGCCCCTCCATATCACCCACCAGCTCTCTTTCATTACGTTTTGGGGTAACAGATCATGGTGACTGGGCCCTAGCACCCATTGTCAGCCTGGTGAGTCCCATAAAAGCCCTCTGTGGGTCCAGGAACAGAATGAGATAATGTCAGAGACGTCAGTGTGTGTAACACAGCTCCCACTGTGGTAGCTGGTATGAAGTGGTCCTGTGGCAAGGAAACCAAAAGAAAAGCCAAGGAGTCTCTTGGACACCAGATGCCATTGACATCAGGGTGGTACTGACTGCTTCTCTGGTGGGGCTGTCTGGCTCCTGGCAAAGGTGTTCCTGCCCCACCCACCCCCAGGGGTGTCATCTGAGAGCTGCTGGGGAAGGCCGCAGGCCCAGTGGCAAACCCTGAGCCCTGCATGCCGGCTCAGCTCAGAGTCTGCAAAGCAAGAAGGCTGGGGGATGGGGCAGGAAGGCCTCCTGACCAGGCGGAGCTGTGGCCACAAAGCAAATGGGGTAAATTCTCCAATGGCAGCCCAGCAGGAGGGTTCCTGGTATTCTACCTGCTTTTGCTAGTAATTTAAAAAGCAAAGGCTAAAGATATAGAAACAACTGAAATATCCATTACTGATGAATGGAATATTATTCAGCTACAAGAAAGAAAGAAAGCCTCCCATTTACAACACAAGGATGGACCTTGAGCATATTATGCTGAGTCAAACAGAGACAAATACTTATTTGTATGATATCACATATGTGGAATCAAACAAGTTACACCTGTAAAAATCAGAGAGTAAAATGGTGGTTCCCAGGGAATTGGGGAGGTGGGGGGATAATATTGATGACATTTAAGGCTACAAACTTACAAGTATTAAATAAGCCACAGAGATCTAAGGCACAGTAGAATGAATATAGACAATATTGTACAGTAATTATTAATGTGACAAATGCAGCTACATTGGCAATCATATTACAATACATAAATGTATCAAAGTAACACACCATATACCTTAAACTCACCTAGTGTGTTACAGGTTAAATTTATTTAAAAAAAAATACAGGCTCATGTTACCCAGTTATGGGCTGTTTGGGACTTGGAGTTAGACCCGGGAGAGCCCTGACTCCAGCTTCATTGTCTGTGTAATGTTGACCGGGTCTTTCTAAGACAAATCATGGAAGATGAGGTCCAATGAGACAGAGCTACTTTTGGGATGAAGGAGATAATGCATAGGAAGTGCCAGGCATACAGGCGCCCAGTCAGACCATCAGAGTTGTATTTTCTTTTCTGCCAGAGTCACATTCGGGAGCTGGAATGGTATCTCACAGCGCACTCAAGAAAGCGAGAACCTGAGGAATGTGGAAACCCACTCCAGCTGGCCTGTGGTCTGAGCAAGGCTGCTCCATGTCTCCCAGGGGGTGCTGCTAGAACTCCATGTCCCCTTATGGTGCTCTCCAGCTCCAATACCCTGTGGTTTGTGATTCTGAGCAGAGGTCATTTTTAATTGGGTGCCACTGGAGAGAGCAACTTGGAAGCAAGGGCCATTCAGACTGCACAAAGGGGGTTTTCAGAGATTTTCTCTGGAGTTGGGCATTTATGGTTTATGCTCACATGCTGAGAAATCTGAGGAGCTACAGTAACATCCCTACTATCATTCTTATTCAAGACCTGATATCAGCCTGGCCTATGAAATGCTGGGACATCCTTTACGCACTGGCAGCCGGGTTTGTGATGCCTGAACCTGGCTGTGCCTCTGGTTCACCTGGGAACTTGCTAAAAGCATGCACAGACTCTCAGGCCCCACTTCACATTTATTGGTTTAGAATCTTTGTGGGCAGGCCCAGGACTCTGTATTTTTTTTATCAGTTTCCCCTTGTGATACAGCTATAAGCTATAGAAGGACAAGCTTTTGGGACCTTGGGGCAAGGAATCATCTGCAGTATTGGGTATGAGATGGGCATGATGCACCTCTCCCAAATGCCTTAGCAGCATGACAGCAATCTCTGATGGACGGTGTCCCCCAGTTGACATGCCCCAGTGAGAATGCTGTAAACAGGTACCATGCATGTGTTTGCTAGGCCAGTTAGGGGAGCAGCTCCTTGTGGGACATCCTGCAGGGCAGAAGCACAGGTAGAAAAGTGGGAAGGGGCTGTATTGGTCACTACAACTGCCATCACAAAGGATGGCAGGCTGGAAGGCTGAAGCAACAGACATGTGTTGTCTCTGCTCTGGAGGCTGGAAGCCTGAGATCAAGGTGTCGGCAGGGTTGGTTTCCTCTGAGGCTCCCTCCTAAGCTTGTAGATGGCTGCCTTCTGATGTTTTCACATGGTCATCCCTTTGTACAGGTCTGTGTCCCCATCTCCTCTCCTTATAAGGACTAGAGTCATATTGGGTTGTGCCCACCCTCTTTAAGAATCCTATCTCCAAATATGGCCACATTCTGAGGTCCCAGGGATTGGACTTCAACATATGAATTTGGGGGACACAATTCAGCCTAGAGCAGGAACTCATAGGGACAACAGGCCTGTTTCCAGGCTTGTCCCAGGGCTGCCTAGCCTCTGGTATAAACCCCCAGGCTCTAGGGGCCCACCCCTTCCCTGCCTGCCTGGACTTCCCAAAGGCCCTCCTAGCTCTCCGTCTATTTACCTTTCACAACCGTCCTGTAAGGCAGGCAGGGAATGTTTGTTTTTGCAGGAAAACAGACATTCAGAGAAGCTGAATGGTGTATCTGTGGATTCCATGACAGGCACCCAGATCGTCTGGCACCCAGAATAGTGTCCTTTCCACAGGCACACTGGGCACCTGCTCTGAATACTGTGTCCTTTTCCTTGGATTCCAGGGACTTGGGGGCAATGTCTTGAGGAGTTGGCAAGGGTTCACACAAGGAGAGATTCCAGTTCTTTCTTTCTTTTTTTTTTTTTTTTTGCTTTGATTACCTCTCACATTCTAGTCTCTACTGGAACTCCTGAGAGAAGAAAGCCCATTCTGTGTACATGGTTAAGTGTTTTTTCCCTTTTTGCCCTACTAAAAGCATAGGCTTGCCTAATTCATTAAAAATACATGTTCCTTTTGCTTTGGTATGGATGGTGAAAAGGCTGAGGAGCCGAGAAGCCCAGGCTAGCTTGTGTTAGGCTGGCCCCCAGCAGTTGGGCCTGTGGGGCTGGATACCTGAGCTCGGAATTAGGGGACCATCTGGAGGATTCAGTTCACTCCACAAACACGCAACAGCACTGGCTGTCCCAGGCCACAAATGAGACACACCTCTGTCTCCACTTCATGGAACTGGAGAGGGAGACAGTCAAATAAGTGGATGATGATGTAGAGAGCAGTGTGTTGGAGATGTATGTCAAGGTCCTCAGTAATGACAGGACAAATGGGATGGCAGAGACAGGGTGTGGAGGGAGTTGGAGGCTAAAGATGGAGTTGGGCATGGTGTGAAGTTTACCCTGCCTCTGTGTGTGTGTGTGCGCGCGTGCGCGCGCGTGTGTGTGATACATGGTGCATTCCACTGTGCATCCTCTCTGTTCCCTGGAGCCTGAGCCATGCTGGCAGAAGCTTTGTGCTATTCACCAAATTCCCCAGCTGCCCACTCACCCTCAGCCAGGACTGGGGGTCCTCAGAGGCCAGCAAACTGCAAGCAGCTGCTGACCTATTGTGGGGAATGACTGAGGCTGTCACAGGGCTCCCCACCCCGTGGTCACCTAGAAGGCAAGCCAACTGCTTGGGATGTTCTCTGATGTGTCTCTGAGTCACCAGGAGGGTGGGAAAGAAGATGAAAGGCCAGTTCACCAAAACCAGAGGGTGGGAGCAAGGGGCAGACACAGATGGCAAACCAGCCGAGGACAGCTGGTGCAGGTGCTGGCGAGGGGAGACTGGCTGCCTCGCGCTCTGCTGCTGTCCTCTGACTTGGGGACTTCCAAAAAGGGGCATCTGTGGACTGCTTAGGCCAACAGCACAGTGTTCTCTTATAGACACGGGTCCCACTAGCCATGGGGGATAACGTTCCTGCTGTGACCAGGCCTGGCGGTCAAGTTTGGTGCCATCCCCCTGCAGGATCACTGCTTCATACCCGGGACCTAATCAGCAGTGTGCCTGCAGGTTGCCTGAGAGTCTTGGGGGACATAAATGTCTGGGTCCCTTTGTCAGTCTGTAAACTGCTTTCCTGGCAGAGCCGCTTGTTTGTAAATCCATCTACTAATCGAGGTGTGAGGACAGTCTTTTTCTTGCTTCCAAGCAGGCTCATAGAAGTGGCTTGGTGTCCTTGATAGAGCTTTCACCCAAAAACCAATCCCTCAGCTCCCGGTCTTGAAGCTCCCCACCCACCCCCACTCACCCACTTCTTGGCCAAGGGAATGAAAAAGCTTCCAGGGTGGAGGGGCTGCCTGTTCAGGGAAGCTCCAGGCTGGTGACTGAGGGAGAAGCTGCCTTGCCCCTTCCATCCCACAGGGGCCGGTGCCTATGTCCCGCAGGCACTTGGCCCCCAGCGCCACAGCCCAACAATCCCGGGGGCCTCTGAGAGGGGCGGCAAACCAGGCCAGAGAGCAAGGAGGGCTTCTGTCCCGGAGCCGAGCTGCCTGGGGCAGGGAGCAGCATGTCAGGGAAAGGCCCCAAGTGTGGGTGGGCAGGGAGCCAGCTGGGACAGCTGCCAGCAGGCAGCTTTGTTCTTCCGTGGTGGCAGTTTGCTGTGATGCGTCTCTCTCTCGGGAGGCGCCAGCTGAGAGGGGGAGGGGAGAAGATTCAGGCATGAAAGGGCCAGACTGTGGCCACGTCGGAGGAGCTGGTGCTTGGCGCAGCTGCGGGGGAAGGGCTGCCTGACACCCGCCCCTCGGATCCCCTGCATCCGCCCTTCAGATCTCCTGGCCAGGGGAGCAGATGTCTTGTTGGAGAGGCTCCCCAACAAGAGCCCCCGGGCCTCCACTCCTCCCTGAAGCTCAGCAGGGCCGGCGCCAGGCTGAGAGGTGGCCTGCCGGCTGTTGGCTACCCTGAGTGCTGGCCCTGGCCTGGCTTTGTGCATGCCAGGCGGCAGGTGCCATGCGGGGGTGCTGGCCCTGCGGCTTGTGTCCGGGGCCTGGAGGGTGCCGGAAGGGGACAGAGCTGGTATTGGTGATAGGGGCTGCTCCAGCGGTTGTTGAGAGGATGCGCAGCAGCCTCTTCGGGATTCAGGCCTGGAGGGGGTCCGGAAGGCCCCCCCACCAGCAACAGCTACTACATGGACAAAAATATCACGTGGCCAAGGGGAGAAAGTTGGCCTAACCCTAAGGTTCCAAGTAATTCCTTTTTCACTTGAAAAACTGGCCTCCAACTGTGGTCTCTTTCCAGGCCTCAGACCATCCCAGGGTAGCCAATCGCTGAGAGGGGGGCAGGTTAGTGCCAGGAGACATTTCTCAGGCTCTTCTGGCAAAGCCTGCTCTGAAGCAGGCCCTGAATTCTGCTGGGACCCCAGGAGAGGCAATTGGCTGAGCTAAGCAAATAGCTAGGACTTCCCCAGGCTTCAGGCCTCTTCTGGGACCACCCACCACCTTAAAACGCTTCAGACATCTTCGTGGTGGTGGGAGAGCAGCTGCAGGCTGTGAGGTCACCATGGTGACTGGCAACAGCAGGCAGTCCCCGCCTAGCATCCTCCCACCCGGAAGGCCTGCTCCCAGCCTCCAGCCCCCAGCCCCCAGGGGAGGGGGGGCGTGGAGCAGGACCTGCCCACCGCCTGGCTGCCTCAGGGATTTCCTTTCAGCGACAGATTTCCCTGTGGACGCACTGTTCAGAAGCAGGGTTCTAAGCTGAGGCAAATGGGCATACAAGTGTCCCTAGTGGAGAACTCAAAGCATTACAAATCTAAGTCACTGTCATAATAAAATCAAACTCAGGACATAATAAAAATGATGATGTTAGAAAGAGCCTAGTCAGAATATCCTAATTCTCCTCTTACGTGTCCCCTGGTCTGTGATTCACTCATTTATCTTCTTTCTGGTGAAATTTTTGCTTTAAGGATCATTTACTTTCATTTTGTCTTGAGGTGAAGAATGACTGATAAACTCCCTTCTCAAAAATCTTCAGCTATTTTAAGGCCAATCAAGTCTTCTCTTCCTTAAGTTAAGCAACCCCAATTACTCTGACTAGTGCTTTTTAATGACTGAACATCTTTTTTCTTTAAGAATGACAGTGACATATCTGCTCAATAAATTCGTATCAATTGACTTATTTGGCTCTCACATGTCCACTTGCCAATAAAGAAGAGGGAGAAGGAATAAAGGATAGGGGACTCATTTTACCATTTATCAAGAAAAGAGGATCAGCACCCAGTTTTTTTTAATGCGTTACTCTTAACCTTTTTTGAGAATCTATTTCTCATATCTTCAATCATTTCTATTGCTCTTCTCTGAATCCCTCCTAGTTTTCAATGTCCTTTTGAAGGGAGGTTAATCAAAATTACCCATTATTCTAATCAGGGCTCAAGTAGCTTGAAGGTAAAATTGTAACATTTCCAGAATATCTCCCTGGCTTTAGACATCTGCATATCAATAGGCGTTCAGAGGTGGAAAGAAGTATGGCTTTAGTGCATTTGCATATCCTCAGGGGTGGAGAGAAGTTCATCTCCATATCAATGGGTAATTACCTGGGCAAGAGGGTCTGTACCTGAGAGGTGAGGGGGACAGTCAGTTTTGCTGCTGCTGGAGCAGGAGAGAGAAGGCCCCGGACTGCAGTTTGTGAACAATAAACAGATTTTAAACTTTATTTCTCCCTTTGACTGATTTTGGTTTTTAGGGGTATTTTGTCCCGGGATTTCCTCTCCCTGGACTTACATAGCTACACTGTATCTTAGAAGAATTACTTCCCAATCTCTTTAAGTCATACAAGTGTCCTTTATTATAGCCCAGGCACCAGGCTAGCTTACTTTTTCTACTTCTAATGATGCTGACTTGTTATTTCACATTCAGCTTGTCCTCAGCTAGGGCCCCTGGAATTTTGCTTTTGTTTTCTTTGTTTTGTTTTGTTCTATACCTATGCCTAACTACCAAGTATTTTTGTGTTAGTATGAGCTCTCTGCCATTTTATTTAAAGTGTTTCCACTGATGCATGCTGTCCACAAAAGTGCACATAAAGTTTACAACTTGATAAATTTTAACAAACAGAAACAGTCCATGTAACCAACATTCAGATTAAGCAACATCACATTACCCACAACCCAGAAGCCCTTTTTGTGTCCCTTGCACTGTCTTTACCCCTACCCCACCTACATTAACCACTATCCTGATTGCTAATATCACAGATCAACTTAGCCTGCTTTAATTCTTTATAAAATGCAATCACAGAATATGTACAATTTTGTGTCTGATTTATTCACATTGCCATTCATTTTCACCCTCCTTTATTGAATTTACCCATTTCATTAGTGGACCTAGATGGATCTAGAGGCCTGAGAGTCAAGGTAATTCAACCTCAGACCTGTCAATGTTGACCGTGGGTAACATAGTCCCTGTGAAATGCCAGATTTCTGAGTAAGAATTTTACTTGAACTACGTATGAGTATTTTGTCCCTTTCACTGCTCAGAACCAACCTTCAGTTCATCCTCTTCTATCAGGGTAATCACTGAAGACATAATGTGCACATGTTTGTGTGAGTTCCCACATGTGTTACTGTGCTAGCCCTGGGGGAATTGTTTCTGCCTCTTTGAGAAAAATGATTATAAAGAGTTGTGCCTATGTTTAATTCAGGTGATCAATTCAGTGTCTAGTCTTTAGTTGATGTTTGTGCTAATATGTTGTAGACATGGCAAGTTTGGGAGGCAGGGAAATCAAGTGTGCCCATGCCTTAGAGCTGAGCTTCCCAGTTTCTTTTATGACATGTCATCATAGAAAATCATAATATTTATACAGCAAGCTGGTGTAAAGGGAGGAAATAGTTTCGTGGTAGTGGGTGACAAAATATGACAATGTTTTACACCATTCATATACTTACAAGTTACATTTATATGTATATTTATATATAAACAGATGTAATATACAATATATATTTAGTAAAAATATCTAGTATATTTGTATTATATATACTTATGTTTAGGGAATCTAATAGCTTTTCCTTTTCTTTGTGTCATATATAATTTTTTTTTGTGTGTGGTGATGTGAACAGAATTTCAAATCTAAACGAATTTTTCCATATCAACTGTTTCAGAATAAGGAAGTTTTAATTTGAAAAAAAAAAAACATGCATGGTTAGAGCGGTGGTTCATCAGTTGGCTTGGACACCACTAAAAGGCGAATCACCCAAAATTGCAACAGAAGAACCCAATACATAGATGTGAAGTGGGAGATTGAGCTTGCCTGTCCAGAGCCCCTGCCCACCCCCGCTGGCCTTCTTTGCTCTGTAGGCCACACCCCTCGGGCACAGGGAACACAGTCTTCCTGCAGCTCATGGGATCCTTGTCCATGAACAGCAGCTGCAGATTTTGTGGCTGGCTGCCCAAGTCTATGCCCAGGTGGTGGAAGCAGAGCCACAGGTGTGGGCTGTTGGCTGTTGTGCACACTGCCTGCAGGCCTACCCGGCATGACTTCAGACCCTACTACCCCTGGCTGCCCTCCTAGGAGACTTAAGTGAGACTACTCCAGCTGCCCAGGCCCTGCTCAGCTGCCCTGGAGGGTGAGGGGATCATCTCCCTTGGCATTCCTGGGACTTATTTGTAACCTTCCAGTTTGCTCACCATTTGGGACATTTTTCTTAGGATGTTTTAGTGACTGAGCCCAGTGCTCTAGAACCCTTGCCTTAGTCCATCTGGATGGCTATAACAAACTGCCATGGACTGGGGGGGATTATAAACAATAGAAATGAATTTCTCACAGTTTTGGAGATTGCAAGTCCAAGATCAGGGTGCTGTCATTGTTGGGATCTGGTGAAAGCCCTTTCCTTGCTTGAGGACTGCCAACTTCTCTTTGTATCCCCTTATGACAGAAAGAGATAAGAGAGCTCTCGGGGATCTTTTTACAAGGGCACCAATCCCATTCATGAGGGCCCTACCCTTACAACTAATCACCTCCCAAAGCCCCTGCCTCCTAGCCCCATCACATAGGGGGTTAGGATTTCAACATGTGAATTTTGAGGAGAGACAAATGTTCAGTCCATTGCAACCCTCCAGCAAGCAAGCTGGTGTGCAAGTAAACTGGGACTAGGAGAGCCTCCTTGATGAACAACTTCCCCATTCTCTACTCAGAAGGCTGGTGAAAACTGTCTGAATATGTATGGGGCTAAAGACCTTTACACAGCATACAGATAGGTATATTGTGAATTCAAGAATGATGAATCAGGCCCACTCAGAACAGGTGAGGACTGGCACTAGTCTGAGAGAGAAGATCTGTTACAAATTGAGCCTGACTTAACTGGGCTGTACCAAAAGTCCTTGTCATCAATCTTCCCAACTTATTCTTCTAAAGTCTTCCACCATTTGACCAACCCATTAGTCTCTGCTCATGAATTAGTGTAGGTCTGCACCTCAGACCATTTTGCCTTCCATCTGTAGTGAATAATCAGATGGACTGCCCCAAATTCTGCTCACTGGGAGGATTTTCCTTCACCTTTCTTTCTTAGAGCCACCTCTGAATAGAGATGTAATGACATTGCCCATCTACTAGTGACTGATGCTTGTGTATCCCTAAACCAGGGCTGGGGTTTTCCGTCCTCCATTAATTAGTACTAGGCAATTCCCCATGGAGCCAAAAATGTAAGTTGTAAAAGAGGTATGAAGTAATCAGAGTAGGTTCCAAGGGTCTGAGCTATCTGCATATATTAGTCAGGGCTCTCCAGAAATTCTCCAGAAAATTTTTATGTATGTAAAAAGATTTACTTTAAGGAATTGGCTCACATGACTGGAGGCTTGGCAAGTGCACAAGAAACTCTAGGACAATAGAGAACAAGATAGTTGATATGGCCCAGAAATAAAACACCAGGTAAATGTGTACTGTGATCCCTGCCATGTGAAGGAAACCAGCTTTGCTGCTTGGATTTGAAAAGAAGCCTTCTATAGGACTATAGCTGCAGCAGCATGCCAGATGCCAGGAGCATTGTTTGTTCTAGTAAAGATACAATTGCAATTGCAATTGACATCACCATGTGACTGAATTCTTTATACTCTGTAGTAATTCTCTATAATCCACCGAGTTTTAGCACCAGCCAAACATGAAATAAATGTGAATGTGGTAGGAATCACCACTCCTGCATCTTTTGAGTATTTGATGGTTACATACTAACCTGTGTAATACCCCAGGGTTATGATATTTCTTTGGGTTTGCTATCTTGGCAGTGTGGGAGGGAGCAGTTCCACTTGGAAAAGGACAGTACACACCTGGCCTTTGCTATTATAATGGCCTTCAAGTCCAAGGGTCAAGGAGCCAGTGTGAAATTCTGCTGGTTAGTAATATAGTTATTACTATTATACATTCTGGGACTGGGAAAATAACAATATAGATCCTCAGTCCTTTTGTACCCACTGTCAGACTTCGGCCATTATTCCATTTATCATCTGATCTCCACAAGCTCTTACTCTGACTTGAGGACTATTGTTTGAGTCTCTTGTGATTAGCATGAGTTAGAACATGATATCTAATAGTCCCTGGAGGGTCTGGATATTTTCCTTTTCCTGTTCTGTTCAGTGGCCCCAGGTCCCTCTGGGGAAGGATTGAGGAAGATTCACAGTAAAGTCCTGTGGCCACATTGAAGTGTGCTTGCTCAAAGAGACATCCTTCCCACCAAATCAAGGGATTCTGGGCCTCTGGTTCTGAACACTAGGTAAGTTCTGAATCTCCACCATGATATTGCTCACCAGACTCAGGATTTTTCTGCTTCTGTAAGTCAAGCAGCCCCTTGCTAGTCTGCACATCTACTGCTGTCCTTGGGGCCACATGGTTAGTTAGGCAGAGCCACAGATACAGGTATAAACATTCCAATTACCACTCCAGCCTTACAGCTCATTATAGCCATTGTGTCCATTGTGTCTTTGAGACACCAGGCCCCTGCTATGCTGAGTTCCCATTAAAATCAGGGAGCCTAATTCCATTGCAGCCTCTCCCACTCATTTCCTGCTTACAGAAGACAGCCAAGAGATTTTCCAGGAGGCCTGTTAACACTTCACAATGGAATTCTTTTGGCTTTGTAAAGGGGAGGGTGGTGAAGGTGTAACTGTGCATGTCCTGCAGAATAGAATCCTCTCCAACATTCTTAACTTCTTGGACCTTTGGCTTCCTTTTCTTCAGAATGCTAGCAACATCCTCATTGGTTGATGAGCTCCTGCTGAGGCCAGGCTTCTGTTGGCCAGCAGAGCTATGAGTGCCACTGCCAGGCACTCAAGCCAGCATGTGGAATACTGAAGCTTGGGACCATGATGGAGTTTTAATTTTATCCTTCTCCATCCATTGCCCTTAGAACTCCCTTCTATATACGCTTCTTGCTGGTGTTCCTGCAACTCCTTGATGGATTGGCTCTCTTCTCCTGTACCAGGCTCTGTCATTCTCCATTTGGGCTATGCAAGATATAACACTCATTATGGGTCTGGGGGACAAGGTGGGGTGTGGAACGGGGTCCTGGGGTGACGTGGCAGCCACTTCTGTGTCTGCTCAAATGTCCCAATCTATGAACCAGGGTCCTACCTTTTGCAGCCAGTAGAAAGTGTAAGAAATCTGGTGGGGATGAAAATTTAATTGTTTCTGCATGTCTGTCACCTTTATAATCAGTCCCTGGGCATATCTGCCCAACAAGAGACCTGTGACTCCCTCAAAGCTTTTTGGGTTTCTACCCATGTTTTGAGTTGGGCATTCAGGACCTTCAATTTGTCCCTTCTCTGTGTATGGTCTCTGGGGCTGTCAGAAAAGCCATCCTACACTACAGACCACTAATCATCATTGTCAAAGTGGCCAAGCCAGTTGATTTGCCAATGTCTTGTCTTCTGTCTGCTCAAATGCCACCCCTGGTGATAATTTGAGCAGCTGCGCTGCCATATTTTATAGATTACCTGCATTCTATTTCCCTCTGATAAGAGGGTCATCCCTGTATGTCTCAAATATTGAGCAATCCAGTCCTAGAATCTCATTTGAGGGTTATTTCTCTCTGGGGCCACTTTATCAGTCAGGTCCCAAAGGGAAAGAGATGGCACACTGAAGTGAGGTAATTAGAGAGAGTTTAACAAAGATATTTACAAAGTTGTAAGTAGGGTTAAGGAAAATCAGGAGGGTATAGTATAGTGCCTTGGGTAGGAAAGAGCTGGCCCTTGTGTTACCAAGGTCCAGGTTGTTACCAGAACCTGGAAAGCTGTAGTCATTGAAGGGACTACAGAAGCATATCCGTGGCTTTGGGAAGAGGAATGCTGTTACTTTCAATCCTTAGCACAAAAGGGCAAGAGCCTGGGAAGGGAGGCTGCAGTGTTGTCAGGCCTGGGTTCCTGGGGAAAACCAGCCATTCAGCTACATGCTCTCGGGGTACAGAAAACATAGGGGACTCCTGTCATCCTGGACAGCCTCATGCTCTATCTAGGCTAGTCACATCAAAATCGATAAAGTGTACCTCCTGATATGAAAATAAATCACCTATTAAAGATATTGGGGGAAAACTGACTATGAACCAATATATTTGGTTTTGAAAAACTGTTGTGTTAAGTATTGATAATTCATTGTGAATGGTAGGAAAATACCCTTATTTTTCAGATGCAGTTGTTAAAATGCCAGTGTCTATAATATACTTCAAGATGGTTCAGCCAAAAGGGAAAACATGTGGATATATATGTATACACATATTTGTATCTCAAAATGGAAAAACCTAGCAGTTCTGCAGTTCTTTAAGCTGGGTGGGGGCATATGGGTGATCTCTGATTCGGTCTTTTTGTACATTTGAAATTTTTCAAAATGAAGAGTTAACGAAGGACAGGGCACCTGTAGTTTCCCATTTTCTCAGAGAGGTGGAAGTGCATGGAAACATTCACCAGCTAGACAGCTGTTTGGCAGCACTGGGTGGTGCAGCATTTTTCATCATGGGGTCATAGATCAGCCTAGATAAAAATAACTAGGCAGGGAGGGGGAAAATAACTAGGGAGCTTGATAAAATGCAGATTCCTGAGCACCGCCTGCCTGAATCGGATTTTCTTGTGGGTGGGGTAGAGGCATCTGCAGATATCACAGACTTCCTGGGTGACAAGCCCAAGAGGAATATATTACCCACCCAACTAAGGGTCATGAGCCAAACATCTGGATTCTGTTTGCCACTAAATAGCTCTGTGACCTGGGCAATTTGCTTAACTTATCTGAGCCTCCATGGTGTCATATGTAAAGTGATGACATTACAATAAAAGCTACCTTCCTTACCTTCCTGGATAGTTGAATTCCATATTGCATGTTTCTTCTCTATAAAGTGCTATCCAGGTAAGAAGCAGTAAGAAGGAACACTATTGCTTCTGAATACTCATTATGCCTATTAGTAACATGGCCAGTACAGTGTCGGATTTGATGCTCTAACAGCACGGAGAGGCACAGAGCATTACCCTCTCTTCACGATAAGGAAATGTGCTTGTCCATGGCTGTATCAGTTTCCTATGGCTGTTATAACAAATTTTCACCAATTTAGTGGCTTAAAACAACAGAAATTTGTCCTCTTACACTTCTGAAGGTCAGAAGTCCTAAAATCAAGGCGTCATCAAGGCAATACTGGTTCCTTCTGGAGGCTCTGCTGGAGAATTTGTCTCCTTGCTTTTTCTAAAAGCTTCCAGAGATTGTTGGCACCCGTGGCTAGGGCTTCATCCTCCATCTTCAAACCAACAGTGTCATGTCTTCAGATCTCTGTGATTTTGGGCCATGTGCCCTGTCACCCCTCCCACCCTCGGAGCAGTTTTGCATTTGTTTCTGTCAGACAACAAAGGGGGATTCCCATTGTAGGACCACTTTTTATATTAAGTTCTTGCCTTGGAGTTCCTGGGTCATTATGAGGTCATGCTCTTCTACATAAAAATTCTCTGGGGAGTTTTTTCCCCCCACTCAAAGGCTAAGACAGCTTCTTCATAGTCCTAGTCAGCCAGTGGACCGGTTTTCTTCCAGTTCACCTTTTCATTTCCAAGACCTGGTTTGGTGATGGTGGTGGGGTCTTAGTTCCAACTCCCTCCCTCTCTCAGGCCCAGGGCTGCAGGTCCCTCTCCTGTGTGACCATGAGTACCCAAGTCTTGGGTTCCCACAACCAGCCAGCCCTACACAAGATAAAGTACCAGCTCCTGCTGGCTAATAAGGCCTTATTTTCTCTTCAGAGCTGTTCTTTGGGGATTTCTCTATTTTTGCAAGCTCAGCTACACAGTTAAAAGGTGTTTGTCTTTTATCCAGGATTGTTCTTGTTTTCTAGTAGGTAAGTATTCAGGCTACCTAGTCTTATATGGGGCACGTGAAAGTCCTTGGGCAAAGATTTGGGATTTTGAAAGGATGTGAAGATGCCTGATGAAGGTGAATCTCGGCACGAAGCTTAGGCTCCTCCTCCACAGGTAGGCTCTCCTTCTAGAACTCTTTCCATTCAGGTCCTGGAGGATTTTGTGGTTTTTCCCCCATGTGTCTAGTGCAGTGTCTGGTATGTGAGTAGTGCTTTATAAAGGTTTGTAGGGAGTATTCTTTCCTTAGCTTCTTCCATTATAAACTTGACAACATAGAGCATAAGGATTTAAGATCAGCTCCTGTTTTTTCTAGAGCTATGCGCAAGAGCCAAGCTTAGGACAAATGCCCTGTGGTTTTACCACATTCAATCCATCAGCAAGGACTTTTGTTTCTACTCCCCAAATATGTCTGGAAGATTCCATTTCTCTCCTCCATTGTTACTCCTTCCCAAAGGGTGCCACTGACCCAGCCGGACAAACATGGCCATTGGTCCCCACCCTCTTCCAGCCTATTTTCCCCCTATCAGAGCAAACACAGGCCACCTGACTGTTTCAAATGCTTCAATACCTCCCACTGCACTTAGATTAAAATTAGAATCCCTTGCCATGGCTGCCAAGCCACCAGTGACCTGGTGCCCGCTGCCTCTTGGAACTCACTTTCTGCCCCTGTCCCCTTGGCTCTGATGTTGGGTTTCCTTTCTGTTCCTCAAAGCTGTGAGCTGTTTCCTGCTTCAGAGCCCAGAACACTCTTCATCTTGGAACAGAGAGCTTGCAAGGTCTCTGGGAAAGCACTTCCATGTCAACAGCCTTTGCTTCCCTCAAGGCAGTCACCATATTTTGTAACTTATTCAGCCAGTTTGGTTGTTTTATGGGTTTTGTGATGATCTGGTTACCCCTAATGTAGCTCCTTTTTGGGAGGGACATTGTACCTTTTTGTCACTACTGGGTCCATAATACCAGCCTGGCATATAGTATGCACTCTAAACATATGTTGAATGAATGAATGGTAAGTTCTCTTTAAGGGTTCAGTCTCTTCAACTGCCACCCAGGCTCTGCAGCCTGTCTGTGTCCACTGCCTCCATCTGTCTCTCCTCCCATGTCACTGTCAGATTCTGTGTCCTCTGTTTGTCCACAGAGTCCCTCAAACCCACCTCTTGGAGAAGGTTCAGGATTAGTCACTGTCTTGGTTCGTATAATGCTTGCTGCTGAAACATATAAATCCTCAGTTTGCTGTGGCTTAACACAGTAAGTTTATTTCCAATACAGCCATTTGTATAAGTGGTTGTACTGAGTTGAGTACCATTCTGTTCTCCCTGGAGCTGTGGCAGGTAGCCTCCAGAACGGTTGGGAGCACGAGGCTAGGTGCCTGCCCACGGGCACTCCCAGGCAGCCTTTATATTGAGGGACAAGACTCATGGATATGTTCATGAAAACCACTCTGATTTGGGTCACCCTCTGTCCCTCTAAACTTGCTCATAGCAGGTACTCTACTTCTGCCCCAAGTGAAGAATTCCAGTGGGGCTGTGACTTTCTGAGCACTTTCAGGTAATCAAAGGTGCTGTGATAATTAGGTCCCAAATGTAGCCTCTGTTCAGTCACTAAAGGTGACCAGCTCAAGACAGTGCCCGGCACCCCATCTTCTCTTGAAGGTAAGACCCTTCTCAGCATCCTCGTAGGACTGATGACCAGTGGGCTACCTCCTTCAGGGGAGGCATCCCTTCTTTCTCCTTGGTTTGAGTTTCTACCTCATCCTTCCCCAGCTGTTAATTCTGTTTCTGGTCCCTCCGAGATTGGAGTGGGGTAGCTGGAGAGAAGAGAGATGGGAGCTCTCCCAGGGTGCCTCCAACTCACTGACACAGTGCTTGGGCTTCTTCCAGCAGGATCAGCCTCCAGGCTCGGGCCCCCAAACTAAGAACACATCAAGCTTTCTGAGTGGTCCCACTAAAGCTTCTCCCCTATGCCCACGGCAAAGGGCAGAGACCACCCCCCACCAACTACCTTCAGGATGAAGGTGGGACCCACAGTGCCCAATAGTTCACCTCAAGAATCTTCCTTACAAATTCTCTCTTCTTCACTCTCATGACTTAATGTGAGTCAAGAGATTTCAGGTTGTGTAACCCATTTTCTGGTATCTACTTTAAAATTCTGAAAAAAAAAAAATGTTCATTAGGCATCATGACAGTTACATTTCACTGTCTTCATTTTGTAGTACAATCATTGTTTATCTAATCATCTTTTAATTAACTATCAGTTAAGTTTGCTAAGGATGTGAAAATGCCCATTAATAAAGGTTGGCAAATTACTCTCATGGTATATTCTGCAGATGGTCTAGGCTCTATCTCCCTTATAACACAGCGTTTATTATAGCTTGGTGCTTTGGTTGAAACTTCCAATATCACATTCTATTACAATAATCATCATTCAAGGTGCTACCCTAGCTCTTTTCAACACTTTAATCTTCACCACAATCCTTTGAGGTAAGTACTATTACCCCCCATTTCCAGATGAAGAGACTGAGGCTAAGAGAGATTAAGTAACTTGTTTCTGGTTCCACAAGTGAAAGAGCCAGTGGCAGAGTCTGAAGCCACATCTGTCCCCTGTAAGGGTGTGCTCCTGCCCAGATCCCACCACACTCCCTCTCCCTCAGAAGGGCAGAGAGGAGGGCCATTCCCCCACCTCCTTTCTCTGATGGAAAATGAAATGCACTTAATTACAACTGTACTTAATTTATTTATGTAATTATTTGTTTCATGTTCATTTTCCCTCTAGAATGTTAGCTTCAGGAGCTTAAACACAGGGTCTGCCTTGATTGCATCTGGTTCCCCTGCCTGGTCTAGCTCCGGGTACTAGTGAGGGCTCAGAACTGTCTGTTGTGGATCAGACAGTTTAGCCAGCTCCCCGGGCTCCCTATGTCTTATCAGTACACTGTGTTGGGCTCTATTTCCCAAGTTTACCTCATGGCCCAAGATGGGTGCTTCAGCTTTAGCCCTGATGCCTGCATTCCAGCCAGCAGGAAGGAGAAATGAGGACGACAGGGTCGTCTCTTCCTTTGGACAACTAGAAATTGCCATTTCTGTTAATATCCAATTGGCCAGAGCGTAGTCACATGGCTTCCCGCAGCTGTAAGGGAGGCCAGCTTGTCCAACAAACCAAAAAGGCCCCTGAGAGTAAGGATTAGAACGCGTTTCAAATGACAGGAGCAGTGGGATTGAATAAGCGCAGAGTCTGGGGGCAGAAGGCGGCAGGGGCTCTGGGCTGCACACCTGGCTGTACTTGGCTCATCCAGACCTGGCCTTGGGCCTCTACAGGCCTGAGAAAGAGAAACCCAAGGCCGGAAGGTATTCTCTGGCGGAGATGGGTGCCCGACATCCAAGGCAGGCTGCGACACTTGTTTTGTAGATTTCATGATTGGAAATTTTAAGGAAGAGGTAAATAATATAAACACTGCTTTGTTCTGATCATAGTTCATCATAAATGCTAATGCATGCAACCAGGTCATGCCTGACACTCAGGAGGCAGAAACATAACAAGAGCTGTTTCTGGTAACATTTTGAGTTTTTATTTCCACTCCCTCTCTTAAACTTCACTTTCAGCCTTGGTCCATTGATCACAAGGTGTGTGGCTGTGTTGTTGACAGGATCTCAAGTCATTAAAGGCTTCAATTTACTCTTGGCATTATTTCCATATGATGCTCTAATGTAGTTGTATTTATTTTTATAAGTTTTAAAATGTTATTTGTTCAGTCTTATATTTGAAAAATTGTTTTATCATCTTTTCTACTTATTTATTTTAATATGGAGAGGCTCAAAAACGGAAGTGACTCAGTCTTCCTTCTGGTTCTATAGCGACGTCCCTCTCTCTCCGCCCAGCACCGGGGTCGGTGACCTACGTGGTCCCCTTGGCTCTTTCCTAACGGCATGCCCTGCGTTAATAGATTCTCTGCTCTTGTACTTTCAGTTGTCATTGGATTTTAATGTCAGGGTTATGATTTGTTAAATTAAGTAACTTTCCTTCTGTTTTTTAGTATTATCTGAAAAAAGTCTATGTAACATAGGAGTTAACTACACCTTGACACTTTAAAGATACCCACCAGGAAATCTATCACAGGGCTGAGTCTACTTTGAAGGTGGTTCCTGCATTAACTTTCTCAGGTTTTGCTATTTTCAAGCTTCCTACATCTTGTTGCACTGATTTGATTATTTATCTTTACCATTTTTTCAAGGCGGTTTCCAAATTTTTTACCATAAAATTATGTATAGTTTTATTTTAATCTTCTTTATTCCTTTGTTTCTGATGTTTATCACTTTCCCATTTCTAATTTATTTTTACTAAAACTGTTTTCTTTACTATATTCACCAAATGTTTACCAATTTTGTTTCTTGTCAAGGGACCAGGTTTTTAATTAACTTTTTCAATTCATTGTTCTTCTATTTTTTCTACTGTAACACTCACTTTTTAGTTTATTTCCTTTCTTTTTATTTAATTTGTATTCCTTTTAGAAATAATACAAATATTTAAGGCTGTGATGTTTCCTTTGAGTTTAACTCTTAAAAATAGACTATTTTTAAATGTAGTTTTAGGTTTACAGCAAAATTGAACAGAAGGTACAGAGAATTCCCATATGCAGGTGTCCCCTGCTGTCATAAAGGGGAGCATTTCTCTGAGACTTTTTGTAAAATGATGTAAAGTGAATAGTGTTAACCCGCTTTGTGGAAGTTCATGTTCTGTCACTTCTGAACACCCTTCCCCCACAAGTGCACAGCCTCCCCCGTATCAGCCTCCTCCACCGAAACTGGCACAATTGTCACAGTTGATGAATTGACACGTTGTGATCACCTGAAGCCCAAAGGTCGCCTTGGGGTCACTCTCAGTGCTGTGTTCTGTGGGTCCGGCCAGTCTTAGGATGACAAGTGTCCACCATCACAGTGTCACACTGGGAACTTTCCCTGGGATCCTCTGTGTTCCGCCCGTTCATCCTGTTCTCCTCACTTTAGCTCTTTCTTGAACCCAATTGATTTCAGTAGTGGCCTTACTTACTGTTTTTGGCCAAATAGCCTACCATTGTATTCTTATTCTTTTTCTTAAATCATGGCTTCTCACCCATCATTCTGATCCACACGCAGTTGTCAAATGTTGTTGGAGTTTCGGCTGGTTTTTCCTTATCCACAGTACGGAGATTCTTCTTCCTCCTGACAATTTACCAGGGAACTGGGGGTGAGAGCTGCTGTAGGGGTCTTATTTCCTACAAATTGACTGTCACTTTGGCGGGTGAGTTTGTGCAGGTTACTATGAATCCTTAGCTCTCTGATGGGGTCTGAAAACCATGATTTCATAGGTTATCCAGGTTGTTTTAGTTATACGGGTGAGAGTGAGAATGTCTTGTGACTTTACATCCAATTCAGAAGCATAGAACTCAACATAACATAATTCATTATCATTATTGTTCACGTCTTCTATCTTTTAATTTACTTTATCTGCTGCTTGTGCATCATAGATCATTAAAATATCCCACAGCAGTTTTTTTTCTGTCAGTATTATATTTCTAGATTTTAAAAATGTTATATAATTTGTTGCCATATTCAGCAAATAAATATTCAGATTGTTTTGCTCGGAAAGCAATGGATTGAATAAATAAATCCCCAAATGGCTCTTTGTCAAAACACCAAACAACTAACAAATGAAAACCCACAAAAATAAAAACTTCCCTGTCAAATTCAATTGATTTTACCTTTGACAATATGAAATTGCTATTTCGACTTAATGATTTGTCTTAAATTCTACTTCTTCTGTTGTATTACTCTTTTCTTTTTGTTTTTGACTACCAGAGTCCTTGTATATTAGCACATTTAGGCCATTTATTTTATTTTTTAAATATAACTCTTATAATCGGAAAAATAGAGTTTGCTTTTCAGCTTAACATGAGGCTTTGGAGAAATTTAAATCGTTTAGATTATTATTAACATAATATGACTGTTCATTTACCTATTTGTCAAATATTTATTGAACACCTTCCTGGGGAAAAAAAAACATATGGATCAAGCAAATGCTGCCCTTGGGGAGATTACAAGGTAATAGAAGACTGTGAAAACTACCACCAGTGATAACTTTGCCAGGGGAAATAGAAGAGCAAAGTGATTCCAAAAAGTAACCGAGTTTCAGTTTTAATGTAGTGTTCAGTCAAATTTACATGAGAATGCAGAGCATCTGCTTGTTCGCTGTTTCTTTTTTATGGTTACATAGAGAATTTTTTTCCCTTTCAATTAATGTGTTATGATATGTAAAGGAGTTTTCTTGGATCAATTAATGTGTTATGATATGTAAAGGAGTTTTCTTGGATATTCTACTCAGTGTACTATGATCCTAGAAGAAAAATGTTATCCTTGTAACCATGTTGAATCATTTCAATGTAATTTTTACCTAGATGTTGAGGTTAAGAAAACTGTTTTGTAGACCAGTTGAGTGTTTCTACTGTAGGAGGAAGATAATTTTTAAGTGAATGAAGAAGTTTCCATCAAATAGTTAAGAACTCTTTGAATCTTTGAGGTCTGAGGAGAGAAAAGTTACAGTATGATCATTTTGTCTCTGAAAATAGAGAAAAGTGGTCTTTTACAAAACTGCCGCCAGCTGGGTTAAATGGCGGGGTGGAGAAGGAGATGGTATCTGACCCACTAGCCTTGCTCCGGGTGGGGAGAGAAGCATGAACTGTGGGCCTGCCGCTGTGTCTGTTAGAAAGGGTAAGACAGGACACTGCCTCCTGGGAGCTTGCAACAGGAAGCTGGGGTGAGTGTGCTGCAGACCTGAGTCTGCCTTCTGGTGGACTTCAGAGGCTAAAGGCAGGGGAGGGGCCTGGAATTTCAACTGCAGGCCTCAGGACTCTGCTGTCCTTTGCAATTGGAGAGGAAGTTGGCAGAACTCAGTTACTTTGCTGAGATCAGTGAGCAGCTTAGACAAGGAACCTGGCTTTTCTCAAGTCTACAGCAGAACCAGATTTCTCTGGGATGAACTAATTCCCTTCCTCCCCACTCCCTCCCCTTGTGTGACCTCAGACAGGCACGCTGGCTGACAGCTGGCCACCTTCCCTTCCTCTCTCCCCTCTACCATGTTGGACCTAGGTCATGCAGGTCCAGATGAATGGCCAGTACTGAAGCTGGCACTAGTTCAGAGCTCACAGTTGACAGTCACCATCTACTCTGGTTGCTTTGGCATAATTATTAATAGCTTTCCTTTTCACTGTCAACAGTGTCCAGATTTAGACAATAAACTACTGGCTACTCTAACTTTTCACCTGTGACAAGACTGGTTCTTTGGCTTATACTGACACCTGGAGGCATACAAAATGACTTTGCAAAAGTGAAGCATGGCAGGATCTCCCCATCCCCAAGCTCTGGGCTTTCAGCCATCTCCTCAGCCATGCTGAGAGCCCTGATTGCTCGGCATGTTCTGAAGATGTGCACTCTGCTGCTGGGAATGACCAGGGCTCCACTAACACGTGGAGTCATGGAAGTGCTCCAGAGAGGACGTTTTGATCACTCCTGTTGGTGACAGCAGTCACCAGCAGTTTCTGGTTATAATATTAGCCCAAAGGTCTCTAGGAGCTATGAAGACATTGCCTGGGTTGGAAGGAGTGACACTCAGAACCCCATCTTGGGGAGAGGCAGTTGTCTGAAAAGGGCAGAGGAGGTCACGGTGAGGACAAGCGCTTGAGCCATGTGTGCACAGCTGGAGAGGCTTAGAAGGAGAATTTAGGTAGTTGGTTCCAAGGCCCCCAGGCTCATCTGTTGGAAATTAGGTGACCCTGGGTCTACTTCACAAAGAAGACAGGGACATTGGTGGGCAGATGTGTGCGAGTACATGAAGGCTTCACATTCTCATTTCCCTCAGGTTCCATCATGACACCAAGATTCTAATCCGAACATCAAAAACAAAACACACTTTCAAGACTTTAAATACAGAGGTTGAAACAGCTTTGGACAGGACTGATTTGTGTGCTTGGCTGTCACAGTGATGGATTTGAAGCCTCTTAGCTCCTGGGCTCCTGGGCCTAACTGTCCTGTGGGTCCACCTTTTCCTGCATGGACTGCCTTTTTTGAGGGGTCTGGTGTCCCTTCGCATGGGGCCCCCTGTCCTGGCACAGGTCACCCCCTTCTGCTGCCTCACAGTGCAACGGCTCTCAAGCCCAGAAAAGTGAAAATAGACCATTGCTAAGATAAGACAGAAGGCCTGGAAGCGTGTTTTCCTATTCCGAGTACAGCAGGATCCTCAAGGGAAACACAGGATGTTGTCCGACTTCCAGGTATTCTTGTAGGTTTTACGGGAGCTTTTGTTTTTGCCCATTTTATTTATTTATTTTAAGACACTGGTGTTGTAAAGTCCCTTAGCAAGATAGAAACCCCAGGCTTCACCACCTCCCTTTCAAAGGGCTGATACTTGGACTCTTCCAGAGTCTGGGAGAAAAGCCTGGCCGTGCCCCTTGACCCGCATCTTGGGAATGTGGGGACAGAGAGGGCTGCCTCTGGCTGTCACTTGCTGAATGAACAGACCATAATGAGTCAATTCTCTGCTGCCCACTATTTAAAACAACGGGTTCCTTCCTGTTTCCTATGTGCTGACTGAGGCCTCTTCTGTGTTAGGGGAGAAAGGACAAGAAACTCAGGGATAAAGTGGGTCCTTGGAGACTGAATGAACTACACATCTCGGCTGGCTGTGGTACAACAGCGCCTCACTGTTTTATCTGCACAGATGGCTCTAATTTGGTGTCGGTGGCATGACTCTGTGAGCTAATTTCCCAAATACTTGGTTCATTAAACTGGAAGGAAAAAAAAATGAACAAACCCTCTAAGCCAAGAAACAGAATTGCTCCTAGGGTTGCATATTATATTTTTGCAAAGTCCCTAACTATTTAACTATAGTGTTGCTTCCAAGAGGGCAGGAGGGACCAGGACAGAATTGAAAACGCTCTATGCTCATATTTTTTGTCACCCAGCCCAGAGAAGTCCAGTTAACCACTGGGTGTGAGCCACCCCCCACAACCTGTGTCTGGAAAGGTGGCCTGGGTAAGGACATGCGTGGCCTCAGATAGTGGGCTGGCCCCAGGGAAGTGCCCTCAGGGTCTCCTCAGAGGGGCCCCTCACTTTGGCTTTTTCTCCATGTCCCAGCACCTGTCAGGAGTTTAGGAGGGAAGCCAGGCTCCCCTTGATATGGGATTCAATGACCCATCGGCAATGGCAGGAGATAAGCAGCCCTGCTTTCTTTGGGATGTCACCTGGCTGTTGCTGAGGCCTGGTGGCCACCAAGAGTGTGCTGTCTCTGGCTGAACACAGCTTGGCGACTCTGAGGGCTGGGGGTGACACAGAAGCCTTGAGAGTGCTCAGACGCAGCCGGCACATCCATTTACTGGCTCATGCAGCAAGTCTGAGGGTCCCTTGTGTGAGATTAGGGGCTCGGGCCCCACGCACGGGGCTGTCATTTTCACTGGAGGCAGCAGTGTGGATGCATCAGGATATTCACTCTGCCTGGGGGGCAGGCAAAGTGTTACAAAGGAGGTGCTGTTGAGCCAGGACTTGAAGAACCAGAGATAGGATCATATTAGGCTGAAGGAAGGAAGACATTTCCAACAGAGGGAATCAGGATGAGAAGCACAGGAACATGGAGGCACCATGTTTAAGAAGTGCTAATAAGTGTCAGTGTTTTATGCCAAGTGAAAATAGGTGGCACTCTGAAAATAATTGCACACATCAGTGAATGAGGCCATGGTGTATGTGTGTGCATATGCATGTGTATGCATGTGAGGGTGGTCTGTGGAGGGGCACAGCACTCAGGGCTTTATAGGGTAAGCCAGAACCAGGCTGAGAAAAGGCTGTTGGCAAGGGGAAGCCTAGAAAAATATTTTAAAGACTCAAATATGTAAACGCTGGTTCGGACATGATCATTAGACATGTGCTCCCACAAGCTTGTCCTGGCTGCTGGACTGCATGTGGGGAGGGCTGGAGGCCACCAGTAGGAGGCAGCTCTGGGTGTCCAGGCCAAATGCTGCTGGACCAAGGAACGCAGTGGCAGAGAGACACCCAGAAGGCAGGGTTGGTGCTTGAGTGGCCGGGGGCAGTGAGGGAGGAAGGAGGGTCTGGACCACTCACCAGGGGCAGAACCACAGCAGCAGGTCCAGTGAAAGATCAGTTCCAGGCCATTGAACCAGAGGTTCTGAGGGGCAGCAGGACCAAGCCCATCTGCATAGTTGTCAGACGTAAACCCAGCGGATGGGCAAGCAGGATCCCTGAGACCAGGAAGTATCTCAGCTGTCTGAGATGGAGGAGGAAGGAAGCAAAAATGGAGAAGATAGGCCGGGGATGGAGCAGGGAGCCTCTGCCACAAAGTACAGGACATGGGCAGCCAAGCTGAATGGGGAGCATGGTGCAGGCAGCCAGCAGTCTGAGACAGCAGGGGCTGGGTGCAGAGCCAGTCTTGGTGGCTGGGTGGCACAGGGATCAAGGGTGGTGGGACAGACCTTGCAGCATTGCCAGTGTCCCTCCTCCTCCTGGGCTCAGGTTTAGAGAGAGAAGACTCAGCATGCTGGGGAGTGGGTTGCCTGGAGGGCAGAGGCTTGGGGGCCAGCCTGGGATGACGGGAGGGATGTGCGTTCCCCTGACATGTTCACCCATACTCACACCCCAAAACCTGAGGTCAACTCTACAGCCTGGCTGGGGGGTTCTGCCTCCTTATTTCCGGAAGGACCCAGGCAATGCTGATGGCAGGCGCCCCTGCCCACTGGCTGCTGTGCTCTGGGCCAGCTCTGCAGCCTCTACCCCCTGGAGGAGATGCGAGCTGGTGGCCCCTCCACTCTTCTGGGAAGGGCAGGGAATGCTCTCGGTACTAGTAACACCAGAACAAGGCCACTTTCTACCATGACTCTCTAGAGCAGGAGGCTTTACTGTTCCTCCCAGGCCTGAATGTAAAACGAGGGAGGCCCAGGTCTGAATGGTCCCTGGACCACTCATTGGCAACGGGATAACCTTCTGCAGGGCACATGTGCCAGGAGGGCAGGATTGTTCTTGCTGTTCTGTCATGTGCCAGCACTTACTACAGTGCCTGCCGCTAGGAGGTGCTTAAAAATTCCTGCCGAGGAAGGAGTGAGGTGAGGCTCCCAGCCTGCTCCAGTCCCCAGTAAACAAAGAGTACATGTGCACTGCTTGTCTATTGCATTTTTTCTGTGCCCTTTGTCTTCCCATTGCCTGGACCTCTCTGTCAGCTTGGTCTCATTTTTTCTGCCCTCCTCCTTACCCTATCCCCACTCACATTTCTGTCTCTCTTTTTCTTCCTACTCCCTTCCCATTCCTACATATACTGAGATGAGTGGTGTCTCCTCCCCCCAATTCATGTCCGCCCAATCTGAGCCCGTGACCTTACTTTGAAATAGAGTTTTTGCTGATGTCATCAAGTGCAGAAGAGGTCATACCAGATTAAGGTGGGCCCTAAATTCAATGTGATCGGTGTCCTCATTAGAAGAGGGGAGTTTGGACATGGAGACATTGGGAGAACACCATGTGATGACCAACACAGGAGTCTGGGCAATGCTGCCAGAAGGCAGGAGGTACCAAGGATGGCAGACACCCAGCAGAGAATCAGGGAGAGTCACAGAACCAATCCCCAAAAAGTTCCAGAAAAGAATCAGGCCATCCACACCTTGATTTTGGACATCTAGCCTCTGGAACTGTGAGACACGCCTGTTGTTTCTACCCATCTGTGGGGCTTCATTGGGGCAGCCTTAGAAAACAGACACACTCAATTTTTCCTTTTTCCGGCTGGCTGAGTTGGAGACAGCCGGTCCCTCGTTGTCTCCTGCTGAGGTCCGTGCACATGCCGGTCACAGGAGGCCTGCAGGCCTGTTACGCATTCATGCTCTTGCCTCTGATTTTCCTTCACATGGATAAGATGCACAGGAAAGCACTATGAAGTCATGGAAAATGTCTGGGTGGGGAAGTCACACAGAGCCTCATGCGAGGGAAGGAAGGGCACACAACAGACTTGAAAGCTGGGAACTTTCAAGTGTGCTAACAAATGTGTCATAAGAGCACACCACAGGTAGGTCACCCGGGAGCAGGTGCCAAAGGGGGGCTGGGGAGCTCTGTGCTGGCAGCTCTGCCCTTAGAAAACACTTCCAGTTGCTGGAGCAGCTCTTAGATGCGAAGGGATGTTCTGCTGGGTTTAGAGGCAATAAACTTCATGAGCAGCAGTTACCCTGACAGATGACCTGCCACACTGCAGTGCTCTGGGCTGGCTGGCACCCAGCGTGGAGGCCAGGAGGCTCCAGTGCAAAGTCTCTGGGAAGTGGTGCTCTGTGTGCTCCCAAAGGGTAGGAGAGGCTCGTGCCCAGGCCACCTGGCAGGGGGTGGTATGCTCTCCAGGATCCATACTTCCTTAGCCTGGGTGAATGCAGGACCTCAAAGTCACATGTCAAGATTGGGGGTCAGCTCCCTGAGCTTCTGCACACTTGCTAGGGAGCACTAGGTGCAACATTCTCACAGGAAGAAAGAAGAGAAGAACACAAAGTAGTTTGGACAAGTAGGATGGCCCAAGCCGCTGGGATCCTGGGGCCAACAGTTGGGAGGGGAAATGCATCCTTTGTCTGATTACGTTGAAGGGCCACAGGCCTTTACAAGAAAAGAGACCCCAGGAGAAGACTTCAAAGGAGAGAAGAAAGGTGAACGGCCTAGGAGCAGTCTCTACTCCCTCCTCTCATAAGGACGGACAGCCAAGTCTGCTAAGGCAGGACCACCTACTCTAATGGGAGTGTTACCAAGGCAAAGCTCATGCCACTTGCCACACAACAGGCCATTACTACAAGAGACAAGGTGTTGGGCTACGGCAAGTGACTTTATTTGGAAAGCCAGAAGACTGAGAAGGTGGTGGACTAATGTCCTAAAGAACTGTCTTACCTTCGGGTGACTGTAAGCTTTGCTTATATTAGAGAGGGGGAGAGGAGGGGGCTGAGGTCATGAGGGGACAATGGACCTCAGACACCTGGACATCAGCAAAGGTCTGCAGAGGGTGGTGACTCTCCTTGTCTGTGATTAGTTGATCCCAGTTATTTCACTGACATGGGTCTGGCTGTGACATTCCTGGAAGTCCTTGACAACCCAGTTGTCATTCCTGTACGTGCTTCTTTACCTGCTCAGGGGGTGAGTGTTGGTTAGGCGGTGGGTTGCCTCAGTCTTAAATCATAAGCAAAATTCCTTCTGATGACTGACAAGCTTACGTGTAGGGCTGAGCAGAAGCTTTTTGACTCAGATATTAAACAGCAAAGGAGACAGAGACAATATGAAGGTGGAGATGCCACTTTTTCACTCAGTTACAGAAGGGCCTCTTGGAGTCAAAGACAGAAGCATGGGGCAGAAAGAGAGGGTGGAGGGATGCCATCCGGTGGGGTGGGAGAGGGAGTGGCAGGGAGGGTACACAGGAGCGCTGGGAGAAGGTGCTCTCGCAGGTCTGAGTCTCCCTGCAAGAACTGGGGGCTGTGGAGAACAAGGTCACAATGATGGGCCAGGGGCAAGTCAGCCAGGAAAGCCTAGAGCAAGAGAAAACACCCCAAGGGCTGTGTACCCAGGAGAAGGATGCCGGCGGGGAGCTGCTGAGGGTGGGAGCCCAGTGCGGAGTGCTCACCCTGTCGGGGTCTTCCGATGGAGCGAACAGTGAGACCCAAAGACACACAGGCAACAGGTGCAGACCAGAGGCGGGAACAAGATGCAGGTCTTCCTTCCTTCCTGGTCAGGGAGGAAAAGGGGAAGAAAAAGGTGGTCTGGGAATAAATGAGTAGCTTCGTCACCTAAATTAGTAATTGGATATGTGTTCCATAAATAATCCCCTGGAGGCCTGAGAGACGTTCTGCGCCAGGGTTGTGCTCTGAAGGAGGACTCCTCGGCCCCTTCAGAGAGGCTGGGGAAAGCGTCCTGGTCTGCGTGCGTGGACCCTGGGGGAGCCAGCCCGGGTGAGTCCCGAGGTTCTGTGTTCCAGGCAGGGTAGCTGCAAGGCAGGACGGCTCCCTGTCTGTTCTAGGATTTACAGGAGCAGAGAGGAAACCTGTGTTGCAGGGATTTTTAATCTGTTTTGTGTGCACACATGTGCGTGCCATGGACCACTTTGTCAATTTGGTGAAGCTTATAGACTCCTATTTTAAATGGATAAAAATAAAATAGGAGATTAAAGTTTTATTGAAATACAGTTAGTAAAATAGAAAAAAAATCAAAGTAATTATATACACATGCCTATTACTTTATTATTAAATGACAAGATAAAGGGAAAGTTTTAATAACCACCATGCTTTTGAAATAGTGATGAATGTAAGTGATATTTTGATACAAAAGCAATAACTATAGTGTGATGTGAAAATATCTTTGATTTCTGATGGTGATGACATTACAGGTTCTGCCAATAGGAATGTGATTTATAGACTACCTTTATTGTTGAACAAAGTGAAAATGAAGGTGTAATTTTTTTCCCATCCAAGTTCATAGATCTCTTGAATTCTAAGGATCCTTTGGGGATGATGGGTGTAGGTTAAGCACTGCTGTTTATTATATAAAGCTGTGGAGATTTGAGGGTCTGTATCTTCCAACAGCAGCTAGCATTATTTACCTTAACACATGTGTTGACCTGATTTGGTATGGGGAGCAGAACCCTGCCCTGTACAAGGAACTTGACCTTCATGTAATCTTACTGTGACAGGCTGAATAACAGCCCCCCGACCCCAGCCCCCACCCCCTCTAAAGTACATGTCTTAATGCCCAGAATTCTGCAGATGTTACCTTCTGTGGCACAAGAGACCTTGGAGATGTGATTAAATTAGAGATTTTGAGAGGGAGAGATTATTATGGATTTTTTGGGTGTTTTCAGAGTTATTACAAGGCTCCGTACAAGAGGGAGATGAAAGAGGAAAAGACACAATAATAGGAGATGTGACAGAAACAAGAGGTTGGAACGATCTGAGAGGGGGCCACAAGCTAAGGGATGAAGGTGGCTTCTAGAAGCTGGAAAATATGTGGACACGGATTCTCTCCTGAAGCCTCCAGAAGAAACAGCCCTGCCGACACTTAGATGCTAAACTCCTGACCTGTGAGATAACAAATGCATGTGGTGATTTGTTACAGCAGCAATGGGAAGCCAATACATTTATGTAGGTACATCATTCCACTTCAAACACATGTTTGTTGAGTCTACTGACCGGTAGGAAGTGCACAGGTCTTATTAGCACAGTTGTGGGAGTTGTACACATTGTTCTCTGTATAACCACCCCTAACCAAGATACAGAACCTTCCAGCACCCACAAGGCTCCCCCCGGGGTCCCTGCCAGTCAGGACTCCCATGGCAACCCCTCTCTGCCCTCCCTCCTCATAGATTAGTTTCCATGTTGAACTTCGTATAAATGGAATTGTACCCCGGGACTTCATTTATGCCTGTCTTCACTCAACGCTGCATCTGAGTCTGAGGTTCACCCCTGTTTCTACTTTCACTGTCCCCCATTCAATTTAGTCCTTTCATCAATTTGGTAGGAAATTCTTATAACTGTGCCAAAAAAAAGTTGGAAATAAAGACACTGTCCTGTATTTCCCACAGTTTCATAGCTTCATTAAATGGCCTGAGGCACGCCAAAGTCATTTCTCCACCGAGAGGCCAGGGGCTTCTCAGCAGCTGGATGGAGAGTAGTCTAGACTCGGGGTTTCTCCCTCCTGGAAGCTAAGCACTCCAGGCTGTGAGAGCAGCTTCTGGGCAGAGCTGGAGGCCCGGCTTTCTTAAGAAGAACCTTCTTCCTCCAACACCATTTCCTGAGCTGTTTCTGGCAAAGCTTCTCTTCAGCATCTGGGACTCCTGGGGACCCTCCTCCCATCTGCGACCTCCCTTGCCCCTCAGACCTTTCACTTGCAGCAGCTCTATCCCTCTGAGAACTGCTCTGTTCCCTCCTGTCTCCCGAACAAAAGCTGCCCCCCTCCCTTTCCTCCTAGTGACTCCTCTTCTGCCCTGCATTTCGATGACCTCGGTCTCTGAGTACTCCACAGAGAGCTCCCAAATCTCCCCACTTTGGCAACATTTCCTGAAAGTGACACAGTCACCAGAGAGCTGTGCTTGCTCAGAGCTGAGATTTTCATTGGACTTGGGGCCTGGGAAGCTCCAAGCTCTGAAAGCTTCACGGAGAGGAATCCTTGCTGGCCCTACCTGCCCCTTGGCCCTCAGGAAGCTGTCTGGTCTTGAGCTTTCCCAGCTCACCCCCTCAGCTCTGGCTGCAAGGCCCTCCTGTCCTCCCAGGCCCTGGGCACCCCATATCCTTGGGTCTCCCATGGCTGGGAGAGGGAGAGGGAGCAGGGAGGCAGGGCTGAGGTGGAGAGGTGCCCAGGCAGGCAGAGGGAGATACTGTTTGGGGGTCTGGGCTCAGAGTCCAGGGTTACAGGCCTCCTACCAGACTTCTAGCCACTGTCCTCTTTGTTATATGGCCAGTCTATGGTTGGCATGCTTACCTGTGAGCAATCATTGCCTTTGTTTTTAAAATCAGAATATCCATTTTTATTACTAATGCAACTGACTGGGAATGGGGTCTGAGATCCACAGCCAAGAGTGCTTTGTAATATTCCCCACTCCCTCCTTTAATTAAATGTAGTACCCCAAATTCCCAACCTGCTCCCTTATTCTTAAATTTGTTAAATTTGTTTTCACACAGGCAACACCATAGTGGGAGGCTGTCAGAAGGGCTAGTCAGAGGAGTACCTACAAGTTTTATTTAGGGGAAGAGGGAAATAGGCAAAGAGAAGGAAGCACAGAGAAATCCATCTGTGAAAACCCTTTCACTGCTAAAGCCCACAGGCGAAACCCCTGTAAAAAGGTCTGAAGAATTTTGTTTTGCAAGCCTCCCCAGGTCAACGAGAATGAAAGAAGGGTGTAGGGCTGCAGGACAGACATGGAAAGAGAGGTCACCTACTATTATTTTTATAAACATCATAATAAATAGCACAGATTTCAACTGATGGCTACAAATAACATCTGGTGTTTTCACTCAAGATTTACCAGTCTAGAAAGTGATCGCATGGGGACAAGTGGCTGTCTGGGCCTCCCCTCGCTGGCTTACAGTTCCAAGTTACCTAAGACTCACTGTTCCCAGAAGTTGTGTTTCTGCATGTTGCTCAGAGCTGGTTCGCATGCCAGGCCCTCCCTCCCTGGCTTCTGCCTACTCCCACCCTGGGACACTCCCCAGCCGGTGATCGTGGGACCTTCCCTGGGCAGGAGGACACTTGATGGAGAGGTGGGTGCGTTACTGGCTTCCTTCCTCCCAGGCCCACAGCCTCACAGATGAGCTCCTGGGGTTTGTTTTGATAGCGTGTTTGAAAAACAGTTCATATCCACCAACTGTTCAGATAATCATATTCCAAGTGGCAAGCAACCATGATCATTTTAGTTGCTGTTTGTCCTGACAAGTGTGGCTCAGCTGGAAAACATGGGACCAGGGGAGTTCCCCTTTCTTGTTCTTCTGATTGTTGCTCGGAAGGAAATCTCCTAAGGTCTCATTTTCAGTTTTCCTCACATGGGAGCCCTGTGTTCCTTGGGGAAAAGCATGGAGAGAGAAAGAATCAGATAGACGCAAAGAAGTGTTTATTACTTCAATCAATACCTTTGTGCAAAGTCGGGCTGTGTTACAATCACCACTGAGAACCTTTGCGTACAACTTGTGCAAGTATTTTGGGAGGCCTTGCTCGGAGGTTGAGTTCATACTTTGAAATGACTCTTCAGTGCCCCCAACCTTTCAGGTCTAAAATCAAACTTGTTAGGTGCCTACTCGGCCCCAGGACCCCCCTGCCCCTTCCCTAAGTGTGCAGAAGCCACCACTGCTTCCCCAGGCACCCAGATCCAAACTGCTGTTCCCTCTGACTTTCCTTTCCCTTGAGCTTTGAAGTCAGGGGTTTGCCAAACCTGGCTAGTTTCCTGGGACATTTTTACCTCTTGTTCTCCATCCCCACTGCTTTCACCCACATAGGGCCTCATGACCTGTCCCTTCTACTGTGGCAGTAACTAGGCCACTGTCCCAGGTTCCTTGCCCCTGCATTTCACTCTGTTGTCACTGACTTGCTCAAAACCCTTTAGTAGTTGCCCACTGCATACAGGGTAGAGCCACAGTGCCTTGGCCAATATACCAGGCTCTTCACATTCTTGTTCCAACCTACCTCTGCACCTGATCTCTCTTTACTGCTCCACAAAGATCTGTCCCACTGCCTGGCTAAGCCCACTATTTCTGGAATACACCTGAGCTATCCAGCAGGGCCACAGTGTGGCCGACTCCGGGGGGGTACCCCTCACTTGATAGACTCTGTAAATGCACTTCCTGGAGTTGTACGGCCTGTACAACCAGAGGGCCTCCGGGCATTGGCACATGCTGCTTCCCTGTCTGGGGCACAGTGCTCTATAGCCTCCACCTGTCAAAACTATACTAGTCTTCAAATGGCACTTCCTCCTTGAAGCCTTTGATAATCACCCTTGCTGAAATCTAACTCTTGCTCCTGAATCACTGAAGAAAATTGTCCTTGAAGTGTTCATCATTTTCTTTGTGTTTATATGAAAAATTTTGTTAGAGCACAAACCCCATAAGGATATCCCTTAAGCCCTTAACCTTAAGGACAGAGACCATGAATGACTCTTCTGTGTATAATTTGCAGTGCCCAGCACTGGGGCTGGCATATAAGTGCTCAGTAAATTTTTGTTGGCTAAATGAGAGGATGAATGATTTGTGTTGGGTGTGGGCCTGCCACATGTCATTATTAGCCTCCAGTTGCATTTAAATCCAGGTGCTTTTCCCATCCTTATTTACTACTAGGCTGCAGAGGATTACTTAGAACCATAGGGATGTTCTCTCCATTATCCAGACTCACCTAATGGTGAACCAAGGATGCTCAGGAATGCAAGCCCACAAGATACTAACTGGACCAGGGCTTTCTTTGCAAACCATGCCTCGGAGTGCCAGGATATCTCTCCTGGGCATGGAGTTGCCAGGGGCAGGGGGCTATGGGTGTGAGAGCTTTGGGCCCCTGCCCCCACTTCAACCAGATCAGCTCTGCTTGTATCTGTTCCACATTCTGAGGCCTGGTAGAAGCTATATTCAACCCAAAGCCAGTTTTTTAAATGAAAACCAAATCCAAATCCAAACCTTAGGTAAAGTCCACCTAGGTAGAAGTCCAAAACTCTTAAGAGAAATGCCTGTCTAAATATATTCATAAGGATCCTAAAGCACATTCCACAGCTTCCAATCCAGAGCCATCAGCCTAGGTCATCAAGCCTAAAAGTCCATGTGGTCCAGGCAAAGAGCAGGGGGAAAGGGTCTAGGTGCCAGGTTATGGCTCTAGTTCTGTAATTTAGGCCAGCCTCTCCCTCTCTAGACTCTGCACCTCCCTTAAGAGAGTGGAGTGGCCCAAGGGTAAGGCAGGATGGTGTGGTGGTTAAGGGTGACAGCCTCTGGGAGAGGTGACCTGCCAGAGCGCTAAGTCTGGGTGTATATGGTCTCAGCCTAAACTTTTGATCTGGGAGGCCCTCTCCAGTTCCAGTGCTGGGAGATTCTGACTCAGCTGGCAGCTGTGTGCCTGCTGTTGAGGGGAAGTGCTGCCTGCACATTTATTCTGGGTTTGGATATTTAAAGAGCTGGGAGTGTTGCGCAACATTTCGGAAGTGCTTGGGGAGGGAGGGGGCTGCAGACCGAGCTTTTCTTTAAACAGTTATAGATATCCTGTCCTGATCTCTCGGTCCACAAAGAGGAATTTTCTTCCTCTAGGAATCTGACGTGGGTCCTGCCCATTGTGTCTGCCTGGCTGGCTCCCGGCTGCATGGCCTGGCAGGAAGCAGGTGGCCCGAGGTGGGCCACATGCCCAGCCTCCACCCTGGCCTGCTATAGGTCCCCATCCAAGTGCCACCCTGCTCCCTTAGAGAAAAGCGTGGCAGTGGCTGTGGAGGTGTGGGGAGGGCACAGAGGGTCAGTTGGGTTCTGTTAGAGCACCTGGACCATGGGGCTGCCCCCCCTACCCGTGGTGACATGTTGGAGCTATCTGGGCTTTCAGGGGTCTTGGCATAGGTGGCAGCCACAGGGCCCCTGGGGACCCTGTTAAAATAAGGCTTCCTCTTCTGTGGTTGCTGTTTTCACTGGCTCAGGAAACTCTGGCTGAAAGCTGGGACTTTGTTTTCAAAGCCCTGCGTCATTTTTACTATTTGAATGACCACTCTGGGCTGCTTTTAGGGAGGTGGCTCTTTTGTCACTCTCCTCACTCAGGATGTTGTTTCCAGTCGATTTCCTCACAGACTCTGTCTGCTGCCTTTGTTTTCCTTTCGAAACGCATATGGAGGAATCTTCCAGAATTGACACACCATCAGTGCATTGGACCTTGTAGTGCTGAGAGTACCACACAGTTTAATTTTTCTCTTGTGACATTTATTGTTTTCATTTCTGCTCACAGAGGTCACTTTGCCCACATGGTTGTTATGGCACATTTGAGAAATACAGGAAGTAAATTTGCAGGTGATACAGGAGGAAAATCAGCATCGCCCATTGACCCACTGGCCAGAGGCTTACCATTAGCATTCTGGTGTTTTCCTTTTTCAAAATTGGGCTCATATTGCACATACTGTTAAGGAATCAGCTATTTAGCTATTTACACCCAGCCCTGTGTCATTAACATTGTCACATGCTCTTGGATGTTCTGTGGGCACAGTTTTCAAGCCTCTGTAAGCTCTCCTTTGGTCCTGCCACTAACAAAGCAGCACCAAAGACATGTAGCCTGTGTTAAGGAGGAAGGCAGGACAGACAAACTATATAACATAATCCAAATCCACAGTTGAGACTTGAACAACATGAATTTAAACTGCGCAGGTCCAATTATATGTGGATTATTTTCAATAAATGTATTGGAAAATCTTTTGGAGATTTGTGACAATTTGAAAAAATGTTTTGTTTTCTCTAGCTTACTTTACTGTAAGAACACAATATATAATACATATAACATACAAAATATGTGTTAATCAACACTTATGTCATCAGTAAGGTTTTTGGTCAACAGTAGGCTATTAGCAGTTTAGTTTTTGGAGAGTCAAAAGTTATATGTGAATTTTCAACTGCATGGGGTTTGGCATCCCCAATCCCCACATTGTTCAAGGTTAGCTGTATATGGAAAACCTAGGTGGTTGGGATTGTGGATGACTTATTTTCTTCTTTCCGTTCTATGGTTTGCACATTTTCCTGTAACAAGCCCAGGAGAAGAGGCAGAACAATATAGTTAGTGATCAGAAGCACAGGATGTGGCAGCAGGTGGCCTGCATCCAATCCTGTCACTAACCAGGAGAATTGCTCTGTGCCTCTGTTTTCTTATCACTACAGTGTGGACAGTAATGCTACCTACCTCATAGGTAGGGTTTGAAGATTAGATGTAGGTGAGATGATGTATAAGAAGCTCAGTAAAGTCCTAGACTATAGTATTCACTGTGGCTTTACATTAGCATTATGATCATAAAACTTCTAAAATTTTTAGGTTTATGGGCTTGTGTCCCCTCAAAATCAATCTGCTGATGTCCTAACCCCTGACGTACCTCAGAATGTGGTATTTGGAGATGGGTTTAAGAGGGTAATTGAGTTAAAAGAAGGTCCTTGGGGTGGACCCAAATCTCAAAGGACTGGTGTTATTCTAAGAAGAGATTGGGACACACACACAGAGGGGTGACCATGTGAGGACATGGGGAAAAGCAGGCTGTGTGCGAGCCAGAGAGAGGCCTTGGGAGAAACCGGCCCTGCTGGCACCTGATCAGACCAGATGCGAGCTTCTAGTCTCCAGAACTGTGAGATAGACGATACCGTTCTGTTGTTTAAGCCGCAGGATTTCTGCTGTTTGTGCTGGCTGTCCTAGCAAACAGGTACAGCTCCTTCGTAAGACTACCGGTGTTACCGTTGTTTATGGCCTGAATCTCTGCCCTGAGTTCCTTATGACCTAAGAGCAGCACTAGGACTTCTAAGATTCGTCTCATGCACGTTCAAGCAACTCGTGTGTGGGCCCAGCGGGATGCGCAGCTCTCCTGGCCTGCTCCTGGAGCACCCCTCACCTTCCCAGGGTGCCCAGAGGCTGGGGGTGGCCTTGAGGAGCCTCCACACTCGTGCCTCAGCAGGACCGTTTCTCCCTGCACAGCAGCCAAGGCTCTTGTTTCCATTTGGAGGGCGTTTGCTCCTTCCTCCTTCAGGAACGTGCCCCCGCCATTCTCCCAGACGCGATGTCCTGGCTCTTGAAGGTGTGCCTGCGTGTAAATGCAGGCGTTTGTGATCCTCCAAATACCAACCGGAGAATGCGTTCATGCATGCTCCACCAGAAACACTAACAGGAGGGTCTCTTAGGCTAGGACTTTTTTTTTTAATGTTTAACTTTATTTATTATTATTAAAAAAATTTTTTTTTATTATGCTGTGGTAATAACACTTTACATGAGATCCATCTACCTTCTTAAAATTTTTGTTGTAGAATACATTGTTCTTGACCAAAGGTACAGTTCAAGCTTAATCATCTTGCTTGACTGAAACCTTAACACCTGTTGATTAGTAACTCCCATTTCCTGCTCTTTCTGGCCCCTGGAAATGACCATCCACTCTTTGATTCTGTGAATTTGACGTTTTTTCTTTTAGATAACTCTAAGATTCTACAGTGAAATCATGTCTTTCTGTGACTGGCTTATTTCACTTTGCATATTGTCCTCAAAGTTCATGCATGTTGTCCCGTATGGCAGAATTTTCTAAGTCAGAATAGTCTTCCATTGTAGGCAGAGAGCACATTTTCTTTTCCCATTCACCTGTTGGTGGATAGTTAGGTTACTTCCACATCTTGACTGTTGTGGAGAATTCTATAATCGATACAGAGTGCTGATGTCTCTTCAAGATCCTGATTTCAATTCTTTTGAATAAATGCACAGAAGTGCGATTGCAGGGTAGGATTTTGAAGACATGGACAGGAGCCTGGTAGGCAGAGTGCACAACACTTGCAGGCCCAGGAAAAGAGCAGTGTTGTTGGATAAGGATATTTTTTTTCCTTGTGAACTTGGGCCAGCTTTCTCCTTGGCTAGGTCAGTAACCTATACACCTTGTCTGCTAAGTCAGCCCCTCTTCATGCCTATTTTCTCAGGAGACAGTCTTACAAAACTTCCATTTCATCTCCCCAAACTTCATTAGAGGGAAATTATAATGAAGCTCCAATACTCACCAGGTTATTCATAGGAAAGACCTTTGGCTTTAAAAAAATGCATTTTCAATGGCTGGATTAATCTAGTGGCACATTACAATGTGGTCCTGCTGAAGTTTGCAGGAGATTCCTGGCACCCGGCATTGTGCACTACACAAGGCTGCCAAGGAGCATGAATTATCTTTACAGGAAGAGGCAGGAATTAATATGTTAGATGGAAAAGACCCACTGGCTGTGCCTGAGGATAGCACAGGACCCTTGCTCCTTGTCAAGGTTCTGCAAGGCTGTAGTCATAATTACACAACTGAAGGGCAAGCACCCTGAGCAGCCCCTCTCCAGGAAGGGCACAGAGACAGAGCAGCAGAGAATTTATGCACTGCCCTCTCCATCTGGCCCTGGGGGGTGAGGCAGGAGTATTTGCAACCTTGAAAATAGGCACTTACCAACATGCTTAATTTATGACAGGCACATTGAAAAAAAATGCTGATTTCATTCCTCTTATTACCTCCCTGGCACAGCAAGTTAATTAAAAAAAAACTATGATTGCTGCTTTGTGCTCTCTTAAGGGAGTGATTTGTAATGTAAATATATGCATTTGTGTTGTACCTACATTAATATAAAAGGAATAATAATGATGATAGCACCTATTGCTAAATAAGCCCTAGGCCCTGGGGAAGGAGTTTATATGCAGATCATTGATAACCCTGCCAAGCCAACTTTATTCATTTCACTGATGGAGAAACTGAGGCTCAGAGTGGTTAAGAGTTTGCTCAAAGTCACACAGCTGATAAGTGGTATGCTGGGATTTGGCTTAATTATAAGATAGTATCTGGGTCAGGGTGGACTGAAACCTCTCTCTGTACATCCTGTCCCAAGCCCACCATCTGCCCCCACATAATCCCCACCACAGTCAAGAGAGAAAACTGGGCATTAGAGAGAAATAAGACTGACAGGAAATCATTCATTATGTGATGTGAGGAATGAGGAATACAACCTAGAATAGATGTATGCTATCTCCAAGAAATGCAATTTTAATAAGAAGACACAGTGGGTACAAATAAAAGGATGAGAAAAGATATACTGTGCTAACGATTAATCAAAAGAAAGCTGGAGAGACATGAGTATCAAAATGATTACAGAACAAACAATATTTCCAGGGATAAAAAAATGTCATTACATAGAGTCACTGAATGGATATAAAAACAAGACCCATCTATATGCTGCTTACAAGAGACTCACCTCAAACCCAAAGACATGCACAGATGAAAGTCAAGGGATGGAAAAAGATATTTCATGCAAACAACAGGGAGAAAAAGCAGGTGTTGCAGTACTTGTATCAGACAAAATAGACTTCAAAACAAAGAAAGTAACAAGAGATAAAGAAGGACATTACATAATGATAAAGGCCTCAGTCCAACAAGAGGATATAACCATTCTAAATATATATGCACCCAACACAGGAGCAACAGCATATGTGAAACAAATACTAACAGAACTAAAGGAGGAAATAGACTGCAATGCATTCATTTTAGGAGACTTCAACACACCACTCACTCCAAAGGACAGATCCACCAGACAGAAAATAAGTAAGGACACAGAGGCACTGAACAACACACTAGAACAGATGAACCTAATAGAACTCTATACCCAAAAGCAACAGGATACACATTCTTCTCAAGTGCACATGGAACATTCTCCAGAATAGATCACATACTAGGCCACAAAAAGAGCCTCAGTAAATTCAAAAAGATTGAAATCCTACCAACCAACTTTTCAGACCACAAAGGTATAAAACTAGAAATAAATTGTACAAAGAAAGCAAAAAGGGTCACAAACACATGGAGGCTTAACAACACGCTTCTAAATAGTCAATGGATCAATGACCAAATTAAAATGGAGATCCAGCACTATATGGAAATAAATGACAACAACAACACAAAGCCCCAACTTCTGTGGGATGCAGCGAAAGCAGTCTTAAGAGGAAATTATATAGCTATTCAGGCATATTTAAAGAAGGAAGACCAATCCCAAATGAATAGTCTAATATCACAATTATCGAAATTGGAAAAAGAAGAACAAATGAGACCTAAGGTCAGCAGACGGAGAGACATAATAAAGATCAGAGAAGAAATAAACAAAATTGAGAAGAATAAAACAATAGAAAAAATCAATGAAACCAAGAGCTGGTTCTTTGAGAAAATAAATAAAATAGATAAGCCTCTAGCCAGACTTATTAAGAGAAAAAGAGAATCAACACACATCAACAGAATCAGAAATGAGAAAGGGAACATCACGACGGACCCAACAGAAATACAAAGAATTATTAGAGACTACTATGAAAATCTATATGCTAAGAAGCTGGAAAACCTAGAAGAAATGGGCAACTTCCTAGAAAAATACAACCTTCCAAGACTGACCAACGAAGAAACACAAAATCTAAACAAACCAATTACCAGCAAAGAAATTGAAGCAGTAATAAAAAAACTACCCAAGAACAAAGCCCCTGGGCCAGATGGATTTACCTCGGAATTTTATCAGAAATACAGAGAAGATATAATACCCATTCTCCTTAACGTTTTCCAAAAAATAGAAGAGGAGGGAATACTCCCAAACTCATTCTATGAAGCCAACATCACCCTAATGCCAAAACATGGAAAAGCCACCACGAAAAAAGAAAATTACATACCGATATCCCTGATGAACGTAGATGCAAAAATACTCAATAAAATGTTAGCAAACCGAATTCATTCGAAAATCCATCAACATCATCCACCACATCAACAAAAAGAAAGACAAAAACCACATGATCATCTCCATAGATGCTGAAAAAGCATTCGACAAAATTCAACATCCATTCATGATAAAAACTCTTAGCAAAATGGGTATAGAGGGCAAGTACCTCAACATAATAAAGGCCATATATGATAAACCCACAGCCAACATCATACTGAACAGTGAGAAGCTGAAAGCTTTTCCTCTAAGATTGGGAACAAGACAGGGATGCCCACTCTCCCCACTGTTATTTAACATAGTACTGGAGGTCCTAGCCATGGCAATCAGACAAAACAAAGAAATACAAGGAATCCAGATTGGTAAAGAAGAAGTTAAACTGTCACTATTTGCAGATGACATGATATTTGTACATAAAAAACCCTAAAGACTCCACTCCAAAACTACTAGAACTGATATCGGAATACAGCAAAGTGGCAGGATACAAAATTAACACACGGAAATCTGTGGTTTTCCTATACACTAACAATGAGCCAATAGAAAGAGAAATCAGGAAAACAATTCCATTCACAATTGCATCAAAAAGAATAAAATACCAAGGAATAAACCTAACCAAAGAAATGAAAGACCTATACCCTGAAAACTATAACACAGTCTTAAGAGAAGTTAAAGAGGACACTAACAAATGTAAACTCATCCCATGCTCTAGGCTAGGAAGAATTAATATAGTCAAAATGGCCATCCTGCCCAAAGCAATTTACAGATTTGATGCAATCCCTATCAAATTACCAACAACATTCTTAAATGAACTGGAACAAATAGTTCAAAAATTCATATGGAAACACCAGAGACCCCGAATAGCCAAAGCAATCCTAAGAAAGAAGAATAAAGTGGCGGGGATCTCACTCCCCAACTTCAAGCTCTACTGCAAAGCCATAGTAATCAAGACAATTTGGTACTGGCACAAGAACAGAGCCACAGACCAGTGCAACAGATTAGAGACTCCAGACATTAACCCAAACATATATGGTCAATTAATATTTGATAAAGGAGCCATGGACATACAATGATAGTCTCTTCAACATATGGTGCTGGCAGAACTGAACAGCTACATGTAAGAGAATGAAACTGGATTACTGTCTAACCCCATACACAAAAGTAAATTCAAAAAGGATCAAAGACCTGAATGTAAGTCATGAAACCATAAAACTCTTAGAAAAAAACATAGGCAAAAATCTCTTGGATGTGAACATTAGCGACTTCTTCATGAATATATCTCCCTGGGCAAGGAAAACAAAAGCAAAAATGAACAAGTGGGACTATGTCAAGCTGAAAAGCTTCTGTACAGCAAAGGACACCATCAATAGAACAAAAAGGTACCCTACAGTATGGGAGAATATTTTTGTAAATGACAGATCCAATAAAGGCTTGACATCCAAAATATATAAAGAGCTCATGCTCCTCAACAAACATAAAGCAAATAATCCAATTAAAAAATGGGCAGAGGAGCTGAACAGACAGTTCTCCAAAGAAGAAATTCAGATGGCCGACACATGAAAAGATGCTCCACATTGCTAGTTATCAGATAAATGCAAATTAAAACCACAATGAGATATCACCTCACACCAGTAATGATGGCCACCATCCAAAAGACAAACAACAACAAATGTTGGCGAGGTTGCGGAGAAAGGGGAACCCTCCTACACTGCTGGTGGGAATGTAAATTAGTCCAACCATTGTGGAAAGCAATATGGAGGTTCCTCAAAATGCTCAAAATAGACTTACCATTTGACCCAGTAATTCCACTTCTAGGAATTTACCCTAAGGATGCAGCACTCCAGTTTGAAAAAGACAGATGCACCCCTATGTTTATCGCAGCACTATTTACATAGCCAAGAAATGGAAGCAACCTAAGTGTCCATCAGTAGATGAATGGATAAAGAAGGTGTGGTACATATACACAATGGAATATTCAGCCATAAGAAGAAAACAAATCCTACCATTTGCAACACCATGGATGGAGCTAGAGGGTATTATGGTCAGTGAAATAAGCCAAGTGGAGAAAGACAAATACCAAATGATTTCACTCATATGTGGAGTATAAGAACAAAAGAAAAACTGAAGGAACGAAACAGCAGCAGAATCACAGAATCCAAGAATGGACTAACAGTTACCAAAGGGAAAGAGACTGGGGAGAATGGGAGAGTAGGGAAGGATAAGGGCGGGGAAGAAGAAAGGGGGTATTATGATTAGCATGTATAATATAGGGGGTGGGGGAAAGGGGAGGGCTTTGCAATACAGAGAAGACAAGTAGTGATTCTACAACATCTTACTATGCTGATGGACAGTGACTGTAATGGGGTTTGTGGGAGGAACTTGGGGTAGGAGAGAGCCTAGTAAACATAATGTTCTTCAAAAAAATAAAAATAAATAAATAAATAAATGTAAAAAAACATGTCATTACATAATGATAAAGGGATCAATTAATCAAGAGGACATAACAGTCCTAAACATTTATATACTGAATAACAATGCTTCAAAGCACATGAAGCATAAATTGATAGAATTATGTGAAGAACAAGTAAATCCACGATTACAGTCAAAGATTTTAATACCACTCTGCCAATAACTAATAGGATAAGAAGACAGAAGATGGGCAAGGATGCAGAAGACTTGGACAGCACTATCAACCAGCTTGGCTTGATTGTCATTTAAAGGCCATTTCTCTCAACAGCAGCAGTGTCCACGTTTTTTCCAAGTTCCCATGGAAGATTTACCAAGACCCATCAAACTCTGGTCCATGCAAGAAGTCACAATACACTTAAAAAGATTGAAGTCAAACGAAGTTGTGTTCTCTGGACTTGATGGAAATAAATTACAAATCAATAACAGACAGATAGGATGGACTTAGAGGATATTACCCTAAGTGAAATAAGCCAGGTGGAGCAAGACAAATACCATATGATTTCACTTATATGTGGAATCTAAGAGCAAAACAAAATAAAATGAACAAAACACTAGGAGACTCACAAACACTGAGAAGTGGCCGGTGGTTGGGATGGGTGGGTGAAGTAGGTGAAGTGGATAAAGAGGTCAAAGCCTCCATTATAAAATAAATTAGTCACACGGATGGAAGTGCAGCATAGACACTATAGTCAGTGGTTCTGTAACATCTTTCTATGTTGACAGATAGTAACTGCCCTAGTTGGGGTGAGCATTTAATAATGTAGATAATTGTTGAATCACTATGTTGTACACTTGAGATCAATATAATATTGTATATCAACTGTACTTCAATAAAAAGTACATAAAAAAGCAAGACAGATATTTGAATAATCTCCACATAATTGTAAATTAAATAACACATATTTAACTAACCATTGAGTCAAAGAAGAAATTGTATGATTATCTCAATAGCCATAGAAAAAGTGTTTAACAAAATCCAACATTTGTTCCTGGTTAAAAAAAAAAAAACTCATAGGAAACTAGCAATAGAAGAGAACTTTGTCAACCTAACAAGAGGCATCTACCAAAAATTTATAATCGACATCATAATTAATGGGGAATGACTAAATTCTATCCCTCCTCTAAGATCAGGAATAAGACAAGGATATCTGCTCTCACAACTTCTATTCAACATTGTACTAGAGGTTCTAACTAGGGAAATCAGGAAAAATCAAGAAATAAGAAATGTGTGGACTGGACAGGGAGAAGCAAGTTGTCTTGCAGACAATGTGATCATCTATGATCAACACAGTCACCTAATAGGTGAATTATTGCAAGCCTGTAGGATACAATATCAATACACAAAAATCAATTTTATTTCCATATCCTAGCAATAAATACTCAGGAATTGGAATTAAGAAAAAAAATCATTTATTTACAAGCATCAAAAGATATGAAACAGGAATAAATCTGACAAAAAATATGCCAGACCTATACATTGCGAACTATAAAACATTGCCAATAGAAATGAAAGAAGACCTAAATAAATTGGGAAACATAACTTGTTATATGGGTCTACAGACTCCATAGTGTTAAGATGCTGGTTCTTCCCAATTGATAGATTTAATGCAATCCTGACCAAAATTCCAGTCATTTTTACATAGAAACTGTCAGTTGATTTTAAAAGTCATGTGGAAATGCAGAGCACCTAAAATCTCCAAAGAAGTCTGAAAAAGAACAGCCCTATCTGATGTCAAGACTACTGAAGTCAGGCCTTCAAGGCCTTGCTTGCATCTCTCTTTTTTTTTTTTTTTTTTTTGTGGGGAATTGCTATGGACCACTATCTGCTGTATCCCATTATTCTTCTTTTTCCTTTTTTATTGAAGTGTCATTGATATACCAGCTCATATTGGTTTCAAATATACAATACAATGGTCCAACAGTTACCACATTATTAAATCCTCACACCCTCTAGTACCTCTTCCTATGCTGACATGTGTCTATTTTAAAACCTTGTCCCTAACTCTGCAGAAGTCTCATGGGTCTGAGGATGAGGACTGGGATTATAGGAGGGCCCGTCCATAAAGGAAAATCTGGGGGCTGTTCTGGGAAAGGAGGGAACTGAAAGATGGGGCAGAAACAGACAGAAGCAACAGATACACATTGTGAGAGGGCAACTAGAATAAATACAGTTCAATCTGAGGCACTATCGTTTTCTCTGGTAGCTCCCAATACAACAATTGTGGTTTCAGGGGGCCTGTATGTGCTGGGGAAGCTGCAGACAGTGGCCACAGAGCTCTGAAAGTGGTGGACGGAGTATCCATCTTGATGGAGATGTAAGGATTTCAACAGTCTTCTCTGTGAGGTATAGGAAAAATCCAAAGCTTCTACCTTTGTCCGTCCTTCAGTGATATTACCTTAAGAATCGTCTAAAGGCAATATCAATGTTCGGTGAAGATTCTCTTACATGGAATACGGTCCAGGGCCTTGGCCTGGCAGAGGTCGACAGGACCGTGTGGTCTGAGGAAGCAGGAGGGGCCTGCTGCTCCCTCCTTTCAGGTCTATGCCCTTCAGATGAAGGCAATGGAGAACATGGCCAATGGCCAAAGGCCAGGAGGACCTGGGGTTCCAGAGGCAGACTATGACAGAGAGAAGGAAAGAGTGAGAGAGAAGGAGAAATAAAGACCCAGGCTTCAGATGACACTGTGGATTGGAATAGCCAAACTCTGCCAGCAGGAAGGGCTGCTGCTTAAGAACACTTAATGACACACAACAAAGAGTGACTTCTAAGTAGCTGCTGGCTCCACAGCCCCTTCCCAACTCCCTTCCCCTAGTGCCCTGGCCAGGTCCAGGTAGCCAGGGAGAATGTGCCCCCACCATCATAAACTTCCAGGCAGCTGTGTCTATGCTGTAGGGTTCAGAGAAAGCAGACAGGAAGCCTCTAACAGAAAAAGACAATTCCCCCACCCCAGTCTTATTCCTTGCTCCCCAAATGACATATTGCCAGGTCATATGCAAAGATGTGTTCTTGTTCTCTGGCTTCCAGAAAGATATTCCCAGGACACAGGAATGATCATAAAATTACAGCACTTACTCAATGCTTACTAGGCACCAGGTTGAGTGCTGCGCAAACATAACTCTTGGAATGCTCAAAACCACTCTGAGAGGGCGTCCCTCTCACTGTGCCCACTGAACAGCTGAGATAGTTAAGGTGGACACGGGGGAGGTGAGGCTGACATTGCAAGTCAGGCAGTTTGGCTTCACAGTCGAGTTTTTGGCCACTGTGCTCCAGCAGAATGCATCATTCCAGTGTTGGGACATTCTGGACTCTTCTGTTGTAAATAGCATTGCATGTGAGACAGCAAGTCTAGCTCAGGCTTCCTGCTCTTCTCTCTTCGCTCCGCAGCGATGGGAGTAAAGTGGCTGCATGCCTTTCCTGCACTGCTTTACATCCGACTCCATTTACCTTGGAAACAGCTGCCTCCAGAGGCACCTAGCACCATAGGCACATCAGCTAACACACAGGGCAGTGCAGTCTAACTCCTTAAATCAAGACACTTCTCCAGAGGAAACATCCACACCCAGCTCAAAATACCTACACTCAATTCACATTACTAAAGGGAGACCTTAACTGCCTGGTCTTTTTCAAATTACTTTGTTTTTCCTACATACATTTAACATCACATTGAATAATGTTATAATTTCTGCTTCAAGCACAGTTTAGAAAACTAAAGAGGAGAGGTCTATTGTTTTTCTCTTATTTATTTCCCTTGTTCTTCTTCCTTCCAGATGTTCTAAGAATCCCTCTTTCATCTTCAAAAGACCTTGCCACCCTTCATTCCCTCAAAGCTCACCTCGAGTTGGGGGGGTCTTCCCCACTCCTGTGTCCCTCATCTTCCCAAAGAACCCTCTACCCCAAAGGACAGGGAAGGATTAGGTGTGATGCTGCCTGCACCCCAGTGGCCACTCAGCGGACAGACACCCCAGGTGGAGCGGAGACTGCCGGCCGAGCAGGGAACTTTCAATTCCCAGCTCACATCCCCCACTTGACCCATTCAGTATGCTCCCAACTGCTCAGCCATTCTATTCACTAAGTGTTTTTAAGGGACTTTGTGCTCATTTGCACACACACGCACACACACACAAAAACCCTTCCAAAAGTGAAAATTTGTCACTGTGTCAGATTTGAAAAAAATATCCGGCAAATGAGATTTTTTCTAGAAGCAAAGTTATGGCATAGAATTGCTGGAATGCAAGCTGTCCTCCAAGGGAGCTTGTTTATTTGGTGTATCACTTCTGAAGGTGTTTATACAACAAAACCAAAAAAAAAGAAGTCACCTTCCTTTAGACGTCATCTCTCCCCTCTACCTTCAGTGGGCAATGGAGGACTGGGGGCTTCCCTAGTCTTATGACTTCCTGGAGAAAAGCCAGGCTTTGGGCTCAAATAAATCAACAAGAATGTGTTGGGTGCCCAGCATGGAGGTGCCAATGGTAACAGAACATTGGCATTAGCCTGGGAAGAATCAATGAGCAGTTTCCCTGCAAGTAGTTCCCACGTCTTTTCAGTATTACAACCACCCACAGGCTGCATTTAACAGAAGTCCAGCATTTCTGCCAATGTTTTCTTTTCCAAACTTTCAATCATTTGTTCATTTAGCACATATGTACTTAGTACTTATTTTGTATGAGGCATTTTTGTTCTAGGTGCTGGAGGTACAGCATCAAAGAAAACAAACAAAACTGTGCCTTCCTGTTGGCTTACATTCTAGGGGGAGAGAGATATGCTACACCTAATAAAAACGTGAAATATTCTAGTATTAGAAGGCGAGATGAGCTCTAGAGACAAATGCAGCAAGGAAGGGAATAGGAACTGCCCATGGGCGAGGTTGCAGCTCACAATACAGTGGTTGGGAAAGCCTGGTGGAGAGGGTGACCTTTGAACAAGGACTTGCAGGTGGTGTGAGTGAGACATCTGGAGACATTCCGGGACAAGGACACTCCAGGCAGTGGTAATGGCCTTGAGCTGGAAGGGTGCTTCTTTGTCCAAGCAGCAGCAAGGAGGCCAGGGAAATTCTGCATTGGGTGAGCTTCTCAGGCCAGGTAAACGCAAGTCTGCAAGTGGGGTTTTCCAGACACCCACCCCAGCACGGGAGCTTTAATTCTCTTCGGCTAGGCCACTGCTCTTCTCAGAGATGGCAAGCTGTTGGTTGCAAGACTTCCATGAAACTGAAGAGGGACGGATGAAAATAAAGCAACTTAAAACTCTGTAAAGCTCACGATGCTTACTGAATATCTACCTTTTTTTTTTTTTTAGCAGATGCTTCGATTGCTGTAAGCCTTTGGTTAATTTTCTGAGTTCTGAAAAAGTTGATTCTGCTGATTCTTGTCAGTGTTCTTACTGCTTTTCTGGAGGGAGGATTTTCAGAGGTCTCTACCCCACCATTCCTGCTGACATCACACTTGAAAGGACCCCTGATGATGGAAGTGGACCCAGCTGAAGCTGCCTGAGGGGTTCCAGCAGGTGATGGAGAGCAGAAGCAAGACCAGTTATAATAGTGTGGGTAAAATTATAACATTTCCAGAACATCTGGCCTGGCTTTAGTACATCTGCATATCAATAGGCCTTCAGAGGTGGAAAGAAGTATGGCTTTAGTGCATTTGCATATTTCCTCAGGGGTAGAGAAGTTCATCTCCATATCAGTGGGTAATTACCTGGGCAATGGAGGGCTTATCTGTACCCGAGAGGAGGTGTTGGGGGGTGGTTTTGCTTCTGCTGGAGAAGGAAAACGAGAAGGCCCTGAACTGGAGTTTGTAAGCAATAAATGGGTTTTAAACTTTATTTTTCCCTTTGACTGATTTCGGTTTTTAGAGGTATTTTGCCCCAGGATTTCCTCTCCCTGGACTTACAAATAGTCAGAAGGGAATAATTGTGTACGTGGGAGAAGCAATAAGAATAGGGTGCTAGTTTAAGGAAATTAGTAAGTTTGTTATCCATTTACTGGGGAGGGGGACACTTTCCTTTTAGGGTGTCATTGTTAACCAGAATCTGTCTTCTGGGACAGGACAGGTAGGGCACAGGAGGGGCAGTTAGCACACACAGCAGACACACACGAATTTCTTCAGCTATCTCCAGACATTTGAGGCTTCTCAGATGGCCAGAGAGAGAGTTAAGCTCCAGGTGATGCCAGGGTTCTTGTTTGTGGAGCCAAAGAATGAGCTTCACAAACAGTCAAGGTAGGAGAGCAAGGTACAGGCTTTTATTTAGAGATAAAGTGAAAGGACAGAGCTCCCAGCTCGCACCAGGAGGGTACAAGAGAGTCTGTAGTGGTGTGTTGTCTAGGGGATTTTATAGGCAGTTGAGGATTTTTTGAGAACATCAAAAAAAAAGGCTTAGGGGTGTGAACTTGTACCAAATGCCCTGTCTTCAAGGTGGGCTGTGTTGTTGTCTGTTTGCTAGGGCTGTTTACAGTGAAGTCACGGGTTATGCTGAGATACCCTTGCGGAACACTCAAACATTCCAGGCCAAGTTGCTCCTGGCCTTTTGACCTATAACTGATCTCACTGAAGATGTCTATACCTTTACCCTAGAAAATTAGTGTGACTTTGATTTTGCAAAATGCTTAGCACAGAGTTTCAGTAGGGACTTCTTTGCCCATTGTTACATTGCTCTGACTGTAAATATTCTGCCCTGCTTTTCCCGGAGGCCCTTACCCTACTCTGACTACATCCACGGTCCCTGTCTCACAGGCCCTTAAACATGGGAAGACTGATCAGGCCAGACAGTGTGTCCCAAAGCACATTCCATGGAGTTCTGGCCCCACATGTGTCTCCTCCCTGAGAGGTCTAATGAGCTGAGGAAAGCTTCCTTCTTTATTTCCTTTGAGAAGCGTCACAGCACCTGGTAGCACTTTAAAAGGTCTGAGAAATCCTGTGATGAAGAAACTTTCAGTCTATTTAACCAGCATGACCTGCTCTTTGCTGGCCATGCAATGCTTTTTGCTACTGACAAGGCCTCTCACAAGTTTCACCTCCTCTCTACCCTTATCTTCCTCTGGTCAGATGCAACATTCATTTCACATCGATGCTCTGAGGGCTTCAATTAGTGCAGGATTCTTGAAAAATGAGGATTTCAGTGAAGCGCATGACCAGTCACTTAGAAAGCCTGGATGTCATAGCCATGCTCTGCTGAACTGCCCCCAAAGCTCCTGAACAGCTTACAGAGTCTTAGAAACTTGGGAGGCTCCATCTGCCATCTTCTTGGAGGCCTTGCTCTAGGTTTCTCAGTGCAAACAGTAACAGGACAGACCTCACAGGATGGTGGCGAGGTAACTTAATCTGAAGTAAAGGGCTCAGAACAGTTCTGGTGTTCTGGCACAATGTGAGCCTTAAATGTGTTAGCAATTCTTGGCCTGAGGACATTTCTTAATGATCCGAGTTGTACTCATTATCATTAAATTACTATTATTACATAATGTTGGTGTGGACCTATCATTCAACCTTTTTTGAATAAATGGTCAAAAAGTCCGAAGTAACAAGACATGATTGTAGGACGTGTGCAAACACTCTCTGTCTTTGTCTGTCTGTCTTTCCTACACACAATACTACCTGACTCCATTACTCTGAATATATTGATTCCCCCTGATCTGTGTCTCAGGCCCTGTGGCCCAGTTACAGCCCCCCTGAGGCATTAGCTCAAAAGATGAAAGAGAGAAAAGGGTCTTTCTTTGGGGAAGAGAGATGGGGGGAAGGGTGGGGCCTGCACATATACAGGATCATTGTTCAGGGAAGGTCCTGACAGTTTTATAGGAACAACACAGAGCGCTCTGGGCCAGCCTTCCCACTGAGGGATGAAGAAGCCACTGGTCTCCAAAAATCTCAAGTTCAAGGTGTGTGTGTCATGTGTTAGAAAATACTGTTGCACTCGACAGGAGGAAAAAGGATGTAAGTGACTGGGAAGGAGGTTTCCCCTGCAGGTAAATGCTGATGGGAACTGGCTGCTCCCTGCCTCCTCCAGAGGAGAGGAAGTGGACATGTCAGGTAGGGATGCGCTGTACCCCTTCCCACCTTCCCCCCGCAAGAAGCTCAGAGGACCGCCTTTCCCTTTCGATGCAGGAATTGGAAGCCAGGTAAATAGCAGAGCTGGTGTTCTGCCTGTCACCAGCTAAGGAACATTTCTGAGCAAGCTGGCAGACTCTGGAGCCCAGCCTTTCCTCCCAAGCCTGCTCTTCTGGAAGAATGGGGACAGGAGGGGAGCCAAGGAGATCAGGCCAACATTCCCAAACAGAAAACCTATGTCTCTGACCCTTAAAGGAAAAAGACTGGGGCAGGCCAAGGTGCCACTTTGGGAACTGGGCTGCAGGGTGAGGCGTGCTGTATGTGTGGACTCAGACTGTGATTTAATGACAAATAAAGAGCCCTTAAAAGAAAATACATGCCCCCATGTTCATCTTCAGGTAATGAATGACAGAAGGAAGAGCAAAACAACCTTCAGTGGCTTACCTTCTTCCTGGGCGAGGGAAAAGCTGCAGTTGGAATGCCTCTGCCCTGAAAGTTTCTGTTCCCTGTAACCCCTGCGCTGAGACAACTAAAGTGGCCTCATACTATGTCACCAATGCCTGGCCATCTGGGCTGGAAGTCTGGCAGACCCTCGTCACCGTGCCACCAGCCAGAATGCAAGGCTGGTCCCCTGTAGGCTGTCTGACATGTCACAACAGAGAAAGGACAAGCCCAATTTAAAATGTGTCACTGTCTCCGTGCCCAGGCTGGGAGGGAGAGTGCTAACTGGAGTGGGGGCATTGTGCCAGGGAGGCTCCGGAGCTGACATGCTGCCTGCCAGGTGGGGGCCCTGCTCAGGGTCTTGCAGATGCTGGCTGTGCTGGCTAACTTACAGACCCAGGGTCACAGGAGCCGCCTGCTTCCCCTTGGAGGTGCCTGTGTCCACGTCATGGGGTCTCTGGCTGCAAAGTGGGGGTGAGCATGAGCTCTCAGCTAACAGATGGACCGCTGGGCTGAAGGGGAATTGGAGAGAACCTCAAACTTGAGCACATACCCAGCCCCCAGTCCACACTGCCACCTGCAGTGCGTGCTCCACCCTGATTTGTGTGGCCTTTGGTTCTGTTTGAAGAAACTATCCTCTACTGAGGCTGCTGCTGGCCTGCCAGCCCTGGCTGCCCAGTGGGCAGCTGGTGGCCAGTGGCTTCTCCAGGCCTCAGCACTCGTTCGGGGGGCCACGCCTGTAATCTGCTTGGCTGGCCTCTGGTACACTGGCTACCTCTCAGGTTAGGGTGTAAATCTTCCGTTTGTCTTGGGAAAGCCCCCACAGGTGACCTTGGCCTCGCTGGGGAGCCACAACATGGGTTTTTAGGAACGTGAGGACTGTCACAGAGCTCAGCTCAGTCAGAGCTCCAATTCAGAGAGGCATGTGGACGCAGTTTCTTTGTGTCCAGCGGAAGATACCAAAGGCCTGTGTGAGGAAGGGGGTCACCCAGCCGGGACGGACCATTTCAGCCTATCTTTCCCGAAGGGTTAGGCCTGGCAGGACAAAGCCCTGGGTCTCCCTGCACAACCTGCACTCTGCACATTGTAACCACGCAGAAGCCTCCACTAAGTGGGGGGCTGGGGCTGGATTCAATGAGCTCAAGCAGAGCTGTTATCCTAGGCTGATGGTTTCTGCCTGCTCAGTGCTGACGAATTGTCGGAGGCAGGGCTGGGCCTCTTACCACTGAGCCTGGATGGGGTGATGCACATGGAAGCGCCCCTCCAAGGCCCAAGCTTCAGTCGGTATCACCCCTTCTAAACAGAGCCCCTTCATCCAAGCGCTAAATTAAATTAGACTGCAAATAGTCACAGTCAATACCTGGTTTACTGCTCCTGATGACCGTTACTAAACGCTCATTTTCTGTGGCCGGTTCTCTTTTCAAAGCTCTCACACTTGAACTGAACCCCAGGCTGCTTTTCCTTTGTGCCGGTGTCGTCGGTGTGTTTGTGGGCAGTGCTCTGTGGAGAGCAGACTGATGAAGCTGGCACCTTGTGTGCACACACATGCTCTCTTCACTGACCAGCTGGGCAGCCAGAGAGCTAATACCCACTCCTGGGTCTCTGCCCCCAGCCCAGTTTGCATGTGCCCCCTTCTCTTGGTGCTCATAGCAGCAACCTAATGCCTGGCTGCATCTACCACAGCTACAAGTCTCAACACTCTGACCTTGATTTCAGCTCAGCCTGCCCCAGCTTCAGACCACAGCTGCCGATATTCTCCTACCTCTGCTCCAGGGCCGTGACACAGGTCTCTCAGCTGTGGCTGGATTCAGGGGCCCAGGCCTGTGAGCCTGTGTGTTTGAGTTTACAATTAACATCAAAAAAATATCCAGTAAGTGTCAGGTAGTATATTATACGTTGGGGATAGATGAAGGATAGTGGGGGCAGAGACACTACTGCTGCTCCTGAGGCATCAGAGGCTTGGAACAAAAGAGGTGCTGTGGTCCTTCTTTGTCTGTCAGTCAGTTCATTCATCTATTTACTTGAGCTTCACCAACAGCCTTTCTGGTGCCATACACTGTACAAGGCAACTCCTGACCCCAAATGGAGTGAAACCTAGCCCCTCCTTTACAGGAACTTGCAGCCTGTGGGCAGCACTAGATAGACTCTAGTGCACAGTGCAGAGAGCCACATATTATAACAGAAATATGACAGTAAATGGGGGCATGTCCACAAAGGCCATCCATAGCAGGAAGTTCCAGTGCAGTGATCCAGCAATGATGCTGGGGCTGAGTTTTCAAGGGCAGTGCTTAATGACAGCCGCAGAGTCTCCGCTATTTCTCCCACTGGGACATAGATGCTAACATCTGCCCTTGAATCTGGGATGGGCTAACTTGCTTGCCCTCTGGATGCAGGAGAAGTGATGTTCTGGAACTTCCAAGTTGAGATGAGAAGAAGGCCAGCAGCATTTACTTCCTTGTTCTTGGAACCTGTAAGCAGTCTGACTATCTGGAGAGGTGACATGTTGATGCTTGGACTGGCATTCCTAGCTGGTTCAGCCTCCCAGCCATCCCCAGCAAGGCAGCAGACGTGGATGGAGCTATCCTGGACCCTCCAGACCAGCTCATCTGCTAGCTGAGCAACACTAGTGACCTCTGTTGATACTGTAAGGAACAGAAGAATCTCTCAGCTGAGCCTTGCCCAACTTCTTGATATACAAAATATAGTAAGTTCTAGGCAGTAAGATCTGCACAGTGGTGGGTAGATGTGTTCCTGTAATCTTTTTCATATTAAGGAGGACAGGGAAAGTGTGCAGGTTGGCCTCCTGGTCAGAGCTGCTGTTGGGTCCTCAAACCGTGTACTCTTTAAGGAAGTTTCTCTTCATCTAGATAAGTCTTTACCACCCTCCCACACTCCCTATACCCCCAAATTCCCTACTCCTCAGTTAGGCATCTGGTACCCATCGATTCATTTTTTTGATCTGTTTGAAACATGATTTGATGTATATTCATTTACTAACAACACTTATTCAATAGCTACCATGCTATTGAAGGGTCAAGTGTATAAGGGAATAATTTGAGCATGATGTGAATTTTGCTTTTGCTTTGTGTAATTCCACCCTCAGCCCCACAAAACTAGGCAAGTGCAGAAGCCTGACTTCAGGTGTACCTCATACACCTACCAGCTACCTTAGTTCACATGCACCAGGAGCCACACCCACCCACATCTGGTGTTACCACTTTCCATCCAAGTCCAGATAACCCTCCTCCTCCACTTACAGTAACTCACACCCCATCACCCACCTCTGCAGGCAAACTTTAGGTCTTGTTCAAAGTAAAGCATCAGACTTATTTGTAGTAGTTATGGTTTTCTTAACCATTGAACATGTGTAAAAAAGTGTTTCCATTTTTATTAGGTCCTTATCTTATGAGTCACTGATGAAGTTTTTGGGTGTTGTGCTCCCAACCCCATTTTCTCCATATGCCCTTAGGTTTTTATCCTGTGATTTTGCATAGAATGGTGGTTTTTAGGAACACATACATCATATTGTGGCAGAAGTGGCTATACCATTATTTTCATTTCAAAGATGAAGAAACTGAGATTTTTAAAAGGCTGGCCCAAGCTCACAAGTGTAGGACCCGAAAGTCAAATTCCTGGTTGAGAAACTAGACTTTGCTGGCCCTTTTCCATTCCCTCTGAGCTCAAAGGCTGAACCACAGCACGGTGCAGCTTCTCAGCATGTGGACAGAAGAGGCCGAGGGGAGGAGGAGCAACGTGCTATCCCCAGGCCTTGGAGCTCTGGGCTCCCCCTCATGCAGGCTTTCTGATCCAGCCCCTCCCCTGGGACACTGGCCCAGTGGCCCACCCAGTCAAATCCTTCCCACCCCTCTGTCCTCTTCCTGCAAGGCTTGAAGGCCTGGTAGCCACTCACTCTCCACGATCCCCTTAGTGTGGGTGCAGGCCCTGGCACCTGACTGGCCTCATAAATGTTTCTGGAGTTGGACTGACTTGAACAGGAGGCTTGGCTGAAGGAGCCAACCTCCTTGGGAGGCATGGACAAAGGCCCGGAGGCTGGCGGCAGCCTCTACAATACACTCAATGCAAAGCAAACTGATGCCCTGTGACATTCCAGGCACAATGGGAACCCTGCCCTGCATCTCTGGTCAGAAACTAGGGGAGACAGTGCCCTGCTACCAGAAAAGGACAATTCATAAGAACCTGTGATCACCCTAGAGGTGACAGTCAGCCACATGCCCCTCCCAGCATGCATGGCTGCTTTTCTTCGCCCTCCCACGGGCCTGCCAGAGCTCATCTGTGCTTCACAGCTGCTCCCTCAGTTCTCAGCCTCCGGGAACCTCTCGCCCCCTGCTACCTGCAGGATTCTTTGTCTCTTCAGAACTCAGTGCTCAGTAGTTCCCGTGTGCCTTTGGTAAATTAATTGTGTCCACTTGATGATGAGGCTCTAGCCATCATCTGCGGCTATGACTGACCTTCTCAAGCACAGGCAGATCCCAGCTTCGGAACAAAGTGTGTTTGCAGGTCAGTTGTCAGTGGGCCTGCTGGAGTCAGCACAAGTGCTCCCGTAGACATGTTGCAGTGGCTCTGGGCCTCTGGGTCAACTCATAGCAGCCTGTTAACCCATAATGCACCAGACCATTGCACAGTCCAAGTGCTGTGGGTGGGGAGGTCATGCAGGAGGGAGGGGAAGGCAGAAAAGGTTTGCTTCTTTCTGAGCACAAGGCCAACTGACAGAACAAAACCCCAAACATCAAATGGGTTGAATGTCTGTGCCTCCCCATCTCTCCCATCTGCTGCTGTCTCTTTCCTCAGCTGTCACCCTCCCTGGGTTTTATGCCTGCCCCATCTAGGTGTGTCTGTTCTCCAGAATACTTCCTAGAGTTGTCTCCCCAAAACCTCCCTATCCTCATGAGAATTTTCCTTTTCTCCCTGGGCATTGTCTAAGCAAGATATTAGGAGCAAAGCTAATAAGTGTGCCTTCCCAAGAAGGGAGATAGCAGAGAGTCGAGTCCAGATCTGAGTTCAAGTCCAACAAAAGTGGCCGGTGGCATTGGGTGAGTCTCCCCTCCTGCTGACAATGAGAGTCAGCAGAGTGAGGCGACCGGCTGTGAGACGGCCTGTGTGCACCAACTGCCTGCCCAGGTGGGGTGTCTTAAGAGGTCAGGGACGTTTGCTCCTATTAGTGAACAAGGGTCAGCACCCAGCCTTGCGGTTACCCCTCCAGTGTGGAATCACCCAAGCTTCTTTGAGGTTTTTTCAGCTTCTGTTTCTTCAAATATTGCTTCTTCTCTATTTTCTCCAATCTATCTAGGACTCGAATTTCTTGTATTTTAGACACTTTCATTATGTCCTGTATGTCTGGTAAGCTTGAAAAATCATCTTTTCTCCCCTTATAGCTTCATTCTAGGTATTTTTATTCATTTCTCTCCCAAGTCAATAAACCTACTTTCTGCTGTGTGTTATCATTGTTTAATCTAGTGCATTCTTAATTTCTATCTTTGCATTTAACAGTTCTAGGAGCTCCATTTGATTCTTTCTTGTAGATTCCAGTTCTCTGGTAAAATTCTCCATTTTTTCTGTTATTTTCTTGAACTGTTGATCATGGCTATTTCATATTCCATGTCTGTTGATTCTAACATCTAAATCACCTCAGTTTGTTTCTATTTTCTGTTTTATCTCTTTCTACTACCTCCATTTTTTCCATTTGTTGCTGTCTCCTGATATGTCCGATAACTTTTTAAGTGAATGTTGGATATTGTATGTGAAAATATTTTGGTTGACACACATTGTTTCAAAAGCTTGTACCAACACTAAAGTTTGGGAGATTTCACAAAAAACATCAGACTTCCAATTCTGTTGAAAAATTGGAAGATATGCCAACAGTAGTCTTTCTTTTCTGCCTGCAAATCTACCAGAGTTCATTTTCTCATCCCCTTCATGTCAGTGTGTGTTCTCTAGTTCCCCAGAGCCTTTCTTATTCATACAATGCATGCTTTTGACCAGGCCACTTTACCTCATTTCCATCACCTGCCTGACTACTGTAGGCAGGTGTTTGAAACCCCCATTGTAGAGGAAACTCAACTCTTAGACAAAAGCATGGCAACCCCATGGCCTTACCTCCCCTCCCTTTCTAGTGAGAACTGCCCACCCAGACCTTGTGCCGCCAAGACGTCTAGGTTTTGTGCCATGTTACTCCTCCTGGGACTGAGCAGTTTGGGCTGAAGACTAATCTCAGGGACATCAGTTCACAGGCGGACAGTAACACATAATTGGGCCTGGCATGGAGAAAGTGCTGAGCCAATCAAATTTTCTCTCTCAGCTCTTAAAACTAAGAAACACAGTGTGAACCAGCAAGTTTGCAATAGTTTTGATACTAAGGAGAATCTGAAAAAGTCATGAAGGACTTTGCTCATCAAAGTCATGAGCAATTTGAAAGTTTGGGGCAATTAAAAGGAGGAGTTCATTTTTAGAGGGATGAAGGGAGCATGTGAACACAGAGGCAGATTTACCCTGAGAAAGTATGTGGCCTGTGAGAGACAAACCAAATCACTAGGCCCCAGAGCTGTCTTGGTTCCTTGTAATTTTTAGCTTCAGACCTAGTTCGTATTTTTTTTTACAATAATCTCCAGTTTCTTGAGCTAAGTTGAGTGTTCCCTTCTTACTGCTTTCAAGATAAGCTAATCGGAGCCACTCTTAAGGCATCTGCTAACTTGAAAGTCTGTGGTTCTACAAATTGGGTTTTAGGGTTTATCTCCATGATTTGACTCCCCACCCTGCGGACAGATAACAGATGCAGTAGGAATCCACCTCTAAAATGATTTTCTCTTCTTTTACTTCTGCAACAAAGGTATGCATCTAATTTTCAAGTCATAAATGTGTAAGCATCTTAAGAGCTAATTTTATCACATTATCATATTCCCAACAAGAAAAAAATTCATGTAGGTAAACCTACTTGCTTTCTTATATACATCTGTCAGCCCTAATCAGACAAACCCCACTTAAGTGATAGAAAACTATTCAGATGTTGTCATCACTCTTGTGAACCTGAAGAATATTTAACTTGTTGATTAAGTACTTAACATTACAAATGAATGCAAAACTGCCTATCAGTTCCAGTGTGATTATTTTGGAAATGCTGTACGTTTTTGGCTGCTGTGATAATGGACGGCCTTTGTGATATTGAAGGCCGCCTCCTTGTATCAGCCTTTTTGAGGAGTTGCTTTGTATTCTCGAAGGAGAAGAAAAAAAAGATGCACATCATAACTCATCATAAAGTCACTGATTTGTCTTTTTTAAGCAACTGTTGTTGAAATAAGATGACAAAGAACTTCACGCTGCAGCTGCCCCAGTGAAGGGAGATGAAGTATAAAGAAAATTCGTCACTGGGGAAAGCTGCCAGCTATGATGGCGTCTCCCTGGCATCAGCCAAACAATCTGAAACCTGTCTCTGAACAGTCGCATAGACTGGGGGACACACAGAGACAAAACAGCTGGGTAATCGACTGAACTTTCCACTTTGCAGCCAAGTATTTTGGCGTCATGGAGATTAAGACTTGACTGATCTCACTGGAAAATTGTGCAGGCCTTTGCCACACTGTTTTTATAGACGCTAGTTTAGCCTTCCTGGGGGAAAAAAAAATCCACACCTGCTTAATCATTTCAAAAGCCATAGATACAGGGCATTTTTTACAGATTTGTAAAACAATCAGTTGTTTCCTTTCCCCCCATTTTTGCTAGAATTTCAAAGATTTCTTTTGCTGGAAAAAGCTATTAGCAACTTCTAGTTATAAAGACAAATTGACAAGAAAAACTGGCAGAGAGAGAAAGTTTAATTTTTCTCTTTTGAAGTTTACTTTTAAGTCACACACAGTAAAATGCAGTAAAATTCGTTCTTTGTGGTGGACAGTTCTATGGATTTTGACAAATAAACAGTACAGCATACCCATCAACACAATCTATAGGGGAGAGTTTTAGCAGCCTCAAAATTCTCTTTGTAGTCACCCCTTCCCTCCACCCCTTCCTCTTGCAGCCATTCATCTATCCTCTGTCTTTATAGTTTTGGCTTTTCCAGAATATTCTGTAAGAGGAATCACACAGTGTCTAATCTTTCAGTTTAATTAATAATTTAACAGATTAACTTACTTTTGCTAAAGTCTTCACAGATGTAATGCTCTGTACAGAGTGGAGAAAATCAGGAAACGTATTTTGGGGTGGTGTGATCTTAGACGACATGGAGGAAGTGGGGAAGTGGCTGTGCTCATCGCTGGAATTGTTTTCATCTGTGCAGAGAATGTGTATCAAAGGTGGTTTGGTGTGGGCACCAAGGTTTGAGCATTCAAATTTAGCCTCTGTACAACGCTCGAAGGAAGAATTAGAACTCTAAGCCCTCGGATACCTTTAACCAGCTTAGGGATCTGACCCAGGGCTGGGTAATTAACACGAGTAATTAGCTCCTGTTTAGTTAAGAGACAGTCACCGTGTGTGCAGCGTCAGGCTCGTGGAGAAAAGCGCATATTAACTCTGCGTTGTGCTCCGGAGCAGCCACCTTTATTACGCTTTATCAACACAGCAGCTGGATTAGCCCTGCGTTCAGTTTGCTTTCCCTCATTACTATAATTGCCTTCTGAACAATGGCATGTGTCAGCTTGATCCTCCTTACTGGGGGAACATGATTTGTTTGTACAAGGAAGTCTGCTGGCAGGAGGGACAGCTGGCTAGGCTAATATTTGGATCTTGAGAATTAATATTAAGTTTTAAGAATCATTCGATGTACTCTACTAGAGCTTCGTGGAAGGCTCACTCTAGGTCAGGCCCCAGGCGGGAGGCAGCCAGCCCCCAAACACATATGGCAGCCCTGATGTTCGGACGAGGAAATCTGCGTGCTGGGGCTGTCCTGCCCTGCTCTCAGCTCCGCACCATCTAGTCCTCCCAGAGCTTTAAGGCCCCACAGGATGGCGCTGCAGGGGCTGCGCCCTCGGGAGGCGGTGATGTACCACAGGGTCATGCTATATGGTGTCCAAACCCACGTTCCCGGGAAGCCTTGTGAGAGCTTCACAACCACCCTGTGAAGCCGACTGAGAGCAGGAAAGCCAGTCACTGGAACTACCTGGAGCCCCTTTTAAAGGGTGGCTCTCCAGCCTCTCCATGGGCGTCTCCAGCCGCAGTTGGCAAGAGGTCTGGGAAAGACTGACTATCCTGACAAATAAGGGGGCTCCGTAACTCAGACTTTCTGGAGGAGGCCTTGATCCCTCATAGCTGGAGCGGTGAGCGCCGCCTGTGAGCTGCCGGAAAGGGGCTGTCCTGCCACCCCAGCGAGTCCCCCTGGTGGAAAGTGAGAGCGCAAGATGAGAAAGTACGAGAAATGGGAACAGTCTGTTCTGTGCAACTTGATAAAGGGAAACCTCAGGGACATGGTGTGGGGAAGCCAGCAGGTGAGTGCTCACACCCACCACTCCTCCTCCTTAATAAGGTCCTGCAGTTAAAGCTAATCAACTGAACTGAAGACTGACCCCAAAGCCTTTGGGCCCTAGGCAGTTCTAAGTCATGCCCTTAGTCGGCTTCATAGGTAGGTGTGAAGCTCTTGGAAGGTTACCTGGGAGGATGGGTTTGGACAATGCATAGCATGTGACCCACATGGTGGTATCAGAAGCCACTTTGTGGGGTGGGGGCTGTAAAACTCTCAGAGGAGGAGAGGCTGGAGGAGCCCCCACTCCCACCAGAAGGAAGGTAGAGAAACCTTGCAATTCATACTGCTTTGGCTGCTTTACTACTACCCCGTAGGAAGAGGAAAGAGTTTCTGCCTCCCCAGCAACAGCTCAGCCAATGAGAGACTGTCACAACACAGCCAAATGAGCAGCCTCAACACTCCCATTTTCCTCCAGTGGACTTTTTGCTTAGGAGAGTCCACCCCACACCCAATTTCTCTATAAAAGAGCACTCCTCTGCCTTATTCTTCAGGCAGTCCTGTGGTTTTGCAATAGCTTGCTTGTCCCAAATTGCAATTCTCTGCCATGCCTGAATAAACCTACTTTTGCTGGAAAAATTAACTGATGGTTTAGTTTTTGATTAACAGTTCTTTGGAAGTGTTTGCTGGGGAACAAAACCGTAGCTGTGTCAAACAACTTGGTGACGTAGGTCCTTAAGATACACACATCCCATAGAGTCATATCCTTGTAGGAATGGTGGAAGTAACTTGGCAGGAGAGGGGCACCACAGACTCTGGAGTCAGGGAAATGTGGACTCAATTTCCAACTTTCACTTTCTGTGTGGCGATGAAGCAAGTTTCTTAACTTCTGTGGGCCTCAGTCTTCCCACCAGTAAAATGGAGAATATTATTACTGCCCTCATAGGGTTATTGTGATTAAAAAATACGTATCACACAGCTAAAGCTAATCAACAGAAGACTATTTGACCCCAAAATCCATGCTCTTAGGCTCCAGGCAGATACATATACTTTTGTATATGTGTAATAGATATATGATTGTACGTGTATGCATGCACACATGTATTTCCATTACAGTGAGCTCAGCTGGGAAAGAAATCCATTTAAGGTTTTCTCAATTCTGAGGGTCTCACAGTAGAGCTGATAGGTTGAATGTGAACATGTAAGGCCTTTTAAGAACTGCTAATAAATATTTAGAGTATAAGATGGCATCTTGGCTTAATTGCAGATTCCACCTTACTAGGGCCATTAGGTGGTCTGTTGCAGCCTTGTGATTAAATGGTTTCTACCAAACCTTAGGCAGCCAGTGGTGAGCATATAGTTATCTGGACTCAGTATAAAAGACTGATTATGGAGGGATTATGTGCCAGAGTACCAGCCAGCTATTATCTAGTGGGTTTATTTATGGTTAGTCAAGTGAGAAGCATCCTTTATGTGGTTTTATGTGGATAATATGTGTTATCAGGCACTGTTTGGGTGCTTCACTTCTCACTGGGACACTATTATAAAGCCATATAGCAACAAATAACTAACAACATAACCCCTACGACTGTGGGCTTTCAATACTTGTTTATAAGAAAGCTGCCAAGTGCTCATTAAAAAAACAACATTAAAAAATTACCTAAAACTATAGACTATCTACTGTTAAAAGAACATATGGGATGTGAACAGTTCCCAGGAATGGGTTGTTTTAATTTGTCTGATTTCTCTCAGACTGTTCAAGTACAGTTGGACAATATCCATCATATTATAGATAAATTTTCACAAATGCCTAGGATGCCTAACTGGTTTTCTTGGTTTCACTGGAGATGGCTGGTAATAATAGATCTGCTTTGGTTATGTAACTGTATTCCTATTATGTTAATGTGTGTGCGCAATTTAATTAGTAGCTTAAACCTATACATGCTTAAGTTACTCTACAAGAAGATATGTCAAAGAAATAATCAATCTTCCCATGTTTTCTTCCGCCTGCTACTTCTATAGCTTTTCTTCTTCCTTCCTAATTACAACCCTTAAATAGAATTCGTGCCTCATATCGAAATTACCGAGTATCATAATTCCTCCAAGTGGTAAAGATACCTCAAGACAAATGCAGGGCATAGAAGCCACAGGGCATAAATCTGCAAGGAAGTAAAAAGCTAACCTTTTCAAACAATATGGCCTCTCTCTCACTTACCAACTTTACATTTCCCTGTATGGCCCTGGAAGATGACTGGTTAACCAGAGACAGGTAAGATTCCTCAAGGGAGGAACAACCTAAGACAGGCACAGTCGCAGGGGGGCCAACAGGTGAGAAATTGGGGATCAACAGAGGTGAGGCTTAGAACCTCACCCCTCCCTGTTTTGAGAGAAATCTTCTGCATCTGTGGATGTTTTATTGCCCTTGTCTAGCTTGGATTAACACATAGTCTACAGGCAAACACCTGATCATCTACATTTGCTCTCTTATAACACTAAACTATGTTTTCTACCTTTATCTTGCATCTACCTACCACCTCAGCATTTTATTAAAAATAATAATAATAATAATAATAATAAAGGGAGAAATGTGGGATCCACATATAAATCAAGTATAAAAATCAAATGAATATTCATATTTGACCTGATTGTTTATAGTTCATAATGTGTGATCAAAACCGAAAGTTTCTGTGATGACTGCCCTTGTACTGTTCACCATGTAAGAACTTATTCACTATGTAAGAATTTATTCACCATGTAAGAACTTGTTTGTTATGCTTCAGAAGATTGGAGACTGACGAAAATTAGGCTTGGGGTGGATTAATGATTGTGCATTGAGCATTGACTCCCCTATACAGAATTTTATTGTTGTTAACAACCATTTGATCAATAAATATGAGAGATGCCCTCTCAAAAAAAAAATTACCTAAGTAATATGCGTTTATTGTAGAAAAACGGGAAAATATAGTTAAGTAAAGAAGAACAGAAGAGAGTCACTTTTAAGCCCCCCTTCCTCTCCTCTGCAACATAACCATTGTTAACATTTTGGTGTGTATCACTTCAGGATCTTTTAGATGCATGCACACACACACCATGTGTATATACATATGCATATGCCTATTTATAGAAATGGGATTGCTCTATACACACATAACCTGAATTCTTCCCATACTATCTTATGAACATTTTCCAAAGTATGAAATCTTTAGGGGACTGTATCTCTTTATAGAGGGAGTAGTTGCAACATTAGACATTTACAGTGTCTCTACAAAGTGCAGCCCTCCAGAGGTCTGGCCCCTGGGCTCACCTCTCAGGTGCATTGTGATTTCAGGGAGTGTGAATAGGCTCTGGTGACCCCACACGCAAGAAATCAGCTTTCCTAGAGCTGAATTAAAACCCAGAGTTATTGTGGCTTCTTCAGAAATATGAATTGGAATAACAAATGCCTCCTGACATCTCAGCCAGTGGGGACCCTTTACTGTGTGTGTACATTTGCAACCCAAATAAGGTATCAAAAACGGAGGAGAGAATGGGAGACCGAGGCTGGGAGGCTGGGAGGCTGGGAAATGCTTCCTTGTCACTTGTTTGGCAGTGAAATGGATCTGCCCACCATCTTCTTACCTCTGTTGCACCATAACCCTGTGGTGCATTTCCCTCTGAGGCCTTGTGGCAGCCAGACCTCCAGCCTGTGGATAAAAGACGCCAGCTCATTTCACCAGCAACTGCTATATTCCTCTGTTCCTAAGAGCTTTCATGTTAGCTCAGATCAGTGAGTCTTGGTGTCCTGAATCTGACACGAACTAATCCTCAAGGCTCAGAGAAAAGAGTTTTGATGTCATTTCAACATGATATTAATAGCATTAACCATGATTTATTAGCCAGCAAAAGCTAGGGATTTCAAAAGCTACTAACAAGTATGGAGGGGCTATTTCTGAGATGCGGGGTGCTTGCCTGATTCCAGGCAAGGGGGTCTGACCTCCTAGGTGGCTGGGCAGGTTGAGCCCCCCCCTGGACACCCCTGTTGTGTAGTGCCATCTCTCTTGTGTGCTCAGGACTCTTGGTGGCAGGTGATACTAGAACTAGCCGAGGTTTACATGGGAAAGACTATTTTGGTAACTCCATGTACTAAGACCAGAGGAAGGGCAGTGGGCACTGGTGGGCTCTAGGAGGCCTTGGGGGCCATGGACTATGCCTGCTGCCTCTCTGTCGTCTCTACTGCTCTCTGAAGGCCTATTTCATTCTCTGTTTAAGAGTTTCTGTAGCTTCTGCCAAACAAGGCCTTGGCAATGGGTGGGGGCCTGGCTGCCTGATGAGGGCACATACCTGCTCCTGTGCCCCTGGTCGAGGGGAGTGACCTCGATGCTGGCAGCCCCTCTGTGGTCTCATGGATGGAGTTTAGGGTGGGTTCATCAAAAGGTGGGAAGTGTGTTTCTCCAAAAATGTGGGTAGAGTAAAACCAATAGATACACTCAAGCCTTCCCGCCCAGTTTTATTTTTCAGTTCTTTCAGACACAGCCGTGCGCATGCTGGTATCTCTTCAGTCCTCTTTGTCCTCTGTCCACTTCTGTTCATGTACTTTTGTTCACACTGACTCCCAGGCACAAATTCCTCCACTTCTCTCTATTTATCCAAATACTACCATTGACCAGGGCCTAGATCTCATCAGAAAGCAATCCGCCACCTATCCCAGCTCATTTGCACCTCCTTTCCTCAAACATGTAATGGTAAATGTCTCGTGTTCTGGCCCCTCTCCTGTTCACTGGGCTGAGTCTGATCTCTGCAGCCCTCCTGGGGCCCCTGCCAGGAGAAGTGACCACCCATTCTGTCTCTGCCTCCTTGTTTCCCTGGGCGAGAAAGTTGCCTGGAGAGCTTTAACCCATTTCACTCTGGCTTTGTTCTCTTTCTCTTAGTGGCATCCGCATGACCCAATGGGCACTTCTTAGTTTTTACCATACTTGACCTTTCAGAAATATTCCACTCAGCTGATCATTTTTCATTCTTCTCTTGGGTTTCATGACACCAAGCTTCCCCTGTTTTTCTTCACTTTAGATACTCCTATACAGTTTTTCTTTTTTTTACATACAATAAAAAAAGCACAAATCTTAGTGCATAGCTCAGTGAATTATGCCGTGTGTATACAGTCAAGTAACCATTGCCCAGATCAAGATACCAAACATTCTCACTAATTCTTTCTCCCTTCACCTTTCATCAATCTCTCGTCTCCCCTCTGGCAACCACCAATCTGTTCTGTGTTTCTGAGTCTATTTCTATTTGTTTTGTTTTTTAGATTCCATAAAAAAATAGAAGTAAAGTAAAATCATACAGTATGTGTCTTTCTCTGTCTAACTTATTTCAGTTAGCATAATACCCTCTAGGTTCATCCACATTGTCACAGATGGTAAGAGTTCCTTCTTTTTTATGGTTGAGTAATATTCCATTGCATACATATACTACAAGTTCTTTATCCATTCATCTATCAATGAATATTTAGGTGGCTTCCATGTTCTGGCTACTGAAAATAACACTGTGATAAACATAGGAGTGTTTCAAATAGTCTTTATATTACCTTCTTCTACCTGACCACGTTCCTGCCCTCTTTCTTCCTACAGTCTCTCCCCACATATTAACCATTTTATATACCAATTATATTTATACCTTCTACTACATTTATACCTTTATCTAGCTCTTCTGAACTTCAGATGTATGTATCCTATAGTCCATTTGACCTCTCTGCTTGTATGTCTCATAGGGATACCAAAGTTGACATGCCCAAAATGAATGAATTCCCCCCAGAAGTTAGGTTCTTCTCTAGGGTTCCCTGAGTAAATGGTATCTTCATATACCCAGTCTCTTTTGCCAAACTGGACCTTGACATTTCCTTTCCCACACATTCCACATCCACCACCAAATTTCAGCTCTAAAACATACAAAGGCATCTATTTCTCCATCTACACTACAACCCCTCTTACCTGGACTAACCTCTTCACTCACCTGTTCCCTTCCAAGTCACCCTAACTCTTTCTCACCCTGTAGCCAGGGATATTTTCATATCATTCTTTTGCTCCAACATTTCGATGGAGAGCCATTGCTCTTAGAAGAAAATCCAAAATCCAAACCCTGTTTTATTCAGGCCAGATTAGACCTGCTTTCTTCTTCAGCCTTATTTTCACACCAGCTTCCTGCTGACATTCCCAGACACACTGACAATCTTTGTTCCTTATGCCTCTGAGTGGCTGTGGTCTCAGGCCCTCCCACAGACTTTCCCCTACCTCCTCTGTCTGGAACTTTCTGTGCTTCATTCTTTGCCTGTGTCCTTAGGGTCACAGCTTAGGTCACTCCTAAGAGAAGCCGTCCCTGCCTTCCCCAAACTAAATCGAGACTGTGTATGCTACTCAGCCACAGCACTCTTTTTCTATGTAACATGTATTACCATTTTCATTATATGTTACCTGTGTGATTATTTGTGCCCAATTAAATGGTATGCTTCATGAGGGCAGGGGCTCTGTCTTGTTTAGGAACAGTGTGGACTCAGTAAAAAAGTATTGAATGAAGGAATAAATAAATAAACATAACTAGATTTTAATATTCTCACAGGACAGAGTGGTTTTTCATTCTTTTCACCCCCAGCCAATAGTTAATAAATACTTGTTGACCTCAATACTGTATTGTGAAAAAAAACCCCAAGAATTACAGCAACTCTGTCAAGCAAGAGAGTTACAGCATTATAAATCTATCTGACAGAAGTAAAATTATGTGCCCTAATGTAATTAGTTGTGGCAAATGAGAGACAGGTTATACCCACAGGATGCCTGCATTTGTGAAATAGCAAAGTGCTTAATAATATAATTTTATTATATTTTGAAACAGCACATGAATTGAACACACATCTGGATATTTTGCATTGTGGAGACAAAAACATCTGCATTATTGGCAAAATACTTCCACTTAACTGGTATGTTTTGGGACTGTATAAATAGTCACAGATTACTCTGAAATTATATTTGGGAGGTGGCCACATGAATAAATGGGGGATATTTCTAGTTCCAGAAAGATGGTGGACTAAGAAACTTGAAATCTCTTCTGCTACAAATGTGCAAATTCTGGATGATTATAACCCTTGAAAATTGCATAGTTGAGGTCATGAGTATCTGAAATGAGGAGGAGACCATATATCAGGGCAGTGTGTTCATGAACTGACCTGGGAGCTTATTTCTGGTCCCAGTACACCTCAGGGCTTGGGTCTGACCACCCATTTGGAGAAAGGAGATGAGGTCTTGGAATCCTGAGAAGCATAAATCAGGACTTTTGAAGAGCAGAACTCTCAGTGGGAGGGGGAATTAGAAGGAATCTGTCTCTTGGCACATGGAGAGGACAAGGACGCTGCCTCAGCTTGAGTTTAGGGAAACAGTCTTCCAAAAGAAAATTAAGCTCTGGCCTTGCCCTTGGGCTCTGGGTCCAAAACATGCCTGTAATCCACTCAGAAAACATGTATATATCTCTACAAAGCCCAGGCAACTCCTAGCAGAGAAATAACCGTAATATTCTGTCCCAAAGTGGACACCCCTGGAAAGCCTGCAATCCTGAATCACCCTGAAATGACTCTCCAAACACAGGCTTCACTGTATTTCCTCAGAAAATAAGCCCCATTACCGATGAGCTCATGAGTTTAAAAAATTAGAAAACATACAATGGAATAATTCACTATGAGCAAGGGTCAGAAGACACAGCAAACAGGATGATGAAAGTCCCATGAATCTGAGATAACAGAAGCACAACCAGAGAGGGAAAAACATAGGCTAAGAATGCTTTAAAACCTAAGAGAAGGAATCCAGCTCTGGAGGGAAGTCCAAGATACTATAAAGAAAGAAAAGAAGATTTGAAAAATAAGTAAATAGAAATGATAGACTCACTGAATGAAAAATTCAGTGGGATGGATTACACAACATGTCAGTATGCTGAAGGACAGAATTATTAAACTAAAGGTTAGAGGATATTATAAAAAATACAGCAGAGATGACAGGAAAAATGAAAGAGAGTTTAAGATAATGAAAAAGTGCAATACAAATGCATTGAGAGCCCCAGAAGGAAATAATAGAAGGTTTTAGAGGCAATATTTGGAGGTAAATGAGTGATGATTTTGAACTGGTTAGTCATGAACTCTCAAATGGAAGAATCCTAAGGAATCCCAAGCTGGGTAGGTATTCACAAAAATCACAACTAAGTACATCCTGCTGGAACTAGTTAAACACTAAATGAAAAGAAAAATTCTGCAAAGCAAAGGGATAAGAGGTCACATACAAAGTAACAAGGATTACAATGACAGAACATTTCTCTGTACCAACAATAGAGATCCAGAGAGAATAGAATAAATACCTTGTGAAGTTAGAATGTTAATCAAGAGTGAGGGCAAAAATACAGTTGAGTTAACAAGTCATGTAGAAAATTTGCTGCTCACAGACCTTCATTAAAAGAATTACCAAATATGAATCTAAGAAAGAAGGAAATAGATGGTTGAAGGGGGTTATAGAAAGCAATTTTAGAAAATAAATCAGAAAACTTGTGAGCAGATCTAAACAATCATTGGCTGAAAGGAGAACAGTAATAATGATTTACCTGGAGCTGTAACAACATGAATCGAAATAGTAAGCCACATGAATAGGTACGATGGGATAGGAATGTTAACTGTTAAGGGATTTTAAGATTCTTGTGTTGTTCCACTGGAGGTAAAAAGTTATCAGTTAACTTCAGATTTGCTAAATCAATATGACTGCTAAAAATTACAGAGTAAATACCAAAACAGTAAAATTAGAATATATAACTTCTAAACCATTGTTGGAGAGGAAGGCAAAAAATGGAAATCTGATCAGTCCAAGAGAAAGCTGGCAAAGAGATTAAAGAAACAAGGACAGGTCATTGTAAATAGAAGGTAGAAAATAACAGTGAAAATAATCTAAATATATCAATCTAAAGTAATCACAACACATTTAAATGAATTAAATACCAGGTTATTTTTCATTTTTCATTCATTTAAGCCCATTATCTTTGTTTCTTTTTAATCAGCTTCTGAGGCATAAATTACTTACAGTTAACCAATTTTAAAAGTATACAGTTTGATGAATTTCAAATACCACAACCACCAAATCACAAAACAGAACATGACCATCACTTCTACAATTTACCTCATCCCCTTCTCAGTCAATACTATCCTTCTACCCTATCCACCCCACTAACCATTGATCTGCTTACAGTAACCATGGTTTGACTTTTCTAGAATTTCATATAAATGGAATCCCACCGAATGAACTCTCTCTTTTTTTGGGTGGGGGCAGGCTGCCTTCTTTCACATAGTGTAATGTTTTTTGAGATTGATCCTTGTCATTGTGTGTATCATTAGTTCATTCCTTTTTTATTGATGAGTATTCTGTTTTCCTTACCCATTTACCAGTTGATGAACATTAGATTTTTTCCAAGTTATAGCTATTTTGGATAAAGCTGCAATGAACATTGCAAAGTCTTTGTGTGAACATATGTTTTCATTTCTAGTGGGCAAACATCTAGGAATGATACTGCTGGGTTGCACGGTAAGTTTATGTTTAATTTACAATAAACGGCCAAACTGTTTTCCAAAGTGGTTGCACCGTTTTGAATTTCCACCAGTGATGTCTGAGAGTTCCAGCTGTTCCATGTCCTCACCACCTGGTGAGGATTTAGTAGCTTAAACCACACAAGTTTTTTAGATCAGAAGTCTTCTTGGACTGAAAATTAAAGTGCTGGCAGGCTTGCATCCTTTTCTGAATGCCAAAGGGAGGACCCATTTTTGTGCTTACTTGCTGCTCATTTTCTTGCTGGTTGTAAATTGATGTGCATTTCCAGCTGCTCTTCTGGCCCCCTTCCTCCATCTTAAAAGCTATCAAGGGGGACAGGGAGAGCATCCTTGTCACATCATGTCTCTTTAAACCATCTTCTATTATTACATCTCTCTCTGACCACACAGGAAAAGGTTCTCCACTTCTAAAGATTCATGTGGTTAAGTTGGGTCCTCCCAGAAGATCCAGAACAATTTCCCCATCTTAATGTCTGCACTCTTAATTGCATCTGCAAAGACCCAATTTTGCTATATGAGGTGGCATATTCACAGATCCAGAAATTAGAGCATGGACAACTTTGGGGGCCAATTAGTCTGCCTGCTATAGTTGTGCTCAGTCCAGAGCAAATAAATGTTTTATAAATGTTTTGCCCAGTCTGTGGTTTGCCTCTTAATATTTTTTAACACTGTCTTCTGAAAACCAAAAGTTTATGATGTCCAGTTTTTCAAGTATTTCTTTTATGGTTCCACTTATTGTATTCTACCTAGGAAGTCTTAGACTAACTCAAGGTCATAAACATTTTGACCCATTTTTCTTCTAGAATTTTTATAGTTCTGTCTACATTTCAGTCTGTGATTCATTTCAAGTTAATTTTTGTATAAGGTGTAAGGTGAAAGTCAAGTTTCATTTTCTTGCATATGGGTATCCAATTGTTCCAGCACAATCTGTTGAAAACACTGTTTTTTCCATTGAATTACTTTGGTGCTTTTGTCTTAAATTAATTGACCATATATGTGTGAGTCTATTTTGGAAGTCCTTAATCGTTTCATTAATATCTATCAGTCTATCTTTTAATACCGCACTATCTTGTGCACTATACTTTGTAGTAAGTCTTTAAGTCAGGTGGTATAATTTCTCCAAACTTTTTCTTTTTCAAAATTGTTATGGCCACTCTAGGTCCTTTGCCTGTCCATATACATATTCAAATCAGCTTATAAATTTCTACAAAAAACATCTTCTATGATTTTATTAGAATTGCCTTGAATTCACAGGTAAATTCACATGGAACTGACATCTTAACACTATTGGAGTCTTCTGATCCATGAACATGACTTATCTTGCTCTTTATTTGTGTCATTTTTTATTTCTCTTGGCAATGCTTTTACAGTTTTTGCTGCAGTGGTCTTGAAAATATTTTGTTAAACCTCTCCCTAAGTACTTCATACATTTTGATGCCACTGTAAATGGTATTATTTTTCAAATTCAGTTTCCAACTGTTAGTTCCTGTATTTTGTATGTTGACCTTTAATACTGACACCTTGATAAAATTATTTCCAGCAGTTTTTTTGAAGATTCTTTAGGTTTTATATATTGTCCAAATGCATTTTATTTCTTTTTGTTGCTTAATTTCCTTAGATAGGTATTCAAATATACTACTGAACAGAGGTAATACGAGTGAACATTCTTGTTTTGTTCTCAATATTAAGGCTAAAGGATTCAGGCATTCACCAATAAATGCGCTTTCAGTTCTAGGTTTTCATATATGCCCCTCATCAAATGGATAAAGTTTGTGTAGTACTATTACTGCTATTTATATTATATTTATAGTACTATAAGTACTATATTTTCCTTTAAAATGTGGTAGAATTCACCAGTGAAGCCATCTGGACCTGGATTTTAATTTTTGTGAGGAGGGTTATGCCCCATATTCACTTCAAAATAAACATTTGGCTTTTCTGATTCTATTTGGTTATATAGTGAGCTATGGCAATATAGCAATATTCCAAGTAATTTGTCTATTTCATTTAAGTTGTCTTATATATTGGCATAAAATTGTTCATAATATTTTCTTATTATCCCATTAATGCTGCTGGATCTGTAATGATGGTTCTTCTTTCATTCATAATATTGGTAATGTTTTTTTTCCTGATCAGTTTGGCTAAATGCTTATTAGTTTATTGATCTTTTCAAATAATCAGCTTTGGGTTTCATTGATTTTCTTAATTCTTTTAAAACTTCCTTTCATTTCTATTTCACTGATGTCTGTCCTTTTTGTTTTTTTTTTCAGAAGATATTTTTGTCATTTATTGAACTCACTAAGCAATTTAGTGAATCTTACCACGGTACTTTTTTTTATTTTGGTATCATTAATCTACAATTACATGAGTAACATTATGTTTACTAGGCTCCCCCCTTCACCAAGTCCCCCCAACATACCCCATTACTGTCACTGTCCATCAGCGTAGTAAGATGCTGTAGAGTCACTACTTCTCTTCTCTGTGTTGCACAGCCCTCCCCATGCCTTGACCCACATTATACATGCTAATATTAATGTCCCCTTTCTTTTTCTACCCCCTTATCCATCCCTTCCCACCCATCCTTCCCAGTTCCTTTTCCTTTGGTAACTGTTAGTCCATTCTTGGGTTCTGTGATTCTGCTGCTGTTTTGTTCCTTCAGTTTTTTCTTTGTTCTCATACTCCACATATGAGTGAAATAGTTTGGTATTTGTCTTTCTCCACCTGGCTTATTTCACTGAGCATAATGCCCTCTAGCTCCATCCATGTTGTTGCAAATGGTAGGATTCTTTTTCTTCTGATGGCTGAATAATATTCCATTGTGTATATGTACCACATCTTCTTTATCCATTCATCTACTGATGGACACTTAGGTTGCTTCCATTTCTTGGCTATTGTAAATAGTGCTGCGATAAACATAGGGGTGCATCTGTCTTTTTAAAACTAGGCTGCTGTAGTCTTAAGGTAAATTCCTAGAAGTGGAATTCCTGGGTCAAATGGTAGCTCTATTTTGAGCTTTTTGAGGAACCTCCATACTGCTTTCCACAATGGTTGAACTAATTTACATTCCTACCAGCAGTGTAGGAGGATTCCCCTTTCTCCACAACCTCACCAGCATTTGTTGTTGTTCGTCTTTTGGATAATGGTGACCCTTACTGGTATGAGGTGATATCTCACTGTGGTTTTAATCTGCATTTCTCTGCTGAATAGTGATATGGAGCATCTTTTCATGTGTTTGTGGGCCATCTGAATTTCTTCTTTGGAGAGCTGTCTGTTCAGCTCCTCTGCCCATTTTTTAATTGGATAATTTGCTTTTTGTTTGTTGAGGTGTGTGAGCTCTTTATATATTTTGGATGTCAAGCCTTTATCGGATCTCTCATTTATGAATATATTTTCCAATACTGTAGGATACCTTTTTGTTCTACTGATGGTGTCCTTTGCTGTGCAGAAGCTTTTCAGCTTGATATTGCCCCACTTATTCACTTTTGCTTTTGTTTCCCTTGCTCAGAGAGATATGTTCATGAAGAAGTCACTTATGTTTATGTCCAAGAGATTTTTACCTATGTTTTTTTCTAAGAGTTTTATGCTTTCATGACTTACATTCAAGTCTTTGATCCATTTTGAATTTACTTTTGTGTATGGGGTTAGACAGTGATCCAGTTTCATTCTCTTACATGTAGCTGCCCAGTTCTGCCAGCACCATTTGTTGAAGAGACTGTCATTTCCCCATTGTATGTCCATGGCTCCTTTATCGAATATTAATTGACCATATATGTTTGGGTTAATGTCTGGAGTCTCTAATCTGTTCCACTGGTCTGTGGCTCTGTTCTTGTGCCAGTACCAAATTGTCTTGATTACTGTGGCTTTGTAGTAGAGCTCGAAGTTGGAGAGCAAGATCCCCCCCACTTTATTCTTCCTTCTCAGGATTGCTTTGGCTATTCGGGGTCTTTTGTGCTTCCATATGAATTTTTGAACTATTTGTTCCAGTTCATTGAAGAATGCTGTTGGTAATTTGATAGGGATTGCACTGAATCTGTAGATTGCTTTGGGCAGGATGGCCATTTTGACTATATTAATTCTTCCTAGCCAAGAGCATGGGATGAGTTTACATTTGTTAGTGTCCTCTTTAACTTCTCTTAAGACTGTGTTATAGTTTTCAGGGTATAGGTCTTTCATTTCTTTGGTTAGGTTTATTCCTTGGTATTTTATTCTTTTTGATGCAATTGTGAATGGAATTGTTTTCCTGATTTCTCTTTCTATTGGCTCATTGTTAGTGTATAGGAAAGCCACAGATTTCTGTGTGTTAATTTTGTATCCTGCAACTTTGCTGTATTCCGATATCAGTTCTAGTAGTTTTGGCATGGAGTCTTCAGGGTTTTTTATGTACAATATCATGTCATCTGCAAATAGTGACAGTTTAACTTCTTCTTTACCAATCTGGATTCCTTGTATTTCTTTGTTTTGTCTAATTGCTGTGGCTAGGACCTCCAGTACTATGTTGAATAACAGTGGGGAGAGTGGGCATCCCTGCCTTGCTCCCGATCTCAGAGGAAAAGCTTTCAGCCTCTTGATGTTCAGTATGATGTTGGCTGTGGGTTTATCATATACAGCCTTTATTATGTTGAAGTACTTGCCCTCTATACCCGTTTTGTTGAGAGTTTTTATCATGAATGGATGTTGAATTTTGTCAAATGCTTTTTCAGCATCTATGGACATGATTATGTGATTTTTGTCCTTCTTTTTTTTGCTGTAGTGGATAATGTTGATGGATTTTCAAATGTTGTGTCATCTTTGCATCCCTGAGATGAATCCCACTTGGTCATGGTGTATGATCCTCTTGATGTATTTTTTAATTCAGTTTGCTAATATTTTGTTGAGTACTTTTGCATCTTTGTTCATCAGGGATATCGGTCTGTAATTTTCTTTTTTTTTAGTGTCTTTGCCTTGTTTTGGTATTAGGGTGATGCTAGCTTCATAGATTGAGTTTGGAAATATTCCCTCCTCTACTTTTTTTTGGAAAATTTAAGGAGAATGGCTATTATGTGTTCTCTGTATGTCTGATAATATTCCACGGTAAATCCATCTGGCCTGGGGGTTTTGCTCTTGGGTAGTTTTTTAATTACTGCTTCAATTTTGTTGCTGGTAATTGGTCTGTTTAGATTTTATGTTTCTTCCTTGGTCATTCTTGGAAGGTTGTATTTTTCTAGGAAGTTGTCCATTTCTTCTAGGTTTTCCAGCTTGTTAGCATATAGGTTTTCATAGTATTCTCTAATAATTCTTGGTGTTTCTGTGGGGTTTGTCATGATTTTTCCTTTCTCGTTTCTGATTCTGTTGATGTGTGTTGATTCTATTTTTCTCTTAGTAAGTCTGGCCAGAGGCTTATCTATTTTGTTTTTTTTGTCAAAGAACCAGCTCTTGGTTTCATTGATTTTTTCTATTGTTTTATTAATCTCAATTTTATTTATTTCTTGTCTGTTCTTTATTATGTCCGTCCTTCTGCTGACTTTAGCCCCATTTGTTCTTCTTTTTCCAATTTTGATAATTGTGACATTAGACTATTCATTTGGGATTGTTCTTTCTTCTTTAAATATGCATGGAGTGCTATATACTTTCCTCTAAAACTGCTTCGCTGCGTCACACAGAAGTTGTGGCTTTGTATTGTTGTTGTCGTTTGTTTCTATATATTGCTTGATCTCTATTTTAATTTGGTCATTGATCCATTGATTATTTAGGAGCATGTTGTTAAGCCTCCATGTGTTTGTGAGCCTTTTTGCTTTCTTAGTACAATTTATTTCTAGTTTTATACCTTTGTGGTCTGAGAAGTTGGTTGGAAGAATTTCAGTCTTCTTGAATTTACTGAGGCTTTTTGTGGCCTAGTATGTGGTCTATTCTGGAGAATGTTCCATGTGCACTTGAGAAGAATAATATCCTGCTGTTTTTGGGTGTAGAGTTCTGTAGATGTCTATTAGGTCCATCTGTTCTAGTGTGTTGTTCAGTGCCTCTGTGTCCTTGCTTATTTTCTGCCTGGTGGATCTGTCCTTTGGAGTGAGTGGTGTGTTGAAGGCTCCCAAAATGAATGCTTTGCATTCTATTTCCTCCTTTAATGCTGTTAGTATTTGTTTCACATATGTTGGTGCTCCTGTATTGGGTGCATATATATTTATAATGGCTATATCCTCTTGTTGCACTGAGCCCTTTATCATTATGTAATGTCCTTCTTTATCTCTTGTTACTTTCTTTGTTTTGAAGTCTATTTTGTCTGATACTAGTACTGGAACACCTGCTTTTATCTCCCTACTGTTTGCATGAAATATATTTTTCCATCCCTTGACTTTTAATCTGTGCATGTCTTTGGGCTTGAGATGAGTCTCTTGTAAGCAGCATAGAGATAGGTCTTGCTTTTTTATCCATTCTATTACTCTATGTCTTTTGATTGGTGCATTCAGTCGATTTACATTTAAGGTGATTATTGAAAGATATGTACTTATTGCCATTGCAGGCTTTAGGTTAGTGGTTACCAAAGGTTCAAGGTTTGCTTCTTTACTATCTTACTGTCTAACTTAACTCAATTATTAAGCTATTATAAACACAGTCTGATGATTCTTTATTTCTCTCCCTTCTTATTCCTCCTCCTCCATTCTTTATATGTTAGGTGTTTTATTTTGTGCTCTTTTGTGTTTCCTTTGACTGCTTTTGTGGGTAGTCGATTTTATTTTTTGTCTTTAGTTAGTATTTGGTTGTTCTGCTTTCTTTGCTGTGATTTTGTTTTCTCTGGTGACATCTGTTTAGCCTTAGGAGTGCTTCCATCTAGAGCAGTCCCTCTAAAATACCCTGTATTTTGTTTCATTCCATTAAATATATATTGCCATTCTCTTCTGACCTGTAAGGTTTCTGTTGAGAAGTCGGATGAAAGCCTGATGGGTTTTCTTTTGTAGGTGACCGTTTTTCTCTCTGTGGCTGCCTTTAATACTCTGTCCTTGTCCTTGATATTTGCCATTTTAATTATTATGTGTCTTGGTGTTGGCCTCTTTGGGTCCCTTCTGTTGGGAGTTCTGTGTGCTTGCATGGTCTGAGCGACTATTTCCTCCTCCAGTTTGGGGAAGTTTTCAGCAATTATTTCTTCAAATACACTTTTTATCCCTTTTTATCTTCTTCTTCTGGTACCCCTATAATGTAGATATTGTTCTGTTTGGATTGATCACACAGTTCTCTTAATATTCTTTTGTTTCTGGAGATCTTTTTATCACTGCCTCAGCTTCTCTGTATTCCTGTTCTCTGATTTCTATTCCATTAATGGCCTCTTGAATCTCATCCATTCTGCTTTTAAGTCCTTCCAGAGATTGTTTTATTTCTGTATTCTCCCTCCCAACTTTATCCATTAGCTCTTGCATTTTTCTCTGCAGCTTCATCAGCATGGTTATTACCTTTATTTTGAATTCTTTTTCAGGAGGATTGGTTAAATCTATCTCCCCATGTTCACTCTCAGGAGATGTCTGTGTGATTCTGGTCTGGATCACATTCTTCTGCCTTTTCATGGTGATGGAGGTAGTCGTGTGCAGTTGGTGCATGTGTCAGCTGGGAGAACAAAGTCCCTTCCTGCTTGCTCATAGCTTTCCTTTCCTGTGAGAATGGCGACCCCTAGCAACTTGTGCTGGGCAGCTGTGTGCCAGCTGTGGGGGAGGCTCTGAGCAGCTGCTGTGGGCATGGCTGGTCTCAGGCTGCTGCTCCACTATGGCGAGGCCGTGCCAAAGGGGGAATGGGCAGGGGGCTGTTTATTGCCATGAGGGGCCTCAGAGCTGCACTGCTGTCCAGGGGGTTAGGGCTACCAGCATTCCCCCAGATTCCCAGCTGCTGGGCTGTGTGTGCCAGGACTCTTTTGTCCAGCTGTGAGGCTCCTGTCCCTTTAAGACTTTCAAAAAGCACTTGCTTTTCTTTTGTCCCAGGGATGCCAGCTGCGGGGACCTGCTCACAGGTTTTGCTGTTCTGTTTCCCTAGTCTCCAGCACACCATGTACTGCTGTGCTCCCTGTGTGTGTCTGTGCTCCCAGTGCGGATGACTAGGGCTAGGTATTTAGCAGTCCTGGGCTCTCTCTCCCTCCCTGCACCGACTCCTCTCCTCCCACCGGGAGCTGGGGTGGGGGGCACGCTCAGATCCCATCAGGCTGAATCTTGTATCTTATCCCCTTTGTGAGGTGCTGGGTTCTTGCAGGTGTAGATGTAGCCTGGATGTTGTGCTGTATCTTCTGGTCTCTCTTTTAGGAATAGTTGTATTTGTTGTATTTTCAAAAATATATATGGTTTTGGGAGGAGATTTCCGCTGCCCTACTCATGCCGCCATCTTGGCTCCTCAAATGATGTCTGTTCTTTTATTATTTCTTTCTTTTTACTTACTTTGGGTTTAATTTGCTCTTATTTTTGCTTTCTTAAGGTGGACACTTAGATAATTAATTTGAGATATTTGTAATGTAAGCATTTAATGCTACCAATATCCTCTAAGCACTGCTTTTGCTGTATCTCATAAATTTTGTTATGTTGTGTTTTCATCTTCATTGTGTTCAAATTATTCGTTTCCTTTGATTTGTGGGTTATTTAGAAGTGTGTTCTTAAATTTTGAAATTTGATCATCTTCCAAATATTTTATTTCTGTTACTGATTTCTAGTAGTATGAAATTATACTGTCTTCAGATAATGTACTTTGTATGAGTTCCATTCTTCAAAATTTATTGAGACTTGTGTTATAGTCCAGAATTTGGTTTATCATGGTGAATGATCTGTGTGCCCTTTAAAAGAATGTATGATTCAACCATTTTTGGATGAAGTATTACCTAAATGACATTTAGAGATTAATTTGATTAATACAATTGTCAAAATTTTAGATAATTACTGATTTTATATTTCTTACAATTACTGAGAAAAGTGTATTGCAATCTCCAGCTATAAGTGTGTACTTGTTTATTTTTCCTTTCACTTTTAGTTTTTGCTTCATATAATTTGAAGTTCTGCTAATGAGTTGCACACACATTTAGTTTTATTATACCCTCTTGCGAACTGACGTCTTTATCATTATGAATGTCCCTCTTTATCTCCTATAATCTTTGATAATACAACTTTCTCTGAAATCAACTGTGATACTGACATAGCCACTCTAGCTTACTTTTGATTACTGTTTATATGGAACATCTTTTCCATCTTTTAGTCTATCTTGTGTCTTTACACATGAAATGAATTTCTTGTAGACAGCATGTGGCTTGGGCTTGCTCCCCATCCACCCAATATGATAGTCTCTGCCTTTTAAATACATTGTTTAGATTATACTCATGTAATGTATTTAATTATGTCATTGGATTTAAATCTTACTATCACTTTTCTGTTTGTTTCGTCTTTTCTGTTTTTTTTTCTATTTATCTGCCTCCCTTTGGATTAAGTGTTTTTTTTTTTTTTTGAGAGGGCATCTCTCATATTTATTGATCAAATGGTTGTTAACAACAATAAAATTCAGTATAGGGGGGGCCAATGCTCAATGTACAATCATTAATCCATCTCAAGCCTAATTCTCGTCAGTCTCCAATCTTCTGAAGCATAATGAACAAGTTCTTACATGGTGAACGAATTCTTACATAGTGAATAAATTCTTACATGGTGAACAGTACAAGGGCATTCATCACAGAAACTTTCGGTTTTGATCATGCATTATGACCTATAAACAATCAGGTCAAATGTGAATATTTGTTTGATTTTTATACTTGATTTATATGTGGATCCCACATTTCTCCCTTTATTATTATTATTATTTTTATTTTTAATAAAATGCTGAAGTGGTAGGTAGATGCAAGATAAAGGTAGAAAACATAGTTTAGTGCTGTAAGAGGGCAAATGTAGATGATCAGATGATCAGGTGTGTGCCTTTGGACTAAGTATTAATTCAGGCTAGACAAGGGCAGCAAGACATCCACGGATGCAGAAGATTTCTCTCAAAGCAGGGGGGGTGAGGTTCTGAGCCTCACCTCTGTTGATCCCCAAATTCTCACCTGATGGCCCCCCTGTGACTGTGCCTGTCTTAGGTTGTTCCTCCCTTGAGGAATCTTACCTGTCTCTGGCTAACCAGTCATCTTCCGGGGCCATACAGGGAAATGTAAATTTGGTAAGTGAGAGAGAAGCCATATTGTTTGCAAAGGTTAGCTTTTTACTTCTTTGCAGATTTATGCCCTGTGGCTTCTATGCCCAGCACTTGTCTCGAGGTATCTTTACCACCTGGAGGAATTATGATACTCGGTAAATTCGATATGAGACACGAATTCTATTTAAGGGTTGTAATTAGGAAGGAAGAAGAAAAGCTATAGATGTAGCATATGAAGGAAACATGGGAGGATTGATTATTTCTTTGACATATCTTCTTGTATAGTACCTTAAGTATGTATAGGTTTTAAACTACTAACTAATTTGGACACACATATTAACATAATAGGAATACGGTGACATAAACAAAGCAAATCTATAATTACCATCCATCTCCAGTGAAGCCAAGAAAACCATTTAGGCACCCTAGGCATTTGTGAAAATTTATCTATGATATGATGGATATTGTCCAACTGTACTTGAACCATCAGACAAATTAAAGCAGCCCATTTCTGGGATCTGTTCACATCCCATATATTCTTTTAACCATAGATAGTCTATAGTCATGAGATTTTGGAGTGCTACAACTTGCACCCCTCCCAACTCCTGGTTGAGTTCCAACAGTACAGATCCGGTCAAATTCATTGTCTCACTGTATGCAGATGCCAGCCTAGACATCTCCCTCCTCATTCCTATGGCAAGTCCAGGAGACGGTGGGCTGGATGCAGCCACAACCTCAGCATCGTCCGGATACCTGTGGAGGCTTTTTGATGATCATCCCCTGGCACAAGTCCTCCAGAGAGTGCTGATGCCGGAAGCTCCTCCTCATATCGTATCTTAGTTCATTTTCTGGGTATCCAAGCTAGGCCTTGATCTTCTGCATAGAAACAAACAGACCCTTTGCCCACACTTTGACATGCCCTCTATACCACTGTGCAGAACTCATTGGAGGTCAGCACACAGTAACTGCTTTTTTTTTTTTTTTAATTAAGAGAAAGGAATATTATCAGAAAAGAGTACCTCCATAGCTGATCATCTGACACCCTTTAAGTGATCAACATTAAGGATATTTAAAGCATGCGTTGATCTTTGATTTACCAATAGTTTTATCCTGTCAAGGAGTATGGATTAAGTGTTTTTTAATGATACCCTCTTGTCTCCACTTTAGACTTATTATGCATTCCCCCTTCTTTTTTTTCCCAGTGGTGTATCTAGGGTTTTTTCTTGTATATGTTATAAACTATATAATATGCTATTATTACTTTTGTTTTAACCACTTATCAATTAAAGAAATTTAAATGTGATAAAATGTCTAAATGTTTACCCACTTATTTACTATTATGGCACACTTCATTGCCATCTCATATCATTTTTCTTCTGTCTGAAGAAATTGTTTTAATACTTCCTATAGTTTAGGTGTGCTGGCAATGAATTCTCTCAGCTTTTGTTTGTCTCCAATGAGAATGAATGTAATGAAAAAGGAGAGCGATAGAAGTAAATCCAGATATTTTACTAATTGTGATACATTTTAAGGTATTTTACCACCAAGACAGAGGGCTCAGACTGGATTTTAAAATACTGTTCTATGCTGTTTTCAAGAAACATACCTAACACATAATGACACTGAAATGTTCATAGTAAAGGCAAATACTAATTAAACTGCTAAAGTTATTTTAATAACAGAAGATATACTTTAAGGCAAAAGCACTATTAGGAATAAAGAGGTTTGTTATATGATGATCAAAGAAAATTAAACACAAAACATAACAATTCTGATCTTTTATAATTTAGCCTAAAATTATATAAATACAAAATGAACAACATTATAAGTATATTCACAAATCTATAATCTTGGTAGATCCTAACACCCTTTCCCTAACCATTGATAGATGAAATAGGCAAAAAATTAAAATGACACAGGGATTTGAATAGTATAATGACAAAGCTTATATATTGGATGTATCTATGTCTACATCTATTTATAGAACATCACACTCAGCAATTAGAAAATACATTCATTTATCCATGTAATTTATCAAAACATAGAAAAATCTCAAAAGTATTAAAAATTCAGTACACTATATACCCCATATTCTATACAATAAACAAAAGAAAAATACGAAAGAAAACAAATAAAAAACACTTTAATAAATTTTAAAATCCACATTTAAATAATTAATAATCAGAGGAGAGGCTCAAGATGGTGGTGTGAGTAGGGCGGTGGAAATCTCCTCCCAAAACCATATATATTTTTGAAAATACAACAAATACAACTATGCCTAAAAGAGAGACCAGAAGATACAGTACAACAGCCAGGCTACATCTACATCTGCAAGAACTCAGCATCTCACAAAAAGGGTAAGATACAAAGCAGTGACCTGGCAGGACTCAAGCACTCCCCACACCCCAGCTCACCAGTGGGAGGAAAGGAGTCAGAGCAGGGAGGGAGTGGAAGCACAGGACTGCTAAATAACCAGCCCTAGTAATCTGCATCGGGAGCACAGACACACACTGCATGTTGTACTGGATATTAGAGTAATGGAAGGGTAGGGTCCACTGGAACAAGGTCTGGAAGGAATGAAGGGGTGCTGTTCTAGCAGGAGAACACACCCTACGTGTCTGACACTCCCTGCAGGGCTCTGGGCTAGCCCAAGGGCCGCCACACCACAGCAGCTCAGGGGATTAAGCCAGAGACTGCTCACTGTCTGCAGGTACAGTCAAGAATCACTCAGACAACCCCAGACAGAGGGCTTGGGGAGATAGATATAACCAATATTCCTGAAAAAGAATTCAAAATAAAGGTCATAACCATGCTGATGGACCAGCAGAGAAATATGCAAGAGCAAAGTGATGAAGTCCAGAGGGAAATAACAGAAATGAAACAATCTCCGGAAAGATTTAAGAGCAGACTGGATGAGGTGCAAGAGGCCATTAATGGAATAGAAACCAGAGAACAGGAATACAGAGAAACTGAGGCAGAGACTGATAAAAGGATCTCCAGGAAAGAAAGAATATTAAGAGAACTGTGTGACCAATCCAAATGGAACAATATCCACATTATATGGGTACCAAAAAAGAAGAGAGAGAAAAATGAATAGAAAGTGTATTTGAAGAAATAATTGTTGAAAAGGTCCCCAAACTGGGGGAGGAAATAGTCACTCAGATCACACAAGCACACAGAACTCCCAACAGAAGGGACCCAAGGAGGACAACACCAAGACACATAATAGTTAAAATGGCAAAGATCAAGGGCAAGGACAGAGTATTAAAGGCAGCCAGAGAGAGAAAAAAGGTCACCTACAAAGGAAAATCTATCAGGCTATCATCAAACTTCTCAACAGAAACCTTACAAGCCAGAAGAGAATGGCATGATATATTTAATGCAATGAAACAAAAGGGCCTTGAACCAAGAATACAGTATCCAGCATAATTATCACTTAAATTTGAAGGAGGGATTAAACAATTCCTAGACAAGCAAAAGTTGAGGGAATTTGCCTCCCACAAACCACGTCTACAGGATATTTTAAAGGGAATTCTCCAGATGGAAGCACTCCTAAGGCTAAATAGATGTCATCAGAGAAAATAAAATAAGCAAAGAAAGCAGGCCAACCAAATATTAAGGGCAAAAAATAAAATCAACTATTCATAAAAGCAGTTAAAGGAAACAGAAAAGAGTACAGAATAAAACACCTAACATACAAAGAATGAAGGAGGAAGAATGAGGAGGGAGAGAAATAAAGAATCATTAGACTGTGTTTATAATAGCTTAATAAGAGAGTTAAGTAAGATGATTATGTAGTAAAGAAGCTACCCTTGAAACTTTGGTTACCACGAATCTAAAGCCTGCAATGGCAATTAGTACATATCTTTCAATAATCACCCTAAATGTAAATCGGCTGAGTGCACCAATCAAAAGACAGAGTAACAGAAAGAATAAAAAAGCAAGACCTATCTATATGCTGCTTACAAGAAACTCACCTCAAACCCTAAGACATACACAGACTAAAAGTCAAGAGATAAAAAAAGATATTTCATTCAAATAATTGGGAGAAAAAAGCAGGTGTTGTAGTATTTCTATCAGACAAAATAGACTTCAAAACAAAGAAAGTAACAAGAGATAAAGAAGGACATTACATAATGATAAAGGGGTCTGTCCAACAAGAGGATATAACCATTCTAAATATATATGCACCCCACACAGGAGCACCGACTTATGTGAAACAAATACTAACAGAATTAAAGGAGGAAATATACTGCAATGCATTCATTCTAGGAGACTTGAACACACCGCTCACTCCAAAGGAAAGATCTACCAGACAGAAAATAAGTAAGGACACAGAGGCACTGAACACCACACTAGAACAGATGAACCTAACAGACATCTACAGAACTCTACACCCAAAAGCAGCAGGCTACACATTCTTCTCAAGTGCACATTGAACATTCTCCAGAATAGACCCCATATTGGGCCACAAAAAGAGCCTCATTAAATTCAAAAAGATTGAAATTTTACCAACCAACTTCTCAGACCACAAAGGTATAAAACTAGAAATACATTGTACAAAGAAAACAAAAAGGCTCATAAACACATGGAGGCTTAACAGCACGCTCCTAAATAATCAATGGATCAATGACCAAATTAAAATAGAGATCCAGCAATATATGGAGACAAATGACAACAATAGCTCAAAGCCCCAATTTCTCTGGGATGCAGAAAAGGCAGTTCTAAGAGGAAAGTATATAGCAATCCAGGCATATTTAAAGAAGGAAGGACAATCCCAGATGAATTGTCTAAAGTCTCAATTATTGAAACTGGAAAAAGAAAAATGAATGAGGCCCAAAGTCGTCAGATTGGGGGACATAATAAAGATCAGAGAAGAAATAAATAAAATTGAGAAAAATATAACAATAGAAAAAAAATCAATGAAACCAAGAGATGGTTCTTTGAGAAAATAAACAAAATAGATAGACCCCTAGCCAGACTTATTAAGAGAAAAAGAGAATCTACACATATAAACAGAACCAGAAATAAGAAAGGGAAAACCATGACGGACCCCACAGAAATACAAAGAATTATTAGAGAATACTATGAAAATCTATATGCTAACAAACTGGATAACCAAGGAGAAATGGACAACTTCCTAGAAAAATACAATCTTCCAAGAACGACCCAGGAAGAAACAGAAAATCTAAACAGACCAATTACCATAATGTAATTGAATCAGCATTCAAAAAACTACCCAAGAACAAAACCCCCAGGCCTGGATTCACTGCTGAATTTTATCAGACATATAGAGATGACATAATACCCATTCTCCTTAAAGTTTTCCAAAAAATAGAAGAGGAGGGAATACTTCCAAACTCATTCTATGAAGCCAGAATCACTCTAATACCAAAGCATGGAAAAGCCACCACAAAAAAAGAAAATTACAGACCGATATCCCTGATGAACATAGATGCAAAAATACTCAACAAAATATTGGCAAACTGAATTAAAAAATACATCAAGAGGATCATACACCGTGACCAAGTGGGATTCATCTCAGGGATGCAAGGACGTACAACATTTGAAAATCCATCAACATCAGAGAATCAACAAAAAGGACAAAAATCACATGATCATGTCCATAGATGCTGAAAAAGCATTCAACAAAATTCAACATCCATTCATGATAAAAACTCTCAACAAAATGGGTATAGAGGGCAAGTACTTCAACATAATAAAGGCTGTATATGATAAACCCACAGCCAACATCATACTGAACAGCGAGAAGCTGAAAGCTTTTCCTCTAAGATCAGGAACAAGACAGGGATGCCCACTCTCCCCATTGTTATTCAACATAGTGCTGGAGGTCCTAGTCATGGCAATTAGACAAAACAAAGAAATACAAGGAATCCTGATTGGTAAAGAAGAAGTCAAACTGCCACTATTTGCAGATGACATGATATTGTACATAAAAAACCCTAAAGACTCCACCCCAAAACTACTAGAACTGATATCAGAATACAGCAAAGTTGCAGGATACAAAATTAAAACACAGAAATCTATGGCTTTCCTAAACACTAACAATGAACCAATAGAAAGAGAAATCAGGAAAACAATTCCATTCACAATTGCATCAAAAAGAATAAAATACCAAGGAATAAACCTAACCAAAGAAATGAAAGACCTATACCCTGAAAACCACAAGACACTCTTGAGAAATTAAAGAGGACACTAACAAATGTAAACTCATCCCATGCTCTTGGTTATGAAGAATTAATATTGTCAAAATGGCCTTCCTGCCCAAAGCAATCTACAGATTCAATGCAATGCCTATCAAAATACCAACAGCATTCTTCAATGAACTGGAATAAATAATTCAAAATTATTTGAATAAAGAATTCAAAAATTCATATGGAAGCACAAAAGACCCCAAATAGCCAAAGCAATCCTGAGAAGGAATAATAAAGCAGGGGGATCTTGCTTCCTAACTTTAAGCTCTACCACAAAGTTACAGTAATCAAGACAATTTGATACTGGCACAAGAACAGACCCACAGACTAGAGAGTCCAGATATTAACCCAAACATATATGGTCAATTAATATACAATAAAGGAGCTATGGATATACATGGGGAAATGACAGCCTCTTCAACAGCTGGTGTTAGCAAAACTGGACAGCTACATGTAAGAGAATGAAACCTGGTTGTTGTCTAACCCCATACACAACAGTAAATTCAAAATGGATCAAGGACCTGAATGTAAGTTATGAAAGCATAAAACTCTTAGAAAAAAACATAGGCAAAAATCTCTTGGACATAAACATGATCAGCTTCTTCATGAACATACCTCCCTGGGCAAGGGAAACAAAAGCAAAAATGAACAAGTGGGACTATATCAAGCTGAAAAGCTTCTGTACAGCAAAGGACACCATCAATAGAACAAAAAGGTATCCTACAGTATGGGATATTATATTTATAAGTGACATATCCAATAAAGGGTTGCCATCCAATATATATAAATAATCACGCACCTCAACAAACTAAAAGCAAATAATCCAATTAAAAAATGGGTAGAGGATCTCAACAGACAGTTCTCCAAAGAAGAAATTCAGATGGCCAACAGACACATGAAAAGATGCTCCACATCACTAGTCATCAGAGAAAAGCAAATTAAAACCACAATGAGATATCCCTTCACACCAGTAAGAATGGCCACCATCCAAAAGACAATCAAGAACAAGAACAAATGCTGGTGAATATGTGGAGAAGGTGGAACCCTCCTACACTGCTGGTGGGAATGTAAATTAGTTCAACCATTGCGGAAAGCAGTATGGAGTTTCCTCAAAAAAATCAAAATAGAAATCCATTTTACCCAGGAATTCCACTTCTAGGAATTTACCCTAAGAATGCAGCAGCCCAGTTTGAAAAAGACACATGCACCCCTATGTTTATCACAGTACTATTCACAATAGCCAAGGAATGGAAGCAACCTAAGTGTACAACAATGGATGAATGGATAAGGAAGATGTGGTACATATACACAATGGAATACTACTCAGCCATAAGAAGAGGGCAAATCCTACCATTTGCAGCAACATGGATGGAGCTAGAGGGTATTATGCTCAGTGAAATAATCCAGGCAGAAAAAGACAAGTATCACATGATTTCACTCGTCTGTGGAGTATAAGAACAAAGAAAAAACTGAAGGTGCAAAACAGCAGAAGACTCACAGAACCCAAGAATGGACTAACAGTTACCAAAGGGAAAGGGACTGGGGAGGATGGGTGGGAAGGGAGGAATAAGGGGAAAGAAAGTGGCATTACTATTAGCAGACATAATTTAGCAGGGGAGGGCACAGGGAGCGTTGTACAGCACAGAGAGGACAAGTAGTGATTCTATAGCATCTCACTACACTGATGGACAGTGACTGTAATGGGGTATGTTGGGGGGACTTAATGATGGGGGGAGTCTAGTAAACATAATTTTGCTCATGTAGTTGTAGATTAATGATACCAAAATAAAGAAAAATAATAATTAATAGTCAAAGAAAGACTATAATAAAATCTAGAAAATTAAATTAACTGAACTTGTGGGATACAGCTAAAACAGGTTTTAGAAATAAATCTCTATCTTTAAAGGGATATAATAGAAATGTAGAAGTACAGTTATTAGGAAAAAAGGCAACAGATTAAATAGAAAGTACAAGAAAGAAATAATTAAAAACAGAAATTAACAAAATAGAAAACAATGAATTGAAAAGATTAATAAATTTAACAGCTGGTTCTTTGAAAAGACAAGTAGAATAACTAAACTCTAACAAGGTTTAGTTAGAAAAAAACTTAATATACCTATGGTTTACATTTTAGAAATCTTGAGCAGATTCTATGAACAGAAATAGGACAATTGATATTAAACAGCCAGTTTTCTAGAAAAAAGTAGCCTATAAGAATCTGCTCAACAATAGAAAGAAACTAACTAGATCTAAAACCATAAAGGAAAGACTTTTAAGTTAAGTGTCTGACTATTTCCCATTCTTTTATACAAACAAAATCCACTAAATTCTGCCAGCACTGGAAATGATAAACACTTTCTATTATATGCTAATTGTTCATTGAGTATAGGGAAAAAGGGAAAGACCCTTCCAACTTATTTTATGAGATTAGTATAACCTTGACATCAAAACTCAGAGAAGAGTAAGATAAAGAAAAAAATCATTAAACAATTTCACTTAAGAATATTGATACAAAATTCTAAATAAAATAGTAGCAAAATAAATCCAGGAATACACAAAATACACTCTTAACAAATTCTGGGGTTTTCCTAGAATACAAGAGTAACTCAACACATTAACAAATTGTAGGAGAAAATAATGTAATCATTTCAAAAGATGCTAAAATAAATTTTTATGTAATTCAAAATGCATTCTTAATGAGAATCCTTAGTAAATTGTGAATAGAAGGGAACTTCCTAAACCTAATACCCTACCAAAAACCTACAATAAACATTATACTTACTGGTAAAATATTGGAAGCATTCCTTTTTATATCAGGATGAAGATAAAGATATCTACTGTCACAAGTTCTAGTTAATATAGAAGATCTAGCAATAAGGAAAAGAAAAAATTCTAACTAGTAACATTTCGAGATAATATGTTTATTTTCAAGTAAACTAACTATTAGAAAAGCCAACTAAGCTGCAGATAAACTTATGGGAGAATTCAGCAAGTTTGCTAGCTATAAGACTAATGTACATAACCTGAGAGTCCTCCTATACTCCAGGAATAAGGTGAACAATAAATAAACTGCATTTAAAAACTATATTTTCTATAGCAGCAAAAATAGCAAAAGGATATAATGTGACAAAGATGATAGATCTTTATAAAAATTATGAGATTTATCAAAAGATATTAAACAATACCTAAAGTGAAGAGATATCTTCATGATGGAAAGGCTCAATATATAAAGTTAATAGTTCCCCTAAATTAATTTATAAACACAATGCAATTCTAATTCTGACTGGGAATTTTCCAAATTGACCCTAAAATTATTATGGTACAGTAGGAAAGGCCAAGAAGAGCAAAAGTAGTTCTGTGGAAGAATAATGGCAAGGTGGGAGGTTGTAGACACCAAGACATTATAAAGATATAAAGAAAAGGCAGTAGAACTGGTGAGGGGAAGAAGAAGAGACCAGTGGGACAGGTAATCAGTTCAGAAACATGTGTCATATTTGGCCACCTGACATTTGACAGAGGTCTCATTACCAATCAACAACGAAGACGTGGACTATTTAATAAACATCATTGGAACAATTGGCTATCTATAAAGGAAAATAAAAATAAATTTTGTTTTATTTTACTCACAAGTTACAGACATGTATGAAAAGCTGTAAAACCTTTAGAAGAAAATATAGCTGAATATTTTTATGACATTGGGGTATGGAAGCTATTCTTAAGAAATAAAAGGCCCAGATAACAAAGTTCAGTCATGATCATTTTGCATAGATTGGTTTTAATCCTACATCACCAAAGAAACCACAGATAAAGTGAAATATAAGCCACAGAAAGGGAAAATGTATCTACAATCACTATAAGTGACAAAGTTCATATAATCTACACTATGTGAAGAAATCATATAAATGAATAAAATTAAAACAAACAGTCCCACAGAAAAGTGAAGAAAGGATGTGAACAGACAATTCCAGAAGGGAATTCCAAGTGGTCAATGAGGAGATCTCAGCCATAGTAATAACCTGGGAAATAAAAATTCAAAAGGTTAGTTATTACTATGCCCTTCAGAAAGGCAAAATTTGAAGTCTGATTAGGACTGACAAGTGGAATATATGTCGGTAAAATCCTGGAGAGAAATGGGGGGTAAGCATGTGTTTGAAGATGTGCACACACTATCATTCAGCAATTCCCAAAGGAGCAATTCCCACAATACAAGGGTGTGTGCTGCTGTCAGCCCTCTGGGTAAGAGTCATCATTCCACAGGGATAAGACCAGGCAACAGTTAACCTGAAACACACAATCTGTCTAAATTGACAACCTGTTTCCCACCCCTACATACACACTCTTAACCCCTTTTCTTCCTTAAATGTTCTCCTTAGAACCTAGTGCTGCTGTAGTATATTTTTCACATGTCCTATATTTCTTTTTTTTATCATAGTATATTTTTTACTTATTAATCTTTTTATTGTCTGCCTTATGAAGGTAGGGGTTTTATCTTTGCTCTTTTCTTCCCCAATCCTACTACTTCAGCACCTAAAACACTGCCTGGTTTATTGCTGGCACCCTGTAACCATTGTAGAAAATATAAATGAGTGAAATCTCAAAAACACAATGCTGAGTGAAAAAAGAAAGATCATTCATTTGCATTTTAAAGCACATAATAGGATTTAGTTTATGGCTCCTCAAAAGATATGTAGTAAAAAAAATTCATATTAACTTTAGGATAGCAGCTGCCTCTAGGGAGAGTATGTGGGGGATGTCTTGGGGGTGGGGTTTTAGTCACACTGACAATTTTTTATTTCTTAGATCAGTTGATCTAATATAAATTTGGCAAAATGTTAATATCTATTGTGTTTGAAATATTTTATAATATTTTGAAACATTTTATAATTTAAAAAAATGTGCAGGTAAATTAAAAAAGAGGAAAAGATTGTCAGGTAATCTCCTTATATGAAGGCTTTTCTCCTGTACTGATGCCAAGGCCACCTTGGGTATATGGAATTCTTCATGTTAGCCCTTAAGGTTGCAGACACTGCCTTCAGCGATCATGCACAGGTGTTTCTGGTTCTGTTTATCTTGGGAGATCTAATTCTGCTGGTTTTCTTGAATCAGGGCTCTCTCTTTTCCTGTGGGGAGAGGGCATCAGCTACTGGAAATGTGCCCTTCTCCACAGTCAGCCATAACGTCATTGCCCACTAACCCAGGGCGGGCAGCAGACTCAGGCATCTCATTGATCAGATGATGGGTGTACGCCAGGCAAAACAAACTCCAAGGCTACAGCAGACAGAGACATTTATTAACACAGATAAGTTTGTATTGCATTATGAGGGACCACTTAGAAGGAAGACTGGAGAGTAAAGGGATTAAGTCATTTTGAAACATTTTTCTCCTGTCAAGTGAGCAAATGGAACATCTGTGTGGCCATCTGATTCTGATTCTCTTAAGCTGAGTAGATTGGCAGCCTCTGCAAAGAAGGAAAATGCTCCCAGGCAGTAATCAAGGAAAGCTCCTACTGATAGGAGTCAGGGAAGACCCATCTACAGGACTTTTCTGTGACCAGAATATCCAGAGTACATTACTCTGATCACAAAGGAAGGCAACATGTAAGGTACCACGATCTTTTTTTGTTATTGAAAAATGTGATTTTTAATAAACAACATCGATGTGCTTTCCTTCGATAAATTGTTCTTACTGAGGGTAGAACACTTTACATAAAATGTCCACCATCTTTGCCACAACCGTGTAGTTGTCATTGTGCAGATAAGGCTGTGGAGCTCCAAGAGGTTAGGTAATGCTGGTTAGGGATCAAGGATAGGACTCCATGTCCATCACCTTCAACACTGTTACCTCTTTGCACTGCTTGCCCTCCTCTTTTGAGGCTCTCTGATGACCCAGCATCTTTGGCTCACACTCTGATCATGAACTCATGAGTGAGGGATTGTTGAATGTGTACTGAATTGAGTTTATACTCTACAAACTATTTCAATGATTATTTCTCTTTTATAAGATTTCTCTTTGATTCCCTTTCCCTGTCTTTTCTTATTTCATTGCTTTCTAGTTTTGTTTCATAAAGCCATGCTAATATATTTGGCAAGCCTTTATAGCTTCAAGAGCTTAAACATGCTCCTTTTAAAATCACTTTGAGAGTCCTTATGTTACATGCATTTCAGAGAATAGTCTCTCTGTTGATTATTGAATTTGTGGGAGCACTTTCTCAGAGCAACAGTTGCCATTTACTTCAGAACTTCTGTTTGCAGGGCTGTCTGGATTGGGAATTTCTGGTTTCTCTCTTGCTGATTTTATCATTGCCTCCACCGGTTCACCTGAGATGGTCTATATTCCTGAACTGGGTCTTCATTCCTTGGTGACCCTTCTCCAGCTGTGAGGGTGCCTTATGACATCAGCTGTCCTCCACCCTTCCTGACTTACTCCCTCAGGAGCCAGCCTCCGGTTTCTTCCCAGGAAAGGGAAGTTTTCCATCCCAGCTCCCCCACGACTGAGCTTGGGCCTTCTCTGCCTGGAGCTGCACAGACTCCTCTGACATCAGCACTCACCACTGTGTGCTTGTTCGGTTTCTAATCCTTGGATATGTTTATTTTGGTTCTAATTGTGGTCCTGTCTTTTTTAGGTAAGGAAAAATTCATCTATAACTCCTATGCTTGGAGGGTAGGAGGAGATTCAAAAGGTAAACTCACAATATTACTTTGACCTGAAGCCCCAAAGCTGCTATTAATTTTCTAAAAATTCTTTGTACAGGAATGTTTTAACTATTTTTTCCTGCCTCATTTTATTTTATTCTATTTTACTTTTTCACCTAAAGGTGAATGCATAACATTCTCCTCTCCCGGTGGAAAGGCTTGGTTTCTGAGGGTATTGGCAGGATGGTTTGGATTTTTTTCAGATTTTTATGGTAGCACATTTAGCTATGATAGGTGGAGTCTGGCCCATTCCTGTATTAAAAGGGCTAAAAATTGGAGGAAGGGAGGGAGGAGTTAAGAGCTACATTCCATGCCTTATCTTCAGCATTTACAAGAACCATATAAATGTATTCAAAATCCCTAAAGCAGGAAGAGAGCAGTGAAACCCATGTGTTCATAGGAAATTCCGTGGCTGTTTGTTCTGTAGTGTGTTCTAGAAAGAGCCAAAGGTAGAGAGCTGAGAGGGAGGTGGCCTGGGAGGCTGGTGGAAAGACAGCAGGGCCAGCTGTAACTCCCCCAAAGTGGGGCTGCTGTGCTGTCACCCCTCACAAGCTCCCCCTGAGCCTGTTGTGGGTGCAGAGATTGAGAAGCCATGTGAGCCAGGATGGAGCTGGTCTGCTCTGGGCCTACCCCCTGCATCCCTTCCCTACTCCCCACCCCATCCCACCCCAACTGGGACACTCTTTCAAATTCATCTGGTAATTCTCACTGCATTGCCTATTTCTTAAGCTTTCCCAGGACTTGATTTCTTCTCCCAGTCTATCTGAAATACCGCTGTTTTCACAAAGTCAGGTGAGGGATATGTTTCTCCAGGGACTCAAATTGGGAGATGGTGGTGAGGGCTTTGAGGACCTGGGTGAACCCCCTTCACCATCCTCCCACCCCCTAATTAACTAATTATTGCTTCTCTGCATTGATTGTCTACATTTTTCCCCCTTGAATCAACAAGCTGCCTTCTCTAGTCTAACATAACATTTTAATTTTTCTACAGTTTGCTTGAACTCTCTAATGATTTTTCTGACTGTGCTGGGAGGGGCTCTAGTATTCCAAGGACCAGAACAAGCAGGGAGAGGAGGAGGTGGGGAGGAGCCAGTGGAATAAAGGTGCCCTACCTTGTTTTAATCCGATAGTGCAAGTTTTATATATCAAATCAGATTCTAAGTGTGAGATTTCACACTTAAAGGAAGAACTCTTCTATTCCCAAACAGCTATTCCAGTGCATTTCATGTGTGCCTACACCTCATGGATTCATAATATTATGAGTATGATTAAAATGATGTAACTATTTAAGCCAACCAGAACTCATACTACTGTAAATAGTTCTCTTTAGAATTTATCACATCAAAATACTATACACATATCCTTATGATGCCATTTGTCAAAAAAATTTGGCATTTTTAAAGTACTGATTTTAGGACTAATTATGTTTTGCTTTGGGTATCTTTACTAGAGACAAAATCTCATACATAAAATGGGGATAAAAATAATAGTTTTTTTTTGTCCTGGGGAACAAAGGAAATATATGTAAATTTTACTTTGCAAAACACTAAACAAATGTTGTGTTTTAAAAAATTCTCTGAGGATAGGTTTAAATTTTTGAAATAATACAAAATTAAAACTATTAAACAGGATGGATAATCAATCTAGGTACTGGTCCAAAGATAGGTGTGACTGTAATGGGGTTGACTTTCTTGGTGGTTTAATATTGATTCTAAAGGCAGTTCTAGGAGAATGATTTTCAATATTATTTTGGGGCAACACCTTTGAAAGCCACCATAGGTGGATATATCCTGCTTGTTATTGTTGTGGTCCTACCTTTGGGTCCAGACATTTGGAGAGTGTAGGTCCTATGGGGAGGTGAATGCTCTAATTATTGTCCCAGAACCTGGCACAGTGACTGGCAGGAGACAGGTAACGAATGAATGTTGGTTGAACATAAATCTTTCTCAGGGCTAATTAAATACATTTTTATAGAAATATTGATTCCTGAAAGATTGATTTTTTGAATAGCAAACTACTTTTAAAGTTTTGAATTTTCTTCATATCTTTGTTCTTTGTGTTGGTTTGTCGGATGACCCAGAGGAGCTAAGTGACTCACCCATGGTCACACAGCAAGCACATGGCAGGGTGAGGACCAAACAGGTTACTGACCCTCAACTTGGTGCCCTCTGCACCCCCCCTTCTTACCTTGTACTTAGGCCAGCTTTGTGGTCTGTGACCTGTATATTCACACAGGTCTGTGGCTGCTGTCTTGAAATTCTTCAAATTTTTGAACAAGGGATGCTGCATTTAAATTTTCCACAAATTATATGGCCTGGCCTGCCAGAACCTTTGTGGGTATGATTCAAGGATTAGTCATGTCTCCTTGGAGAAATGTGTTCTAGAATCATGGCTTTCTAGTACGCTGCCTTCAGAATCACAGACAGAAGCTGACAGTAAAGGAGCATCACCCACACTCTCTGTCTTGGACTTGACATCTGTTTGGTGCTTCATTCATGCCAACTGCTTACAGCTGGCTTGTCCCACACGGAAGACACTTCTTCTTATGGCAGCTTCCTGTGCTAGGAGGTAGCCTGGGTCAGCACTAGCCAACATGGCTGGAGTCAGCCATTTTCAAATAGCCAATTGCAAAGTGAAAAATTCTCTCCTTGGGCATAACTACTGGCTGTGGGGTGTATTGCCAAAATAGTTTAGTTATTGTTTTTGTTTATTTATTTCCTACTGAACCAACTGGGAGTTGCCTAAGTGAACAGTTGTTTTGATGTTGTATGAGGCAGCTACTGGCTTTTGCTGTATGGAAGCTGGTTTTTTACTAATAAGATGGCACTTGGGTGATGTAATTAAATGGGGACCCTGCTCATAGAAAGCCAATTTTATCAGCTTAACCATCTTTTTCCTTGCAAAGCTGGTCGCTGGCAATAGTAGGGATGAATAATGCCTGTTTGACCCCATCTGCCTTTCCTCTGGGCATTCTCTGACAGTCTTCTTCATGCATCAAGTGCTCAAATGCTCAGGGTCACTTCTGTAGTCCCCCTGCCTGGGACACACACTGCACCTTCGGAATTGCTGCCCCATCACAGTTTACCCATGTTGGCTCTTATTTCCTTGGAGGTCGTTTTCTCTACCTGCCCGCGAGCCACCTTCAGCTGACACCTTTACCCCCATGGCTGTCTTGTGTTGGCTTGCTCGTGTATTCCTCTCCAGGCTGACATAGGCTTCACCTCAGCTAACTGGGTTTGCAAGCTGTAGAGATGCTGTCATTGTCCTGCCCCGCCTTTTGGCACTGCACCTGTTCTAGACTGTGTTGGCAGCAATCTACTGCAAATACCTACAACTCCCTGCCTGTGGGGTGGGGAAGGGTGACCCCTGAGGGGTGAGCAGCAGCTGGAGGACAAATGCCCCAGTATTTGTCAGCAGGCAGGGATCCTGAAGCTTGTCTGACACCAACCCAGCCATCCCCAGCAGGATGGGGCCCATGCTGCCTGCAGTGGCAAACTGCAACAAACATACTTTTGGCGGCTTCCTTGTATTAGGTCTCACTCCCCACTTCCACGTTGGTGTTTCCTGGACTACCTGACAAGTTACAGCTACAAGCAGAATACCGCCTTCTGGCTGTGTCCTCACCTGGTGGAAGGCAAGGAGGCTCTCTCGGCCCTCTTTTGTCCGAGCACTGAGATCCCACTCACGAGGGCTCCATCTCCCAAAGGCCCCACTTTATCACTGTGGGCCTCAGGGCTCCTCGTATGGATTTTGGAAGAACACAAGCACACAGATCATAGGACGTATGAATGGGTGTGTGAAATGGTCCTTCCTACCCTTGTCAGCACGTCTTCTCTTATTTCTGTGCTCTACTCAGGTGCTGCAAACTCTCGTTTGGATTCTTCAGCTCTCATGAAGCTATTTTCATGCGTGGATGGTTGTTCAAATTGACATTTCTGTGAGGGACAGCTACTGGAAACTTCTCTCTGCCCTCTTGCTGTCATTGCTCCTATTAACTTACTTTCTGTATTTTCTTACTTTATGCATTCTTGACACCCTGGCACTTGGGGGTCTTACAGACCCTGGGATAGACTACCCCTCCCAGGACTAGCCAGTTCTTAGAGCAAAGAGCTTGGCCAGAAGCACATCTTTTAGATGCCAACCAAACATTTCTGAGTTTGTAGCCATCTCATGAGCCACCATCTCATCAACCACCATCTCACAAGCCACCATCTCATCAGCCGCCATCTCATCTAACTCTCACACATTAGCCAGTATTCCCTCTTTAAATCACCCCACAGCCAGGTACCAGGCAGCCAGAGGCTACTCTATTGCCCATAGCCCACTGGAATTGTTCATCCTACTCAGTTATAATCTCTTTACCCACCCCTGCCTTGCGTTTCCTGCAAAAGCCCCCACAAAAGGCTCCAAATCAGGCTGTCTGCTTGCTCCTGTCTTTTGCCTCCCGACCATTCTGAGGCTTCCCGAGTGGCTCTGCCTGGAGTGGTGTGTCCCTTTCTCTTGGAAAACATAAGTAATAAATTCTTCCTCCAATGGCATTGGCCTTTCTGTGTCCCCTCCACAAATTAAAATCCATAGAAGGTGCTTAATAAATACTTGACTGTTTTAATGAATGAAAGAATGAATGGATGAATTAAAAATAATGTCTGGTGATCTTAAGTGGCTTGCCCCAAGTCACTCAGCCAGGCAGTAATCAAACCCTGAAGCCCTTGGTCTCTCAACTTTTTATTTGTTGCTGTCTTCCTTTGGGCCTCAAAGTACTTGCTGTATTGGCGTAGAATGAGCTGGCATGTAATCTAAAGAACACATACAGCTAACAAAGTACAAAACTCTGTCATGTAAATCTGACATCCTAAAACCATTCTTTCAGGCTACCACAAATAATTGTATTTGCTTTTTCAGATTTTAAGAGGGTTCTGGGTTGATTCTTATGTTTCTTTCAAAAGCTGTTTCAGGGAGAATTGAATGGAAGCCCTCTTTTTCTTGTAGTAAGTTGCTTTGCAGCAAGCAGAGGCTTCCAGAATTATCCCACTGATCAGGCTTCACAAGAGGAGTTATTGCATCTTCTGAGTTTTTGAAGACATTGCTAAGGGACATCACCTGGAACATCTTAGAAACAGTATCTCTTGAATTACTTTCATGTTATTTCTGATCTTCACCATCTCCCACTACCAAGGGCAGCCTTGAAGGGTGAGCGTGAAGGGGAGGCAGCAGAGGCAGAGGGGAATATATAGATTGAAGATCTTCCCTGTGGCCTTCCTATCATTTCTTCCTAAATGGAGAAGGCCCTCCAGCCTAAACCAAAGAATGACTATAGGCCTTGAGAACTGCTCATTTACTAAACAATCTGAAAGTGTTGAAAATGAGAGTAGTGAATACAAGGTAGGAATGGTTCAGAGAAGAATCTGCAGTACAGCCAGATTTGGGATTGAATTCTATCTGTATAACCGTGAATATGCTGATTAATCCTCAGTATGCACAGCTGTAAAATGGGACTAAAAACATCTACTCTCCCAGCTTGTACTTAGAATTAGATGGCATAGTAACCCACAGTCAATTAGGTGCTCACCAAAAGGAAGCTATTATTGCATTTCATGGGGCAGGCTTATAGAGAGGTGATCATTTCACAAAAAGGGTCTTACATGTATGGTGCTAATGTGAGGGCAGCTAGTATCTCCCAAATGCTAGGTCACACTAAATGCTCAGGCTCAGAGACTGCAAGAGGGAGGAGAGAATTGCACATTTGTACAAAGGTGCACTGTCACTCCTTCCCTGAGCTGGGAGCTCTGCCAGGGGAGGCCCAGCAGATGTGATCTCATTGTTCACCATGGTGCACAGGTCGCTAGTCACCAGCTAGCACCACAACAAATAAGATATGCTCAGGTCCAGGAATTTGATAGTCAACAAACCAACCAAACTTTGAACACACTTTATTGATCACCTACTGTGTGCAGTGCACTAATATTACAGAATCTATTCTTGTCCCTCCTCACAACCCAAATGAGGAGTTGAATTTTCCTGGAAGCAAATAGGCTGGAAACCACCTACTTCTGTCAAAGGTTGAAGCTTTCCAGAGCACTGTGGAAAAGAGTCATTGTTGACCTTAAAGTCAGTGGCTGGCTATTTTGGACTTTCAAATGCAATTCAACCAAAGGACATTGCAAAACTTAAGGAGGAAAAGGTGGAACAATGTGATTTTCAAACATATGAGTTTCTAAGAACTAAAAAAAGTAAGAATTCAAGGGTAATTTTTCAAAGATAACTATCATCCTGTTGAATTAGCTACATTTAAAAATAATTTTATGTCTTATTTTCATAAATGTTTATTTCTAAATTTAAAAAATAATATGTATGTTTGTATCTTACACCATGTACAAAAAGCAATTCAAAATTGATCAAAGACCTAAACGTTTAGAGCTAAAACTATAAAACTCTTAAAAACAAAAGGGAAAAACTTCATGACATTGAATTTGGCAGTAATTTCTTAGATATGATGCCAAAAGCACAGGCAGTAAAAGAAAATATAAACCAGACTTCCTCAAAATTAAAACTTTTGTGCATCAAACAACATGATCAACGGAGTGAAAAGGCAACCCCTGGCATGAGAAAAATATTTGCAAATTATTTACCTGATAAGGGATTAATATCTAGAATACATAAAGTACTCTACAACTCAACAACAAAAACAAACAACTTGATCCAAAAGTGGACTTGATAAAAAGGACTTGAACAGACATTTCTCTAAAGAAGGTATACAAATGGTCAATAAGCACATGAAAAGAGGTTCAATATCACTAGTCACTGGGGAAATGCAAATCAAAATTGCCATAAGACACCACTTCACACCTATTAAGATGGTTATTACAAAAAAAACAAAACACCACCATCACCCAGAAAATAGCAAGTGTTGACAAGGATGTGGAGAAATTGGAATGCTGTGCTTTGCTGGTGAAAATGTAAAATGCTGTGGAAAACAATTTGGAAGTTCCTCAAAAAGTTAAACATAGAACTGCCATATGATCCAGCAATTTCACTCTTAGACAAAAAAATTGAAAGCAGGGATTTGAACAGATCCTTGTCCACCAATAATAGCAAGATCATTCAAAATAACCAAAAGATTGAAACAACCCATATGTCTATCAACAGATGAATGGATAAAAGCATGTGGTATATACACACAATAACATATTATTCAGCCTCAAAAAGAAATGAAATTTTGACACATGCTACAATATGAATGACCCTTGAAGACATCATCCTAAGGGAAATAATAAGGCAGGCATAAAAAAGACAAATATCATATGAGTCTACTGATACGAGGTACCTAGAGTAGTCAAATTCCTAGGAATAGAAAATGAAATGGTGGTTGCTCCAGGGGCTGGGAGAATTTCTAGTTGAGAAGATGAAAAAGTTCTGTAAAAAGATGGTGGTGTTGTTTGCACCACAATATGAATGTACTTACTGCCACTGAACTGTACACCTAAAAATGGTTAAAACGGCAAATTTTGGTATGCATTTCACCACAATAAATAAGTTATGTGCCCAAGTTAAAAGCATCACACAATAACAAAGAAGTATAAAATATGAAAAGAGTGCCTCCTCTTTTCTACTCCTCCTTGAATATTTTAAAATGTTGCTATTGGTCATGCCCATGATTCTGAATTACCTGCATGTACCTCTGTTCCTTCGTCTCCTACTGTGAATAGTGCCTGAGGCCTCCCTTCAAGGATGGATGAGGGGTGGCGTGTACTTCCACTAACTCCCCTCAACCCTCTGTCTCTATCTCCTGACTTTTGATATTTACATTATACATTGGATTTTCTAGTGGTTAATGTTTAGCTTGCAATGACACACTCAAACCTTTATCTTCTAAAGCTTTTCAATATGGGCATTTTCAAACGTATACAACAGTCAGGAGAAGCATGCAGTAAGCCTTTGTGTGCCTAATACCAAGAGTCTGTGATGAACCCATAATCAATTTTGTTTCATCCACATCCCTATTTACTCTCCCCTACTGATTAGTTTGAAGCAAATCTTAGACATTAAATATTTTGGTATTTCTTTCTTTAAAAAAGGACTCAAAGAAACAAAATCCATAATATAACTGCAATGCCACTACCACACCTTAAAAAATGAATAATAATTCCTTAAGCCAGTCACTATTGATAGTTTGTTCTCATTTTTTCTGTTTATTCAAAGGAGGATCCAAATCAGGTCCCTATAATGCAATTGGTTGATATGTCTGTTTACTCCCTTTTAATCTATAGATTCCTCAGCCCTCTTTTCCTTCCTATTGCAACATACTTTGTTGAAGAAACTGTTATTGGATTTGTAGTTTCCACTGTCTGGATTTTGATGATTGTGTCTCAGTGGTGTCACTTAACATGTTTTTCTCTTGTATTCCCTTGTATTTCTTATAAATTCGTAATTAGATTTAGAGACTTGCTCAGATTGAGATTTGATTTTGTGGCACTACTTCATACAAAGTTTTGTTAACTTCCACCAGATGGTACATCATGCCTGGCTGTACCTTTTTTAGTGATTCTTGCAGCCATTGATGACCATCTCCTAGCTCCTTTAATGCATTAGGGGCAGTGATGGCTTCTCAGTCCTTAGTCACTTACTAGTTGGCATGCTTCCATAAAAAAAAAATTCCCCTTTGGCTATTTAGTTATCCTAAGATATAGGAAAAGCGGAAATAATTGCTTGACTCTTTTGATTAATTAATTTAAAACTAGTTTAATTACCAGTTTCAAAAATGATGAATTGATTCCCTAGCATCCTCTAATGGTTACCACTGGGTTTCTCTTCCTATCAGAATCATGATGAACCCATATTTGATGTGTTTCAGGTCACTGCGTTTCAATTATTGAGGTTCAAATGGTCCTGTCTCTGGCCAATGAAAGCCTCTTTAAATTTGCTCCTGAATCCTTTTGACCTGATTCCAGTGGTGTTTAGTACCTTCCTCTTTTTCTAGTATGAGTAGATGTTCCAAGAACACAGGAAACATTTGCTGTGCCAGGCCTGGAATTCTCCAAGGAGTTCTGGTTACTTTCAGTAGAAAATGGCATTTGGAGTGTTCATTGTGGCTAGTTTGGTCATTGGTTAATAATTTATACATTCATAAAATTCCGACCATATTTATTAACTCCCTTCCTCAAATAAATGGAAATTGTCTCACTTTCAATTTCTCTACTCTTTTCTTTAGCCTTCTCAATTTCTATCAACTATAATATTACTTTTAGTCATCTTCAAGACTTGTAATCCTGACATTTGATTGTGACTATAATTAATCCTCCTTCATAATGAATGCACTGATTATAAAACCTATAAACCCAAACAAAGCATTTGCAAATTTACAATTATAGAAATATCACCTACTGATGAATCCTTCCAAAATATGATTATATCCATTGCAAAGGACCACTGGAAGGAAAACTTTGTACAGCTCATAGCTAAATGGATTATTTTTACAATTACAATCCTTTGCTCAATGTCATACCACTTTTTATGCTGTTTCATGATTGTTCTACGGTGTTGCAGGGCTACTTCTTTTCCCTGGAATGTCTAGCTGTTTTATTGTTGTTGTTGACAGAAGCAGCATATACTATCATCTGGTCAAAAATTTGTAGGCTTCTAATCTTAGAGTTGTGTAATGGAACCCCCTTGCATTTGAAGACATACATGGTGGAGTCCTTTGATACATCTCATTTTAATTCTCACCTATTGTTTTTCAGACCTGTTGTAGAGTTTCAAGCTAAGATAGATTTTCATGGCACTCCTGAATTAATTTCACTTTTCCTGCAGCACAGATATTCCTCTTTCCTGGATTCCTATTTGCTCTGATAAAAATACATCTTCAAATGCTTTTTTAATTCTAGAAAGATTTATGGAAGATACACTTTCTGATTCCTTCCTACCTGAATGTGGCTTTATTTTTATCATCTCTTTGATTGATATTTTGACTAGGTATAGATTTACAGGTTTGAAATATTTTTCACTTAGAATTGTAAATGAATTCCTCTGCTGTCTTCTAGCATCTAGTGTTGTCAGTTATAAATCTCACATGTTTGAGTAACAGCTCTTGGTAGCAGACAACCCATCATCTAGTTTTTACTTCTTCCTTCTCAGCAAACTCTGATTTTGTAAAAATGTCAATACCATTATTTGAAGGAGGCTCTTTCCAAGCTCCTGAGTGGGACTGATGATTCATTTCAGCCAATCATGATAAATACTTTCTTCTCATCAGTAATTGATTTAGGAATAAACTTTTGGATGTTTGTGCTTGAGGATTTAGTGATTCTAAATTGTTGTCGCTATCTTGTGACCATGAGAAGAAGAGTAAAGCATCAGTGAGAGCAGAGTGGAATGACAAAGAATCCAAGTTATTGATGATATCATTGCACAGATGAATTAACTAACCCTAAACCAAACACTATAGAATTTTCATTTGTAAACAGATTGTAATTAGTCTTACATTGAGGATCACTTTGCCTCTCAAAGAGATCATTTTATTTTATTTATTTATTTATTATTTTGGTATCATTAATCTACAGTTACATGAAGAGCATTATGTTTACTAGGCTCCCCCCTTCACCAAGTTCCCCCCACATACCACTTCACAGTCAATGTCCATCAGCGTAGTAAGATGCTGTAAAATCACTACTTATCTTCTCTGTGTTGCAGAGCCCGCCCTGTACTCCCCCAACATTATACATGCTAACTATAATGTCCCTTTTCTTTTTCCCACCCTTATCCCTCTCTTCCCACCCATCCTCCCCAGTCCCTTTACCTTTAGTAACTGTTAGTCCATTCATGGGTTCTGTGATTCTGCTGCTGTTTTGTTCCTTCAGTTTTTCTTTGCTCTTACACTCCACATATGAATGAAATCATTTGGTACTTGTCTTTCTCCGCCTGGCTTATTTCACTGAACATAATACCCTCTAGCTCCATCCATGTTGTTGCAAATGATAGGATTTGTTTTCTTCTTATGGCTGAATAATATTCCATTGTGCATATGTACCACATCTTCTTTATCCATTCCATTCATCTACTGATGGACACTTAAGTTGCTTTCATTTCTTGGCTATTGTAAATAGTGCTGTGATAAACATAAGGGTGCTTATGTCTTTTTCAAACTGGGCTGCTGCATTCTTAGGGTAAATACCTAGAAGTGGAATTCCTGGGTCAAATGGTATTTCTGTTTTAAGCATTTTGAGGAACCTCCATATTGCTTTCCACATTGGTGGAAGTAATTTACATTTCCACCAACAGTGTAGGAGGGTTCCCCTTTCTCCACAACCTTGTCAATATTTGTTGTTGTTTTTCTTTTGGATGGTGGCGATCCTTACTGGTGTGAGGTGATATCTCATTGTGGTTTTAATTTGAATTTCTCTGATGACAAGAGATGTGGAACATCTTTTCATGTGTCTGTTGGCCATCTGAATTTCTTCTTTAGAGAACTGTCTATTCAGCTTCTCTGCCCATTTTTTATTTGGATTATTTGTTTTATGTTTGTTGAGGTGTGTGAGCTCTTTATATATTTCAGATGTGAACCCTTTATCAGATCTGCAATTTATGAATATATTCTCCCATATTGTAGGATACCTTTTTGTTCTATTGATGGTATCTTTTGCTGTACAGAAGCTTTTCAGCTTGATATAGTCCCAACTGTTCATTTTTGCTTTTGTTTCCCTTGCCTGGGGAGAAATGTTCATTAAGAAGTCACTCATGTTTATGTCCAAGAGATTTTTGTCTATGTTTTTTTCTAAGAGTTTTGTGGTTTCATGACATAAATTCAGGTCTTTGATCTATTTTGAATTTACTTTTGTGTATGGGGTTAGACAGTGATCCAGTTTCATTCTCTTACATGTAGCTGTCCAGTTTTGCCAGCACCATCTGTTGAAGAGACTGTCATTTCCCCATTGTATGTCCCTGGCTCCTTTATCATCTATTAATTGACCATATATGTTTGGGTTAATATCTGGGGTCTCTATTCTGTTCCACTGGTCTGTGGCTCTGTTCTTGTGCCAGTACCAAACTGTCTTGATTACTGTGGCTTTGTAGTAGAGCTGGAAGTTGGGGAGCGAGATCCCTCTCCACTTTATTTTTCCTTCTCAGGATTGCTTTGGCTATTCAGGGTCTTTTGTGCTTCCATATGAATTTTTGAACTATTTGTTCCAGTTCATTGAAGAATGTTGTTGGTAATTTGATAGGGATTGCACTGAATCTGTAGATTGCTTTAGGCAGGATGGCCATTTTGATGATATTAATTCTTCCTAGCCAAGAGCATGGGATGAGTTTCCATTTGTTAGTGTCCTCTTTAATTTCTCTTAAGAGTGTCTTGTAGTTTTCAGGGTATAGGTCTTTCACTTCCTTGGTTAGGTTTATTCCTAGGTATTTTATTCTTTTTGATGCTATTGTGAATGGAATTGATTTCCTGATTTCTCTTTCTATTAGTTCATTTGTTAGTGTATAGGAAAGCCACAGATTTCTGTGTGTTAATTTTGTATCCTGCAACTTTGCTGTATTCCGATATCAGTTCTAGTAGTTTTGGCATGGAGTCTTCAGGGTTTTTTATGTACAGTATCATGTCATCTGCAAATAGTGACAGTTTAACTTCTTCTTTACCAATTTGGATTCCTTGTATTTCTTTGTTTTGTCTAATTGCCGTGACTGGGACCTCCAGTACTATGTTGAATAACAGTGGGGAGAGTGGGCATCCCTGTCTTGTTCCCGATCTCAGAGGAAAAGCGTTCAGCTTCTCACTGTTCAGTATGATGTTGGCTGTGGGTTTATCATATATGGCCTTTATTATGTTGAGGTACTTGCCCTCTATACCCGTTTTGTTGAGAGTTTTTATCATGAATGGATGTTGAATTTTGTCAAATGCTTTTTCAGCATCTATGGACATGATCATGTGATTTTTGTCCTTCTTTTTGTTGCTGTAGTGGATAATGTTGATGGATTTTCAAATGTTGTGCTATCTTTGCATCCCTGAGATGAATCCCACTTGGTCATGGTGTATGATCCTCTTGATGTATTTTTTAATTCAGTTTGCTAATATTTTGTTCAGTATTTTTGCATCTGTGTTCATCAGGGATATCGGTCTGTAATTTTCTTTTTTTTTAGTGTCTTTGCCTTGTTTTGGTATTAGGGTGATGCTAGCTTCATAGATTGAGTTTGGAAATATTCCCTCCTCTACTTTATTTTGGAAAATTTAAGGAGAAAGGGTATTATGTGTTCTCTGTATGTCTGATAATATTCCACAGTAAATCCATCTGGCCTGGGGGTTTTGCTCTTGGGTAGTTTTTTAATTACTGCTTCAATTTTGTTGCTGGTAATTGGTCTGTTTAGATTTTATGTTTCTTCCTTGGTCATTCTTGGAAGGTTGTATTTTTCTAGGAAGTTGTCCATTTCTTCTAGGTTTTCCAGCTTGTTAGCATATAGGTTTTCATAGTATTCTCTAATAATTCTTGGTGTTTCTGTGGGGTTTGTCATGATTTTTCCTTTCTCATTTCTGATTCTGTTGATGTGTGTTGATTCTATTTTTCTCTTAGTAAGTCTGGCCAGAGGCTTATCTATTTTGTTTTTTTTGTCAAAGAGCTAGCTCTTGGTTTCATTGATTTTTTTCTATTGTTTTATTCTTCTCAATTTTATTTATTTCTTGTCTGTTCTTTATTATGTCCCTCCTTCTGCTGACTTTAGGCCTCATTTGTTCTTCTTTTTCCAATTTTGGTAATTGTGACTTTAGACTACTCATTTGGGTTTGTTCTTCCTTCTTTAAATATGCCTGGATAGCTATATACTTCTCTCTTAAGACTGATTTCACTGTGTCCCACAGAACTTGGGGCTTTGTGTTGTTGTTGTCATTTGTTTCTATATATTGCTGTATCTCCATTTTAATTTGGTCATTGATCCATTGATTATTTAGGAGCATGTGTTTACCCTCCATGTGTTTGTGAGCCTTTTTGCTTTTTTTGTACAATTTATTTCTAGTTTTATACCTTTGTGGTCTGAAAAGTTGGTTGGAAGGATTTCAATCTTTTGGAATTTACTGAGGCTCTTTTTGTGGCCTAGTATGTGGTCTATTTTGGAGAATATTCCATGTGCACTCGAGAATAATGTGTATCCTGTTGCTTTTGGATGTAGAGTTCTATAGATGTCTATTCGGTTTGTCTGTTGTAGTGTGTTGTTCAGTGCCTCTGTGTCCTTACTTATTTTCTCTCTGGTGGATCTGTCCTTTGGAGTGAGTGGTGTGTTAAAGTCTCCCAAAATGAATGCATTGCATTCTGTTTCCTCCTTTAATTCTGTTAGTATTTGTTTCACATATGTTGGTGCTCCTGTATTGAGTGCATATATGCTTATAATGGTTATATTCTCTTGTTGGACTGAGCCCTTTATCATTATGTAATGTCCTTCTTTATCTCTTGTTACTTTCTTTGTTTTGAAGTCTATTTTGTCTTATACTAGTACTGGAACACCTGCTTTTATCTCCCTACTGTTTGCATGAAATATCTTTTTCCATCCCTTGACTTTTAATCTGTGCATGTCTTTGGGTTTGAGGTGAGTCTCTTGTAAGCAGAATATAGATGGGTCTTGCTTTTTTATCCATTATATTCCTCTGTGTCTTTTGATTGGTGTATTCAGTCGATTTACATTTAGGGTGATTATTGAAAGATATGTACTTATTGCCATTGCTGGCTTTAAGTTTGTGGTTACCAAAGGTTCAAGGTTAGCTTCTTTACTACCTTACTGTCTAACTTAACTCACTTATTGAGCTATTATAAACACAGTCTGATGATTATTTCTCTCCCTTCTTATTCCTCCTCCTCCATTCTTTGTATGTTGGGTTTTTTGTTCTGTGCTCTTTTAGCAGTGCTCCCAACTAGAGCAGTCCCTCTAAAATACCCTGTAGAGGTGGTTTGTGGGAGGCAAATTCCCTCAACTTTTGCTTGTCTGGGAATTGTTTAATCCCTCCTTCATATTTAAATGATAATCGTGCTGGATACAGTGTCCTTGGTTCAAGGCCCTTCTATTTCATTGCATTAAATGTATCATGCCATTCTCTTCTGGCCTGTAAGGTTTCTGTTGAGTAGTCTGATGATAGCCTGATGGGTTTTCCTTTGTAGGTGACCTTTTTTCTCTCTGTGGCTGCCTTTAATACTCTGTCCTTGTCCTTGATATTTGCCATTTTAATTATTATGTGTCTTGGTGTTGTCCTCCTTAGGTCCCTTCTCTTGGGAGTTCTGTGTGCTTCTGTGGTCTGAGCAACTATTTCCTCCCCCAGTTTGGGGAAGTTCTCAGTAGTCATTTCTTCAGACACTTTCTATCCCTTTTTCTCTCTCTTCTTCTTCTGGTACCCCTATAATGCGGATATTGTTCTGTTTGGTTTGGTCACACAGTTCTCTTAATATTGTTTCATTTCTGGAGATCCTTTTATCTCTCTGTGCATCAGCTTCTATGCATTCCTGTTCTCTGGTTTCTAGTCCATTAAGGGCCTCTTGCATCCCGTCCATTCTGCTTTTAAGTCCTTCCAGAGATTGTTTTATTTTTGTAGTCTCCCTCTGTACTTGCTCCTTTAGCTCTTGCATATTTCTCTGCAGCTCTGTCAGCATGTTTATGATTTTTATTTTGAATTCTTTTTCAGGGAGACTGATTAGGTCTGTCTCTGCAGATCCTCCCTCAGGGGTTGTCTGGACTACTTTGGACTGGACTAAATTTTTCTGCCTGTTCATGGTGATAGTTGTGGCTGTAGGCAGGTTGCAGGTGTGTCAGCTGGGAGAAGAAAGTCCTTTCCTGCTTGCTGGATGCTTTGCCCTTCTCCGCTGCCTGTGTCGGTTACCCGCACTCCTGGAGCATACTCTGGGTTAATCCCCTAAGCTGATGTGGGTGGGGTCTCCGTCAGAGCAGCACAGACCCCTGTGGGGAGTAGCAGGCACACCAGGTGTGCTCCTCTGCAATAGTGGTGCCCCTGCCGGGCAGCTGTGTGTCAGCAGCGACCTTTGGGTCTGGCCTGGGTGGCTGTGCGTCAGGCTGGGATTCCAGTTAGCTGCTGCTCCCTCTGGCACCCCCTGCAGGTGTTCGTGGGCCTCTCCCAGGCCCCTCTGGTGCCACAGTTGGTGGCGCACGCAGGCCACTCCTGGGCTGCTCGGTCGCCACCATGGAGAGCTTGCACATGCCACTCCTGGTCCCCTGTGTCGCCGCCACCACCGGCACGTGCTGCCACTCTCCCACTACTGGGCCGGTGTGTCTGGGTCTGCGCCAGTTGGGGGAACGACTGGGAGGCTGCTTAGTGCCATGAGGGGCTTCAGAGCTGCACTGCCGCCCAGGGGGTTAGGGCGCCTAAAGTTCCCTGGGATCCCAGCTGCCTGCTGAGTGTGCTGGGACGACTTCGCCCAGCTGTTAGGTCCCTGTCTCTTTAAGACTTGCAAAAAGCACTCACTTTTCTTTTGTCTCAGGGATGCTGGTTGTGGGAACCTGCTCACAGGTTTTGCTTTTCCGTTTCTTGAATATCCAGCACCCCGTGCACCTTGTGTCTGCTTTCCTAGTGCAGATTTCTAAAGCTGGTTGTTTAGCAGTCCTGGGCTTTCACTCCCTCCCCGTTCCGACTCCTTTCTTCCCGCCGGGTTCTGGGGTTGGGGGGCATTCGGGTCCCACCTGGCCGTGGCTTGTATCTTACCCCCTTCATGTGATGCTGAATTCTTGCAGATGTAGATGTATCCTGGCTGTTGTACTGTATCCACTGGTGTCTCTTTTAGGAATAGTTGTATTTATTGTATTTTCATAAATATGTATGTTTTTGGGTGGAGATTTCCACTGAACTACTCATGCTGCCATCTTGGCTCTGTTCTCAAGAGATAATTTTTATTATTATTTGTAAGTCTTATTTTTTAATCATTGGCAACTAAACATGGCTGATTTTTTGCATTAAAATGATTCCTACCTCTTCTTGTAGGGGATAAGGAACTATAAAAAAAGTTAAAAAAGCATTTCTAAAATAAATTTGACAGACTTACAGAATTAAAAAGGCTCTCAATAGTTAATTTAATCTATTGCCTTGACTCCAAGCAAGCCTGATGAGAAACTACCTTATAATATTGCTTCATATGTTTCAATGAGTGGAAATGTCATTGCCTCCCTTGCTGTGGTGTAGTTTGAGCATGCTGAAGCCAAAGACAGAGGCATGGCATCAAAGTTCTATCCTGAAGTAAATGTGGCAGCATTTGTCCTGATAGAACTAGTTGTTATTAGTATGTGGATGCATTTCGTGCTGCAAGAAAACCAACTAAATGCAAATTTGCAAAATAGAAAGATTCATGGAAGTGAGAGTTTGAGTTGCAGAAATGGCTTTGTTTTTAAAAAAAGTTTCCAAGAGTGTCCTTTCAACATAGAACTCACCAAACAGATAAAAAAATGTAACTTAATTTTGCAAATAAGTATCTAAAATGCTAACTATATAATGGATAATTTATTTTAAAGTTTAATGCTGTTGTATTTACAAAGCCCCTCTCTTACGTAGTAGCTATGGGGAAGCTATGGGGAGTGGCATTTGCCTTCTCTCTGCCAGGGACTTTCCATGGGTGGGGACAGGCTCAGTTACCCTAATTCCTTCCACATGGAGGCTATGGCCATCTGCAGTTGTAAACCATGATTCTTTGACATGCAAATCCCAGATGGAGCTTTGAAATTAAGGCCCATATTGCATACAGATTTCTACAATGTGGCTTAATTTTTTTCTTATTGTTACTCAATGCATGCTTATTGTGGGGCAGGGGAAAGGTAGATATATACATAAAAAAAGAAAAAAATCTTTCATAGCCCCATGACTAATAATATTTTGAAATTCATCTTTCTAGATGTTTTTTAGGCCTACTAATTTACATGCACTTTATTTTTTCTTCCAAAAATGGTATGATAGCCTCCCCTGCTCCGGGCTACTCATCATGTTCATGCTGTGGATGCCATTCATGGCCATGGGTGGCCTGGATGTACCCACCATGAGCTATTATTGCTCAGGAGCCCATGAACCTAACAAGAGAGTTACCAGCTGTTCACCAAGATGAAGGGAAGCGCAAAAGGCCCACTGGACCCCAGAACTACATATATTGAACACCTATACTTTGCTGGTTAAGACTCTATATGAATTATTTCTACCTACTTCTCACACCCAACCTCAGGGATGCTTCATTATCATCCCTGTGAAAAAAGGAAACGGGGACTTGGCAGAGCAGAATTTAAACTCAGATTGATTTGGCTCCAAAACTAGTATTTCCTAAGGCACCACAGTGCTTCTGGTTAGTCAGTTTCAAGGACCTCCATGCCAGAAGCTGCGGGGAGGGGAAGACGCTGCCCAGGCAGGAAGGTGGACATGGACATGCCTTGGAACTACCTGTGATAGGCTGGGAAGGGGTGCCTAGGCCTGGTTTCTGGACAGTCAGGAGAGGGACACCAGTGGTCAGGATTAAGCATCAGTGGCAGAGGCTTAGGGTAGATGACTCAGCAGACAGAATGAGATTCTTTGGGCTAGGCTGGCCTGCGGAAAGACATGAGGCTGAAGAGGGTTGGTTTCACCCACCTGCAAAGCCCTCAAGCTCACCAGGTGCCTGCAGCCTCTTTAGGGTGCCAGACCCTGTGCCTGCCTCTCAGGGTGGACAAGACTGTCTACCAGAGGGCAAGTCTCTGTCCTATCACATAAAAACTCCCATGAGCCATCACGACCCCTCAGAGTGCTTTCTTAGCTAGAGCTACCTAAGGAAATATGTTCATATTGTGAGGTTAATGGGTATTATTGGCTCGGTGTGTTTCTCTCTCCCAAATATTTGCACTTAAACAGCATTGTTGCTTTGAGTGCTAGAAATACAAAGATGAAGCCACCATTTCTAAAGCAGCTCATTGTAGTGGAGAGACAGACACTTTATAAATGAACGTGACATAGGCGATACAATAGAGGTGTGTGCAAATGGTTAAGTTGCCTTTGTTTTTCCCTTGGAGAGAGATGGTTTATTGGAACCCTGGAAGGAGAGATTTGAATGGGGCTTCAAGGGATGACTAGGAGTTGTATACCAGACTTTTGAGGGATGGTCACTGGGAAAGGAAAGCAGCATAACTGATGCCTAGAAACAGAAGTGGCCTCCACTCTGTCTAGATCCAGTGGGCAGAGACCAGTGGGCAGGGCTGGACAATGGAGAGCCTTGCGTGATATTGTAAGACAGTGGGGCTATATCCTGTGGGTAGCTGGCCTCATCAGATTTAAAATTGGTTTAATCAGGGCAAGACTTAATCTGATCTGCATTCTGGAAAGATATTCTTGGTAACAGTGAGGAGGCTGGATGAGTCACTTGGAGAGATGGAGAGCATATTCCAGAGAGTTTAGTAATGTGGACATTTTCATAGAGGCTGAGGGTGAGTTTGGGTCAAGGCGGCTTTTCCCATGGTTCTGACGAGAGACAGATGAGCTCTAGCCTCGGGGAAAGGAAATGTGGGAGTGGTATTTCCCAGGGAAATAGGTTCCCAGGGAGGTAGGAAGGGTGATCCCCCACCATCCCTGCTTCTCACAGCCCCTCAGAGACCCAGGAAAGAAGTGAAGACCTCAGTTATTTGTGAACTGCAACATACCCAGGGACTGACCAGTGGGAGGACCTGGATACCTTTCTGGAGTTCGCTTTTCACTGGCAGCCAAGCTTTGTTGCTTGGCTTCCAGAGGTGTGGACAACACAGGAAGGCAGCCCTGTGATGATGGGTCAGGGACAGGGCTGCAAGGGGTGTCCAGGTGGCCAGAAGGAAGGCTTCAATTCAGAGAGAAAGCTAATCACAGATTTTGGGGAACTTTCCACAGGGTGAAAGTCAGGCAGGCAGGATGTGGGCTGCCAAATACCTTCTGGGTAGCATAGTTAGTTTTAAAATGCAGTTAGACAGTGGAACATCCTGGTTAAGAGCAGAGATTGAGCCAGATGGTGGGTTCAAATCCTAGCCCTGCCACTTCCTTGCTGCTTACCTTGGGAAAGCCATTTTATCTCTATGTCCTGGATTTTTTCATCTGTAACACAAGGCAATAGTGATACCCATGTTGCAGGTTTATTGTGAAGATTCATTGAGTTACTACATCTACAGCATTTGGAGCATGCGGGCTTTGTGAGTACCAATGCTCATATTTGCTCTACCAGAGACACAGGCCAGGAAGTCAACCTGCCCAGATGTGCCCTGGCCCAGACCCTTCCTTCCTGCCTCAACGTAGATGGCAGCTGTGCCGCAGGCACCACTCTACTTTGTCCCCAAATTCCTGTAGGTCCAAGTATCAGCTGATGCCCAGACACACCCAATTAGACCATCCAAAGCCCACCACAGCCAGGGAGCAGCCCTTCCTGCCCAGACTATGCAGCTGTACCTGGACCCTACCCCAACAGCTCACCTCGGGAACTTCAAAGTGGTTTATTTTTTCCTTTTGCATTTGGATTCCAGGAATATTTAATGGGGCGTGTTAGAGCAAAACAGCCATAACTTGCAGTCTTCTTCTCAAGATTAAACAGGTGCATAATCCTTCTTTAGCCAAGCTTGTCAGCTGCAGCAGCTGGGAGCTCCCCACCTCTGTGGGCCTCTGTGGCTGTGCGTTCCTCCTGCTTTTGGGGGCTCCCCAAGTGCTCCTCTGTTCAGGGCCTTCCCGATCCCCAGCTGTCCTGGCCTGCTGCAAAGTAACACATGCCCTCACCATGCTGGGCAGAGCTATCTTAGCTGTGAGAGTCTCAAGTGAAAACGGAAACAATTTTTCTGTCAGTTGGTGCCTTTGGCTAAATTTGCCTGAATTCTAGGTTGTGGGGTGTTAAGCTGAGTGGAGAGCCCATGGTGACAGGAGCCATTTAGGCGAGCCCTGCCCCCTCCTAGGTGGCTCCTGCCCCCATGTTAGGGGACACCCCGGCATCTGCTCAGGGAGAGGGAGGCAGGGAACCCGCTCAGCCCACGACCCACAGGCCCTTGAAGCGGTCCTGCCTGGCGAGGTGGCTGGTCAGGCACAATGGTGCGTTTGCTGCCACCCCACTTTTTCCATAAGTGTCACCATCGGGTTCAAATGCAAACAGCATTGCCGGGAGTCCGGGGGCCCATGGGGGCTCCGCCGAGCAGTGATGGATGGGCCTGAGGATGGGTCCACATTAGTCACACCTCTCGCCTGGCTCCAAACCTGTTAGCACAGCCTGACTCGGATCATTTGTCTCCAAGTACCAGGGGATTTTCAAACAGCTGTGGAGCCAGCCCTTTCAGAAGGGAGCATAGTTCTGGTCTGTGGTAAGAATAACACACACCACATGTGCTTCAGGATCCAGGCCCCCGAATTCTTGGAGTGCTGGGCGTGGCGGCCGTTTCCTCCCCGGGCCTGCTGTGTCACTGCTTTGGTGGCTGCCGCTGCACTCCTCACACAGTCAGGCCTTTTAGAGCCACGCAGGACGCCCACTCAAGGCACGCTTAGGTGGGGGACATTTTCCTCTCTACCTGTTTCCCTGCAGCCTCATTTCTGCCAGACCCCTGGGGGGAGCAGTGCTTGGTGCCAAAACCTAGGACAGGAAGGACATTTTCTTCCACAAATGCTAGATCATTTTCTTTTCTTTCTCCACCTTGCTCCTGTTCCCTGTGTCCCTCCCTCTTTCTCCATCTGCCCCATCTTCTGCTCTCTCTCCCCTCATTTCCTTTCCCCAGGGACACCTTGCTCTGAGGAGGGATCAATTCTGTTCTGGAGTGTTGGTATGAAAAAGCAAGAGCAGATAGTGGACAGGGTGGCCCTCCTCTGCCTCTGCAGCCAGCGTGGGAGCTGAACCAGGACGGGCAGCCTCCTCCTCCTGGGCCCCGGGGCCTGCTGGGAAGCTGGCCTCTGGCCTGCCAGGGAGGCTGGTGTGGGCCCTGGATCCACGGAGCACACTCAGCCTGGCCTACTCCGTCTGGGCCGGCGCTGGGCTCCAGGGTGACGATGTAACTGAGGCTGGTGACAAAGTGAAGATGAACAGGAAGAAAGAGAGACCAGGAGAGCAGCCAACAGGGTGTGAGAGGCTGAACGCCAGCAGGACCCAGCCGCTAGAAAGGGAAGACAGAGAGGGAAGTGAGAGCAAGAGCAGAGACACATGGGGCCATGGGGTGGGAGCCACAGAGGGGCCCAGAGTCAGAGAGGAGGAGGGAGAGGCAGCGAGGGCCCCAGGAACACCCCTGCCTGTCGCAGCACTCCAGAGCCTGGGACCCCTTTATTTCTTCCAGAACTGCCAACCCAATTTGAAGAAAAGGAGGGGGCCTTCCCCACCCTCCCTGCCCAGTCCTGGTCTGGCAGAGTGGGTGCCTCTGGGTGCTGGTGCAACCTCCTCGGCATGCCAACCAGTTGTGTTCAAGAGAGCAGCGAAATTCTGGAGCCCAGTAGACTCAGCCAAGGGGTCAGCCAGCATGCAGACCACCACCTTCAGAAGGTTCCCTCTTCTTCCTCTGGGGTCTGAGCCCATGTGACTAGGATCACAGGAGCCTCTGGTGGACGCTCGAGGGCCACAGGAAATCAGGACTTACATGTCCCAGGGGTGTACATGAAATTGGAATGGTTTATCTACTGGGTGTCATACAGCATAGTTGGGGATTAACTAGTTCTGTGCCTACCTCAAAGCTCTCTCTTTAGGGGAAGAATTCCAGTCTTGGAGACGTCGGCCCAGGCATGATCCTCAAGGATGGCATAAGCAGGCTACTTGGGGACACAGGGATCCCTTAGTGTGACTCCCCTGCTTACCTTTCAAACAAGCAATCAGCATTTGTGAAGCCCAGATGCTCCCTTCCCTCTCTACCCTGACTCCTATGGTGTGTGAAGACAGGACCCCCCATATAAGCACCCTACTCAGCACACATGCACATGCACACACTCATGCATAAGATTCACTATGTCATCATAACTACATTACAAAACATTTAGAAAACAGAAGGAAAAAAATCCTCCCATGATCTCACCTAAGAGCTGTCATGACTAGGAAGTATTTCTATTTATTCTTTTTCATATGCAAAGAATAGTTTAAAACACAGTTGTAGTTTTACTCGATACAATTTCATATTTGTGTTTCTCCTTTCCTCATGTTATGAGCGTTTAAGATGTTGTATAATCTTACCACTTATCACAGAAAGTGAGATTAATATTCCAGGAAGTGGATGTGCAATAGCTAATAGCTCCACATTTTGTTTGGACATTTAGGTGGCTTCTGTGGTTTCATAGCTCCAAGGAGTACTGCAACATAGCTTCCACCACAGTTTGAATTTGTCTCTGGCAGTGGTGAACCACCAGTTCCACATTTCTTACATTAGTCCGGTACAGACTGGGGCCACCATTTTTCAGTCCTCTGCCACTGGGCACAAGGGAAACAGGGCTAGGAGTATGGGGGAGTCCATGAAAACCTCTGCTGGTCAGCTCAGCCCCTTGCAGGTGAGGGATGCCACGGATTACTGTGTCACTAGTTTCTAAATCATTGAATTAACTGTTGGGAGTAAAGCAAGTAACAGGCCCACCATTCCCATGGCTGAGCTTTGGAAAATGGGCTTAGCTGGGGGGCTGCTGAGATGGCTTTTGGGGGACATGTGTGGCACTTCTAAAATGTACCAGGTTCCTCTCAGTGTGTTCCTCTCACCTGCTCGCCTCCCCCCAGTTGCTGAGCAGGAAGCAAAGTTGCCAGGACAAAGGTGCAGTCAATTGCTCCTTCCATGTGCGAACTATGACTGGTACCCCAGCAATCTCCATGCTAGTGTGTGGAAACCCCTAATTGCTTGTCTGTCTCCTCGATAGTATGTGAGCTTCTGGGAGCAGGGACTGTGTGATGTTCATCTTTGAACCTCTCTTGCCTGAGAAGGGGATACTGTAAATGCTTCATAAATACCTGGGCTGGAGGGAACGAGGGAAGGTAAAAGGTGCCAGTGCTACTTACTTGGGCACAGTGATTAAGAACATTTCATGATCTAACCTAACAATCCAGGGTGTTTTATTTTTTGTTTGTTTGAAGCTCCATTTATGACTTGTCAAGTCTTTTTTTTAAGAGTCACAGCCAAGCTTTTCTTTACCAACCTGGGAAAGGGGGAGATGTGCTAACCCCCTTGCAACAGCGCCTGCAGTAACAGCAGGGGCAGCTGGCCCCACGGGACAGAACCCCCAGAGAGGGTGTATTTCTCAGCCATTGTCACTTTGAGCCTCAGTCCCCCAATCTGAAAATAGGAATAAAAAAGATGCCTGCCTCAGAATTGTCAGTGGGGATGACATGAGCTGGCTTGTGTGGCTCACCCAGAAGTTGTGGGTATTAAAAAATGTTCAGCCCATGTTTGAGTTGAATCAAAGTCAAAATCTAACCTTTAACATGGGTAGGGCCACATCCAGCAGCTGTGAGAAACAGGCCATGATCTAACATGGAACCGGCTGGCCGCTGAGGAATCTCATTTCCTGGCCTGGTGTCATTCAGAAAGGGGTGGCGAGGACAGCCCTTTTGGTATCTGCTTTCCTGGGATTTGCATTTTCTGAGATCTCAGAAGTGTTTTGACATTTCTGCCACTTCTCACCCTGGTGAGTTCCCAGTTGTCAGGCTGTCTCCCAGGTGACTGCGTCCTTCCCTCCCGGGGCACAACTGGTGGCTCATGCCATGGCACATGGGCAGCTACCTGTCGTGAACAAGACCTTGCACAGCGGAGCGCCTTGTGTGGCCCTGGGAAGCCCACTGCTGCTCCCTCTCTGGGGCTTGGCTCCGAGGAGTGGAAGTGACAGCGGTAGCAGTGACGACCCTTTCTGCCTCCGCACAGTCTCCCAGAGCCTTTGGGTCCCTGCCCTCGGAGACACCCCACTTGCTGCCACTGCGGGTCTGAAATGGCCGGCTTGGCATCTGATATAGATGTGAAGGCTGCTGGTTGCAACAAGTGCATGAGTGTGCTGTTGAGGATGCTGCCAAGACAAAAATAATGAGGTTTCAGCACCAGAAGAAGCTGTGCTTCCTCTAAACCATGGGTTTGTTTTTATCCTGCAGACACCATGGCTCTTGCAAATGATTATTTCCCTCATTGCTTCAGCCGCTAGGTAGCTTGGAGCCTGAATTGTGTCCTGCCTCTCTGCAGATCAGTTAGTGTGCACATATGTGAAGTCATCTCACTTTTATTTTCCTATTCATGTTTCCCTTCAGTTCCTCAGTGGCTTTTCTCATTATTATCCTGAATAAAATCTGCTGGTATGAGGTTCACAGAATCATTTCTCAGCAATCAGCAAGCTGGACAGTGAGCAGACCAGCACCTGTCTGTCCCATTGTTTCCATGCTACAGTTCCAGGCTGCAGGAGTCAGCAGCCCAAAGAACTGGGTGTGCTCTGTCCTATTTCCCATGTTCATTTAAAATCCTGCCCTGTCGTTTATTTTCTTTTGGTCCCTGGTGAGGCCATGCTGGTTTTCACAGCTCTCTGCAGGACTCAACACCTGGTGGCAAAGAGGAATTAAAGTGGATAAAGTGGATCCATGAGCCAGGCACCTTTCTGTAAAGTCAAATGATTTCCAAAAGAAATTCTCTGAAATTTCTCACAATCCTTTCTTCAGGTTTCCCTCCCTCCCTCCCTCCCCAGCTCTCTTCTCCCTCTGGGGCTTCCCTCCTTCCCTCCAACAGATATGTCACTTACTAGCTGAACAAGTTACTTCACTTCTTTGAGCCTCAGTTGTTTTTTTTTCTCATCCATAAAAGGGGGATTAAAAAACACCTCATCGGATGATTGTGTGGATTAAGTTAAATTATTCATGGAAAGCACTTAGCGAATTGTCTGCAATAGAAGTGCTGTAAGTATTAGCTGTTATTATGCATTCATTCAACATTTATCACAGACCCCATTAAAGGCCACCATACAAAATCAACCATTTCTTAAGAAAAAGTAATTCTCTTTATTTCAGCACACATACACCCCATAGTAATTTGGGGAAGAGAAGTACTGAGGTCCCCCTAAAGGTGAGCACTTGTTACAATTCTGGGAAAGGCTGTAACTTGCATGCTACTTTACGCTCCTCTGGAAGCCTTCAGGAGGCTGTTTTCACGAGTCCTCATCTTCTGTCCTTGCTCCATTCTGTGCCATCCCCCTCCTTTTGCCTCTAAGACCTCCTTCTCTGGTTTGGGGTTACCTCTGGGGCCCAGCCTTTAACCACATTCAGGCTGGCTACCTCCCAGAACTGAATGACTGTCTGTTCCTGCCTGGACTACTTCAATGCTCACCTTTTTGCAAATCAGACTAAAAACCATGGGCCTCAGCATTGTCTTTGCCCCTTGCCTTTCTAATCATGGCCTGATTACTTTCCATTTTCCTTTCTGCTTTTGTGAACTGCTTGTCCCTCTGGCTCCCACAGGCTCTGAAACCCTCCATTCAGTGATGCCACGAGTGATTAATCTGTGGCTACTTTCCACCCATCTTCCCCAGAGCGAATGCGGTGCCCATTCATCAAGATGCCCCAATAATTGAAGTGATCCACCTTCGTTCAGGGCCACGCTCTGGGCCACGATGCTAGCCTAGAGATGTGCTGTGCTCAGTGTAATTACTCTTCCTGAGTGAATCCCTGGGGCTCCTCTCAGCCTCTTGCAGATCTCCATCACCTTGTATGTCATGCCTCTGCAAATGCCTCTCTCCTCCCCGATAAGTCCATCTGCGAACTCTGGCTTTAGAAGAGTTTTACCCTGACCCTGAGAAGAGCTGCTTTCACAGAAGAATTATACAGATGGACTGCTCTTAAATTTCAGTTTGGGGGAGTTGAGTTGGCTGTTCAGAAGAACTTTTTTCCCTGAGGCCTGGAGACCACGAAATATATACTACTGAGCAGAGTGATGGGGTCTTTTAAAGGGAGCCTAGGGGGAGGACAGAAAGTGGATCTCTCTTGAGAGGCTATTCAAGAACTGAAAGACCTTCCCTGGCCCATCCCCGTGTAAGGAGAACTCAGAATTGGAAGGGACCTTAGCAATTCTCTATTCCAACTTCCCTCTCAATGCCAATTTGGGGATACATTTTATTAATTAAGCAAGATTCTTAGCATGAATCTTGCTTAATTATCCATATACCATTCATTCACTCATTTCCATAGCTAACTATGACTCACAGCTTTACAGTGCCAGATCTTCAGTCCCAAGCCCAATGTGGGTATAGGAGACAATAGCAAAATAGAGTCCCAGTAACCTGGAGGAAGAAAAAAGTTGTATAAATGGCATCAATTTTGCCTCTAGACTATCAAGTTAAAAGCAACATGCATCAATAGTTATTTCAGAGAATGTTCTACAAGGGAGGCTTAGCATTCAAGGGGACATTCTCTCCCCCAACCAACAATGGCAATGAAACAAAATCACTGCAATAAAGAAACCTCATGTGTGCTGCCTTGAAAATGTATTTTACACAATAAAGGATCTGAATCCCAGTATTGGACTAGGTGTGCAATCTCAGAAATACTTTGCTTTAGTGTCCCATAGAATGTGAGGTAATCATTGCCCTTTGCATATCAAGACATGCAGAGTCTGGCTGCCTCACTTAGAATTCAAGTCTCTCCATATATGGCCCCAACTTAATTTTCTCCTGAAGGGCTGCCTGTAGAGGACTTCAGCATTCATGACTGTGGTGTCACATTTAGTCCCAGTCTCCACAGAGTAAATATACATTATTAAAGTCATAACATAAGTGTAAGGAAGTCCATCTCTGTTCTGATTTTTCCTATACTGTCTTCTTGATGCTTAAAAAAAAATCAAATAATAAATTCATAAACAAAAACTGTTGGTGTCCTTGCTATATTGATGGCCTGAGTATGTGCTCAGTTTGGTAGAGGGTAACCAAGCCTTGTCCACTGCCACCCATTCAGTTGATCTGTGGCCCAGTCGATGGGCCCAGAGCTCAGGATTTTGTAGGCTCTTAGACTTTCTTCACACCTAAATCTCCCTCTTCTTCTCTGGCTATATAACTCTTACTTGTCATCTTAAGGCCTTGCTTAATTCCTGGATCAGCAGCACCAGACCTTCCCCCAGCCAAGGAAGGCTCCACTGGTCATTCCCATTCAGAGAAAGTTCTCTTACCACTGATCTACAGAAAGTGTTGTCTTCATCACATGTAACCTACTACTTTGTGACATGTCTCGCATGCCAGGCTGGGGGATGCAGGATTTGGGGCGGGGGCAGAGTCTCCCAGATCAAGGGAGCCATCCCAGGGCAGGGTGTTGACTGTAAGCAGGCGGCTCCTGTTATTTAGATGCAGACTCTTCCTTCCTTGCTTTCAGACCCCCTCCACATCTGCTCATGGTGCTTTCAGCTCCTGCAGGTCCTCAGCTTCTTTGGTCTGACAGGGGAAACATGGCTGACAGCTGCAGCCACAGGAAAGACACTGAACTGACCCTCTTGGAGCCAAATCCAAAATTTGGGTCCATCTTGAGTCTTTAGGGGCCCAACTGTGGGTCAATACTTTGTGGTTAGGCTGTGAGGAAGAGGTCCTACATAACCACATGCCAGTTCCCGGGGGGGCCCATGAAGGTGGTACAGGAAGTTGGGCCATTTTCATTGAAGTGGGGTATCCACTAATATATACCATTTGGAAGTGGAAGAGAGTTTAGAAACTTTGAGAGGTTCATATCTCAAACTTTTTTTTTTTTTTTTTTTTTGGTGCATCTAGGGCCTCTGCCAAGAATTAGCGTAAACGGAGATTCAGGGTACTGGAGATTTGGAATGCTACCAAGTGAAATGAGAAAGTCAAAAGAAGAACTAATCAATGTTGAGAAGCATTCAAGGGCAAAAAGAATAATTGTATGCTGGGGTACACCAGATTTATTCACTTAATGAACATTATCGATGACAATCTCTATTATCTCCCAGCATCTTGAACATGGCACCAATAAAAACAGACAGTTGTACTGATCCAAGGTTGGAAAGTGGAAATATAGGTGCTTCAGGTAAGGTGGCAAAGTTGCAGAGGAATGGGGAAGGGCTGAGGTCGGCAGACCTGTCCACAGAAGGGCACTGGGGCTGAGGAGCAGGGGAGTCATCAGGGAGAAGCTAACAACTATTGTGTCTCCATGGTGTTCTTTATCCATGGTCCTTCCCAGTGGAGGTGACACCTCAGGGAAGGTGAACTCATCCTGGTTTGCTCAGGAAAGTTCTATGTAGTTGTCAATACATCTATGTAATTATCAGAGCACATCTTTCCATCATCAAGAGGCCCCAATTTGGAGCAGAAACAGTCCCTACTCTGCCAGGTCTGAAGTGACTGGGGAAAATGGCCTCTCAGGAATGTCATTTCTCTGTGTGTTGTAGCTCCAGGCCTGATGATCTGGAAGGAGTAAACCCTGGCTGTCAACTGCATCTCTACTCTTGGTACCATTAAGGTAAATGGAGCCTCCTGGAAGTCTCCAGACCCTGCAGATTTGGGGAGTCTACAAAGAATCAGAGACAGAAACAAAGGCACTTTGTCCTGGCCTGCTGGCTCACCATAGGGAGAGGCCACATAGGTGGAGGCTGGAGGAAACGGCTCCATTCCCTGTTGGCAGATGCTGTGGAAGTACTGCCCATACCCAAACTGGATTCCCTGAGGCCATCTGATACACCCAGGGCACCTTGGGGCAGGAAGGCCCAGAAACCACATGCAGTTTCTGACCACCCACTTCAGCTTTTCTTGGCATGAAAAAGACCAGAGCCATGCCAGAACCCTCTTTGTTTCCACCACAGTGGAGACCAACAATGTCTTGCCCAAAGCAGATTCTTAGTACATACTCCCATGTTTGAATGGATGTCTTCTCCAGCAGACTGGAGCTGTCCTGTCTCAGAGGAGCCTCAGCTGGTGGCTTTGAAGTTGGTTTGCAGGTCTAAATGTGCAAAAATACACCACAGAATTTGAGGCCGGTGAGGATGGGGGAGAAGGCTGGCAGAATTTTTTCCTGACCACAGCTGGTGATCAGCTTATACCCTAAAGCAAAAGGATTAATATCCAGGGTAATTTTATCCCAGTCAGAATGTAACTACAGATGTGGGCTTATTAGGTAAAACAGCTAATCCTTTCTACATTTGGCTCACTCATGAAACACGATGCCGGGGGTTGTCAAAAGCACTGTTTCCACATGGACCTGGTGCTGGGGGCAGCCCTGCTCTTCTGGGCTAAGGGGGCCGTTGTCTGCCGGCTGTCTGCGTTATTGTCTGTTGGGTGAGCTGGCTTCTCTCTGGGCTGATGATGGAGGGAAGGGAAGAGGGCTGTGTGAGTGCGTGTGTGGACACTGATAGAAGAGAGGGGGAGGAGTTGAAGGAAAGTATCAGGTCCGAGTTGGTGAGTGTGCAGAGAGGCTGGAAGGACAAAGACTCTTGGAAAAATCTAAGATGGATCGCAACCACAAATCCTGAAGGCTTGAAGGGTGGGGAGCAACAGGAAGAGGAAAGCAGGGTGAAGAAAGAGGGTGCCCCAGATCTGAGCCAGCAGGCATCCAGGGATTTAGAGTGGTAATGGCTGCAGGCTCCAAAGCCAGGAGACTCAATTAATCAAAGCGTTGCTGCTGATGGAGCCGAGATGAAAGGGTTTCCAGGTTAGTCAGTGCTATGCTTGGAGCTTGGCCCTGGGCAGCGAACCTGGGGTGAGTAACAGGAGGCATGGTTTTCTGAGGAAGCGACAAGGTCCGTGAGTCTGGGAGGAAGAGGCGGCGCCGGCGGAGTGGGCGGGGGCTGGGCGGAGGGGCGGGGCTCAGCTCTCGCGGGCTTACGTAACCTCCCGCTCCGCCCACCGTCCCGCCCGCAGCCGGGCGTGGCTCTTGCCACAGCTTCCAGCTCAACTTGGCTCTCCGCGCCGGGGCCTAGTCCCGCCCCGCGCTGCTGCCCGGCGCCCCTCGCCTTGCCTTGCCCCGCCGCGCCGTCTCGGGGTTCGGCCGGTCGCTCCGCCCCGCGCTCCCCGCCTCACCTCTCCCTTCATTTCTCACCCAGGCTGAAGGGGCAGGAGAATTTAAAGCTTCATTCCAGTAACTTCGAAACATGCCCCTGGCTCTTGGAAGACGTTGAGAGGAAAGCAGCGTGTCCGCCCTCCCCACCCAATCCCCCGGAATCAGAGGCCCGGCTGAGCGGCCAGGGGCCCGTCGTCCAACCTTCTTAGTTTTGTGTCTTCCTTGTGTGTTCTTCCCTCGTGTCCTTTATTAATGTCCCCTCCTTGCCTCAAGCTCGAAGAACCTGGAGCCGCAGCCCTCCTCCCTCAGGGCAGGGCGGGCCCACTGCAGCCTCCGCGGAGCCAGGGAGGCCGGGCGGGGCTGCCGCGGACGAATTTGGCCTCCTGGGCCGGTCTCGGGGTTCGGAGGCTCACATCGCCATGGCAACGAATTCTTCCCGTGGGAATCGCGAACTCCTGGAAGTACAGCAGATTGGAAAGGGTCCTGCTGAGTGGCAGCTGGGGCTCTAGGCGGCCGGGGGAGGGGAGTGGTCTGTGGAGGGGGCCGCGACAGAGCCTGACAGCGAGCCGGAGCCCGGGTCGGGGCTGCGTGTTCCTCCGAGTCAGACGGGGGCTACGCATGCTGGACATGTGACACTTGTGCTTTCTCATTGTCGCCAGTTAGCAGAGGTATTTGCTGTCTTGCCTACAGCAGCCCCTGCCCAGAACTGGCCTCGGCCAGGCCACGTAGGACGGTTCTTACTCTGGGTTTGTGCCAGGCTCCGCTGGGTGGCAGACCAATAGCTCCCATTGGGAGAACAGGACTTTTGGCTATGGAATTCGGTTCCATGTGGCCGAGGCTACTGATTTCTCTTTACAATATTTAGAAGTTTTAAAAGTTGTTTTAATGATTTAAAAGGCATAATTCTTTTCCAATTCAGAAACTTGTAAAGAAGGAAATGAAAATGGCCTCCAATCCCTAACCCTTCACCCAAAGATAACCCTTGTTAATATTTCGTCATTCTTTTTGTAGATTCTGCACACAGGTGGGGCTGTGAAAAGTATATAACGGTAACACTGTGTGATGCTTTGTCACCAGAATTATTTTTTCCCACTTAACTTGCCAAAGACATGGGAATATGATGATGAAAAATCTTATTATTTCTAAAGGCAACATAGGATTACTATAATTTATTAACTAATTTACTATTGCTGGAAACTTAAATTGTTCCCCAGTTTTTACTCACCTGCATGGTGATAAACATCCTTATACATATATTTTTGCACTTAACATGTTCTTTTCCTTAAGGTAAACTAGAAGTAGAATCACTGGGTCAAAGGATATGGGCATTAAAATTTTGATGCACATTTCTAAATCCTGGGTCTTTTTGAAAGAGCCATTGGGCTTTATTTTCTCCTCCATTGGTACTGGGGATAACAAGGAAAGGTCCAATATATGAAATGTCTTACTCTGTATTCCTCCCCAAAGCAAAATTGGAAACAAGAACTTCGGTTCAAATAGTTTTTTTTCAGAGGTGATCCAAGAAGCCCTCTGCAGGGTGAGTGATGAAAGCTGTGCTAATGAATGGGCTGAGGCTGGGGGCAGCTGTGGGCCCATCAGGCTGGGGGCCCTCTGAAAAACCACATAAAACACTTCAGAATTGACCCCCATTAGTTTCTGCAGGGTGTTAACGCTCCATATCTTCATTGTCTAGTGTTGTTTGGAAATGCCTGCAGGTAAATTCTGAGCTTTGCCATGGGTACATGGCTGGAGTGCCTACAGCCTCAGCTGCAAATAAATTATTACTCTTTCCCTCAAACACAGGCCAAGGGGTGAGGTTAATCCAGGACACAATTGCATAATGGGTTAAGGTATTCATCAGCCTCTCCACCTTTCCTCTCTGTTCCCTCCACCATCTCTGCCAACATCAGTTGCCCGAGGCTCCCAAGGTATTTCATTCTCCATGACACAGCCAAAAGAGCATCTCACCGATTTATCCCAGAGTGTTGGAGACAAAATCTGCTCCCCTTCAGGCACATTTAAGATAGGAACCAAAGGGAGAGTAATTCACCAGAGTTAACGCCATGATAATGCTGGCATCTCAGGCAATGTGGCAGCTGAATGTTCCTCTGGCAGAGGCACACAAGCCCGAGGCTGGTACAGCAGAGGACTTCGCCTTGTCCTCCCCTGACCTGCAGCAGGTGAGAGGCAGCAGGGAGGCACAAGTGGAATGGGAGGGAAGGCTCCAGAACCTTGCTTCCCTCACGTGGGGCACAGTCATGGGCTGGTGAATTGTACCAAATGAGGCAGACCCTGTCCTGTACCCTTTTCTGCAAGTGCACACTGTTTGGGCTTCCACTGCCATCACACACAGATGCTGCACAGATGGCTGGCCCAGCAATCTTGGGGGCTCAGCTCCCATCCAGAAATTGACAGATGTCACAGCAGTGGGAGGACTCTTGGAGTAGATGTGTATTCCCTTCAGTCTGTGTGTTGTCTGGTTGTCATACTGAAAGCTGGTGTTCCCACTTAAGTTGTGAGCTGTGAGGACGAGAACTTTGGCTTTTATGTCCCTGATTAACCATGTGCAGTAACTGTCAGACGCTGGTCAGACTGGCCACTGTGGGAGCTTCTCCACCAGCACCATTGCCGGGCATGAGAGAACTATGCAGGCACCTTTCTTTTTACTGACTGCCCCTCCACACATCCACGGTTGCTAGTAACTCTGCTCTGCAAACCTAGTAGCCTCTCTTAATTCTCATCCTTACTCTCTGCAGAAGCTGGCACTGTTCGCAGGTTCCACAGTCTTGAAACATCTACCTTTCTTGTCCTCCATAGCATCACCCCCCTCAGCTGTTTCCTTTGGTCTCCCAAACATAGTTCTCCCCTGAGACGCCATCCTTGGGAGCAGTATGAAGTGAAGAGAATCAGGTTTAGAAACCAGAATGACAGTGTTTGCTTCTGGATAGAATCACCTCCTAGTTGTGAGCCTCAGTTTCTTCAACTCTAAAATAAAGATAATCATGAGGTTTGGAGGTTTTGTCAGTAAAGGGCCTGACACAAAGTCATTGCTAACAGCACGGTAGTTTTGGGAGTCCTTGTGGGGCCCTACCAAACATGATGTGGCCATGTGTTGCCACACTGCTCACCTCTGGCCTGAGGGGGCCAGCACGCCCTCTCCATCCCTGTGTCTCTCCGCCGTCGCTCCTGTGTCTGGGCCCTGACTCCACGTATCTGCAAAGGATGTCCACTTCTGACATGCTACCATGACCCCAGCATCAGCCTGCACACACCAACCTTGTCATCCTTCTGTCTCCAAGGCTTTACTTGCCAGGATTTCCTGGATTCAATCATTCATACTTCTATTTCCCAAACTCTCAGGTTTGAAAATCTTTAATTCAGCCAATCTTTTGCCCTTCCTATTAGGAAATAAGGATTATTATTGATGGAGTGCCTTCACATGCATTTCTGACTTAACAGTATCTTGAAGTAGGCTATTATACAAATCTGCCTTAGAGAAAGGTTCAGACTCAGAGCCCGGACCTATCCTGTTAGTAGAGGTTCCCTCCGCAAAATCACTGCCCCCATTTCCCACTGACACAAAACAAAGTGTCTCTATGTTAAAAATAAAGCAATGGCCCTTCCCAATTTCTGTTCAGCTCCCAGCCTTCTCCTCCTCCTCACAAACTCCTTTTAACACTTAAAAACCCCTATGAGCTTGACTATTCTCTTCTCTCCGGCCCCTGATGTCTAGCTTCCACCCCACTGGATTGGGCCTCAGCATAGCTACTGGGTCCCTAGGACACTTCACCCTACTCAACCCTACCACAAGCCCCTGTTCCTCATAACACCCATTGCCCTCAGTTTCCCTCCTGGATTTCCTTATCCCTCTCTGGCCTTGATACCCCATTGTCTTGACTCAGTTCATCACTTGAATGCCGACAATCTTCAGATTTTTGTTCTAGGCCATCTTCTCCTTTCAAACTACATGTTCTCCCTGTGGCTGCATTTACCATCTGCATGGTGATGGTTCCCTAATCTCTTTCTCTCTAGCCCAGATATTTCTCCTTAGCTCAAATTCACCAAAAGTATCTGATTGTGGAGTTCTGACCCCACATCCACCCTTTACCAGCTTGGTGACTGACAGATGATTGTATGTGTCACCTAGGCTGGGCCACAGGTGCCCAGATGTTTGGTGAGACATTATCCTGAGTGTGTCTGTGAGGTGTTTCTGGATGAGTCAACCCTGCATTACAGCAGCTGGAGGGCTGCATGGTGTGGGCGAGCCTCATCTGGTCATGGAAGAGAGGACCTAAAGAACAGAAAGCCTGACCCCTGCATGTGAGAGGGACGCCTCCTGCATGTTTGACGAACTGGAATATCAGCCTCCTCCTGCTTTGGATTTGAACTGAAACACCATCTCTTCTTGGGTCTTAGGCTGTCTGGGTTTTGGATTAGGACTTACACAAGTGGCTCTCCTGTATCAGGTGGCAGGAAGAAAGGGAGGGGGAGGGTCCTAAGGGAGCAAGCATTATTTGGAGGGTGTTTGCCTCATTTGAGGCTTCTGCATAGTGTGCAGGAAGGGAAGGCTGCTGTCCTGGAATGTGGGGGAGTGGGCCACTTCTGTAAACCCAAGAAGCTCAGGAGGATCTGGAAATGTCAAGGGGCTTAGGCACATCTACCCGGAAACACCTATTCCACATCTTGGTCCCACTCAGGCCCTTTCAACCCACATGAGGCCCTGACTTTGGTGTAAGAGACCCACTTTTCCCAACACCTGGAATTTGAATGTCAGCATGGCTTACTTTCCAACCACAGGCCATGTTCTTTATTTGTTTGTTTCATGTTGCCAAGGAAGCCTCTGTCTCTCATATTTTGCTTTGATTTGGTACCTGATTGCCCCAGCCTGTCATTTGCTCTCTTCTGCACATTAGGGATGACCTGCAACAGCCACCAATCCCATGGTTCTTTAATTACTATCTATCCCTCAGGTGCCTCTCATGTGCCAGAAATATTGCACAAGCCAGCGCACCCCCACCTGAACATCCCCCACAGCTCATCCCTGTGGAAGTTGCAGCAATTGCACTGCTACCTGAGGCCAGGTGTTTCAGTTCCACCACTCTGCCACCAACCACGGGGCCCTCATTGCTGCTGGTGGGCAAGTGGTCAGCTCCAGAATCTCACCTTTAGAATTTGCTCTGGTCATTAGTTGCATGTGCCTGGGGACGTGACCTCCTGTGTGGGACAGCCCCTGCATCCTATTTGGGTGAGGGTGCCTGAGCTGCTCCCCATCACTTGTTCCCATTGGCCCTGCATGTAACTTCACAGAATGTCTCACAACCAGGAAGGAGTCTAATTTTTCTGTTTCTTATACTGGGAAAGCTTTATCTGGCTGTGTGTAAAAGGGACCCCAAAACAGTGGCTTAGACAAGATCAAAGGTTTGCTCCTTCTAATGGAAATGTCTAGATGAAGGTGATGTAAGGCAGTGTGATCGGTCTTTGGTTGGCTCCAAATCAGGCTGTCCAGGGCACCTGCTGAGCCATCCTGAGAATGTGGTTCTGAGCTTCAAAGTCCAAGGTGGGCTTCCACCATCACATCAGTGTCTGCAGAGCAGGATGGAGGACACTGGGACAGAGCAGCTCAACCCCTTCCTTCAAGGGGTCTTGACCCAGAGAGTGCACACACCCCTTCATCCCATCCCATTGGCCAGCAGTCACCTGAGCACCGCAAGGTGGAGCAATATGGCCACAATGCTCCTAAGCACTGACAGACCTGTTCTTGAGCAAGAAGAAGTAATGACTGCTGAGAGGACAGCAGTCAGCTGCTGCTGTGTTTTTTTCATTAAACTTTCTATTATATTGATTCTTGAAAATTTCAAAATACTTGCTTATAACACATCAAGCAATATAAAGATATATAAAGAAAAACTCTATGCCCCAGAGGGAACTAAATAATATTAACAATTTGATGTGCATTCTCTTGTGCCTTTTTTGAGGGTTCTTCAAAAATATGCAGACCTTTGTTTCCCTGCCCACTTTTAATATCAGACCATTCTATACACATTATTTTCTGCATATTGCTTATTTCTAATACCATCCCCCAATGGAATATATAGGTTATTTCCTTTTACTGTCATTGTAAATGTTGTAAGAAACAACCCTGAACACATATCCTTAGGTATTTCTTTCTGTACGATACTTAATTAAAGGGTATATACAATTCAAATTGCCTTAGATTCCATGTGGTCACTTTCTGGAAAGATTGTCATAGTTCACAGGCCCATCAGTTCTCAAAGAGAGTGGCTTGACAGCACCACTCCTTGTGTGGAAGGAAGAGGAGGAAGGTGAGAGTGGCTATGGAGATGACAGCACATTGGCAGGCCTCCGTTTCCTGAGGACCCAGCATCTGGAATCAGTGCTGGCTGCCCTGCTCCGGGGAAGGCTGTCATGCAGATTGACTGGGTAAGCAGAAGGGCCTGGTGCCCCATGGAAGAACCTGAACCCACCAAACCCCACAGGCAGACAGGGGCTTGGGGGAGAATGGGGCTTCACCCCATCTTTCAGGGAACATGCCGAAAAGCACACTCTCCATTGCCCAAACATGACACTGAGGTTCAGGGAGCTGCATTACTTGGCCATGTTCACTGAGGAAGGTTGAGGGAGGGTCTGGGGATGAGAACACCATGCCCAGGATCCCCAAGCCCACAGTCTCACACTTGGCCAGCACCCCCAGAGTTTTTGGCCTGTGCTGTCCTTGGCTTGTTCCAGTTTGCAGTCTGGTGAAGCCCATGGTGCTGCTACACAGACTTGGGTGTGTGGGAGTGGGATGGGGCTCCAGAGGAGGGGCCTTGCAGGGTTGGGAGGGCAGGGAGCCACTGCTGGGGGCCACTGGGGGTGGAGAAGCAAGGGCTGCTCCTTCCTGCTTCTCCTTCTCCTCCCGGGTCCTCTTAGACTTCTGGCCACTGGGGCAGGCACTCTGGTCCGAACAAGAAACAATGTTACCCACCTCCCAGCGGGCCCAAGCAGGGAGGGGCCGGCATGCCTTGAGCATGTGCTTCCTTTAATCTTCAGCTACCAGCTGACTTGCCCCCAACACCTTGCTCATGCTCCCCTGCCAGGGTGCTCCTGTTTCTCCTTCACACAACTGGATGCTCACCCCCCAGCACCACTTGCATTCCTTTCTGTCTTGGCAGGGAGAGGGTGGGGATGCTGGGGGAAGGCAGTGCACAGCACTTTGCAGAGCATCCTGTTTTCATGTTGGAGGTGTTCAGCTCTGGAAGGGGAGGCATGGAGTGGGTGAAGGGGGACTGACCTCAGGTCAGCCAGGGCTGCCACACCCCCTTCAGAGGTCACTTAGTGCTTCCTGCATTCCTGGTTTCTACCTTCTGGAAGGATGCAACACACCCCGCACTCACCTTCCCCACATGTACGATTGTGTCCCAGACACATGAGACAAACTGACCAATGTCCAAGCAATTTGACTGGTAGCCAACATGAGAAAATGGCCAAAGGAGAGAGGAGGGCAGTTGTTTCCATCTCCAGGGATCCTCTGCATCTTGTGTCTTTGAGCGAAATAACTGCTGTCACTGTCCATGGGTAAGTCAAAGTCATTAATGCTGAGCAAGTTCAGTTCAAGAAACCCCCGTTCTCACTTGGGCTTCTTGGCTCTAACTGGGAATTGTGAAGACCGTCAGCTTCCCTCAGCCTGCATGAATTCTATCAGCCCAGCCCAACAAGGCCTGCGGAGCCAGAACTGGAGCTAGCCCCGGCCCCCAGTCTCACCTTTTATCCCCAGGTAGCTTCTGCTGCACTGGGGACGCCTCATTCCTGCCAACCTGCCCTTTGTTACTCAGGAGCTTATATTTAGCTGTTGTTTTTCTCACATTCAGGATGAAGTCAGAGGCCAGAAGCTGTCTTGTATATTTTGCTCAGCATCAGAAAACTGGTGATCTAAGGACATTTCTGAATTTGGAAAAGGAGGAAAATAAAACTCTCCAGGGAAGCCCTGCGTAATTGTGGAGCAAGAGCAGCAGCCTAGTTTGTCCTTTTGGGTAATTGCGACTGTGTTTTCTGATTTCTTGATCCCCAGCACCTATGCAGGGCTTGGTCCAGAAAGTGCTCAATAAGTATTACTGGGTAAATGCAGAGAGAACCTGAGCTCACAGACAGGCCATAGGCCAGGAATGACTGTGCTGAATAACCCAGTGTCTTTTGTGATAGGGGATCCAAAAGTGGTGGCAGCTCAGGCAGCAGGAGATTGCCCAGGACATACGGCATTTGCTGCAGGATTGTCCCACCCTTCCCAGGGCTGGGACTTGCAGGACAAGGAGGCTGCAGTTGTCCCAGGTGAATGTTTGGGCCCAGGGGAAGACCCATGTGCTCTGGGGCAGTGGGCTGGGAGCCCTGCACCCAAGAAGCCATCTGGGGCTCTTTATTTCTGTAGGCCAGTTCTGCTCCAGGCAGTTGAAATCCACTGCCAGCTCTAGCAACAGTTACCAAGATAAATAAATACAGAGGGGGAAGCCTGGATCTCAGCCCTCTCCCTTTTGGGGATGGCGCTGAGGGAGACATGTCAGCCCCCTGGGGTGGTCTCCTTGGGGTGGGTGGAGTGGAGGTAGCCTACAAAGGACTCCTGGGATTGCTGCACACCACGGAGATGAGCACAGCCATTTGCTATGTGTAATTAAATTGAGCTAATTCCATGCTGTGACACAGAGCTAGAGAATCAGGGTTCTCAAAAAATATATATTGTTATCTTATCTCATTTGTGTAAATGTCATTATGGCACAGCTGAAATCGGAAGAAAGGACATTTTTGAGATGTTCCTGGTCTCTCTAAATGGGTTGCGTTTTGTTCCTTCAGCATTAAAGTCAGTCTAATGCCAAGGCCTCCAGGAGCTGATGTAGATGAAATGTTATACATTTATATAATCATTCCAGATGGGCAGGAAAGCGGTTTTTCTGGACAAATCTGAGAACTGAGCATGGAAGGCTGAGAGATCAGAGAGCATGAGCTCCCTGGGGCCCTGGCATCTCTGGTCATAAACCAGCTACAGGCATTCATCTGTCCAGGTTTGTCCCAGCCGGGAGCGTCTGAGAGAAACAGAGAAATCCACCCCAAGCAGCCAAGTGGCCCTTTTAGCCATTGTCCTTGAGTGGCTCTGGGAAGGTAGGCACCCTCAGAGAAGTGGCTGGGAAAGAGTCTGAGAAGAAAAAGAATGCCACGCAGTTCTTTCCAAGGTAAGGATAATGTGATTCTAACCAAGCTTTGGACATGCACTGTGAGAGGGGAATCTGGACAAAGTCAGTCAACTCTCAAAAAGTTTCAGGGAAAAGGCCCATGAAAACAAAAACAAGAGGGAGGACCTCCTTTCAGGGGACTGAGAACCTCCTGGGCCTTTTTATTCCCTGGGACCTGGGCAGGTATCCACAGCCTCACTGCCTCTCCTCATCCACCCCACCCTGGGCCTCGACCCCTCTCAGAAGGCTTTCTTCCCCACCTGCAACAACTCACTGTCTGACTGATGTATTATTCTCTGTGGGAAAAGCTACTGTACATGCTGGCGGGTTCCTTGCGGGCAGGGTTTGCCTGGGTCAGGCTTCCTAAGAGCTCAGCCCTTCCCCCTCCACCAGATCACCTCCGCACCTCCTGAGGGCCTCCCGTCCCTGGCTGCCTGTGCTCCGGGTCTCCACAGCGCCGCTGCTGCCCCCAGTGCTGGGAAGTTTGGAGGTCCCCTTTGTGCTGGTCTGTCTGTGAGAGATGAGTAAGCGGAGTGAGCGCAGTGGCCGCCCTGCAGTCCTTCACAGGAGCCACAATATGCTGATTTCTGGGATTGCTGCTGTATTGGAAAGATTGAAGGTGGATGTGGCTCTTAGGAGTGAATAAGCCAATAGGGAAATACCCCCAGCGTCCTGAGGTGACCCATCCTGAGGACCACACATGTCATATTGAAGATGTACTTAAATTCCTTCATGTGACCATGCCATCCCTTGCGATGGCCATGTACTTAGTCACATGGCCTGTCACCTGTCACCCTCCAACTCCTTCCTCCCCCTGTGCTGCCTGCCTGCTCTGCCAAGCACCAAGCCACTGGCCCCTCTGAGTCTGGATTTCACAGCAGCATACAACTTAGGACTGGACAGAACTTAAGAAAGTAATTCATCTTTCTGCTATGCTACTAATTTTAATTGCTTTCATATACATGTCCTCATTTCATCATCAAGACTGTGATCCTCCCTGTGCAGTGCACAGCAGGGACACTGAGGTCCGGGAGGTTAAGTGACTTGTTGGAGGTCATGCTGCTTCATGTCCTTTTGGAAGTTTCCAATCCTGGTGCTTCTTCTCCCATTTGTCTTTAGACAGCCCCAACCTCTGGTGGGAAGTGGACTGCATCACCCCTTGGTCTAGCCTTGTCCATCCTCCTGGAGGGGCCGCCGATGGCAGCTTTGTGCCATGGAGCCTCCAAGACTTGCAGGAAAGCAGCACTGGTTCTCCTGAGCCTTGAGTCTGCTGGGAGTCTTGGAGCCTTTGCCTAAATGCCCCCCTAAATAGCCAGTGTGTCCAAAAAGTCTGGAGGCAAGTAAGTCTACCTCCTAATGGTTGACTGATTTTCCATCAGAATACGCGGTATGCTTGGAGTGTTGCTCTCCTTAGCAAATGCAGAGTTCAGTGCAAAACCTCAAGGACTGCACCAATGCAGCATTTTATTAACCCTGCCCATGTGTCTGCAGAGCGCTGGCTCTGATGACTTGTGTCTCTGACTTACACTGAGTACTCATACCTTTATTATACTTCAGAAGAAGTGATCAAGGGGATTCATATGTACAAAAAGAAAGTGTTATTCATGTTTTCAGGTTTTATGGCCACTCTATAAATGCACCTTTGTAAAATATATGGTATTATGTGTATTTCTGATTCTATTTCTTTTCCACTCAACACTATGTTTTTAAGAGCTCTTCCTGTTGCTGTATACAGATGTTTTGTAGCTTCTAATATTGCACAGAATTCAACAGTATACATTCCAAATAGTTTCTTGTTTATTCTCATGGTAATAAACACTTAGATTCCTGAGCTTTCTCTGGGTATATACACTCAGACGTGCGACTGCTGTGTCAATGACATGGGCATACTTAATTTCACTATGTACTGGAGGGATGGCTGGGCCAGTTTACTGTTTCACCAGCAGTATATAAAGGTTTCTGTTTATTTTTTTCCCCATATTCTCACTCATTTGATGTAATCCACCCTAACTTTTCTCCCCAGTCTGATGAATGCTATCTTGTTTTCATTTATTTTTCTTGGATTTTGGACTTGTACATCTTTTCATATTTTTCCTAGCCATTTGGATTTCCCATTTGTACAGTGCCTGTTCATAATGCATTTCCAAACTTTTCTGTAGGATTTTCTGTTGCTTTTTCTTGTTGATTTCTAGAGATTTCAAGCATATGCTGGACATTAATCCCATGTCAGTTTTACAAATAGAAAATATTTTCTCCTAGTCAGTTACACATTAATTCATTCTGATTAAGGTATCTTTTAAGATAAAGAAATCTTTAATCCTATGTAGTAAAATATTTCAATTTTTTACATTACATTTTAATCGTTTGGGGTCTTGTTTAAGAAGTGCCTTTCTGCTCCTATATCATGGGAATATTGTCCTAGATTTTCTTCCATTAGCCTTATATCGTTTTCCCTCCCAAATTCAATGGTCTTTAATCCTTCTGGAATCAATTTTGATAAGTGATATAAATAGGAATTTATTTTTATTTTTCTGTATGGTGGGTCAGTTTTCTAACCAACACCTACTAAATAATCTGCCCTTCACCCATTAATTTACGGTGTTAACTTTATCATATATCAAATGCACACATATACACTGTTAAAAGAAAAACTGAAGCATATTAAAACTTCTAAGTTTCTTTGAGCAAAAATCTATTTGAACTGGGCAGCACTAAACTGGAAGGGTTGGTGCATTCTGCCATTAGGGGCCAAGGGAAAGAAGAGAAGGTACAGAAGCAAAGAAAAGAAATTCTTTGATTGGCTATGGCTTAAAGCCATTGGTCTGTCTATGATTAGTTGTCCCCAGCACTTCGATTCCATGACCTTAAGGCTTCCAGGTTTGGGTTTTGGTTTGCTTAGGAAGGGCCCCCCTCCCACCCCGTGGAGTTAGAGCCACCTTAATCTAAAGGCCTACTGGTTTAATTAACGTAACAACACACACACAGTTGGTTCTCATTATTTGTGGTAGTAATCTGCTGAGTTTGTGAGCAGTGCTAAGTTAGTACAGCACTGGTGAGCAGAAAACCACTGTTCCCAGGGGAAAGTCAAGGTTAAGCTTTTCTGAGCCTCTGTTCACATTTTCATCAACCAAATCACTCATAACCTGGTTTTATGTGTGTTCTGTTTAATGACACCTAATCTAACATGTATTTCTCACAAATAATTAATTTCATTGTCTTTGAATGATCTAAAACCAGGGGCTTTGGAGCCCACTAATGTTCTATAGGTTCATTTGCCAACATCCTTGTACAACAAGCAGCCTCATCAGCATCGAAAACCTGCTCTTCCTCATATAACACTTTTCCTGCATAATACTTACTAGGCATTTAAGAAATTCTTCTGCAGCCTCCTGATCAGCAGAACATACCCTTCTTGCAAGTTGAACATTTTTCATGCTGTCTTGCCTCTTGAAACTTGTGAGCAAGCCAGCACCAGCCAGGCAAGCTGGGTTTAGCATGGCTCCTGACCCTGGAAAACACAGATGCCAACTTCCTCCGTGTGCTCACGACAGCTGCCCATGATGCCCTTCGTGTCATAATCTCCAAGCAGCCGCAGGTACAGACTGGTGAGTGTCTTTCCACTTTTTCTGAATGTAGTGTACTGTTGATTCCTTAACATTGAACTCAAGGGCAATGGCACTGTAATGCAGGCCTGAAGGGAGCTTATCAAATACATGTATTTTCTTTGTAAGGCATATCACAGCTTTCTTGCTTAGGAACACTAGGCAGTGCTTCAGCATTGTTCTTGAGGGCCATTTTAAACATGGAAATCACCCAAAACAGCACAGACATGCGAAAAGCATGGCACTAAATAGACCATAACATAATGCCTGTTTCCAACATGAAAGCAGAAACGAGCAGGCAGAGTGTGGTGTTGTCTGTCTCTCTGGGAACGTGCAAATCCAGTGACTCAAAATTTTGACCACTCTGTGCTTGTTCCCAAATGACTGCAAACACCCTGTGAAATTGATGTTGGGGCCACAGATACATTTTAGTGAGTAGGCAGATTCATGAATATGGATTCCCCAGGTAGTAAGGATCAATTATATCTGTGTCTGATATATCTTTTCTGCTCCTTCTATTTCTCAACATGTAATTGTATTGCCACCAAATGTTTATTACTGTGGTTTGTGTCAATATCCCATAGGATGGTGTCTTGCCAATGGGTTTCAGCCCTGGGCAAGTTTGCTATGGATTCAATGTGACCAAAGAAATTGACAGCAAAGCGTTCTTTGGGGTGAAAGGGTTTATTACCTGGCTTGTTCTCCTGGTGGTAGGTTGAGCACTAGTGGTCTCTGCTTCCTTCCAGAGCACTGGGCTGAGCTCTCTATATAGTGCAATAATGGCTTATTGTCTAAAGGTATGGAAGTGGTAGCCTAGCAACAGGCCAGTTACATCATCAGGTGGTTTAAGTTCAGTGAGGATCCTGGCCATAGGAACCCCAACTTCCCCACAGATGGATTTCCAAACTCTTTGCTCTTCTTTTTCAAAATTGACTTTCTGATATGTGCATAATTTTTTCAGAAACATTTTATAGTACAATCTTTGAACCCCTCAAATAAACTAGCTGGAACTTTGATAGGCATTGCATTCAATTTATAGATTAATTAGAGAATAATTGACTTTATAATGTTAAGTCATCCATCTGTGAACATAGCGTACTCACCATTTATTTAGATTTTCTTTTGTATCAATTAATAATATTTATTAAATAATTATTTGTTAGATTAATTCCTAGGTGCATTATAGTTTTGTAACTATTGTGAATGGTATCTCATTTCCTATTTTATTTCTACATTGGCTAACATAGATAAAGAACAATGATGCCAATCTTTGTGAGTTGTATTTGGCCTTGAAATTTGGATGAACTCCCTGACAATGATTCATCTAACGGTCCTGTTGGGCTTTCCATGTGTGTTATCAAATCTGCAAGTAAAGTCAGTTTATCTCTTCTCTCCAAAGTCTGTTAGCTCTTGTTTTCTTTTCTTGTCTCATAGAAGTGGCCAGTACCTCCACTATATATTAAGTAGTAATGACGATGGTAGGCATTTCCAGTCTTTAAAGGAATATTTAGGTTTTCTATTATGTGAGATGTTTCAAACTGTAGGAAATAAATGTTTGTTGTTTATGCTACCCAATCTATGGTATTTTTGCTGTAGCAGCCTGAACTAAGACAGGCACTATGGGTGCATTCCACCAGATGTTCAAGGAAGAGATAATCCCTCTTGTATACTTGATTTTGAAATTGCAGATTTGATGACATACACGAACAGTTTGGGGGCTCAAGATCAGGGTGCTGGCATATTCCCTGTCTCCTTCCTGTTTCATAAACAGTTCTTTTCTTGCTCTAACTTCACATGGCAAAAGGGTAGTGAGAGAGCTCTGTGGCGTCTCCTTCATAAAGGCCTAATCCATTCATGAGGGCTCCCCTTCCTGACCAAATTACCTCTCCAAGGCACACCTCCTAATATATCACTTGGGAGTTAGGCTTCAACATATGAGTTCTGGGGGGACACAAACATGCAGTCCATAGCAATGTGCTTTGGGTCTGTGGACTTTTGGGAGCCTTTAATTTCCCTAATAATTATTAGTCTATTCAATATTTCTCTTTGTTCTTGTGCCATTTTTTTGTATTTATACTTCTTCCAGAAATTATTCATTTTGTATAGGTTTTCTACATTTGCTAAGGGAGAGTTTTTAGTAGTCTTATTATTGTTATATCTCTGCTGTGTCATAGTTTGTCCTCTCATTCAGCATTTATTTGATTTGAATCTCTTTTTTTTTCCTTGAAGAGTTGTGCCAAAGGTCTGCCTACCTTATTAGATAGATTCCTCTTCTAATTTGTTTCTACTGGCCAAAGCAGATCTAATGTTCTTTAGAAGTCAGCAAAACCTTTCCCACTTTTGTTAGTTCTTGTTCTCTTTTCAGTTTTCTTAGGGACTTTTCCAAACCAGATTAAGTTCTTGGAAGTCATATTAAAGGGTTTAAAGTATATATGTTAAATGAAATTTCATGTACTACATGATACAAAAAATATACCAGGTCCCTCATCTCAGAGAGATTAGGGTCTGGGGGAAATCAGTCTACTATCACATAATCACACAAGTGCAGAAATTATAACTGTGGTGAGTTCTGTGGAGCATGGAAAGGCTGTGAGAGGTGATACAAGAAGCATTGACCCAGATATGACAGGCAAGGAAGGTTTTTCTGAGTAAGTGATGAGTTAATCTGGTAAGAGGGGGAAGGGACAGCATTTCATATAGAGGGAACAGCATGAACAAAGGTCCTGTGGCAGGGAACCAGTGTGACCGAGTGAAGAGAAAGACTAAATAAGTACATTCAGGGATTCCTATAGTCAAGACTGAAACAGTGGGGTTGGCTGGTTTATATTTAGACAGAGAACTGTTGAGGAAAAGCCCTAGGTTACAAACTAAAAGGGGTATTCATTGAAGTTGGAAAAAACAAAAAGACAAATGGGAAGATATAAGTGTATTTATATTCTGAGAATAACTGCAAAGATATGTTTTAATAACTGAACACCCCCTCATGAAAACTCCTTTCTTACTTTAAGTACCAGAACAAATACTGTCTGTAGAAGAGTTTGAAATTGTTCCAACATTGATTTGAAATAATTAAAACATAAAATGTTGCAGTTTAAAACTAATTTTAATTTTAAATGATTCTTGGGTGAAGGGGTCAAAGGTACAGTTATAAATGCCAAGGGGATGTAGTGTACAGCATGGTGACTATAGTTAACACTGCAATGATTGCATATTTGACAGTCTTCATCACAAGAAAAAAAGATGATTCTTTGGGGTGATATAATCCAGGGGAACATGTTAGATCTGGAGTAAAATTTGTTCAACTTTTCCATCATCTAATATTGAGGACTAACATATTTTCAACTTATAAGATAGTATTTGCTTTTCATTTGAGTGAAAAGGTGCTGATTAGGAAATTTTCAAATTGGCAACAAGCAGCCTTTCCTAAAACCACCAACTCAGCAGCGATACATGATGACTTTGTGCCTTGATCTAGTGAAGAAGGGGTCTGCGTGCATTGGCACTTCTGTCTGCATCCTGCCATATATCAGTTGAAAGATAATCTCCACAAGCACTGAATAGCCCTTCAAGTGAAAAAACTTGAGATTTGCTTAAAGGATACAGAATTCAGCTGCCCCAAATGTGAGTGTGGGCCATAAATCTGAGCCAGAAACAAGCCAAGAAATTGAGAGGATGTGCTTTACAGCTTCGATTCCAAATAAGTTTATGTAAAATAATTTGTTCATCATAAAAGGGTTTTAGTAGATTCTTTCTTGTGATACTTACAAGCTAGAATGTTAAGCATGATGGAAACCTTATTATGACTATGGATTTAGTAAAGTGGTAAACAAATTGCCTTATTTATAAAACCTGAGATTTCTTCATTTGATTCTGCAGCATATGGAATGCTCTTTGTGTGGGGTAAACTGCAGAATTTCCAGAAACTTCCACTTGGCCTTAGTCCATTTACATATCAGTAGGTGTTTACCACTGCAGAGCCTCCTTATGATCTGGGGCAAGGGGTAGAAAGAACACAGCCATTCTCTCCTCCCCTCTGTTCCTGGTAGGTAATTGGCCTGGTCTCTGCCAGTCACCAAGGACCCACCAATGGAGTTCCTCTCTGAAGGGGCAGGCGGGAAGTAGCGAGTGCACCGTTGGGGGCAGAGTGAGAGCAGCAGCCAGAGGAGACGTATGGGACTGGGCCTAGCTAGCAGGTTTGTGTAAGCTGTGAGCAATAAAAAAGTTTCTCCCAAGCTATGCTTTCCTGGACTTATTTTGGTTTCACCAGTTTCATAGGGGATTTTCCCTGGGCCAGGAACACCCCTCCCCCTGGAACTACACCTTGGCAAATCATTACATAAGCAGCAAGCCTTTCTAATTGAAATGAGTGATTACCTTTGTCACTGTTCATCCCACTATGTCCTGGTGCAGAAACCCTCATAGCATCATCTGATAGAGGCAAGTACTCATAATCTGAAATACAGTTCCTCTACGGCCTTCCTTCCTGGTCTTGCCACCCTTCAGGCCGTTAGAGGAACCTCAAGGATGCATACAGTCTTTGTATTCTCCCCTGAAAGTGTTTGTGTGCCCTCCTGCCTCTGTAGTTTATGAAATGGTGCCTGGAAAGTCTTTTTTCTTTCTTTCATTTCAGCCTACCGAAGTCTTCGCAGTTCTTTCAGAATCAGTTCAGATGCATCATGCCTCCTGGAAGCTTTACCTGGCCTTCCTAATTATAATGTTGTAACATGAATCCTATAATCATATAGGGATTTGCTTCCTACTAGTCACGAAACAAAAGTAGCACCTTGAATACTCTGAAAGGCATTTAGTAAAGGCACTTGTTAATTTTTGTTCAGCTTAGCAGTTCCTAAATTTATTTGACTGTAGATTTCTTTTTTTACCCTAAGTAATACTCATTAATATCCTAAAGAGCACACTTTGAGAAATGTTTCCCTGTTCTCACATCCTTATTCATCCACATAGTCAATAAATATTTATTGACCTTCTACTAAGTGTAGAGAAAGATAAAAAATGACTCAGATTTAGTGCCTTCAGAGAAGCTTATAGTAGGGGAAATGAGACAGTAATGGTAGTCCAAGGTGAACTATGTAATGTGCCAGGAGAGAGGTACTGATAAGATCCTGTGAAACTCAGATAGAAATCCAGGGAATGTGTCAGTCTGGATCCCTTAAGAAGCAGTTTCCAAGACGGGTTAAATGTGCAAGGATTAGATTTGGAGGTGCCAGCTATGAGAAAATGGGGAGGAGGCTGAGAAGACTTGGGAAAGCCATCAAGCCACCATCCAAGCTTGATCCCGAGGGAAGGAAAGAGGGATTGAGGGCTGGATGGAACTGTGTGCAGCCCAAGGAAGATTTGGACAAGTCATTGGAAGTCCTTGAGCTAAAGCTGGCAACTGAGTCACCCTGTGCTTCCCAGCACTGGATTCCTGTCACACTCAGTCATTGCTAGAAGCAGCCTGTGGGCAATGTGCCCTCTGCACAAAACAGCAATGAAATCCAGAGTGAAGCCATGGGTTTGGAGGTAAATTCTACCCCTGTCGTTGCAGGCATATGCCGTGTTTTCCCAGGGCTGCAGTAGGGAGTCAGGGGAGATTTGGGGACTGGCCTCAGTGCTTGGCCTTGATGTAGTATTAGAGAGATGGGAGAGAAGAGTGTTTCAGGTAAGAGGAGAAAAAGCACAGAAGCAAGTAAGTGTGCAATTGTCTATGGAAAGCTGGGAGCATTTTATTTGTGGTTGAACTTGAGATACAGGGTAGCAGTTAAAGGTTATAAGTGTGGATTCTGGAGTCAGGCAATCTGGAGTAAAATCTCAGCTGCTCCCTTAACTTGGGTAAAGTCACTCAACATCTTTGTCCCACTTTCCTTATCTTTAAAATGGGAATAGTTATGGAATTTTATCATTCCAACAACCAATTCTCTGATTCTTTGAAACCAACTAGTTGTCCTATACTTCAGTTCTGACATTAATTACCTGGAGTTAGCATAGAGCCCAAAGTTAAGGGCTCAGTATTACTTAAGTGACTGTTCCTACTGAATACATCAGCTTCAAATGAGGTCCTCAGCTATCTGCACTTCTGCCCAGCTGGCTATACACTACACTCAGGGTTTTCCACATACCCGCCTCAGGTCCAGTAAGTCATTAGAATGCCTCACAGAACTCAGAACAGTGCTTGATTTACAACTGATAGTTTATTAGAAAGGATACAACTCAGGAACAGCCGAAGGGAGAGATGCATAGTACAAGGTATGGAGGTCGGGTGGGGTGCAGAGCTTCCATGTCTTCTTCGGGTGCAGTGCTCTCCCAACACATCGGCATGGTCACCAACTTATGAGTTCCCCAGGCCTCCCTGTTCAGGAGTTTTAACTGAGGCTTCATTACATAAGCACGACTGGTTACACCATTGGCGGCTGGTGATTGAACTCAGTCTCCAGATTCACTCTTCTCCCTGCAGGTCAGGGGCTGGGGCTGGAAGTTCCAACCCTGTAATTGTGTGGTCTTCTGGCAAGGCCAGCCTCTCCCTTGAGACTATCTAAGTGTCCACCTTAAATCACCTTGCTGGCATAAACACAGGTATGGCTGAAAGAGACTAGTTATGAATAGTAAAAGACACTCCAATCACTCAGGAGTAATGTAATATTTATATAAAAGCACAACACAAAATTTACCATCTTAACCATTTTTAAGCATACAGTTCAGCAGTATTAAGTACATTCACATTGTTGTGCAACCATTACATGCCATCCGTCCCCATAACTCTTTCATCTTATAAGCTGAAACTCTATACCCATTAAACAACTCCCCATTGCTCTCCTCCCTCCACTCACTGGCAATGGCCATTCTACCTTTTGTCTTAATGATTTTGATGACTCTAAGTCCCTCCTACAGATGGAATCATACAGTATTTGTCTTTTTGTGACTGGCTTATTTCACTTAGCATAATGACCTCAAGGTTCATCCAATAATGTAGCATATTGCAGAATTTCCTTTCTTTTAAAAACTAAATAATATTCCATCTTACATATGTACCACATTTTGCTTATCCATTCATCTGTTGATTCATCTTGGGTTGCTTCCATGTTTTAGCTATTGTGAATAATGCTACTATGAAAATGGGTGTGAATATCTCTGAGACCTTTCAGTACTTTGGGGTATTTGCCCATAAGTAGAATTATTGGGTCATATGGTAATTCTATGTTTAATTATTTTGAGGAAACATACTGTTTTTCATAGTGTTTATTACCATTTTACATTTTTACCTACAGTACACAAGGATTCTAATTTCTCTACATCCTTGCCAAACTTGTATTTTTTTTAAAGTAGTAGCCATCTTAATGGGTGGAAGGTGGTATCTCATTGTAGTTTGGATTTGCATTTCCCTAATGATTAGCAATGCTGAGCTTTTCATGTACTTATTAGCCATTCATATATCTTTGGAGAAATGTTTATTCAGTATTTGAATTGTGTTGTTTAGTTTTTGTTGTTTTCAGACTTCTCTATATACTCTGGATATTAATCTCTTATCAGAAATATGATTTGCAAATATTTTTTTCCCATTCTGTGGGTTGCCTTTTTAATCAGTTGTCTTTTGATGAACAAGAGTTTTAAAATGTTCATGAAGTCCAGTGGATGGTGACTGCTGATGGGGATAGGTTTCTTTTGAGGGTAATGAAAGTGCCCCGAATTAGACTGCGGTGACATTTACACAACTTAGCGAATGTTCTCATGTGGAACTACTCTGAGCTTGGCAGGAACTCTAGAAATCAGGTAGTGTAAGTCCTCTGACCTTTTTCTTCTTTTTCAAAGTTGTTTTGCCTACTTGAAGCCCTTTGCATTTCTGTATAAATGTAGAATAAGCCTGTCAGTTTCTACAATTATGTGGCTGGGATTTTTGCTAGAATTATAAATTTGGGGAGGCTTGGCTTCATAATGATATTGAGTCTTCTGATCTATAAGTATGGAATATTTTTTCATTTTCTTTGCATCTCTTCTTTCAGCAATGGTTTATTCAGTTTTTGCCCATGAACACAGGTTTTGCCCATATCTTGTTAAATTATCCCTAAGTATTCCATATTTTTTGATGATACTGTTTTCTCCTTATCTATTTTCTGAATGAGTTTGTATAGAATTGATACAATCACTTCATTAAACCTTTGGTAGAGTTCACCAGTGAAGCCATTTGGACTTGGAATTAACTGGAGAAATGTAATTTCTTTGACATTAGACTACAGGTTATCTGTTTCTTTTTTAGTAAGTACTGGTATTTTGGGTCTTTCAAGAAATGGGTCATTTTCCTCAAAGTTGTTAAATTCATTAGCATAAAGTTCATAATATTTCCTTTTAATTCTTTCACTCTGTGGCATCTGTAAGGATGTCTCCTCTCATCCTTGAGATTGCTAACTTGTGTCTTTTTTCTTTGATCTGACTAGAGTTTATCAATTTTATTAATCTTTTCAAAGAATCAGATTCTGATTTCATTAATTTATTTCATGGCTTTTCTGTCTTCTATGCCATTGATTTATTATTGCTTCCTTTATGCTTGGTTTGGTTTAATTTTATTCATTTTCTATTTTGTTAAGGTGGAAGCTTAGATCAAGTCCTCTGTTTTCTAATATAGAGCATTTAATGCTATACATTTTCTTATACACACAGCTTTTGCTGCACACAAGCTTTGGTATGTTGCATTTTCATTTAGTTCATATTTTACAATTGTAATTTTTTTATCCATAGGTTATTTAGAAACGTGTTATCTAACTCTCAATAAGTTGGGGGGATTTTCCAGATGCTATAGACTTAGTTTTAATTCTTTTGTAGTCAGGGAAAGCACTTTGTAATTCTTTTGAATTTGAAAGGTGTTTTATAGCCCATAATATAGTTTCTCCTCATGAATATCCCATGTGTTGTTGGTAAAAAAATGTTTTTTCTGCTGCTGTTGAATGCCATGTATTTGTTCACTAGAGCAGAGGAGCTTTTACATTTTCTTTAGGTTCAGAGTCCATATTGCGATTGTCCCAATACATCCTTTCATTGCTCTTAAGAGGAGAAATCTGTTCTAAGTTTACAATTTCATATTTTCAAGGTTAATTTGTTTGCACAGATTTGAAAAACCTCATGCACCTCCTTTTCTTTTTCACCATGTTATGAAATGTATAGTTTTTTTCTGATATTTTCTATTCATATTCTTTAAGGCCACGCTTGAGTTTAAATGTACATAGTATAAGCTATTTTTACATGAGATGTGATATAGGTCAGTTACGAGCATGAATTTTAGAGTTGGATAGATAGACCTATGTTCAAATCTTCATTTTGCTACTTAGTATGTATTTGTTCATGGCACATGGCCTTTATGTTTGTAAGGCTTTTGTGGATATTAATGTTGATAATAGTAGTGAAGCACCTGTGTACAGCACAATGGGGTAACATGGCATTGCTGTTATTATGGGACTTGAGTGAGTACTGGTTAGCGTTTGCACATTTTCCTCAGAACTTCTTCACTAAGGTCTAGATTCCTTTATTAGCCATTGATCCATATGTATCAAACACCGCGTTCTTTGAGCTTAGTATGAATGCCTCTAAGAAGGGTTACTTCCTCTGAGTACCTCATTGTATAGACAATGAGTTTGTTCATTGGACAGATGCTTTCAGTGACAGCAGAAATAGAGCAGCATGACATTAACAAGCACTAGGAATGTTAAGTCCTATAAGTGGAAATGTCCCCAAAAGAAAGAGAGCCTACGAGGATTGGTCCTGCCATGCCCACTGGATCCCATAGGCCTCGAATGCCTAGGTCATGTACAGGAGGTCAAGCACCACAGAGACACCCAGAAACCAACTCTCAAATCAGAATAGTAAGGCAACAGAAGAGGTATAATTTACAATTTGTCTATTATACCTAGTGTTTAATAGAACCTGAATAAGAAAATTATTAAATTGCTGAAATCATTTCACACACACACACACACACACACACACACACACACACACACACACACACATATATATTTTGGATTAGAAGCAAAAGAGTAGTATAAACATAGCTGAGCTCTGTTAACATGCAAATTACATTTTCATTCAACACAATTAGCTACACCTCCTGATAGGCACTCTGCTAGGCCCTGGGACAGGAGGGTGACTATGGCAGCCATGGGTTCCTGCTCCTAGTGGGGAAGAAATATACATAATTGCACAAGAGCTGTGACCAGAAAGGTCCAGGAGCCATGGGAGTACAGGGGAGAGGCACTGGAACCCAGGCGTCCCTCAAGTGCCCTGAGGTTGAAAGGTCATGGGGTCACAAGTGGAGTCTTTAGGAAAAAGAAGCAACATCAGTGGGGCCATTAGTCGTGAACTCCAATCTTCCCAGAAACATTTAGCCACAAGAAAGTCCATAATTTAGTGGTGAACATCTAAAACATTGTTACCCAAACTCAGCCCAAGATAACTCAAGTGCAGGGTGACAGTGTAATGCCCTATTTCTCAGAGTTTCCAAAGAAAATCTTGATAAGGAGTAGAAGAATGAGAGCAGGTCAGGCTTGTTGATGCATTTTATTGTGAGATGGGGAGTCTGGTAAAAAACTAGAAAATGACCATGGTGTAACAAGGAACTTAAAAATGAAGAATCAGATTGGTAACTTACATACATGGATACAGGAACAAATTGGCACAAAATGTTAAACATGGTTCCCAACACTGTTTATATAAGGTTATCTTAATTTGGCTTACTAAGGAAATGAGAGTTTTATGGTTAGGCTAATCTCTTAATAAAACTGCAGAGCATCATGCTATTAGTCACACAGTGAATTTCAAAATTTAAGTTTTATATTAAAAACTGGGTAAAGGTAAAATGACTTGATTGTAGTTGTAAAACTAATACATTCCCATTTAAATTCTGTTCTACAGTCCAAGGCAAGTATAAATGTTAACATAACACTGTTAAATCAAATCTCAATGCAAGAGAACCAATTGCATCTCTACTTTAAATCTTATCAACTTTCCAAATTTTCATACTAAAATATATTATTGTATTAATACAAACTACAGTATTATACACTACACTGTGTAATAAATAAAGAAATATAAAAATAAGACACATAAATATAAAAGTTTTCTAAAACTAAAAGTACATGTCAGTAAGAAGGGTATTAATACTGCCAGGTTTGAAGACATACAGTACAAAAATGTTGCGCAGATCTATAAACTAAAAGAAATAAAATAATACTGATAGGTAAAAATCAGCTAATGTTGTTAATAAACTGGGTCCATAATAACTAACATTTGGAAACAGTTATGAACCAAATAACAACGGCATGTCCATGTCTGAGATGTGAGTACATGGATAAAGCAGATTAGAAAATTTCCCTTGCATTTCTGTAGGGAAATTTTGAAAGTCAATTAGAGCAAAATGAATACTGAGGAATTAAAGGATGAAATGTCCCAGTGTTTTGGCTTCTCTGACAGAGTCAGTGGTTTTAAGTTTTATTTTGGAATTTTGATAGAACAGACAAATCAACAAATGCTAGTTATTGTGGGCCACACATTGAACGAAGGCGGGTCAGAGCCTTGAAAATACTGACAGACGGCGCTTACAGCACACAGGTCTTGCTTAAGGCCAGAGGGGATACAAAGCTTCATATTATATCCTTCATATCTGTTACCACATACTCAAACACGATTACAAACACTGATTCTGACGACTCTGCTACCCTCACCAGTATTAACACTGTTAGTCCCTGCAATCAGAACTCACTGACAATCTTTTGAACTCCATTTTAAAACACATGAGTAAGAAACTTCAGTTCTTCTATTGGCTGCTTTCTTAAGGCTAACAATACACTTGAAATGATAATACACTCTACTATGACATCTAAATATTAGAAATCACTACCTCCTAGGTTGGATTTATAAAAGGTAGTGAGCACGGTTTGGAACTGCATTATACTTCTTTGTGAAGGGAATTTTGTAGTGCAGAAGTTCTCACATTTAAAAAAAACATAAAATACTGAAGTGGATTTAGCATATGTTTACCAATAAAAAATTATAAAATTTCTCCCAATTGTACAGCTTAAGAATAAACCAACATAAGAGTGATAATTAATACTGATAAAATGAAACAATGCCAGATTCTTATCTAATTAATCTTCCTTTAACCTGTTCAATCTTTGCTTTCTGAGTCATTAAAGTTTTCTAATCTGCTTCATGTTACAAACTTGTTCCTAACTTTGAAAAATGCATGAAAAATTACTAGGTCAGGCACACCCGGATTTTGTGTGTGTGTGTGTGTGTGTGTGTGTGTTGTTTTTTTTTGGATTTTGTATTTTTTTAATTTTTACTTTACACAGTAGTGAACAGGAATCACAGTATACAGGTTACTGTGTTTCCGTGAAAAGCATGTATAATATAGAAGAAACTTCATTACCAATTAGAATTTATTTTCCTTCTAGAAAAACAATCAGGCTTCATTTGTTTTCTCTTCAGACACTTGCTCACTATTCTCATTTACTTTTTGCTCTAAGCTGCTCGCTTGGTTTACAGCTCCATCCCCCTCTGTCAGACCTTCCGAATTTGCTCCTTCTCCCTCATTCCCCGCCTCCTCGGCCTCCTCAGCCTCCTCCTCCTCAGCCTCCTCCTCCTCGTCCTCCTCCTCCCCTTGCGGTTTCTCACATTCTTTTTCTTCCTGAAGTTCTTCCATCTCCTTTGCCTCTTCCTCCTCTTCCTCCTTTTCACTGTCTTCATCCTCTTCCCTTACCAAACTCTCTCTCTCATCTGAGTCGACCTGCGAGGGAGAGGCCCTGGCCCCCGCGACCTCGCCTGCCAGCACCCCGGGGCCAGCCTCCTCCTGCTCTGGGCTGTCATGCTCTTCTGCTTCTCTTTTGCAGTAGGAATAGCGGTGATTCATGTGTTGAGAGTAAGACCCAGAGTGTGAGAAACGCTTCCCACATTTATCACATTGATAGGGCTTTTCTCCAGAATGCAATCGCATGTGTTCGATCAAGTGATGTTTGTGTTTAAATGCCTTTTTACAGATTCCACACTCGTGAGGTCTTTTACCTGCAAAAGAACACAGCTATGAAATAAAATGGTGGTATTAAACAAATAAAATCCCTGTAAGTCTTTTGGGTGTACTTCAGTTTGTAGGAAGGGTCATTGATTCAATTTTCAAACATTGTCAGGTTCATCAACATACCTGTGTGCTCATATTTATGTCTCAATAATGAGCTACTCTTCTGGAATATCTTATCACACAAATCACAAGCATACATTCCGTTTTCTGTCTTTCGCATTTTCTTTTTGGGTGGAGTAGAATCAGAGTCATTCTGATCCTCTACATTAGATACTCCTTCTGAGCTAGTGTCTTGCCTTTCATCCTAAAGGAAAAAAAGGGGTAAGAAATTTTAGAATTGAATGGTAAACAAGAGACGTACATGAAATCATGGGTCAGAGAGCTGCGTTGATCCATACTTCCACCGACCTGGCCAAAGTGAGTGTGCCACTCTGTCGCTGAGGATGGTGCCGACACTGAGCGGGGGAGAGGGTGAAGGGGTTAGACAAAAGGCAGGTATGTTGGCTACTGAGAGCAGTATCGTCATGACTATAACAAGAACATATGGTCAACTGGTACCGAAAAGAGAGGCACCAAAGACAAAGAATGTAAGATGTGTAGTAACAAAATTCACTGAGTTCCAAATGAGTCATTACTTAATAAGAAACCTGCAGAAAATTTTAACTTAACAATTTGCTAGGTAATCACTAATTTCTAACTGCTTCATTATGCTTCATTTTCTCACTCTGGGTTTCACTAAGCAAAAAATTAAGATTCTATTTTTTAAAGGCAGTCTTTCAACTGTATCCTCCAGAATGAGAGAGATTTTTTTGCTCTACCACTTTTCAAAGAAGCAAGATGGCAAAATAATGCAGGAGGCTCAGTATTGTTAAACAAGAATAGTTGCCAGGCAAAATGAATCTTTGGCACTTCAGGGGAATAAACACATTTCCGGCAGCCTCAGGGAGAAGATTTTGGGCAGGAGGCTCTTGTGTAGGTAAACACTGTTCTGTGGTTGAATTGGGCTCCTTAAGTCTTTCCTAAAGTCTTCTATTCTACTGTCTCTAAAACCACAAGTTTTCTAAAAGTCTAAAGGTTTTCACAGCATTTCTGACAGCTTTTAAGGCAGGAGAGATGCCACCATTTGTCTGGATCATTTTGAGCTGCCACTAGGTGTTAAAGTAACTTGACTCTACTTTCACTGCAGTTTGATCTGGTCACATGACTGAATGAAATGTTAGTGGTTTATTATTCAAAGGTGTGCACAGTACCCTATATGTTAAAAAGTTAGTTATGAGTTCACTGGTCATGTGAGAATTTTTTTCAAGAGTAATCATATAATCACAAGAAACCCAATTGGTAGTGACATTAAAAAGAAGCAAATATACATTTGAACAGGACATTGTAATTATTTTAGCTGCACCTACTTATAACTAATATTTGAATTAAGGGATCAAATTTATTTCTAGCATTCCTTCTGATTGAATCACAGATTGATGGAAGACATGGGGAGACATCAAGGTTAGTGACACAAAGTCTAGACAATGAGACGTAATAATCACACAAAATGGTTCTATCCAAAACTACCATGGATTTTGGGAGAGAGTTTAAAGAGTAAAATGCATAGATTCATAACCATATTTCCTCATATATATTAATTATGACTTAATTATGACTGACACTGTTTTAGTTTAGAGCTCATAAAATGATCAGTAAATTTACTAGATGAATTCTTATATTCTTGTTTAATGAAAGCCTTTTATAAAAACAGGTGTTAACACATTTTAGTGATAAGTAAGTTTTCTGTGAATGGGGACATATTTTCATTTATTAATGATCATAGTCCAGGAAGAAACTATTCCTGATTTTGGGAATGTAACTATAAAAACAGAAATCCAATTAGTTAGTATTCCAATTTTTCCTGTCTGTTTTTAGTTTCAAAGAATCAAGTCTCTAGTTGAGACTCAGCATTTTTCACAGTAGAATAACACTTTAAACTTTAGTTAATCACTATACAAAGTAAACAACTGAGACATGATGCCACAAAACTTAAAGCAAACATGGATCTCTTTCCTTTAAAAAATGACCAGTTTGTAACCACCTACTTGGGTCTATAGTGACTGATTTTCATTGGAAAATTTTCACTGAAATAAGTCAAAGTAGCATGTTGCCAAACAAGTTCAGGAGAGCAACCTTAAAAAAATTTTTTTTTTTACCTGATTTCCATTTGGCTGGATCGCTTTCAAGGGCTGTTCCTGGACTGCAGGGCTGACTGTAGTTGAGTATGTGTAAGCCACCTGGGGAATCAGAATAGTCTGCTTATTGGCAGCTAGTGCTCGCAAGCATGGAACACTGTTCTGGTCAGCAATGGCCACAATAGTGGGTAACTGGGCAGTGACTGTAGGTATAGCAATATTTATGGGGTTGGCACTTGGTGGGATTACATTTACAATTGGTTCTGAGTCTGTAACACAACTGTCCTTTTGTGGCTCCTTTTTTGAGCAAGACAAGTTCAAAGGTTCTTCCTGGACAGAATAAACACTGTTCTGGTAAACACTAGTGATGGTTGACCTTTCCAATAATTCTCCCTGTTGCTTTGGTAGTGAAAGATCAAGAGGCTCTGCTTGTGGCTCTTCATGTGCGCTTTCTGCTGTGTACAAGTGACCCTGTGTATTTCTGGAAGAGGAAAGGTTTAGAGGTGATGGGGATGATGTAGTACTTCTGGAACCATTGGCAGTTAATCCTACTGGTAGAACTGGAGAGTCATTCATCTTCAGAGGACTTTGTAGACTTATTGTGCTGTCCTGGGGTTCATTTGCATTTGACGATTGAGGCTGATCATCATTCTTTGCAGGGATATTTCCCTTGCCTGGTTCTGGAGAAGATGGTTCAGAAGACTGCACTGAAATCTGTCCAGCTTGCATCTTTTCAAACCATTTTTTTACTACATCCAGTGGCAGGTTTACTGAATCAGCAATCTTTGAGAGCTCTTCTGCACTCGGCTGTGCGTTCAAAGCATAGTAAGCTTTTAGAAGAGACAACAGGTTCTTTAAAGGTGGCTGACTGGGAGACAAACTGCCGTCTCCAGAACTTGATGAAGCAGAGGGCTCAGGGTTCTCGGCTTCTGGTGCAGGGAGTGGAGGAGGCTGAGCCGGCTGCTTCAGATCATAGTGCTTCAACTCTGGAAGTGCGCTGATATCTCCTGGACATTCGTCACACAGGAGGCAAGTGCTGTCATTCACTTCTTCAAAGCTTTTGTCCTTCTCAGATTTAACAGTAAGATCTTCTGGTAATTTTTCACTTTTGCAACTGTTTGTGGGGACAGGGTTTTCTTTTTTTAAATTTTGAGGAACAACTTGAAGTTGGCTAGGCTGCTCAAGACTGTAGTTAATGATGATTTTGGTTGTTCCATCTTGATCAACCAAAGGAAGACTGATGGCTGAAATAACAGAATGGCCACCTTGCTGGATGGATGAAGCATTGATTGTTTCTTGTTCTTTGGATGCAAGATTGGCTTGATTATTCTCCAAAACTTGCCTTATTACATTACCATCTACTGCCACTTTAAGTACATTCTGAATATCACTTAAATTGATACTTATGGGAGACACCAAGCCGACTGTAGGCAGAACAACAGCTTGCACCACACCCTGAGGAGAACTGGTTGCCTGTAACGGGCCACCACCACTGAACACCCCATTTTGCAAAGGGGTTGAACAGTTGATTCCTGAAGCAACCACTATGGGTTTGAATTCATAATCCACAGGTTCGGTTTTAATTTGGTTTATAGAAAGTTGTTCTTGAAGGGGTTTATTTTCTATCTTTTGCCTTATCTGTGGACGTGTGGGACTGCCTGGTGATGCCGACAGAGACGGTGAGGAACACTGAGACGTCTTGAGTCCTGTTCTTGGTCGCCCATTCACAGGCATCAAGCTGATACATTTCTTACTGCTTATGTGTGAGCTATAGGAACCAGAATGGGAAAAACGTTTCTTGCAGTTTGGGCATTCATATGGCTTCTCTCCTAAATAAAAAACAATCATATTCACTGAATTATTACATAAAGTTGTCTGTATCCACATTTTCCCTAAAACAAGCAATATCAACCTATAATTATGTAATATCATGTATACTGTGATATAATTTTATTTAGAATCATTTTAAGTTCAAAACCTACATAAATGTTATAAACACTAGTAAAACATTAATCTGCAGGACATGTGCTCACCTATAAGGGAACCCATCTCAGCATATGTATATCATATTTCTGGCTCACCTTTAGAATTTCAAATAATTCTCAACTTCCAAAAATAATTACATCCTACTCTTTTAAGTAACTTTTTTCTTATTCTAATTCACCAACCTGTGTAATTTCCTGTATTTCACTACATTTAACCATCTTTAGGAGAAATTAACACTGGAAGGGAAGAAAAGTAAGTAAAATCTTCCTGTAAGACTTAACAAGTATGAATATCTATCCTTGATTGTATGAATCACATGAATGTCTATCTTTCCCATATCACTAAGGTTTCGTTGAGAAGATCTTTCTCAATGGGAAGAAAACTTTAGATAAAAGGTATTGCTGTAAGCCCCAGCTTATTAAACTGGGATGTATGTACTCCCGGAGATGTGGGCAATGCTCTAATGGCTGTGCAAAGCTTCCTGAAATTTGAATTTTAGTGACAGTGCTTATGGTAACTTAAACATTATTTTTCTATTAGAACAGATTATTCTATGGAGAAAAATGCAACATTTGTGTGAATTGTTAGGGAAAAAACAACAATGTCAAAGAAGCTTCTTGTTTATAGAAGCTTCCTTCAAGTTACTTCCCTAGACCTATCCAAGGCTTTATTCTTCTTGGCCAACAGGAGTTCTTTGGTAGAAAATTTTGAAAAACATGGATCTAAATGAAATTTTTCATACAATCCTACATTTTTTACTCTGATTTTAATTTATAATTATATAGTTCCTTAATCTGTAATTTATAAGTTACTGAACATCAGTTTCAATAAGGAAGGAACTGCTGGTCATTGTTTGCCATTATAGTCCGTGTCACAGAGAGGCTCATGAAAACTTTTTTAGATGAATGAATGGCTGATTGTAGAATTATGACATGGGATCCTGACTTACCTACCTACTCAGTATCAAAATAAAACTATTTCTCTCCTCCTTTCTTTTTAAGAATTAAAATAAAAGCAGTGAGAAAGTCAATGTGAGCTCTGCTATAAAGTTTAAGAAAAGTGAGTTACATTTTCTCAGAAATATGATTACTTGAAGATCAGATATTAGAATTGAAAAGGATCTAAGAAGCCCTCTGGTACAGCTTCCTTCTTAATGAAGAGCTCATTTTTTAATCATTGACTTTGATGAGTTTCTACTGAAGCTGCTTTATTAACAGGAGGTTATTACCTGCTGGACAGCACCATGGAGGATGGTCTAGCCTGGTTCTGCTGCGTATCATGGATTCGGGTTCAAATCCTGGCTCTGTCACATACAATTTTCACCTTGCTTTTTTTGGTGTGTAAATAAATGTGTATGTATCAGTCCTTACTGGACTACTGTAGCGGCTAGATGAGATGATACAGCATAACTCCTTTTGTGGTTTCAATAAATGCGATTTTTCTAGGAAGCAATTCTGCTGAGAGAGAGGTTGAATATAAAGCCCAAGTCGGCTTGTCATAATGCCAACATCCCTGTCCTGGTTTGCTCTTCTGATGCCACACAGAGCAAGTCCAAGTTTCCTTCTACAAGCCAGACTTTCAAGTTGATGAAGTGCTATCATGTGTATCCTCAAACTTCCCTTGGGTTGGTTGAATGGATCCAGGTCCTTCAAACAATCCTCCAAGGTATGGTTTTCAGAACCCTTACTCACCTGTAAACTCACCTTGGGAAATTCACCAGTGTACCAATAGCTTTCCAATGGGTGCCTGGGATATGATTCAATACTCAAACTGCATCAGACAAAAAGCATTGGACAAAAATTCTCGCATGTCTATATTTTAACATTTTTAATTATTTGATTATATTTTTAGAGGAGCTACACACTTGTTCTCTTGCTAGAGACACTATGAAAATTGGCATCTCTATACAGATTATTTTTATTTTTACAAACAGGGAGATAAATGGGTAAGGCAATTGCTTTGAAGTCAGGATGCCTTTATCAGAGCCCTGGCTTTGCCATGTAGTAGTTGAGTGACTTTGGACAAGTTAATTAATTAAGCTCTCTGAGCCTCCATGTTCTCATCAGTAAAAAAGGGAGGAAACAATAGCATCTGCCTCACAGGGCTTGGGGAGGGCTATGTGAGTTAATGCATCAGATAACTAGAGCGTAGTCATACTTAGCTAAGTTGTCCAAATACAAAGCTAGTTGTCATTGCTGTTGTTGGGAATTACCCTGATATTTTATCATCAACAGGAAGGAAGTCTGCAGAACACCTTTTCTAATGGCAAATCCACTGTGTTTGTTAGAAAATAACTTCATGGCTTTATGGTTTATAGGTAATGTACATCACCCTGGCTGATCTATCTAGGTTGGTGTTCACAAGTACTAAACCCTGGCGGCTACATCAGGAAGTTTTGACTGCACAAAGACAAATGTACTGTGAAGACTGACATTTTTTTGGTAATGGTGAGGTGGGTTGTTTGGCTGCATCAGATGTAAAAATTTTCCCAGCTAAAATTACTAAGGCTATGGAACAAACCAAAGCTATTTTCTGGGGAGGAGCACAACCCACGAGCATGTGCTCTTGTGTCTCACCTCTGAGCGTTAGTGTGGTGCCATGCTCCTCATCTGAGCTCAACTCCCACGGGCAGAGTGCAGATGGGGGCCAAACGCATGAATATGCACAGGGCTCATTTTAATGGCATTAGAAGACAGCCACAATCCAGGTAGTTTTAGGGAGTACACTTGAGGACCCAGATCCTTAATAGCTTTTAAAAATTCAGCTGAGAAAAAAATTAGAGAGGCTCCAGAAGGGTATGCAGCTCATCATTTTTAGGTTCTCTAAACAGCACTTTCCAAACTGTCTGTGGTGAAGGACCTTTTGTTTTGTTTGTATTTTGTTTTAAATTCCTAATCTACTGTGGACAATATTGTGTAAAAGAAACTGAAATTGTCAGAGCATTGTCTTGGTATAATAGTTTCTAAATCCTTATTCTCAAGTTCTGCATTTTTCTCTTCAGAACCAGTCACAAAAACTTTGTGGTGCGGCACCATGCGGGGATGACACTGAGCAGCTGTGTTCGGGAACCCCCTCTTGGAATAAACCAGACCATGAGCCAGATACTTCAACTGTAGCCATGTGGCCACCATAAAGAAATACTTTTTCTAAATTGTATTTGATGACATATTGCTGGCCTGTACTGAACAATCTCATTTCAAAAAGAAAGCCCTATCAGTTCCTCTGGTGTATTATTTTCAGAATATTTTGAGGATGATATAAATTGTGTTTTGATCTTTCCTCTTCATGATGCTCTAAGGGAAACCTTTCTCTGTGCCCTTAGTCTCAGGGAGAACTGACTCTTGTTACTCACAGACACTGGGTCTTGGGTACTTTTCATACTTCCAAACAAGCCATATAGTCTAATTTGTGCTCCACTTCCAGCATATACATGGATTTCATAGCCCCCTTTTATCCATGTTTACTTCATGCCTGTTTCACTTAACTTTATTTTCCTTATGTATTTTTAAGTTAAAATTTCTTGCTATATTAAAGGTATACAAGCCTCATATTAAATAATTTTGAGAAAATATAAATATACAATGAAAGGACAGTGCAGAGTCTAGTGGGAACTGTGTGCTCTATGATGTGGCCTAAATTTGTATTAGGTATTTAAACAGCAGCAGCATATGGTTATCATGGATGAAGTTTTTTACCACCCAGACTCTGAAAATTTTTCTGTAAGTACTGTGAACAGTAGCTCCCTACTTACTACTTGACTGCACCTGATTTTTGAACATCAATGCAGGATTTTGTGATTAAATAGCAACCTCTTGTTTCTAGACCTGTATTTTAATCTGTGGTATGATCTGTGGTTTTCCTTTCTGTATCATCTACAGATCGGACAAATCCTCCTATATAACTGCAATAGGACCATATGAGATTCATTTTGTACACGAATCTTACTCTAAGCTTTATTTCCCTTCCTGTACCTCAATTGCAACATTAAAAAAACTCTCTTGAATTACCTGTATTTCTTATCAACAACCTCAAATCAGCTCTAGTAAGAAATTATATTTATATTATTGATGAAAATTGATAGCATAGGAGCTAAGAAATAAGATCTTGTGGCAGGCTGCAAAAGACAACTTCTACTTTCCAGAAACATTAATGTGTTAAAGTAAATAACTGTTTTTGTAAGAATCTTGGTTTCAGCATTTTTAAGTAGTAACTTTAACACTATTTAGAATTCAAGGAGCAATACAGTAAAACTTCTAGAAATGCAGTTCCAAAATAAAACAGGTATCACCAACCACCCCTCACAAAGTCACCCAACTATACTCTTTTTGTAGCATGATGTTTGTAAAATGTAACTAGAATGTCAGTACAATAATGCAGACAAAATAAGGAATGTACACTCGTAATTTCCCACTAATAAGTGGGAGTGAGCTAATAGTTCTTCTCAGTACAATTATTTAAATCTAAAATAACATATCACAGTTAATCAGGGGATGAACACATTTCATAGTACACTGTGGGATGTTACTGAGTTTTCTTTCTAGCTTTTGTTCAAGTAAAGCCTCTAAAGAAATCCAAATATAGCTGTTTTTGTTGATAAGTTTCTAAAATAGACATATTATTTTTTTAACACATAACAATATTCATTTTTTAAAATGGTGCAGAATAGAAAATGACATGGACTAGAAAGGTGAAATGATGGGTGAACACATTTTCCTTTGCAATTGTCATTACTGCTGCCCGCTCTTGCTGGCTCCACATCATTCTTCACCATTTCCTATGTGGGGTTACAGTCTCTGTGTAAAGCATATCATCATCTCCTTATTTTCTTGTGCAAAATCCAATTTCTGTATCTCTTTTCATTCCCTTGTTAATTAAGCAAAAGAGGCAACAAAATTGAGATTCACTGGAAAGCTAACGTAGGTTGTACTTCTTGTTAGGACATGCTATATTCTGAATAGGAAATTTGGAATATCATCTTATATTATCTTTATATACTTAAGGCTGAGATTAAGACTCCAATAAAATACTACTTATAAGCACAAACTTCCTCCAGATCAATCTGTATCCTAAAAGAAAAGCAAGAAGTTTCTCATCCTGTGTGTAGATCACCTGTTGCAGATTAATTTATTACTATATATGTGATGATATTCAAGGTGTGAAAGAAAATAAGTATTTACCACTGTGGATTCTTAAGTGCTCTTTTAGATGGTGTTTGTATTTGAAAGCTTTTCCACATTCAGTGCACTTGAATTTACGATTACCGCCAGACTGTGTCACATGTCTCTGAAAGAAAGAATTGGTATTTTAATTATAAGGCAAAAAAGCTTAAAATACAAAGAACATTCAATGTGTTAAAAGTAATATTTTGGTGATTTTTTTTGATTCCCTAAAGGCCTCAAATTTTAGCACTCACAAAAATCTAACACTTCCAATACTACCAAAGTGGAGGGTGACAGCAGGAACAGAATTTTGACACAAAGATCTCCACTTTTTAACTTAAGGTATCAGTATCACACTTTATTAAACAATACAGTATTTAGCACAAATAAGTTAATATATGCTTTATTAGAAACTAGAGAGGATTTTGTCTGTACTCAAGTTACAGATAAAGGAAACTGACATTAAGAACAGCCAGTTACTTGTCTAAAGCACAGGTACTACATAGAAGAACAAGATCTCCTGAATAGAAGGAAAGGCCTAGCTTTTTCCAGTGCTTTCTCCTATCTTATGTGTTTGATATTTCCAAAATATACTTTAATCTGATGATTTCAAAAATTACTCACAACTTTTTTAGCCAAATATGGATTATAATAGCTTTCTGTCCAAAATATAAAATTCCCATTTTTATATATTTCAAATATATTCTGCAATCTTAGTTCAATCGTACAGAAGCACTACTAGAACTGAACTGTACTGAAACCTCTGAAGGGCCCCCATGAGCCCCGACCATAGACTCTGAGTCTGTATAGACTCTCTGCTCCAAGAGCACAGCCCTGCGTGCCCAGGTGCCCTCTTCACCAGATCCTACTTGAAGTTCAGGCCTGTCTTTCCATGAGTTTCACATACTGACTGCTCTTTTCTTCAATTTTATGAACCAGTTTCCTTGCTTTGGTTCATAATATTTCTCACTTCTTGACTATGTTTCTTAATGATGACTGTTAAGACTAATTCAACCTTTAACAGTTTAACCCAATTACTACTTGCTTGATGCTCACCCTTGCTGGAATCCTCTTTTGTCTTTCATATAGGAAGGTAAGAGAATAGTACTTACTTGGTATCAGGCCCTACTTCACCCAGACCCATGGCTATAAGTACCAAGTGTATGGTGACAATCCCAAATTTATATCTCTAGGCTTCTCCCCTTAGCTGCAGATTCTTATAGCTGACTGCTGCCTTGACATTACCAGTTGGAAAACAATAGGCATCTGAAACTTAACATGATTAACACTGAACTCTTAATTTCTCTGCTGATAATCAGCTCCTCTACGGTTTCCCATCTTTGGGAATAACATTCTCATTTGATTTCTGCACAGTCCCTGAGCTTTGGGGTACTCCTTGATCCCTCTTTCTCTTACACTCCTACCCACCCCACCAACAAACCATCTGAATATATTCTGAGTCTGACATTCCTCCTGCGTCGTGCCTGCCAGCACTGTCTCTGGCCTGAGTTACAGCGACAGCTCCTGGTCTCCCTGCTTTCCTTTGTGTCATTTTTGATCTACTCCACCCAATAGCCAGTGTTCCTTTCAAAATAAAATAAAAAATAAAGATATAATTCAATTCAAAGGCTTTCATATCACACTTCAAAACAAAGTCAAAAGTCTTTATCACAGCCTATCCAAGGGGGTCTATCATCTGCCCCCAGTGCCTCCCTAGCCTTACTTATCTTTGTCCCTTTTATTCACACTGGTCTCCGAGCTGTTCTTTGGTGACCTGTGCAGGCTGCTGCCTCCAGGTCTCTGCTCTCATTGCGTAATGCCTTCCCCAGCCTTCCATGACTGGCTCTTTCCTGTCCTTCAGGTCTAGCTACAAACCTATATCCCCTATGTTCAGGGACTCTGCTCAACTTTTTCACTATTGTGCCTTCAACACCAAGATCAGGGCCTGACACATAATGGAAACTCAGATACACGCTGAATGAACATACTTATAAGACATGGCACGCCATCTTGGAGGTGTGCATGGTTTTCAAAATCAGCTTCTTGGTGACTGAAGCTGTGTCTAAGGCCTCCAAGTGTGTTCCTCACAGTGCTGGTCTGTACCCTCATAGCTGCTCCTTCCTGCCCTTTGTCTGTCCACGTACTTCCTTTATGGAGTCTACTAGTAGCCTTGGCACCTATCAGAAGAAGCATCACAGAAGTGCCTTTTGTGCTTCTCAGTGACCCTGTGATTGTTTCTGTCCTGGCATCGCCTACTTTCTCCACCAGTGCTTCCTGTCCCTAGAGAGCCTTCCCTTGATAAGCGCCCTTGGTACACAGAGGACAGGGGGCAGCAGCAGCAGGATGGGTCTGCTCCCGAAATTTCATGTGAGCCGGCTCTTTTCCCAAGGATGGTCCAGTCTGTGGGCATGTTGGGGGTCGGAGATGGGAAAGCATCCCCCGGGGATGGTCCTCCAAGACTCGCGTGGGGCAGCCAGGACATAGACAACATTGGTCCTGAGCAGCTACTTTCTCCACCAGTTCTTTCCTTTGGCGCTGTCTCCCATCTCCAGCTTTCCTTCACAGAACTAACTGGTAACCTATCAGAGGAAATCTTGGTCCTCAACTCTGATTGCCACCCTCTCCCAACCTTATCTCCCGCCCTGACCCTGCACCATCATTCTGTTTGTGCTGTGATTTTGTTTGGTTTAGCCATCTTCCTAGCCAAGGGTCTGACTTCTCTGTGGGGTATGTGACTCATATTAGGTGCACACACAGGGCAGAGTTCTTATAGATTCAGGCACAGAGACATCACAGCTTTTGATAGAAGAAACTGGACATATGCTCCAACTGTAACATACAGCCTTAAAATACCCTGTGCAGTTGGACAGTTATTTGATTTTTAAAATTAGAACTAAACTGATATGTTATCAGGATTTAATAAAATGACAATTGAGAGTTGTCTTTGACTTTAACTTATGAATAGAGGCAACAGTTTAAATATAACTTATACCTACAGAACATTCTACATACCTACAGGGTTCATACTTCTAGAAATTGAGGCATAGGAGTAGAATAAACCATATGAAAATTAAGTCTTTAAACTAAAAATGGTTTAGAATTTAAACCTTAGATCCTCAGAGGAAGCAACTTCCCTTACTAGAGAAAAAAACACACAATAGCTTATACTGAGAATAAGTAGAGTCATCTTTGGTTTACAGAAAATTAAATTTTATTATCATTATTTGATTTTTTTCTCAATTGGGTCAATACTAAGTCATATGGTTTATGCAAACAATTATGATTTTTCCCATACTGAACATTTTAGTAGAATGCATTTTGAACTCATGTTCTAAACTTAAGAGAAATATCTGTTATAATATAAACAAAATAATTAAATCAATATGAAAGGGATCTTATCTAAAAAAGGAAAAAAACCTTGAGTTTACCTCTATAATGTTCAATGTGCTTTTAACTCAGAAATGACCAGATAATACAAATAAATAATCACTAATTTTTATAAGGCTATATAGCCAAGACACTGTTTAAGTACATTAAAAAAAAATTAAATATATTAAAACTCTTGACTTCTTAGGAGGGCTGAGGATCCAAATTTGAGAGTGTACTGTCAGTCATTTCACTTACTTGATCTCTTCCTGATTTATGTGATGTCATGTGACGTTCAAGTTGAGTTCTGTATGCAAAGGTGTAACTGCACAGGGAGCAACTAAAGTTATCTTCGTTCTTTTCATGGCGATATTTAATGTGTTCTTTCAGAGAGGTAAAGCGCTTATAGCCTCTATCACAATATGGGCAGGTGAGTAACTGAGAAAATGCATCTGGTGTTCCTGTAAAAGATAAATCAGATATTTTGAATTTAAAACATTCAAAAAATAGTATCAAAGCTACCACTGGATCCCTGTGCTGTGTGTACTTTATATTTGATCCTCAAAATAATACAATGATCCTCCTCACTACATTATAAAGGAAAAAACATAAGGCTTAGAAAGATAAGATAACTTAAAAGTCACACAGCCAGTAAATGACAAGAGTCAGGATTCAAATGTGTGCTGTCTGACTCAAAAGTCCCATTTCTTTTTTACTAAACCATAATTCTTCCCTTCTTTTTGTGTGGTTAATTAGACAAACAAAACAAACATAAAATTAGAATGTAGGTTACATTTGTAAATATGTACACATGGCAGGCGACTTGTACACGATAATTAGATCTTTCTATTGGTATGGTAACAATGTCATTATTTTTTGAAGTTTAAAACTGCCACTATAAAGTTATTGTCATCAGAGAGTAAGCAGTACACAGAGAGACTCTGTTTCTAAGATGATGTTTCCAAGCCTTGCAGTTAAGTGTGGCCATCTGACTGAGCTCAGACCAGAAGAATGCATGCTGGGGGGAAAGAGTAATGGGAGTCAGATCTAGGCCTGGCCCATCAAGGCCTCTGCTGTGCGATTCTTCATGTTCTTCCTCCTGTTGAAATACATGGACACATCTTCAGTATAATCTCCTATGGATGAATATAGGATGGTTTTCAGAAAATAGAGGCATTATGGATACACCGGAGTTCACTGAATTAACTATGTATTTACATATGGGACCACCTAAGCCTGCAAGTCCTAAAATGTAGTACTACTTTGCCTATTAATATTACTTAACTAAGCGTAGTTTCCCACATTTATTTCTTCAAAGAAGTTCCTAAGTGACATCTTATTGAAAATATCATCTCTACCTCCACTTTGAATTTAATAGAAAAACAGACTACAAGAGTTTCCTAACAGTCTCCAAATGCTTTGTAAACATGTATTATCTTTAATGAAATTCAAGTTCATATAAATTAAATGTCTTGCTCAAAGACCAGCCTTCAATTAGTAGATTGAGCACCATTCTACATAGCTAGTAAAATATACTGAAGTATTTATCAAATAAATGAATAAAATCAAACACCCAAAGTTTATGATGGTATCTTTTATTATCAGCTAGTGAGGCAACTGGAACCAGAGAATTTTCTGTTGGTGATGACTCTAATATGACCCACTTCTTTGGGGACTGAATTAGTCATGTGACTAAATTGTCTAGGAAATCATGCTATGTTTTGTGTAGTATGAACTCCTTATTTGTACTAGCAAGTGGGAAATCAACATTTGGGACATCCTCCTTGACAGATCATCTAGTCCATCCTATTGATTTTAGCTGGCTACAGTGGCAGAAGTTGAAGTCCACCATTGCAGGTGTTTCATCACTGGGGCCTTACTCAAGCTGCTTTACTCCAGCGACATCGAACTGTCTGCTCTTATGTTCTATTTCCTTCTTCACCTTCATCATCAACCCTTCTAATTAATAAATAATTTTGTAAAATGACAGGTTGCTCATGATATTTTTATAGCAAATTATTATTTTAATAAATTAGTATCTACTGAATTTTCTCATATGAAAGGTGAATTTATTCTTTTAGGCCACTAGCATAAAATGAAAAGTAAATCTAAATATTTGACATGATAAACAACTTACAGAATGAACAGAGTTAAAAATTAAATGAAAAAAATTGCTTCTATTTTTGAAAAATACTGGATTTTTGTTTTATAAAAAAAAATTACTTTTTAGCAATGAAGGCTTATCATATTTGGAAAAAAAGTTTCTTTTTAGAATTCCTATATAAAACTTAAGGCAGCAATTCAATGCTACTAAATAAAACCAAGCTATGCCTGATCATTTCTTGATCTGTCCATACTTTCATTATGTAACTGTGACCATAAATACACTTATTTTAATAAGTACGTTACTTCTGCATCTTAAACTTCCTTTGGTAGGTAGCACAACATTTCAGACTGATAGTAGTACTTGAAACAAAAACCTTTGAAAATCTCTACTTGTTCTCCACTGATTCAGAATTTGGGATAATTCAACCTGCTGGAGTAAAGTTTGCCAGTTTACAGCATATGAAATGCAGAAGGTCATGTTTAATTAAAAAAAAACGTAAACTTAAGAGCCTCTGAAGACAATGACTTTTTGTGCATAAGCACATGTTGCTGGTGTGACAGAACATCTACTGTGAAATACTTTATTAGTGGTTAAATTATATTATATGCCTGAAAGTAATGAATACTGAATTTATAACATACGGCATAACTGAAATGTCTTACTAATTCAGAATGCTTAGGGCCCCAATTTTACTGCATTGATTAGTAATGATGGATTCTATAAGGTTTAACTTTATTTGATCTATGCAGTGGAATATTTCTTTAGTTTTTATTTTCTTGAACTGAGGCTTTTTGAAATCCTTTATATTATATACAAACTTTACATATATTCATATGTATTTTAGAATTTTCTATTGCCCATTCACATTTATTGTAACTTACTGCTTCTTCAGGTGAAATGTTAACACATTTTCTTTAAGAGGAAAAGAACCCCAGAAATGGCAGTAGAAATGGTAGGGATTTATAAGATTACAATGTCAATACCTACAGATTCTCCAAATATGCAAATAGATCAAGAGAACACTAATCATCAAGCTGAAATGCAGTATCCCAAGGGCAATAATCTACAGCCTTCAGAAATATCTTCTTTTGGTAAACTGGAGGAAATGGTTCTAAAGTGTCCTACTTCTATTTTCTTTGTCACCAATTTAGTTACAGAAAATTCCATCAAGTCTGGAGTGAAACTTCTGTTTTTGCTATTTTCCTAGCTGATTCCTGATTTAAGTAAGGTACAGTTGATGCCACAATGCAATCTGTTTTATTCTCTATGCCAGCCTTCTCAATTTCTTTCAAAAATTTAAAAGTTGATTGATACAATACCATTTCACTAGCACCAAAAAAGCTGAAATACTTAGGTATAAAGCTAACAAATATGTAGGAGATTTTTAAGAGGAAAACTATAAAACTCTGATAAACAAAATTGAAGAACTAAGTAAATGGAGAGATATTCCACGTTCATGGATAGGAAGACTCAATATTGTCAGGATGTCAGTTCTTCCCAGCTTGATCTATAGATTCAGTGTAATCCCAATACAAATCTCAGAATTATTTTATGGATGTTGACAAATTCTAAAGTTTATATGTAAAGGCAAAAGATCCAGAATAGCAATATTGAAGGTAAAGAATAAAGTGGGAAGATTGACACTACCCAAATTCCAGACTTACTATAAAGCTATAGTAACCAAGACAATGTGGTATTGGTGAGAGAATAGACAAATGGATCAGTGGAACAGAGTAGAGAGCCCAGAAATAGATCCTCATAAATACTGTCAACTGATCTTTGACAAAGGAGCAAAGACAATAGAGCAAAACACAATATTTTCAACAAATAGTACAGGAAAAACTGAACATCCACATGCAAAAAAATGATTATGGACACAGACCTTTCACAAAAATTAACTCAAAATGGACCACAAATCTAACTGTAATATGCAAAACTATTAAAGTCCTAAAAGATAACAGGAGAAAACCTGTATGATCTCCTATATAATGATGCCTTTTTAGATACAACACCACAGGAACAATTTGTAAGAGAAAGAATTGGTAAGCTGGACTTCATTAAATTAAAAAATTCCTGCTCTGTAAAAGACAGTATCAAACAAATAAGAAGACAAAACAGACTGGGAAAACTTTTTGCAAAAGACACATCCAATAAAGGACTGTTATTAAAAATATACAAAGAACTTTTAAAGATCCAACAATTAGAGATCCAATAATTTGATTAAAATATGGGCCAAAGACATTAACAGGGACCTCACAGAAGAAGATATATTAGATGACAAATAAGTACTAAAAGATGCTTCATGTCATATGTCATTAGGGAAATTCAAATTAAAACAATAAGATACCACTCTACACCATTTAGAGTGGCCAAAATCCAGAACACTGACAACACCAAATGCTGACAAGGATGTGGAGCAACAACAGGAACTCTCTTTCATTGCTGGTGGGAATGCAAACTGTAAGGCAGTTTTTTACAAAACTATAAACATACTCTTACTATATGGTCCAGCAATCACACTTCTTGATATTTACCCAAAGAACTGAAAACTTATGTCAAAACAAAAATATGTACACAGAAGTTTATAGTAGCTTTATTTGTAATTGCCAAAACTTGGAAGTAATCAAGGTATCCTTCAGTGGGTGAATGAGTAAACTGGTACATCCAGACAACGGAACATTATTCAGAACTTAAAGGAAATGAGCTATCAAGCCATGAAAAGACACAGAGGAAACTTAAATGCGTATCACTAAGTGAAAGAAGCCAGTCTGAAAAGGCTACATACTGCACAATTCCAACTATATGACATTCTGGAAAAGGCAAAATTACGGGATATAAAGAGGTCAGTAGTTTGCAGAGGAGAGGAGGAAAGATGAATAAGCATAGAAGATTTTTAAGGTAGTGAAAATACTCTGAAGATATTATAATGAGGGACACATGTTACTATACATTTGTCCAAACCCATAAAATGTAAACCACCAAGAGTGAACCCTAATGTAGCCTATGGACATTGGGTGATTATGATGTGTCATGTAGGCCATTTTTGGTTAAAATGTACCACTCTGCTGATTGATGCTAATAATGGAAGAGGCTTTACATGTGTTGTGGCTGAAGTACATGTGACATCTCTGTATCTCCCTCTCAGTTTTGTTGTACACCTAAAATTGCTCTAAAAAAAGTCTTATATTGATTATTTGAATATTAAGCTAAATCTGTCCATTAAACTGGGAACCCTGAAAAAACAAGTCAGATGTAGGATGTTAATTACTTCAAGTAACTTCCTAGTTCTTCATACAGATTTTGCATATAATTTCTTATAGACATATTTGTATGCTATTTTCATTTGTTTCTAATGCATGGAAGGACAAAATGACAGTTTGTTTCTTTTCAGGAGAGTATGAACACATTATTATTGCATTTTATCATTCTTTATATACTCACTGTTCCTATCAGAGTGGATTAGGCAGATACGAAAACCATTTGTCTAAAAATTACTATGTTTTGAATCTGACAACCATGTTTTGCCTGCTAGAAGAATAGTGGAAAAGAATCAAGAAAAGGTCATTCCAGTTTGGATTTCTAATATTTGCTGTCATGTAAGTGAATGCAAATCGATGTCCAAGCACTGGTCTAAGCACTCCACACACAGTGGCATCACCCACTATATACGTGAGATGCCACTAAATTAATACTACACTGTTATCATGGACAATGGCCTGTGAACCAAAGAGTCACTCTCTACAGACATCTGCAATAAACTTTGGTTTTCAAAAATGTTCCCTATAGTAGAGTAGGTTCTCATAGTAGGGTAATGTTTAAATAGTCCTTTAAAGATCAAGACAAAAACAACTGTGAACTGTGTTTACCGTTTTCATCATGACCGCTGGCTTCGGGTGTGCCCTGCCTCTGGTCCTCTTCGGGTGCCTCAGGGTAAATGACAGCAGTGTCTTGTTGCTGCAGGAACTCTTCAACATTAGGATCATGGTTTTGTTCATTTTCTGCATCAGAGTCGCATTCATCATCTTTTACTAAAAGAAATGCATATTTTATAAACAGCACCTTGACCACTAAGTTGTTACAAGTTTTTCTAAATAAGAAATTGATTATCTGGAGAGAATACACTACTGTTCTTGAATTTGTAGGAAATGTTTACTGAAAACTAAAAATGAAACTCATTCTGTTATAACCTATTAGGAAGTCTCTTAGAAAGCATTATAAAACTTTTAAGTTTTCACAATATCCCTTTTAAGACTGGGAGTTGTATTTCTATTTCATTTTACTGATAAACAAGACACAGAGAAGGTAACATGGTGACTGAATTCTTAATTCAGTCTCAATCACTGATAAAGCAAGGAAAAAAGGAAAAGAGAAAACCTTAGTTCTCAAACCTTATTTCTTTTTTCTTTTTTTTTTTTTAGATAAGTATTTTTTATTGAAGGGTAGTTGACACACAGTATTACATTAGTTTCAGGTGTACAACACAGTGATTCAACACTTATATACATGATAATTCTAGGTACCAGCTATCACCATACCAAGTTGTTACAATATTTTGACTATATTCCTTATCCTATACATTACATCCCGGTTACTTATTTATTTTACAATTGGAAGTGTATACTTTTTTTTTTTTTTGTGAGGGCATCTCTCATATTTATTGATCAAATGGTTGTTAACCACAATAAAATTCTGTATAGGGGGGTCAATGCTCAATGCACAATCATTAATCCACCCCAAGCCTAATTGTCATCAGTCTCCAATCTTCTGAAGCATAACGAACAAGTTCTTACATTGGAGAACAAATTCTTACATAGTGAATAAGTTACATGGTGAACATTACAAGGGCAGTCATCACAGAAGCTTTTGGTTTGATCATGCATTATGAACTATAAACAGTTCAAATATGAATATTCATTTGATTTTTATACTTGATTTATATGTGGATACCACATTTCTCTCTTTATTATTATTTTTAATAAAATGCTGAAGTGGTAGGTAGATACAAGATAAAGGTAGAAAACACAGTTTAGTGTTGTAAGAGAGCAAATGTAGATGATCAGGTGTGTGCCTGTGTACTATGTGTTAATCCAAGCTAGACAAGGGCAATAAAACATCCACAGATGCAGAAGATTTCTCTCAGAATGGGGGGGAGGGGAGGTTCTAAGCCTCACCTCTGTTGATCCCCATTTTCTCACCTGATGGCCCCCCTGCGACTGTGCCTGTCTTAGGTTGTTCCTCCCTTGAGGAATCTTACCCATCTCTGGCTAACCAGTCATCTTCCGGGGCCAGACAGGGAAATGTAAAGTTGGTAAGTGAGAGAGAAGCAATATTGTTTGAAGAGGTTAGCTTTTTACTTCTTTGCAGATTTATGCCCTGTGGCTTCTATGCCCAGCATTTGTCTTGAGGTGTCTTTACCACTTGGAAGAATTATGATACTCGGTAAATTCGATATGAGGCACGAATTCTACTTAAGGGTTATAATTAGGAAGGAAGAAGAAAAGCTATAGAAGTAGCAGGCGGAAGAAAACCTGGGAAGATTGATTATTTCTTTGACATATCTTCTTGTAGAGTAACTTCAGCATTCAAACCTTATTTCTTCCTAGGAGGCTATCACATCATATTTAGAGCTGCACCTTTAATTGGAATCATTCTCAATATAAGCCACTTTGAAGTTCAGCTCAGTTAGGAAATAGCTTTAATAGTTGCATATAGTTAGATTTCTAGTAAAAGTCAGAGTACCAAATTGGTAAAAGTGCTTCTTATCTCCTCTAGTATTCACATACAAGCGAGGCTTTTCTTTTCTATTTCTTCTTCAGCAAATGTTTAACTGTGGGATCCAGGCAGAGGCGGGCATTTTTTTCTGGAGTTAGAAAGGTTCTGGCGATGATGGAATATTTTCTCTTGGAGAATGTGGCCCGGAGCGCTGCAGAGTTCTGAGGCAGTGCTGCTGCGCTGTGGTTCTCCACAGGCAAGGAGGACAGCATTGGCCCCAGGCTGGGGGGACTGTAATGGGTCAGTACGGCTCCTAGGTGTCTCATGGCTGACGGCCGCATACACTTCTGACTGAATTGAGAGTTCTAAATTCTTAAAACAGCACTTCCCAGCAGACTGAAATTGGGCCAAAGTAAAATGGTGGTGTATGGGCATTTTCTGGCTCAACAGTTATTCAATCTTGTTAAATCTCTTGCACAGTTTTAGTAACACCTCCTCAGGGTGGCTACTGTTAAAAACCTCACAGCCACTGACAGTAATGATGACTCATCATTTTCCTCCTCAGATATCAATTATTTATCATCTGCTTTATACTGAGAACTGTATTATTTAGATCATGCCAGTAGTAGCCAAACTGGGCTCACTGGATCCGGGGGTAAGTTGAGACTCTTTAAGAGATAAGCTCCCAGTGTGGGTTTAACATAATTTATTTCCAGATCCTCTACTTCCATGTATGACCTTAGAATCTGGAAAGCTCTTTTCTCTCCCTCTGCTTTTCACAGTATCTTTTGCTCTAACTTAAAAAAGGGAAGAAGGCATATCTATCCAGCTCATTAATATGGTACTCTGCCTTGGAGTGTAAAACCTCCAGGTTGCCAAAGAGAAAAAATTCAAAATAGTGAATGGAGAAAATCTTCTTTACTGATTAATCAAGGCATGTAAAACCACTATACTATAGGCCTTCCAGTCCTCCCTGCTTACATGGATTTCCATCAAGGGTAAAGCATGGAATTGGAATGGGGATATTTTGGCTCTAGTTGGGAAGCTCTAAAATCAGCCATAGAATAATATGGCCAGAAGGAGTGACAGCAATTTCCTTTAATGACCTCACCTTTCCATTCCCTATTATTAAAAACTTCATTGTTCTTCAGGAACCTGGTGAGAGCAAAGCAAAGAGTAGTCTCAAAAATCATCCCTAGGATTTCTCATTAGCTGGAATAATAAGCATTTTTTTAACAGCTAAAGCAGTACAAATCAGTGCCATTGAGTCTTTTCAAAAGAACTTCAAATTTTCAAGTTAAACTAGATAAAATTCAGGAATGAAATTTGTATTTTATGTGATTTCTTATCCATGTAGATTTAACAAGATACTTAAAATACTTTAATCGAATTATATCATAAAATATTGACAGAGGTGGAGCCAAGATGGCGGCATGAGTAGAGTGGTGGAAATCACCTCCCTAAACCACATATATCTATGAAAATATAACAAAGACAACTCTTCCTAGAACAGAGACCAGAGGACACAGGACAACATCCAGACCACACCCACACCTGCGAGAACCCAGCACCTTGCCAAGGGGGTAAGATACAAGCCCCGGCCCAGTGGGACCCGAGCGCCCCTCCCCCCAACTCTTGGCAGGAGGAGAGGAGTCAGAGCGGGGAAGGAGAGGGAGCCCAGGACTGCTGAGCACCCAGCCCCAGCCATCTGCTCCAGAGCACAGACACAGTGCATGCGCGGGGCCCTGGATACTAGGGAAACAGGCCAGCAAGACCGGTGAACAGGTGCCTGAGGCCGGTGCTGGAGAAGAAAGAAATGCGAGCGGCCATTTTTTTTTGTTGTTGTTGTTTTGTTTTGGCGAGTGCTTTTTGGAAGTCTGAAAGGGACAGGGAGCCCCAATACTAAGGAAACAGGGCAGCAAGACTGGTGAGCAGGTGCCTGAGGCTGGTGCCAGAGAAGAAAGAAACACGAGTGGCCTTTTTTTTTTTTCTTTTTTTGGTGAGTGCTTTTTGGAAGTCTTAAAGGGGCAGGGTGGGACAATTAGTCCAGAGGTAGGGAATATGGGGATCTCTGGGCACTCTAACCCCCTGGGCAGCAGGGAACACAGAGGCCCCTTACCGAGATAAATAGCCTCCCAGCTGCTCCCCCTCCAACGGGGCTCCACCATTTTGGAGGAGCAGCCCCAGCCAGGCCACGCCCACAGCAACAGCGGAGATAAACTCCATAGCAGCTGGGCAGGAATCAGAAGCCCTGTCTGCGTGCAGCTGCCAAGCACAAGCCAATAGAGGTCGCTGTTCTCCCAGGAGAGAAAGGCCACAAACCAACAAGAAGGGAAGTTCTTCCAGCCATGATTCGTTCCAGCTCTGCAAACTATTTCTATCACCATGAAAAGGCAAAATTACAGGCACACCAAGATCACAGAGGCAACACCAGAGAAGGAGACAGACCTAACTAGTCTCCCTGAAAAAGAATTCAAAATAAAAATCATAAACATGCTGATGGAGATGGAGAGAAAAATGCAAGATCAATGGGATGAAGTCCAGAGGGAGATCACAGATGCCAGGAAGGAGATTACAGAAGTGAAACAAACTCTGGAAAGATTTATAAGCAGAATGGATAAGATGCAAGAGGCCACTGAAGGAATAGAAACCAGAGAACAGGAATGCATAGAAGCTGACATAGAGAGAGATAAAAGGATCTCCAGGAATGAAACAATATTAAGAGAACTGTGTGACCAATCCAAAAGGAACAATATCCGTATTATAGGGGTACAAGAAGAAGAAGAGAGAGTAAAAGGGATAGAAAGTGTCTTTGAAGAAATAATTGCTGAAAACTTCCCCAAACTGGGGGAGGAAATAATCGAACAGACCACAGAAATACACAGAACTCCCAATAGAAAGGATCCAAGGAGGACAACACTAAGACACATAATAATTAAATTGGCAAAGATCAAGGACAAGGAAAGAGTTTTAAAGGCAGCTAGAGAGAAAAAGGTCACCTATAAAGGAAAACCCATCAGGCTATTATCAGACTTCTCGACAGAAACCCTACAGGCCAGAATGGTATGATATATTTAATGCAATGAAACAGAAGGGCCTTGAACCAAGGATACTGTATCCAGCATGACTTTCATTTAAATATGATGGCGGGATTAAACAATTCATAGACAAGCAAAAGCTGAGGGAATTTGCTTCCCACAAACCACCTCTACAGGGCATATTACAGGGACTGCTCTAGATGGGAGCACTCCTAAAAAGAACCAGAACAAAACACCCAGCATATGAAGAATGGAGGAGGAGGAATAAGAAGGGAGAGAAGAAAAGAATCTTCAGACAGTGTATATAACAGCTCAATAAGCGAGCTAAGTTAGGCAGTAAGATATAAAGAGGCTAACCTTGAACCTTTGGTAACCACAAATTTAAAGCCTCCAATGGCAGTAAGCACATATCTCTCAATAGTCACCCTAAATGTAAATGGACTGAATGCACCAATCAAAAGACACAGAGTAACAGAATGGATAAAAAAGCAAGACCCATCTATATGCTGCTTACAAGAAACTCACCTCAAACCCAAAGACATGCACGGACTAAAACTCAAGGGATGGAAAAACATATTTCAGGCAAACAACAGCGAGAAGAAAGCAGGGGTTGCAGTACTAATATCAGACAAAATAGATTTCAAAACAAAGAAAGTAACAAAAATAAAGAAGGATACTACATAAGGATAAAGGGCTCAGTCCAACAAGAGGATATAACCATTCTAAATATATATGCACCCAACACAGGAGCACCAGCATATGTGAAACAAATACTAACAGAACTAAAGGGGGAAAGACTGCAATGCCTTCATTTTAGGAGACTTCAACACACCACTCACCCCAAAGGATAGATCCACCGGGCAGAAAATACATAAGGACACAGAGGCACTGAACAACACAGTAGAGCAGATGGACCTAATAGACATCTATAGAACTCTACATCCAAAAGCAACAGGATATACATTCCTCTCAAGTGCATATGGAACATTCTCCAGAATAGACCACATACTAGCCCACAAAAAGAGCCTCAGTAAATTTCAAGATTGAAATTCTACCAACCAATTATTCAGACCACAAAGGTATAAAAGTAGAAATTCTACAAAGAAAACAAAAAGGCTCACAAACACATGGAGGCTTAACAACATGCTCCTAAATAATCAATGGATCAACAAACAAATCAAAATAGAGATCAAGGAATATATAGAAACAAATGACAACAACAACACAAAGCCCCAACTTCTGTGGGATGCAGTGAAAGCAGTCTTAAGAGGAAAGTATATAGTGATCCAGGCACACTTGAAGAAGGAAGAACAATCCCAAATGAAGTCTAACATTACAATTATTGAAACTGGAAAAAGAAGAACAAATGAGGCCTAAAGTCAGCAGAAGGAGGGACATAATAAAGATCAGAGAAGAAATAAACAAAATTGAGAAGAATAAAACAATAGCAAAAATCAACGAAACCAAGAGCTGGTTCTTTGAGAAAATAAACAAAATAGGTAAGCCCCTAGCCAAACTTATTGAGAGAAAAAGAGAATCAACACAAATCAACAGAATCAGAAATGAGAATGGAAAAATCATGACAGACTCCACAGAAGTACAAAGAATTATTAAAGACTACTATGAAAACCTATATGCCAACAAGCTGGAAAACCTAGAAGAAAAGGACAACTTCCTAGAAAAATACAACATTCCAAGACTGACCAAGGAAGAAACACAAAAGTTAAACAAACCAATTACGAGCAAAGAAATTGAAACGGTAATCAAAATACTACCCAAGAACAAAACCCCCGGGCCAGATTGATTTACCCCAGAATTTTATCACACAGAGAAGACATTATACCCATTCTCCTTACAGCTTTCCAAAAATAGAAGAGGAGGGAATATTCCCAAACTCATTCTATGAAGCCAACATCACCCTAATACCAAAACTAGGCAAAGACCCCCACCAAAAAAGAAAATTACAGACCAATATCCCTGATGAATGTAGATGCAAAAATACTCAATAAAATATTAGCAAACCAAATTCAAAAGTATATCAAAAGGATCATACACCATGACCAAGTGGGATTCATCCCACGGATGCAAGGATGGTACAACATTTGAAAATCCATCAACATCATCCAACACATAAACAAAAAGAAAGACAAAAACCACATGATCATCTCCATAGATGTGGAGAAAGCATTTGACAAAATTCAACATCCATTCGTGATAAAGACTCTCAGCAAAATGTGAATAGAGGGCAAGTACCTCAACATAATAAAGGCTATATATGATAAACCCACAGCCAACATTATACTGAACAACGAGAAGCTGAACACTTTTCCTCTGAGATCGTGAACTAGACAGGGATGACCACTCTCCCCACTGTTATTTAACATAGTACTGGAGGTCCTAGCCATGGCAATCAGACAAAACAAAGAAATACAAGGAATCCAGATTGGTAAAGTAGAAGTTAAAGTGTCACTATTTGCAGATGACATGATATTGTACATAAAAAACCCTAAAGACTCCACTGCAAAACTACTAGAACTAATATCGGAATACAGCATAGTTGCAGGATACAAAATTAACACACAGAAATTTGTAGCTTTCCTATACACTAACAATGAACCAATAGAAAGAGAAATCAGGAAAAAATTCCATTCACAATAGCATCAAAAAGAATAAAATACCTAGGAATAAACCTAACCAAAGAAGTGAAAGACCTATACCCTGAAAACTACAAGTCACTCTTACTAACAAATGGAAACTCATCCCATGCTTGTGGCTAGGAAGAATCAATATCATCAAAATGGCCATCCTGCCCAAAGCAATATACAGATTTGATGCAATCCCTATCAAATTACCAGCAACATTCTTCAATGAACTGGAACAAATAGTTCAAAAATTCATATGGAAGCACCAAAGACCCCGAATAGCCAAAGCAATCCTGAGAAGGAAGAATAAAGTGGGAGGGGATCTTGCTCCCCAACTTCAAGCTCTACTACAAAGCCACAGTAATCAAGACAATTTGGTACGGGCACAAGAACAGAGCCACAGACCAGTGGAACAGACTCCAGACTCCAGACATTAACCCAAACACATATGGTCAATTAATATTTGATAAAGGAGCCGTGGACATACAATGGCAAAATGACAGTCTCTTCAACAGATGGTGCTGGCAAAACTGGACTGGTACATGTAGGAGAATGAAACTGGACCATTGTCTAACCCCATACACAAGAGTAAATTCAAAATGGATCAAAGACCTGAATGTAAGTCATGAAGCCATAAAACTCTTAGAAAAAATCATAGGCAAAAACCTTTTAGACATAAACATGAGTGACCTCTTCTTGAACATATCTCCCCGGGCAGGGAAAACAACAGCAAAAATGAACAAGTGGGACTATATTAAGCTGAAAAGCTTCTGCACAGCAAAAGACACCATCAATAGAACAAAAAGGAACCCTACAGTATGGGAGAATATATTTGAAAATGACAGATCTGATAAAGGCTTGACATCCAAAATATATAAAGAGCTCACCCACCTCAACAAACAAAAAACAAACAATTCACTTAAAAAATGGGCACAGGAACTGAACAGACAGTTCTCCAAAAAAGAAATACAGATGGCCAACAGACACATGAAAAGATGCTCCACATTGCTAATTATCAGAGAAATGCAAATTAAAACTACAATGAGATATCACCTCACACCAGTAAGGATGGCTACCATCCAAAAGACAAACAACAACAAATGTTGGCGAGGCTGTGGAGAAAGGGGAACCCTCCTACACTGCTGGTGGGAATGTAAATTAGTTCAACCATTGTGGAAAGCAGTATGGAGGTTTCTCAAAATGCTCAAAATAAACTTACCATTTGACCCAGGAATTCCACTCCTAGGAATATACCCTAAAAATGCAGCACTCAAGTTTGAAAAAGACAGATGCACTCCTATGTTTATTGCAGCACTATTTACAATAGCCAAGAATTGGAAGCAACCCAAGTGTCCATCAGTAGATGATTGGATAAAGAAGATGTGGTATATATACACAATGGAATATTAGTCAGCCATAAGAAGAAAACAAATCCTACCATTTGCAACAACATGGATGGAGCTAGACGGTATTATGCTCAGTGAAATAAGCCAAACGGAGGAAGAGAAATACCAAATGATATCACTCATATGTGGAGTATAAGAACAAAGGAAAAACTTAAGGAACAAAACAGCAGCAGAAGCACAGAACCGAAGAATGGACTAACAGGTACCAAAGGGAAAGGGACTGGGGAGGAAGGGTGGGTAGGGAGGGTTAAGTGGGGGGAAGATGAAGGGGGGTATTAAGATTAGCATGCATAAAGGGGGGGTGGGAGAAAGGGCTGAGCTGTACAACACAGAGAAGACGAGTAGTGATTTTACAGCATTTTGCTATGCTGATGGACAGTGATTATAAAGGGGTTTATAGGGGGGACCTGGTATAGGGGAGAGCCTAGTAAACATAATATTCTTCATGTAATTGTAGATTAATGATAACAAAAAAAAAGGAAAAAAAAAGAAAAGAAAGGGGGATTACTCCTTGATAGGATAAAACTAACTGTAAATCAACGATTAATGCATGCTTTAAATATCCTTAATTTTGATCATTTAAAGGGTGTCAGATGATCAGGTATGGAAGTACATTTTTCTGATAATATTCCTTTGTCTTAAAAAAAAAAGCAGTTCCTGTATGGTGCTCTCTAATAAGTTCTTCACAATGGTAAAGGGCATATCAAAGTGTGGGCAAAGGGTCTGTGTTTATACAGAGGATCAAAGCCTAATTTGGCTACCCAGAAAATGAACTAAGATACGATTTGAAGAAAAAGTTCCATCATCAACATACTCTAAAGAGTCATTCCAGAAGATGATCATCAAAAAACGTCAACAAAGATCCTGGCACTGTTGCAGTCATAGCTGCATTCATCCCACTGGTTCCTGGAATTGCCATTGGAATGAAGAAGGAGTTATCTAAACTGGCCTGTGCATACAGTAAAATAACAAATTTGACTAGATCTATACTGTTAGAACTCAACCAAGAATTAGGAGAAGTGCAAGTTGCAGCGCTCCAAAATCTTGAGACTACAGACTCTCTACTGTTAAAAGAACATACGGGAGGTGAACAGTTCCCAGGAATGTGTTGTTTTAAATTGTCTGATTTTTCTCAAACTATTCAAATTCATTTAGACAATATCCATCATATCACAGATAAGTTTTCACAAATGCTTAGGGTGCCTAACTGGTTTTCTTGGTTTCACTGGAGATGGCTGGTAATTGTTAGGTCTGCTTTGGTTATGTAACTGTACTCCTATTATGTTAATGTGTGTGTGCAATTTAATTAGTAGTTTAAAACCTATACATGCTTAAGTTACTCTACAAGAAGATATGTCAAAGAAATAACCAATCTTCCCATGTTTTCTTCCATCTGCTACTTCTATAGCTTTTTTTCTTCCTTCCTAATTACAACCCTTACATAGAATTCGTGCCTCATATCGAATTTACCGAGTATCATAATTCCTCCAAGTGGTAAAGATACCTCAAGACAAATGCTGGGCATAAAAGTCACAGGGCATAAATCTGCAAAGAAGTAAAAAGCTAACCTCTTCAAACAATATTGCTTCTCTCTCACTTACCAACTTTACATTTCCCTTTCTGGCCCCGGAAGATGACTGGTTAGCCAGAGATGGGTAAGATTCCTCAAGGGAGGAACAATCTAAGACAGGCACAATCACAGGGGGGCCATCAGGTGAGAAATTGGGGATCAACAGAGGTACAGAGGTGAGGCTTAGAACCTCACCCCGATGTTTTGTTGCCCTTGTCTAGCTTGGATTAATACTTAGCTTATAGGCACACACCTGATCATCTACATTTGCTTTCTTACAGCACTAAACTATGTTTTCTACCTTTATCTTGCATCTACCTACCACTTCAGCATTTTATTTAAAAAAAAAAATAATAATAAGGGAGAAATGTGGGATTCACATATAAATCAAGTATAAAAATCAAACGAATATTCATATTTGACCTGATTGTTTATAGTTCATAATGCGTGATCAAAACCAAAAGTTTCTGTGATGACTGCACTTGTACTGGCCACCATGTAAGAACTTATTCACTATGTAAGAATTTGCACACCATGTAAGAACTTGTTTATTGTGCTTCAGAAGATCCGAGACTGATGAGAATTAGACTTGGGGTGGATTACTGATTGTGCATTGAGTCCCCTGTACAGAATTTTATTGTTGTTAACTGTTAACAACCATTTGATCAAAAAATATGAGAGATGCCCTCTCAAAAAAAAAAAAAAAAAAAGAAATAGAATACAAATGACAACTAGAAGCACCATTTATCATTAAGCACCATTATAAAACACTAGCTTATTTGCATATTTATAAGTCTGGTTGCCATTTTGCTGGATGGAGAGGGCAGAACACTTGGGAAGTATTTAAGCCTCTCCTGTGTCTCAGAATAAAATTACAAAAGCTACAAAAACAAAAATTTTATTTCAATTAAACAGTTTCCATTTATAAAATATTATATATATAGTTACTAAGATACAGAAAAATACATATACATATGTATATATATATGCTAGATGCTACAGTAATGAGTTTTTAAATGATATACATTTTTCAGAATTATATAATCTATATTTTATACATGAACTTTTTTTGCATCTTAATCAATTATAAGCTTGCATATACACTGGTTCTAAATGTAACCCATTTGGAGACAAAAATTTTTATAATTTATAAAAATTGTATTAGATAAAAATAATCTTAATCTCATTACCAAATCTATTTTTAAAAGATGCATTTATTATACTTCACATACTCATTATTCATTATTTATATATTCCTCATAAATGATATTTTTATAAAATTACTCAAAATGTGTGTTGACACATTCATTTGAATTAGGAAAATGAAGACACACTTTTTATTGATAGAAAATTTGGCTGATTTGGCTGGTTGGTATACAGTAATACCTGGCTTTGCTACTTAGGTTATTGTAACAATTTTTCCAGAAATTGAGTGAACTAAGTTTGTAGCTCTAAGGTATTGATCAGAATATAGTTAATTCATGTGGTAAGATAAAAGTGCTTTTATAAAAAATGTACTGGTAAAAGACATTGAAATTAACAACATGTCAATTGCCCTAACCATTTCTGAGTATATTAAACAAGGTGTTTCTAAGTGAGGAGAAAAAGATAACAAAAGCTAAAACCAGATATTATTAGTCCCTTGATGAATTAAATATTGCTAAAGCCTTTTTGGTATATTTCCCAGAAAATGAGGAAGTGACTTATTCTAATGACTGGGAGATAAATCCTTTAGCAAATTGGGTGGCTTTGAATGTTTGTTTTCAGCAAAACTGAAGGAGCACTTAATAGAACTGCCAATAGACCAGACCTTAAAAATATTTTTACTGGCAGGTAACCATAACATTTTGCATATAATTCTGAAGATGTGAAGAATCGAGTAAATCCATTGTAACAAAAACATTTCATCTTTTTATTTATGTGAATAAAGTTACTTCAGAGCTAAACACAAAGCAGGAACAGTATTAATGCTGAACACTTTTTCTTCTGGAAATAAGTAACATTAAACTATTGAAATATCAACTAACTGAAGGATACTTCAGCTCCTTTAAGTACAAATTTTTTATTTGTTAAAATTTGTAATGTATTTATGCGGTGATCAATCTAATAAACATGATAAATCTAATAATTATATGATAAATCAACCCAGAAATTGTTTTTAAATCTTAAAAGCCTTGTGGTCTCTGGAAATTAAAGAGAAACTTATATTTCAATTAATGTACATGTTTTGTAAAGAAATGATAGTTGACCAAAAATACCTTCAAAAAGGGAATACAGACTATGTTAACATCAAATTCTACAGGCTATGTAGAATAGGTATATTGGTTGAAGGAGTAAACATTATGATATAACATTTCTGACTCTTAAAGAAGAACTTATTCATGACAGTAGGTTTTAATTTTTATGGATTTCACATATTAGGGTGATGATAAATGTCATTTTTAATGTGCCAGTTTGTAACTACTCACACTTCAAATGAAAAATTTTAAATGTCCATAAGAAATTTGGAAGTCAATACATAATCAGTTTACATAATACAAATTTGGAGGAAAACAGCAGTACCTTGTAGAAAATTAAGTTAATTAATATTGTATGTGCTTATTAGGACTGCACCTGGCACAAGTGAGTGCAGTGGAATTAAGTTTTTTTTCCTCAAAGCAGTCTTAGATGGTGAACTTTAGAATTTCTCAATTAAAATTTTTCCTAATTAAAAAAAATTAGGGTCAGAAAAGTTAGATAACTTTTCCAAAATCACACAGTAAAAAAAAGTATTACTAAGTATTAGGGCAGATGATTTGGTATTATTTATCTGGTTCTTTCCAATTAAATACACTATCTCCACGAGTGCATTTGGTTAAGACAATTTCAGGCTGACACTAGAAACTTGGCAGTTTTACACATACAATTTAAAGTGTTGGGAAGTGAGTATTGTGAAAAGGTCAAAATTTACAAAGCAAAATTCCTACTTTTAGGACTGATTAGCTTATGTATTTACTACAGAGGTGAGCAAATACACAGAAACATAGTATGATTTTCCTTTAGATAGGACAGAATTCAGAGCTGGTTGTCAAAATATGGAATTACATGACCATAATTATTTGCCAAAAGGTAGAATTATAGGGCTATAGTCACAGATTAGAGAAAGCAAGGATAGAAAGACATATTTAATGTAAAGACTAAACATTTTTAGGTAACCATCTATTATTTATTTCCATAAGAATAAAGTATCTGTAAGCTTCCTTCCATCTTTACGTTTGAAAGCTATGTCTGAAACTCTAGAACTATTAACTATGTAAACCAAATGGATGCTCAGAAGGAACAAAGGACATTTTGGGTGAAGTTTTCACTCTGAATGCTAAGATGTGACTGTAGTTCTCTTAACTTCATGAATTGCAAAAGAAAGTCATCTGTAGAAAGGATCTGACAAAGTTCTGAACTAATGATGGTGACCTTTGTGCAATGTTTTTGTTTACTTTGTCAGCACATAACATTTTGTTACAGAAGTAACAGAAGCAAAGGCAACACATAATTTTAAAGCTTAACTGTTCAAAAGGCTCAAACATCTAATTTCTATCCTTCTTTCCTTAATACTACCCTTACCAGGGCTTTATTCAATTTTTGCTTACTCCTAACTCCCCATATCCCAGGAAAATAACACAGCAGGATCATCTTGCGGGAAGAGGGTGAGGGGACCTGACATTTCAGCAGCAACTTTGGTTAATATGAGGTTACTTGACCTTCTAGGCTTTTTTGCAGGGGAGGAGGAGGGAATTTATGTACTACCTTCTGTACTTCAAACTGAAAGAATTCATTAACTTTTGTAGTGAAGAGCAAATTGTTAAGGTAAAATACTGTAAACTTGGAACTGTGAATGTCTTTTTTGATGGTATTTTGTCCAGAAGGGCAAGCAATCTTTCATAATTCTGGTAAGTCATTTAAGTTTAACATTAGGTATGGAGTAATAACCAGCATTCTTTCACATTCATTAACACTATTTTACTAATAACAAATGTCTAGTTTAAATATTTTATATAATGTGTAAGTTAGCATGACAAACATTTGATAACATATTTCTGAATACATTATTCATGTAGGTTAAACACAACCAAGTTAAAGGCAGAATATAAAAATCTTAGGTGACCATAAATTATCACATATTCCATTATTATTTAGTTAATTTGGTATACACCTGTAATAACAGCATAAAGATTTACTTTATTTTACAGAACTGACTTACAAGTGTGGAAGTGCTAACATATTGTGGATAAAAATCTATTTTTGACACATTATTATGAAACACACTCATTTTAGTGAACACAGTCAAAAATAATTGATAAGGCTGTATGGAATATTCCTAAATTGCACTGCAAAGAAAAAAACTTATATTAAACCAAAGAATAGAAGAAAAACAAAATCTAATTTTTGGTTGGATATACAAAGGTTATACTACTTTTAAGTATAGTATTTGAGGAAATGTTTTAATAATTTGGAATTCATTTTTGAAGTTTACATTCTAAGAGTTTTAGCTAACTTATGTGACACAATAATAAGTGCCTGGTATTATCATATGTAAGATCTGGATTTAAGTTTTCCACTTACTCTTTGGTTTCTTAAATCTGATTTGAATCCAGAGGAATAGCCTTAAGTCTCAGGGCATATACTGTTAGTCACCTAGAAGCAAATTTCCTTTGTTTACTATAATTCAACTTCATTTGGCCTTTTTTAATCATAGAAATTATAAGAAAATTTGTTGATTCTCTTGTTTGCTGTGACATGTTCACTCATCAATATTCATGATTCTCATTTGGTTTATAGATAAAATCATGATATTTGCTTATTCTTCTCTCTTCTGCTTTCTGTCTTGTGGGCAATTCAATACAAATCCTGGTAACTAATAATGAAACTCAAAATAGTTAAATCTGCATTTCTGTAACTTTGATAAGAAGTTTGACAGAAGTTTAGATATCACTCAAACATTTTTTTTGGATTACCTGTACATTATACTTGTTATACTTATAGAAAGGAAAATTCTGCTGTATTATATGGATATGTAAGCTTATACTGTATTTAAAGAATATAAACTTCTAAGTTTTCATACAGTGACTCATATGCTTATGCACTTAAACATTTAAGGAGGGCAAGATAAAAGAGGAAGAAATAGACTAAATTCAGGACTCACAAATGCAAAAGTTTAAAAACTAATGACACAAGACCTAGTTCAAAGACATCAGAAAGAAATAAATGTCAAGGAAGTACCTGTACATCTCGCTTCATCTGCCTGAGCTTCAGGCCCCAGGATTTCTTTTCCTTTCTTTCCTGCTAAAATCAAAGAACACAGGATTAAAACAGATCCATGTGTCACAAACATTTTAACTTCTAGAAATCTGAAAAGGAAACTTTTAGATTATATTTAATTTGGATTTTTTTCCTTTTGTAACTACAGTAATGTATCCTTGAAGAGTAAAGCTGTAAATAAAGCAGACTGTTTAAACTCACAAAGATATCTTAAAGAAGCAAAATTTGTGAAGATTTACATATAATTCTTCAATTATTCATAAATTAGGATTATAAGCATACTGGGATTTTAGGATTTTAACATTTTTTAAAGGAGAAGAGCCCTATCTATAGGCAGTAGGGTTCTTTTTTCATCGCTTCCTGTAACACAGATTTGTACGTTTTAGGCACTATGCTGGATGCTTTATAAACTTACTTACTTTAGCCTTTATAACTACCTATTTTATAAGTTTAAAAAAACCCAATCCTAAAAAGACTGAGGATTGAGGAGGTTAAATAACTTGCAAAAGGACATGCAGCTATTAGGTGGTAGAAGTAGAATTTGCATGCAGGTATGAATAGTTCTAAATGTGAATGGTCCTACTTTCCACTATACACTTCCCTGTATGAAGAAGGAACAGACAACTAGAAGGAAGACTGGACCAATTTTCACTGTGTTTCCTTTCCCTCTAGTCATTATTCTAGCTACTGATAGTAATAAATAATAATAATAATTAGTAATGAATAATAGTTATACATAATAATAGTGCTGATAAGCACTTTTGGGTGCCAATTATCTTCCTCTGCCACCTATGTGTTTATAGTAGGCTGACTACAGTATTCTATACAGAATAAGACAGCGTAAATATGCATATTATTTTAGCAAGCAGAAAATGTTTTATATTCGGGTACATTTTATTTATTATAAGTTTATTAAGAAAATGTGCATATATGAAAGATGTGGAAGAGTTAAAACTGCTTTTTAAAAAACTAGTAACAGAGTATATATCATAATTATGATCAGAATACTCATAAAGTCATACCAAAACATGTAGGTATCTGTGCCTCAATCAAATTCCATTGAATATGTCAGTCAACAATCTTGATTTAGATTTCCCCTAAGTTTGATAATTGAATTAAGAAGAAGAGCACTAATCAAGTAACATCTTTGCTCATATTCATCAAGTTTTTCTTTAAGTGTCTTGGATTAGCTGGTGGATTTATTCAGGAAAGTCTCTTTATTCATTAAGTCTTATATTAGTACTTAAAGATGATACTAAGTAGGAAAATAGTTAAATATGCATATACCTCTTTAGATGAGCAAAAAACACTGTCTAAAGTATACAATGATGAGATTAACTTCTGCTTAAGAATTCACTTCAAATTCTAATTTCATACTTGCCATCAGCAAAATGATAATTCAAAAACCCCTAGCAAAGTGTTTACAGTATCATGGGATAAACAACAGTGTGTGCTTGAAAATCTCTAACATCCTTTTCTCTTTCTTTCTCCACAGCTTCTACTGAAACTAAAATAATAAACAGTATGACAATTGGGTAACTATAATACAGTAATAAAGTTATTTATTATTGTGTACCTATCCCTTTATTTCTTCTCAAATGAAAAAAACAGCCAGAGTTACTACTTACTAGGATGGAAGATGACATCAGTATTAAGATTAAAATGGTATTTTGGGCATTACTAATTTTTCTAGTTTTAGTCACTATTATACCTAATTTAAATACTGTCTGCAATCCAATTAACTTATTTATTTACTTCTTCATTCTTTCACTTCTGCTTGGGATAAAATGTAGGCTCCTTGGATGAGCATTTAACATACCTTGGAATCTGGTTCTAGACTTATTTACCACAGTTTAAAAACTGGAAATCTACATTCTTTCCCTCATTACTAGGGCTACAATTCTGGCTGGACAACTAAAATAATGTTGCCTAATCAAAACAGAAAAGATCCTAACGCTGGCCTGTGATGGGAACACTCTTCTTTCCCTACAGAGTGCTTCCCAGAAGCAGGCTCCCCCCTGCTTGGTCCTGGACCAGCATGAGGGTGTACTGGAACAGCTATGTAGTTTTCAAGCAGCATTCCCCTTCATGTGTTCTGATCTTCACTTCTAGTTTAGGAAATGCAATAGGAGTAAAGGAGTCAACCAATCTCCTTGTACATAACATTTTCTCTCCTGTAAGCCTCAATAATTTATTGTCAATACCATATGATTCCATTTGTATAACATTCTTGAAATAAAATTATAGAAATGGAGAACAGACTAGTGGTTGCAAGGGGTTAGCACTGATATAGTCAAGACACAGAACAATTCTGTCACCACAGGGCTCCCTAGTTGACTTTTATACACTCACCCTCCCCTCCTCTCCACCCCAGGAATAGTTTGTAATATTAAATGCTTATGTTATAAAAGAAGGTCTTAATAAAATTCTAAAATTCTGTGTTAAAAAATAGAAATGAGGAGCAAAATAAATCCAGAGAAAGCAGAAGGAAGGTAGCGATAAAGAGCAGAAATCAATAAAACTAAGAACGGAAAAATAGAAAAAAATCCAATGAATTAGAAAGCTGGGTCTTTGAAAACATCAACAAAATTGACAAAACTTTATTAATACTGACAAAAAGAGGAAAGCCACAAACTACTAATATCAGATATGAAAAGGGAATATCACTTAGGAGCCAACAGATATTGAAAGGACAATAAAGGGTACTATGAGTTCAAGGACTAAACATTATGAATATTTCTGACTCTTAAGAGTTTACTAACTTAAAAAAAAATGAGTAAGAGTAGGTATCAAATTGCTATAGATTTCACATATAAGAGTGATGTTAAAAATATCAATATTTTTAATATGCCAGAAATTAGGTCATTGCAACTACTTATACTTAAAATGAAAAATTTTGTATGTCCACTAAGAAATCTGTGACACATACTTAATCAGTTTACATAATACAGATTTGGAGGATAATAATAGTACCTCTTAGGGTTGCTGTAAGGATTAAGTTAATTAATATAGTATGTGCTTAGTACTATACCTGGTACACAATATATGCTATGTAATTGTTAGCTATTTTGTTTAAAACAGTCTTACAAGGGAACATCTCTACACACATAAATTTAAAAAATTTGAAATGGGCCTATTCCTGATTTCAAGCTATATTACAAAGCTATAGTAATCAAAACAGTATATAGTACTGGCATAAAAATAGGCACAGAGACTAAAAAAAGAATCAAGAGCTCAGAAATAAACCCATGCATCATAATCAACTAATATTTGACAAAGGAGTCAAGAACACTCAATGGGGAAAAGATGGTCTCTTCAATAAATGGTGCTGGAAAACTGGATATTCACATGCAAAATTTGATATTCACATGTAATATTCATACAAATTTATGATATTCAAAAGAAAGAAAAATTGGACATTGGATTAAAGACTTCAATGCAAGACATGAAGCTGTAAAAATCCTGGAAGAAAACAGGGAGAATCTCCTTGACATTGGTCTTGGCTATGGATTTTTTCTGATATGTTACCAAACACACAAGTAACAAAAACAAAAATAAACAAATGGGACTACATCAAACTAAAAAGCTTCTGCACAGCAAAAGAATCAGTAAGATGAAAAGGCAACCTATAGAATGGGAGAAAATATCTGCAACCCATTTATCTGAAAAGGGGTTAATACTCGAAATATATGAGGAAATCATACAACTTGAAAGCAAAAAACAAATAATCTGATTTAAAAATGGGCAAAGGAATTGAACATTTTTCCCAAAGAAGACATACAAATGGTTAACATGTACCTGAAAAGGTTCTCAGTATCACTTATCATCAGGCAAATGCAAATCATAACCACAATGAGGTATCACATCACAACTGTCAGAAGGACTATTATCAAAATGAAGAGAGATTACAAGTGCGGACGAGGAAGTGGAGAAGAGGGAACCCTCGTGCACTCTTGGTGGGAACATAAATTGGTGCAGCCACTCTGGAAAGCATTGTGGAGGTCTTCAAAAAAATTGAAAATAGAACTACCATATGATCTAGCAATTTCACTTCTAGTATACATCTGAAGGAAAATAAATGATCATCTCAAAGAAACAGCTGCACTCCCATGTTCACTGAAGCATTATTTACAACAGCCAAGACTTGCAAACAACCAACGTGTCTGTTGATGGATGAATGGATGAAGAAGTTATGGTGTGTGTGTGTGTGTGTGTGTGTGTAAAGTGGAATAATGGAATAGTAGTCAAGTACAAAAAAGAGCAAATCCTGCCATTTGTAACAGCATGGATGAACCCTGATTTAAGCCAGAGAAAGACAAATACTGTATGATCTTATTTATATGCAGAATTTTACAAAACTGAACTCAGAAACAAAGGCAGACTGGTGGTTGCCAGGGGCTGGGTGGTGGGGGAAATTGGAGATGATGGTCAAAGGTTACAAATTCCAGTTATGAGATGAATAAGTTCCAGGAAACTAATGTATGGCATGGTGAATGTATTTAGCAATATTGTATTGTATAGTTGACAGTTCTAAGAAAGTAGATCTTAAACGTTTCCCCACACACCAAAAAAATGAGATAATGGATGTTAATTAACATTTGGTGGTAATCATTTTGTAACATAAAAGTATATTAAATCATCACACTGTATGTCTTAAACTTACACAATGTAACATGTTGAATATATCAATAAAGCTGGAAAAAATTAAAGACAGGTTTTCTCAGAAACACACAGAAAAAAATTAAAGATCTCAATGATTGGGGAGATATACCACATTTATTAATTAGAAGACTCCTTAACATAATAAAGATGTTAGTTGTCCCTATATTGATCTATAGACTTACTACATTTTAAATCAAAATCTCACCAGGTTTTTAAAATAGGGTAAGATTATTCTGTAATTCACATGGAAAGCAAAGGAACTGTAATAGTCAAAGCAATTATAAAAAAATAAAATTTGGAGGAATAACACCATCCAATTTTAAGACTTGCTATATAATTATAGTAATCAAATGATGTAGTATTGACAAAGGGACAGATAAATGGACCCTCACAAATAGGGACAATTAATTCTTGACAAAGGTGCAAAGGTAACTCAGTAGAGAAAGGATATTCTTTTAAACTGTGTTGGAACAATTGGACATCCACACCCAAAAAATGAACCTCATCTTAACCTTATAAAAAATTTAACTCGAAAGGGATCATAGATCTAACAAAAAGTGAAGGACACAAAGGAGAAAATTCTGGTGATCTGGGCTTAAGCAAAGTGTTTTTGGACATGATATCAAAGCATAGTCTGTAAAAGGGAAAACTGATAAAATGGACCTCATTGAAATCTAAAACTTTTTCTCTCTGACAGACTAGGAAAAGAGAATGAAAAGACAAGCTATGGACTTGGAGGGAATATTTCCTACAACTGCAAGGAACACTGAGAAGTTAATAGTAATAGAACAATAATCCGATTAGAAAAGGCACAGAAAACACGAACAGACACTTCACTGAAGAGGACATACAGATGGCAAGTAAGCACATGGAAAGATGTTTCCCTTCACTAGCCACTAGGGAAATGCAAATGAAAACAACCGTATTTAACAACACACCTATTAGAATGGCTGAAGTAAAAAATAACTGATAAAATAAAATAGTTTTGAGAACGTGGAGAAACTGAATCTTTTATGCACTACTGGTGGGATGACACAGCCATTCTGGAAAACGGTCTGGCATTTTCTTAAAATATCAAACATACACTTAACATGACTTGACAGTAACACTTCTAGGTATTTACCCCAGAGAACTGAAAAACATATTCACAAAAAAATACACTAATATTTATAGAAGCTTTATTCATAATCTCCTAATGTCCTTCAATGGGTAAATGGATAAACAAACTGGAATGTCTGTATGATGGAATACTAGTTATCAAAAAAAGTGTCAAACTGTTGATACATGAGACAATCTGAATGAATCTCAAAGGCAGGCTGTGTGAAAGAAGCCAGATGCAAATGTTTCATACTGTATGATTTCATCTTATACGACCTTCTCAAAAAGACAGAACTAGTGCAGAGGACAGATCGTGGTTGCAGGATTTTGCAGTGGGCAGTGTGACTAAGGAAGGCACAGCACCAGGGAGCTCTCTGGTGAGAGAACTGTTCTGTAGGGTCCTTGGTCTCACAACCAAAGGAACTGAATTTTGCATACACCAAAATAAGCAAGGAATTCAATCCTTTCCTAGGATCTCCAGAAAGAGACGCAGCTCTGTCAACATTCAGATTTCAGCCAGTGAGATCTGTGATGGACTCATGACCCACAGGGCTATAAGATCATAACTTTGGGCTGTTTTACCCATTAAACATTGTGGTAATTTGTTATGGCAGCAATAGAAAAATCAATCAAGTGGTTAAGTAATTTTAGATCAAGGAGCAGAATGAGCACAACAGCTATCTGCTGGCTAAGAAGATTGCTAGGTAAAGTTCAATATTATTTCTCTTTTGCTGTTTTAATTTTACCAGATACTATGAATCTGAAAACCATTAGTCATCTAGCAATTACCAGATCCTAGCTTTGTTGGAGGCTGTGGGAAATTCAAAAGGAGTACATGACACGGTAACTGCTCTTAAGATGTTTACAATCTAGAGGGTATATAACTTGCCTATAAAAATAAGAGCTTTGAACCTTTCAACTCATAAATATAAAAATGAAATATAAATCTAAATATAAAAAATATAAAATATAAAAATAGAAATTTAAAATAAAATTAAAATTTGGAAGTCTTACATTAATTAGAATGGGGTGTATGAAATAGAGGAGTTCAGTCCCAATAGAAATGTCACAAAAGTTCTACATGGATAGGCACTGAAAATTTGAAGAAATGACCTCCTTATTGCTCTTTATATACACTTCACATATGGGTGTTATATTCAATGTATACATATTTCTCTGTTCTATACATAAAAGAAAAGAATAGCATGCTTTGGAGTCAAAAAGACTTATGTTTGAATCTTGGCTTTCCATAGTTAATGTATCATCTTGGCAAGCTATTCAACTTTCTTGGGCCTCAGTTTCCTTACTTATAGTGGTACAAATATCTATGTCACAGAATTGTTACAAGAATGAAAAGAAAGAATGTATAGGACAGCAGTTGTGCCAGGCCTTTACAGGTACACTAGCTCAGTATTATTTTACTCAGTCATTATGCAAAAATTGGAATTGCAACTGTTCATTTACTGTGTCAGCCTTTCCTTTCTTTTAAGAAAAGAGGCATGTCTCTCAAAACCCAATCTAGAACTGAATAGAAAAGAAAAATCCAGATTTGGCCTTCATCATTTTTTTTAGCACTTTCTTACTGTTCCAGGTTTAGTTTATATTTTCCGTATGTCTGTTCCAGAATCAGCCATTTATGCAAGAAGCCTCGGCACCTTCTTATTGCAAAAGGTATTTGAATCCCATATCTGGGTACTAGGTACTCTCACTGCTGCAGGGTCATTGTTCCCATGCCTTCCCAGTGGACAAAGCTAGGAAATACATGCATACACATGAACACCTGCACATCCTCCCCATCTACATTTTTTTCTGTCTTTATATATTGAGAACCATGAGTTCACCCTTCTGACAGAACACCATGGTATTTATTCTAGCCTTCTTCCTTTCTCTGATGCTTTTCTGAATAGGCCTTTTCGTTATAACTTGCATATATAACCCTGGCAATGTTTCCCATACATATAAAAAATTATTTAAATCACTCAGCAGAGAGAATAAAAAAATGAAATACAAACCATAACAAATGAATCTAACTATTATAAATGAATTATGTAACATATTGAAGGGGGTAGGGAAGACAAAAAATACACTAAGTAACTTTGAAAAACAGCATTTCGAATATATAAGTCTAACAACAAAAACAACTGTACACACTGTACTCTGGGTAAAAAATTTCTTTGGGATTTTAAAGTGGGCGGAGTATACAACTGAGGTTTGGCATTGTAGGGAAAGCCCAAATTCCTTGATTAGCTGCCTTTTGAAAGTTAGATATTTAGAGGTACTTAAATATTAGTGTTGTATACTTAGTGCAAATGGAATTTGATCCCCTTATAAGTAGAGCTAAAATATACCTCCGTAGTCACCTGGACTAGTCTTTTTATTTTACAGATTCAAAAGTGGAACTCAAGAGACATAGTGGTACAGTGAAGACTAGAGACCATGTTCTGCGCCTTTCCTGCATTACACACTACCTTTGGTTGAAAAGTTTCCAAATAATAGGTTAAAGTGAGATGAGTATAATTTGGTTCAGTGTTGAGTTAAATAGTGATTAATGCATGCTTTGCATAGATTACTTACAGAATTTTAACTTGTTCCCAAGAAAACCTTATTGCAATGGACTATAGGATCAGAATTTTAAATATTTTTAAAGAAGTTTTCATTGTCTTGGCATTTTTGTAAACATGTAAATTTCTATGGAGTTTTAAAAATTTCAAGTCAGAAAAATGTTTGATTCACTATTATTTGGGATCTTCTTCAACTCAATTTCAAAATATTTGGAAACAACATACTGAACAATATTTTATATTATCAGATTAGTTTTATATACTTTTTAAAAACAAAAAGTATGAAGGGCCTATAAACAGGTGTCTCAGAAAGTTAAGAGTATGTATTTTAAAACGTTTAACTGACACAAGTGTCAGAGTATTTTGGCTGAACCACAAGAAGACCCTGTAAGATGAGAACAGATATGCTGGAACACAGCCAGATTGTACTATCTTCCCTACAAAGAAAAGTTTAAGTTGATAGTATTTTAAGACAATAAGACTTAATTAACCCAGACATTTTGTTTAATTTTAAAAGTGAACATGTCCTGGTTTATTTAATACCTACGACAAAAATACTGCTTCTTCTATATAATCTTTCTTCTAAGAACTAGATCCTAACTTAAGATTTCAATCACAGATAAGAATAGTTTTTTTAAAGGTGATTCTTAGGTAATTATCATTTTGACAACATATTATATTTTCAAACACACTTCAGACCTTGGATTTATACTATGGTACAGATATGTGAGTATTAGTTTCATGTGCTGGTCTCCAGTGAAGCTAAATGTCATCTATCACTTTCTTCTTTATTATTTCCTCTTTTTCTTAGAAGTCTTTAAAATAACAAATTGGCACAGATGGTGTGGCTTCCTTTAGTATGCATTTGTAGAGGGTCTTTGCTTCATTATTTCTTGCTCATCTTCAAGTAACTATACAGGAAACTCTTCACTGAGCAATAATCTGCCTTCTAAACTTCTTTCTGAAAACTCAAGTTGCAGCTACTCTAATTTCTAAGCAAGCAAAACACTGCTAGTCTTTTTCCAATAGCAGGAAAGTTTACATATTTATGTCTTCTTGAAGCTGTAATAGTAATATGATCTAGACATCCTACAGTTTTTTCCCTTGCTTTTTTTATATGGAGTAGCTGTTTATTAGTAAGAGACCCAAATAACACAAGAACAGTAGTGCAGACAGGTCTCATGGAAGAACCAAACCTGAAAGTAACTGTGAGTACAGTGGCTCTCTGCTAAGGAGGCTGACTGCCCCTTAGAGCAAGCTGCTCTTGTGGTAACTCTGTTTTTGCTTCAGGATCAGGTTGGTTTGGTCAATCATGTGCAATTTGAAGGACCAGTTTTTCAAATTCGGGCACAAGGATCACCTTGAGGAGCTATAAAACAATTCAATGGTAGGTCTCTGTTTGGATCTGAAGTCCCATTACATAAATTTTCACTTAAATGCACATGACTAAGGACCACTTACCGGTAACTTGCTAAATGAACTAGTAAGAGTTACTAACTTTGATATTCATGAATTTAAATTAATTTACTGAAGATTCTGAAATCCTAGCAAGAAGTCTAGCAAGATATCTTGGTTGCCTTGCATCACTGGACAGTGTTGTAAACCTACTGGGCACATTTTAAACTTCAGCAATGGGAAAGGATGTTTTTTAACTGGTGGAATGCCAGAATTATCTTGATTTGTGGTTTTCAGTTGCTGATACTGATTTTCTACTTTGTTCAAAATTGTTTATCAAAGGTACATAGTTTTGTGTTTACTGGTTTGTTCTACTTGGTCAGGCAAGATTATTTTGATCATGGTGTGACACACATAAACCTTCATTTATTTTTTAATTAGGTGAGGGAAAGCCTAGAATTAGCATTTTATACAGGTTCAGAAATGTAGTTCGTTTATGAAAGGAATGTATCTTCAAATGGATATGTTTTTTTTTCTTTATAGATGTTTTATTTTCAGTGTCTGAGAATGTTTTTTATAATATAATGAATGTTGACCAATAATGGCTCAAGTGAAAGTAGTTATGTTAAGGGAGGAATTCATGTATAATTCTAAATAACCTATGACTTGGCTATCAACTTTGCCACAAAATTTGCTCAAATACAACCTTTTAAGGTAGCTTGCAGATTAGAAATACAGATTAGAAAGTACTGATATTTACTACACATTTCATTAGTTTTATCTGCCCACACTTAATAGTATTTTCTGCTTCACCATCATATATAGTTGAGAAAACTCTAGAAGAGAAGGAAATTCTACTGAATGTAACAATATTTTTACTCTTTTCCACTGTTCTTTCTTCCTTCCTGATGTTCGAAGACTTACTTCATCCTTTCATCCTTTCCTTTTCATTTAGAGTGATTCTTTTAGCCATTCATACAGGGTAGGTTTGCTGGGCATAAACTAACTTAGTGTTCCTTCATTTGGAATGTTCTGATTTCTTCTTTATTCTTGAAGGATATTTTCTCTGGATATAGAATTCTAGGTTGACAATTCCTTGCCTTCAGCAGTTGAGAAGTGCCCCATTTCCAGCTGGCCTCCATGGCTTCTTAAAAGAAACTGTGTCATCCAAAATGTTTCCTCCTACAGGTAAAAGTACATATTGCTTCTCTCTAGCTGCTTTCAAGATTTTGGTCTCTATTTTTTAGGTGTTTGACTATAACATGTCTTAGCATGTATTTCTTTGAGTTTATCCTCTTTGGGGTATAGGTTTATGTCTTCAGCCAAATATTGGAAATTTTCATCCATTATTTCTTGAATAATCCTTTCATCACTCCTGTAATTCTGATGATATAAACATTAGATCCAAACAGGGTGCTTAGACTGTGTTCTTTTTTTTCAGTCTATTTTCCTTCTGTTGACATACTGGATAAATTCTATTGTTCTCACTGATTCTTTCTTCTGTCCTTCCATACTGCTACTGAGTGTATTGCATTTAAAATTTTAGTTATTGTATTTTCACTTCTAAATTTTCCATTTGGTGCTTCTTTACATTTTCTACTTCAACAAAGAGACAGCATTTTTTCCCATCTTCTTATTTACTGAAGTATAATGAGATATAATATTATATGTTGCAGTAGTACAAAGTGATGATTTGACATTTGTACACAGTGAAATGATTACCACATTAAGTCTATTTACCATCTCTCACCATACAAATTTACATTATTTTTCTTGTAATGAGAACTCTTAACATTTTCTTTCTTAGCAACTTTCAACTTTGGACTACAATATTATTGACTGTAGTCCCCAAGCTGTACCTTGTATCCCCATGAATTATTTATTTTACAACTGGAAGTTTATATCTCTTGATCATCTTCACTCATTTCACTTTCCCCCAACTCCCTGCCCCTCTGGCAAGTGCCAATCTATTCTGTGTATCTGAGTTTTATTTTGTTTGTTTATTTTGTTTTGTTTTTTAGATTCCAGATAAAAGTAAAATCATAGTTTCTGTCCTTCTCTGACTTGAAAAATATTTATTTTGCAATACTAAGTACATTGTCTTCATATCTTATGCATATTTTCAAATATTCTACATCCTTGTGTTATTATAATCATTTCTGTGATTATTCTATGACTGAGACATGTTAAATCTTCCATGATGATTGTAGACTTGTTCCTTGTAGATTATGTAGATTGCTAATTTTTTCTTCATTTATTTTTGAGGCTTTGTTATTATTAAGTACAAACACATTAAAAATCATATTTTATTAGTGAATTTAATCTTTCATCATTATAAAGTGATATTATCTAAACATTTTAGCCTTAAAGATGGTATCAACTGAAGTTAATTTAGCCATGCCCACTTTTCTGTTAGTATTTTCATGGGAAATAATATGTGTCTATGTATCTTTACCATGTATTTGCCATTTTCTCTGTTCTTCTTACATCTCAGAACTTCACCTTACACCTAAAATCTATCCTTTAAAATATGCTTTAGTAAGGGTCTACTTATAACAAATTTTGTGTTTTATTGCCTCAAACTTGACTGAAATTGTTACCTTATTTCACCTTTCTTAAAAGATAGTTTTGCTAAGTATAGAACTCTGTGTTGGCAGACATCTTTTTACTATGTCTGGCTTCCGTTGTTGTTACTGAGAATTCAACAGCCTATCTAAATGCCAATCTCTCAAACATAATCTGGTTTTTAAAATTTACTTTTAAGAGTTTTCTTTTTGTCTTGGATGTTCTGCAATTTTACCATAATGTGACAGGAGGTAGATCTATTTATCCTTCTGGAAATTTATTGGTCTTCTTTAGTCTGTGGTCTGCTGTCCTTCATAAATTCTGAAAAAATCTCAGCCATTACCTCTTCAAATATTACTGCTTCCCTAATCTCTCTTCTCCTAGAATTAAGACATGTATTGGACCTGCTCATTCCATCTATCATGTCTTCTATCCTGTTTTTGTATTTTTCTATCTTTGTCTTTCTGAGACGTATTTAGTATAATTTCCCCCATTATCTAATTCATTAATTCTTTCTTCAACTCTGTTTACTTTACTGTTAAACCCATCCTTTGAATTTGAATTTCTATTATCCTATTTTTTCATTTTATAAGTTCATTTGGTTCTTGTTAAAATCTGTTGGTTATATTTTATTCTCTCAGAGCAGATAATTTCAGTTTGTCTATTTTTTTCTTTAAACATGACAAATGGTTATTTTATAATATGTATTGATTAGCAAGAGTTCCTCTATAAACCCAGTTGTGGCTTGAGGTTTCTCAGGCTATACAATATCTGAATTTAAACTGTAAAATTACAAGTCAGCATGTGGTTACTACTTTTCACGGGAGAGACAATCCTCCATTCCCCCCCATCCCTAGCCAAGGCTCCTCTGCTTGCTAACTCCTGGGGATGGTAGGGATGGTAGAGAATTTTTTAGTTCATCACATAGCCAAGATGTAATCCAGACTAGGGGAGGATCTGCTATCTCTGGCAGTCCTAGGCTTTGTTTCTTGTCAGAGGCCTGAAAACCACATCTTACATTACCTTGGTTAGGCACATGTCCTCAAGGCCAAAGAATCTCCTATGGTGTGCTCTGCTTACCTCTATGGGTTCCTTCCTGTTTTTACTTAGATTTTGATCTATCAATGTCTATCTAGTTAGCTCTTTAAAGCATTCAAGAATATTTATTTATTTTTAAATCTAGCATCATTATTTTCAGTGAGAAAGTTAGTCCAAACAATCTTTTTCCATATTGCTACCAGACGTATTCCTAAGGTATGTATCAATGATGTTTTCAAAGCTTCCAGGATAAGTTTCAAATTCCTTGACTTAGTACACAGAGTCCTTGATAGTCTTTCCCTTGTTTACTTTTCTAATTTTGTTTTCTGCAAACACTGCTCGTTCAAATCTCTGTGGTTTCACGCATGTTGATTGTTTTGTTTGAAGTACCTTTATTTACCTCTTCTTTGCCTAATTAACCCCTATTGGATCTTTGTAACTCAAACCAGTTCTGTTCCACTCAGAAATTCTTCTAGGACTTCTCTCTCTGACTTGGATGTTCCTCTTCAATGTTTCCACATAATTCTAGGTTTACAGCCTATATCAGACTACAAAGAATTTGTGTCTCACCCACTAAGCTATAGGCACTTTTCACACAGAGATAGTCTTATTCAAGTTTGCAACCGCATTCCTGCAGAGTTTGCTGAATGGACAAATGAACAGGGCTACAAAATGAAGGGGATGATTATGTGATTTCAAAAATTCTTTGTTAGAATAAAATTTGTCCTATTTTAGAAATCTTAACTACTACTCTCCTGTGGCTACTACTAGACTTTTATCTAAGCTCCCATATTCGGTCATCCAGATTCTCTGATCTGCATACCCTGACTCATCTGCCCAGATTGTCTAGTTTTGATATCTTATTTGGATAATCTCTCTGAATTTGAACTCTTGCTAGGCAGCTTCTCCTCTGACTCTTCTTGAATTTGATTGTTTGCATGCTCCTCCTTCCCTTTGCTAATGTTCCAATTTTTGATCCCCAATCCCTCTAATTTATAATCCTGCCACTTCAACATCCTTCTGTTTTTACAGCACTGTGCTTAAATCCTGGCAAGGCAGGCTAAATAATTTAATTAGTTTATTAGGAGGGGGAGAAAAGAGGAATTTTAGAGGTGGAAGAAAAGATTCTAGTCCAATTTCCTCATTTAACAGGTGAGGAAGAAGGTGAAACATTCCATGTTTAGTCCCTGGAAGGGCAGGAAGGGGAGCTCTTTACTTTCACTGCTCTTTCCAGCTGACCATGGTTACTTAGGAAAGTACAAATTTTACTTGAGTAAAAATTTTAAATCAAGTGAAAGAATCACAGTACATATATATGTTCTAGTACACACACACACACACACACATACACACACACACATATATGGAGAGAAAGAGAGGCTTACAAACACTAAAAATACTCTCATCATTTATCTGTTTTGGGGAGTTCTGCACATTGAATTATGTTATTGGTTTATTGTACCAAAATATAATTTGTTGGTTTCTAAGTAGATTCTTCAGTTGAAGTCACAATATAAAATTAAAAGTAGGTTCAATTATATCAACAGTATATGGAAATTCTAATTCTGGTTTAAAAAACTACTAAAATTCAATATATGCATCATACAAATGGTCAGAAATGGTTATTATTTGCTTCATCTATGTTTTGGAAAATAGAAGGATACTTTCTATTGATTAATGGGCAAAAAAATTTACAGTTCATTTCAAACTTTTCATTGAATTTATTTTGCAGCTCATGTATTTTTAAAAACAGCATCAAGAGAACAGACTATTACAAATAAACCTAAACTCACCAGTATCCTCCCAGCAGCTCTTAGTCTTCCCTTCCCCATCGCTGCTCCCTGGCAACACTGTCTGGTCTGTTGGCACGTCATCCTCCGGCACACCCCCTTCGCAGTCTGCAGCATCTGTAATACTTTCTTCTTCCACAATATGGAGTTTGTCCTCATCATCTGAATCTGAATTTGCTTCTACCACAGTATTATAATTTGTAACTGTAATATAAACAAGATACAAATAGTCAAAACCAACTAGTGTAAAAATAAGTTTTTGTACCTCAGTAAAAAGAAATTTTAAAAAGTCCTCAAAACAGATTATGATTCAATAATATTTTCTTTTAGACATAATATGTAAATAACTAATTTGACAACACACACACACACACACACACACACACACACACACACACACACACACACATAACTGCACTAATTAGATGCTAGATGGCCAAAATGGCAAATAATAGCAGCTATACTTACTGAATACTTACTGTATTGCACAAGTGTTCTATAAATAGTAACTTATCTAATTCTTAAACAACCTTACAGCAACCATATGAAACAGAGTATCTACTTATCATCTACTACCATATCCCTGTTTAACAGAAGTGGAAACCAAAACATGGAGAAGGTATGCAACTTGTCCAAGATCACACAGCTGGGAAGCGGCATGGCCGGGATTTGAACCACAGCAGTCTGTTTCCATTCATACCCTTCCTTCTTAAACACTAAACATCCTCTCTAAGCATAGTAAGCTTATTCTATATGATACTGCTTATGTACAATTAGGGATTCAAATCTTTAATGCATTTCAATTAAAGAAAAGAGATCATCTCTCCTAATAAAATAGCAGTATGTCATCAAATTTACCATAGCAAAAGTACTTTCAAGTCGTAAATTAGGCCCATGCATTTCATATTGCACACTGACTTTAGAAAGAATCAACCAATTCAGCCAAATTTTTACATAAGTAGGGCATGATTTAAGGAGTGCTGGTTATGTAAGTCTGTACTTCTGGAAAAGATAACTGATATTCAAAAGTTTTCAAATGGGTACCATTTCCATATTTTTAATAAATTTCAGTAAAATTTAATATCAGCATATTAGAATGATATATAAGTACTTTGAATGACTACAGCTCATAGAACCTTGAGTAATAGTTGAGAGGAAAACTCTCTAAAACAAGTAATACAGTATATTCAATACTTTTAATAACCATTGTATAAATTATTTAGTACTTCATTGGGTGGTCACTGGAATACCCTTTTTCAACAATTTGCCGTGATTCATACATGCTAAGATAAGACTGAGATGAAGGGAGAAAAAGAAAGCTTTGCTATGCTTAGATAATCACTTCCAGATATTCTTTTCATTTCTTTCTTAAGTTTTCAGTCATTCTTGAAAGAAGATAATCACCAAAATGCTTAAATGATACGTCTGTTCATATCCCCCTTCCCTTATAAATACACGCGCACACACACACACACACACACACCTGAGAACATGAAGGAAGACACACAATCAGGAGATACAGATGTCTATGTCACAGTGAGAACAAATAATCACAAATCTCCAAAACTGCTTTTATAGACCTTGGGATGACCCCCTCTGTTCAAGAGTACCCGAGTTCCCCTTTTACCCACATTAGGAATCTTTAACATCTTGTGTCAGAAGAAAAATATCAACTCTTGTTGTATCATTAACATTTTAGGTTGGATACATTTTTTCCAGATTTTTTTCCCAAGAACAACCCATTTTCTAATTGTATTATAAAAGTAATACATGTTCATTGTAAAAAAAATTTAGAAAGTATGAAACTTGTAAGATTACTAAAAGCCTCCACCTCCAGATTTTTCTTCCTTGACTCACTCTTTAAAGATAATAGCAAATTTTATTAGTTAATTTATGTACTAGGTAGCATGATACTGTCATTTTATATACCTTATCCTATCTAATTATAACACAGACCTCACTTATTTACATCTATTTAATATAAATATTACAGATGAACATATGTATATGTATGTATACTTAAATACAAACATATGGGATCACATTATACTGTTTTGCCACTTAATAACATATCTTGGAAATTTTTTCCATACTGTACAAGTGAAGCATCCTAATTTTCCTCTGGATGGTTACACAGCATTTCCTTCTACAGATACATTTTAACCAATCACCTATTAATAAAATTTAGTTTGTTACCAGTGTTTAAGCATTAGTAACAATGTCATAATAAATTTTCTTTTAAAAATATAATTGGCTATTCCTTAATTACATTTTTATTATGAGTAAAATTGCTAAGTCAGAGGGAAAACTTACTTAGTAGATATATATGAAAACATGCTCCAGCCACACGATGAGCGGAGTAAATTGGAAATTGTGCCTATGGATAAAGGGAATGATTCTCAAAAGTTTGTCCTAATTGGAACAAGGTTTCCTGATCAACTTTTAAATGAAAATAAGATGGAAATATATGTATGTTCTGAATGAGGAATTTTATTGGCTGATGATGCACAAGGCTATTAACTTTGATTTTTACTTTCAAGGGCTTCTCATTAGTAATCTACTAAATGACTTCTAAAGTCATTTAAAGTTGATATGGTATATAAGTTATTTATATGCCATAAATTAAAATTAAAACACAGCTAGTATTTACTGAGGATTAATTGATTATCTATTCCAGTAGATCTGGCCACCATGTGAAGTTCAGCTCACTGAAATGCTCTCACTATGCTTGGTCACACAAAGAGAGCTGAAATTCCTCTCATTTTGAGAAAGGAGGTTTTAGTGCCTCTTCAGTATCTTGAGTTGGCCGTGGCTTTATATTGAGGATATTCCTGCCTTTTAATGATATAATTCTGTAGGTAGTTTATTAAATCATTATTAATTTTGTTAACCATAGGTTGTTTGACTAACCCTAGTTTGTAGATGTAATGATTTATATTTATTTTGGGCTTGGAAAATTTCCAATAATTAGTCTTTAAGACATATATTCTATATGATTCAAGTATTTGCTTGAATGCTTCATAGTTTTCACTAAGTTCTTTTTACCCTGAGCTGCAGGTATTTTATTCTGCCTGGGTCAACCATAGCCCCAAACACTCTGAGAAGACCTGTCACTTTCTACTGGCAAAACTCCTTCTTGTCCCCTAATATAAGCTGCCATTGTGGTATGGGAGCTTATAGATCAAATACTCAAAACACAAATACTGCATATATTTTATAGTTATATTGTGACTCTTCCCAAAGCAAGTTTGAATGTGTGGTATAAAACCTGAAGAAATTAAAAACAACAACAACAAAAAACCCACTAAGCTAAGAGTGGTAATACTGGCTAAAATGTAAAAAAGACCAAAAACTATTTTCCAGTTTCTCACTGTTTTCTGCTTCATAGTCAGTTAGCTGAGAGAAAAAGCACTGAAAATTGCTTATATTGATTATTGTAACTTAAATAGGCAAGTTTCCCTGAGTTTTTGATTATATTCTTTTGTGGATTTACAGAACGAATTTAAAAAACAGAAACCCTGCACCAAAAGTACAGAGAAGGATGTAGACCCCTGATAAATTCCAATAGCCAGTGACAGTGTCACTTACCTCAGCTGTCTGTCCATATACCTCCATACACCTTTATGCTGTTTAGCCTTTGGCTAAATATAATAAAATATAGTTTGTGTAAAGAGTGGTAGTTCTTAATAAAACAAGTGATCATCACCTCTTGGTTCTCAGTTTTAATTAAAATAAAATTTCAAGAAAGCAAAGATAAAGGAAAACAGAAAAAGTGCACATTTAAAATATCTTTAAATAAAATTTACAATACACAATATGAACTTAAAGGATTCAATAGAAAAATGGTAACATTTTCAATGCCTTCTCATTGTCACTAGAAAGTCCTTAAGAACACACTGACTTCTTGGTGGTCATTCTTGTAGGGCTATTAGTTGCTAACACTTAATGTTGGTATAACTACCCACTGCCTAAGATGATTGTGAGGATCTAATGATTTAAAATGTATTGTGCTTACTACCCCTATGTATATTGCAGAACTATTTACAATAGCCAAGACATGGAAGTGTCCATCGGTAGATGAATGGATAAAGAAGTGGTACATATACACAATGGAATATTATTCAGCCATAAGAAGAAAACAAATCCTACCACTGGCAACAACATGGATGGAGCCTGAGGGTATTATGCTCAGTGAAATAAGCCAGGCAGAGAAAGAGAAGTACCAAATGATTTCACTCATCTGTGGAGCATAAGAACAAAGGAAAACTGAAGGAACAAAACGGCAGCAGACTCACAGACTCCAGGAAGGGACTAGAAGCTACCAAAGGGAAGGGGATGGGGAGGGTGGGTCGGGAGGGAGAAGGGGATTAAGGGGCATTATGATTAGTACACATAATGTAGGGGGTCACAGGGAAGGCAGTACAGCACAGAGAAGACAAGTAGTGACTCTATAGCATCTTACCATTCTGATGGACAGTGACTGCAGTGGGGTGAGGGGTAACTTGATAATATGGGTGAATGTTGTAACCACAATGTTGCTCATGTGAAATCTTCATAAGACTGTATATCAATGATACCTTAATAAAAAATTGTATTGTGCTTAGCTCAGTGTCTGACACATAGTAAAGATGGCTAGTCGTATTTACTTACTACTATCATTGTCCTTGTCATCACCTTCCTGAATTTTTACAATTCCTAAGAAGCAGGTAATTCTTAAAAGCATATACTTCAAAATATATCCACCTTTTCTGGACAAAAGAAAAAGAGAAGTTTTTCTAATTTTTCCCCTAACCCCAGTAACCTTTCTGAGGTTATGTAGCTAGTAAGTTGTAGAGTGGACTCAAATCCCGGTCTGCCCATATGCTTTAGTTATTATGTATAAAGCCTCCTGACCAATGATAAATATTCTTAAACTTGTATTTTTGTATCGAGCTTATTCTGGGGCCCAGAAATTCTATACTTAACAATATGCCACTAAACACGTTTTTCAAATGACTGAAGAATTTTAACCATTAGAATCTCATATTAATAAAAGACACAGTATAGCATAGGATAATATCATCAGTCTAGTCAATAAACCTCTAAAAGACTTTTACATAACATTATGTTTAGCCTTTGATTGCATATAGCACTGTATCAACTGTACTAATTAAACTCCCATATAAACATCTGTTTCTCAAGTAATATCAATTATAATAGAGAATTAGATAAATGAGATGAATATGGTTGAAAAAAGAGAGCAACAATCTCGGCTTCAGTTGTTAGGAGCAAGATCATGTAAATGCTTTCTAAAGAAAGAACCCCATTATACATGGTTTACTGTAGCTCTGAACACCAGGTTAGGCCCAGTTAGTGATGGACCGAAGGGAAGAGGAGGAGGGACAGATTTAACTCTCAGGTCTTCCCCTCCACTAGGTGATAACTGTGGCATGTGTTGATGAAAGCCACAGGCTGAGAGGCCACATCTTAACACAGTTTCAGTTTCACAAAGGCTTTTTTCTTTCTAGAGGCAGAGGTTCTGCTTACATGCCACTAACAGATGCCTAGCACCATCCTATTCATTCCTTCTAAATCCCCAAACACACTTCTGCATGGTAGAAAAGAAAGATAACATCTCTTGGGAAAAGATGTAAGACTGATCCTTAAAAACTAGAAGACTGCTGCTAACAAATTGTTCCATAGAAAGCAGACTAACCTACTGCCATAATTTGATAAACACCTAGACAGATATACTTTGAGTCATGTTTTCTAGAGTAATGGACTATAGTTAGATTAAGTAGTGGAGTATTTCACATATGTTAGTACTATGTTGACACCATCACAGTTTAGGCACAAATGCTATGGAATATAAAGTGGCGACAATGAGCAAGTATTTCCACTAGTCTTTAACATTAGTTGGGACAAAAACAACATCACTTAATATATTTTTCTAATTCTGAAGGGAGTCCCTGGCCTACTGCCTTTCACATAGAAGGTACAGAATTTACTGAATTGAATCTGGGGTCACACTTCTTTTGCTCTCAATGAAGAATTCAGTCAGTATACTTAAATGTTGCTGATGACTCAGGAAAATGAAGAGAAAATTGCAGTAATAACCAAAGAACTGGTAAGCTAGCACATGAAATGGAAAGGAGGAGTCACTTGACAATTCACAGGATTAGGGAAAATTTCTGCAAATAACATTATTCTGGAAAAGAGGAGCTTATGTTGTCCATAAATACTACAACCAGGACATACCGTAAATATTTGTTAATCTGGCTTTTGACCTAATTTATAGATATGACCAACTTACTATCTGTATGTATTTTACTGTATAATAAAGGTTATGATGTAATAAAATGCATATTTAATGTAACATATAAGTAATATAATAAATGTGCAATGTGTTTATTACGTAATTGTAATTTAACTCTTAAAAGTAGGCATGATAATGATTTTAGTGTGCCCTAAGCACTATGAACATGTTAGGTTTTAATAAATACTAATGGTTCAGCAAACTTTGGGGGAAGATTTTTAATCCTTCTCTAGGTAAAATCTTTCTTAATCTAGGGTGCCTATTAAATTGAACAATAATCATAGACTCTTTTTACATTTTCAAAATAATTTTCAAAACATAAATTTCAATGAAAGTCAACGATTCTGAAATTTGCCCCTGCAAGGGTTGGTGGTTTTTAAAGACTTCAGATACAAACTAATAATAGAATGAAAACTGATAGGCAAATGCAGGGGCAAGGGTTGCCATCATGTACAGAATCCTAGTTCTTATTTTCTCCCCTCTCTCATTATACAAAATAACTAAGTATTCATAGGATTTGTCTTTGGTGCTTTCCCAGGTCTTATTCTGGCTTTTCTCCCATTCTCCATAGGTCCCCTGTCTCTGTGCCTCCAACAAAAGCCATTCAAAAATTACGCTCCCCTTACCTTGACTTATAAAAACTCCCACTCACTCACTGAGCTCGTTTCAGTCATGGTTCCTACAGTTCACAAAGAGGTAGATGAAACAGTTTAACAGCAGAGTTCTTAGCCGACTAAACTGAATTTAGTCCCAGGAACAAGGTGGTCTTTTTTTGTGTGTGAAGAAAAGTACAGGACTAAAATAATTCAGTGAAACTATCAATATCTAGTCTTTCCTTCATAGGTACAATCTCCATTTATAAAAAGGATGCTTTCTAATTTATATGACTTGTTACTTATGGAATTCAGGCAGTATGACAAAATCTAAGTGTGAAGATGGAATTAAAAATTTGAACACAGAAATGACTGAGCCAAAAAAGTACAAATCTAAGCAAATAAGCTTAAAAACCTGGATGAAATAACTTTCTAGGAATATGTAAATGATTATATTCTTTATTATTTTATAGGAGTTATAAAATTATATTAGAGATAGCAAAGGTAGATCACAGAATTAACTTAGTAAGATATCAAATAGTTAACCACTCCAAAAATGCCAGATGTTTTCCCAGGTGAATTCCTTCACATCTCCAAGGACTGATAATTCTGTTGCTTTTGCAAGAGAGAAGAGCCAAAATTCTTTCTTTGAAGCCAGGATAACAACAGTTAACTAAAATCTCAGCAAGAACACACAAACCTCCCCCTGCCCACTACACACACACTCATAAACTCAGTCTGACTAGTGATCATTGATGGAAAAATCGTAGTACATTAAAAAATTAAGAAAGCATTATTCAACAGTAGGAAATGCATGAACTTGTTATATTAATACAGTAAAGTAGAAACAATACAATTTCTATAGACACTGGAAGGCATTTGATAAAATCTACTATTCCTTGCTGATTAATACTCTTTTCATAAATATAAAACTGAAGTCAGTATTGTGATAATTATGCATCAGAGGCAATTATCAGATAAATATGTTTAATGTCATTATTTACAGCATTTTAAAAGAACAAGCTAATTTTTAAAAGGAAAAAAGCACAAATACTGAAAAAGAGAAGGCAAAATTATTACTTTTTTGTGACATGATGACGTTTCTGAAAAACTTAAGAAAAATCATTGAAAAAGCTATTAGCAATTAGAAAATTTGGTAAATGACACTAATCATGAATTTAACAAGAAAAATGAATAAACCAACAATAACCTACTAAAAAACAGAATAATCTATTAATAATAGCAACTCAAAAACTAACATGTGAAGACAAAAAAAAAAGAAACATGGAGGACCTTACGAAGAAAACTATAGCACTCTATTGAGGGCCATGAAAGATGATTTGAATAAATGAAGAGAAATCCCATGTCTGAGATAGAATGATTTCACACTGTAAAGATGTTAATTCTACCAAAACTAATCTATAAATTCAATGTAATTCTTATCTAAATACTTTCATGACATTTTAGATGCTAAATATAAGTGATTTAGACCAAATGATTCTATAATTTATAAGGAGATGTAGGAGCACGATCTCTGGTATGAGACTGTCGTTCAAACCGCAGCTTCACCACTCACTGGCCAGGTTGCCTTGGGCAGATTTCTTAATCTTCTCATGCCTCAGTTCCCTCACTTCTAGAATGGGGATAAATCATGTCCCTAGTAGGGTTGTCACAATGATGAAAATAATTATATATGTAAAAATACTAGTATAGTACTGCACATTAAGCGCTCAATACATATTGTTAGTATTATTTTCTGGGGGAAAAAACCCCATAACAATATTCGAGAAATTCAGAAAAATAATAGTAATGGTGGTGGTAGGAGAACAAAGACTAGCCATACCAGGCAGAAAATGTATCTTGAAGCTATAGAAATGGAAACAGATTTATACTCGTACTGGAATAGGCAGACAATGGACTTGAACAGAATGCAGAAATAGATCCCTCAAACATATGGTTGGTAGTCTTGCTAATCAGATTTCCACCTCATAGCTTTAACCAAAATGAGATATATATGAATCAAAGATTTTAATTAAAAAATGGAATCATCAAAGTAATAGAAGAAAATATAGGCAAATTCCCTTACAGTCTTGGAATAAGGAGGGCTGTTATAATCATGACACAAAACTCAGAACTGTTCATAGAAAAAATTCAAGTCAACACAAATGACAAACTGAAAATATTTGCAATACAAGTTCCCAAAGGCTGGTTTCTTTACTATACAGAGAACTCTTAAATATCCATGAGAAAAAGATGAACCTCCCAATAAGAATATGCAAAGAGAATTCACACACACACAAATAAGACCGACAAATAAACATGTAACAAATTGCTCAAACTCACTTACTAAAGAAATACCTATTTTAATCTTATATTGTTATAATCACTTTTTGCATACACTATCAATTCTCTTGCCTTTCTCTGACTTCAAAATCCCTATTTTGGCTAAACCCCTATTCTGATTAAATCTCATTTTTTTCTAATTCTATACCTCAGTCCCCTTTTACTACAAAGCTTCTTGAAAAAGTTGCCTAAACTTGTCTCTTGTTTCTTCCTTTTCTCTCTTAAACCCACTCCAGTTACATTATTTCTGTCATGATTATGATGGACCTTTACATTGTTAAATCCAATTGTTATTATCTTATGTGACCTACTAGCAGCATTTGACATAATCCATCACTCCCTCCTTTTCAAAACAATCTGTTTTGGCTGTCTTTCTTTTCCTCCTAATTCCCTGACTGCTGCTATTCTATTTCTTTCCTCCACCTCTGGACCTCAATCTGGTCTTATGGCTCTAAATACCATATGATGACTCCCTGTTTTACATCCCAGCCCAAGCTTTTCCTCTGACCTACAGACTTGTATACCCAACTGGCTATTTGTTATCTCCACTTGGATGTCTAATGGGAAAATCTGCCATATCCAAAAGTCAACTCTTGATCCTCTCCCAGTCTTTATTTCAGCAAATGGAATTCTATTCTTCCAGTTGCTAAGGCCAAAAACCTTGGTGTTAGTTTTGACTCCATTTTCTCTCATACCCTACACATCTAATCTAGAGGGTAATGCCTTAAAATTTATTCAGCATCTAACCAATTACCAGTAATTCCCCACTGCCACCTCCCTGCTCTAAACTACCATCTCTCACCCAGAACATTGTAATTGGCTCCTATCAGGTCTCCTTGCTTCTACCTCTGCCTTCCTATAGACAGTTATCAACACAGAAGCCAAGAGGATCCTTCTAAAGCATTAGAGGAATCGTGTCACTTCCCTTCTTAGACCATCTAATTGGCTTCCCACCTTATTCACTGTACTCCAAAGGCCCTTCTGAGCTAGCTCCCACTCATCCCTTCTCTCTCAGACTTCATTCTCTACTGTACACTTGCTCCCTCATTCCAGATACACTGGCCTCTTGCTTCGAGGCCTTTGTACTTGATGTTGCTCCACCTGGAATGCTCTTCATGCATGGCTCAATTTCACCTCCTTAGTAAGGTCATCTATGACCCCTATTCACATCTACAGACTTGCCTCCCCACTGCCACAAGAGCACATTCACTCTCTCTTGTGATTTCTTTCTTTCTTTTAAGAATACTTATCACCAACTGCCATAATATTTTATTATTTTTTATTGCCTCTTCTCACTAGAATGTAAATTTCATGTGAGCAGGATTTTTTCTGTTTTATTCACTGCTGTGCCCCCTGAATATAGAACACTGCCCATAAATACTAATTGCTCAATAAATGATGCTTGTTTAGTAAACTGGCAAAAAAACATTCCAGTATTACACAGCATATGTGAGAGTTAAGGAAATAAGTACACTCTTACATGTTATTGTGTTAATTTGGCAATATTTATCAATATTTGAAATGTTTACCTGTTGATCCAGCAATTATCTTTGCTTTTATCCTACAATTTAACTTATACAAGTGTGCACATCTCTGCAAATATACACGTTTATCTGCAAACTTGTTTTTAATTACAAAAAACCTAAATAGCCACTGAAGATAATCCTTTTGTACTGATATAGAGAGGAGTCCTCAAAAATAGTTTGATCCCATTCTTGCAGAAAATGAAGACATATAGTATAAATACATGTACCTAAGTAACCAATGATATCTAGAAGGATTTTACAAATAGAGAAATAAGGTAATGAAAGATGACTTTTCTCCTAGCTTTTTCCTACTATACACTTAAAAAATGTTTTAAAGATAAGTTTTAACTATAAAGAAAAAGTCTGAAATAATACTCAGCATAGTGTTGCTAGTGGTTTCTTTCAATTTACACAAATGTTTTAAGAAATATTTTGTTATTTATCAATCCCAGAAGGCATTTTTTCCCTGATTAATGTTAAGACTCCCAGATTGGTAGCTAAACTGGTTATGAAAAATAAGATGAAGGAAGAGGATAAGAATTTTATTCTAATTTATTTCATTTGAGTTTCTCAGATTCCTTTAAGCTAGTATTATAGTGTGTATAATTTAAAAGTGTTGGCTGTGTGCTGGAAACCAGTACATACAACGGGAAAGGAAGTCATGGGATATGCAAAGAAAAGGTCATGAACCCCAAGGACATAGCCTGAGGATTGATCCTCCTTTGTATCCAGGGGAATAACAGTATACAATAATCCAAGTAAGGCTTAAAAGTACCCAATTCAGGGACCTCCTCTTCGGAAGCTTTCCTGAGGGCCAAATTTCAACAGAGGGGTACTATTGCCCTGAGTCTAGCCTTGTAAAGAAAGTCCCCCTACTCCTCTACTGGTCAAACATGGAAGAACAAGGATCATACCAGTAAAAATGAATTGGAAGTTATTTCGTAATGAAGCATTAACAACAAACAATCTACAGGTAATTAGAGTTTAGCTTTAAACATCACAACATGTTACAAGCTTGTGTTATCAAACTAGAGTGAATAATTTAGTTCCTCTCACCTAAGTGCTCCAGAAGGTTGGATAATGAAGACATATTTACAGTCTTTGCTTCTGACATACATGTACTATATATATATAAAATGAGTGATATACATTAAGTATTGAGAGAAATTTAAAGGTAATTAATTATATGCTAAGCTAAGATTTAGTTCCTCTCACCTAAGTGCTCCAGAAGGTTGGATAATGAAGACATATTCACAGTCTTTGCCTCTGACATACATGTACTATATATATATAAAATGAGTGATATACATTAAGTATTGAGAGAAATTTAAAGGTAATTAATTAAATGCTAAGTTAAGAGTGATGTAGAAAATAAACACTATAGGGAATTCCTACCTCATTGTGTATAATCTTTTTTATTCCTTGCTAATGTGCCAAAGAAATAAAATTTTAAATACTTTGGGTCTTTAAAACTTGAACATGTTGTTGGGAAGTTAAATGTATTTGAATTGTGGTACCAAAGAATTCTTGGTGTTTTGTTTTACTTGATTTATCTTAGAAACAATTAGAATGGCAATCATCTTTAGACAGAACCTACCCAGAAAATAAATAATATCCAATAAACAAGAAGATCATGTGAACTCACTACATTTTCATATAGTTTTATCTTAGAGAGTAAATGGACTTAGTGATGAAAGAAATGCTCATTCTTGGAAAAATACACATAAATGGAAACTTTAATATCATAGACAAAAACAGAGAAAAGGGTATTTAAATGTATTTTAGAGAAGTTATGATCTATTGAATTTCTACTACTGGCAGAAAGAAAAATTAATTCAATCAATGCTACTTGGTAGTTTTGCACCCTGATGAAACCTGCCCCACCAAATACTAAGTATTCAGCAGTTGATATGCATTGAACCAGTTAATCCTTAAAAGAGACATATGAAGAATTATTCTCATTTTACAGATAAGGAAATGGAGACTTAGAGAACTTACATAATTTGCCAATGGTATACCAGTTAGTACTAGAGCTAGGGTTCCAACCCATATCATGTGGTTTTTGAGACCATGCTCTAAACCCATGGACACTGCCTCTCTGAAGCAAGCAGAATATCAGAACCACTAAATGAGCAAAAAATCCTCAAAAAAACAAACAGAGCAAAAGAGAGGTTTGCAATGAATTATTAAACACTTTACTGACAAGTACTTAATGAAATATTTCTGAGCCATTCTGAATCTAAGAAAATACAGCTTAAAATATCCTTATCATTCATCTTTACAATAGAATGACAATGGAGGACATATATAACCACAAAACCTCAGTTCAAAGATTGTTTTATTCCCTTAATTTTAAATTTTGATTGCTCTCCATTGCATATACATGAATTCCAAACTCCTATGCATGGCAAATAAGGGTCTCTAGACTGAACATGATAGCCAGTTATCTCTCTTTACCTGCTAACATGCTGCCCAATTTATCCTACTCCCTAGATATCACTGTGCTTTCATGATTCTCCTTTGTACTTTTTCCTCTACTAACAAATTCCTACTCATCTTGAAGAACTAACATCCAACTTAACAAAATACTGCTGGTTATACTTCACCATCTCTAATGCTGCTACTTCACTTCAAACTGTCAACTCCCCTCCCCTGGACTGCTACAGTACCCACCTCATTTGTCCCCATGTCTCCATTTACCACATAGCAGTCAGACGGATCTCTTTTCAAAACAGAGCAGAAAAGTCACTGTTCTTCCTGAGGTCTTCCAATGGCTCTTCAGTGTTCTATGGCTTATGGGACCTGCGCATGCAGGCTCTCACCACCTGCCCCACGATTCTTATACATTCCACCTAAATAACCTTTTTGTTCTTTGCACGTGACAAGCCTCTGCACTCTTGTTCTTGCCTTTCTTTCTCTGTATGGTTGGATCGCTTTTTTCTTCATGCCTCCAATGTCAGAGCTTCAAAGACCTCCCATGGCCACCTAATCTAACACATCTCTTCCTTTACTCATATCCTCCTGTTATTTCTGTCAAAGCATCCAATCTTGTTTATTTTCTTTCTCTATTAGTTCTCTATTGGTGCTGTAACAAATCACCACAAACTGAAGAGGCTTACAATAACACAATTGTTATGTAACACGTTTTGAAGTCAGAAGTCCAAGACTGGGCTAAAATCAGATGTTGGCAGAGCTGTGCTTTTCTGAAGGTTCTAGGGGAGCCTATTTTCTTGCCTCTTCCAGCATCTAGAGGCTGAGCCTATTCCTTGGCATGTGTCCCCACCTTCCACCTCCATCTACAAAGCCAGCAGTGGCCAGCTGAGATTTTCTCACATCACGTTACTCTGACCTTGACCCTTCTTTTGCCACATGCTCCCACTTTTAAGGGCCCTTATATCTGGTCTAACCAGATAACACAAAACAATCTCCTTATTTTGAGGTCAGCTGATTAGCAACCTTAACTACTTCTGCTGCTTTACTTCTCTTTGTCAGGTAATGTAACATTTTCACAGGTTCTGGGGATCAGGAGGCAGACATGCTCTGGAAGGCTAGAGTTAAATTTACCTGTCATCCTTCCCCTACTAAAATTTGAGCTCCATGAAGGCAACATCATGGTCATATTCACTCTAGCTGTCGAAGTTTGAAGCCCTGAACTACTTACTGCTTTGGTGATGTTCTTCTTGACTTCTGATTCTTGTTCTAACCTCTGTGCTCCTGTATCATTTTCACATCTCTTTGCAATATTGCCTATATACCACTATGTTTTTACTATTTTCATGCACTTATATCTTTAGTCAAGTGTGAAGTGTTCTGATAATATGCCAATAAAAGATTGAGTGCTGTGAAGGATGTATTGAATCATCTTTTAAAGTAAAAGGAACTTTAGGTTTCAAAAAGTTTATGTTAATAATTTTGTACTTTTTTAATGGCTTCCTAATAAAGTGTGGGTATTCTGATAATGTGTCAATATAGGATTCCCCTGCTCTGAAATGTATATTAATTTAATGAATCTTAAACCTGCAAAGGATCTGAAGATAAATCTCAGTCCCATATTTTACATGTGAAGAGAGTGAAACCCCAAAAAAGCTAAGTAATTTGTCTAGTTACACAAAATATTGTAAACCTCACACAAAATCCAGTGGACTTTCTACTTCCTGAGGTTGCCATGAAGATTAAATCAACACATTAAAAAGCGCAAATACAGTGTCTAGCACAGAGCAAGTGCTCTCTCCATAGCGAGGTCACTGAATGCTTTATTGGCATGATCATTATCATAAACACAACATATTTCCTATTTCTTAACAATAAAAATACTTAGGTATTCAGATACCCTATAAAAATACTTGTTGAATCAATAAATGATTAAAATGTAAAAATACAAATGAACATGATTAAACAATGTTTTACAAGCTAAATGATTTCCCACTTTTATTTTTATAGGAAAAAGCATGTAAAAGAGAAGAAACAAAGCAGAAGACGCATATCACATTGATCTCTATCATGACACTCACAGCCATTTCTTTCTTCCCTTACCGTCTATACCAGCAAGGTCAAACCATTTTTAAATAACACTAAGGTGTTACACTATTTGCCTTTTTCACTCTCTTGACAGTTGCTCTGATGCAGCGGCCATGGTGGGTTGGACTGATGGTGCCTTAGTGTGATCCAAGGTGGCGGCAGAGCAAACTGCCCTTGCGCCTCCTGTACTTCCTCACACTTCCAGTTGAAGAAATGCCAGTTTCACCTGAGTGTCCCTGATGAAGCAGTGAAAATTATTTTATTAAATTGTGACCCTTTAGTACATGTCTTTTTAATACTCTGTGTAACAAAATGGGATGTACATATAAATCACTTCCATTGGATATCAAATCATGCAATTGCTTTGAAATGCCAGCTGTACTAGCTGCTTTTTTCAGGTTATACCCATTTCACTTGAAAGAACACTGACTATGGTTTTTCAGACTTAAGTATTTTACAGACATTATCCAAAAAAATAAACCAAGTAAGCCTGTCACTTCAGGAAAACAAAACACCAAATTTGTTGTCACTGATAAAATTTGAGCTCTCAGATGTAAATAAGAACTTTGGAAAATAGGTGACTGTCACTGCGAGTTTCATGGCTTCCCAATTTTCAAGACCCTTCTGAAGAGTGGTTTTAATGTTGGTGATATTTTTGATATGGCAAAATGAAATGTGTCTACATTTGGAAGATCTATACAACTCAGTGAACCAATACGTTTCAAATGACTAATGACTCATGAGTGGGTAAAAGATCCTTTTAAAGTTCAAGACAGACCAATGGATCTTACTGGAACAGACTATACAATTCATGATATGGTTTCAATTTCCACACTGCAACTAAACCTTATTTAAATTAAGAACTGCTACTTGATGAGTTTTGGTGTAGTAATCAATGAATACAATTACCTGAAAAGACTAATTCCAACTGCATACCTGTGTAAGGCTAAGTTTTAATATACTTCAATCAAAACACATTATAACAGTTGCCCTTATTAAGATCAACTAACATTTTTTAAAATTTGTTTTAATTTTTTGAGTACATTAACTATCCATAAACATAATCAGAAGTTTAATATTGGAAACACTTTGGGCTCCTCAAGGATTTTTAAGAGTATAAAGTGATCCTGAGATCAGAAAGTCTTGAGAATTATGCTGTTTAATAAGGAAGCTACTAGTACATGTATCTATTTACATTAAAGTTAATTAAAATTACACATAAAGTTCAGGTCCTCATTCACACTGGGCACATTTCAAGTTCTCAATAACCACACATGGGTAGTGGCTATTAGATATAACAGATACAGAACATTTCTATCAGCACAGAAAGTTCTTCTGGACATTGCTGGTCTATACTATATTTGGGGGGCAGTTAATTAGCATCTTACTAAATATCACTAGTATAATTCTTTCAGTATTTTATCATATCTGTTTTAAGTCTTTAAAAGAATATATGCATTCTGAGGTCAGGGACTAGAACACTGATATCTATTGTATATACGACATGATATTGTTATGTTTTGATATGATATTATATGCCATAAAATGCCTTGTATATGCATTACTAAGACAGTTATGCTGAATAAGATACCTGATGAACTAAATACTTATTAACTCAATATTTACTGAGGGTTTTAAAAATGTAAGACAGGTACCATTTGATTTTTATCTTTCTTATTTCAGTATAGTCCTGTCCAAATTAACAAGCACTGGTCTCCATTTTTTCTGTTCTTAGGTGTTGACTACTTTGTCAACAGTCAATTTAGTGTTTACAGTGCTTCACTTCACATTTTTATAAATAACATTTTAAAGGAGACCTTTCCTCTTATTATCTATTAGTTATACTAAATGTCTTAAAGTTCATAAAAATAGACTGCTAATTATTATTTTCAAAATTTCCGAAGACTTCTCCACATGTGGTTGAAAGCAACATTTTAAGTTACATTAAATCTATAAATAATAAAAAGATTAAATTTGCTTTGAATGAATTAGTATCACTTGGGGTTTACAGAATGATTGTATTCCTTGCACAGCTTTGTAGGATTCCTAACTTTAAAAAATTTTAACACCTGCCATTTTGATTTGACAATCTTTGTATCTTACTGAAAGTAGTGAATGGAATTCATAAATGCCTGTTAAAATTGAAATTTAAAATAAAACTTGTTTGAATACACTTGAGAGATTTTCACATCTCAGAATTGGAAAGTACTTGAGATACTGAAAAGCTTGGGCTGGCCTGCCATGTTCTAGTTGTCTTGTTACTCCTCATACGGTCATTGGAGATTTAGAGTGTAATGAATGCTCCTTATTTCCAGTTTACTTTAAGGCAATGCTCCCTGGAAGGCAAGAACACATTTATAGGAAAGAAAAATAACTGTAGAGATATGTGGGCTTCTGGCCAGGTACTTTTTTGGTCAACCACCAAGATATGTACCTAGAACTAGGTAAGAGATTAGCTGCTTGTATATACACATAAGTCTTCTGCCAATTTAGGGCTATGCATCATCCCCTCTATATACCCCCACAGATTATTTTTGGGAAAAGAGGAAAATATTTCTTTTGAAATCTGCTTTTTGGGTGACAGAAGTAAAACTATGATCCATAAAATATACTATTTGTATAGTATGGAGTAGCTACTGTTTGGGCCTTACACTATCATCCCTACTCCATGCAAAAGAAGGTGTGCCATAAGTTGAATCACAGTAATTTATTTCTTCAATAAAACCCAAGTAAATGAAGTAATTTTTATAAACTGCAAACTTTATATTATGCTAGCTTCTTAAGTCTCCATTTTCAATTTCCTCTTGCTATATAAGTTCATTCTAAACAATATTTCTGTTACTAGAAAGGTTTATGGTCTAAATAAGAGCTAACACAATTTTGTAAACTGCTTTATCTTCCATATAGATTGTATGTGTGCCTATTTTATTTTTCAAGTAACATTAATCTACAGGCAAGGGTAAACATTTTACACTATGTTTGCCATGGTAGAAATTTTTTAAAAAGAACAATGAAGTTTTATGGTTCTAATTGGTTTGTGTTAAATTTTAACATGGCAACATTAGGAAATTTAGGTAAAAGTCTCATGACTATTAAACTGAAAAAAGACAATTTTTAATAAGTTCAAGTCATGTCTATAAATAGTGGCAACCTAAGATACTATATTAAAAGGTAGTATTTGGTTTGCATGAGGAGGCAGTTTATTAATAAAACCATGCAGGTATGTAATCTAACTGTAGCAGAGGCTTTGGAGTCACACTGATCTGAGTTCAAATTATAGGTCACACATTCAATGGCTGGTTATTCTTGGGTAAGTTTTTGTCCTAAGTCTTGGTTTCTTTACACATAAATGATAAACAAATACTTACAGATTGTTTTAAGGACTGAATTGGACAATTTATGTAAACTGTAAATGACACATAGTAAGTGATTAATAAATGACCTTATACCACACACACACACAGTTTCCCTGGAAACAAATATATTTATAAGCATTTCACATTGATTCATTCTAGTGACACAGTAAGAAATTTTAAATAGCATATTGTTTCAAATATCACTTAGAAGTTTAAACAAGGAAATTAAAAGATATAGATTTCAAAATAATATGCAATTGTATCCTAAGAACATCAAAAAACAGAATCTGAGAACCCTGAGACTCCTCCCTTCAAGTAAGAATTATTGTCTATAATATCCCTGACAGATTCATTAACTTTTAAAGCAACGAGTTTAAGTCCTTTATATTTCATGATAAGGGATGAGGAGAGAGGGAAAGAGTTTGAATGAGAGCTCTAGGAGAGAAAGTTAGACTGAGAAAGAAAGTGACTGAGATTGAGTCCTGATGATATATGTAGTTTGAACCCCTGGATCAATCAATACCTGAAGCCATCACCTTTTGTATTTTTCAGTTATACAAGCCAATAAAGTCCATTCCCTGACCACCTCCCCCTTAATGGTTTATGCCTACCGATTGAGTTGGGTTTCTAAAACTTACAACCAAAACAGTATTTATTAATACACTAATTATGGGTGAGAATGTAGCAGTTAGACAGAAGGGAGGTTTTATTTCCACCATACCCATTAGAATTCTTTAGTAAGTGATGGATTTAGCATTTATACTCAGGATATTGATCCCAGAGCTTGCGCCCTTAATCACAATGCTGTAATAAATGGCAGCACTATTACACATATCCTCTGGAGATATAACAATAGAATTTTCCTCTAGATTATGACAGGGTTGCACAAGTCTATGTGCATGTTTTTAAAGCATACATTTTGACACTTGTAAAGAGAACAGGGTAGCAACAGATACTATAGTGCTGCAAATAGTATTTTCCTATTCTTACAATTTAGATAATTAAGAAATTTTTTCTTTTCCTCGAATGATTTCTTCTATTTTTATAGGAAGAGGTGTACAATTAAAGACCTATTTCTTCAGGTACATAGAATGACTATAGCCCAGTAGCCCAGTATTTGTACTGTAGATATATATGCCTTCCACCCAGACCAATAAGATATGCTATTCAAAGCATGACTATGGAGATTTAACTAAGGATCTATTTTATAAAATTTTGCCTTTTTGAGCAAAGAGACTCACCTACAAGAGGTATTTCTTTAGGCAGAAGGTAAATAAACCCTCAAAATGAGATTTCATTATAGAAGGTGCTATACAATCTGGCACTAGAATTTCCAGGCATCGATCCAATTATTCACGAACAGGATACAGGTGAGATTAGCTTGTGCACAAGAAACAGTAAGATCACAGGACGTCCTAGTTGTAAAACCCAAACAACACAAGGGTTCTCTACTATTCTAGGATCATAAAGTTAGACTGACTCTGTATTCAGAATGTCTTAGTGTTCTCATCAAACTGTCTAAGGAAGTGTTTTGGAAGGCCAAATAAACTAGAAGTCAATGAATAGTAACAGGGAGCTCCCCAAACTGTCCTGTTTTTTCTTTTAACTAATTGCTGGTCAACCTGAGTCACCTTAGGGGGTGGTGTGCAGAGTCATGTTTTCTTCAGGTCACATGTTTTGTGTTTAACTTGAATCAGGGAGTTGACAAGAAGTAAGAAAATATCTTCAAACCTTACAATTCTATTGCAATTTACAAATTACAAAGCATTCTAACCAGAACACCCTCAGAACAATACTGTAAGACTAAGAGTTTAGATTATTATTACTTCTTAAGGAAAAGGCATTCGAAGCTTAGTGAAGTTAAACAAACCACTCGAATTCATACAGAGAGAAATTTGTAAAGAAAGGATTAAAAACAGGTCCCTATAGTTCTCTCCAAAGTACCATGGTACCCCAAGAATAAATGTTAAGTCTTTTGCTAGGTGTTTTTGAATACATCATCACATTTAATTTTCACAAAACGTTTAGACTGCTTATATATGTGCATACACAATTCTGTCTGATGCCTTCAAACAATTTTTCCATCCTTTGATAAAGTTGTATTCCAATTCTCAGTATATGGGAGGGCGCTCAGTTCTAGAAAAATATGCCCTTAAGTATCATCAAAATACAAGCTGCTATGCAATAATTTTTCAAACTTGCAAAAATGAAAGAAGGGTAGAATTAAGTGAGAAAGCCACAATAGTTTAAAAACTTCAAAAAATACAATTTATGTAATTCAAAAGATGTGGGAGACTGATGCTATAGATCACAACCGAGGAAAGTGTGATCAAATAATATTTAATAGAGGAAGTGTCATGCTGAGAACTAAAAAAACTTTTTTAGATTGAAGATTTCTCAGGTCTATTGTGGTATACATACATAGTAACTTTTATTGTTATTTTCCTAATGTTTGTTTTTCAGGAGGCTTGACTTTCTCTGCTACTGTTGCACCAACCTCATTCTTTTTAGAAATCTGGCTTCCTGGCTGGTAAGGGATAACTGAGATGTAATATTAAAATTCATTTTAGTAATAAATCTTGAGGGTACTTTAGAGTGTTACCAAATGACAAAGTGCTCTGAATCTATGATAACTAACTGAAAAATCATTAGGTTTACTTGAAATTTTACAATACTTTCCTAAATTTTCTTTTATTCTTAAATAAAAATATTGTCCAATCCAAACTCAATCAATTCAAATTCATGTTTTTCTGGTCTTTGTATTTAAAATTAATACAAGTTTACTGAAATACCTGGTATACTCTTTTTTAAAAATATGTTGTGCTATTCCAATTTCTTCAGAAGTACCAACATTCCTTCCAAACAGCAGCTGAATATTAACCTACCCAATATTCCAAATTTTCTATAAGAAAAAGGCTTTTTCCATTTATTTATATATGATCACATTTATCTTCTAGGAAAGCTTCAGATAAAAAGCCAATGTTGTGCTTAAGGACCAATCCTCTGTCTATATTGACTGATTGATTTATAGCCTATTTTAAGGTTATTATTATTAAGCATAAAATGTTGATTCATTTTGCTGAAAAAGGTTTACAACATAAAATAGTATGATTTGGTAAATTACTTTAAAGAGAAAAGCCTATGGAATATATTATACCAAAACCCCACAAGTCAAAAGAGAAATTCCCACCTTAGAAAAGTAAGTACATCTAAGCATAAACATTCTAACACTAATTTAGCAAACCAAGAGCTGTCAAGTTCCAATAACCTATTATTCACACCTCTTTAATCACTGCCACAGAGTCTATTATAAACAGCCTCATACATTTTTAAATAAGGTAATTCTGCAATGAAACAAAGAAGGTAGTAAATATTCTTGTACATAAGGAATTCAAATCCTAATGCACAACAGGACTGTATATTTCTCAAATGTTCAATATAAAGAATGCTAACAAATCTTTTTAGTAACTATGTCAAGTACGCACTAAACATGAATTCAGTGGAATAACTGAATTACAGCACCACCTGAACACAGCAACCTAAAAGAAAAACAAAATACCCTCCCCATAAATTTCATTCACATTACTGATATCTTAGTCATTATTCATGGTGTAATAAAAATGAGATATAATAATCAATTTGTTGATCTACCTGAAACAATGCTCTGCAAAGTCATGATGAAAAGACTAGTTGACAAGGAAAATTTATAGTCTTGTTGATGATGCCATTGGCCATTAAATTACTTCATATAGCTGATAATCTGAATGTATTTCTTCAACATGGATTGATGTAAACATGTTAGAGGAGATATAAAATGTAATAATGGAGAATACTTTCAGAAAAAAAATGAAATTGAGAATAAGGGAATAAAGTACTACTTAGAAGGCAAGGATCTAAAATGATAAACTGAAACCAACCAACTAAAAATAAAACAAAGACAAAAACAATAGCAACAAAAACAAAAGTAGTGACTTGGCTTTGTATAAAGTGTCCCTCATAAAAATCGATCATTATAGAATCTTTCAGAAAAATCTAAACTAGTCCCATTTTTCCAGAGTGGCATTCTACCACCATGGCACCTTTATGCATACCTGCTGAAATGAGAGTGGAGCGCTACTAAAATTCCTCATTTAAGAACTTCAACAGAATCGAAAGACTGGGCCTGAAGAACACTGATACCAAGTAATTACAAACAGATTTACTTTTAATTGACTATTTTAAGATTTTCCATCAAGGTTTTAGACTAAAAGTCCTCCAGTTTTCTGGATAAGCAAACCTGCTACAAAACCAGCCTCTCTCCATTTTTCCTATCTTCCTACAATCATGCCTGTGCATAGAGAGATAACTAAAAAAAATTACATTTTGGGAAGAGATAAATTAGAGGCTTGTGAGTACTTAATTCTTTAAAAACTGATCCTTATGCATTTACATTATATAGTAATACAACCTTTTGGAATATATCTACTGCACAAACCTTTGTTATCAGAATAATTTGAAAACAGAAAAGAAGTTGGAAAAGCATGCATAATATGAACATATTTCACAATCTTTTAAAAAATCACATGCATGTCCCGGTTTTTACTTCTTTCCCTCATCTGGTTGTAGAACTGTTAGTTTAAAAACATTATTACTTACATAATAAAGTCACCCCCTGGACTCTGTTTTTTATCCACAAAGGATTTCTTTTTTAAACAAATCTTTTAGTTAATTGTAGTCAATTAACTACAGGTCGGGTGATAGTTCCTATTCTTGCATCAGTTTTACAACCAGATGAGGGAAAGAAATAAGTACTGCATCTTCATGGTTGTAGTCCTAAAGTCCTATTCTTGAATTTCATAGTCTCAGAAGTTCACTCAAATGTTAAGAATTGTAATGAAGATTCTTGGCTGTTGCTGTGCCTATGCCAACCACTTTGCTTGTCCTATACTTTCTGCAGTTGCTTACAGGCCTTCAAGACAAAAAGGCATTGTCCCAGCCACCGCATCATTTTGGACAATAGGGTTATGACTTTAAAACATGCTGATCAGTGGAAGGAAAAAAGAAGCAGAAAACTCAAGACCAGACTAAATGAACTAGTTACAGAAATTCAAGTGTACTCTGCCTTGGCCTATCTCCAACTCAAACTTCAGATCCCAGCTTGTATTTCTACTTACATTAACACGTCTTCAAAGATCTCCAATATAAATTACTGCTAGAGTCAGCATTTATCACATAGCTTGTTGTTATATTGTATGATTACTCTTTAGTATCCATCTATACCTATACTAAAGCCACTGGGTGAGGGATCGTGTCTGATCTTCTCAGAGAAATAGCACCAGAACTATGAATACTTAGTATATACTTGCTGAATAAAGCCCTTCACCACCTGGCTCCTGTCTGCTTCTACAACTCACCTATGGCAATTTCCCCACTTGACTGGCCCCCTCCAACCAAATCTGTACTCTGTCCTTGAAGAACTTCCCCCAACTCACCTTGCTCTCTTTCTACCACAGGACCTTTGTTCATGTTCCCATTCTAGAAACATTCCTACTCCTTGCCTATTGGGATGACTTCTACTTGCTTCAGTCTTGCCAGCCCTTCCTCACAGAGGTGGCTCCAGAATTTCTGTATAGGAAGGTTTAGTGGCAGCACTGAGGAGGGAGAAAACGCTGGGCATGTGTCATACAGCTGCAACTGTGTGACAGATTATATAATTCGGTGTAGTTCAGGGGACTGAAGGAGCATATGGGGTACTAAAATTTCCTAATTCCCTCCTTGATGCTCACACTGCTTCTACTGGGAAAGTTTGCTTGACAACCCCAGAACAGAGTAGGTACTACATACTATTGCATACTCAGCTCTGTTAAAGAACTTACACTGTGTTAGGGCTGTCTGTCTACCTACCTATCTCTTCTACTAGCTGATAAACAGGCGAAAGGCACAGACTGCATTTTCATGGTTGTAGTCCTAAAGTCCTATGTCCTGGCACATGCTCAGTAAATTTTTTTTATAAAACCAATCAGTATTTTATGAAAATCTATCATGTACAAAGTACTGTATTAGGTGTTCACAGTGGGTAAGAGATATTTACTGCCTAGTTAAAAATATGAAATGTGCAAATATTTACAATAGTTTTAAATAAACAACAGCAAATGACACAGTAAAAACTAGAAATTTCTATCAAGCAGCATTCCTTACATAGAAATTTCAAAGTGAAACACCTTCTGTATCATCAAAGAAGCATTACACTGCAGTGTATTTTCTAATGATGTGAATTTGACTGAATGGAGTCCTTTAGCACTATTAAACTTGTGAATAATATGAGATAAGCCACTAATTACCTAGATTACTCAATTTCCTGATAGTGCTTTCAGAATCCAGAATAAAACAATGATCTGGATTAGAAGACTAAACCAACCTAAACCTGAAATCTCACAAGGTACTTTTGGCTGTTCTTAAATTGTTAGAGAAGGAGTAAATCTCTGAAGAGAAAGACGAAGTATCAAGATAAGATGTGGGAACAGACGCACTATGCTGAGGAGAGTGAGTGTTCCTGTGAAGAGACTGTACTGAAGAACAGGTGAGATTTAGAAAACTTTAAATTCTAGGTTTAGTTGTAATTTGGTAACCAATTAAGGACTATTAAAACTCCTAACCTGAGAATGAAAAATATAAAAACACTGCTTAAATAAATGCTTGGCACATGCTAAGTCCTCAATGTGTACTGAGTAAGTTCATTACTGAATGTATCTGAGCAGCGCAAGATTGAGGCATGGGATCCAGTATGGAACACAGAGCAAACCAGGTGTAAAGAGAGGCAAGCCAGATTAGTAGCAGCTGCAGAAACGGACAATAATGTTTTGTAAATATTCTAACAGCCCAAATGTTTACACTGGAACTGATTTCATTAATCAGAGTAATGGCACAAATATAAACTTTTGGGCTGTTATGGTATGATAAAGAAAATGTTTGCTTCATAGAATAATTTTATTTGCCAGGTATGTGCCCCAGTTGTTAAGTCCTTGGATCAACTATAAAATGTACAATAGAATTCATTCTTTCCATGTATTTCTGTGTTTCTGGTGCTCTAAAAATCAGACTTAGGGACACCTATAGTATCTCCTAATTTATAAGGTGCTCTCAGTCTTTAGTCAAATAACGTATTTTTAAATTTGCTTCAATACCTTATAGGAAAAATGACTAAAAAGTTTATTGAGGATTCAAATTCAACAGTTTCTTGTTCTCCATTTTAATCAGTCTAGTACATTTCCATTATGTAGACAACTGTAAGCTTATGATGAGACTCTATGTATTACCACACCATCAACTACGAGTATGAAAGAACTTAGTATTTTATTCCTAAATGATTTTCTTGTACTCGTTTTTATTTTTAACAGCTTTATTGTGGTATCTTTGACATACACAAGTTATATATATTTAAGGTGTACAAATTGATGCTTTGATATATGTATACATTGTGAGATCACCACAATCAAGCTAATTAATGTATTCATCACTTCTATATAGTTACCACTGTAGGTTTAAGGTCTGCTTTACAAATTTTAAGTATACAATATTAACTATCTGTATAACTGATTATATACCTTTTAGCCAAATCAATTTCTTTTTTTCAGAAGTGTCTGTTAGGTCCTTTGTCCTTCTTTAAATTGGGCTATTTATATATTTGGTACTAAGTTGCATGAATTTCTTACATATTTTAGATATTAAACTCTTACTGGATGTATGGTTAACGACTATTTTTTTCCCATTCTGTAGATTGCCTTTTCATGTTGTTATCTTCCTTTGCTGTGCAGAGATTTTTTAGTTTGATGTAATTTCATTTATCTATTTTTTGTTTTTGTTGCTGATACTTTGGTATCATATCCAAAATATTACTGCCAATAATTTCGGCAAAAATTAATTGCCAAAAAAAAAATCCAAAAAATTAATGTCAATGTAAAGAGGCATTTCCTCCTATATTTTCCTGCAGGAGTTTTACAGTTTTAGGTCTTACACTTAAATTTTAATTCATTTTGAGTTGATCTTTGTGGATGGTGTGAGATGGGTTAAACTGAATTCTTTCGCATGTAGATATCCAATTTTCCCAATGTCATTTGTTGAAGAGACTATCTTTCCCCATTGTGTGTTCTGTAAATTCTTGTCAAACATCAGTTGACTGTAACACATAGGTTTATTTCTGCATTCTCTACTCTGTTCTATTGGTCTATATGTCTTTTTTTTTATGTATCATCATACTCTTTTGATTACTATAACTTTGTAATGTAATTTGCAGACAGGAAGTATGATGCCTACTGCTTTGTTCCTGCTCAAGATTTCTTTGGTTATTTGGGATCTTTTGAGGCTCTGTATGAATTATTTTTTCTATTTCTGTACAAAACATCATTGGGATTTCATTAATTCTGTAAATCACTTTGGGTTGTATGGATATTTTTAACAATATTAAGTTTTCTGATCCATAAACATGGGGTGTCTTTTATTTGTATCTAAATTTCCTTCATCAATGCTTTATAATTTTCAGCACACAAGGCTTTAACCTCTTTGGTTACTTCTTAAGTATTTTAGTTTTTGCAGAGCTGATGTGAATGGGCTTGTTTTCATAATATTTTAGATAGTTCATTGTTAGTATACAGAAATGCAACTGATTTTTGTATGTTGATTTTGCATCTTAAAACCTTGTTGAGTATGTTTATTAGTTCTAACAGTTTTTTTTGTGGAATCTTTAGGGTTTCCTACATATATGATCATGTCAGCTGCAAACGAAGATAATTTTACCTCCTCACTTCTGATTTGGATTCCCTTTCTTTTTCTTGCTTGATTACTCTGGCTAGGATTTTTAGTATTATGATGTTAGAAGTTGTGAGAGTGGGCATCCTTGCCTTGTTCTGCATCTTAGAGGAAAAGCTTTGTTTTTTTTTTCCCCCATTGACTATAATGTTAGCCACGTGTTTATCTTATGGCCTTTATAAAATTGAAGTATGTTTCTTGTATACCTATTCTGTTAGAGAGTTTTTACAAAAGAACTTAATGCTTTTTCTGCATCAGTTAAGATTATCATGTGGTTTTGGTCTTACATTCTATTAATATGTATCTAAAACCGACTGATTTTCGTATGTTTGAACATGCTTGCATCCCAGGGACAAATCCCACTTGGTCATGGTGCATGATCCTTTTAATATGCTGTTGCTAGTATTTATACAGCATTTTCCCATCTATGTTCATCAGAGATATCGGCCTATAGCTTTCTTTTCTTGTGTTGTCTTTGGCATTGGAATCAGGGATGCTAGCCTCATAAAAAGTTTTGGAATATTCCTTCTATTTTTATTTTCTGGAAGAATTTAAAAAGGGTTAGTATTAGTTCTTCTTTGAGTGTTAGGTAGAATTCCTCCAGTGAAGCCATCTAGTCCTGGGATTTTTTTTATGTAGGGACGTTTTAAAAATTATTTTCACTGATTCAATCTCTTTTTTTGTTACTGGTCTGTTCAAACTTTCTATTTCTTCTTGATTCAGTCGTGGTAGGTTGTATATCTCTAGAAATTTATTAATATCTTCTAGGTTACCCAGTTATTGGTATGCAATTATTAATAGGCCCTTGTGATCCTTCTTATTTGTGTCATTCATTGTAAAGTCTCCTCTTTCATTTCAGATTTTGAGTCTTCTCTCTTCCCTTGGCTAAGGGTGTACCAATTTTATCTTTTCAAAAAACAACTCGTAGGTTTTGCTGATTTTTTAGTATTGTTTGTCTATTTCCATTTCATTTACCTCTGCTATAATCTTTATTCTTTCTTTTCTTCTAATTTTTCATGTAGTTTTTTCTTAACCTAGTTCCTTCAGTTATAAAGGTAGTTTGAGATCTTCCTAGTTTTTAAAATGTAGTCACTTATTGGTATAAATTTCCCTTTTAGTATTGTTTTTGCTTCATCTCATAAGTTTTGGTAAGTTGCATTTTCTTTCTGTTGTCTCAAGTTATTTTTAAAATTCCCTTTTGATGTCCTCCTTCACCCAATGGTTGTTCCAGTGTGTTTAGTTCCCGTTTGTGCATTTTCCTGTTTTCTTTCTGTTGTTGATTTTAGCTTCATTCCATTGTCATGTGAGACTATGCTTGATATGATTTCAATCTTCTTAAATTTGTTAAGACATGTTTTGTACCTAATATGTGATGTATCCTGGGGAACGTTCCACACGCACTTGAGAAGGATGTATATTCTGCTGTATGAGGAAATTCTGTCTGTTAGATCCATTTGGTCTATAATGTCGTTTAAGTCAGCTGTTTCCTTATTTTATTTTATGCCTGGATGAGAAACTGAAGTCTTACTATTATTCTTTTGCTGTCAATTTTTCCCTTTAGATCTGTCAATATTTGTTTTATATATTTAGGTGCTCTGATATTGGTTACATATATAATTGTTATATATTCCTGAACTTTACCTTTTATCATTATATAATGACCTTTGTCTCTACTGACAATTTCTTATTTAAAAATCTATTTTGTCTGATATAGGTATAGCCACTCCCTGCGCTCTTTCTGCTACCACTTTTATGGAATTTCTTTTTCTGTACCTTTTCTTTCAGCCTTTGTGTCTTCATATCTAAAGTGAGTCTCTTAAAGTCAGCCTATCATTAGATCTTGTGTTTTTTAAAAATCCACTCAGCTACAATATGCCTTTTGGTTGGGGACTTTAATTCATTCAGGTTTAAATAAATTATTGATAGGTAAGGACTTACTATTTTCATTTTGTTAACTGCTTTCCATTTTGCAGTTCTTTTTATTTCTCTCTTCTTCTCTTCCTTATTTTGTTAATTTTTTTGCATTGATTTTATTTTATTCCTTTATCTTTTGTGGATGTTCCAAAAGTTTTTCCTTTCTGGTTATCATGAGGTTCATATAAAACTTCTTGCACTTATAACCATCTATTTTAACTTGGAAATACTTAAGTTCAATTGTATACAAAAACTTTATGCTTTTATCCCCTTACACACACTCTGTGTTCTTGAAGTCAGAGTTTACCTCTTTTAATATTGTGAGTTTGTTATCCAATTTTTGTGGTTATAGTTATTCTCAATACTTTAATTTTTGTATTAGGACTACAGGTAATTTGCACACCACCATTACACCATTATATTATTGTCTGTCTATATATTTATATTTACCAGTTAAATTTATTTTCATATGTGTTCATATTGCTGTTTAACATTCTTCAATTTCATTTGAAGAACTAGCAATTTCTTTTAGGGCAGGTCTAGTAGTGACAAACTCAGTTTTTGTTCATCTGGGAAATACTTCTCTCCTCTTCATTTTAAAGGAGAGGTTTGCAGGGTATAGTATTCTGGTTGGCAAGTTTTTTTTTTCTTTCTGTAACATAAAATATATTAATCCAGTATCTCCTGGTCTGCAAGGTTTCTGTTAAGAAATCCACTGATCATCTTATGGAGGTTCCATTACATGTGGTGAGTCACTTACTGTTCTCAAAATTCTTTGTATTTGACTTTTGTCAGTTAAATCATCATGTTTCTTGGTGTAGACCTCTTTATGTTCAATCTATTTGGTCTCCTATAGGCTTCCTGAGTCTGGAAATTTATTTCCCACCCCAGATTTGGGAAGTTCTCAGATACTATTTCTTTAAATAACCTCTCTACCCCTTTCTATCTCTCTTCTCCTCTTGAGACTCCCATAATATGTATACTAATTTTTAATGGTGTCCCGTAAATCCTTTTTCCCATTCCCTTTTTTCCCCTCTGACTAGATAATTTCAAATGATCTGTCTTCAAGTTCATTCATTTTCCTGCTTGATTGAGTTCTGTTGCTGGAACTGTGAACTGGATTTTTTTTCTTTTCAGCTCAGGGACTGTATGCCTCAGCTCCAGAATTTCTGTGTTGAACTACTCATTTTGTTCTTGTATTATTTCCCTGATTCTTAAATTGTTTACCTATGTTCTTTTTTAAAATTTTGGTATCATTAATATACAATCACATGAGCAATACTGTGGTTACTAGATTCCCCCTTATCAAGTCCCCACCACATACCCCATTACAGTCACTGTCCATCAGCATAGTAGATGCTATAGAGTCACTAGTTGTCTTCTCTGTGCTGTACTGCCTTTCCTGTGCCCCACCCTCTATGTTATGTGTGCTAATCATAATGCCCCTTATTCCCGTTCTCCCCACTTTCCCAACCACCCTCCCCAGCCCCTTTCCCTTTGGCAACTGTTAGTCCATTCTTGGGTTCTGTGAGTCTGCTGCTGTTTTGTTCCTTCAGTTTTTGGTTTGTTCTTATGCTAGACAGATGAGTAAAATTATTTGGTACTTGTCTTTCTCTGCCTGGCTTATTTCACTAAGCATAATACCCTCTAGCTCCATACATGTTGTTGCAAATGGTAGGATTTATTTTATTCCTATGGCTGAATAACATTCCATTGTGTATATGTACCACATCTTCTTTATCCATTCATCTACTATTGGACACTTAGGTTGCTTCCATTTCTTGGCTATTGTAAATAGTGCTGTGACAAACAGGGGTGCATATGTCTTTTTGAAACTAGGGTCCTACATTTTTAGGGTAAATTCCTAGGAGTGGAATTCCTGGGTCAAATGGTATTTCTATTTTTAGTGTTTTGAGGAACCTCCATATGGCGTTACACATGGCTGAACTAGATTATATTCCCACCAGCAGTGTAGGAGGGTTCCCCTTTCTCCGCATCCTCGCCAGCATTTGTTGTTCCTAGTCTTTTCTATGTTGGCCATCCTAACTGGTATGAGGTGATATCTCATTGTGGTTTTAATTTGCATTTCCCTGATAATTAGCAATGTGGAGCATCTTTTCATGTGTCTGTTGGCCATTTGAATTTCTTCTCTGGAGAAGTGTCAGTTCATATTCTCCACCCATTTTTTAATATATAGGGTTATTTGCTTTTTGGGTGTTGAGGAGTGTGAGTTCTTTACATATCTTGGATGTTAACCCCTTGTTGGATATGTCATTTACAAATATATTCTCCCATACTGTAGGATGCCTTTTTGTACTGCTGATGGTGTCCTTTGCTGTACAGAAGCTTTTTAGCATGATATAGTCCCATTTGTTCATTTTTTATTTTGTTTCCCTTGCTGGAGGAAATGCATTCAGGAAAAAGTTGCTCATGTTTATATTCAAGAGACTTTTGCCTATGTTTTCTTCTAAAAGTTTTATGGTTTCATGCCTTACATTCAGGTCTTTGATCCACTTTGAGTTTACTTTACCTGTGTTCTCCTGTAGCTCACCAGCTTTCTTTATGACAATTATTTGAAATCTTTATGAGACCATTTATGGATGGTCATTTCTTTGGCATAGGTTATTGGAAGTTTATTGTGTTTCTGTGGTCGTGTCCTATTTCCTTGATAATTGGTATTTATTGTTTCCTTGTATTTGTGTTTGTGCATCTGATGCAGTGGTTACATTTTCCAGACTTTATAAATTGGCTTCCGTAAGGAATGACCTTCACCTGTGTACAAGACAGGTGCATGAGTACCACTTCAAGGGTATGTGAATGCACTGTTGCGTCAGTTCTAGTTGTATGTGGGCACCAAGTGCAGGAATCAGGAGGGCACCCAGTGGCATAGCAGCTGAGGTCTGGGACATCAACAACTGACTGGGGTTGAGGCAACAGCTGAGGGGGCAACAGTTGCTTTGAGAGCTGATGGGGTCTTTAGTAGTGCCTCTAGATCCAGCAGTGGGTGTGCTTGGGTAGCCAAGGACTGGGGTTGGCTGTGACCATGTGATGTGTGTGGGGGCCAGTTGTATGTACAACTGTGTGCAATTGCTGTGTGCAATTGTTCTGCTGTGGGGTACATCCTCTGGAGTGGGAGCCAGGAAGTGGCAGGGACTGGATGCAGGAATGTGCATGGTGGTGGCCAGCTGCAAGCACTTGTGTATAGGCAGGGCCAGCAGAGAGTGTGTGCAACTGTGGGGGCTGACCACTGCTATGTGCATGTTAGTAAAAACTGAGACTGGCAATGGTGACTGGGTTGGCCATGCTTGGCATTGGAGGCTAGTGGTTAGCTTGCATACAGTGGCAGGAGCTATTTTATTTTGTATTATAGTAGTAAAATATAACAATGGAAATTCTTAAAATATTTAATCATACTAATCTGGCTTAGATATCTACATCACAAAAAGAGAAAAATATTAAAATAATAAATTTTAAATACATTTAAACTAAATTATCTTTCTTCTTTCCCAAATGTATGGAATATTAAAATATAACCAATCAACAACAACAAAAATATTTAGGCAAGATAGTCTTTATAACTATATGCTTACATTCAACAGTACTCCAAATTTAAAATCCAGGAAAAAAAGAAAATCACTCCTCAGAAAATCACACTTCTGCATGGGACATAAACTACTGAAAGAAAAAAAAAATTTCAGAAGTTTCAACACATTTTTATACCAGCAATAAAATGGAGTAGAAAACCAGTAACACATTAATTAGCTTTTATATTTAAGATTACTATAAATAATCCCAGCCTTAATTATTAGATATCTCTTGTTGTCAAGCCATCTTAAATTTTTGAGGATAGCTCTTAAACAGAGTAATTCTGAATAACTTTTTTCATTACTGTTCACAATGGAAGAGGAATTAACATTTGTTGCTAATAATCATTTATAAAGGGTATGAAACAAAATAACCAACCTATATTAATATTTCTAAATTATCCTTCAGAAGGCAAAAAAGTAATATCCTGAATACACACATTGAAGTCAATTTTTCACTTTTCCATATTTAGAATCCCTCAGTATTTACAAAATTGCCAATGTATGTCAAAGTATTGAATAAATGGTATAGGGCTCATTAATGTCAGAAATTAATTACACAGTGAAAAATAAAAAATGATTTAAACAAATCTAATAAGATGGGATTATTTTTAGTTTTTTTTAAAGAATAGATGAATCTTTCACTTGGGAAAAATTAAAGATAACAAAAAAGACTTTAAATGTGACCCTGCCACCCATGACTTTGCCCCCACCTCCATTATGAGAGAGACCTTTTTTCTATAATAGTAACAGTAGTTACTAGTACTAGTACCAGTATACTAGCAGCAGCAGCCAGGGTTAATAAGGTATCTTTGCTTAATTTAGGCAATATATATGGGCTGGTCTTAGTGTTACTTCTCAGAGATGTGATTTTTTTACACACATGTATCATGACAGTGGTTCTTAAGTATTTTTTTGATATTTAAGTTTCCAGAATTAAATGAGCAAGGTAAAACAGATCTATTTTTGTAGGATTATCCTATCTTTTCACAGAAATCATGTTCTTCTCTTGAATAGCTAACTACATTGGGAACACAGAGTTTATATTCCAAAGGGAGACCCTTCACAGGATTGCATTTCACCATCAGCAATGCCTACCAGGCCAACATTCTTTTTACCACCAGGTAAAGTAAGGATGATGGAGACAGGCAAGGGGGACAGTAAGACGATTTTGAATGAAAGACAATGTAGAACTGATAAAAGTTTATGGATGAAATCTGTGATTACTGTTTCTCAAAAATCTTATTTGAATGAAGCTGATTGATCCACTCATGACAAATTTCATTTCTGATCTTTCATCAGTGTTTAAGCTTTATAAAGTATGAACAATGCTTTTTTATCATTCTTTGAGATGTGTGTTCCTTATTTCACATATAAAAGGTCCAGTTGACAATGCTGCTCTTCAGAACCAGGTGAGGACTGACTTTGCTGTGGGATCTTGGAAGAGAGAGGGAGGTAATTTTGACAGGTGAAGTCTTAGCATAAATACCATGAAATGTCCAATGTGATTCACATGACAGGGATATGATGATCAGATGACCTATGTGAATTATTACAGGTATGGATGTGAAAACATTAATTCACAACCTCTAAAATCACTTGAGTTACTGGTAGAAATATGGAATTGAGAGATAATGCCTTTGTTTGAGAAGCAACTTCACAACTAAAATGAGAAGTATAACCTCTCTCATGTAACAACCCTTATTTTCAAACTTATTTTAACAGATGATTTTATGGGTCATTCACAGGACAGTGACGTTCTATTTTGTTATGCCTCAACTACCTCTTTAAAAAAACAAAACAACTAAGGTAAAGAGAAAGTACTTGATGACCCATCTAATGAGAACAAGTTCATACATAATTCACTGTATAAATACAAACTAAAATTTTGGCAAGCACCACAATTTATTTAAGTTTTTTTTCTAAGTAATTATCTTTTCAGTAGAGTTATTATTACCAGTTGAGGAGAGAGAAAAAATAAGTAACATCTGCTGAACTAAAGCTCAACTGTTATATGATGTGCTCTCGGCTGGGTGCTTTCAAATATTAGCTCATTTAATTCTGAAAATGGCAATAAAGTTTTATTAACCCCATGTAACCTCTCAGGAAACAGGAGCAGAGAGATTTAAGCAATTTGTAAAAATCATATGTTGGATTGAAAAGGGTAGAGGGAAAAGAGAATATGGAAAAAACAAACCTCCCAATTGCTAGTCCTTGGTATGCTATCAAGCAGAAAAGGCAATCTGGGAGGGGCGAGGCTTTGTCAGCTGAGGGCTGGGAAGAAGTGTGTGGTAAAGGGCACGGCATGCTCTCATGCAATAGCAGGCAACCAACAGAGTTTGTCTCAGGGACAGCTGGAAACAAACTGGCACAGAGACCAAAACATTTTACCTTTTCATGTTTATGAAGTTTATTGTAATTGCTATAAATATTAAGTTTATTTTAATTGCTATAAAATTATAAAAATGTCTATTCTACAAGCAAGATTAAACTGTAACCAAATCTGTTTTAAAGATACAAACCATGTCCACATTCTTAATAGCAGTCAAACACTTTAAGGTAGCCTTCATTAGAGACCATATTTTGTCTCCTTCACAGTTTTGCCCTGAAGAAAACCCTGCTGAAATGCCTATTAGGGAACCATAGCATCAAGCTCACCATTCTGACTGCATCAACTTTCTCATCTTTTATATTTGTTTGTGTTTCTCCTTTCTTTTCACAAATACGTCCAGTCCTTTGCCCAACAGGTTTTCCTATTTCTACCCTACCACAAGTCAATGGCCTCTGACCCCTAAAGCCAGTGCTCCCGGCCTCTGTACCTATAATTATGAATTCCCTTCCTTTTTCACTGCAGCTTGTCAAAAGCAGTTTTTCCCATCATCTACACAACATCCAAATTTGCACTAAAGTTCTTCTAGCGTAAGAAAAAGATGCAAATTTTGCTAGACCATTTCTGTAGAGACTAAGGCCTATTTACCTGTGAAGCTCAAAATGCAATTAAGCATTTTATCAATATATTCTTTGATTTATGGTACTCGTTCAGTTGCTTGCATATCTTCTATACGGCTCTGTTGACATTCTGTGTCAACATAAAGCTAGGCTTCTCATGGGTAGACACTGTATTTAACTTTATTTTTACAGTTATCATCTTGTATAATGTCATGCGAAAGTAGGTGCAGAACTAATGCTTCTAAGGTACTTTATTCTCTATATAACCCAATTATAGAATCTTGTAATTCTGGATAAAAACAAATGAAATAAAAACGTTCTTGTCCATAATTTACTCTATGGCTTTTAAGTTACTGGTTTAATTAATTTAAAAATTAATATGACTCTTTATAAATGTCCTCTTGCAATGGGAGAAACTGTAGGGAAGTCAGGTGGCTTTAAGATGGGGTTCTCTCTCTGGGTTATATTTCCAGTATATAGAAGAGTTACAACACCGTCAATTAGACTGACAGCAGTACTCCCCGCTTAAAAGTTCAGCCTGATGATTCCTGAGAGCTCTTTTGTAATACTTTACAAATCTAGGAAAGATTTTCCTAAGGGCTAAATTTTGGACTGAAGCCAAGGAGGTCTCTAAAACTGAGCCAAAGAGTCCTTAAAATTACTTATAACAAGAGTCTTACGGAAATATATTTTATCAAATTTAAAACAAATTCCACAAGTAGAATCATCTTATAATGAAAATTTTTGTATTCTTTTCTTCTCTACATTTGAAAAGTTAGCTCTATATCATGTTATTAGACACTTACAAAAGTGGGTACATACTTTCACTAAACCAGCAGAAAAACAAGTAATGTCAGTTATTTCTTTCCACTCCTATTTTTTCCATAATTTTGCTCCTAAAGGAAAGCAGGGTTTTATTATATATCATGTGGTTTAAATATAATGAATTCTCGCTGAGCGCCATGAGGTGGAATTACAAATCTCAGAGAATATTAAATTGGCTCACTTAATTTTGCAAGGCCATTCTCATTCCTGCCTTAGATTCCAGTGTATTAGAATAAAAGAATTCTCATATGAAAGAATGTTCAAAAAGGTTGGTTTTATGTTTTGGCTTGGTTATATAGCAAATGAAATTAATAAACTTAGGCAAAGAAGATATAAGGGAAAAGAGTCCAGTGTGATATAAACAATATCTTCCGTTTTTAAGTAGGTGAGTACTATGTAATTACCCAATAAAAGAAAGTGACAGGGCTCCTGAAAAACTGTGATGTTTGGGATTCTTAATTTCTAATTTTACATCTTTTAAAAAGAAACTTTGTCAGAGTTGTAAAGACAAGAAACAGTTACCATGTTAGAGTAATAATATTAGGAGGAAATAAATACCAAGCAAAAAAAGTACTATACCAAATATATAGCATTGGTTTTATGGGTGAAGAGCACTCCTGTGGTTTGCATCAATACATAGCAGGTTAATTCAGGAAAAATTCTGTAGTTCCAATTATTTTTACTTCTCAACCTGTGTATATTACCTATTTACTTGGCAAAGTCTTTCTTGGAAGTTTGGCTATCTTACATACTTTCATAAGAAGTTTTTAACAAACTTCTACTCTCCCAACCCAATTCTTTGGTAAGCGAAGTTCATGTGTGCATATACAAAATTACTTTCAAATTAGGCTAATTTTCCACAAGTTCTCATCATCTACAAGTCATACATTTAAAAATAATTCCCATTCTGGCTACACTGGAAAAAGTAATGAAGAACCGAGGAGACAGAAGAAATCTCTGCTTCCTTTTCTCTTGTTATTTATCTATTGCAGAATCAGCTACATTATTTGGGAGATCCAGCGCAGAATGAAAATGCAGGACCTGCATTTGCAAATTCAGAATTTTAGGATGGTGACAGCTCAGCATTAAACCAAGTGCACGGCCCATTAAGAGCACTGGGCCTTGTGTGACTGCAGGGGTCTCATGCCCGTGAAGCCAGCCAGCTCTTTATCCTATGTCACCTTGACTTTGTTTCATCCTCTCACTTGGTCTACTGTTGAAGACTTATTTCCTTTAAAGTCAGTCACCTCTGCAACATACCTTAGCCACCACATGGCTTTCATGCAGAGACCACATTCACCCTCCAGTGCTGCTACTATCTTTAGGTTGAAATAATAAGAGGAGAGATGCAGTCTGAATATGAGGAAAGGCAAGATCCTCATTTCACAAAATACCTCCCAATGGTGTTGGAGTTATTTTAACTGTAACCTAGTCTTTAAAGGATCAGAATAGGATATAATAAATGCATAAAAGATCAACTTATTAGAAAACATTAAAACTCAAAATGCGAAGTACTTAATACATGAAAGCAAGCAGATGTAAACTTAAACACTGATTGAATATTTTACTTTTTTCCTACAAAGGTAAAAACAAATCTGCTCAAGTAAGAGTCATACATTTTGCTTTTAAGCAGAGAACCATCAGCCAAGATTTTAAAAAATGACTTTAAGGCTACAAAAGTTAACTTCTCTAGTAAATTAATACTTGCTAGGTAAGTGCTCTATATATAGACAAGTAAAAAATGTACAAAGGCGATAAGCAGAAGCCTGAATTTATTATTAACAAATAAATAATGATTTCCTTCTGCAAGGAGAAAGAATCACTTTAAGAATCACAGATTTTCAGAAGAGTAAAAAGTAAAAAACGTTGAAAAGCAAGGGTGTACAGCAATCACAGGAATGACTGACTGCATTATGATAGACTCTTCAAATATAACTGCAATCATAAAATGAACTTATTTCAAACACATTGCTCCTGCTCTTAAAGAGAATGTGATTTGCTATTTTTAAATGTCCAAAAGGATAATACACTGAATCTTCTACAATTTAAGTGGAAATTTAATACAATATATATAGACTAGTGCATTTGTCAACATTTACATAGTTTATCCCTTAAAGATAAACTTTCAGCAGCAATATTTCTTTCATATTTTCTCCAACTATTTTAAAAGGTATTTTTGTTATTTCAGAATATAAAATATGATTTCAACAAAAACATGTTTTATCACATTATTAGCATTATCAGTTTTTATTTAAAGCACAAGCATAAGAGATTTAAAAAAGTATCTAGTTTTAAGGATTTTTTGAAATGCTTAAATAAATTTTATAAAAGCAAAACTGAATGTGTAATATAAATAATATATTAGTAAATAATCTTTAATACCCACAGTATTGGGTATCTTTTAAAGGGAATAATATAAGCAACATTCTATGAAATGTTGTTTCTATTATTTTGTCAGATCTATCAGATTACTAGTCTGAAGCAAAACTCTTACCTTTAAAAATTATTTTTTTGTATTAGTCTAATAAATAACACTGTTTTTAAATGCAAGAAATAGAGTGGAAAGTCAACCCAACTTTACAGAAACAATTTCTTTTTAGACAAAGGAGTAATTTCAGTGTTTAAATAACAGAAAAAATTAGTTCCAACTACCTGAAACAAGATTATCATTTGTCTCTATGCTATACCCAGTAAAAAAGTCACAAAATTACCCTTAATGCATGCAATTTAAACATTACTAATTTTTAATTATTTGCGGGTAATGTTACTCAGTTATTAGCTAAGTGAATGGTTCTCAAAGTATGGCCCCTGGAACGGTAGCACTGTACCACCTGAGAACTTAGAATTCTGGGGCCTTAGCCCAGAGCTACTCAGTCAGAAATAATGGGGGAAGGGCCCATCAGGCTCTGTTTAAACAATTCCTCCAGGTAATTCTGATATAGCTAAAGTTTAAGATCAGGGGCTTAAAAATGTCTTTGTAATAAGGTATTTGAAATAAAACTCTCCAAATTTAATGTATTTTTTTTTAATGAGAAAGTGTCCCTAGAACAAATGAATAGTTTAAGTGCAGTTTAGAAGAAACAGGAAATCAATTTTACAAATATATAAAATCTACTCTTTCCAGCAATAATGTAATCAAACCATATGAGAAAGCAATTATGAATGAGTGTAAGATCTTGGTCAAAGTTAAAAAGAACCATAAAAATTAAGTAATAGTTGTATAATATATGTTATGAATTGAGAAATGTTAAGTGCACAAAACCTACTGAGCTCACACCAGATACAAAATGCAATATGAAAGGAACGCAACATAAAAGAGAGAAAGCAATATGCCTGTTCCTTAAGGACACCAGAAATAAAAGTAATCCATCTGAATACCCAGGTATCTTACTACAGTTTGAATCCATTCCAGAATAAAATAGGTCCTCTGATAGCATACTACTTGGCATTAATATTTGCATCTTTCTTTCTTTTTTAATTATTTGAAATGTCTTTTCTTTTGAATATAAACAAACATTTCTGCTATCATAAGATACATATTCAAAGTTTTAGGGTTTTCTTTTATTATTCTTTCTGATTTTTCATCTTTTCCTATTTTTGCTTTACTGAAAAAATGTTTCTTAATAAAGTCATTTTCACCCATCTTTTCTTCTTAGTTTTAAAGCTCATATGACCATTGTTCCCTTATTGCTCTTCTTTCCTCCACATGTATTTGAATTAACAACTTTCTAGGCCTCCTTTAAAATGTATAACTTGAGCCAACAAAACATAATTACTTTTGCATCTTTCTTGAACAAATAAAATTCCCAAAAGAGGTCACTGAGAACACAGGAATCTTCCTCTAGGTATATATATCCTGGACAGTTCTTTTAGTTCTGGCACTAGAAAATAATAAATATGAATATAGTGTAGCAATACATTGTTATAACATTATAAAATATACCCAATAATCTTTAAAAAAATAGCTCTTCTTATTCCTATTTGCATTATATTACCTAAACTCCCTAAAAAGTTAGTGATTTTATTGAATTATGATCTCAGTTTAACAAGTATTCTCACAAGAGCAGCACAAGAGGAGCATTTAAAAGGAACAAAAATTTCTTTAAAAACAAACATCATTCCATGTGAGACTTGAATATACTGAAGTTCTAGAGTAAGATTTTTCTAAAATTCTTTAGTTTTGCCAAATCATTTAAGCTGCCCAAAAGTTGAATATTAGAAATCCCATGGTCACACACACACACACACACACCATCCTAATTACAGGTCAGGAATATAGAATTAGTGTTTAATACAGGTAAGATTTTAAAAAAGTATTAACTAAGTGCATATTATAACAACATAACTGTTCCTGTTAACTGATCGAGGTTACTGTTGACTGAATAGCACTTTACATTCTCTCTAATCCTCATGACGACTCTGCAAACTCAGTATTACTATTTCAATTTTATATAAAAAGAAACTAAAATCATCCTCTAAAATCAGGCTTTTCATTTCAATTTGCCTAAGGTTAATACAGTTGTAGAGTAGTAAAACTGGCATTTGAAGCCAAGGTAATTCCAAAGCCTCTACATGATATTGCCTCCCCTAGAGAATACTTACATTTATTTTACATATACTTAGATGACATTATATTTGTAGTACATTATTTTTTTCTAAGTAATTTACTGGGATTTCTGGTAACTAATCACAGTAAGAACCCTGAAAGTATGCATTGAAGAAAATTCCAGAATGCTTTTTCCAAATTTGGCCTCAATACATTCTTCCTTGTTCTAAATTTTGATCTATGAGTAGTTGCTTCTGGCAGAGAAAGATAAAATGAAATGGCAGTTCTGTACTTCTTGAGTCAAGTGTTTCAGTATTATGTCAGGTTTAATCTTCAACACACCCAGGTTTGAGCACTCTATGCTCTTATCACTATCAACTGAAGTTTTTATAGCAGGTCACTAGAAAACAATTATAAGAAATAGTAATGAAGTTACCACATAAAACAAAACACTCAGCAACTGTTGCAAAGTTGGAAGGGATTTCAGCAGTCATCTGGTAGTCTAATACTGGTTTTACAAATGAGAAAACCCAAAGCCAGAGAAGAAACTGGCTGTCTTGGGTCCCCGTGTGATTGATCGAGCTTGTCTGATGCACAGTCCAGGCCTGGGTCGGCCCTGTTAGGCTTCCTCTGAAACTAAACCCTTCATGCTAGAACACCCTCTCTCCATCCTCACAGTTCTTCCTGGTCCTCTACTCTTTTCCTAGGATCACTATTCCTTAGCCACTCAGGATATTTTGGAATGATCTCAGACAAGTATTTTACATCCTCTTTATCTTATATTTAATCAGAAATCTTACTTTCACATTTATACTTTCTTTTCCATTCTTATTGCTACCAAACAGGATGGCAACCAACAAGAGAACAGTTTATTAATAATGAACACAAGCAATATGTTCTGTTATCAGTCATTTAAGAAGACAATAATAGAGACTATAATTAAACTAGGAAAAATGGATGTCATGATAAAGAAACAAAATGAAATACATATTATGACTACAATTATTAAAAAGTTATGTATGTAGTCAAGATAGAAAATACACATAAAAATTTGAAACTAGGAGTTAGTGGTTTTATGGTGGTTAAAGAGCAATAAACTTCACAAAAGCTATATTGGTAGTCTGAATTAATTTTCATTTTATGCTTTTTTATTTTTATTTTGGTATCATTAATCTACAATTACAGAAAGAACATTATGTTTACTAGGTCCCCCCTTCACCAAATCCCCCCCACATACCCTTCACAGTCACTGTCCATCAGCGTAGTAAGATGCTGTAAAATCACTACTTGTCTTCTCTGTGTTGTGCAGCCCTCCCCATGTCCCCCACACACTATACATGCTAATCGTAATGCCCTCTTTCTTTTTCCCCGCCCTTACCCCTCCCTTTCCACCCATTGTCCCCAGTCCCTTTCCCTTTGGTAACTATTAGTCCACTCTTGGGTTCTGTGATTCTGCTGCTGTTTTGTTCCTTCAGTTTTCCTTTGTTCTTATACTCCACATATGAGTCAAATCATTTGGTACTTGTCCTTCTCCGCTTGGCTTATTTCACTGAGCATAATACCCTCTAGCTCCATCCATGTTGTTGTGAATGTAGGATCTGTTTTTTTCTTATGGCTGCGTAATATTCCATTGTGTATATGTACCACATCTTCTTTATCCATTCATCTACTGATGGACATTTAGGTTGCTTCCATATCTTGGCTATTGTAAACAGTGCAGCGATAAACATAGGGGTGCATCTGTCTTTTTCAAACTAGGCTGCTGCATTCTTAGGGTAAATTCCTAGAAGTGGAATTCCTGGGTCAAATGGTATTTCTATTTTGAGCATTCTGAGGAACCTCCATACTGCTTTCCACATGGTTGAACTAATTTACATTCCCACCAGCAGTGTAGGAGGGTTCCCCTTTCTCCACAACCTCGCCAACATTTGTTGTTGTTTGTCTATTGGATGGTAGCCATCCTTACTGGTGTGAGGTGATATCTCATTGTGGTTTTAATTTGCATTTCTCTAATGATTAGCGATGTGGAGCATCTTTTCATGTGCCTGTTGGCCATCTGGATTTCTTCTTTAGAGAACTGTCTATTCAGCTCCTCTGCCCATTTTTTAATTGGATTATTTGCTTTTTGTTTGTTGAGGTGTGTGAGCTCTTTATATATATTGGATGTCAATCCTTTATCGGATCTTTCATTTCTGAATATATTTTCCAATACTGTAGGATACCTTTTTGTTCTATTGATGGTGTCCTTTGCTGTACAGAAGGTTTTTAGCTTGATATAGTCCCACTTGTTCATTTTTGCCTTTATTTCCCTTGCCCAGGGAAATACGTTCATGAAGAAGTCACTCATGTTTATGTCCATGAGATTTCTGCCTATGTTTTTTTCTAAGAGTTTTATGGTTTCATAACTTACATTCAGGTCTTTGATCCCTTTGGAGTTTACTTTTGTGTATGGGGTTATTAGACAGTGATCCAGTTTCATTCTCTTACATGTAGCTGTCCAGTTTTGCCAGCACCATCTGTTGAAGAGACTGTCATTTCCCTATTATATGTCCATGGCTCCTTTATCAAATATTAATTGGCCATATATGTTTGGGTTAATGTCTGGAGTCTCTATTCTGTTCCACTGGTCTGTGGCTCTGTTCTTGTGCCCGTACCAAATTGTCTTGATTACTGTGGCTTTGTAGTAGAGCTTGAAGTTGGGGAGCAAGATCCCCCCCACTTTATTCTTCCTTCTCAGGATTGTGTTGGCTATTCGGAGTCTTTGACAGTTCCATATGAATTTTTGAACTATTTGTTCCAGTTCATTGAAGAATGCTGTTGGTAATTTGATAGGGATTGCATCAAATCTGTATATTGCTTTGGGCAGGATGGCCATTTTGATGATATTAATTCTTCCTACCCAGGAGCATGGGATGAGTTCCCATTTGTTAGTGACCTCTTTAATTTCTCTTAAGAATGTCTTGTAGTTTTCAGGGTATAGGTCTTTCACTTCCTTGGTTAGGTTTAATCCCAGGTATTTTATTCTTTTTGATGCTATTGTGAATGGAATTGTTTTCCTGATTTCTCTATTAGTTCATTGTTAGTGTATAGGAAAGCTACAGATTTCTGTGTGTTAATTTTGTATCCTGCAACTTTGCTGAATTCCGATATTAGTTCTAGTAGTTTTGTAGTGGAGTCTTTAGGGTTTTTTATGTACAATATCATGTCATCTGCAAATAGTGACAGTTTGACTTCTTCTTCACCAATATGGATTCCTTGTATTTCTTTGTTTTGTCTGATTGCCATGGTTAGGACCTCCAGTATCATGTTGAATAACAGTGGGGAGAGTGGGCATCCCTGTTCTTGTTCCTGATCTCAGAGGAAAAGCTTTCAGCCTCTCGCTGTTCAGTATGATGTTAGCTGTGGGTTTATCATATATGGCCTTTATTATGTTGAGGTACTTGCCCTCTATGCCCATTTTGCTGAGAGTTTTTATCATGAATGGATGTTGAATTTTGTCAACTGCTTTTTCAGCATCTATGGAGATGATCATGTGGTTTTTGTCTTTCTTTTTGTTGATGTGGTGTATGATGTTGATGGATTTTTGAATGTTGCACCATCCTTGCATCCCTGGGATGAATCCCACTTGGTCATGGTGTATGATCCTCTTGACGTATTTTTGAATTTGGTTTGCTAATATTTTGTTGAGTATTTTTGCATCTACGTTCATCAGGGATATTGGTCTGTAGTTTTCTTTTTTGGTGGGGTCTTTGCCTGGTTTTGGTATTAGGGTGATGTTGGCTTCATAGAATGAGTTTGGAAGTATTCCCTCCTCTTCTATTTTCTGGAAAACTTTAAGGAGAATGGGTGTTATGTCTTCTCTGTACGTGTGATAAAATTTCGAGGTAAATCCATCTGGTCCAGGGGTTTTGTTCTTGGGTAGTTTTTTGATTACCAATTCAATTTCGTTGCTGGTAACCTGTCTGTTTAGATTTTCTGTTTCTTTCTGGGTCAGTCTTGGAAGGTTGTATTTTTCTAAGAAGTTATCCATTTCTCCTAGGTTTTCCAGCTTGTTAGCATATAGGTTTTCATAGTATTCTCTAATAATTCTTTGTATTTCTGTGGGGTCTGTCGTGATTTTTCCTTTCTCGTTTCTAATTCTGTTGATGTGTGTTGACTCTCTTTTTCTCTTAATAAGTCTACCTAGAGGCTTATCTATTTTGTTTATTTTCTCAAAGAAACAGCTCTTGGTTTCATTGATATTTTCTATTGTTTTATTCTTCTCAATTTTATTTATTTCTTCTCTGTTCTTTATTATGTCCCTCCGTCTACTGACCTTACGCCTCATTTGTTCTTCTTTTTCCAATTTTGATAATTGTGACATTAGACTACTCATTTGGGATTGTTCTTCCTTCTTTAAATATGCCTGAATTGCTATATACTTTCCTCTCAAGACTGCTTTTGCTGCATCCCACAGAAGTTGGGGCTTTGTGTTATTGTTGTCATTTGTTTCCATATATTGCTGGATCTCCATTTTAATTTGGTCATTGATCCATTGTTTATTTAGGAGCATGTTGTTAAGCCTCCATGTGTTTGTGAGCCTTTTTGCTTTCTTTGTTCAATTTATTTCTAGTTTTATACCTTTGTGGTCTGGAAAGTTGGTTGGAAGGATTTCAATCTTTTGGAATTTACTGAGGTTCTTTTTGTGGCCTAGTATGTGTTCTATTCTGGAGAATGTTCCATGTGCACTTGAGAAGAATGTGTAACCTGTTGCTTTTGGATGTAGAGTTCTGTAGATGTCTATTAGGTCCATCTGTTCTAGCATGTTGTTCAGTGCCTCTGTGTCCTTATTTATATTCTGTCTGGTGGATTTGTCCTTTGGGGTGAGTGGTGTGTTAAAAGTCTCCCAAAATGAATGCATTGCTGTTAGTATTTGTTTCACATATATTGGTGCTCCTGTATTGGGTGCATATATGTTTATAATGGTTATATCCTCTTGTTGGACTGAGGCCTTTATCATTATGTAATGTCCTTCTTTATCTCTTGTTACTTTCTTTATTTTGAGGTCTATTTTGTCTGATACTAGTATTGCAACACCTGCTTTTTTCTCTCTGTTGTTTGCATGAAATATCTTTCTTCAACCCTTAACTTTTAATCTGTGCATGTCTTTGGGTTTGAGGTGAGTCTCTTGTAAGCAGCATATAGATGGGTCTTGCTTTTTTATCCATTCAATTACTCTGTGTCTTTTGATTGGTGCATTCAGTCCATTTACATTTAGGGTGATTATTGAAAGAAATGTACTTATTGCCATTGAAGGCTTTAGATTTGTGGTTACCAAAGGTTCTAGGTTAGCTTGTTTACTACCTTACTGTCTGACCTCACTCTCTTATTGAGCTGTTATGAACACAGTCTGATGATTGTTTATTTCCCTTCTTTTTCCTCCTCCTCCATTCTTCATATGTTGGGTGTTTTGGTCTGTGCTCTTTTTAGGAGTGCTCCCATCTAGAGCAGTCCCTCTAAGATACCCTGTAGAGGTGGTTTGTGGGTGGCAAATTCCCTCAATTTTTGCTTGTCTAAGAATTGTTTAATCCCTCCTTCATATTTAAATGATAATCGTGTGGATACAGTATCTTTGATTCAATGCCCTTCTGTTTCATTGCATTAAATATATCATGCCATTCTCTTCTGGCCTGTAAGGTTTCTGTTGAGAAGTCTGATGATATCCCGATGGGTTTTCCTTTGTAGGTGACCTTTTTACTCTCTCTGGCTGCCTTTAATACTCTGTCCCTGTCCTTGATATTTGCCATTTTAATTATTATATTTCTTGGTGTTGATCTCTTTGGATCCTGCCTCTTGGGAGTTCTGTGTGCCTCTGTAGTCTGAGCAACTATTTCTTCCCCCAGTTTGGGTAAGTTCTCAGCAATTATTTCTTCAAAGACACTTTCTATCCCTTTTTCTCTCTCTTCTTCCTCTGGTACCCCTACAAAGCAGATATTGTTCCCTTTGGATTGGTCACACAGTTCTCTTAATATTGTTCATTCCTGGAGATCCTTTATCTCTCTCTGCATCAGCTTCTATGTGTTCCTGTTCTCTGGTTTCTATTCCATCAATGGCCTCTTGCATCTTATCCATTCTGCTTATAAATCTTTCCAGAGTTTGTTTCACTTCTGTAATCTCCCTCCGGACATCTGTGATCTCCCTCTGGATGTCTGTAATCTCCCTCCGGACTTCATCCCTTAGCTCTTGCATATTTCTCTGCAGCTCTGTCAGCATGTTTATGATTTTTATTTTGAATTCTTTTTTAGGGATACTGGTTAGGTCTGCCTCTGCAGATCCTTTCTCAGGTGTAACTATCTTGGTCTGGAGCAGATTTTTTTGCCTTTTCATGCTGATTGCAGTGGCTGTAGGCAGGCTGCGGGTGTGTCAGCTGGGAGAAGAAAGTCCTTTCCTGCTTGCTGGATGCCTTGCCCTTCTCCACTGCCTGTGATGGGTACCTGCACTCCTGGAGCAGCCACCGGGTTAATCTCCTACGCTGCTGTGGGCGGGGTGTCCGTCAGAGCAGCGCGGAGCCCTGTGGGGAGTGGCAGGCATGCCAGGTGTGCTTCTCTGTGCTACTGGCGACCCTGCCGGGAAGCTGTGTAACAGCAGTGGCCTTTGGGTCTGGCCCGGGCGGCTGTTCGTTGAGCTAGGATTCTGGTCGGCTCCTGGGAGCACGCCTGCTCCCTCTGGCTCCACTGCCAGTGCAAGCGAGGCTTTTCCACGCAGGCTTCTACCGGGCTCTGGCTTCACTGTCGCCGGTGCATGTGACGCACGCCTGGGCTGTTCGGTCATGCTGCTGTGGGCTAGCCCTGTGGCACACGGATCTGCTCTAGGTTCCTTCTAGCGCTTCTGTCCCTGGCGCACGCTCCCACTCCTGCTACTGGGCCCATGTGTCCGGGTCTGCACCAGTTGGAGGAACGACTGGCAGGCTGTCTAGTCCTGTGAGGGGCTTCAGAGCTGCACTGCCTCCGTTTAGGGTGCCTAAGTTTCCCTCTTATTCCCAGCTGCCAGGACAACTTCATCCAACTATTGGGTCCCTGTCTCTTTAAGACTTGCAGAAAGCACTCGCTTTTCTTTTGTCTCAGGGGTGCTGGTTGCGGGGACCTGCCCAGAAGTTTTGCTTTTCCGTTTCTCTAATATCCAGCACCCCATGCACCTTGTGTCTGCGTTCTGGGTGCGGATTTCTAGAGCTGGTTGTTTAGCAGTCCTGGGCTTTCACTCCCTCCCCGTTCTAACTCCTTTCTTCCCACCGGGTTTTGGGGTGGGGGAGCGTTCGGGTCCCACCTGGCTGCGGCCTGTATCTTACCCCCTTTGTGTGATGCTGGTTCTCGCAGATGTAGATGTATCCTGGCTGTTGTACTGCATCCACTGGTGTCTCTTTTAGGAATAGTTCTATTTATTGTATTTTCATAAATACATATGTTTGGGGGAGATTTCCTCTGAACTACTCACACCGCCATCTTCCCATGATCTCATTTTATGCTTCTTAAATTTGTAAACTTATAAACATAAAATAAGAATCCTGAAGGGTAGTCTCTGTACTCTTTATTATACCTCTTACAAGACTAAAGTATTTCAAAATAAGAAGTTTTAGAAACTAAAAAAAGAAAATTCTTACTTCTGCAGTAAATGACCAATACTTGGAATGACAAAAAATTATTCTTTTAAAAAATCCACATTACGGCATATTCAAATAATGATCATATATAATTTCAATAACACTTTTCAGTATTTCACACTTATAAAATTAAGTAAATGTTAAAAACCAAGGATTTATTCAAAGAAGCAAGTTTTATATATGTTGTAATATCAGTATATAGTCATATTTCTAGTATCTTTAGATCCATGTATGTAATCTACTAAAATGTTTGTTTATTAAATGATTCAAGAGCTCTCAAAATCCCTGAACTATTGTTTTCAACTACATTCATTCATTCAGCAAATACTAACTGCGTGTGTAACATGAGCCAGGGCACTATACTTTCATGTGCTGAGGATGGAGCAGTCAATGAGGCAAAGAAAATCCTTGCCTTTACATTCTAGTGGAAGCAGACAGACACAAACAGGAAAAGTAAGGGAAGCACACGGGATGGTAGATGGTAATAGGCTGTACAAGAAAAACACAGAGGAGGAGGAACTGTGATGGAGTGAGGGCACTTGTGGTTTTAGATCAATCCTCACTAAGTTGAAATTTCAGTAAAAATCCCAAACTGATGAGGGAATAAGCCATGCAGATGACAGGGAAAGAGGGCTACAGGCAGAGGGAACAGCGGGTACAAATCCTCTGAGGCAAGGATTTGGCTCAAAAGGCAAATTCAAAGAACAGCAAAGAAGCCAGTGTGACTAGAGACAGAGGGCAGGAGGGAAGGAGAGTACTGTATCTGAGCTCTGGGAATAGCATGGGCCCAAAGGATAGAGCTGGGAGGCCACTGCTTGGCCTTTGGCTTTTATTCTGATTGAGATGAGAGGTCAATGGAGGTTTTCCGTCCAAGGAGTGACATAATATGACTTATATTTTAATGTAAGTACTCTACCTGCTGTAATAAGAATGGACTGAAGTAAATCAAGGGCAGAAACAGGCAGACCAATTATAGGAGGCTTTTGCAAGCATATAGATAAGATGTAAAGGTGACTTGGATCAGAGATGTAGCACTGGAAATGGGGATCACTGGCTGGATTCTAGATATATGTGAAAGACACAGAGAAGAGAACATGGTGACAGAGGTGTGAGAATGTCAGGTGTGGGGTGAAAGTAAACTAGGGATCAAGGATGACACCAATGGTGATTAAAAGAATGCAGGTGCTATTTACTGAGATGGGGGCACTCAGGAGGAAGTGCTGGTGGGGAGGAAGGCAAGGAGCTCAGTTTACTGTATCATATTCTGAGAACACTACGTGACTTGAGCAAATGGATGTCACCTAAAGCCATGGCACTGGATGAGGTCACCAAGGGAGTAAATGTGAGAAAGAAAAGAGCTCCAAGTTTCAAATGTTGGAGCATTCCCAATTTAGAGGTTGGAAAATGAGAAAAAATCAGTAAAGGAGATTGAAAGTAGCAGCCAGAGAGGCAGGAGGAAGAAATAGCAAAGTGTAGTAAATGAAATCTGTAAGAAAGTGTTCGATGCTGCTACCAGGCCAAGTCAGATGAGGCCTGAGAAGTGACCAGGGGTCAGTAACAAGGGCAATTTTGATGGAGTGGTAGGGGTTACAGAGAACGCATTCAGAAAGCACAGACAACTCTTTCAGATATTAGCTATAAATGGAAAGACACAGGGCAGCAACTGGAGGGAGAACTGGGAACAAGAACTTCTTATAAATTGGGAGGAAAAACCAAGCATTATTTGTGTGTTGATGGAAAAGATCAAGTGAAGGAAAAATTAATGATGCAAGAGTGAGAAATCAGAACTGTCCAAATTTTTGAGATCACTAATTATGACATATAATAATTCTCTCTTAATAAGAGTATTTCAGTATTTATCTGTAAGTTAGAATCAAAGTATCATATACATTAAGAATAATATAATTAAAAAGCCAAATATATTTAACAGTTCCAAAAATAAGTATAAATGTTGAATAAACCAATGAGTTACTTTTCAGAAACTGCCCTGACCAACACTTTCATCAGTTAAATGTGTATTTTCTTTGCCATCACAACAGGTCAAGAACTAGAATTGGCCAATGTGCTGTTTGTTGATTCCTGCTTTAAACAGTTGTAATAAAGGATTAAACATGATCCGGTGAGTCAAATTTTAAGATTAAAGTTGGACACTTACTTTAAATGCTTTGTATTCTGTAAAAAGGATATATATAATGTATTTGCCCAAAAATAGGAAGAAATTTCCATTTGAAATAGCACAGTCAAAAGCAAGAGCTGGTTCTTCGAGAAAATAAACAAAATAGATAAACCCCTAGCCAGACATATCAAGAAAAAAAGAGAGTCTACTCACATAAACAGAATCAGAAATGAGAAAGGAAAAATCACTATGGACACCACAGAAATACAAAGAATTATTAGAGAATACTATGAAAAATTATATGCTAACAAACTGGATAACCTAGAAGAAATGGACAACTTTCTAGAAAAATACAACCTGCCAAGGTTGACCAAGGAAGAAAAGAAAATCTGAACAGACCAATTACCAGCAACGAAATTGAAGCGGTAATCAAAAACCTACCTAACACCAAAACCCCTGGACCAGATGGCTTCACCACTGAATTTTATCAAGCATTTAGTGAAGACCTAATACCCATTCTCCTTAAAGTTTTCCAAAAAATAGAAGAGGAGGGAATACTTCCAAACTCATTCTCTGAGGCTAGCATCACTCTAATACCAAAACCAGGCAAAGACACCAAAAAAAGAGAAAATTACAGACCAATATCCCTGATGAACATAGATGCAAAAATACTCAACAAAATATTAGCTAACTGAATTCAAAAATAAATCGAAAAGATCTTCCATCATGATCAAGTAGGATTTATGCCAGGGATACAGGATGGTACAACATTAGAAAATCCATCAAAATCATACACCACATCAGCATAAAGAAGGACAAAAACCACATGATCATCTCCATAGATGCTGAAAAAGCATTCGACAAAATTCAACATCCCTTCATGATAAAAACTCTCAACAAAATGGGTATAGAGGGCAAGTACCTCAACATAATAAAGGCCATATATGACAAACCCACAGCCAAAATCATACTGAACAGCGAGAACCTGAAAGCTTATCCTTTAAGATCAGGAACAAGACAAGGATGCCCACTCTCCCCACTTCTATTCAACATAGTACCGGAGGTCCTAGCCACGGCAATCAGACAACACAAAGAAATAAAAGGCATCTAGATTGGCAAGGAAAAAGGTAAACTGTCCCTGTTTGCAGATGACATGATATTGTATGTAAAAAACCCTAAAGAATCCACTCCAAAACTACTATATCTAATATCTGAATTCAGCAAAGTTGCAGGATACAAAATTAATACACAGAAATCTGTAGCATTCCTATACACTAACAATGAACTAGAAGAGAGAAATCAGGAAAACAATTCCATTCACAATTGCATCTAAAAGAATAAAATACCTAGGAATAAACCTAACCAAGGAAGTGAAAGATCTATACTCTGAAAACTATAAGACACTCATGAGAGAAATTAAAGAGGATACCAATAAATGGAAACACATCCTGTGCTCCTGGATAGGAGGAATTAATGTTGTCAAAATGGCCATCCTGCCTAAAGCAATCTATAGATTCAATGCAATTTCTATCAAAATACCAAGCGCATTCTTCAATGAACTAGAGCAAATCATTCTAAAATTCATATGGAACCAAAAAAGACCTCGAATAGCCAAAGCAATCCTGAGAAGGAAGAATAAAGCAGGGAGAATTACGCTCCCTAACTTCAAGCTCTACTATAAAGCCACAGTAATCAAGACAATTTGGTACTGGCACAAGAACAGACCCACAGACCAATGGAACAGACTAGAGAGCCCTGATATAAATACAACCATATATGGTCAATTAATATATGATAAAGGAGCCATGGACATACAATGCGGAAATGACAGCCTCTTCAACAGCTGGTGTTGGCATAACTGGACAGCTACATGCAAGAGAATGAAACTGGATTATTGTTTAACTCCATACACAAAAGAAAACTCGAAATTGATTAAAGACTTGAATGTAAGTCATGAAACCATAAAACTCTTAGAAGACAACATAGACAAACATTTCCTGAATATAAGCATGAGCAACTTCTTCCTGAACCAATCTTCTTGATAAAGGGAAACAGAAGCAAAAATGAACTCATGGGACTACATCAAACTTAAAAGTTTTTGTATGGCAAAGGACATCATCAACAAAACAAAAAGGCATCCTACAGTATGGGAGAATATATTTGTAAATGACATATCCAACAAGGAGTAAATGACATATAAAGAACTTACACACCTCAACACCCAAAAAGCAAATAATCCAATTAACAAATGGGCAGAGGATATGAAGACAGTTCTCCAAAGAGAAAATTCAGATGGCCAACAGACACATGAAAAGATGCTCCACATCACTAATCATCAGGGAAATGCAAATTAAAACCACAACTGGTATCACCTCACACCAATAAGGATGGCCAGCATTGAAAAGACTAAGAACAACAAATGCTGGCGAGGATGGAGAGAAAAGGGAACCCTCCTACACTGCTGGTGGGAATGTAAGCTAGTTCAACCACTGTGGAAAGCAATATGGAGGTTCCTCAAAAAACTCAAAATAGAAATACCATTTGACCCCAGAATCCCACTCCTTGGAATATACCCAAAGAATACAACTTCTCAGATTCAAAAAGACATATGTACCCCTATGTTTATCGCAGCAGTTTTTACAATAGCCAAGATATCGAAGCAATCTAAGTGTCCATCAGTAGATGAATGGATAAAGATGTGGTACATACACACAATGGAATACTATTCAGCCATAAGAAAGAAACAAATCCTATCATTTGCAACAACATGGATGGAGCTGGAGGACATTATGCTCAGTGAAATAAGCCAGGTGGAGAAAGACAAATGCCAAATGATTTCCCTCATTTTTGGAGTATAACAATGAAGCAAAACTGAAGGAACAAAATGGCAGCAGACTCAGAGACTCCAAGATTGAACTAGTGGTTACCAAAGGGGAGGGGTGTGGGAGGGCAGGTGGGGAGGGAGGGAGAAGGGGACTGAGGGGTATTATGTTTAGTAGACATAGTGTGGGGGATCACGGGGAGAACAGTGTATCATAGAGAAGGGACATAGTGGATCTTTGGCAACTTGCTGCACTGATGGACAGTGACTACATTGGGGTATGGGTGGGGACTTGATAATATGGGTAAATGTAGTAACCACATTGTTTTTTCATGTGAAACCTTCATAAGAGTATATATCAATCATACCTTAATAAAAAATTTTTTAAAAAAAGAAATAGCACAATCAACAATATGCCTGTATCTAAAAAGATAATACTGAAAGCCATGGGATTCATGAAACAGCCACTATCTCTGATCACATAATCAATCCACTGGATACACTTTTCAGAATTATGTCTTAAATTTTACACCAGTAAACAGTGAGAGAAAAGAAAAGCATTAATACTCTGCTAAATGTAATGGACTCTTCCTCCAGAAAAGATACACATCCAAACTTTTGTCTTAGTTTCAGAGAGATACAGCTGACCCATAAAAGATTCTCCCAGGCAAAGGTTCTCTGAATTTCAAAGCACAAGCACTTCACTTCTTCAGATAATTTCACATAAGGTTTCCAAAAAGATAAAAATCTAAACCATTACCATATGACAAATAAAGTCTAAGTAATTACCTTACGATAGCATGTAAAGTAAAATTCTTACAGATAATCTAAAAATCAAGACAATAATCCATACTTTTATATCTGATGAATTTTTGAGTAATTCAAAGCTTCTTACAACAGGGTCAAACACTGAAGAATCTTTTCTTTCTTGACACACCAGCTTTCTGCTGCAGTCTGCCAGTTTCTCACATGCTATCTTTTTTCTGCCCTAGTCGTTATGGAGGTACCCTTGCTTACAGTGCCCTTGCCATACCTATCAAATCGTACCTATACACCAGGACCCAAGTTAAATTCTACCACCTCCACCATTTCTTCTCTGATCCATCATAGCCCATAATTTCTTTCCCTGGTATTCATTGCCTTTTCAACACTATTCAATCAGTTAGTCCAACAATAATTTATTATCACACTGTTTTTGTATGTTCTCAGTCTCGCAACTGCAGTGCTTGTAACAAAAGCCAGAAATACTCCTTTATATCCTACCTAAGGCTATAGCACTATTATAAATATGAGATATCTTTCATAAGTATATGTTAAATAAATTAATTAACTTCAATGTCTCCTGGAAGTACCAGTTTGATTTCACTATGTAAGTGTTGATTATAGGTGAATATTTGTAAAAGCAAAGGACAACTCCATGGAATGAAATGGAGCACGTAATTTTAAAAACTGTATTACCTGATAACTGACAGAGCCCAACACTAGGTAAAACTCTACAAAATGAAATCATGATCATGATTGCTTAGTTTTTTTTTCATGGGCATGATAAATTGCCTTGATTTTAGTTCAAATTTTGTGGTCTAATCTAGCATTGAGTCATAACCAAGTGGTGTAAACTGCTAAGCCTATTTAGTATTCCACTATGTGCTGTACCTGTTTAATTTAGTGCTATTCCTACTATTCCTCTTCCTATAGAACCCCCCATGGTCACAAACAGTCCCAGGGAGCATGCAAAGTAGGCAAAGTCCTGTGCCCATAGTTCCTATGCTAGCCCTCTGGCATTCCATCCCTTTAAAATCACATGTTTTCATCCTGCTCTCTGACACCCTGGGTTCTCCCTGTGGACCCTGCTTAGTCTTGTGCTCAGGCTACAGGCTGTACCTCATTCTTATCTTTCTGTCCTTTTCCCTACCAAAATTTTATGAATGCTCGTTTCAGTCATTTTAAATCCTACCAAGTAACTAGGTTAACCATTGCATATAAATAAGCTTACTTTAAGATGTGGTTATGGTGCTAACTAAAGGAAAGACTATAATGATACAAAACACAATTTTTTAATGTATGAAGGCATTACAATGCCTTTCATATCATGAATATAAGAAGGTGCAACTCTGCTTGCATAGAAATATAGTGTGTGTGTGTGTGTATCCATCCATAAGATATGACAGAACCACTCCTACAAACATTTAGAACAAGAGAATCTGATAAGACTTACAGGTAAAAAACAGGTAGTGAGAAGAAAGGTAAGATACTCAACTTCCCACAGGCAGAGACCTCTTTGTTAGCCCACTATTATTAATGAATGTAAAGTGCATTTGTTCAGTTAATAAATAAACAGCTGTTTCACTGTATAAGGCTTCACAGGTACCTCAGGTACACAGCATATTGAATTCATTATCCCCCTCTAGGACTAAAACTCAAACAATCCATTCCTCTCTAGCATTTGGACTTAGTAAAGGGTACCACCATCCATTTTCACCCAAGTCAGAAAACCATGAGTCATCTTTGGTCTCTCTATTCCTCACCCCCTCATCTAATTAAATTCTACGTCCTGTAAATCATAACTTATAAGCCTTTTCCTAATAGGCCCACTTCCCTATATCCTGACTGTCACCACACTAACTCTATCTCTGTTCCCTCTCTCCCAGTCTTACTGTGAGGCTTACTGACTTCCCATCTTTTCATCTTCTGTAGGTCAGATATGGCAGTCTCAGAAAAATGCAAACCTGTGGTACGTTCATATATGGAACATCATACAACCATTAGAATGACCAGCAACCATGTTATGGATGACTCTCATAATTAATGTTGTGTGCTCCTATTTATATTAAGAGCAACATAGGCGATACCATTTATGCAGTAAGAAGTCAGGGGAGAGGTCTCCTTGTGGGCTGTAGGGTAAAACTGACTAGAAGGAAAGAGTAGAGGAAACTTCTGGGATGCTGACAATGTTATTTCTTCATCTAGATGATGGTCACAAAGGTATATTCAGCCTGTGCCAATTCATGGAGCTCTATACTGACAATATGCTCACTTAACTAGCTGTGTATTAGGCTATACTGGCTTAATTAATATGCTAGCTGTGTAACATGATGTTCCATGTCTTTGCACTGCTCTTATGCTAAAGGCCAAAGACCAAATATCTAAGAATGACTTGAAAGATACTTTACCATGCAGTCTCGTCTTTCCCTCTTCCCATATGTCTGGTTTTGAGTGTCTTGCTTTTCTTTCTTCCTTCAGGTCTCTCCCATATGCTTACTCTGCCTTCCTATTTTGTTTTTCTGCTAATAAAGCCTCAGGTTCAATAAAATTATCATTTTTGCAAGGCAGTCTTTGATGACGCCCAGATTAGGTCAGAATCCCCTCCTCCTTTCTTTTGCACCACGCCATCATACCTCCTTTGTAGACTGAACTCTGTGGAGCCAGGGAATGTGTTTTATTTACCACTCTATTCTCAGAATTGTCTATATATTTGATGACTGACTGACCACATTTATTTCCTATACAAGAACATGGCAGGTAGTTGTGGCAAAGTTTCAAAGTCTAATAATACAGTATGAACAGTCAGATTGCTAAAAGAGTTTTTGATGTATGAACTGAAAGGATGTAAGAGTGAAATGCTAAATTGTTTATACACAGAAAAATATAAGTCATGCATTATATGTACACAGAAAGAAGTCACTTTTAGCAGTTCTTAAGTTTGTTTAAAAGTCCTATTTTTAAACAGTAATCTATGGTAATAAAGTTCTGAAATAAAATTGATGATAAATTCCTACTCATCTACGTTCAGATTATTTTTTTACCTGCCATGGAAACCAAAGCTTCACCACTGATTAGTGAATTGGGTGAGTAGGTCAATTGATTGTCTCAGTTTCTTTGAATGCAAAGAGCCATTTAACATCTGTCTACCTCAACTTAAAAAAAACCTTTTTCTAAATATTTACAATTGTTCATGAGATGAATTTAAGCTTTTCTATTTTAAGCAAAAAATAATCTGATGAATGGAAAGTAAAAATATAACTTTTTATTTGTTAGAATTACCTATAGACATAGGTGGCCTATTGAATGGCATTCACACAGTGTTCTTCCTGGATAAAAAGCAAATTCTGGCTCACTTAAACTTTTATCGTCACAGGCAGAAGAGCATGAGTGATAACCACCTTGAGTGATAATGCCCAAATGAGAAGAAAACTCAAACTATGTTTCAGAAATCAATGCCATCTTCTATCATGAGCTTTCTACTACACATTTTAGAATTTTTAATTATAATCAAATTTAAATGAGAAAGACAGGTAGTATCCTAAGTTGTCTTATTTTGTTCTATTCCTTTTGGGAAATAATTGCTTTCTGTGTATCACCCCTCAAATTTCTTTTTATTCTAACATACAATTAATGTATTAAATCTTGAATTAGTCAGACTTTACTGGCTAGTACTTGGAAAATAAAAGAAAAAGAAAAAATGATACTTCCTTTATTTTGAGAAAGAAGTATTAGTTTCTTTAATTAATGTAGGAGTTACTTATCATTTCTAAAGTACTATTGTATATTAAAAGCAAAAGCATTTTATGATAAAATATGACAATCACGGAATTGATCATGGAAAACAGTAAATATTTTGATTAAAAATTAAAAATTAAAATATTCGATCATGGAAAAAGAACCTGAAGAATCTATAGTCTACTATAGAATTTTTAACTAGGGTTTAGAACCAGAAGGAGTCCCAACAATGCTTAGTGTGATGTTTATTAAGGTAATTAACTGCTTTTTTAATTCTCTGGAAATAACAAAAATATTATTTACATATTTTCTTGAGTTTTAGTTCTTCTCTTTAAAGAAAGGAGGAAAATAGGATTTAAATTATAATATTTATTTTTCTTTAATCTATCTTCAAGAATTTATCCTACAGTCTCATACTTTATTGAGGGGATATTTTTACATAACAACTGGTAACAATTCTAGTCAAAGGGCAGAAGAGAAGAAACTATTAGCAAATCAACTGCTCCCATTTAGGCTGGTCTTCTCAAGTTTAATTCTAGTAAAAGCTTTCTCCTTTAAAAATAAAAACAATGTTTTTTAGAAATAAACTTCAGTTTTTGTAAGTATTACATTTCAAATGAATGAAGACAACTTACATCCTATGAAATTCAGTTTATCAGTAAAGTGATAATATTAGACTAGATTATCAGTTGTTAAAGTTTTTGTTATAAAATCCTTCAAGAATATGATGAAAATTATGGACACTCTTCACAGAAAAAAACACAAACTACAAAACTTCGTTACAATTTCAGCAGATTCATAGACCCTCCGAAGCTCATCCAAACATCACTGGGTAAAAAGGGGGCTAGATTATGTTTAAGGTATTTTGTAGTTTTAAATTTTGGATTCAGAAATAAGGTTTCCTTAAGAAAAAGGAGTCAGTTTTGAGAATAAAAGTGAAAACCCAAACACAATTCATTAATTTAGTGACTGCATTAAAGATATTAGCTTGGAAAGGCTGAACACCTTTTCTATATATAGATGTAGGTGTTAATTTGACAAAATAATTCAAACCTTAGACATTAGAAGTTAGGCAAATAAGATTCTTATATAAACCTAGGATATTTTTTGACATGGAAATGTGTGATATTCACAGCTTTCAAATGATAATAAGTTCTCTCCTCCAAACCCAACCCTGCTACCAGGTTTAATTCATTCTTAGAGTGAGGAAGAAAAATATTATATAATGTTGGGTGTATTTGAGATCTTTCAGGTGATTGTTTTGGGGGAAGGGGAATATTTTCAGATCCTTAAATTTCTTATTTAAAAAGAAACGTTGGATCACTGCAAAAAAAAAAAGAAAAAGAAAACTTACCTGTAATTCTTGTTCTCTGAAGGAAATGCAGTAATTATAAACTATCCACACTCTTGGGTACATTCTCCTAAGCGTGAATGGATTTGGAATGCACCATAGCTTAAAGGGGATGGCTAAACTGCCAGACTGCACTGGCAGTTACGTCTACCTGCCTGGCTGGTAACACAGCAGAGCTGTCACCTATGGTCATTCACCTCATGAAGGCAAGTTAAGTGTTCCCCCTGAGAGGGAGCATGGACCTGGTGTAAATACTGCCCTTAGAGAACGCGAATTATAAATGGTTTCTTCTCTAGACCCGAAGGGGGATGGGTCCGCTACTAAAGAAGTTGTTACATGCATCAAAAATGGCACTAAAATTCAAACATCATAAAATGTTAAGAGGGTAAGAATGGAAAGCTGTTCCTCTGTGAAGGAAGCCCTTGGGAGGAAAGATACATATGGTATAAAACTAACTGGCTGTTGACTGGGTCCATATCCAGTGGTCAAAACCAGAGCAGAGAATTACAAGTACTTAAATACTTGTAAAGTAAGCCTTATCCTTCCATTTAGCAGCCTACTATTTTGTGTTAGTGCTTGTCACCCTGAGGGTTGTGTCAGCTGCCATGGGTAAGGTAAGCAATGGTAGGAAAATGACTTGTGGCAGGACCCAGAAAGCCACTGAGTTCATCACCAAGGGTGAATTGTTTTTCATAAGATGTGATACTAGAAATGTGCTGTTAGGAAATTTGTATTTTATAAACTCAAATAACTAACCATTCAATTTATAAAATTTCATAAACCTTATAGTTTAATGTAATAGTTTAGATTTAAAATGTATAAATAAGTAAGGATTGAGTCCCCGTCATATAAGCCCCTTTTCTGTCTTAAACCTCCTGCAGGCTTAGGAAGAAATGGACTACAGATAATTTCTGGTTTGCATTCTGGTTTTCAGAGGGTTATCGAAATCCCCTGCAGGGCAATAGATTCTCTATCCTATAGTCCTAAAAGTTTCTAGGTGGCCGATGAGATCTTCCATTCAATTAAACCAAGGGAGGCACCACCAGATAAAATATAGGATACCCAGCTCAGTTTGCATTTCAGATAAACATGTGTTTTCTAAGTATGTCCCAAATAGAGCATGGGATGTAATTACACTCAACCATTACCTGTTATTTATCTGAAATTCAAATTAAACTGGTCATGTTATGTTTTTGTTTTTGCTTTGGTCTTCTGCTAACTAGACACTAAACCAGGGGAATTCACAGGGTTACCTCAATGGAGTCTAGCAACAAGGATGCTAAAACGCGAGCTCCACCTCTAGTCTCGAGCTGCACTGCCTAACATTGTATCTCCTGGCCACTTACTGAACACTTGAAATGTGGCTTTTATGTACATGTAAGATTTTGATTGCTTAGTATGAAAAAAAGTAAAGCATCTCATAAATTTTCATACTGATTACATATTGAAGTAATATATAAGATATATTAGGTAAAATTAAATGTGATTAGAATTAATTCTACTTGCTTCTTTTAATTTTTTTAATGTGGCTCCCAAAAAAACCCCTTAAAATTACATATGTAGTTTGTATTTGTGGTTATATTTTACCTAGACAGTTGGCTCCAAGAGGAGGGTTGGGCTAGAATTTTCTTGTTTTCCTTCTCTAAAAAATCAATAGTGGTAAACATAAACATAGGGCTGGTCCTCTCACCTCTTTCTAGATATCAGAGTAGGGAGGGAGCATGGTTATACCAAGGGAACTAACTTCTGGCAGGGACTGTTCCATGCTTTGGCTATGACCCTTTAAAAAAAAAAATCAAAACATAGTATCCAAATACTAGTAAAGACAAATCAAAACCCTGACCTTGCACAAATCATTCTTATATAATTAAAAAGAAATAAACACTAATATCCATAATGTGTGTCTGATTAAATATGTGTATGTGTATATAAATATAAAATCTGCTAGTACCAATGGATTGTGTTTTCACTCCTATATATTATCAAAATCAAAGAACAATATTTAGTTACCTAATATGAATCAAGGTGATATAAGTTATTAATAAGAACTGTTCACAAAAGACCTTAATATGGATATTTCAAATACAGAAGGCATGGTTTCAGTGGTCTCCATTTATATATTCATGTTATATATGAAATTTGAAATTAGAACACTAGCTCTAGAATGGTGAAGTGAATTTTTCTTTTTATAAAATATGTTGCCAATACTATTGTAAGACAAAGATCATTTTTAAAAAGATGGTGGAGGTCTTTTTAGATTTAAAACATTTCAGTTATAACAAAGCTTTAGGTAAAAATTAATAACCTGTTTAATTATTCTTATATCCCACCTTACTTTCAGTAGTTTTGGCTTTTAATTCAAATCTTTTTTCCAGCTGGCCAAAGAGTTAATTCATTCATCCATTCTGTTCCATGCTATCATAAAGTACTTAAAATGCTCTCAAAATTATATAGAGAAATTATCTCCAAATACTCATTCATCTCTATTTCTTCACTATTATAACCTCTATCATACCTCCTTTGAAGATTTAAACCTTTTGAAGCTGCCTTCAGTTACAATAAGCTAGACTAACTCCTTGACTCTTTACAAAAAAAAGTAAATTGGTTCTCAAGGTTTTTTCAAAAAAGGTCTGAGTTGTATTTATCATTCTAACAGTAAACACAAAGGGGTTTCTCCTCCTCAATATCTTTTATTATGCAGAGACAGGAAGAACAATTGTTTTGAAAAGACAATAAAATCTGCCATAATCAAAGATAGAACTAACAGACAAAAATCAGCAGATTTCTCCCAAATTTAATGGTTTATAAAAAGTTTACACCTTTTTGAATTAAAGTTTCCAAGATCACTGCAAGAGCTTTAAGAAAAAAAAGGTGACTAAAACTGGAAATGGACATATTTAATTTCTTCATCACCACTTTAAGTCCTCATTGTCAATACCCCAGTATCCTGGTGATTATAATTTGAAACATTTTGTTAGGAATTTGGTTTCTTGGTGGCAGCCAGAGTTATTCCTCTCTAATACTAACCTACTTTTTATCTTGACATTTTCAAAATCAACATGCCCCTGTTCTTCTCCATAGCCAAATGACAATTTAATTTAGGATTGGTCATTTTGAGAGGTGTCAATACATTGCACAAATAGAGAAACAAGGTTTTCTAACAAAGTTCAGAAGTAGAGGTGAGACACTAGCTTGCTTATCCTTCACAAAGTTTCCCTTTATGGAATCAATGTGTATTTCTTCATTTCCTGAAGACAGGAAAAAGTTGTAAGATAGGAAAAAAACTGATTTTAAGTGATATTTTTCAATTAGGATCTGACATAAATTCTATGATTATTCCTATTAAAGATTAAGAAGGCCTTTGCTTCCATACTTTCTGAAGTTTAATACAGGTTGAAAAATCATTTGAGGGACTTTTTCTGAAGTATAGGTAAGAGACAGCTTCAAAAAGATCATGAAAAAAACAACTCACAGCTGGTTAACCAGACTGTTTAAAGGCTGTCATTGTTTCAAAATTTTTAAAGGCAAATCTCAAGACATCCAAGAAACGTTCTTGATGAGGGATCAACCACAGCAGTTATGGAACTGATCTGGATGCAGACTGAAGTGGAAGACAAGTTTTACTATCATTGGGATTAAAAAAACCAAACAAAATAAAATACACAACACCCATACATCTCTAGGACATGCTTCACATCTGCACAATGGAAACCATCTCTTGTGTGTGGTGTCCTGCCCATACGTGGCTGCCTAGGACTCCCTTCCTTGAGAAAGTCTGATGGTCTCAAACCCTCAATGGAGCATTCCAAAACCAGACCTGCCCAGGAGTGTGGGCCCATGAGTGTGTACTCACTACGCAGTGCTTACCTTTAGAGAACAAGGTGCTTGACACACACTGATCGAGTTCTCACACCCCACACCTCCAAGAACACTGAAAAAGATCTGCAGATCTTTCTTGGTGCAGGAGGGACCTCTTTTTAATCTTCTTGTGGTGGAAGTTAAAAGATTTTCCTGAAGGGGGGAAGAGAAGAGTAAAATATTATACTGAGATTATGCCATGTGGTTCAAGTTTATCTATTTGTATTACAAAATACAGGTTGGGAAGAAAATAAATTACATAAAGTCATGAGTATTCCCCAAATCACATTCTCTTCTTTTGAAAAAAGTATCTTCCCTAAAGAATATTTGCTGTTTCAATTATTACTTCTTAAACCCATAACTTTAAGCAACTAGTTCAACTTCTACCCCGGCACTAAACTACTGGTTGGGAAGTTGAGAAAAATATGAGAAAGTTCTGGGTTATCAAATGATTACAGTTGTAAATTCATTTAAAAAATATTAGTAAAGCTAAACTCATTGAAAAGCAATGAGTTAAATAAAGCTAGAAGAAATTTTGTCCTGCCTCTCTATCTCTATTATATTTCCAAATAATGACATATACATTTCCTGACTACTAACAGAAAAGCAGCCCTTTGAATCATGTTAAATGCCAAAGAATCATATATGAAGCAATCTACTAGAATGTAAGCTCCCACAGGAAAAAGGTTTGGTTTTTTTTTTTTATTTTTACATTGATTATCTGAAGAACTTTAAATAGTTCCTGGCACTTAGTAGCAGTAAAAATATTTGATAAATAGAATATTAACCAGTTAGTCAATATTCCCAAGGTTGAAACTTGCATAAAATGAAACAATTAGAAGCCTTCAAATGTTCTGAAAAGTCTGAAAATGTGTTATATAAATATATTAATAACATCAACCTCTGAGCACATGTAACTTAGGAATTCAATGGTTTTAAATGTTATAGTGTAATGCATTTATGAGAAAATGCTGTAAATATATTACAACCTGAACTTCTGAAAAGGAATAGAATACTTTGATAAGATCAGGAAATCTGTACCTTAAAATGTATTACACACTGTGCCTTAAAAATAATTACCAATACATTACATACAAAATGTAAGAATAAGAATATTAATATAGATAAAAAGGAACATGCCTTAATACTTTAGTATAACAATTTTTCACCTTTTGAAGAGTAGGCCTACATAAATCAGTGACAAATGTTTATCTACATCTAAAATTCTGCATTAATAAAGTAAATCATTACCATAATATTAAACTGAAATCAGAAGATGCCATTCTATCAGTTTGATTTTCATACAGTAAATATGTACACAATGTTTAAAAAAGAAATGCTATTTTCATTTGCTTTTCTGTAACTTCTGAGTTATCAATAATAACAGATTTTGATTTTGTTCAAGTGCTTTATCTCTCTCTAAATTTGATATATTAGGGAGAAAAAGAAAAATGCAGAAATCAGTAACAGATAAATCAATCATACTGATAATGAACTGAATATATATATATATATAAAATATATATATTTTAACCCAAAAATGCAAGGCCATTAGAATCAGAAGAACTATTATGAAATACTTGATTCTATTTGACCCTCAATTCCACAATTGTAGAATTGGATCTCAAAACAAACCAGACAATTGCACAGGGAGCATTTTTCAGGGTAGAGGCAACTAGTTAATGTACAGCCAAAACCACAATATGAAAATAGGTAGTAAATCTAGGATTTATGTTTACACTGTATCTTTAAAACAATGCTTTAGCTGACAGATAGCACCTTAATTATGTAAAAAGCTTTCCATTTCTCAGATAATTCAAATCTTTTATCAGGAATCAGGCTTAAATATGAAAAAGGAGGAAATTTTAAAACAAAACTTTAGCAGCTCACTTAATTTAAAACAATTTCCTATTTTGGACATCTTGCAAGCCTTTGGAATTAACTTTGGGGGGAAGGGATGAAAACTGTTACAAAGAACTAAGTGCAACAATAACGCCAAAAGGAGTTTAAAACAGGTAAGAAAAATAACAAAGTTGGAAATTTTGCTGAAAGGAAAAGATTGTGCTAGCTGGCTGAATCCTCAAGGCCCAGGAGGGAAAAAAAAAGAGGAAATTAGTTCCCTTGAGAGAGGCACTGACTAGGAACTCCTTTAAAAATATTGCTCACAATGGTGGATAATGTATCTTTTGCCTCATTTCTAGTAGCAGGAGGGATGAAGTCTTAATTTACCACATTCGGAGACTTGGTGCTCAATTTTTACTTTCACTTGGAAACATAAACTACACTAATGACTTATTTAAATTCCTTACAAAACTTCCCTGAGCAATCTACTTTTCTCTTTTTCATCTTGACCAATGTTTAACTCTCTCTGCAGTGAAGAACAGGTTTTATCTCCTTTGTGGACCAATCAATGCTCATGGTCTACTGCTCCTAATACTTGGCTCATATCATACAGAACTCTCCAGGTGACTTCATTAATAGCCAACCAGTCTATCCTTCAGTGAGCTAAGATAGCTGCTGTGCTTGTATGACAGAATATAGCAGAAATATTACACTGCTATAAGAGTTCCTGAAACAGAGTAAGCATGTAGTCATGGCTTGGTGTAACCAGGACGAGTCTGCTGCCCATATTTTATGGAATGCTGATCTGGCTTACAAGGGTAGGGCCTTATGATCCTGTTCCTTACACTTTTTCACTAAATCCATTTTCCAGTTTTAACTCATTTGTGCCCTCAGAAATTACTGACTAATAAATTATCAATGACTTGTTCCAGTATATTCCTTTTATCAGTTCTTTCTGCAGCACCATACAATCGAACTTTCTGCAGTGGTAGAAATGTTCTATATCAGCTCTGTTCAGACAGTAAACATTAGCAATGTGTGGCTACTGAGCACTTGAAATGTGGCTGGTGTGACTGAGGGATGGAATTTTTAATTTTACCTAATTTAATTTAAATTTAAATTGCTAGTGGCTCCCATACTGAGCAGCAGAGCACTGGAGTGCTGCATGATTTTCAAGAATACCTGATTACTGTAATACTGCAAGATTACTTGATCTTTTAACTAGCATTTCTTCACAATCACCACCTAAATATTTTAATTGTGAATATCACTCTCCATATATACATACAAGTATTTACATACTTGCAATCACAGCATATAAACTTCTTATTTGCACTTAAACCTGACATTTCTCCATATTGCTAGACCTTTACTTCCCAATACTGTGGCCACTAGCCCTATGTGAGTATTTAAATTTAAAAACTGTTAAATAAGATAAAAAATTCAGTTCTTCAGTTGCCCTAGCCACATTTTGAATTCTCATTAGTCACATGTGGCTAATGGCTACCACATGGGACAGTGCAAATTATAGACTATTTCCATCAACAAAGAAAGTTCTATTGGACAGTTGTTCTAGAGTCTTCAAAAATAATCATTTATATATATAGCTTATAATTAGCCCAATATTTATTTCCTAACTTTTTGTGAGTGAAATATCTGAACATTACTGTGACTTTCAACATATGTTCCTATATTACTTACCCAAGAGTATGGCATCACTGCACCTCTTGCCAATATTAGATTTCTTTTTAAAAAGTTTAGCTTCTTGAAACCAATATAATACTGTATATCAACTTTATCCCAATAAAAAAGATATAGCTCTTTTAAAACAATGAAAAAACTATGTAAAGTCATTTTAATTTGTAATTTTGTGATAAGTGCATGGTAAATATTTTTCATTGTATTTCCTTATTGTCTATATTTTCATATTTTTAATGTTGTATTTCTCATTTCTATATTAGAATCTTGATGTCTAAATCAACATATTGTGCAATCATATAAAATTATTATAGCTATTATCATTTTCTTCATTACTTTTGATGCAGATATTTCCAGTCTTCTCTGATTCTTTTAATTATAATATTTTGATCTAACAAATCTTTTTACTATTCAAGTACATCTTTCCACTGGTGGGTTATACTAATACTTCAAATATAATATGTAAGGTATTTTCTATGTTCCTTTTCTTTTTAACTCCTATTGTTGTATAAAGTATGCATGAAAATACTGTTTTGTCTAATCAGTTTTACATTTATACCACGGAATACCACTAATACCATTGAATGAATATCTTATAAGCGGCCTCTCCTACAGAAAAGAATATTTTATCATATATAAAGTTCTATGTAGATGGGACTAAGTTTGGATTCCTCATAATTCTCTAGTAATCTGTTTAACAAGATGGAAAAAGTTTACCTTTCAGAATTGTTTTTAAGAAGGCAACTATTACTCCAGGAATGTATGAGTAGGAGGGCATGGATGTAGACAGTCATATTTTGCTCAGAGGCCAAGAAAAAAAATTTGTTGGTTCTAACACCTGCTCAGTTTCTAGACTTCTAGACTCACAAAATGCTAAACTTTTTTAATTAGTAAAGGAGCTCATTTCACATCCTGTATTGAAATCAGGGTGACTTGTAAGCAGAGGCAAGAAACATGAAGTTGTAAGTGAGGAACAGGAACCTGTGTTAAGTCTCAGGATGAAGGGGATTTCTCTTCACTCTCATTGACCAGGAAGTCAGGGGCTCAAGGAAAATTTATATTAAATGTCCAAGGGGCAGAGAGGTCTCTTCTACTCTCTGGGCTACACACCTATTCCTGCATCATTCCACTGTTTAAGACACTTGCTTTAAAAAATTTCTGATATATCGTAGGGCAAGGCTCCCCCTCACTGTAGAATCACTATACAGCAAAATAAATCACTAGTAATTTTGAAAGTTAGAAATCTAAACCCAGAAATCTATAAATTACTTATAGTTAAGTAATCTGCCAATATTCTCATGATTCAGAAAGATTCTCTCCATGTATTTGATCTTAAAATATTTTCAAAATGTTAACAGTTTCTAAAATTCTAATATCTTTCTCCAATTTATTGCCATGTTTTATATTTTATATGTTGTAATTCTGAATGGGGTCTTTTCCATTATTTTTTCAGCTAGTATAAAGATACAGCTATATATATATAGTACTTTATTAAATTTTTGTTTATAAATCTTGTTAAAGTTGACTGCCATTGATTTTCCTAATCAATTATGTTATCAAAAAATGAAATACTTTGGCTTTATTTCTTCTTTAGCTTCTGTTCATTAACAATTAAATAATGGAATCAGTGGTGATTGTTGAACAAACTAATGATAAAAAATGATGATTTATCTCACTACTGAATATCAATTTATGATTCTAGCAGTATAATATCATTCCCACCTATGCTATGATTCTGTTGGGTGATACTCTTCAGCTTGCTGACTTAGTGAAGTATTCTACTCATTAAAGCTCAGTTCATCAGCCATGACTCATGACTCATTACAAAGCGGTGTTCTCTGACCAAGCAGAACCAGGAAAAGGTCCCCTGCTCCTATATGATCAACACTGGAATATGTTGACTAAAGAAAGTTATTCTCATACTGACAATGTTCATGAAAGTCAAATAAGAAATATCTTTAGTCTATAAAACTCCTACAATTACATGAGTCTTTAAGTTCTATATGCTCCTTGTATCTAAAGTTACTCATGGATATTAAATTAGGTATTTAAGAGATGATATTAAAGTACCAGGTTTCTTTCTGGGATGAATTGCCTCAGAGAAATAAAAAACCTATTATTTATAACAAATTTCTTCTTTACAGAAAAATTTCCAATAGTAAATGTGGAAAGGGTGACAGATTAAAAAATTCATTATCTTGCGAACCCTAATGATAGAACTGATTCAGAGAACAATCAGCAAGGGTGAGACTCTTGAGAGGACAGGTTGATGGATAACTCTCAGTGGAGAGATCAGGCTGTCACCACTGCCCAATTCTAGCACCACTAGGAGTGTGACAAGCAGACATTATATGCTTCCTGATGTGATGCACTATGAAGGAAAAGCCCCATATATGAAGTATTCCTGTCCATCCTCCCCCCAAATCAAAGCTGAACCTGAACATAATTAAGTATTTTAGGCAAACTTCTGATTTACAGGAAATTTAGATAGAGTTAGAGAATTACATTAACTGGGGAAACCAAGGAAGTCCAGAATGGAGATATTCTATGGGACAGTTTACCCAGTTTCTTTATAAAGTCATGAACAACAAGGAAAGGAAGAGGAAAAGAAGGGAAAGAGAGGAGAGATGGAGGAGGGAGGAGGAGGTTAATAGGTAGTGGGAAAAAAAGACATTTTAGTTATTGAACAGTCCTAACAACCAAAAGCTATATGGATCTTGTTTTGATTCTGCATGAACAACTTTAATGTAAAGTGACATTTTTAAATCAAAAGCAGGAAAACTGAATAGGGAGATAATATCAGGTGATACATAATTATTGCTAATTTTGTTTGATGTGATAAAGGTATTATGAGTATATTAACAAAAATGTCTTTTTTTAAAAAAGAGATGCATACTAAGAATGTAGGAGTACAACAGTTAAGAAAAAGGGAGAAAGTAGATGAAACTGTTAAATCTGGGCCATAGATATAGGGAGTTTATTACACTAGTCACTCTTTAGTATATATTTGTATTTTTTCACAATAATTTTTAAGAATTCAGACCTCTAGAATATCATCTACTAAGCCAAATATATTTAGTGTAAGAAAAATAGATTATTTACTACCCTACTGTATACCAAGCCTTCATAACTCACACTGAGCAAGGATGCGATAGCCATGACAGACTGCTCTGATTGGCATAGATATGCCTACGTCTTAGAAGATTCATTTAAGAATTGAATTTGACTTGCATATATTGTTACTGTGTTCATGATATTTGTAGAGAAAAAAGTTGTAAATTCTAGTCCAACAGTACTTTAGGAAACAAAATTTTCAGAAAAATAAAATAACCTGTACCCCCCAAAACAAAGAAAGCTATAATTTGCAAGGTACCCTGAACCAATGCAAAATAGATTATTTTGAAATCCTCTTTCTTCATTTCTAATACTCATGCTGCCTTCTAATTTTAATGGTACAAATTACTTAGACATCAGTACTTTCAAAAATTGTTCCATGATTCAAATGATTCCCTCTTTAACCAACTGATAATCCCTTCTCTGAATTAGACAGATTGTTCTCAGCTAAGTAACAGGAGGTGGTGTATCACAGCCTCACTGTGGTGAGTACAAAATAGTGCAATATTTTATATTTAGTAAGTCCTCAGGTATTCAAGGGAATGACAGATAAAAGTTTTAACATCCACAGAGGTATCTGGATTTATATGTTCCTCTTAAAAAGTTTAATGAATTTATAATGGGTACAAGTAATGACAGAAATTCATTTAGACCTGAGATACTTCCATGCACCCCCTCATGTATTCCACCATTGGCACCCCAACCAAAGAGCGGCAGCCAGCTCCTAACCCTCCCTTATAAAAAGTATGCTACAGCATTAGGTGGGGTCATCTACTTGTCTCATTTTCATAACTACTACAGAGGTTATTGTTGTTGGCTCTTACTTTTGAGCATACTAATATTGCTTAATGATGTATAAAATTTTTTTCCATGTAATAATATCACAGTAAGCAAATCCTTCAGAATTTTTTATTCATTTTTTCTTAATAAACTTGTTTTTCACATAATTGCATGTTAATATTTCCTCCAAATACTTTGTAAATTATATATTACTTACATAAATTATGTAAACAAATTAATCATGTAATTTATATATGAATGTATATAATTATATGATGTATTAATTGTACATTGTATAATGTAACTATCTTACAGAAAATGTGTTTTCTAATAAGTAGTGCTACATATGATTAAGTTTATGAATATTACAAATATAATGTATTACGGGAAAAAATACTTCAGGTTTCTGCAGGAAAAAACATTTAATATCAACAGAGTCATTTCCTTCCCAAACTTACTCTAAAATGGTTTGGGCTTATCTTCTGTGGAGTAAATTAAAGATCTTTCCTTTCTTAGGCAAGGAGGATGAGTTCCTTGATGTCTGCGATAGACTGAGTCTTGGGTCAGATACTGAGATAACCTTGGTCCTGCAGATGCCTTTAAGGGACTGCTATATGTCACTGATGAAGAGGCCCCAGAGCTCAGGTGAGAATCACTGACACCTTGTTGAGCAGTAATAAAGACAACAGTTCTTTGTGGTGTAGTATCTATATGTTTAAAGCACTATTCTGAAATTTTTAAATTGGCCCATCTTGGTGAATCAGTTGGACATTTTTGACATGAGGAAATCCTTATCATTGTTGTTATTGCTGCTGTTAGCACACCTTCCTTTAACAGTATGCACTAGATGCTGTTCTAGGCATTTTATATGTATCAACTCATTTATTTTCTGTAAGTTACATACTCTTACTCTCCTCATTTTAAAGATGAAAAGAAAGAGGAGTACAGAGGAGTTATACAACTTTCCTAAAATTGCAAAGCTTGTGTCAGAGTTAATACTCCAACCCAACTACTTTGACTTTAGAGCCCAACTTTTTCACCACTATAACTCAGAAATGTTTGATGTAAAACTGCTTCATACAATTTTATTAAATGATTTGTATAGTATGTAAATGATATGCACTGAGTTAATTCTGCTCAAATTTCTTAGTACCTCAGAAACCTGAAGATCCATAGCAGTTTCTTCTTTAAAATAAGCTATACAAAAACCAAGACTATTTCAGCCTCTACTAATTTCTAAGATTCATCCTCAAAGAACTTTTGTTCAATTTTTATGTCAAAATGTATAACGTCATTTTATAAGGAAAGTAATTATATTAAAAGATTAGAATACTACAGATCAATTCTCAAGGTATCCTTAAGAACTGTTTTGTTTTTATGATGTCATAAGCCACTGTACTTTACTGTAATTATGTGTCTAATGACCATCTTCCCTGACAGACTATATACTAGGGGGGTCGTATCAGTCGTATTCATGACTGCGCCTCTACTACCTCATGCAGTACCTGGCAGACAGCAAGTTGTCAATGAGAATTCGAAGAATGAATGAATGGGATTTGCTTTTTTATCTCTAAGTTTATTTAGTAAAGACCCCATATAAGTAATATCTTAATATTGCTAGTAACATCTATTTAATATAAGCTTTTATATATTTATATCATTTTATGAATATATTAATTATAAGATGTGCCATACATTTCCTTCAAATAATCTTTGTGATTTATGTCAGCAAGAATTCCTTCTTTAAAATAAACTTCTTTTATAGAATCTTGAAAGAATGGATCTTAGGAGGCATTCCATTTATTTTCCAAATTTAAAAGGTTCTTTCTTATATGGAACTAAAAACATTCTTTTCCTTTCCAGAACTATACACAATAACTTTTATTAAAATTTTCCTTTCTTAAATTTCCAATTCTATGCCAGTATCAATCACCATTTTTTTTTACAATAATAGCCCCAAAACTCAAAACAGAAGCCATTATATTATAATGACACACCTAATCAGATACTGCATTGTCTGCTATAGTGAAAAGTTATATGGCTAAAAATTGATGACTATTAGTAGACCTTTGTTTGCTTAGTAGAAGGGTCATTTTTCATTCACTTCAGTGAAAAAACATGCTATTAGCACCTTTCATCTGTGATGTTTACAAATCTACGTGTTTCAAATATTTTTGTGTGGCTAAATGCCCAAATCTCCACTTGACATCATGGACCAAAGTTAAATGCACAGAAGCAAAAATAGTCATCAAAAAAAAAAAAGGAATGTCATGGGCACTGCAAAGCATGTTACCCAGCAAGGAACATTTCCCTGTAGACACCCCTGGGACGTACGGGAAGGAGATCTTTCTCCCAGCATTGGCAGGTGGAATTGCCTAGGTATTTAAGCAAAGAGCTTCAAATTAGAATCCTTAAAAACTGGGGTTGTTGACCTTGTTTTGAGTATACCCAGGAAAAGCTAATTTAAAAGTCACTGCAGAGATTAAATTCAACATAATAATTTTGAGGAAAAAGTTGACAGTTGACTTAATTTGGATTTTTGCCATTTGTAAAATATTTATATTTATTTAATGTTTTAAATAGCTTACACATTTTAGCAGTAAATTAGGGAAAAATCATTTCTATTATAAAATTAATCTTTTTTGATTTTCATTTCATACTATTTTGTATGTCTTCAATGTTTTTAAAAATGTTGACCGATCTAACATAATTTTTCAAACATTACTAGTGTCCTTCCCTTAGAGGAGATTTTGTGTCTCATAGAAGAAGTGCAAACATTTGACATCCAAATGCTCTATCAATTTTTGAAATGTATAATAAATGTATATTTATAAGTGTATGTTTTAGAATATACATATTAAAAATATATATTTTAGAATAAATTTTTTAAAAGTCTTATACTATTTTCTTTCAAAAAGAGATAGATGTTATACTTCCATTAAAACATGTCTGCATGTAATAATTCAGTGATATTAAATAAGTGATACATAAATCCCATACTGGCTTTATACCAGAAAGGAATAGTTGCTAAGGAGGGGACCGTTATTTCATGGTGGACTTTCTTTAATTAACTTAAATTCAATTAAAAAAATTGGGTTCTACATTCATAGCATTCAATCCTGAAATGTTAAAGGATATATTAAGAATTCTCTCCCATAAGGGCAATTCTCACATGGTACTACTACTTTGACAAGGCTTTGTTGTCAATTATTAAGAAATCTAAGAAAACAGAACAGCAGCATAAAAAAATGTATTTCTCCATGGTCAGGACTTAGTCTTTCTACACACCTTGCTTAGATGATATTCATTTACTAGAATTATAAACTTAGGAAGTTCAAACACAAGTTATCAATTCACTTTAAGAATGGGTGAGTTCTGTGCTTTATTTACACACCAACCACATTGCTTCTAATCTCACAGCAACTTATACCTTTCCACAGTACTGGTTCCAGTTGCAATTTTACATTTCTCTGTGTAACTTTATCTACTCAGTAATTACCATCTACACTGCAAGTTCAAGAGCAGATAGGAAGTACATCTGTTTTAAGTTGCAGCATTTTATCCTCAGCACATAGCTGAATGGGTGACCCATAGAAGACAGTCTATAAAAATGTGAATTACTAGATAGACAGATTGAAGGACAGATGTTGCTGCATAGACCACTCAGTTCAGTGACAATGTTTTGATGCTCACATGATGACAGATGCTGTGTTAGGAGCTTGTCATGTGATATTCCTGATACATTTATTATTTATCTTAAGCTCTAGAAAATGGTTAAGAATATGATCACATTCAATTAACATCATTTTGACATCTCTAACTGAGCAAGAAAATTATTCAAACCATGCCAATCTCAAAAATTAAGTTTGACAACAGAATTATTGTCTATTATTAATATCTGACCTTCATCACCCATTACCTAGCTATCACCAAGCTATTACGTCCATGGAGACACTAGAATAAGCTCTGAGAAACACAAACTTTAGAGTTCAACCTTTTAACTATTACTTCCACTCACTTCCAAAGTTAACGTAACTGATCATGGATGTGATAGGACATGGATGTCTAAGTAAAGGGACATGTAGGAACCAAATTCAATGAGGATAAAAATATTAGGTTTAAGGTCACTTGAAGAATATAAAAATGTAGTCAAATTTGAATTATTTTCTCAGTGCAAACATGTGTAAAGCAGGGAGAGATGTCTGGTTTCATCACCAAAATTTGATACCATAACTGTATTATGAATAGCTATTCCACTTTATTTTGGCTATATAAACATCTAACCTTGAGAATTTATTATTTTTCATAGCAGTACAGTAGCAATGATACATTTTTAAAGGTCTAATATTACACTAAGTGGATTTTATCATATGATATGATACTTTCTCGCCCACTTCTATCATTTCAAAATGACAGCAAAAGAGAAATTAGCAGGCTACTTTATTGTAAAATTTAAGACATTTACTTTAAGAAGCATCTCTAAAGCTAACAAATTCAGTTTGGTAAAAATTTCTTTTTAAAAAGTTAAATCTTACTCAAGCAATATTTGTAAATATACTATTTTTTAAAGATAATTACAGTAGAACTATAAAAAACTAAATATTTTAAACTAGACATGAGTTGTATAACTTATTTTTCACTTTTTTAATCTATTTTTTTACTATTTTCTTATCAACATTAAACATATACAGTATCTTACCTATAAAACCATTCTTTGCATTTATTTTATTACAAACATGAGTCATAGACATATAAATTCAAACATTTGGCATTGGTTAAGTCCTAGATTTAAGCCCTAAAATTTTAATTCAAATACAATAAATTAGTATGCTTTATACACACACATACACACACACAGTATAATTTAAATGAAAACTCTTACCATTGATTTTCTTTTGATAGTCACTCCTTTAGTTTTTCTTGATAGGGCCTTCCTATGTCAAGCAGACAGTAGCCAAATCACAAAATGACATTTGGATGCTCATGTCTTCAGATGGGAGTTTTCGGCCAATTGCCAGTTGAGAATTTAAACTGAAACTAAATTACCCAAACATATAATTAAGTTGTTTCCACACCTACCAACTGATAATGAACAGTGACTCTACACTGGAAAATAAAGTGAGTAACTTTGGTTTACACCTTTTCAAGTGGTCATAACCTATGTTTAAGAACAAATATTAGGACCAAAAATAAAACAAATCCTCTAAAATTTTGTCATCTCCAGAGAACAGTTTTAAGTACACTTCAGGGCTTTCAAAAAAGTTCCCTCAATTATTCTGCAACCCAAATTAACACATGATAAAGATGATATTCATTCAATGATATATCTATGAATTAGAGTCATAAATTTAAATTCTGTCAAACAATGACTGTACCTTAAAACTAATTATAATATTTGGAAACACTTTGACACTATATGTTAAAAAAATTATTATTAAATCATCAGCTAGTAGTAGTAGTACATACCATAAGAAGTTAAAGGTCACACTGGTGAGACATGCTTTGTCTGCAAATATCATTCTTTATATTGAGAAAGCAAAATTTATGGTTACTAACTTCTAATTACAGTGTAAAAATAACTCAGCCTTTTTTTTTTTTTTTTTTACCAATTTAGGCTCTTTTTCTCTTGATTATCATAGCTAAGCTTTGTAGAGCCTGTCAATTATATGTGATTTTTGACCACTAGGCTTTATGATTGTTGAGTTTTATAGTTCTCTGTGTTGATGCTTCTCAAATACTAGGCATATCAAATTGTTCCCATATGTTGTTAAGATATTGCTCAGAGCACTAAATACCATTTCTGCCCAGCTTTAAGTTGATCCATTTCACTAATTTTTTATCCTTAACAATTTAAATGTTTGGAAAACATACGACAGAATAAAGCTAATAGGAAAATATGAAAGGAAGGAAAACATGGCCTTATCTCCTTAAGGTATCACGTTTACAACTGATTAAAATTGTTTCTGAATGTCAACTATAAAAGGTCCACAATTAAGTGCACATAACTACATAGTTACGATGTAAGACTGAGATTAGAATGTTGAACATATTATGTACCCCATATTCTCATATATTCTATGTGCCTGCTCTGTCTTTCACACAGACACATGTGTACATGCACATCTATCTAACTATACCTGGAGAAACTTTCCCCTATAAATAACCTGATAAGAGAGAATACAAGGTAAATAATCAATTTATGGTTAAATCAAGAAAAACTGATTTCAGAAGAAAGCTTAGAGCTTAACCAAACTGCTATGTTTTTGAATTAATCATACTTGACTCAGTTTGATATCCCAGAAATAGGCTTATTCCATTCTATCCAATCCTTTATATCCAAAATCCTCAATAGCAATATCATTTATAAACTGCTCAGAGACTACCGGAGTTATATCCTAGATACTTAGAGATACAAAGGAATGTTTAAACTCCTTCCTTAAGGAATTTATAATCTAAAACTTAACATGGTAGCAGGGGAGGAGAAAACAGCTCATAAGGACATGTGAATGGCTAGATTTCCAAGACAGAAGCAAGTACATAGGGGCAGCTTAAACTGTCTAAATAGGTTTGTCACATGTAGGGCTAATCTGAGAAGTCTTTAGATCAAGAAGCATTTTTAAAGCAGAAAACGTACAACCACTTTTTCTTATTAGCCTGATGAAACTCACAAAACAAAAATTAATATAGAATATGTCTATGGAAATATTCATGTCCTCATTCTGGAAGAAGATCAAAGACAAAAATCTTTATCCAAATTAAATTATAGAATACAGAGGTATAAAACAATTAGGCTTTCAATATAAGAGAAGCAATTCTAAATTTGTTCATGTCAGTCATCCTAATGATTTCAACCTTCATGACAGTAATTTAATTTTTAATATAGGAGACATAATCCTGAGAAGTCACTATCAGATTAAAAAAACATGAATCAAAAAAATCCAAAATGACTCCCTAGATATGAATAACATTATTGATAATGTATCTAACACAACAAAACTAGCTTCACATTCCAGCAATTATGAGCAGCAAGTGACTTGCCAGTGTGTCTGTGTATAACCTGAAATATATTTCACTCATCCACTTAGAAGAATTAGAATTTAACACTACCCTTCACTTTATAAATGAAGCAATAGTTCCAGTAATGCATTTGTCCAAAGTCACACAGCTAGTCAACGGCAAAACTAAGATCCCTTAAAAGTAAATGCTACTTTTACTATAATCAAGGAAAGAAGGAATTATGCCTCAGGAAGAGATATACTTCATCAGGAAGATTTCAATTTTTTGACTTCCATACTAAATCTCAAAGATTCAGAACATCAGCCCCAGAAAACGCAAAGAACTAATTTATAAAGTTTGGGAAATAAAACTCTATGATTAGTGTAAACCTGACTCCTCCCTCTTTATAAACTTTAAGACAGGCATTCAATCTTACACCCAAATATTACAGACAAAAGGATATGAATTAGAAGAACATATAATAACATTTTATCAAATCTTTATATAAAAAAGATAATTTCCTACAATTTTTCATGGCATTATATCCATTTTTCTTTCACTTTCTGGCACCCTACTTTATCCAGTTTTTCATAGGATTGTCAACATGTTTAAGCATGCCATATGGACAGTATTAGAAATAAAACGTCTTATCTTGACTGGTTTGGGTGATGTAACTCATCCAAACTATATATAATTGGGCACATATTTCTGAGCCTACAAGAGGTTCAGAATATTTATAAATGAGAAATAGAAAAAGAAGTAGTCAAAATATTGCTTAAATTTAGTTGTATGGATAAAGGTTGGCCACTAACTCAATTCACTGTTTATTCAGTCATAGCTCACAAGATGTTTCTAGTAAAACACAACATGCTTTTTAGTTCAATTGGTCTCAAAAGTCAGAGCACTCAGTAGGCTATACCAAGTCACTCATTCAACACAACTCCTTTAAACAGGCAATGATGCTGAGCAATTTAGTTCTACCCTACCACCGTGACGGCCAGCACACATTTCCCCTCCCTCCACTCTGAGCCAAAGGGCATGATGAAATATACTTATCATTTGTTATTAAAAACAGAATTAAATGTTTTAGCCTATAAAATCAAGATCTGTCTTATGCTTTGAAGCAAAAAATTTATGCTTAAGGAGTTTTTCTTATACTCCACTTGGTCATACAGTAACATCTCAATATATATACATACATATAGATATATATGTAATACATATAGATATATAGATATGTATGTAATATATAAGTATATATATTATGTATGTGTGTGTATATATAGGAAAAAGCAGTCTTCTTAAAATCATGTGAGCTTATTAGAAAATGTAGTATTTTCAGGTTTTCCTCGGTGAGCTAAGTTTGTGTGTATCCTACTTTTCACCTAATTGTGTCTAGCTTCCTAAAAGCAATATAAGTATCTATATTTAGGTCTAGTTGTTGAAGGGTTCCACAGAGTTAGCATATTGATATGCCAATATATAAAAGAATGACCAGCATTTTCATAGCATTCACCTTATTCACAGCATTCCTTAAGAAAACTGGGTTTTTAAAATCATCCAAAGAAATATGCCTCATCCTTATCATGGAGATTTGCCATATCTGTAAGAAAGCTATTTAATTTATCTCGGCCTCAGCTTTTCCATCTGAAAAATGAAGCTACAGTAGTTATGAACTGGCAGAAGAGTGTACCAGGCACAGCATAAGCTTCAAAAGCAGAGCTGTGACCACCAACACCACCACCATCTCAAGTAATTCTGGGTCAATATGCAGACTCCTAGGCCACACTCCCAGAGAGTCTAATTTAGTATCCCACCAAAGTTTGAAAATGCTGTATTAAAGAGAAGGGAATAAATATATCTGTGAGAGTCTTGGAATATGTTAATACATTGGAAGCAGTCTTGGGAATACATTAACAAGAAACAAATACTTAAAAATGTATTTTAAAAAGCTACAGTTTTGAAAGTCCAATAATAGTTTTACTTCCTTCTCGAAAACACACACAACGCCCCCACCCCCCACCCCCGGAAGCCAACAGTTATTTTCTATTGAACCAACTACTCAAAGAGTAGACAGGAATGCAGAAATAAGTAAGGGTCCAGGATCCAACAGTTAAAGCTTACACATTTGATTCCTTCTTGCATAAAGAGTAGCAAACAACTTATAAAAGATTCATGTGAGTAAAACAATTATCAGATGTGTGCACACTTACTATATGTGGAATGCTCTGCTATGTGTTAAAGGGAATAGAATATAAGATGTGAAACACTGTTGTGATTTCATTGGGAAAAAAGCCTCTTACCTTCTTCCAAGTGTCACAGAATTAGCTCATGAGTAGTAGGAGCTGTGAGAAGGGATTTTTGTTAGGGTTGATAGGGAAGCCTTTACAGAATAGAAAAGATCTTTGTCTGACCTCATATTAACTCAGGGTTTTATAGGTAGAGAGAACCTTCATTTCAGGTCAAAGAAAACAAGTCTGCACAACAAGTAGAAACTTGGAGCACCACAGGTATTTTAGGATAGTACGTACACCACATCCTGGAGAGGTTGATCGTATCACTCCCTCCGCTCAAAAACCCAATTAGCACTTTAGAAAGATTGTTCTGGTGATGGAATGCATAATGGGGTATATTATGATAGTCTAACCCTGGATTCAGGAATCTAAATGATTATTTTAATCCATTGGCTGTGAGGAACAAAACAGGTGTCAAAATGATCTAAGCCTGGTTTTGCTGGCAACTTTCTATTCTGCCCTAGTAATTTGGGATGGAGGAGATGATAGAAAGTAGATGCTGTCAAATGTAGGCTTGGAGGTGGTCTTAGGGCTGGGAACAAGGGCTAACTTGCATGGCAAAGTTAAGGATCAATCTGAGCAGACTTTGAAGTGGGTAAGTACAAACATGATCAGGTCAGTTAGCTTTCATTTGCTAGAGCCAAACAGCTCACAACTGCCCTCTCTCTATGATACATCAAAAGACCTTAGAGGTGTTACTGAGGAAGAAAGAAAAGTCAAGACACTTTAATATGTGGAATGTCTATATATGATGATAATCAAGTTTAAATTAAAGATTATGTTCCCTATACGTAGGTCATACAAATGTACTTAAATACAGTTACAACCAAACTATACAGTGTAATTGAGCTTGTCCAACAAAAAGGACCAACAATAAAGCTTTGCTAAATATTCAGTACAAATAAACATACCAAGAACTTGTGAACAAATCTCAATAATAAAGCTTCTGTTGTTTCCTTTGGAAGTGAGAATCCTTGCTTTGTTAGACAGGACTCACCTTTAAATTGCATACCACTATTCTTAAACATACAAACATTTTAAGCTATATCTTTGATTCTCATTCAAACCCTGTATCTGCCCCTCACCAGCCTTTATTGAAAGTTAATAAGGCATTTTGTTAGTTCCATTATGTGTATGGGTCTTCTCAATCAACTAGTTCATTTTACTGTAAACTGAAAGACAGAGGCCACACTTTTTTATTTTATCTCTCTGGTAATCAAAACTCAATGGCACTAGATGTGTATTTAGAGCACTTATTACATGAATGAGATCCTATAAGCTGATCTAGGAATGGATTAAATAAAAGATACGGACAATCATAAAATTCAGGACAGTAAATATGTGATTTATTAGAGCACCTATGCAGTACTATTTCAGGTGACTTCAAGCTCACTGGAATAGGGTCTATCACTACCATAGTAAGTGCAAAACGGCCTAGAGAACTCTGGGGTTTTAAATTGTCTACATGGTTACTAGGTTAATATTTACTTCCGCATTTAAAAAAAAAAGCACTCATTAGCTTATGAACTCTTTGGAAACATTAGTGAACTATTTCAACATGACTAGTCTTATTGGCTGAAAAAAGACATTTTTCACATTTTATTAAAAAAATATTTTTCTTGCAGCTGAATTTGCATTTTCACTCTAAAAATATTTTTTTAATTTTTTTAAAGACCTGGCTTATTTCACTGAGCATAACACCCTCTAGCTCCACACATGTTCTTGCACATTTTATTCATATCAACAAATTAACAAACAGAATCTTTTCAAATACCATTTATTTCTAAATACTTTAAAGAATTTTGAAAGCCATATTTTAAGGATAACAACTCATTAATCCTTAATGAGGACTACTAAAATGTCATTTCCAAAGTAAGTAATCACTTACCTTAAAACACAGGAAGGAGAACAAGCATTTGTTAAAGTATACTAGATTTAAGATCCACTATGTTTAGTCCTCACAACTAGAGAGATAGTTGTCACATACTCTTTTGACAGCTGTGAGCTTGCTTAAGATCCCAGAACTATTAAATGATCCAATTACAATCTCTATCATAGCCTTAACTCCAAAATCTAGCCCATCCTTCTTACAATAACTATCTGAAACACTGCCACATACCATGCTTTAAAACAGTAATGAGGTTAGGGCATAATGGAGCAGGCTCAAGGGACAGAGAGAAAACACTAAGTGAAATAAAAGTAAACATCGTAAAGCCCAAGTACTTTCCTCACTGAAGTATTCTCCCAAGCTCCTAAGAATCTTCCTTCTCTTACTTTCTTCACAGATACCCCGCCCCCCTTTTTTTTGGTATCATTAATATATAATTACATTAGCAACAATGTGGTTATTAGATTCCCCCCATTATCAAGTCCCCACCACATATCCCATTACAGTCACTGTCCATCAGCTTAGTAAGATGCTATAAAGTCACTACTAGTCTTTTCTGTGCTATACTGCCTTTCCCGTGACACCCCCACATTATGTCTGCTAATCCTAATGCCCCCTTTCCCCCTTATTCCTCCCTTCCCACCCATCCTCCCCAGTCCTTTTCCCTTTGATAACTGTTAGTTCATTCTTGGGTTCTGTGAGTCTGCTGCTGTTTTGTTCCTTCAGTTTTTGCTTTGTTCTTATACACCAAAGAAAAGTGAAATCATTTGATACTTGTCTTTCTCTGCCTGGCTTATTTCACTGAGCATAATACCCTCTAGCTCCACCCAGGTTGTTGCAAATGGTAGGATTTGTTTTCTTCTTATGGCTGAATAATATTCCATTATGTATATGTACCACATCTTCTTTATCTATTCATCTACTGATGGACACTTAGGTTGCTTCCATGTCTTGGCTATTGTAAACAGTGCTGCCATAAACATAGGGGTGCATATGTCTTTTTGAAACTGGGCTCCTGCATTCTTAGGGAAAATTCCTAGGAGTGGAATTCCTGAGTCAAATGGTATTTCTATTTCGAGTTTTTTGAGGAACCTCCATACTGCTTTCCACAATGGTTGAACTAATTTACATAGCCACCAGCAGTGTAGGATGGTTCCCCTTTCTCCACATCCTTGCCAACATTTGTTGGTTGTCTTGTGGATGGTGGCCATCCTAATTGGTGTGAGGTGATATCTCAGAGTGGTTTTAATTTGCATTTCTCTGATGATTAGCAATGTGGAGCATCTTTTCATGTGCCTGTTAGCCATCTGAATTTCTTCTTTGGATAAGTGTTCAGATCCTCTGCCCATTTTTTAATTAGATTATTTGCTTTTTGTTTGTGGAGGTGCCTAAAGCAATCTACAGATGCAATGCAATCCCTATCAAAATACCAGCGGCATTTTGGATGTCAACCCCTTATTAGATATATCCATTATAAATATATTCTTCAACACTGTAGGATGCTTTTTATTCTACTGATGGTGTCCTTTGCTGGACAGAAGCTTTTAGTTTGATATAGTCCCACTTGTTCATTTTTGCTTTTGTTTCCCTTGCCCATGGAGATACGTTCATGAAGAAGTTGTTCATGCTTATATTGAACCGAGTTTTGCCTATGTTTTCTTCTAAAAGTTTTATGATTAAATGACTTACATTCAGGTCTTTGATCCATTTTGAGTTTAGTTTTGTGTATGGAGTTAGACAGTACTCCAGTTTCATTCTCTTACATGTAGCTGTCCAGTTTTGCCAACACCAGCTGTTGAAGAGGCTGTCATTTCCCCACTTGTATATTTCCATGGCTCCTTTATCCTGTATTACTTGACCATATATGCTTGGGTTCATATATTGACTCTCTATTCTGTTCCACTGGTCTATGGGTCTGTTCTTATGACAGTACCAAATTGTCTTGATTACTGGGGCTTTGTAGTGGAGCTTGAAATTGGGAAGTGAGATCCCCCTGCTTTATTTTTCCTTCTCAGGATTGCTTTAGCTATTTGGGGTCTTTTGTGGTTCCATATAAATTTACAACTATTTGTTTCAGTTCACTGAAGAATACTGCTGGTATTTTGATAGGAATTGCATTGAATCTGTAGATTGCTTTAGGCAGTATGGCTATTTTGACAATATTAATTCTTCCTACCCAAGAGCATGGGATGAATTTCCATTTATTAGTGTCCTCTTAAATTTCTCTTAAGAGTGTCTTGTAGTTTTCAGGGTATGGGTCTTTCACTTCATTGGTTAGGTTTATTCGGAGGTATTTTATTCTTTTAGATGCAATTGTGAATGGAATTGTTTTCCTGATTTCTCTTTCTGCTAGTTCATCGTTAGTGTATAGGAAAGCTAAAGATTTCTGTGTATTAATTTTGTATCCTGCAACTTTGCTGAATTCAGATATTAGTTCTAGTAGTTTTGGAGTACAGTCTTTAGGGTTTTTTACATACAATATCATGTCATCTGCAAACAGTGAGTTTGACTTCTTCCTTACCAATTTGGATAACTTTTTAAAAAATTTCTTCGTGTTGTCTGATTGCCAAGGCTAGGACCTCCAGTACTATGTTGAATAGAAGTGGGGAGAATGGGCGTCCTTGTCTTGCTCCTGATCTTAGAGGAAAAGCTTTCAGCTTCTCACTGTTAAGTATGATGTTGGCTGTGAGTCCGTCATATATGGCCTTTATTATGTTAAGGTACTTGCGCTCTATACCCATTTTGTTGAGTTTTTATCATTAATGGATGTTCAATTTTGTCAAATGCTTTTTCAGCATCTATGGAAATAATCATGGGGTTTTTATCCTTCTTTTTGTTCAGGTGATGCATGATGGTGATGGATTTTCTAATGTTGTACCATCCTTGCATCCCTGGGATGAATCCCACTTGATCATGGTGTATGGGCCTCTTGATGTATTTTTGAATTCAGTTTGGTAATATTTTGTTGAGCATTTTTGTATCTATGTTCATCAGGGATATTGGTCTGCAGTTTTCTTTTTTTGTGGTGTCTTTGCCTGGTTTTGGTATTAGAGTGATGCTGGCTTCATAAAATGAGTTTGGAAGTATTTCCTCATCTTCTATTTTTTGGAAAACTATTTTCTAAATGTCTGATAAAGTTCAGTGATGAATCCATCTGGTTCAGGGGTTTTGTTCTTGGGTAGATTTTTACCGCTTCAATTTTGTTGCTGGTAATTGGTCTCTTTAGATTTTCTGTTTCTTCCTTGGTCTGTCTTGGAAGGTTGTATTTTTCTAGGAAGTTGTCCATTTCTTCTGGGTTTTCCAGCTTGTTGGCATATAGATTTTCATAGTATTCTCTAACAACTCTTTGTATTTCTGTGGTGTCTGTCGTGATTTTTTTCTTTCTCATTTCTGATTCTGTTTATGTGTGTAGATCTCTTTTTTTCTTAATAAGTCTGGCTAGGGGGTTGTCTATTTTGTTTATTTTCTCAGAGAACCAGCTCTTGGTTTCATTAATTTTTTTCTATTGTTTTATTCTTTCCAATTTTATTTATTTCTTCTCCAATTTTTATTATGTCCCTCCTCCTTCTGCTCACTTTGGGCCTCATTTGTTCTTCTTTTTCCAGTTTCAACAATTGTGAATTTAGACTATTCATTTGGGATTGTTCTTCCTTCTTTAAATAGGGCTGGATTACTATATACTTTCCTCTTATAACTGCGTTTGCTGCATCCCACACAAGTTGGGGTGTTGTGCTGTTGTTTTCATTTGCCTCCACATACTGCTTGGTCTCTGTTTTATTTAGTCATTGATCCACTGATTATTTAGGAGCATGTTGTTAAGGCTCCATGTGTTTGTGAGCCTTTTTGTTTTCTTTGTACAATTTATTTCTAGATTTATATCTTTGTGATCTGAGAAGTTGGTTGGTACAATTTCAATATTTGTGAATTTACTGAGGCTCTTTTTGTCGCCTATTATGTGGTCTGTTCTGGAAAATGTTCTATGTGCACTTGAGAAGAATGTGTATCCTTCTGCTTTCAGGTGTAGAGTTCTGTAGACATCTGTTAGGTTCCTCTGTTCTAATGTGTTGTTCAGTGCCTCTGTCTGGTTACTTATTTTCTGTCTGGTTGATCCGTCCTTTGGAATGAGTGGTGTGTTGAAGTCTCCTAAAATAAATGCATTGCATTCATTCTATTTCCTCCTTTAATTCTATTAGTATTTGTTTCACATACATAGGTGCTCCTGTGTTTGGTGCATCGATATTTCTAATGGTTATATCCTCTTGTTGGAATGACCCTTTTATCATTATGTAATGCCCTTGTTTGTTTCTTGAGACTTTCTTTGTTTTGACGTCTATTTTGTCTGATACAAGTAACACCTGCTTTTTTTCTCCCTATAATTTGCATGAAGTATGTTTTTCCATCCCTTCACTTTTAGTCTGTGTATGTCTTTGGGTTTGAGGTGAGTCTCTTGTAGGCAGCATATAGATGGGTATTGTTTTTTTATCCATTCTGTTACCCTGTGTCTTTTGATTGGTGCATTTAGTCCATTTACATTCAGGGTGATTACCGATAGATAAGTAAGTATTGCAATTGCAGGCTTTAGATTTGTGGTTACCAAAGGTTCAAGGGCAGCTTCTTTACTACCTAACCATCTAACTTAACTCACTTTTTATGCTATTATAAATACAGTCTGATGATTCTTTTTTACTCTCCCTTCTTTTTCTCCCTCCTCCAATCTTTATATGTTAGGTGTTTTATTCTGTACTCTTTGTGTTTCTCTTAACTGATTTTGTGGATAGCTTATTTATTTTGCCTTTAGTTAGTATTTGGTTGGTCTACTTTCTTTGCTGTGGTTTTATTTTTCTACGGTGATAGCTATTTAGCTTTAGGTATACTTCCATCTAGAGCAATCCCTTTAAAATACATTGTAGAGGTGGTTTGTGGGAGGTAAATTCCCTCAACTTTTGCTTATCTGGGAACTGTTTAACCCCTCCTTCAAATTTAAATGATATTCTTGCTGGATTCAGTATTCTTGGTTCAAGACCCTTCTGTTTCATAGCATTGAATATATCATGCCATTCTCTTCGGGCCTGTAAGGTCTGCTGAGAAGTCTGATGATAGCCTGATTGGTTTTTCTTTGTAGGTGATCTTTTTCTCTCTCTGACTTCTTTTAATACTCTTTCCTCATATTTGATCTTTGCCACTTTAATTATTATATGTCTTGGGGTTGTCCTCCTTGGGTCTCTTGTGTTGGAAGATTGTGGACTTTCACGGTCTGAGAGACTATTTCCTTCCCCAGATTGGGTAATTTTCAGCAATTACTTCTTCAAAGACACTTCCTATCCCTCTCTCTCTGTCTTCTTCTCCTGGTACCCCTATAATGCAAATATTGTTCCATTTGAATTGATCACACAGTCTCTTAATATTCTTTCATTCCTAGAGATCCTTTTATCTCTCTCTGCCTCAGCTTCTCTGTGTTCCTGTTCTCTGATTTCTATTCCATTAAGTCTCTTGCACCTCATCCAGTCTGCTCTTAAATCCTTCCATTGTTTGTTTAGTTTCTGTTATCTCCCTTTTGAATTCATCCCTTATCTCTTGAATATTTCTCTGTAGCTCCATCAGCATGCTTATGACTTTCATTTTGAATTCTTTTTCAGGAAGATTGATGATTTCAGTCTCATCAAGCCCTCTCTCTGGTGTTTGAGGGATTTTGGACTGAACAAGGTTCCTTTGCCTTTTCTTGTCAATGAGAGTGGTTGCTGACAAGTGTGCATTTTCAGCTGGAAGAACAAAGTCCGTTCCTGCTTGCTGGTCACCTTGCCTGTCTCCGCTGTCTGTGTCAGTTAATGGCACACAGGGAGCAGCCTCTGGGTTGATTCCCTGAGCTGTCTTGGGTGGGGCGGCCCTCAGGATGGCCTAGGGCACTAGTGGGGGTTGCAGGTGAGTGGCGTGTGTTCTTTAATGAGGAAAAATCCCCTTTGTGCCTCCCAGACTCTGCACCAGTCTCTGCTATCTGTGCTGGTCAACCACATGCAGGGAGCAGCCTCTGGGTCTGGGCTGGTTAGCCACATGCAGGGAAGAGCCTCTGTGTTAAGCTGTGTGGTTTCTGTAGGCAGGGCTGCTCCTTGGCTGTTCCACAGCAATGGTGGGTCATCTGATTTGCTTAAGTGCCAACGGGAGAGAGGGAGGAACAGCAGGCTGCTTATCACCGTGAGGGGCTCCAGAGCTGCATTGCCACCCAGGGGGTTAGGGCACCTGAAGTTACTTAAAATTCCCAGCCTGCTGGGCTGAGGGTGCCAGTACAATTTTGTCCACCTGTTAAATCCTTGGCCCTTTAAGACTTTTAAAGTGCCCACTTTTCTTTGGTCCCAGGGTAGCTGGCTGTGGGAACCTGTTTGCAGTCTCAATCTCGGACCTTGCTTTTCCGCTCCTCCAATATCCAGTACACCATGCAATGTCTGTTCTCCCAGGGCAGACCCTCAGGGCTGGTTATTTAGCAGTCTTGTGCTTCCACTCCCTTCCCACTCTGATTCTCTTCCTCCCACCGGTGAGCTGGGGTGGAGGGAGTGCTCGGGTCCTGCTGGGTCACGGCTGTGTATCCTACCCTTTTCTATGAGATGTTAGACTCTCGCAGATGTAGCCTGGCTTGAGTACTGTATCTTCTGTTCACTCTTTTAGGAATAGTTGTATTCACTGAATATGGTTTTGGGAGGAGATTTCCACCACTCAACTCATGCCACCATCTTGAGAATCCAGATACCCTTCTTTTTATGGTTATAGCCATATGAATTAATATCAAGCTTTGAAATATAGAAACACTATTTACAAAACCTCAAAGCAAAGATAGCAATTGTGAACAATTTATTGTAGGACAAATGGCACTGCAACATACCTCAGCAGCCCCTGAAGACATATATTAACAAATATTCATCAACAATACAGAGTCATAAAAATACATAAGGCTTTCTAATGTACTTTACAATTAGGAATGGTTTAGATGAAATGTTCTAGCCATGAAAGAAAATTAGCATTTGTCTGAAAATTTTGCTAATTGAATATCCAAGAATAGATGAATAAACTAATTCATCTAAAAACCTGCAAGTATACATGCTATCATTTTATACTTTCAAAACAGGGTAGTGTGAAATCAAGCACTATAAACTTGGCAGAAAAAAAATTAAAAAACAACATTAAAAAGTTATAAAGTTCTTAATTTTAAGAAAAGGAAAACTATGGGCTCTATATTGACACAAGCTGGCAATAAACCATACCTCTTTCAAAGTTGAGTTATTTCAAAATAGAATTTCACAGCCTGCAGTCCTTCAAAAATAAAGGTGAAGTATTTGTTTTTCCAATATACCTTACCTTATCCTTCTTTTTCCCCCCTCCCTTCCCTTATCTCTGTATCAGAACACTTAAGACTTCTAACTCTAACTTGAAGAAAAATGTTATATACCATCTAGTATGATGAGGTGGAACATGCGTACATTTAAAAATTCTGTAGGGTGTTTAGGAGTTTTGAGGCTCTCAATACCAAATTGCATAGAGGTTGGATCTTTAAGAAATGTTACACCTTATGTGCCAACACCTTTTGTCCAACATCTTAAACAAGGCTTCACACAGGAATTAGCTCCCTAGTAGGTAACTCAACATGTTTGACCCTTTGTACAGCAACAATTCTAAAACACAGCAGCCAAGAACATAGTCAATTATTTGTTCTGTTACCTTGGTGTAGGGGGAAAAAACCATGGGAAGACCAGTTTCATACAAAGAACTAACATAGTATTCTGCAAAAATAAACAAAGTTTAGTTGAAAGGGACCCAAATAATGAAAATTGAGAGCATGGTCAAACAGAATTAAGCCAGCAACTGAGAAGCATAAACCATTTTGGCCTACCTAGATTTGTTGGTAATGAGTGTGTGATCCAGATACCACAATATTTGTTAATACTTTGAAATCTGACGACTGAAAGAAATGAAATATATGGTCACCTGGTTAAATATTTTAGTCAAAATCACAGGTACTTAAAATATATAATTAGCATTTTCTATACAAAGATTTTTTAAAACTTTAAAAGTATTTATTTTTGTTTTGTAAATAATCCCATAAATTATACTTCACCTTTCTAATCAGATAATAAGGATGACACTATCTATTACAGAGACTGTGGTAGAAAAATCCTTTGAAGAACAGAAGGAGAATATGTACTTTTTAAAAGTAAAGTTTATTTAAGGATTTGCATTTTCCTAATCTAACTGTTCCAATTATGGCCCCCATAGTTTATTCTATGGAGAGGTACCTATTGAGTGCCAGGAGAATTTGGGGGGAAAACCCTTCAGTTCAGAAATTATAAAATTTTGCCACTGAGGTTGCAAGAAGAAAGGAGACAGAGAATAGGCTGAGCTGGGACTCACATCACACTTCCTAGGCTTGATAGTGGAAGATGGTGCTTTATGTTAAGTAAAAACTTCAGATAGCACACTCCTGGATGCACCTATGGTGGTCCATGTGGAGATCTAGTGCTTCCTCCTTCCTCACTGTCCAAGACTCCATTTCTACATTCAAGGCTCTCCTGGTAGTCAGTGTGCCTCAGGGGAAGGCGATTCACCCTGAACTCTTCTTGAAGGCAGGCCACAATTAATCTAATCCATTGTTTTGGTAAACCCAATCCGCCTTACCAATGATTAGGTAAGGTACTTTAGGATTAGGCAATTTTTGGCCAATTAGAGACAAGCTGGGTGGAGGTGGAGGAGAACTGTTAGGGGAAAAAAAACTATAATGTTCATGGGAAAGCTCAGGGAAGTGACTTCTGTCTTTGGCTTTGGAGGAGGAGCCAAAATCAGGATTGCAATGATGCTGATTGCAATGAGCAGCTATTTTGTAAGCACAGTGTTGGGAGAAAGGCAATACTGTGTAGAGAAAAGGTAGAATAGAAAGACAAACTGAGTCATTGAAGAAATCATTGAACCACTAGCTTAACTAACCTTAATGTATGTCTTACTTCTGGTACTGTGTACTTACTACTTGCTTGTTTACTTTCCTATGAAATCCAATTAATATTCTTTTTATTTAAGTCAAAATTAGACTAATTGGGAAACTAATTTGACCTCCTCTTGATACTAATATAAAAGTCCCATTATGCTTTCAGTAATATTTTAATGGGTCCATGATGTACTCAGATTGCTCTCTTCCCAAGGCCTGGATTTCTCTCTGGTATCCCGTGTCTTGTTTCCTCATAACTGATTAAGAGAGAACCATTAGACTCTCACCCATAAGTCACTGGCTCCCTACACCCTACATACTTTCATTCACACACACTCTGAATTCCCAGTTATGCACATGCAGGTAGTTGAAATGCTAGAAATATGCTCTAAAGCATATAAAATTTATCTTGGTCTTACTTTAACTAAAAATACAACCTAGATAGTTTTGTACTTCTTATAAAAAAATCTTATTTCCTCTTTTCTTTCCTCCCTTCTTTAGGCATTTATTTTGCCTAGAAATTATTTCAATTTTTTACTTATACATACTGTTTGAAGACTCTATAAAGGAGAGCCTATAAAATGGAGGCCTGTAGGCCAAATATATTCCATGGGCATATTCCATGGGCATATCAACCCTGTAGTTGATAGAGTGTTTTGAAAACATCTGAATTAGTTATCAACTAATCCACATAAAAATTTCAATTTCAGGAATCCTTTGAAAAATGAAAATTGGGCAACAATCAGACTGAATACTCACAAGGTTGCAATAAGGTGGAATAGAATACTAGCCATCTGCCTCCCCACTTAGCCAAGCATAAACTCTCTAGAACCCCAGCATCCATATTATTTCCCTACATGGTCTAATTCTTCATAGTCAAAAGTCCCTGCAGATATCTGACTTTGCTACCCTTATACAACAGACTAACAGCAGCCATGTATACACAAAAAATATTGTTGGCTAAGAAATAAAGCAGTTCATAAGGCATTTAGGGAAGTATGCTTCTAAAACTTTTTCCTCCTGAATATTCTCATTTAATTAGGAGCCTAATTGTAGAATGAATGATCCAGCAATGACTTCTTATAAAGGAAAATATGTTTCTTAATAAATTGTTATTTGAAACAAAATTATTTAAATTCCTCATCTAAGTTTCAACCAATCAACCAAGAGGAAAATCCTAAATACTTAGTAATCTTTTAAATCTGATATTGATTAATAAGGGGTGTGAATAAAATTACATGTACTATATATGTACATAACATGCATGTGCATGTACAGAATTACTTATATGCTTGACCACAAAAATCAAGATGCCAAATTCTCTTTTGAAACTAAGTTCTCCCTATACTATTTAGCACAATCAAACAAACGATAAAGGAAATAGTTCAACTCAGAAGTTATTTTTTAAGAAACAGTGCTTTCTAAATTATATTCTATACTATAGTCACTTCCTAACTTTAAGCACAAGTTATTAATAGGAGTTTGGAGATGATCTTGTGATCAAGTTCTATAGATAGAACAATAACAATACTAGACTTCTATTTCTGTCAAATCTCTAGGCTTCATTACCTTCCAAATTTCAAATCTGTCCCCTTCTTTCCAACTCAAGTGGTGTATCCATCATGTTCAACCTGTTGTATGGAAATAGCCTGTAACAGGCTTCTATATTCAGTGCAGTCAGATTCATGTTTTTCTAATGTAAATCTAATCATGATACACCTTTACTTAAAACCTCTCCATGGCTTTCCAATATCCTTGAGGATAAAGGCCAAAGTCCTGCACAAGATCACATCTGTTTCCTGAGTCCCTCTCCACCTTTATTCCTCCTTCCCGGTGCTCAGCCACACCGGAATCCTTTTACAGCTTCCTTTGCTTTCACAAATGCTATTTCTGTTACCTGCAATGCTTTCCGACTCACACTGATTCTTTCCATCTCAGCCTAAAAGCTATTTCTCTTTTCCTTCCCTGACTCGATCATCAACGCTGCCCCACCTAACCAGGCCAGGTTAGAGGTTTGTCTGTTAAATACTCTCATATCAACTTATAACCTCACTCTTAACAATCATCTTAGTTGTACGGTTTGTAGTTTCAGTCTTTCTCAAAGTTGTGGGTTTCATGAGGACACAGACCTTAACTGTTTTGTTTACTCTCCTATAACATCATTTAACAGAATGCCTGGCATACACTAATAGCATTTAATAAATACTTCTCAAATAAATGAGCCCCATTAAACGGAACCAACCAAATTATTGTTCAAGAGGTAACATAGCACATAGGCAGTACACATATCTAGAAGTCTTTAAACTTCTAGATATAATCCCAGATCTACCACTTGTTGTGTGACCTTCAGTCTCAAACTCTCTTTAGGTACATTATTTACCTTACGTAAGATTCCTTTCTTCTTTAATAACACTATCCAACACCTACTCTGTCTTCCTTAAGCAGCTGCTGGGAGAGAAAAAAAATAAGTCTACTTTCTCAACTCTAAAATGCAATTTTTTTCAAATCAAGGGGCTATCAAAAGAATCTTGCCAGTCATTATATTATAATACCTTGTCACTGTCTGTCAAAATGTAAATTTAGACATGACCAAGAATTAGGCAACGCCTTTTATCTGTCACCTCAGTTATCTGTATTAATAGAAACATATACAATTGAGTTTTAACTTAATGTTAAATTCTTCTGGATGACTTTCAAGAAAAGTTACTTAACTTCTAGCAATATGTAATGTAATTAGTTAAAAAACCAAGCTACAAGTTTAATTAAGCAGGAAATGGAATCCAAGCCAAAGTAATTCCTGGATGTGCCACAAAACTATGCTATCAATCCTGAAAAGTGCTAGAGGTCAAGAGCAGCATCTGGCTGCAATGCCTATGGCTTAAAGTAATTCAGAATAATCCTTAGATAGAATTCTCTTCTCTTCCCCTAGAAAAGTGTTTGGTTTTTCCAAAAAGGGAGAAAAAAATTATTAAGTCAAAGGATATGTCTTACAATTAATGATCTCCTACAATCAAGAAAATAGTAATGTGCATGAACATGCTCTGAAAATTCAGTGCTACACATGCAGGTAATTTTTAAGGTGCCCATTGTGTGCTGTGTAGAAAAATAATATAGTACATATAACAGAGTTGTTTCTCCCCAATGCCACTTACAAAAATCAATGCTTAAAAATAAGAATATGAAATAAGATAACAGTGTCACTGATTTTTTTTTAAGAGGCAATGAAATGTTCCTCCTAACGTACAGTAAACAAACTTGACAAAACTAAATCCACTCCTGCTGCCCTGTTCTTCTTGGCTCTCCTGTTCAACACATGCCATATAATCTATGACACTGTTACACATTCAGATCTTTACCATATCCTACTGGAAACCTATTCTAATACCTAATCATTATTCCTGTCCAAAAGTTCTTCCTTAGGTCTACCTCCATTCTTCCAATTGTCTTTTATATTTAATGTAATATTTCATTTGGTTTTGTAAAACAATATGATAGTATTTTTAAAGCCAAATCAATAACCTCTTCAACCTGATTTTCAAGAACAAAGCAGGACCCATGCTTTCCCTTATTTTTCTACAAATAGTGCTGATTTTTACATGACTCACTCACCTGGTGACCAAAATGATGTATTGACAATATGACAGGTTGGTGGCACTGGTGACTACTAAGACTAGAACACACAATAGCTGATGCAAATAAAATCAAACCTTTGACTATTAGTACCATACTTTTTAAACAAAGAAAGTATCCTATTTTTATGTCCTCCTTATAAATGACCACTGGAAAATTATGGATCTTTTCATACTTCTTTCTCTGAGTCAGTCTGTTAATCCCTATGGCAAGGGACCTGTAAATTTCATCAGAGACAAATTCTGGAAGATGATCTAAAAAAAAGGCTGCTCAGGAAAGTTGCTAGGCTTTTCTGCAAAAGGGAAGGCAAACTAGAATGCAGAACTATAACAAAAATACAGTCAATTTGCTTAAATTAGACATTTCTGCCAATCAATAGCTCATTATGGTGTATACAAAAGAGTTCATAAAGAATTTTTGCATGAAATAGATTCTTGGATTAGAAGACCTACAAATTCTATGACTATTATAAAGTTTATTCAGATTGGAACTGTCAAAATACCTTAATACTGGTTAAGACTTTAGATGAGTTATGAGTTGTCTTTAAAAAACATACTTTAAAGTGTGTTAAAGTGGTAATGGAAAGACCTATGCTCAGCAAAAAATTCTACACCCGTGGTAGGTAAGAGTTTCCAAAGATGGCAACAGCCTATTTGTTCTTTATAGTGTGATATACCCATCAAGAATTAAAGCCTATTTCCCCTTCCCTTGATCTGGGTTGGTCTTGCGACCTGTTCTGACGAATATAATGGGCAGAGGTGACTCTGAGTAACTTCAGAATCTGGGCCTCAAAAGAGCAGCAGCTTCTGCCTTTGCCTTCCAGAGCATTCCTTCTTCACAGGAGAACCAAGCACCCTGGGCTAGTCCCAGATGCACTCCCAGCTGGCAGCCTGCACCCATGCCATCACGTGAGTGATGAGGCCATTTTAGACAACCCTGTCTTCTTAGCACCCCAACCAAGACTGTATGATGCAGAAAATTCACCCAGTCAGCCTTCAAAATGATGAGAAATAATAAATCACTGATATTTTTAGCCACTAAACCTTAAGGGGTTTTGTTATGCAGCAACTGACAAGTGAAATACTCACTGTCTTCATTAGAAATGTATTTCAACAATACTAGCATCATCATTTAAAAGGTCAATAAATCCCAAAAGATATTTTGGTTTATGTGACTACATAAATAAAACTGTGAAAAACCATAGTAAAGACTAAGTTTTAAGAATTACTAAGGGTTACACTTAGTTTAGTTAAAAAGAACAACATGGTTCAGTGCTTAAAATCACAATGTGTTATAAACTTACAATGGCTACTTATGGATAAGTTAATATTGACTGAATTGCTAAGTTCTTAAAATAAAATAAGGCATCATCTGAAGTTCAAAAAAGAAAGACAAGTAGGTAACAGCAGAGTTTGATTATATTAAAATACAGCATCTAGATCAGATTTATTAGCCTATGTATTACATGTATTGTTATAAAAAACAGCATACAATAAAATATACAACACTGAATTATACTGAACATAATGTTCTATCTTATGTAGAGACTTCCTCAATGATAAACACTATATTGGTGAAGAATCAGCACACTGGAGAAGTAGCAATATCAATTCAGAATATTTTCAGCTGATAGTCTGGATTACAATCTAGCGTCTCACATTAAATTTCTGTTCCATAAATGTGAAAGTATTGTTATACCATGAAATATACTGAATATACAAAAATTTCAAGAATTACTTTAGGTAATCTCAAGTATATCAGATACTAACTTATTACCAAAAATAAGCATGTAGCTGCTTTATAAAACACAACCATCAACCTTAGTGGTGTCATTGTCGAAGAGATTATAGGGCTAGATAGACAACTGCTTTGATCCAATAAAATACTGAGTATCTTAATGTTAGCAGAAGGAAAATAATCTGGCATAATTCCTGTTTTGATGCTATAATAAAAGACTGAAAAATGGAATTTCACATATTTAATATAATCTTCATTATTCTTATAAAATAAAGATTTCTAAAGCACCCTATAAAGAATTTTTTTAATTTCATATTTTACCAGACATACTCTGTCATTGAATTTAGTAAAACAGTTTCTGAAAAACTAGAAAAAAGTTCAACGATTTACTTAATTTTACAACTCAATTTTTTTTTGAGGCAGACTCTATAGACAGATAGTATATCCAAAAAGAAAACTGTATTTTGCTAAAACAAATTCCCTAGGCAATTTTACCAGAAGGGAAATGTCTAAAATTTTATAACCACTATGTATCTTTTTGGTTGTTCCTGGAGAATGTACATTTAAGACATTCTTCATCTTCTTAGGTGACCCCAGATATTCAGCTAACAATAAGGCTGCAACATATGCCTAAACCCTTGCACATTCATACAAAGTTACTCTTTGGCTGTAAAGGATCCTTTTAAAAGAGAAAATGAATGTAATGGGGAGAGGGGAACTGGGGAGAAAGAAAAAGCTGCTTTTGAGCCTTATGAATTATTTACTCAGTCAAGCAGTGAACTTACTATTTCTAAAAATCTACCAGGAAGATATAAATAGTGAACTCAAAGGAGCAATAAAGTTTAAAACCTATTAATCAGCAAACGTGATTTTTTTAATTCTTGAAAACATTCTTATGTTAAATTATATTTCATATAGAAATTTACATTTCTAGTTTAGAAGTCTTATAAATCAGACCAAAAAATTTTAGTTTTTAAAACTGACAAAAAGATCAGGTAATAACTTTCATCACAGGAAGATTCACAAACTATTTTTTTGTTATTCATAATTGAGGGAGTTAATTACAAAAATACTTATCAACCTTTTTTTATTATTACTATTATTTTGCCTAATAATTAAATATCTTACAAAGTGGTTCTCCACTAGTGATAGTGCCAATGAGATTTATTTCATAGAAATCTCTGGAAAATAGCCTGGGTTCTTGATGAGAATGGCCAGGCCAGAGTCAGATTTCTCTCACAACCATTAATGATGTTTGGTTGCCTAAATTATTAATAGAGATGAAGTCTTCTTTGAATAAAGGCAGAGATAAGGCACTTGCTTCTTGAAAAGAGAGAAAAACCAGACTTAAATTTATGCCCAAGTCACCTGTTCCTACATTTTTGAGATGATGCAGAATTTCTGTTCCCTTTTTCATCACAAAATAATTTAAAAATATGAAAAGATTTTGCCTTTGTGTGAATGTCTCAGTGTTTAACAAACTTTTTTTGCTTGGATTGAGTCATTTTGTAACCTATAACCCAAATAGAACATAACTTCTTTTGAAAAATTACATACATGTCTGATGATTTCATTACCTATTTAACATTATTTGAAAATCCTTAAGTTGTAACAGAAGTGTCTATATGATACAATTTAGAGTCTATTCTTCTTCAGATAAAATATTCAAAAAGCAAACCCAGTGTCTTGTTCATTTGGCCTAGTTTCCTCCCTCCTCTAGGAACACCTGATTCTCCCTGCTTCTGTTTTCCTTCCAGACAAATCACCTAGTAAGAAGTCAGCATTGATCCTTCTTGTTGAAACCCATTTTTTCATAGAATGAGAATCAGAACTGGGAGCATACTTCAAATTCATCTAAGTTTATGGTGAGGAAACTGAGGTCAACAAGTTATGTATTAACCCAGCTATCTAGGATTAGTATGTGGTGGCACAGCAGAGACCAGAAACCATGTTTCCTGACTCAATCTGGTGCTCTCTGCTACATGTCCTCACCAACCTCCCAAAAAGATCCTGGAGTTCATATTGGGGAGTATAAACTGATACAGCCTTTCAGACAACACTTGATCAGTAGGTACTGTGAGGCTTAACAGGTTTGCCCAATAATCCCACTCCTAGGACTCTATTCTAGCATAAATTATTAGACAAGCTTCATGTACAAATATTCATGATGGGTATTTATAGTAAGAAAAAAATTAGATAACATACATGCAATAAAAGGAGACAGTATAGCCATTAAAAGAACTGTATGGAACAATTTGAAATGTTTATTAAAGTCTCACAGCAGTATTATAAAAGGCACTTTCCTATGGTAAGTGGTGATGTGTGTGTGTGGAAGGGATACATTAAAAAACTCATGAATGTATGCAAAACAAATGTTTTCAACCTAATAAATTCTTAGCTCTTCATTGAGTGGCATTTTATTACATTAACACTGATAGAAATAAGAGAGGAATCTTAAATAAGAAAAGGTTATTGTAGAGAATGATCTTTGTCTAAGATCTGTCTAAATTTGTTCATTTTTTTAAAATTGGCATTGTATAATTTCTTTCTCTAGAACTTTATAGCGAACAAAAATTTGCCCTGATAAAACCACTTTAGAATGGAAATAAAACAAGTTTCCTAAACCCCGAATAAAACTTCACGATGCTCCTTATCTAAAGCTGAACTGCATTTTACTTAGAATTCGAGTAAAGATCTTTCAAGTGTTTTAAGAGTGTTTTTTTTTAAGGTCCTATTTAAAGCACTGAATATCACTTATCAAGGCTTCAAATGGTCCTCAGTAGCTAGAGGCCTTTCAAAAATCACAGTTTTAAAGCTCTGTAAATCTTGTCTAATCTTAACCCCAAGGAAAGGGCTGAGTTAGCACAAGTACTGTCTGAGGATGGAAAAATATTTTGTCCACCTATTACCAAGTGGTGCAAAAAAAAAAAAATGTGCATTGGCCATTCATGTTATTTAAGATTTAAATATTTATTTACTTTGTAATCGATAGTGACAGAAGACCCGATAAGTGACATCACTTAACATGTAGTATGGTTATATCTCTAAGGCAGGAAGAAATGTGTAAGTTGGCAAGATTTACTAAGTTGCCTTTACACAATAAAGAATAACCAGATAAAAAGAGTGAAAAGAACGTTTTTTTTTTAATGGGATTTTTCTCTTTAAGTTACTATTTCATTATTCTCTTCCACAAGTGGTCTATTCTTGAGTTATCAAGACATACTTGATAAGAATATCAAAATGCCTTATTCACTTGAAAAAAGAAAAGAAAATGGATATGCAGAAGATCCATTTATATACTTACTTCTTGCTAAGAGAAATATTATTACTCCCAAAACAATCTAGTTGAAGATAAATTATTAAGGGCAACTGATGAAACATCTCAAAAAAGTATTGTTTCATTGAAATTTCAAGTACTAAACTGACATTGTTCTTTAATTTGGGTCTATGGTTTCCATATATCAACAACTCTTAAACTCTGCAATTATTTCTCCTTAACCAGGATTCTGAAGAATAACTATCCAGTTCCTAGAATAACCCTGAAGTAGTTTAAATATCAAGTTAGCAAGAACACTCACACAATTTACGTTTGTAGGAATGTCAGTCTTTTACCCACGTCACTGAACAGTTTTTCTTCTAAAACAAAGTGGATGAAGAGGTACAGTGAACCAAGTGTAAAATTAGCTAGTTGTTCTTCTGTCATATGGTCCCACATAACCTCTTTACATTTTAACAGACTTCACACGTTTTTTATTATTTATTTATTTTTATTAAGGTATCATTGATATACACTGTTATGAAGGTTTCACAAGAAAAACAACGTGGTTTATTACATTCACCCTTATTATTGAGTCTCCCACCATACCCCATTGCAGTCACTGTCCATCAGTGTAGTAAGATGCCACAGAGTCCCTATTTGTCTTCTCTGAGCTACACTGTTTTCCCTGTGACCCCCACACACACCATGTGCACCAGTCACGATACCCCACAAATCCCTTCTCTCTCCCTCCCCAACCCCTCCTCTTTGGTAATTTTAGCTGGTCCCTTCTTGGAGTCTGTGAGTCTGCTGCTATTTTGTTCCTTCAGTTTTGCTTCATTGTTATACTCCACAAATGAGGGAAATCATTTGGTATTTGTCTTTCTCCTCCTGGCTTATTTCACTGAGCATAATACCCTCTAGCTCCATCCCTGTTGATGCAAATGGTAGGATTTGTTTCATTCTTGTAGCTTAATAGTATTCCATTCAGAGACTTCACACCTTTAACCAACCAAACCCAGTAAGGAAATTGCAGCTTTTGCTTCAAACTAGCTCTATGATCTACACCAGATCACACAACTTTTTGAGGTCCTCAGTTCCTATCTGTAAAGTGACCAGATCAGACGGATTCCTTAAAATCTGTTTCCAACTTAAAAATCTATTATTTCATTTCTCTCAGTCTTTTCAAATCCCTTTCAAAAGTGATAGGGAAACTCAGAGTGAAAGAATATGTTCTTGACTTTTTCTGACACTCTGTACAGGAAAGTTTTCTAGGCTCTTCCATCATGTTCAAAACCCTCTTTATTATCTAGAGAAGCTGATTTCCCTTGTAACATGATTCCTATAAATGAATGACACTGTCTCTGCTAACAGTCTCCTTTTGATAGTTCTCCTTTAAGACTCTTGGTCCCAAAAGTGTTCTGCTTAGTTAAGATGAGTCTTATAACCCATAAAAGGTGTTAAGATTTTGTTTTGTCTATATACCTTTACAGGAAACATCAAGGCTTCTGGAAAGTAGTTTTGGACAGCTGGATAACTTATATTTCATAAGATCTCTATTTACTGTATTTACTGAAGAATGTGACAAATTTAGAGAAAAAATATTAATTTCAGGTTACCAGTCTACCTTCCTGTAAGTAAATTCTGAAAGCTGAAATTAATGTTTCTATTTTAAATAGCTGTGAAAGAATTTATTACATTGTATAAAATAACCCCTCCCCCACAAGAATCTGTCTTCAGTTTCAGCTAAATGGAGTTACAGATAAACTTGGGAGCCCTATAAATGAAAAGACTGGTCAACAAAAATGCTGAAAATATAAATAATTTAGTGTAATGCCTATGAATTTGTATTTTTAGCATGTTAGTGGTTAATCTGGGCTTAACCACCTCCCCAACTTCCTTCCCCCTACCCCAAGTTTTTAAAATCAAAACCAGTTCTGGTAGAAAACATGTCCTTCTAGTCAAATCTTTTTATTTAGACAAATATTTAAATACCTTGATTTCTATGTTCTCCCAAGTCAAAAGTAATGGACTTTATGTAATACTGTTTCAAATTAATATTTCTTTATTAAATCTGTTTAAAGAGCAAAAGCTTTAGTCACTAAACTATTGATTCAGCAAAACAAGAAAAAAATGAATTAGTTATTAAGTTATCAACCATTCCACGACTCTTGCTCAGTGTTTTCAATAACCCTGAACAAGTTGAAATGTCCAAGTTAGCAAGAAATTTCCTACAATCCTTGTCTAAAGGGAGGTAAGTGTCTAACAAGGCACTTTCTTCTGAAACAAAGAGTATGAGGTACAGTGGACAAACTGTAAAGCTAACTAGTTCTTTAGTCATATGGTTCCCTGCAACGTTCTTACATTTTAACAATTAGTGATTATTGTTTGCAGCTTCTAATCAATTATAACCAGTAAAGACATGGGAGCTTCTGCTACTAAAAATCATGTGAGTCTAAGCATATTCCTAATTTTCAAACAGATTATCAGAACCTAAATCAGAAAGTTTAAAAGAAAATTCAAGAATTTTCCATTTCTATTAGTATAAAATTAAAATCCCATTAGATATTAAATACTTATTTAAGTATGTTAATATTTAAATATTTTATACTTTAGAATTGGTAAAGTTACCAGATTTATAAAAATTTACACAGAAAAAATTTAATGTATACTATACATGTACCTGAACACATGAAAAACCTCTTATGATATTAAATACTCTGAGGTAATCTAACTTAGTTTATTAATAGGGGAAAAGTGAAATACTTTCAAATACAGTGCCTCAGTTAATATTCCTGTAACAGTACTTGGATCAAATGGGGAGCACAGATACACCTAATCTGCTTTACATTAATGTATGGAAATCACCGGGCCGGTGAGGCTGCAGGAAAATTATGAAGATGACAGCAAGTCCACCTACACTTGCACTTTCTCCTAAGAACTGTTACCCCAATCCCCCAATAAACCTCTATAATAGAGAAAGATAAATGTGGGGATTATGCCAAGTTGACCCCAAGATTTGTTCTCCTGCTCAAGGCACATTCAGTAAAGAGCTCTCAACACACATCTGATTTGACAAGCATTTAGGTTTTCAAAGAGGGAGGTGAAAGTGAAATCATACTCGGGCATTCATGGGCTCATTCTAAAGGTCCTTTAGCAGTATTTCAGCTGCTGCATACTAAGACTAAAAGTGGACAAAGCGTAGAAAACCACAAAATCATGGTATATCTGCTCTAAAAAGCATCTCTGAAGACATCTCCTTCAAACTTTTAGTTATACAAACATATTTTATACCATATTTGATTAACTTTGAATTTCCTAAGAGCAATGACTCATTTGTGGGAAACACACACACACATACACAAACAAAAGGACAAGCAGACATAAGTATCCAACCACAAAATGAAAATTCCATAAATCAGGGACTATGCTTTAAATCGATATGATAAATAATGAAATTTAGGTTTAACATAAACCTATAATATATCACTGGGTTTTCATATTTTTCTGAAGGGAAATAATCAGGACAGAAATTACAATGCTAGTGAAATACATGAAATGAAATGAGAGCCTTTCCAAGAAAATGAAATACAAAATTCAATAATCTTTTAAAAATGAACCAGGATTGATTGCTTAGGGTTATTGAAACATTCTGAAAATATTCAACTTAATGTTAACTATAATTTAGTGTTAAAATGAATTTTAATTTTTCTGTCCCAAAATGTATGCAGAAAGCAAAGCTCTCAAGAGCTTCTTGAAACAAAGCTTTCAAAAAGAGACTTGGAGGAGGGGGAGGGTAAAAGGGTCAGCAAGGGGCTGGGAACAAATGGCGATCCACTGGGCAGTGGCTGAAGATTTAGAAGAGCAAGTGTATTTCGTTTTTACTAACCTTGGGATGTTTACCCAACCGTTTCCAAACACAGAGGTGAGCCATGCTGCTACAGACAAAATTCTCTCTACTACTATATAGAAGGAATGAGGCAGGATTTTTGAGAGGGAAAATGTAACATGTAGAATTCATACCTTAAGTATGGCTAGAATATCAGGCAAACTTTAAAACTTTGGTATTTACACTCTGAGTACTTTTGAAGTCTCCAAAAAGATAACCCATATCCAGAAGGGAAAAATAAATCATATTCAGAGAGCCCAGTTTATTCCTGTCTTTTCAGTAAATCAGATTTACCCCCACCCTATGTTAAAAATCTAGGATTCAAAGAAAGAAAATGACATTCATTTATTTCACTCTATTGCTCACATACACATCTCCATGAAATAGCTCCTCACTTATTGAGGACTGCTCATAATCTTCTAGTCTACCTAAACTTTTATTATAACCTTAGGATCTTTTAACATCTACGTGTTTTCCCATAGAGCCCTTTACTCCATTCCTAAGACCTGCCCCTTTGTCACTACTCAGAATAACTCCACCTCAGAAATGTGAGCCCAACATTTCACTCTCTAACTATACTTCCTCCTCTTCCCTCTTCCCTTCATATCTAGGACACCTCATAGAGATCTCCAGTCCTAGAATCCCTCAATTTTCTATGAGTTCCCTCTCCTAGGCTCACTTCTTTCCCTACTAGCTCTGCCATTAAATAGCATAAGTTAGATCTTCCATATCTACAAAATGAGAATAATAATATCGATTTCATACCTACTCATTTATTCAGCAAGTATTTGAGCCCATTCTTTATGTCAGGCACTGAGAATACAACAAATAAAACATACCTCCTTGTCCTCATGGAATTTACCTTCTAGAATCTTCTGTAACTATTACCGTTGTTGTGAGCATTAAATAGGTTAATATTTATAAAGAATAATGCACAGAATATAATATGCAACATTTGCCACAACAGATCATCTAAACAGATCATCTAAACTGCTTTAACTTCAACACCTTAGCTTCCCTACATATTACTTCTCATTGTCTCAGCCTGGCAAAACCTCAACCCTAGATTAACCTGGGTTAATGGAGACATTCTGGTCTCCATCACTCATTTAGGATACAGAGGCCATCTAAAGAAATCACAACTGAACCAACTAGTTCCATTAAAAGTGTGTAGTTTCTCATGTCACTTGGACCCAAGGTCAGCTCACTCATTATTTCATTTGTCCTTGGTTAGCACTCTGTCTCCTTTGCAGTCCTTCTTTTCCTCTGCTTGACTCTGAAACACTGATGATCCCCAAGATGCTGTCTTCTGCTCTTTTTTATTCCTTCTCAGTCCACATACATGCCCGATATGGCCCCATAGTTTCAGTCACCTCTTTAGACACTGATTTTTCCAGCCCAGAGCCTCTGTCACATCCCACAGTATCAAATTCAAAAGGCCAACTGCCCTGTTAGGCTCCCCACTGGATATTTCACTACCATCTCAAACTCAAAACATCCCAAACTGACTTCCTTAGCTTCTAAATTCATCCTTACTTATGTATTCTCTCTTGGTTTGGTGTCATTACCACCCACACAGTCACCCCAGCTAGAAACCAATTTGGAATTAAGCTTGTTTACTTCTCCACTGACCACTTCCAAGCATCAAGTCCTACTGAATTTCTTATTTACCAACAAAGGTAAAGAATCTGAAATCTGTCCCTCTTCTTTGTTTCTAATAACTGAGCCCTAGTCTAAACCCCCATCAGCTCTCATTAATCCCACTACTTCCCAAATGGCTTCCCTGCCTCCAACCTTTTCCCCTTCAAATTTATAATCCACAACAGCTACCAGAGTAATCTATTAAACCTAACTACAATCAGATCAGGCCCCTGCTTAAAACTCTTCGATGGCTCCCCAAAACATAGAATGAGAGATGAAGTTTAAGCTCCTAAACATGGCATAAAAAACCCTCCACAATCTGGCTCCATACCTCCCTATCACTCTCTGTCTCTTATTCACAATGTGCTTTGCTCCTGTTCTCCCGTCAGTTGGTCCTCTGCTTCCATCCCCCTCTGTGCCCCTCACCTCAATTCTTACACACATGCACACATCTCTCTCTCTGATCCTTTAATATTTGGTATGGACATTATCTCTCCCAGTAATGCTTGCTTTGACCATTCTTTCCATTCTCTATATTATAGTGACTGTACTGTATTAGCACTATCTGTTTCTATAACTCTATCCAGCGTTTGACCATGTGCGTTTTGACTGTACTGTATTAACAGTATCTGTTTCTATGATTCTATCCACCGTTTGACCAGCTCCATAGATGCAAAACCAGTTTTATCCACCGTTGTATCCCTGGCAATTAGCACAGTCCTACAACATAGTAGGCAATCATTTAATGTTTGTTACATTATACTATCTCATCTTGTACCAAGGATGTCATCAAGTACCAAACTGTAAAATTATATAAAACTGAAAATGAAAGGTTAGGTGATTTACTTACTATTCCTTTCTAGATGTTAACTGCTATTACTAAAATGTTATCATTAGGTCTTAAAGATTAGCTGCAGCTCCACACAACAAAAAACAGACTTTTAAATTGCTATAGTTTATCCTACAAATGGTTTCAGGTATGTACCAAAAGAATAAGTTAATAATTCATAAAATGTATCCCCCTAAGTGTTTTGACTTCTGAAAGAAAGATATGCTTAGTAGAGACAGGGAGTAACAACTTGGAGACTTGAAGCCACAGATTAAAGAATGTAAACATCCTAGAGGATTCATTTGGCCCAATTTTAAGGGGGAAAAAGCTAATACAAATTCCTATAGTCCTCACACTAACACAGACAAGTAAATTATATAGTAACATAGCAATTTTGCATTAATTTCAAAAATATAACCAAGAAATATTAATTTTTTTCTGTGAAACACTTCATGAAGGTTACACCACAGTATCTACCAGAGATACAATTTACTCTCCTGTCCTGTGCTGAGATGGATTCATCTAAAACAATTCAAAATATCATATATTACATGACCTAGTCTCCCTGGCAGAGAAGTGGATGGGACACTGTCATAATTACCCACAATTTTTTGTGAATATCCCAAATTATTGGATGGTCAGAGCTGTAAACTAATGTACATTTATACATGTTTTTTAAAAATAATGTCTTCATTCAGCTGCAACAACTTTTCTTCTCATTTAGTCTTACAAAAGAAAAACAGGCCACTCAAGTAAATTAAGTAGGAAATACTGTCTCTTTGAAGAATATCTGAAAGTGAATTAGGCCATATACATAGTGTCAGCTCTAAAGTAAAAGTCAGTAACAGTCCTCTATTTTGCCTGATAGAACCACCTGCCATTTAAAGTTAAACTATTTGATGTAGCTAACAAAACCACATACACAAAAAACTGAAATTCTTAGAGACAACATATATAATGAACATACAACTATAGGATAAAACCTCTCAAGAACCTCTAAAGTAAAGGCTTTAGGTGGGAATAGGTTTAGGGATTGACCCACAGAAAGACCTTCATTTAGTTATAAAACAGTAGAATTTATATGGAAATTTCTGTAAGATAATGTCAGATTCTCAAAAGAATGTGGCCCTCAGTGATGAAAAACCACTGCTCTGAAGGATCTAAGTCTTCTCTCTTTACTCCTGATGCCTACTCTTGAATAGTACTACTGGCTTCTTCACAAATCACTTATAATTATCCAACATTCTCTATTAACAGTCTAACTCTATTTTACTATAGAATATCCCAAAAGTGCTACATCAACATCCCTGAATCAAAAATTGCTTTCCAAAATTTCTACTTGCTACTGTTAAACTTTAATTTTAAATTATGACTATCAATTCACTTTTGAAAGAAGAGGTCACTGTGATCATTTGTGCATGTGATCAGATCTGCAGTTAGACTAACAAGTACTTTTACTTACCTACTTCTCTTATCTCACGAATACATAGACACATGTATTTCATTTTAAGAGCAAAAGTAAAGCATTTTATTTTTCTATCTTTTAAAAAATATTTATTTATATATTTTTGTTATATTTTATACCCTCCCTTTAAGAGTAAATTTAAGCAGTATCTAGAAATATATCTTTTACTAATAATTTTTGCATTCTTAGATAAAATAAAAGGAATTATATAATTATTTCATCATAGTCTGACAATATACTGGCAACCTTCAAAAGCAGTACCCTATTTATTAAAGAATACTGATCCCCCTCAGAGATTTACTTCACATGGTCTTCCTATAGCTTAGTGATTAAAGCCCCGAATGTATTCAGGCTGCCAACATTTGGATACAGGCTCCACTTACTGTGTGACCATAGGTAACAACGTCTTTGTGCCTCAGTTTCCTTTCCTATAAAATGAGGATAACAGTATCTTCCTCATAATCTTTTCATGGAGATTAAATGAGTTATATTTTGAAAGTGCTTAGAATAGTGCCTGACATAGAAACATTGTTTGATAAATAAAAGGAACAAAATGGTTATATTTTGAAACAAAATGTTATATCCACAAATGCAATTAGAATAAAAGACATATGTTTTAAGTTAGAAAAATATACAGCAAAGCAATATCTTTCTCAAACTTCTGAAAATGTGGTCAAAAAATGGAAAATATATGAAGGTACAAAACCATTTATGTTTAGTGCTTAGAAAAATGTAGAAGAACTGAAATTGTACTCCTTAAAATAAATGAATACATCTTACAGTATCTCATAGCCAGGAGTAATTATTATTATGCTATTAAATATAAAGATAGTATTAAAAACCTAAAACTATTCAAAGAAACTACTACATTTGAGAAGTCACAAAGATTAAATGTACATATATAGGAAATACATGGCAAATACTGTACTCTCCCCAAAATGAATTTTTTCCAGTTATTTTCAATTTTTACCAATAACCATCATTATCAGTAATAAATATTAAATGTCTATTCACTTTAGATTAAATAAACTAGTACAAGAAGTAAATCAGTCTGAGTACTCAGCATCCAGTTTTTCTTTAAAAAAGGAAAACATTACCCATACCTCTTCTATCTACTCTGTGTCCCTCCTCAAACTCATGTTACTCACTCTTTCCTAAACTTTACAGTTATTATTCCCCTTAGAGTTGTACTATATTTCCATCCTTAAAAAGAGTATTACTTCATTTTTCATGTTCTTGAATTTTGTATAAACTGAATCATGTGTATTCTTGTATGATTTGTTTTGTTCCAACATTATATTACTAAGATGATCCCAGTTGTTGAGCACAGCTGTAATTCATTCATTTTCAGTATTGTACATCACTTGATATATTTGTATTGAGGTTTCTCTAAGACATACTTAGGAATGGAGATATTGGATCAGAGTGTATGTGCATTTTCAATTTTATTTAATAATGCTGATTTTCTTTCTAGAGGATGTACTACTTAGCATTAGATCCTGCACTTGCCTAAGTGATTCAGCTGCTCCATACTCACACAAACAGCAATACCAGTTGGCTTTTGACTTTTGAGAATCTAGGATACATGAAATGCCTTCACATTTTAGTTTTAATATGCATTTCCCTGATTGCTCATGTGGTTGAATGTCCTATAATAAATATGCTTATAGGCCAAAAGAGTTATTTTATGAAATATATATTCAAGTCCTTGCCCAGTTTTCTATTAAGTTGTCTTTATTTCACTGTGTGACAGATCTTTATATGTGCTGAAGACTAATCCCCACTCTCTTTATGGTATCTACTGGTGAAATTATTTTGACTAGTCACATTTGCCAATATTTTGCTCTATGTTTTATGCATTCTTATTTATTCAAAGTCATGATAATAGTCTACTCTATTATCTTTAGAAAATGTTACTTTTGCCTTAACTATACTTTTACTGTATCTATAAATTTAGATATAATCCAGCCCAACTGATTTCTCTAAATAACATGAAGTAGTGGTCCAATGCAATTCTTCTTCATTTAATTAACCAACTATCCCAATTATTGACACAGCCATCCTCTCTCTACCAACTGACAATACCAGTGCCATTAAATATCAACTTTCCTTAATGAGTATCTTGCTACTATCCCTTTGAGGTAGACCTTGCTATAACCTGCATGGAACTGGTATTTTACCTTAAGAGAATATTGTTCTTTTATATTTTAAGACTATTCAATTTTATCTTCCTTTTTAAGCCAATATGAGGTATATTTTTCTGGGAATTTGTCCATTTGATCTAAGCTTTAACTATATTAACATACAGATGATCATTCTTGAAACATTCCTTGTAACATCCCCTTTACATTCCAGACATTGCTCTGTGACTTCTCTTTTCCCTTGATTATTCTTACCTGCAGTTTTCAATTTTGTTAGTCTTTTCAAATAATCTTATTTTAGCTAGTTTCCTCTCTGATTTACTTTTGTTTTCTACATTAATTTATATTTATTTCCTTTTTACTTTAATTGTGGGAGTATTCTTTTATTCTTCAAATTCTTAAGAACACAGTTATTTTTCAGAAATTATTCCTGTAATAAACCATTAATGTCTATAAATTTCCATGAAGTATTACATTAACTGTATCCCACAACTTCTGTAAATGGCATTTTATTATTGTGAAATTACAAATATTTTCTAATATTCCTTATAAGTTTTCTTCTTTGATCTACAAGCTATTTGTAAATAACTCATTTCAATTTCCAAACATACATGGAAATTATGTTGTTACTTACAGTAGCATTGTAAACAGAGAATGTAGCATGATGCCAATCCACTGAAATTTGTTAAAACAGGCTGTGTTTGACCAGAATATTATCACTTTTTGCAAATATTTCTCATGTGGCCTAAAATAATTTTAAAATAATTTTTAGAAAGAATTCTGAGATGCTCCATACATGTCCAATACAGCAAGCTTGGAAATCCTGTTATTAAAATCTTCCATATTTTTTATTTTTATCTTCATGTTCCAACATTTCTTAAAAAAGATTATTTTAAGAACTCATGCTGATAGATTTGCCTATTTCTTCTGTGGTCCTACCTATTTTTTACTTAATATACTTCCAAAATACATTATCAGGTACATACACTACTTTAAAATTATCATTCCTTCGGTCACTATTTAGTGACCCTTACTTTCTAGTATAGTTTTTTTCCCTAAAGTCAACTTTAATGATGTTAATATACATTATTAATACAGCCACACAACACACACAAACTTTCTTTAGTGTTATCAGTAGTATCTTTTTTTATCCTTTATATTCTCAAGTTTTCTGTATCTTTTTTAAAGGGGTATTTCTTATAAACAGCATATAAGTAGATTTTGTTGTTTATCCTATTTGACAATCGGTTTCTGTTAACTGGAGCCTTTTGTCAATTCATAGGTACTGTAGCTATTAATGTATAAGCCCTTAGCAGTAACTATCTCATTTTGTGCTTTTTACTTGTTTTCTCCTTTCTATGCTTTTTTTCCTCCTTGTTTGTTTGGTTTTTGGATTGAGTAGCTTTTCTCATTGTATTTCCTTCCTCTACTAGTTTGGAAAATACATACATGATTTCTAGATTTGTACTCTTTACCTCAGAAATTTTAAGGTGAATATATAATTTACCAAAGTCTACAGCCAAGCAATAATTTTACCCTCCTCCAAAGTTTTATACAGTATTGAATATACCTATCCATATTAACCATTCCTGTGTTCTCTATCTTTCTTACATCTGGGACTTTCTATCTGTGACCACTTTTCTTATCTGTGAGACTATGGTGATGAGAAACTCAGAGACATAATGGTGGAAGTCTGTGACCACTGTTAACCTGACCCTGCCTCAACCAAATCCTCTAAAGACAGATGGCAAGCCACCAGGCTCCATGCGGCCCAGGTGTGCGTGATTGAGATGGAAGTTACTGTAGCTGTAAATACTTAAAACAGTTAATTTTTTAGCTTCCTTCCCCACGTGCTTAATGTATTGCCAAAGAATAGACCATCAAAGTCTGCCTTGCTGCCCTAAACCATTTTTGAAGTTGATACAATAAAATGCCATGTCCATCTATGAAAAAAAAAGGTACTCACCTTTAAAAAAACAACCTGATGTGATAAAAGTTAAAATCATATAGCATTTTATAACCATTAAGTTCTACTATTGTCACACATGACACAGGCAAGTGAATCATGTAAATAAGGTATAAATGAGAGCTAGTAAAATGAGGTTAGTTAAGTTTTAAAGTTTTGATTAAAAATATACAGTATATAACACATAGAGCACAAAAGCCCCTTAACACAAACTAGGTCTCATGTGAAATAGAAAACTGACATATAAATAAGATACTATTTTTACATAAGAATTACTAACTTAGAGGTTGAAACATGAGAAAGTGTGTATTCTCAGCACTTGGACTACAAAAAGGCACTGATTTTGATCTACCTTGTAGCATATAGTGCAACTTCCCCCAAACACTTGATTCTTTTATTCAATAAGAAAAACATGTATCGGGCCTATAGCTATTTTGAGTGAGAAACATTCAAGTAAGTAGGTTTTATTTTATTTGGAATCTGAAAAGTTCTGTAGATGCCTAATTATTTTAATGCAGAGAATAAAATAGGCAGCGCACTTAGGAGCCTCATTTATCATAGGTAACCAGGCACTGGATCCTGCCTGGTGAAAGAATGGTAAGGATCATCTATCTCTGTTTATTAAGTATCTATGGTAGAGAACTGATATCGAAGTACATATAACAGGTTCTCAAGATGGAGCTCTACACAGAACCATTTATAAGTGCCATAAATAATCCAGAAATTCATTCAGTAATAATAAATGCAGAGGGTATCACATGCTTGAAGAATCATTATTAATGGCAGTAAAACCATCTTATTCCATAGAACAGACTGTAAGTCTACAACACATTTGTATGAGTTATGATTTACTGATTTGGAAAGAAGAAAATATAAAAATACACAATTCCTCCTAACAGTGGCAAATCCAGAAATGCATAGCCAACTTGGTGCATGGATTTTAGCAACCAACTCTTACCAAGGGCACTTCTGCTTTTAGGTAAGTAAGCCTCTTATTGACATATATGATGATGGCAGAAGTGGTAGTGGTGGTGCCAGCACCATTTCAGAGCAATTGCTGTTAACTCTGTTAGCATTATACTACAAGTATAAGTAAAAACTCAGGAAAGCGGACAAATCAGCTTTATTTTCATAGCTTTTCCCACTTACACTAAAGCAATTTTGCACATTCTTGAATTTTCAATTATTTTAACATAAAGATGATGTGAACTACATCATGTAAATATAATCATGTCACTCCCTGCTTCAAGATCTTTGGCAATTCCCAATCACTTCCAAAATAACATGCAATCATGGCAATACAAAGTCTTTTTTCTTCATTTGCTTCCTAATTCTCTAGTCAGATTCTCTTCTCTAGCCAGTCATTCATTCCTCCACTCACTCTACAGTTTGATCAAACATGATTTGCAGCACTGTGTGTGTGTGTGTGTGTGTTATGCTTTTGTGCATACTATTCCCGTGTGTGTGTGTGTGTGTGTGTGTTATGCTTTTGTGCATACTATTCCCGTGTGTGTGTGTGTGTGTGTGTGTGTGTTATGCTTTTGTGCATACTATTCCCCTGTCTGGACTATTACTTTTACTTAGATAACCCACCCAGAAGGCAGCCATCCCCTCTATGCAGGTGGGACAGAATATCATATCAGTTACCAAACTATATTATAAAGTTCTGTTTTCCTCTTTTTCTTCCCTAGGACACCACAAGCTCTTTAGGGTAAGATATTGTATCTTTCATCTTCAGAGTCTCACTGTCTAGCACATGAGTATTTCATCATATTTATTTTACAGATAAGCAAACTTAGGCTCAAATAAATTATTTTACCTATTTCTTAGACCAATTAATAGCAGATTTAATATTAGACCCTAAGACTTCTATCCCCCAGTTTAATGCTCTTTCTGTAAATGCACCTAAAGATATTAGATCAGAAGGAATTATGCCATTAATATTTAGAATGTTCAAGGCATACACAGAGCTAAATTGAGTAAAAATAAATGAGTGCTTTAAAAACAAAAGATATAACTTAGTTACGATGGATTTTCAAGGAATAATAGGTGATAAAAAGAAATAGAAAAGTCATATAGAAAAATACTATACTATCTTAAAAATGAGAATTATATGGGAGTTACTCTAGTGACATACCCATTTTTAGGACATGAATAAGAGAAATATAAGTAAATAAATGTATCTATAATCAAGTTATCAAAGTTCAAAATAACTGAACACTTTTTTCATGCATAACAAAATGAGGGGTAAAGTATGTAGCTAAAAATCACATCAGGCCAAGATAATTTATGCAAAGATGATTATTTATGCTAAAGTAAGAGCAAAGTAGGTTTATTTGCTATGTAAGTTACCTTTTATGGAAAAAAAGGAAATACTATTTTAACTTAGATGAAAAATCACCAGTTTGAGTGAACTGAAAAATCAATTTACAAATAAAAATAATATAGAACCAACTTAGATGTATACACTTTTAAATATTCATGAAATATAAGAAAATGAGGCATCAGTACATTTTACTAACTCTTTCAACTTACTTTGGGGCAGAGGGGAGCAGGGCAATAAAATTCTTCTCAGAATTAATCATTTGTTCAATAAGCACTGCTTGTCTGCCATATGCCAGGTGCACTGAGAAGCAATAAAGGGCAGTGACTAAGTGCACAGACTCTAAATCTGGCCAAATGGACTAAAATCCCTGTTCTACTGCTTATTAGCTGTGTGACCTTGGATAAATTAATCTCCCTTTGCCTGTTTCCTCATCTGTTAAGAAGGTCTAAAAATAGTAATAGTATTATTGTGAGAATCAAATGAGCTGATAAATGTAAAGGACTTAGAACAGCACCTGGCATACAACAGATAACATAAATATAGGAGGTGCTATATACCATGCTACTACAACAACAGTTACTAGTACTTACTGGCATGCCAAGATGAGTAAGAAAGTCTCCATTCTAAAGGATACTATAGTTAGGGAGGGAAGATGACATAGGAACAAATCATAATCTGGTAGAATATGAACAAAAATATAAGTGTAAGAGACAGATTCAAAGGTATAACAGAAGATAATTAACTTCCTCTGAAAAATGGCAAAGGGACCAGGGAAAGCATTTTGGAAGAAGTATCTGAGACAAATTCCTGCTCACCTTTGAAAATACACCAGAAAAGTATGGGACAGTGAAAAAGGAAGTGTTATTTCAGGTAGAAAGAACAAAAGTATTTTTAAAGGCATGGAGGAATACCAACTTGTAGATACAGGAATCTATAGTTAAAAAACAGGAGGCAGGAAGTGGTCAGTAGATAAGTGGAAGAAGTAGCAGGGACAGGTTCATAAATGAGGGCCTTGTAGGTCATGCAAGGGATCTCAGTTTTATCCAGTAAGTTAATAAAGATGGAGGGAAGAGATCTAATTGTGAAAGTGATTGAATCAGACCTTATTTTTTTTTACAAGGATAATTTGGCAGCAGAGAAGAGTCTACTATAATAAACAATAGTCAATTGTTAAGAGTCTGGGTGAGAAAGGAGGGTCCCAGAACAGCAGAAATTGAAATGCAGGGGAAAAGACTGATTTGAGAGATATTTAGGATGTAGAACTGATGGGTTTCATAATTATCAGGTTAGGAGACGGAAGGTTAACCCTAGGAATGTAATACATTGGTGGTGGCACTAACAAGATAGTGAATGCAGAAGGACAGCAAGGCTAGTGGGAGATGAAAGGAATTCACTTACTTTGGACGTGTGAAGTTGAAAGTCCTGCAGGATATACAGGTGGAGAAGTTACATAGACAACTGTAAGTACATATCTGGAGCCCAGTCTTCTTCTGGGCAAGGGATGAAGATTTCAAAAACATATGAGACAGTTACAACTAAGAGAGCTGAGTCAGACTTCTAGGTATGGTATGTCGAGTGAGAAGAGAAGCAGCCCTGGGTAACAGCAAAGAGAAAGAGGCTCCATGAGAGAAGAATGGGAAGAGATGAGAAATTAAAAGAAGAGTAATAGTATGGAAGCTAAGAAAGCAAAGTAAGCAAAGCCTTCCAGGAGAGTCAACAATATCAAATACAGGGAATTCAAACAAGGTGAGGACTGAGAAAGGTTCATGGGATTTGGAGGTCACTACAGACCTGGACTACTGTGGTTTCACCTTAACAGCAGGGTGGAGGCCTTATGCAAGGAACTTAGAGACAGTTAAAGAAACTTTCATATCCAAAGGGAGGGATGGATGAAACAGGTGAAACAGGTGAAGGGGACAAAAAGGTACAAGCTTTCAGTTACAACATAAATTAAATGCTGGATAAAAGTACAGCATTGGGAATATAGTCAATAATATTGTAACATCTCTGTATGATGACAGTAACTACGCTTATGGTGGTGAGCATTCAGTAATGTATAACTGTCGAGTGATTATGTATACACCAAAATGAAATCAATACTGTATATCAACTACAATAAACTAAATGAACATACACTACTGAAGGAAAAAATTTTTTAAAGGATAAAATTATATCCCTTGATGAACTCAAAATAAATGGTAGGTTTAAACAAATCCCCAGTGTAAAGATAAAAGCTATGGAATGTGCAAAACAATTGGTATAGTGCTGAACTCACTAAAACTGTAGGAAATAAGAGACCATGAAGATAACATTCACATTGTGCTTAACTGTGGCTACTTTTTTGCACATCTTTCTCTGAAACTTAATCCTTTCTCAAGTATATCTCTGTGAATTAAAAGTGAAAAAATTTGAAAACACTGACTAGGCACAATGTAACTGCTCTCAGTTTAAAAATGTTTGAAACCAAGAAAGTAGGATTTGTGTTCCTTTATAATCTTGAGCTTTCGATCTTAGTTGAGTCCTGAAAAATATTCCTAAAAACTCAAATAGAAATTTTCATATTGAATTTTGATGAGTAAGACTAAGTCTTTCCGTCTTGCAAACTATGCAAGGCCTACACCTCAGCCAGGCTTGTGACTGAACATCAAAATAGGGTACAGACAAAAATTAACCTGGATTGGATAACAGACCTAAAACAGCACAGAAGCCTAAAATTTCCTGGAATGGGCAAAGATTTCTGAAAACACAAAAATCACAAAGTCTAAAAGGATAAAATTATAAATTGGACTTCATCAGAATTTAAAACTTTTGCATTTCAAAGATATCATTAAGAAAATCAAAAGACAAGCCACATAAAGGGAGAAAATATTTTAAATAACCTATATCCATTAAAGAACTTGGGTCCACAATATATAAAGAACTCTTACATCTCATTAATAAAGACAAGCAACCCAATTAAAAACAAATGACTAAAGCAGACAGTTCATTAAAAAAAACCACAAATGGCTAGTAAGTACATCAAAAGATATTCAAATATCATTAGTACCAGTGAAATCCAAATTAAAACCAAAAAGACACTACCACACAACTACTGGGACAGCTAAAATTAAAAACATGGACAAATGTCTGTAAGGAGCAGAGCAACTAGAACTTTCATACATTGTAAAATGCAAAATGTTACAAGCACTTTAGAAACCAGTTTGGCAGTTTCTTACAGAACTATATATGATCCAGCAATTCTACTCCTGGGTATTTATCCAAAAGAAATGTTAAGCATACATCCATACAAAAATTTGTATGTGAATGTTCATAGCAGCTTTATTCTATAGCAAAACCAGAAACAACCCAAATAGTTAAGTCCATTATAGGTGAATGGGTAAACAAATTGTGGTATATTCATGCAATGGAATATTAGTCACTCAGCCTACAACTACTACACTCGCCAATATAAAAGCAATGAACTACTGATACATTCAATAACATGGATTAAATCTTATCAACCTTATGCTGAGGAAAAGAAGGTAGATAAAAGAGTACTTACTTTGTGATTGTTTATGTGAACCTCTAGAAACAGTAAACCTAATCTCTAGTGATCAAAAGAGATCACTGGTTGCTTGAGTCAGAGGTAGGGAAGGTTGACAGAGATGAGGTACAAGGGAACTTTATGCGATGATGCAAAGGTTGTATAGCTTAATTATGGTGGTAGTTACATAGATGTGTAAGTATGTCAAAAATCAAAATGTACATGTGTAATGATATACATAAATTACATACCTCAATAAACTTTATTAAAACATGCACACAAAAAGGGTATCATTTCAACTTTTGTCTTAGGATTGCTTTGATCTATACCATAGGGACATATTATGTCTTTAGAAAACATATAACCATCTTAAATATATTCCAAATGAAATGAATGAAACAGTATGAAAAGCTGAGGACCTCACACTCCTTAGGCTACTCAAATACAGAATATAAAGTTTAGCTTCCTTGAGCTTGGTTTCTTTGTTTTATGTAACAGAGTAACACCAGGGTATTATCCTTGAAATCAACATCAGTATTATACATAAAAGTAATGTGGTAAGTTCTCTCTGACTATAATGCCCCTTAAAAAGAGTCCAAGAGAGCCTTTCTCAAACTGAAGGACATATCAAAAATAGCATTAAGATACTATTCTATTACTGATTTAACAAACAGCCTTGTCCTTAAGGCTAGAACAACTAAGCATTGTTTAGGATCAAAGCTACAGAAACAATGAACAAATTTTATAACAACATCCTTTTAGATGGTAGTTTTATAGTTAATATCCAACAAGACATTATGAAATTGTTAGCTGATACAAAATGTATTTACAACAAATAAACTTAATCTAATAAGTAAATTTTAAAAAGAACGTATACTGAATGCTAAAACATGTACTAGGCACAGTGCTTCATACATCTCATTTAACCTAACAATAAGGCTATCATCCCCTTTTTATATATATGGGGAAATTCAAGCATTGAAAAATTAAGTAACTCGGCCACAGTGACTCAGCTAGTAAATTACTGGATAACCCAAACTTTTAACCAGTATGTTTGCTCCTCTTAAGAAAGAATTGCTATATTCAAAGGTGAACTTCAGATGCATTAAAGACCTAAATATGAAAGGTAAAACTACAAAACTATTAGAAGAAAATCTAGGAAAATATCTTTGCAGTTTATGGATCAAGAAAGATGTCTTACTGGCCACAAACTAAAAAATTTGATAGATTTAAGTACATTAAAATTAAGGATTTCTGTACCATAATAAGTCAACTTAATAAATGATACATTAGGGAAATGTTTAGCATGTCTTAAACCACCAGGGGACTGCTCTCCCAAATACACAAGGAATTCTGGGAAACAGACAAGTCAAAACCCAACCAAAAGGAAGGGCAAAGGGTATAACAGATCAGATAATGAAAACAGAAACCCAAATGGCTAACAGGGATATGAAGAAATGATCGACCTCCCTCATCAACAGAGAAAAACATATTACAGCCACCATGAAATATTATTTAACAACAACAGTTAAATGAGTAAAATGTAGGATGCTGCACCATAGCAAAAGCTGGCAAAATGTAAGAAAGTACAATTTTTATACCTTGTTGGTGAGGGTAAAAATTGGCATACCCTTTTTAGATATAATCTGGCAGAACTTAGATTGAACATGATATTTAACTTTAACCTATAACAGCAAATCATGCCCGCATATATATCCCCAGAAAAACTCTTCCACAGCCATTAGCAACAGCTAGAAAGATGTTTACTACAGAACTATTTGTACCCAAAAGTGGGAGTCAACCTGTACATCTATCATTAAAGGAACTCATAAGTAATGTGTGCTAGAGCAAATCATGCAATATTGCACAGTTAGAAGCAATGAACTAGATGTACATACATGAACAGATCTCAAAGAACGCTGAGTGAATGAACTAAAATACATAGCAAAAAAGCAGTTATGTAGATGCAAAACACAAAAGAACTACACAATTTTACAAGGATAGAGATGTAACCAAGAATATTTATAAAATACGTTAGATTGGGTACAAGTGAGGTTTGGGAAAGGATAGCGTGTATGGTGTTAAGAACAGGAATAAAAAGGAAAAATTGTAATCCAAATTAAGAAGACTGTGCTTCTAAGCAATATTCTATGCAACTCTAATGTTTTGTTACAGTCACATCAACTATTAAATTTGGTAAGATTTATGCAAGTGGTTAGAAACCCTTTTATCTGAGATGACTGAGCATTCTACACATCTTGGTCTTAACTACGATAAATTTGAAAATTCATGGCATCTAGTTCTCAGTTGTTACAAATGGTCTAATAAAAGGAACCTGAGCTCCGAACCTGAAAACTATAACCTGGTCCAAGCTAACTAGTACTAGCACCTTAGCAGTCATTTTATCTCTTTAATCTGTTTTCTTATCTGTAGAAATGGACTTGGATTATTCTCCAAATCCTTCCAAAATTATTTCATTAATTTCTTAATTAGAATTTATTCATATGTAACTATGTTCTCTCCTCCAACTCTCCCCCCAACAAAAAAAGCAAAAAACCAGAGTATCAATCTAAGAGGGCTAGAAAAAAGATGTAGCAACCGGAGTGAATAGCAACTTAGTTTTTCAATAGAAAGGAAAAAAACATTAAAGAGATACAGTGATTTGTATAGCCTTTTCAAGTATCTAAGGCGAGTAAGGTTATCTTGAGCCCAAGTTCAGACAATCTATTCTTTGAAGAGTATCAGTGTATGTTGTCCCACATGTCACTATTACCCCTTCTTAAAACCACGTTAAAGCCTCTTGTGGATTTTCTACTTGAAGATCCTAAATTTCAGCTTATCTGTATCAGTTTTCAGATAAAAAAAAAACCTCTGAAGAGCCTTCCATATTAAAAATATAAGATTCCAAAAGAACGATGAAATTTTAATCAATAAACTAGCCACACTCTGAGCATTTAACAAAAACCAAACATTCAATTAGAATGTGGATCGAATGGATATAAAGATCTCAAAGATTAGGAAAATTAGAATATATTGTGGGTTGATGACCATGAATAGTAACTGAGGTATCTAAACAACAATGGTGCCACATTTTATAAATAGAAAATTGATATGGGATTATTTAAGATACCTAAAAACCAAAACTGGAATATTTAAAATATCTAAAAATTTGAAATTAAAATACTTTAAGAAGAAAATAGAGATCTTGCTATATTCTTAGAACACGGCAGTAAACATGAGAAATTGACCTAATCCCCACATTTATCTTCCATTCACATTTAATTTTAAATATGGATGGGGAGGGAGGGGAAGGGGAGAGGGAATTAAGAGGTCACAAACCATCTGTTGCTAATAATTCCAGCACACATGTAGTTGGTACTGCAAAACAGATGATAACACTTTTCCCAGGCTGCCATACTCTAAGGTCTTCTACTAACAGCTACATGGAGTTTATAACTTAAACTCCATGCCTCAAGTCTCAATAAATATACAAAGTGGATTATGAGGAGAAATGTATATATGGACAGATAAATGAAACTCCAATGATTATAGAGGACATGTATTAAATAACAAGAAGATGTTTTAGTAAATGAGATAAACTAGTTTAAGAGAATAAAAAAATAAGAATCTAATAATATTTCAAAGCTAAAATACAGTTATAGACTTGAACTTGGCTTTTTCTGCTCTACCTTTGGAGTTTTTCAACTAAACTACACCTAAACGATACACTCCAAAATATGTTTTAACTATGTTAATGAAGTGAGTTCTAAATATTAAACAATTTTCTTTTCTGAAAACAATCTTAAGGCAAATTTTATTTATTAGAGAGCATTTTGCTATTTAAGTAGTAATAGCATGTTGCCATATTTTCAAGCAAATTAGTTTCAGGTTAACAAACAGCATTACTTACCTTCATCAAGATTAAAATCTAGATATGCTCACACCATACTGAAATTTTTTATTTGTTAAAATTGATGTCCCAATAAAGCTTCCTTTATGTATACAATTCTCAAAACACTGTCCCACCCAAAGGAAAGATTATTTCTAATAGCAATGCCTGTATAATTGGTCAGATTTAACTTTAACTGGGGTTGCTAAAAAACTTTTTTTACTCTGTGTATATCCATTTATTTTCTTTAACTTGTAGAAACTTACAGGCTTTTTAAAAATGTTTTAAAAAACCATTTTGTATTTCCTAATCAGAGCACTTTTCCAGTTAAAAATTTAAAAAAATTTTTTCAACTTTGAACTTTTTATTTTAGCTTTTATCTTGATTAGAAATAAACACACATTTTCCCATAAAATAGTGATCATGCTGCAAAGCTTAAAAAACCTTTTTTTTCATACTAAATACTATTTCTACAATTCCATCAAGTTCTCTAACCTCTCACTGCACTCCTGCATACTAATATGTATCTTCTTCCAACATGTATCGTATGATTTTTTTCTTTACTGCAATTCAGTACAGGTAGCTAAGAGTAGCTGACAGTATAATTCCACATGATACTGCATCTGTGTTTACATCTGGCTCTAATCACATACTTAGAAGTGATTTATAGAAGGGAAAGAAAAAAGGGGGAAAAACAAAATAAAAACACCTATGAGAAATGATTGCTGTTATTTTAAAAATAGTCCCAACTTCTTGATAGAACTTTCTCACCACATGCTTCAAAGCTACTAGAACTGCAAACATATGGTATGGCATTAAAAAATGCTAGATACTAGAGAAAGAAAGAAAAAGGTATTAACCAAACATCTCATATGCTTTCGCCTAAGGGTCATCTTGACAAATGAACGATGCTTTCAATTATAAGATACTTTAAATTTTGCTCCATGTTACAATTATGTATGTTATGGCTTTGTGGTAAAGTTCCTCAGTTTCTTAAAAAAGTTCCCTAAAACGGTGGTTTTTTGTTTTTTGTTTTTTTTTTACCATTTTACTGGTAACTTATTTACTACTCCCAGCTCTAAAAATTAGGAGAAAACCAAATTCAAGAAACATTGGTCAGGAAGCATAAAACTGTATTTACGCAGACATGCAATGCACATACATGCTCACTCTTGAAGAGCCATGATACCCCCCAAATGATAAATTCACAGGCTTACTTGATAATTCAGGTAATTTCAACTTTAATTCAAGATAAACAGTATTACTATTACATTATGGCATTAGTGGTGTACACACAGAAACACCATTAAAAATAACTACAGAAATAAATACCTCTAACATTTGACCTAATGAAATACTTCCTTTAGGAATGTATTAATACATGCAGTTATATTAATGCAATTATGTGAACATAAATCAAAAAGCATAACTAAATACAGTAAGTCTTGTGCAATTATTTATAAGTGAAAGTTATAATACCGATTTACATGGTTTGAAAAGTGAGAATTCTTTGAATGCAAGCATTTGATAAAAATCAAACTATGGAGACTTTTAGAACACTGCATTTAAAACCCCAAAACAAACTTATGTTCCTTAATTTATAATTGGTAAATTTAAAATTATACACTACCTGATTCTGATTCTTAAAGTAGAAGGGAAGGAAAAGATAAAAATCTAAAAATCACTAATATCTGAGGGACTGCTCGTTAAGCAGTTGTCTGCCAACCCATGTTTGTCTACAAGTTATAGGAAAACAATTACACAATACTATTAATCAATTAATTGCAATTTTCTTACCATATTTAACCTTTTAATGTGTAAAAATGTTTCTTCAGGGTTCTTACTATGAATAAAAAGGTTAAATAGTATGCTAAGTATGCAAAAAAATATATGGGCCAATCATTACATATTCTTCTACAAACCTAGCAATATAAAACTTTTTTTTTTTACAGCATTAATACATCTGGTCTAAAGCAAGACTAAAGTGATAGCAATCTCAATTTCAGGACATAAAAAGCTCAAATTTATAAAAATGGCCAAGCTAAAACATTCCTACTTCTTTTCAGTCTTAGTAGACTAGAAAATGCATAAGCCTAATTTACCCAGGGCTAGTTTACATAACACTAAGGCAATTACACCAAAGGTCCCTATCCATGCAGAGGTCCCAATCAACAGGAGATAGGGACTTATGGTACTACTGCTACTACTACTACTACTACACGAAACATCACTTTTGTTAGCATCCTCTACTGGTGGTTTCCAAAGACAGCAAGTAGAAATGGTTCAAATAACAGAAAAATAGGTACCTGCTATTCCATCTAAAGTGAATTATTCAGATTGTCGTCATTAGTAGCTAGAATATATTTCTAAAAAAAAAAGGGTACGAAAACCACACATAGAGTATAAGTGGAAAATGAGAAGACAAATTTTTAAAATACAACAAACAAAGCATTACATTATAAATGGCAAAAATCGATTTAAGCAATTGGAATACCACTCCTTTGTAGTTGACAAACATCATTACCATAAAGTTACTACATAAGGTTTGATGCTCTGGCCAAACCATGCTCAGTTGGTTTACCCCTGTCAAGTTACATCACTTGATTCTCCCATTAATATCCTACGCTGCAGATATATTCCAGAAAGAAAATTAAAATGTTTTAGTGGAGGCTTAAACAGCAAAATCTGCATACCTTATTTTAAAATGAACAAAAATTATTTACATATAAATAATAGCATACTCTATGACTATTTCTCACTGTATATATATCTTTTACCCTGTCATTCAGAAGATTTAAGAGCTAACATTTTTCCCAAGCAATTCTCTTCCATAAACAACTCCAACTTAAATATGATTGCGTTGCTAAGAAATATTAACCAGCACCTACCCAAAGGTTTCCTAACACGATGGCATATAACCATTTTAAATTCACAGATTATAAGGCTTAATCTCAAAACAGCATGGCTGTAATCATCAGCACTAGATGAAATGCATTTGAGAACAAAAAAATACAAGCATGAGCCGAAAGTGATGAAAATGGAAGGTACCTGTAGTAGTACAGTGCTATCTTAAACACCTTTTGTTTTCCGAGAGTAATGCATACTGCAGACAAGACATTTTGTGCTAAACAGCCCCAAATCTGTTTTTCTAATATTAAACACAAAGGAAAAATACTGACAACAAGCGTGGTAAATAAATCCCTCCCTCGAGAATGAAAGCAGCAGACAGGAGGGGGCTGACATACATGCAGGAGAAAACTAAACACCATCTTTTTTCTACCTGCACAAGTTGCCATTTGCTGCAGCGATCGAGAACCTCTTTTTCCTGTTGACTTCAAGTATCTTTCAGGATAGCTTTTTTTCCCTTAAGTCATCTGTTGATATGCCTTATGGGTGTAATGTTCATATCACAGGATCTTTAGAAGAAAAATCCATTCTTTCCTGTTCAGGTAAACATGTTTACAGCAGCTGCACAGACGCTGGGTGGTTCAGACTCACATGTCACACACATGTCGTCAGCAACAAGAAAAGCCCCTTTTTCTGGTGATGAACATTTTAAATAAGGTAAAGAGCCAACAGCCCTCGCTGAACCAACTTACCTTTCACAAGCCACATCAGCAACAGCGGCTGTAGCTCAATATAGAACACACAGTATTTGACGCTAAAACAGGAAATTAAATTGCAATGGCCTGTGCGCTGCTCTTTGCTGTAACGAGTCATCTCTCCACAATGAGGATACCAAATATTAGTTATCGGTCCTAACAAACGTCTTTAAAAAGCGAATGTTTATTAGAATAACTAAAAACCATTCATGAAAGCAGTGATTTCAGTGTCAGCCCAATATATAATACATGTTTACGATTGGAAGGAAACATCATGAAACAGCTTAAAATCTTGGTATCTGCTTCTAGACAGGAAATCCCACACAAAATCTAAAATTGCCAGGAAAGGTTACAAAACCTCGCGTTTCGCATCCCAGAGGGGAAGGAGAAAGGGAGCAAGGGAGCCGGGGAGGTGGGGGTGGGGCGGGGCGGGGAAGCGCCAGAGAGTTTGCACTCAAACACACATTTCCTCATTTTTCTGGAAGGTACAGCGATCCCATTATAGGCGCATTTATTGCCCTACTCCTAAAACTCGTTTTAAAAATAACGCAGGAGCCCAAAGGAGTCCCTTGGTCCGAAACGTACGCGTAATTCCTTATATAGTCTGGGCTGCAGCCCGCAGCAGGGCCGTTGCCGCCCATTATTATACAAACAGGTACCCGGCCGCCGGTGGGAGACCTCGCCTGTGCCTGCCGCCCCCGGGCGGACAAGTCTTGCTTCTCTCACCACAGAAACTGTCCAGACAATAACAATCAGCAGACATTTCACTGCTGAACAGGAGGGAGAGAGAGCACAGAATCGCCCCGAGATACGCAGAAATGCAAGCAACTTACAATGTCTTTCCAAACTGGAAAAGGCGACTGTGCAACCACCACCACATGTTCGGGTCTGCCGCTCTCTCGCTGTCTCTCCCCCCCGTTATTCACTATTATTTTTAACTCTCACGCACGGCAGGGAAGTGTGTGTTTCCCCGGCACATGGACACAAATCAATAAACACTGCAGCTGCAGCGCACCCGCGCGTCCGTGGGTCTGTCCGCCCCCTCCCCCACCCGCCTTCCACCCGAGACCCAGCGCGCCACCCAAGCTCCATTACCCGGCTTCAGCGCTCCGCGCGTCCGGCCCAGGTAACAACTTCCCCAAAAACCGAAAAGAGAAAAAAAAGATAGGCGTCCGCACAGAGCCCCATCCTGGCGCGGAGAAGCAGCCTTCCCCGGGGAGGGGATCTGTCTGTGGTGCTTCCCCGACTCTGAGACCAGGTAACAACTCCACAAACGCACGCGCCGCCCAGCTCGCCGCCAGCTCCAGGTCTCCCGCGGCGGCAAGTAGGTGCCCGCTCAAGCCCGGAGTCCCCGGCCGCCCCGCCAGCTCTCCACGGAACATGGACGGCATTCCCAGGGCTCGCCTCACCGTCCCCAGCCCCGGGACCCAGGAGAAGGGAGGGGAGCCGCTGAAGGCCCCGCGCTTCCGTCCTGCTGCCCCCCATTCCGCGGGCGCGCCTCGCTGGCGGGTCATAACTTCATCGCCGCCGGCCCAGCCCGGTCCGCCCGCGGCGCGCTCCGCCAGGACCCGCGCAGACGCGCGCACGGACGGCACGCAGCCCGCAGCCGCCGCCGCCGCCTCCGGCCGCCTGGCCCGGCCCAAGCCGCGGGGCCCGAGCGACAGCGACCGCCCCGGCCGGGGCCGCGGCGCGCGGAAGGCACTTTGCAGGGTCAGCGCGGGGCACAAGTTACTTCCCCGGCTCCCGGGGGCCTCCGCGCTGAAGGAGGATAACACGGAGGGGGATGAGGGGGGGAGGCGCCGAGGGGCAGGCGAGTGGGGAAAAGTGCGAAAGAAGCAACAGCCGCTCCACCCAGGACCAGAAAAGTGGCCGGCCGCCTCCCGGCCGCCCGCCCAGCACCGGGGATGCGGCGGCGGCGGCGGCGGCTAACGGTCCACGGAGGCGGCAGGGGCGGCAGGAGCCGCTAGGCGGAGAGACCAGGTAAGAGACATAACGGTTCAGGGAGAGCGGGCGGCCGCGGCGCGGCTCCGGCAGCGGCGGCAGCGGAGGGGGGCAGAGAGCACTACTTTCTACTTTCCCACTCCACTTGGCCCGTCCCTGCTCCGGCCGCCCCCAGCCCGGCTCGCCCCCCTCACCCCCGGGGCGCCCCGGCTGCCCGTCTCCCCCTGACTCCGCCGCTCCCCGGTCCCCTACGCCACTCACCGTTATTGCGCCGCGGGTTCGCCTGCTTTCTGCGCTTACACCTGGGGCCATCCGCCATGATCCTCTCGCTTGTGTCTAAATGCTCGAGTCACCTCCTCCCCCTCCCTCCCTCTTCCCCCCCACCCCTCCGCCTCCACCCCTTCCCCCTCCCCACCGCACCTGGTTTACGACACTCGCGGCTTTACGACATCACCTTCCTTACACCTAGAGCCGTTTGCTCTACGGCCGGAACCTTGTTGCTAGGGAGAGGACGGTTTGCGGCAACCGTAGAAGCAGCTGAGTTTGAATCGAGGGGAGAGGAAAAAGTATCCGTCAGGTGTCGCGGGGTGGGGAAGGAGACAGTTGGGAAACTGTGGGTACGAGGTCAGAAAGGCGACCGGCAGCGGGATGGAGAAAGGTAAAGTAGGAGGCTCCGCGTTCCGCCTCTCAGCTGGCCACACCCGCTAGCCGGGGGCGCGTAGGGGTCCGGCTAACTCTCCTCAGGACCCTGTGCCCGAGAGCTGCCCCCTCGAGGGATACGAGCAACCTGTCCTCCTTTCTCGGCAACGTTGGACTCCGCTCCCACGCATCAATTGGCGGCTCGGCGTGCCCTGGGCTGCCCTGGGAGTTCCTGCTTAGAGGAAGAGCAGGTTCGGGGAACGGCGATTTGGAAGCTCGGCCTCTGAGGGAGGATACGCGGTCTCACGAGAGGCTACCTGCAGTTCAGACTACCTTCCCTTACGCGGACCCACAGTTTCCCCCCGAGCGAACTGGAATGGGAAGTGATTTCAATTAGCCAGAACCTCATCTGGACCGTAGGAGAGGCGAGAAGTTCCGCATGCGAGCAAAGTCAGTGGTGTAGCCGAATGAGTAATACCCACACGGTCCCTGTCTCACTTCCTCATTCCGCACCCGGCTCTCACCTGCTGTCACCTCGGTCCCCGCGGACCAGTCTTCCTGCCCTGTGCCCTCCTCCGGCCTTCCGCCTAGAGTAGACCGACCAGGTCGTAGGCGTCAGGACTTACACTTAAGGTATTATTAACAGGCCATGGTTTACTACCTAAATGGACAGTTAGCGCTGCTGTGGGACCTTAAGAGAAGAAACAAGGGCTGACGACTGAGGTCTTTGAAATTGATAGACTGCTGATCGTATCTCAAGTCCTTGACTTTGTATAAGTTTGGGGATCTCTGAAAGAATATATAGCTAATACCGCAAAAACCAGTAGGTCAGGTCTTCACTATTCAGTAGATTTAGCTTTCCGCCACTCCCAGCCCACCCCTATGAGGGAATGACTTTGGGACCAACTTTATGGAATAGATGAGCTGGGTTGTATTTCAAGTAATATAGCTTAAAATTAACAATGTAAGTGGTATTGGTAGAGAAATTGAGAAAACGGAAACGTGACATCTGGAGTATTAGAAATAGCATAATAGTCTCCCAACATAGCACTGTCACGTAGGTACTCAATGCATTTGTGCCTGTAATTTTTTGCCATACCTAAGGCACGATTCTTTATTATGTTAAAATCACCTTTTAAACACCTTCCAGAATTTTAGCAGATTCACTAATATCTTCAAACCTTCCAACTGAAGTAGATTTACAGCTGAAGTCTGGTAATTGATAATTTGAAAGTTTAATTCCTAGTATAGATGAAAATTTCCTCTCCCACATTTGCTTTGGTATTTTGAGAAGTGAATGCATTATTTATTGGTGCATGAAGTGGGACTGTAAATATTCTTTTCTATACATTATGTCTGTATACTCTCATCAATGCCAAAACTGGAATCATTATTCTTAATGGTCATTTTAAGTGCAGGCAGATCTCATTTACCTCACTACCTTGTTAACTGAATGTGTGCATGTCAGAACCAGAATGGTGTCCATGCTTTGCTTAGTTCAAGTGGTAGTTTTTCCTACCCTCTTAAGGGCTGTGTAATGTTCTTCATCTGCCTTCTGAATCAGGTTATAGACTTCATCCTGGGCCAGAGATTCCCAAACCCACCACTTTTTTACAGCTGCTCTTAACTTCCAGTCAGAAAGGAAAAAATATAACTGTAGCACACACATTTCCCTGCACTTAAACTTAGGAAGAATCACACATGCTGTTTTCTCTTCCTAAAGGGCCTGCCCTGTACCTACCTACTAAGCTTCCTTTGGTGTTGAAAACAGCTTGTGGGTTCCACAACACCAAGTAGATAATACATTATTTTACAAAACTGAAATCTAAGCAGACAAAAATAATCGTTTATTGAAATTACGGTTGCTTTATCTAAATTTATAGGGGAAAATGTACATGGGTAGAATATTTTGAATACTGAGTTTTTTCTATAAATTTTTCATAAACCCCTTGCACGTGCTGTTTGCTTTCCATAGATGATTCATCCATAAGTTAGGATAAACTTTGACATAAAATTATTTTAAGTTTAAAATACAGATATTTCATGATGTTCCACATTGAGCGTATGATTTCCATGTACCTCACTTCTTGAACACATTTAAGAAGTACGACTTAAAATAATGGTTCTATAATCTTCATCAAAATACAAAGTTGGTTACGTCCATGAAAGGATAACATATTGCATTAACTAATTGTATTAACATTTAATCTTAGAGCCTTAAAGGAAAAAATAAATATGCATGTTACCCATCAAAGTCCAGGATTTGGAATTCCTCTAAAGTTGCTCCTCAATCTTTGGCTCAGTGGTGACTCTGGATATGTGATTCACAGTGAGACGTGAGAACAGTGATCATTTCACTGCTACAGTTTTACCACCTTCTCCATCACTGAGTCAGGAAGGAAACATGACTACTGGGTGGTGCGGAATGGAACCCGCAGCTGTCTTCAGGACCCACACCAGCTTTTCTAATAAAGCCTCCCAGAAGGGACAAATGTTTTCCCCCAAACATCCATGTGATTTTATTATATTTAGCAGCACAAAATGGTTTATCTCTCTCAGGAATAAGGCTCCTAGTTTTAATGTAAGTCAATGAAATGTTAATGCATATAGCTTATTATTTTGGGGCCGGATTTTTAAGAACGTGTATAACATAGATATAAGTGGAAACAAATGTAGAAAGAGATGTTTAAAGGATGTTAACAAATATCCAAAAAGTGAAACTGATCTATTCCATAAAGTCACAGTTACTGAAATGATTGTTTTCAAAGGCTACCTCCACAGGTAAGAGATAATAGTTTCTATTGTTGATACTGCTTATGAACATGAGTAGCATTTGTTTTCATACTTAACAACTTTTGGTAGATAATTTGTACTAGAGAGAACAGCATGCATATTTTGGGTTTGAGTAAATTTTAAGTTTTTACCATGATAATTGTAGGTCTGATATCCAGTTTTTACTGCTATTTTTTCCCTCTTTGTCTCCATGTATTTCTTTTCTCCTGCATCCTGACTCTTTAAGTAGCTGACTGATCCTGCTACAGGTATAGTTATATCTTTGACCTACAGTACTGGCCTTCTGTGTTCCACAGATCCTCACTTACCATCATTGCCACTGTTCAATTTCTGGAGTAAATGCATTTGAAGTATTTTCAGTCAATAGCAGGTTTTACATACCCCGCCTTATGTTGAACTCTTTGAAAAAGTTGATAACAAGGAACATCCTGTGTTCAACCTTAATATCCCTGGTCAGACCTCTTTTCTTCCACTCAGCACTCCATATTTCTTTGTTTGCTCTCTTTACCCCACTTACACACATAGAGCACACACTGTGCCACTCTCAACTGTTTTACCTTTTAATCCTTCTCTTCCTCCATCTTTATTTGTCCTAGGTCTAACACAGATCTATTTGGATTAATTCCCTGTTTCTCTTTGTTCAAGGTTTTTTGAATCATCCCAAGTCTATAAAATGCTTTGCTTTTTCATATTGTGCTGGCTATTCCCTGTCCCTTAAAGTCCATTCTTCACCTCTCTGCTCTGAGAGTCTGATTTCTATGGACCAAATCACCCAGGCTCCTTTGCCCTCTGGTTTTTATTTGGCTTCAGCTAATTTGGAAGCATTGGCAAATGAAGGAAAGAGAGAGAGGTCAGGATATTTATTTCACCTTCTCTCACACCCCCTCCTGCCTGTCTACGACTTTTGGCAGTAGCTTCATTCCTCTACCTAAGGCTGTGGTTCTAGTTAGACATCCCTGTCCCATCGCTCCAAGTTTTGGCAAGTTCCAGAAACTGTTTCTTTCTTTGGTCCCTTCAGGCTTAGAGATGGTGATAGTTTCATCCTGTTTTGAGTCCTTGGGTACCTTTTCCCTTATCGATTCCCCTAAAGCCTGCCCACATCTCTGTAAATAATCTCTTCGTCAAACTCTTCAGTTTGCCCTTTGAGTGCACCATCTGTTTTCTGCCAGGCTTCAGAGTAAATAAAAAGTATTTTTAACCTATTTCTTACCAACTAAGAATTCTGTTTCCATTAAATACAACACTAAAGCTTGAATGTGATATAAATATCTTAATGTCATCCATTGACCAAGTATGTATTCATATTCTAATGTGTGTACATGTAAAATCTGGCAGATACTTTGAAAACCTATTATATAATAATTATTCAATAACTCTTTGTAGAATAAAGGCCCCTGCCCTAATTGATCTGGTATTTAGGAAAGACTACTTTTATATCCTTAAAACAATGAGAGGGAAAAATATCACATGACTACAGTATTAAAGTAGATAGCTGTTTGTCTCCAGTATGTTTTTTCCTCCTCTTACTAATAGAACCCTCCACTCTTGTCATAAGGCTGCTTGAATGGCCCATGCACGTGCCTAGGTGCTACTGGAATACTCAGTTCTGGCCAGTGAAATAGAAGTGGAAGTGGTGTATGCAACGTTGAAGTAATTCAAAAGTCACTGAAAAATTCTTTCTCTTCTTATTGCTGGTTGGAATCGGACCTGCTGGTTAGAGCTCTTCAAGATTAAAAAAGCCAAAGCAACAAGATTGAAGGAACCTGAGTCCTTGACGCTGTGGAATACCATAACCAGCCCTGGGTTTCCTACCTCCGGATCTCTTCTAAAGGGAGAAATAAACTTACATCTACTTTAAGCCACCATTATCTTAGGTTTTCTATAATACGCAGCCAGAGTTAATCCTGTTTGATATAGGCATGTGTATTAGTTTCCTATTGCTGCTGTAAAAAATTACCACAAACTTAGTGGCTTAAAATAACACAAATATATTATCTTAACAGCTCTGGAAGTTAGAGGTCCAAAATGGATCTCACCAGGCCCAAATCAAGGTTTTGGTAGGATTGGGTTCCCTCTAGCAGGCGCTAGGGAGGATCTTTTCTAGCTTCTAAAGGCCTCCCACCTTGGTTTGTGGCCCTCTTCCTCCATCTTCAAAGCTACCAGCATTAGGCAGAGTCCTCCTCATTTTGCCAGCTCACTAGTTCTATTTCTGCCTCCCTCTTCCATTTATAAGGCCTTTGTGATTAAATTAAAACCAGATAATTCAGGGTATCTCTCCATTTCAGGATCAGCTGATTGGCAAGCTTAATTCTTCCTGTAATCTGAATTCCCATTTGACACATAACAACATATTCTAGGTTCCTGTAATCAGGCCTTAAACATCTTTGGGAGCTGCTATCCTGACTACCAAAGTATACAGGATTTAAGTTTCATGGTTGAGAAGTATATTTTTATTGATTAATTTGTTCATCTTTAATTTACAAGCAACTTTACAGCATTATGATAATTGGTCATTTTTATGTAATGTTAGTATTGTGCCACAGGGAACTTTTAATTATTATTTATTGGCTCATTTATTCAACTAAGATTCTCAGCATATTCTGTGTGGCAGATGCTGTATGGGACTATAAATGCTTAATACAGTCCCTGGCCTCAAGAAGCTTACAGGTTTGTGGAAGAAATAGATTAACAAAGAAGCTGTTAGACAAATGTCCAGGAGATGCAGTGTACATGGTACATGGGAGAGACATCTAAACTAACCTGGAGTCTAGCAAGTCTTTCTTGGAGAACTGATGGAATTTGTTGGGAGAACCAGGCAAGACAGAAGTCACAGTGTAGGCAAAACTCCCCAGATGAAAGTACAGTGATTTTTGGGGGCAAATCCAATAGAATGAAAACATTGAATAAATATAATTTATTCCAGATGAGACTGTAGTGGTAGGTAAGGAGGAACGAGATATGAATACACTGAGGATTGGGGACCTTATATAAGCAATTGTAATCCATGAAAGGATTTTTAAAAAGTCAAGAGTATCCACATTGCACAAGATGTTAGTGTTCTAGCGCATGGAGAGAAAAAGCAGAAAAGCAAGCATTGAGAGAACTTAATTTTTTAATTTTGAATAATCACTTAGCAAGGAACAACCCAGCAAGGAAAAGCAAGATGTGACTATGCAAATGAAGCACAGGTGAAGAATAACATTTCCAGATTATATCAACAAGTAGTGTAATACTATTATTAAAACTTAAGCAGTATAAAAAAGCACAATATTTCCAATGTTTTCAATAGTAATGAAATTGTTTCAACTTATATACATTCTTGTAGTGGTCTTTCCAGGTGCTAATGCTTCCTCAGTACATGGCAGACCATCAAAATTATATGATAAATGAATGAAGATAAGGAGTCTTCAATGTATCTTTTTTCTCCACTATTTTTTCCACTGTTGTGTTTACTACAGCCTAAGTCACAAAAGCTAGCAGCATCTCCTCTCAGATTCTGCTGTCTTCCAGATTACTTTACATATTTCCGAGAAGGCAGATTAGTTTTATTTCTTTGGATTTCAGATTATCTCAGAACTTTTCCAGTTGTATCAGAATTCTTGGGAATTAGATAACCAGCCCCACTTAGCTAGTTATTCCCTCCCATACTTCAGAACACCTTGTATGTACCACTGTTGTAGCACTTACCACTTTTACTTTATGTGTTACATAAGTAACACTCCTCGCTTCATCTGAGCTTTTCATCTTTGCATTTCTGTTACCAAAAGCAATGCCTGCTTCATGGGAAGGCATACTCAAAAATTACGGAAAACAGTGAAAGTTCATTGCCGTTCTTGAATCATTCTGGAGAGATTTCATGAAGAGCAAATGAGATATTGTATGTGAAGTGTTTTACATGGTGCCTGGCACATTTGGAAGACAGTAAATGATAGGTAACACAACAAAGGTAAATTCTAAGTAAAGATCAGAGTCAGATATTAGGAGCTAATCCACTAGAATTTCTCCACAGTGCCTTTCTGCTCAGCTAAAAGATAATTTTTATCCCTGAAATTATCACTCAGGCATAGGTCGAATCATTCTAATTACAGGGCAAAGAAAAGAGATGATACTAACATATTGTTTGTTTAACATTAGTTGGGATATTTCTTATAGTCTCGAAATACTGTTGGCTTATGTCAGCTTATACTATCTCAGGAATTGTCTGCACAATAAATAAATATACTATCCTAGGATAAATAACAGTATTTGCAATGCAATTAGATGACATGTTAAAGATTATGGAAGAAATATAAAAACTATCAACTATTTCTTGGGTTGTTTTTAACAGACACCAATTCAAACAGGCCCAAGCAAAAAAGATAGGAATTTATAATAAGGGTGTGTGTGTGTGTGTGTGTGTGTGTGTTTGAATAAAATGCCGGAGTAGGAGAGGAGGTTGTGTGTGTGTGTATTTGAATAAAATGAGTAGGGGAGTGGATAGCTCTCACAAGTGAGGAGTTGGACTGCCTTTAGATATATAGGCAGGGCCTCTCCTTACTTTGCATCTCTCTCTGCTTCTGTTTTATTTTCTTTCAGGACTTAACTGTTGTGCATGAAAGTGGTATCAACTCAGAGGAGGTATGAGGAGACACTTCGATGTGTCCACTCTAACATTACATAGCACTTAGAGTGAAAACAGCCCTATTCCTGCTCTAACACAAGTGTCATTCAATCTTCTTTCACGTGTATGTTTATATAGTTATAAAAATGCCTAAGTTTTTCCATTTGTGTATGAGAACTACATAACATTTAGTATTAGGCTGTTTTCACATAACATTATCACACACATTTTCTATACATGACCATAACCTTTATACTCGAATTTTTTTTAGCTTGACTATATACTCCTCAAATTGTTATGCTATGATTTACTAAACCAGTTACATATTGCTGAACATTTAAATTCCAGTTTTTGTTTTGTGAAGAATGAACACTATTGTTATATAGTTTGTTTTTTATCATTTTCTGGGGAAATATTCTCAAAACTGGAATCATTTAGTCCATGGGAATGAAAATGCTTGTATCTTTTAAAAATATTGTATTGTCTGCTTGCTTTTGAAAAGGATTGTGCCAGTATATGATACTACTAAAAATATATGACTGTCTCACCATCATTAGACATTTTTGAATATTACTAGCTTATTCACACTGATTAGAAACATATGACTCACACAATGTTGTAGAATATGTAAATAGAAAAACACTTATAATGAAACATATATAAACATATATAAATATGTTTATGAAAACATATAAATATGAAATAAATTCCATACTGAACTAAACCAATAATCATTCTAGTTTTGGATTTTGAGACTACTAAAGCCTTTTCATGTCTGGTATTACAAAAATAAAATTGTGTGTGTGTGTATACATTTCTTTATTTAAAATTTCCTTATTAGTGAACAGTTTGTATTTCATTTAGATTCTAATAAGTTTATCACTGGAGTTTTTTGAATAAACATCTAATAACAGTATTTAGCATTTTTGTAAGCTTCAAGTTCTTGCTTGCTCTTGTAAAATAATCAGTTAACTGCAAGGATCCCTTTTATATGCTAGCAAAAGTTAGCAATTTGGGAATTCCTGAGTAAATATACTTGAATATCAAATAAATTTGAAAGAAACCCAAAGGAATTCCTAGGATACTATGCAATCATTTTTTTTTTAATGAAGCAGGTGATCTGAAAAGCTTTCAAAGATGAAAAGGAAAGTTAAAGGTAAGCTAAAGAATGGTTTGTATAGTTTGCTACCATTTCTTTTATACACAAACACATACAATTACACACACATGTGTTTAAGTGCATGAAATATTTGAACAAAGACATGGTAGCAACTTTTGCCTTTAGAGGGTAGTTCTGGGAACCTAAACTACAGGAGAGAAAGATTTACTTTGTACTGAATATCTTCATACCTTTTGAATTTTGTATCATGAGCACATTTATCTATTCAAAAATGTGAATAATGGTGATTTTTAATAATGGATCCAAAGGGCTAGATAATCCTCTTGAAAATTGTTTTAGGTCTAAGATTATTCATAAGAGGTAAGCTACAAAGACTTCGGTACTCAGAATTATGATAAAGTGATTCCAATGAAATCTGCAAGTTGCATATATAGTCAAGTCTTAGCCCTGCGATGGGCACAGGCATAGCCTCATCTGAATTACAAATCTCTCTTAGCCACTATTTTTACTTGTGATCCACATCCAAACCATACAATTCTAGCCAATTTTACATTTTGTTGGTTTTCTGTGGTAAATTTTTAATTTCAGGTGGTTTTTCTTGCTTTCCTTTATCAAGACTGCCTGTATCTGGCAAAGGGCACTTAAGAAACGGAAGAACAATTTCAATATTAGCAAAAGAAGGGTGGATAGGTGGGTGGATGGGTGGATAATGGATGGGATTTGAGAGTCTATACTCAACTCTTTACTATAATTTTGGGCAAATCACCTAACTTTTCTGAGTCTGAGTTCTTTCTCTGCAGAATCAAACCTAATTTTCCTGCATAAACTAAAATCCCCTATATATTCACAGAGTTCTGGTGAGGATCACATGAGAACGTGTATGGGCAAATTATTTTGAACATTGTAAGACAAAGAATTTTTAAGTTTTACTGTATGAATCTATCAATATAGAAATTCCAAAGTCATATTAATGAATTTTGAATAATTATATCTTTCATATTTTATTAGAGCCTCTGTAATATTAACTCACTTTGGTAACATAAATTGGGTTATTTTTCTCACTTTCCTTTCTCTCATACACCCTCTGACAAGAGATGCTTTTAAACAGTGATAGTATCAAAAATATACAAAAGGCAGAGTAAAAAGTCTGAATTGAAATGATCTATCAAATATTTGACTATTATGTTAAATCTATCATGACATGGTTATGAAAATTATTTGCTGTTTATTTTTGAAGGTTTTGCAAAGGACGGTTTTTAATTTTATGACCAGTTTTTGTCTCTGAAATTATCTGCCTAGACTTTGGCCAAGGAGTTCTCTTAACTCTCAAATGCAATTGAATTTAATCATGTTTTTTTTCTAGGTTACTTTATAAAGTGTTTCTATAGATCATAAAAATTCCCACAACAAATCAAATTTCTATTTTATCTCTAGCTTTGATATTTTATATTGTTGCTCTCTGTATAGATAATTATGTTGTTTTATCTTCAGTAGCCATATTTTACTTTTCTTTTTAATTGAAATATAGCTGATTATATTCATATTGGTTTCAGGTGTGCGACATAGTGATTTAACATTATATCCATTACTAAATGCTCACCAGAATAAGTGTAGTTACAATCTGCTGTTATACAAAGATACTACAATATTACTATATTCCCTGGGCTGACTTATTTATCTTATAATGAGAAGTTTGTACCTCTTTATCTTCATCACCTATTTCACCCATCCCCCTACTGTCCTCCCCTATGACCACCAGTCAGTAGCCATATTTTAGTTACAAAAATCACTTATAGTTAAAATAGTATGGAAAGCACGTGTTATTCAACATGCTTTGCTATTACTTTCAACTAACAATTTATTTTATTTTAATGTTTTAAATAGTTATATAATTTTGCCATTTTATGTACATTGAATTAATTTGTCATTAAATAAGTATCTTTTCTCTTTAGTAGTACAACTTATTTCCTGAAACTACCCATGTGATACTGTGCTTTTGATTGGTAAAGTCATTAATCAATGTTACTGCTTCTCAAATGTCATAATAATATGAAAGAATTTCTGTCAGGTATTTCAACTAGCTAACTGGTGACACTTTTAGTAAATGCCATAAAGTAATATATGAATAAAACATCAAATGTTCAGCATAAACTTTATTAATAGTGGAAATGATTAGTATAAGAAGCTACTCATAAAAACATTGACCATATCAGAAAAATATAATTATAATTTTTTGAGATGATTGAATAAATTGATTATAGTTCTTCCCTGTTTTATTTTCTCTTCCTGTAGAAGTCATAGTAAATCAAGAAAATGAATTTCCTCCTTTTTTTCATAATATCTAGTTTATGTATGTTTTTGTCTTGCCTTGAACTTATATTCTCCAGACTTTGGGGATCTTATAGACATAAATAGAGCCACTAAAATATATTTTTGGTGGTGGCTGGTTTCAAAGCATGTGCTTGTTGCATCTGCTCCTCTCCCGGTGTTAGCATCAGACTGACCAAAAGGCTATCAACCAGACAAAAGCATTTGATGCAAAGAATTTGATGACCCATGAACTGGAAAACCATCCCCTGAATAATTCAAAATCAATTGAATGTTTTCCCCTATATATAAAATTGCTCTGTAGTTTCATTCATTTCTGCATTTCTCCTTTGTATAGCTTTGAAAACATAGATCAGTGGATGTAACAGCAAAAGACATCATGATACCAGATAGAAAATGAGGACTTGGGAGATGCCTTGGACCTCTTAATTTCCAGGCCACTTGATAGAAGATACAGTTCATTACACAGGAAAATTGCTTGGTCTTGGGAAAAGAGGGTGCTGGAGGTAAAGGAAAATGAGTTAGTCACCAACACAGTTCACCTTGCAATTCAGTCATTTAGATCTAGGAGAATGATTGCTGCCATGTTCCATATAAGGGTGAAAGCTCTTTCCACAATAAAATGGTAAATCATGTATCCCCTGTGTTTAGATTCTAGAATAAAAAAAAAGCAAAAGGAAGGAAGGAAATATCCTGTGTATGTTAATGCACAGTTACCAGTTTCAATAGAGAATATACCATTGTAGAGCCTTTATAATCTACTATCACAAGCTTTTATTTGAACTTCATTACATCCCTATTAGTTATTATTTCTATCTCTTATGTGTCGAAACAGATTCAGAGAGGCTAAAGACACAGTTGATATAGACTGGGACACAAATCCAGATCTTAACTACAACACTGTCTACAGTGTTGTCTACAGTGTTGTCTACATTCTAAATTCTACTGTGCTTAATAAACAAAATTACACTGAGCTGTGCCAAGATAAGACTCTAATGTGTAAAAATTTTAATATTCAGAAAAATTATAAGCAGAAATATTTTAGTGAAATATTTTGTTACATGTTCAGTATTTCTGTAAATTTTCACAGTGTACAAAATTTTGAGGGACTTATAATTTGTTCTATTCTCCCTTTTCTCTAGATGAGCACTTCCATGAACACAATACATTCCTTCTTGCTCCTGTGTTTCAGAAGATCCTTTTTCTCCCTGCTCCACCCCTCCCACTGCCCTTTTTTCTTTTATTCTTTTATTTATTTATTTATTTGTTTGTTTGTTTGTTTATTATTTTTTAGGGCACCTCTCATTTATTGATCAAATGGTTGTTTACAACAATAAAATTCTATATAGGGGACTCAATGCACATTCATTAATCAACCCCAAGCCTAACTCTCAACAGTCTCCAATCTTCTGAAGCATAATGAACAAGTTCTTACATGGTGAATAAGTTCTTACATAGTGAATAAATTCTTACATGGTGAACAGTGCAAGGGCAGTCATATCACAGAAACTTTTGGTTTTGATCACGCATCATTTGAACTATAAACAAGTCAAATATGATTATTCATTTGATTTTTATACTTGATTTATATATGAATCCCACATTTCTCCCTTATTTTTTTTTTAAATAAAATGCTGAAGTGGTAGGTAGATGCAAGATAAAGATAGAAAGCATCAGTTAGTGCTGTAGGAAGGCAAGTGTAGATGATCAGCTCTGTGCCTATAGACTAAGTATTAATCCAAGCTAGACAAGGGCAACGAAACATCCACGGATGCAGAGGATTTCTCTCAAAACAGGGGGGGGGGGTGAGGTTCTAAGCCTCACCTCTGTTGGCCCCCTGCGACTCTGCCTGTCTTAGGTTGTTCCTCCCTTGAGGAATCTTACCCATCTCTGGCTAACCAGCCATCTTCTGGAGCCATAAGGGAAATGTAAATTTGGTAAGTGAGAGAGAAGCAATATTCTTTGAAAAGGTTAGCTTTTTACTTCTTTGCAGATTTATGCCCTGTGGCTTCTATGCCCAGCACTTGTCTTAAGGTATCTTTACCACTTGAAAGAATTATGATACTTGGTAATTTTAAATATGAGGCACGAATTCTACTAAAGGGCTGTAATTAGGAAGGAAGAAGAAAAGCTATAGAAGTAACAGACAGAAGAAAACATGAAAAGATTGATTATTTCTTTGATATAACTTCTTCTATGCCCTTTATTCTTCATTGAGTCCCCTAGTCTGACCACCCATCACAAGCTTTTATCATCTTTATTTCATAATCAGTTGTTCCATGTCTTATCTCTCATGCTCTATTGAGAACTTTTTATTGATAAAGACCATGGCTAATAGTTCCTATTACAGTGGTGAATGCATCTGGAGAAAGTATATGTATTTTCAGTATCTTCTAAGATAGATAACTACCATCTATGACTGGCATAGGAAAAGATCTGGATTGGAAGTTGATAGGGAAGACGATCACAACTTGCCTCAGAGTGCTTAATAACCTGAGCTTAACCAATAGGAAACAAAAGAACTGAAAAAGTGGCAGCCCTTTTTGAATGAGCTACCAGGGACTAGCTATCACATTTTAGTACCATTATGTATGGTATTAGTATGCCTGAGTTCTGAGAGCCACGAAGAAAAGATAGATTTTGGGAGCAAACATCTTTAATATGACTCAGCAAAAACAAAAACGGAAATAGCACTCAGAAGTTGATAAATATCCACTCTCTAAATCAACTTCAGTCCTGAATTAGAACTTAGTGGCTCTGTAATAGGAAAGGATCTAGATTGTCCATGAATGTGAGTACACATAACAGTACATCTTTGGAGTTATGGAGACAGAAATGGTCGAGAATATATCTTTTAGAATGAATACCTTTACTGGGCAAAACTAGGAGTTGGGAGAAAATCTAATACTACATTATTGCTAGTTTTACAAACAAAATTCTTTTGAAACATAATTTAAAGGTTCTTAATATTAACATAGTGTATGGACCCAAGAGGTCATAACTGTCTGGTTCCTTTTAGACCAAAATAGTCAACTAGATACAAAATTAATTTGTAGAACTTTCAAGGTGCTATGTCTTTAATATGCACATTTTAAACTAACTAATAGAAGAATATAGAAATAGAGGTGAGGGGAGGAAAAAATTTTAAGATATCATAAGATACATAGTCATGGAAAGAAATTTAAACAACAGGGCAAAATCTCAAAAAGATATGTCACTCACATGATTACCTGTTTTTTTCAGACCAAGAATATCTGCCAAAAACAAATGATTGCAGAATGGTAACAAACCTGAGAAGCCCATGAAAAAAAGTTTTAATACCTTAAAAGTGAAGTAACAATTAGTTTTAAAGTAATTATCAAAGAACCAAGACAGATTTCTACAAGAATGAACATAGCTTTACACAAAGACATACATATGAGATGTAGTGATTGAAAACTTCTAAGACTAAAATGACATAAAAAACATATTAACTGGAGGGGGAGGAGCCAAGATGGCAATGTGAGTAGGGCAGCGGAAATCTCCTCCCAAGACCTTATATATTTTTGAAAATACAACAAATACAACTATTCCTAAAAGAGAGATCAGTACAGTACAGTACAACAGCCAGGCTACATCCACATCTGTGAGAAATCAGCACCTCATGAAGGGGGTAAGATACAAGCCGCAGCCCAGCAGGACCCAAGTGCTCCTCCCACCCCAGCTGCCTGGCAGGAGGAAGGGAGTCAGAACGGGGAGGGAGTGGGAGCCCAGGACTGCTAAATAACCAACTCTAGTAATCTGCACCGGAATCACAGACACACATTGCATGGTGTGCTGGATATTAGAGAAATGGGAAAGTAAAATCTGCGAGTAGGTCCCCGCAGCCATCTCCCCTGAAATAAAAGAAAAGCGAGTGATTTTTGAAAGTCTTAAAGGGACAGGGGCCTCAGAGCTGGAGGGAAGCATCCTGGCACACTCAACCCAGCAGGTTGGGAATTTTGAGGAACTTCAGGTGCCCCAGATGCCTGGGTGGCAATGCACCCATGAATCCCCTCATGGAAATGGGCAGCCTGCCAGTAATTCCCCCGGATGGCGCAGCCCCGACACAGCAGTCAAGCAGTAGAAGAGTGGCCGCGCACACCTGTGGTGGCGGAGCAGCCAGAGAGTGGCTGCTCCCACAGCAACTGCCCATAATCTCCCAGCATGCAGCCACCGGGCCAGACCCAGAGGCTGCCTCTGGGGTGCACCTGACTGGTGTAGGCAGAAGAAGCCGGGGCAAGGCACAAAGGGGTGCCGTTCTTTCAGGAGAGCACGGCCAGTGGTCCTGCCACTCCCTACATGGCTCTAGGAAACCTGATGGTGACACTACCTTTGGCAGCTTAGGGGATTAATCTGGAGGCTGCTCCAGGTGTGTGGGTAACTGACACAGGCAGCAGAGAAGGGCAAGGCAACCAATAAGCAGGAAAGGACATTGTTCTCCCAGGTGACACATGGGCTATCTGCCTGCAGCTACCTCTATTGCCATGAAAAGGCAGAAGAATTTGGTCCAGTACAGAATTACCCAGACAACCCCAGAGAGAGGGCCTGGGGAGATAGATTTAACCAATCTTCCTGAAAAAGAATTCAAAATAAAGGTCATAACCATGCTGATGGACCTGCAGAGAAATATGCAAGAGCTAATGGATCAAGTTGGGAGGGAGAATACAGAAATAAACAATCTCTGGAAGGACTAAAGAGTAGACTGGATGAGGTGCAAGAGGCCATTAGTGGAATAGAAATCAGATAACAGGAACACAGAGAATCAGAGAGAGATAAAACAATGTCCAGGAATGAAAGAATATTAAGAGAAATGTGTGAACAATCTAAATGGAACAATATTCGCATTATAGGAGTCCCAGAAGAAGAAGAAAGAAAAAGGGATAGAAAGTATTTTTGAAGAAATAATTGCTGAAAACTTCCCCAAACTGCGGAAGGAAATAGTCTCTCAGACCATGGAAGCACACGTATCTCCCAACATAAGGGAACCAAGGAGGACAACACCAAGACATATAATAATTAAAATGGGAAATATCAAAGACAAGGACAGAGTATGAAAAGCAGAGAGAGAGACAAAACAGATCACCTACAAAGGAAAATCCATCAGGCTATCATCAGACTTCTCAACAGAAATCTTACAGGCCAAAAGAGAATGGCATGACATATTTAATGCAAGGAAACAGAAGGGCCTTCAACCAAGAATACTGTATCCACAATGATTATTATTCAAATATGAAGGAGGGATTAAACAATTCCCAGACAAGAAAAAGTTGAGGGAATTTGCCTCCCACAAACCACCTCTACAGGATATTTTAGAGGGACTGCTCTAGATGTAAGAACTCCTAAGAATAAATAGATGTCAACAGAGAAAATGAAAGCACAGCAAAGAAAGCAGACCAACCAAATACTTACTAAAGGCAAAAAATAAAATCAACAATCCACAAAAGTAGTCTAAGGAAACAGAAAGAGTACAGAATAAAACACCTAACATATAAAGAATGAAGGATGAGGAGTAAGAAGGAGTAGAAATAAAGAATCATCAGACTGTGTTTATAATAGCTTAATAAGTGAGTTAAGTTATATGGTTAAGTAGTAAAGAAGCTACCCTTGAACCTTTGGTAACCACAAATCTAAAGCCTGCAATGGCAATAAGTACATATCTTTCAATAATCACCCTAAATGTAAATGGACTGAATGCACCAATCAAAAGACACAGAGTAATAGAGTGGATGAAAAAGCAAGACCCATCTATACGCTGCTTATAAGAGACACACTTCAAACCCAAAGACATATACAGAATAAAAGTCAAGGGATGGAAAAAGATATTTCATGCAAACAACAGGGAGAAAAAAGCAGGTGTTGCAGTACTTGTATCAGACAAAATAGACTTCAAAACAAAGAAAGTGACAAGAGACCAAAAAAGGACATTACATAATGATAAAGGGGTCAGTCCAACCAGAGGATATAACCATTATAAACATGTATGCACCAATACAAGAGAACCAACATATGTGAAACAAATACCAACAGAATTAAAGGAGGAAATAGAATGCAATGCATTCATTTTAGGAGACTTCAACACACCACTCACTCCAAAGGACAGATCCACCTGACAGAAAATAAGTAAGGACACAGAGGCACTGAACAACATGCTAGAACAGATGGACTTTTGCGTGAGAATTCTACACCCAATAGCAGCAGGATACACATTCTTCTCAAGTGCACATGGACATTCTCCAGAATAGATTACATACTAGGCCACAAAAAGAGCCTCAGTAAATTGAAAAAGATTGAAATTCTACCAACCAACATCTCAGACCACAAAGGCATAAAAAGTAGAAATAAATTGTACAAAGAAAACAAAAAGGCTCACAAACACATGGAGGCTTAACAACATGCTCCTAAATAATCAGTGGATCAATGACCAAATTTAAATAGCAAATGAAAACAACAGCAAAATCCCCAACTTCTGTGGGATGCAGTGAAGGCAATTCTAAGAAGAAAGTGTATAGCAATCCAGGCCTATTTAAAGAAGGGAGAACAATCCCAAATGAATAGTCTAAATTCACAATTATTGAAACTGTAAAAAGAAGAATAAATGAGGCCCAAAGTCAGAAGGAGTGACGTAATAAAGATCAGAAAAGAAATAAACAAAATTGAGAAGACTAAAACAATAGAGAAAAATAAATGAAACCAAGGCTGGTTCTTTGAGAAAATAAACAAAATAGATAAGCCCCTAGCCAGACTTATTAAGAGAAAAAGAGAATCTACAAACATCAACAGAATCAGAAATGAAAATGGAAAAATCACAACAGACACCAAAGAAATGCAAAGAATTATTAGAGAATACTATGAAAATCTGTAGGTGGACAATCTGGAAAACCTAGAAGAAATTGACAACTTCCTAGAAAAATACAACCTTCCAAGACAGACCAAGAAAGAAACAGAATATCTAAACAGACAAATTACCAGCAAAGAAATTAAATCGGACATCAAAAAAACTACCGAAGAACAAAACGCCTCACACAGATGAATTCACCCCTGAATTTTATCAGACATATAAAGAAGACATCATACCCATTCTCCTTAAAGTTTTCCAAAAATAGAAGAGGAGGGAATACTTCCAAATTCATTCTATGAAGCCAGCATCACTCTAATACCAAAATGAGGGAAAGACCCCACAAAAAAAGAAAATTACAGACCAATATCCCTGATGAATATATATGCAAAAATACTCAACAAAATATTAGCAAACTGAATTCAAAAATACATCACAAAGATCATACACCATGATCAAGTGGGATTCCTCTCAGGGATGGAAGGATGGTACAACATTCAAAAATCCAGCAACATCATCCACCACATCAACAAACAGAAGGACAAAAACCACATAATCATCTTCATAGACACTGAAAAAGCATTCAACAAAATTCAATATTCATTCATGATAAAAACTCCCCAACAAAATGGGTATAGGGGGCAAGTACCTCAACATCATGAAGGCCATATATGATAAATCCACAGCCAACATCATACTTAACAGAGAGAAGCTGAAAGCTTTTCCTCTAAGATTGGAAACAAGATAGGGATGCCCACTCTCCCCACTGTTATTCAACATAGTACTGGAGGTCCTAGCAATGGCCATCAGACAAAACAAAGAAATACAAGGAATCCAGATTGGTACAGAAGAAGTCAAACTGTCACTATTTGCAGATGACATGATATTGTACATAAAAATCCCTAAAGACTCCACTCCAAAACTTCTAGAACTAATATCAGAATTCAGCAAAGTTGCAGGATACAGAATTAATACACAGAAATCTGTTGTTTCCCTATACACTAATGATGAACTAGCAGAAAGAGAAATCAGGAAAACAATTCCATTCACAATTGCATCAAAAAGAATGAAATACCTAGGAATAAACCTAACCAAGGAAGTGAAAGACCTATACCCTGAAAACTACAAGACACTCTTAAGAGAAATTAAAGAGGACACTAACAAATGGAAACTCATGCCATGCTCTTGGTATGAAGAATTAATATTGTCAAAATGGCTATCCTGCCTAAAGCAATCTACAGATTCAATGCAATGCCTATCAAAATAACAACAGCATTCTTCAATGAACTGGAACAAATAGTTTTAAAATTCATATGGAACCAGAAAATACCCCAAATAGCCAAAGCACTCCTGAGAGGGAAGAATAAAGTGGGAGGGATCTCACTACCCAACTTCAAGCTCTACTACAAAGCCACAGTAATCAACACAATTTGGTACTGGCACAAGAACAGAGCCACAGACCAGTGGAACAGAATAGAGAGTCCAGATATTACCCCAAACATATATGGTCAATTAATATATGAAAAAAGAGTCATGGATATACAATGGGGAAATAGCCTCTTCATCAGCTGGTGTTGGCAAAACTGGACAGCTACATGTAAGAGAATGAACCCTGGACCATTTTCTAACCCCATACACAAAAGTAAATTCGAAATGGATGAAAGACTTGAATGTAAGTCATGAACCCATAAAACTCTTAGAAAAAAACATTAGCAAAAATCTCTTGGACATAAACATGAGCGACTTCTTCATGAACATATCTCCCTGGGCAATGGAAACAAAAGTAAAAAAGAGCAAGTGAGACTACATCAAACTGAAAAGCTTCTGTACAGCAAAGGACACCACCAATAGAACAAAAAGGCATCCTACAGTATGGGAGAATATATTCATAAATGACAGATCCAAAAAAGGGTTGACATCCAAAATATATAAAGAGCTCATGCACCTCAACAAACAAAAAGCAAATAATCCAATCAAAAAATGGTCAGAGGAGCTGAACAGACAGTTCTCCTAAGAAGAAATTCAGATGGCCAACAGACACATGAAAAGATGCTCCACATTGCTAGTCATCAGAGAAATGCAAATGAAGACCACAGTCAGATATCACCTCACACCAGTAAGGATCGCCACCATCCAAGACAACAACAAATGTTGGCGAGGATGTGGAGAAAGGGGAACCCTCCTACATTGCTGGTGGGAATGTAAATTAGTTCAACCATTGTGTAAAGCAGTATGGCGGTTCCTCAAAAAACTCGAAATAGAAATACCATTTGACCCAGGAATTCCACTCCTAGGAATTTACCCTAAGAATGCAGCAGCCCAGTTTGAAAAAGACATAAGCACCCCTATGTTTATCGCAGCACTGTTTACAATAGCCAAGAAAGGGAAGCAACCTAAGAGTCCATCAGCAGATGAGTCAATAAAGAAGATGTGGTACATATACACAATGGAATATTATTCAGCCATAAGAAGAAAACAAATTCTACCATTTGCAACCATTTGCTAGAGGGTATGATGCTCAGTGAAATAAGCAAGACAAAGAAAGACAAGTATCAAATGACTTCACTCATCTGTGGAGTATAAGAACAAAGAAAAAACTGAAGGTGCAGAACACCAGAAGACTCACAGAACCCAAGAATGGACTAACAGTTACCAACGGGAAAGGGACTGGGGAGGATGGGTGGGAAGGGAGGGATAAGGGGGGTAAAAAGAAAGGGAGCATTGTGATTAGTATGTATAATGTGGGGGGGTCACAGGGAGGGCTGTGCAACACAGAGAAAACGTAGTGATTCTACAGCATCTTACTATGCTGATGGACAGTGACTGTAGTGGGGTTTGTGGGGGGAACTTGCTGATAGGGGGAGTCTAGTAAATATAATGTTCCTCATGTAATTGTAGATTAATGATACCAAAATAAAAAATAAAAGAATAAATATTAACTGTATAGCTAAAGAAAATGTTAAAAAGGTAGGGGCCAGGAAAAAAATGGAAAGAATGTAAATATAGATATAGGTAATAGTAATTTTCCACAAAGAGAGGTCAACAATGTAAAAATACCTTTTAAGGGTCATCCAGATCATTCATGATCTTAGAACAAAAGAAATAAAAATAGAGGATTATTTAAAGGATTTCTGGGTGGGGCCAACTATTGGTTTGAAGTACATGAATTATTGTTCTTTCAATAGTGGGGACAATGTGGCAGGATCATTCCAGAAAATATTCCTGGATTGTTTTTAGAAAACTGGACAAAACTGTGTGCCTAGGTAAGATAAAATTGAGATAAAATATTAAGCGAAAAATGTCAAAACACGCCCTTTAACCTTATTAACCTAGCCTGGAACTGAGGGAGAATGTCTCATCTTTTTAAAGAGGGATAATTAAGAAGAATTCAATTATTCATTCATTCGACAAATACTGATCTGCTTCTATGGGTCTGCCCTGTTCTAAGTTCTTGAGATACATCAAAGAAGCAGATGCACAAAGACCCTTGCTTAACAGAACTTACCTACTAGTGGAATAAAACATAATAAGCAACAAATATAATAAGGCAAATTGTATAATGTGTTAGAAAAGGAGTAAGTGCTATGGAAAAATAGAGCAGTAAGGGTGACTGGAGCTGCAGATGGATGATGGCTTCCTTTTTTAAATTACAGAACAAAATTTCAGTGCTCTGTTCAGTTTCAGAAAGGTGAGTGTTCATATATTAAGGAGGATGTCATTGGAGCTAGGCATGTAGGATGCGTCCAGTAAATGACTGGTTTTAACTACTCAGTAATTCCTGTTTGGTTCAAAGCAGGTGTCATAGTAAAAGTTGTGGAATTCTCATAAAAGAAATCTGTAGTTTTTTTATGAATGCTATAATAAACAAAAATCTATGATGTCTCCCTTTAACTGAATCCCTAACACCTGTTCTTTATTTACCTTTTGTTTTTCATTTTGTTAAAAGAGCATCTCACTACTGTTTTAAAACAAAATAACTGAACATATGTGCAGTTTTAGTCATGAAATATTTACATGCTTTCCATCAATGTTAATGATCACATAATAGTCTATGTTCTGTGTTTTAAAAAAATAGAGATAATTTCTTTACCACAAGCAAGTACATATGCAATTATGTTTGCACAGGAGCCTGAAGAAAATGAAGTGATTTGCTAATTTAGGGATAGTCTGGGGACCTTTGGCTTCATGTACCTTTTACTCAGCTCTTTTAATCAATAGCACCTGAGGTCAAGGCCACATAGATACAGGAACTTCTACCTTCTTTTCTCATAGATCATTAGAATTAGGAAACTAATGTATTTTATTAAACTGCAATAACAACAGCTCAAAGAGCTTTGTGCTTACCACTTAAAATCTCTCTTGATCTTCATAATACTAATATGATGTCAGGAATATTCTCTGGAAACTGAGGTTCAAGAGGTTATTTTACCAAGGTCACAACTGTATTAAGAGTGGGGCTGAGATAAATACTACACTGTTCTTAAACATCTAAATTATTTATGTTTAAGTGACCCAGTTTCATTGTGAAAGTGGGAGAAGTATTTAATAGAGTTTACCCAATCTAGATATTGCACCATCTATTTGAGTGCTTGTCATTTAATGACTAAGCATGTTTCCTCTTGGTCCACTGTCTATTTCCCAGCTCACCTTGTCTCACCTTTTCTTTTCATCCCAGACAATAGGAACAGTACAGAACTCTTGTAATCTCCAATAAAGGAAGTTACTAATTATGCACAAGAATTTGAGTTGGCTTACTTTTAATGTTATGCTCACTTAGGGTATGAACTGTAGAAATTGTTTTAAGTGAAACAATCTTGTACAGTAATTCTTCACGATTTTTTAAGATTCAAAACTAAAAAAATGCATCTTATAAAAGTTAATACTTCAAAGTTAGTTTTTTACTGCTGTGTACATAATTTATGGATGAAGCCAAAATTTTAGAATTCAGATTTGTGAAATGTCCCAGTCTCATATTATTACAGAAGTAGAAATGCTGAATACTTAGTCTGTATAAACATTTACTGCATATTGATGAGTGTCTGCAACATTAACTGCCATAGGCTTTGCCTTAGATCTCTCTTTCCAACTTGGTCATTAACCAAGTTTGCAAAAAAAAATACCCATTTTGTTTTATAAAATAGTGATAATAAAACATTATTATCATTGAAATCTAAAGGTTTTTTTCTTGCAGTTCAAAAACAGTCTTATAGGGAATGTATGTTTGTGTGTGTTTGTGTGTGTGCACATGCACAGTGTACTAAGAGATTGATAAGTAAGTTTAATTACATATTGAATAATGGGGTGAAATTTAACATTATCCAATAGGAGTGCCCTACCAACTCCCAAGTGAAAATAATATTATTTTTGTATTCTCTAAAGATGGAAGTAATTCCCCAGGTAAGGAGACTTATCACCTCATTCCAGATTTTTACAGATTCTTCCTTATTGCTCAGATGGCTTAAAACTTTTGCATTTTTGGACTTTTGTCTGATTTTCTCCCTGAATGGCAATAAGGCAAAATGAGGCTTCTACTTGTATATTGAATCCCACAGCCTCTCATCACTCAAGGAATGAAATTACCCACTTTCTTCTGCATCAGTAATTCCCTTCAGTAATACAGTGTACTGTAATGTTAGATCCAGCAGCTGGTTTCCAGTCCTCATATACCTTCTGATAGCAAATCCTCACAGTTAATTCTCTGTGTTCCTTGAAATACTTCCTTCACTTGGCCTTGAGGACACTTGCCTGGTTTCCCTAGAACTTCTCAAGCTACTCCTTTTTAGTCTTTTTACTTGGTTGTATTCCTGTCACCTTAAAATCCTCCAAACTGAGCTTCTTGATATCAACCTTCCTCTCCCAAACTGCTTATTCTGCAAGTTCAGTCTCTTACTTCACACAATAGTAATTCCATCCTTCTAAAGTCTCAGGCTAAAACCTTAGAGTTAATCTTGACTCCCCTTTTTCTTAAACTCCTTGTTCAAGTTTTCAGAAAATTCATATGTTCTACTTTCAAAATAGATACATAATTTGACCACTTTTCTTCAGTTCCCTTACTACTACTTGTGTCCAACCACCATTATTGTTCACCTGGACTACTGTAATCTCCCTCACTGCATTTCCCTGTTTCTACCTTTGTTGCCCTTCCGCCTGTTTCAGTAGAGCAGCCAGAGTTATCCTGTTAACACCCAAGTTGGATCATGCTGCAGATCAAGTCTTTGTTCAAACCCTCCAATGGCTTCCTCTCAATAAATTAAATCCAAAGTCCTTACAGTGGTCTTCAATGTCTACATGATCTGCCACACCCAACTCTCCAAACTTACCTCCTGCAGTCCCCATCTTTCATGCCTTTCTACCACATCTGCTTCCTCAGTGTTCCTCGAATTTGCCAAACAGGTTCCTTCCTTAGAGCAGGGGTTAGAACCAACGTCTCTCAGATTTCAAAACTTATTCCTAAATGTAAATGTAAAAAAGACTTTCCAGAAATCCTAATAAGAATATTCTCATAGAAACATAGCTCTTAAATTATATGCTACTTTTTAGATGTCCTTAGTAAAAGTAAAAACGTGTTATTTCAGTTTGCTGGACTATTTCCTAAACTCCTGATATAAACAGTTATGGAGTTAAAAAAGAAAAAGATTTAACAGAGTTTTATAATATATTTACAGACTGTCTAAATTAAACTAAAAGCATCTAAATACTGTCAACAAATGTTTATGTAATATCTATAAAGTGCTAGCATCTACTATGACCCCATGTGTTAAGGCCCTTTTGGGGGGGAGGAGGGGACAATGGTGAATGAGAAAAGCCAACAGAGATAGAGACAGAAAAGGAGAGAAAGAAATTGGAGAAGGCCCAAGTGATGGCAAAAGGGACTATCAGAAGCCTTTGTCCAAAGGTAATGCAACATGACTGTTAAATAAATGTGGGACTGCAAATCTTATGAAACATTACCATATCAGTTGATGAACTGATAATATTAACAGATTAAAGGAGAAAAATTATATACATACAGAAAAAGCAATTGATAATATTTAATATTCATTAGAAAAGAAAGCCCTTTAGGAAGCTAGGAATAGAAGGAAATTTAATATTTAGATGACAAAGAGTACCTGTAAAAATATTAAACATGGTATTTATTGGTTAAATGATGAAAACCTTGCATAGTAAGATCTGGGTGAGATAATGATGCCCAATATCAAAATGTCCAGTCCATAGTATAATGAAGGTCCTAACCAGTGCAATAAGGCAAGAAAAAGACATGAAACATATAAAGATCAGAAAGTGAAACATAAAGATGATTGTTCACAAGTGATATGATTGGGTCAAAGGAAGTCCAAAAGAATCTTAGATAAATTTTTAGAATTAGAGCATTAGCAAGAAGGCTAAGTATACAATCAATATACAAAATCAGTTGTACCTCTCCATACCAGCAATAAATAGAACTTAGAAAATTAAAGGTAACATAAAGAATAGTCTTTAAAAGCATCAAATGCCTAGGAATAAGTTTAATGAAAAATATACATCTCTACACAGAAAACCATAAAACATTATCAGAAGCATAGAAGACCTTACTAAACATGCATGCATTGGAAAATTCAGTGTTGTAAAGATCTTAGTTCTCCATAAATTCAATGAGTTTAATGTAATGAATATATTCAATAAATCCAATAAAAATTCAAGCATGTTTTTATGAAAACTGACAAGCTGATTCTAAAATTTACATGGAAATGCAAAGGGCCAAGAATAGCAAAGAATCTTAAGGTAGAAAAATAAGTAGGGAGGAATTCATCTGTTAAGTATCAGGATTTATTATAAGACAAAGTAATTAAGAGTGTGAAGTGGCAAAAGGGTTGAGAAGATGAATAGACCAGGAAAGAGATTTGAAAACTGATTATATACATATAGATTCTTAGTTTATGACAGGTGACATCTTTTCAATAAATGGTGTTGGGTCAATTAGCTATTCATATGTGAAAGATGGAACCAGATCCTACTTCATACCATCTACAAAAGTCCATTACAAGTAGATTATAGATATGAATATGAAATGTTAAACTTTAAATCTTCCAGAAAATAAAATAGAGGATTCTTTCTCAGGGCATTAGGAAAGGCAAAGATTTCCTAAGCAGAGCACAAGAAGAACTATCTAAAAAGAAAATGATTGATACAGATTAAGTAGACTACATTAAAATTAAGAACTACCATTCAAAGATATCATTAAGAGAATAGAAATTAAAGCCACAGAATAAGACAATATTTGCAACAAGTATAAGCAGCAAAGAGCTCATATCCAGAATATGTGAAGAACTCTTACAGATCAATAAAGGTAAAATAACCAAAAAAAAAAAGTGGCCAGGAGATTTGAACAGATACTTCACAAGAGGACATTCAAAAGGCCAATAAAGGTACAAAAACATGACTCATCATTACTTTTCAGAAAATTGGAAATGAAAGCCAAAAATCCACCAGAATGCCTACAATAGAAAAGCCATGGGAGGATGTGGAGCAATGGGTACTCTTGTATTACTGGTAGGAATGTAAACTGGTGCTGGTAATTTGGAAAGCTGTTCAATTTTATCTACTAAGACTGAACAGATCCATACCTTTGACCCAGTAATTCCGCTCCTTGGTGAAAAAGTATATATATGTGTACATGCATCAAAAAACATGTACAAGAATTTCATATCGGCATATATGTGAATAATGTACAATGTCCTTTTAAGTATTGAAAATGAACTAACCATTGTTATTCCACTCATATAAAGCTCAAAAACAGATACAACTAATTTATAGTGATAAAAGTCAGAATACTGATTATCTTTCAAGAGGAGGGGAGATATAGAAATGGAGAATGGACAAAGAGGGATTTGGGGAATGCAAATAATGTTCTATTTCTTGACCTGGGTAGTGGTTATAAAGGTGTTCACTTTGTGATAATTCATTGAGCTTATGGTTTTCATGTTGCCTCAGTAAGTTTTTAAAATATTTTTTAAAAGATAATGCCTTGTAATATGGCAACTATTACTTCTCAGGTAACATTTTTACCTATTTTGTCCATTTCTTTTTTTCTGTTACACTGTCCTATAGTTTTGGGGAAAGGCATTATGTGAATTAATAAATATAGCAACTCAGGAAATCATACTCACAGCCTGAAAAATGACTGGGTATTTCACTGGGTATTTTGAGTGAGCAAGCTTGGGAACAAGTAAAATTTTAAGAGGCACTTTTATCAAGTAAATACTTTATCAAATAATATTTTCATTCCAAATTAATATGTAGTTCTATGGCTCCAAGCATTAGTCCTCACCTGCATTTATCAATACATGTAAAATATACATATTTATTTTTTAAATGAAGTGTGATCATAAATTACATATTATCTTGTTATATATATATATTTGCTATCATTAATGTACAATTACATTAAGAACATTATGGTTACTAAACTCCCCCTATTATCAAGTCCCCACCACATACTCCATTACAGTCACTGTCCATCAGTGAATTAAGATGCTATAGAATCACTACTTCTCTGTGTTATACTGCATTCCCTGTGTCCCCTCCCACTACATTATATGTGCTAATCATAATACCCATTTTCCCCCTTCTCCCGCCCTTCCCACCCATCCTCCCCAATCCTTTTCCCTTTGGTAACTGTTAGTACATTCTTGGGTGCTGTGAGTCTGCTGCTGTTTTGTTCCTTCATATTGTGCTTTGCTCTTATACTCCACAGATAAGTGAAATCATTTGATACTTGTCTTTCTCCACCTGGCTTATTTCACTGAGCATAATACCCCCTAGCTCCATACAGGTTGTTGCAAATGATAGGGTTTATTTTCTTCTTATGGCTGAATAATATCCCCTTGTGTATATGTACCACATCTTCTTTATCCATTCATCTACTGATGGACACTTAGGTTGCTTCCATGTCTTGGCTATTGTAAATAGTGCTGCCATAAACATAGCGGTGCATATGTCTTTTTCAAACTAGGCTGCTGCATTCTTAGGGTAAATACCTAGGAGTGGAATGCCTGGGTCAAATGGTATTTCTATTTTGAGCTTTTTGAGGAACCTCCATACTGCTTCCCGCAATTGTAGAACTATTTTACATTCCCACCAGCAGTGTAGGAGGGTTCTACTTTTCCCTCATCCTCACCACCATTTGTTGTTCTTAGTATTTTCTTCTTTTTTTTTTTGGTTTCAGTAATCTACAATTACATGAGAAACATTATGTTTACTACACTCCCCCCTTCACCAAGTCCCCCCCACAAACCCATTACAGTCACTGTCCATCAGTGTAGTAAGATGCTGTAGAATCACTACTTGTCTTCTCTGTGTTGCACAGCCCTCCCCGTGCTCCCCCCACATTATACATGCTAATCTTGATGGCCCCTTTCTTTTTCCCTCCCTTCCCACCCATCCTCCACAGTCCCTTTCCTTTGTAACTGTTAGTCCATTCTTCAGTTCTGTGATTCTGCTGCTGTTTTGTTCCTTCAGTTTTTTCTTTGTTCTTATACTCCACATATGAGTGAAATCATTTGGTACTTGTCTTTCTCTGTCAGGCTTATATCACCGAGCATAATACCCTCTAGCTCCATCCATGTTGTTGCAAAAGGTAGGATTTGTTTTCTTCTTATGTCTAAATAATATTCCATTGTGTATATGTACCACATCTTCTTTATCCATTCATCTTCTGATGGACACTTAGGTTGCTTCCATTTGTTGGCTATTGTATATAGTGCTGTGATAAACATAGGGATGCATCTGTCTTTTTCAAACTGGGCTGCTGTATTCTTACAGTAAATTACTAGGAGTGGAATTCCTGGGTATTTCTATTTTGAGCTTTTTGAGGAACCTCCATACTGCTTTCCGCAATGGTTGAAGTAATTTACATTCCCACCAGTAGTGTAGGAGGGTTCCTCTTTTCCCACAACCTTGCCAACATTTGTTGTTGTTTGTCTTTTGGATGGTGGTGATCCTTACTGGTGTGAGGTGATATCTCATTGTAGTTTTAATTGGAATTTCTCTGATGACTAGTGATGTGGAGCATCTTTCCATGTGTCTGTTGACCATCTGAATTTCTTCCTTGGAGAACTGTATGTTCAGTTCCTCTGTTCATTTTTTAATTGGATTATTTGCTTTTTGTTTGTTGAGGTGCATGAGCTCTTTATATATTTTGGATGGCAACCCTTTATCAGATCTGTCATTTATAAATATATTCTCCCATGCTGTAGGATGCCATTTTGTTCTATTGATGGTGTCCTTTGCTGTGCAGCTTTTCAGTTTGATGTAGTCCCACTCATTCATTTTTGCTTTTGTTTCCATTGCCCAGAAGATATGTTCATAAAGAAGTCACTCATGTTTATGTCCAAGAGATTTTAGCCTATGTTTTTTCCTAAGAGTTTTATGGGTTCATGACTTACATTCAGATCATTGATCCATTTTGAATTTACTTTTCTGTATGGGGTTGGACAATGATCCAGTTTCATTCTCTTACATGTAGCTGTCCAGTTTTGCCAACACCAACTGATGAAGAGGCTGTCATTTCCCCATCATATGTCCATGGCTCCTTATTGTATATTAATTGACCATATATGTTTTGGGTAATATCTGGACTCTCTCTTCTGTTCTACTGGTCTGTGGCTCTGTTCTTGTGACAGTACCAAATTGTATTGATTACCGTAGCTCTGTAGTAGAGCTTGAAGGTGGGGAGCTATTTCCCCTCCAACTTTATTCTTTGTTCTCAGGATTCCTTTGGCTATTTGGGGTCTTTGGTGGTTCCATATGAATTTTTGAACTATTTGTTCATTTGTTGAAGAATGCTGTTGGTAATTTGATAGGGATTTCATTGAATCTGTAGATTGCTTTGGGCAGGATGGCCATTTTGACAATATTAATTCTTCCTAGCCAAGAGCATGGGATGAGTTTCCATTTGTTAGTGTCCTCTTTAATTTCTCTTAAGAGTGTCTTATAGTTTTCAGGGTATAGGTCTTTCACTTCCTTGATTAGGTTTATTCCTAGGTATTTTATTTGTTTTGATGCAATTGTGAATGGAATTCTTTTCTTGATTTCTCTTTCTATTAGTTCATTGTTAGTGTATAGTAAAGCCACAGATTTGTGTGTATTAATTTTGTATCCTGCAAATTTGCTGAATTCCGATATTAGTTCTAGTAGTTTTGGAATGGAGTCTTTAGGGTTTTTTATGTACAATATTATGTCATCTGCAAATAGTGACAGTTTGACTTCTTCTTTACCAATCTGGATGCCTTGTATTTCTTTGTTTTGTCTGATTGCCATTGCTAGGACCTCCAGTACTATGTTGAATAAGAGTGGGGAGACTGGGCATCCCTGTCTTGTTCCAGATCTTAGAGGAAAAGCTTTCAGCTTCTCTCTGTTAAGTATGATGTTGGCTGTGGGTTTATCACATATGGCCTTTATTATGTTGAGGTTCTTGCCCTCTATACTCATTTTGTTGAGAGTTTTTATCATGACTGGATGTTGAATTTTATTGAATGCTCTTTCAACATCTATGGAGATGATCATGTGGTTTTTGTCCTTCTGTTTGTTGATGTGGTGTATGATGTTGATGGATTTTTGAATGTTGTACCATCCTTGCATCCCTGAGATGAATCCCACTTGATCATGGTGTATGATCCCCTTGATGTATTTTTGAATTTGATTTGCTAATATTTTGTTGAGTATTTTTGCATTTTTCTGTAATTTTCTTTTTTGGTGGGGTCTTTGCCTGGTTTTGGTATTAGGGTGATGCTGGCTTCATAGAATGAGTTTGGGAGTAGTCCCTCCTCTCCTATTTTTTGGAAAATTTTAAGGAGACTGGGTATTATGTCTTCTCTGTATGTCTGATAAAATTCCTTGGTAAATCCATCTGGCTTGGGGCATTTGCTCTTGGGTGGATTTTTGGTTACCAGTTCAATTTCGTTGCTGGTAATTGGTCTGTTTAGATTTTCTGTTTCTTCCTTGGTCAGCCTTGGAAGGTTGTATTTTTCTAGGAAGTTGTCCATTTCTTCTAGGTTTTCCAGCTTGTTAGTATATATGTTTTCATAGTATTCTCTAATAATTCTTTGTATTTCTGTGGGGTCTGTCATGATTTTTCCTTTTCCATTTCTGATTCTGTTGATGTGTGTAGATTCTCTTTTTCTATTAATAAGTCTGTCTAGGGGCTTATCTATTTTGTTTATTTTCTCAGAGAACCAGCTCTTGGTTTCATTGATTTTTTTCTATTGTTTTATTCTTCTCAATTTTATGTATTTCTTCTCTGATCTTTATTATATCCCTCCTTCCTATTTCCCTGACTTTTGGCCTCATTTGTTCTTCTGTTTCCAATTTCAATAATGTGACTTCAGACTATTCATTTGGGATTGTTCTTCCTTCTTTAAATATGCCTGGATTACTATATAGTTTCCTCTTAGAACTGCTTTTGCTGTGTCCCTCAGAAGTTGGGGTTGTGTTGTTGTTGTCATTTGTCTCCATATATTGCTTGATCTCTATTTTAATTTGGTCATTGATCTATGTATTGATTATTTAGGAGCATGTTGTTTAGCCTCCATGTGTTCATGAGCCTTTTTGCTTTCTTTGTACAATTTACTTCTAGTTTTGTCCCTTTGTGGTCTGAGAAGTTAGTTGGTAGAATTTCAATCTTTTTGAATTTACTGAGGCTCTTTTTGTGGCCTAATATGTGGTCTATTCTGGAAAATGTTCCATGTGCACTTGAGAAGAATATGTATCCTGCTGCTTTTGGATGTAGTGTTCTGTAGATGTCTATTAGGTCCATCTGTTCTAGTGTGTTGTTCAGTGCCTCTGTGTCCTTACTTATTTTCTGTCTGGTGGATCTGTCCTTTGGAGTGAGTGGGGTGTTGAAGTCTCCCAAAAATGAATGAATTGCATTCTATTTCCTCCTTTAATTCTGTTAGTATTTGTTTCACATATATTGGTGCTCCTGTATTGGTTGCATATATGTTTATAATGGTTATATCCTCTTCTTGGACTGAGCCCTTTATCATTATGTAATATCCTTTATCTCTTGTTACCTTCTTTGTTTTGAAGTCTTTTTGGTCTGATAGAAATACTGCAACACCTGCTTGTTTCTCCCTGTTGTTTGCATGAAATATCTTTCTCCATCCCTTGACTTTTAATCTGTGCATGTCTTTGGGTTTGAACTGAGTCTCTTGGAAGCAGCATATAGATGGGTCTTGCTTTTTCATCCATTCTATTATTCTGTGTCGTTTGATTTGTGCATTCAGTCCATTTACATTTAGGGTGATTATTGAAAGATATGTACTTATTGCCATTGCAGGCTTTGGATTCGTGGTTACCAAAGGTTCAAGGTTAGCTTCTTTACTACCTGTCTAACTTAACTCACTTATTGAGCTATTATAAACACTGTCTGATGATTATTTATTTCTCTCCCTTCTTATTCCTCCTCCTCCATTCTTTATATGTTAGGTGTTTTATTCTGTGCTCTTTTGTTTTTCCTTTGACTGCTTTTGTGAGTAGTTGATTTTATTTTTTGCCATTAGTTAGTATTTGGTTGCTCTGCTTTCTTTGCTGTGATTTTATTTTCTTTGGTGACATCTGTTTAGCCTTAGGAGTGCTTCCATCTAGAGCAGTCCCTCTAAAATACCCTATCGAGGTGGTTTGTGGGAGGCAAATTCCCTCAACTTTTGCTTGTCTGGGAATTGTTTAATCCCTCCTTCATATTTAAATGATAATCTTGCTGGATACAGTGTCCTTGGTTCCAGGCCCTTCTGTTTCATTGCATTAAATATATCATGCCATTCTCTTCTGGCCTGTAAGGTTTCTGCTGACATGTCCAATGATAGCCTGATGGATTTTCCTTTGTAGGTGACCTTTTTTATCTCTCTGGCTGCATTTAATACTCTGTCCTTGTCCTTGATCTTTGCCACTTTAATTATTATGTGTCTTGGTGTTGTCCTCCTTGGGTCCCTTCTGTTGGAAGTTCTGTGGGCCTCTGTGGTCTGAGAGACTATTTCTTCCCTCAGTTTGGGGAAGTTTTCAGCAATTATTTCTTCAAATACACTTTCTATCCCTTTTTCTCTCTCTTCTTCCTCTGATACCCCTATAATGCGGATATTGTTCCATTTGGATTGGTTACACAGTTCTCTTAATATTCTTTCATTCCTGGAGATCATTTTATCTCTCTCTGCCTCAGCTTCTCTGTGTTTCTTTTCTCTGATTTCTATTCCATTAATGGCTTCTTGCACCTCATCCAGTCTGCTCTTTAGTCCTTCTAGAGATTGTTTTATTTCTGTATTGTCTCTCTCAACTTCATCTGTTATCTCTTGCATATTCCTCTGCAGGTCCATCAGCATGGTTATGACCTTTATATTGAATTCTTTTTTCAGGAAGATTGGTTAAATCGATCTTCCCAGGTTCCTTCTCAGGGGTTGTCTGAATTATTCTTGTCTTGTTCAAATTCTTCTGCCTTTTCATGGCCATAGAGGTAGTCCTGGGCACTTGGTGCGTGTGTCAGCTGGGAGAAAAAGTCCTTTCCTGCTTGCTTGTTGTCTTCCTCTCCTGCAAGAATGGTGACCCCTAGCAGCTTGTGTTGGGCAACTGTGCACCGATGAGGTGTCAGAGTCTGGCCCAGGTGGTTCTGGAGGAGGCTCTTGGTGGTTGTTGTGGGGACGCCCACTCTCAGGCTGCTCCCTGCTATGGCTGGGCAGTGCCAGAGGGGGAATGGATAGGAGGCTGTTTATCACTGTGAGGGGCCTCAGAGCTATGCTGCCTCCCAGAGGGTTAGGGCACCCCGTAGTTGCCTGTGATTCCCAGCTTCTGCGCTGGGTGTGCTAGGGTGCTTCTGTCTAGCTGTGAGGCCCCTGTCCCTTTAAGACTTTCAAAAAGCACTCACTTTTCTTTTGTCTCTAGGGAGCCAGCTGCGGGGACCCACTCGCAGGTTTTACTGTTCCATTTCCCTAATATCCAGCACACCATGCATTGTGTGTCTGTGCTCCTGGTACAGATGACTAGGGCTGAGTATTTAGCAGTCCTGGACTCCCTCTCCCTCCCCGCTCTGACTCCTTTCCTCCTGCCTGGGAACTGGGGTTGGGGGGCATTTGTGTCCTGCCCAGGCGTGGCTTGTATCTTACCCCCTTCGTGAGGCACTGAGTTCTTGCAGATGTAGATGTAGCCTGGCTGTTGTACTGTATCTTCTGGTCTCTCTTTTAGGAATTGTTATATTTGTTGTATTTTCAAAAATATATATACTTTAGGGAGGAGAGTTCTGCTGCCCTACTCATCCCGACATCTTGGCTCCTCCCACTCTGTTCTTAGTCTTTTTGATACTGGCCATCCTAACTGGTGTGAGGTGATATCTTATTGTGGTTTTAATTTGCATTTCTCTGATGATTAGGGATGTTGAGCATCTTCTCATGTGCCTGTTGGCTATCTGAATTTCTTCTTTGGAGAAGTGTCTGTTCAGCTCCTCTGCGCATTATTTAATGGGTTTATTTGCCATTTGTTTGTTAAGGTGCATGAGCTCTTTATACAATTTGGGTGTCAGCTCCTTATCGGCTATGTCATTAATGAATATATTCTCCAATACTGTAGGATGTCTTTTTGTTCTACTGATGGTGTCCTTTTCTGTACAGAAACTTTTTAGTTTGGTATAGTCCCACTTGTTCATTTTTGCTTTTGTATCCCTTACCTGGGGAGATATGTTCATGAAGAAGTTGTTCATGTTTATATTCAATAGAGTTTTGCCTATGTTTTCTTCTAAGAGTTTTATGGTTTCATGACTTACATGCAGGTCTTTGATCTATTTTGAGTTTACTTTTGTATGGTATTAGACAATATTCCAGTTTCATTCTCTTACATGTAGCTGTGCAGTTTTGCCAACACCAGCTGTTGAAGAGGCTGTCATTTCCCCATTGTATATCCATGGCTCCTTTATCATATATTAATTGACCATATATGCTTGGGTTTATATCTGCACTCTCTAGTCTGTTTGTCTATGGGTCTGTTCTTGTGCCAGTACCAAATTGTCTTGATTACTGTAGCTTTGTAGTAGAGCTTGAAGTCAGGGAGTGTAATTCCCCCCACTTTATTCTTCCTACTTAGGATTGCTTTGGCTATTCAGAGTCTTTTCTATTTCCATATGAATTTTAGAACTATTTTCTCTAGTTCATTGAAGAATGCTATTGATTTTTTGATAGGAATTGCATTGAATCTGTATATTGCTTTAGGCAGGATGGCCATTTTGACAATATTAATTCTTCCTATCCATGAGCATGGGATGTATTTTCATTTATTAGTATCTTCTTTAATTTCTCTCATGAGTGTCTTGTAGTTTCCAGATTATAGGTTCTTCACTTCCTTGGTTAGGTTTATTCCTAGGTATTTTATTCTTTTTGATGCATTTGTGAATGGACTTGTTTTCCTGATTTCTCTTTCTACTAGTTCATTAGTATATATGAATGCAAGAGATTTCTGTGTATTAATTTTGTATCCTGCAACTTTGCTGAATTTGAATATTAGATCTAGTAGTGTTGGAGTGGATTCTTTAGGGTTTTTTACACACAATATCCTGTCATCTGCAAAGAGGGACAGTTTACCTTTTTCCTTGCCAATCTGGATGCCTTTTATTTCTTTGTGTTGTCTGATTGCCATGGCTAGGACCTCCACAACTATGTTGAGTAAAAGTGGGGAGGGTGGGCATCCTTGTCTTGTTCCCATTCTTAAAGGAAAAGCTTTCAGCTTCTCACTGTTAAGTATAATGTTACCTGTGGGTTGGTCACATATGGTGGTTATTATGCTGAGGTACTTGCCTTCTATACCCATTCTGTTGAGAATTTTTATCATGAATGTATGTTGAATTTTGTCAGATGCTTTTTCAGCATCTATTGAGATGATCATGTGGTTTTTGTCATTTTTTTGTTGATGTAGTGGATGGTATTGATGAATTTTCCAATGTTGTACCATCCTTGCATCCCTGGGATGAATCCTACTTGATTGTGATGGATGATCTTTTTGATGTATTTGTGGATTCAGTTTGCTAATATTTTGTTGAGTATTTTTGCATCTATGTTCATCAGGGATATTGGTCTGTGGTTTTCTTTTTTGTGGTGTCTTTGCCTGGTTTTGGTATTAGGGTGATACCAGCCCCATAGAATGAGTTTTGGGGTATTCCCTTCTCTTCTACTTTTTGGAAAACTTTAAAGAAGATGGGTATTAGGTCTTCACTAAATGTTTGATAAAATTCATCAGTGAAACCATCTGGTCCAGGTGTTTTGTTCTTAGGTAGGTTTTTTATTACCAATTCAATTTCTTTGCTGGTAATTGGTGTATTCAGATTTTCTGTTTCTTCCTGAGTCAGCCTTGGAAGGTTGTATTTTTCTAGAAAGTTGTCCATTTCTTCTAGGTTATCCAGTTTGTTAGCATATAATTTTTCATAGTATTCTCTAATAATTCTTTGTATTTCTGTGGTGTCCGTAGTGATTTTTCCTTTCTCATTTCTGATTCTGTTTATGTATGTAGACTCTCTCTTTCTCTTTATAAGTCTAGGAGTTTATCTATTTTCTTTATTTTCTCAAAGATCCAGCTCCTCCTTTCATTGATTCTTTCTGTTGTTTTATTCTTCTTGATTTTATTTATTTATGCTCTAATATTTATTATGTCCCTCCTTCTACTAACTTTGGGTCTCATTTGTTCTTCTTTTTCTAGTTTTGTTACTTGTGATTTTAGACTGTTCATATGGAATTGTTCTTTCCTGAGGTAGGCCTGTATTATAGTATACTTCCCCTTACCATGGCCCTTGCTGCATCCCACAGAATTTGCAGTTGAATTGTCTTTTTCATTTGTTTCCATATATTGTGTGATCTCTGTTTTTATTTGGTTATTCATCCATTGATTATTTAGGAGCATGTTATTAAGCCTCAATGTGTTGTGGGATTTTTCATTTTCTTCGTGTAACTTATTTCTAGTTTCATACATTTGTGATCTGAGAAGCTGGTTGGTACAATTTCAATCTTTTTGAATTTACTGAGCCTCTTGTTATGGCCTAGTATATGATCTATTCTTGAAAATGTTCATTGTGCACTTGAGAAGAATGTGTATCCTCTTGCTTTTGGATGAAGTGTTCTGTAGATTATCTGTTAGGTCCCTCTGTTCTAATACATTGTTCAGTGCCTCTGTTTCCTTACTTATTCTCTCTCTGGTTGATCTGTCCTTTGGAGTGAGTGGTATGTTGAAGTCTCCTAAAATGAATGCATTGCATTCTATTTCCCCCTTTAATTCTGTTAGTATTTGTTTCACATATGTAAGTGATCCTGCGTTGGGTGCATAAATACTTATAATAGTTATATCCTCTTGTTGGACTGACACTTTTATCATTATGTAATGTCCTTTTTTGTCTCTTGTTGCTTTCTTTGTTTTGGAAGTCTATTTTTTCTGATACAAGTATGGCAACTCCTGCTTTTTTCTCCCTATTAGTTGCATGAAATATATAGACAGCATATAGACAGGTCTTGTTTTTTATCCATTCAGTGACTCTGTGTCTTTTGGTTGGTGCATTCAGACCATTTACATTTGGGGAGATTATCGATTGGTATATAATTATTGCCATTGCAGCTTTAGATCTGTGGTTACTAAAGGTTCAAGGGTAATTCTCTTTCTATCTAATAGTCTAATTTAAATCACTTTGTTACAAACACAACTAAGCATTCTTTTTTTTCCCCTCCTTTTTCTTCCTCCTCCATTCTTTATATGTTAGGTATCTTATTCTGTACTCTTTGTCTATACCTTGTGTGACATCTATTTACCCTTAGGAGTACTTCATCTATAGTGGTCCCTCTAAAATGCACTGTAGAGGTGGTTTGTGGGAGGTAAATTCTCTCAGCTTTTGCTTATCTGAAAATTGTTTAATCCCTCCTTCAAGTTTAAATGATAACCTTGCCAGGTAGATTATTCTTGGTTTGAGGCCCTTCTTCTTCATTGTATTAAATATATCATGCCAGTCCCTTCTGGCCTGTAAGGTTTCTGTTGAGAAATCAGATGATAGCCTGATGGGTTTTTCTTTGTATGTGATCTTTTTTTTTTTTCTTAGAGGGCATCTCTCATACTTATTGATCAAATGGTTGTTAACAACAATAAAATTCTGTATAGGGGATTCAATGCTCAATGCACAATCATTAATCCACCCCAGCCTAATTCTCATCAGTCTCCAATCTTCTGAAGCATAACAAACAAGTTCTTACATGGTGAACAAATTCTTACATAGTGAATAAGTTCTTACATGGTGAACAGTACAAGGGCAGTCATCACAAAAACTTTCGGTTTTGATCACTCATTATGAACTATAAACAATCAGGTCAAATATGAATATTTGTTTGATTTTTATACTTGATTTATATGTGGATCCCACACTTCTCCCTTTATTATTATTATTATTTTTTAATAAAATGGGGAAGTGATAGGTAGATGCAAGATAAAGGTAGAAAACATAGTTTAGTGTTGTAAGAGAGCAAATGTAGATGATCAGGTGTGTGCCTGTAGACTATGTGTTAATCCAAGCTAGACAAGGGCAATAATACATCCACAGATGCAGAAGATTTCTCTCAAAATACGGGGGGTGAGGTTCTAAGCCTCACCTCTGTTGGCCCCCAATTTCTCACCTGATGGCCCCCCTGCAACTGGGCCTGTCTTAGGTTGTTCCTCCTTTGAGGAATCTTACCCGTCTCTGGCTAACCAGTCATCTTCCAGGGCCATACAGGGAAATGTAAAGTTGGTAAGTGAGGGAGAAGCCATATTGTTTGAAAAGGTTAGCTTTTTACTTCTTTGCATATTTATGCCCTGTGGCTTCTATGCCCAGCATTTGTCTTGAGGTATCTTTACCACTTGGAGGAGTTATGATACTCGGTGAATTCGATATGAGGCACGAATTCTACTTAAGGGTTATAATTAGGAAGGAAGAAGAAAAGCTATAGAAGTAGCAGGAGGAAGAAAACCTGGGAAGATTGATTATTTCTTTGACATATCTTCTTGTAGAGTAACTTCAGCATGTATAGGTTTTAAACTACTAATTAAATTGTGTACACACATTAACATAATAGGGATGGAGTTACATAACCAATGCAGATCTATAATTACCAGCCATCTCCAGTGAAGCCAAGAAAACCAGTTAGGCACCCTAGGCATTTGTGAAAATTTGTCTATGATATAGTGGATATTGTCCAACTGTACTTGAACAGTCTGAGAGAAATCAGACAAATAAAAACAACCCATTCCTGGGAACTGTTCACATCCCATATGTTCTTTTAACAGTAGATAGTCTGTAGTTGTAAGATTTTGGAGTGCCACAACTTGCACTTCTCCTAATTCTTGGTTGAGTTCCAACAGTATAGATCCAGTCAGATTTGTTGTTTTACTGTATGCACAGGCCAGCTTAGATATCGCCTTCTTCATTCCAATGGCAAGTCCAGGAACCGGTGGGATGAATGCAGCTACAACTGTGGCATCGCCTGGATCTTTGTTGAGGTATTTTGATGATCATCTTCTGGTATGTCTCTTCCAGAGAGTGCTGATGTTGGAAGTTCTCTTCATATCGTATCTTAGTTCATTTTCTGGATAGCCAAATTAGGCTTTGTTCCTCTGTATAAACACAAACAGACCCTTTGCCCACACTTTGATATGCCCTTTATACCATTGTGTAGAACTCATTGGAGGTCACCACACAGGAACTGCTTTTTTTTTAAGAGAAAGGAATATTGTCAGAAAAGTGTACATCCATAGCCAATCATCTGACACCCTTTAAGTGATCAAAATTAAGGATATTTAAAGCATGTATTAATTGTTGATTTACAGTTAGTTTTATCCTATCAGGGAGTAATCCCCCTTCTCTTTCTTTCTTTTTTTTTTGTTATCTTTAATCTACACTTACATAAAGAATATTATGTTTACTAGGCTCTCCCCTATACCAGATCCCCCCTATAAACCCCTTTACAGTCACTGTCCATCAGCATAGCAAAATGTTGTAGAATCATTACTTGTCTTCTCTGTCTTGTACAGCCCTCCCCTTTCTCCCCCACCCCATGCATGCTATTCTTAATACCCCTCTTCTTCTTCCCCCCCTTATCTCTCCCTACCCACCCATCCTCCCCAGTCCCTTTCCCTCTGGTACCTGTTAGTCCATTCTTGGGTTCTTTGATTCCGCTGCTGTTTTGTTCCTTCAGTTTTTCCTTTGTTCTTATACTCCACAGATGAGTGAAATCATTTGGTATTTCTCTTTCTCTACTTGGCTTATTTCACTGAGCATAATACCCTCCAGGTCCATCCATGTTGCTGTAAATGGTAGGATTTGCCCTCTTCTTATGGCTGAGTAGTATTCCACTGTGTATATGTACCACATCTTCTTTATCCATTCATCTACCGATGGGCATTTAGGTTGCTTCTTCTTGACTATTGTAAATAGTGCTGCAATAAACATAGGGGTGCATCTGTCTTTCTCAAACTTGATTGCTGTGTTCTTAGGGTAAATTCCTAGGAGTGGAATTCCTGGGTCAAATGGTAAGTCTGTTTTGAGCATTTAGATGAACCTCCATACTGCTTTCCACAATGGTTGAAGTAATTTACATTCCCACCAACAGTGTAGGAGGGTTCCCCTTTCTCCACAGCCTTGCCAAGATTTGTTGTTGTTTGTCTTTTGGATAGCAGCCATCCTTACTGGTGTGAGGTGATACCTCATTGTAGTTTTAATTTGCATTTCTCTGATAATTAGCGATGTGGAGCATCTTTTCATGTGTCTGTTGGCCATCTGGCCATCTGTATTTCTTTTTTGGAGACTGTCTGTTCAGTTCCTCTGCTCATTTTTTAATTGGATTATTTGCTTTTTGTTTGTTGAGGTGTGTGAGCTCTTTATATATTTTGGACGTCAAGCCTTTATCGGATCTGTCATTTACAAATATATTCTCCCATACTGTAGGGTTCCTTTTTGTTCTATTGATGATGTCTTTTGCTGTACAGAAGCTTTTCAGCTTAATATAGTCCCACTTGTTCATTTTTGCTGCTGTTTTCCTTACCCAGGGAGATATGTTCAAGAAGAGGTCACTCATGTTTATGTCTAAGAGGTTTTTGCCCATGTTTTTTTCCATGAGTTTAAAGGTTTCATGATTTACATTCAGGTCTTTGATCCATTTTGAATTTACATTTGTATATGGGGTCAGACAATGGCCCAGTTTCATTCTCCTACATGTAGCTGTCCAGTTTTCCCAGCACTATCTGTTGAAGAGACTGTCATTTCCCCATTGTATGTCCATGGCTCCTTTATCAAATATTAATTGACCATATGTGTTTGGGTTAATGTCTGGAGTCTCTAGTCTGTTCCACTGGTCTGTGGGTCTGTTCTTGTGCCAGTACCAAATTGTCTTGATTACTATGGCTTTATAGTAGTGCTTGAAGTTGGGAGTGATATCTCCTCCTACTTTATTCTTCTTTCTCAGGATTGCTTTCGCTATTCGGGGTCTTTGGTGTTTCCATATGAATTTTTGAATTATTTGTTCCAGTTCATTGAAGAATGTTGCTGGTAATTTGATAGGGATTGCATCAAATCTGTACATTGCTTTGGGCAGGATGGCCATTTTGATGATATTGATTCTTCCTTGCCACGAGCATGGGATGAGTTTCCATTTGTTAGTGTCCCCTTTAATTTCTCTTAAGAGTGACTTGTAGTTTTCAGAGTATAGGTCATTCACTGTATTGGTTAGATTTATTCCTAGGTATTTTATTCTTTTTGATGCAATTGTGAATGGAATTGTTTTCCTGATTTCTCTTTCTATTGGTTCATTGTTAGTGTATAGGAAAGCTACAGATTTCTGGGTGTTAATTTTGTATCCTACAACTTAGCTGTATTCTGATATCAGTTCTAGTAGTTTTGGGGTGGAGTCTTTAGGGTTTTTTATGTACAGTATCATGTCATCTGCAAATAATGACAGTTTAACTTCTTCTTTACCAATCTGGATTCCTTGCATTTCTTTGTTTTGTCTGTTTTCCGTGGCTAGGACATCCAGTACTATGTTAAATAGCAGTGGGAAGAAGGCATCCCTGTCTAGTTCCCGATCTCAGAGGAAAAGCTTTCAACTTCTTGTTGTTCAGTATAATGTTGGCTGTGGGTTTATCATATATGGCCTTTATTATGTTGAGGTACTTGCCCTCTGTTCCCATTTTGCTGAGAGTTTTTATCATGAATGGATGTTGAATTTTGTCAAATGCTTTTTCAGCATCTATGGAGATGATCATGTGGTTTTTGTCTTTCTTTTTGTTGATGTGGTGGATGATGTTGATGGATTTTCAAATGTTGTACCATCCTTGCATCCCTGGGATGAATCACACTTGGTCATGGTGTATGATTCTTTTGATATACTTTTGAATTTGGTTTGCTAATATTTTATTAAGTATTTTTGCATCTACATTCATCAGGGATATTGGTCTGTAGTTTTCTTTTTTGGTGGGGTCTTTGCCTGGTTTTGGTAGTAGGGTGATGTTTGCTTCATAGAATGAGTTTGGGAGTATTCCCTCCTCTTATATTTTTTGGAAAACTTTAAGGAGAATGGGTATTATGTCTTCTCTGTGTGTCTGATAAAATTCCAAGGTAAATCCATCTGGCCCGGGTGCTTTGTTCTTGGGTAGTTTTTTGATTACTGTTTCAATTTCTTTGCTCGTATTTGGTTTGTTTAACTTTTGTGTTTCTCCTTTGGTCAGTCTTGGAAGGTTGTATTTTTCTAGGAAGTTGTCCATTTCTTCTAGGTTTTCCAGCTTGTTCGCATATAGGTTTTCATAGTAGTCTTTAATAATTCTTTGTATTTCTGTGGAGTCTCTTGTGATTTTTCCGTTCTCATTTCTGATTCTGTTGGTTTGTGTTGATTCTCTTTTTCTCTTAATAAGTTTGGCTAGAGGCTTATCTATTTTGTTTATTTTCTCAAAGAACCAGCTCTTGGTTTCATTGATTTTTGCTATTGTTTTATTCTTCTCAATTTTGTTTATTTCTTCTCTGATCATTATTATGTCTCTCCTTCTGCTAACATTAGGCCTCATTTGTTCTCCTTTTTCCAATTTCGATAATTGTGATGTTAGACTATTCATTTGGGATTGTTCTTCCTTCTTCAAGTGTGCCTGGATCGCTATATACTTTCTTCTTAGGACTGCTTTCGCTGTGTCCCACAGAAGTTGGGGCTCTGTGTTGTTGTTGTCATTTGTTTCTATATATTCCTTGATCTCTATTTTAATTTGTTCATTGATCCATTGATTATTTAGGAGCATGTTGTTAAGCCTCCATGTGTTTGTGAGCCTTTTTGTTTTCCTTATAGAATTTATTTCTACTTTTATACCTTTGTGGTCTGAAAAATTGGTTGGTAGAATTTCAATATTTTGGATTTTACTGAGGCTCTTTTTGTGGGCTAGTATGTGGTCTATTCTGGAGAATGTTCCATGTGCACTTGAGAAGAATGTATATACTGTTGCTTTTGGATGTAGATTTCTATAGATGTCTATTAGGTCCATCTGTTCTACTGTGTTGTTCAGTGTTTCCATGTCCTTCCTTATTTTCTGTCCAGTGGATCTATCTTTTGGGGTGAGTGGTGTGTTGAAGTCTCCTAAAATGAATGCATTACAACCTGTTTCCCCCTTTAGTTCTGTTAGTATTTGTTTCACATATGCTGGTGCTCCTGTGTTGGGTGCATATATTTTTAGAATGGTTATATCCTCTTGTTGGACTGAGCCCTTTATCTTTATGTAGTGTCCTTCTTTATCTCTTGTTACTTTCTTAGTTTTGAAGTCTATTTTGTCTGATATTAGTACTGCAACCCCTGCTTTCTTCTCGCTGTTGTTTGCCTGAAATATGTTTTTCCATCCCTTGACTTTTAGTCTGTACATGTCTTTCAGTTTGAGGTGAGTTTCTTGTAAGCAGCATATAGATGGGTCTTGCTTTTTTATCCATTCTGTTAGTCTGTGTCTTTTGATTGGTGCATTCAGTCCATTTACATTTATGGTGACTATTGAAAGGTATGTACTTAGTGCCATTGCATGCTTTAAATTCGTGGTTACCAAAGGTTCAAGGTTAGCTTCTTTAGTATCTTACTGCCTAACTTAGCTTGCTTATTGAGCTGTTATATACACTGTCTAGAGATTCTTTTCTTCTCTCACTTCTTATTCCTCCTCCTCCATTCTTCATATGTTGTATGTTTTGTTCTGTGCTCTTTCTAGGAGTGCTCCCATCTAGAGCAGTCCCTGTAGGATGCCCTGTAGAGGTGGTTTGTGGGAAGCAAATTCCCTCAGCTTTTGCTTGTCTGGGAATTGTTTAATCCTGCCATCATATTTAAATGATAGTCAGGCTGGATACAGTATCCTTGGTTCAACGCCCTTCTGTTTCATTGCATTAAATATATCATGCCATTCTCTTCTGGCCTGTAAGGTTTCTGTCGAAAAGTCTGATGATAGCCTGATGGGTTTTCCCTTATAGGTGACCTTTTTCTCTCTAGCTGCCTTTAAAACTCTTTCCTTGTTCTTGATCTTTGCCATTTTAATTATTATGTGTCTTGGTGTTGTCCTCCTTGGATCCTTTCTGTTGGGGGTTTTGTGTATTTCTGTGGTCTGTTTGATTATTTCCTCCCCCAGTTTGGGGAAGTTTTCAGCAATTATTTCTTCCAAGATACTTTCCGTCCCTTTTCCTCTCTCTTCTTCTTCTGGTACCCCTATAATACGGATATTGCTCCTTTTGGATTGGTCACACAGTTCTCTTAATATTGTTTCATTCCTGGAGATCCTTTTATCTCTCTCTATGTCAGCTTCTATGCGTTCCTGTTCTCTGGTTTCAATTCCTTCAATGGCCTCTTTCATCTTATCCATTCTGCTTATAAATCCTTCAGAGTTTGTTTCATTTCTGTGATCTCCTTTCTGGCATCTGTGATCTCCCTCTGGACTTCATCTCCTTTCTCTTGTGTATTTCTCTGCATCTCTGTCAGCATGTTTATGATTTTTATTTTGAATTCTTTTTCAGGAAGACTGGTTAGGTCTGTCTCCTTGTCTGGTGTCTCTGTGATCTTGGTTTGCCTGTAATTTTGTCTCTTTTCATGGTGATAGAAATAGTTTGCAGAGCTGGGACTTGTGACTGCTGGAAGAACTTCCCTTCTTGTTGGTTTGTGGCCTTCCTCTCCTGGGAGAATAGCGACCTCTAGTGGCTTGTGCTGGGCAGCTGTGCACAGACAGGGCTTCTGCTTCCTGCCTGGCTGCTATGGAGTTTATCTCCACAGTTGCTGTGGGTATGGCCTGGCTCGGGCTGCTGCTCCAAAGTGGTGGAGTTCTGTTGGAGGGGGACTGGCCGGGAGGCTATTTATCTCCGTAAGGGGCCTCTGTGCTCCCTGCAGCCCAGGGGATTAGAGTGCCCAGAGATCCCGGGATTCCGTACCTCTGGACTAAGTGTCCTGCTCTGCCCCTTTAAAACTTCCAAAAAGCACCCACCAAAACAAAACAATGACCACAAAAAAAATGGCTGCTCGTTTTTCTTTATTTTCTGGCATCAGCCTCAGGCACCTGCTCACCAGACTTGCTGCCCTGTTTCCCTAGTATTGGGGTCCCTATCCCTTTAAGACTTCCAAAAAGTGCTTGCCAAAACAAAACAACAACAAAAAAAGAAAAAAAGGTGGCCACTCATGTTTCTTTTGTTTTCTGGTGCCAGTCTCTGATACCCGCTCGCTGGTCTTGCTGCCCTGTTTCCCTAGTATTGGGGACCCTGTCCCATTAAGACTTCCAAAAAGCACTCACCACAAGAAAACAAAACAAAACAAAACAAAACAAACAAACAAAAATAGATGGCCCCTCGCTTTTCTTTTGTCTTCCGGCGCTGGCCTCCAGTACCTGCTTACCATTCTTGCTGCCCCGTTTCCCTAGTATCCAGGGCCCCACGCATGCACTGTGTCTGCACTCTGGTCCTGATGGCTGGGGCTGGGTGCTCAGCAGTCCTGGGCTCCTTCTCCCTACTGCTCAGACCTCTCTACTCCTGCTGGGAGCTGGGGGAAGGGGTGCTCGGGACCCGCCGGGCCGGGGGTTGTATCTTACCCCCTTTGCGAGGCGCTGGGTTCTCACAGGTGTGGATATGGTCTGGATGTTGTCCTGTGTCCTCTGGTCTCTATTTTAGGAAGAGTTGTCTTTGTTATATTTTCATAGATGTATGTGGTTTTGGGAGGAGATTTCTGCTGCTCTACTCACACCGCCATCCTGGCTCCGCCCCATATGTGATCTTTTAAAGTCTGTCTTTATCCTTGATCTTTGCCATTTTAATTATTATATGTCTTGATGTTGTCTTCCTTCGGTCCCTTGTGTTGCGAGATCTGTGTATCTCCATGGCTTGAGAGACTATCTCCTTCCCCAGATGGGGGAAGTTTTCAGCAATTACCTCCTCAATGACACTTTCTATCCCTTTTTCTCTCTCTTCTTCTTCTGGTACCTCTATAATGTGGATATTGTTCTGTTTTGATTGGTCACACATTTCTCCCAATATTCTTTCATTCTTAGAGATCCTTTTTTCTCTCTGTGCCTCAGCTTCTTTGTATTCCTCTTCTCTAATTTCTATTTCACTTACCGTCTCTTCTACTACATCTATCTGCTTTTGAATCCCTCCATTGTATGTTTCATTTCAGATATGAAATTTCTTAATGATTGAATATCCATCTTTTCTGTACTTCCATGAGCATGTTTATGGTTTTTATTTTAAACTCTCTTTCAGGAAGATTGGTGAGTTCAGTTTCATTTGGTCCTTTTTCTTGGATTTGTGAGATTTTGATCTGAACCAGTTTCCTTTGATGTTTCATAGTTCTATGTGGTACCCTCTAGTTCCCAGAAGCTCCAGTCTCTGGAGCTTCTCAGCCCCTAGAGTGAGGTTGGGGGTTGTAGGGGAGTGGTGCTGGGGGGAGGAAAGAGCTGTTTCCTGATTCCCGGCTGCAGTGCCTGTCTCCAATATCAGAGTCAGTGGGCAGAGCACACAGGTCTAAGTTTCTGTGCTTGGCATCTCTAGCTGTTGTAGGCAGGGCCTCCCTCTGACTGGCCTGATGCCAGTGCAGTGACTGCCAGTTTGCAAGCAGGTGCCGGCAGACCATGCAGAAGGTGTAGCAGGCTGCATGTCACAGTGGGGGCCTCAGAGCGCAGTAGGCAGCCAGGGGGATGGAGTGCCTGAAGGTCCTCAAAGTTCCCAACCTGCTGGGCAGAGTGCACCCAGAGAAACTTGTCCACCTATTTCTTCCCCTGAGCAGCAAGCTCTGTGCAAACCCTGCCCCTTCAGCAGCCCTCTAGCTGCTAGGAAGCCTCTCAGACCACCCATCTTTCCTTTATCCCAGAGCGGCTGGATGTGGATCCCCATCCTCCACAAACAGTTGGTATCTCAGTCTCTCAAGCACTCCGCCTGTCCCATCTCCCCAACCCCATCAACCTCCAGAGCACCACACAATGTAGGTTTGTGCTCTAAAGTTAACCTCCAGGGCTGGATGTTCAGCAGTCTTAGGCTTCCACCCCACCACCCCCTGGCTTTGTTTCTCTCCCTCCTGCTGGTGAGCTAGGGTGGGGGATGGCCTTGGGTCCTGCTGGATCAAGGCTTTTGTACGTTACTCTATTTTGTGAGGTCTGCTCTGTTCATGAGGTCTGTGTGCAGTCTGGTACAGCCTTCTTTCCTGTTGCTGTTTTAGGGCTAGTTGTATTAATTATATTTTCACACTATATATGGTTTGGGGAGGAATTCTCTGTCTCACCTCTCACACTGCCATCTTGAATCTCCTCTTGTGGTATATTTTTATACTTAAAATATGTTTGTATCATTCTATTTATTTATTTCTATAAAGTAAATTTTAAGTTATTGAAACTCAAAAGACTTTAAAAAGTAAATTCCCCTTTACCCTTCCCCTTCCCCATCCCTACTTCCCAGAATTATGCATGTTAACAAATTGTTTTTTTGCATCCTCCCATAAATTCTCTGTATATGCCAATGTAGTTTTTGTTAATTTTTTTACAGAGCCTGATATAACACTTCTGTAACTTTATTTTTTCAACAATATAATGTCCACATATTTACATATTTGAATATTAGTGCATAAATATATACATTATTATTTTTAAATCTAGATGATATCTATATCATTCTTTTTGGTTGCATAGTATTCCAATTTAGGAAAATTAATATTTAGCTTTTCACCTACTAGTAGGTATTTAGATTGTTTCCAGTTTTTTGTCATTACAAAAATGTTACAACAAATCTATGTGTCTCTTTATACATTTGAGAGAATTACTGAGTCAAGAGTATAAGTATTGTTTGACACTGAAAATAACTCAAACCATACTTTTGTGAATAGTCATTGAGAATTTGATATAGCATCATAGCAAGAAAACTAATTTCATCAAGAATTAAGATAAGGCACCAATAGGTGAACCAATGAGTCTTTTAAGGCAGGTAGAATATACTAAATGTTAATAGTTTGGAGTTTTAGTGTAAAGGAAGACATATGGGAGATAATTTGCTCCTGCTCCAAGCCCACAGCCACAGAACCGATTTAATGTCAAATATAGAATGGACACACATCTTAAAGCTACAAATATAAATTGTAATATGATATAATTAAATTACCAATGCATAATACTATAGTCAAGATATTTCACATAGATTCCTTATAATTAGAAATTCTCTCCTCAGAATTAGGACACATTTACTCTAAAAAGCTGCATCCTTGAGTTGTAGTGTTCAAAGAATTGAGTTTTTATTCTAATGGAGAATTGTTGATCATTCAAGTCTGTATCTACTGCTGATAGTGATCCTTAGTTTAACACCAGGAAATAAAGACACCACAACCTCTTAGAAATGAAGCAGTGGACACTATATGTATTAATGTGCTCTAAAAATAGTTGAAATTGTAAAGTAACAAATAATATTTACAGATAGAAAATGAGTACCCTGGCTGTGTTATTCACCTATACTATTCATCAAAATAAAATCTTTTTTTGCCATGTAATACAAGATTGTTAATAATAAGAGAACAGGAGACATGGTGGAAATCTAGGTACCTGAATGACATTTAGCCTTTGTGGATAATATAAGCTAATATTTGAGTGTTTATTATGTGTTTAGTGTACCTATAAGTGCCCAATTTGTATTATTCTGTTTACCTGTCATAACAGCCCTATAAGGTGGACATTATAATAAACTCCATTTTTCAGGTTGGAAATAGGAAGTGTAGAAATGTAGATAACTGGTAAGTAGCAGAGTCAGTATGCAAACCCAGGAAATAGGGTTCCAGACCCCCTTACCATCAACCATTTCACTCCAGCTGGAGTTTCCTTTGGTTTTGAATTTGTGAAGCCTAGAGCTCCACATATTTTCTGCCTTCATCCACATCAAAGCACACATTGTTGGTCATAAGAGGAACTTGCCACTTGACAAGAGGGGATGGACAAGGGCACATGCTTCTGTATCATTTGTAAGATGGGTTTCTTGATATTGTCTTGCCTTTTAGCGTGCTTTATGATTTTTTTGCTAAAATTCATATGTGATATACCTGGTAATAGGAATGGAAGTAATCAGGCTTTTTGTGTGAGGTGTATGCTAATCTGACCCAGAGCTAGGTTGCGCTGTAGCTATGCCTGATGTTTCAGTTTCCTCTAGGGCTTTTTGTTTTTGTGTGTAGTTTTCTGGTGTGTGTGTCTGTATTTTCCTCTCCTGTTGCCTTTAGGTTCCCTTAAAAACTCCTTCTTAAATAGACTCTGTGTCTTGCAGCTCTCTTCAGTTGTAATGCACTGTTTTTATACTGAATCCCTGTGGTGGGAGGTGTCGGCAGGGTAGGTGTCCTGTAATCATGTGAAAAACCATGCAGCTATATATGTGGACAAATGGTACCTGAGGGAAATGAAAACAATGTCTGGTCATGCATGTAAAATGTAGTGGTACCTGATAGTCCTGGCAGACCTGGCTATAACAGTGGAGGAGAACATAGTGCAAAAATGAATTAAAGCCATACATGATGAATTCTCTTCATTTATTCTAATTTCTTGGTGAACACTGACCACATTAGTTAATAAACTCATGTGAGACAGACAGCCCCTGGAACTAGAAACCTTTAGGGCAGATTTCTAGAAACCTACAAACCTCTATTAAAATGGGACTTAAAGAGTCACTGAAATCAGGTTTACCCTAGTTAGCTATAGATTTTTTTAAATTTCAGTATTAAAAACCATAGCCTTTAAAATAGTAGCTATTAAAAATTCTTTTATTTTTTCTCCATATTTTTGCTATCTGAAACTCCTTATTTGCTATTAATCCTGTTAATTTGATTTAATCACAAATTAACAAAATGGTTTAATTATCTTGGTTCATAGCTCAGACCTACATAGGAGCCAGGGTTGAAGAGAACCAAGAATACACTACCAGGACTTAGAGTTTCAAATGCAACTACAGGAATTCTCATCATCTTTGAAAATCTTGATTCAGTGGGCAGTGGGAAGGGTTGAATTTTTATTATCTCTCCTCTGCTCCTTCTCTAAATTCCCTCCTTGATAATCAATGGTCTGTTAAAGGTAATGCATATTCAAATGTGGTATAGAGAAATAGTGTCTGCCACAATACTTCCTTAGTTTCTCCTTTATGAAAGTTGCTATCCTTTGTTCTGAAATACTTGTATTTTTTTCATGATTGTTGACTTAGGAAGTTAATGGCTCTGTTTGGTTGCCTCTCATCTGCCATTATCATAGTTCCCAAACTGCACTGTATGCCCTGGGCACCACAGAGAATTCACAGAAACAGTGAGATGTAGCTCTTGTAATTAGAATAGTTAAACTGTTTTTGTCTTTATCTGGTCTGACAGTCTTAGCACTTTACTAAGAATATTTAGTTCATTTACATTTTGTATAATTGCTTCCACTATATAGTTTAAATCTATTCTCTTCCTATATTTTTCTATTTTACTCATTTCATATTCTTTTTTGTACTCCTTTCTTACCTACTGTTATATCAATCAGTTTTTTATTGTTTTGTTTCTGTATGTTAACTTGTTAGTCATTTTTTAGTGATTACCTTGCAGATTACAATTTATATCTTTGACTTATTACAAGCAAGTATAAATTATTGCTTTTAACATTTGCCAGATAATGCTAGGATCTAATAATTTTTTAATTCCATTTATCCCCCTCCTATTTTTTATTATTCTTATATGCATTTTAGTTCTTCATATAGTTTAAACTTTATAAGACTTTGTCATCATTATCATCATCACCATCATCATTTTGTAAAATCAGTGTTCAATTATATTTACCCCAAATAGTTATTCTTTCTCCAGTTCTTCATGATTTTATGATATTTGGTGTTTTCATCTGTGATCATTTTCCTTCTTTTGGCCTACTGGCAAAAAAATTATCTCAGTGTCAGTTTTTGTTGTTTTGAAAATCTTTATGTTACCATCATCTGTGAAGAACTTTGGGGGATATAATTCTAGACAAGCAGTTGTAATTCAGTACTCTTAGTTCTGTCATACCATTGTTCTTTGGTTTCCATTATTGCTGCTGAGAAGTTGCAAAACAATCCATTGGTAAAAATTTTCTCTGGCTGCTTTGAAGACTTGCTTTGTATCTTTTTATTTTAAGCAGTTTCACATTGATGTGCCAGGAATATTTATCTTCTTTGTATCTTTTCTTCTTGATGTTTACATAGTTTATTGATCTGTATTTTGATGTCTTTTCATCTTTTGGGGTAGTCATCTTTATCACTTCAAATATTGCTTCAGCTTCATTGTCCCTGCTCCTCACAACACTTTAATTACATGTTTTTGGACCTTTCACTATGCCTCACAAGTATTTCATATTCTTTTTTTTATCTCCCACTCATTTTGACTCTGTTCTTTAGTATTGATATTTCACATTGACCTGTCTTTGGGTTTACTTATCCTTCTAATCTCTTGTACATAATGTTGTTAAAACCATATGTAGGGCTCTTAATTTCAACTCTTGTCTTTTTCAGCATTTTAGCTTATTTTTGTCCTTTTCTTCTATTTTATTGAACATGTTGACCGTGATCATTTCAGTTATTATCTACTGAGTCCAGTCACCAAATGTTATAGAAATCTTCCTAATCTGTTGAGTTTTGGTTGTATGATCCCTCTCTTGGTGTGCTAATTTTTAAATTAATTCTGGGCATTGTATATTTAAAAGTCATACAGGCTCCAGATCATGTAATGTCTCTCCAGAGAGATTTCACCTTTTCCTTTGCTAGGCAGGTAGATTGAAGACTGATCACCTAAACCCAATCAAACACTAAGCTTTGTTCACAGGAGGTAAGGCCCACTTACCTCTCCAGGGTGAAGCTCTCTAGGGCTTCCAGGTGGATTTGTTCACTGGAGCCTTTCTTTCTGTCTAGTCCTTAACTTTATTATTATTGTCTCTTCAATCAGAAACTCAGATCTGTTTTCTGTGACCTTTGTTCCTAAATTCTTAGTTTCTTACCTCATGCAGTTTCAGATTTTAATAGATACATTGCAGAGTACCTGCCATGTGCCAATACTCCATCTGTCCCTTTCATGACTTTGTTAAAGGAAAATTCGTTTCATGGAGAGCCATGGTTCAACAAAAGACCAAAAGAGAAAATGAAGTAGAGATGTTTATTACTCCCAGGTCCTGGAGCAGGTACATGGCACTCTCAAGGGGCCACACAGAGAGATCAAGGCTAGGGGCAGGCAGAGAAAGAGCAGAGCCTGGGCACATGCCTTTATTAAGGTCTATGAGTGGCATGCTTTGGTGTCCTGGGCTAAGGCCAGATCAGTCAGTTCAAACCAAAAAGAGTGGGGTTTTGGTAAGCTCAAAGGGGTGCAAATGAAGGTGGCCCTGAGAGATGGGGGAGACTATTTATCACAAAGGCTGTTTGGGAGGTCATATCAGGAACTTACATTTGCTTGTGACTCTGGGGGCTGTTATCTAGTGTATGCACTTGCGTAAGGGAGCTAGTGTCAGTTAAGGCCGCTTGGCCAAACTAAATATATTATAGGGCAGCAAATACCATGGAGTGGCTGAGTTAAACTCTCAACAGCACCTTTTCAGCTGAGTACTAATCCTTCAACCCTTGAATTTTGTATCTTCAGTGCTGCAGTACCACCTAAAACTCTGCTGGTGTCTCTCCCCAGTAGCCATCTGTCCAGGCAATTTCCAGATTCTAGGCTCCAGCATTGGCAGATTTCCCTAGGGAAAAGCACCTACAGATTCCCAGATAATCTTTACGCTGTTGCTTCTCCTCCAGAATCTTTAGAATCTTGGCCTCCTTCTTCCTGGTTGCTTCAGTATGTCATCAGTGCATTTATATAGGTATTTTGTACATCACATTTTCAAAATTTTCCTTTTTTTTCTCAATGGGAGCATTGGTGTACTTTATTGCAACCTATCATATCCTAAAATGAAAGTTGATCTTTTCACAGTAAGCTTTATAATTGAACCATGTTTTAAGGGATCCAGGTTTTTTATGTGTTTCTGAGTGAGGTCAACCAACAGTATTATTTAAATACTATGCACTTAATGTCAGATAAATTATATATAATTTGGAAGGAGCCTGGAAGAAATTCTTACTTAAAGGAAATGAAATATTTTTAATGTTTGTAATCTGAACAAAGCATTTCAAGAAATGTTTTGAAATTGCAAATAATGTAAGAAAATCTCTATGTTGCAGGAAGGAGATACTACCCAACAACAGAAATTGTGCTATCTCTTTTCTCCCATGTGATACCTTCTAGGATTAGGGATAGGGAAGTATCTGACCAGTATCAGAAACATAAGGAATTCTGCTGACTCACAGGGAAAGCCACCTTGCTAATGACCAGGATCAGAAAAGCAGAATGAGAATTTTCTATCCTTAGACATGAAAAGCCAAAGAGATAAAAATCCCTCTAAATGAAGACCAAATTGGTAATGTGGATAAACTACTGGGATATAGATATAGATGTAGAGTTAAGAATAAGTAATAAAGGTTAAGATAAACTTTTTTCAGTACATGTAAACAGCTAGAGAAAATATGAGAGAGTTCCAGTTTGCCAGGAGGGTTATCTTTCTAAGTATAATGGAATCTGGTGCCTCATTTCTCTTCTTAATATCCTCAAGCACACACTTATGTTTATAATCAAGGTAATATAAGACTCTGGAACTATCTTGGACCTGTTAACAGAAAAGAAGGAATTTGAGGTTCAGGAATCATCAACTTAATGTCCAGCCAGTCATTTCTAGGCCCACTGACTGTGGACACTGATCCTCCTTTAACATTTAGAAGCCTTTCAACTTATTTTTCTGGCCGTATTCTCCCCTGCTACCCTACTGGCACTTATAACTTACACTCCAGCCATCCCAGACTACTTGCAGTTCTGCAGATATGCCCTGCATGGTTTAAACATCTAAGCTTTTGTGCATTTTGGTCTCTCTCCCTGGAATATACCCTCCCATTTTATCAACCCACTTTGTTCTTCTTTTTCCAATCTCTCTGTTTAGAGTAATCTTACTTATTTTTTAGTACTCTCCCATGCCTCTTCCTCTTTTAAATCTTTCTATTCCCTGCCAGATGTGACCTGTTCTTCCTTTAAACTGTTATAACACTTCACTTACATGTCTCTTAGGACTTTTATTATAATGTGCCTTGAAGAAAAAAATGTTTGTATTCTTGTATTATCCCTCTTACTAGACAGTCATCCCTTTGAGGAACAGGCTGTGATTTTAAAAAATCCACAGCAGGGCCCTCTAGAGGGTTACAAATACTAGTCAGTTTATAAATATTTGTCTAATTAAATATGGGTGACATGTGGCCCCCATAGGCAGTTCACAATACAGATGTTGTTTTCCTCCAGGTTAGCTGGAGCATGTTTCTCTGACTCCTTACTTTTTCTTTAAAGGTACACCTGATTAAGTAAGACCCGCGCAGGATAACCTTTCTTGTGGTCACTCAGAGTCCAAAGTCAGTTTATTGCCAACTTAATTATGGTGGTGATATCTCATATTTACAGGTTCTACCTGTACTCAAGGGGCACTATCACAAACATAATGGGGGCATTTTAGAATCCTGCCTACTTTACCCCTCCCTTTTCTACATCCTTTTTTGTATATCTCACCCAAATGGTGGTCAAAGTGTGATCCCTGGAATATCAGCATCTGTATCCCTTGGAACTTGTTAGAAATGTAGGTTCTCAGATCCCACCCCAGACCTATGTATCAGAATCATGGGGGGCCCAGCAGTCTGTGTTTTATCAAGCCCTCCTGGAGTCTGGGATGCACACTCAAGTTTGAGAACCACTGCCTCACCCACTGGTCATTTATCTAATGCTATGTTAGAAGTAATTCCCTCTTTTCTCTGCTTTGATTAAAAGCAAAACAAAAAATAGCCTAACCATATTCTACTAGCTGTTTTATCCTGTTAATGAAGAACTTAAAACACGAATCCCAAAGTCACCATGCGGGGGGCTTTCCATATGACTGTGACTTGCTGGCAGCCACCCTTTCACTCTCTCCTGTTGTCATTTGCCAGCAAGGGGAAAAGAGGAGTAATTCTGCATACAAGCCAACTGAATTGATTGGGTGACTCTGCTTATCCTTTCCCACTTCTACCTTCCTTTTAGAATTTAAATAATTGTCATAACTCTGGGTTTATTATTATTTCTGTTGTTGCAGCTGCTGCTTTGTGGGAATAAGTAGAGAATTCTTATGTAATAAATGAGACATTTCCTAAGGCTGATAGTGGCTAATTAATCTCAGACATTAGCACTGAAATTATATAAAATACATGCTACAGAAATAGAGATATTGCTACATCTAAGTAGAGCCATGTTATGTATAAGAATTAAGGTACAAGAAAACTTTATGTGCAGGCTCTCCACGATATAGGAAGTGAAATTTAAGCACTACATGTTTGCTCCATAACCAAATTTGTAGTATAGTTGAGTTGCTGAATAACTTAATTTCATTATATTTCAGTGAAATTTTAACCACAGAAATTAACCAGTGTCCAACCTGATGTTTTCCAAATCCAGAAATATTTTAAACAGCAAATGTCTGTATATATTTCCCATATATTATGGAAAACATCTGACAAAATTGGCTAACCAGCACATTTCTGTAAAAAGAGATCTACTTTTACATTGACTTTCTTTCCTTGGCTTGCTCCTATCCAAAGCAGGTTTCATGAGCATAGGTAAGGCTTTCTGTATGTTTTGGCCTATTATTGAATCCTCAGCACCCAGAAGATGGTACTTAGCAAATACGTGGACTAACTACTTTTTCTATCATTTTTTAGAGAGGTCTTCCCAGGGTGGAAAATAAGATTGACTGAGTTGCCCCAACATCCCTGTAACACATGAGGACCATTGGCTGCTTCAGTAAGAACCCATCCTCAGCAAGAACACAGCCTGGGTTTTAGTTATAACTCAACCATGTAGATTACATGTGAAGCTAAACTTACAGCTCAGTCCAAACTTCTTGACTTGTAACCAGAGATTTTCTAATGTAGAAATGTATTCCATGGGGCATGTGCACATGGGTGTGTATCTAAGGAAATACATTTTTATATACTTCCTATATTCATGTTTATTTTCAGTCATATTCAACTAAAATCAATGAATTTATGTGGTATCTTCTGCAATAATTAGCTCCCAGCAAGGTGTTGACAGAGACAACTTCAGAGCCAGCTCACCGGGAGGCAAGCAGTGATGAGACAAAAACTGGATGTTGGGAGGTAGCAAGAATTCTCAGGCCCCTATCCTTCTTCTCCTCTTCAGGGAACAGAAACTATAACCCAGGCCCAGAAGTTAAGGGAGAAAGTATAGTCCAGACCAGGGCTATTTGTATTTCTAGAATTCACATGAATATAATTAGAAATGGTGAAAAATTAATTACTGTATATACTGTGCAGTGAGCAGTCAGTGTCTAACACTTCCTTACAGAAAAGGGAATGCATCTTTCTTCTTCTTTTCACACAGTTTATAAGGGCTTCCAACTTCTGGCACCATAAGTGATGGTGGCCTCAATATGGCAACTTGTGCTTTAGATTGATCTACCTATATTTCATAGTGTTGCCCAAACTTTCAAATTTCATGCTGCATTGGATAAATGAAGTGAAGCTTCAAATATCATTTTACCCAGAAACTCAGAACCCTTGGAAATTTATGTAGCCCAAAGAGTTCCTAAAATATAGAAGGAGGAAAGCAATACTAATTCAGAGCCAAACCTGTCCAGTTCGGGAAAAAAGAACCCTGCATTTCTGAGTTGCCTTTTTCCCAAGTCTTCATTTGTCCTACATCCTCCTCTGTCCCAAAGAAAACTGCTTTCCAGCATGGGAATCCCATGTTACTTGTATGCACTGGCAGGGAAGAACTTATAGCTCCTTTGGAAATGTTTCTTTTTTTTCCCTCTCAAAATGTTTTATTAGTTCCATTCTGTCTTTTAGGTATATACCATCATGGGTGTCCCTTCTAAGGCTCAAAAGAAAAAACTAAACCTATTTAGTAACTAGTTTTAATTTTTAAAATGTTTTATTTGCCTGCATTCAGTCTTTTCCTCCTGATTCCTTCCTGTCTGTACCTGTGGGTGACCAGCCACGTCCCCACGTGTCTCCACTCCCACTTTCTGTTGGAAGTGTGGACCTTTCCACAGTTCCTCAACTTACAGTTTCCTCCTTCAAGTTTTCTCTAACTTATTTGCTCTTCTTTCCCTTGCCTTCCTCACCTCTCTTCCTCTCACTGAATATTGCTCATGCTTAATTTTTCTGCTTCTTTTCTGTCAGCTTGGGGCATTTCAACTAACTTCCTAAATTGAGGATTTTTTTAAAAGAGCAAAATTGTAATCCCTAACCAGACCAGAATCACCCAATGTGGTTCTAAAAGCAGCTTCTTAAAGCTAGTAGCATCTCTGATGAACTTGTCTATTCAAGATTAGCGTATTTGTATATTTTGAAATTTAAAAACCCTAAGGTCCATACACCTGGAATACAATGTTATATGTCAATTACATCTCAAACCCTTTTAAGTCTTGTTGAAAAACAACTCTCACTCAGTATAACTCTTCACTTCCCAAACTGACACCCCAGAGACAGCCAAGGTCAGTTCCTTTATCTGCTTTTCCACATTGTGGGTAGTATACTTAGAATACAGGTTATTGGTTTATGAATTATAGATAATGTCAACTTCATATAATGGTAGGTGAGGCTATAGTTGTAACTATATTAACTAAGTTAATTCCACCCTCCACCCCCAAGCTTCCCAACAGAGTGAAATTTCAATTTTTGGCTCAATCAGCATTATTTACATTAATAGAACTACATAAATCTTCTTTGTTGCTCATTTAGGTATGATACTTTGATTGGTTCCTTTTTTTGTATAGCTCCTTATCCTTCTTACAATTAATAATTCCTTTGTTTATACTTTTATTTGCTAAGTTTCTGTGTCTCTATCACTATTTTTCTTAATGACATGACATATCTGTCCAACAACTAAAAAACTTTCCCAAAACTAAACACAACAAATCAATCAGCAAAAAAAAAAAAATCAATCAACAAAATCCTCTCGGGGGATTTTTCTCCCATGGTTTTCCATCTTCTTGCTTAAATATGGACTTGATATTCAGAGCTGCTGCACAGCTGTCACTCTGGAACATTCTTTCATTTACTCCTGGGAATTTTCTTAGTCTCCTACATCCTCTATTTCCTGTATCTCAAGTCTACTTTTTTCTTCATTTATATCCTCTTTTTTGTGAAACATATTCTCTAATAGTTTCCTGAGAAAGAGAGTACATAGGAGGTAAAATTTTTGAGCCTTTGAATATCATAAAATGTTAGAAATAATAGATAAATTGTCTGGTTGTAATGTTTTAGGTTGGAAATAATTTTGCCTCAAACTTTTGAAGACATTTTTCCATTGTGATCTAGTTTCCTGTGTTGGGAATTTTGATAATATTTGACACCTGACTCTTTGCAAGCAGCTTGCTTGTTTGTCCTTTTGGGAAAGATTTCAAGATCTCTACTTGCAGATGTTCCTTAATTGCATTGATGATTTTATTTTGATGTGGGTATTTTCTTCCTTATTGTGCTAGCCTCTTTCAAACTGGACGCATTTATCTTTTAATTTGGGAGCATTTTCTAGAATTATTTGTGTATACTTGCCCTCATTCATTTTCTCTGTTTCCTTTAGGACTTGCACATAATTTCACTTTCTAATCACATCTTTATTGAGTTGTTTAGTTCATAAGGCTCATTTATGGCAAATGATTTTCATGACTATTTCTCATTTTGGAAAAAGGCATTGGGGAAGAAATCAAGTGTCAATCGAAAGAATGATTTATCTTACTCTTACTCATTTTTTCCTATGTAAATCTTGCTTTTATAATTTTTTAAGGTAAAGAAACTCCTGTTGGTCTTACTTCCTTTTCTTGTTAGATGCTAATGCTTTTAAATCCCAGCAATATTAATGACATCATTAATAATTACTACTAGTAATGGCTGCCATATGGCTACTATTGCCTCAGGCTCCTTGTAAAATCAGAATCTCAACAGAATTGTGAATATTAAATGAGGCATAACACATAAAGCACTTGGAACAAATACTGTACATATTAAGTGATCAGTAAATCATAGTTACCCATTTTCATCCCTTTTTATGTAAGACTAGTATTATCCCCATTTTACAGATGAGGAAACTGAGAGATTAAATTACTAATACAAGGTGAAGTAGCTAGCAAATGGCAGAGCTGGGTCTTTATTTTCTGCCACACTTACTAGTGGCTCTCCTTTCATGTCCTTTTTTTCCTACTGATGGGTACAACTCACTCACCCATTCTAAAACACAGTTGTGTGCAAGGTCAAAGTTGGATCACCAAACACTAGAGACTGTGGACTTTGTTGAAGATACTCCAGAAGCCCATAGAAAATTGTCTGCCCCAAATATGCTAAATACTCTGTGTGGAGTCAGGGACCAGAAGCATTTTCCATTGCATATTCCAATGCAGATTACCAATGCATGTTCCAAAACCAGTGCACTTGCCATGTGTTCTACCCCATGACATCACGGAAAGGCTAGGCTTTGCTCAGTTAGACTGTGAGGTTCCTCAGTTAGTGGTGCACTGGAAGGGTTGTTAACTGATCCATGCAGTATGTGTTAAAATGAGAAAGGCATGGTGTCCTCTGCAGATGAAGCAAATGGAATGGCCATCCATGTTCTTTATGACACTTTCCCAAATGAATACGTTCCATTGTGCAGGCAATAAGTATGTTTTCCCAATCAGTCCACAGAGTTCAGTCCTTTGAAGCTCTCCTGCAATATCCCCATGTTGTAGCCAAGAGCTGTGGGAGCCAAGTATCTTGTACATTCTCAGGCCTTGCCCAGCTGAAGCAGGCATCCTGTACCAAGGAGTGTGGAATGCTCAGCAGAGCTGGCTGCCATAGGTTTCACCTCTGATTTTGAAACTGGAAAAATACTCTTTTTGATAAACTTGGACACACTTTTGGACAGGCCCATTGTAATAGACAACTTTTGAACTAGAAATAACATACATGAGAGTGGGATGAAAAGTATCATTGCCTTTCTCACCCTTGAAAACCTCTTAAAATTTTTAACAAATAGAAAAAACACTGGAGGAGGAGATGGACTGTGTTTTTTTTTTTTGTTATTCTGAGCATATGTCCTAGAAAGGAGAATGTCCAGGACAAACAATTTAAGATAATGAGATAATGGAAATACAAGAAAAAAAGACAACAAAATCTTAATAGTAGTCAGTCTGTGTCCTTACCCTGCCTCATCCTTTTCTCATTGAAAACCCAGTTCCTCAGGACTGCTTTCATGTTTCTGACAATAATAGAACACCCAAGAGTCTGGAAGCCAAAGAACCAGGCTGAATGGTATAGCATTTCCAGAATGTGCTCTACCTCTTCTTGTCTTAAGGTTGACATTAATATGAATGGACTGAGGGTGGTCAGGTGAAATGGATAGGATCAGAACCAGAGGGAAGGGAAGGTGCTAACTCAGGCTGGGCACCTACTAGGAGTCAGACACACCCAGGCTCTGTCCATACATTTCCTATTAATTCCTCAACATGGTGAGATAGTCACTTCTAGTCTCATTTTATAGACAAGGAAAATAAGTCATTTAGAACTTGCCCAAAGCTACACAGTGTACAGAGGAGGAGCTTGGTATTAAATTCAGTCTTGTGTTGATCTTTTAATCAATGCTCTTTTCACAGTACTGTATCTCTCTCTCTCTCTCTCTCTCTCTCTCTCTCTCTCTCTCTCTCTCTCTCTCTCACACACACACACACACACACACACACACACACACACACACACACACACACACACAGCTATTGTAGACTAGCTGACCTCTAGAGATATAGTATAATGTGGTTAATTTAATAGGAAACAGGCATAGAGCTAGGCTGCCCCTGTTCAGATTCTGACTCTGTTAGTTACTAGGTATGTATGTGGCAGTGGACAAATGATTGTACGTAGCCTTGTGACTTAGTTTCCTCGTCCGTAAACTGGGATAATATCAGAAATTATCCCATGAAGTTCTTGCAAGGTATAACAGAATTTTACATGAAAGGTACTTTAAATAATGCTTTCACAGAAAAAGCATTCAATAAACAAAAATGATTTCTACAAATCCAGTATGGAGAGAGGGGTATTGTATATGATCCAGGGAGAGTGGTCATGGAGCATTGGTATTATACAATCTCAGTTTTTTTAAACAATCTCATTTTTAATGACTGATCACCATGTCTTCTCAAATAAGAAAAGACATACATTTCATATGATTTCAAACTGATAAAAGTGGGCACACCTATTGGGAGTAAGGCCAGTGCAGGTCTCAACAAGACAACATTTGTGCAGTGGGAACTGTGGGGAAAATGTACTCCTGAAGTGCCTCCTTTTATAAAAACCTGTCATAGTAGTGGTGGGATAAGAATTTACCCTCCCAAATGGAGGAGATTCTTGGATAAAATGCCCCTAAACTTATTGACTGATTTTATTATCAGATGCATTATAATACAGCTAGGTGAGTAATTCTGAAAGCCACTTAGTGGCAGTAATCTCCACACATCATCTGTTCATGGACTCTAGGATTTCTTGGCCCCATATCCCCCTCAGTTGCCTCCATGATGGACAGTGAAGAAGAAAGGAAGTAGGAGATTTGGGGAAGGAGAGATTGAATATTGAAAAGTCCAGTGCAACATTTCTCAGAAGGCGGAACCAGGGAGCAACACATGTAGTAAGGACGTCTCATTCTTGCCTCCTGCCTCCCCACTGGCCCTGTTGCTTTTGGCGGGAATGCAGAAGGAAAGCAGGACCACCTCCTGAACATTGTGTAGCATATCAGGATGTGGACTGGGGGTTATGACACACAGATTCCCAGCTGGCCACTTGCTGTCTGTGAGATCCAGGGCAAGTCATGTGCAGTAGCGGGCTTCTGCATATTAAAGCAGTAACATCCACACTTCCTATCATTTCTCACATCCTATGACTGTTCTATGATTCTTTTTCTCTCTGAGCCTGAAATTAATCCAGTCAACCCAAGAAAGCATCTAGTTCTGCAAAGACACACAGAGCCAGCAGCCACCCATCATAGTTCTTAATCCCTCTTGTCAGTTGCAGGTGGTGTGTACTACTCAGTGCCCCCCACCTCCCCCGCACCCCTGACAATGTGTCCCTCTCAGCCAGCACAAGAGCAGCGCAGCCTTAGAAGACATGAAAGATGGATGCTTCCACCTTGACCTTACATCTCCCTTCCCGACATATCTTCATTACCCCCATCCTTTCCAACCATTACTTCTCTCCTTCCTCTTCACCCACAGGGCAAGGAGAATCAAAGGCAATGGAGGGAGGTTCTCAGGCAAACCCTTTTTACTGTAATTTATTAAATTATACAATAGTTTTCCAAGGCTCTGTGACCCAAAGTCAGAAAACTAGCTGAGTCCCTCACAGGAAAATACAACATTAAGAAAAATGCAATCCAAAAGGTAGGCAGCAGGGATAAAAAGAACTTTCCATTTTGTATTCTAAATGTCAGTCATTAGAGTTTTAATTGTAGGGCAAATTGTTTGTTGAAATTATTCTGCAAATAACAGCTTGTTAAGGCTTTTGAGGAGAAATTATCTTGAGGAATATTATTTAACTCACTTTCTACTTAAAATTTGCATTAGGACAACTTTAAGTACAATGAAACACATTTTAATAATTGTATATAATATTTAAGTGATGGATGACCACTTTAAATTTACATGCCAACTATGTAAATGGCCTTAAATGATTTTTCACTATCCTAAATAAAAGATTGGTAAGTAGTTTGAGATATCAATCTGAGCAGGATGTGGGTCTATCATTTATTGTTTATTAAACTAAAAGGATGCTTATCAATCATTATTTAAAACAACTCCCATTTGGGAGGAAGATTGATTTGCTAAGATAAAAATTGTATTTTAGAGTTGAAATGAACTCTAACAAGTAGTTAACTTTAATAAGTAAATTGGTGGTAAGTACATACAATTTCAGTTGCTAAAGGGTTAGTTTGACTTCAAGTAACTGCACTGTTAGAGCCAAGAACAGTGAGATACCTTGGGAACTATAGGATATTCTTGATAGATGGACTGGCAAGTGTTTAGGTTCTCCAACCTACACAACACATCAACACTTCACCATAGTGTAAACCCTGAGACTCAATGTTTGTATATTGTCATCTAGACTCTACACTGTATTTCTTTGGTGTTTCATTTTTAAAAGACTTTTCCCTAAAACCTTAATATCAGAAGAAATGATACAAAGTAGAAGTAGTTTAGCCATGACCAGCAACACAACCTTTCAAAGATATTTGTGAAACAACATGAAATTCTGTTGACTCTTCTGCGGTAAAAACTTTGACCTAAGTCTTTAAGTTAATTGAGTCCCTAGAGATGAGTTAAATAACATTTTTAAAGTAATTCTATTTTTTCACACAGCTGATTTTTTCCAAGGAATGCAGGATACATTTACAGATGATTTTGACCAGATTTTGTTGATAAGGAATTAAGTTTGTTTCAGTGGGGTATCTGGCTCCTTGATTCATATTGATTACCTTTCATGAAACATATATTTCTAGTAAATTATTACAGCTGATTTGGAAGTCACTAACTTTTATTGCATAAAAGTAAAAAAAATACTGCATTGTAATATTGTAAAAAAATGTTTAAATTTGGATATAAAATTAGTTGAAGTGGTTAATTCATAATTTATCCTTGATTGTATTATTTTATAATTCTATGATACTTTAAAAACTGAAAAAAAAAAAACCACTCTTATGTAGTTACCCTATTTAAGAGTCATTTAATTTTCTGTACTTTTACAGCACCAACTTCAATTTGAGACATAATATGATGTGTCAGGGCCAAAATGGACAGAAGATAATTGCATTTGATGTCATTTAAAAATAAAAGTTACATGGGGCTGTAAGTTTTAAAGTATTTCTCTCAGAGCTGACATCGCACATATATGGAATTCATTTGCTTATTTATTCAGTATTAATCCCAATAAACAGCTACTGAAGCTTATTCTCTATAAACCACTGAACTAAGTGATGGGAAGATAACAAAGAGGAATAAAATAAAGCCCCTGCTTCACGGGAGTACATTTGTTAGGCTGATTTCTTAGCTGCTGTAACAAAGAGATCCAAAATAAGTGGCTTAAATAAAACAAAAATATATTTATTTCCCTATCGTAATCCACAGGTGTGGCCAGGGCAACTGGGGGTATTCTGCTACCCCAAACGGGGCTTCAGGGATTGCTCCAGTCATCAAATTTTCCAATCAGCAGGAGGAAAATTAGCAACTTGCGGTTAAGGGTGTGACCCAAAAATTGCATGTATTATTTCTGTGCACCTCTCATTAGAGTGAATTTAGTTTTGCATCCACACCAGACGAATGCAGTGTCTCTGGGCCCAGGACACCCAGCTGGAACTCAGGCAACTCCACTAATGACAAGAAGAAGGGGGAACTCAGCAATTACAGGAGTCAAAAAGAATATTGGCAACAACACAGATGAATCCCAAAAACGTTAGGTCAGGAGATGAGGTACTGTGTGATTGCATCTGCATGAAACTATGGGAAAGGTGAAATAGTGTGTAGCTATTAAAAAGACTTTTCCCTGAAATCTTAATATCAGAAGAAATGATACCAAAGTAGAAGTAGTTTAGCCATGACCAGCAACACAACCTTGCTGTTTTTGGAAGTCACTAACTTTTATTGTATAAAGATAAAAAAAAAATACTGCATTGTAATATTGTAAAAAAAAGTTTAAATTTGGATATAAAATTAGTTGAAGTAGTTAATCCATAATTTATCTTTGATTGTATTATTTTATAATTCTATAATACTTTAATAAGTATCACCTGTTTAATAAAATAATTCTTATTTTTGACTAAATATTACTATATATTTTTCTATTACTAAAAGTTCAAATTCTATCTCTGCAACATTCTAGTTGGATTAATCTGGCAAGTTTCTAGGCTTTAGGTTTGCTTGTTATAATTTAGAAAATGATGACCTAAAAACAGGCCTGTTGTGAGGATTAAGTGAGATAATTCATGCAGATTGCATAATATAGGGCCACACAGTAGGCTTTTAATTATGAGTTTTTCTACTTAGTCGAATTTTCTGTCTGATTCTCCTTGCATGAAGATCATACTGATTTAATTGTTGTTCTTTAATATGTGTTAATTGATTGGGCTAGTCTTTTATCATGTTTAATGCTTTATAAAGGAATTAAACAGTATTTGGGATGGCTTATTCTCCCAAGCAGACTACAGAGTAATGTTTTTCCTATAAAAGCATGTCTCAGCCTGGCTTCTCCAAATCCAAAGAGCAGAAGCCAAGACAGAAGATTTAAGCATACTAGGAAGTGCAGCCCTCAGGGCTACTGTGTGCAGGACAGGGTGGGTGAAGGCGGGATGCAGAGGAGCCTGGAGAGGGAGCGGTTATCTGCCCCCTTCTGCTCTGTGCAGCTGGGTGTTGCATCCCGCAGTAGTGCCCTCTGAGAAGTTGTATGAACAGCATCTCAAGCCAATGAATCCAGGGAGGGGAAGGGGAAGATTTTTGCCCACTGGCCCTCATATCTCATCAGTTAACTTCAGGATTGAACATGACCCAGGGGCATGTTAGGCAGAATCCCTGCACAGAGCTCAGGCAAAGCCAGCACAGGATGGTGAATGCTGGGTCTGGAACCAAGCAGGTGAGGCTGAGAGCTTCCGGACAGATCCTGAGAGAATGTAATTTGGGCTAAGTTAACATCTTTATATTACCCAGCTTGGCCATTCTGGAACATAGCAATAATGTTTGCCGAAGAGAGTCATCCCATTTATTCCTAAAGGTAGGTTCTTACATTCTCTTTGATTGGTCTCCATTAGGACCAAATTAACAACAAAAAAAGCTGTATTATAAAGAGGGGAGAGAGGGAACTCTCAGTGAAGAAAGCCTGCCTCCTGATGTAACCACAAGCCCTTCTGAGGCAGCTCACCTTAGCTAAAGAGAAAATGGGGGCACAGCGGTATTCTTTTTAAAGTCAAAAGGATTCACTACTGCGTTTGGGGAAGAGAGCTCATGTGTTCCCTGCAAAGGAGCCTGGAAACGGAAGGTCACTCATCACCCTCTGCCCTGCTCCCCCTCACTCCCAGTCTGCCTCACAGCATCTTCTCTTCTTCCCAGATGCTTATAAAGGTCCCTCAGAGCTTCATCCTGAGCCGAAAGCTGCTCCTGCTAAAAAAGTGGGTTTGAGAATGACCATGCAATGGGTGTCCTCCCCTGATCCTCGCTGCCTCCCAATTGTAAATTCTTCTGGGACCAGAAATTACATCCCAGGCACTGTAAGCATCTCTAATGGATTTATAGACAGAATTTGCCCCATCATTTTACATGCTATAAGTCTGAGAGTCAATTAAAAGTGATCATTTTGCATTCAAGGGAATAAACTGTGTGGGCCTGGTTTTGTCCCCTTGTTCAAGGGACTTTTAATGAAAGCCATGTGGAACATTTGTGATGCTGAGCTGTACACAGGGCATCTAATACGGGTAATCCATACCAGTTCCTTGTCACAATGATTGTTCTGGGATGCTCTGAGCTTTGAGTTGGGTCTTGTCTACCCACAGAATTGCTGCATTCCCTTTGGAAATATTTTACTATTCCCTTCCATGTCTAGTTGTACTAGTGTTATTATATGATATCAAATTGCCATTGCCAGTGCCTATTTATTCATTTGTGTGTACCCATGTTATTATTTACTGTATTTAGTCCATTTTGTAGTATTTTGTGACCTTCACTAGAAGTTCAGCGTTCTTGGCAGGATTTTTCCCTTTGGCCACAGAAGAACCCTGTATTTCTGTGAATCCTCTCAAGAGATGGGGATATAATAGCAGCAGCTGAAGAGATGAAGGTAACTAGGAACAAAATAAACATCAAGTTCAGAAAAATACTGAGGAAGAATTTAGAGCCAAGGCAGTTCTCTTTTGACACTGAATGTTCCATAGGATTCAGTGGTAGTTAGGCTGCCACATGGCAATTATGGACAAGAAAAAAAACACTGTATAATGACATGTAATTTAATGTTTTAAACACAGATGATAGAGTTATGATTATAGATTTTACTCTTAGACCCATGTGGGTGATTAATATTACATGCTGAAATATACAGATATGATGAGCAAAGAACAGAGATTTCTAATGTAGCTTTGTTTTTATCCAGAACAAATAAAACTTTAAGACTTCACATACACACAAAATGAAAATAATGGGTAGACAATGTCAGCACCTAAATTTCTCTTAATATTTTCAAAGTGTGCTTTTTTAATGTTAAAAAAAACAAGGACACTATTGGAAAGCCAAAGCTCATTGAGAAACACAATGTCTCTGAGTTAGCATTCCACAAAAATGAGTATCTCCTTCTGGCACGGATTGGTTTTTCTTCAGCATTCCTGGCTGACACAGCCACGTTTCTTCAGTTATACATGCTATTACCCACGAGACTCCTGGGCAGTCCCACCCAAAAGCATTCATGTTGCTATTTTACCATAAAATTCAGCCTTGTGAGTGGTATTTAAAAAGCAAAACAAATGGGGTGCCTTAGCGCAGAAAGCAGCCTCCCCTCCTGGATTGAAAAGCAGGTACACTTAACACTCCGGTTGCTGGAGTTTCCATCTTGCTGAGAGAATGGTGATTTCCACGTGCAGAAAGCTTCACCTTGGTACACAGAGGCTGCCGTAATCTTTGGGGTTTTTCCCCCAAGATGTTTTAATGCATAAAATCTTAAATCTAAAGCTGCTTTTGAGATCAGAGAGAAATATTTAAACATTTATGCATTCAGTTCATGATTCAGAGATTTATTTATAAGACCATTGATTTTGGGACACCCCACTCTTGCATTTAAACTGTTGAAGTGAGTCATATTTGTGGGAGGAAATTACTACCAGAAAGTACCACTAACTTATAAGCATCTCTTTAAAATGTCCACTCACAATCTGCAATTACTGTAAATAACAGGCTACCAGGACTTGCTCTGCTTTATGGCTCTATATATTTATTATGATTGCATTAGGCTATATCCAAACATACTTTCGTCACAGAGGAGTTCTTGGAGGAGAAATTACTCCCTTTATTAAAGTATCAATATAGATTTCCAAGTATGTAGGATTGAAAGATATATCTCCAGGTCTCCCTTCCATTGTAGGGAACAAAGCCCAGAGAACATCTGGCTCAAAAGAGAAATAATAGATTCCAATTGGTGGAAAATGTATATGTATGATTTGTGTAACATTAAAGATCAGAGGCAACCCATTGAAATTATAGCAGGCGCTTCCCTTTTCAATACCTCAGTGCTTCTCAGGCTGATTTGTGTCCTCCTGGTAGGGTCTCTGATTCTCCTCTCAGTGGCTGATGATGCCCACATCCCTCTGACTCACGCAGAGTGGCTAGTTCTCATGAGCCATGAGGCCAGAGTTTCTGAGAACATCCTGCAGTTAGAATATCCATGACTCGTTCCTCAGCAGCCAGTGCCTGAGATTTCACAGGTAAGATGTCTGGTGAGCTCATGTTGTAGAAAGGAGAAAGAAAAGGAGGGAATTTGGGGTCTGGAATCAGCCTAAATAGGGGACTGCCTTGGCAGGGGTTGGGGAAAGTGTCAGAAAGGAAAGGCTGGGATTTTCATTCATCAGCTCTGGCTATACTTGATGATTTCCATGCCATAGTTTTAACCTTGCTGAACACAACTCAGCTATGATACCAAGGCCTCCCAGTCTCCTCTCAAGCTCCCTGGATTCCTGAGCCAAACACATACCCATCTTGATGGGTTTAAGACTTAGCCAACTATGTAACCTTCTGGAACCCATTCCCATTCATTCATCACTCATTCACTCATCATATATTCAGTGACCATTTACTGCCTGCCCTCTTGAGTGTCAGCTGTGGTGCTGGTGCTAGAACACATCTGTGGATGGAACCTAGTCCCTTTTCGTCATACCACCTGGTTGTGGAGATAGTGACAATTTCAAAACCATATGAAAAATACTACATAGGGTAAGTGGGTGTTATGGGGATACATCAGACAGATGCTATACCTGATATGGGAGAGCAGGGAACACTGTCCATGAGTGCCTATGTTTAGGCAAAGACCTGCAGGGAATAGGGGATGGCAGGAGAGTGACAGGGAGCGAAGGTAAAATACTCTATGCAGAAGGAAAGGTCAAAACCTCTGAGATACAGGAAGTGCAATTAGGTCACAGTGGATGAGGCAGGGGGTTGCACAATCATGGAATGATGACAGAGGGAACTCCCTGCAGAGACCAGGACATGAGGGATATTGTGTTTCCATCAGAGCAACCATCTAACAGACTTTTTTACATGCAAGCAGTCTGTGCAGGTAGTGATGAAGGCTGATGGGGAGGCATTCATATAGGTGGGCTAGGAGTGCATTCTGCTGCACCAAGACTGCCATGTTAATATAAATCACAATAGACTGTAGGGCAAAGGGCACTGGTAGGGATAAAAGGGAAATGTCATAATAATAATAATAGAGGAATAATTGACAAAAGCCAACCAAATCATGAATTAGCTTAAGACATAGCAACAGCATATGCAAAGCAAAAATTGACAGCATTACAGGGATAAACTGACAAATCTACATCATAGTAGTAGCTGTTAATAAACCTGTATTAGAAATTAATAGATAAAGCAGACACAAATTAGTAAGGAAAAAAGATATGGTGATAAATATTAAATTGTGATTACACCTCCCCACCCCCAAGCAGCCATACATGTGTTCCTGGAGCAGCTTGCACAGCTCTTGGGAGCCAAGTGGGCAATAAGGACCTTGTCCTCCAAATATCAGGGATCTGTGCTATAATTGCCAATTGCTGCCTCTTCTCCCAAAGGTCTAAAAAAGCTGGCAGCTACTGTTGCAAGCCCCTACCTCTCTAGCTGAAGTAATTTCCAGGGCATTTAAAGGGCCAGTGCCTTTCATTTTTCTGTATTTCCCCTTTTGAGATTCAGCCATTAAAGTTTAGAATATTCAAAAGTGACTGTATATACAGAGACAATTAGAAAGTCACTACACATTCCCAAGGAAATGTGTGGATTCAGAAAAGATCTGACAAGACTTTACATTTACACCTCAGGCTGATACTCAGCATGGAGGTAGCCTACAACAATTGAAAAGAAAAACAAAAAAAAGAGCAAACCCTGGGGAAGGAAGAGGCTTATTTCCAGAGTTATGACATCATTAGATGCAAATGTCTACTTCTAAACAAAAAAATCACAAGGAATAAAAAGAAACAGGAAAGTAAGCCCCATTCAAAGGAAAAAAGTAAACTGTCCCAGAGAAACACCAGATAGTAGGCCTACTAGACAAAGACTTAAAACCACTGTCCTTAGGATGCTCAAAGATTTAAAGGAAGATGAGGAGAAAGTCAAGAAAACAGTGTCAAGGAAAATATAAACATTAGTAAAGGGATATAAAATGTAAAAAACAAAAAGAAAAATTCCAGCTAATATGTGGAAGTAACACAAATCTCCAGACAAGCAAAGTGTGGTAAATACATACTATGCAATGTTATTCAGCCTTAGGAAGAAAGGAAATTCTGATACATATTACAACATGGAAGACCCTTGCTAAGTGGTATTATGTCAGTTTGGAATTTCAATGTTGCTTTTCTTGCTCAATGATTTTAAAGAAATTGACTAATGCCAGTGTGATATTTTTCTGTTTTATAAACTGCATTCATATTCCCACCTAAGGCATGCCTCTATGTATTGGTTACTACAATATTTCAGAAAGTGTTTGAGACATTTCTTTAAATTATGTACAATACAAAATGTTGGTGTTTTGTATGAACCACAAGTGCAGCATTCCTTAATTCTTTTTTATTTTCCACAATTGTTATTTAAAGAACCAAGTATGTATTGCATGAAAACATTATGACCTTTTTCTTTTATTTTTTATACTAATAATCTCTAAGATAGCTGGGGAAAAATTATGCTAAATGAAATAAGCCAGTTATAAAAAGGCAAATGCTGCATGATTCCACTTACATGAAGTATCCAGTGTACTGAAAAATCATAGAGATGGAAAGTACAATACTGATTGCCAGGTGCTGGCAGGAGGGGGAATGGAGATCCAGTGTTTCATAGGGACAGAGTTCCAGTTTTGCAAGATGAGAAGATTTCTGGAGATGGATGATGGCGATGGTTGTGCAATGTTCTGAATGTACTTAATGAAAGGAGTGTAGAGTATTTGCAAGGGAATAGTTGAAATAATGGGTCACCTAATCCAAGCTGGATAAGAAGGGAGTGGCAAGAAATGGGGAGGAAGTGGAGAGGTCAGTGGACAGGAAGTTTGACTGGGGTTGCAGATGAGTGAGAGGTACTGGGGTTACCTGAGCAGGTAAGCTGGAAGGAAAAAAATGCTACTTGGAAAGGTTTGAACTGGTGATAATTCTGGAGTGGAGCATTTTTCCCACTTTGTATATCCTGCATGTTTTTCCATTTCAAAAGTCATAGCTGTATCTCATGCATTTTAACATAGCATTCCATTTTACAGAAGTATCAAATTTAATTAACCAATTTCTTACTGCAGTGGTTATTTTAAATCATAGTAACGAGCTTATTATTTAAACTAATAAATTATGATCCTTATAGAAATCCTCATCCAGGGGTCTCTAGAGACAAGTGGAAGAAGTCCTGGGAGACTCGGAGGAAGCCGAGGCTGAAGCTTCTGACTGGTGCCCTAGCCAAGAAGGTACAGGCTTGGGGTGTGCAGCCCAGAGTCCTTCTGCACACTTGGTCATGTATGGAGAGAGATCAGATTCCTCCAACCTGCCCATTAATGTATATGAAATACTAGTTAAAATAATTCACCACATTGCTGCTATGTGAAAAGAGCCATATTAAGAACTAGAAATGCAAAAATGCTCTCAAATATAGAAGGTATAATTATGTGAGGACATAAGTTATATTACTACAAAGTTAAACCAGAGGCAGGTTTAGCAAGAAGTGAATGGGACTCAAGTGTCAGTGCCCCACACTTACAGGGGCCCCTCTCAGTGCAGTGGGAGAGACCCTATAAACATATCTATGTGGTCATACATTTTGGTAAAATTTGCAAAAGTCAGATTTTTAAAAAACTGCAGTTAGTTCCACTGCCTCTTTCTCCCTTACCTTCCCCTCTGTGGGAATGCTCAAGGACATCTGAGAACCAACAAATGTGCTGAGAACACATTTGAGGTTAGTGAAATACATGAATGGGGCCACAAATACTTTGTTTTAGAATGGATTGATTGCCAGCTGCTCTGGTGACAGAGTGATATCTAGAAACATCTCACTATCCCCTGTGCTGACTCCCTGGGCACCCACGGCATGAGGCTTCATCATGACAGGAACATACCTTGTGGCACCCAGCCCAGGAAGTGAGTGGGTACTGTGGGAGACACAGGCTGAAAGTGTATGGAGCCAGAAGCCAATCTGTGGAAAGTCCTTCTAATCAGACATGGGATATGTAAACAGGGCTTGGTTCTAAGCAGATCCTGGTCAAAACAGAACTTTACGAAGTCAGGAATACTCTCAGTAACACAGCATAAACAGTTACACAGGCATCATATACTTTTTTCCTTTCTCTTAGTAATTGCACAAAATAACAGGATGTGCAAGAGGTATCTGGGCACAACCTATTGGCATTACTACAGGCAGAAGTCTGTCTATATATGGAGTTGTATGTTTTATTCATTTCAGTTATCAACAGTTAAAAACAGGGACCAGCCATGCTAAGAGAAAGATTGCATTGTCTTTCCATTTTCTCTATAGAAAATATTATAATTAAGTAGCTCTGATTGGTAGTTACTTAATGAAAATGTTATTTTTCTAGATTTTGGAAGCTTGATTCATTAGTAAAATTTGATTTTGTTGTGATTTCTTTATTCTAAATAGATATTTCCATACTGAAGTTTGGATCAATCACATTGAATTATTTATCCTAAAGAGGGCTCGCCAAATGTTTAAATGCCAGGCCCTGCAGAACCTAGATCTATCTACCCCAGTATAAAATAAGGAGTGTGACCAGAGAGAAACATAAGGGCTCTGTGAGATGAAATTATTAATTATAGAGATGATCAAGGAGGGGCTTCAGCTAAGCTGTGATCAAATGGAAGAATTTGAATTCTGAGATATGGCAAATGATGTTCTGAATGAAGAAGGGAATTCTCATAACCTTTTAATAATTCTATCCGTGGACCTACCTGCTCAAACACTGTTTGTTATTGACATATTTCCTTCTCTACTCATATCCATTCTGATTGCATATCTAAAAACCTTTTCTGCTGATGTTTTGCAGACGTGGGCTCAAGGGGTATGTTAGCTTGGCAGGTGTTCACCAAAGGGAATTTCATGGGGTGGATTCTGGGTAGGAGTTTGGGCTTAGAGAATTGTGACAATTATGTATGGCAATCCCAGCCTTATTATATGCATTACATAGAAACAGAGCAGACTTTCTCCCCTGCTCCTCAATTATGGTATAATTAGTGAACAGGAGCCAGAGAGAGTCCTATTTTTAAGCTCTAGGCTGGAGTCACTGTCATTCATACATGAGAAGGAAACATCATTATATGCAGAGGTCAAGGGCAAGAAGAGCTTCTCCTGTGGAGCAGGGTTTGGCCTCAATACCATTTCACCATGTCCGTGGCTTGTTGAGATCATGTGTGTACAGGTGTGTATGGGAGACATGGGGACCCAGAGAGCAGAGACTGAGACCAACCATGTTCTGTGAAGGATAGGGCACCCCTAAAGGGAGTGGGAGTGCCTGGTTGCTGTGTCTACAGTCGCCACCTTCCCCATCTGAGGCTGCTTCTCCCATTGGCAGGCTCAGCCTTCCCTTGACTTTGGGTAACTTCAGCACCCAGTGAGCATGCTATGAACCAGCCACCATCAGCTGGGAGAAGACAGCCTCAGAGACCCTAGGAGCTCAGAACTAATGCCAGAGTCAGGGACGAAGAGCTGAGTGGTTGCCAAGTCATGGAAGAAAGCACTGCAAGCAATCGCCTGGTGACTAACATCCTGTTATCCGGGCCCCTCGGGATTGGCAGCCGAGCTCTGGATTTCAGAGGCACGTGACCTCCTGCCAGGACAGCCCATGCTAGCTTTGCCCAGGGCAGGGACTGTTGTTGCATATGACCCTGGCCAGGCCCCGTCCCTGTGCTCTACTGGCCCTGTGGGTCCTCCTCTTGCAGGACCTCTGATGGGGATGTGGAACTAACACCCTGAATGACCACTTGCCAGGTGTTAAACCCTATGGTGGGGACTTTAATATTTGCTACTTCATGCAATTTTCTCCTTACAACTATCCTCCAAGACAGGTAGAGTTAGCTATTTTACAGATAAGCAATCACAGACTCAGAGGCTGGGCCTCATGTAGGTCCCATCTATGATCCTCTTCTCTCTGGCTTTATTTCCCTTTATCCACCTTTCAGGAAATGTGCTTTCTTTGCTATTCTTCAGAACTGGGGATAATAATATCTAGGAGATTGTTTTGAGGATTAAATTAAATCCTTAATATGAAACTGCCTAGCATGTGGTAAATACTTAACATACAGCCATTTCCTTATTTCATCTTATTCTGCCTTCTGCTTAGAAAACCTGCCTCACCCTCAGAATCTGGGCTTGTCACATGTCTAGTACGGCACCAGAGAACATAGGTAGGGTGTAGGAAATCCTGGAGGGATGAATTGATAGATAGTCAATGGAACCATTAAAATTCCATTTAAGGTTTGCAAAAACCTGAAGACCACTCTTTTCACCTATGCTGTGTTCCTCTTGACTGCCTACTATTTGGGTCTGTATCTGAACATCAGATCTGTCTTTTTGCTGGATTTCTGTTCACTTGCTCATCCTCACCTGTCCACAGGAATGTGCTTCTCTGAGTCACATAGTGCATTGTCATTAGGTCCCAGGTTCCCCTAGCTGGCCTGTACCTTTTCTTTCCAAAAATTCTGGACTAAGGAGGTGGAACAAGAGAGACTGGGGTTAGCTGCGTGAGTGGTCCTAGTCTTGCCAATGGGTTTCAGCCCCGGGCAAGTTCACTATGGATTCAGTGTGACCAAAGAAAATGACAGCAAAATGCTCTTGGGATGAAAGGGTTATACCCAACTTTATTTCCAGGTGGCAGGTCAGTCACTAAAATCCCGTTCACTCAGAGCAAGTCTGCATGCAGCAAGCCAGTCTCTGTCTCTGGGCCCCTCTGTCTGCACAGCTGTCCTCTGGGCCTCTGTCCTCGGTGCTGCCACCACTCCAGCCTCTGCTCTGCTCTCCTGCAGCCTTGCAGCCCTGCCACTGTATCATGCCCAGAGCACTGGGCAAAGCTCTGTTTATAGAGTCAACAGCCATGTATTGCCCACAGGTGTGCAGTGAGGTAGTCAACCAGGGCTGGGTGAGAATCCTGGCCACAAGAACTCTCATTTTATCCACAGTCCTGAAGATGCTAGTCTACCAAGACTAGACTTACATAGGACACAGGCAACATTCACTGTAGAGTAGTTAGTTAGATCTGGCTGAGCAAGGCCACCTGCTGGCTCAGCACCTTTCCAAATCATTAAGCAATTTTCTGAGAGCCTGGAGTTTGGAATCAGAGAAAAAGTGTTGGATAAAGGTACAAGTAAGAATTCTATAGAATCTTTTTCCCTCTAGCCAGAAGCTCCATTAAGGAAATTTATTTTAGTGTTTTGGAAGCACAATTTTAGTTCAGTCATTGGCACTTCCAGCCATTACTTCTCAGTCAGCAGATTCAAAGGAAGCTCAGAGGGAAAAGCCCAGGGCTCTGAGCCATCTCCAAGAGCTAGGCATCACTGCAGCCATGCCAGGAAGAGGATGCTGGCTCCTGCTTCAGCCTTGTTGAGATATGTTAGGGGTCACAAGGATGATACCTGGTAATAAAGGCAAAACCTGCTTCTAAATCTTGATCAATCTCCAAAATTAGTAGTCCTGGAAAGGGCTGAAGAAGTCCACAGGAAAAACTCCCTAGAGTAAAGAAGGGTGCATTGACTGAGCAGTTACAGGATGTCGCACAGCTGTAGTGACTACAGGGTGACTGGCTCTTCGGCTCCAGACTCTACGATCCATTCCATTTCTGGTCAGGGAGAATATAGGAAGCCTTTGGTGTCAGTTTGGGAGTTCACCATCAAATCGGTCTTGCTCTAGTGCCCCCTCTGATCTTGCACTCCTGAATCTGGTAAATGGATTCTCACCTTATGTTTTTTGACCAAGTCACACCTTTGATGCAGAAGTTCCAGACCTGCATCCTCATCCTTCTCCCACACGCCTGAGTTCCTTCCTGCCTCAGCATTTGCAGGACTGGAAGCTTGCCTTACCATCACAAGAACTTGCAGGTATCAGATCCTCCTGTGGCTTGTCAAGTCTGAAGCCGAATTAGCGTGCTCAGTGCTGAAAGCTTCAAGGATGGCCTGCTGTAATCCACTGAATCAGCCAAATTGTGTGCCATCGCCCCACCACAGCTCCATCTGTCTTAACCTGATGTTTGACGACATCCTGATCATGAAAGTATAGCAGGGTTGATTACCCCTTCTGTGCCCAAAGTTTGTATCTGCATGTGGAATCCTAGGACATAAATGGAAGCCACTAAAGCAGCAAGATATCCAGAAGTCCTAGGGAGATCACTGAACAAGAAACATGATCACTCTCCTTCTGAACTAAAACCAGTCCAAAAAGCCTGGCTTCTCATCCTGCATGTGTTCATTCATGTCAACTTTCCAAGATGTATGGTACTACACCATATGCCTTCATTTCAAAGAACTATTCAATTAAGGATCTTTAACTGCTGTGAAGCCACAAAAACTTCCCTAAACAACTATACAGACAGAGGATCACTTCCAAGACTGAGATTTTGTTACCTCATTTTAGGCATTCTAAATTAAGCCCTGGGAAAACATTTTACTGCTAATAAATAATCACTTGTTGTAATATGCATTATTGCCAAAACAATAGGCTACATTAGTATCTATTCATGTTGTTAGAAGTGGGAAATAAGACCTGAAAATACTATTCTGTATCCCAGTATTGAGGAAAAACAAATGTTAATTTTCATCGTGTCATGTTCTGTTTAAGTTATCTATTCTAAAATACAGGCATGTATTCACCTTCAGTATGATGAATTTATTTGCTACTCAGTCACACTTTATTTCTTAAAAATTTTTCTCCAAAACAATTTTATATGATAGGACACAGATGAACAAAACAGTCTATGACTTATCAGTTGATAAATAATGCATTGAAATTCACTGAGTGTTGATGAAATTTTGTATTTTAATAGAGGAGCTGTATAATAAACTTTAAAATTTGTATCTTGAAGGTTTAAAAAAATCTTAGTTCAGATTCTTGTGTGTGTTTCCTTCTGGCTGGGTTACATTTCAGAACATGTTCATTTTTTTTAAATCCTGGATTTTCTATATATTTATTCCAATTTTTACAAATATTATCAACTCTTCAACTGGAAAGTCACAACCTATGATTGAAAGGTTTGATTTGAGCTTTTAATCCATAAGAAAGGAGTTCTGAAAATTTAACTATTTTCCCCTAGTGGTTAATCTTAAAGCATAATTTAAGAAAATATTTGTCTGAAATAAATTTGGATGGCTTTGAGAGAACCTAAGGCTATTCCAAGACTTTACAACTTCATGATCAAGCCCCCCTGCAGCCACACAACTGAGTGGAATTAACAGGGAGTGAACTGGACATAAAGAATCAATGCTTTAAAATTAAGTAAAATGATTTAAATCCAAGTTAACATAGTTAACTAGATAGTGCAGTGAGATTCACAGTGGCTAAGTAGAAATCTCTGCTTTCTAAAAGAAACACTAAACCAACTAAGTTACAGAAATTGTGATGTTAAATAAAAAGGACCTTGAGTTTGCTGAACTTTGTAAGGATGGAACAGAAAAAACATTAATAAAAGGAAAATTACCCTAAACATTTTGGGTTTTATTTTTTCAAACCATAGAGTAAATTTTGGCTTCACTAGCTGACCCATGTTCCCAACGAAGCAGCCAGAACTTGACGGACTCACATCCCAGAGAAAAGAGATATTCAGGAAAGCTCAACACTTGGCATCAATTTTTTCTTTAAGACATTCAGTGAATCTTAAGCTGTATAGCAGGCAAAGTCTAGGATACTAAGCAGAAATAACTGAAACAGAGTGGGAGTTTTGACAATCTCATGGCACTTGGGAAATAGAAGTGAGATTTCAGAATCCGACAGAAGGATAGGGGCCCTACTAAACACCCAGGCTTTCACATGGGACCCCTGGAAGTTACACCAAGTCTATAGGCAAACCAAGTCTTAGAAAGATTACTACTCCACTTCGAGTCAACTCAATAATCACATCAAAAAACATGCATTTTTCTAATCACAATGTTAATCATTAAATACCTGGCATACCAAGAAATAGGACCCATATGGACTCAGCTATTAGAGTTACCAGACATGTACTTAAAAATAATGGAGATTACTATATCAAAAAGTGCTGAAATCAAGATGGAGAATTTTCCTAGTATGCTAAATCTAAAATATAAAAGAGCAAATGGAAATTCAAAAAGAAAAAAGTAAAACAATGTCAATTTATGTAAATAGATGTATTTTATAATTAATTGTATACAAGTGAAAAGAGGATTGGGAAATATAAACAATATGTTCAACAAAAGTAACCTAATTAACAATGCACCTAACAATGATTAAATGTATTTTTTCCAGGTCATATTTGCCAAGTTTTATCAAAATTCCTCATTTGCTAGGCCACAAAACAAATCTCAACAAATTTCAAAGGATTGAAATCATGTTATCTTACACAGTAGAATTAAACTAAAAGTAAAATAAACAAAAAATAATCACTAAAAAATCCTCAAATATTTGGAAGTTAAGCAATTCATTTTAAAATAAGCCTTGGATCAAAAAAGAAATCCCAATGGGACTAAATGATATTTGCACTAAATCAAATAAAAGTATAGCATATCAAAATAAGTTAAATGCTGTGCTTAGACAAAAATGCACAACCATCAAATCCACATGTTAAAAATAAGAAAGTTTAAAAACAGTGATCTCACTAGTTAACTCAAAAAATTAGGGGAAGAAAATTCCCAGCAAATTAAACTCAAGAATGTAGGTAGAAGGAAATAATAACGATAAGAACAGAAATTAATGAAATAGAAAACAATAGAGAAAATCAACAAAGCTGAAATTTGGTTCTCTAAGAGACTAAGTTCTTTGAGGACTGAAAAAAAAGAAAGCTTACATAATCAATATCAGGAATAAAAAGTCACTATAGATCATACATTTAAAAGATAGTAAGGGATATTGAAAATACATTTCAATAACAAATTTGCAAATTTTGATGAACAAGTTCTTAAGAAAATACAATTTACTACAACTGATCCAAAAAAATGGAAAATCTGAATATCTATTTAAAACAAATCTGTAATTAAATACCTTTCCACTTACAAATCTCCAGGAACTGCTGACTTCATTTGTGAACATTTCTAAACCCCGAGACATATATACCTCTTCCCTTATAAAAACCCTTCCCAAGAATGGAAAAAGAGAGGTACTTCCCAATTCATTTTTATGAGGCCAGCATAATCTTGCTATCAAACCCTAGCAAGAACAGTACAAGGAAAGAGAGTTATAGGCTCATTTTTCTCATGAACATAGATGCATGATCCTAAACAAAATATTAGTAAATTAATTCCAGCAATTTATAAAAACAAAAGCACATTGTAAAAGTTGGATTTATTCCAAGAATGCAAGGTTGATTTAACATTATAAAAATCAATAAAATGCAATTCACCATATTAACTGAATAAAAGAGAAAACTTGTTGATCCTGTCAATAAATGTAGAAAAGGCATTTGATGAAACTAAAACTCCCATAATAATTACAAGGAAAGAATTTAGCAAAAAGCATAAAGAAGGGAAGTTCCTTAACTGGATGAACAAGTACATACAAAAAACTTGGAGCAAGTATCATACTTAATTCTGGTATATAAAAAGTTTTTCTCCCAATACCAGGAATGAGATAAAGATGCCTAGTATTACCATTTTTATTTAACATTGTAATAGAGGTCTTAGCCAGTACCATAAGGCAAGAAAAGTAGAATGATTAGAAAGGAAGAAATTAAACTATATGTAGAATATTCAAAATAAGCTACAAAGTATTATGCTTTATAAGATAACTTAGTAAGGACACTAAATAAAAAATCAATACAAAAATCTTTTTTATTTCTGTGTGCTAGCAACAGAGAATTATAAAATGGAAAAAAAATGAAGTATGCCATTGATAATAGCATCAAAATACCAAACATCTAGAAAGATATCTCATAAAAAATGTGATGTATTCTATGCAGAAAATGACAAAACATAATGGAAGTAAATTAAAGAATACCTAAATATATGGAGATTTATACCACAGACTGGAAGGCTAAAATTGTTAAGATGTCATGTTTCTACAAGTAGCTCTCAATAAAAATTTCAGAGGACATTTTTTTTTATGTGTGAAACCAACAACCCAATTCTAAAATTTTTATGTGGATAGAAAGTCCAGAAATAGCCAAGATAATATGAGAGCAAGCTAATTTAAAGAACTTAGACTCTCATATGACAAAACTAATTATGAGATTATAATAATAATAAATTCAATGTGCAGTTTGCACAGGAAGAAGCAAACTGAAAAATGAAATAGAACAGAAAGTACAGAAACAGACCCAAATATATAGTAATTTGATTTATGACAAATATGATACTAAAGTGAAATGCAAAAAAGATGGTCTTTCCAATTAGTGGTGTTGGACCAGTTGAATACCCATACCCATATTGAAAAAGAGAATTATACTCAAAATCAATTCCAGATAGATTGTATATCAAAACCCAATAAACTTCTGAAAGAAGTCACAGGAAAACCTCTTCATATTTTTGGGGTAGGGAAAGACTTCTAAAGAGCACTATACGTAATAGATAAATAGGACATAATAAGCAAATAATATATCATAATTGGTAGAACTACAGAAAATTAAGAAACTGTTGATTTAATGAAAATGTTGAGAGTAAAAAGGCAGGCCAAGAAGTTGGGTGGTGACTTTTGCAGTACATATAATCTAAAAAGGACACAAATGTAAATGTATAAAAACAGCTTTAAATATGCAAAGAATTCTTACAAAGAATGAGAGAGAACCAATTGGAAATGTGAAAAATATACAGACAGCTACTCCACAAAAGATATCTAAATGGCAAATAAACATATAAGGAGGTGCTCAAAATCATTACTTAACAGGTAAATGCAAATTCAAATCATAAGATACCACTACACATCCACCTGGATGGCTAATATGAAAAGGACTGGTAATACTGGGTTTTGGCAAGAGTGTGGGCCGGCTGGAAATTTAATACACTGTTGGTGGGTGTGTAAATCGGCTGAACCCACTTTGGAAAACTGGCATACTGGTAAAAGTAGAAGAGATTTATACCCTTACAAGTCTATTGGTCTTAAGGAAATAATCAGAAATTTTGACAGACGTTGATTATTTAAAACTCAAAAAATTCAGCATGTTATAAAGAGAGGTTAAATGTGACATAACCATCACTTTCACATACTCACCAGGCATTTGTTTACTATGTGTTTACGAGACACCAGGCACTGGTGATAAAACACTGGACAGACAGACAAGGCTCCATGCTCTTGGTGAGCAAACATTCTAAGAATGTCTAATGATGGAGGAAAATGTTCAAGATAAATAAAAGCTTGTTCTGTATATATAGACTTATATATATATATATGACATATATACATACAGGATGGTCATGAGGACCAAATTAAATCAAGTATAACAAGTGCTTGGCAAAGAGCACTTTCAATACGTGTCAGTTTTTCCTTTCCTTTGCAGTCTGCACACTGACTTTGTCCTTTGCTGTTCTCCCTCTTTGTTATGGATGGTTTGGTCTGCTGCCATCACATATCTGCATTTCTTTTTTTTTTCCAAGGCATTTTGGGTTTATTATTATTATTAAAAAATATACCTATTTAGTTCAAAGTCTTTCTTAAAGACTTTGTAAACTCTGAGAATAAGTTACAATTTGAAGTTATTTTAATTTTCTGAGAAATTCATTTTAGGCTTTTTTTTTTTTGAGAGGGCATCTCTCATATTTATTGATCAAATGGTTGTTAACAACAATAAAATTCTGTATAGGGGGGTCAATGCTGAATGCACAATCATTAATCCATCTCAAGCCTAATTCTCGTCAGTCTCCAATCTTCTGAAGCATAACGAACAAGTTCTTACATGGTGAACGAATTACATAGTGAATAAGTTCTTACATGGTGAACAGTACAAGGGCATTCATCACAGAAACTTTCGCTTTTGATCACGCATTATGAATTATAAAAATCAGGCCAAATATGAATATTCGTTGGATTTTTATACTTGATTTATATGTGGATCCCACATTTCTCCCTTTATTATTCTTATTCTTATTTTTATTTTTAATAAAATGCTGAAGTGGTAGGTATATGCAAGATAAAGGTAGAAAACATATTTTAGTGTTGTAAGAGAGCAATTGTAGATGATCAGGTGTGTGCCTGTAGACTATGTGTTAATCCAAGCTAGACAAGGGCATTAAAACATCCATGGATGCAGAAGATTTCTCTCAAAACAGAGGGGGGTGAGGTTCTAAGCCTCACCACTGTTAATCCCCAATTTCTTACCTGATGGCCCCCCTGCAACTGTGCCTGTCTTAGGTTGTTCCTCCCTTGAGGAATCTTACCCGTCTCTGGCTAACCAGTCATCTTCTGGGGCCATACAGGGAGATGTAAAGTTGGTAAGTAAGAGAGAAGCCATATTGTTTGAAAAGGTTAGCTTTTTCTTCTTTGCAGATTTATGCCCTGTGGCTTCTATGCCCAGCACTTGTCTCGAGGTGTCTTTACCACCTGGAGGAATTATGATGCTCGGTAAATTCGATATGAGGCACGAATTCTATTTAAGGGTTGTAATTAGGAAGGAAGAAGAAAAGCTATAGAGGTAGCATATGGAAGAAGACATGGGAGGATTGATTATTTCTTTGACATATCTTCTTGTATAGTACCTTAAGCATGTATAGGTTTTAAACTACTAACTAACTTGCGCACACATATTAACATAATAGGAATATGGTGACATAAACTAAGCAAATCTATAATTACCAGCCATCTCCAGTGAAGCCAAGAAAATCAGTTAGGCACCCTAGGCATTTGTGAAAATTTGTCTATGATATGATGGATATTGTCCAACTGTACTTGAACAGTCTGAGAGAAATCAGACAAATTAAAGCAACCCATTTCTGGGATCTGTTCACATCCCATATGTTCTTTTAACTGTAGATAGTCTATAGTCGTAAGATTTTGGAGTGCTACAACTTGCACCCCTCCCAACTCCTGGTTGAGTTCCAACAGTACAGATCCACTTAAATTCGTTGTCTCACTGTATGCACATGACAGCCTAGACATCTCCCTCCTCATTCCAGTGACAAGTCCAGGAAATGGTGGGATGGACACAGCCACAACCGCAGCATCGCCCAGATCCCTGTGGAGGCTTTTTGATGATCATCCCCTGGCTCGAGTCCTCCAGAGAGTGCTGATGCCGGAAGCTCCTCTTCATATCGTATCTTAGTTCATTTTCTGGGTAGCCAAGCTAGGCTTTGATCTTCTGCATAAAAACAAACAGACCCTTTGCCCACACTTTGACACTGCATTTCTTTATAGTAAGTATACTTTAACTTTCAACCAAAATTGCATTATTTTGGGGGTTGCCTCGTATTTTGAGAGAATTCCCATTGCTTTAAATAGTTCAGACCTGCAGGAGAAAGATCTTCAGGCAGAAGGGCTCGCCAGAGCATCTCCAAGCATTCCTTGAAAGGAGTTGCTTTCTTTACCGTAGAAACTGATAAATGCTGAGTTTCTATGGTTACTATTAATGTGAAAAATCTCCAGTTTTAACCTCCTAAATAAAAGCAAGGGGGTGTGCTGATCTTTAATAGCATGAGAATATATCATTGACAATTTCCAGGCTGCTCTTACTTAGGATGCTTTTCTTTGTAGAGTGCAGTTAATTCTGGGCCAGACTCAAGCATAAACTCCAGTGTTCAAGAGTTTCTCAAGCAGCCATAAAATTACATGCTTGGCAGGAACTTGCCCTAAAACGTGCCCTTCATGGTAGTCTTTTCTAAATTTAAATGATTATTGGGACTATGACCTTTCTATTCCTAGTATACACCATGTATAAGGTAGAACCTCTCCCTCTGGACAGCTAACAGTTTCCCTCAGCAATTAATGATATGGATTATCTTGAAGCCTGAAAATTTTGACTCATATCAACTTTTTTACTTCTTATGTTATTATGTGTTGGTTACCTGGTACTCTTATTTGAGAACTGCCAGGCACCTGGGGGGGCATCTGAGGGGATAATCATTACATTTACACACTAGTTAGGGAGTTGGTCCACATGCAGAGAACAGCTAAAGGATGGTGATGGGACAGCATGAAGCACTACTGCTGCAATCAGGCCAAGCACTGACCCAGTGCAGAAGGCTATGAAAGTGCAGACAAGACAGGCAAAGCTGGTTTCGAAGGGTGTCTTAGGCCGTCGTGGCTGCTAAAACAAAATACTAGAGTGAGTGGCTTGTAAACAACAGAAGTTTGTTTCTCACAGTTTGGGAGGCTGGAAGTACAAGATCAGGATGCCTGGTGGGGATCTGGGGAGGACCCTCTTGCAGATTGCAGCCTGCCAACTTCTTGCTGTTTCCTCCCATGGTGGAAGGGCCAGGGAGCCTTCTGGGGTCTCTTTCATAAGGGCACAAAGCCACTCAAAAGGGCTCCACCCTCATGCCCTAATCATCTTCCAGGAACTCACTTCCCAACACCATTGCATTAAGGGTTAGGATTTCAACATATAAAGTAAGAGGGTCCAAACACCACACCATGGCAAAGGGAATACCAAACATTTATTATATATCTATATATATGGGTATAAAGAGAGTTACAACAGCTAACCTAATTGAGCACAGTGTGTCAGGCAGTGTATTGAGTGTTTTGCATTCCCTGTGATGTGAGTACTATGTTATCCCAGATTTATGTATGTGACATTTACATATGAGAAGACAGAGGCAGAGAGGTAAAGTAGCCTCCCCTTGCTAATAAAAGTCAGGACCAATTCTCGAACCTGGGTTAGGTTTTATCAGAATGGTTCTAGGGACTGCTCCCCATCAGGAAGGCATTCCAGGCATGATAAAGTTACAAAAAGGACCAGGCCTTCCCTTCCCTTCCCTTCCCTTCCCTTCCCTTCCCTTCCCTGACACCCTCCACCCCCTTTAGTTTTCCAAGCTCCTCAAAGCCTGATTACCTAATCCTTTCTCCTTTCTTTTCACAACTTACTTATTTCAGGTTATGAGAAGGACTAATTGCCCTGTATTTTTCAGCTGTCTTTGCCTTTCTCTGTTTTGGAAGCCACTTGAACCACGCACATGATAAAGGGCATGAACATTTGGGGAACATCTGCCTATCGATCTCTTTCTTTCACTCTCCACCTTCCTCCCTCCCTTCCTCTCTACTTACCCATCTCTCTTTTTTCCCCTTATTCTTCTTTCTAATAATAAGCATCTTTAGAAAAAAAAATTTAATACTTCAAGTTCTTTTTTGCCTATCAATATTCAGGATGATCTTTGAGATCAGGTACTATTTACCTCACACATTTTGAGTTTTGATGAAGCAACTAACAGCCATAGAATTTCCTTATGAACCCTAAAGTTTTTTCCTTATCTACTTAAACAGGCCAGCACAACCCATCATGTAGTTGCAAAGCCCTACTTTTTAACATTTCTAACCCATAAAGAAGAGAAATTTAGACTTAATAACTTTGGGGCACTTCCATATTTAGGTCCAAGTCTTGCTCAGTTCATCTAGGCCAATGTACAACAGGCAGAATAACAGATGGGCATATGGGGGATTGGGCTGAGTTTTATGGGTTATGAGCATTATGCACCATACTTAAATTACAGTATATCCACAAAATGGAATACTCCACAGCAATAAAAAAAGAATTGCCTACTGCTAGATGTGACAGCATGGATGAATCTCACAGACATAACTTGGAGAGAACAAAACAGAAACAAAAGATTACATACTTTGTTATCCCTTTTATATGAAGTTCAAGTACAAGCAAAAAGTATCTCTGATGATAAAAGTTAGGTGGCTTCCACCTAGCTTCCAGTTATGAGTGTTTGGAAATCAGCAGCCAATTTAACTACACTTCTTTTGTGAGTGTTCTGTCTTTTTCTCTAGCTGCTTTTAGAATCTTCTGTTTTTCTTTGGTTTGGCTGTGATTTTTGAAAAGTTCAACCTGGTTGGAATTCACTGGGCTTTTACTGCATCTAAGGATTGATGTCTTTCAGCAACTCTGAACAGCTGTCTCTTTGAACACAGTTTTTTCCACATTCTGTCATCTCTGTAGATATGAACTCTCATCACTAATATGTTAAACCTTCTCACTTCCTCCTTTCCTCTTAAACTCTCTTTCACATTTTCCATCCCTCTTCTCTCCAGAGTTTATTCATTTCTTTGGGTTTATATTCCATTCACTTCATTTTCCTCATCAGCTGTTAGTCTAATCTGCAATAAAGACAGTCCATTGAGTTCTCAATTTCAATTGTTATGTTCACTTTAAGCATAGTAAGTAAGTTATTCTATGCCTGGTATTTTCAATATCTGAAGTATTTGAGAATTTGTTTCTTTTTTATGTTGTTTCTGCTGAATTTTGCCAACGAAGTCTTCTTTCTTTGAGTGTTGTGTGAATTTTTCCTGATTGTTCTGGAAAGTCATCTGTGCAGGAATTTTTGAGGACTGATTTGAAGCTGAGTTCCTCTAGAAAGGATTTTTCCCTGCTTCTCAGTGTCACCAACTCCAGGCCATTTTAACTTAACATTTTCAGCCTGCATTTTCCTGTACCACCCAAGTAGTATGAATTTAGACTGCTGGCTTATGGTTACAAATTCCCAGTGGGAAGAGGAGGATTTATTTCTTCCCACCTCCCATCCAAAGTGGAGACAAGTTTCCTTTCTGCCCTGTTCTGAATATCAAAGTTTCCTTCTCATTCATTAGGACCATAGCTTAGAGGTTCCTATGAAAGTCCCCTTGGGCAGACCTATGCTTTAGCGTCTGTGCTCTGCACTGTATTCAGTTATCAAAGCAAAACTCAGCATCTCTAGAGTTTGGCCACACACCTTCAGGACACAAGTGGGATTTGATATTAGCCTGCCTCCCAGGATGCCTGTTTTCACTTCTTTTGGGGTTCTACATGTTCCTTAATTTAGCCTGCTCTGGGATACATTCAAGTTAATGAGGAACGTTTTTCAACATTTAACTAGTGTTTTAGTTTGTAGGCAGAGGGATCATCCAGGATACTTAACAACATACCTCTGGAAACAGAAACCCCAAAGTCTGTTCTGTAGAGGTTGATTATTTTCTGCCTAGAGTTTCAATAATGCTCTAATTTAATCACTCAGTTATATAAGGTATATGCAGGTTACTCTTAGATGAAAGAGTCTTTCTTACCTGACGTCAGAATTTAATTTGGCAGGTGACTAAGGCTTATTTGAGGTAATGTCAGTGGTAGAAAGCCTCAATGATATTGAAATTACACCTTCACATTTTAAATCAGTCCAAACATTCTTCACTATTTCCACATTGAAATAGTTGGAAGTTTGGAATGGGTTTTTTAATGCAATTATTCTTCCAAATGCATAACATGGCACCAGTCCGAGCACTGTGACTATCTCCAAAATGAGCAGAATGAATCCAAATCCTACTGTCAGAGTCTGGCCTGTGGGAGAACGATCTGTTGGTTTACAGAGAAGGATAAAGACCATGGAAGTTGTTCAAGTCTGTTCTGTGAATTGTCTGCTTTCGCTCCCTCCTGCTCTTTATTTCCTACTTCTTTCCACAGTGTATCATATTTTCATAAAAGTCACCAGCTTGGAAACTCCATTCAGAGATCAATCACAGCACTCATGAGTCAAGCAAGATAAAACAATACATCCCAGACAGTCATTTCTCAGAATTAGAATTTTTCTGTTTGATAAGGAATCTGTTTGTGAACAGTTATTCTATGATTGTAAGTCTGGCAGGGAATCAGATTAGGAAAAAATGAAAAAAATAAATACATTTTTTAATAATTATGTTTAAATGAGAAATGCACAGGACATAATTGATATTTCAAGTATTCTTTTAAAATATTTTTTCTTTTTTTATTCTGCTGGGTACCTGTGAGTTCACTGTCAGTCCTTGCTTCCCCAACCCTTGAAATCACCACTATCCTAAATTTTGTGTTTATCCTTCCCTTGATTTTTTAGTTTACAGTTTTATGAAATACCTTTGTATGTTTGAACAATATATTGTTTAGTTTCGTCTGTCACTGAACTTTATAAAAAGGATGTGTGGCCTTCTGAGACTTGTTCTTCATTCTACATTGTTATGAATATTAATCATGTTATTGTGTACATCATTCTGTCACTGCTATGTAATATCCTATTGTTTGAAAATATCACAGTTTATTTTTTTATTCCCTTGCCAATGGTCGTTAGTGTTGTTTCTAATTATTTTTGCTGTTTTGAACAGTGCTACTAAGTACATTCATATATATGTTTCTGGACACATACGTGCAAGAGTTGGGGGAAATTCTTACCTAGGAAAATTACTGAATTATAAAATGTGTAAATATTCAACTTTATAAAATAAAGCCAAATTGTGTTTAGAAAGTGGTTGCACCAATGTCTGTTCTAATCCTTAGTATGTAAGAGGTCACCTTCATTTGCATACTCTCCAATAGTTTGTATTGTTAGATTTACTTATTTTTGACAGTTGAGTGTATAAAAATATCTCCTTTGTGGTCTTGATTTGCAATTTCTCTGATTCCTGAAAATCAAGCATTGCTTCCTTCATGTGCTGATTGGTCATACAGATTTCTTTGTGAAGTGCCTTTTCATATGTTTTGCTCAGTTTTCTATTGATTTGTCTTTTCATTACTATTTTTCTATTGCTTTGTAGATTTTTTTTTTTGAGAGGGCATCTCTCATATTTATTGATCAAATGGTTGTTAACAACAATAAAATTCAGTATAGGGGGGTCAATGCTCAATGTACAATCATTAATCCATCTCAAGCCTAATTCTCGTCAGTCTCCAATCTTCTGAAGCATAACAAACAAGTTCTTACATGGTGAACGAATTCTTGCACAGTGAATAAATTCTTACATGGTGAACAGTACAAGGGCATTCATCACAGAAACTTTCGGTTTTGATCATGCATTATGACCTATAAACAATCAGGTCAAATATGAATATTCATTTGATTTTTGTACTTGATTTATATGTTGATCCCACATTTCTCCTATTATTATTATTATTTTTATTTTTAATAAAATGCTGAAGTGGTAGGTAGATGCAAGATAAAGGTAGAAAACATAGTTTAGTGCTGTAAGAGGGCAAATGTAGATGATCAAATGATCAGGTGTGTGCCTATGGACCAAGTATTAATCCAGGCTAGACAAGGGCAGCAAGACATCCACGGATGCAGAAGATTTCTCTCAAAGCAGGGGGGGTGAGGTTCTGAGCCTCACCTCTGTTGATCCCCAAATTCTCACCTGATGGCCCCCCTGCGACTGTGCCTGTCTTAGGTTGTTCCTCCCTTGAGGAATCTTACCCATCTCTGGCTAACCAGTCATCTTCCGGGGCCATACAGGGAAATGTAAAGTTGGTAAGTGAGAGAGAAGCCATATTGTTTGCAAAGGTTAGCTTTTTACTTCTTTGCAGATTTATGCCCTGTGGCTTCTATGCCCAGCACTTGTCTCGAGGTATCTTTACCACCTGGAGGAATTATGATACTCGGTAAATTCGATATGAGGCACGAATTCTATTTAAGGGTTGTAATTAGGAAGGAAGAAGAAAAGCTATAGATGTAGCATATGAAGGAAACTTGGGAGGATTGATTATTTCTTTGACATATCTTCTTGTAGAGTACCTTAAGTATGTATAGGTTTTAAACTACTAATTTGCACACACATATTAACATAATAGGAATACGGTGACATAAACAAAGCAAATCTATAATTACCAGCCATCTCCAGTGAAGCCAAGAAAACCATTTAGGCACCCTAGGCATTTGTGAAAATTTATCTATGATATGATGGATATTGTCCAACTGTACTTGAACCATCAGACAAATTAAAGCAGCCCATTTCTGGGATCTGTTCACATCCCATATGTTCTTTTAACCATAGATAGTCTATAGTCATGAGATTTTGGAGTGCTACAACTTGCACCCCTCCCAACTCCTGGTTGAGTTCCAACAGTACAGATCCGGTCAAATTCGTTGTCTCACTGTATGCACATGCCAGCCTAGACATCTCCCTCCTCATTCCTATGGCAAGTCCAGGAGACGGTGGGCTGGATGCAGCCACAACCGCAGCATCGTCCGGATCCCTGTGGAGGCTTTTTGATGATCATCCCCCGGCACAAGTCCTCCAGAGAGTGCTGATGCCGGAAGCTCCTCCTCATATCGTATCTTAGCTCATTTTCTGGGTATCCAAGCTAGGCCTTGATCTTCTGCATAGAAACAAACAGACCCTTTGCCCACACTTTGACATGCCCTCTATACCACTGTGCAGAACTCATTGGAGGTCAGCACACAATAACTGCTTTTTTTTTTTTTTTTTTAATTTAGAGAAAGGAATATTATCAGAAAAAAGTACCTCCATAGCTGATCATCTGACACCCTTTAAGTGATCAACATTAAGGATATTTCAAGCATGCATTGATCTTTGATTTACCAATAGTTTTATCCTGTTAAGGAGTAATCCCCCTTTTCTTTCTTTCTTTCTTTTTTTTTTTTTTTTTTAATTTTTAATCTACACTTACATGAAGAATACTATGTTTACTATGCTCTCCCCTATATCAGGTCCCCCCTAACAACCACATTACGGTTACTGTCCATCAGCTTAGCAAAATGTTGTAGAGTCACTACTTGTCCTCTCTGTGTTGTGCAGCCCACCCTCCCCTTTCTCCCTCCCCCCATGCATGCTAATCTTAATACCCCTCTTCTTCTTCCCCCCTCTTATCCCTCCCTGCCCACCCATCCTCCCCAGTTCCTTTCCCTTTGGTACCTGTTAGTCCATTTTTGGGTTCTGTAATCCCACTGCTGTTTTGTTCCTTCAGTTTTCCTTTGTTCCTATACTCCTCAGATGAGTGAAATCATTTGGTATTTCTCTTTCTCCGCTTGGCTTATTTCACTGAGCATAATACTCTCCAGCTCCATCCATGTTGCTGCAAATGGGTGGATTTTTCCACTTCTTATGGCTGAGTAGTATTCCATTGTGTATATGTACCACATCTTCTTTATCCATTCATCTACCGATGGACATTTAGGTTGCTTCCAATTCTTGGCTATTGTAAATAGTGCTGCGATAAACATAGGAGTGCATCTGTCTTTCTCAAACTTGATTGCTGCGTTCTTAGGGTAAATTCCTAGGAGTGGAATTCCTGGGTCAAATGGTAGGTCTGTTTTGAGCATTTTGACGCACCTCCATACTGCTTTCCACAATGGTTGAACTAATTTACATTCCCACCAGCAGTGTAGGAGTGTTCCCCTTTCTCCAAAGCCTCGCCAACATTTGTTGTTGTTTGTCTTTTGGATGGCAGCTATCCTTACTGGTGTGAGGTGATACCTCATTGTAGTTTTAATTTGCATTTCTGTGATAATTAGTGATGTGGAGCATCTTTTCATGTGTCTCTTGGCCATCTGTATTTCTTTTTTGGAGAACTGTCTGTTCAGTTCTTCTGCCCATTTTTTAATTGGGTTATTTGTTTTTTGTTTGTTGAGGTGTGTGAGCTCTTTATATATTCTGGACATCAAGCCTTTATCGGATCTGTCATTTTCAAATATATTCTCCCATACTGTAGGGTTCCTTTTTGTTCTATTGATGGTGTCTTTCGCTGTACAGAAGCTTTTCAGCTTAATGTAGTCCCACTTGCTCATTTTTGCTGTTGTTTTCCTTGCCCGGGGAGATATGTTCAAGAAGAGATCACTCATGTTTATGTCTAAGAGGTTTTTGCCTATGTTTTTTTCCAAGAGTTTAATGGTTTCAGGACTTACATTCAGGTCTTTGATCCATTTTGAGTTTACCTTTGTATATGGGGTTAGACAATGGTCCAGTTTCATTCTCCTACATGTAGCTGTCCAGTTTTGCCAGCACCATCTGTTGAAGAGACTGTCATTTTGCCATTGTATGTCCATGGCTCCTTTATCAAATATTAATTGACCATATATGTTTGGGTTAATTTCTGGGGTCTCTAATCTGTTCCACTGGTCTGTGGCTCTGTTCTTGTGCCAGTACCAAATTGTCTTGATTACTATGGCTTTGTAGTAGAGCTTGAAGTTGGGGAGTGAGATCCCCCCTACTTTATTCTTCTTTTTCAGGATTGCTTTGGCTATTCGGGGTCTTTGGTGTTTCCATATGAATTTTTGAATTATTTGTTCCAATTCATTGAAGAATGTTGCTGGTAATTTGAGAGGGATTGCATCAAATCTGTATATTGCTTTGGGCAGGATGGCCATTTTGACGATATTAATTCTTCCTAGCCATGAGCATGGGATGAGTTTCCATTTATTAGTGTCCCCTTTAATTTCTCTTAAGAGTGACTTGTAGTTTTCAGAGTATAAGTCTTTCACTTCTTTGGTTAGGTTTATTCCTAGGTATTTTATTCTTTTTGATGCAATGGTGAATGGAATTGTTTTCCTGATTTCTCTTTCTATTGATTCGTTGTTAGTGTATAGGAAAGCTACAGATTTCTGTGTGTTAGTTTTGTATCCTGCAACTTTGCTGTATTCTGATATCAGTTCTAGTAGTTTTGGAGTGGAGTCTTTAGGGTTTTTTATGTACAGTATCATATCATCTGCAAATAGTGACAGTTTAACTTCTTCTTTACCAATCTGGATTCCTTGTATTTCTTTGTTTTGTCTGATTGCCGTGGCTAGGACCTCGGGTACTATGTTAAATAACAGTGGGGAGAGTGGGCATCCCTGTCTGGTTCCCGATCTCAGAGGAAATGCTTTCAGCTTCTCGCTGTTCAGTATAATGCTGGCTGTGGGTTTATCATATATGGCCTTTATTATGTTGAGGTACTTGCCCTCTATTCCCATTTTGCTGAGAGTTTTTATCATGAATGGATGTTGAATTTTGTCAAATGCTTTTTCAGCATCTATGGAGATGATCATGTGGTTTTTGTCTTTCTTTTTGTTGATGTGGTGGATGATGTTGATGGATTTTCAAATGTTGTACCATCCTTGCATCCCTGGGATGAACCCCACTTGGTCATGGTGTATGATCCTTTTGATATACTGTTGAATTCTGTTTGCTAATATTTTATTGAGTATTTTTGCATCTACATTCATCAGGGATATTGGTCTGTAATTTTCTTTTTTGGTGGGGTCTTTGCCTGGTTTTGGTATTAGGGTGATGTTGGCCTCATAGAATGAGTTTGGGAGTATTCCCTCCTCTTATATTTTTTGGAAAACTTTAAGGAGAATGGGTATTATGTCTTCTCTGTGTGTCTGATAAAATTCCGAGGTAAATCCGTCCAGCCCCGGGGTTTTGTTCTTGGGTAGTTTTTTGATTACTGTTTCAATTTCTTTGCTTGTAATTGGTTTGTTTAACTTTTGTGTTTCCTTCTTGGTCAGTCTTGGGAGGTTGTATTTTTCTAGGAAGTTGTCCATTTCTTCTAGGTTTTCCAGCTTGTTGACATATAGGTTTTCATAGTAGTCTTTAATAATTCTTTGTATTTCTGTGGAGTCTGTCGTGATTTTTCCATTCTCATTTCTGATTATGTTGATTTGTGTTGACTCTCTTTTTCTCTTAATAAGTTGGGCTAGAGGCTTATCTATTTTGTTTATTTTCTCAAAGAACCAGCTCTTGGTTTCGTTGATTTTTGCTATTGTTTTATTCTTCTCAATTTTGTTTATTTCTTCTCTGATCTTTATTATGTCACTCCTTCTGCTGACTTTAGGCCTCATTTGTTCTTCTTTTTCCAGTTTTTATAATTGTGATGTTAGACTATTCATTTGGGATTGTTCTTCCTTCTTCAAGTGTGCCTGGATTGCTATATACTTTCCTCTTAAGACTGCTTTCGCTGCATCCCACAGAAGTTGGGGCTTAGTGTTGTTGTTGTCATTTGTTTCTATATATTCCTTGATCTCTATTTTGATTTGTTCATTGATCCATTGATTATTTGGTAGCATGTTGTTAAGCCTCCATGTGTTTGTGAGCCTTTTTGTTTTCTTTGTAGAATTTATTTCTACTTTCATACCTTTGTGGTCTGAAAAATTGGTTGGTAGAATTTCAATATTTTGGAATTTACTGAGGCTCTTTTTGTGAGCTAGTATGTGGTCTATTCTGGAGAATGTTCCATGTGCACTTGAGAAGAATGTACATCCTGTTGCTTTTGGATGTAGAGTTCTATAGATGTCTATTAGGTCCATCTGTTCTAGTGTGTTGTTCAGTGCCTGTGTGTCTTTACTTATTTTCTGCCCGGTGGATCTATCCTTTGGGGTGAGTGGTGTGTTGAAGTCTCCTACAATGAATGCATTGCAGTCTATTTCCCTCTTTAGTTCTGTTAGTATTTGCTTCACATATGCTGGTGCTCCTGTATTGGGTGCATATATATTTAGAATGGTTATATCCTCTTGTTGGACTGAGCCCTTTATCATTATGTAGTATCCTTCTTTATCTCGTTACTTTCCTTGTTTTGAAGTCTATTTTGTCTGATATTAGTACTGCAACCCCTGCTTTCTTCTCACTGTTGTTTGCCTGAAATATGTTTTTCCATCCCTTGACTTTTAGTCTATGCTTATCTTTGGGTTTAAGGTGAGTTTCCTGTAAGCAGCATATAGATGGGTCTTGCTTTTTTATCCATTCTATTACTCTATGTCTTTTGCTTGGTGCATTAAGTCCATTTACATTTAGGGTGACTATTAAGAGATATGTACTTATTGCCATTGCAGGCTTTAGATTCGTGGTTACCAAAGGTTCAAGGTTAGCTTCTTTAGTATCTTACTGCCTAACTTAGCTCGCTTATTGAGCTTTTATATACACTGTCTGGAGATTCTTTTCTTCTCTCCCTTCTTATTCCTCCTCCTCCATTCTTCATATGTTGTGTGTTTTGTTCTGTGCTCTTTTTAGGGGTGCTCCCATCTAGAGCAGTCCCTGTAGGATGCCCTGTAGAGGTGGTTTGTGGGAAGCAAATTCCCTCAGCTTTTGCTTGTCTGGGAATTGTTTAATCCCACCATCATATTTAAATGATAGTCATGCTGGATACAGTATCCTTGGTTCAAGGCCCTTCTGTTTCATTGCATTAAGTATATCATGCCATTCTCTTCTGGCCTGTAGGGTTTCTGTCGAGAAGTCTGATGTTAGCCTGATTGGTTTTCCTTTATAGGTGACCTTTTTCTCTCTAGCTGCCTTTAAAACTCTTTCCTTGTCCTTGATCCTTGCCATTTTAATTACTATGTGTCTTGGTGTTGTCCTCCTTGGATCCTTTCTGTTGGGAGTTCTGTGTAATTCCATGGTCTGTTCGATTATTTCCTCCCCCAGTTTGGGGAAGTTTTCAGCAATTATTTCTTCAAAGACACTTTCTATCCCTTTTCCTCTTTCTTCCTCTTCTGGTATCCCTATAATACGAATATTATTCCTTTTGTATTGGTCACATATTTCTCTTAGTGTTGTTTCATTCCTGGAGATCCTTTGATCTCTCTCTATGTCAGCTTCTATACGTTCCTGTTCTCTGGCTTCTATTCCTTCAATGGCCTCTTGCATCTTATCCATTCTGCTTATAAATCCTTCCAGGGATTGTTTCACTTCTGTGATCTCCTTCCTGACATCTGTGATCTCCTTCCGGACTTCATCCCACTGCTCTTGCATTTTTCTCTGCATCTCCGTCAGCATGTTCATGACTTTTATTTTGAATTCTTTTTCAGGAGGACTGGTTAGGTCTGTCTCCCTCTCAGGTGTTGTCTCTGTGATCTTTGTCTGCCTGTAGTTTTGCCTTTTCATGGTGATAGAGATAGTTTGCAGATCTGGTACAAGTGACCGCTGGAAGAGCTTCCCTTCTTGTTGGTTTGTGGCCTTCTCCTGGGAGAATAGCGACCTCTAGTGGCTTGTGCTGGGCAGCTGTGCGCAGACAGGGCTTCTGCTTCCTGCCCAGTTGCTTTGGGGTTTATCTCCACTGTTGCTGTGGGCTTGGCCTGGCTGGGGCTGTTCCTCCAAAATGGTGGAGCCCCGTTGGAGTGGGAGCGGCCGGGAGGCTATTTATCTCCGTAAGGCGCCTCTGTGCTCCCTGCTGCCCAGGGGGTTAGAGTGCCCAGAGATCCCCAGATTCCCTGCCTCTGGTCTAAGTGACCTGTCCTGCCCCTTTAAGACTTCCAAAAAGCACTCTCCAAACCAAAACAACAACAGCAGCAATGAGAGAGGGAACAGAAAGGAAAAAAAAAAGGAAAAAACACGCGATTTTTTTTTTTTTTTTTTTGTCCTCAGGTGCCGGTCCCAGGCACCCGCTCACTGGTCCTGCTGCCCTGTCTTCCTAGCACCAGGGTCCCTGTCCTTTCAAGGCTTCCAAAAAGCACCCACCCACCAGTCCCGCAGGGAAGGAACGCTTGATATTCTTTGTCCTCAGGCGCTGGTCCCAGGCACCCGCTCACCAGTCCTGCCGCCCTGCCTCCCTAGCACCGGGGTCCCTGTCCCTTTAAGGCTTCCAAAAAGCACTCGCCAAAAAGAGAGAAAAAAGGGAAAAACGCGCAATTTCCTCCATCCTCAGGTGCCGGTCTCAGGCACCCGCCCACCAGTCCCACAGGGAAAAACGCGCGATATTCTTTTTCCTCAGGCACCGGTCCCAGGCACCCGCTCACCAGTCCCGCCGCCCTGCCTCCCTAGCACCGGGGTCCCTGTCCCTTTTAGGCTTCCAAAAAGTACTCGCAAAAAAGAGAAAAAAAAAAAAGGGGAAAAACGCGCGATTTCCTCTGTCCTCAAGTGCCGGTCTCAGGCACCCGCCCCCCGGTCCCACAGGGAAAAACGTGGGATATTCTTTGTCCTCAGGCGCCGGTCCCAGGCACCCGCTCACCAGTCCCGCCACCCTGCCTCCCTAGCACCGGGGTCCCTGTCCCTTTAAGGCTTCCAAAAAGCGCTCGCCAAAAAGAGAAAAAAAAAAAGGGGAAAAACGCGCGATTTCCTCCGTCCTCAAGCGCTGGTCTCAGGCACCCACCTGCCGGTCCCGCAGGGAGAAACGCGGGATATTCTTTGTCCTCAGGCGCTGGTCCCAGGCACCTGCTCACCGGTCCCGCCACCCTGCCTCCCTAGCAACGGGGGCCCATCCCTTTAAGGCTTCCAAAAAGCACTTGCCAAAAAAAAACCGCTCCGGTTTCTTTCCACCTGCCAGGAGCCGGGGGGAGGGGTGCTTGGGTCCCGCCGGGCCGGGGCTTGTATCTTACTCCCTTTGCAAGGCGCTGGGTTCTTGCAGGTGTGGATGTGGTCTGGATGTTGTCCTGTGTCCTGTGGTCTCTATTTTAGGAAGATTTTTCTTTGGGATATTTTCATAGCTCTATGTGTTTTTGGGAGGAGATTTCCGCTGCTCTACTCACGCCGCCATCCTGGCTCTGCCTGCCGCTTTGTGGATTTTTAATGTAATCTTCATAAGAAACATTTATTTGTTAAGTGTGGCAGATATAATCTCTTAGATGTAGTTTTGTTTTTTACTTCCTTTAAGTGTAATCTTCAATAAATAAAAAAGAGTCCCATCCCCGTGTCCCCAAAATGTGAACCATTCACTTAACAAATAGTGAACATGCATTTTATGCTAACTGCTGTCCCAGGTGCCAAGATATCACTGTGAATACAGCATCAAGACCTTTTTGTGAAGTTGACTTTCTGGTGGGCTCATTCTTACCTATACTACCCCCATAATGTATGGGAACTTTCAAAGCTATTTCAGCTTTTGTCCCCAAGAAAATGGAGCCTCTGATTCTCACTCTGCCTTCCTGATGGACTCTAAGCAGACAAACAGGAGACCCTTTCTGACTTGATGGAGAAGGGCAAGATTAGCCCTCATTTTCTTAAAGCTCTTTGAGCAGCATCCCCATTTCAAGGGACTGACGGGCTCTGCATTCCAGCTCACTGGAGAATAACAGCCATGTCACGGTGAGGTCCTGTCCTCCAGCGCTCCCTGAGCAGTGTTCAGGAAAAACAAACACTCTTAGATAAATCCAGCCTAAGCCTCTGAATGCTGTTTCAGTGTTTGTCTCCTGCAAACTCTAACTGGAGAAGGGAAGCCTCCCTGAGCACCCTGAGGGCAGCATGCCTGCAGGTGAACCACTCTCTCTCTGGACTCCGGCCCTCCCTGCGTGTATGTGCCTCTGTGAGCTGGGGTGCCTGACTCAGGAGCTTCGAATTTCTCTTGTCTTTGGAAATGACCACAACATTATTTGGTAGGGAGGATGGAAGCTTTTGCCATCTAAATATCTGCCCTTGAGAATAACAGGCAATGCTCCTTGAGTAGGTAGGGGCATTGGTGAAGTTTCCACGTGTGGCTTAACCACCAGCAGTCCAGAAGAAAACAGGAGTGACTGACTTCCTCATGTCAAGTGTCATTCCCTAGCACAGCTAGTATTAGCAAACACTTACTGAGCCTTTACCTCTACTCATAAATACTCACTCTTTTCATCTTCACAACAACATGCAAGGCAGCTGTTATCCTCATCTTCAGGAGGAATGGGAGCAAGAGAGGCCAAGGTTATACAGTTTGTAATGTTAAGGTGGGAAGGACCCTGACTCCCCACTTCCTGCCCTCAAGGGAAGCTGGTTTACAACCCCCCTGACAGTTAAGGAGAGTTGGACTCAGCCTGCCCACTTCTGAGACAGGAGGCTTCGGCACGTGCCTCCCAGTGGGACACAGGGTAGCATCACTGGCAGGATGCTGCTGTGGGCACATTATCACCTGCCAGTGGACCCTGAGGCCAGGAAAGAAGAAAAGGGCCTGACCCCTGACTCCACCACGCGACCCCTCTCCGCCCTCCCAAAGATGGGAAGGGTGTCATTGACCAAGTTGCTCTGTTTTGTTTTGCTTTTACCTCCTTTCAACCAGGCACTGAAAGAGCTCTGGGTCTTGCAAGCTCACCCCAGGGGAAGAGGTATCGAGTGGGCCAAGAGGAAAAATGAATCAGCTGGGCAAGGCCAGTTGGCTGTCCCATTTCCTGCAGCACTAGCTGTCTGGGTCTATTTCTCTGCATTTTCCCAGCCCCACCGACCTGATGAGTGGCTGCCGGGCCCAGAGGGTCCCAGGCCTTGCTGCCTGTTCAGGCCCTGCCTTCTCAGCTGGTGCTGCAGAGGCTAGGGCGCTCACCTAAATGCAGTGGGCCCTGCTCCAAAGCTGAGTAATGGTCATCGAAGTGCTTGAGCAGCAGTCACCTTGATGTTTGATTTTCTTCAGGCCTGTCACCCAATTGCTCTCAAATACGCTGTGTCATTTTGAGGGCTTAGCACTAAGCAGATTTACCACAAGGCAATAATCACAAAGCAGAAATTGGAAAATCCTTGATTAAAGGCACTTTTGTCTTCCTTTTATTGGTCTTTTGGGTGTTATCATCTTCTACCATGAGTAAGATAGCAGCCGGCAGCCAGGAGAGCAGGGTCTCCACTTAGAACTGGTTCACCTTCAAGGATATAACATTTTGACTCCATCGGTTTTACTGCTTTTGGCACAGAGTGCTAGTTCTCTCTGAAATGTGAGTGTGAACTTGTGGCTCTAGAAAAAAGGTGCTTTATGGCTGAGCAAGTTTCTGCAGCTGGCACGTGCAGAAGCCAGGGTTCTATAGGCCTTTCCCTTTTGGTTTTCTAGTTTATTAAGTCAGGGTTTATTAAATTCTGTCTGCATGTGGTGATGCTGCAGATGTTAGCTTTACCTTCCATCTAGGAAAAGGTGCCAGAGAGTTTCTTTTGGGATACTCTCATATGTAAACTATTAGCTAAAGATAATAACACAGGGATTTGCCAACAAGCAGGATGGCTAAGGACTAGTTGATAGAGACGGTTTTGTTAATCGAGTGTTCTGGAAAATAACTTTGGCATAGTCATTCACACCAATTTGCAAAGAATTAGAGTTCCAGACATAGCAAAATTGTGCCAAAACCATGCAACCATTCATTGATGAAGTCAGGAAACATCTGAGGAGCTTGTTGTAAAAAGCAGCTGTTTTGCACACGAGTGTAAGCTGTGGGACTGGGTCAAGGTGGTGAGGCAAACGATTGTTCAGTACTTAATGATGACCATCAAGAAGTAATTACTCAATGAGGCAGACATTTAGGGAAATTTGGAGAAAAGCCGTAAGTCATCTTAACTTTTATAATAGAAAAGAACAGTATATGGTGTGTGGGTTGCTTTAGGAAGTGCACGGGGAGTCAGAGCCTGGGCTGAAATTTGAGGAGGGCAGGATTATTGAGGAGTCCCAGGAAAAGCTTCAGGATAGGTAACAGAGCAGTCAGAGCCTCGGGGAGCAACTTATGAGAAAATTGGATTGTTCATTTTAGATTGGAGCCCAGCCATGAGCCAGGCTCCAACCAGATCCTGAGATCTAGAGAGGAGAGAACAGGACCACAGTCCCAGATGAGCAGGGACATCTGTACAGTCCCAGCACAGAGATGCAAGCATGAAGCAAAATTAGGCAGGGGACTAGGCATGTTGGGTAAACCGACATGGTGCAAGATGCCTTAGGAGTCACGATGTTCCTAGAAAGGGCCCCAGGGGAGCAGACGCCCAAATGATAATGATCGAAGTCCATTTCCAGGAGAGCGAGGAGCCAGGCCTGACTCAGGGTAGGAATTTGGGCTGTTTGCTGCTGCCTGAACGTCTCCCAACCAAGGCTGCAGGGGCAGGGGCAGGAAGTTGGGCATATCACTCCCGAGGAAAGAGCAGGAGTCCCAGCCTCACATGGCTGCACAGGGCAGGCAGGCAGAGCAAGTGCAGGAAGCCAGCAGGCATCCAAGACAGTAGGAAGACACTGGCGAAGACAGGAGCTCAAGTCCAAAATACTTTCCTGGGTCTAAGTAAGCTGAAGATAAGCTCAGCCTGTAGTCCACAGTTCCCAGCAACTAGTCTCCAGTGGGCCCAAGACTGAGGAAGATAAAGTCTGTAGATTCAAGACAAAAACACCAGACCTGAAGGCCAGAAGCTCCAAAGGGAGAGGTAGAAGCCAAATATTTACAATACCACCACAACAAATGAACCTAAGGGGAAAAAGAGAGAAGACACCTAACAATACCGTATGGTTACAGAAGTAGCCCATCTGTGAGTTCATGTTTTCAGGGCCATGCACAACGACAGAGGTGGGGTGCCTGACCATGAATGAATATAACAGAGAGGCACGTGAACCTACAGAATGCAGAGCAGAAGTGCAAAGGGCCGGACTCCACTGAGACTTGCAAAGACACCAAAGTCAAGAAAAGGCTTTCAAGCCGTCAGGGCAGTAAGATCAGCAAAGAAGGGACAGAGTCTCACTTGTCACATGAGGGAACCATCACAGGAGATGGAGAAAGAAGACAAATAGAAGCGACAATTGCTGTTTTACTTCCTGCTTTATGTTTAGAATATTCTTCACATCTAGTGGGGGTAAATAAAATCCTACCTTGTTAAGTGGGATGAAGCCTTATTGAAATAGGGAAGGACATAGCCAGACCCCACTGCACTGCTCTAGTCAAACTCAAATATCCTCCAAATGGGACAGCTCTCCATTTCCAGGAGCACCAGGACTGGGGTGTACTGCCCCCCTGCACCCTGATGCCAATACTTTAAACAAATGTCCAGACTTTGTCTGAGAAGGAGTGAAGCCCCTGGCGGGTCTCCAGCACGTAGACTCAGGCAAGGCTCCCAGAGCCCCCTGTGTCCCTCCAGCATGGAGCCTCTTCTCCCTAGCCTGGCCAGCCTTGGTCCCCTCCTGTCCAGAAGATCCCATGGCTAAGGCCTGCACTTGCCAGCTCGCTGACCCATTGGAGAGACTGCTTGAGGCAGCACAGCACTTCTCAGCACTGGCTGCCTATTGGAACAGTCAGGGAGCTTATAAAACGTGTAAGCCAGCTTGCCATATGACACATGGAGGCACAATCTCTGGGCCCCAGGGTTTTTATTCTAATGTGTAGACACGGTTGAAAACACTGAGTAAAGTAAGCTGTATGTTAGTTGGAAAAAGTTAACTCGGGTTCATATTTGCCATTTATGCCACTAGGAATATCATTTAGTTTATTATTTTCCCCATCTGCAAAGTGGGGACAAGAACACTGCTTCTGCCTAGATTAACAGGTTATCATGAGGTCAGCTGGATAGCATATATGGAAGTAACTCGGGATGGATAATGCTATTTGTGTAATTATTATACCCTGCCATAGTGCCTAGAAAGAGGGAGAAAAGCATTCAAAGTCAGCCAAATGGTCACCAGAATGAAGAAGGGCCTCGCTGAGTATAAGCTGCCTCATTTGGGCTTCTTTCTCCCAGTTATTGTACATTTTTGCACAGCCAGTTGAAATATAAAAGGTTTTCATTAAGAAAATAAAACCAAGAGCATTTAGATCTCCTTCATGAAAAAATGTTTAGGCTTATCTTATTCTGTCTGGATAGTGAAAGTTTCTAAGGTGAGTAGAGAATATTCATTGCACAGTGTCCTGCTAACTTCAGCAGAATGTGTCCAGGTGTGGAGAAACATTTAATTTAGGATTTTGTGACTGTCGCCACTTTGTATCTCATTTAGGATTTTGTGACTGTCGCCACTTTGTATCTCATGGACACAACCTTAAGGCTGCCAGCTTCTAACAGCTCATGTTTCTTTCTCTTCTTTCTGCACTTACGTAAAGTTTAACAGTTTAAGATACAAGAATTCTTATGTTAACAGTAGTGAGGAATACTAGAAAATGCATAGTTTAAAAATACTTTGCCCAGATTTTGGCTTTTAAATACAATTATCAACTAAAAGGAACCAGGGCTCCTTGGAGAAATTGTTGATTCCAGGTATAGAGTAAGGGAAATTGTAACCATGAGCTTGGAACGTCTCAAGGTGCCAGAAAGTAATGAAGCACCCTCAGGATGGCAGAGATATGTCAGAAGGACACAGGAGCCAACCAGCGGCGGCCCCCGCTGGCCAGATGTGGGACAAATCTTGAGCACCAAAATATATAATGATATTAACAGTGAGTGAAATATGAATGTGTGTGTCCACACTCATATAAGCTTTTATTAAAGCTCTTCCTTATAAGGGAGCGCCAATTCATAAAAGTAGGATGAGTGATGGGGTCAGGAAAGTCACCATTTGACAACTGTCATAGTAATACTTATTCAAGCAGAAATCATCAACAAATGCCTAAAGTAGTGGGTAAAAATTTGAGAAGGATATTTACATAATCTAAAAATATCTCCCCACAGATTGCTTATTAATTACAAAGGGAAAAGTAATAACATTACAGTGGGAAAACCTGATTGGCCCCATCTTAACCAAGGCATCAACACTGACACACCCTAAGGTCCATCCAACAGAAATCCCATAGGCTCCACCTTCAAAATATATCTAGCCAAACCGTGATCATCTCCTGCCAAGAGGTTGCCATTCACCTCCTCGAGGGTGTCTCTGCTTCCACCTTGTCCAAATACAGTCTAAAAGCACAGCAGCTGGAAGGTACCATTAAAATGTGACTCAAATGATGTCACTTCTCTGAGCAAAACTTTCTTGAGCCCTCATCACATGCTGAACTAAAGCCCATGCCCCTGCAATGGTCACAGACCCTGAAGGTCTGGCCCCCACGTCTCTGGCCTCCCAGTACAGTTGCCCTTGCTGCTTTATGTTGACCCCTCTACTCTCCCTTGAATGCATCAGGCATGCTCTCTTCTCAGGGTCTTGGCACCTGCTGTCCTTTCTGCCCACAACGCTCTTTCTCCAGATATCTGTCCACCCTGCTCCCTTGTCTCCTTTAAGTCTTTGCTCAGATGTAACCTCTTCAATGCAGCTTTCCTCAGGAACTATCTAAAATCGCAACTCCCCTGCTCCCCTACCCTGCCAACCCTATAGTCTTCCCTGTGTTTTCCTCTGAATCTGCTAACTCTTTTCTAATGTACCCTGTGATGAGTTATTTACTTAATTATTTATTTGTAGTGTCTCACACCCTAACGTTTAAGCTGGGAGAAATATATTCCCAGAACATAGGACATAGTGGGAACTCAATACATAGTTGCTGAAATGTCAAGTGAGTATATGAACTGATTCCATGCCTACTATAATCTGTGTTAGGCATGGCATGGGATACAAAAACAAAAACCCCCAAATAAACCAAACTAAAGAAAAATGTTTGCCATGGTCCCTAGCAATCCAGAACCCCAGCAATTGAGCTGCAGAAGTGAAGTGAACACAGAGAAACATTAGCGCACCATGGAGAGCTAAGTTCTTGGTGCCTTCTGGCATGTGAGCCCAGTTCCAGGGAGGCTCTTCCCAGGGACTGGCGTCCCAGAGGAGGTGAGGAGCTGGCTTGGGAAGGCAGGGGGGCAGAGCTAGGAGAGTGACCCCCCATCCCAGGCACAAGGACCCTGTGCTGAGAGACTTTGTCCAGAGCCAATGGGGAGGGAGGTCATGGGGTACATGCTAGCTGGGTGGCCAAGTGTGGGTCAGACCAGACTGTGCAGGCATTTGCAGCCCTCAGGGGCCTTCATATTCCCACCCCACTCAGTCTATCCTGGCTCTGGGGCTGGGTTCGCTGTCTTGGGTTTCACCCCCTGGATTGCATTCCTGAGACAGAGATTTGAGGCTAGTGATGTGTCCCTGGGAGTGATTCCAGGAGAAGGTGAGATAGGAAATGGAAGGAGGCTGGTACTTGGGCACAGATGAGCAGGCAAGCACTGCTGGCATGGGCCAATCCTGTCGGTGGCCTGGGGAAACAGAGTGGACGGACCTCAGGGGATTCCCTCGACTCCCTTTCTTCATTTGTGAGGGGCCGCTGGGGCATGGGGACATCAGCTCCTGGGCACCCGAGCCTGCCTGGAGCAGAGCTGCAGGACAGAGTACTGCAGGTGCCCATGGTGCCCAGGGAGAGCTGCGGGCACCCAGAGGCAGGCGCTCGCAGCAGCAGCAAGCTCTCGGGTTACACATTTTATACTAAGGAGAAAGGCAAGCTGTAGAAACCATAAGCATGACTTTTTTTTTTTTTAAATAGAAGGGAGTAAGAATTCTCTTTTCACCACCTCAGTGCCTGTCCCAATTTAGAATGTATGTGAAACTCTAATTCTTGAAAAGACCCGGAAAGAGCTGGCACAGGTCGCAAAGCAGACCATGGAGGCCTGCTGACCACTCCCTTTGCAGTTCAGTGACTAAATCACCCCTCCCGCTAATGAGACTGTCAGTCACTATCAGTATCATCAAGCCTAGAAAAGGTGTCCCCCACCCGCACCCTGTGGTGACTGAGTATGGGGCCAAGAAATAAAACAGGAGTCACACCTAGTTCACATGCAAGGGTGAACAGTACTTGTAAATTGAACGTTTTGAGTATTCAAATTTAGTTTCAAGACTCCCAGGTACAAATGAAAACCCACTTATCTCCCGGCTGACATATTTGAATGTAAACAAGATCACAAGGCCTTGGGCAACCAGATGCCGAAAGGGAAACACCTTTGACCTCTGGCTTCCCTTGGAAATAATAAGCATTCACACAACGCTCCCCATTGTCATGCCTGCAAACACTGTGGGCAAAGCTTCCAAAGGTCAAGAGCTAGAGCCCTCTGAAAAAGGGGAACTCGGCTCTGGAAGGAAGAATCAGGGTTGTAGGGAACAGCCTGCACACGGTTCTGATTGCTGAGTGGGAAACACCCTTGAACTCTGCAGGTCTGTCCAAACCATTTCCCCAGAAGCAGCCCCACCTTCCACCTGCTGGTAACTGGAGAACACCGAGGCACTTCTTGTTCTGGCAGATTTTTCTTGACTCCTGGACCTGCCAGGAATGTGACATTGTGGGCAGCCAGCCAGGCCTGGGCTGTGGGAGGCTGAGGCATTTCAGCAGCTGCTTGGGGAAGGGCAGCACATTTTAATTGTCTCGGGGCAATTACCATAGAGCTCAGTTCTCCCCAACCTTTCAAGAAAGTAGTGTAAAGGGACCCTTTATGGTCCCATTTGGATATTCAGTGAATGAGTCAGTAATCAGGACCGTGGACTTAACCTAGGAGGAGGAAGGGAGGTCTGGCTTTCTCTTCAGGGGTGCTGTGTTGGGCCCTGCCCAGGGACTTCCCTCCTGTCTTGGAATTGTGTCCATAGCTGCCCAGAAAGAAGCCCTCTGCTTCTTCACCAGCCGCTCGGGGCACAAAACGAGGTCCCTCATGGAATTGTTGCAATGATTCCTTGTGTGTGTCAGGAAGGCCTTCTCACCCCTTCCCAGGCTGCAGTTCAAGGGCGAGAGAAGATATATCCTCCAGGCGGCCACCTCAATGCCACCCTGGTGCCACATGGCCTGGGCGGGCCTCCCCCAACCTCTGCTGGCCTCCAGACCCCGTCATCATCTCACCTCAGACCCTTGACCCCCTTCTTGGGTCTTCAAGCATCATCTTGTTTGCTTCTCACAGATGCACTGGGGCTGGTTTTCTGGGAAAGGCAGGGAGCACAGAGAGGTTGTGAGTTGGTGAGGGGCACACAGTTGGCAAGTAGAGGGGCTGAAATTCAAAATTGGAGCTTTGCCTCCAATCCCAGGTCTCCCCCCTTTATACTCCAGTGTCCTCCTCGGCCTCCCACAGAAACAACTACTGTAAGTACCAGCCTGCCATCACATATTAATGGAAAAGGGATGGTGTCCCCCTCCCTCTGCTCTGAGAGTTGTCTTACCCAAGGACTGTTGCCTTGCAGGGAGTGGTTCCTGGGTGGGAAAGATACTAATGACAATGACAGAAGCTGCCATTCATTCAGCAGGCGCCCAGTCACTAAGCTCAGTGACTTATAATCACCTTTTTCAAATTGATCCTTTCAACAGCCTGTGATTTAAGTAATATAATCACCCCCATTTACAGATGTACAAGCTGAGGCTTGGTGAATGACTGTGTCCTAGATGCCCAAGCCAGTGAGTGGTTAACCAGGAGATGCAGACCCACCTGGGTGCTCCTGCCCTTGCCCTGTGTTTCCGGGCATCTATGTCCCACCACCCAGCAGCCGCCTCTCTTAAGCTGTAACTACAGACCACCCAGCCAGTGCACGGAAGTCCTGCTACTAACAAAAGCTAACACTTTGGAAGTACAATTAGGTGCTGAGCACTGTTCCAGTCACCTTCCCATATTAACTCAGCCCTCACAACCCCTCATTTCACAGGTGGACAGCTCAAGGCATAGAGTCCAATAGCTTGCCCAAGAGTACCAGGGTGGCTGGGGCCCCGAGGTTCATGATCTGACCACTGCGCTCATTGCTCAGCTGCAGGTAACAGGCCTCCTTTTACCCTCCGGGTCAAAGGTTGAAGGTAGACCTGATTCAATAGACACCCTATCTAGAAACGAGGTACTATTTGGATTGATTTTTTTTTTTTTTTTTGAGGCAGAGGGTTCACTCTGGCAGGGACTTGGAAGACATGGCAGGAGCATCTGCGTGATCCGGCCTCAGAAGCCACCAAGAAGCGTTCTGCTTTTGGAACTGGGCATCAAGGCCGTATGGACATATGCTTTGCTAATAGCACTGCTGGCAACCTGCGCTGCTGGCAGGGGCTGCCAACAGGGTGTCTGTGCTGTGCGATGGGGTGACAGGAAGCTTTCATCCTTGGTAGTGATCTCCTGCTGAGACAGGGAGCCACCTGATGCCACCAAAAATGGCTGCCTGTGCCCAGAGTGTGGGGATTCTCAGACAGGACAAAGCACATCCTCTCATTTCACATGTGACCTCGATTTTAAAGGATTGCATTTACAGTGGATCTTTTCCTCTTCAGCTGTGAGCTGTAGCAAAAGGAAGGACCCCTGCCTGCGAAGGACCTCTAAGGTCCAAGGACCTGAACCTGAACAGTGTCTCATGCATTTTGTGGGACACATGGGGTGTTTTCCTGCATACACTACAGACAAATACACGCACACAATCCAAGAACCCCAGAGCTAAAACCTGTCTTTCCAGCATCCCTTCCTGCCTTCCTAAGTAATGGCAGGAGTCATTTCCTTTCCCGGGAGAAGGGAGAGAAACCCACATTGTCGACTACCTTTAATGGGCCACTTACCATGCCAGATGCTTTCAAAGGCTCACTTCACTTAGTTGTCGCAGAATCGTCCCACTTAATCCTCACAGAGATCATTTGACCTGAGAGTTACTATCCCCACTGTACAGACTCAAAGCCGTTACGCAACTTACCCAGTGCTGTAACGGTCTAGCTACAAATGCCTTGAAAACTCTTGGGTTGCTAAGGCTCAAAGGAAAGGGGGAAATGAAAGACATAACTTTACCCGACTCAAGCTTTTCTAGGAGTGTCCACATGTTTCCACATAGTAATTAACAAACAGAATGGCACTGGGTCAGTCCCATCATTCTGCCCCCCTGATTATTGGATAAATGCATTTTTCAAACGGTGTTTTCAAATTGAGTTGTTTTGTCCCACAGTGGGAAATGCAGTGCTTTTTTACCTTGGTGGGGCTCTCCCAAAAGAGGGCAGTGATTTTCACAGAAATCAAAGAAAACATTCTCTTACAAATCAGTAACTAACTTTCGTTTCTCACTGTCATGGGAAGGGTGCCTTTATGGGAAGATTGCCAGGAGACAACAAAGAAATCTAGGTAGTGGTGACATCACAGGGCTCCACGCCTCCCCTGGAGAAAATGCTTCACGAGGTTGAAATGACATTAGGTAGACAAACTCTCAGGATCCAACTTATCAATATTTGATAAGCGCTACAGCCAAGACATGTGAAGATAGGTTCGTCCTGCCCACCTTGCTGCCTAGACAACCACAGCAAAGATCCGCAGTCAGGCAGTAATAGATTTGCGTATGTGGCCATTGTACTTACACTCACCCATTCATTTATTCCACAAACTTATTTAGTTATACATAAAGCACTTTTCTGGGGGCTGGAGGAAGAGCAAGGAACAAAACAAAGTCCCTGCACTGATGGTATTTCTATTTTACTGGGTGAGAAAAAAGATAACTATATACACACATATATAATATACTACCTAACATCCAATGTAATAATTGTATTACATTAGTATATTATATAATAGCATATATGAGTATATATAATTTAATACTTACTAATTCTAGTTTAAATGTTAGTTATTTAAATATGTAATAATTATATATATATAATATACATACACACACACACACACACACACACACACACACACACACGCACAAATACATATAAAATCTCAGTGCTGCCATGGAAAAATATAGGTAGGGAAAAGTGAGGATGGGGGCAGAAGCAAAGGGTGTTACTCTTTCAAGTTGGATGGTGTCAGGGCTACTGTAAAATGTGACATTTGAGCAAAGACCTGAAGGAAGGAAGGACATGGTCAGTCTGACGTGGGGGTGGGGTGGGAGGCCTGTTCCAGCCGAGGACTCAGGGGCCTCCGTGTGCCAGAGGAGCAGCCAGAGGCCCCACCCCGGCAGCTGGGGTCCGGCGGTGCTGGGGCCCTCCTGGGAACTCCAGCGCCCACTGGGAGCGAGCAGAGAAGCACTGGGGGGCTGTTCCTGATGAAGGATGCCCCGCCCACTGAGAACAATAGGGAACAGAAGCGCTCTGATTGCTGAGTGGAAAATAGGCCCAAGGGCAGCAAAAGCAGGAGTTAGGAGGCCATTTAGGAATGTTTTCAATAATTCAGGCAAGCGATGATATCAAATATCTGCCTGTAGGTCCACTAAGCTGAGTACAAAAAAACTTCCTCCTGGGTGTCAGGGCCAGAGAGCCTGGTGACTGAGCAGGAGCGGTCAGTAGGGCGCCCGCCGGGGAGAGAGCCCGGGGAAGGGGCAGGGAAGGGCCATGGACAGCCCCCGACCCCACCGGGGCTGAGCAGTAGGGCAGGAACAGGAAGGGGATGGGCGCCAAAGGAATGTGTTTTTATTTCATTTGATTTTCTTAAAATGTTTTTTATTTAGGTTAATATGTAACATTATATACGTTTCAGGTGTACAACATTACAATTCTACACCTTTATGCACTACAAAGTGATCACCACAGAAAGGCTAGTTACCATCCACCATCTGCAACTGAGCCTCCTCGCCCATTTCACCCACCCCCAGCTCCCTTCCCCACTGGCAACCACCTATCTCTTGTCTGTATCTAGAGCTTGTTTTCATATTGTTATGTTTATTTAGTTTTTTTAGACTCCACGTATATATAAAATCAGCAGATGATGAAGATGGAGAAAGAGAAATTGGAGATTTCTCGTGAAATTGTGAAATTTCCCCTAGGAGAGGGACAGCAGAACCCCAGTAGGGATTTCCAGGCACATCAAAGTCCTACTTGATGTTAACATCTTGAATTTGAAGTGAGACAAGTCAGATTGGTTGTGTATTTTTCTCCAACTACGTTCAGCTGCCAGGTTCAAGTAGAAAATGGAAGGTTGGATTCAACTGAGTTAATTTCACAGGGAAGAAGAACAAAGGGAGAGAGGCCAGGATGTTGAGAGCTCCCAGTTGAGAGCTGCAAGCAAAGACTATAATTCTAGGTCTTGGGATCTGAACTGTATAAGGAAAGAAGAGAGGCATGAGTGGGTTGATGGATAGTAAAAAGTTGTAGTTCAATGGATTGTAGCTCTCCATGGCATCAAAAAATTGTTGGAATCTTAAGGGAGTAAAGCACAAAGATAGGAGAATGGGTTGTTGGAGGCAAAATTTATTTGCTAACGGAAAAAAGGTGTATTAGTTTCCTATTGCTGCTATAACAGGTCATCACAACATGTGGGCTTGTAACAGATGTATTATTTTAGAATTCTTAGAGGTCAGCATTCTGAAATAGTTCTCACTGGGCTAAAATTAAGGTGACAGCAGGGCTGTGTTCCCTTGGGGAGGCTGAAAGAAAGAATCCATTTCCAGCCCACAGTTGTCACCCACATTCCTTGGCTCATGACCCTCTTCCTCCAATTCAATGCCAACAATAGTGGATTGAGTACTTCTCACATAGCATCATTCTGACTTCCTCTTCTGCTTCCGTCTTCCACATTTTAGGACCCTTGTGGTTACATTGGGCCCACCTGGATAATCTAAACTACTCTCTCTATTTAAAAGGTCAGCCTATTAGCAAACTTAATTCCCCTTTGCCATATAATGCAACATATTCACAGATTCTAGGGATTAGGGCATAGATGTCTCTGGTGGGGAGTCATTATTCTACCTACATAGAAGCTGTGTAGATTTTGGTAAAGGCAAGGTCCAGGTATGAATATTGTAGTGGGTGGCTTCAGTGTGTTAGAGGACAAGAGTCACTGGAGAAAAGAAGGTTCAGGAAATGAGAGGCTAGGATTTTGGAAGAATATTGAAATAACCAATAATTAGAATAGGAATAGTACTGGAGAGAATAATAGTTAATTGGGTAATAAAAATCATCAAGGAATGGAGAGTAATGACCAGGGATAAAGCAATTTTCAGTAATAAACTGTTGGGTGACAGGTGGAATTGGAAATAGATGCAGCTGAAGTTGGGGTCATGGGAAAAGAGTTTTTCCAAGCTTTGCATCTCTAGAAAAAGATTCATAGAAGGTAATTATAATCAAGAATTCCAGAAATGCAGAATTCCCTTACTGCATGTCTCAAGGTAAGCTATCATAACTATAAGGTATTGTTCTAAACTTTTCAAAACTTTTAAATACCTATTACATTTATATATGGTCAACTGCAAAATGGAAACAGACAAATCATATTGTTCCTCTTTCAGAGTTTGGAAAATAAGAGATTTATTGATAGCAAATAAGTGGAACCATTAGATCTATCTTGTGCCCATTCAATTTTTAGCTGAGTTACTAGAGAAATGATGGGAAATAAAAAGCATTTGGGGAAGTATTGGAATAATTTCTTTCCTACAGGAGATTAAACTCTTGGTTCAAAAATCCCTTTGGGGGATTAAATATAAGCATTTTTGCACTTACAAAGGCAGATAGGCACCTACATGTGCAATTTTACTTCTAATTTCATGACATCCCCATTTTTCCTAAAGTCCCAAGGGTATAAACCTCTTGTCTAAATGCTGGGATTTATACAGTAGAATGGACCAACAACATAAATCACAAGAGAAGGTATAATTAGGTGCCAAATGAGTGGTACAGAAAATAGTAGTTATGAGTCCTGAAGAGCAGTGCATCACTGAACTTGGGAATAATTATGGGAAGACTGCACAGAATCTTGAAGAATTGAGATGACTGCATAGAAAAGAGGAAAGACAGAATGCAGGGGGGAAGAAGGAGAGGAGAGAAATTGGAAATGAGCTTAGAGTATTTGGGGGACAGTGAACAGCCTGACTATCTGTAAAATGTGGGCAAAGGGACTTTGAAGGTATATTTGTGAAAGAGAATTAAAACTTTTCATGAAAGGAACCCCAAGAACCTATTATTAATACGGTTGATGGATTTGTTTCAGGATTAACAGTTCGTACATCATTGCAATTGATTTCCACATATGTGTTTTAAAAGAACATATTGAAGCAGAAAAAAGAACACTCTCATACTCTGAGTGAGAAGATTCTCATAAGATTATATAGGATCAACTTGAATATTAAATTTTTTTCTGTGATTTTTCTGTACCTTTTAAATGTTTTTAGCTTCTTCTGAAAAACTGGTTTATGAAGACAAAACAAAGCCCCTCCTTTAAGCTGGGATAGCAATGCTTTCCTTACTTCAAGAGCTGGTATGGGGTCCCAAACTCTTTCCCCAGACTTTCCCTTGCTGTCTTAAAAATATGTGCTGTCAAGAAGTAAAAAGCTAACCTTTGCAAACAATATGGCTTCTCTCTCACTTACCAACTTTACATTTCCCTGCATGGCCCCGGAAGATGACTGGTTAGCCAGAGACGGGTAAGATTCCTCAAGGGAGGAACAACCTAAGACAGGCACAGTCGCAGGGGGGCCATCAGGTGAGAATTTGGGGATCAACAGAGGTGAGGCTCAGAACCTCACCCCCCCTGCTTTGAGAGAAATCTTCTGCATCCGTGGATGTCTTGCTGCCCTTGTCTAGCCTGGATTAATACTTAGTCCATAGGCACACACCTGATCATCTGATCATCTACATTTGCCTTCTTACAGCACTAAACTATGTTTTCTGCCTTTATCTTGCATCTACTTACCACTTCAGCATTTTATTAAAAATAAAAATAATAATAATAATAGGAGAAATGTGGGATCAACATATAAATCAAGTACAAAAATCAAACGAATATTCATATTTGACCTGATTGTTTATAGGTCATATTGCATGATCAAAACCGAAAGTTTCTGTGATGACTGCCCTTGTACTGTTCAACATGTAAGAATTTATTCACTATGTAAGAATTCGTTCACCATGTAAGAACTTGTTCGTTATGCTTCAGAAGATTGGAGACTGACGAGAATTAGGCTTGAGATGGATTAATGATTGTACATTGAGCGTTGACCCCCTATACTGAATTTTATTGTTGTTAACAACCATTTGATCAATAAATATGAGAGATGCCCTCTCAAAAAAAAAAAATGACCTAATAAAACTAAATCTTTTAAAAAAAAAAATATATGTGCTGTCATGTGGAAGTAAGTAAAAATATCAGTAAATTGTGGCTACTTTGATAGCACTTAGAGAAAGAGTCAGATGTTTGAAGAACACTTATTATCAAATGAAAAACAGATGAATGATGATCAATAATGCTTTGTGTAGCCCTGAGTTGCCACAATGGAATCTAAATCAGAGACATTACAGGGAGAATCCCATGCACAACTCATCAGAAGGACTGAGTTACAGCAAAATGAGGTCCAGGTTAGGAATGTGGAGGCTGTGGAGAAATTCCCTGCAAGCAGATTATTCTGAGCTAAATTCTCCTTGGCAATATGGCCATAGAGAAGAATCATGAGTATCACAGAATCATAGTACACTGGGACTGGAGGGATAGAGATTTTCTCAAATCTCACTCCCTAATTGATGTTTGAATTTCCTATCCAACCTGCCTTCCTCTTCTCTAAATAAATATATGTAGAGATGGGCAAAGTCAGTGGTATGCTGGTTAAATGCTTAACAATTGAATTCCCTAAGGAAAAAAAAAGACTCTAACTTGTAGCATTTGCCCATTTCTATGGTGTAAATACACCCACCATTGCCTATTCAAGTTACCAACATGGTATCACTATTATGTATATTTCCACCATATAGATGCAATAGAAGTGAATAACCACAGGAGCATAGGTAATAATAAAGCATAGTGAGATCATTAGGAAGTGATGAATTTCAAATATTTTACCTTTAAAAAATATGATTAGTTTAATTGTAATATTATAGGATTTAATTTATAATAATGGCTGTACATAATGAATTGGCTTCTGTGAGCCAGCACAGGCTTAGTTCCAGCAAACCGTTGGGAACAGCCCTGGAAAGGGATACAGGGTCGCCTTCCTCCTGGAGGACCCTCAGCAGGTTCTGATCAATGGTGATTCCTCCGTATCACCAGTCAGCATTCGGTACTCAGCCTATCTTCACAGCTTCTCCCATTTCTCTATAGTTTCTCCCAACAACAAACACCATTCAGAAAAAATTAGCTCCAGTAGATTAATGATCTAAATATAAAAACAAAACTATCCTAGAACTAGGAGATATAGAGCTGGATATTCTTATAAACTTGAGGTAGGATAAACTCATTAAGCATGACATAGTATCCAGAAACCATGAAAAAAATAAACAGACCTGATTTAATAATTTAAGACTTTTGTATAAGAAAATATTTCATTTTTTAGAAGTTCAAGGAAAGCCATAGAATGGAAGAAAATATACATAGTATATCTAACTGTTTAGTAATCCTGCTGTATATAAATGCTCTCTGAAATCAAAAGGAAGAAGACAAAATTCCAATAAAAAAATGGGTCAAGGATATGAACAGGTTTCATAGAAGAACCATAAATATTGGTAAGTATCCGAACAAATGCTTAGAGAAATTACAGTAGAATGATTAGATGGCTTTCTCACCTAACAGATTATTAGTAAATATTAAAATGTTTGCTAATCACAGTATTGGAGAAGGTGTGGGAAAACAGGTGGTCATACACTGTTGGGAGAAGTGTAAAGCAGCCCACCCTATTTGAAGAGAGAGAAACAGCACTACCTAGAAGAGAAAGACATTAAATTAAATTCACATACCCCTTGACCCAGCAGTTTTGTTATGAATTTATTTAAATTTTTTTAAATGAGTTAATACATATGTACAAAAATGTTATAGCATGGTTACAACTGCATAATGTTGCAAACAATAAAGATTCTCTAATAGGAGATTGTTTAGAAACCTGTGGTGTGGCCACACAATGTGAGACCATTAAGCTGTTATAGATTTGAATGTGCAAATAGAAATACTCTCCAAGATATATAATTAAGTGGAAAAAGGTACCAAGCATATTTAGAATTATTCCATTTACATACATTAAAAAGGATATGTGTGAATATATTGGTATAATCACAACTTTTTCTGCAAAGAAACAGAGGAAACTGTTAACAGGCATTACTTTGGGTAGACACTAGAGGTTAGAAGATGAAGGGTGTTTACTTTTCATTTTCTATCTTCTTATACTTAAAAAAATCCATTATGTTCATGCATCTTTACTTAAATAATAAACTCTTTTTTTTTTTAGAAATAAATAAGAGTGTCTTCATTTTGGGTCTCCAGAAGCAGAGGATTTGAGTGTGAGGATTCCTTGGGGGACAAACCTAGGAAATATGACTAGGGGAAGAAGGAAGGGATATGGAAGGGAAGGACATCAATCAGGAGTTTATTGTCAATCAGTTACCCCAGTGGTCAGCGGGAAATTCTGATCCACTATAAAACTCACACCTCCGAGTTAACTCACCAATGGCAAAGGAGCCAAGGTGTGTATCTGTTAACTCCTGTGAGTCACTGACGTCTTCTCTGGAGCGTTTCATTCCATGGGGTCTATACAGACAGAGCAAGCTCTAGTGGCTGTGGGAAACCTCAGGCAGAGTTGGAACAGCCTGTATGGTAATTAATGGCAGGTGGAGCAGACACAGGTGTGGCACTAAGCAGATCTGCTACAGAGATAGTCATAGCACCAGATTGCAGTAAAGAAATAAAGGTGCATATTTGCTGACCTAGCAAGTTCACATGTAGGAATCTGCCTCCTGATGTAATAACACATAGCCCTGATCAACAGCACAGGAAGACATATTCTACTGCAGAATTTTTAAGACAGTAGAACCCAAAGAAAGAACCAATGTGAATGTCAATCAGTAGAGAGCAGATTAAACACATCATGGTGTACCCTAGTATGAAGCCAAGGAAGAGAAGGAGGTATGTGTTATTAATTTTCATTAAAAAAGTTCCTGAGACTCACCACATTGTGTAACAATATATTTAGTAGGGTCTCACTTTTGTAAAGGGAAACAAATGAAACAGGCAGGTAAAAACAAAAATTCCCAGTCCTATGTGTGTGCATGATGTGTACATAAAAAAAGGTCAGGAAAGATAAGCAAGTTGCAGGAGGGAATACAATTCAAAGTATACATTATTGTATGTTTTAATGTATTATTATGTTTACTTACAAGAACCCACATTACTTAAAAGGGGGCTAGAAAGAGTACCCACTTCATAGATTATTGCCAAGACTGAGATTATACCTGTAAAATACTGAGCATGGAGCCACATAGTTAGTCTTCAATAAAAAATTGAATATTACTGTCAAAGCAGGTGACTTTCCACAACAAGAAGAAACCTTGGTGTAAAGTGTGTCAGATGTTCACCTCTTCCCACACTTACTGACTCACTTATTTGATGACAGCAAGGGCCTCCCACCAGGCAGGCATAGGAGGTACCTCAGGAGAGAGGACCAAGCCCTGCCCCTGTACTCCCATCTACCAGGCAGACAATAATCAAGTAAGCGTGCCACACGTCAGGTGGTCAAAAATGATCTAAAGGAAAATAAAGCAAGGTGAGGGGACCATAGTGTTGGGGCCATCTTGCTAGTGTCTATAAATGGTCTCTGCTAAAGTCGTATTTAAGCTGAGACTTAAGGAAGCAAGGAGAGAAACCTGTGAATATTTGAGGTATATGTTTTCAAAGAAGAGGCACCAGTGAAGGACACAGCCCCGAGGTAGGCACATACGTGGCTTGCTGGAGGAAGAGCCAGAAGGCCAGGGTGGCTGGAGCAGAGTGGGGCACAGGGTCGGGTGGGGGGAAGGCCAGCGAGGTCCACAGAGCATGTGGGTCCTGGTGGGCTATGGCCCAGCAGGAGGGTCTCACTGACTGAGGTGTAAATGTCTGAGGGGGTGGGCTGGGCTTGGTATTTTAACATCACTTTGGTTGCCACATGGAAAATGGGTGAGGAGAGAGCAAAGTGTGGAAGGCGAGGGGATGAGGTTGTTTACACTAGCAGGAGAAAGAAGACCCATGCTACGATCATGGCAGTGAGTATGGGGAAGGACAGATGGGATGATGTGGAAGGGTTACAAGGTGAAACCAGCCTGGTAATTAATTAGATGTGAAGTATGAAGAAGAGGGAAAAACGAGTCATGAACAAAGCTGCCATGGAATGGAAATTGCTATAGGGAGCAGCTAGTAGGAAGTCTTAAAAGAAAGGAACCCCCAGGATGGAGCCTCCAGCCTCTTGCCCAGCCACATCCCCTTCTATCTGTTACACACTTCAAATCTCTGGCTGCACCAACTTACTGAGTTACTCAGAATGCCCTGGCCCTATTTGGCTTACTAGAGGACTCCTATTCATCATTCAAAACCCAGCTCTGTATCACCACCTCTGAGTGGCTTACTGCTACAGCTCAGTGAATGCTGCAGCTCAAATGAATTATTTACTCTTCTGCGCCACTCCAGACCTGCTCACAGCTTTCCAGCCAATGTTAAGTAGCACATGTGTGTTGCCGATGGATTGTGGGAGTGTACTTAGGTCACAAGGTGTCCAAGCTGGGCTTAGAGCAGCTGGAGTTCCTGGCCAGTCATCTCCAGCTATGAACAGCACATCCCTGAATCCTACACCAATATTACCATTTTCTGTTTGTACTATTCCCTGGGGGGAAAGGGGTATGCACTCTGCTAGTTGTACAGGAGGCTAAATTGGAAATATTTTAGTCTCAGTTTCAGTGGAGGCCCCAAAGCAATAGATGAAACATTCCATAGAGAGCTGCAAGATTTGCAAAAAGTGCTTATGAAAACCAGTTTTATACTCTCAGCCAACCACCCACGTCCAGACTATAAAAGACAAGGGAGAGCCAAGAAAAGAACTGAAGTTTACAGTAGAGAACTTTCTGGAGAGAAAGCTAAGATGCAGGGCTCACCTAGAAGAATGGGGTGACTCGCTCTACTTCAAACCAATGTAGAGGGGCTTTGAGGAAGTATTTGGAGGGTTAACCTGTGTCCTCTGAAGCTTGAGAGGGAGGTGTGTGTCATGCCCCACTCACCCGCAGGCCCCTGGGGCCTTGCCTGGCCTGTTTGCTTCTTCCTTGCTCTCGGCTGCATCTCCGGTTCCTGACCTGGCCTTGGGATCTTGCTCTCTCAGGCCTGTTGGATCCACCTTATGCCAACTGCTCCTGACTGTGCTTCTGCCTTGTGAAAACCCTGCTCCCTGCCTGTGGCTTGTCTGAACTCTAGGATCTGATAACCCAGTTTCTGGCCCTGGATCTTTCCAGCCATCTCTGTTGAATTGCAACCCAACCCTCATGTGGTCTTATTGGTCATGGAATCTTGGAGTAATTGAGTTTTTATTAGTAAAAATGGGGATGAAGTTAGGAGGTAAGAAAAATCATCTGCTGCCCAAGATCATAAGCTGCCCTGGAAGGAAGGTGTTTCTGAGGAATTGGGTCAGACACCTACAAAATGCCTTCAGGTGTGGGTGTCTGTGACAGACTGTCTGTGACACACTGGTCACGGCCAGCAGCACCATTCTTTGAAACTCAGAAAAGACCACAAATGAATAAAAGTTGTCTAATAATGTATCATTCACACTGATAAAGCTCTGGAAACAAAAAGAGAACTTTGTTGGTTAGTCTGGCAAGTGTTTTGCTTTGAATTACTAAAGCATCATAAATGAAAGGCATGTTCCTGGAATCTTTAAGCTAGGTACACAAAACACTCTTAATTTTGTAGGTGGTTTGTTAAGGGGACATTTACTTACCGTATGTTTGCCACACATTCGAGGAAATGAGACATCACCTTCCCTAAAGCATATTTGAAGTGTTCTCCCTGCATAAATGGTCTCACCAACCAATATCCCTTCACTTTCTCATTATCATATACAAATCCAATCACATGCCTTGCCTATTTTCTTGGAAGCAGGCAGAGTACAGCCCCAGTGGGAGGCCAACATAGGCCCACAGGAGGGTCACAGGGAGGTCTGGGTCAGGGGCCCAGAAGCTTTCCCAGAAGCTTCCAACCTTCTTCTTCTTGAGCCCAGGTTCTGGGATCCAGAGGAGGCAGCACAATGGTTCTGCGTGCAGCCCTCTCCCATCACAGAGAGGAGGAAAGGTGCTTAGTTAGGCAGCAGAAAGGACTCTGGGCATTTCTCTTTCCTTCTCCCTAGGCACAGAGCAGGCACTGGGGTGCCCTCTTCAAGTTGGGGGTTAGCTTCTGGGAATTTCTAAGCCCCCACACAGGACTACATTCTTCTTCTTCTTCAGTCCCAGTACTGCCTCTCCCTCCCCACTACAGGAAAACCCCACGCCAGCCTACACAACATGACACAATGTGGCCTTGTGATTTCAGGGCCATCCAGAAGGTGCCCATGCCCCTCTGAATCCTTCAGTGGGGCACAAAGGCTTTTATTCCTCAAATAGAGATGGAGCTGCAGTGTGAACCAGAGATTCCCTACCTCTGTGCCAACCAGGTTAACAGGTATATTGACAAACTGACCCCCTCAGTTCTCCCCATCCGGGAGCCTCTAGCTGTAGTGCCCATGACCTGCAAATATTACCATTCCCTATGATGCCATGATGGGAGGACAGTGTCAGTAACAGCAGATCCCTCCGGGAGGAGGCTCTGAGGAGGGGGACCAAGTCCTGCCAGAGATACCCTGTAGTCCCTCAGCCTTTGGGCCCATGCACATTCCTAATCCACAGGAGGAGCTGCCAGTGGGTGCTGGGCAGGCCTGAGTCCTGATGCTCCCTGAGCTTTGGAAGTGCAAGATTTCCCATAATCCCAACCTCCCTGAATCCTTCCCAGCTGTTTTTGTTTTCAGCTTTTACCCAAGGGTAGGATCTGCCTCAGCAAACATCGTGCCCTTCCTCAACCTGGCCTTGTGTTCCGCATTCAAAGCAGGCAGGGGAGCACATGGCTGTGGCCTTAATCCTGTGGTCATGGGGGAAATGGCCTCACATTATCGCTCAGCAGGAAGACTCTAGAAGTGACAACCATGCTCATCTTGGCTGGGGTTTGTAATATAGCCTCCCCACCCACAACTAATGCAGGAATATTTTTATATTAAAAGTATTCTGTTTTCTAAGCAGCAGCTAAACTGCTTTCCCAGAGGCAGTTTTGAAACATTTCAAAAATGGTAGCTGGTGAGTCAAATATCCCTTTATTCTTTCTGTTTTCTCTCACTCTGAAAATATATATGTATATATATATATGCACATATTACACTTGGAGGCATATTTTCTACAATGTAAATAACAAAGAGAGCCTGTGGCATTTGGAATTCTGGTGTTAGAAGAGATGGGTGCACACACACATTTCAGTGTGTGGTTTGCACACTGTTACCCACCTTGCGCATGGAGCACCTGCAGCCTCTGCCACCCTCTTCATCTGTATTTACTGATCTGATCAGAACGGTGTTTGGGCTGATGTCCTGCTCTGGCACCACTGCACATATAGAGGTTCCAAGGCCAGCAAATCCAGCTTGGACCCAGGCCATTGCCTGTTCCCAAGAGCATGTGTCTATACACATATCAGGGCCTGTTCACTGCTGCTTGGCATAACTGTTGTCAAGGAGAAATGAGAAGCCTTGGGTACCACAAAAGCAAAAACAGAATAATACTTAACATTTATTTATATGTGCTTATTTCTTAGAGTTGTAAGAACTGTCTTGCGATTTTGGGACTGATTTCACAACAGTCTTCATTTTTTCTCCCACAGAGTCCAGGAGGGAATCTCGCCTCTCACTCGGTGTTCAGGCCTGGCCTTGGCTGTGTGGTGCATTGTATCACCCCCTTGCACATGGGCAGCATCCTTTGCACATGGCATGGTTGTACGGGATAAATAAAGCAAGTGCTGCGTGCTGCATTCCATTGCCATGGCTCTCCTAGCAGCATGGTGCCACTGACCTGCCCAACAGTCACCTTTTGTCTTTAGCTCTATCAGGCCATGTGGCCATATAGCCTCACCAGAAAATTCAAAGGATATTTTGCAAATGAAGAGTGATTTCGAGCTGGAGCTTTGAATCTGTTGCTTTCTTCCAATCTGCTAATAGCAAACTAGACAGACACCAGATTTTCACTTTAGGAGCAGGACCTCCCCAAAGAGGCCCTGGATGTGGAAAAGCTGAGTCTGGAAGGTCCTCATCCTCCCCCAGGTTAGTGAACCACCTGAGTGCTGTTGGCCAAGTCGTTTTAACTCTAGATCTTACTCTCCTCTTTTTCCAAGTGAGGAATTACTTCTAACAGTTCATGGTGCTTGTTAACAATGCAGATTCTTGGTCCTACACCAGTTGTCCTCCTGAACCAGTGTCCCTGGGAATGTGCATATGAATTCTAACCAAAGGCAAATGGATGGCACTGATGAAAAATTGTAAAAACACTTACTAACTAGCTTTCCAATTTTGTTTGCTTGGCACATGAGGATCAATGCATGTGTGAGGATTGGTATGTGTATTGTCAGGAACACCTTTTTTCTTTGATAGATTTTTACAACAACTCCTTTTCTTTGCTATTTCTGATTGACTATCCTCCCTACAAAGCTATATATTAGGTGTTCTACCATTAAAACCTTTTGAGCACATACTTCCAATATATACACTTCAAAAATGTGCAATATTAGCACCTATTCTTATTTATGTACTTTAGTTTAACATAATACTTAGGTTTCATTTATTACAGTGCTTTGAGTTCACTGTAATAAGGGAAAATATGTTTCACAAAGATATGTAGGTTCAGGTGGGAGAGGTGCCTTCTCTTTTTTTACTAAACTATGATACTGTTTTTTTAAATTTCTTCTACTACTTATCCCAAGGTTTCTTACAGGCTAGTCAGTTTCTATTTTTTCTGAATGCTGAATGGTTGTCATTGCAATTTAGTTGGAAAGGGTGGCACTTTTTATATTTCTAACAAACATATTCAATACATGATAAAACTCTTCATTTGGAAAAGTTGGGGGGCCTTAGAAAATTCTGTGTTCAGGATTTTATGTGATACAGATAGGAGTTTTTACATTTGTTTCTGGCCATAAAAAGAAACGTGAATCAGAAACATTTCTGAACATCTATTTTCAAAATGCTCTTCTCATAGCCTGGATTTATTTCAAATGTTGTTACTTTCTCACTCATTTTAATATCATGTTCTCCCCACCTTAATCTTAAATGGATAGATTAATCATATTTGATCTCTGAAAATACCTGCTGGCTTGTATGCTAGCCCCTTATAACCACAAAAAAGAAAAACCCAGAATATTTGGAACACTGGTATTTGTAAAGGAATGATGACTATTTCAAGTTTAATACTGCTTTTAGGTACTTTGCCATGAGATAATTTATAATTCTCTAAAGGCACCGAAGATTTTCAAAGTCATTCACTTATCTCATTAAGATTCTGTATCTTTTCTTTTTCAAGTAATCACATTGATGACATCCTGTACCATTGTGTGGATTTCGGTTGAGCTTTCTTGCTGCAGTGACATACTCACAACCGATGAGGCAATGAGTGTCATAGGGGGAGCAGCTCTGTGCATTTCTTCAGGGTCTTTCTTTTTTAATTCTGTCAATGGTGCCAGTGCATGATGGATGCCAACCCCCACCCCCACCATTTATTCTTACTTTAAAAAGCCTTCATTGTTGAGCATATATTTTTCTTCACTAGGTCATATAAAAGCATTTCTTCATGTATTTTATTATTGAAACAGTATCTAGCAGCTCAATTATGGGGTCATGTTAGAAGCATCTCAACTTTCATTCACTCAGCAACAGTTCCTTCAGCAATTGCCTCATAGTTTGCAATTTTTACTAACACTTTGTGTCTTCTAAAAGGATTGATTTCTAACTAAAGAGAGCATTTTAATGTTTTGCCATTGCTTTATGTAAAGTATTCCTCTGCTGCAGTTTCTCTAATGGCTATTTGCTATAAGAAATCTCAAAAGTGGATTCTAAATATGTATAAAAATTCAGTAAATTGTTTTAAAATCCTGGACTGAGAATCATACAACTTTACACTTCAATCAAAACTAGAGGCTGTATTTTTATATTCTGGATTCTTCATTGCAAATAGCTTGCTGATCATGAGAATTTTGCTCCATCATCTTCTAATACTGCAGAGCAATACTCTACACTTAAGTCAGTGTTCATCATTAACAATAATGGATATGAAAAATTATATTTCAAATAGAATTTTTAAAATAACTTTAATTTGAAATAATTTGGGGTTTACAGAAAGGCTGCTAATATAGAACAAAGAATCCCCATATACCCTTCAGGCAGCTTCCCTAATGTTAACATTTATATATCCATACTATATTTATCAAAAATAAAAAATTAGCAAAACTATTATAAACTACAGACTTTGTTTGAATTTTTCCATTTCTTCCATTATTGTCCTTTTTCTGTTTCAGGATCCAGTCCAGGATATGATGTTTTAAATTAAAAATTTTTTAATTTGACCAAAATAGTCAGTAGTCAATGCCACATAATAATTTTGTAAAGATTTGTTTAGTTGAACTTAAATTATATTATTTGGCATTCCTGTTCTGCAAAATGTTAACTGCAAAGTGTTACAAGATGCTAAAAGCAGGGTGTCTCAGGAACTCTTCTGTGTGGAATTATGCTATCTTCTACTGTACTTGAAATGAAGCAGTCTAGCTTGTGGACTGAATAAGATGACAATCTCCACATATGTATTAAGCATTGAAGAGTCTTTATTTCTTCCTTTTTCTTTCTTAAAGACAAGAATTTAAAAAAAAATCTTGAAGATAAAAATTCTCAAATTTTCTTTCATTTATTGTCTTTGCAATAAAGTAGACATCTTTTGTACCTCTGGGGTACATGCATCCCATTTAGAGAACACTGTACTAAATCATATTCAGGCTTCTCTGGTTATTCAGAGAATTTACGCTAAACACCTACTAATAGTAATAAGGTCTAAACTAGGAACACCGGATAATTTCAGTGTCTGGTTTTCTACTGACTAATTTATGTATTCCTGAATGATTATCAGATTGAGTAATCTATTAACGTAGTTCGTATACACCAGTACATTTCTCCAGGAAGCACTGACTAAACATCACTCAACAAATAGTTCAAACTTCATATGCCTTTGGCAGGGTGGTGTAGGAAAGACTTGGAGATAGGGGTGGATAGCCTTGCAATACCCTCTAAGTCACACCAAAGGCTGCCTACCCTCCGTGACTGGGCCAGCCTTATGTTTTAACTACTGAGACTGGCAACTCAATCCTTGATAGCTATGTCATTCATTTATTGCAGGAACAAATGATGTCATGATGCTGTCATATGCTGCCTGATCCCTCTTCAAGAAGGAGGGATCTGCCAGCTACTGGGAATGTGCTGGAAGGCCTTTACTGTCACCTCTCTTTGGGGATTGTCTCAGATGAAGGAAACCACCTCCCAAGGTTCCACCTACTTCCAGGGTAAGCCATAGTCCAGTGACTGATCAGTCCTCAGGGTATGAAGGCCTGGCCCCTCATCCCATCTTAGGACAACTTTGAGCGACCATCCTAGCTTCAGAGCTCCCTGGGGATAGCCAAAGCTTTTGCTGGGAATCCATCACTCCCTATGCCCAATCCTGCTTCATTTCCCTTCCCTTCTACAAGAGTTTGCCCTGATAAACATCCTCTGCATGAGTCTCAGCTCAGTGTGCCTTCATGAAAACCCACCTGCCATGTCTGCAAGTGGCCAAAAGTCAAGCAGTACAGACAGTGTGCAAAGGAAAATAAGCCCACCAGAATCTGTGGATGCTTCCAGAGATGGTCTTCTGTGTGTTAATGTGTATATATAAAAATATGTGCAACTTGGTGGTACAAGGCATACACCACAGGTTCTGAAATTCTCATCTAACCTAGAGAAATGGTGCTATAAACAAATTTCTGGATGCTATAGTTCTTTTAATTGTCTTAATTTTTTTCTATTATTAAACTACAGGCTGTAGATTTCTTAGTTCTCACAGAACTTCTATCATTTTAAACTGACTTGTGTATTAAAAATAAAAAACTTAAGTAGGATTTTTTTGTACTGTTGCCAGACCCTCTTCTGGAATAGGTTATGCATTTGATTCTTTGAGATTTTGTTTTCAAAAATGTAGCACTTGACTTTTTGCCAAGTAAAAAAATAAACATTATTCCAGTGCAAAAAAAAAATATGTGCATACATAGCTATACATTTTGGTCCCTGTCTTATAAAAATTGTAGCACCTTATATTTTTAAAAATTTACATCTGTAAAAATTTTTGTTTATTTTTACATATTGCTACATAACATTTTTAAATTGCTGCCTAATATTCCATTGTATGGATATCCATAATAATAGCTACCATCTGAGTGCCAACTATTTGCTGAGCACTCTTCCACCCTCTTAATATTTATTCGGTGCCTGTTGATAGAGTGTGTATTATGGTCTAATCACTATTCTAGGTGCTAGGGATTCTAGCAAAGATTATCTCCTGCTTCACTTCAACTTGAAGAATTAGCTGCTGTTATTATCCCTATTTTGTGGTTGAGAAAGCTAAGGTTTAAGTAACTTGTTCAAGGTCACATGCCTCGTAAGTAGAGGCACCAGAATCCTAACCTGGCAGCTTGTCTCCAGCGCTTCTGCTCTAACCACTCTTGCACTTTCTTCTGTCCCTTCTGAATGGTCAGTCATGCTGTGTGCAGTTGGTGGCTCTTATAAACAATGCTGCAGTGAACATCATTCTCATGTATCTTTGGGTGCTGTCTCCCTAGTTTTAAAAAGGACTGGGAAAGGGAAACAGGTGAGCTCATTATTGAACAGGATACCTGTTAGCTGTCCCAGGTCATTACCCAGGTCATTTTGAAAGGTGCCTTTCTTCAAAATCAGGGTTTTAGGGAATCAAAGGATACTACATTCCATTCTCGATATAAAAATTGTATGTTAAGCTTTTAAAACACTTTCATGCAGGCTCTGAGCACTGGACGCATATTTGCAGATAGGGTAATACCTGGATTATCATTGCCAGAGTCTCTGGTGGAAAGTGGAATGTTTTTATTGAAAAGTCTCTTGTTTGTGTTTCAGACAGAAAGGAAAGCAGAGCTGCAACCTGGGTCTGGTTTTAATCAAAGCATAATCTTTATGAGACGATGTAAGGTTGAGAAATTTTTAATCTGATATTTTTTAAAGAAAAATACAAGCATGAAAATGATACAAATCAATCAGTCTTGAGAGTGTTGGAAAAGAAATCTCTTGCATTAAAGAGAAGCAGGAAATTCCAGAGAAGTTTCACAGAGGAGGTGGAAAACCAAAGTGCATATCACTATTTATTAGGTTATTACTTAGTATAGTGTAATAATTGGTTTTGTTGAACAACCAAATTCAGTTTAGAGGAAATTGCAGAGCTTGTACTCCCTGAAGTGAGAATATAACAATTTACTGAACATATTACAAACTCACTATGTGTCCCATGATCCATTGGCTCTTGAAATAAATAATTTATCCCTTCAGAGAATCTTCCCATTCTGGTCATAGACCAATCTTAGATGATTTAATGTCTAAGTAATTTGGAATGTCTCTATAGATGTTCTTGAAATTTTCATATATTCATGTAATAGTACATTCCACTGACTGGGGTGGGGGGAGTAATTTGGCATGACTTCAAGGTCAGTGGTTGAAATTTAAAGGCATTTTCATATAATGCCCTGGTATACTGGGAATAGTAAAATCTCAGTCTTCCAATAAGCTGCAAAACTGTTAGTGGATTTCTAGGTAATGTTGTTTAGTGTTAATGCTCAGTGGAATATATTTTTCATTAAATATGAAAGTGGTCCAAGTATGTTTTATACCATGTGTGTTAACTTTACTATTTCCTGGAGTGTCTGTAATTTCAAAATTAATCCAGTGTTCTTTTGTATGTTTTTGCATGAATTTTTTTTAATAGTCACAATGACTCAACTATGGAAACTAAAAACTGGCAAGAAAAAGCCAATAAAAGCATAAGGAAAGTTAAAAGTTTCAGAGAAATGAGATTTACCAAATGATATATAGTTCCCTCTCCACCAAAGCTTTCAATCTTAATTTTATTCTAAAATGGCTCATTTAGTGTTGATTTGAGCCAGTTTCATAACATGAATCAAATCATGAAGGTTAAAAGACTAAATCAAACACCATTTCAAAATATATCCTTGGATTATAAAAGAGTCTCTTTTCTATTTCCTATTGTCTTGTCTCTTTCCAAAGCAAGAAATTTAAATTTTTATGTGACTAAATAGTCACATGTCAGAATAGAGTAGGACTTAAAACTTCAACTGTTTTGGCTTATGCATTTCACTTTCCTAAATCCACTGCAAAAAGAAAAAGAACACTGGATAAATTAAGTATCTAGTATTTTCCTATCATTATTCTCCATTTATTTTCCTTTGCTTTAAATTATACATGTTTACTAGAATGAATACTATTGCCTATTCTCCTGTTGCTTAAATCCCTTTGTCTACAGAAAGTGGTAAGAGCTCATCCATTATTTAAGTTACTGTTTCTATAATTGAATTAATACATATATCTACATGAGCAAGTAAATTGGTAGAGTGAAGGTCCACACAGATTTTCTGCTTAAATACCCACTTCATAATCTCTGGACAGATGCTTAATAATGAAAACACATTGCCAGAAATGCCCAGTTTTAATGTTTGGTGATGGTGTAAATAATACTGTAAGAAGAAAAACCTAAATCTCTTAGCAAAATGATGTTTTCTTAGTTTAAAAGATTCCTCTCTTACTCTCTTAATCCTCTAGGGCCCACTGTGGAAAGTCAGAGCTATTAAATCTCACTTTGCTGAGTATAAGTCAGGCTGATGTATGTCGAATGCTCTGGATTATTCAGTATAAAACTTTGGGGTTTGAGCTTTCCTTCATTATCAGTCCAGCTTCACTCTGCCACTTTTGGGTGTCCCCAGCTTCAGTTCCCTGGCTCTGACTGCAAGATTTTCACCAGCCCCAGTGTCTGCTTCTGTGAATGAAGGAGGTAGAGTGCAAGAGAATTTCAGGGCAGCTCTGTACAGAAAGTAAGTGTAAAAGCTTGAAGTTTGTGGGAAAATAATATCTGTCACTTGCCCTGTAGGTGTCCACTGTTGAACCTGCACATGTGTGTTTGTTTAATATTATAAATTGTCACATTTTAAAAAATTTTTTATCATTAATCTAAACTACATGAAGAACATTATATGTACTAGGCTCTCCCCTTCACCAAGTTCCCCCCACAAACCCCATTAAAGTCCCTGTCCATCAGTGTAGTAAGATGTTGTAGAATCACTACTTGTTTTCTGTGTTGCACAGCCCTCCCCTTTCCCCTACCCACCACATTATACATGCTAATCATAATATGCCCTTTGTTCTTCCCTGCCCTTATCCCTCCCTACCCTCCCATTCACCCCAGTCCCATTCCCTTTGGTAACTGTTAGTCCATTCTTGGGTTCTGTGATTCTGCTGCTGTTTTGTTCCTTCAGTTTTTCTTTGTTCTTATACTCCACAGATGAGTGAAATCATTTGGTATTTGTCCTTCTCCGCTTGGCTTATTTCACTGAGCGTAATACCCTCTAGCTCCATCCATGTTGTTGCAAATTGTAGGATTTGATTTCTTCTTGTGGCTGAATAATATTTTTCCATTGTGTATATGTACCACATCTTCTTTATCCATGCATCTACTGATGGACACTTAGGTTGCTTCCATTTCTTGGCTATTGTAAATAGTGCTGCAATAAACATAGGGGTGCATCTGTCTTTTTCAAACTAGGCTGCTGCATTCTTAGGGTAAATTCCTAGAAGTGGAATTCCTGGGTCAAATGGTAAGTCTATTTTGAGCATTTTGAGGAACCTCCATACTGCTTTCCACAAAGATTGAACTAATTTACATTCCCACCAGCAGTGTAGGAGGGTTTCCCTTTCTCCACAACCTTGCCAACATTTGTTGTTGTTTGTCTTTTGGATGGTAACCATCCTTACTGGTGTGAGGTGATATCTCATTGTGGTTTTAGTTTGCATTTCTCTGATGACAAGTGATGTGGAGCATCTTTTCATGTGCCTGTTGGCCATCTGAATTTCTTCTTTGGAGGACTGTCTATTCAGCTCCTCTGCCCATTTTTTAATGGATTATTTGCTTTTTGTTTGTTGAGGTGCATAAGCTCTTTATATATTTTGGATGTCAAGCCTTTATCGGATCTGTCATTTATGAATATATTCTCCCATACTGTAGGGTACCTTTTAGTTCTATTGATGGTGTCCTTTGCTGTACAGAAGCTTTTCAGCTTGATGTAGTCCCACTTGTTCATTTTTGCTTTTGTTTCCCTTGCCCGGGGAGATATGTTCATGAAGAAGTCACTGATGTTTATGTCCAAGGGATTTTTGCCTATGTTTTTTTCTAAGAGTTTTATGATTTCATGACTTATGTTCAAGTCTTTGATCCATTTCTAATTTATTTTTGTGTATGGGGCTAGACAGTGATCCAGTTTCATTCTCTTACATGTAGCTGTCCAGTTTTGCCAGCACCATCTGTTGAAGAGACTGTCATTTCCCCATTGTATGTCCATGGCTCCTTTATCATATATTAATTGACCAAATATTTTTGGGTTAATGTCTGGAGTCTCTAAGCTGTTCCACTGGTCTGTGGGTCTGTTCTTGTGCCAGTACCAAATTGTCTTGATTACTATGGCTTTGTAGTAGAGCTTGAAGTTGGGGAGTGAGATCCCCCCCACTTTGTTCTTCTTTCTCTGGATTGCTTTGGCTATTCGGGGTCTTTGGTGTTTCCATATGAATTTTTGAACTATTTGTTCCAGTTCATTGAAGAATGTTGTTGGTAATTTGATAGGGATTGCATCAAATCTGTATATTGCTTTGGGCAGGATGGCCATTTTGATGATATTAATTCTTCTTAGCCAGGAGCATGGGATGAGTTTCCATTTGTTAGTGTCCTCTTTAATTTCTCTTAAGAGTGTCTTGTAGTTTTCAGGGTATAGGTCTTTCACTTCCTTGGTTAGGTTTATTCCTAGGTATTTTATTCTTTTTGATGCAATGGTGAATGGAATTGTTTTCCTGATTTCTCTTTCTATTGGTTCATTGTTAGTATATAGGAAAACCACAGATTTCTGTGTGTTAATTGTGTATCCTGCAACTTTGCTGTATTCCGATATCAGTTCTAGTAGTTTTGGAGTGGAGTCTCTAAGGTTTTTTATGTACAATATCATGTCATCTGCAAATAGTGACAGTTTAACTTCTTCTTTGCCAATCTGGATTCCTTGCATTTCTTTGTTTTGTCTAATTGCCATGGCTAGGACCTCCAGTACTATGTTAAATAACACTGGAGAGAGTGGGCATCCTTGTCTTGTTCCCGATCTCAGAGGAAAAGCTTTCAGCTTCTCGCTGTTCAGTATGATGTTAGCTGTGGGTTTATCATATATGGCCTTTATTATGTTGAGGTATTGCCCTTTATACCCATTTTGCTGAGAGTTTCTATCATGAATGGATGTTGAATTTTGTCGAATGCTTTTTCAGCATCTGTGGAGATGATCATGTGGTTTTTGTCCTTCTTTTTGTTTATGTGTTGGATGATGTTGATGGATTTTCAAATGTTGTACCATCCTTGCATCCCTGGAATGTATCCCACTTGGTCGTGGTGTATGATCCTTTTGATATATTTTTGAATTTGGTTTCCTAATATTTTATTGAGTATTTTTGCATTTACATTTATCAGGGATATTGGTCTGTAATTTTCTTTTTTGGTGGGGTCTTTGCGTGATTTTGGTATTAGGGTAATGTTGGCTTCATAGAATGACTTTGGGATTATTCCCTCCTCTTCTCTTTTTTGGAAAACTTTAAGGAGAATGGGTATTATGTCTTCTCTGTATGTCTGATAAAATTCTGAGGTAAATCCATCTGGCCCGGGGGTTTTGTTTTTGGGTAGTTTTTTAATTACTGCTTCAATTTCTTTGCTCATAATTGGTGTGTTTTTGTGTTTCTTCCTTGGTCAGTCTTGGAAGGTTGTATTTTTCTAGGAAGTTGTCCATTTCTTCTAGATTTTCCAGCTTTTTAGCATTTAGGTTTTCATAGTAGTCTTTAATAATTCTTTGTATTTCTGTGGAGTCTGTCGTGATTTTTCCATTCTCATTTCTGATTCTGTTGAAGTGTGTTGACTCTTTTTCTCTTAATAAGTCTGGCTAGAGGCTTATCTATTTTGTTTATTTTCTCAAAGAACCAGCTCTTGGTTTCATTGATTTTTTTCTATTGTTCTATTCTTCTCAATTTTGTTTATTTCTTCTCTGATCTATATTATGTCCCTCCTTCTGCTGACTTAAGCCTCATTTGTTCTTCTTTTTCCAGTTTCGATAATTGTGACATTAGTCTATTCATTTGGGATTCTTCTTCCTTCTTTAAGTATGCCTGGATTGCTATATACTTTCCTCTTAAGACTGCTTTTGCTGCATCCCACAAAGTTGGGGCTTTGTATTTTTATTGTCATTTGTTTTCTATATATTCCTTGATCTCTATTTTAATTTGTTCATTGATCCACTGATTATTTAGGAGCGTACCGTTAAGCCTCCATGTGTTTGTGAGCCTATTTTGTTTTCTTTGTACAATTTATTTCTAGTTTTATACTTTTGTGGTCTGAAAAGTTGGTTGGTAGAATTTCAATCTTTTGGAATTTACTGAGGCTCTTTTTGTGGCCTAGTATGTGGTCTATTCTGGAGAATGTTCCATGTGCAGTTGAGAAGAATGTGTATCCTGTTGCGTTTGGATGTAGAGTTCTATAGATGTCTATTAGGTCCATCTGTTCTAGTGTGTTGTTCAGTGCCTCTGTGTCCTTACTTATTTTCTGTCTGGTGTATCTATTCTTTAGAGTGAATGCCATGTTGAAGTCTCCTAAAATGAATGCATTGCATTCTATTTCCTCCTTTAGTTCTGTTAGTATTGGTTTCACATATGCTGGTGCTCCTGTGTTGGGTGCATATATATTTATAATGGTTATATCCTCTTGTGTGACTGAGCCCTTTATCATTATGTAGTGCTCTTCTTTATCTCTTGTTACTTTCTTTGTTTGGAAGTCTATTTTGTCTGATACTAGTATTGCAACACCTACTTTTTTCTCCCTATTGTCTGCATGAAATATCTTTTTCCATCCCTTGACTTTTAGTCTGTGCATGTCTTTGGGTTTGAGCTGAGTTTCTTGTAAGCAGCTTATGGATGGGTCTTGCTTTTTTATCCATTCTATTACTCTGTCTTTTGATTGGTGCATTCAGTCCATTTACATTTAGGGTGATTATTGAAAGATATGTTCTTATTGCCATTGCAGGCTTTAGATTCATGGTTACCAAAGGTTCAAGGGTAGCTTCTTTAGTATCTTACTGTCTAACTTAACTTGCTTATTGAGCTATTATAAACACTGTCTGGTGATTCTTTATTTCTCTCCCTTCTATTCCTCCTCCTCAATTCTTTATATGTTAGTTGTTTTATTCTGTGCTCTTTTGTGTTTCCTTTACCTGATTTTGTGGGTAATTGATTTTATTTTTTTCCTTTTGTTAGTATTTGGTTGGTCTCCTTTCTTTGCTGTGATTTTGTTTTCTCTGGTGACATGTATTTAGTCTTAGGAGTGCTCCCATCTAGAACAGTCCCTCTAAAATACCCTGTAGAGGTGGTTTGTGGGAGGCAAATTCCCTCAACTTTTGCTTGTCTGGGAATTGTTTAATCCCTCCTTCATATTTTAATGGTAATTGTGCTGGATCTAGTATTCTTGGTTCAAGATCCTTCTGTTTCATTGCATTAAATACATCATGCCATTCTCTTCTGGCCTGTAAGGTTTCTGTTGAGAAGTCTGATGATAGCCTGATGGCTTTACCTTTGTAGGTGACCTTTTTCCTCTCTCTAGCTGCCTTTAAAACTCTGTTCTTGTGCTTGATCTTTGCCATTTTAATTATTATGTTTCTTGGTGTTGTCCTCCTTGGGTCCTTTCTGTTGGGAGTTCTGTGTACTTCCGTGGTCAGATAGATTATTTCTTCTCCTTGTTTGGGGAAGTTTTCAGCAATTATTTCTTCAAAGACACTTTCTATCCCTTTTTCTCTCTCTTCTTCTTCTGGTACCCCTATAATGCTGAGATTGTTACTTTTGGATTGGTCGCACAGTTCTTTTAATATTGTTTCATTCCTGGAGATCCTTTTATCTCTCTCTTTGTCAGCTTCTATGTGTTCTTGTTCTCTGGTTTCTATTCCATTGATGGCCTCCTGCATCTTATCCATTCTGCTTATAAATCCTTCGAGAGATTGTTTCATTTCTGTGATCTCTCTCTGGATGTCATCCCTTAGCTCTTGTATATTTCTCTGTAGCTCCATCAGCATGGTTATGACCTTCATTTTGAGTTCTTTTTCAGGAAGACTGGTTAGGTCTATCTCCTTCTCAGGGGTTGACTCTGTGATCTTGGTCTGTATCAAATTTTTTTGCCTTTTCATGGCGATAAATATAGTTTGCAGAACTGGCATGTGTGACACCTGGGAGAATGTCCCTTCTTGCTGGTTTGTGGCTTTCCTCTCCTGGGAGAACAGCGATCTCTAGCGGCTTGTGCTGGGCATCTGTGCACAGACAGGGCTTCTGATTCTTGCCCAGCAGGTATGGAGTTAAGCTCTGTGGTTGCTGTGGAGTTAAGCTCCATGGTTGCTATGGGCATGGCCTGCTCAGGCTGCTGCTCCGTTATGGTGGTGCCGCATAGGAGGGGAAACAGCTGGGAGGCTGTTTATCTCCATGAGGGGCCTCCAAGCTGCGCTGTCACCCAGGAGGTTATGGTGCCCAGAATTCACCAGGATTCATAGCTGCTGGGCTGAGTGTCCCAGGACTCTTCTGTCCAGCTGTGGCGTCCCTGTCCCTTTAATACTTTCAAAAAGGACTTGCTTTTCTTTGTCCCAGGTGCTTCAGCTGTGGGGACCTGCTCACAAGTCTTACTGTCCTGTTTCTCTAGTTTCCAGCACCCCACACATGCACTGTGTGTCTGCGCTCTGGTGCAGATGGCTAGGGCTGGGTGTTTAGCAGTCCTGGGCTCCCTCTCCCTCCCTGCTCCGACTCCTCTCCTCCTGCCAGGAGCTGGGGTGAGGGGTGCTCGGGTTCCACCAGGCTGTGGCTTATATCTTACTCCCTTCATGAGGTGCTGGGTTCTCACAGGTGTGGATGTAATCTGCCCATTGTCCTGTGTCTTCCGGTCTCTCTTTTAGGAAGAGTTGTATTTGTTGTATTTTCAAAAATATATATGGTTTTAGGAGAAGATTTCTGCTGCTCTACTCGAGCTGCCATCTTGGCTCCACCCTAAATTGTCACATTTTAAGGGAAAATTTATTTCATTTTAAAAGATTGCCTAGTACATTGCAGCTTATGGAAGATAACCTTCTGTGAATGATAAAATGAACTTACACATACCCAGTCTGTTTACAACAATTTATTTTAAAAATAAACACTTGGGAGCATAAGAACAAAGCAAAAACTGAAGGCAAAAACAGCAACAAACTCACAGAACCCAAAAATTGACTAACAGTTGCCAAAGGGAGAGGGACTGGGGAGGAGAGTGGGAAGGGAGGGAGAAGGGGACTAAGAGGCATTACGATTAGCACACATAATTCAGGGGGCATGGGGAAGGCAGTACAGCACAGAGAAGACAAGTACTGACTCTTGAGCATCTTACGACACTGATGGACAGTGACTGTAAGGGGGTATGTGGGGGGGACTTGATAATGGGGGGAATCTAGTAACCACAATGTTGGTCATATACTTGTACATTAATGATACCAAAATAAAATGAAATAAAAAATAAAAATAAACACATGGTGAGGGTAATATGGGAAAGAGACAGAGAGAAAAAAGAACTGATCATAGCAATTGTATGGCTCAGAAAAATTTATTTATGGAATTAGATCGCATAACTGTGGAGGCTGGCAAGTCCAAAATGTATAAAGCAGGCCAGTAGGCTGGAAACTCAAGCCAGAATTGAACTTGCAGTGTGAGTCCATAATCCATAAGGCAGGCTGGCAGGGTGGAAACTCAGGCAGGATTTCTGTGTTAGAGTTTTGAGGTTGAATTCCTTCTTCTCCCAGAAACCTATTTTTGCTTCAACTGATTGGATAAGGTCCACCTACATTATCAAGGGTAATCTCTCTATAAAGTCAACTGATTGTAGGTGTTAATCATATTTACAAAATAAATTTGCAGCAACATCTAGATTAATTTTTGTTCAAACAACTTAGTACCATAGCCTAGCCATGTTGACACATACCATTAACCCCCAGAGTATTGTTACTTTCCCCACTTATAAATGAGAAAACAGACTCAGAGAAGGCAATAACTTGGTCAAGGTCAAACCATGAGAATGAAGTGATATCAAACTTTGGCCTGTATAACCTCAATGTCAGTGGTCTTGATCACAAACTCTGGCTGCTATTTTAGACTAACTGCTAAATTTGACAGAGAAGGCCTAAAGGAAAGGTCCCTAAATCTGGTAAGTTTGGTTCAAGACAAAGGTTTTAAAAGTAGAGCAGTCAAAATGGAGTAACAAGAACCATATTTACCCTGGTTACATTTACCCTGAAATAACTGAAAATAGGCAATGCATATGAAAACAAGAGTTTGAAAGACACTGGACATGTGGCAGTAAAAGGAGAGAGATCCCTGGGAGATTAGAAACAAACCTCTTGAACCCTACAATTATCCAAGGCTTACAGGGAAGTTTCCAAGTAGTGGGGAAGTGAGGGGTCATCCAGGCAGACCCCAGTGGGCTCCCTGAGTTGAGGAGACAGAGATGAAAGTTTGGGGAGGCCAAGGCAGCTAGAATGAACAGGAGAGGAGGGAGTTATATGGAGAAAAAACTCCATAAAATGTAGAGACTCTCCCTTGAGGCTTTAGCTGACAATCTATCAGCACATGTGCATGAAGGACTCCCAAGGCCAGGGGAAGAACCATCCAAAAGGGTAAAAGTAAACAGCTTCCAGAGATCACACAAGGTCAGAATGAAAACAAAACAGCATAATACATGCTTCCAGGTGGAGCACCCAGAAATGTTTGCCTCAGTGGTGTGGCAAAATTAGATCTAGACTACATTATCTTTGGTTCTGCCTAACAAACTTTAAAAACAAACCAAAAATGATTGAACTATTTCCAAGTAATTTAACTGTGCTCCAGAATAGAGTTCAAGAGTAGTTACAGTAATACAAAACTATGTGTGTAGCATAACAAGGTAAAATTCACCTAAATAGCACCTAAAATTCACAATGTCTGGCATCAAATTAAGATTACTAGACATGCAAAGAAACAGGAAGTTTGACCCATAAACAGAGGAAGAAATAAACCAATTGAAACTGATCTAAAATAACAAAGATGATAGAATTGGTAGACAAAGACATTTAAATAGCTATTACATGTGTATTCAATATGACCAATAAATTGAAGGAAATATCCTGCATAATTAGTAACAACATGGAAAACATAAGCTCCAAGTTGAAATTTCTATGAAAACTACAATGTCTGAGGAGAAAAATACATAGGTGAGACATTGCAGAGGAAAATATTAGTGAACTTGAAGGCATAGTAATAGAAACTAAACAAAATTAAACTCAGGAAACAGACTCAGAATAATAAATAGAAACTGTAAGCTGTGAGAACTTTGAGTGGCCTGATATATATGCAAGTGGAGTTCCTAGTCTTAGGAACTTCAAACTAGGAATTGAAGGGAATTCCCTCAACTTGATAAAGTTTACCAATGAAAAATGTATAGCTAACCTTATACTTATGATGAAGAACTGAATAGTTTCCCCTGAAGTTTAGAAACAAGACAAATCCAGTCATTACTTCTATTCAGTATTGTATTGCAGGTTCTAACCAGATTCATAAAGCAAGAGAAAGAAATAAAAGATATACAGGTTGGAAAAGAAGTACAACTCTATGTATGACATTATCATCTATGTAGAAAATCTTAATGAAATTAAGACTATGAGAACCAATAAGTGGCTTTAGGAAGATGGCAAGATATAAGATCAATATATAAAAAAATAGTTATTTATATGTGTGAAATACAAATGAACACTTAGCTATTGAAATATTTTAAAGTTCCATTGATGATTGCATAAAAATTTCAAAAAACTTAGGGATAAATCTGGCAAAACATGGCATTTGACTTGTACACTTAAAACTATAAAACATTGCTAAGAGAAATAAAAGCCCTAAATAAATGCAGTGTTTTATCAGTGGCATGGGTCAGATAACTCAGTAGCTAATATGTCAAATTTCCCCAAAACTAATCTATAGAAAATAACGCATTCCTGATCAAAATTCATTCTGCAGAATTTTTTTTTGGTGAAAATTGACAAGCCAACTCTAAAATTCATATGGAAATGTAATGGACCTAGGAAAACCAAAGCAACTTTGAAAACAGGAACAAAGATTTTATATTACCTTACTTTGATATTTATTAGAAAACTTCAGTAACTAAGATACTGTGATATTGGCATCAAGACAGATAAATAGATCAGTGGAACAGAACAGAGTAATTAAGATAATATAATATTGGTATCCAGGTAGAAAATATGATCAATAAAAAAAATGTAGAGCCCAGAAATAGACTCACACCTTTATAGTCTATTGATTTTTTTACACAGGTATAGAAAAAATTCAGGGAGGAAAGTAATGGAAATGGAATAATTGAATATTTTTATGCAACAAAATTAAATCCAGTCTAATTCTTATTACACTATATTAAAAAATTAAGTCAAAATAGATCAGAAATCTAAATGTAAAACTGAAATTGTAAAATTTATAGAAGAAAATTATTGTGGCCTCTGTTGGCAAAGATTTCTTATATTCAACACCAAAAGAAAAATATGCACACATACAAAATTAATAAATTGGACTGGATCAAAATTAAGAACAGCTCTTCAAAGGTTAAGAAAATGAAAAGAGAAGTCACACAGTAGGAGGAAAAGTTTACAAATGCCATATCTGATAATGAACTGATAGCCACAATATATTAATAACTCCCAAAACCCAGTAATGAAAAGCAAAAAACTGTTTTTTAAATGAATAATAGATTTGAACACAGAATTTACCAAGAAAGATGTATAGATAGCAAATAAACACATGAAAAGATACTCAATATCATTATTTATTAGAGACAATGAAATGCTACCATACGTCTATTGGGATGTCTAAAGTTACAAAGACTAACTAACCATATTAAGTACTGACCAGGAGCAAAAGAATTAGAACTCCCAACACATTGCTGGTAGGGATATAAAATGGTGCAATTACCTGAAAAATGGTTTGACACTTTCTTAAATAATTAAACATGCAGTTACAATGTTATCCAACCATTCCACTTCTAGATGTTTACTAAGGCAAAATCAATGCTTATATCCACACAGAGACTTGTATATGAATATTTATAATATCCTTGTTTGTAATAGCAAAAAAGAAAAGAAAAAAGGAAATAACAAAACAAAATAATATTGAATACAACACAAATGTTCATCATCAAGTGAATGAGTAAACAAGTTGTGACATATCCATACAATGGAATACTACTTAGCAATAAAAAGGAAGAAGATACTGATTCACACAACAACAAGGATAAAGCTCAAAATAATTACACTGGTGAAAGAAGCCCCACAAAAATATCACACACTATATGCTTACATTTATTTAGAACTCTAGAAAACATAAACTTATGTAGAGTGACAGAACATTGGTTCACTGGAGAAGAGAGGAAGTGGTGAAATTAAATACAGAAAGACAGGAGGAAAGGTTTGGGGGTAATGGACCTGTTGATCATTTTGATTGTGGCAATGGTTTTGTAAGTGTACACATACTTCAACATTTATCAAATTGTACACATTATATATATATATTACACTGTTTATTCATTATGCTTCAGTGAGGCAGTTAAAAAATAGAGCAGGTCTTGCTAAGCAAAAGCAATGCAGTAGGGGCCCTGAGACAAGAAGAGGCAAGACCTGAAGCAGCAAGACCACTCAGGAAGATGCTGAGAAATCCAAATGTCTTTATATCTAAAATCAGACCGACTGACACCAATTTTATAAAAATAACTTTAATACAAACTTATGAATTTAGGTCTGTTAAGGGATTCCTGCCCCGTGGAGCTGCCTTGTGGTGGAGATAAGGACTATGATAAGATTTTAAAAATGGACATAGGCCCCATCAACATGTTTTCACCAGGAACTGAGAAAAGAAAAGACTGGTTCTGGAGTTCAGGTGATTACATATATTTTCCCTGGAGGAAAGCTAATGATAAGAATGTCCCATGAATTTTTATTAATCTTTATTAAGATGTATTTTATGTTACTGAACAGAGCTGTCCTGAATCAAATTGTGCAGACAAAAGTATCTCATCTCTCCTGAGGTCCCACTACTTCTGTCCCCATTGCCATCCACTGAGGTCGTTTTCCTTATAGCTCCCACACCCAGTCCCACTACTAGCTCCTCAGCCACTGGGGTTCCCTCCCAGTGATGTCTGCTTCCCTGCATTCTTAAGTTAGCCCATCCCTTCCTTCCATCTTTCTATCCATTCAGTGTGTAGATCATATAGGAGGAATGAGGATTACTAAATGGATTCACACTCAGGCTGGTACATCGAACTAGGGCTAACTCCCTTAACCTCTGAAGAGAAATGTTTATTTTCCAAAGAGATGCTTACTTACTCCAAACAATGACTCTCTAAAGGTAGAATTTGATACCAAATTATGGCTAGTTCTTTGGGCATGGGATTAAAAGGTGTGTCTCAAAACAAATCTCCAAATTTGGTGTCTCCAAATCTTTCCAAGGTAAGCCATAAACACTGACTTCTCACATACACACTGCAAACTTTGCACAGGAAAGAATGGGATCAGGTATGGATTTTTTTTAAACATAAGAAACCAATACACTGATCTAAAGCTGCTGCCACCTTGGTAAGTTGTTTCAGATGCTGCTAATGCTCAAAGTTCAACTTAATAGTTCCAGTGATTTAGCTCAATATCCTTGTTAATGACCTAGAGGATGGAGAGTATGGCAGTGTGGAAAAATTTGCTGATGACACCAAAGTGTTTAGGTTGGTAAGAGCTGAGGAGGATTGGGAGGAACTTAAGATAGATCTAATAAACTTGGATGGCTGAACAAATACAGAGACTGATAATATCTATTACAAAGGTATTAGATATTGAAAGAAATCATTTGAGCACTACATAATTTAAGCAATACATATTGATGGGCTTAGAATTTATGTTAGTCTCAAAGGAAAAAGACCTATGATAAGAATCAAATTAATGAAACTATTTCAGTAAAATTATTAGATCTGCAATGGTGCTCCAAAATAGTCTAGTTCATGCAGTGGGCAGGGCTGAGTGCCTATCTATCAAGCTTTCTTCTGATGACTTAGCTGTGGTGTTTTCCCTCAGTTACTGCCATCTCTGCTCTGTATTAGGGAAGATGACATTTACCTAGCCCCAGAAAATGAATAAAAAATGATCTAAACCAGCAGTCCTCAAAATGTAATTTCCAGACAAGCAGCAGTAGAAAGACCCAGTAGCTTATTAGAAATGCAAATATTAGGCCCCATTCCCATTGTACTAAATCTGAAACTGGTGGTAGATCACAGCAATCTGTATTTTAACAAACCTCCAGAGATTCTGATTCATGTCGAAGTTTGAGAACCACTGGTCTAAACCCACTATGAGAATCTCATTCCTCTAATCTTTGCCAATGATTACATAAGGATAAGAATTGATTCCCTTTAGGTCATTGAGATACAAGTGAAGTCTGCTGGGGAATTCAAAGAAAGTACTTTGTCTCTGATAAAAAGAAAAAAGATACTGCAGCATTTGGCCATAGTTGTGTGAGGATGTGATGTCTGGAGCTGCAGCAGCCATCTTGTGGCTATAAGGGGGCACAATTGTGAACTTCAGAGCAAAACAATCATGTCTTTGTGCCACTGAATTAACAAGCCGTGGCATTATTCCACCTCTAGGGTATCTGGCTATGTGGAAGTAAACCCCACTTTTGGAAAGGTATGCCATCCCTTGCATCTGAAAGCATCCCCAAAAGTGCATCTCTTCCTTCTCCATTGCAATATAGAGGAAGCAAACCTCAAAAGACAACTGTTCAGAAATAGTGAAACAAACTGGAACACAGTTCTCCTTGTCTTTCAACCACCTCACCATCTATAATCTCTAATATTAAAGAAAGTGTATTTTTGAGCCTCACTGCTCTTATATTCTCTGTTAATAAAACAAACATTTACTTTTTCACAATTATTTGTAAAGGATCTTTACTAAAGATGTTTTAGTAATAGAACTATTTATTATCCTATATATATGGTGTCAGTACACAATCCATCTAGCTCAGGGCACTGAGTGACTAAAAGGCACATTGGGAAAAAGTTGAGAGGTATGGTAGTTCTTGAACTTAACCTTAGAAATTTAAAGTTGCACACAATGCACTTTCATTTGCCCTAAATACCCATTATGAGTTGTCCATTTATGAATCTGCTCACCTTTAATATTTCTATTCATATTAGGGATTAAGAGGTCACAAGATAGTGGCAAACAACATCTGTGGGATCACTTTCATGAGATACAAAATGCCAATACACCTGAATGGTAGAGGTCTGCATAGAGAGCATGCAGAAGGCATTTCTTGCTGAGTGTGTCTTGACGTGCTGGCAATGCGCATTGCTTGAGCCTGTGAACAAAGTCACCAGAAAGAGGGAAGAGTGAGAAGAACAGTCAGATAAATGCATCATTTTCTCAGCTTAACTTTAGACAAATGTTTTACAACGAAGCTCCCCAAGTGACTAACTGCAAATGCAGATGGCTCTGTCATCGTACCCTGGAGGGTGGGGGACTTGGGCTTTGCAGGACTGACAGCAGGACCTGTTCCAAAACCAGCTGTCTTCCACTGAGAATTCCCAGTCAGCCATCAAAGAGGACTAGCTCCATTGAATCTAGCCCTCAGAGAGAGTGAAAGGGAGAGAAGACCCCTCAGAAACAAAAAGCAGAACTTGCAGGATTGTAGGGCTTAAGACCAGTACCTTCTTTGCACACAGAGGCATTAAGGAAACCAGCAGCATCTGGATCCCAGATGTTCCAAGAGGATCTCCCTCTGAGAGGAGGCTGTCCTAGTCTGTCCTGGAGCTCAGAGCAGAGAGAAGGTTCCCAAGCACCCAGGCAGGAGGGTGAAAGGGTTCGCTCTGGCGATAGGCAAGAAGTCAGGCTTCTTTATCCAGGCTGGAGCCTTGAGGTCAAGGTTGCTGTTGTTCCATTTCCTCCCCTTGGAAGAGGAGCTTATTCCTGTCCCACGGTGGAGTGACAATGACATAATGTAGGTGATGGGAGAGGTGTTTGATCATGTGGCTTATAAAATTCCTGTGGCAGAGACATGGCTATGTACTCATCACAACCTATTTCCTAGACTCCTTTGCAGCTAGGCAGGGCCATGAGACTGAGTTCTGGCCAATGGAATGTAGGCAGATGTGACCTGCATCATGTCCAGGACTCACCTGTAAAAAATACCTCAGCCATGCTCCACAACCTCTTTCTCTAGTTTGGACATATGTGTAGAACCCAGCAGACAATTTCAAAGCCCTAGGAAATGATGATCCATGAGATGGAAGGAGCTCAGATCCCTGAGAAACTACACAGAAGGCCACCTGCCTAGTAGGATCAGCCACATCAGATTTTGCTAATGAAAAATACAGCTGTTATTGTGCTAAAACACTCTGGAGTGTGTGTAGTATCAAACATTACTTACTCTAATATAGGCTCTGAATATATGCTAGGCGAAGAAACTGAGAGAGAGGGTAACTGAAGTGGGGCGGGGACGGGTGTCAGAGATGGCAAATGCATTTAGAGAGGTGACACACAGTGCTCAGCACATGCAGCTTCTGCTCACTTAGTGATCCTCCCTTATCAATGCTTGTATGCTCTGAATGAAATCTCTGGGAACTGACTGGTCACCCCCACCTCCAGCTGGCTGTCAGTGTCTATACAGATAGCCAATGGGGCATACTAAACAGACCTTAGTGATTCCAGGGTCTGAAAGAAATTAGCTCAGGCCAGTCACCACCATGTAAGTTTTCTTTTGTAGAAGGCAACAGTGGTAAATACAACCCACACCATCTTGAGAAGCCTGTGTGGTCACTGCCATTCAATTCATCCATGCTGATTGTTGGCAAATGTAGGGAGGATTGGTGAATGTATAACAGGTCAGTATTAATTTTCACTGGCTTAGTAACTAACCTGTAAGGTTTTTTTATAGAAATGTGTTCAATGTGAAGGGAGTGATACTGAATTCTTATTCCAGAAATTGGATTGCAATCTCTGAAATAGATATTTGCAGGGAAAAATATCCTGCCAGATGTTTTTTATGCATGAATAACCCAACCTTAACAAATTCATTTCTAAGGCTCAGATGTTACCTTGCTTTTGTTTTTTATTGTGGCAAAATATACATAATATAAATTCACCATTTTAATTATTTTTAAGTGTATGAGTCAGGGGCATTTATGACATTCACAATGCTATGCAACCATTATCACTATTTTCAAAATATCCATTTCTTAAAATCTGTTTTCATCATCCCAAATGGAAATTATCTAACCATTAGCAATAACTCCCCATTTCCCCTTTCCCCAGGCCCTAGAAACATCTAGTCTAGATGCTGTCTCTATGAATTTGCCTAGTTTAGATATTTCATGAGAGGGGAATCATGAGATATTTGTCCTTTAGTGTCTGGCTTATTTTACTTAGCATATGTTTTCAAGGTCCTTCCATGCTGTTGTAAGTATCAGAATTTCATTCCTTTTTATGGCTGCATAATATTCTTCTGTGTGTGTGTGTGTGTGCACGCACATGTGCACCACATTTTGTTTATCCATTCATCTGTTGATGGACAATGGCTGCTTCCACATTTTGGCTATTGTGAATAATGCTGTGGTGGACATGGGTGTACAATTATCTTTTCGTGTTCCTGCTTTAGATTCCTTTGGGTACATACTTAGGAGTGGAATTGTGGGATCCTATAGTAATTCTACATTTATCTTTTTGAGAAACTGCCAAACTGTTTTCCACAACAAACCTGCAAGTTTTTCAAAACAGAGATTAAAGACAAACTTGAGAGGAAGCCTCTTGTTATGCCTGGGGAGTGCCTGAGCGATTACAGGGAGGGGTAATCTGGAGACCTCATTAGCAAAGAGTATGTCTCTCTAGTCCCTAGTACTCTCTCCGGGGCAAGCTTACTAAAGTGGTCACACCTGAGTGGCCCCTAGATTCAGAGCTGGATTGACTATGGAGCTAATGAAGCTGAGCTCAGAGCCCTTCACTTGCATTGGCTCCTTTCAGTGCCCCAGGAAGGGCTCCTACATACAATATGATCTTTTTTTTAAAATTTTATTTGCAAGAGTAAGATATTTTAACTAAAATCAGTTATAAGACCACTGCCCCTTTCCACTTCAACTTCCATTCCACATACTCTCCTTGTGTTGAGTGGCATCAGAATGCCACGGGCATTTTGGAAATTTGGCTGAAGGGAAACTGAGTCGGGGATACATTTAATTTTGGTTTAAAAGCTGTATTTATGCAGACTGTGGTTTCTTTATGGCAGAACTAAATTAATACTAGTTGTCTCAGAATGGGGATACTCCTATCATTCACTATAGAAACTCACCAACATGATGACCCACAGGAGAACTGAAAGGGTCCTACACTACCCGGCAGGAGAGAAATGGTTTGAAATGTAGAGTCATAAACAAACCTGTAATAAATTCTCCCAAACATCAAATGCATAAAATCACAAGTAGAAGATTTGCTTTTCATCAATGCTGAACCAAAACAGAAGGCCTTTCCTGTCAAGATTTATGCTTGGCAACAGAGCATATACAATTATCAGTGTACCATACATTTTGTTCTTTTTTAATGAAACTTTCACAAAATAAAAATGATGGAAATTACTGCAGTTGTAGGGAGGGAATATATTTATCAGTTCATATTTGAAAGAGACTTTACAGAGACAACAATCCTAGAAATGTACATGGTATGACTTATGGTTGAGTAATGGCTGAGGAGATGAATGAAACTTTCCTAATCTATCAGTAATAAAAACCACATTTTGATCAGATGTGCTAAAAGAAATAACTAGCTTATCTTTCCCTTCTTTCTGTAGGAAATATTACAAAATTATTTTCACAAGGCAATGTCTACAAAGTATACAGACTACAACAAAGGTAGGGGGAAGTAACATAAGAGTGGCATCAGATAGGTGGTAAAATTACATTGCTTTCTGGATCATGTGATGTTTATGACATTTGTGAGGCTTTTCACAATGTGTGATTTATTGTGAATTTTTTCCTCATTCTAAATAAAAATACACTTTCATAACAAGTTTTATATTTGTCATTTTGGATTCTGTTTCTTAAAAGGTAAATCTTTTCAAGATTGTCTGAACTGCAGTCCCCACAAAATGTGGGTCTGCCTCTGCCTAGATGCATCATGTCTAGCCTCCAATGACTCACATTCATGCAAACTCATATTCTTTTCTGTGCTTCTCTGGCATGCCAGGGTCCTTGTCAGAAAAACCTTTAATAACCTGCATTCCTCCCTATGACCCTCATTCTGCATTTCACCAGCCCAGCTTTCCTACTTCTGTGACTCTTCATCTTAGAGTAGGGCTCCACCTCCCATCTGAGTTCCTGCTGCTTGCTTTGATTTAGTAGCCTCCCATGGTGGGCTAAATATTGGCCCCCAAAGATATCTAGGTCCTAATCCCTGGAACTATGGATGCTACCTTCTCTGTAAAAAAAGGATTTTACAGGCAAGATTAAGGACTGTGAGATGGGAGATTATTCTGGATCATCCCAGTGGGCCCTAAATATCCTTACAAGAGGGAGCAGAGGGGGATGTAACACAGACAGAAGAGGCAGTAATATGACCACAGAAACTGGACTGGTGCTGCCATGAGCCATGGAATGCCAGCAGTGCCAGAAGATGGAAAAGGCTCTCTCTCGGAGCCTCTGGAGGCAGCAGGGCCCTGCTGACACCTTGGTTTTGGTGTGAAACTGATTTTGGACTTCTGGCTTCCAAAACTGTGGGAGAAGAAACATGTTTGAAGCCACCTGGTTTGTTATAGCAGCCACAGGAAATGAACACACCTCCCAACCTACAGTCTATTCTAAAGGATTAAATGTTCCCCATTCAGGTAATTCCTGGGTGCAGTATTTTGGTCGCAAAACCCTGTTTCATGAGACCCCCTGTCCCATGTCCTACCATCCTCAGGGGACAGAGAGCCCACCTGTGGAAGCTCCCTTGCGCCCTGTGGCCAGTGGCGCCCCAGCGGGAGAGGCGGCCCTTTTACGAGCACTGCTCTGGTCCCGCTCCTCCTTTCCTGAGGAGTCTCTTCAATGGGGTCTGTGAACTGCCATGATCACTTACCCAATAACTAAACAAAAAAATGCTCCAAACCTGCCTCCTTGAAGAATCTTACCTTCCTAGGGAAGAATGTTACCTGCAAGTGTTTTGTTTTCCCACCTTGTCTTTCCCCTCTGGGGAATGTTGATTATTTATTCTGGAAGTTGCTGGAGGAAAAGACTCCTGGCTTTTGAGTCAAGTAAGTCTCTGAATAGCTTATGATTATGTGCAGGGCTAGGCAGAGCTAAAGATGGCTAAGACATGCCTCCCACTCTCAGGTTGCTGAGACTCCACCAGGGTGAGAAGGAAGCAAAATGAGAACACAGGCTAATATTTACAGTAAAAGAATGTGCAAAACTCCATGACACAGTGTGACGGGGGTGCAAAGCAGGGACAGATCACATGGAGAGTCAGGAAAGCTTCCCTGAGTAGGGTCCACTTGAGATGGACCTGGAGGGGTGGATTTTTCCAAGGAGAGCAGACAGGGTAAACTGAGCCACTAACACAGGAAAGCCCAGGCTCTAAGGAAACAGCAGTGGAAAGGAAATGAGGGACCATAGTTGAGTGCAGGGGTCAGCAAACATTTTCTAGAAAGGGCCAAAGAATGGATATTTTAGGCTTTGCAGGCCACATGCTCTCCATCACGATGACTCAACTCCGCCATCATAACATAAATGCAGCCATAAACAATATTTAAATGAATGGATATGGCTGTGTTCCAATAAAACTTTATTTGAATAAATAGGGAGTGGGCCAGAACACCCAGCTAAGGAAACTATAGGCCCTGAGAAGCCATCAGAGGTCTGTGAGCAGGATGACATTGTAACATTACCAAAGCTATATATTTGGAAAGGAATCTGGCCCTTAGAGTAATACTAGAATTGTAGGAAGTGGAGTTGAGTGTGGACAAAACAGCTGGGAGGCTGTTTGAGTGTTTTGGGTAAGAGGCCAGAATTAGGGTACTAAGCGCAGAGATGAGAAGGACAGATTTATAGGGCATGGCAACTGAGTGGCTGCTGAGAGAAATGGAGAGAGCTGGGGGACCAGGATTTAGGGATGATAGGGAGAGCCTGTGAGCAAAATGACAAGGGGGATTTGGGGTTTGAATGTACCACCGGATGGTTTCTGCACTCGGCGGGGTGGGGGAGGTGTCATTAGGCAGCTGGTGTCAGGCAGCTGAGCCTCTTTGCACATGCCTGAGGCCACAAGGGACACAGTTGACAGGGGGCTCCAGTGTAACCCCCATGGCACCTGACAACCCCTGTGTCCAGCAAGCCTGGGCTCCGAGCAAGCAAGGACCAGGACCCAAGCTGCTAGACATCTCAGAGGATAGCCAGTGCAGAGCAAAACCAGTCCCGCCAGAGGCAGGTTGAGGCCATGCCAAGTGATCATGGAAGCTGTGTGTGGGGGCCAAATTGCTTTTTAATTACATTGTGCTCCAGATAAGGCAAAATTTTGTCTCTTGCAAAGCATGTATGTGGAGTCAGGTAAGTCCAGAGGAGGTCAGGCCTGGTTGAAATCCAGGAGCAAAGAGTCATGTTGCAGAATTCATTACCATCCCTTCGACCTGGGAACTGAGAGCCAGAGGGGCAGGGCACAGCGGGGAGACTGTGTGCGGCTCCATGGAATGTGACCAACACATTCTGAAGAATTGAACCCATTTAAAAGGAATAGGTGATTCTGAAAGAAAATGTGCTATTGTACCACAAACATCTCATCATTGCCCTCTGGAGCTTAATATAATACCCTCCTGGAAGAGTCATATAAAGAATGGCTTTTTGCCAGTGTCCTATAGAGAACACTCTCCCTGCTGCTCTGCATGCCGAGACAATTCAGTTGAGAAGGAGCCACATTAGAATTTGCCACATTTATGTTTGACAAAGAGGCAGTTTACTCACTAGTTACACACCTTCTTGCTGAGATGCAAACTCTGAGGTCTGGCAGATATTGAAAATGCTATTTTGATATTTCATGCACTTTCTTGGGAATTTATTTTGGAAGTGGAGCAATAAGCAAAATATTCTTGATTTAGAAATTAAATATAATGCTACCATGTGTGGTTATTTATTTCTCAGGTAATCAGTCAGGAAAGGCTAGTAAATATATTCACAGTGGTTTCAAACATGATTCCAGTCAAGTGACTAATCTATTTTCTTTTCATATGTTATATGATTTCTTAAAAGGATGAAATAGTAAAAGCATTAAAAGGGACTCTCAAACTCAGATCATAACTATGAATATAAGATGGCCAATTCTATAATGGAATGAAATGGCTTTAATTTTGCTGAAACACATTCTGTTGGTGAAACCAAACACTGTTCATTATATTAACATGCACAGTATTTCATATATAACTGGTTATTCCAAGGCTTTTTGGCAACTTACAATTTTTTCAAGATGAAGTTTCAACCAACCATTCATCAAGGTCCCAGGTAGTCCAGTTCATGCACACCCCCAGTCATTGCAACAGTTAAGTTCTGTTGTACTTACATGCCACCTGCTCTGCTTATACTTTTGGGCAAAATAGTTAAGAAGTGATTACAAGAAAAAGGGGGATGGGTTAGGTAGGTAAAGAGCATAAAGAGGTACAAACTTCCAATTACACAATGAATTAGTCACAGGAATGAAAATATAGCAAAAGGAATACAGTCAACAACATTGTAATATCTTTGCATGGTGACAAACAGAACTGTACTTAGTGTGGTGAGTATTTCGTGATGTATATAATTGTTGAATTGCTAATGTTGTACACCCGAAACCAATATAATATTGTATATCAACTAAATTTAAATTTTAAAAAGTTAGCTGGGCCTTTTGGAAGCCGTGATGGGAAGGTCCAGACGCTGCTCTAACAGCAGTTTGGAGGACCCGTTTAGAGACATAGGTTGACCAGGAGTTGTAGATTCCTGCCTGCACTTGAAGACCCACCACGAGCAAAGGCTTGGAGGCTACAGTACTGAGGCCTTGTGCCTATAACCAGGTGACTAACCAGCTGGTCTTGCACTTCAGACCAGCTCAGCTTCTCCTGGCTCTGCTCGGGGGTCAGAACAGCTTAGGGTAAACTAAATACAAAGCATCTTTGGGTACTATTGGTGTTGGTGTTGAGAGAAAGGTAGCTTCTCTCCCATCAAAAGGCCTCAGACACAGACCTGCTGGGCTGATAACAAGGAGACTTGCCCGCTGATGACCAGGAAGGTTGTGGAGTAGGGCAAGTTGTCTAATTTTCCCTGCATGTCCCTTGTTGTGCATTTCCAGGCACCCTCTTCCTTTCCCAGGGACCCAAAGATCCCCTGCTCTCAACCATCCTTCCCCATCCCTACCACCAAATACCTAAAAACCTTAACTCACACAAGTATATGCATGAGTCACTGAAATCTTAGTGGGAAACTTTCAATGAGTATCTTCTCCTGTCATACTGGCATAGAGCCCTGAGCTCAGATGGTAGAATTAAGGATTTTGTTTCCTGCTTAAGGATTTCGGGCAGTTAACTGGGAGCAGAGGAGGACACGGGCGGAGCATCTCTTTATGCAGATGGCAACCCCAAGTTCATCCCCACCCTATCCACACCCTAGGTGTATGTAGTGAATATTTGGAGACACAAGATAGAAACAGGCTGATTCTTAGAAAAGAAATGTGGATGGGAAAAGCCAGTTCACCTGGGCTTATTTTCATGAATTACATGGTTTCGACCATTGTACATGACTTTCAGAAGTAGGAGGCAAATGGAGATAATTACAAAGTCCCCCTCCACAGAGATGAGTCATCTGTCTCACTGTGGATGACAGACATCTCCAGATCAACGCTTCATGATTCCCCTCTCCAGCCGCTCTGGTTTAGCCCACTTTCTCTAGCCCCAGCTGACACCTCTTTAGGGCTGTAGCCTGAGAAAGGAAGTGTCCCACTGTGATGAGAGGGTTTTCCCTGGTGACATCCATCCAGCTGGCCACAGTTGGGGCTCGTCTAGGAGCCCACACATACAGGATATCAGAATGTGCCAAGATCAGCAAAGATAAGATCTTTGCACAGAATTCCTCCAGCCTAACGGACAAGGACACAGGACTGAGTGGCAGATCTGAGTCCAGCCCTGGCTTCCAACATCTTTGGCCCATGGAACCAAACTGCACTTAGGGAGTGGCCTGGCTGAAGAAACAAGTCAAGGTTCTAGCTAAAACCCTTTGAGTACTTTTGCAAATCAGACGGAAGCAGCCCTATCAGCAGCCAGGAAGGCCAAAGCATCCTGTGGATAAGCTCCAAGTAGTTTGGATATAGGAGAGTTGCTCCCACCAGGGAGCTCCAGCATGATACACAAGCGACAGCTTTTATCTGTTTAGTCCCACACGCTCCTGGACGTTATCTTTTCTCGTCTAATTGGCCTTGATGCCAAGCTTCGTGACATAATGAAATTAGAAAAAGCAACTGTGAAGGGAAAGAAGAAAAGCAACTTGTCGTGTGACATGTGATACAATACCTATCCTGATAGGATGCAGAGCTCCGGATTGCCTCATCTCAGTGGCTGTGCAGCAGTGGAAGAAATTCCCAGCTGATCCCCACAGGGGCTTCCCAAAAACAGACAGTGAAGGATGGGTCTAGCAACCTCAGAGAGGTGGTTCTTACTTGGCACCCCAAACTGTCACTACCTGATTAGCCTCTAGAAACATTCAATCTTCCCATCTGTAACTCTGGGGAGGGGAAATTCTAGGGCAAAATACCTAGCTGAAACCAAAATCAGTCCAGGGGAGAAATAAAGTTTAAAACCTGCTTATTGCTTAGAAGAAGTTGTCCCGCGTCTCTCTCTCTCCTGCTGCGGCTGAAGCGAGCGAATACTCCACCCAACCTCTCAGGTCCAGATAAGCCCTTGCTTGCCCATGCAATTACCCATTGATCTGGAGATGGACTACCTCTCTCCACCCCTTGCAAACACCTGTTGATATGAAGATGCACTAAAGCCAGACTAGAGATTCTGGAAATACTGCAATTTTACCCACACCACCTGTGGAAGGAGGAATATTTCATTGGGCTGGAAAAGATTTCTGCTCAGAGAACTGGGCTGTGCTTTCCAATGGCTATTATTCCAGCGGGCAGGAAAATAGCCTCCTGTGATTGCATTCCTGTGTTGGGGTAACAATTCATTTGATAAACAGTTAATTGTTGGATTCTATTTATCTTGTTAACTATCAGTGAGTCATACATTCTGCCTCTGGTCAGAGGACAGCCCTGGGAGGCACAGGTAGGCTTGGTGACACTCCTCAGCCAGTTCTGTTGTCCAAGGACCCTCCTCAAACTTGGTCTACAAGCCAATGGCCTGCTCCTCACTTCCACGTTCTCAGTCTCCCAGGGAGCCCTGGACCATGTGCTGTGAGTTAGACTCTGCATGTGCATTCAAAAAGCCCACCTTGTCTGCAGGTACTATGTCACTGTATAAAACAAGGACAAGAAGGTTGGAGGAGATGGAGAATCTACTTGAATTTTCACAACAGATGTTTTTGTCTTTATTTCCCCATCTCCAGGAGGATAGTAAATGCAAATTTTTCATTTGAGCAATTTCCATCCACTTTGGAGGGCCCCTGTCCTCTAGCTGCGAAATGTGCCCAGCTGCTCCTCAACCAAACTACGTGGGACGGTTCTGAAGGGAGAAAATCTAGTTTGCATACTTCAAATTAGAGCACACATTAAAGTGTGCAGGCAGCAGAGGTTCACACCAGCCCAGTTGCAACTCATGTGGGCCTTAGGGAAGGAGATGCTTGAGGCTTAGCAGCTCCAACGGCCCAAAGAGGTGGAAGGAGATCTAGTGTCGATTAGAAAAAATGTAGAGATCACTATAAAATGTTTTGAAATTTAAATGGAGCATCTTTCTTATGCAGGTGTACCAGGGATCAAAATTTCAAAGCCTCCATCCTCACATAGGCCCAGCTTCCAGTTTGTAGAAGGCGAGGAATCCTCATTAGCTTCCCTTTCCTCAGCACTGAACAACCTTCCACAGCTGAACTGCCAGTGCTCACTTCCTCAGTAAATTCAGTGTCCCTGGAACTCCAAGGCAAGCAGAAAACTCCGGAAACGGAAACCATGAAACCTGCAGAGTTCCCAGAGGAAACTGGACTGCCTGGAACCTTTCTAAAACAGGTGATAACTGAGCAAATTACAAGTCAGGAAAACCGTCTTTGGTGAGTGAGCACTTCTAAGCTTGGGGATATTTTCACTTGACTGAGAACGTTTGGACTCAAGGTTTTGGTTTTAAATCTGGACTGGAAAAAATATGTGGTGTGATTTTCCCCTCAGGAGAAGAGACCAAAGGACAATGACTGTGCTTTAGGGAAGGCCAGGGCCGGTGCCCTTCTCCTCTTCCAGCTGCTTCATGACTCTCCACTGACTATCACTCTGCAGCTATGGCAACCGGCAAATGTTGACCATGGGGCTGGCCCTCCACAAGTTCAATCACATAGAATTTTGGTGACAGGGATTTTCAGTTTAGTAAAATTCCACTGTTTTTCTCAAGTGGATATAAAGTCCTGCTGACTTCCTTTGTTTCTAATTAAAGACATATGGGCCAAGGATGGCTGCCTCCTTCATTTTACCTCTGCAGAAAGCAGCGTGGCCTAATGGCATCCCAATTTGCCTGTCACCAGTTTGCTGGGCAGTTTTAAACAGGTCACCTGATCTCTTTGCAACCTGAGAGGAATATGCACCTCGTTGATGGGTGTCCTGCACTATTTCACTGTTTGGTGATATCGACTGGTAATAAAAATGCTTTAAAAGCAAAGCCCTGGGTTGTCAAAATGCCCATCCATCACCATAAACAAATTTATTCCATAACACTTCAGGTCTTTAGAACTAAATTGAATAACTGCAAAAAAGTCTCTTTGAAATAAAAGAGAGAAGGACCAGGTAATAGCCTGCTCTGAACAGTGAGTACACTACCCTCTGGGAGTGGAGATCTTTTCCTACTTGGGAGGCTTTAACTCTGTGAGCACTGAAGCCCTGGGAGAGCATAGACTGGTAGCAGGTTTAAACACACCAAGAAGCAAGCTATGAGTTTGTTATCCTGGTCACTTTGTGCCTTTTCCCTGCAAAATACACACTGAAAGAAGTCATATTCTTTTATTTCAGATACAATGAACGCTGAGCACCAGGCCAATCTTTCCAAATAAATCAGTGTTTAATTAATGTATGGTGCTTCCAGAAATGATAAGAATTGGAGGAGACAGAACTAGCATTTACTCAGTACAGACTCTATGCCAGACACTGTACCAAGTGCTTGCATTAGCTCATTAAGTCCACACAAACCTACGGGGAAGGTAACTCGGTTCCTCTACTTTAGGGAAAAAGAGATTGCCTTGCAAAGAGATTAAACAACTTGCCCAGATTCCCACTGGTTGGAGGTAACAGAACTAGAATATGAACTCGGGCAGTGTAGCTTCAGGCTACTGTCTTAACGATATGCTACCCAGCCTCCAGGCTTCCTTTGCTACCCTGATGGAAGAGCCCTGGCCAGGTTAGAATTCTGATTCACTGGCCATTCATTGACCTGGAATCTGGAACTCATTCCAGAAATACTAATTTCCTCTCCCATCTTTTTCCATTAGTCCTATCTTACAGCCATAAAGGAAGACATATTTTGAAGAAAGACTCTTCTCAAGTTCAGGAAAGAGCAAAAGGACAACCTATTTAAGATCTTTCCCTCTAAATTGCATGAAGATTTAAAAGGGTAGAGCCTTGTTAATTGTGTCTGATTAAAGCTGGAAAAAATATAAAGTGTATTGCTTCATGGAAATTGAAAAAAAAAAGTAAGAGGATAGAGCCTGTCAATATTTCTAAATATACCAATCCCAAATTGTTGGGGATAGCTGCATGAGGCATTTTGGTAACAATCCTTGTCAGAGTCTAAAAACTAGTCAGTGTGACTCACCAGAAATGTGCTCAAAGGTTCTCCTGTTAAGTACACTTGGAAAATAGAACATCCACCTCCTAATGGAAACCCTCTGAGGTGGTTCCCTGGGGATCCAAGGGTGACTTTGTTGTTACATCTTCCTGGGAGTAGCTTTTCTCTATTTCCTTCTGGAAGGAGGTCAGAAGCAAAGAGGAAGGGTCTTCTCCATCCTAGACCACACTGAATGAGATGGAAACCTGTCGTAATTCCAACCCCTTCAACTCAAATTCCCTGAAATGAAACTGTCCCAACATTTAGTGGACAGGTTTAACTGCCAAAAGGACAGAGGGAAAATATACTGGCAGGAAAGGGTCTCCAAAGGATTCACACTTGACTTGGCCAGGTTCTTTGCACAGCACCACAGGTAAGCTGCTGCCTGCATTCTGGCCACCATTCATGGTGACCATAAGCTGTGGGCACATTGGGCTTTATCAGGGTAAATACTGTGTTTTCATGGTTTTGCTGATGGCGGTATATACCCAGAAGATTCCAAAAAGTGTCAGCTGGCCACCTGCTGTGAGAACAATCCCAAAGCCGTTTCCACTAAAGGAGACTCATGTAAGAGCTGGTCAGGGCTGTGTGAGCATGCTCTTTTGTTTTTTTAAACTGGTTAGTGCTGTTCAGAGTCCTGAGGAGGATTTTTGCTCTCATCTCTGCCTGCAGGCAGCACACAGCCCCACCACCACATCCTGCCTCACCACCTCCTCCTCCCCTTTCCCAGCTCCAGAGGCCAAGATGGGAGGCTCTCATGACCCTGTGCTTGGTGGGAGGAAGCCAGAACCTGATACAGCTGGCTTTCCTGGGGCCTGGTCAGAGCATTTATCCCTGGGTCTGTGCTGCTTTGCTCACCTATTTTTAGACGTGTGCTGAAGACCTTTCCGAGCGTGCAGACATAAGCCTCTTTCAGGGCTCTGCCATGCCAGGGAGGAGAGTGTTGTGCTGCTGGCCTGCTGCACACCTGAGCTGGGATCCAGGCGCCAGTTAAATGTGGTTTGCTTCAATGTCAAACGTAAGAGAAGCCAACACCCTGAATCAACTCCCTCTGCCTTCCAAGAACAACACCTGAATTTTCTCTTCTACCTTAGCAGCAAGCAGGGGAGGGTGGAAGGTGGCTGAAGAAATCCGGTCACATCTAAAGGATGGCAAGAATGTACCCCTAAGGAATAGCCCCTCACAGAGCACTCAGGCCACGCCTCCCCAGCCTGGGCACACCCTCCCGTGCCCACACCACTCACATGTCTCCAGAGCTTGTCACTTGTTGCCTCTGAAGAAATGACTTTGATTATCTGCTGTGTCCCTCAAGACCTGGGTCAAATGCCACCATAACCTTTATCACCTTAGAGGGACTGATGAGTGGCTGTCACCCTCACCTGACCGGGCCCAGTTGAGAGAGGGGGGCTGTGGGGAAGTTGGGGCTCCTATGGCCAGGATCCTCACTGAACTTAAACCACCTGATGACATAACTGGCCTGTTGCTGGGCTGCCACTTCCACATCTTTAGGCAATAAGCTATTATTGCATTATATAGAGAGCTCGGCCCAGTGCTCTGGGCAGAGGCAGAGATGCTAGTGCTCAACCTACCACCGGAGAACAAGCCTGGAGCTGAAACCCATTGGCAAGACAATTGGCATAGTTGGCAGGATTCACTGTTGACCAAGGAAAAGACAGGCTGCCCTTATGGGAGGGATAAATCAGCGGGCTGCCCCTATGAATGGGGAGACAGTGGATCATCCCCCAGTGGGTATGTAGTCTGAGGTGGATTGCCTCCTAGAGGACTGGGCCCCACCCCAGGACTGGAGGCAAGTGGAGGTGACACCTGAGGCAGTAGGAGTGGCTTTTGATATAGTAAGCAGATCCTTTGAGAAGCAGAGTGCCTGTGAGGCAGCAGGGACTGTGGGTTGGCTGCTTCTCACAGTCTTAAAAAGGTCTACAGAGGAGACCCAAGAAATGGCGGTGTGAGAACGAGAGCTGAAAACTTCAGTAGATTCCTTGAGAAGAGAAATGGTATTGATGCAACAAGGGGCATGAGAATGCAAGCTGCAGACTTCTGTGGATGCCCTGAGGAGGGAAACGGTATTGATGCAGGAGATGGCGGCACAAGAACGTGAGCTGCAAACCTCTGTGGATTCCCTGAGGAAGGAGATGGCATTGATGCGGAAGGAGGCGGCACAAGAGCACCAGCAGCAAGGAGCCATTGGAGACGAGATAGAAGCACTGTCAGGTGCTCTGAAGGAGGAAGAGGCCATCAAGGAAAAAGAGGAACTCCTGAGGGAAGCACAGGTGGAGGTGGCACGAGAACATCAGCTGCGAAGCATTGAGCTGAAGGTAAGAGAGCTTCTGAAGACTGAGGTAGCATTGCTGCAAGGCACAGTAGAAAAGGTAAAGATTGTAGCAGAGGAGGCACTCGGGGGAGGGGAGAGAAAGGTGCCATCAGCCCCAGAAATGGAGGAGCTGGAGCAGGATGAAGGGGTAGTGCCAGAGGCACTGGCGCCTCCTGTATTGAAAGCACGCCCAGTGGTTGTAAAGAAAATAAAGACCCAGCAGCTGAAATTTCCCCAAGGAGAGGAGCAGCCCCCTCCCCAGGTCGTGGAGCACTCTATGCTCTGCCCCTATACTCAGGCTGAGCTGGTGGATTTGGGCTCCTGGTTTAGACAGAAGCCCTCGGAGTCAATATCAGTTTGGCTCCTGTGTTTGTGGGACTTAGGGGTGGATGGAATTGTTCTGTCGAGGTCAGAGATAGGAAAGCTGTCTTCCCTGACAGTGCAGCCTGCCTTGAGGCAGAGATTACAAAATGCACATCAGACCCCAGGAAGTCACTCCCTCCTCGATTGGCTTATGGCTGCACTTCATGCTGTGTGGCCCAATCTGGGTGATCTGCCATCCTCTCCTGTTAGATGGCAGACATATGCTGAGCTCTCATAGCAGGTGCTGTGAGAGCTAGGCATAAGAAATGCCATCTAAAGTCCAGAGAATTATGGCCAAGATGAAGAGATTTTCCAACTGGGATGAGAAATGTTGTACTTCAAATAGCTCCTACATCCCTCTTTGGGTCTCTAGTGGCCATTCTTTCCCCTCACTTAGGGCAGCCCATAAGCGAGGTGACATGTACAGTAGCAGACTTAGGGGAGGCAGAAGCAACGAGAATCCAGAAAGAAATAAGACCTGTTACTCACAAGAAGAATTTACAGGGCCCTATGAAGGTTATGAAGACCCAGATGTGGATTGATTTAATACAGCAGGAGCAGATGGAAGGAAATTAGATGGAAAGTCCAATAGGATCTTACTGGAGCTATGGCAACAGCTGAAACCAGAGCAGCAGTTTCAGCCATTAAGACCAAAGAGGCAGAGGTCAGAGACAGAGCCACGAGTCCGACCTGTGTGTTTGCAAGAATTCCTGCTGGAGAATGAGCCAACCTCACTTGAGCCCACACAGGAAGGTGATTGGGGAACATGGTTTGACTGAGCAAAAGGTCAAGTTACCTACCCTGAAGGACCAGGGGGTGACCAGAGACAACATGTTGAAATAGCTATCCATTGGTCCCCAGTGAACATACAATGTGTCCCGGCTCTGGTGGACACAGGGGCTGAATGTTCACTGATTCATGGTAACCCTGAGTGGTTCCCTGGGACCCCCACTATCGTAGATGGATATGGGGGTAAGGCTATCAGAGTGAAAAAAGCCCAAATCCCTTTGGGAAAAGGGCATCTACCCCCAAAAGAGTGTACTGTGAATATATCTCCTATCCCTGAGTATATTTTGGGGATTGATATCCTACAGGGTCTATGGTTGCAGACCACTGCAGATGAGCTCAGACTGAGAGTATGTGTGGTGAAGGCAGTTCTGAGGGGACATGGTAGGCACCTGCCCATAGCTTTGACTGTGCTTTGGTGGGTGACTAATACCAAACAATATAAACTGCCTGGAGGGCATAAAGAGATAGGAGAAACTCTCCAGGAGATGGAAAAGGTGGGTATTATAAAGCCCACCCGTAGTCCTTTCAATTCCCCAGTGTGGCCAGTAAAAACAGATGGCTCCTGGCTTATGACTGTGGATTATAAAGAACTAAATAAAGTCATACCCCCTATGCATGCTGCGGTCTCCTCTATTGCAGGCTTGATGAATATCCTCAGCCATGAACTAGGAACATACCATTATGTGGTGGATCTTGCTAATGCCTTCTTTTCCATTGATATTGAGCAGGAAAGTCAGGAACAGTTTGCTTTCACATGGGAAGGATGGCAGTGGACTTTGACCATCCTTCCACAGGAATACCTCCATAGCCCCACCATCAGTCATGGACTTATATTCCAGGACTTCGTTATATGGGAGAAACCACCAATGGTGTGGCTATACCATTATACTGATGATGTCATGCTCACGTCCGATTCTCTTTCAGATCTAGAAGGTGCAGCACCTAGATGTGCATCTGCCTTTACTACAGCAAAATGGGCAGTCAAGGCCGTGCAGGCCTTGAGTGTGATAGACCCATCAAGGCCCTGTGAGCTGGATGTTGATATCACTGAAGATGGTTATGGCGGGGGTCTCAGAGGCTTGAACGAACTCGCCAACCCACTGGATTCTGGTCACAACTCTGGAAAGGGGCAGAGGTACAATACACTTTGATAGAAAAACAGCTGGCTGTGGTATATCATGCCTTGCTGGCTAGAGAGCCCGTCACTGGAATGGCCCTCATAAAGGTAATAACCACCTATCCCATCTTGGGGTGGGTACAAGACTGGACCCAAAAGTCAAGGAGTGGTGTGGCACAAGCACCCACACTAGCCAAGTGGAATGCTGACCTACAGCAGTGTAGCGCCCTCTCTAGAAGCTTCTTGAGTGAAGAACTCCAATGCTTGTTGGGGCCGGTGACATATACTAGTGAAAAGCAGGAAGAACTTGCTTTTGAACCATTAGTAGTGGAGAGTCCCTATTGGGAGGGAAGAGCCCCTATACCCAAAGATGCATGGTACACAGATGGCTCCAGCCGTGGGCAGCCCCTAAATTGGAGGGTCACAGCTTTCCATCCTAAGACTGAGACAATATGGATGGAAGATGGTGAGGGGAAGAGCAGCCAATGGCCAGAGTTGCGAGCTGTGTGGCTAGTAGCAAGGAGCCCTCCCCTATAATTGTCTGCACTGACAACTGGGCTGTCTATTGGGGCTTGACCCTGTGGCTACCAACCTGGTACCATGCCAACTGGCTGGTTGGTCACTGACCCCTTTGGGGGCAAGAATTATGGCAAGACTATGGGCCTGTGGTCAGACTAAAATAAATTACAGTATACCATGTGACAGGTCATTTGCCACTGGCATCCCCAGGAAATGATGAGGCAGGTAAACTGGCCCAGATATGTTGGTTAGAAGGAAAGCCTGCCTCTGATGTAGCCCAATGGCTACATCAGCATTTGTTGCATGCAGGGCAAAAGACAATGTGGGCTGTAGCCCATCAGTGGGGCTTGCCTTTGACCTTCAAAGAAGTTAGTAGAGCCCGGCAAGAGTGTGTCGTGTGCTCCAAAAGGGACTTACACCGAGTTCCACAGCAACATAGGACAATAGCTAAGGGGCCTATACCCCTTGTCAGGTGGCAAATAGACTACATTGGGCCTCTACCTGTGTCAGAAGGACATTGGTATGAGATAACTTGTGTGGACACAGCTACTGGACTTCTGGTTGCTTTTCCTACCCGTTGTACAGACCAGCAGGCAACCAAAAGAGGCCTGGAGTGTCTCTTTGCTGCCTATGGCCGACCACAGGTGATTGAGAGTGATCAGGGCACCCATTTTACTGGACATACACTGCAAGAATGGGTACAACAGCTGGGAATGAAGTGGAAGTTTCATGTGTCATACAATCCTACCACAGCAGGCATGATAGAGAGGCACAATGGCTTGTTAAAATCCGGACTAAAGTCAGATACCAATAGTCTGCTGGATGATCAGTCCTCTTATGGACCGTGCTATGGCGTTTGAGTGAGAGACCCCGAGAGGGAGCTCTGAACCCCATAGACATGTTAACACATATTGCTGCCTCCCCTATACAACTGCAAGTACAAACAAAGGAAGAATCACTGAAGTCGAGGTTTGGCCACTAGAATAACATCTTGCTGCCAGCACCAACTGCACTGAACCCCAGAGACTCCATTGAGTGGATGTGGCCTTGGACCTTTCGACACATGGACCAACGATGGCTGGCTCTCCTGGCACCTTGGGGACAAGGCCTGGAAGCTGGCCTCCTGTGTATTCCTGGAATAACAGCAGAGTGGCCACCAAAGGTTACAGTAGTATATCCTGAACAGCCAGAAGGTAAAAGCATCTTACCGGGAGTTTTGTTTTATCATTTTGGCCAGTGCATGCACCTCCAGTAGCGTTATATATAGAGCTTTCAGTAACCCCCATGGGGAAAGGAGTAAAACGTATGGTATACTAGACCTGGAAGGGACCCCCTTCCTGCTACAGTCCTATCAGGACCACTCTCTTGCATGCATCCTACCTGATGGACAAGATTTACCTATGTTGGTGACATTCAAACATGTGTCCTATCGCCCCTAAAGTCTGTGTGGATTGGGAACTTCCTCTGGCTTGAGAATTATAATTTTTGTATCAAAATCTTGCTGTATCTTAATTTTTATTATCTCTAAGTTGTTATCCTCTGTTGCTATTGTGGAATCTGGTTACAGTGCTCCAGCTTTCTCACACAGGGACCATTGCGGAAGATTGAAAGTGTGTAGATTGTAAGGTGAGAATCCTGGAGGGGTGGACTGTGGGGAAGTTGGGGTTCCTATGGCCAGGATCCTCACTGAACTTAAACCACCTGATGATGTAACTGGCCTGTTGCTGGGTTGCCACTTCCACACCTCTAGGCAATAAGCTATTATTGCGCCATATAGAGAGCTCAGCCCGGTGTTCTACGCTGAGGCAGAGATGCTAGTGCTCAACTTACCACAGGAGAACAAGCCTGGGGCTGAAACCCACTAGCAAGACAGGGTCCATGTCTCTCCACCTTATATGCAGCTGTGCCAGGCAATACGTGTGTGCAGTGGGAGTGGGGAGCATGACAGGGATGCGTGGGAGATGAGGCAGCAGGCGGGGCTGGGGCCAGTTTGTGAGGCATTACAGGTAATCCCACGTAACAGGTGTTCAGTGAAGGCTGAATGAGTGTAAAACAGATGACATGACATCAAAAGATGTTATAATTTAAAGCCAAGAACCAGTTAATAGCCACAACTAGAAAAAATAAAACTAGTTACTTCATGTTCCTGGGTTTATTTGTACTTATAAAGCTTATTAGTTTAAGGAAGACTTTATGAATTGACTCTATTTATCAGTTCAAGACACTTATGACACCTAAATTGGGTTGGTTGGGCCAAATGTTACATGTTCAAAATTGAAACAGAATTGTAAAATATTGAGTCTACATCTCTGACCTGTCACCATTATCAGCCATGTTCAGGCAGAATATCATACCCAAAATAATCAGAGTTGATGAGAGGAAAAAGGAAAAAGAACTAGAATTCACAAGCTGGCAGTGGCCTTTGCATGAAACAAACTATTGCCAGTCACTCAAGCACAATATTCTGGCAGTGATTTTGCAGATATTTATGCAGAACACCAGAGCTTAGTCACCCTTACTCCTGGGCCAGGCCAAGCAGGGGGATCTGGACTGGGAGCTGGACAAGGAAGGCAGCTGGGGGCACAGGTGGGACTTGGTCCTTTCTGAGGCTGGCTTTCTGGGCAGGCCTCCAAGGTCCTGCTTTGTCCCTCCCACACCTGTGGACACTTGATGCAAAGAATTTGTCCCCTCCTCCTTCAATGTGACCTTCTCTGTTGCCAGAGTCCACTCCCTCTCTGGGGCATCTGCCTAGCCTCTTTGGGTGGCTGAGTCCCCCTGCCCATCTCCTCCTGTTGGATTTGACAGTTAGTCCTAAGTGCAACTCGTCTGACCACTTTGTCAGCCCCACACACCTCAGCTCGCAGGAAAGTCATGTGCTCAGCCCTGGTACCGAGGAGTCTGTTGTGTATGACCTGAGTCTCCACTTTATTAAGATGGTAATTGGCCAGGCATGAGGTAAAACTACAAAGCCAGCATCAGAAGGCAGGGTTTTAGAGCCAGGCATAAAGGTCAGGCGACCAGGTAAATTCAGCACAGAGGGGCCCAAGACCACAGAGAGGCACGGGTCAGGGACTGGCATGGGAATAGGTGACCAGAGCAGGCCTGACTCTGACTGGGGACAGCCCCTCAAGAACAAGCAGATTCTCAATGCAATGACCCTAATATTACTGTTGGCCCAGGTCTGGCAAATCAGCCTCCAGGTGACTCTCTGGCTTGGTTAAAGAGGGGCTCATGGTTATCCCACCCCAAAAAAGGAGCTAAGTTCTACAGAGTTCTGGGAAGATCACTAGACCAATGGTTCATAATCCAAGGGTGTAATCAGAGTTATCCTTGGAGTCTTTTCAAAATCCACATATAAGGGTCTCACTCTACAAAGGGCAAATTAGAATCTCAGACAAGTTTGGGGTGGGGTGAGCAGGCAAATATAACATTACACTCAGATACAACCTGCCATTCCCTGTCCCAAAGTGGGTTGCACCATTCTGAGGGCAGAGACCATGTCTTTTTACTTTATACTTAGCACAGTTTCTCCCATAGAATAGGCCTCAAATAACATTTGTTAATTGATTGAATGAACGAATATATGACTACATAGACAAACACTTCCAGTGGCTGAAAGGACTGCTGGTTCTGTCAACAAATACAGGGAAGCAACCAAGTTTCTCATAATGGATTTTTAACTACAGTTGTAAGGAAGCCTTCTAGTTACCCATTCATAAAAGCAGCTAACTATGATAACACTAATGTGTATTTTACCAACTAGCGTGGTACAGCAATATACGATGAGGTTACTGAACGAAGCATGGATTTGTATTAACATCATAGATGAGAGCATAAAATGAAAGAAGGCAGTCCACCTAACTCGCAATTAATTATATAATCTGAGGCTTAATTCTGGCTTTGCAAACAATAGGAACCATAATTACATGTCTAGAGCCCAAATGGAATCCCACAAGTGTTTGACAAGTAGCACATAAGGATGATGGAGTGGTTTACCCATGAGCTTGACCACAGGGCCACCCTGGTGAGTCACGATTTCAGGTCGTGGTACGATTTCTCATTATTCTCCATTCTTCTACAGAGAGTATATTGAGCTCTGGGCCACTTGATGGATGTGACTCTGTGAATTCAGACTGGACTGCTGTCTTTAAGGATCTGACCCATATATAGAATAGCCATGCAAATTAGCATGGGCCGTGGGCCAGAAAAAAATTAATCCAGGCCTAGAAGCAATCAAGTAAAAGGTGTCAAAGGGCAATCAAAGAGGGAAATATGATTGGTGATGCTCTAGTTTCCAGGCCTCTCTAGCTCACCACTTTGTGATTTTTTTTCCTTCTGTATAGAAAACTCAAAAATGTCAGAAGAGCTGGCAAAAATCTTTTCAAATATTTATGAGAAAGATATTTCATGTCAAAAGTTGAATTCAGGGATTGAGAGAGGCCTTGCCTGCCATCAGATCTCAAATGGCCTCTAGGCCAGCCCCAGTCTTGATCTCTGAAGCCTGCTGTGCCCAAACAGTACTTGCCACACTGGGTTGTTTTGTTCACTGGTTTTATGGTGTCTGTCAGTCTCCCTCATTGGACTCTAAGCTTCTCAAGGTTAAGAATTGTGTCTGTCTTGCCCGCCTCTGATTTCCAACAGGAATTTTCAGAGTGCAGTTAAATGTATTGTTTAATCTTTAGAACAATCATGTTAGGTAGCTATTATTAGCTTTGGTATAAGAAGATTACTTAAGTGACGTATCTGAGAGTGCAAACTTAGGAAGTGGCAGAGATAGGGCTCATATGAAGAGGGCAGAGCCCACCAGCTTTCTTTCTGCTCTACAGATAACTAAGTCAATCTATCCCTGGAACAGCAGTTAGCTGCAATGACAGTTCTGACACTTTGCCAAGCCTTCCCCCCAACACTTCTCCTTCCTGTCACTGGTCTTTCTGAGTCCACTGCCAGCACGCTCTGTCTTCCTTGCTGACTCCCACTAGAAGATATTCTCTATTTGGATATACCTTTCCAATTTATAATTAGACATAATTTAAAAGTTCTCCAGGAATGGATAAATTTCCAAACAGAAATTAGTCACCTGCCTAGGATTTATGGCAACAAGCACCATCTGAATATATTAGTGACTTCCATGTGATTTCAGTTACATGTGGAATCTAAAAAAATAAAGCAAATGAATAAGCAAACAAAGCAGACTCATAAACCCAGAGAACAGACTGGTGGTTGCCACAGGGATGGAGGTAGGATATAGGTGAGATAGACCAAGGGTAAAAAGAGGTGCAAACATCCGATTATACAATAAATAAGTCACAGGGATGAAATTACATCATAGAGAATATAGTCAATAATATTGTGATAACTTTGTGTGGTGACAGATGGGAACTTGTGAGCATTTTGTCATGTATATAGCTATCAAATCACTATGCTGTATACTTAAAACCAACATAATATTGTACATCAACTATATGTCAATTTAAAAGAAAGAATAGAGTACATCAGAATATTAAAAACAAAAGTAAAATAAAAGCATATTGCAATTAAAAAACCAAATATTTTGGTACATTGTTGTAAATAAAATATAGCATTGTCTAGGTACTGAATAGATAGTACAATGAAATAGGTGTAAGAATATGGGTATTTATTATAACAAAAAGATGTCATTTCAACTTAAGAGAAAACACTGATTATATATAATACATGATGATAAAATAACTGATTAGTTCAAGAAATTTCAGTTGGATCTTTCCCTTCTTACCGCTAAAATATAGATGCATCAAATAAGTAAATATAAAAAACAAGGCCACAAATGTACTGGATAAAAGCAGAGATGAATATTTTTACAATCCTGGAATGAGGAAAGTTTTCTTTCACCCCAAGTTTATACTAAGACCACATATAATTTTATATTTCATATAGCAAAAAACCACAAATAACATTTAAAGAGTGATAATAAACTGGGAAAAGTTATTTGGAAACTATATAACAGACCAAAAGTTATTATCTTTAGTATACAAGAGCTCCTTGGAATCAATAAAAGGAAACAAATAACCCAATAAAAAGGGGAAAGGATACATATGTATAGGCTTTTTACAGATGAAGAAGTACCAAATATATGAAAGTATGCTCAACCCTTAATAATAAATATTATTACACAAATAACAATAATTAAAGTGTGTGTGTCTCTGTGTGCTTACCTATCAAATACACAGAATAAAGAGACAGAAAACAGCATTGGTGGCATTCAGGGAAATAAATGGGTGTTCCTGTGCACTGGTAGTTGAAATGTTAATTGGCATAACTTCTGGAGGGAAGTTTATATATATACACCCACATTTAAAAGATATACACTTACTCTTAGCCCAAGAACTGTAATTCAAACTATTTTTATTTTAATTGTGGTAAACTACATGTACTACAAAATTTACCATTTTAACCATTTTTAGGCATACAGTTCAGTGACATGAAGTACATTCACACTACTGTGCAACCATCACCACCGTCCATGTGCAGAACTTTTTCATCTTCCCCAACTGAAACTCTACACCCGATAAGCACTAACTCTCCATGCCCCCTGCCCCCAGTCCCTGACAACTATGTTCTACTTTCTGTCTCTAGGAATTTGACCACTCAAAGAAGCCATTTAAAGGAGAAAATTTTACAACAGCTATATATATATATATATATATATATATATATATATACACACGAAAGATGTATTCATTCAAAATGTATTTCCTGAGGCCCTACCATATGCTGTCTAACAGACACCATAGATGAGGTTACCTGTCTCATGCACAATGGCAATCGGGAGCAGGGAGACAGGCACAGCAGCAGTAAAGCATTAAGTTGCCATAAGTACTATGGAGAAAAGAAACATTAATGTCATCGTGATTTTGTATCACTATCCAAAATTTAGATAGGGCAGTAAGAAAAAGGTGTCCCAAGCACTGTTTATAGTAGCCAACAAATTAGAAACATCTAAACGCCTAAGCAACATCCCCACTAAAGTGCAGAGTCCATCTGGCTGGAGGTCAGCACATGACAGTTCATTGCAGGAGGTAAAAGCCTTTCTCAGAGCTAACTTCATTAATCCAGGGCATTTTGGAGTACAGAGTAATTTAGTGGGGTACATGTCAATGCTGCTTTATCCTGAGAAAGAATGTGTAGATGGCAGTTTCAAGTGTTGGATGCCCAACTCTTCCTAAAACTGTAAAACAGCAGAGCAACCAAGAGGTTGATCTGTATCTTTGTGTGGTTTTACTTTTGTCCTGGCAGGATAAGCAACACTAGAAAAAAATTACAGTGCGTGCACGGGAAACACTCTTCCCTCTTTCTTTACTGACATTTTGGAGAGCAGGCGTAAGAGGCAGTACTGTTGGTCGTGATAAAGCTGAAATATATGGAACAATTTAAATACATCAAGTGCCTGGCCTAACCTTAGCCTAGGCAGGAAATTCAAGGGTAATATGACACTTTGCTGTTAAGTAATGCCATTGGAATAAAAGCATGTTTGGGATGACTTTTGGCTTTAACTTGGAATTTCTGTTTCATTTGCTTCCAGAAAGAACATTTTTCCCACCCCTGAAGTTCTTGACTTGTATTTCAAAAGTTTTCATAACTGCGCTAAGTACAATGTATACAAACCGGCCTTGAAAGAAAGCTGTACGTCATAGAATATGCTGAAAACCAAATTCAGGATCTCAGTGTTAACTGGGAGTCCACAGCAGCTTCGTGTAATGTAAAGAGCAAGTCACAGGTTAGAGACCCCACTCCACTGCTTCTTAGCTGTGCGAGCTCCGGAGGCTTGTTGGCCCCCCCATTCTCTAAAAGAGGAATGACAATAATACCTGCTCAGAGGGGTTTTGTGAGAATAAAATGAAGAACGTGAAAGGTAAAGCGCTAGCACACAAAATGGCTTTTCCCTTATTCCCTGGGCTTCAAAACTGAGTCCGATATTACTGACACACTAGAAAAAGAGTAAAATAAAAAACTGAAATGTATTTTTGTCTGAATAACTTGGACATAGTCTGACTGATTTCCCTTGTTGATTTTAAGTCATATACTCCTCAGTCCTGCCTCTTCAACGGAGTTTCAGGACCAACTGAAGCACCATCTTCAGTTTCAGAGGGCCTTAGACTACAGGAGCCTCTCTAGACAATTGGGATAGCAGGGGGCACTCAGACCCATGGGACAAATTGCTAGAAAATCCGCAGATGCTTAGCTGGGGGAAGATGATGGGGGACCTGAAAGCTGTCTCCAAATATTTTAAGGGTAATATCATGTGGAAGAGAAATTAATTTATTTTGCATGGCTCCCTAAGTGGAGACAAAGCTCCATATTACAGATGAGAAAACTATATTTAAAAAATAAGATCATAGGGAAGGATGCTTCTGAGGACGAAAGTTCCACACAGATTCTATCAGAGAATAGAATCTCCCTGGGAGTGTATGGGGAATTAGGCATCAGAAAAGGACTGGATGAGATGTTCTCCAGGCTTGTTTTTCAGGTCAAAGAGGCTGCAATTCAGGTAGCTACATAAATGCAACATTTTGCTGCAGGAATTTAAGTAAGAACAGCCACAACGAGGTGTAAGGCACGCACAGGAGCACACGGATTATGTTTACGTGTGAACTCTAACCTTCTGTAACAAAAGAATGTCATGCCACATTGGAAACAGGGCCTTTAACTGCTAGAAATGAAAATGTTCGTACTTTAGATCAGGGGATCATATTTTATAGATTCATGTAGACACGGGCCAAATGAAACTAACCAAGATCGTAGTCATTAAGTTACACTTTAATTTTATCTCCCCCTCCCCCCGTGATTTTGACATGTGATTAAAAATGAACCTGGACCTTTGACCTACCAGTTTTGTTTTTTTTTCTTATTCACCTGCAAACCTCTGCTGATTATTTCATAGATTGGTCAACTTAGTCAACTGCTTTTAACGGCTAAACATTAAAGCCATTTAGAGAATAAACAGGAAGCTAGTGTTTAGGTGGGAGTTCCTAGGAATTTTATACTACTGACCACAGAGGCCAGAAGAGAAAGGAAATGGGAAAAACAGTATAAATACCTGGGTGACTAATGACTGTGCAGCTTAGCTGACTTTTCTGAACGTTTAACGGGAAGCCTCTTCCAGGGAAAACACCCTGAACATTTCTCAGGAGCCCGCGTGGCACTGAAGGGCCCGATAGGAGTGTTTACTGCACGAGCTTGGTCGGTTTTGTTCACTACCTACGGGACAGAAAGATTTTCTGCCAATTTCTCCAAGCGATGGGCTCTATTTGCATGCGTGGTGCAGACATTTTGCCGAGCACCAGGGTTCCCAGGCCCCCGATTGTAAAGGATTGTAAGGCCACCCCTTTCCTCGTTCACATGATGGCGCCTAAGAGGATTTAGAATCAGGCGGGCACATTTGCACGGCCTTGTTGTGAAGAGGCAGCTGGAGCGCGGTCGGCCGGCCTGGCGCAGCCACCGCGGGCCCAGGGGACTGCTTTGTGCGCCGAGGGGCCGCCGCGGGGGCGCCTTTGTACGCGACGCAGGCCTTTCTCTCCTGCCCCCAGTCTCCGCCGGGCCTCCGCCGCCGCCCCCTACGCAGACTTTTCACTCCAGCCGCCGGATCCCCCTGCGGCCGCATTCCCAATGCAGAGGAGCGTGCGGGGCTTGGGGCTGGCCATCTGCACGCGGAGATTGACAGCAGCCCGAAAGGTCAGTGCCTCAGCGATTTCTGCCTGAACAGCAGGCCACCCAGGCCTCCCCGGCAACAGGGACATCTGCTCCCCTTCATTTAGAACACTGGTTCTGATTTCACCCGAGCCCCTAGCTTAGCACGGTCCTTGGCTCCGGGGGAGGGGCCGAGCATAGGCACCGCCCGCCCGAGTCCCGGTCTCCGGCAGCAGCTGAGTGGGGAGGGGGCGGGGGGCGGTGCTGGTCCCTCACGTGACCCGGGTGTCGTAGGCGGGGGAGGGGGCGGCTCGCGGAGGGGGAGCGCCGGCCTTAGGGCGACTGCGATTTGTGGGCGTCCCGGGTGTGCAGAGGGACCGGCTTCTCGGGTTCGGGGAGGGGGCCTCTGGACCACCCTCTGTAGTGGAGGCTTGGGCGGCTCGTGGCCTCTCCTGGGGGCAGATGGAGTCTGGCCTGACCCACCTGACAGGGAAGAAGCAGCGGATGGGCAGGAAAGTTTGTTGGAACTAGAGCAAGAAATCCAGCTCTGCCCGTCCCCACGCGCGACTTTGGGCGGGCAGTTCTAAACAGGCCGTCCGTGGGCAAGACCCGAATGCTGCCTGGCCGGCTCATATCAGTACTCATCCTGCCTTTTGGGCAGAAGGGTGCAAGGTTGAAAGAACTGCATTTCTGTTGAGTTTTCTGCACTGGATCACAAGCTCCTTGAATGCAGACACTGCGCCTTACTCATCATTGTGTCTCCAGCTCGTAGCACAAATGTATGGAGACGAAATTCACGTGTGTGGTCGGGCGCGGGAAGCGGTCCTGCGTACGCTGAGTGTAGCTCTTCCCTCTCGTTTTTTGATATGACAGAAAACCGGACGTGGTGGGGAATGAACATGTGCATAGGGCTATTAGTTAATGAGTTTGTCCTCGCTTCCCCTTCTTCCCCCCTTTCCCTTTCACATTTGATTGAGTTCCTCCATGCCAGACACCAGGCGACAAACCAGGGATATGAGAAATGGAACTCAGCACTCAAGGTGTGGCCAACTTTATAAGGGGCGGTTTGTGCAAGTGAACAGCCAACCAGGACTCTGGTGATGGGTACTGCGGATGGCAGTAGGAAGGTCCCTAAGCCTAGCTTCCGGGTGAGAGGGGTGTCTCACGGGAGCCTGAAAGAGTGAGTGGCCGCTTAGCAGGAGAAGGGCCCTTTGTCCCATTGTGTGACACCCCGAAACCTGTTTACCTCCTGCTCATCCTTCAGGCCTCAAGTGAAATGCCACATCCCTGGTGGTTTGACACGATAAGGTCTTCCTGTTAAAGAGATCTGCAGCACCTCCCACTTCTCCTCTGTGATACCTGTGACCTGTGCACTGGGCCTGTACATTATCACTGTTCAACTGTAAGCTGCTTGAGACAGAAACTGGTCTTTCCATTCACAGGTTGTCTCCACACCCACCACAGTGCCTGTCCCACTGTGTCCCTAAATGTCTGGTGAACCGAGATCAATCATCAGCCTTTTCTTAAGTTAATGAGAAACCCATTCATCCATTTTCTCAGACTGCTCCACTCTGAGTATCACATGGGAACAGAACCCTTGGTTTAGAATACATTATTTTTAGACATCTTGCAGCTCTGTGACTTCAAAACTGTCTTCTGCAGAATCAGTGTGAGGTAGGTGCTCCTCAGAAAAAGATGCTGCCTGTAACAAGTTTGGGGAAGGCAGGTTGAGCCCTGAAAAACAGATTTCTGAGCTGCAGGATTTCTCTGAGCCTTTAATACGCTCATGCAGTGTCCTAACCCAGATTCTTGTTTTCCAGAAGCATCTAGTAACATTTAGCAGCTGGGGTATGGATGAAGCTAAATGGTAACTTTGCTGCTCCGTTTCCACCAGCTCCACCTAGGTCCTGGGAGGTGGAAGGGGCAGCTGCAGGGAGAGCAGGACCAGATGGATTTATCAGCATGCAAGGTGGGTCTCCTCTTGGTTTCTTTGTTACCCTGTGGACAAATTTGTTCCCTGTTTTTGAAAGTAAGGAAACAACGGAGGATGTAGATTAAAGAGGCATTGGAGGCATAGGGCTACCTGAATTGGAATCCAGCTCCACCACCTCTTAGCTGTGTGATTTTGGAGGCAGCCCTTAGCCTCTCTGTGCCACAGCCACTTTATTTATGAGTGGAAATAATAGTACCAACCTGATGGTGGTGTTAAGAGTTTAAAAGCTCTTGTATGTATTTAGAATTTTCATGTTGGATATACATTGTATTTCATGCTAGTAATTGATTAATTAAAATTAAATATTCAACCTCTAATCAGTTAATTTAACTAAGTCTTGTGTTAGTGGAGAAGATCACAGAGGACTATGGCCTGAGGGATGAGTTTTTCTCGGATGAGTTTTTCTCTGCTTGCTGCCTTCTGAGCTCAAGAGAAGCATTCTTGACCTTCACCATTGCTTTTCCAGTGAGAAGGATGCTAATTCTTTAACAGCATTTTCTGGGCTCTCTCACTAAGTAAATTTAAGCTTTGATTTCATTACATTTTATTCCCAAATAGAGGAGAGGAGCAGCTGTATATAAAGATTAAAAACTTTTGCTTACAGTCAGTTTTCCAGGACTGATTTAGTGAAAATTGAAAAGTTCCTCAGCAACGGGATTATGATCCAGGAGACCATAGTATTTTAAAGAATAGAGACCTACTTACAGTTAAAAAGTAACCAGGATTTTGCTTTGTTTGTTGTAGCCTCATTTGACTGTGAAAAAAATCAAGACAGATTCAAGAACAAATTTTCAGGGGCTATATGTTAGACCACAGTGTGAAAATTCACACTGTTTAAAATTACACTTGATCTGCCCAGCCTGAAAGAAATCTGCTTCTGGAAATTCAAAAGTACTCTAAAAATGAGTGTAGAAATGGTTTCTTACCCATATGTATAATATCAACAGTTTTACTTCTTTGAAAACTTATTTTCTCCAAAGGATATTAACTTGGGCAGTTTGCTAGGCTAGACATTTGGAGTAAATCTGTTCTCAGATATAATCTCCAATGCATTCATGAAAGTTTCATACTTTGAAAGAGGAAGCAAAAGACATACTTAAAAACTGTTGGCTCTTTTCACAGATAGAATCTTGATGCCCAGAACAGTGTTTGTGGCCCAAGTATCCTGATATCATTTAACTCTTGCAGGGGGTCAGTCCTTAGGGATCAGCAGTTTGCTAGAGATCAAAAGATTCTAAGAAGATGCTTTAAAAAAATCCATTTTTAGAGCTGGAGTGTGTACCAGGCACCTCTTAGGTGCCACTACCTTTAGCTAATAGGTATTAGCTAATTGTCAGATCACAATGTTGTACACCTGAAACCAATATAATATTGTATTTCAACTATAGTTCAATTAAAAAGGAAATACACTACCTGTACCTAATTCCAGATGCTGATGCAATCTCTAAGCAGCTTCTTGTAGGTGCATCCTAACAGGACTTGCCTCATGCCCCTGCCTCACGCCCCTGCTTGAGCTTCCACAGCCTGCCCTGGGCCACTCTCTGAAATGCACTGGACTTAGTTTGGGGGCACACCTGTGACTCATGAAACATAAGTGCTAATGGATAAATGCTTTCCTTTCCTCCCCCTATGAGCAGTCCTTATGTCTTTCACACACATCCTCAGGCAGCCCAAAAGGAGCCAGCAACCATTCACTAGGAGCTGTGGCTAACCTCTTATTTCACCCTTGTATTTGTTTTCCATCCTTCTTGCCCCTTACTCATCAGATTACACTCCCCAATAAAGTGTTTGTGCTCAAGCCCTTGTCCCAGGATCTATCATGGGAGACCCAGGCTAAGTCCAAATCATTTGAACATTTCCATTTTAATTGAGCTATAGTTGAAATACAGTATTATATTGGTTTCAGGTGTACAACATTGTGATCTGATAATTATATACTTCATCAAATGCTCACCATGAAAAGTGTAGCTACCATCTGTCACCATACAAAAATATTACAGTATTCTTGACTATATTTCCTATGCTGTTCTTTTCAGGCCCAAGACTTGATTTATTTTATAATTGATACATTTTGACAATATTTTTTACCAAATGGATGTATAGTATCTCAGCTGTCTTCACACCTTCTCATCTCACCCCTCTTTACACTGTGAGTCTCCATTCAGCTATTACGTGTATGAAACAGTCGATGTACCTTCCTCTCTCCTTGCTTTGGATAAGGTGAGTCTTCATGAAAATGGTTAGTCATGTCTGCCTTTGCTTCAGCGACAGCAGGACCCAGAATGAAGTTTGTAGTCCGCATCTGGCAACTGATCAGCTACTTTAGCCCTGTGCTTTTGTCTACTAACTTTAACCTGGCTCTGTTTAATTTTTCCAGTCAGTATTTTTAACTTCCTCCTAAATGTTTTATTCACTCATTTTATCTTGCTCTATTTATGGATTTGGGAGTATAAATAAGCAAAGATCAGTGTGAGTATGCCTTAAAAAAATTCATATTTCCCAAATGTCTCAAAGTCACATGTAATATTTTTACCAAGTGACAAAGCTGTTTAAAATGACAAGAACATCATGGTCTTTAAATATGGCAGTGGAAAGTTTTATGGTCCTCATTTGGAGAACATTTACTGAATTTGTTTAATCACTAATAAGCCTCGGAATTCATATCGGCCTCCTTCCGGGGACCGGCCACATTGGTAAAGTTTTTATGGATGCAGTGGCCGGGGGCATGTGAGGACATCACATCCAAAGTATGAAATGATTTTTTTCAACTTACACTTCCAACCACTAAGATGGAAGCACAAAGCCTGATAAGTGCATATGAGCTCTGGAAGCAACCTATTCCATGCCTGGAATACTGCTTTCACCAAAACTTTTAAATGTTAGCAGTGCTGAGGGAGGATCAGAACAAGGAAGGGCTCTGCATTAGGTCTAGGTTGCTGTGCTAGCAGCCCTACCACTTGTGCCACGTGCACCAATAGGCCTTCTAGTATTACAGGTGTCAGTGGTGGGAAGAGACTCCATGCGGAGTTTTTGGCAAACCCCAATGGGAAAATCACAATGCGGATACCCAGGGGTTGGGAGCAAGGCTATGCCATCTGCAGCAGAGAACTCCCCCACTTTTTAGTCATAGCTGTGGCATGCTGTGGGGACCTGGTAGAGACAGAGCACCAAACCATGGGACACCAACTGATCATGTGGCCAAAGCAGTGGGTCATGACTAGGCTCTGTCAGAACTGCCATGTTGCATCACAGGAGAGGTAAGGAACAATCCATTGTGAGACTGCACTGGTTGCTCTGGAATTAAATACAGGCAGGAGCAGAGGACACACCTAAGCTGCACAGGAGCCCCATGCCCCCCTCTTTTACTTCATCAGCACCCCCCCATCAGCTCACACCTGTGACCACATGGGGGAACCTTTATGATCAGCCAATTGAAGAAGGAGTCCAAGTTTGCATCATGGGCCGGCTCTGTAGGTGGGAGCAAGCTGAAAATGGGTGGTGACTGCCCCACAGTCACCTTGAAAAGTGGCCTTGAAAGACAGCGATGAGGGAAAGCATCAGGTGGTGTCCCCAGCCATCCACTTTGTGTGGAAAGAGAAGTGGCCCAGAGGCAGACCCATGGGTAACAGCAGATGGCTTGACCAAATGGACAGGTCCCTGAAGGAGAAAAACTGACACAATAAGGAGGTCCACATAGACAAGTTTGTGGACCTGTGAGAGGTGCACAGTGTGAATATCTTGTTGTCACACAAGAGGGAGGACCAAGCATGCAGGAGATAAAATGACTAATCAACTGATGGCAGCCAGAGGCACATGAATAGAAGAGTCATGGTGGCAGGGATGGAGGCTATGCACAGGCCCACTAGCCTGCGCTCCCACTTGCCAAAGCTTTTCTAGCTACTGCTCTGCCAAGTGGCTAACATTCTAGCAGCAGAGAGTGATACTGAGTCCCTAGTACAGGGCCATCCCTCAGGGGGCCCAACCAGACACTGTAGCAAACTGGCTGCACTGGACGTCTTCCACCCTGGAAGAGGCAGTAATTCATCTGAACAGGAATTAACACATATTTTGGATATGGGTTTACATTTCCAGTTCCTTAGAGTCTCAGCTAGCATCACTATCCCAGGCTTGCACAGTGGTAAGCCCACTGTCATGGGATCCCACACAACATCAGATCAGACCAAGGAACACACTTTTCAGCAAGGGAGTTGTTGGAATGGGCACAGGGCCATGGACTCCACTGGGTCTTTCTCATGCCCTACCATCTAGAAGCTGCCAGCCAGCCAGAGCATAGCATAGACAGACCCATTGAAAGCTTGCATGATATGCTAGCTCAAGGGTGATAGCTTGTGAGGCTGGGGTACCATTCTCCAGGAGGCGGAGCAGGCCTTAATCAAAGACCTGTATGTGGCATTGTGTTCACAATGTAGGACACGCGAGTCCAGGCACAACAGAGTAGATGCAGGAATGGTCCTGCTGATCATCATACCCACTGACCTACTGGAAGACTTTGGGCTTCCCATCCTCACAACACTGAGCTCTGTGGGTTCTGAGGTCCTGGTTCCTAAAGGTGGAAAGCTTCTGAAAGGGGACACAGCAACTGCCCCGTCGAACTGTAACTGTGGCTGATCCATGGGCACTTGTAGCTCCTTGTGCCAAGGGGCCATAGGCCAGAAGAGGAGTCCCCTGTCTTGGAAGGGATCATTGAACCTGATCATCAGGAAGAAGAGAGGCATCCTGTTATATCCAAGGAGGGCAGGAACAATGTAGAACCTAGGGGATCTACTTCGGTACCTCTTGGTACTCCCTTCTCCAACTCTGAAAGAAGACATACCACAGCCTGAGAAGGGCATAGTGGCCAGGGTCTCAATGCAACAGGGATGAGGGTCTGGTCTCCTCACCAGGAAAGGCACCAGATTGGCAGAGGTCCTTGTTGAAAGTGAGAAAAATCTGCACTAGATAACAGAGGAGGGAAAAGATGAGTAAAGCTGTCAGCCTGAAATGAGCAGTATCTATTATTTGTCCCACTGACCTTCTTTTCTAAGTCCTTACTGGGAACAAAAGCTCACCGGTATCTTGGAGGAGCTTTTCCCAGAACCTATAAGCAAAAGAAGAGCCAAATGCTGCAAGGGGTGGACTGTAGTGGATGCTTTCATGCACTGTCCAGATTCCTATTCAGGAAGATTCCTGGTCAGGAGTGAAGGTCTTATTCCCCAGCTGCTGGGAGTGCCTCAGAAGTTGGCCCTCAGCTGTTAGTTTGTGGGTTTGCCTCATCTAAAGAAAACTGCCTGGTGATCAGAAAGTCACACCTCCTTCCAAGGACAACCTGTATTGAGTAACCCTCTTGCACCAACTTGGGACACTTCTGAAAGGCCACCCCAGGTCCAGAACTCCACGTGGGGCAGCTGATGATTTCCCTGAGACTGCTTCACATCTCACCTTCTTCCTCTGTCTACTCCTGTCCTGCTTTTCCCCTCTTCCTTCACAGGAAGTGATCCCAAGAGCACTCCCTAATAAACTGTTTCCCTGGGAACATGACCCATAACAGCCAGTAAAACTTGGGTTATTACCAGATGAGATAATTCATATTCATAGGCCAGTGAGACCTGTGAATGAAAAAACTCTGCTTATAAAAAGGTTATTTCTTATTAATACCCAACTGTAATTATGAGCCTCTTACTAGTTGCCAATAGATTTTGATCAAATACATATATATGAGCAAAGTGAACTCTTTTTGAGAACTTTTGAATACATTCAATCTGGGCACATCTCACTGCAAATGCCAGTTTTCCAACCCTGATTTCAGTTCTCAGTTTGGATTTTAGTCATTTCATAAAAAAGAGTGTATTTACACAGAGAGCTAAGTAGATGCAATCATTTCATCAAAGAGACTGTATTTCCACAGAGCTAAGTGGATGCTGACATTCCTCAGAATTTTGATACGTGGTCAGAAACTAGAGGAGAACTTGTGGATTCATAAACTCATTCCTAGGATCCTAAGGTTTTGTGCCTTCTTGGCATGCATGGCTTGTTTTTCAGCCCAGTCAATTCTTAAAACTGAACCAACCAGATAAAGCAAATGTTTAGTAATTCAGATGGATGCTGGGGTTCACATTCCATGCAGAAATTAAAACATTTGATTCATTTTTATCAAACATTATTAATCTTTTCTTAAATTATGACATTATCTTCACCCAATACCAGCTCTATAAATTCTGTGGAGGTTTGGGGAGCTCAGAACAGATCAAGAAAATGGCATTAGTATGTCCCCAGCCGCCATCTCTTTGTGTGAGTGTTCACTTACTTCTGAGTTCCTGGACAAATCAGCAAAGCAGTTTTTCTTCCTTGCCACTTCCAGTTTAGGACATAGGAGACTTTGGGAAAAGAACAAGGTGGTTTCTCCAAGTTGCACAACAAAAAATTATTGGTCTAAGGAAGTAGTTTAGAAAGCCTCTTCAACAATTTAGCACTCTACACAAACAGAGTAAGTCTCTATGCTCCACTGCAAATTCTTCTGTACAGACTATATGCTGAGCCTATATCCCCTCAACTATATATTATCATTGAGGTGACAAGTATAGAGAAAATGCACACATGATCATTTGCTGACACGAATCGTGTAACAAGCCTAAATGGCCGTATTCACAGGCAAATGCTTCTGACAAAGATACCATGGAAGATGAGCATCCACACTTTGTCTTTTGACGTAAGAAATTGAGAACTTCTTTCCCTTTTCATATGATCCTTCTGAGGCATATGAACTAGACTTTCCACTTGATATCAAACTCCTCAGATCTTTTGTTAAAAGGGGCATATAGGCTATTCATCATGCGATGGTGTCATGTCACATGGTCCCAGTGGACCACACCTGACCCTTTTCCCTCCCAGCTCCCCCTAGCTCTGCCTTTCATGGTTTGGATGATCCTATCAGCTCAAAACATCTCTGGTTAAAAGGAAGGTAAGAACCAACCCCCTGAGCTCCTCAGCTTTGAAGGGAGGGCACAATAGCTCTATGCTCCCATCATAAGATGGCTGCAGAGTCTGGGAAGAAGGGGTGGATGTGGAATGGAGAGGTGAGGAGAACCAAGCAGTTAGGTGAATGTTTTAGGCCAGGTTCTGTCAGGTTGAGTCAGAGCTCATCCCTTCTAGGCCATGTGCTCTCTCAATCAGAGGAGGCCCCTTCCTCACAGCACCTGCACAACTGACTTGGCCAGCACAGGGCCGGTGTCCAGGTGAAGAGCTCTCGAGCCAGCAAAGGGCAGGTGTCTAGGCAAACAGCTTCCAAGCCTCGCTCTCCCGTTTGCCTCATCAATATGCATTTTGATATCAAAATACTTGCAACAGTACTTTTCCTCTTCCTCTCAAAACCGTTTGCATTTCACCCAACACTTCTCCACGGAAAGGCTGCCTGCTATTCGCAGGAAACTTCTCTGCTTTTGGTGGCCTTGTTACTCTCAGCTGTGATCAGCCACCTGCTGGGCCATTAGTACCCTGGGCTTCTCCCAGCATGCCAGCTTTAGCTCCTCATATGGTCACACATGGAGTAAGGCTGCAGCCCCCAGTTGGTCTCCAACTTGAAGTGAATGCTCCCCACCCTGAGATCCAAATGACTCCTCCTCAGTTTCTTTATGTCTGTTCTGCACAAGAATCTAGAGCAGCTCCCGGATGCCCTGGCGGCGGGTGAGCGCCCTCTAATCAGAGACAAGGCGTTTCTTTCTCACCACAGGTTCCTTGGCTGTTGGAAGAGTGCTGGCCCAGGGGTGCCCCTCAGTGACTCTTTGTTGCCTCCGGTCCAGCCAGCCCTCACGGGCAGTCCCTGCGCAGGGCCCTGAGCAGGCAATAGGACACAAAGATTGCACTGCAGGAGATCAGGGTTGGGATGCAGACAAAGAGCAGAGACTAATGTTTAAGCAGATCATTTGGTTCGACATTTTTAAACGCTATGAGACAAGAGATGGAGATCAGGCAAAGTGATCCGGAGATGACATCTGTGGAAGCCCTGAGGACAGTAGCATCCATTTGCACTCCTTGAGCCAACAGTGGGGCCACCGGCCATCTGCTCCCCTTCCTGCCCTTATCTGTTTAATCTAAGTTCTTCTTCCTCCCCAGCCAGCCAGCTCTTCTGTTTGGAGGAAGCGAATCTGCTTTCTGTAACCCCCAGGACTGGCCGGATACTGACTGGCCATCTTTGTCCATTCTTGCCTTTCTCTGTGAATATATGTTCATTCTGTCCCCCAAAACTTGCTCAAATCCAAGGGATCTCGGCAGCCTTCCCTAATGAATTCTCTTCTAATCCCTTTATTTCCCTCCTACTCAGATTTATGCTCTTAACTTGTACAATCTGACTCTAAGGATGCAGATAAATCACACTGGCCCTGGGCATGATCTGGACTTCTATAGATAAAAGTTATTCAAGGAAAGTGTCAGGATTCTCCAGATGCACCTTTATAAACACAGGAAATGTAATGGTATAGCATTGCTTTTCGATGTGGAAATCAACACAGTAGATCCTGTCCACCTCCTTTTCCTAGGAACTCCTGGTGTCTGCATTTCAAAACATAGTTCTCTACGTAAATTTGACACTGTTTATAGATATGAATATCTGGGGGGAAATCTGAAGGGGAAGTGTATTAAAATACGCTGCATAACCACTATCAATTTTTATATTTGACTCCCAACTGAGTAATAGTCTCTTTAGGAATTTATACACCTTTGTATTCTTATAGAATAGATAAGGAAACAAAATAATAACAGTAACTTTATAATTGTGCCTACAGCTTGACAGTTCACATCTAACGTAAATGTCACCCACATGGAGAAACTGCCCTGAAGCTACAGGAGAATTCCTGTTGTTTTTCTTTCTGCTCCCAACATACCTCATCATCATACCTCTAGGGCAGCACTTCCTGTAAAATTCTGCAATTTATGTTACACACCTGATTCCTTAGCATATAAATGTCTTCAAGGTCGGCAACTGTGGCTCTTTGATTTCACAGTATGCTTCTATGGTCTGGCTCATGACAGAGCTCAGTATACTTTACAAATACCTAATAGGTAAATAAGTGAATGAATGTGGTATTTCTGTATTAAGTATTTGATAAAAGCTTGCTATATGATTCATCAGTTATAATAAAATAAAGAAAAATACAAGCAGATAAGTCTTGCTAGTAACTGTGGAAAACTACCCGTGGGAGAAAGTTTGGAGTTGTAGATAAGTCTCTAAATTTTCCTATGAATTTTTTTATCCCTTTTATAGATAATGAGGAGTTCATTATATTAGTTGGGACAGCACCTCTGCAGGGGTGTGAGGTCGATTTAACTAAGTCCTGTGGTTCCCTAAGAGTTAGAAAAGAAAAAGCATTCCAAGAGTTTAAAAACTTATACAACAAATAGTTACAATGTAAATTATGGGGTATTAGATGCTTCTCTGAGTATTTTCTCCTTCATGCTTAAATGTTAATCTCTAAGTTATGTGCTGTAATAACAGATCCAACTGAAAAAGTGTTTCTGGCACTAATGTGTAAAATATGTACATGCAATTTGAAGACTGAAAAACGGCACATTCTTTGGTGGGTATAAAGAATGGTATCAAAGTTACTGCTACTCTAGGGAAACAGAACGTGATTATCTACAAGGTTAGCTGATTTTAAATACTGATTGCCAAACTGTTCAATAAAATATGAATACTTATCATAGCAATCGTATCACATGTTACATATCCTATATTCCCAGGGTAACATGCCCCTTCTTAAAGAAACATACTCTAACTAGGTAATGTCAAACATAAAGTGAGTGGAAATTGAGACTGAAGTTTTTCTTTCCTATTGGCTGCTCAATTGGACTTTAACCTCTAAGAAAAGACTTAAAGTATAAACAACAGTTGGTATCCATGGTAACATGCATAAGAAGGTAGTTATTTTTTCTTTACATTTTTAAATTTCAGAGTTTAATAGCATATTATATGCATTGCTTTAGGCCCACAATTCCTCCAGTTGGTCATTAAGTATTAGGAAATGCCCTCTCTGCCAGTCCTTATAGCTTAAATAAAATGCCACTTACAAGTCTCATGAACAAAAGAGCTACAGTGTCAGGGTGAGCGCAGGTTGACTATTGTGATTTGGCCTAGAAGCAAGTACCCCAGACCATGTAGCCCAGAAGCCAGGCTTATGACCTGATATTGCATTCACAAGGACACCTTTTCAGTTACTGTTAATTAGACTCAAGAGATCACTCTGTCAAGGTGAACACACCAGAAAAACAGTGCCAAACCCATGTTCTCATACCGTCAACTGGCTGCTGTAGGAATGCTGCAGGGACAAAGAGTTCTGGATAAATGCAATATGTGTTAATCCCATCTTATTGTGGAGCACCACTCCCCAATGTACCAATTTAGAAGTTCAAGTTTTCTATTTGCTTTAAGAAAGACTCATTCACAACAGATCAGATAATTGAGGTGTCGAGGGAGAATTCACTTAAAAATCTGATGCTCTTTCTACACATCACTATTAAAGCATTTTAGTAGTAATCTGGAAAGTTCTGTCCAAGTTGAAACCAAAACCCCTTTTTCTGGCTACAGAGACTCCCTTTCCTCAGCCCCTGGATACCTGGATGTCTTACACTAGACAGGTGCCTGCCTCACGACTTGGGCTTGGCTGCAGAGATAGCCTTCATAAACCCAACTCCAGATGACTTGTGCAAACAGAGGGAAAAATACTTGCTGAAAACTGGAGCTAATCTAGGAAGCTATAAATTTAGATTGGATTTTTCTTCTAAGAGTTTATTTGTAAATCAGATTTTGGAACTGGAGCAAATATTTTCCCATAGGAACTTAGTAATAGATGTGGCTTTGCAAATTCAACCCCTAATGTAAATGAAATGTTACACATTAGCAAAAATATCCTTTACCAGTTGTATTTTTTGTCTTTTTCAGGTGCATTATGGATTAAATGGGCTTTGTGGGTTGATCTAGGACCTAGACCATCAAGTACAAAGGTTTCTTTGGGAAATCAGTCTCCTAAAAAAACTGGACTTGAGGAATCCTCCTGCTGCCAAAACCTTACTGAGAAGAGAAAATTCCCTCCAATGAATGGCTCTGGCGATGACACTCAGAGACGAGGAGGGGCAGGCTATGCTGTGTAAGTGACATTCATAAATTTGGTGTTTGTACTTTGGAAACTACCAGCACTTAATTTAGAAAGTATTACAGCTGTATTAGGCAGAAGGCGAACTCAACAGTGTTTAGACCAGGAAGTCAAAAAGGAAAACAAACAGTAAAGCAAAATATAGAACCAAGATCTGAACAGAGATAGTTGGCGGAAGTAAGCAGTTCATGGCAGGGTCATGAGCAAGACCCATGTTTCAGTGCCAAACAAGGCAATGAATATAAACATTTCTTTACTAGATTCAGTAAAGAAATGCAAGGGCAGCAAACCAAAGGACTGTGATGCTGATCACGCGAACTTTCTATTCTTTTGTCCTTTTTTTATGTAGACTCTGACAGTGAATATGTTCTCAACAGTCTAAGCTCTCATGAAGTCATGTATCCATCCCACTCTGCAGCCATGACCCACATTCTAGGTACTTCCTCCACCCCCCACCCCCCAAGAAGCTGTGAGCAGCCAAAGCTCTCTTTCTAGGTAATTTCCCAATTGTTTTTGCCCCCAAATGGCAAAGGAGTTCAAATATTTTTTCAGCCAGAATGAGGAGTGAGGTGAGATCAGGAAGAGGAGCAAAAGACAGAGCTGTGACCCATGAGAAAGACCAGGAATTAGTTTAAGAGATTGTCAGGGGATAAGGGCCCCTTTGGAAGAGAGAAAGTGCGCATACAACATGATTCCTGGGAAAAGGAATTAAAGCATAGGGCCAGGAGGAAGACAGGAATGCTGAGTGAGTTGCATGAAATGATGCTTGAAATCTCCCAGAAAAAAAAAGTTAGAAATGAAAAATGTATGTGATTAGTTTGTATTTTTATGGTACCTCGGAGGGAGCAGAAGATAAATTCCTAAGCAAGAACAGCAATTGTGGGGCTGACCAACGACTCCCCAGATTGCCAAAATTGGCAGTTTCTGCCCAGTTTACATAATACCTAAGGTTTGGGAAAGTCTCTAGTGCTCTGTAGTCTCCCCAGAAGTACTTGACTTTCTGTTCTGTTCACCAAGCACTTGGGCACCTTGGAGATCTTGACTTTACCGGCCCAACTCTAGCCGTGACCTCAGGGAACCACAATAGCTGGATTGGAGTACAAACCCCCTGTGTTTTGAAGGAGGGGAGAGGGATTCAAATGCTATGTCCTTTGTCATCATATGTATCCTATCATTTGGGGCAATTTGTCTCAATTGCCACCATTAGAACAAAATGGCAGAAGACAGATTTTTTTAAAGCTATTGAAAAATGTTTCCCAGGGTCAGTTAAGAAAAGGCCCACACTATAAAATATTATTTCCACTGCACTAAACTCAAAAGTGGCTGTCTGCAAAGAAGCTGTTGGAAGAGAAACGAAAGTGACAGTCTGATGGTTGGGATAGATTGAAAGCATTAGGTAAAATTACATCAATGGTAGGAGACTTTTCTCACTCCTCTGGACCTGGAATTTTGAGCATTTGTGGGACTGGATCCAGTCTCATTTTTCAGCACTTCATCTAGAGTCTTAGTGCTTTCAATATATTAATTTCAGAATAGTGTTTCTTGCTACTTAGCTCAAATAATCCCTTTTTGGGTGAACTAAGTGAAGGGGAATAAGAAAGTCAATTTAAAAAAGAGTTATGTTCAATCTATTGAGATTGTTGGAAACCTAACCTCTGGGACGGCTGCCACTGTGGCCATTCCCTGGTGGCATAGTAACTCCTTAGCTCCATGATGTTTGGAAAGTGTGGTTTGGACAACACAGATCATAAAAATAAATCAGTCTTCCAAAGGTTCATCCCAAGAAGTTCACACTAAGGTGAACACAATACTGGTTGTCTATATCAGAAGGGCTCCATTTCCAAATAGGATTTGAGTTGGGAAAAGGGCTTGTATATGCTATCCTGGCAGTTATTTCATAAACTTAATTGTGTTTATTAATGTATATTATCAGAGTAAGTAACCTTTTACCATTTCACTGATTCGGGTACACTGGAGGAAGATCTTTCTGACTCCCTGACTGTCTGGATTATGAAATAATTTGGAGCACAATGATTGTTTAAAATAGTTTCACTTGACTGTTTGTTAGCCACAGTTTTGAGGGAGCTGCTTCAACAAAGTAATACAAGTGAGTTGTCTTAGCTTGTCCATCATTTGCATCTGTTCCACAATGTTACCTTAAATTGGACTGGGTTATATTCCCTTTCCTTCTGAGAATCACAGATCATCAAGAGGTGGAAAGGGAAGGAGAGATCATATAGCCCAAAGGCTGACAAACTTTTCTGTAAAGGGCAAGATCGTAAATATTTCAGACTTGGCAGGCCATATGGTCTCTGTCATAACTACTCAACTCTAGATGGCATGAAAACAGTCATAGATGATATAAAAACTAATGAGTGTGGCTGTATCCCAACAAAACTTTATTTACAAAAACAGGCAACAGGCAGGATTTGGCTGATGGAACCTAGTTTGTCAACCCCTGACCTAGTCCCATTTCCTCACTCTGCAGATAAGGAAAAGGAAATCTAGAAGACTGGGAATTTCCCAGAGTTGTTAGAAGGTTCATAGCAAAGCCAGATTCCGAACCTACAAATTATATGTAGAATCTAGCTTTATTTCCACCATACCACATCAGTTCTGACTCATTTTGTGAAGCTTCTACCCTGTAGATGACATGGATTTGAGTCAGAAAGTAGTATTTCAAGAAATTATGCACCAGTAAAGTTCAATTATTTAATAAAAAGCACTTTGAAGAAGAGATTTTGTAGGAGACTGTCACTAATTAGTGGCATTACTCTGGGTGCCATTGTTATGTTTAAAGATGGCATTAAGGGAGTTAAAAATGGAAAGATTGGTATTATGTCACAGGGTCTCATTTTAACATGGTTTTTCGCTAGAGTTGATTTGAATAAAGCTAGCAAACTAGGGTTTCCAATTCACCAAAGAACAGTCAGCCTCTACTGCAGAAGTTCTTAATATGGAATGAAAAGGGTCTGTGAATCCCTAAATTCATGCAGAAGTTTCTGGGCTTGTGCTGTTTTCTCAGGACAGTAGGTACAGCTTTCTTCACATCTCCAAGTGAATTTGTGACCCTGAATTATAGGATTCTTAAGGTGAGAAATTCCTGCCCAGCCAGGATGCCGGAACTGGCCACCAGAAGGGGGCATAAACAAGCTCCAACCAGTCACATCCCTGTCCTCACACATGCCCTCAGTGGCCGGCTCATGAAAGGGTTTTTAGCTAGCCACCAGAAAATCCAGAGGGGAAGGAAAAGTAGTCCTGATTTTGTCAGCACAGATGAGTACCCAGCAGCGTCAGAGGGCCCCGCGCAGTGAGGTTCCAAGTCAGGGGCAGTGTCATTGCAGATTCATAGCAAGACCTCAGTCAGTGACTGGGGACAGGGAAGGCCAAGGATTGGTACATAAATTCAGCTCCCAGAAGCTAGTAAATAGGCTTGACTTCCAGCAACATAGTGGACCGAGTTGACTCAGACATCTCTCCTGTTACTAACACAGAGAAGTCCTGGATGAAATAGAATGAAAAGAAAGCTTGTTGTTTTTCAACACAAGTTAAATTATAAAGAAAGAAATGCAAACTCTCACATGCCAGAAGCCAAGAGTGAACTCAAAGCATAATGGTCAGCTTCAGCTGAAGCCACAGTAGCTCAGGAGGCTAACAGCTAGACCCTTCATTCCTGAGCGTGGGTGAGAAAGTGGCCTTGGGTCTACTGATGGAAGGAGTCAGAGGAGAGGTTTAACCCTGCGGCTACAAGGGCTATTGGTTTATGAGAAGGGGTCCAGAAAAATCTATCCAATGGCTGGAATAGGTTTTAAGCTTTTTGTGTGGCCCAGGGCTCCAGGTAGGAAAAAATAAACTTAAAAGCCAATTTGTAAATAAAATTAAAAGCCAATCTTGCATTTGATGTTCAGTGAAGGTATCTGAATTTACAACATACCTGGATTGGGAATCTCTGGCTGAGGAGAAAATGGTTCAAACTGGAGTATGCTTGATGTCCACAGATGCCTTCACAGAACTAGGGCAGACAGCTGACAGCCCAGGCCCATGTGCTCCTGGGGAAAGATGCCATCTATGGAAGAGGAGCTTGTACAAGATTTCACATACACATGCACACATGGCACTAAACCATCATGGGAGAAACAGAAACCTGAGGATGATTGAACAATCTAGAAGAGACTCTAAAATAGACATTTAAAAAATATAAAATACAATGTAGAACCATTAGGAAGAATAAATGAAAGACAACAATAACAAGGGTTTGAAAAAGCACCATATAGACCTTATAGAAATGAGAATTATAATCATAGACCTGTGAAAGTTTCTACATAGCTGAGAAGAACTTTACTGAGCTGGAAGGCAGTGCTGGCCAGAATGCTAGGTACGCAGAAAGATACAGACACAGAAATCCAAGGTCACGAGGAACACACGGACAGCTTAGACTTCAAGGCAAAGGCATCAAGACAGCTCATGTCTCCTAGGTTCCCACCCTACTAGGCCTCGGGTTCCTGAGGTCAGAATTGTCAGGAGATAGTGGGCCTACACCTGGAAATCTCAGGCCTCGGGAACTCCTGGTGAGCAAAACTTGGAAAAAGGGGGCTATCTTCCTGATAGTCCTGACTTACCTGCCATCACCTCAGTCACCTGTCCTCCAAGGCTACCCTTCCTCCCTTGAGAGGAAGAGGGAAGTGTCCACCTTCCCTCTAATTTCTTATTAGGTCTGTGATCCTTCAACTGAGTATAGCCTTTACATGGCCTTAAGAGCTGTCAAGAATGGTTTTCTAAAAGTCATACTGAACAAGGTTTCCCTGAGCAAGGACCTGACCCCAGGAAGAGGAGCCATATCACCAGGCCTGTAGACCTCATCAGGAACCTCAGAGAAGGCAGTTTTCTCCCCCGAGCAGGATACTTAACAAAAGGATGGACAGTAGGATGCTCAATCTCAAGGTCACTGAGCAGCTTCCCTCTGTGGAATCCCCTTGGCCAACTGTTGGTCCCTCATCCATGACCTATTTCTGGCCTGGTCTTTGAAAACTGGCTGCTACTCCAGAGACCGAACATCTGATCCCTTCTAGTTTGGACCTCAGATAACTGAACCACATTCTCCTGCCCGCTTCTCCCAGGCCTGATGCCCCCTGCCCCCAGCCATTTTGGGAGATATTTTCACAGCCAAGTAAGACCTTTCCAGAAGGTGAATCTGCCCTTTGCTTCTGTTGCTAGGAATCAATTCCTTTTCTGAGAACCTTCCAACAGGTAGGAGAGCATTAGGGGAAACACCTTTGCTTCAGGGGTCCTGGAACAGCTTGATTTAGAAGCTGGAGATGAATTTTCCCAGGAGCTTCACCATGGAGAAGCCTGAGGAGCTGTGCTCAATAGCGCTTTGCCATCGTTTGGGCAGCACACATGAACGGCCAAAGAAAACACTGCTGCTAGCACTGTGACAATGGGGTGACCCCTCTGGGGACAGAGCCTCAGAGGGGCCCTGCCACCACTGGTTGTGAAAATGCCCTCTCCCTCCTTGGCCTGTTCAACATGCCCTGGTTCCAAAGCTGAATCAGCAAGGCAAGCCAATTCTGGGACAAAATGAGCACCTTTGTTATCTTAAATGACTTGTACCATCTCACTCCCTGTATGAAGCAAAATGCCTCTTAATAAAATCACCTTGGTTTCCATAAGTATGTAGTACATTATCACAGTGATGATTTTATTAGGCCACTGGAAGTTGTCCTCCAAGGGTATTAAAAGGTTGGCACCAAGGATGTCAATCTAATAGGGGAAAGCTGAATGACCACTTTTCTACCAGAAACTAAAAGCTTAGTTTGACTCTGGCTATCTGAACAGATCTTCATATTAAATGACATCTCAAGGCCAAATCTGTAGTCAAAATATTATTATCCCAAAATAAAATCCCAAGGGGACCCACTTAGATAGGCTACTTCTAGTAAAGTATTATGGGAATAAAACATTTTCAATTCAGTTTTTGCTCTTGGGTTAAAAGACACAAGCAGGAAGATGACCTATTTTGAGTTTGTCTCTCTGTTCCCCATAAAGCAGACCCCATATACTTTGGATCATCTTTAGCTTTGATGTGTACACATGATACTTTGTCTGGGACCTTTTGGTAGTGATATAGCCACAGCCCAGACCATTCGAAAGATGGGTGGAATGGAAGGAGTACAAATGCCCTCTCTGTTGAATGCCTTCTAGGGAAGCAGAGTAATGGCTGTAAGAAGAGCTGCCTGGGTCCAAGTCCCAGTTCTGCCATTAAATGGCTGTGTGACTTTGGGTGTGTCACTTAACCTTTCTGTGCCTTGGTCTTCTCACTGTATAAAGAAGATAATATGAGCCTATATTGTAGAATTGTTTTGAGGATCAGTGTATAATACCTGTACAGCACTTACCTTATACTAAGCTAATTATTAGCTAAGTGAACCTTCATTTCCAGAGGAAGAATATAATACCACACACCTAACAGAAGAATCCCACCTAAATTCCATATGCAGAGGAAATTCTTTTCTGGCTATGTGGCTGCTGAGGGAGATACAGACATTTCCAAGAATATTTGGGCATTCTTAACTGAAAGGACATATTTTTATTAAACAACAATGGGACATTGGTAGATTACAGATGTAGAGTATCGAGTGGGAACAGTCTGCACTGCCCTAAGTGCAGGCTCTCCCAGCAAATGAAGGGAGGATTAGTGCCTTGCTCAGAGTGGTATTGCAAAATAAAATAAAATAACCCATGAAAAGTGATCAGCACAGTGCTCTGCACAAGGTAATCACTCAACACATGTTAACCTTGGATGTACCTAAAACTCAGGCCAGGGGCCCTAGGCAATCCAGGAGGGTTGTGTGGTATGTGCTGGAGCCAGGACTCTGGGGCTCCATGGCCACTGCTTTCACAATATGCCTCTCTGCTCCTCTTCTTGGGATTCTGCGAACATGAGGGCCTCCTAGCCTGTTCGCAGGAGCTGACTGCATACAGCACAGGTTTTTTATAGCATGCTCCCCTCAGCCAGCAAGGTGGCTGGTACCCATCTGAGGGACACCTCCCTCCAGTGACTCAGTGATGCCATTCTCAGGGGGCTGGGGGGTGTTGATAAAGAGATCACTGACCAGAGAACTGCTCTACAATTCTACAGCGTGTTGGTCCTCCAAAGCCCCAGCCCCAAAGTCACCCTGCAACCAGGAAAAAAATAAAGTATTCTGTAAACTGCTTTTAAACACACCAATTATTGGGCCAGCCAATATTATGCAACAGAACCCTGTAACAGCTCACAGAGCAACCACTTGATAACACTGCTTATTCAGGTTTTAACTATTGAGTTTTTATTCTTGCTGCTAACTGATGGGATTCCTTAGCTCCTATCCATGACTGCAGATGGCTGCAGTGGCCTACCACCACAGTGTTTGTGGTCTAAGATTACTCAGAGACCTTGAGGAGCAACATGATCTAGCACCCTGGCTTTCTTATTTTCCTAAACAACAAAATAACCTTAAGGAGTAGAAGGCAGGGAGGTCCCTAAAATGTCTGTATTTAATCTACACTTGGATCTGGGAATACCAGGAATAAAATGCTGATAAGATAATGTTGTAGCTCTATCTGCAGATGGGTCAGCCTTTGAAGTGGCTGACTGGCATTGTGCTGTACTGTCTAATTAATAGAGGATTTTCCTATGCATTATCTCATATGATTCACCAAGCCCCTGTAGAGTCAGTAGGACATTTTATAGTTAAGGAGATTGAACCTCTGAGAGGTTGTAACTTGTGCAAGTTAATAGAGCTCAACAGATGTACTGACTATTGATCCTTTCGAACCAGATCCTGTCCCAGTGTCCTGCCAGCTCCACCCCACAGAGCCGCCCCATGCCCCACAAGTCTGTGCAGAGTGTAGCAAATGTAACTAACCCTGGGTCCAAGGAGCCCCCAGGAGCGATGCAGTGAGACCATGAAGATTATTAGAACAATTCAAACAGCTTGATAGGATTTAATTGTTTGGAAGGTATTCAACATGGTATTTCCAAACACTAATGGAGAATGCTGGAGACCGTTTTCCCAGATAATGATGCTACTTTAATTTTGGAGAGTTATTTCATGTTTACAAAACACAATTTTCTTCTATGATCCCAGACACAATCCGGAATTGGTGTGAAAGTTTGCATTTTTATTAAAGAAATAATGACTTACTGGAAATAAGAAACGATGATGGAGATGAACACAAAAAGGGAGACGGGCAGGTCCTGCCTCCATCCCTCTCCCCACTTACCTGCCACTTGCAGGCCAGGTATACCCAGCAGGCTGGATATCAAGCCCTGAGCCCATTTCCTCCTGCCCTTTAGGGCCCCAGCCACTTGACTTTGTTACTGAGCCAGCTTTCTGACCTCATAGGGATATGTCTTTTACTGCCTGGAAAGGTGTTTTACTGACTCAAACTGATGCCCATGGAGGCATCTGAAAGCAAGCTATGAGTGAGCCAAATTGTACAGGTGTAGCTGGTAGGAATGAGGGGCTGAGGAAAGCTTTGAAGCCTGGAGGGGTCTGCAGAAGGATGAAGTATGAAGCCCTCCCCCAACTGGATGGAGACAATCCCCAGGTGAAAGTTAACCTTTTTAATTTTGTTTTTAATCTGTAGCTAGAGGGGCTGTCCTGCCAGACCTTGGCAGTGTGCTCTTTTTGGGTGGATTTACCTGTAAATGCCACTCAGGCCTCCACATGGGAAGCAAGGCCTTGAGGAAGGATGGGAAGAGATTGAGCTGCAGCGGGGCCCCAGCCAGGGCAGAACAGCTGAGGCTGCCTGAGTGCAAGAGGAGGGTCGGCAGCCCAGGTTACAGTGCTCAGGGAGCCCGGGGCCCCGGGCCCACTCCCGCAGGAGCGGGCACCTTTCCTCTGGTGCATTAGAGAGCCTTCCCACAGTCTGTCCTCACACAGCCACCAGGGTGATCCTTTCGAACCAGATCCTGTCCCTAGCTGCCTCAAACTGGTCTACCCCTAGAGGGCTTACCTCCTGCCACTCCTCTTCATCCCGTTGATCCAGCCCATGGCCTCCCGCGTGCTTCCATCAAACTGGCTTGCTCCTGCTCAGGGCTCCTGCACTGGCTGTACCCACTGCAGGGGAATGCGCTTCCCCAGAAATTCAGAGGCCTGATGTCCATCCCCAAATCCTGAAAACTTGGATCAGATTTCCCTTTCCCCATGCAAACTGCCCAGCCTTCCTGTCTCCTTACCATGCAATTTACTCATGTATTATGTGTGTGGTCTGAGTTCTGTCCCTAAAATCTAAACTCCCCAGGGGCAGGGGTGTCTATCTCACTCATTGACATGTCTCCAGTGGCCACATAGTGCCTGGGGCCTGATTAGGGTTCAGTTAGCATTCGCTGGGTAAACAAAAACATCCAGGGGGCTGGGTGCAGAAGTGATGGTCCTCAGTTACAGACTGGGGCTGCTCCCTGGTGTCCTGTGTCCCTTTTGTGTGAGACAGGACCCTCTGGAAGCTGTAAGTGCCCACATCAGCATCCAGGGTTCTGGAAGAGGGGCTTGAAATGCTGAGCAGGAAGTCTTGGAGGCTCCAGGAGAGGCGGTGAACTCCAGCGTGGGATAGGGGCAGCCAGTCACTCTAACCCCTCCATTGCCTTCGCTAGGTGACCTCAAACCTTGCTGGCCCTGAACGGGATTGGCTCTAGCACTCAGCAGGATTGCTCCAGGGTAAGGTTTTCAGAGCTAGCTAGGAAAATATCAGGACCAGAGATGCTACCATAATTAGGAAGGATCAGTCCAAAATGAAAAAAATGGGGCTCCCTGTTAAAAATGTGTAAGAATTGCAAGATGGTGGCAGCAGGTCACTGAACCAAGTGCAGGGTCCTTCTGAGGACTGACCACTAATTGCATCTCACAGATCTCCCTGCCACAAAATTCCCCATGACAAATATAGATCACCTACTATGCCTGAGATGTGTAGCATGTTTCTCCCTAAGGAAAGAAGCCCTAGGGTGCAATGGGAGACAGTCCCAGAGAAAACCTAAAGCTACCAAGAATGGTGTCCTTGGAACTGTCCAAAGGCCCTGATGTCATACAGAAGGATGGGGGTGGGATGAGGAGGTAGCAGAATGAGGTAACATCAAAGGTGGCGTCTGGGGCCAGGCTGGGTTGATGTCCATGAGAAATGAGCAGGCAAGATTCTGGATCATTCTCCACCCAGAAAAGCGGTCTGTGATCAGCAAAAGCTATGCAAAGAGAAGACAATAAAGAGAACTCCAATTTGGAGGAAGAAAACCAAGGTTGAGTCATGGGTTGTGGCTCATTATGCTGGAAGCCTAAGGCCTTTCCAAATGAATTGGCTGAAAGGGGGCACGGCCTTACATTCCTGACACTTGGTGGGCATCCAGCAATACCAGATGCTGAGGTAGGTCCTATCACTTCATTTCAATGGCGCTTCCCAGTTTAAAAAGTGCTTCCATCTACATAGTGACTTCACTGGATTCTCTATGCTACCAGGTCAGCAAAGTATTGTTATCCTCAGACAGGTCGACAGGTTATGACCAGCCCAGGTTGACAGAGTTGGTAAGGCCACTGAGGGCACAAGAACTCAGCTCTGCTGGCTTTGAGTCCAGTGCTTTCTTCCTTTCTTCCATGATGCTTGTCTTGCCTGAGGGGGGATTTTCCCTGGCAAGTTCACTCTGGATTCTGGGAGACTGAATAACAACAAATAACAACAACCAACCCCCAAACTCTGGGGTAACAGGGTTTATACGAAGCCTTGTTCGCTTGGTGGCAGGTTGAGTGCTGGAATCATGTCTGCCTCCAGGTCCGTGGCTGTCTCTGCCTCCCGGCAGAGCACTGGGCAGAGCTCTTTGTAGAGTAACACCAACTATCAGGGCTCCTGGCCAGCGGGTATGGAAGCCGGTGCCTGTGCAGCATCAAGCACCTTAGAGCCAGGGGAGGCTCCTGGCTCTAGGAACTTCCAGTTTCCTACAATGCTCTTGTTACTGGATGCTACTGTCTTCCCAGAGTTCAGGGCCTGAGACAGACAGACAAATGCAGGCCAGGACATCTCAAGCAGATGGCAACACATTGACCACTTGCCTCCAGCATACCCATACCAATACTCTCCAGTGCAGTGGAAGGGATGGTGAGCTGCTTCGAGACGCAGAGCACTAGCCCTAACCTTGGGGAAAAGGTAGCTTTTCAGAGGTCTTGGCTGGTTCCCTCATACAAACATAATAGGAAATGCTTTTGGGGTCATCCAGTAAATGTGAACTACAGATAAGTACGAATTAATAAAAACGTAGTATCCTGAGTGTGTCTGTGTTTTGAAATGGTCCATTAGCCTCTTGTCAGAAAGACTCCTTCCTTCCAAGCATTGCTGGTTCCTGCACTAAAAGGTGTGCATACAATTCTCCAGATCTCATAATCACGCACAGCTAATGGCTTTGTGAACTGTTACCTGCAGATGCGCAGTGCCAGTGGGTTTGAGTTAGATACCTCAATCACTGGCATTTTCTCTAAAACTTCACAAGTGCAATTAGCCATATTAATGAAATAATCTTGTGTTTTTTTTTAGAACTGAAGCTGCATGTGAGTCACACAAAAAGAAAACGCATCTTCCAATCATTTCCACTGTAGAACAGGCACATGTTAAAAACAGCTGAATTTATTTTTCCCTCTTCAAATTCTGCAAAATTTACACCCGGGTTTACTTTCTATGCCAAGTTTCAGAGCTGAGCAAATTTTTATGGTCTACTTATAAACCCTAGAAAAACAAGGTTTATAGGAAATGTTGACACAACCTTAACTAAAGTGGTGCTAGCTGACACCTCGGTATTTTCAATTTGGGGATTTCTACTGGGAAAATATAAATGCTAATTCAGCAAAGGTAGCCAACTATAATAAAAATGTAGTCTTCCTGTTCACCTCATGAGCTTCTACTTCAAAAGGTGCTAGTGCAACATGGAGGTGAGTTCGAAAGAGAATGCCCAGTACATGGGGCACCTGCAAATAGCTCAGTCTCCTGGTAACTGTAAACTTTGCCTGGGAATGCATGACCTCACCATGAGTCATGGCTCCCACTGCAGTCCAGTCAGAGAGGTGGCGGAAGATTCTAGGTCTTTACACGAAACATGTCTGCTACCCTCTCACTGCACACCGCCAAACCTGCCCTTAATATAGACAAAAGTAGATTTATTTATGGACCGGTAAAGCAAATCTCTCAAACGCAGAGAAGCCAGAATGATGAAAGTTGGCATAAAGGCACATGATAGAAGATTGCTTTTCAGTGCAGGAGGCTCAGGCTGGGGCCAAAAGTGGTGCCAATAGAACCCAGGTATAAGGGCAAGCCGAACGTAAGGACAAAGAGCCAATGACAAGTCTGATTTCCCCATGCCCTTAAACAGCCCAGATGAGGAGCACATGTGTTCCATATTTAGGCTTTGATTTTTACTTTTTTTTCTTCTGGCACAGGAGGAGGTCAGGCCCACAGATAAAGACTGACACACACAAATGGCCCATAAGAGGGGGCAATGTGAATTAAGCTGAAGTAAATGTTTTAAAATCCTCAGCTAGATAGACTAAACACCACCAGCCTAGCAGACAGGAGACCCAGCTGTCTGTCCAGGCACTCCCACCAAGGAAACAGGACTCTGGGCCACCTGAAAAGCCTTCCTTGTGTCTCTGTTTTGTCATCTGTGAAATGGAGGAGGTGGTGATTAGGAAGTAGCGTCCCTGCAGTGTTTTGTGAGTTTTAAACTGCAGGATAAATGGGAATATCATGTTGCATTCACTGTATTTATACTTTGGGAAACTATGCTCAGAAAAGGGAAATATTTTCAATTGAGGGACAAATCCTTCAATATAGAGGAGGAAAAAACCCACCCTAGCATATTTGTAATTGCATTTGGCTCATCCTAGAACTGATTTAGAAAGGCATTTACTGCTGATAACTTTGCTTTTGTGTAAAGTCTAATTGCCACTAAAAAGGCCATTAGGGTTACCCCCCAATTACCATCACATATGTCTAAACTTTACCAGCTCCCAAGGGACCACTAAGTTATATAGCTTCATGAACAGAGAGGATTTTGGATGAAAAATTTTTCCTCCCAGGTTTCTAAGCCTGTTGGCAGCATTTTCCCAGAATGTTTTCAAAAGTTTTCGCAAGCTATCCTCATAATATTGGCAAAAAATATGAAGCATAATTAAAGACTAATGCTTAACTTCTGCAGGCCGTGCCTTTTTTTTTCCAGGTTGAAAAGGAAGACAGTGAGTTTCTGGATGTAACTGTCAAGACTAAATGATTGTTCATTTCCTGCAAATTGGGAATAATGTAATAACATCCAGCTGGGGAGGTAGGTTGTGTTACTTGCTTTTTCCTCTTCCAGAAGCTGGGTCCTTTACCAGCTTGGAAATATTTCTGTATGAATGTGCCGAAAACCTATGGGGAAATGGAAAGAACGACAATATTCTAGACATCAGCAGTCAGTTTGATAGTCTTACTGGTACTTGAGAAGATTCTAATAGTAAAGGTATACAAAGACTAACTTAAAATGAGGTCTTTGGGGGAAAAAAAGGAAGGAGGGATTTACAAAGCCACAAAAATCTTCCTCTAGAATTGGGCTGATTAAATTATACCTGCTAAAATATATACCTGCCACAATTACCTGCTAAAATTATGCATGCCAGTGACTGAGTTTGAGAGAAATAATTTACAATAATGAAATATTTTCACCCAAGAGAAACAGATTAGTACAAATCAAAGTATCTGTGTCTTACTAATGCAGTCATTACCTGGAACAAAAGAAAACATAAATTCAATGCTGAGTTTAAAACTGGAATTCAGCAAAATGTAATCCCAGGCACTTATTTTAAATGCATGATTATATTTTGTAGTATAATAAATTTCATTTGGGGGATTAAAGATGGTGGCATGAGAGGGGAGACAGAGACCTCCTCCTAAAACCATGTATAATATGAAAATATAATTAATACAACTAGTCCTGAAAGAACAACAGGAAAGAGGGCTGCACCAGACTGCATACACCTGGAGAAAAGAGCAGACCTCATGGAACAGGGTAATATACTAAAGCTGTGGCCTGGTGGGACCCAAGCCCTTCCGCCACCCCAGCTCACTGGTGGTAGGAAGTGAAACAGAGCGGGGAGGGGGTAGAGGCCTGGGACTGCTGAACATCTAGCCCTGGAGATCTGCTCTGTGAGCACAAACCTACATTCCATGATGCTCTGGTGATTAGTGAAGTTGGAAAGCTAAGTCAGGCGGAATACCTGGAGAGATGGAGATTCCAGCTTCTTGTGGAAAACAGGAATTCACATCCAGCTGAGCTGGGTGGGCAGTCTGAGAGACTTCCTAACAGCAAGAGGGCTGCTAAAGGGGCAAGGATTGCACAGAGCTTACTGCTCAGGAAAAAGGACAGGTAGACAAAATTGCCCAGCAGGTTGGGAACTTAAACGATCTTCAGGTGCTCCATCCTCCTGGCTGACTATGCAACTCGAAGGCCCTCCACCATGATACACAGCCTGCTGTGTCTTCCTCCAGCTAGCCTTCATTTAGCTCACACAACAACAGCCCCTGCCCTGGCATCAGGCCAGCCAGAGGGAAGCCCCACCTATGGCAGCTACCAACACAAAGCATAAAGGCTTACACCTGTGTGATAGGCCCACTGGTTCAGGCAGTGGAGACAGGCATAACAGCTGGGAAACAGGAAACACCTCTTTCCTCACCCCAGGCACCAGCACCATTCCCCTGCCACCCACAACATAGCTCCAGGGGCTGACAGCTCCAGAGAGTAGACCTTCTGGGCACTAGAGGGTGCCCCATACAAATAGGAAACGTCAAAGGAACTGGTTCAAAGCAAAATCTCAACACCAGATAAAGGAGTGAGACTGAATTAATAAATCTTCCTGAGAGAGATTTCAAAATAAAAATCACAAACATGCTCATGGAGGTACAGAAAAATATTCAAGAACTCAGAAATGAATTTAGGACAGAGATCCAGTCATTGAAGAGCACAATGTAAGGTATTAAAGGCAGATTAGATACAATGGAAGAGACGATAAATGAAATAGACACTAGGGAAGAGGAATACAAAGAAGCTGAGGCACAAAGAGAAAAAAAGGATCTCTAGGAATGAAAGAATACTGAGAGAACTGTGTGACCAATCCAAATGGAACAATATTCATATTATAGGGGTACCAGCAGAAGGAGAGAGAGAAAAAGGGATAGAAAGTGTCTTTGAGGATTGGGGAAGGGATAGTCTCTCAGACCATGGAGGTGCACAGATCTCCCAACACAAGGGACCCAATGAGGACAACACCAAAACATATAATAATTTAAATGGCAAAAATCAAGGATAAGGACAGACTATTAAAAGCAGCCAGAGAGAGAAATAAGATGACATACAAAGGAAAACATAGTACGCTATCATCAGACTTCCTGCAGAAACCTTACAGGTCAGAAGGGAGTGGCATGTTATATTTAAGGCAATGAAGCAGAAGGGCCTGGAACCAAGAATACTTTATCCAGCAAGATTATCATTTAAATTTGAAGGAGGGATTGAACAATTTCAAGATAAGCAAAAGCTGAGAGAAATTAGTCCCCGCAAATCATCTCTAAAGTGTATTCTGGAGGGACTGCTATAGATGGAAGTGTTGCTAAGGTTAAGTAGCTGTCACCAGAGGTAATAAAAAGGGATACTAAAAGAGTACAGATTTTGATACCTAATATATAAAGAATGGAGGAGGGAGAAAAGGAGGGGAAAAAAAGAACCTTTAGATTGTGTTTGTAATAGCATACTAAGTGAGGTAAGATAGACTCTTAGATAGTAAGGAAGTTACCCTTGAACCTTTGGTAACGATGAATCTAAAGCCTGCAATGGCAATAAGTACATACCTATTGATAATGACTCTAAATGTAAATGGTCTGACTGCACCAATCAAAAGACATAGAGTCACTGAATGGATAAAAAAAAACAAGACCTAACTATATGTTGCTTACAAGAGGCTCCCTTCAAACACAAAGACACACACAGACTAAAAGTGAAGGGATGGAAAAAGATACTTCATGCAACTAATAGGGAGAGAAAAGCAAGAGTTTCAGTACTTGTATCAGACAAAATAGACTTTAAAAAAAAGAAAGGCACAAGAGACAAAGACAGACATTACATAATAATAAAGGGGTCAATCCAACAAGAGGATATAACCATTATAAATATCTATGCACCCAACACAGAAGTACCTACATATGTGAAACAAATACTAACACAATTTAAAGGGGAAATAAAATGAAATGCATTCATTCTAGGAGACTTCAACACTCCACTCACTCCAAAGGACAGATCAACCAGACAGAAAATAAATAAGGAGACAGAGGCATTGAACAACACATTAGGACAGATGGACCCAATAGACATCTATAGAACTCTCCACCCAAAAGCAGCAGGATACACATTCCTCTCAAGTGCACATGGAACATTTTCAAGAATAGGTCATATACTAGGGCATAAAAAGAACTTCATTAAATTCAAAAAGATTGAGAAGTGGAACTAAGATGGCAGCATGAGAAGGACAGTGGGAATCTCCTCCCAAAAACATATATATTTTTCAAAATACAACAAATACAACTATCCCTACAAGAGAGACCAGAAGACACAGGACAACAGCCAGACTACATCCACACCTGCGAGAACCCAGCGCCTGGTGAAAGGGGTAAGATAAGATACAAGCCGCAGCCCGGCAGGACCTGAGGCCCCTCACCCCCGCTCCCGTCAGGAGGAGAGGAGTCGGAGCGGGGAGGGAGAGAGAGCCCAGGACTGCTAAACACCCAGCCCTAGCCATCCACACCAGAGCTCAGACACAGTGCCTGCATGGGGTGCTGGAAACTAGGGAAATAGGACAGTAAGACCTGGGAGTGGGTCCCCACAGCTGGTGCCCCTGTGACAAAGAAAAGCAAGTGCTTTTTGAAAGTCTTAAAGGGACAGGGACCCTACGGCTGGATGGAAGCATCCCAGGTCACAGTCCAGCAGCTGGAAATTCCAGGGAACTCTGGGCACACTAACCTCCTGGGCAACAGCTCTGAGACCCCTCGCAGAGGTAAAGAGCCAAACAGCCCCCAGTCCATTACCCCTCTGGGGCCCCGCCATAGCAGAGTAGCAGCGTGAGGCTGGCCACACCCACAGCAAGGGAGCTTCCTCCATATCGCAGGGCAAGATACAGAGACCCAGTCTACACGCAATTGCCCAACACAAGCCACTAGGAGTCGCAGTTGTCCTAGTAAAGAAAGGCCAGGAGCAAGTGGAAAGAGTCTTGGCTGTTCCAACTGACAGACAAGTCAATAGCATACTACTGCACCTATCAACATGAAAAGGCAAAAAAGTCTGATCCAGGCAAGACTAACCCAGACATCTTCGACATCTTCTACATCTTCCCCTGAGAAGGAACCTGGGGAGATAGATTTAACCAATCTTCCTGAAAAAGAATTCAAAACAAAAGTCATAACCATGGACTTGCAGAGAAATATGCAAGAACTAAGGAGAGAGAATACAGAAATAAATAATCTCTGGAAGGACTTCAAAGCAGAATGGACGAGATGCAAGAGACCATTAATGGACTAGAAAACAGAGAACAGGAACACAGAGAAGCTGATGCAGAGAGAGATAAGAGGATCTCCAGGAATGAAAGAATATTAAGAGAAATGTGTGACCAATCGAAATGGAACAATATCCGCATTACAGGGGTACCAGAAGAAGAAGAGAGAGAAAAAGGGATAGAAAGTGTCTTTGAAGAAATAATTGCCAAAAACCTCCCCAAACTAGGGGAGGAAATGGCCTCTCAGACCACAGAGGGACACAGAACTCCCATGACAAGGGATCCAAGGAGGGCAACACCAAGACACATAATAATTAAAATGGCAAAGATCAAAGACAAGGACAAAGTATTAAAGGCAGCCAGAGAGAAAAAAAAGATCACCTACAAACGAAAACCCATCAGGCTATCATCAGACTTCTCAACAGAAACCCTACAGGCCAGAAGAGAATGGCATGATATACTTAATGCAATGAAACAGAAGGGCCTCGAACCAAGACTACTGTATCCAGCACGATTATCATTTAAATATGAAGGAGGGATTATACAATTCCCAGACAAGCAAAAGTTCAGGGAATTTACCTCCCACAAACCACCGCTATAGGGCATCCTACAGGAACTGCTATACATGGGAGCACTCCTAAAAAGAGCACAGAACAGAACACCCAACATACGAAGAATGGAGGAGGAGGAATAAGAAGGGAGAGAAATAAAGAATCATCAGACCATGTTTATACTAGCTCAACAAGCGAGTTAAGTTAGACAGTAAGATAGTAAAGAAGCTAACCTTGAACCTTTGATAACCACCAACTTAAAGCCTGCAATGGCAATAAGTACATATCTTTCAATAATCAACCTAAATGTAAATGGACTGAATGCACCAATCAAAAGACACAGGGTAATAGAATGGATAAAAAAGCAAGACCTATCCATATGCTGCTTACAAGAGACTAACCTCAAACCCGAAGACATGCACAGACTCAAAGTCAAGGGATGGAAAAAGACATTTCATGCAAACAACAGAGAAAAAGCAGGTGTTGCAATACTAGTATCAGATAAAATAGACTTCAAAATAAAGAAAGTAACAAGAGATAAAGAAGGACATTACATAATGAAAAAGGGCTCAGTGCAACAAGAGGATATAACCATTATAAACATATATGCACCCAATACAGGAGCAACAACATATGTAAAACAAATACTAACAAAATTAAAGGAGGAAACAGAATGCAATGCATTCATTTTGGGAGACTTCAACACACCACTCACTCCAAAGGACAGATCCACCAGACAGAAAATAAGTAAGGACACAGAGGCACTGAACAACACACTAGAACAGATGGACCTAATAGATATCTATGGAACTCTACATCCGAAAGCAACAGGATGCACATTCTTCTCAACTGCACATGGAACATTCTCCAGAATAGACCACATACTAGGCCACAAGAATAGCCTCAGTAAATTGCAAAAGATTGAAATTCTACCAACCAACTTTTCAGACCACAAAGGCATGAAACTAGAAATAAATTGTACAGAGAAAGCAAAAAGGCTCACAAACACATGGAGGCTTAACAACACGCTCCTAAATAATCAATGGATCAATGACCAAATTAAAATTGAGATCTAGCAATATATGGAAACAAATGACAACAACAACACAAAGCCCCAACTACTGTGGGATACAGCAAAAGCAGTCTTAAGAAGAAAGTATATAGCAATCAGGCATATTTAAAGAAGGAAGAACAATCCCAAAGGAATGGACTAATGTCACAATTATCGAAACTGGAAAAAGAAGAACAAATGAGGCCTAAGGTCAGCAGAAGGAGGGACATAATAAAGATCAGAGAAGAAATAAACAAAATTGAGAAGAATAAAACAATAGCAAAAATCAACAAAAAAAAGAGCCAGTTCTTTGAGAAAATAAACAAAATAGATAAGCCTCCAGCCAAACTTATTAAGACAAAAAGAGAATCAACACAAATCAACAGAATCAGAAATGAGAATGGAAAAATCACGACATACTCCACAGAAATACAAAGAATTATTAAAGACTACTATGAAAACCTATATGCCAACAAGCTGGAAAACCTACAAGAAATGGACAACTTCCTAGAAAAATACAACCTTCCAAGACTGACCAAGGAAGAAACACAAAAGTTAAACAAACAAATTACGAGCAAAGAAATTAAAACGGTAATCAAAAAACTACCCAAGAACAAAACCCCCGGGCTGGACGAATTTAGCTCAGAATTTTATCATAAGAGAAGACATAATACCCATTCTCCTTAAAGTTTTCCAAAAAATAGAAGAGGAGGGGATACTCCCAAACTCATTCTATGAAGCCAACATAACCCTAATATCAACACCAGGCAAAGACCTCACCAAAAAGAGAACTACAGACCAATATCCCTGATGAATGTAGATGCAAAAATACTCAATAAAATATCAGCAAACCGAATTCCAAAGTATATCAAAAGGATCATACACCATGACCAAGGGGGATTCATCCCAGGGATGCAAGGATGGTACAACATTTGAAAATCCATCAACATCATCCACCACATCAACAAAACGAAAGACAAAAACCACATGATCATCTCCATAGATGCTGAAAAAGCCTTTGACAAAATTCAACATCCATTCATGATAAAAACTCTCAGCAAAATAGGAATAGAGGGCAAGTACCTCAACATAATAAAGGCCATAGATGATAAACCCACAGCCAACATTATACTGAACAGCAAGAAGCTGAAAGCTTTTCCTCTGAGATCAGGAACTAGACAGGGATGCCCACTCTCCCCACTGTTATTTAACATAGCACTGGAGGTCCTAGCCACGGCAATCAGACAAAACAAAGAAATACAAGGAATCCAGATTGGTAAAGAAGAAGTTAAACTGTCGCTATTTGCAGATGACATGATATTGTACATAAAAAACCCTAAAGACTCCACACTGAAATTACTAGAGCTAATATCGGAATTCAGCAAAGTTGCAGGATACAAAATTAACACACAGAAATCTGTGGCTTTCCTATACACTAACAATAAACCAATAGAAAGAGAAATCAGGAAGACAATTCCATTCACAATTGCATCAAAAAGAATAAAATACCTAGGAATAAACCTAACCAAGAATGTGAAAGACCTATACCCTGAAAACTGTAAGACACTCTTAAGAGAAATTAAAGAGCTCACTAACAAATGGAAACTCATCCCATGCTCATGGTTAGGAAGAATTAATATAATCAAAATGTCCATCCTGCCCAAAGCAATATACAGATTTGATGCAATCCCTATCAAATTACCAGCAACATTCTTCAATGAACTGGAACAAATAATTCAAAAATTCATATGGAAACACCAAAGACCCTGAATAGCCAAAGCAATCCTGAGAAAGAAGAATAAAGTTGGGGGGAATCACACTCCCCAACCTCAAGCTCTACTACAAAGCCATAGTAATCAAGACAGTTTGGTACTGGCACAAAAATAGAGCCACAGACCAGTGGAACAGATTAGAGACTCCAGACATTAACCCAAACATATATGGTCAATTAATATTTGATAAAGGAGCCATGGACATACAATGGGGAAATGACAGTCTCTTCAACAGATGGTGCTGGCAAAACTGTACAGCTACATGTAAAAGAATGAAACTGGACCTCTGTCTAACCCCATACACAAAAGTAAATTCAAAATGGATCAAAGACCTGAATGTAAGTCATGAAGCCATAAAACTCTTAGAAAAAAAACATAGGCAAAAACCTTTTAGACATAAACATGAGTGACCTCTTCTTGAACATATCTCCCTGGGTAAGGAAAACAACAGCAAAATGAACAAGTGGGACTATATTAAGCTGATAAGCTTCTGTATAGCAAAAGACACCATCAATAGAACAAAAAGGAACCCTACAGTATGGGAGAATATATTTGAAAATGACAGATCCGATAAAGGCTTGACGTCCAAAATATATAAAGAGCTCACCCACCTCAGCAAACAAAAAACAAACAATCCACTTAAAAAATGGGCAGAGGAACTGAACAGACAGTTCTCCAAAAAAGAAATACAGATGGCCAACAGACACATGAAAAGATGCTCCACATCACTAATTATCAGAGAAATGCAAATTAAAACCACAATGAGGTATCACCTCACACCAGTAAGGATGGCTGCCATCCAAAAGACAAACAACAACAAATGTTGGCGAGGTTGTGGAGAAAGGGGAACCCTCCTACACTGCTGGTGGGAATGTAAATTAGTTCAATCTTTGTGGAAAGCAGTATGGAGGTTCCTCAAAATGTGCAAAATAAACTTACCATTTGACCCAGGAATTCCACTTCTAGGAATTTACCCTAAAAACGCAGCACTCAAGTTTCCAAAAGACAGATGCACACCTATGTTTATCGCAGCACTATTTACAATAGCCAAGAATTGGAAGCAACTTAAGTGTCCATGAGTAGATGATTGGATAAAGAAGATGTGGTACATATACACAATGGAATTTTACTCAGCCATAAGAAAAAAAACAAATCCTACCATTTGCAACAACATGGATGGAACTAGAGGGTATTTTGCTCTGTGAAATAAGCCAAGCAGAGAAAGAGAAATACCAGATGATTTCACTCATCTTTGGAGTATAATAACAAAGGAAAAACTGAAGGAACAAAATAGTACCAGAATCACAGAACCTAAGAATGGACTAACAGGTACCAAAGGGAAAGGGATGGGGGAGGATGGGTAGGTAGGGAGGGATAAGGCGGGGAACATGAAGGGGGGAATTAAGATTAGCATGCATAAAGGGGGTGCTGGGAGAAAGGGAAGGGCTGTACAACACAGAGAAGACAAGTAGTGATTCTATAGCATTTTGCTATGCTGATGGACAGTGACTATAAAGGGGTTTATAGGGAGGACCTGGTATAGGGGAGAGCCTAGTAAAAATAATATTCTTCATGTAATTGTAGATTAATGATAACAAAAAAAAAAGGAAAAAAAAAAAGAAAAGGGGATTACTCCTTGATAGGATAAAACTAACTGTAAATCAATGATTAATGCATGCTTTAAATATCCTTAATTTTGATCATTTAAAGGGTGATCAAAATGATCAGGTATGGAAGTACATTTTTCTGATAATATTCCTTTCTCTTAAAAAAAAAGCAGTTCCTGTGTGGTGCTCTCTAATAAGTTCTTCACAATGGTAAAGGGCATATCAAAGTGTGGGCAAAGGGTTTATACAGGATCAAAGCCTAATTTGGCTACCCAGAAAATGAACTAAGATACGATATGAAGAAGAAGTTCCATCATCAACATACTCTAAAGAGTCATTCCAGAAGATGATCATCAAAAAACGTCAACAAAGATCCTGGCACTGTTGCAGTCATAGCTGCAATCATCCCACTGGTTCCTGGAATTGCCATTGGAATGAAGAAGGAGTTATCTAAGCTGGCCTGTGCATACAGTAAAACAACAAATTTGACTAGATCTATACTGTTAGAACTCAACCAAGAATTAGGAGAAGTGCAAGTTGCAGCGCTCCAAAATCTTGAGACTATAGACTATCTACTGTTAAAAGAACATATGGGAGGTGAACAGTTCCCAGGAATGTGTTGTTTTAAATTGTCTGATTTTTCTCAAACTATTCAAATTCAGTTAGACAATATCCATCATATCATAGATAAGTTTTCACAAATGCTTAGGGTGCCTAACTGGTTTTCTTGGTTTCACTGGAGATGGCTGGTAATTGTTAGGTCTGCTTTGGTTATGTAACTGTACTCCTATTATGTTAGTGTGTGTGTGCAATTTAATTAGTAGTTTAAAACCTATACATGCTTAAGTTACTCTACAAGAAGATATGTCAAAGAAATAACCAATCTTCCCATGTTTTCTTCCATCTGCTGCTTCTATAGCTTTTTTTCTTCCTTCCTAATTACAACCCTTACATAGAATTCGTGCCTCATATCGAATTTACCAAGTATCATAATTCCTCCAAGTGGTAAAGATACCTCAAGACAAATGCTGGGCATAAAAGCCACAGGGCATAAATCTGCAAAGAAGTAAAAAGCTAACCTCTTCAAACAATATTGCTTCTCTCTCACTTACCAACTTTACATTTCCCTGTCTGGCCCCGGAAGATGACTGGTTAGTCAGAGATGGGTAAGATTCCTCAAGGAGGTACAACCTAAGACAGGCACAGTCGCAGGGGGGCCATCAGGTGAGAAATTGGGGATCAACAGAGGTGAGGCTTAGAACCTCACCCCCCCTGTTTTGAGAGAAATATTCTGCATCCGTGGATGTTTTGTTGCTCTTGTCTAGCTTGGATTAATACTTAGCCTATAGGTACACACCTGATCATCTACATTTGCTTTCTTACTGCACTAAACTATGTTTTCTACCTTTATCTTGCATCTACCTACCACTTCAGCATTTTATTAAAAATAACAATAATAATAATAATAATAATAAGGGAGAAATGTGGGATTCACATATAAATCAATTATAAAAATCAAATGAATATTCATATTTGACCTGAGTGTTCCTAGTTCATAATGTGTGATCAAAACTGAAAGTTTCTGTGATGACTGCCCTTGTACTGTTCACCATGTAAGAACTTATTCATTATGTAAGAATTTGTACACCATGTAAGAACTTCTTCGTTGTGCTTCAGTATATCCGAGACTGGTGAGAATTAGGCTTGGGGTGGATTAATGATTGTGCATTGAGTCCCCTGTACAGAATTTTATTGTTGTTAACTATTAACAGCCATTTGATCAATAAATATGAAAGATGCCCTCTCAAAATAAATAAATAAATAAATAAAACACAGCTAGTTTTCCCTGACTTCCAAAAAAAAAAACAATTATCAAAATTGGAAAAAGAAAAACAAATGAGACCTAAGATCAGCAGGAGTGACATAATAAAGATCAGAGAAGAAATAAAATTGAGAAGAATAAAACAATAGCAAAAATCAATGAAACCAAGAGCAGGTTCTTGGGGAAAATAAACAAAATAGATAAGCCTCTAGCCAGACTTATTAAGAGGAAAAGAGAGTCAACACACATCAACAGAATCAAAAAGGAGAAAGGAAAAATCATGATGGACCCCACAGAAATACAAAGAATTATTAGAGAATACTATGAAAACTATATGCTAATAAGCTGGAAAACCTAGAAGAAATGGACAACTTCCTAGAAAAATACAACCTTCCAAGACTGCACCAGAAAGAAACAGAAAATCTAAACAGACCAATTACCAGCAACGAAATTGAATCAGCAATCAAAAAACTACCCAAGAACAAAACCCCCGGGCCAGATGCATTTACCTCGGAATTTCATCAGACATACACAGAAGACATAATACCCATTCTCCTTCAAGTTTTCCAAAAAATAGAAGAGGAGAGAATACTCCTAAACTCATTCTATGAAGCCAACATCACTCTAATACCAAAACCAGGCAAAGACCCCACCAAAAAAGAGAACTACACACCAATATCCATGATAAACGTAGATGCAAAAATACTCAACAAAATATTAGCAATCGAATTCAAAAATACATCAAAAGGATCATACACCATGACCAAGTGGGATTCATCCCAGGGATACAAGGATGGTACAACATTTGAAAATCCATCAACATCATCCACCACATCAACAAAATGAAAGACAAAAACCACATGATCATCTCCATAGATGCTGAAAAAACATTCAACAAAATTCAACATCCATTCATGATACAAACTCTCAACAAAATGGGTATAGAGGGCAAGTACCTCAACATAATAAAGGCCATATATGATAAATCCAGAGCCAAGATCATACTGTACAGCGAGAGGCTGAAAGCTTTTCCTCTGCGATCGGGAACAAGACAGGGATGCCCACTCTCTCCACTGTTATTCAACATAGTACTGGAGGTCCTAGCCATGGCAATTAGACAAAACAAGGAAATACAAGGAATCCAGATTGGTAAAGAAGAAGTTAAACTGTCACTATTTGCAGATGACATGATATTGTACATAAAAAACCCTAAAGACTCCACACTGAAATTACTAGAGCTAATATCGGAATTCAGCAAAGTTGCAGGATACAAAATTAACACACAGAAATCTGTGGCTTTCCTATACACTAACAATAAACCAATAGAAAGAGAAATCAGGAAGACAATTCCATTCACAATTGCATCAAAAAGAATAAAATACCTAGGAATAAACCTAACCAAGAATGTGAAAGACCTATACCCTGAAAACTGTAAGACACTCTTAAGAGAAATTAAAGAGCTCACTAACAAATGGAAACTTATCCCATTCTCCTGGCTAGGAAGAATTAATATTGTCAAAATGGCCATCCTGCCCAAAGCAATATACAGATTCAATGCAATCCCTATCAAATTACCAACAGTATTCTTCAATGAACTGGAACAAATAGTTCAAAAATTCATATGGAAACACCAAAGAACCCGAATAGCTAAAGCAATCCTGAGAAGGAAGAATAAAGTGGGAGGATCTCACTCCCCAACTTCAAGCTCCACTACAAAGCCACAGTAATCAAGACAATTTGGTACTGGCCCAAGAACAGAGCCACAGACCAATGGAACAGAATAGAGACTCCAAACATTAACCCAAACACATATGGTCAACTAATATTCGATAAAGGGGCCATGAACATACAATGGGAAAATGACAGTCTCTTCAACAGATGGTGCTGGCAAAACTGGACAGCTACATGTAAGAGAATGAAATTGATCACTGTCTATCCCCATACACAAAAGTAAATTCGAAATGGATCAAAGACATGAATGTAAGTAATGAAACCATAAAACTCTTAGAAAAAACATAGGCAAAAATCTCTTAGACATAAACATGAGTGACCTCTTCTTGAACATATCTCCCCGGGCAAGGGAAACAAAAGCAAAAATGTACAAATGGGACTATATCAAGCTGAAAAGCTTCTGTACAGCAAAGGACACCATGAATAGAACAAAAAGGTATCCTACAGTATAGGAGAATATATTCATAAATGACATATCCAATAAAGGGTTGACATCCAAAATATATAAAGAGGTCACACACCTCAACAAACAAACAGCAAATAATCCAATTAAAAAATGGGCAGAGGAGCTGAATAGACAGTTCTGTAAAGAAGAAATTCAGATTGCCAACAGACACATGAAAAGATGCTCCACATCGCTTGTCATCAGAGAAATGCAAATTAAAACCATAATGAGATATCATCTCACACCAGTAAGGATGGCTACCATCCCAAAGACAAACAACAACAAATGCTGGTGAGGTTGTGGAGAAAGAGGAACCCTCCTTTCTCCTGGTGGGAATGTAAATTAGTTCAACCATTGTGGAAAGCAGTATGGAAGTTCCTCAAAATGCTCAAAATAGAAATACCATTTGACCCAGGAATTCCACTTCTAGGAATTTACCTTAAGAATGCAGCAGCCCAGTTTGAAAAAGACAGATGCACCCCTATGTTTATCACTGCACTATTTACAATAGCCAAGATATGGAAGCAACCTAAATGTCCATCAGTAGATGAATGGATAAAGAAGATGTGGTACATATACACAATGGAATACTACTCAGTTATAAGAAAAAAACAGATCCCACCATTTGCAACAACATGGATGGAACTAGAGGGTATTATGCTCAGTGAAATAAGCCAAGTGGAGAAAGACAAGTACCAAATGATTTCACTCATATGTGGAGTATAAGAACAAAGGAAAACTGAAGGAACAAAACAGCAGCAGAATCACAGAACCTAAGAATGGACTAACAGTTAACAAAGGGAAAGGAACTGGGAAGGACGGGTGGGAAAGGAGGGATAAGGGTGGGAAAAAAGGAAGGGGGCATTATGATTAACATGTATAGTGTGGGGGGGCACAGGGAGGGCTGTGCAACACAGAGAAGACAAGTTGTGATTTTACAGCATCTTACTATGTTGATGGACAGTGACTGTGAATGGGTATGTGGGGGGGACTTGGTGAAGGGGGGAGCCTAGTAAACATAATGTCCTTCATGTAATTGTAGATTAATGATACCAAAATTAAAATTAAAATTAAAAAAAATTAAAAAAGATTGAAATTGTACCAACCAGCTTTTCAGACCACAAGGGTATGAAATTCGAAATAAATAATGCCAAGAAAATAAAAAAGCCTGCAAACATGTGGAGGCTTAACAACGTGCTTCTAAATAACCAATGGATCAATGACCATATAAAAACAGAGATCAAGCAATATATGAAGACAAATAATAACAATAATTAAACAACACAAAATCTGTGGGATGCAGCGAAGGCGGTGCTAAGAGGGAAATATATTGAAATACAGGCCTACTTCAGGAAAGAAGAACAATCCCTATCAATAGTCTAAACTCACAATTAACAAAACTAGAAAAAGAAGAAGAAATGAGGCCCAAAATCAGTAGAAGGAGGGACATAATAAAGATTAGAGCAGAAATAAATAAAATCAAAAAGAATTGAAAAAATAAACAAACCAGATAAACCCCTACCCAGACTTATGAAGAAAAAAGAGTCTGCCCACATAAACAGAATCAGAAATGAGAAAGGAAAAATCACTACAGACACCACATAAATACAAAGAATTATGAGAGAATATTATGAAAAATTATATGCTAACAAACTGGATAACCTAGAAGAAATGGACAACTTTCCAGAACAATACAAACTTCCAAGGCTGACCCAGAAAAAAACCAGAAAATCTGAACCAACCAATTACCAGCAAGGAAATTGAATTGGTAATCAAAAAACTACATAAGAACAAAATACCTGGACCAGATGGTTTCACTGCTGAATTTTATCAAACATTCAGTGAAGACCTAATACCCATCCTCCTTAAAGTTTTCTAAAAAGTAGAAGAGGAGGGAATACTCCCAAACTCATTCTACAAGGCCAAGATCACTCTAATACCAAAACCAGGCAAAGACACCACAAAAAAAGAAACTTACAGACTAATATCCCTGATAAACATAAATACAAAAATACTCAACAAAATATTAGCAAACAGAATTCAAAAATCCATCAAGAGGATCATACACCATGACCAAGTGGGATTCGTCCAATGGATGCGAGGATGATAACAACATTCAAAAATCCATCAACCTTACCCACCACATCAACAAAAAGGACAAAACCACATGATGATCTCCATAGACACTGAAAAAGCATTCGACAAAATTCAACATCAATTCATGATAAAAACTCTCAACAAAATGAGTATAGAGGGCAAGTACCTCAACATAAAGGCCATATATGGCAAACCCAGAACCAACATCATACTTAACAGTGAGAAGCTGAAAGCCTTTCCTGTAAGATTGGAAACAATACAAGAATGCCCACTCTCTCCACTTTTATTCAACATAGTTCTGGAGGTCCTAGCCATGACAATCAGACAACACAAAAAAATAAAAGGCATCAGGATTGTTAAAGAAGAAGTTAAACTGTCACTGTTTGCAGATGACATGGTATTGTACATAAAAAACCCTAAAGACTCCACTCCAAAACTACTAGAACTAATATCTGAATTCACAAAGTTGCAGGATACAAAATTAATACACAGAAATCTGTTGTACTCCTATACACTAATAATGAAGTGACAGAAAGAGAAATCAGGAAAACAATTCCATTCACAATTGCATCAAAAAGAATAAAATACCTAGGAATAAACCTAACCAAGGAAGTGAAAAAACTATACCTTGAAAACTACAAGACACTCATGAGAGAAATTAAGAAGATATCAATAAATGGAAACACATCCTGTGCTCATGGACAGGAAGAATTAATATTATCAAAATGGCCATCCTGCCAAAGGAATCTATGGATTCAATGCAATCCCTATCAAAATACCAATAGCATTCTTCAACAAACTAGAGAAAATAATTCTAAAATTCATATAGAACCACAAAGACCCTGAATAGCCAATGCAATCCTGAAAAGGAAGAATAAACTGGGGGGAATTACACTCCCTGACTTCAAGCTCTACTACAAAGCCACAGTAATCAAGACAATTTGGTACTGGCACAAGAACAGATCCAGAGACCAATGGAACAGACTAGAGAGCCCAGATATAAACCCAAGCATATATGGTCAGTTAGTATACAATAAAGGAGCCATGGACATACAGTGGGGAAATGACAGCCTCTTCAACAGCTGGTGTTGGCAAAACTGGACAGCTACATGCAAGAGAATGAAACTGGATTACTGTTTAACCCCATACACAAAAGTAAACTTGAAATGGATCAAAGACCTGAATGTAAGTCTTGAAACCATAAAATTCTTAGAGGATAACATAGACAAAAATCTCCTGAATATAAACATGGTCAACTTTTTCTGAATGCATCTCCTCGAGCAAGGGAAACAAAAGTAAAAATGAATACCTGGGACTACATCAAACTTAAAACTTCTGTACAGCAAAGGACACCATCAACAGAACAAAAAAACAAAAAGGCATCCTACAATATGGGGAGAATATATTTGTAAATGACATATGTGACAAGGGGTTAACATCCAAAATATATAAAGAATTCATATGCCTCAACACCCAAAAAGAAAATAACCTGATTAAAAAATGGATGGAGGATATGAACAGACAGTACTCCAAAGAAGAAATTCAGATGGCCAACAGGCATGTGAAAAGATGCTCCACATCACTAATTATCAGGGAAATGCAAATAAAAACCACAATGAGATATCACCTCACACCAGTTAGGGTGGCCACTATCAAAAAGACTAAGAACAACAAATGCTGGTGAGAATGTGGAGAAAGGGAATCTCTCCTACACTGCTGGTGGGAATGTAAGCTAATTCAACCATTGTGGAAAGCAATATGGAGGTTCCTCAAAAAGCTAAAAATAGAAATACTATTTGACCAAGGACTTCAACTCATAGGAATTTACCCAAAGAATATAATTTCTCAGATTCGAAAAGACATATACACCCTTATGTTTATTGCAGCACTATTTACAATAACTAAGATATGGAACCAACCTAAGTGTCCATCAGTAGATGAATGGATAAAGAAAAGGTGGTACATATACACAGTGGAATACTACTCAGCCATAAGAAAGAAAGAAATTTTACAATTTGCAACAACATGGATGGAGCTGGAGGATATTATGCTCAGTGAAATAAGCCAGGTGGAGAAAGACAAGTACCAAATGGTTTCCCTCATTTGTGGAGTATAGCAACGAAGCAAAACTGAAGGAACAAAACAGCAACAGAGTCACAGACTCTAAGAAGGGACTAGTGGTTACCAAAAGGGATGGGTATGAGAGGGCAGGTGGGGAGGGAGGGAGAAGGGGATTGATGGGTATTATGATTGGCACACATGGTGTGGGGGAGATCATGGGGAAGACAGTGTAGCACAGAGAAGGCAAATAGTGACTCTGTGGCATCTTACTACACTGATGGGCAATGACTGCAATGGGGTATGGGGGGGGACATAATTGCAGGGGTGAATGTAGTAACCACATTGTTTTTTCACATGAAATCTTCATAAGAATGTATATCAATAATATCTTAATAAAAGTAATTAATTAATTTAAAAAATTTCATTTGGTGTTTCATGAATGTATTGTGATTATATCAGATGTTAGATACTGAGAGATGGAGTCAACATTTTGCTTGGAATGGTGGCTCCTGTTTCAACTCATCATTATAACTAATTAGAGAAAGAAGAGGTGGGACAAGACAGGATGATTGGATTATTCAGGTTTCCAGCTTCCCCTGGGAAGGTAAGGAAAGAAGGAGAGGTCAAGGCAGAAGGGAAGTCCTTGCCAATGGAAACTTCCAGCATCATTGCCCATTTCTTCCAGACCTGTGATTCGAAGAAAAGAAATCTGGGGTATGAGAGGAGTGTAGAGATGGTATAAGTCTCCTGGATCACCGTGGGCATGATTCTCAACCCTGGCTAGGCATCAGAATTACTGGTAGGCCTTTAAAAAATAGAAACATTTGGGTCCCATCCAGTTCTGAGGTAAAGTTTGTACATGACATCTGTATTTTTTATATGTATACTTTTAAGAAACAAAAACCCACAATAAATTCTGCATACTGAGCCAGGGTTGAAAACCATGGGTAGCAGATAGTTGGGAATAAAGAGAGGTGAGTTTGACTATAGTGCACTTTATCTAAGTCTCTTTCATCTTATTTGAATCTGAGGAAAGAACGGCACGTCCTGAAGTCTATCAGATGTCTGCAAGGTGATGCGGATGACAATAATAAAATACCTAATGCTGCTGGAGCTCTTTTGGGATGCTTGCCTGACAAGGCACTTACACATCCACTATGCCATTTCTTTCCCTTAGTGCTATGAGGCAGGCACACAAGAATCATCACAGATCAGAAAATATGCCACACCCTGCTAAAGCCCCAACAGGGCTAATGGGTGGGCTGGTCCCCATTTTGTGTCTCTTCCCCAGCTGCAGTTTTTTACACCAGACAAATGTTTTTGCAGCATGCCTGGGGCGGGAGGCAGGGTACTCTGCTCTCCTGCGATTTTTATGCTCCTGTAGCCAAGACGTGAGAATTCGGCAGTCAAACACTCAGCTCCCCAGCTGCCTGCAAATGGAGAGGAGGTTTGTGTTTTGTGTTCACCTCAAAGAGTTGGCTTCCATCCAGCAGGTAAGAGAGATTTTTGGTTTCCATTTTACAAAAGTCCTTCTCTTAAGTTAACATATCACATCTTCCATGTCTATTGTGCTGCTCCCTGGGATTCAGCAGAGAAGACTAGTGAGGAGAAAATGACATAGTCAGGACAATAGCCAGATTCCCCTGGCAGGCCTTGTGGAGAAGCACCGTGGTGGACTCCTCACCTGCCAGCTTCTTTCACATCAGGAGAAGCAAATGGTTGCCTCCTTAAGGATGGATGAAACCGCCGAGAAATCTTCCAGTTGAGTTTGGTTTATTTCCCAGATGCCTGACTAAGCTTTCAGAAAATTGCTTTTATGACTCACCTATTCTGATGGAAAGAAATAATGATCACAGCGTTTGATCATAGATGGGTAGAGTTAGAAGTCACCCTTTTCTGGGGAAGACTTCATTGGGATTGGACTTGAGAACAAAGATATTTCAAAGTATGGCTCTGGCAGCTCTGCTTTTACTGATATGATTTATCTAATTAGTGAAGTTACTTCATATTTTATGTTAACATAAAAAAAAACTTCCTGAGTAAGATTATCTTCTGAAGGTGACATTTTAATAGCTACCACTGTGGCCTAAGGGTAGTGTTAAAATGATGAATCAGTCTCTCCACAGACCCTAATATTTCACAGATCAATAGAATTTATTGTCTGTATTGGTTTACCTTATCATGCAAAAATTTACTCATAATAAGTATCCCTGTGGTTTTTATAAATTAGTGGGCTGACCATTTTATCAGAATTTATCTTGTATATGTGTGAGTTTAAAAGATTGGTGTTTTAATTACGTTTAACTCATGTCTGGTTTCATAATAGCCTATAGTAAAACATCTTTTTGACAGTGGCATAAAGGAATATTTTATAGAGTTGAATATACGGAATGTAGCTAAACTTTTAATCCATGTATGCAGAGCCACTTTTTGGAACAGGAATGGCAAATGGGTTTCATTTGAGTAGTGACCAAGTAGGAGCTCAATGAACCATTAACTCGAGAAAGCTGGTCTGGGCTCAGCAAGCAAGCATGCAGAGATTGACTAGTGATGCCTGCTGTGGAAGGATGATGTCCTGGTACCATCTCGCCACCTCTGCTGTGGGAAGCAAGGGAAACTACTGAACTATGTAGTGAATGAACATTTCACTACAAAGACTGTTGAGATGTGTCAAGAATTCCTCTGATGGCATGTTTTTTTCCAGAGCAAAGACTCAAAGGATATTGATATATTCAAATAGTTTTAGATTTAAGAACATTATTTAAAATGTTTAATGCATAGCTGGGTGTGTAGAAGAATAAGATATTCATTTTTCTCCACATACTACGCTGTTATGTGAAATTTTGGAATTAGGTCTGTCATTATTATGGCAGTGAATGTCAGTCAGAATCTTCAAATTAAATAAGCTGCTCACAAATAAGCTTTTTTCTCGAATTCCATCAGCACTGAGTTACCCTCATCCTGGTTAGTTTGATTAATGTAGTTTTCATTGCATTCAAAGCAAATGCCATCATTTACACTGGTATTATGGCACCCACAGGGAAGTCATAAAGCCTTTCATATTTCCAAGTTCCATCTTACAATATTAGTGCAGATACAACTCTAGCGAAGTCATTTGTTTCCTGTTAAAGATAATATAAATGGAAAAGCAAAGTGGGGGTTATCCCTCTGGAGAAACCATGAATTTAAGATGAGTAATATTGTGAAAAATAACTTATTGATTAAATGGCCTTTTCATCAGAGTGAGTTAGGTTAAATTGCAAAATTTAATTTCAGATGGAAGAAAACATCCCTAAATTATACTGCAAATAATGACATATTTATACATATATCTTTAGCATGTTTTCTACCAAAGATATGTCATTTCAGGTCATGTTCATTGTGTGTTTCCTGGTTGCAGATTATTTTTCTTACTTTTCAAATGGATAAACACTTTTTATTATTCATTGATTGGGTCCTTGAAGACATGAGTTAACTAGGAAGGGTCTGGTTCTGGGACTCTAACACAGCCAGGCAAGTGAACTGTAGTGAACAAAACTCTCCAAGAATTTGTTTCTGTAATACTGCTCCCACTCTCTCTTAGCTAACCAGTCTGTTTCCTGAGACACTCAGTCAGCAAATCACGGTCCCACATTTCTAGCTGCCATCCTGACATGACCATCAATCATCCTGTCACATTCAGGTAAAGGGTTTCATGGGGTTTTTTTGCTTTAAATCATGAAAGTAGCTTGCTTGAACTACAGGAAGAGGCAGGATATGATTTTTCTGAATACTTACATTGCTGTGAAATAGGGTACACTATCTTTTCTGTTTCTGTCTATCATCAGTCTTTGGGGATGTCTGGGGGCTGTGTGATGGGGCTGGCACTGGGGCCTGCCTGGAGCCATGTGGCATTCCTCCTTTGGGGTCATTGTTTCAGAGATGGTTTTATTCACCAAAATGGAAATTTTCTCCAAACTTATGTATACGCAGAACCTCTGAAAGAATGCCTGTGAGGAGAATTTGCTTTTGTGGCCAGCAAAATAGATTCCCCCCCAAAATAGTCTTTTTTTGAATGTAGATATTTTGAGCTAAGTGAGTAGAAAATGGTCATTTGCTTATATTTCACCATTTGGCAGAACCTTCTTTTAGAGTCTGTGTCAGGCCTGCTGGTTGCCTATTCAGTATCCATTCTCCCTTATTATTATCAGCGATGTGTCCAGTGAAAAGATTTCATTTGCCAGACTTCCTTGCAGGGGACACTGAGATGGAAGTCTATGTAGTCGGGTGGAACTTCCTCTGTCTGACTGTTCCTTGACTACCCTACCTCAAGGGAGAATTTTCCTCTTTCATCCTTTGTCAGCATATTACTAGCCCATGAAACTGGTCTTAGCTCATGTGAAGCTTCACCCTTCCAGTGAATAGTTTGATAAAGGTTATTAGAAAATAGAGGAGAAAAAAATTTGGTTATGTTAATGCATCAGCCTATAAAACAAAAATGAAAGCGTGCCACTGAGGTTCTTATTAATTTAAATCTAATTACAAACATATTGCCTTGGGAAAATCTATGTATGATAAATCCAAGTAGGAAGGTGATGTTTCACCATTCTATGCATTTACAAGGATAGGTTGGTTCTTTTAATCAGAAAACATTAAGCACTAAGAGTTACTAGCAAAAGTGCCAGGTGTTGGGAAAAAATTATGAGACATGGTCTGGAATCTTCTGGAGTAGACAATCTAATGAAGAAGATGTACAATAAAATAAGCATTCAGGGTGGACATGTACAGCTGCAAAAGGTGTGCACTGGCCAATATCAGTAGACATTTTCACATAGACTATGACATAAATGGTGCCCCACTGCAAGGCATGGCCTGTCCAGTCATATAGGTGATGGCCCTTTAGAAAGGTGGTCTTTCTAAAGTGTGCTAGGTAAGCTAGGTAGAGGATGTATTGTATCATGAGAGCACATAGCAACAGAACCCAACCCAGCCGAGGAGGGGACTTCTTGGAGTAAATGCCATTACAACTAAGGCTTAAAGATTAGCCTGAGTTAGACCAAAAGGAAGAAGAATTGTCCAGGGACTCAAAGGCCAGGCAAGGGATCATGAAGCTGTGTTCACCAGGGAATGAATATAAAAGATGTCATAGCGGCTCAATTCTGCTGGTCATTTAGAAGGCTTCTTTCTCTAGCTTTACAAATTAGATCAGCTGCACCCAAACCTGACAGATTCTGCAAAAAAGGAACTCCTCACCTACCACCTCTGTTTTCTAACTAGGTCTCAGCTAGTTAGAATTTGTTCTAACTACACCATAAAATACAATTTGTTCACAAAGCTCAGGCTAAATGTGACACTCGGGGAAGATACCCTGATTCAGACAGATGGGTCCCAACCACAGGCTCCTGTTCCTGCCACCTGTTCAGCTTTATCAAATGTCAAGCATTTTTGACTCAGGGAAACTCGATCAATCTGATCTGTGACACTCTGCCTAAAGTCTTTTAAAGCTTTTGGGATTAAAAAGTGATTTTGTGGGATAAAGTTTGAGTGTCTTAGCATGGTTTACATGCTATGCTCACCTCCCACAAAGCAGGGACGTTTCTGTCTTGTCACTTAGCATTTAGCACATTAGCTGGCACAAAGTAGCATAATGGAATGAATGAATGAATGAATGCATGCATGATTGAACAGTTGGTCAACCTTGCCATGCCCAGTTTTCCCATCCAATCTACTCCAAAAAGAGGAGGACTGCCTTCCAGGCAGGGTAAGCCCCTCTATCCTCCTCAGTTCTCACAAGAGACTGCCGTCCTCCCCACAGTTCCCACCCTTTCTGGTCTGCCCTTCCCTGGCATCCTGGAGTGGTGGCCCTCCAGGCACAACCAGTCACAGTCATTTCCAAATCCCTGCAACCTGACACTTATCAACAGTTTGGTTTATTATCCTAAAGAGAAAATTGCATTTGTGTGAAAAGATATATACATGAGAATATTTGCTGCAGCACTGTTTATAATATGAAGGCCCAAAAGTCCATTAATAAAGGGCTGGTCCCATACATTATGGAATATAACACACAGTTGAACAGGAAGCAATCTTAAAATGGAAAAGAGAGAGTCTATTATATTTCATCAAATCTGAGATACTATCATCTTTAAGATGCATCATTTTTTATGATACTAAGGAAAAAAAATAAATGCTGTCAATTAAAAGACAATGCTTTCTTGTTACTAGAAGACTATTAAGTATTAGAGCTCTTAGACTTAGGCATTTTTTTATTATGTATCACTCTTGTGCATAATAAAGAGTAATAAATTAACGTGTCTGAAACTTGTTCATATTTAGAGTCCAACTCTTCTGAATACTTATGAACTTGGAGTCATCGTGTCTATGCATCCATCAAGAGTGTTTGGATGCTAAATTTTTAAAGAATATGTGAAAGAGTTGAAGGCTCTGGGCTCGTAAGCTCTAGAGTTCTGTAGAATTGTCCAACTTCGGATTTTTCTTTCAGGAATACTGATGAACTACTTAAGGTTCACTTCCAACAAACTGCCTCCCACACTCCTCTCTCAATAATTTTGTTCCCAAGGGTTGAAAGAAACTCACATCTTGCTTATCAGTTTTCTCCTAAGCCATTAACACACATTGTGTATGTTTGGATGCTTTTATGAATGTGCCTGCAATGGCTGTTGCCTGACTGGGCACAATGCAGCTCAAGCGGCAGCTCGGTCCCAGGGGTGCAAAATGTTTTTTAAAACAAGGCACTTTAGAATCAATTTAATATTTCATGTCAAAAATATGCTGAAGAGTGACAAAAACATGTACAGTAAATACATGTGTAGTATATATAAAAGTATGTACTTTTATCTATTTGTACTAATATGAAATACTGTAACATGAGGGATATTCACCCAAATACTATCAGTAGTCATCCCTGCATAGTGATATTTGAGATGGTTCTACTTTCTTTGTATTTTCCTGTAAACTTAGCACTTTTTTTACAGTCAAGATGGAGCATGGTTTCAAAAATAATAAACTTATTTCTTAAAAGAAGAGGTAGTATTTATGGGAAATTGCCTAAAACATATAATTTGATTCTGCACCCTGGGATAAGTATTAGGAGGTCTGTAAGTCTCCTAAAATAGAACCATGCTTTTTATTTCCACATCACACCTTGCATAAAATCTGAACTCCTGTCCAGGACCCACACACATATTTTCTGCCTGCAGTCCTAATGCTGTATCTTCTCTCCACTCACACCACACATCTGCAGTCCTTGAACACCCAAACTCTTGTCCCCCAGTGCTCCACCTGAACCCTGACACTTAGCAATCAGCTTGATAGGAGGCCATCCCTGACCACCCATATAAAGTGGACTTCCCCTTGCTCTCCATTACCTGACCCTACTTTGTTTTCTCCAGAGTACTAGTGGGTGATAGTGTTTTGACTTCAGCCCCCTTGACAGCTGATAGAAGAAACATCTTTACAAACTCATTGCCTTTTTATTTTAAATAGCCATTGGGAAAGTTAGCACCGTATTACACAGCCTTCTTTCTGAAGACCCATGGAAAACAAATTCTCTTCTAGTCTCAATACCAAGAAGAGTTGTGCTCTATTTGGGCAATTTGGTTTGTAGATTAAATAATTGATTGACGATGTGATCAGAGTTCCCTTGTTTGGAATGTGTGCCCCTGAAATTTAGAACCAAACTTGTGGTCCATTTTCAGCAAATGCATAGGCACCCCTACAAATATATTTATTTTTTATTTTGGTATTATTAATCTACAATTACATGAGGAACATTATGTTTACTAGACCCCCCCATCACCAAGACCCCCAACAAACCCCATTACAGTCACTGTCCATCAGTGTAGTAAGATGTTGTAGAATCACTACTTGTCCTCTCTGTGTTCTACAGCCCTCCCTGTGGCCCCACACATATTATACATGCTAATCATAATGCTCCCTTTCTTCTTCATGCCCCTTTATCCCTCCCTTCCCACCCATCCTCCCCACTCCCTTTCCCTTTGGTAACTGTTAGTCCATTCTTGGGTTCTGTGAGTTGTCTGCTGTTTCATTCCTTCAGTTTTTTCTTTGTACTTATACTCCACATATCAGTGAAATCATTTGGCACTTGTCTTTCTCCACCTGGCTTATTGAACTGAGCATAATACCCTCTAGCTCCATCCATGTTGTTGCAAATGGTAGGATATGCTTTTTCTTAGGGCTGAATAATATTCCATTGTGTATATGTACCACATCTTCTTTATCCATTCATCTACTGATGGACACTTAGGTTGCTTCCATTTCTTTGCTACTGTAAATAGTGCTGCAATAAACATAGGGGTGCATCTGTCTTTTTCAAACTGGGCTGCTGCATCCTTAGGGTAAATTCCTAGAAGTGGAATTCCTGGGTCAAATGGTATTTCTATTTTGAGCATTTTGAGGAACTTCCATACTGCTTTCCACAATGGTTGAACTAATTTACATTCCCACCAGCAGTGTAGGAGGGTTCCCCTTTCTCCACAACCTCGCCAACATTTGTTGTTTGTCTTTTGTATGGTAGCCATCCTTACTGGTGTGAGGTGGTATCTCATTGTGGTTTTAGTTTGCATTTCTCTGATGACTAGTAATGTGGAGCATCTTTTCATGTGTCTGTTGGCCATCTGAATTTCTTCTTTGGAGAACTGTCTGTTTAGCTCCTCTGCCCGTTTATTAATTGGATTATTTACTTTTTGTTTGTTGAGGTGCATGAGCTCTTTATATATTTTGGATGTCAACCCTTTATCGGATCTGTCATTTATGAATATATTCTCCCATACTGTAGGATACCTTTTTGTTCTATTGGTAGTGTCCTTTGCTGTACAGAAGCTTTTCAGCTTAATATAGTCCCACTTGTTCATATTTGCTTTTGTTTTCCTTGCCTGGGGAGATATGTTCATGAAGAGGTCGCTCATATTTATGTACAAGAGATTTTTGCCTATGTTTTATTCTAAGAGTTTTATGGTTTCATGGCTTACATTAAGGTCTTTGATCCATTTGGAGTTTACTTTTGTGTATGGGGTTAGACAATGATCCAGTTTCATTCTCTTACATGTAGCTGTCCAGTTTTGCCAACACCAGCTGTTGAAGAGGCTGTCATTTCCCCATTGTATATTCATGGCTCCTTTATCCTGTATTAATTGACCATATATGTTTTGGTTAATATCTGGACTCTCTATCCTGTTCCACTGGTGTGTGGGTCTGTTCTTGGGCCAGTACTAAATTGTCCTGATTATTGTGGCTTTGTACTAGAGCTTGAAGTTGGGAAGTGAGATCACCCCCACTTTATTCTTCCTTCCCAGGATTGCTTTGGCTATTTGGGGTCTTTGGTGGTTCCATATGAATTTTAGAACTATTTGTTCCAGTCCGTTGAAGGATGCTCTTGATATTTTGATAGGGATTGCATTGAATCCGTAGATTGCTTTAGGTAGGATGGCCATTTTGACAATTTTAATTCTTCCTAGCCAAGAGCATGGGATGAGTTTCCATTTGTTAGTGTTCTCTTTAATTTCTCTTAAGAGTGTCTTGTAGTCTTCAGGGCATAGGTCTTTCACTTCCTTGGTTAGGTTTATTCCTAGGTATTTTATTCTTTTTGATGCAATTGTGAATGGAATTCTTTTCCTGATTTCTCTTTCTATTAGTTCATTGTTAGTGTATAGGAAAGCAACAGATTTCTGTGTATTAATTTTGTATCCTGCAACTTTGCTGAATTCTGATATTAGCTCTAGTAATTTCAGTGTGGAGTCTTTAGGGTTTTTTATGTACAATATCATGTCATCTGCAAATAGTGACAGTTTAACTTCTTCTTTACCAATCTGGATGCTTTGTATTTCTTTGTTTTGTCTAATTGCCATGGCTAGGACCTCCAGTACTACGTTGAATAACAGTGGAGAGAGTGGGCATCCCTCTCTTATTCCCGATCTTAGATGAAAAGCTTTCAGCTTCTTGCTGTTAAGTATGATGTTGGCTGTGGGTTGGTCACATATGGTCTTTATTATGTTGAGGTACTTGCCCTTTTTACCCATTTTGTTGAGAGTTTTTATCATGACTGGATGTTGAATTTTGTCGAATGCTTTTTCAGTGTCTGTGGAGATGATCATGTGGTATTTGTCCTGCTTTTTGTTGATGTGGTTGATGATGTTAATGGATTTTCGAATGCTGTACCATCCTTGCATCCCTGAGATGAATCCCACTTGGTCATGGTGTATGATCCTCTTGATGTATTTTTGAATTCGGTTTGCTAGTATTTTGTTGAGTATTTTTGCATCTACATTCATCAGGTATAATGGTCTGTAATTTTCTTTTTTGGTTGTGTCTTTGCCTGGTTTTGGTATTAGAGTGATGTTGGCTTCATAAAATGAGTTTGGAAGTATTCCCTCCTCTTCTATTTTTTGGAAAACTTTAAGGAGAATGGGTATTGTATCTTCTCTGTAAGTCTGATAAAATTCCACAGTGAATCCATCCGGTCCCTGACTTTTACTCTTGGGTAGTTTTTCATTACCACTTCAATTTCCTTGCTGGTAATTGGTCTGTTTAGATTTTCTGTTTCTTCATTGGTCAGTCTTGGAAGGGTGTATTTTCTGGGAAGTTGTTCTTTTCTTCTAGGTTTCCCAGCTTGTTAGCATATAGAGTCTCATAGTATTCTCTAATGATTCATTGTATTTCTGTGGGGTCCATCATGATTTTTCCTTTTTCGTTTCTGATTCTGTTGATGTGTCTAGATTCTCTTTTTCTCTTAGTAAGTCTGGCTAGGGGCTGATCTATTTTGTTTATTTTCTCAAAGAACCAGCTCTTGGTTTCATTGATTTTTTTCTATTGTTTTATTCTTCTCAGTTTTATTTATTTCTTCTCTGATCTTTATTAAGTCCCTCCTTCTGCTGACTTTGGGCCTCATTTGTTCTTCTTTTCCAATTTCAATAATTGTGACTTTAGACTATTCATTTGGGATTGTTCTTCCTTCTTTAAATATGCCTGGATTGCTATGTACTTTCCTCTTAGAACTGCCTTCACTGTTCCCACAGAAGTTGGGGCTTTGTGCTGTTGTTGTCGTTTGTTTCCATACATTGCTTTATCTCTATTTAAATTTGTTCATTGATCCATTGATTATTTAGGAGCAGGTTGTTAAGCCTCCATGTGTTTGTGAACATTTTTGCTTTCTTTGTACAATTTATTTATAGTTTTATACCTTTGTGGTCTGAGAAGTTGGTTGGTAAAATTACAGTCTTTTTGAATTTACTGAGGCTCTTTTTGTGGTCTAGTATGTGGTCCATTCTGGAAAATGTTCCATGTGCACTTTGGAAGAATGTGTATCCTGCTGCTTTTTGGTGTAGACTTCTGTAGATGTCTATTAGGTCCATCTGTTCTAGTGTGTTGTTCAGTGCCTCTGTGTCCTTACTTATTTTCTGTCTGATGGATCTGTCCTTTGGAGTGAGTGGTGTGTTGAAGTCTCCTAAAATGAAGCATTGCATTCTATTTCCTCCTTTAGTTCTGTTAGTATTTGTTTTTCACATATGCTGGTGCTCCTGTATTGGGTGCATATATATTTATAATGGTTATATCCTCTTGTTGGACTGACCCCTTTATCATTATGTAATGTCCTTCTTTATCTCTTGTTACTTTCTTAGCTTTGAAGTCTATTTTGGCTGATACTAGTACTGCGACACCTGCTTTTTTCTCCCATTGTTTGCATAAAATATCTTTTCCATCCCTTGACTTTAGTCTGTGTATGTCTTTGGGTTTGAGGTGAGTCTCTTGTAAGGAGCATATAGATGGGTCTTGCTTTTTTATCCATTCTGTTACTCTGTGTCTTTTAATTGGTGCATTCAGTCAATTTACATTTAGGGTGATTATTGAAAGATATGTACCTATTGGCATTGCAGGCTTTAGATTCATGGTTACCAAAGGTTCAAGGGTAGCTTCTTTACTAACTGTCTAACTTAACTTGCTTATTAAGCTATTATAAATACAGTCTGATGATTCTTTATTTCTCTCCCTTCTTATTCCTCCTCCCCCATTCTTTATATGTTAGGTGTTTCATTCTATACTCTTTTGTGTTTCCTTTGACTACTTCTGTGAGTAGATTTTATTTTTTGCCTTTAGTTAATATTTGGTTGGTCTGCATTCTTTGGTGTGATTTTATTTTCTCTGGTGATATCTATTTATCCTTAGAAGTGCTCCCATCTAGAGCAGTCCCTCTAAAATACCCTGTAGAGTTAGTTTGTGGGAGGCAAATTCCCTCAACTTTTGCTTGTCTGGGAATTGTTTAATCCCTCCTTCATATTTAAATGGTAATCATGCTGGATCTAGTAATCTTGGTTCAAGATCCTTCTGTTTCATTGCATTAAATATATCATGCCATTCTCTTCTGGCCTGTAAAGTTTCTGTTGAGAAGTCTGATGATAGCCTGATGGGTTTTCCTTTGTAGGTGATCTTTTTTCTCTCTCTGGCTGCCTTTAATACTCTGTCCTTGTCCTTGATCTTTGCAGTTTTAATTATTATGTGTCTTGGTGTTGTCCTCCTTGGGTCCCTTGTGTTGGGAGATATGTGGGCTTCCATTGTCTGAGAGACTATTTCCTCCCCCAGTTTGGGGACGTTTTAAGCAGTTTTTTCTTCAAAGACACTTTCCCTTTTTCTCTCTCTTCTTCTTCTGGTACCCCTATAATGCGAATATTGTTCTGTTTGGATTGGTCACACTGTTCTCTTAATATTCTTTCATTCCTGCAGATCCTTTTATCTCTCTCTGCCTCAGCTTCCCTGTTCTCTGATCTCTATTCCATTAACGGCCTCTTGCACCTCATCCAATCTGCTCTTAAGTCCTTCCAGAGATTGTTTTATTTTTGTGTTCTCCCTCCTAACTTGATCCTTGCATATTTCTATGCAGGTCCATCAGCATGGTTATGACCTTTATTTTGATTTCTTTTTCAGGAAAATTGGTTAAATCTATCTCTCCAGGCTCCCTCTCGGGGGTTGTCTGGGTAATTCTGGACTGGATCAAATTCTTTTGCCTTTTCATGGTGATAGAGGTAGTCATAGGCAGTTGGCGCGTGTGTCAGCTGGGAGAACAATGTCCCTTCCTGCACATTGCCCTTCTCTGCTGCCTGTGCCAGTTACCCACACACATGGAGCAGCTTCCGATTTTATTTCCTGAACCACCACAGGTGGGGCAGCTGTCAGGGCAGCCCAGTGTCCCTCAGGGAGAGCAGGCGTGCCTGGTGTGCTTTCCTGCAAGAACAGTGACCCTTCACGCCCTGCTCCTGCTTCCTCTGTCTGTGCTGGGCTGCCGCACCAGCGGTGCCTCTGAGTCTGACCTGGGTGGCTGTGGAGGAGGCTCTGGGCGGCCACTGTGGGCATGGCCACTCTCAGGCTACTCCCCTGCTGTGGCTAGGCAGCGCAGGAGGGGAAATGGATGGGAGGCTGTTTATCGCCATGAGGGGTTTCAGAGCTGCATTGCCTCCCAGAGAGCTGGTGCACCTGAAATTCCCCAGGATTCCCAGCTGCTGGGCTGTGTGCCAGGACTGTTCCATCCAGTTGTGGAGTCCCTATCCCTTTAAGACTTTAAAAAAGCACTCTCTTTTCATTTGTACCAGGGGCACCAGCTGTGGGGACCTGCTCACAGGTTTTACTGTTCCATTTCCCTAATATCCAGCACACCATTCACTGTGTGTCTGCTCTCCCAGTGCAGATGACTAGGGCTGGGTAACTAGCAGTCCTGGGCTCCCACTCCCTCCCCGCTCCAACTCGTCTCCTCCTGCCGGTGGGCTGGGATATGGGAAGTACTCAGGTACCACTGGGCTGTGGCTTGTATCTTACCCCCTTCATGAGGTGCTGAGTTCTTGCTGATGTAGATGTAGCCTGACCGTTGTAATGTATCTTCTGGCCTCTCTTTTAGGAATAGTTGTATTTGTTGTATTTTCAAAAATATATATGGTTTTGGGAGGAGATTTCTGCTGCCCTACTCATGCTGCCATCTTGACTCCTCCCCTTCTGCAAATATTTTTTGTATATTATTTCAACAAACTGGATTTTGGACCAACCATGGGCATGGATTAACCTTATTTTTCCTACCCTAGCTTTCTTGCTCTATGTGCACAGCTTACTTATATTTTACTTTCCCTTCTTTTGTGACATCTATTTTAATAGTCACTTGCATGTTTAGAAATATGGTCAGGTGTATATAAATTGCCTGTTGTTTTGTGGTTTTTTGTGGTTTAACAGTAGGGTGGGAACATGGGGCCACAATTTTAACCTTCTCCTCACATCCACCCAACATGCCTTTCCAACTCTGCCCTGACATGTGCTGTTTTCTTCTTGATTCTCCACTAGAGTCTTTACCACAATTTATTACAAAGATTTGCTTGGGGGTCTTGCCAGCCTTGAAGTAGAGCATTGTGAAGCAAGCCTATTCCCTTAGCCATGTCAAAATGCAAATTTACAATTAATAAGGCTTGGTCAAGCCTTATTCCATAACCAACACCCTCCACTGATAATTGTAGAAAGCTTTTACTATCCACTTACTCATTTTCAAATGTTTTGTAATTTTTATGGGTATGATCTCTTTACCATCAGAAGGGAAAAAAGATAAAGACCTACATGTAGGTTAATCTCTACAAGGTTTTAGTCTTGTGTTCCCAACCATCCTTACAATGGAGTTTTAGAATATGAACTAAGATGTTTGTATACAACAGAGAATACCAAAAAACAAGACATTTATTTTAGCCTACAGCTGATAATAAATCATATTATAGACAAAATATTCCCTGACTCTTATGTCTTACATATACTTCATCAAAAAAAAACAACCAAATCAGAAAGAACACCAAAAAAGTAGGAATGTCCATATCAAAAATGGAATGAATTCTATCACTAAACAGATAAATCTGTTTGTTACTAGAAAGTAAGTGTGTTTGACCACTGCAGCTTTAAGGGAGAATTCAAAGAATCTGATCTGTGGACCATTCAAGATTCACATGAAATTTAGAGAAAGAGCAGACATCTTATTTAGAATGATTAATGGTCCATGCTGTGATGAGCAAGTGTGAAAAACATATGCCGCCTGGTTTTATGTGTTTTGACTGCCAGATGGTGCCTAACTCCACCCCTGACCCTTCCCTCACTCCCACCCATGCCAATTTCTGCCTTATCCCAAACCCTCTCCCCAGTAATCCCCAGTCCCAAACCAGTAGTACAGGGTGGGGAGCAGTGATGTGTAAGGCTCTGGTATGAAATACACGTGTCTGTTTTGCATATCATTGTGTAAAATGGAAAACTGATATTAGACTGATTTGTTTTAGGACATACGTTGACAGCATCTAAGTGTCACATACTTGTCTCTCCTGACGCTCCTCTTTCTGTCCTCATTGTCAGGACAGTTCCTAGAACATAGTAGTTATGTAATAAATGTTACTGTCTGAATGAATCAATGAATGAATAAATAAATAAATACATGATCAGCCCATAGAACAACCCAACAAAAAAGGAAATAAGTGAATTTGGCATAATTTGGTCTCTGCAAACACGTGTTTTATCCCACTGCTCTTGAGTCATTATGTAATAGGCTGTTGTAGAATTTGATGGAAATTCACTTCAACCTTTTCATTTTGTTATTTCCAAACTATACCGTTTTCCTTTCTTGGAGAACTGTGACATCATTTGCTTTACTCTGGTCTTCCTGAAGGGCTTCTCTTTTTTGAAAGATACCCCAGTGATACTGTGATCACATATGGAATCACTTTTCTTTACCCAGATAATAATTCATCGGGCTTTACAGCCCAGACTCTCTTCAGGCTATATCATGTTTTACTGGGTATCAAATCCTCTCTTTTTATATACAAATATATATTTTCACTATGAAAGTAATGTAGCCACACAACACTATATATATATATATATATATATATATATAGAGAGAGAGAGAGAGAGAGAGAGAGAGAGAGAGAGAAAATAAGGATAAAGGGAGAAAAAATTCACTCAAAAGACTCCAATACAACCATTAGGATTTTGATAAATTTTCTTCTAATACCTTTCCCTATACATCTGTTTTTACACAGTTTTATTTACATGGTTGTATTCAGTAAACACAATTTTATTCTCTGATTTTTTTTTTAACCAGTAAGGAAAGTAGAAACAAAACTAATTATTTAGCAGAGACAATTTAATATGAGAAATTAGCCTAGCAGGTATTGGAGAACTGAAAGCGCATAACGAAAACCATGAAATAAGGTATAATAAGGGCAGGAAGCAGCCACTACCTCTAGGGCTGGAAGAACAAAGCAAACGGTCAGAGTAATCTGACCCTGGAAGCTTGGGGGAGTGGACTGCAGAACTGGGCCCCAGACCTCAGGAAGGAAGCACCATCAAGGCCTCTGCAGGTTGCTCTGCGGGGCAAGTTACAAGGCTGCTTCTGGATGTGGGTAAAAAGCTGGAGGCTAGAACCAGCCGCTGGTGAAATCACCTGCCACTGTCCAGAGGGAGGCACGTAGTCAGGTAATTAACAGGACAGGAAGCACAGGTGAGTCTGCCCTTCTTGGGGCCCCAGCCTGCAGGTTCCCTCTAATGCCCCCTATTGGTGAATCGAATAGGGAGAACAGTGGGCAAAGCAGAAATTTATTTGCTAAGTTCCGGCTCCGGCATTCCAAAGCAGTGCGGGTTCCAAGATGGGCAACAATATCTGAGTCACCAACACCTATCTTAAGTTTAGTTTGGGGTGTTACTACACAGCCTACATTTTTAATGGCTGTATCATGTTTACTACAATGGTTGTACAGCATTTACTTAACCATTTCCATATTGTTCGACATTCCAGTTTAAGACCAAGATTTTGCCTTCAAAAATAAAGATGCAATGGAAAAGGTGCGTTTGTTTTTCCATTCCCTAAGTTCCTAAAAGACTAATCTTTGTGTCCAAGGACAGATGACAAGTGTTATGACACACTGCATATTTCCAAAATGCTTTTCAAAACAGTTGTTTCCACCATGAGTAGGGGAAAGTATCGCTAACACAGAAGAGGGGCAAAGCCTGCCACAGCCACAGCCTATGCGGTGCCCTTGTACAAGTCAAGACATTGCCTTTGTTCCTCAAAGGTCCACATCCTGATCTTAAACAAACTAATAAATTAAAACTTTACATAGCTTATAGCAATTAAGATCTATGTTAACAGTTTTGCAAACATTCTAGACTAGTATAAGGTGATTTGATCTGCAAACTTTTTTAGTATAGGTCAAAAACCATCTTACTGGTTTAAGCAATTCAGTTGGAGATGCTTTTTTTTCCTTTCTCTCTTCATCTTTAATTGTTCGTTGAGCTCATGCACCCCAGGGGCTCAGCCCCTTATAAAAGCAGAAACTATTCAGAGGAGTCCTACCAAGACTTGTACTTAAAGGCCTTAACTCTCCTAAAGCCATAGAATTAAGTAATGTGTGGTGGGATCCATTCAGTTGGTGAGCTTGACAATAATAAATTAAGAGTGTAATGCATATACAAAACTCATGGCAGACTGTATGCGAAAGCAGTTACCTTTTCCAAAATGTTTGAGATAGCGTGAGTAACTCTCTGCCTTTGAGTTTATATCCTTATCTTTTTATTTTTAATATTAAAAATACTACCTTATTATTTTTTATTTCTTAAGATACCAGTGATTTGGAAAAAGTCTGTAAGGGATTACTTAATGTCTTAAAATAATGTCTTCTAAACTAATTTGTGTTGATTATCCAGGGGAGGGGAGGATACATAATGTGAGAAAACAGACATATTCTTGGTGCATGCATGTGCAGGTTATTTTGACATAGAAAGAATTATATAAAATTTTATTCTTTACAGTAATAGTATGCATTAACCATACAATGAAATATTGCTGGATTCTATATCTTTATAATGTTTCTATATGTTTATAATTCTATATCTTTATAATCATATAAATAAATTTATTTTTAATATAGTTATATAATGTTTATATGTTTTCATGTATTTTATAACTTGTGTAACTTTATATATTTTTATACAATTTATATATTTTTATAGAAATTTGTATAATAATGTTACATAATATAAACATATGTATTTATATAATTTATACAATGTTTATATAATTTATATAATGTCCTTTGGATAAATAAATTCACAAATCAGAAAAGCATCCCTTTGGGTCTCATTATTTGAATCAGAACACATTGTATATAAATATAGACACACACTATGTATCTACACACATGATACCCACACGAATGTACAAATTTGTACATCCATTTGTATTTGTATTCATGAACTCCTTCTTGAAGGGATAGAATCTCTTAATAGATGACCATTTCCACTTCCTTTAATTAACTTTAATAAGACAGGCTTCATGTAGCAGTTTGTTCTATTAAATCTAATCCATCTCTTCTCAGCTCCCAAATTTATGATCTCTAATTTCAGCACACCTCATAGTTTTAAGAACCATGAAAATGATGGCACGCATTCATGCTGACTTACGATGTGTTGTCAAGATATTTTCTTTGTTTTGTCCTTTGCCCACCAGTCCATGGAGGTCTGTTGAGTGCTTTTCTGTTTTCTCGAAGGGATAGAAGGGAAGGCAAGAAGACAGGGAGCAGCCTCAATGTGGCCCCAGACCTTCCTCAGGGCGTGGGGTGCAGCTGCCACCATTTTATGGTCATTCCTAGTACATGTTAGGCAATAGCAGAGCCAGAGATAAGGGAGAGGAGCCCGTGTTTGTGATCAGCATCGGGTTTCAGGGCTGATGACTTTACTCCTCAAAGATAAATAAATAGAAGCAGCAACATTTGGAGCCAATCTTGAGGGACAGTCACAATTCTGCAAATATGTGGTTGGGAGGAAAGAAGGATAATGGGAGAAAACAGAAGGAAATCCATTCTTATTAGAATCTCAGCGGAGTCACAAAAAGCCTGGGCTTTGGTGTCAAACCGACTTGGGTTTAATTCCCAGGTCTGCCTGTTGCCAGTGAAGTGACTTTGGGCAGCTCCATGAGCCTCAGTTTCCACATCCATGAAATGGGGATAAGGCAACTACTTAACCTTGGGATTGTCATAGGGGTTAGGACATCTGTTCTGTGTGAAGGGGTGAGCGCATACTATGGCTCCATGCATGAGCATAGCAGGGGGCATCTGAAAAGACCTGGGAAAGCTTGGGAAGTAAGTGAGAGTGTGGAGTGGCACTACAGGGGTGCCTGAGGAATTTAGAAGTGAGATCAACACTGTGCCTCTGTGGACAAAGAGGACACATTCTTTGAGATGACATCAAGAGGATAACATGATTTGTTGTCAAAAACATTGTTATCAGAAGTAAGAAATGATATAAAGAACCTAAGAATGGAGTTTGGGATGACAGCAAACGAGTATTTGGAAAAAAATTTCAAAATGCTTAGGGAAACAGAATCAAATGAGTTGAGCTATGATGAATGTTTGGATAGTAAATATAATGTAAGTGGTTGCTATCATTATTAGCAGCAGCATCACATGGGCCCTAATGAGGAAAAGGCAGGAGGAAAGGGAAAGGTTCAGAGGGAGGGCAGAGGATGGAGAGCAGGAGGCCAAGCGGCCAAGCACGCATCTGTCTGAGGTCTCAGGGGGTTCCAGGCCACAGGGCAAGTTGAAAAGAAGGTTGGCCAAGTGTGTGCAGGTTCTGCAAATAGGCTTGGCAGGGGGCCCGGGCAGCCCTGAGCTGGTCCCCCTCCCTGATCTCTGGCAGAAGTGGGTCAGAGCCTACCGACCTTTTCAGATCACCCACTCAGGTCATTCTAAAAGGATAATCAGTCCAACTCAAGCACACCTGACCTTCTACAATTTCATCCACTCAGTCCTTCAGCTCCCTCCTTCCTGCTACCTCTGCCTCTTCTAATTTGAGGCTCAAACTGTTGTTCCACAATGAGGATAAAACATCTTAAAATATAAATCCTGAGAGTAGTATGTTGCCTAAAATTTACTGCTCGCTGGGTGTAATGAATCCAGCAGTAGCCATATTTCATTTTTTCTGGAATCTCAGCAGAGTGCTACGAAGTCTGGGTTTTGGTGTCAAAGAGACTTGGGTTTAATTCCCAGGTCTGCCTGGTGCCAGTGAAGTGACTTTGTGCAAGTTGCTTCAGCCCTGTGAGCCTTGGTTTCCTCATCCATAAAATGGGCATAATGATGATATTCAGCTGTGGGACAGTTGCAAGGATGAAGCCATCAGGAGTGGCTCCCTGTGTGGGCACAGCTGCTACTGGTACTGTTCATGAGTGAGTGCTTCAGGAGGCAGGGGGATGCTGACCACAGAGAGGGGGAAGGGCAAGGACAGGAGAATGAGCCTTGGCTGGGCTTGAGGTTGGCCTCCATAACTTCTGCTTTGCACAACTGTACCCTTGTGATCTCTAGCAAACTTCGTTGTCCAGCTATGTTATGCCCACCCATGTTGTTCAAGTAACTTATGAGCATAGCTTCATTTTAAAATCATTTTTTTCCCCAGAGGCATCCTAAATCAAGGTATGGAGGCCTGGAGAAGGGAAGGCATTGGAGTTCTAGACCTGCTCACTTCAAACTTCAAAAGGTCTGTATGAAATTTCTAAAGAAATGGGAATTCCCTACTGCATCAGATTAGTAACAGTAGTAAAAGTACCGCACCTCAGAAGACCAAACAGTGTCATTTGCAAAAGCCCTTAAATGAGAAGGCCCATTCCCACGTCACACTTCTGGCACCTATCCAAAGGCACCCAAGTCTTCTCTGTGCTCCTAGGCTGCACCCTAAAATATCTGCATCAGTCCCCCATGCTGGCCAGTTCCCTTCCCCACCTGGTCCTGACTGTCCCAGGTCATGGCCCTAGACCTGCTTCTTGCTCCTGTGACCTGTGGTCCGATGCTGTCCCCAGCAGGCTAACCTCTGCCTGCCTTCCTTAGCTCCGTTTCTCACCTGCTCCTTTATCACACGGCTTCACAGTAGTTCTGACCCAGCTCCAGCCTCCCCCTGCTGCCCGTGCTCAAGCCAGAGCGCCTGCCCTCCAGCTTCTCTCTGCCTCCAGAAATGGACCCCAGACCCATATCACAAGGAACTTTCCCCACTCACAATAAACTTTTCCTGTCCCTCCTGTATTTGTCATTTTCCTGCTTCCCAAAAGCAGTGATCTCTTCAGAGGTAAGGACCTTGACAGAGTCAAGTCAGCATGATCCATGTGAGCATGGATGTGAGGGCAGATGACTATTAATACTCTGCATAGACGCTTTGTGACTCAGAACATCTTAGAAATATTGCTATTGTGTACAAATATGAATGCTGGCAATCAGAAGGAATTACATTTACCTTATTTCCCACTAGACACAGGATTTTTAAGAGAAGTGGCATTTCATGCACTTACTTTTTTAAAAAAGTAAACGTGAGTTTTCTCTTCTTGTGACCATAATCTAATGAGCATAAACACATTAATTTAGGCAGACTTAGTGAAAGCTCCCCAATTCTTTCCAGTAACATGCAAAGAAAGCAAAGAAATTCCTGTTTTGTTACCTCTTTCATTCTTTCCTCCCACCTCCTCCAAAGGTCCCCCATTTCTTCCTCTGCCCTCACCCACACACACATGTGCACAGGCACAAACAAGGAAGATGGGTTAAAGTCAGAGAATTCAGAAAAGTCAGAATAGTATTATTTATGGTTGAGAAATCTATTTTTCTATAACAGTTTTCTACTTGAGAAGCCAGCTCCAGTGCTCAGTTCCTTTTCCAATGAGCTTTGTGTGGTAATATTGTCTATCTCCATCCCATTCCTTGGAAGTTAATTTTTATTTCACTTTATTGATGCTGCTCGATTGGAATGTGTACCACTTGAGCCCCTGTGGAGAGCTGAGCAGGTGTGAGTAAAGAAAAACATCTTTTGTTAATAGAAATATACCCTGGGAGTTCACCGAGTCACTGTAATTCCAACTGCTTTTATGAAAATTCTGTAAATTCTCATGTTGTGAATTTCAAACAGAGTTTGGGATGCCAACAGCCTTTAATACAAGCCAAAGATGTGGTTGTTTCTGTGACTGAAACACATGTTCTGCTTTCTTTCTTGCAAAAAATAATTAATTTAGCTATTTAATTAGAATGTTTAAACTGCAGAATATCATGTTAACTTTGAGTTCGACTCTCCCTAAAAAGGAAATCTTACTGTGATCAGCCTATCTATCTACAGGGTTTGAAGTTCCTGGGTAACTTTCTGAAGCCTGAAGGAGTTCACCCGTTCATCTGGGTCCAGAATGACCTGGCAATCGCATTGCTCTTTCCCAGCTCAAGTCCTTGCATATTTAATTTAGAAGCCAAGGGAATGGGAACAAGTCTCTCAAACCTCTCAGCTTCAGGGGGTGATGTTTTAATTGTCTGTGTCAGAGCCTCTTGGATCAGCTGCCACACAGAATTGAGGGCTGAAGCCAACCCCAACTTTCTTCCTGGTTTGGGGCCAGACGTGTATGGTGTCGTACTCCTCCAAGCTGGAAGGAAAGACGTCATCTTGGTATATTACAAAATTGCATGTGTCATTAGAAAAAGATGTCAGAATACTTTTTTAAAACTGTTTTCTCAGGTTGTATTGCCCAAGTGTATCTTGGCATAGACAACTTCAGCTTCAAAAATTCCAAGCTGTATAGAGTTTCACATAGCTGAAGCTATTATATTTGGTTATATGCCACTAACACCTTTCCCCCCTCCCCCTCCTTCATTCTTGCAGAGGAGTGAAGTGATGACTGAATTCCTACTAAAAATTTCGTTCTCTTCTCCTTGCAACCATGGGGTCTATTCTTGACAGGATCACTTATCTGCTCCAAAAAGAAAATGTTGAGTTCACAATGGTGTGTGGCCTTTGGGGATTTATTGGATAAAGCCTTTAGAGTCAAAGCTTTCTCCATTCCAGGACAACTTTCAGAAGAATGATCCAGCAGTCAGCCCTGATAAGCCTGCCAAATTGCTCATAGTTGGCTAGAAACCACAGGCGACAGGAGGCCTTTCTTTCCTCTGCAGAGCGGTGGAGCATCACTGGACAGGAGCTAAGCACCCTCGCACAATGTTCAGGCTGAGGATAAGGTCTTGTAAAGGACCAGTTTCAAATGGCAGTTCAACATCTTCACTTCTACGCAGTCATGCAGAAAGGAAGGTCACATGTAGAGAACAGATGTGCCTTTTTTAAACCTATGTTTTCATGTTTTCCTATACTACTTGGCAACTGGGTAGAGAAATAACAAGGGCTTTGATTATGTTTTTCCCCAAAGTTCTCCACCAGAATCTTACGGGGCATGGCTATTCCTCTGATAGACTTGAGGATGCTCCCATACAACCCAGGGAGTTCTCTGGAAACATAGTCCTTAAGGGCAGGGACTGAGTCTAGTCTCCCAGGAAGTCCCAGTCTTGCCAATAATCTCAGCACATAGAAACTGAGCAGGGCTGGACTGAGTGCAGTCGTGTCTGCACCCAGAGCCTGGCTTTATTTCCAGGCTGCATTACCTCAGCCTTTGAATGTTACTATAAGCAGTGTTGGAATTTAATTTTGGTCCCCTTGGTCACAGTGTGTAAGAATATTTGCTAGAAAATTACAAATGAGAGTCAAAAAAATGATGTTCAATAATCGGCTCTGCTCTGGCACTTTCACAGATGCTGACAGTTCTGCCCCCAGCACCGATTCTAAGTGAGCTGTGATTTGAATATGCCTATAAGATGGTGTGATCCCTGAAGGGAGTGATCTGGTGACTGGTGGAGTGGGAAAGAGCTGGAAGGTATGTACAGGCCCAGCCGTGCCTGGCATACAACGCCCCTGAGTTAGCTGCTCACCTTCTACCCAAGCAGAGCTAAACCAACGCAGGCATCTGATAACCAAGAAGGAATAACATGTTGGGAGTCAGGAAACCCAAGTTCAAGGTACAGAGCTGCCTGAATGAGACCTGTGCCCTCAAGAAAGTCACTTCTATTCTCAGAGCCTCATTTATCTCCCCCTACAGAACAGGTCTAGATGGGACAGTATCTGGCTGTCTGTCCTAGAACGTGACTCTTCCTACACACACCTTAGTGCTGCACTGCTCATGGTGGCTGACCCAGTTCTCCTTCCCACACCAGGCAGACCATAGCCCACGAGTAGCAGGGCCCTGGGAAGTATGACGGGAGCATCCTGAGCTTCTGGGAAAGAGTCAGGGACCTAGGACTTTAAGGGCACACCCACGTGGGACAGGAAAGCCAAGACTGGCAGCTGGCTCTACCTCAGTACAGGAAAGGAAGAGATGAATTATGATTTCTCATTTCTCTGGCATCTCCACTGTAGGAAACAGCACACCTAACCACCAGATTCTATGCGAGTAAGAGTTGGTTTCCTTCAACTGTGTTCTTACAACAGCTCTCCTACTCATCCTGTCCTCTCTCCTGCTGACTGCAGAAATGCTGGGTTAAAATGTTTCATAGTAACATGAATTGCAATCATTTAGGTTAACAGATTTACATTTATGCCTAATTACCATGCAGCAAAATAGCAATTACGTGCATTAGAAACATTGCAGTTGCAGTGAGGTTTATTCAGTTATAATACTTTGGCCTGTTCGTGGATGCTCAGTCTTCATAGTTCTGGAAAACAATTGAAACACTGTCCTTTTATCATCCAGGCACTGAAATTTCTGGGTAATAAAACCTAAACCACTGGTTCTCCAATATTAATATGTAGAAAAATTAGTTAAAGTTGTGGAGTGTTTGTGCAAACGCAGATCAGTGGGCCCACCACCAGCAGTCCTGCGTCAGCAGGTCTGAGGAGGAGCCTGGGGTCTGTCCTGCTAACTGGTACAACAAGCGAGGCAGATGCTTGTGGCCGGGATTGAGAGGATGCAACTGGGGAGATACTGACCTAAATCCCACCCTTCTGCTTGTCACTGACTTTAGACTTGTCTGGTTCTGCCTGCCTCCCATCTCCAAACCTAGAGAGAATGGACTTCCTGAGCACCAGCCCTAGGTCACGACCAAACATCATCTCTGGTGGCTCAAGAGTCACCTGTGATAAACCTGAGTTCCAGCCTTTTCTGTTAATTCTTGCTCTGTCCCTTTGCCTCCTCATGTAACTAACTGCAGTGAGCTGAAATTGTTTCTACTTTGTTATATTATTTGTGTCTATACACCTTAATATTCCTTTTGGAAAATGATTTCCAGTTCTAATGTGGGATTCCAGTCTCTTTTCTCCCAGCCCCTAGTGAAGGCTTTAGGAGTTCTTTGGTCTCCCCATACCTCCTAGATGATGGAAACAGAGATCTCTAACTCTGGGGACCTAGAAAAGGAACCAGAGTGGGGTTGCTGTCAGGGCTCAGCCTTCAGATGGCCACTCCCTGGGCTGCTTTTTTTTGCCTTATGTCAATTAATTCTTTTTCCCCAAGAATTTTTGGGTTTGTCCCATTGCTTTGATTTCCATGTACCCACCTGTTTCTTTGGATCAAGGTTTCCTTCCTTCTCTGGCTCCTAAGCCTTGGGATCAGCCATAAATTCCCTCCCACTCTACAGCTCCTTAAGTTAGCCACAATCCTTTAATCCTTTTGAAGCTGGAAACAGCTGGGAACAGGCTGAGGGTAAAAAGCAAAATGAGACCCATGGTTAAGTCCAAAGCCTCCCAGAGGCCACGTTGTTCCTCCAGGCTCGCGGGCAGGGGCCTGGGGCCTGGATGCTAACCCTGGTGCTCCTTGGTCTCAGAGGCCCTCCCTGACCTTGAAGCCTGAATCCCATGGCTGACCCTCCTTGGCTCTCCTGGTCCTTCTCAGCAGCCTTTCTTCCTATTTCAGTCTGCAATTAATTGATTTCATGCTCCCCTGGCCCTGCCCCATCTCCCCAGGAAAGACAGGTATGGGGACAATGCTAATGGTGAATTCTAGGACTCCTCGAGATCCCCAGAAAGGTCCCTTTATATTTTAGAGAAACAGTCTGTTATTCCAGTACCTTTTTTTTTTTTTAACCAAAGTAAGGCTACATTCTCTTCCTCCCAAGAGCCAGGGCTGGTATGAAAGCATGAAAAAGCATAGGACTGTGAGGGCTGGTATCTAGCTGTAAGGAACAACAAGTGGCAGCTGACAGCATGCAAGTGTCCATCAGAAAAGTTGTGGTGTCTGCCTGTCTAGCATGCTGTCCCTTCATCCCTGCTTCAGGTAACAAAGAGCTTTTCAACAGCTATGCCCTCTTAATTCATGTCTCTGCTCTGCCTTGGGTGGGGGGTGAGGGGCTGTCTGCCTAATTCCAGGGTTCAACGCTGTAGTTATAAGCCCCAGTTCAAATGCAGCCATTGCAGCAGCAAAGGCAGACTTTGGAAAGGCTGTTCTGTGTAGAGATATCTGTGCAGCCTCCGGAGTGGAAGGAACTGGATTAAAATCACAATTTACCACTTACACAACCCTGGGCAAGTCACTTAACCTTTCTGTATCTCAATTTCCCCATCTGTAAAATTGAGGTAGCAAAAACCTACCTAATAAGGATTTCTGTGCGGATTCAGCATGTTAATCCATAGAACATGTTAGTCCATTTAGAACATGGCAGGAATATATTAGGTGGTGTCTAAGTATTAATATTATTTTGCCTCCATCTACCTCACTCCTGGGCTTATTTCTCAGTTCTCTCAAAGATGCCTGACACTTCCATTCAAATTGTTGCTTGCTCATTCTCTCTTTTTTTCTTAACTATCTAGTCAAGAGCAACATGTTTCTCAGTAAGTTGCTTTGTGATTTCTTTCTAAAAATGCATAAAATTTCTTAACATCACTTTGGTCACATTAGATATCTTACAGATGCAAATCAACTCTTGCAATTGATCAATAGAAATGAGGTTTGGCAGGCCCGGAAAATTGCATTAGTTCATGATCTTTTTCTGGGCAAGGGCCACTGGTTCAGCCCAATAGAATTAATAACCTTCAGGAAAAAAGGAAAAAGAAAACAGTTTGATTACAACACTAATGCTAGGAACCTATGCATTGTATTTTTAAGGAAATAAATATTGCAGGTGTGGATAAAATGAGAGTTCCTGTGGTCAGGATTCTCACCTGGCCCTGGTTGACTAGCTCACTGAACACGTGTGGGCAATACATGGCTGTTGACTCTATATAAGGAGCTCCGCCCAGTGCTCTGGACAATACGGTGGTAAGGCTGCAAGGCTGCAGGAGAGCAGAGCAGAGGCTGGAGAGGTGGCAGCACCGAGGACAGAGGCCCAGAGGACAGCTGTGTGGGCAGAGGGGCCTGGAGGCAGAGACTGCCTCAGGGCATGTAGACTCACTCTGAGTGAAAGGGATTTTAGTGATTGACCTGCCACTGTGAAAATAAAGTTGGGTATAACCCTTTCACCCCAAGAACATTTTACTTTCATTTTCTTTGGTCACACTGAATCCATAGCGAACTTGCTGGGGGCTGAAACCCATTGGCAAGACAGCGGGCCTTGGGGCCACCTTCCCCGGAGAAGTGAAGCTCAGCTTGGAGCAGGTATCAGTGCCTTGGGGGCCACCTGTACAGCAGCCCACAGCCTCCCCCACTTGCACCGTGTAGCCCCACCAGCTCAGTGCTAATGTAAATGTTGCCAGACTACCACTCTTTGGTTCACTGCAGCATTTTCTAGACTTGAGAGCAGCCCAATCCGGCCCTTGAAGTTACTGTTTCAGGAACCGATTTTTGTTTTTATACTGCTCTTTACAAAGTTGCATAGTTTTCAGCAGTCCACTCCAAATTTACTTCTTTATAAACTCAGTTACCTTAATACATGGTTTCATAGAGCACAGAGTTTTATGAGAAAAGACATGTCACATGAGAAACACCCATATTATCATTCAGTACTTAATTTCAATGTGTCTTCATTATCTTCGTATGGATTTCAAGTCTTTGAGTCTTGAAATTACCAAAAGGAAACTTAGATTGTTCGTTGGTCTGGAAATGAGATGGAGCTTTGGTTCAGTGTTGACTGGTTTCTGAGGTCAGTTGGTGGTACCATCCAGACTTCAGTTTCTGAGCTACATGTTGGTAATATAATTTTTGGTAAGGTAATTTTTATAAAACCAGTGTATTTTATTTTTATGTTCTATTTGTTCACTCTCATAGTTTCTCTCTCTTTCTCTCCCTCTCTCTCTCCTTCTCTTTCCTTCCTTCTTTCTTGTCATCCTAGGATAGGAGGGCTTATTTTATTAAAGCTTGTTTCTTAGTGACTATTTTGTTTTCAGTGTTGTCAGTATGATCCCTCATGCTATAAGATAAGAGACTATTTTATATTTCTTGAAAAAGAAGTGAAGAAAGAAGCTACATATCATATTAATAATATGAACTTAGAGGGATTGCTCTGCCAATATTTTGCACATAAGTCCTTGGTTACCTTGTCATGTGATGTGTGAGTCCTTTGCCCTTAAAGATGATGACATCAATTAGGAAAAGTTCATTGGTGTTCATACAGAATATGAAATACATACAGATCAATTCCTTGTTATAATATTTACTGAATCATTTTCTTTATATACATCATTTAATTTAAAATTCATAATAAAATCTAACAAATCAGTAGCCAATGTTGGTTTAAGGTTAGTTATGTGTCAAATATTCTGAGGATTTCAGTGCCCATTTATCAACTCATTTAATCCTCAAATCATGCCCAAGAAGCTAAGTACAGTAGACTTTTGAACAACATGGGTTCGTTTGGCATGGGTCCACTAATATTATGCTCATTTTTCAGGAAAGGAAACCGAGGTGCAGAAAGGCTAGGGCATGGTAAAGCTGGCATGGAGAGCTAGACATTCTGACCCAAAAGTCTGTAGGATAAACCTCCCTGGCCCTCACCACCACTGTACTGCCTTAGCCATGAAAGAAATATCATTCCCATTACATAGCTGAAGAAACTGAGGCTTGGAAAAATTAAGTATTTTGTCCAAAGTCACAGATGTTCAGTGGCAGAATAGGGATTTCAACTAAAAAACATAGACACTTGACCACTTCACTCCTTCCTGAATTTTTGTGCTTCTCTGTCAACTCAGGCTCCTGTAACTCCATTAGATTCCCTTGTCTCTTGAATATTTTTAAGCCTTCAGGTAAAAAAGTCTCAGGGCTTTTCATTTATGACTTTTGGATGTATATATTTTTCATTTATTTTTTACGGTGTATGTAGAAATAAGAATATCTGATTTAAATAGGAAGTCTGTAGTAAAAAGACATCAATTAAAAGAGTTCTCAAAAAAAGTTCTCAAATGTTCAAAAAAAATTTTTCCCATTTAGAAACTCTTCTGAATTGACAGATGACTGGATGTTCCTGATAGCTTTGAGATTCCCCCCAATTTCTCTTTGGGATTCCCTAGAAGATAAACAAAAAGATTAGAAGTGGAAACTAAAGCTGCAATGACCAGATGTGAAAGGCCAGCCTGATTCTCCTCTTATCATTCAAAGGGTTGTACAGAGGAGCATCTTCTTAGATTGAAAGTCACATACTCCTCAGCCTGAAGCAGAACAGGACAGTTGCTCCCTGAAGAGACTTCACAAGCTTCTAACTCGCCATTCTCTTACTGTGATACACCAGTTGGCACTCACAAGAAAAACAGGCATATTCCCCAACTTTGGAACCAGTAAAAGCCACACTCTGCTTCTGCCTACCAAGGTCTCCTTTTTGTTCTGTCAGCTTCTTCAGTTGTTCATTCATGGCCTGGGTGATGGTAGAAGGTAGAGCAGAGAGAAGTGGATGGGAAGTATCAGAGAAACAGTTTAGCAGCTCCCACTGGAAGAAGGTATTTTCAGATAAAGAGGCATGCTGTTCCCAGGAGAAAAAGGGATAGGGCTAGGCTGATAAAACTTAACTGGAGCTCAGGAGATCTACTTTAGATGAATACCAGACTTCATAAATTGAGCTAGGCTCTACACATCAATCCTGTTCTTCAACCTGGCTAGGAGATGGGTGCTTGCCAGTGTCCAGACCCCTGTTATCAGGCCAGCGCATCCATCTTTCAGGTGTTGTGAGCTGAACCCTTCTCCAGAGCTGACAGGAGCTGCCTCACCTGGAAATGCAAGGAAGATTATGCCCTTTCCAGAGATGACATTCAGCCAATGACTGATGCTGTGCAAAAGGCCAGATCCTCATTGAAAGTGGACCAGTGTTGAGGGGCTGCCCACACTCCACAGCCCCCATGGGCTCATTTTGAAACTAGACTTCAGCAGAAGCCACATATTCACCTAAATTCTTCCTCAGCTCCATCCTGGTTCTCTCACTCCCTTGTAGGTTCTATCTGCAAGCACTCTCACTAAATTACCCTACAATCATCCCTGTCCCAGGCTTCTAGGGACACAAAACCTCAGATAATCTACTGACTTAATTAATAGTAGTTCTAGGTATACTGAATATCTTATAAATAAAGGTGATACAAAGACCCCTTATATGTGTAGTTTTTCTTTCTTATTTTATAGATGTCCAATTCATTCCAAAAAATACAGAGCCAGTATATTTTGTGGCTCTTGAAATGCATTGCCAAAATTTTTTTTATAGGATTTGTCCTGATTTACTACCTCCAGCAATGTTTCAGAGTAGAAGCAACAACAAAGCAGCCAGCATGTGAAACCAGCCTTATTCCAAACTGTTAAGGTTACCATATTGCTGCTTTTACTTGTGCACCCTGGATTGCTAATGAGGTTGAACATTTCCCCGTGTTGTTTACTAATTGTAGCTCTTCCTTAGGTGAATTTCAAATCTGAGAAGCAAATTCTTTGCCAGGTTTCCAAAAGTTTCCACAACCACAGGATTAATGTTGTCATGTGTGAGGGCTTTCCAGTTCCATGTAAGACAATTCTAAGTTTAAAAACTGGGCTAAGTCATCAGGATTGTTTTTCTTGTGTAGAAAGGTTAAAGTAAAGCAGATGTGGAAGTAGCCTCCAATGCCTTTTCTCATGATCTTATTATTTGTCAGGGATGTTAACTCTTGAACTACATGCAAAAGAATGCTGAAGGAATAATTTAATCATGATTACAATTACTTTTTGTCTCATTTTATTAATAAAAACAAACAGAGTAAACACCCTGAGCATAATTGTAACACATGACTTCACTGGCCTTACTCCCTGGGCCCCCGTGACAAGCTTTTTGTTTTCTCATTCTTCTTCACTACCTTCTTCCCTTTCTTCCCCTCACGTGCCCTGAATGCAGAAATCCCCCTGAATTTCTGTCCTTGGGCCTTTTATTTTTTCCCTTTTACCTTCTCCCTTGGTGTTTTATTTAGAGTGTGAAGTTAAGCTATCTGGAGTGATTTTTCCAGATCTTTCCATTCCAGTCAGGAGTGGGAAATTTCTCAGCATTCTGCACAAATCAGCAGTGCTCTCATGCTGATAGAAAACTTCCTAATGAGGACACACTCTCTTCAGATAGTGCTGTTTACTAGGAAATGCCACAGAGATAAAAGAGATGTTGCTAGATAATTCCTGATACCACCACCTGACCACTGACTTGGTGTGTGAAGAGAGCTTGCTTTCCACAATTTTTGCTTCTTGGTATGGGAATAGAACAGAAGTTGTTGGACAAATCCAGCCCAAAACAAGTCTACCCTTAAAACTTTAAATTACTTACCAATATCTAAACACTAGGAGATGTCATATCCAATTTCTAGCTTCTCTTAAAAAGAAAAAGATATGATATATTAGCCTACAAACTCCTACATGGGAAGAATCTATAAGCCTGGTAATGGTTCCTCTCTTTAAATGAGGCATGTGCCTCCAGTTTACCACAGTCCCCACGGCTCCCAATTGCCTCCTCATATTCCTTTGCCTCTTTGCTTGATACCCTACCCTCTTTCCCTCCCTTTCTGTTATGCACTTCTTCCCTGTCTGAGATTCTCTCCCTTCATGCTTCTTTCAACTTACCTCTCTATGTGGCATATCCTCTTCCATTTAAAAATCCTACTTGGTGTCACCTCTTCAGTGGAGCTTTTCTTGACTGCCCACTATCTCATTATCTAGTTAATCATTGACTCCTCTCTACTTCTCTCTGTGACATGTATGCCTGCATGTATTTATCTATAAATATTTGGCAACCCGTGTATATTGAGAGACTAGCACGCAACAGACACTCTGTAACGGGCATATGAAACCAAATAAGCTACAATCCTGGGCAGCATGGAATGCAGTCTGTGGAAAATGCTAGGATAAAATGTTGAGCAGGGTGTTGTGGAGAATAGAGGAAAGGCCTCTTCATCTGAGCCAGGCTCTAGAGTAAGTGCCTTACTTAATCTGATATTTGAAAAACAAGGAGGAATTACCTCAGCTAATACTTTGAAGAAAAGTCAGTTTCAGGGAAGGAAAACAACTGAGAAGGCACATGATCATAAAATGCACAATGTATAAAAAGAATTACAATCAATTCTACATTGCTACAGTTAAGAACATTCCCTGGAGTAGCAAAAAATGAGGCAGAAATCATTTTTAGCTACTCCCTTTATTTAAAACCATGTTTTTTTCCTTTGATTCCACTTTAAATGGTAGAATTAATTAAATATCACAACTAAATAAATAAAAGCAATTATATTTTAGAAAAAAGATTTAATTTTTAACTTGAGACCTACCTTGTAATCTTAGTTATGTGATTTTATGTGCATACTGAGCCTGCTATTGAGCTTTCCTTGGAAGCAAGAGTTTGGAAGCAAGAACGTAATAAAGGCCATTTTAACAAGCCTGTCATGTTGCTTTATTTTCACAGCCAGAAACATAAAAATTAAAGAAGAAAATGTTACAATTATAGTCAATCAACATTGGATAAGGGCATGCGAGCTCACTTATTTTGGGTAAAATAAGAACCTGTTTTATCCAAAATATTTCCAAATTATTTTCTGGAAGTCACAACTAAATCAAATCTGATTCCCCAAATCTTGCAGAGGTTGTTGGCAAATATAAAATGTTAGTGAATAAAAATTTCCTCCCGAAGTTCGAATGGAATTTTGTGCCACAGTATCAGGAAAACATTACCTGAGTTAATCTTGCAAGCAGACTAGATGACATTTTATATTTTTCCCCCGAAATCACTTTCAAGAATTAAGTCAGAAAAAGAAGACACTTTTTTAACAACAATTTCCTCTCCCTATGGCTGGATTTTGTTATAACTGCCTGAAGTATGCTTAACGCACATTAACATCAGTATTTACCTCTTAAAACTTCAGGTTCCATATACAAAATTTCAAATATATCTGCCAAATATGCCAAGTACCAGTGAAAGTTACTGGTTTTGAAAATTTGAAGTAATTCGTAGTTTCCTTGATGTATTAAAAATAAGGCCCCTGAATTCTTCAGCCAATTATTTTTCCATTTGATAACTAACAAACTTCAGAATAGAGCATAAGAACTTTGTCATGAATGTTAAAATAATCACATAGTAAAGAATATACCCTAGTACTTTTCATGGGGTTGACTCTCTTGATAACAATATGAGGCATTATCATAGATTGCTGGCAGGGTTCCAGATGCTTAGAAGTGGATATTTCTGATTTTTTTCCCTTGCTGAATTCCTCACTGTGAATCCCATGTTGCTGGAGCACCATCAGTGCTCATTCCTATCAATTTTTTTTGGCTCATTTGTTCAGAAAAATTTTGACAGTGCTTCAAAAATATTATTATAAATATATTAGCATAAATGCATTGTGTAGCACAAAGTTCTTGGGGGCAGTCATAAGATGCATCAACTTAATAGTAAGGAAAAAAACAGTGATTTTTGATCGTTTGCAAAACTCAATGTGCAATAACATCAGGTAAGGCATTCTCAAGGCTGACTATAGAAAAAAATTCTAGAGTAACTTCAAAATATCCTTAACTTTTTTGTAGCACTCAGAAAGCAAAGTTCCCTGAGAATTCCCTAGTGATGTGAAACCTGGGTCAAATGGTATTTCTATTTTGAGTTTTTGTAGGAACCTCCATACTGCTTTCCACCATGGTTGAACTAGTTTACATTCCCACTAGCAGCGTAGGAGGGTTCCCATTTCTCCACATTCTCACCAGCATTTGTTGTTCCTACTCTAATCTATGTTGGCCATCCTAACTCCTGTGAGATGATATCTCATTGTGGTTTTAATTTGCATTTCCCTAAAAATTAGTAATGTGGAGCATCTTTTCATGTGCCTGTTGGCCATCTGAATTTCTTCTTTGGAGAATTGTCTGTTCATATCCTCCACCCATTTTTTAATAAGTTTACATGTCTTTTGGGTGTTGAGGAGTGTAAGTTCTTTATATATTTTGGATGTTAACCCCTTGTTGGATATGTCATTTATAAATATATTCTCCATTACTGTAGGATGATTGTTTGTTCTCCTGATGGTGTCCTTTGCTATAAGAAGCTTTTTAGCATGTAGTCCTATTTGTTCATTTTTTATTTTGTTTCCCTTGCCCGAGGAGATGCATTCAGGAAAAAGTTGATCATGTTCATATTTAACAGATTTTTGCCTATGTTTACTTCTAAGAGTTTTATGGTTTCATGATGTACATTCAGGTCTTTGATCCATTTTGAGTTTACTTTTGTGTATGGGGTTAGACAATAATCCAACTTCATTCTCTTACATGTAGCTGTCCAACACCCGCTGTTGAAGACATTGTCATTTCCCCATTGTATATCCATGGCTCCTTTGTTGTATATTAATTGACCATATATGCTTGGGTTTATATCTGGTCTCTTTAGTCTGTTCCATTGGTCTATGGATCTGTTCTTGTGCCAGTACTAAATTGTCTTGATTACTATGGCTTTGTAGTAGAACTTGAAGTCAGGGAGCATAATCCCCTCCCCCCCATATCATTCTTCCTTCTCATGATTGCTTTGGCTATCAGGGTCTTTTGTGGTTTCATATGAATTTCAGAACTATTGGCTCAAGTTTGTTGAAGAATGCAGTTGGTATTTTAATATGGATTGAATTGAATCAGTATATTGCTTTAGGCAGGATGGCCATTTTGACAATATTAATTCTTCCTATCCATGAGCAAGAGATGTGTTTCCATTTATTGATATCTTCTTTAATTTCTCTCATTAATGTCTTGTAGTTTTCAGAGGATAGGTCTTTCACTTCCATGGTTAGGTTTATTCCTAGGTATTTTATTCTTTTTGATGCAAATGTGAATGGAACTGTTTTCCTGATTTCTCTCTCTGCTAGTTCATCATTAGTATATAGGAATGTCAGATTTCTGTGTATTAATTTTGTATCCTGCAACTTTGCTGAATTCAGATATTAGTTCTAGTAGTACTGAAGTGGATTCTTTAGGGTTTTTTATGCACAATATCATGTCATCTGCAAACAGTGACAGTTTGACTTCTTTCTTGCCAATCTGGATGTCTTTTATTTCTTTGTGTTGCCTGATTGCCATGGCTAGGACCTCCAGTACTATGTTGAATAACAGCAGGGAGAGTGGGCATCCTTGTCTTGTTCCCTATCTTAAAGGAAAGGCTTTCAGCTTCTCGCTGTTAAGTATGATGCTGGTTGTGGTTTTGTCATATATGGCCTTAATTATGTTGAGGTATTTGCCCTCTCTATGCATTTTGTTGAGAGTTTTTATCATGAATGCATGTTGAATTTTGTCAAATGTTTTTTCAGCATTGATGGAGATGATCATGTGGTTTTTGTCCTTCTTTTGTTGATGTGGTGGATGATGTTGATGGGTTTTCTAATGTTGTACCATCCTTGCATCCCTGGGATGAATCCCACTTGATCATGGTGTATGATCTTTTTGATGTATTTTTTACTTCGTTTTGATAATATTTTGTTGAGTATTTTGCATCTATGTTCATCAGGGATATTGGTCTGTAATTTTCTTTTTTTTGTGGTGTCTTTGCCTGGTTTTGGTATTAAAGTGATGTTGGCCTTGTAGAATGAATTTGAGATTATTCCCTCCTCTTCCACTTTTTGGAAAACTTTAAGTAAGGAGGGTGGGTATTACGTCTTCACTAAATGTTTGATAAAACTCAGCAGTGAAACGATCTGATCCAGGTGTTTGATTACCAATTCAATTTCTTTGCTGGTAGTGAGTCCATTCAGATTTTCTGTTTCTTCCTTGGTCAGCCTTGGAAGGTTGTATTTTTCTAGAAGGTTCTCCATTTCTTCTAGGTTATCCAGTTGGTTGCCATATACTTTTTCATGGTATTCTCTCATAATTCATTGTATTTATGTGGTGTCTGTAGTGATTTTTCCTTTCTCATTTCTGATTCTGTTTATGTGGGCAGACTCTTTTTTTCTTCATAAGTCTGGCTAGGGGTTTATCTAGTTTGTTTATTTTTTCAAAGAACCAACTCCTACTTCATTGATTCTTTCTATTGTTTTATTCTTCTTGAATTTATTTATTTATGCTCTAATTTTTATTATGTCCCTCCTTCTACTGACTTTGGGCTCATTTGTTCTTCCCTTTCTTGTTTCATTAATTGAGAGTTTAGACTGTTTATTTTGGATTGCTCTTCTTTCCTGAGGTAGGCCTATATTGCAATGTACTTCCCTCTTAGCACAGCCTTCGCTGTGTCCCACAGATATTGCAGTGTTGAATTATTGTTGTCATTTGTCTCCATATGTTGCTTGATCTCTGTTTTTATTTGATCATTGATCCATTGATTATTTAGGACCGTGGTATTAAGCCTCCATGTGTTTGTGGGCTTGTTCATTTTCTTTGTGTAATTTATCTCCAGTTTCAAACCTTTGTGATCTGAGGAGCTGGTTGGTATAATTTCAATCTTTTTGTTTTTATTGAGGCTCTTTTTGTGGCCTAGTATATGATTGATTCTTGAAAATGGTCCATGTGCACTTGAGAAGAATGTGTATACTGTTGCTTCTGGATGGAGTGTTGTGTATGTCCATTAGGTCCATCTGTTCTAATATGTTGTTCAGTGCCTCTGGTACTTACTTATTTTCTTTCTACTTGGTCTGTCCTTTGGAGTGCGTGGTAGGTTGAAGTCTCCTAAAATGAATGCACTGCATTCTATTTCCCCCTTTAATTCTGTTAGTATTTGTTTCACATATGTAGGTGATCCTGTATTGGGTGCATAGATATTTATAATAGTTATTTCCTCTTCTTGAACTGACCCCTTTATCATTATGTAATGTCCTTCTTTGTATCTTGTGACTTTCTTTGTTTTGAAGTCTATTTTGTCTGATACAAGTACTGCAACTCCTGCTTTTTTCTCCCTATTAATTGCATGAAATATGTTTTTCCATTCTTTTACTTTCAGTCCATGTATGTCTTTCGGTTTGAAATGAGTCTCTTGTAGGCAGCATATAGACGGACCTTGTATTTTTATCTATTCAGTGACTCTATGTCTTTTGATTGGTGCATTCAGACCATTTACATTTAGGGTAATTATTGATAGGTATGTACTTATTGCCACTGCTGGCTTTAGATTCATGGTAACCAAAGGTTCAAGGGTAATTCCCTTATTATCTAACATCTAATTTGACTCAGTATGCTATTACAAACACAACCTAAATATTCTTTTTTTCTTCCTTTTGTTCCTCCTCCATTATTTATATATTTGGTATCATATTCTGTACTCTTTGTCTATCCCTTGACTGACTTCAGGTGTAGTTGATTTGATTTTGCATCTGCCTAGTAATTAATTGTTGTACTTTCTTTGCTGTAGTTTTACTTCCCCTGGTGACAGCTATTTAGCCTTAGGAATACTTCCATCTATAGCAGTCCCTCCAACATGCACTGTAGAGGTGATTTGTGGGAGGTGAATTCTCTCAGCTTTTGCCTATCTGAAAATTGTTTAATTCCTCCTTCAAATTTAAATGATAACCTTGCCAGGTAGAGTATTTTTGGCTTGAGGCCTTTCTTTTTCATTGCATTAAATATATCATGCCACTCCCTTCTGGTCTGTAAGTTTTCTGTTGAAAAATCTGATGATAACCTAATTGGTTTTCCTTTGTATGGGATCTTTTTTCTCTCTGTAGCTGCTTTTCAAAGTGTGTCCTTATCCTTGATCTTTGCCATTTTAACTATTATATGTCTTGATGTTGTCTTCTTTGGGTCCCTTGTGTTGTGATATCTGTGCACCTCCATGGCTTGAGAGACTATCTCCTATCCCAGATTGGGGAAGTTTTCAGCAATTACCTCCTCAATGACACTTTCTATCCCTCTTTATCTCTCTTCTTCTTCTGGTACTCCTATAATGTGAATATTATTCTGTTTGGATTGGTCACACAGTTCTCTCAATATTCTTTCATTCTTAGAGATCCTTTTTTATGTCTGTGACTCAGCTTCTTTGTATCCCTCTTCTCTAATTTCTATTCCATTTACTGTCTCTTCCATTACATCCAATCTACTTTGAAATCCCTCCATTGTATGTTTCATTTCAGATATGGAATTTTGTAATGATTGAATCTCTGTCTTAAACTTGTCCCTGAGTTCTTGAATATTTTTCTATACCTCCATGAGCATGTTTATGATTTTTATTTTGAACTGTCTTTCAGGAAGATTGGTGAGTTTGGTTTCATTTGGCCCTTTTTCTGGGGTTTGTGAGATTTTGGTCTGAACTATGTTCCTTTGACATTTCATATTTGTGTGTGGTGCCCTCTAGTGCCCAGAAGCTCTAGTCTCTGGAGCTGCTCAGCCCCTGGAGTGAGTTTGGGGGTCACAGGGGAGTGGCGCTGGTGCCTCGGGGTGGCACCAGCTTTCCTGCTTTCACGCTGCAGTGCCTGTCTCCAGTGTCAGAGCCAGTGGGTCGAGCACACAAGTGTGAACCTCTGTGCTTTGTGTCCCTAGCTGTTGTAGGCGGGGCCTTCCTCTGGCTGGCCTGATGCCAGTGCAGTGACTTCTGGTTTGCGAGGTGGTGCCTGCAGGCCAGGAGGGAGGTGAGGCTGACTGTGTGTCACAGTGGGGGCCCTCAGAGCTGATTAGCCACCTGGTGGATGGACTGCTCCTCAAGTTCCCAACCTGCTGGGCAGAGCACACCCAGACAACCTTGTCCACCTAACCGTTTTCCCGTGCAACAAGCTCTGTGCAATCCTGGCCCTCTCTGCAGCCCTCTTGCTGCTAGGAAGCCTCTCAGACCATCCATCTTTCCTTTGTCCCAGAGCTGCCAGATGTAGATCCCCATCCTCCACAAATGGCCGGAATCTCAGTCTCTCAAGCACTCTTTCTGTCCCAGCTCTGCAATCCCACCAACCTCCAGAGCACCACACAATGTAGGTTTGTGCTCCAAAGCAGACCTCCAGAGCTGGGTGTTCAGCAGTCTTAGGTTTCCACCCCCTCCATGCTCTGTTTCTCTTCCTCCCACCAGTGAGCTGGGGTGGGGGAAGGGCTTGCATCCCCACACATCCTGGCTTTGGTACGTTACCCTGTTTCATGAGGTCTGCTCTGTTCTCCAGGTATGCAGGCTGGTGCAGCCTTCTTTCCTGTTGCTGTTTTAGGATTATTTGTACTAACTATATTTTCATACTATATGTGGTTTTGGGAGAAGTTCTCTGTCTCACCTCTCATGCTGCCATCTTGAATCAATCTTCCTCTAGTTAGTCCTACTATCCAAAGGTTTATAACTAACTTTCATTTAAGGAATAACTATGCATCCTTTTTACTGAAACATAGTTTCATAAAACTTGGGTTGGATTTATTTGAGAAAATACTGTATTGTAGTTTATTATGTGTCCTGAATGTAAGGTTGGAGGCACTGGAGGGAGGGGTGAGCATATCAGACACTGATGACGTGCCAAAGTCCCTGGCTGCTGCCCCCTCCCAACCTGAAAAATGTGTCTTAGGCTAGCCAATCCTTGCACCGCTGTAAATCTAAGCTCTCCCTCCCCCTACCTTCTTTAAAAACTCGCTGCCTGCCCTGCTGAGCATGACTTCCCCAGCCTGTGATAGCCAGACCAGGAAACATCACCCAGGAATTGCGCTCAAATAAACTGCCTGGCCCTTTGTTGCCTCTAGTAGCCTGCTTATTTTGACTAAAATTTATCTTACATTTGGTGCCAAAAAACCCGGGAAGGAGCATGAGCGCGGGGCCCCGACCAGCCACCGGTGGTCCCGCCCCCTCCTTCCCCAACCTGGGACCTCAGCCTGCTCTCTGCTGTGTGGACTATTTTCTGGTGAGTCTCTCAGTTTCCTGAGGTCTGTTTCCCTTCCTAACTCCGTTTCACCTGGTCCATTCGAAATTGTAGCTACATCCAGGTTGGGACATCCAGCCGCTTGGGCATCCAGCCCACCCTCTCTGGGCATCTGGCCTGCCCCTGGCCCTGCAGTGTGGGAGACGTCCTTCACCCAGGCTCCCAGGATGTCTCCCCTAACTTGGCACACCTGGGACAATGGGCGCTCCTCTCAGCGGGATTAGTTGGGGAGGTGACGCAGACATGGGGAACCAGCCCTCAAAAGCAGAGCTCAGACCCGGTTGCAGTGTCTCATTTCTAATTTGGCTGCTCTATATTTGTCCTGGGAAGTTCCCAAACAGAAGCTAGTCTTTCTTTGCTCTCAGTCTGGGCCTCAGTCCCTTGGACAACCAATCTCGCTGGCCCCCTGAGGGAACATTCAATTTTAGCCTCCTCACTGACTTGACTAATTATTGCCACCCGAGCAGAGAGTGGGGTGAAATCCCATATGTGCAGGCTTTTTGGACTTTGCGCTCCCACCCAGACTTTTATGTTAAGTGTTCAAAGACCCAGGTTCTCCTGGCCCGATCTCCAGTTAAAGACTGTCAGCCTCTTACTCTGCCCAGTCCTTCTTCCTTTTCAGATCTGCTGGAGGACCTTGGTCTCCCACCTCTCTCAGCTCACTACCCCCACCCCTCTCCACCACCATCTTTAAGTTCTTTCTCCTCCCCCGTGTTGCTGCCATCTTAAAGTTCTACATTCTCAACCACACCGTCTCCCAGCTCCTCTCCTCTTTTCCAGTGGCTGCACCACCCCCTCCCCCTCTCCTTCCACCTTCACCACCCTCTTCCCCCACCAGACCACGCTCCTCCCGCCCTCCGGTTCCAGAAGCCATGGATAAGACTCCTCCCAGCACAGACCTGCCTCCTTTCTCTCCCGACCCTACACCCCTCCCCACACCCACCATTTTGTAAGTGGTCTGGCATGGTTGTTGGGAGTGGGTGAGCTGGGCGTAGCAAGTGAACATCTTAGTGATTGTGTATTGCAGTGTGTGTGCCTGCCTGCAGCCTGAAAATTTTTTTAGTGACTTAGAATCTTAAAGTTTTGCTAAATTAAGTAAACATATTTTGTGCTTAGACATTATGCTGTAAAGCACATGGTGTCAGGAATTATAGTGTGTTCATTAATTTGTTGATCTAAAGAATGCTAGTGTAATAGTTTACAATAGCCCACTTCTCAAGGTTCACTGAAAATTAAAGTTCCTAATGGTTTTGAAGTCTAATTAAAGATATCTATTTAAGAGCACAATACAGCAAAACTAAAATTTTGTTTTCAGTTAAAAAGAAAGTTTTCTTAACTGTTAGTCTGCTCTTAATGTTAAAAGATTGCAAAGAGTTCTCTAATTGTTTAATCAAAACAGTTTCTCATGCTTAAAATCTCAATGAGTTGTCTGAATATTTAAGATAATGAGATTTTAATATGAAAAAACTGAAAGCTAAGCTCTGCTAATAACTGTGTAACCTTCTGTATTTGCCTTTAAAATCTTTTGTCGTCATTCTAGTTAAATAGAAAAGTATTGTTTCATAGTAACTTATGATTCTGTTTAGACAAATGCCTTAAAAAAAAAACTTTAACAGCTTCCCAAAATCAAATTCATAAAGGTGCTTTTATCTCTAGTTAATTCTGATATTTTCCAGAGGGCCCCTGGAACATGTCAGAGGAATTTTTTCTCATTAGAGAAAGTATTTGGCCAATTTAGCTTAGTTATCTGATACAAAATTACCTGCTAAATTACCTAAAAAGCACTGTCAAAGGGAATAATACTAAACTTTGTTACTGAATGTTTTGTGTTAGAGAAATATCCGAATTTCCTTATGTCAATTGTCTTACAGTAAGCTCTCACCAGATCTTTAACCATTATCATTTGTAAGTCTTTTGTCATTTATAGTCACTGTTTTATTACTCCTAAACTAGTGAAGAACTAGATTTCACCAGAACAAGTATTAGTTACAGAAGAAGTAAGTTAAAAAGGCAGAGGAAGGACCCCAAACTCCACTCCATGACCTGGTAACCATGGCCTTTAAAATCTTTAATATCCATGTTGAAGAACATGAGAGGAGGACAGTGTCCCAAACCCAAGCCTTCATGGTGGCCCTGTGGCCAACAGGACAGGGGTCTCATCACACCAAAGACCAGTCCAGAGCTTGTGAGCCTCCAGGACCCTGCTTCCAGTGTGACCAAGAAGGCCACTGGGCAAAGAGATGTCCCAACCCGACCAACAAGCTGACTAAACCCTGCCCAGTTTGTGGTAAGAGATGTCATTAGAAAGTAGAGTGCCCAGTTGGGGAAAGTCATCCTCCCATGACAGTCTCGTAGGAGGCAGGTCCCCCTGAGAAACTCTCCTCCAGACCTGCTGAGCTTATTTAAAGACTGAAGATGCCTAGAATTGAACACCCCTATCACCTTTGCCAAGCCTGGTGCCACTCTATAAGTAGTGGATAAGTCCATCTCCTTTTTAGTGGACATGGAGGCTGCCTACTCTGCTTTACCTTCCTTTCACAGGCATTTCCATCCTTCCCAGGTCTCAGTCGTGGATGTCACAGAAACCCCCTCTAAGCCTCTAGAGACAGGTACAGTAGCCTACATGTTTGAGAGCCATCTTCTTACCCACTCATTTCTAGTCATCCTGTCCTTTCTTTTCCCTTTGTTAGGGAGAGATCTCCTCTCCAAGCTTAGTGCCTCTATCTCCCTGTCTCTTAGTCATCCCCAACCGAGCTCACTCATCCTCTTAGCCAATGTAAGTTGTAGCCCTGAGCCCTCCACAGACCCTCCTGTACCATCAACTGGCATTAACCTGATAGTCTGAGACACCTCTACTCCTGTAGTGTTGAGCCATGATACTCCAGTCCTCATCCATCTCAAAGACCCATCCTCCTCTCCTTGTAGACCCCAATTTCCTATTTCCAAAGCCCATCACAAGGGCATGCTACCTATCATTAACCATCTTCTTTCCCAAAAGCTTCTGGTACCAACTAATTCTCCTGTAACACTCCAATCCTCCAGTCAAGAAGCCATCGGGGGCCTACCAGCTTGTTCAAGACCTGCAGATAATCAACAAGGCTGTAGTCCCTGTTCACACAGTCATCCCTAACCCTTATACTCTCTTATCTCAAGTTCCCCCAGACACCTCTCCTACCTACCTTACTTCTCACTCCTAAGAGAGATACCCCCTTGTCCCACCCAATGCTCATCTTTCCATTCTTTCATCCAGGCTGCCTGCTACGAATAAGCCTCAGTCTGTCTCTCATTGTCCAGACTACAGTACTAGACAGGGCAAAGCCTGAGTGATCATGCTAGATATATCTGTCCTGAGAGGCAAAGACAACATAACTGCTAGAACCTCCAGCCACCGATAGAGAGGTCAGATAGTAGAAGTGAACAAGACCATATGGGTACATCAATACTTGCCCCTTCCCTCCAAGCCTCCTCTGGCCTCCCACCAGCCTCAACCCTACCCGTGCCACCCCTCCTCAGCCAGAAGTAGCTAGATCAAGTCGGCATCCATTGTAACCAAAAGGCTGGAATGTAAGGTTGGAGGCACCGGGGAGGGGACACTGATGACGTGCCAAAGTCCCCAGCTGCTGCCCCCTCCCAACCTGAAAAATATGCCTTAGGCTAGCCAATCCTCGTGCCGCTGTAAATCTATGCTCTGCCTTCCATTACCTTCTTTAAAAACTCACTGCCTGCCCTGCTGAGCGTGACTTTCCCAGCCCATGATAGCCAGACCGGAGAACATCACCCAGGAATTGCGCTCAAATAAATTGCCTGGCCCTTTGTTGCATCTCGTCGCCTGCTTATTTTGGCTAAAACTTATCTTACACTGAAAATGGCTCTAAGCCCGGGGAGAGGAAATCCCAATGCAAAATACCTCTAAAAACCGAAATCAGTCATAGAGGGGAAATAAAGTTTAAAACCCATTTATTGTTTTTGAACTGCAGTCTGGGGCCTTTTCTCTCTTTTCTGCTCCAGCAGAAACCAAAAACCAGCCCTCACCCTCACCTCTCAGGTACAGATAAGCCCTCTGTTGCCCAGGTAATTACCCATTGATATGGAGATGAACTTCTCTCCATCCCTGAGGAATGATGCAAATGCACTAAAGCCATACTTCTTTCTACCACTGAATGCTTATTGATATGCAGATGTACTAAAGCCAGGGGACATATTCTGGAAATGTTACAATTTTACCCACAATGACCTAAAATGCATTTTATCAGTTTAATTCTATTCATTTACCTCAGCCTGTGTTTGTGTGCATCACACTCCTAATCATGGCAAAACCCTAGAGGAGGCTTTGAAAACCATAAACATTTGGGAGCTATTTTGATGACAGTCATCTAATTTTAGAAGTAAATTATGGCAGAGAACAATAGTTTGATTATGTTAAACTATAGTTTGATTATATCAAGTATAGTCTACATTACTACTCTATATTTTTAACTGTTCTTCTTTTCAAAGGTTTTCTCAATTATGATTTAAAGGCATGGAAATAAATACATATAGTTTATAGATGTTAAGTAACAGACATGAGGATCCATTTCAGGAAATTAAAATGGCTACTTGAGTAATTTTTCTTTTAAGTTAGGTTTATTAAGAAATACAGATTTTCTTATTCACATAAATTATGGAATATTTAAAATACTGGAAAATTGGTAATAAAATTTCACACAATTGACTTGAAAAAGAGGTTTGTTTAAAGTTTTTCACCAACTGTCTGGAATGTCAACCAGAGGAGAAAGTATAAAACATATTATCTATTTTTAATGTGGTGTTAGCACCCCTTTATTGTATTGCTTACTTTATGGTTTTCTGTAAAATTATCATATTGATTTTTGATATTTTTTTATTTGTTTGTGTGGGTAAAATTGAAACATTTCCATAATATCTTGCCTGGCTTTAGTGTATCAGCATATCAATAGGTGTTCAGAGGTGGAAAGAAGTATGGCCTTAGTTCATTTGCATCTTTCTTCAGGGGTGGAGGAGTCATCTCTATATCAATGGGTGATTACGTGGGCAACAGAGGGCTTATCTGTACCTGAGAGGTGAGGGGGAGGGCTGTCGGTGTTGTGGCTGCTTGAGTAGAGAAGAAAGATGGCCTGGGACTGCAGTTTGTGAGTAGTGAACGGGTTTTAAACTTTGTTTCTCCCTTTGACTGATTTTGGTTTTTAGAGGTATTTTGCTCCGGGATTTCCTTTCCCGGACTGACAGTTTGATTGATTTTTTGTTTATTTAAATAAAAAAGCATAGACCAAGGAAGAAAATTTTGCCATGCAAATGTTAATGGAAAATTACTTGGGATACTTTCCAGGTTTTAAAATTGAAGTTGACACTTCTGTGGAGTTTTTTTTTATTATTGAAATCAAAATATCTAAGATTTTATGAGAACAACTGAAATCAGGAGATGGACCTGAATGTTAAAAGATGGGAGGAGAGAAGAAGTGAAATTTGAATAATGGAGAAACTTCAGCAAATGTCTCCGTTTCTTAGCAGCATCTTTTCTGTTTCGAAATTAAGTCTTTGTTGATGTGCTTTCTTTCTTGCTTTCCTGCTCAAGGAAGAATGTTGATCATTTTCTGAATTTACCAGCAATTGGTGTGTGCTGAGGGTTCATTTATTTCTTACAAAATGTTGCTAACTCACTCCTGTTCTCTTAAATTTAAAACAGCTGCTACCCACCGGCAGGATCTAAATCTTAACAGACATAATTCCAGATTCTTTGTATGCCTGTATTACACTATTGTTAATAATAATCACTGTCCATCAAGGTGGCAAGAGGACAATGTGCATCTACGCACATATTTTCTCTGTTCATATATAAAAAGCTAAAGCTTTTATTTTGTTAATAAGAACCCATGATTTAACTTAAAAAAGAACCTCTAATTGCTGATGCTGTTTAAAGCACTATAATTTAGTTTTGCTTCCAGCACCACTGTACTTTCAATGTTACTTCCTTTCTCTGCAGTTATGTTTTTAAATATTATCTGTGAATTAGAGTACCTTATTTACTGAGAGAGAGCAGCAGACAGGTCCAAACTCAATGTTAAAAGGCAAAGCAAATTTGGGGGAAAAAATGTGTTCTTTAACTTCAAATTGGATTATTTTATTTTCAGAGTACATTTTTATAATTTAGGACTTATAGTCTTATAACATTTATTTGTAACGAAAACAACAATTCCAACTTTTAATGAATTCTTCATTGTTTAAAATATGAATTTTGACATAATTATTCAATACCTGGATTTTCAAAGGTACAAGGCTTTTTTCAGTTTTATCTTGTTTTTACATTGTTACCTCACCTAAAAGAAATTTTGTTTTTCTTTCACTGACATTTTCCTGCAAACAACTATTCAATTTCTACAAAGACAGATTCGTCTGTTTTGAAAAATGCTAATGATTATTTTCATGCATAAGATAAATCACTGAGAGAGACAATGAAGAGTTCAAAAGGTACTTCATGTTCCATCACAGTGAAATCCAAATCATTCTTCTCCGCAGTGAATTCATGGTTTCCTGCAAGATAAGATCTCATCCTGGAAAGGACTTCATCTCTGAAGAAAAGAGAACATAATTTCTCAAGGGAACTCTGGTATCATAATTCATAAAATCAAATATATCAATAAACACAGCTCTTCTTTTAAAATAGTCATCCAAGTCCAAGTTGGACTTGGAGTCCAACATATTGATGTTGAATTGTAATATGTTATAATAACATAAATATGTTGAGAACAAATATGTGTTTAAATACTAGAAAGTTTTTCATTCTCATGAACAAAATTAAAATGCCCAGTAATCCTTAATTAATACATTTAGAATCCCATCCTTAGTGATGAGAATTAACTTTGCAATTTAATTTGACACTTTATAGTGTGAAAAAGAAAGATAAAAAAATAAGCCTCTTGAGGATAGGAAGACAATTTCTAGTCTCTCACCAGCCAGTCCAATTTAATCAGGCCTCTCTCTCCCTGTCTTTTTTTATTTTTACTGAAACCATTGGTGTTTCCACCCCAACTCTGCCCAGTCCTCTTTTTAATAAACAGAACTAACTTTAAAGATCCAAAGTTTGGATTTCATTTCATCTTGAAGTGTTTGCCTGGATTTGTTGCTGGTCAATATGGTAGTCCAGAATTAAAAGATATTTTTAAAAAATACAGACTATTAAAGAAGATACATGATATTCTAAATAAAAGATACCAGGAATCAACTATAGCAAAGATTTCCAAAAGTTTAATACTTTTTAAAGTGTTAAAGTATTTCAAGTACACCAGCTTATCTTGGTATTTATTACTCATTTTTTCACCAAAAATGTATTATAATCTATAATCCACTGAAGATGGCACAGGGCCACCATTCAGTCCCAGCCTAGAGGAGCTCACAATTTAGTAGGAGGGTCAGACAGGTAAACAAAAAGGGTTCAGTATTGAACAGTAAATTCTTAAAGGGTTCCTGGTTGGTGCAGGGAAAAAATGAGATGACTTTGCAGAGGAGGTGACATCTGATCTGAGGTGTAACAGAAGGATGAGCTGAGGGTGACAAATGGATCCTTGGCAGAGAGAAGACCATACACAAAGAAGAGGGGAAAGGGAATCTGGCAGTATAGATGTATGGAGCTGTCCAAAGGACAGAGTCACTGGTGGTAAAGAAGCTGAGAAGAGAGAGGGCCTGGAGCCAGCCTATGAAAGCCTTTGTATGCCAGGCTAAGGAGTTACTACTTTAGTCTGTAGGCAAAGGATTTTAAGCAGGGAAATGACATAATCATCTTTAAGATTCTGAGAGATCAGACTCTCTAAGAAATAGTCACTGAAGTCCTGAGATTTGCATGCAGCAATTCATATGGGGAGTAATTTTGGGACAAATACCTGTAAGGGACAAGTGGGAGGAGGGATGGGAAGAGGGGGAGCACAGCTGTCAAACAGATACATCTGAGGCTACAGATGATCCCATGGGGAATTCAGGAGCTAAAATGGCCATGCAGTTGTCTCACTTTGAGGCAAAACAGCAAGGCCTTTTTTATCCACTCTGAGAAATGACTAGAAGCTAGCAGTATCCAGGGAGGGTGGGGTAACCTTGGGCAGGGCTGATTCCTGCAGATGAGAGCAATTCCTGAAGAGGCACACAGCTATGAGCCGTCACTGACCCACACATCCAGCAGCTGGACCAAGTCTGTCCATCCTGAAGAGGTATCTGAACAATGTGTCACAGAATTCAATACAGAGTTTTCTGGTTTTTGGTGGTGGTGGTGGTGATTTATTTTTTCAGTCTAAACCTGACCATAGGGAGAAGGATGGTCTTGAATGAGGAAAGATTGGTTAGAAGGAGATCAGATGGGATTTTGTGAAAAAGGATGATGTCAAAGATGATGTCAAAGATGCCTTGGTAATTCAATGAGGGAAAGACAATCTTTTCACAAATACTGTTGGAGCAATTGGCAAATTATATGGAAAAGAAAAGAACCTCAACTCTTGCCCCAAACTATACAAAAATCTAACTCAAAATGGATCATAGTCCTAAATATGAAAGCTAAAGCTATAAAACTTGTAGAAGAAATCAAAAGAGAAAATCTTTGTGACCTTGGATTAGTCCAAACTTCCTTAGAATACCAGAAAATAAACAATAGAAGGGCCAAAAGATTGACACTATTAAAGTGAGGAGAATGTGAAGGAACTACAACACTCATACAATACTGATGTGAGAATGTAAAATTGTACAGCCACTGTGCAAAGCAATTTGGTAGTTTCTTAAAAAGTTAAGGATATACTAACCATGAAATCCAGCTCCATTACAAGATATTTACCCAAAATAAATGAAAACATAAAAGCTGTATTCCAAAATTCATAGCTGTTCAACCTATAATGGACAAATGACTCAAATGTCTGTCAACAGGTGAATGGATAAGTTGTGTTATAACCATTGTATAACCATACTGTATACTACTTGGCCATAAAAAAGGTTTGAACTATGAATACAACAGTATGGATGAGTCTTAAAGCCATCATGTTAAGGAAAAGACACCAGATACCAAAGACTATATTATTCTCTTTATATGAATCTATTTCTATAAAGGCAAAAGAATCACTGGTAACCAGGGGCCATGGTCAGGGAGGGGATTAACTACAAAGTGGCACAAAGAACTTTCTGGGTGATGTGACTATTTGACTATATATCAGAATTGTAGCAGTGGGGGCACCAATGTCACTCACCCCGACACAATGACACACCCAAGTCACTCATTGAACATTTATTATTTCTGAATTTTATTCTATGCATGTTACTCGTAAAAATAAGTGAAATATACAAAGAATTAAGTAGCACTTAAATGGCTGCAAACCTTTTCTTCAGGTTGGTTTCTCAGAGGGAAGTTCTTTCATATAACCTTCAGTATTTATTCATCGACTGAGGACTGACAGTGTATCAGGCTGCACCATGCTTTTCATAAATGGCCAATATTACTTAAAGAGGGGGAAATCTGGTGAATAAAAAACTTCAGTTTTAATGTTTTAGCTTCTAGTGAATCGATCACCAAATCCATATTAAGAAACTGGTCTACATTTGACAAGGATAAAACACAATTGACCCTTGGTCAATGCATGGATTAGGAACACTGACCCCCACAGTAAGAAGTCTGGGTGTAACTTTTGGCTCTCCAAAACTCAACTATTAATGGCCTACTGTTATCTGGAAGCCTTGCCAATAGCATAAATAGTTGATTAACACATATTTTGTATGGCATATGTATTATATACTGTATTCTTATAATACAGTAAGCTAGAGAAAAGAAAATGTTTTTTCAAATTTGTCAGGATCTCCAAAAACTTTCCCAATATATTTATTGAAAAAAATCTGCATATAAGTGGACCCAGACAGTTCAAACCCCTCCTGTTCAAGGGTCAACTATAATATTCTAAATTTCAAAAAGCCTTTAAAATAATTTATAAAGTAAAATTTCAAAATAATTTAGTATAAAAGGGGCATCTGTTTTCTTGGATGTTTTTGCGTGTAAAAGTAAAATGTAGTAGGTACTCACTTAATTGGATAGATACAGCAGGAATGAAAATTTTAAAGTGAAAAAAGTTATTTTCTATAAGTAAGAAGACACTAATAACAAGGAAAATGTCTAGCTAAGGAAAATATTTGACATTTTTCTCAACTGTTAGAATCAGAAAACACAAACATCTCTCTGAGGGAAGGTTTCATCCTCTATGTCTTAGGCTCTTCAGGTATCATCCTAAATTTCTAGTGACATTAGTTCTGCCTCTCTACTTTGTATTCACTTTAAAAAGTAGCTTTGCTACAATCAGAAAATAAGCAGAGTATGAGAACTTATTTATGACAATAAAATGTTATTCAAATATAGGGTATTTTCCTGTACACATATCAGCTTTTGTCTCATCCACAATTTTATTCGGTGACACACCCGAGTCACAAGAACTATCACATTTAAAAAATTTTTTCTAAATTAAATCTAATCTGACTCACCTTCCTCACATCTACAGAAACCTAAGCTGATCTCTAGCTTCCCTGGGCACACATACATCTCAAGATCCCATGTACACATGAGCCTCTCACAGGCCCTGTGATTGGTGTGAATCGCTCCCAACACCTGACACACCCCAACCCCCACTCCCAGCTGTCAGCTCACCTTTCACCTTGGTGGCTCTTTAAGTATGGATCCTGGACCAGCAGCATCATCTGAGAATTGCTCTTTATTTTAAAGTTCGTACACAACCCCAATGTACGGTGAGGGCTGATGATCATTGTTCTGGATATAAGAAAAATGATGAAGATAAAGTTGTTGAGCCTCTCTATCATGCCTGCTGTGGTAGGATTGTATGGCACATGAAACTTCCATTTGAATCCCAGCTGTAGCACCCATTCTTGCAGTGTATGTCCAGTAATATGGGTGACCTGATCACTCTCAATTATCTGTGGTTGGCCATAGGCAGCAAAGAGATGCTCCAGGCCTCTTTTGGTTGTGTGCTGGTCTGCATAACAGGTAGGAAAAGCAGCCAGAAGTCCAGTAGCTGTGTCCACACAAGTCATCATGTACCAATATCCTTCTGACACAGGTAGAGGCCTAATATAGTCTATCGGCCACCTGAGGAGGGGTATAAGCCCCTTAGCTATTGTCCCATGTTGCTGTGGAACTCGGTGTAAGTCCCTTTTGGAGTAGATGACACATTCTTGCTATGCTCTACTAAATTCTTCAAAGGTCAAAGGCAAGCCCCACTGATGGGCTACAGTCCACATTGTCTTTTGCCCCACATGCAACAAACACTGATGTAACCATTGGGCTACATCAGAGGCAGGCTTTCCTTCTAACCAACGTATCTGGGCCAATTTATCTGCCTCATCATTTCCTGGGGATGCCAGTGGCAAATGACCTGTCACATGGTATACTGTAATTATTTCAGTCTGACCAGAGGCCCATAAGCCTTGCCACAATTCTTGCCCCCAGAGGGGTCAGTGACCAACCAGCCATTGACATGGTACCAGGTTGTTAGCTACAGGGTCAAGCCCCGGTAGACAGCCCAGCTGTCAGTGCAGACAACTGTAGGGTAGGGCTCCTGGCTGATCACAAGAGACACAGCCTGCAACTCTGCCCATTGACTGCTCTTCCCCTCACCATCTTCCATCCTTATTGTCTCATTATTAGGATGGAAAGCTATAGCCCTCCATTTTGGGGGCTGCCCATGGCTGGAACCGTCTGTGTACCATGCATCTTCAGGTAGAGGAGCTCTTCCCTCCCAATAGGGACTCTCTGCTACTAATGGTTCAAAAGCAAGTTCTTCCTGCATTTTACTAGTATATGTCACCAGCCCCAATAAGCATTGGAGTTCTTCACTCAAGGGGCTATTAGAGAGGGTCCTACACTGCTGCAGGTAAGCACCCCACTTGCCTGTGTGGTTGTTTGTGCCACACCACTCCTTGGCTTTTGGGTCCAGTCTTGTACCCACTCCAAGATGGGATAGGTGGTTATTACCTTTATTGGGGCCATTCCAGTGATGGGTTCTGTAGCCAGCAAGGCATGAAACATGGCAGCCAGTCGTTTTTCTCTCAAAGTGTATTGTGCCTCTGCCCCTTTCCAGAGTTCTGACCAGAATCCAATAGGTTGGTGAGTTCATTCAAGCGCTGCCAAAGACCTGAGACATAATCATCTTCAGTCACATGAACATCCAGCTCACAGGGTCATAATGGGTCTATTACACTCAAGGCCTGCATGGCCTTGACTGGCCATTTTGCTGTATTAAAGGCAGATGAAACTGTATCATCCCAGTCTCACCTGATGCCCTTTTGTAACAACCATATAAGGGCTACAGAATTTGTGCCAAGTGTGGGATAAACACTCTCCAGTAGCCTAGAACACCCGAAACCTCCTGTAGCAATGCTACAGTTATAGGGGTAGGAACGACCTGGACTTTATCTATAACTGCTCCTGGTTTAACTTTGGTCTTACCCGGCCAGACGACCCTCAAGAATTTGACAGACAAACCAGGTCCCTGAACCTTGGTGCTGTTCACAGCCGATCCTTTCTCCTGTAGATATTGCAGCAGTCTAAGTGCTGCACCTTCTAGATCTGAAAGAGAATCAGACATGAGCATGACATCATCAATATAATTGTACAGTCTCACCGTTGGCAGTTTCTCCCATGTAGCCAAGTCCTGGGCTACAAGTCCATGACAGATGGTGGGGCTGTGGAGGTATCCTGTGGAAGGATGATGAAAGTCCACTGCTGCCCTTCCCACATGAAATCAAACTCTTCCTGGCTTCCCTGTTCAGTGTCAATGGAAAAGAAGGCATTAGCAAGATCTACCACATAATGGTATGTTCCTAGTTCATCAGGCCTGCAATAGAGGAGACAGTAACATGCATAGGGAGTATGTCTTTATTCAGTTCTCTGTAATCCATAGTCATACACCAGGAGCCATCTGGCTTTTTTACTGCCCACACTGGAAAATTGACAGGACTATGTGTGGGCTTTATAATACCCACATTTTCCAGGTCTTGGAGAGTTTCTCCAATCTCTTTATGCCCTCCAGGCAGTTTATATTGTTATATATTAGTCACCTGCTGAGGCATAGACAAAGCTTTGGGTGGGTGCCTAGCATGTCCCCTCAGAACTGCCTTCACCACACGTACTCTCAGTCTGAACTCACCTGCAGTGGTCTGCAACCAAAGACCTGCATGATATCAATCCCCAAAATATACTGATGAATAGGAGATATATACACAGTATACTCTTTTAGGGGTAGATGCCCTATTCCCAAAGGGATTTGGGCTTGTTTCACTCTGATAGCCTTACCCCCATATCCATCTATGATAGTGGGGGTCCCAGGGAACCGCTCAGGGTTACCATGAATCAGTGAACATTCAGCCCCTGTGTCCACCAGAGCCAGAACACATTGTATGTTCACTGGGAACCAATGGATAGCTATTTCAACATGTGGCCTCTGATGCCTCCTGGTCCCTCAGGGAAGATACCTCAACCTTCCCCTCAGTCAAACTGTATTCCCCAATCACCTGCCTGTGTGGGCTCAAGTGAGGTTGGCTCGCTGTCCAGCAGGAAGTCTTGCAAACACAGAGGCTGGACTTGTGGCTCTGTCTCTGACCTCTGCCTCTTTGGTCTTAATGGTTGAAATTGCTGCTCTGGTTTCAGTTGTTGCCATAGCTCTAGTAAGATTCTATTTGACTTCCCATCTAATTTCCTTCCATCTGCTCCTGCCCATATTAAATCAACCCACTAAATTTGGGTCCTCCTAACCTTCATGAGGCCCTTTAAATTCTTCTTGTGAGCAGCAGACCTTATTTCTTTCTGTGTTCTCATCGCTTCAGCCTCTCCTAAGTCTGCTACTGTACATGTTACCTTGCTTATGGGATGCCCTAAGTAAGGGGAAAGAATAGCCACTAGAGACCCAAAGAGGGATGTGGGAGCTGTTTGAAGCACCATATTTCTCATCCCAGTAGTGAAAATCTCTTCATCTGGGGCATAATTCTCTGGACTATAGATGGCATTTCTTATGCCTAGCTCTTGTAACACCTGTTGGAACTCAGCATACGTCTGCCATCTAACAGGAGAGGATGGCAGATCACCTGGATTGGGCCACACAGCATGAAGTGCAGCCATAAGCCAATCAAGGAGGGAGTGATTCCCTGGGGTTTGATATGCATTTTGTGATCACTGCCTCAAGGCAGGCTGCACTGTCAGGGAAGACAGCTTTCCCATCTCTGATCCCAACAGAACAATTCCACCCACCCTTAAGTCCCACAGGCACAGGAGCCAAGCTGATATTGACTCTGAGGGTTTCTGCCTAAACTGGGAGCCCTAATCCACAGCTCAGCCTGAGTGTAGGGGTGGAGCATAGAGAGCTCCATGACCTGGGGAGAGGCTGCTCCTCTCCTTGGGGAACTTTCAACTCTTGGGTCTTTATTTTCTTTAAAACCACTGGGTGTGCTTTCAATACAGGAGGGGCCAGTGCCTCTGGCACCACCCCTTCATCCTTCCCCAGCTCCTCCACTTCTGGGGTTGACGGCACCTTTCTCTCCCCTTCCCTGAGTGCCTCCTCTGCTACAACCTTTACCTTTTCTGCCATGCCTGGCAGCAATGCTAACTAGCTCTTCAGCAGCTCTCTTACCTTCACATCAGTGCTTTGCGGCTGGCATTCTCTTGCCGCCTCTGGCTTTGCTTTCCTTGGGAGTTTGTCTTTTGCCTTGATGGCCTTTTCCTCCTTCAGAGCACCTGGCAGCACTGCTGTCTCATTCTGTAAGGAATCTTTTACCTCTTCAATGGCACCTCACTGCCAGTGTTCTTGTGCTGCCTGCTCTCACATCAATGCTATTTCCTTCTTCAGGGAATCCACAGAAGTTTGTAGCTCGCATTCTTGTGCTGTCATTTCTTGGGTCTTTTTCAGGTGCATGTCCTTCTCTTCTGTAGATGTTTTTAATACTGTGTGAAGCAGCCAACCCACTGTCCCCACTGCCTCATGGGCACTCTGTTTCTCAAAAGACCTACTTACTATACTAAGGGCTATCCAAACTGTCTCAAGTATCACTTCCACTTGCCTCCAGTCCTGTGGTGGGGCCCAGCCCTCTAGGAGGCAAGCCACCTCAGACCACATACCCTCTGGGGGACAATCCACGGTCTCTCCATTCACAGGGGCAGCCGGCTGAAGCACCCCTCCCATAAGGGCAGTCTTTTTCTTTGGTCAACAATGAACCCTGCCAACTTTCACCAATTGTTTTTGCCAATGGGTTTCAGCCCCGGGCGAGTTCCCTATGGATTCAGTGTGATCAAAGAAATTGACAGCAAAACGTTCTTTGGGGTGAAAGGGTTTGTTACCCAGGTTGTTCTCCCAGTGGTAGGTCGAACACTAGCATCTTTGCCTCCACTCAAAGCACTGGACAGAGCTCTTTACAGAGTGCAATAATAGCTTATTGCCTAAAGGGGTGGAAGTGGTAGCTTAGCAACAGGCCAGTTACATCATCAGGTGGTTTAAGTTCAGTGAGGATCCTGGCCATAGGAACCCGAACTTCCCCACACCTGTTATCTTGGGTTTTTTTTGTCACTTACAACCACATCTTATCCTATTGTCAAAATCAGTACTTGCCATATGACTAGAAAAGAGAATCTCTCCAAACTAAAGACTAATTAAATGGCCACATTCTATGTAGCCTCAGAGCTTACTTGTAAGTGAAATTTAAACATGACTGTGACTACCATTTGTGGTATAGAATAACACTTGGATTTGATAATTAACAGGAATTGACCTCCCTTCTCTCATGTGTTACATGAGGACAGAGAAGCTGAGGGAAAGAAACTTGCATGACGCTCTGTTGTGAGAGCATGTGTTCTGTGAATGCAATTAATACAGCAGTTGCATATGCCAGGCCATGTCATGAACCGAATCTTCTCTTTTGCACTTTAATTTTTCTGAAGTATTTTTCTTTTGTGCTTAAATGCCAAAAAACAATTCTTATTGGAAAATCCATAATGCAAAAATAAAGGTTCTTCTCTAGAAGGCAGATAGAAAAATTATGAAAAATCTATTAGTAGGGGAAAATGTGACTATTGAACAACCATTAATTCACTCAGAGTATTATCAAGTCTTTCGGCCAAGGTGTTCATTTTGCAAGTTTCATGATCCTTCTAACGCTAGAGACTTAAATGATCAGGCGCTTTATGCTCAAGATCCATTGTAAACTCAAGTGCTTTCAAGGGCCAAGTGGGTAGGTTAAATAGTCCTGAGGTAAGATGATGGGAAAATGGGGAACATCTGTGCCTCTGAGGTCGGCAGCTTTACTTCAATGATGAATGCTCTGGGTGAAAGAGGAACAAATATCATTAGAGCTTCTGATTTTTCAGAAGAGGCCAAAATGCTTGCTTTTTAAGTGTGCTATTTTTTGATAATCCATTCAAGAATTGAAAAGCACAATGTGGACAAATCAAACACCTCTACAAGCTGAGTACCAACTCCAGTTTAAAGTCTAAATGTAATTGGATCTGAGCTTGTAAAATGGATTTTAAGTATTTCTTAAGTTTGGTCTTAATACAACTGTTTAATTTAGTATAACTGGTTTAAATTTAATTAAAAATTGTCTGAACCCAACATAAAGGGTAAATAATAAAAGATAATTTGTCAAGTAGATAAGACACATGCTGAATTAATTGCCATGAGGACCATCATATGCCTTTAGAGCCAGATAAACTTCACTGAGATAAAACTCAGAAAACTTGTAACATGGTTTTCCCAGGCTAACAAGGCCTTGGGGATAACCAAGTTTTGGTGACAGCAGTGATAACTTCTGCCTCCTATATTCAACACACCTGTCACCTCAGGGAGATGACATCCCTTCTTCAATTGAATTCAATAAATTTGTCAAACACCTTTTATGTGCCAAGAACTGTGTTATGGGCCAGCAGGGACACAAAGTTGAATAAATCAGTCTCTGATTTCAAAGAATTTATAGCTTAGTGAGGAAGAAAGAAGCATAAGCAATTATAATATGCGATGTGGTACTAAACCAAAGATGCCATCAGTTACAAGATAGACCATTATTTTTGTACCACTAAGGAAAAATTCGTTCTTGTGAAGATGAACTAAAGATTTCACACAGAGTGCTCAGCAGTGGTGCTCAATAAAGGTTGGCTATCATTAGCAGAGGTAATTCATGATAGAACTTGAATTTGAGGAAAGAGTAGGTTTTTTTCTAAGGGAGAAAACAGATTTCAGGGAGGAAGAACAATACACAAAGAACTAGAAGCCTGTTTCTGGAACATTCCACCTGTCTGCTGTTTTTCAGTAGGTCATGTTTTATCCTTGATTGATTGTAAATGTTCTTGACACCCTCTTCTTTGTCCTGCACCTTCCTCCCCTGCCCTCCAATCCCAACACACCTACAAAGGTAGCTTGATTCTTTCAGCTTTATACTCAAAAGCATGCACCTGGCCTTGCACTCAATCACGAACTTGGCTCTTCAAAGAAATGACCTTGGTTCCTTGTCTTCCACTTTGCTCCTCAGTCCCCCATCCCACCCTCCTGTTTTGGGGAAGCCTTTGTCCAACATCTTTTAAGAGGATTAATTGCCATCCCCTAATGCGTGTCAGTTTCTTTCAGGGGATTTCATGCAAAAAGGGTTCTGGGTGGTCTGCTCTGATTTCCCAGAGTTTCCCAGAGGGGTAACATTTTATTAGGACATTCACATTGAATAATATGGTGTGAGCCTAACCCCCTTTGAGGTTTGGAGAAGTTACTGGACTTGCATAGAAGAACCCAGTTAATAGCTGACGCTTTCAGTGTTTGCTGTTTTGCTGCATTATTACTCAAAATGTGTTTTGCCAATGGGTTTCAGCCCTGGGCAAATTCACTATGGATTCAATGAGACTGAGGAATGACAGTGAAACATTCTTGGGGTGAAAGCTTTTATTTCCTGGCTTGTTCTCCCGGCCATAGGTCAAGCACTAGAATTCCCTCTACATCCAAAAGTCTGCAGATCAGTATTCCTCCTTTATCTCTGCCTCCACCCAGAGTACTGGGTAGAGATCTTTATATAGTGACTCAGTCAATAATAGCTTATTATCTATGGGTGTGGAAGTAATTGCCTAGCAGCAGGCCAGTTACATTATCAAGTAGTTTAGGTTCAGGTGAGGATCCTGGCCATAGGAACCTGAACTTTCCCCACAAATATTTTTCCTCCTAAAGGATTTTTCTCCTTAGTATTATTTTTATTTACACACTTGTCTTGCCAATGGGTTTCAGCCCCAGGCAAGTTTGCTGTGGATTCAGTGTGACCAAAGAAAATGACAGCAAAACGTTCTTGAGGTGAAAGGGTTATACCCAACTTTATTTGCAGGTGGCAGATCTTTTTACAGTCAGCAGCCATGTAATGCCCACAGGTGTGCAGTGAGCTAGTCAACCATAGCCAGGTGAGAATCCTGGCCACAGGAACTCTCATTTTATCCACAGATGCAAAAGTTCTTTTCTAAAAGGGGAGTAGTGTGTGTAAAAAGAGCTCCACCCAGTGTTCTGGGTGCAACATGGTGGCAGGGCTGCAAGGCTGCAGGAGAGTAGAGCAGAGGCTGGAGTGGTGGCAGTGTCAAGGACAGAGGCCCAGAGGACAGCTGTGCGGGATGACTGTGCAGGCAGAGAGGCCCAGAGGATGGCTATGCGGGCAGAGGCCCAGAGGACAGCTGTGCAGACAGAGGGGCCCAGAGGCAGAGACCAGCTTGCTGTATGCAGACTCGCTCTGAGTGAATGGGATTCTAGTGACTGACCTGCCACCTGGAAATAAAGTTGGGTATAACCCTTTCACCCCAAGAATGTTTTGCTGTCAATTTCTTTGGTCACATTGAATCCATAGTGAACTTGCCTGGGGCTGAAACCCATTGGCAAGACAGCATGTTTAGTAAGAAACCCTTGAATTTGAGTTCATACAACCATTTCTGAACACTTATTTCCTGAATACCTACTTAGGGTTAGATATGCAGCTAAAAGTTGAAGAAGACCAACATTGTTCCTGCTTTCACAGAGATCACCATCCAGCAGAGGAGGAAATTAAAGTAATTTTCAAGGCGAAGAGCAAAGGCTGCTTAGGGAAAGCATCTCAGGAGAGGTTCTGGTAGAGACCAAAAGGATGGACAGAACTAGCTACAGAAAGGGATGGGGAAGAGAGGTGATAAAATGAGACATGAAATATTTTGCAAACCATGTGACACACATCTGAAAGATTATGTGGCTATTACACATACATTCTTCTGTAGCTCTCTTACCTCTGTTCCTAGTCTTCCTTCCACTGAGCTCCCTATCTCTGTTCCCTTCTCAGAACCATCTTTTATTCTGTATAACTCTTGTCTTATAGGTGTTTATTATATAATTTGTACAATTTTGAGTTTGTGCTGGGGACAAGAGCCTTTCTGAATGTAAGAGAGACTGATTATTGTGTTCATTACCTGGGAAGAGGTCAGGAAAAAAAGGAGGTTGCACAGTGGGATTTGGTTTCTCTTGGCCTTGATTCTGAAGTGTGAAATATGCATAGAAGGCAATAGAGATCAGTGTGTTTGGCTGTGGATTCTGGAATATGGGTCCAAATCTTGATTCTGCCACACAGAGGCTGTGTGACATGGGACACTTGACTTAGTCTTTTGTACCTTGCTTATGTTATATGTAAAATTATTATAATAATGTTTTTCAAACTTTTTGGGTTGAGATTATCATACCAAGTATGTTAACATAGCAACTCAGAATACACACATATTACAGTAACACTAGTTTCCCAAAATTTGTGTTTTAGTACTACCCTTATTACATGTGTGTAGCTGTGGGTTGAAAAGGGGTATCAGCTCTGGAAAAGTTCACCCTGGATTCCATGAGACAAAGAAATCACACTGAACATTTGGGGTAAAAAGGGGTTTATACCAAGCTTTATTCTCACGGTAGTAGGTCAAGTGCCAAAATCCCATCCATCTCTGGGGCAGTTTGTAAGCACCGTGCAAGTCTGTCTCTGTCTCTGCCTCTGCCTCAGATGCTACCTCTGTTCCAGGCTCTGCTCTTGCCTTCAGCCTCTGCTTTCCTCTGCTCTTACCACTGGGCAGAGCTCTTTTTATGCAACATGTGCCTGCCTAGTAGGCTAAGTATTACATCATTGCACGTACACAGTGGGTGAGTAGATTAGAATCAGGTGAGGATCCTCACTATGGAACTTCCATTTTCCCTACAATGTGATACAATCTGATATTATAAAAATTGCCCTTATTACATGTGATACAATCTGGCATTTTATATTTTGGTTTCTGATTGGTATTTTCCAGGGCAACAATCCATTAATGGGTTACAAAATCAATTTAGTGGATCATAGTAAGCACCTTAAAAATGAAATAGAAGCATCCATGAGGAGACAGGCTGGAAAATAGTGAAGAAGAGCCCCGACATTGTGGTCAGTCTTTTGGAGATAGAATTTACCTATCTTGGACTTTCCAAGACCCTGTTTCTTGCATTGTTATATGAAACTCAATAGAGATCAGTGGTTTGGGCTGTGGGTTCAAATGTTGACTCTGCCACACAAAGGCTGCATGACGTGGGACACTTGACTTAGTTTCCTGTACCCTTGTGTGTAAAATGGAGATAAAACAGCAATAACTCATCCAGTTGTGAGGATTAAATGAGAAAATGCAGTGCCTGGCACATATAAGCACTCAATATAAATTAGCCATCTCATTTCAATCTCTTTTATTTCCCTCTAGGTTCAGCTTTCCTCAGCTTGCTAAGTAGGGCAGAGAGAAGAGTGACAAAGTAGAGGACTCTGGGAGCCAGATTGCTAGGGGAAGCAATCACCAAAGTGAGAGAACCACCAGGGGAAGAAGTTAAAACCTCAAGGGCCAAGGTGAAGGTCCTTAGTTGTTTCAGTGCTAACTCTTAAATGTCCAGGGTTTTATTTTCTTAAAGAAAGCAGTTCCCTTTACAGTCCCTTTCTCTGCTACCAATATACTTTTGGCCCTAGCTCCTGGCTACTTATCTAGATCAGATTCCCTGTTGATTTCAGAGACTGAATATCATTGTGTATTTCTCCACAAGTTTTTACTTGACATTTCCTGAGTTTCTTCTTTTTATTTGGGTACAGTTTCTGCTTGTCAGTCATTTCTTGTCCACATTACTTCCTTCCTGAATCTAGCAATATAGGGAGCTTTTGTTGTTGTTTTATATCTTGGGATATCAAGAGAAAAGAATAAGTAATAAGATAGAAGAAAATGCAAGTGCTCATACCACTTACAGAGGCAAAAGTATTCTACATTAAAAATATTTAATGCACTTGGAAAAGTTCACCCTGGATTCCATGAGACAAAGAAATCACACTGAACATTTGGGGTAAAAAGGGGTTTATACCAAGCTTTATTCTCATGGAAATCCTAAACCATTTCCACTCCAAAAATGACAGATGACATTTAGTTGTGGGACACTCCCATGTTTATCTAGAATTACATTAAAAAAGAATTCCAGTTTTGGGGATGACACACATAAAACTTTTTAAGCATGTAAATAGTGAAATGAACAATTTCGAGGTTAGAATTGTTTGCAAGGAAAAATAGAAATATAAAATATAAATACTGATACTTAAAAATATGCAGAACTTTTAAAAAGTGCTAATTTTCTAAGCCTGTGCTCCACAGAAAAACCTTGTTAAAATTATAATGTACAGACTACAAATTTCTTACATTATTTGATAATGATCATTAACCACTTGTATGAAAGCAAATGTACAAATATTACCCAAATAAAAAAACTTCAAAATTTTAAATAAGTAGGTTTTTCCCGAGTAATACGAATGCTTATTTTTAACTAGTTCAGATGTCAAGACTTAAAAGTTTAACATTCCCCTGTCATCACTCTTTCCATGAAAATACTACAGTGTTTTCAATGAAAGTGTGAACAAATCACTGTTTCAGGTTTTACTTACACTGGAGCTGTCTGGCAAAATCCTATGCCTGATGGAGCCATTTGCTGTGCTTGCAAATAAGTTTTAAAAAGTGAGCCTTGCTTTCTTCCATACTTACTCCTTAGGGCCTGTTTCCAAGGCCTATTTTTCCTATTCCTTAATTTATTTTTCCCAGAGATAGGTTTGTCTGAGCCACTTCTTACCACTGGTTCTTTTTTCCTGCATATAAAAGTAATACAAGAATCCTACAAGCCAGAAAAAATCTGTTAATATATTGTCAGTTCTTCAACCCTCATTGTCCGTCCATGGGACCGACCAGAATTCGTCGTTTGTGAGCCTAACAGCACAGACCCGGGTTGGGCACGGGAACTATCGCCACGTTAGTGGGAGGTGGTAGCAAGTTTAGCATAGCGAAGGCGTGTACATCTTTGTTTATACAGATCACAGTTCCTTAAATTTGGTAAAGGTTAACGGCAGACTGTAAGCAGCTTCATTGCACCTAAACAGTTAATCCAGTAGGAACGACGAAATTTAGCCAAAACAGCGGGGCGGCAGCAGAACAGAGCTGTGGGATCCTCCGCCCGCGCCAGAGGAGGAGGTAAGAGCGGTCTCGAGGGGCGGGGCGTACGCGGGCGGGGGCGGGGCTGCAGTAGGGGCGCGGGCCTGTGGAGAAGTGACTCCTCTCGGCCCAGGACATCTGGTGAGGCGCGAATGGCTGTTTGCACACGTGGGGAACTTTTAACGAACACGTGAGGAAGGCACGCAATGTCTTTGGGAAATCTACCTCACAACTCGGCGTCCTACTTCAGACCCCTGGCTGAAAGCTTGTTTGTTGTGTTCCCGGGGATCTTCGCCCCCTTTTACTGAATCTCCTCTGCCCCTGGCCACACACTTGAAGAGATTCTCTCAGACATCCCGATCTAAGTGTCCGGCCTGCGCAGCACGCCAGAAAGCGGCCACGCATTCCGTCTGCGTATGCGCGCAGGGCCCATTGCGGGGGCGGGACCGCTGGGGAAAGGGGCGCGTCTCCCGCTGCCGCGCGGGGGCGGAGCCGTTGGGGGCGAGCTCCTGGCGCCCCGCAGCCTGACCTCCCCGAACGCCGGGTCCCGTGACGTCACCTCGCCGTGACGCGCACGCTGTAGGAAAACTGTAAGTTTCCGAGGATTCCTGCAGCTCCCTGGGCCTGCGTGGCTCGCCTTGCTGCTAGCATTCCCGGTGTTGGTGGTGGCTGTGGGCGTTTGATCCCGGGGCGATCAGGGGAGCCGCCGAACGTGGTGAAGGGACAGGTGCCAGCTCAGAGCGGGAGCGCCCGCGCGCCTCTGGGGCGGAGGGCGCAGGACTGAGGAGGCGAGGGCGCGCGCCAGCCCGCACCTTCTCCACTGGGGCCTAGAGGGCTCCAGAAGCCGGCCAGCGGCGCCAGGGACGGGGCGAGACCCCATGGGAGAGTTCCTTTTTTTCTAACTTGATGAAGGGACCTTAGATTTCCCTCAGCCCTGGAATTTGAGCGTTCCTTCAGAGACTCCATATCCGGGACGCCTTTGGGAATACCTCAAATCGCTAAGGACAAATTGTAAAGATAACCACCCTCTACCTCAGTTTCCCTTTTGTATACAAGGGAGGCGAAGCAGCCTCTGGCCTCTCTGGTTATCATTTGCATAGAATCGGGAAAACTGTGAGAGCACATGAGGTAACACAAGCATGTAAACTCGCTAGGAAAATCTTATAAAAGGCTATCGGCTATTCTGAGAGTGTGGTGTGACCAGTGGGCTTTTGCCGGGTCAGATAAGTAGGGATCTTCACAGTTTGCTTCAACATCTCCTTCCCCCAACTGATCATTGATGGTTCTTGAGCCTGATGGGTTGGCTGAGCTATTGTCACAGAACTTAGTGGCACAGTGATAAAAAAATTATGTAACTGGTATCATTATCACTGTTATCTTGGCAAATAACAAGAACTCTTTGGGTTTTACAGAGGAAGCTTTTAGCACGTTGGAAGTAATACATTATACTTAACACAGATACACTGAGTTTTAGGGTTGTTATTGTGTGGACTTGGAATATCCAATTGTCATATCTGAATTTTTTGTCTTGTGTAGAGTTATTATATTATTGAGTGAGTACTATACTGTAATGCTTATCAAATTCAGGGACAGGGTCAAAGTCAGGGACAGATATCTGTGAGGAACATTGAAGGGAAGAATAGTGTGCACACACTTCAGGTTGTATTTATTCAGAGGGCTGAGAGATAACATTTCTGTAAATTCAGCTCAAGGGCATAATATCCTTCCTTTCTAGTTTGAGAAGCCTTAGAGTCAGAAAGCAAGGGTTCTAATTTTTGTGCTACCAGTTACTAGCTTTGAGTCCAAAGAGAATTCACCCACACTTGGGACTTCTTCTCTCTAAGATGAGAGATGATGGAGTATCTGCTGTTGCTTTTTCAAGGATCAGATGAGATCATAAATGTGAAAATAAAAGACGGTGTAAGTACGGTGTTCCTAAGAAACTGGCGTAGGTCCCCTAGCTGGGCAAGAGGTGTGTGCATTCAGAAGTCAGGTCCTGATTCAGAACTAGAAATAGAGCAGCAGACAAGGCAACGTCTCCAACTTAGTGGAGCTCATGTTCAGTGGGGAAATAAGCAACAACAAAATAGGTCTATAATGTAATTTCAGGGAGTAATTAAGTACAGTGAAGGAAAGGAAGATAAGAGAATGACAGTGGGACCAAAGGAGGTGGGTGATTGTTGAATCAGCTGAAGTGAGAGGCAGAGCCTGAGGTAAAAACATTTTTAGGCAGGAATAATGATAGCAGTAAACCCTTCCATGCAGCTTACTCTATGTGAGGCACTCTTCTAAACTCAATTAAATTGAGTTTTGCAGAATTCAGTAAATCAAATTTTTACAACCACCATATGAGGTAAGTCCTAATATCTTCATGATGACGTGAACACACAGAAAAGTTAAGAGTTTGTGCAAGCTTGTGCAGTTAAAATGCAATACAGACAGATTTGAACTTGTGCATTCCACCTTCTGAGTCCACGACCCAAACAGCGTTACTGGATTGCCTCACAGCAGGAGCAACAGGGAACACTGCTCTGAAGAGGCAGCTAACCTGAGGTGGCCAAGGCATAGCAAGGTGTGAATGTTTAGAACACAGCAAGGAGTGGGGAAAGTGGTAGCAGATGATGTTGGAGGGTCAGGCAGGCTGTGGTGAAGTAAACATTGTTATTGGTGCTACATATGATGGAAGACCAGTGGAAAGTTTGCATCAAGGGAGTAGCATCTGCTTGCAGCTTTATTGGATGGAGCATTAACTGTAGGGTCATGGAGTAGGGAATATTGAATATGGGGAGTAAGGAGGCCATTGTCATAGTCTGGAGAAGAGGTGGTGATGTTTTGGGCTCAAGGAAGTAGTTGTAGAGGTGGTAATAAGTGGTCGAATTCATGATATACTTTTGAAGGTAGAGCTACTGATGTGGAGCAGTGATGACATCAGGTTTTAGCCTGGAACAATGAGAATAGTGGTGCTGTTGAGTGAGAAGGGAGAAAAGGGCTTGGGAATAAATTAATGAATTATGCTTTGGGCAATTTTAGATGCCTGGTAGACATGGTAACAGTACTAGTGTGAGCAATAATAGTAAGCTTTCTGGAAGCATAAACTATACTGGGCAAGGTTTTAAGCAATTTTACAGATATTATTTAACCATTATAACAGTTGTATGTGCTAGGAACCATTGTGGTACCCATTTTACAAACAAGAACATAGGGGTACAGGGAGGCTAAAATTGACTTACCTACAGTCACCCCACTTCAGAGTGATGGAGTTGGGAATCAAACCCATACAGTTAGGTTTCAGAGTCCCTGCACTTAATCCCTGTAACTACTTTCAAGTCAATATGTTCAGTAGGCATTGGATATATGAATCTGGAGCTCAGGAATAGTCAGGACTGGAGACACATATTTATATTTCTGAAGAGAAAGCCTGCTTTTTTTCTTCGAAGCCTTTGCTGGCAAGGGAGAAAAGAACATAAGCAGTGGGGCTGTGCTAACTGGCCTTTCATTACTTGGTTAAGTTCATGGAGCCAATGTCCAGTATCTCCCTTTCATGAGGGCCCATGAGGGTTAAGTCTGTATCTCTTGACTTCTCTATCTCTAGCCCCAATCCAGTGGCTGCCATAGAGTAGATGTTAGGGATGATTTTTATATAGAGGACATTTGGTTAGGTTTTGGGAGCTCGGAGATAAATAAACCATCGTGTTCTCCCTGGAGGAGCAGTCTAAAAGGAAAAACCTGTGAGAATAAAAGTAGAACAGACTAAATGCATAAATGCATGCTGATTAGTTCATTCTGGCCTTCTACAGCCCCTTCACCCCATAGACTTGAGGGTTGGAATATGAAAGGGTCAAAGGAACAAAAAAAATGCCTGAGCAGTTGTAGGATGAATTTGAGGCTCCTCAAAAGTTAATTTCCATAAAAGAATTACTCAAAATCTTGCATATTTTGCTATATTTGCATTAGTTTTATTTGGCAGTCATACAGTTTTTACCAAATGAAATAAGTTCTGATATTTCAGTATCATTGTGGAGTGATGAGTTTTTCCAGCTCTTTTACCTCAGTGTTGACAGGGCTCACTAGTGGAATAAGGGAGTTGGCTTGAAATGTTGCAGCTTGCATAACAGGTGATGGAGGGCCTGTGTGAAGTATTTAGGCAGGTTTCCACTGGGTTAAGTGTGTCATGCCAGACTTCCACTTAATGGAATAAGTTTTTTTCTCTGCTGATCATCTTTTTACTGTTAAGATACATTTTTTGTCATAGGAAGGAGCTCTGGTGATATATGTCAGGTGGAATTAGAGATCACATCTCATATCTGGAACATTATAGAACATAGAAACTAGAATAACATACCCCAAAATATGTGTCTTATTTCTGTAGATGTCTTTTAGGGTGCATAATAACCTTAGCAGGTCTGTCACAATTTTATTACTTCTTTGCATGAGTATTTCAAATGCGAATGATTAGAAGGTTACATAAAATTATACCACTGTAGATTTTATTCAGAGGTTTTTTTTATGACAATATATATAAAATTATATTTTGTTTAGTTTTTAGGTTTCAGTGGGAAACTTGATCTGAATAACAAAGTCCACCATCACTCTTAAATAGGAATCCTCTGCAAATACAAATGTAGAGATCTACCATCTGGTTTTGCAGTTCACAAAATTTTAAGTCTCCTATTGTAGCTCCTTTAAATTTAATGGAGTTGAAATTATTAGTATTTCTTTATACCACAATTGCACTTAGCTTCTTTAAGAATATAGTTACAAGTATATTGCATAAAATATCTTAAAGGGAGGCGGAGCCAGGATGGCGGCGTGAGTAGAGCAGTGGAAATCTCCTCCCAAAAACACATAGAGCTATGAAAATATAACAAAGAAAAATCTTCCTAAAATAGAGACCACAGGACACAGGACAACATCCAGACCACATCCACGCCTGCAAGAACCCAGCGCCTTGCGAAGGGGGTAAGATACAAGCCCCGGCCTGGTGGAACTCGAGCGCCCCTCCCCCGGCTCCCGGCGGGTGGAAAGAAACCACAGCGGTTTTTTTTTTTGGCGAGTGCTTTTTGGAAGCCTTAAAGAGACAGGGCGCCCGTTGCTAGGGAGGCAGGGTGGCGGGACCAGTGAGCGGGTGCCTGGGACCGGCGCCTGAGGACAAAGAATGTCCCGCGTTTTTCCCTGCGGGACCGGTGGGCGGGTGGCTGAGACCGGCACCTGAGGACGGAGGAAATCGCGCGTTTTTCCCCTTTTTTTTTCTCTTTTTGGCAAGTGCTTTTTGGAAGCCTTAAAGGGACAGGGACCCCCGGTGCTAGGGAGGCAGGGCGGCGGGACTGGTGAGCGGGTGCCTGGGACCAGCGCCTGAGGACAAAGAATGTCCCGCGTTTTTCCCTGCGGGACCGGTGGGCGGGTGCCTGAGACTGACACCTGAGGACGGAGGAAATCGCGCGTTTTTCCCCTTTTTTTCCCTCTTTTTGGCGAGCGCTTTTTGGAAGCCTTAAAGGGACAGGGACCCCGGTGCTAGGGAGGCAGGGCGACGGGACTGGTGAGCGGGTGCCTGGGACCGGCGCCTGAGGACAAAGAATATCCCGCATTTTTCCCTGCGGGACCGGTGGGAGGGTGCCTGAGACCGGCATCTGAGGACGGAGGAAATCGCGCGTTTTTCCCCTTTTTTTTTTCTCTTTTTGGCGAGCGCTTTTTGGAAGCCTTAAAGGGACAGGGACCCCGGTGCTAGGGAGGCAGGGCGGCGGGACTGGTGAGCGGGTGCCTGGGACCAGCGCCTGAGGACAAAGAATATCGCGCGTTTTTCCCTGCGGGACCGGTGGGTAGATGCTTTTTGGAAGCCTTGAAGGGACAGGGACCCTGGTGCTAGGGAGACAGGGCAGCAGGACCAGTGAGCGGGTGCCTGAGGACAAAAAAAAAGAAAAAATCGCATGTTTTTTCCTTTTTTTTTTTTTTTCTGTTCCCTCTCTCATTGTTGCTGTTGTTGTTTTGGTTTGGAGAGTGCTTTTTGGAAGTCTTAAAGGGGCAGGACAGGTCACTTAGACCAGAGGCAGGGAATCTGGGGATCTCTGGGCACTCTAACCCCCTGGACAGCAGGGAGCACAGAGGCCCCTTACAGAGATAAATAGCCTCCCGGCCGCTCCCCCTCCAATGGGGCTCCACCATTTTGGAGGAGCAGCCCCAGCGAGGGCACGCCCACAGCAACAGCGGAGATAAACCCCATAGCAACTGGGCAGGAAGCGGAAGCCCTGTCTGCACACAGCTGCCCAGCACAAGCCACTAGAGGTCGCTATTCTCTCAGGAGAGGAAGGCCACAAACCAACAAGAAGGAAAGCTCTCCCAGCTGTCACTTGTACCAGCTCTGCAAACTATCTCTATCACCATGAAAAGGCAAAACTACAGGCAGACAAAGATCACAGAGACAACACCTGAGAAGGACACAGACCTAACCAGTCCTCCTGAAAAAGAATTCAAAATAAAAATCATGAACATGCTGACAGAGATGCAGAGAAAAATGCAAGAGCAATGGGATGAGATGCAGAGAAAAATGCAAGAGCAGTGGGATGAGATGCAGAGAAAAATGCAAGAGCAGTGGGATGAGATGCAGAGAAAAATGCAAGAGCAGTGGGATGAAGTCCGGAAGGAGATCACAGATGTTAGGAAGGAGATCACAGAAGTGAAACAATCCCTGGAAGGATTTATAAGCAGAATGGATAAGATGCAAGAGGCCATTGAAGGAATAGAAGCCAGAGAACAGGAACGTATAGAAGCTGACAGAGAGAGAGATAAAAGGATCTCCAGGAATGAAACAACACTAAGAGAACTGTGTGACCAAGCCAAAAGGAATAATATTCATATTATAGGGATACCAGAAGAAGAAGAAAGAGGAAAAGGGATAGAAAGTCTCTTTGAAGAAATAATTGCTGAAAACTTCCCCAAACTGGGGGAGGAAATAATGGAACAGACCATGGAATTACACAGAACCCCCAACAGAAAGGATCCAAGGAGGACAACACCAAGCCACATAGTAATTAAAATGGCAAGGATCAAGGACAAGGAAAGAGTTTTAAAGGCAGCTAGAGAGAAAAAGGTCACCTATAAAGGAAAACCCATCAGGCTAACATCAGACTTCTCGACAGAAACCCTACAGGTCAGAAGAGAATGGCATGATATACTTAATGCAATGAGACAGAAGGGCCTTGAACCAAGGATACTGTATCCAGCATGACTATCATTTAAATATGATGGCGGGATTAAACAATTCCCAGACAAGCAAAAGCTGAGGGAATTTGCTTCCCACAAACCACCTCTACAGGGCATCCTACAGGGACTGCTCTAGATGGGAGCACCCCTAAAAAGACCACAGAACAAAACACCCAACATATGAAGAAGGGAGGAGGAGGAATAAGAAGGGAGAGAAGAAGAGAATCTCCGGACAGTGTATATAACAATTCAATAAGTGAGCTAAGTTAGGCAGTAAGATACTAAAGAAGCTAACCTTCAACCTTTGGTAACCACGAATCTAAAGTCTGCAATGGCAATAAGTACATATCTCTCAATAGTCACCCTAAATATAAATGGACTTACTGCACCAATCAAAAGACATAGAGTAATAGAATGGATAAAAAAGCAAGACCCATCTATATGCTGCTTACAAGAAACTCACTTAAACCCAAAGATAAGCATAGACTAAAAGTCAAGGGATGGAAAAACATATTTCAGGCAAACAACAGTGAGAAGAAAGCAGGGGTTGCAGTACTAATATCAGACAAAATAGACTTCAAAACACAGAAAGTAACAAGAGATAAAGGATACTACATAATGACAAAGGGCTCAGTCCAACAAGAGGATATAACCATTCTAAATATATATACATCCAATACAGGAGCACCAGCATATGTGAAGCAAATACTAACAGAACTAAAGAGGGAAATAGACTGCAATGCATTCATTGTAGGAGACTTCAACACACCACTCACCCTAAAGGATAGATCCACTGGGCAGAAAATAAGTAAGGACACAGAGGCACTGAACAACACACTAGAATAGATGGACCTAATAGACATCTATAGAACTCTACATGCAAAAGCAACAGGATATACATTCTTCTCAAGTGCACATGGAACATTCTCCAGAATAGACCACATACTAGCTCACAAAAAGAGCCTCAGTAAATTCCAAAATGTTGAAATTCTACCAACCAATTTTTCAGACCACAAAGGTATGAAAGTAGAAATAAATTCTACAAAGAAAACAAAAAGGCTCACAAACACATGGAGGCTTAACAACATGCTACTAAATAATCAATGGATCAATGAACAAATCAAAATAGAGATCAAGGAATATATAGAAACAAATGACAACAACAACACTAAGCCCCAATTTCTGTGGGACGCAGCGAAAGCAGTCTTAAGAGGAAAGTATATAGCAAGCCAGGCACACTTGAAGAAGGAAGAACAATCCCAAATGAATAGTCTAACATCACAATTATCAAAACTGGAAAAAGAAGAACAAATGAGGCCTAAAGACAGCAGAAGGAGGGATATAATAAAGATCAGAGAAGAAATAAACAAAATTGAGAAGAATAAAACAATAGCAAAAATCAACGAAACCAAGAGCTGGTTCTTTGAGAAAATAAACAAAATAGATAAGCCTCTAGCCCAACTTATTAAGAGAAAAAGAATCAACACAAATCAACATAAACAGAAATGAGAATGGAAAAATCACAACAGACTCCACAGAAATACAAAGAATTATTAAAGACTACTATGAAAACCTATATGCCAACAAGCTGGAAAACCTAGAAGAAATGGACAACTTCCTAGAAAAATACAACCTCCCAAGACTGACCAAGGAAGAAACACAAAAGTTAAACAAACCAATTACAAGCAAAGAAATTGAAACAGTAATCAAAAAACTACCCAAGAACAAAACCCCGGGGTCGGAAGGATTTACCTCGGAATTTTATCAGACACACAGAGAAGACATAATACCCATTCTCCTTAAAGTGTTCCACAAAATAGAAGAAGAGGGAATACTCATTCTATGAAGCCAACATCACCCTAATACCAAAACCAGGCAAAGACCCCACCAAAAAAGAATTACAGACCAATATCCCTGATGAATGTAGATGCAAAAATACTCAATAAAATATTAGCAAACAGAATTCAACAGTATATCAAAAGGATCATACACCATGACCAAGTGGGGTTCATCCCAGGGATGCAAGGATGGTACAACATTCGAAAATCCATCAACATCATCCACCACATCAACAAAAAGAAAGACAAAAACCACATGATCATCTCCATAGATGCTGAAAAAGCATTCAACAAAATTCAACATCCATTCATGTTAAAAACTCTCAGCAAAATGAAAATAGACGGTAAGTACCTCAACATAATAAAGGCCATATATGATAAACCCGCAGCCAGCATTATACTGAACAGCGAGAAGCTGAAAGCATTTCCTCTGAGATCGGGAACCAGACAGGGATGCCCACTCTCCCCACTGTTATTTAACATAGTACTGGAGGTCCTAGCCACGGCAATCAGACAAAACAAAGAAATACAAGGAATCCAGATTGGTAAAGAAGAAGTTAAACTGTCACTATTGGCAGATGATATGATACTGTACATAAAAAACCCTAAAGACTCCACTCCAAAACTACTAGAACTGATATCGGAATAGAGCAAAGTTGCAGGATACAAAATTAACACACAGAAATCTGTAGCTTTCCTATACACTAACAACGAATCAATAGAAAGAGAAATCAGGAAAACAATTCCATTCACCATTGCATCAAAAAGAATAAAATACCTAGGAATAAACCTAACCAAAGAAGTGAAAGACTTATACTCTGAAAACTACAAGTCACTCTTAAGAGAAATTAAAGGGGACACTAATAAATGGAAACTCATCTCATGCTCATGGCTAGGAAGAATTAATATCATCAAAATGGCCATCCTGCCCAAAGCAATATACAGATTTGATGCAATCCCTCTCAAATTACCAGCAACATTCTTCAATGAATTGGAACAAATTCAAAAATTCATATGGAAACACCAAAGACCCCGAATAGCCAAAGCAATCCAGAGAAAGAAGAATAAAGTAGGGGGGATCTCACTCCCCAACTTCAAGCTCTACTACAAAGCCATAGTAATCAAGACAATTTGGTACTGGCACAAGAACAGAGACACAGACCAGTGGAACAGATTAGAGACTCCAGAAATTAACATTTATGGTCAATTAATATTTGATAAAGGAGCCATGGACATACAATGGCAAAATGACAGTCTCTTCAACAGATGGTGCTGGCAAAACTGGACAGCTACATGTAGGAGAATGAAACTGGACCATTGTCTAACCCCATATACAAAGGTAAACTCAAAATGGATCAAAGACCTGAATGTACGTCATGAAACCATTAAACTCTTGGAAAAAAACATAGGCAAAAACCTCTTAGACATAAACATGAGTGACCTCTTCTTGAACGTATCTCCCTGGGCAGCAAAAATGAGCAAGTGGGACTACATTAAGCTGAAAAGCTTCTGTACAGCGAAAGACAACATCAATAGAACAAAAAGGAACCCTACAGTATGGGAGAATATATTTGAAAATGACAGATCTGATAAAGGCTTGACGTCCAGAATATATAAAGAGCTCACACGCCTCAACAAACAAAAAACAAATAACCCAATTAAAAAATGGGCAGAGGAACTGAACAGACAGTTCTCTAAAAAAGAAATACAGATGGCCAACAGACACATGAAAAGTTGCTCCACATCGCTAATTATCAGAGAAATGCAAATTAATACTACAATGAGGTATCACCTCACACCAGTAAGGATAGCTGCCATCCAAAAGACAAACAACAACAAATGTTGGCGAGGCTGTGGAGAAAGGGGAACCCTCCTACACTGCTGGTGGGAATGTAAATTAGTTCGACCATTGTGGAAAGCAGTATGGAGGTTCATCAAAATGCTCAAAACAGACCTACCATTTGACCCAGGAATTCCCCTCCTAGGAATTTACCCTAAGAACGCAGCAATCAAGTTTGAGAAAGACAGATGCACCCCTATGTTTATCGCAGCACTATGTACAATAGCCAAGAATTGGAAGCAACCTAAATGTCCATCGGTAGATGAATGGATAAAGAAGATGTGGTACATATACACAATGGAATACTACTCAGCCATAAGAAGTGGAAAAATCCACCCATTTGCAGCAACATGGATGGAGCTGGAGAGTATTATGCTCAGTGAAATAAGCCAAGCGGAGAAAGAGAAATACCAAATGATTTCACTCATCTGAGGAGTATAGGAACAAAGGAAAAACTGAAGGAACAAAACAGCAGTGGAATTACAGAACCCAAAAATGGACTAACAGGTACCAAAGGGAAAGGAACTGGGGCGGATGGGTGGGCAGGGAGGGATAAGGGGGGGTGAAGAAGAAGGTGGGTATTAAGATTAGCATGCGTGGGGGGGGGGGAGAAAGGGGAGGGTGGGCTGCACAACACAGAGAGGACAAGTAGTGACTCTACAACATTTTGCTAAGCTGATGGACAGTAACCGTAATGTGGTTGTTAGGGGGGGACCTGATATAGGGGAGAGCATAGTAAACATAGTATTCTTCATGTAAGTGTAGATTAAAAATTAAAAAAAAAAAAAGAAAGAAAAAAAGAAAGAAAAGGGGGATTACTCCTTGATAGGATAAAACTATTGGTAAATCAAAGATCAACGCATGCTTGAAATATCCTTAATGTTGATCACTTAAAGGGTGTCAGATGATCAGCTATGGTGGTACTGTTTTCTGATAATATTCCTTTCTCTTAATAAAAAAAAAAAAAAAAAAAGCAGTTACTGTGTGCTGACCTCCAATGAGTTCTGCACAGTGGTATAGAGGGCATGTCAAAGTGTGGGCATAGGGTCTGTTTGTTTCTATGCAGAAGATCAAGGCCTAGCTTGGATACCCAGAAAATGAACTAAGATACGATATGAGGAGGAGCTTCCAGCATCAGCACTCTCTGGAGGACTTGTGCCAGGGGGATGATCATCAAAAAGCCTCCACAGGGATCCGGACGATGCTGCGGTTGTGGCTGCATCCAGTCCACCATCTCCTGGACTTGCCATAGGAATGAGGAGGGAGATGTCTAGGCTGTCATGTGCATACAGTAAGACAATGAATTTGACCGGATCTGTACTATTGGAACTCAACCAGAAGTTGGGAGGGGTGCAAGTTGTAGCACTCCAAAATCTCATGACTATAGACTATCTATGGTTAAAAGAACATATGGGATGTGAACAGATCCCAGAAATGGGCTGCTTTAATTTGTCTGATGGTTCAAGTACAGTTGGACAATATCCATCATATCATAGATAAATTTTCACAAATGCCTAGGGTGCCTAAATGGTTTTCTTGGCTTCACTGGAGATGGATGGTAATTATAGATTTGCTTTGTTTATGTCACCGTATTCCTATTATGTTAATATGTGTGTGCAAATTAGTTAGTAGTTTAAAACCTATACATACTTAAGGTACTCTACAAGAAGATATGTCAAAGAAATAATCAATCCTCCCATGTTTCCTTCATATGCTACATCTATAGCTTTTCTTCTTCCTTCCTAATTACAACCCTTAAATAGAATTCGTGCCTCATATCGAATTTACCGAGTATCATAATTCCTCCAGGGGTAAAGATACCTCGAGACAAGTGCTGGGCATAGAAGCCACAGGGCATAAATCTGCAAAGAAGTAAAAAGCTAACCTTTGCAAACAATATGGCTTCTCTCTCACTTACCAACTTTACATTTCCCTGTATGGCCCCGGAAGATGACTGGTTAGCCAGTGACGGGTAAGATTCCTCAAGGGAGGAACAACCTAAGACAGGCACAGTCGCAGGGGGGCCATCAGGTGAGAATTTGGGGGTCAACAGAGGTGAGGCTCAGAACCTCACCCCCCCTGCTTTGAGAGAAATCTTCTGCATCCGTGGATGTCTTGCTGCCCTTGTCTAGCCTGGATTAATACTTAGTCCATAGGCACACACCTGATCATCTGATCATCTACATTTGCCTTCTTACAGCACTAAACTATGTTTTCTACCTTTATCTTGCATCTACCTACCACTTCAGCATTTTATTAAAAATAAAAATAATAATAATAATAGGAGAAATGTGGGATCAACATATAAATCAAGTACAAAAATCAAACGAATATTCATATTTGACCTGATTGTTTATAGGTCATATTGCATGATCAAAACCGAAAGTTTCTGTGATGAATGCCCTTGTACTGTTCACCATGTAAGAATTTATTCACTATGTAAGAATTCGTTCACCATGTAAGAACTTGTTCGTTATGCTTCAGAAGATTGGAGACTGACGAGAATTAGGCTTGAGATGGATTAATGATTGTACATTGAGCGTTGACCCCCCTATACTGAATTTTATTGTTGTTAACAACCATTTGATCAATAAATATGAGAGATGCCCTCTCAAAAAAAAAAAAAAAAAAAAAAGGCAAAGACTTGTCCAAACCTTCACAACTAACAAGTGACTAAACAAGGAGAAAAACACAGTTTTCCTGAGGTCCAATCCATTCCTTTTTCTACATGGCCACAATGAGTGGTTGGTGCTCATGACTAATGTGTTTGATCTCTGGTAAATTGTCCAGCTTTAGACAATTTTGTTTACTAAAACACAAATTATCATAGCTAATCTCTCCTTAAGTAAACACCCAACCTCGGCACATTTATGGTTTAAAGTTTCATTGCTCACTTATTTCCTCTTTCCTTAGTTTTACTTAGAAAATGCATGTCTACTGGATTTTAGAAAACTGTTCCCCATAGGCTCTTTACAGTTGTTAAAAAAAAAGAATTAAATAACACCCCACTAAAGAGGGTTTTCACTTTGGCACACACACACACACAAAAAAAAAAATAATAATAATAATAATAATAGAGGGAGAAATGTGGGATCAACATATAAATCAAGTACAAAAATCAAATGAATATTCATATTTGACCTGATTGTTTATGGGTCATAATGTGTGATCAAAACCGAAAGTTTCTGTGATGAGTGCCCTTGTACTGTTCACCATGTAAGAATTTATTCATTATGTAAGAATTCGTTCACCATGTAAGAACTTGTTCGTTATGCTTCAGAAGATTGGAGACTGACGAGAATTAGGCTTGAGATGGATTAATGATTGTACATTGAGCATTGACCCCCCTATACTGAATTTTATTGTTGTTAACAACCATTTGATCAATAAATATGAGAGATGCCCTCTCAAAAAAAAAAAAATACAAAAACAACAACGAAAAAAAAAAAAAAGCTTCATCCGGACACCCTTCTGTGGCCCTGAGCTGTGCTAATAAAATACATAAACCAAAAAAAAAAAAAAAAAAAGGAAAATATCTTAAAGGGCCTGTTGATTGCTCAGGCTTTGTCACTTTTTAAGTTTATGCTCAACAAGGGCAGGTTGATGGTTATTTAATTGTGCCAGATAGCTCCCAGCAGAACAGAGTGATAGTAAGTCCTATCTGAGGACAACAGAAACCACTCTACTCTAACACTGACCTGATGAAGTGCAGTATCCAATAACATGTAAAATCCAAATTTCTTTTAAATTCGTATCTACATAGCAAACTTAAAAACTACTACTTTATGTTAAGAGTACAAATGTAAGTATATGGAAATTGTTTCTTATAGCACAACATGTGTCTAGCCCAGTGATGGTATGTGGTTACCTTTAAATAATAATTCTTCAAATTCCATTTCTTGTCATTTCCTTTGTATTTGCATATTACCTTAAACATATATATACACATATATTTGCAGTTATAGCTGATACCAGTTTGTGTATTTAGCACTGTAAATGTTTGAATATATTTAATTTAAAAAATTTAGATAGATAAGTACTACTTAATTTTGATTCATTCCATATTTGGTTGCTTAAAAATGAAAATCTGGAGGTTTAATTTTTTTTCCCACATAAATATTAATGACTAATCATTTGTAAGTCTGGGTGGAGACTAAGCTTTTGTGACAGGTTAACTAAGTTGTCACCCGAAAAGAACACCCAGGAAGAAAGTTCTTAGAGAGCGCTAAACAAATACAGCATGTTGATGGAAGGGATAATTTAACTGTCACTCCCTACCTTAGCCGTAATTCTGAGATGGTACTACAGGATAGCATTCTTTTATGTGGTTCTTACGTTGCAAAACTGCTAGTTTCAAGCTGCATTCTAAGCCACCCATCTGGAGAAAGGTAAATGGGAGATAAGTACTGGAATGTAGTAGAACTATGGATTTAGCTCAGTGGATCTCAATTGGGGATGTTTTTGTCTGCTCCCCCCTGCTCACCCTGGGAATGCATAACAATGCCTAGAGACTATAAGATAAATTCTAGCTGAAATAAACAGGCGACAAGAGGGAACAAAGGGCCAGGCAATTTATTTGAGCACAATTCCTGGGCGAAGTTCCCCAGTCTGGCTATCACAGGCCGGGGAAGTTGCCCCTAATCAAATAGGCGGGGAGTTTTTATAAGCACAGGGAGGGGAGGGGGAAGTGGGCCATGCCAGGGTTATGTGGGGAATTTTTTGTTGGCTCAGGGTCAGGTGATGGACAGCTAGAGGTCTCCTCTGTCTGGATGGAGGGGGTCTGTATCCGGGGGTTTGTCGGCACGTCATAGACTGGAATCCAGGAAGAGCTGTTTGTCCTTCCCCATACAGCACAGAGCTACTTGGTGCTGTCTCTGCTCCGCCTGCATTGTCCTCGCCCTTCTCCTTCCAGTGCCTCCAGCCTTACATTCCAGCCTTTTGGTCATAATGGGTGACAACTCGATTTGGCTACTTCTGGTTGTCAAGGGGCATCGCCGGGGGGGCGGGTTTCTTAGCATGTAGTTACATTGCTCTGACTGCAAATATCCTGCCTTGCTTTCTCCAGAGGCTCTCACCTCATTCTAAAGCCTATGGTCTCTGTCTCATTCTCCCCTCTACAGATGGAAACTCTAGCTACTGCTAGGGAAAAGGGGCGATGACTGCTCTGGCTGCTTCATGCTGAGAGGGGGTGCAGTAAAGGGTGCAGCTAGGTTTCCATCACTGGTCAGTTGAGAGGGCCTCGGAAGGTTGGTGCTTCTATTCTGGGTTTCATTTCTATTACTATTTGCGGTTTTGTGGCTTCTAGGCAAGATAGAACAAATTGTGTTATTAGGTTAAGTAGCAACATCTGGAGTTGGATTTTCTATTCTGGAAGGACAAACTTGATGAGATTAAGAATGCATGGCTGAATATGAGAACTAGAAATATGAAGAGTCTAATTGAGAATCACAGCCAGGTACCATGGGGAAACTAGAATTCTGGATCGAGTTTACATCTCAATGACTAGTATTAGGATTTAGTATAGATAAGACTGCATTATTGAAACAATACTTTTCTCTAAAATCACCCTCATTTTTATCAGAAGTAGCCAGATTAAGAAAATAATTAACAGTTGGCTTGATTATTTGCATAAGTGCAGCAAGAAGAGTAATTGATTACATGGGATCTTTTAAATGTGCTTTGCTGGAACTTTTTGTAAGGAATTTCAGATTGAACTTTTAAAGGCCTCTCAAGGCCAGACAGCCAAGCCAGACTTGCCATCAGGTTGTGCCTGCAGTACCTGTACATTTGGGTGAATTCCTCTCTTCTTGAGGTTCTCAAGACATTCCTGAGGTTCCTGCACCTGACAGGAAGTGACCTTCCTTACTCACCTGGTAAGGCTGCTCAGAATTCTGTAAGCAAGGTACCAGGCCAGTTCTTCTAAGGGGCTTTGTTGGCTTTATAAAGTCAATCTTAGTTCCTTAAAGCTGTCTGTTCATATCTGAGTTTACACACATTTTTCTCAGGTATGACGTTCTAGTCAAAGCCTTGGTAATATAACTAGTGTTTTTAATTGGTCCTCTTACAAGGAAAGCAGATTCTTATTGAACTTGTGCAAATAAACATACTGCCATGAAATATAAAAATAGTCACGGAGAGTTTTTAAATTTTGGAGGGATCAGGTAGAGAGAAAGATAAAGTTTCAATTCATAAAGTTTCAATTCTGCTTATAAAGGCAGTTTTTACTAAACTGTTGTCAGCTTAAGAGAAAAAGCTTAAAACACTTTATCAACAACATTTGAAACAAAAAGCCACAAAATCATTTTCCTTAGTTTACTTAATCCTATGTAATTAATACCTGTTCTGCTGAAATCTAGTTTTTTACTAGTTTAGGAGTAATAAAACAGTGAGTATAGATGACAAAAGACTTATAAATGACAATGGTTAAAGATCTGATGAGAGCTTACTGTAAGACAGTTGTCATAAGGAAATTTGGATATTTCTGTAACATAAAACATTCAGTTTAGCATCATTCCTTTTGACAGTGCTTTCTAGTAAATATATATCAGATAAATAAGCCAAATTAGCCAAATATTTTTCCCGATGAGGAGAAAAGATTCTTCTGACGTGTTTTAGGGGCCCTCTGGAAAATATCGGAGTTAACTAGAGGTAAAAGCACTTTTTTGAATTTGATTTTGGAAAGTTGTCAAAAGAAAGTTTCTTTGGCATTTGCTTAAATAGGATTATAGGTTGCCATGAAGAAATACTTATCCATTTAACTAGAATGACAATAAAAGATTTTAAAGGCAAATACAGAAAGTTACACAGTTATTAGCAAAGTTTAACATTTAGTCCTTTGATATTAGAATCTCATTTTCTTAAATACTCAGACAATTCATTGAGATTTTAAGCATGAGAAACTTTTGATAAAACAATTAGAAAGCCTTTTGCAATCTTTCAACATTAAGAGCAGACTAACAGTTTAAGAAAACTGTCTTTTTAACTGAAAACAAAATTCTGATTTTGCTGTGTACTTGATATCAAGACTCATTTGCTTTAATTTCACATAGCATGACTATATCAATTTTTCTACAAGCTTTCTACAACTTTCTCTTTACATTCAGTGTTCTCCCCCTTTAAATAAATAGTTGTACTTTAGAACAATTACTTTCTTTTACCCTCAACAAAACAAATTTCCATTCTTTATACTTTCTCTTATTAAAACACACATCTTTAGCATACAGAAATATTTCCTTATTATATTAAGTAGTTTTCATTAGAACTTAAAACCATTACTTTAACCTTCAGTGAACACTGAAAAATAGGCCACTGTAAACTGTTACACTAGCATTCTTCAGATTGATACATCTATGAACGTATATTATCATTTTTGGAAATGTACTTTACAGCACAATTTCTCATTAGGCAAACTTTAAGAATTTTGGTTACCACAAAAATTCTCAGGCTGTTTGCATATATATACACTGTTATACATTAATACAGTATTATTATTAAGATGTTTATTTGCTACACTTGTTTACGTATTTTTAGCAACCATGCTAGATTACTTACAAAACTTTTACTAAACATTAGATAAAGTCAAGCTTTTCTTTAAGCATCTTCTTGAAATGTTTAACAGATAACATCAATTTAAATGACTTTAAGTAAACTTTGGCAGCTGATAACTATAAGGACATGTCTGTTTCAGTTAAACTTAAATTAGCATTAATGCTTAATATTTTTTATTAGATTTTCTGGAAGTTTTAGAATGCCTAATTTTCACAAGTGCTTGTTTTTAAATCAATTTTTATTAATACCATCCAGAGGTAGGAAAATATTTTTTATTTACACACTTAGACACACAAACATACAAATTGAGACATAATGACTACAGTTAGCAACACTTTTTATATAAAAACATATACACAGACAAACTGATATAAAGGTTTGAGTTGCTAATATTTAATTGCTTTCTTTCTTTTTAGCTTCTTGTCTGTGGCTTCCAGAACCAGAGGGCGGGAGGAGCATGTTCCGGTGGGGGAAGAGGGCGGTGAAGGCAGAAGGAGAGGGGGAGGGGGTGGTGCAGCCACCAGAAGAGGAGAGGAGCAGGACAACGGCATGGTTGAGAATGTAGGACTTTTAAGATGGCAGCAACATGGGGGAGGACAAAGAACTTAAAGATGGTGGCGGAGAGGGGTGGGGGTAGCGAGCTGAGAGAGGTGGGAGACCAAGGTCCTCCAGCAGATCTGAAAAGGAAGAAGGACTGGGCAGAGTAAGAGGCTGACAATCTTTAACTGGAGATCGGGCCAGGAGAACCTGGGTCTTTGAACACTTAACATAAAGGTCTGGGCGGGAACGCAAAGTCCAAAAGACCTGCACATATGGGATTTCACCCTACTCTCCACTCTGGTGGCAATAATTAGTCAAGTTGGTGAGGAGGCTAAAATCGAAAGTTCCCTCAGGGGGCCAGCGAGATTGATTGTCCAAGGGATACTGAGGCCCGGCCTCAGAGCAAAGAAAGACTAGTTTCCGTTTGCGAACTTCCCAGGACAAATATAGAGCGGCCAAATTAGAAATGAGACAACACCACAGTGGGGTCTAAGCCTCTGCTTTTGAGGACTGGTTCCCCATGTCTGTGCCACTCCCCAACTAATCCCGCTGAGAGGAGCACCCAGTGTCCCAAGTGCTCCAAGTCAGGGGAGATGTCCTGGGAGCCTGGGTGAGGGACATCTTCCACACCACAGGGCCAGGGGCGGGCCGGATGCCTACAGATGTCCTGAGGCCTGGGGTAGGGACATCTCCCACACCGCAGGGCCAGGGGTGGGCCGGATGCCTACAGACGTCCTGGGGCCTGGGGTAGGGGCACCTCCTGTACCGCAGGGCCAGGGTCAGGCCAGATGCCCGCAGACATCCTGGGGCCTGGGGTAGGGACGTCTCCCACACCACAGGGCCAGGGGTGGGCTGGATGCCTACAGATGTCCTGGGGCCTGGGGTAGGGATGCCTCCCGTACCACAGGGCCAGGGGCGGGCCGGATGCCCGCAGACATCCTGGGGCCTGGTTAGGGACATCTCCCCAACCGCAGGGCCAGGGGCAGGCCGGATGCCTGCAGAGGGTGGGCCGGATGCTCAGGCTGAATGCCCCAACTTGGATGTAGCTACGATTTTGGATGGACCAGGTGAAAACGGGTTAGGACAGGAAACAGACTGGGGGAAACTGAGGGACTCAACGGAAAATAGTCTGCGCAGTGGAGAGCAGGCTGAGGTCCCGGGTCAGGGAAGGGGGGGGCAGGGCTTCTGGTAGTCAGTTGGGACCATGCGCTCACGCTCCTTCCTGGGTTTCAGCACCAGCTGTAAGATAAATTCTAGCCAAAATAAGCAGGCGATGAGAGGCAACAAAGGGCCAGGCAGTTTATTTGAGCACAATTTCTGGGCGAAGTTCTGGGATACCCTCTGGCTATCACAGGCCGGGGAAGTTGCCCCTAATCAGATAGGCAGAGAGTTTTTATAAGCACGGGGAGGGGAGGGGGAAGTGGGCCTCGTCAGGGTTATGTGGGGAATTTTTTATTGGTGCAGGGTCGGGTGATGGACAGCCAGAGGTCTCGATGGAGGGGGTCTGCATCTGGGGTTTGTCAGCACTTCATGGGACTGGAATCCAGGAAGAGCTGTTCGTTCCTTCCCCATACAGCACAGAGCTACTTGGTGCTGTCTCTGCTCCGCCTGCATTGTCCTCGTCCTTCTCCCTCCAGTGCCTCCAGCCTTACAGAGACATTTTCGGTTGTCACAACCCTGTGTAGGTTGGTGGAGGCCAGGAATGCTCCAAGGCCTGTTTTTCCTATTCCTTTATTTATTGTTGAGTACCCTACAATATAAATATAAATTTATTTATTATTAAGTACGCTACAAAGCACAGACAACCTCAATAACAAAATTATCCTGTTCAAAATGTCAGTACTACTGATGTGGAGAACTGTAATATGTCACTTTCTTTGTCTTTTTTCTGTTTCTCTTTTTTTGATGCTTAGGCAGAGGTTGAGGTGGTAGTTTTAAGTGGCAAAAACCTGACTTGAGTAAAAGACTGTTGAACAGCTTTTGGTTTGTTAGAAAACTGAGTTAATTTGGTTCATTTATTGCATGGAAAATAATTCTTGCATCTAATAGCCTTGAATTTTCCTGGTTGCCAGTGTGTCTGGTGTTTTTGGTTTGTTTTTAGCCATGAGCTTTTTTTTCTTAGTAAAATTAATTTAACTTGGGCGTTATATAAACCTGGGTTGTAACAGGTTTGCTGGTATATGAATCCCTTTCATTTTTGTATTATTGAATTTTACTATCTCACAGTTATATGGTTGTTTATATATTTCAAAAATCCTTTTTGCATTAATTTTCATCAACACCCCATGAAGTGTGTAGGGCATATATATATTACCCTCACAGTTGGACAGATGAGGAATCAGACTTAGATCAAATGACTTTCCATATATATCATAGCAAGTTAGTGACAAAAGCAAATCTAGGACTCAGAGGTCTTGATGCTTAGGTTACCAGTTACTGTTATCCCATTTAATCTTTCTGACAGTCCTGTAAACTAGTGCTATAATTCCTATTTTATAGATGAGGAAAGTAGTTCGGAGATATTAAGTAACTTATTCAAGGCTACCCAACTCATAATGTAATTTGACTATTTCCACTGAGCTTGCTGCCTCTCCATGTATTCTTCTCTAATAAATAAATTTGACAGCTTCTGGATAAATTTTCCAAATTCAACCTAACCTGAGTGAATCTCTTGACATTGTAGGGGAGGAAAAATTCTCCTCTGCCCTCTTTGGGTCTCTGGCTAGGCCTAAGAATTAAACGTACATAAAACAGGTTAACAGGAGAAAACATACAAACTTTATTAAACTTTTACATGGGAGCCTTCAAAGAACTGACCAGAGCAGGAAGCTTTTGTACATTTTAGACAAAGAAAACAGCACATTTGTGAAGAATTGGCAAGATAAAGGGGTTTGGGCTAGGGATAGTAAATGGTGAAGAAGTAACTAGGAAGGTAAAGGTTAGCTTAACAAGGTTAGTTCGTGCACATTTCTCAGCCCCCAAGTCCCCATCTCTGGTGATAAGAATGTCTTCCTTCTGTTATAGGGAGGTTACCTCTCATATGGGAATTCTATCTCTTGCTTTCAGGAAGAAAAAAGGAGAGTCAGAGTGTCCTCTCTCCTGCTATTTCTTAAGTACCTTTAATTCAAATAATTCAGATGTCAAAATAACCTATTTTGGGGTGACATTCTGGTCTCCTTCAGCATCTAGTGAGATGCCCATGTTGTGACTTGAATCAGTTGGTGATGCAGTGTTTGTAATCCTACCTTGACTGGATTTGAGTGGAAGCTTCACTGGGCTTTGATAAACCATAAGGTAGTGCTACATGTATTTAGAATTTATTTTTGAAGAACACTTAGTCCAGATGCAGCCCAAAGAGATGGCTCTTAGCTGTGTTTGCATGTTCTTTAGTGAGGTAGTCCACCTGGCATCATTCATTTTGCCATTCTGATAGAGGAGTTTATATCTGGGATAGGATTCTTATCCTCATTTCTTTATTAGAATCCATAATATTTTCTTCAGCCATCTTTTATGTCAAATTTGAGTCTATTTGTCATACTTTTTCTCCATGCTGACTTTTTCTCCATACTTTTTCTCAGACTGACTTGACTTTAACAAACAAAATGATAACAATGGTTGGTTCTGTTTTCCTTTCTGAAACATATAGAGTTCATTTAGTCTAAATGAATACATCATTTTTATGAGGTCGTGAGAGCTAATGATTGTCACTTCATTTTGTAGAAAGCTGAAAAAGATGATCAGTTTGCCCAATAAATCAATTTCAAAGATAGAATTTAGGATTTAGGTTTTCAGATCTTAAAAAAACAAGTTGCAGTGACATTTCCATTAGAGCAAAAACAATGTCTTGTGGAATATTTAATCAGTTATCATTTTGTTTGAAGATTACTTGATGAAGTTCATTTCTTGGTGTAAGTTTCAGTAATTGGAAATTTTAGTGTTTCATCCATTGGCTGGATTTAGACCATTGATAGTATGAAATTGTGGGTCTGGATTGAGAGGGAAAGGAATACACACCTTGTTAGTGCAGTTGTGTATTGTGCAAGAATATTAAAATGTGAAGATTCCCAGTTTTCCACAAAACTGCATTATCATAACAAGAATATTTCTTTTACCTCCATGAAGAAAAATGCCAAATCCAAGTAGTCATAGTATTTATTACATTTCTGAGGAAAGAAACACCCCTTAAGGGTGGTTGAAATAAAGCTGAATATCATACTTTTCAGCAAGGGGAAATGTGCTTGCAGGATATAGCCCTCCAAAAAGGCAGAAATATATTTAGATAGGATTTTGGGAAAGCATGAGGTTTTAGAATTGGCTTATTTTCAAAAGTGAGACAGTTTAAAGATTGGCCAACTTTAAACTTGGAGTTTAAGGGACTGGCTGGCATTGAGGAGCAAGGGTACTAAAGTGAGTCAGTTGCTGATTGGCTGACATTTCAGCTGAGTACTTAAGTGGACACGTTGAGTAGAGTGTAAGGATTGACTGATTGGGGCATATTTAATTCTGGGTTCTGTGGTTGCTTACTTGTTTCCAGCTTGGGCCAAGAGCCATAGAATAATCTTTTCCTTTCTTGAAGTTGGAGAATTGGTACTTTTTATTTCCCACATTTATGTCAAAGATTTATGTTAGCAATTGTGCTAATATAACACTTGATTTTGCCTTCTTTCTGAAACTTAAAAAAAAAATGAGTGCAGTGAATATTATTTGTTTTCTAACTACCAGTCTCAGGATGACATGATATTTGGGACCCAGGCTGCTTCAAGGATTATTTCTATATATAAAAAGGTAACATGTTATTTATGGAAATACTTTAATGCTTTAAACATCATGGTGAAAGCTGTGTTACTTTTATGTTTATGTTTCTCCCTTGTGGGAGTGTGTCATATCATATACCTGCCAAAAATAGTTGTGATGGATGCTGGAATTATAAAACTAAAAGTTCGTTATATTGCTGTTGTTCAAAATACATCTAGAAGTGATTGCTTTTGCATGTTAACTAGGAATTATTCTTATCAACATATTAGAAGATTTAATGATTATATTGTACCTTTTATATAATGTAGGTTGAATTAATTAGTATTTTATATAAGGTAGCTGAATCGTTTACCACAATTATATCAAAGCACCATTTTTTATAAAGTATTTCAGTTTAATTTTATTTTAGAATATTTTTATTCAGAATGAAATAAAGAGCTGTTTATGACTGTCTACTGGAACTGTGACAAAAAGTAGATATTTAAAAAAAATTGATCTCTCACAGTAATATTTTAGTTTTAAAAGCATTTTCCTCTGGAGATGTTAAAATAAACTTAGAGGGCATTCTTTATCTTAGAAATTAGAGAAGTCAAAATGAGTTTTTGGTGTCCTTTCTTTTTTGTTTCTTTAAAATACCCTAATACTGTATTTACATATGAAATAAGTTCATAATATTTGAAAAATAATGAGTTCAGTTGTGTTTATATTGCATTCCCTATTTCTTTAACCTACAGCTTTTGTGTGATCCTTCTGTATTCCTGATAGGTCTTATCTAGGCATAAAGCAGCATTTGTGATTTAGGTAAAGCATTTTTATGTGAAAGCTCTTTGAAAATATGAAGCCTGATTCTTGTTTTTGTTTACAGTCCAAATTTCTGACCTGCTGTATAGTTAACTTGAAGAGGTTAATCTTAACGAAGTACTAAAATTAATGTCATATTGTTTATTAAAGGATATGCAAACTCTTATCCTTAACATTTAAATTTTATAAATTTATACTAAATAGGTACTTAAATTTTCCAGGAAAAACCTGTCTTTGATGCCTGAATATGGTTACTGGGATTATTTATGTGCTATCTACAGGATTTCAAATGTGGTTTTTACTCTGTGCAAACACCGTGAATAGTTAGTTGAACTTTTATTGCCCACTGATGTGATCAAAAGGAGAATCCTAGGTTAAGTGATCTTTTGTAGTAAAATGGAAAAAACATGAGTTAATGACTATAAGTCCAGGGAGAAGAAATCCCTAGGCAAAATACCTCTAAAAACCAATATCAGGCAAAGGGAGAAATAAAGTTTAAAACTGGTTTATTGCTCACAAACCTCAGACCTGGGCCATCTTTCTCCTCTGCTCTGCTCCAGCAAAAGCAAACCTGGCCCTCCTCTTGGGTACAGATAAGCCCTCCTTACCCATTGATATGGAGATGAATTTCTCTCCACCCCTGATGAATGATGCAAGTGCACTAAAGCCATACTTCTTTCCACCTCCTCTGAATGCCTATTGATATGCAGATATACTAAAGCCAGTTGAGATATTCTGGAAATGTTACAATTTTACCCACAGGCGCTTTACAATTTACTCATTGCCCCTCTTCCAACCAATCTAATAACATACAATAGCAATAAAATCTTGACGATCCTCAAGCCAGAGGATTCAGCCTATGCAGATTAAGTAAATGTACTTTACAGCACAATCTCTCACTAAGCACAAAATATGTTTCTACACTTGTTTACTCATTCTTAACAACCATGCTAGATTGCTCACAAAACTTTTACCATTAGACAAAGTCAAGCCTCTCTTTAAGCATTTTTTTCTTGATTACAGAAACATAATCATGATAATTTCTCCAGCCAGAGGATTCAGCTAGGTTCAAAGTCCCATGCATATTAAGTCCAAAGCTTGTCCATTCCAGCCATCATGCGGCAGCTGCAGCCAGGGTGCACATCCAGGCCACAAGACTGTAGAAGCAAATAACCATGATTATGGGGGGTCACTTTGCTGTTACTCCAGGAATACACAGGAGGCCAGGTTCCAGGCCTTTTCCCCAAGGTGCCAGAAGAGCCAGCCATCGCTGGTCCATGTGTCGAAATGTCCAGAGCCAAATGCATTTTATTACTAATTGCTGCAACCATCCTTGCAACACATGTTCAATAAAGTAGGTGCCTTGATTGCTCTCAATCACCGGCAATGGGCCACAGGCTGCAAAGAGATGCTCTAGGCCCCTCTTGGTGGTTTGCTGATCTGCACAACATGCAGGGCACTCCTTCCGGGATCGGCTGACTTCTTCAAAGGTCAATGGCAAGCCCCACTGATGGGCTACAACCCACATTGTCTTTTGCCCTGCGTGTACCAAGCACTGATGTAACCATTGGGCCACATCAGAGGCAGGCTTTCCTTTTAGCCAGTGTACCTGAACCAATGCATCTGCTTCATTATTCCCTGGGGATGCCAAGCAAATGGACAGTCACATGATATATGGTAGATGTCTGTGCCACACCACTCCATGGCCTTTGGGTCCAGTCTCTCACCCATCCCCCAACGGGATAGGTGGCTATTACCTTGGTTGGAGCTTTTCTGGCGATGGGCTCCGTAGCCATCAAGGTGTGGTACACAGCAGCCAGTTGCTTCTCTATTAAGATGTACTGGACCTCTGCTCCTTTCCATAGTGACCAGGTTCCAGCTGGCAGCAGAAGCAGCAGCAATGGCAGAAGCAGTAGCCTTAGGCTTGGGCCACAGGCTAGGGTTGGCATGGCCAGCAGCGGTGGTGGTGCCTCCACGACCACACGAATGTAGACATGTCCCTCGGCACAAGCGCCACTTCTTCCCATCATTTCTTGGGGTGGCCCTCCCAAAGGTCGCACCCATTATAACGTATTTCAGGTTGAGAGGAACCCTGCTGACTGCACTAGATGTAAGTCTGGGGAGAGGAATATCAGTCAAAGGAAGTTTAGCAAATAAAAATACAGGATACCCTGTTAAACTTGTTCATATGTTTAGTATGTATTTTTGTATGTTGTATTTAAACAACAAATAATTTTTTAGTATAAGTATATACCATGCAATAGTTGGGACATACTTATACTAAAAATATTTTTATTGTTTATCATTAATTCAAATTTAATGAGGTATTTTCCTGATAACTTTAATTGTACCTTCTGTGAATTGTCTGCTTATGTCTCTTATGAAGCTTTCAATTTTATTTCCTGTCTTTTGTTGTTATTTTTCATGAGATCTTGACTTGTACTGGATATTAATCCTTTAGTTTATTTAGGTGTTGTAAAGATACTTTTCCATTCTTTTGTCTATCTGTTAACTTTGTGTAGTGCCTTTTGTTGAATAACAAGTCCTTAATTTTTATGAAGTCAATTCCTTCAGGATTTCCCCATGCTGTTTATACTTTTAAAATCTTACTTAAATCTTTCATCACTCCAAGGTCATAAATATATTATCCTCCTTTTTATCATTAGTCTCATAGTATTACCTTTCATATTTAGATCTTTAATCCATTTGGTGGTATTTTATGAGAAGAGTTATTAGGAAGTGAGGTGAGATAGGTAATAGAGGGGGACTTCGGCTATAAGTGGACAAAAAGCCAATGGAGATCTTCAACAGAGGGTGCCACAGTCTGAAATCTGAAATATACTTTAAAAAAAGCTCTCTGATGACTATTGAGAAGAGGTTGTGTGAGGTATGCAGAGACTGCTAATTCTTCTCCAGTGTCTAGTTTATCTTTTTGTCTTTTAGTATCAGAACCTCTCTGGTTTAGCTAGATACATGGCTACCCACTTAGAAAATGTATTTTCCAACTTCCCCGGCCTAATCTGGTGACTAGGTTTGGGCCAGTTAGATGTGAGCAAAAGTGGTATATGAAACTTTGGGGATATCTTCTTAAAGATAAGGTGTTTGTCCTATTCCTCTCCTTATGGCACTGCTCTTCCAACTGACTGGAAAGCAGCAACAGCTAGAATGAAAACAGCTGCCTTCAACCCAGAGATAGAATTCCTGTGATGACAATAGCAGAGCCATGCCCCATCAGCCTAGGTCCCTGGATGACCTTGTGCAGCAGAACCAACTTCTACTCATCCTTCCCTGAGCCACCTGCCTATCTCTATACTATTTCAAGGAAGAGAATAAACTTGTTTGAGCCACTACATTTGTGGCTTACCCCATACCCTATTTAATGCCAAAATTGGTACCTGAAGTGGGGTGTTGCCATAATAGCTAAAATGCATGGCACTGTTTGAATATTTGGTCAACATGTTAGGCACCAATTTATATGGTAGACAATTGGTGACTGTTATTATACTGTGATAAAACATTTGGTGAGACTGTCACCCCTGATAACTTGACAGGCAGTCAATTTGTCTATCCAGTATGTACCTCCAGGGAAGTGCTTAGAAAGAATGCTAACATGAAACTGCTCAGATGAGTTAACTACTCCTTCCTGCTTCAGTGAGGAACTACAAGAGGGCATCAAATAGGAGGATAATTAGCAAGTTTCCAATTAGAGTTGGTAGGAAGTAGTACCCTTTCCTAAAGGAGGGTCTCTCTGCTCTGAATTGACTGAAAAGGACAGTAGCACGGGTATTGCAGAGCTGGAATAAACTGCTTCTGTGTTCCCAACAGCAAGAGGTAATATTCATTCTGAGGAATCTCCCACTTGATTTTCTTGATCAGACAGTGGAAGTCAGTCCAGGCAAGAATCAAATTAAGGATTTACCTTCTCACCCAAACCAGTCAGTTAAGCTAGCAAATATAAAGTCTCAGTTCCCTAGAACAACAAAGGTTATTTTTAACTCATAAAGTCTCTGTGGCTCTGCTTCATATCCTCTAATACTCCAGGCCAAAGGAATAGGCATTTTGGGGACATTGCAATTCTGTGGCAGAGGGAAAAAGATATGACAGAACCATCTGCTTTGACATGGCATATATTACTTTTGTTCATATTTTATTGACTAAAGCAAATCAAATGGTTGAGCCTGAAAACAGTCAGGCAGGAAGGACCATTTCAAGTCACACAGCTTTCCCTGCTGTAATTGGGGTGTGGTAGTTTAATCATCTGGCTGTGAATCGGATGACCTCAAGATAGCTAGCCTTAAATTGAGGGAGAAAGGGATGGATCTGCCCAGAGGCCAGATAATAAAAGGAGAGAATCGACAAGCTTAGTAGCTACAACCAGACTGTCTTTACTTGTGGTTACTTTGACGTGGCACTGACTAAAGACAGACGTGTTAAGTTTTTGAGAGAATTATGTTGCCAAAGGTGCCACGTGTTTGACTTGCAAAAACTTGAGATGGTTTGACTTTGTTTGATACCTGTAGGGTGTCAGAGCAATTTGTAGAGCAATCCTTGAGGCCCAAATATACACCAGCAGGAAATAGGTCATTAGCTCTTTGCTGCCTCTTTCAGGCACTTTCACTCCCAAGTCTACCTCATTCTGGCCAGAGGGATAATGGAAAAAAAGTATCTGAAAGATGCAAAACCAGGTGACAGAAACCAAGTTTAACCAATGGACTTGCTTCCCTGGTAGAGCAGGAATTCTTTGCCATTCCTGTCCAACAGTATTTCATTATTGGTAAGAATATGTATTTGTCATTATTTTCAGACTGGAAAACTTAATTGCATCCATCCTATTTGCATTCTGCCGTATATTGGTGTGGTGGATGGGCAGGGGTGGAGAACAGAGGTACTCTTCTTAGCTTGTAGGTCACCAGACTGGGATGGAGCCATACCGTTTAGAAAAGAGAGGACTGTTCCAGAGTGGGAAGAAGGTTGCACTCTGACCTCTGATGTTTAGCTAGGCACATAGCCCCTACATAAAAACTGTATTTTTTAGGCTCACTGTGGCCAGATGAGGCCACATGTCTAAGTTGGGAGTGGAAGTGATGTCTGCAACTTCTAAACCACATTTGTATTTAAAATCTGCTTGTCTCTCATATTCTTTTTACCCCACTCCCATGAACAAGGTGTTGATGAGCCAGCTTCCATCATAGGGCAGTCCCCCAGGGAGTGGTGGGACAAGAGAGAAGAAGCCCCAGTCCCTAGACTGAGGAGAGCCGCCACCTTCCTGAGACCACTTGTTGCACCCGACTATTATATGAGAGAGCAATAAACTCCTCTTTTGTTTGAGCCACTATATTCTTGGTTTTGTTATAGCAGTTTAGCCTATATTGGCATTATTACAGATAGCAATGGTGTAAGCTATGGTGTAAGGAAACAGACATAGAAAGTTAGATTTGGAATTGTTATTAGTGACTTTTTTTTTCAGTTGCAGCTTTTTATTTATCCCTTCTATGAAAGTTTATCTTTCAAACTGTCTAATGAAGAGTTTAGAAATAAATTATTTTACTTGAACATCACTCCTGTTAGGATTATGATACCTTACTTCTTATTTCATATGCATATGTTTTATATATTCAGGTAAAAATTTTGTATCCTGATATTTTCATATGATACTCATCTTTGTTGCTTTCAAGTTATTATACTTACGTAGTTACTGTTATATAACATTTGGTTTTATCATACTTAAAATTTCATTATTGTTGGCTTCTATGGACTGAATTGTCCCCCTAAATTTGTATGTTGACACCTCAATCTCTCATGTGATTTTGGAGATCGGGCTTTCAGGGAGGTGATTAAGGTTAAGTGAAGTCATAAGGGTGGGTCCCTGATCCCATGGCAGTGGCCTGGTGCCTTTACTTGAAGAGGAAGATACACCAGAGCTTTCTCCCTGGTGAGGGCCCAGAGAGAAGGCAGCTGTCTGTAAGTCAGGAATGGGGCTCTCACCAGAACTAGACTGTGCTGGCACCCTGATCTCAGATTTCCAGCCTTCAGGACTGTCAGGAAATACACATCTGTGTTTTCAGCCACCCCATTAGGGCATTTTGTTATGGCAGCCCAATCTAAGATAGAACCCAGGCTTTTAACTGGGCTACATGCACTACATCTAGAAATCATACAGTCACTAGCAAAGCAGACTGTGAAGAAGGGCCCCAAAAGGTTGGACAGCAAGAAGAATAATGTTGCTCAGCTGAGAGAGAAGCATTTTAAGATTAAGGATGTGAATATTAAACTGATTGGTCCAGTACATTCTGAATGCATTTTGAATTAAGAAGTCATCAGTATTTTGGAGAGAGTAGTGTTGTATTTGAATAAAATCCAGACTGTAGAGGGTTAAGGAAATGAGGGGGGCAATAAAAATAGTTTAAACTTTCTGTGAAGACACTTGGCTGGGATGGGGAGGGGGCAAATAGGACAGTGGCAAGAGAAAGACATAACATCTGGGGAAATATATATTATTTGTTCATTGTTTGTTTTATGATGGGAGAGATGTAAGCACTTATGTGCAGTGGGGGAAAATCAGAAGAGAAGGAGAAGTTGAAGATGTAGAAGAGGAAGGTAGATAACTGATGGTATCAGATCCCTAAGGAGTGGGATGGTTTGAGTTCCGGAGCACTGGCTGAAGGTTCACTTTGGGCAGGAAGGCAGATACCCTTCCTCTACTCTCTCAGGAAGGAGGTAGCAGTGTGCACTTTGTTGGTCAATTGGAGTAGAGGAAACGAGGTCGTCTGACCTAATAACCTCTCTTTTGTCTTTGTAGAGGTAATGCCATTTGCTTCGTGGAGGGAAGGGTGGGAAGCTTGAAGAAAGAGATGGAAATTTGGAATTGATTCTGTAGGATGTGAGAGAGGGAGTTGATTGAGAGCTCAAAAAGGGATTGATGGGTAGCAGTGAGCAAGGGCCTACTGAGATGGGGGACTGTGTGTTTGCAGAGTCTCCAGTCCACATGGATGGGGCCTTTGATAGCAGTGATGTCTTGCCTGGGTGTGGGAATGAAGTAGATTCATAGATTGGCTTAGGGTAAGGACAAGCCAGCAAATCTGGGCACGGGAGTGGGCAAAACTGGATTATTAGGTTATAGTGGACAAGAAGTGAAGCTTGGAGCATGGCTGATGGGTCAAAAAAAAAATAGGGGAGTGGAGAAAAACTGGAAGTGGAAACAGTAAGATCAAGTATTATTCATTCATTCATTCATTCATTCAGTAAATATGGAATATTTGTCTGCCAGACACTGTTCTAAGGTAGTATGGCTACCTAGATCAAAGTCCCCACCCTGGTAGAGTTTATTTCTAGTGGGCAGGTAGGTAGGTGACAAACACATACATATAATTTCAGATGGTAAGAAAATGTTGAAAAGAAGATTAAAGAGGGCTAAGGGAGTAGAGATTGGTGCAGACACCATTTTCGGTAATGTGAACAGGAAGAGGCTCTTGGAAGAGGTGACCTCTGAACAGACTTGAATGTAGTCACCACACAGCAATGGGAGAAACATCCCAGGGTAAGGAAGCAGCATGGCAGAACCCTAGCTGGAAGCTTGCCTGAGGAGTGGCCAGGGCACAGGGGTGAGTGAGGAGGGGAGAGGTAATTAACAAGGACATGATACTTTAGGGCTGCAGTAGGGTATAGGATTTTATTCAGGTGTCATGGGAAAGCCATCAGAAGTTAGAGACATGTTGTGATCTGTCCCACTTTTTTGAAGACTCATGTTAGCTGCTTTGTGGAGAACTGATTGGGAATGGGATGTAAGCAATCTAGAGAGCTACAAGGTTAAGAGACTGTGGAGTTTAAGATTTCATTAGTTGAGTGCTTCTGGGTGAAGGATCCCACTGCTGCTCCCTTAAGCAGACACACCCACTCCACAATAGGCATTCTTTTCAGTGGATAAAGGCCTGACCTGACCCTTGGCTTACACCGCACCCTTTCCTGTTTTCAACTCTGCTCCTCACCAGCTTTGTTACTCATTCTCCCATTTTGTCCTCACCTTGTCTTTCAGATCTGATGCACATTGTTGTGTGCCTAGCCAAGACTTCCTCTAGATTCAGGTTTTCAGATCTTTTTTTTACAGTTTGATTTCAGCCTTCAGAAAACTTACATGGAAGCCCAGTATGGAAAACAGGTGAAGAGAAGTGGAGGTGGGGAGTGCAGTGCTCTGTCCACTTATGGCCATGCCCAGAGCCCCTGAGGCAACCCTGAGACGCCCCAGAAAACCCCTAGCCTCCCAGTTCACAGTGTGGAGAAGCCCTGCATTGATCTCTGATGCTTCCTTTTGTGGCAGGTTGTCCCTGTGATTACCTTGGAGAATGGTTTGCTTCTCCTGCCAAGCCTTCTTAATCCTTAGGCACCCAGCTAGCACAACAGCAAACCTCACACCCTCCAATTACAAAGTGGTGTGCTGAGGGCACTCAGAACGGTGAGGAGGGTGTCGTACATCTTTCTGAATGTTAGTTTTATTTGCAGGCTGTTACTTAATTTACTAAACTTAACAGTAAATATTAATGTGGTTTTAATTATAAACCATGAGTTCTATCTGTCCTCAACAAAGTCTTCTAGTGACCCCAATTAAGAATGTCAATTTTTTTAATAACAAAAGAAAATAGATGTATTATGGTTTAGAATGTAATATCTGAGTGAATTCTTTAAGGAAAAAAACACAAGACCAAGAAAGGGCTATGCCTTTAGTTTTTTGGAAATTATCCGGTCCCTCTGCTTTGCATTAGGAATATTTTGATAGACAAGTTTGGAACTTCCTTTTTAGGTTGTTGGATTTGTAATTCTGTATATTTGTTTTTATGTTTAATAGAGATAATGTAACATTTTTATTCAGCATGGATTAGGAACTGGCCATGATAGAGACTTTGAACCCTCAGGCTTTTCTGGTTAAAGGTGAAAATATGAGTATTTTCTTCCTTTAGTCCAGTTTCAGTTTGACAATGTCATTAAAATAGGCATTGCTACCTATAAAAAAAAGGATTTATAAGAACCAAGTGTTGGCCTAGTAAGGCCAGTACTCAAAACGAGGCTATCCTAGGCTATCTAAGCTTTAAATAAGCTTGACACTGGATTAAAAAAAAAATTAAGGTTATCACTTATATTAAAATCTGTAATGTTTCCTCTGAGTTAAGGGTGGATCTTTAAGCAATAAGCTAAAATTTTATTTGGACTGTTTGCCATTAAGAAATTGATTTAGGGGTAGGAATTTTGCATAACATTGTCAAATTGTAAGAATAACAAGGGCAAGGACCTGGCCATGCTCACTGATGCATCCTGAGCTGCCAATAAGTCGCATAGGGCCTGGCCTACCATGTAACACTTAATATTTTTTGAATGAATGAATGAATGAGCCATCTTTGGTATAACTGTGGAAGTAATATAGGCTGGTTATAGATAGAGGCCAGCATCAGAGTTGAAGGAAGGCACCTTTCTGGGTATGCTGCATATGGGGCCTCTTTAAATTAATAAAAATAGGGGCACAGCTGTAAGTTTTTTTAGTCTGTCAGCCACTTGTCAAGTCTTTTTAATCATATAATATGCCAATTCTGTTCGTAAGAAGGGGTTAGCAACATTGAATCTGATGCAAGTAGCTGTACTAAGATTAAATTAGATACACAGAGTGGGAGAAATATGTGCAAATCAAATATCTGACAATGGACTTGTATCTAGAATTTATAAAGAATTCTTACAACTCAATAGTAAAAGGGACAACCCAATTTAAAAAAATTGGTAAGGAATCTGAGTAGATATTTCTCTAAAGAAGACTTACAGATGGCTAATAAGCACATGAAAAGACGCTCAACATCATTAGTCATAAGAGCTTGCAAATCAAAACCACAAAAGATAGTAATTTACATCCACTAGTTGGCTATAGTAAAAGACAGATAATAACAAGTGATGGTAAGGATGTAGAGAAGTTGGGACCTTCATATGTTGCTGGTGGGAGTATAAAGGTGGGCAGCCATGTTGGAAACCAGTTTGGCAGTTATTTTAAAGGTTAAAATACAAAGTTAACATATGTTACCCAGCAGTTCCTCTGCTAGGTATATACCTAAGATAAATGAAAACATCCACATAAACACTTGTGCATGAATGTTCATCACAGCATTATTTCTAATAGTTAAAAGTAGAAAAATTCCAAATGTCTATCAGCTGATGAATGAGTAAACAAATATGGTATATCCATATATTACTCAGTGTAGAAAAGAAATGAAGTACCGACACCTGCTGCAACAAGAATAAATCCCAAAATACTATGCTGAGTGAAAGAATCCATATATAAAACATCATATATTGTATGAGTCTATTTATGTGAAATGTATAGAACAGGTCAATACATAGGGGCAGAAAGTAGACTGTGGGTTGGGAGGGTTGGGGAAGGGAGATGGGAAGTGGCTGCTAATGGGTAGAGAGTTTCTTTTTGGGATGATGAAAAAGGTCTAAAATTGTAGTGATGGTTGCATAACTGTATGAATATACTAAAACCAATGAATTGTACAATTTAAAAGGGTGAATTTTAGGGTATGTGAATTATATCTCAATAAAGCTGTTAAAAAAAGAATAAATAAGGTAATATTGTGGGAATATACTTTGAGCAACTCAGATTATTATTGTAGTTTGACACTAAGGCCTCCAAATAGTAGCAGGATAGCTTAGATGTTTTTCCTTGCCTGCAGACATGTGATTTTTTATACAATGACTCAACTTTATAAAGCTATAACTGTAATATAAAATATTGAAAATGTTGAAACATAAAATGAAAATTGCTTGGCTTTCTATTTTTATTTAATAAGATTTTCTGGATCAGTTAATTAGCAGTAAGTAGAATGTGTCATTAAGGAATTAGGTTTTAGAATCATAAAATTTTAGAGCTGGGAGAAACTTTAGAAGTCATCTGTTCTAGTTCTTCTCACTAGTTAGGTCTACAGAGGTTAACTAAGATATTTTAGGTCACAAAGTTAAGTAAGTACTAGAACTGAGTCAATGTCCCTTCTGTTGACTACTATTGATTTTGGTGCTATTATAGTATAGGGACTAATAAAATCAATAGCAGCTACTTAAATGCTTCCTATGTAATATGTACTCTTTTGGGTAGTTTATATATGTTATCTTGGTTATTCTATACAACAGTTTATAAAGATGACTCATTTTACCTATGTATTAGTTTCCTATTGCTGCTGTAACAAATTAACAAAAACTTTATGGCTTAAAATGATGCAGATTTATTATCCCACAGTTCTGAAAGTTGGAAACCCAAAGTGAGTCTCACTGAATGTTAACAGGGCTGCATTCCTTTCTGGAGGCTTTAGAAGACATCAGTTTTCTTGTCTATGGCTTCTGTAGGGTGTTACATTCCTTGGCTTATGGCCTCCTCCTGTCTTTAAAGCCAGCTATGATGGGTGGAGCCTCACATGCAGTCTCTCTGGTTCTGACTCTTCTGCCTCTTCTCCCTTTAAGGACCCTTGTGATTACTTTGGGCCCAGCAGGATGTTCCAGGATACTTTCCTTATTTTAAGGTCAGTTGATTAGTGATCTTAATACAACCTACAGCCTTAATTCCTTGCCATGTAACACAACATACCACAGATTCCAGGGATTAGCACGTGGATATCATTGGAGTTGTTGGGTGGTGTAGCTCTGGGCCAAAACAGCTTTCAGCTCTGGGCAAGTTCACTCTGGATTCAGTGAGACTGAATAACAACAATGCAATGTTGGGCGTAAAAAGGGGCTTATACCAAGCTTTATTCTCATGGTGGTAAGTTGAGTGCTAGAGTCCTGTCTGCCTCCAGGGAAGTCTGCAAATAGCAAGTCCCTTTCTGTCTCTGTCTCTGCTGTGTAGCCTTAGCCTCAGGTGCTGCCTCCACTCCAGGCTCTGCTCTCACCTCCATCCTCTGTTCTCCTCTGCTCTTAGCACTGGAAAGAGCTCTTTCTATAGCAATAAAGTCAATAATGGCTTATTGCCAATAGGTTTGCAAGTATGTGCTTGCATAGCAGGCTAAATATTATATCCTTGCACATACACAACAGATGAGTAGATTAGGATCAGGTGAGGATCCTGGCCATGGAACTTCCATTTTCCCTACATGTGGGCATTATTCTGCCTACCACAATCTGTTAGTTAGCTTAAGAGATCTGGGATCAGAGAGGTTAATTATCCAAGGTTGTAACATTAGTAAATGAAAGAGCTAATATTTTGATCCATGTCTATTTCTTAGCATACCTTTCATGATAACGTCCTCATTTCTACAAATGCCACTTGATTCTGGTCTAGATGAGTAAATAGTATGGTAAGGAGTGTTCATAATGAATAGCTCTTACTTATTAAAGTAAAATCAACATTTACTTTAATAATATTAAGAAACAGGCTATGTAATTTTGGAGCAATTAAAAGCATGGTAGAGAAGCATATTTATTGAATGGGGAAAATGTTTTTGATCACCAAAACTTTCAGTTCATTAATAACCTTCCCCTTTTCTCTAGTCATTAATTCCCTTCCTTCATCAAATCTTTCCTTATCCAGCCTAGCTGATCCAGTTTAAATTACTCTCTAGCAAATTCCCTTTGGAACTCTTTAATGTCTCTTGTCTGGCAAAGCCTCCAGACTGGATAAGCCCCACTAGCTGCCTGTTGGTTTCACTCTAATGATATTTAGCAGAGTCAGGATTGCCCAGCAGTCTTCCCATGTGCTTCTATTAGCTCTCCCCACAGCACATCTCCTCCATTCTTTCAAGCCTCTCACCTCTTACCAGTGTTACTTGACATCTTAACTGGTCTCTAGGCAGTGGACCACAGGAGAGCACTCCTTCCTTTTAGGCCCACTCTTTCCTTGGCCTTTGTCACACCACCCTTCCCTGGGTTTGCTTTTCCCATTCCAGCTGACCTTTTCAGCCTTCTATGTGGGTTCTTCCCCTTTTGCCTGACTTCTAAAAGAGGAGTCCCTCAAAGTCTTCTTTTTTCTCACTTTGCAGTTTTGATTTTTAAATATGGTCTATTTGAATAAGTATCCCATATTTATGTCTGTAGCCTAACCTTGGCACTAGTGACATTTTGGGCTGGATAATTTTTAGTTGTTGGGGGCTGTCTGTGTGCTATAGGATGTTCATCAGCATCTCTAGCATTTGTCCACTGTAGAGTCCCCTCTAACCTAGATGTGAGAACCAAAAATGTCTCCACACATTGTGGGATTTTTACTTGGGGGGCAAAATCAGCCCCAGTTGAGAACCACCAATCTAGCCTAAAGCTCTCTTCTGAGGATCTAAGGGTAACATCTTTTTGGCAGCTCTGTCTGAATATCTCATGGGCATCTCAAATTCAACATGACCTATGTGGACTCTTGTTGTTTGTCCCTGATATACTTACTATACCCCCAGCTTTACTCATTTCTGATCATTTATGACCTTGCAGGTTATCAGAGATACTTTGGCTTTTATTCTGAGTGAACTAGAGAGCTCTCAGAGTTTTGGGCTAAAAAATGATAGGCTCTCACTTAGGTCAGATCTGTGTTGAGAATGTACTATGAATTGGAAGGTTGAAGCAGGAAGACTAGTTCAGGACCTACTGTGGAGATCCGGGGGAATAGGTGGTTAGCAGCTTAGACCAGGGGGGTAATAGAGGAGATGGTAAGAAGTGGTATCTTCGGTTTAAGCCTTAAGTACAAATGTCTCTGAGAAGAGGAATGCATTGTATCATCATGAAATTACTATCTTAGTGTGATTTGTTTATCAAGTATTTTCTGAGAACTTGGCAGGGGACAAGTTTTGGTGGATCCAAGTGAGAAGAGAGTGGCCAAAGCCAAGGAACTTGTGGGGATGTTACTTGAATGAATGCAGGCCAGAATGGGCAGTAAAATGCAAGACCACACAGGAGAAGTGAGACACCCAGTACAGGGAGGCCCACCTCACGGTCTTGCCCAGGACTGGCCCTCCTGCTGTAGAACATGTACCTGTGGTGGGCCACATGGAACACACTGAAGCCAGGAGACTTGCCTCCACTAGATATTGGAAGCAGGTCATTAGCTCAGCAGCAGTGAGTTGCCTACTGGCCTTTGGAGTGGGACAGGGTTTTGTCTTACAGGATTGCTCTACACATTTCAGAACACTTAGGATCTCTAGTTCTTCACTGATGGCCATGTGTGCTCCCTCATTGTGACATCTAAAAAGTCCCCCTCCCGGGAACCCTCCTACACTGCTGATGGGAATGTAAATTAGTTCAACCATTGTGGAAAGCAGTATAGAAGTTCCTCAAAAAGCTCAAAATAGAAATACCATTTGACCCAGGAATTCCACTTCTAGGAATTTAAGAATGCAGCAACCCAATTTGAAGAAGACAGCTGCACCCCTATGTTTATCACAGCACTATTTACAATAGCCAAGAAATGGAAGCACCCTAAGTGTCCATCAGTAGATGAATGGATAAAGAAGATGTGGTACATACACACAATGGAATATTATTCAGCCATAAGAAGAAAACAAATCCTACCATTTGCAACAACATGGATGGAGCTAGAGGGTACTATGCTCAGTGAAATAAGCCAGGTGGAGAAAGACAAGTACCAAGTGATTTCACTCATCTGTGGAGTATAAGAACAAAGAAAAAACTGAAGGAACAAAACAGCAGCAGAAACACAGAACCCAAGAATGGGGTGGGGGAGAGGGGGCATTACAATTAGCATGTATGATGGGGGGAGCATGGGAGGGCTGTGCAACACAGAGAAGACAAGCAGTGATTCTATAACATCTTACTATGCTGATGGACAGTGACTGTAATGGGGTTTATGGGGGAGACTTGGTGATGGAGGGAGTCTAGTAAACATAATGTTCCTCATGTAATTGTAGATTAATCATACCAAAAAAAAAAAAAGTCCTTCTCCCCACCAGTTTCCATGCTCCTATGGGAATCAGATATGCTCAGCTACAAACCACTTGGCGAAGCCCCCTTTTCTAGTTTAAAAATTAACTTCCATAACATGAAGCCAAAAGGCTGTGACATGCCAGGCCCTTAAAGAATTCTTGGATTATTTGTTTGCAATATCAGAGACTTATAAAGTGCAGTGCTGAATACTGCCTCTAGTACTTTAAAATTAGCATTGATTTTTATTGTTGATGCATCCCTTGCATGTTTTCTGTCTCTAATATGTACCTTAAAATATTAATCCTTAATTCTTTAATGGAGGATGTAGGTGTCTTGGGGTCATCTCTAAAGACAGTGCTCAGCATACCTGCTCCAGCTGTCCTCCCTGCATTGTTATATAAGGAAATTTGAATTAAAATAAAGGAGTCTGGATGAAAGGGAATTCCCTTACTGTGTATGAGCAAAGGGAGTGGGAGTAGGATTGGAAGAGGGAGGTTAATGGCTATATGTGAATGTTTGTGCACATCATGTCTTGACCAGGTGTAGCTGGTATCAAGAGCTAAATATTAAAAAATTGCATTTTAGAAAAAGTAGTAGAAAATGGAATGTAACATTCATCCAATTTGTGAAAGATTTGATAACTTGGTATTGGAAGAATAAAAAACTCACCAAAGAAGAAATCAACAGTTTAAATACATGAAATTTCAGACTTATTCACAATGAGAAGCTAATACAGAAGACTGGAAGGAATGCTCATATCAAGTGTGACTAAGGGTTGACATCTGTAATACCTGAAGAGTGTTCTCAAACTTAATGAGGAAAAATGTATTAAGATGTAGTACTTAAGTGGACAGAGAATTTTAGCAGATAATGAGTAATAAAGATAGTAAAAATGTGGGAATATGTTCATCATCACGGGTAATCAAAGAAATGTATTTAAATCAGCCTTGAGTTACCCATCCTATTCTTTTGAAGGTATTGGGAATTAAAATAAGTCTCAATTCCAGTGAGGTTTAAGGAATTGGGGCCATTCCCATCTCCTTGTTTCTTGTGCTGTGGATACTCCCAGCCATTGCATTTCCCTGAACATGATATGTGATTTCAGACTCATGCCATGTCCATACTGCATCTTCCCTCTTTCCCCATGACCTGTTGACTTCTTACCCTTGAGGCTGCTATCAGATGCAGGGGTGGGGCAAGGCATCCCACCCAACTCAGAGCTACATTGAAGTCCTGGGTTGAGTCAACCCTGTCATTTGACTTGAGGGTTCTTGAGGGTAGGGGTGGTCAGTTGTAACTTGAGACTTGGCAAAGAGTAGTTATTGAATAAATGCTGAACTAAATAATTGAAACTTGGTTTTAATGAACTACAACATATCAAGATGATGGAATAACATAGTGACTGAAAATGTAATTATGAGTGTAATTTATGGCAGAATTTTGTAACCAAATACAAAATGGTATGCTTACTGTGATTTCAACCACACTTGAAAAGTAATATGCAAAAAATGAAATTTTAAGGATTTTAAATTATAAATAAATACTTGTCCTTATTCCATAAAAATAACTTTTTAATCTTTATGATAAAATGTTTACTTTAAAAAATCAACTGGTAGGCTTAACATCCCCCTTTCCCCATCAAAACTAAGTCTCATTGTCTTGTTGAAGTATCTGGTTTAATTATCAGGAAATAGGGTGTGCCTCCCCAGAGTGGAGGCTCACAAGGAGATCACATTTATGTGAATGTGAATTAGGTCTTCCAGCATATTTGAACTTTTAGTAAGCTTGAATGTATATAGCTTGAGAGATATTCTTATTTTTTGTTTTATTTTCTAAATTATTTCACCCTGTAGTTTTATGGTACTTAATATGTTGTAGTTTATAAGTGCATTCACTTTATTAGTGCTAGGTTCTACCATTGATTTCTTTAACATATTTTGAGTATGTACTCTCTGCCAGTGGTTGAGATACAGAATGCCTTTAGGGAAGTCCTTGTCTGGCAAGAAAGATAGACATCTGATCATGTAATAAACAAAATGCAGTACGACTCAGAGGGAGGAAGAAGCAGCTATTTTCCAAGGAGACTGGAAAGCTAAGGTGACTCTTCTCCAGTGAGATGATTCTTGGGCAGGACTTCAGGAGATGAGCAAGATTTTTGCCAAAAGGAGAAAAAAAGAAGAGCATGAACAGAAGGGTGGAAGTGTGGAAGTACATGATGTGGAAGTACATAAAGTGTGGAAGTCAGAAGCCACTGACTTTCTAGAGGGATATGACATAAGATTTGTATTTTGGAAAGAAAACTGAGGTTGGTATGGAGAATGATTGTAACAAGGCAATATAAGAGTGGTTCTCATTCTTTTCTGCTTTTATTTTACATGCTTTCCTATGTGACATGCTTTATTTTTGTATGCTTTCCTTAGATATTAGATTGCAGCATAGATAAGACAAGCTTTTTATTATTCATAGTTCTGGCCAGCCAACCATATGGCCTTTCTCCAGATTTACAGCTGCACAACAAGAGTGTCTTTTCTAAAATTCTGGATGAGAACCAGTAGGTTTGAGGAATGAGATCAACTAAGAGGCCATTGCAATGTTCCAAACAAGAGGTGATGGCTTAAATCAGGGCAATAACAGAAATGGATAGGCAGAAATATATTTGGGACATTTTCCTATGTAGCCTTGGTGACAGAGTTGATATGTGGGGTAGGGAGTAAAAGAAATTATAGATCAATGTTTCTCAAATTTTAATGTGCATCTGAATTGTCTCGGAACTTAGTTAAAAGGTAGATTCTGATTCAGCAGGTCTGGAGTAGGGCAGAGATTGTGTCTTTCTAACAAGATTCCGGGTGATTAACATTCTGGTCCATGGACCAATCTTAAAGTAGCAAGGGTAAGATGAGTGTCAGGCTCCAGTGACTAGATGGTGATGTAATTAACTGACATGGGGAACACAGGAGAAAAGAAAAGTTGGGGAGGATCTGGAGGTTAGAATGAAGTCCTTGTGGACATTCAGGTAGAAAACTGTAGATAGCTGAAAATGTGAATCATCAAACCAAGAGAGAAATCAGGCTTAGAGATACAAATTTAAGAACCGGTGTCCCAGTTATAGTAAAGCCATGAGAATAAGTGGCACTACCTGCAAGAAAGTGATAAAGGTAGTATTAGAATATATACTTATTCCTCTTTTCTAGAATTTTACTGTTCCATTTAAGTGACTTTAAATCAGCAATGGGGAAGAAATCAGATAGCTTCCTCCCTTTGAACAGGTACAAATTCAGGAGTGGAGAAGCCTTCTTTGAAAGCCCCCTTTGTTCGATGGTAGTGACCATATATCAGGTTAAATATTCCATAGATCAGATTAAAAATGTATTGAAGTACCTTCTGTAAGAAAACTGATTCATACAAATATGTATTAAACATCTTCAAAATGGCAGAAACTTTTCTAAACTCCGGGGTTAAAATAATAGCAAATAAAATGTATCTCTGACATGACAGAGAGGCAAAATGATTACAATGCACTGTGAGATATACTATGGTGGGGGAATGTAACAGGGATACATGACTCAGTATGCAGACAAGAGACAGCCTTCCTGAGGAAGTAGCAGTTAAGCTGAGACTAAAAGGCTGAGTGGAGGTAGCCTCGAAGAGGACAGGAAGGGCATGACAGCACAACTTGGAGGAGAGAAGGCCCTGAAGGTTGAAGAAGGGGAGTGTGGCTGATCCATGGAGTGTGAAGAGTAGACAGAAATGCTAGATGGGATTGGATTGATGGCAGTCTGTGGCAAGGCCCATTCCCCTGGGACTCAGGAGAGGGTGGAGGGACAAAATGATTTATTTTCCAAAGGAAAAGCATTATTCTGCCTGAATGTAGTTCAAACAATAGACTTATGTGTATGGTTTTCCAAGAGCTTTATGGACTGACCTAGCAATGGAATGACTTATAGTGACACTGTTTCTATAGGAAAAATATTTTGAAAAGGTTTCAGAAACTGTCTTATAATTTAACTTCCAATTTTTTTTCACTATTTGGGGACTGCTTGGACAGGCACACAATTCTAATGCTTTCTGTTATTTGTACTCAAATTGTGCTTTCTCTGGTATTTATCTAAGTGGCTACCATGTTGATTTTCCCCCCTCTGAATCAAATTAAAGGTATCATTCCACAGATGAGGTTGAAATGTTTTCTTTACTTGAACAGATTTAAAAAATGTATGAAAATACAAATAGAAATCTTTTTATAAATTGGTTTTCAGAGGGTTTGTTCTTTAAAGTGAGGATTCCCTCTGTGAATTATATTGTGGTTATAGTGTTAAAGTATGAAAAATGAAACTGACCTCGAAACTTAGAAAGTGAAAGGGATTGGTATGGTTTTACTGTTGAAGTCAAATGGAACGTGGAAGGTAAACAATGCAATGATGAAATGCCAGCTTTTAAAAATAATAACCATTAGTTTATCAACATCATCATATTCATGACTAACTGATATTATCCTTAAAAACACTAGATTTTTTAAAGCAGAGAAGATCTGTTAAGGCCAGTCCCTTTATAAAGTAGACCTATATGGCTTCATTTTGTTTAAAATAAATGAAACTTCAGGGTGAAACTCCCACAAATTCCCATGTCTCCAATAGGCAAGGTTAATTTTATCCACACCCATTTCAGTGAAAATACCTTTCTATATCAGAATGCTTTTGGCTAGCAAGTAACAGAAGACCCAACTGAAACTGAAAATAATAAGTATATTTTATGATCTCATGTAACTAGAAATCTGGAAAAAATAATGGTTTTATAGATCGTTCTGTAGCAGCTAACTGATGTCATAAGGCTTTCAGGATCTTTCTGTCTTTCCATCCTGCCATCCTGGATAAGTTAGCTTTTATCCTCAGGCTTGTCCCCCCTGGTCTCCAGATGGGAGGCAGCTCTAGGCACATATCCTTAGCACATATTTATATCCTCACACCAAAGCACCCAAGACTGTAAAAAAAGGTGTCTCTTCCCTTAATTTGTGCTGCTATAACAGAAAACTGTAGGCTAGGTGGTTTAAACAAACATTTCTCACAGTGCTAGAACCTGGAAAGTCCAAAATCAAGATACCTAAAGATTTGATTCTTGGTAATGCCACTTCCTGGTTTGCACACAACCACCTTTTTGCTGTTTGCTTACTTGGTGGAGAGAGCTCTAGTCTCTTTTGCATTTTAAGGACATTAGTCCCATTATGGGGGCTTCACAATATAACCTAATCTAAGCCTAATTACCTCTCAAAGATACTTCCAGATACCATCACATTGGGGATTAGGGCTTTAACAAAGGAATTTTGGGGGGACACAAACAAAGGCCATAGCTTCTCTCTTACATTTTTTAAAGAGAAAAACACTTTCCCGGAAGCCTCCCAGACAACTAGTCAAATATCCATCATATAACCCATTTCTAAACCAGTCAGTGCCAAGGGGTATGGGAGTCCTATGAGTGGCTTAGACGAGTCAAGATTCACGGCCCTACAAAGAAGAACAAAATTAGAATTCTGTTATCCAGGAAGGAGGATAGTGGGGAAGGCAACCACTAGTGCTTTCCAGACCTTCAAGGCCAGGTCTTCTGCCTGGGTTTTGGGTCCTTTTCTGCCTCTTAGATGACTTCACTCTGTTAATCATTATATCTTACCTGTATTTTTAGTGTCTCTCTTTCACGCTCACTCTTCAAGCTTATTGAAAGAAGAGTCCTCATGTACTGTCTCCATTTCTCTTCCTCCAGGTTATTCCTTGTATCTCTTGCCATCTGGATTCTGCTCCTCCATTGTAAATAAACCTCCTCTTCTGTCATCATCAGTGCCCACCTGATTGTCCGATCCTTTGCTTCTATTACTGGTAGTGTTTGGCTGAGACCAGTGCTTCTCCAGAGTTTCTAGTTCAGTAAGTCTGAGCTGGGGCCTATAGACTTGAACTTCCTTAAACTCTCTATTACTGATTTTACTAACCACTCCCTTTTTCCTTGAGTTTCAAAACCTGCACTTCTTGTTCTCCTGTATCTATGTTTTATTGATGAATGATGGTGTCCTTTTTCTCAAGTAAGAAATCTGTACTTCACTCTGGTTCTTTACTCTTCCTTGCCCCCAAATGCAGTCAACTGATGTACCATACTCTCTAAATTAATCTCTCACGTGCATCAATTCCTCTCCATCCCTATTGTTCCTGCTTCAGTTTGAGCCCTCATTTCCTTTCACCTGTACTGCTGTAAGGCTGTCTAAAGTGCTTGTCCTGTGTCCAATCTCAGACTTTCTCTTATTTATACTTCATACTGTTGTAGAGTGGCTCTTTTTTTTTAATGCAAGTCTAATCAAATTATTTCTGAGCTATAAATTATTTGGACTTATACACCTTCCAGATAAAATCCAGGCTCCTTCCTGTGCAAGCAAAAGGGCCTCAGGATTGGGTCTTTGTCCACCTGTCTAGTTTGTGCTTCTCTCTACTCCCCTCCCTTCCTGTACTTCAGTATTGCCTCAATTCTGAGTTCTCTTGGGCTCTTGAGCCTTTGAACGTTTTCTCTTTGCCTGAAACACTTTTCTTTCCCTCTTCACTACATTGGTAGCTCCTGCTTATCTTCCAAGATTTAGCTCAGGGATGCCTCTTCTGTTGCCCCACTTCCAAGGCCCCTATAACATTTCTGACACCAAATACCATAGTGTATTTCTTCCCTACATATATGTATAACAGTAACAATATTATACACAGCAGTAATAGTAGTATAACTCCAATTGGGTACCCAGACCCAATTCCAATATGTGTAAATATTTGGGAGGGGGTTTTCCCACACATACTTACACCAAGCAATTCTCAAACACCAGTAGGGTGTCAGAGAACTTAACTCGATTCTGATGCTATCTGTCCGGAGACAGTACCAGATTCCTACGTTAAGGGCTCTGTCCTAACAAGCTTCCCTCTACTCCCCACTCCAGATGCCAGTTGCAAGCCCCAGGCAGTTACCTGTGCTTCTGACCTACAGATTGGAGGTTCCCATGACCTCCCCCTTAGGTTCAGTTAATTTGCTAGAGTGGCTCAAAGAACTCAGGAAGACACTTAGGTTTACCAGTTTATAAACGATACTGTGAAGGATACAAGTTAACAGCCAGATGAAGAGAGACATAGGACAAGGTCCCAAATAAAGGAGCTTCTATCCTTGTGGAGCTTGGGGCCTGGCTTGGTGGCACATGGAGGCAATCTAGTTCCCCAAGCACAGAGGCCCTCTCTGACCAAGAAGCAGGATCCAGCTGAGCAGAGCAAGCAAAGCAGAGTGCAGAGCAGAGCAGAGAGAGCTGAGACCTCTTCTCACAGGTTTTGTGAGGACTTCATTGCATAGTCATAATTGACTAAATTCCTGGCCATTGGCTGTATCCTTGGGTGGGGGTCCAAAAGTCTCTAATTAACATGACAAAACACCCATTTTACCTTTAAGACTCCGCAGTGTTTTCAGCAACTCTGAATGAAGACCAAAAGTACCTGGGAAATATGTATTTCTTACAACTCATTATATCACAGCCCCTTTTTTCCATTCCTGGGAGCTAGGTGCTTCTTTTCTGTATAACCATATAAAGTATATGAATTATACTCATTTAACACTTAAACACATTGCAGAATTCCAGAGGTTTATTTGGTGGTTGCCTCCTCTAGACTAAAAGTTCTTTGTGGGCAAAGATTGTTCTTTTCATCTGCTTCTTAATATAGCACCTAAAATAATAATTAATAAATGTTTGTTGAGTGAATAAATGTTAAGGGCTACTTTTAGTGACAGAAACTGGTCATAAATCCAAATCTGGATAATTTAGGATTGCAAAACAGTTTGGATGGTAACAGAAACACTTTAGACTTTATATCTAGTTGGATTTGCTCAAGATTCTGGTGGAAGTTGAGGTCTTAAGAGTCTGTGAAAGGGCAGGGATGGGGGTTGTTGATATATTGTAGAAATCATTTGAGTGATGTTCAAATTAGGTTTCCACTTAGTTTCCTTGAGAGTTTGGATGAAATTTAGAAATTGGACTGCTGTTAAGTGCTCTTTTATATATTAAGAACTCTGTCCAATAAGGTGAGAAATTCTGATTCCAAACTTCTCTGATAAACGTATATGTAGACCAAATGTACCTGGGAAATATGTATTTCTTGGTCTTTGAGGAAGTTTTTGCAAATCTACTGACAACTGGTGGTAGTTACCAAGTTGCCATCTCTGTGATATATGAATTTTATTTTTAACATTTTAAAGGTTAGCTTACTCATCCATTATTTTTGAAAAATATTTATCTGCCAAAATTTTCATGGTGTTGTATGCTCTAAGCCTGCATTGTCCATGTGGTAGCCACCAGCTGCATATGGCTATTTAAATTTGAATTTGAATTAGTTAGAATTAAATTAAACTAAAAATAGAGGATGAGTGAAATGGGTGAAGGGGATAGAGTTACAAACTTCCAGTTATAAAATAAAGTAGTCACGAGGAAGAAAGTAAAGCATAGGGAATATAGCCAATAATATAATTTCTTTGTATGTTGACAATAACTATACTTACTATAGTAAGCATTTAATAATGTATGTAATTGTTGAATCGCTATGTTGCACATCTGAAACCAATGTAATATTGTATATCAACTATATTTCAATAAAAAATTGAATTCCTCAATCATGCTAGTCACATTTCAAGTGCTCAAAATTGTATTGGACCATACAGATATAGGATATTTTCATCATGGTTTTAGTAATAATTTAGTCAGAGGATTAGAATATAATCTCAAATTCCTATTTTAAAAACAAATCCAAGAATGTCCTTTAAAAAAGTATTTCTATTATAAAATAAAAGGCTTGGAAAACTACCCAAATCAAACATATGGCTTAACAAATTATTGTAATTCCATTAACACCTAGGTCAGAAAATCGAACTTTGTCAGTCACCCTTGAAACTCTTCCACGTGTCCCTATATATGAATCACAACCTCTTTTCTCCCACAACCATTATCCTAATTTTCATAGTAATCACTTGCATTTTTTAAAAATTATTTATGGAGTTAATTTGCTTCCTTAGACACTACAGTTTATTTTTTATTTTTTATTAAGGTATCATTGATATACACTCTTATGAAGGTTTCACAAGAAAAACAATGTGGTTACTACATTCACCCATATTATTGAGTCCCCCCCATACCCTGTTGTAGTCACTGTCCCTCAGCGTAGTAAGATGCCAGAGTCATTACTTGTTTTCTCTGTGCTACACTGTCTTCCCTGTGACCTCCCCCCACACCATGTGAACTAATAATACCCCTCAATCCCCTTCTCCCTCCCTCCCCACCTGCCCTCCCCCACCCCTCCCCTTTGGTAACTGCTAGTTCCTTCTTGGAGTCACTACAGTTTGGTTTTAACCAAAATGAAAACATTTTTTTAGAGATACAGTTCTCAAGGCATAAAATTAACCCGTTTAAAGCATAGAATTCAGTGGTTTTAGTATATTTACAGAGTGGTACAGCCATCGCCACAATCTAGGTTTAGAACATTTTCATTACACCAAAAAAACCCACCTTTACCTATTAGCAGCCTTTGCCCACCCCTACCCTGTCGACTACTCATCTACTTTCTGTCTTTATAAATTTGCTTATTCTGATTTTTCATGTAAACTGAAAAATACAGTAGTATGTGCCCTTTTGTATCTGACTTCTTTCACTTAATGTAATGCTTTGAGGTTCATTTTTGATGTAGCACAGCCTACTTCAATCTTTTTTATTGCCAAATACTATTCCATTATATGGATATGTTACATTTTGTTTATCCATTCATTAGTTGATGGGCATTTAGGTTGTTTCCACTTACTGGCTACTATGAATAATGCTGCTATGTACATTTATCTGCAAGGCTTTTGGGTGGGTTCATGTTTTTTGTTGCATCAGATGGTACTTGTGTGTTTTAATCTTTTGAGAAACTGCTAAACTGTTTTTCTAAGTAGTTGCACCATATTGCAGTCCCACCAAATTCTCACCATTTGTACACATCTTCATCAATACTTGTTATTATCTCTCTTTTTGATTTTAGCAATCCTAATGTGTATGAAGTGGTATCTCATTGAATATCAAATTGACCATAAATATATTATTTTCATTTTCATTTCCCTAGTGATGTTGAGCATCTTCTCATGAACTTACTAGCCATTTGTAAATTTTCTGTGGAGAAATCTATACAAATCCTTTGCTCATTATCTTATTTTTAATTAATGAGTTGTAAGAGCTCTTTATTACTGGTGTAGTTCTCTTTTAGATATGTGCTTTATAATTATTTACTCCCATTCTGTGTGTATTTTCATTTTCTTGATATAAAAGGTTTTAATTTAGATATATCCCAGTTTTTCTATTTTTTTCTTTTGTTGCCTGTACTTTTGGTATCATATTTAACAAATTATTGCCTAATCCAAGGTCATAAAGATTTACTGCTCTGCTTTGCTCTTACGAGGTTTATAGTTTTAGCACTTACATTGTAGAACCTGAACAATATATTATTATAATTTTTACTCTATAAAATCTTACATCTTTTAAAGAAGCTGAGAGAAGAAAAGAGAGCAAATACTTATTTATAGAGTTAGTTATATTAGCTTTTCTATTTTTCATTCTTTTCACATATTTCTGTGGAATAGTGTTATGTTCTTATTCCAATATAGCCTTGCTTTTACCTGCTGCTTCTGTGTTGTTATTGTCAAATACAAAATTTCTGTATGTTATTAGCCCAACAGTTGTATGCATATTATTTTATTGAGTTACCCTTTAAATTAGTTAAGAAAGGGAAGAAGAAACAAGCAATTACAGTGCCTTTTATAATTATATACATAATTACCTTCATTGGCACTCTGTTTTTTGTATGGATTCAAATTACTATTTGCTGTCATTTGCTTTCAGCCTGAAGAAGTCTCTTTAGTATTTCTTGTAAAGTGGATCTCCTAGCAACAAATTATCTCAGTTTTTTTCTGGGAATGTTTTGACTTCACCTTCATTCTTGAAAGATAGTTTTGCTAGAGCTAAGATCCTTAGTTCACAGTTTTTTACTTTCAGTACTTTCAATATTTGATCCTGTAGCTTTCTGGTCTCCTCTGCTTCTGATGGAAAGTCAGCTACTAATCTTATGTCCTGAGTCATTTTTCTCTTGCAGCTTTCAAGATTTCTCTTCGTCTTTGTCTCTCAGTATTTTGAGTATATTGTGTCTTGGTGTTTATCTCTATATTTATCTTCTTTGGAGTTTGTTGAACTTCTTGGATGTATAGATTAATAATGTTTCTCATCAAATTTGGGAAGATTTAAGCTATCATTTTTTAAAATCTTTTTCTGCTCCTTTCTCTGTTTCTGTGGTGTTCTGTTCATTTTTCTTCATTCTTTTTTCTCTGTTCTTCAAATTGCATTTCTATCAATCTATCTTTAAGTTCTCTTGTGAGTTCAAATCTATTTTTGAGCTACTATAGTGAATTTTCCATCTCAGTTTTTGTACTTTTCAACTCCAAGTTACTATTTGTTTCTTTTTAAAATAATTTACGTATCTTCATTGATATTCTATATTTGATGGAACATTGTCATCATACTTTTCTCTAATTCTTTATACATGGTTTCCTTTAATTCTGTGAACTTTTTGTAATAGCTGATTTAAAGCATATATCTGTTAAGTCTAACATCTGGGCCCTTTTAAAGTCAGCTTGTATTGATTGCCTTTTTTTCCTGCAAATGGTTTTGCTGTTTCTTTGCACATTTTTGTAGTATTTATTTAAAAGTGGACATTTAGATAACACATTAGGTAGCAACTCTGTGAACTGTTAATCTTAGGGTTGGGGGTTAATGTTGCTCTCTTGGTTGTTTACCTGTTTCTAGTGACTTGACTGAACTGACTGTGTGAAGTCTATTTTCTAATGTACAACTTCTGATGTCTGCTCAAATTTATTTTCTTGTTCTTTCCTTTCAGCATCATTTCACCCCTTGGTCAGCATAAGCCACTTACTAGTCAAAGGCTGTGCTTCTGTTCTCCTAGCTAGGTAAGAGTTCAATTTTTACTGTTAAATGTGTATATGGTTTGGGGAATGCTATCATAGAAAAAGGAGTTTAGGTATTGGCCAGTGATATATTTCATAAGGGAAAAACAGGATAAGTTATGGATTTTCTCCTTTAATTTTAGTGGATTTAAAGATAATTAATTGGTTCTTTATAATCTCTTGAGAGTGACCAATTTAAAAAAATTATGAGAATTAAACATATTTGATGGGTTTTAATCCATTTCAATTATTATTATTAATGAAGCTGAAATTGTTCCATTTTGGCCAGTGGGAGAGCCTTTGAGTTGCCTCCTGAGTTCTAAAATCAGCTATTTCTGCAAGAAGCCCTGGTTTCTAAGGGATGCTCATTGATGCTGAATTGGTCATTGTTTTTAGGATTTTCTGTAAACAGCTCAGAAATATATGCACATATTTAAGATAAAATACCTCAAAGATCATATTGATATGTCCAGTTAAAACTGTAGGCTACAGTGCATAAATTTTCCTTCTGTATCTTCTTTCCTCTGTGCCAAGAATCCTAGTTTTCAAGGACATAAGTGATTATAGAATTAGAAAATCCCATAATTACTCATTTATTTTTATCCCATGTTGCACAACAGTCTCAGAATGACAACAATAATACTGCTAAAAACATGATTCCTGAAAACATTAAAAACATACTTTTGCATATACTTTCACCATCTTGAAGCACTTAGGACTGACAGTGTCTTCTAAGACATTGTTTTTTTAGCAACATAAAGCATTCACTTAGCAACATTCTAGAGTACCTTTGTCTCAGACTTCCTGCTAAAAAGGCGGTACAAGAGGACTAAGACATGACCCTGTTCTCTCAAAGCTGGGTTATTGGGTCATTCTGGTGTAGGAAGGTGTAACCCATAGAACCTGAGGTTTTATTCTTCTTCAAAGGTAATGTTCATGATTTTTAACTGCGTGCTTCCTAAAATAAAACACTTTCATTTTCTACTCTGATCAGGGAGTGGCTTCCATTGGGTGGGGTTCTTGATACTTCCTAATCTTGATACACATGCTACTATATATGTTTTATATATATATACTATATGTAGATAGATATTCTATATATACTACTATATATACACACAAACATATACACACACTATGTAGGAGATGTTATAAACCATATACTATCACATCTTTTGTGCAGAGGTAAAGGGTGAGACAGAGAGAAGGAAAGGCAAGGAGAGAGAGAGAGCTTAGTTTAAGGAATTGGCTCATGTGGTTGTGGGAGCTGCCAAGTCTGAAATTTGTAGGACAGGCCACCAGGCAGCTAATTTCATAAGAGGTGATGCAATCTTGAGTCCAGAATTTGCTGGATAGTATAGTAGGCTGGAATCTCAGAGTTTTTATGTTTCAGTCTTGAGACAGAATTGCCTCTTCCTTGGGAAAGTTGGGTCTTTGCTCTTGAGGCTTTCATCTTATCGGATGAGGCCTACCACATTATGGAGAGTCTGCTTTATTTAAAGTCAACTGATTGTAAATGTTGATCACATCCACAAAGACCTTCACAGTAGCATGTAGACTAGGGTTAAACCAAACAGCTGGCACCATAGTCTAGCCAAGTTGACACATAAAATTAACTAACACAATCAGGTTAACCATTTAATTTATTGTTCAGACAGATTCTCTTGAGAATAAGGAGTACTGAAAAATAATAAAGTTACATAATTTTACTGACTGATAAATTGTTTTAATCATATTGATAAACTTATAGTCCTATTAAGTTGTTTTAAAAATATATCTATTTCTGAAAAATATTAACATAGTTCCATGTACATAAAACCAAAACTGTTCCATATTGATTTTTCTCAACGTAAAAAAAAATATAAATGGAATTCGCAGTAGAAGTTCATACACATCATTTAGATTCTTGGTCATAATTTATATGTAATATTGTATCTCTATTTTTCTGAAAGAAATGTTTTGAAACATGGCTGTATTATTTTTAATTGTTTCATAAAATTGTCTTCTTCATAGTTTCATTTTATGGTTGCCAATCTTAAAGTTGTTGACTCTTTTCAATAGTTACTCTTCACTGTAAATCATACTTTTTAAATTTGAGAACATAATATCTCTGTAGTAGAAACCTGGTAAATGCTCAAAGCAAATTCTCCTAACTTGAGGTTATTCTAAATTTTGGTTTTTATAAGTTTAATATGAAAATATTTCAGCCCATGTATTTTCATAGATACTGTCTTTTTTTTTTACTCTCAATAGAGTACCATTACTCAACAAAATTTTTAGAAGACAAAGCTTGTCAAATAAATTGTATCTATTTGGAAATTTTTTGAACATTTTACCAAATTTAGATGCTGCTAGATTGTAAGCATTTTGAAGTTCAATTCATCCTAGTATGTAATATACATTTACCTGATTAAAAAAAAAAAGTTCTCTGTGTAAACTGAATCTTGAATTCAAGATTCCCAAGTGACTGAACAAAATGAAGCCAAGATTTAGACTGCTTGATTGAAAAAGTTTAGTGCTATTGATGATTTTACAAAGTGAGTCTTAGAAAAGCCCCAAAGATTTTCAAGATATGTAGCAAAAAGAGAAAACATCCTGCCATGCTGTATTTTTTTTTTTACTCAGCATCATCTTTGTCACATAAAATATTTTAGTTCTGTTTCTTTATGTGTGCATGTTGATGTATATTTAATAATTTGGAAATTTCTATTGGTAGACTATCACATCTTTGGAGGATGCAATTTTTAAACGTTTGCTTCTACTTTATTAGTATATTGCAGCGTTTGTGGTCCAGTGTAAATGATATGTGAATCACAGCCATGTCCAAGTTTATTCCATAACTCTTAAATTAATAAGAACACTGTTTTATATTCTGTGGTTCTATACACGACCAAAATTTTTATTTATCACTGTACAAACAAATAAGTTTATCTTCATTACTCACAGATTCTGTTTTTGTGGATTCTCCTACTCACAGAAATTTATTCATAAACCCAAAGTCAGTACTCATGGCACTTCTGTAGTCACTCATGGACATTTGCGGAGTGAAAAAAAATTTGGGTTGCTCAATTCACACATTCCCAGCTGAGGGTAAAACAAGGCAATTCTCTGCCCTCTTTTTATTCTCATGCTGCAAACAAGTATACTTTTCATGGTGCCACATTTTTTGCATTTTCATGCTTCTTATTGGTGATCTGTTTAAAATGGCCCCCAAACACAGTGCTGAAATGTTATGATTGTTCCTAAGTTCAAGAAGCCTGTGACATGACATGTTTTATGAAGAAAATGCATATTTTAAATGTTTCATTCAGGCACAAATTAGTGCTATTGACTGTGTTCAATGTAAGTGAATCAACAATGTATATTAATGAAATGTCTTTAAACAGACACATAAAATAAGGTTATATTTGATCAGTTAATGAAAATGTTGTGGCCAGTGCCTCACAGAAACCTAACTCTCCTTTCCTCTAAGAACAATAGCTTGCTATTCGCTAATTCAGTGCTCATGGTGACTTTATGAAACTTAGCTACTGTGAGTAATGAAACTGTCATTTAGCTTTGTTGTAGAGCTTTTTAACTGAGCTTAAATAGCAGTTATAGAAAGTTTTACAAAATGAACTTCCAAAAGCTTTACTTTGATTTCATGAATTGGATGAAAAGAATCAAATCATTATTGGAATTAACTAATTTTTCTATTTGATGTATCTCCTGATATGATAGGAAGTTCTCATTATTTAGTTGTGAATTTTTTCTGCTAACAGAACCAAAAAAATAACAGCTGTCACTTAACTTTGATGATATAAATGAGATAATTTGTAATCAGAACTGAGAGACAAAAAGCAGTCATTTGATCTAAATGAAAAGTCATGCTTTATAGAATAATATGTAAAACATCTTCTCTATCTTATTTTCTTAAATTGGTGTCTTTAAAATTGTCATTAGCAGGGGCAGCAGCATTGAATATATCTTTCACTTCTACCCAGGACTGAAGGAGTTAGCTTGTTCCTAGCTACTCCTGTCCTAGTGCATTTCCTTTTTCTGAAAGTGGCTTGAGTGCTGGCTTTCAGAATCATATTTTAGTTACAGCCCATCCAGAGATGGGTTACAGCTCAAGTTTTTCAGATTTAACCACATGTTACATTTAACCACATGACTGTGTGTTCAATGTAAGTGAATCAACAATATATATTAGTGAAGTGTCTTTAAACAGACACATAAAACAAGGTTATATTTGATCAGTTATTGAAAATTGGCAACTGGATTCACTGCACATGCATTTCACACTGCTTGATAAGATCATGGGTAGAGCCTAGAAGTAAAAGTCCTGGCCTATTAGCATGCTACCATAAAACAAAACAACGAATCACTGGAAAGTGGAAATTCCAGGACAAATAATAAAAACTTGGTGGGACACTAGGGCAATGGGCATAAATTGGGACTGTGTTAGGCAAACTGACACACATGGACACTTTAGAAGACCATGTGAATTTTTTCAAAAATCTCCTAATCCCAAAACTCTTGATTACTATTTCCCTGTCAAAAACGCTGTGCCCTCAGTATGATTCACTTGTTTGTGACTGTTTAGTAATTTCCACAGCATTATGAACATGGAAGAGAACGTGAAGCATTCTTAGTTTTATTCACTGTGGCATTTCTTTTTTTCTAGAACATTTTCTATTTATTTTAAAACTTTTATTCAATTTTGCATGCTAGAGATGTTTAATACATTATGGAATTATTCTCCCTTAAATTAGTTCTTTTGTTCTTAATAAAAATATCATACAGTAATTAAAAATGAAATTTGGGAGTGAAAGGAAAGCAGTTTTTACATGTTTGATAAAAATGGATTACCTGATGCTGGCAAAACTGGACAGCTACATGTAGGAGAATGAAACTGGATCACTGTCTAACCCCACACACAAAAGTAAATTCAAAATGGATCAAAGACCTGAATGTAAGTCATGAAACCATAAAACTCTTAGAAAAAAACATAGGCAAAAAACTCTTGGACATAAACATGAGTGACTTCTTCATGAATATATCTCCCCAGGCAAGGAAAACAAAAGCAAAAATGAACAAGTGGGACTATATCAAGCTGAAAAGCTTCTGTACAGCAAAGGACACCATCAATAGAACAAAAAGGTACCCTACAGTATGGGAGAATATATTCGTAAATGACAGATCCAATAAAGGGTTGACATCCAAAATATATAAAGAGCTCATGCTCCTCAACACACATAAAGCAAATAATCCAATTACAAAATGGGCAGAGGAGCTGAACAGACAGTTCTCCAAAGAAGAAATTCAGATGGCCAACAGACACATGAAAAGATGCTCCACATCGCTAGTTATCAGAGAAATGCAAATTAAAACCACAATGAGATATCACCTCACACCAGTAAGGATGGCTACCATCCAAAAGACAACAAATGTTGGCGAGGTTGTGGAGAAAGGGGAACCCTCCTACACTGCTGGTGGGAATGTAAATTAGTTCAAGCATTGTGGAAAGCAATATGGAGGTTCCTCAAAATGCTCAAAATAGACTTACCATTTGACCCAGGAATTCCACTTCTAGGAATTTACCCTAAGGATGCAGCAGCCCAGTTTGAAAAAGACAGATGCACCCCTATGTTTATTGCAGCACTATTTACAATAGTCAAGAAATGGAAGCAACCTAAGTGTCTATCAGTAGATGAATGGATAAAGAAGATGTGGTACATATACACAATGGAATATTATTCAGCCATAAGAAGAAAACAAATCCTACCATTTGCAACAACATGGATGGAGCTAGAGGGTATTATGCTCAGTGAAATAAGCCAAGTGGAGAAAGACAAATACCAAATGATTTCACTCATCTGTGGAGTATAAGAACAAAAGAAAAACTGAAGGAACAAAACAGCAGCAGAATCACAGAACCCAAGAATGGACTCACAGTTACCAAAGGGAAAGAGACTGGGGAGAATGGGAGGGTAGGGAGGGATAAGGGCAGGGAAGAAGAAAGGGGGTATTATGATTAGCATGTATAATGTGGGTGGTGGGGGAAAGGGGAGGGCTTTGTAACATAGAGAAGACAAGTAGTGATTCTACAACATCTTACTATGCTGATGGACAGTGACTGTAATGGGGTTTGTGGGGGGGGCTTGGGGTAGGGGAGAGACTAGTAAACATAATATTCTTCATGTAATTGTAGATTAATGATAACAAAATAAAATTTAAAAAAATGGATTACCTGAGTATGATTATAATAATACTTTGTATTTTATTATAGGATTAACTAAAAGGATTTACCATATATCTTATGTCTCTTTGATGAAGCCTTGGGAAATAGGTAAGTGACAATCATTTTTTGAAGACAAATTTCTAAAACACTATATAATTTAATATCTTAGGTTCCTAATAAAGTAGGCAGTGAGGCATATCTTACTTCAGTGATTTACCTCTTTTCCTCTTCAGGTTCTCCTCAATCAAAACTAATGTTTTAACAGTAGCATATTTAAATGATATTCCTAATATACCAATAAGTCATAATTTCTAGAGAGCTGAAGGCTTACTATCTATAATAATTATGAGGCCAGTTTAAATAAGCACACGAGTTTGGCACATTCCCAAACTTAAAGCAGTAGAAAAAAAAAAAAAGTAAATGCAATATACTACCCTGGATATTGGGTTTTAGAACTGAAGAAAGACATTAGTGGAAAAACAGGTAAAATCTAAATAAGGTCTGTAGCTTAGCTAATGGTAATGTGCCAATGTTAGGTTCTTAGTTTTGATAAAACCATGATTATGTAAGATACTAACTTTAGGGGGAACTGGATGAAGGTTATACAGGAACTCTAGTTAATCTTTGTAACTTTTCTATAAATCTAAAATTATTCCAAAATAAAAATTTACTTAAAGCAGGAAAAAAGGAGTTTTATTTATTTGAAAATTATATTTAGAAGTAGTTTTTCTATGTATTAGTTTGAAAAAAGAAAATTATTAATTACCTTTAAAAAATCCAGATACCATAAAATAGAGATGCAGGGAGATATGTAACTATAGGTTTTATTTTTCGGTTCATAGGAGGTGTGGGATTTCACTTCTTGGACATTGGCATGGTGTCACTGAACATCTCCTTGTACTTGGTTACAGACTTGCTCTTTGATTCCTTTAAAGTACTTGTATGTTCTTTGGTAGTTTAGTAAAGTGCTTTCTAGTAACATAAGCTGGACCTTTGAATGGTTCTCAGTGCACTGTTTTTTTCTTGTTCTTTTCTTTAATGCAGTGTTAAAAAAAAAAAAGCTTGTGTGGCTCCGTGGTTTGGAGTTGAGACCCCCTTAGTGTGGTTTTGTTCAGATGTAGTTGAGCTTCTAGGTCAAGTACTAGACACAGTTGACCTATTGTTAAAAAGAGTGTGAATAAAGATGAACATAACTCTTAAATACCCATTTCTATAATAGAGCTAAAATAATTGATTGCTGTCAGATAATAGAAATTCTCAGTTTCCAAAATGAACTCTAGCATTGTAACTCTTTTAAATTTCTATAAATATTAAAAGACTATAAGAAGGGAACTCTAGTTTGCTGAAACTATTATATAACTTTTCCTTAATAAAAGTAAAATAGCCCTGCTGGTCTTATAAATGGCTTCCTGCCTCTGTTGCCAACTTTAATGATTTTAATTAAACTTATATTTCTTAATGGGAAATAGAAATACATTATACTTAAAGGATATAGACAATCAAAATAATAGACCCAGGCCTGAATGATTCTTGTAGAATAATTATTAGGTTTGGAGAGTTCTGTTTTGCTTGGTGACATATATTCACCAAGAATTGGGGTTATCAATCTCATGTTAATAGAATTTACATCATTACTTTTCAGTTGTGTAACATAATTGTGTCAACCTTGGTAGGGAGCTTTAGAAAAATGGAGAGTTTTTGCAGGACAAGTTAAAATTCTATTGCTCATATAATGGTTTACACATAAAAACAAAAAACCGTTTATTCTGTATTAGAAGAGCAATAAAAGTGTTGTTTTTAGAGGCATGTTTTATCATTCAGCTGGCTGACTGTTATTTTGTGGTCATCTAAAATACAAATGAGAATGGTTAAGATGTATTGAGCACTTTTTATGTACCAGATACTTTATGTACAATGATCTAATTATTTAATCTTCACAAACACCTGTGAGATAATTGGTATTCCCTTTATAGATGAGGCTGGGAGAGTAATAGACATCTCTAGGTTAACCCTGAGGGCAGAAAGAACAGGGCCCATAGTTTGCAGTACCTACAGTTTGGTTTGTCATGCTACCAGCTTCCAGGAAATCCTGAATCCACGGACACATGGTAAACTTCAGATTACTTCAACTCTTCAGGTAAAAAGTTGGCTGATCACACTGGGTGACGTAGAGCAGACTTCCCTGGAGTGACTAGCCCTGGAGTACAACCTCCTGTTCCCTGTTTCAGCCTTAATCTGGCTTATTCTACAGTTCCCTAATGTGTCAGTTGTTCTCTGTCACCTGATTAATGGCTGAACACTCACTCATTGTGTGCTTCATTGATCACATGCCAGGAACTTTTGGCAGCTCTGAGGAACATGATCTCAGCGTGCCTCCTTGTCAGTGTTGGGCAACTAGACACTGTTAGCTGGGGTGGGAACTTGGATCAAAAGCTAGGACACATTCCAGAGGCCACGGTTGGGGTAATTCAACAGCTGACACGTGAAATGCACCATCCAGACTCAGTTAATAGGTCAGGAATCAGATATAGAGTAGGCACGTGACTTTGAAAGCTGGTTTCTGAAGAAGATTATGATGGTTAGCTGTGGATTCTGTAGTTTGTGGATATAAAATAATTCTCACTGCTTTTTGAGGAAGAATAAGAAGTTACCCGATTTTGTTCTCTATAGCTCCGTACATTAGGCAGAAATTTCTGTTACTTTCCCCCCCCCTCAGTTCTAGCTATGTCTTTCCAGAACTCTAAATCTCCAATCCCTCTTACACCTGAAAGCGTAAGATACACATAAAAACATAAAATCTCCTTTGCTGTCTACTCTTCTTTATGGTCTCCAAAAGTTGGCATTCCTTAGGACTCAGTCCTCAGCCACCTTCTACATTTATGCTGTATGTTGTTTCTTGTGATCTCTTGCTTTAAATGCCATCTGTCCTCCCACATTAATTTTCTTTCCTCAAGCTCCACCTTCTATGTCTTTCTATTCAACATTTCTATTGAAAGTTAATAAACATTTCAAATTTAACATGTGTGAAACAGAACTCTTGAACTTTCCTCCTGAAATCTGTTCCTGCCTCCTCCTTCATCTCAGTAAATGGCCCACCCAGTTGCTCAGGCTAAAAACTAGAAGTCAACTTTGACTTTTCTCTTTCCTTCTTAATCCACATCCAGCCCATCAGGCTTATATGTCCTCCTTTCAAAACATGTAAAATCCCCCTCACTGCTGCCCTAATGGAATGTCACTTATAATCACCACGAAAGATTCCCTAGATGGCTTTCTAAGTCTTCTAATCGGCCTCCAGTCTCTTCTTTGCACCACTCCAGTCAATTCTCCATATAGGAACAGCAGAGGTGTTTTAAAGAAATGTTAAACAGTTCCTGTCATTCCCTGTTCAAAGCCCTTCAGTGGCCACCCACCATACTCAGGATAAAGCCCCAAGGCTCACTGTGTTCTACCAGGGCCTGTGTGTTCTTCCTGTTGACTTTATTCCTACCATTCTGCATCTTGCTCACTTGGCTCTGGCCACAGTTGCTTTCTGGCTGTTCCTTAAATTCTCCAAGTCCATTTGGAATAATAGGCTAAATCCCTCCTACTCACCTATCCTGTACCCTCATTCCAGTCAGCTCAGTCTCTAGCCTGGTATCAGTGGAGGTCGATGTAGAGCGAAGAAAAGTACATATCCAGGTCTCTCCAGCACATGCAGTGGGAGAGGTCACACTAGAAATTTTGCAGTGTTTTTATTCCAAGTTTCTGTACCTTGAATTGTTCAAGTGTGGGAGGGACTAGAGATTGAGAGCTCCAGAAGGAGAAGCTAGAATCAGTGCAGGAAGTCACAGTGAGTTCTGCCAAGTTTATGAGCACTGTAGTGAATAAGTTGGTAACAGTGACTTCTGCATGCAGCTCGACTGTACTCTGTCACTGCATTGTGGCTTTTCCATCACTGACCGTGGGCACATTGAGGCTGATCAGCCTGGGGGATGTTGTGTAGGAAAAATGTACTGAGTAGAGAAGGGTTTCTAGGTCTTCCCATGTTAGAGATTGTATCAATTTTTAGACTTTTCTGTTTTCAGAGCAGTAATTCTCAGAGTCCTCCTCAGATTCATCCTCCTATGTTTGTGTTGGGAAGCTCTCACCAGTAAGGAGTAAAGCACTTCTAGGAGAAATTTTCAGTAGTTGAGGGAAAAGAAGAGCTACTATCAAGGTCAGCCTCCAGCAGATTGGCCAAGTCCTCATCTAAGGAATTTACTTTGAGTCAATTTTCTTTCTCCCATGTTCTATTTAAAATTTATTGTGACTGACTTTGGTCTAAAATAAACAATACATACATACACAAATTCCCTAATGGGTTTTAGTTATTAAATGGAAGTTGACCGAGTTTAGAAATAAACAATGTGATATTTGAAAATAACTTTTGATCAGTTTGCTAGAAATGGAAAATTCACCTCACCTTACCCTTTCAACAGAGGGTCTTTGAGAAGCAGCGACCATGTTTGAATATTTCAGTGAGAGTGATATAGTAATTCCTTATCTTTTCTGCGAAAGGCAAAAATATGATTTAACCAATAGAGAACTTCACGTTGTTAAGTGCTTTTAGTTAGACCTGAATAAGGCTATTCATGCAAATTTAAGTTTCTTTTTACTGCTGAACTGTGGAACTTGGAATTAATGACATAAGAAAGAATAATTTTCTAGTTCTCTGTGATACTAAAGTACTTTATATTTGATCAGTCCTGGTAGCTACCACTTAAATAATAGGAAGACTATCTAAAAGCTGCCTTCAGCTAGACACAGCTTCCTGCAGCACTGGGCCTGACTCAGCCCAGCATGTTTTTGGCACACTGTACGAGGTCAGTGTTCTTAGGAATATACTGCTCTCATTGTCTAAGGATGGCCTGAACTCCTTAACACGTTTTCACCATAAACCTCTTTTCTGTCTTTTCTGAGTTTTTTACTTTGCTGCCCCCTTTTCCCATTGTACGTATTTTCCTCCTTCTTCTTCCTGGTTAGTATTTTGGCTTCACCCAAACAAAATTGCTGCACTGACCCAAAACATAGAGTTTAGATTATATCCTGTATTGATATTCCTGTCTTCTTTTGAGCCAGGTTGCTTAGGAACTTACAACCTCCTTGATTGTAAAGGTAACATAGGCATTGCACGTGTCATGGCTCCCGACCTCTTGCATCTTGGCAATTGAAGTTAATTTTGCATCTGGCCTTAGCAGAAGATGAATATATCCACACTCCCTTTAATGCCAATAATGAAATAATAAATAAAACGAAAAAGTTTGCTAAATGTAATGTACTTCTCTGTCAAATTCAACTGCTTAGGACAAATCTGAGAACAAGGGATGAAGTGAAAGAGACTTTTAATCTATATACAGATGATGTTTGAAAGTTCAGATCTTAAAATGGTATGTTAAGTTCGCTTAGAGCCTCATTTACTCATTTTTCCTCTTTATAGTAGTAAACACATAAATAGCACTGTGTTTTAAGTGCTTTAAGTATTTTAGCTAATTTAATCATCACTGAAATCCTATCAGGTATATACTGTTATAATCCGCATTGAATAGATGAGGAAGCTAAGTCTTGGATGGGTTACCTCATTGCCCATAATTACATAGCTTGTTTTGTCAGAGCTGGGATTCAAACTCAGGTGAATAACCACTTGTTATATAATGAACCTTGAATTCTCTAACTCTTAATTCTTGGAAAAGGCCTGGTTAACAGATTTCTCAGACCACAACAGGTTAGAAGTTATAAATTTTAAAGAAAATATAATGAGCTAAGATTCCCATTTCAGTGTGTCATTCCTAATAAAATAATTGCTCAATAATACAAAGATATATGTATAGGGGAGTTCTATATAATATTATCATAGCAAAGTCATTATCATAGCAAAATAACTGAAAATAATTCAGAAGTTCAATAATAGGAGAAATAGTTAAACTAGGGGACTGCTATTCAAACTTTAATGTATATATAAATCCCCTTCTATCTTGTTAAAATGTAAATTTTGATTAATCTATGGGGGGGCCCAAGATTCTACACTTCTAACAAGTTCCCAGTGGTTCTACTGATCCACAGGCATCACTCTGAGTAGCAAGGAATTTCAGTACATTCATAGTATATGTTTGTTAAGGACAGGCCTCAGACTAGGGAGAGGTAAGTGTGGCTCTGTAGCTGCTTCACTTATCTCACCCGAGTCCTGTCCCTAGCTAAGAATCATGTTTCTAAAGACTATTCAGTGACTGTCAGTTGTGCTTATAATATAACTTAAAGGGGATTAAAAAATGGTATCAGCACCATTATCTCAATTTAAATTAAGAAAAACTATATGTATGTATGTATGTATGTATGTATGTGTAGGCTTAGCAAAAGTCTGTGAGGAGAATGCCAAATACTAAGAGTTGTTTTCCCCTGAGTGATAGGTTTATAGATGGCATATATTTTTATCTTTATATGTTTGGCATTTTTCAATTTTCTGTAGTTAGTCTGTATAATTTTCTAGATATGGTGATTGAAGTTATTAGACTCTCAGAAAACTGTTTTCTCAAACTTGGTTCATGACACCCTATCCTTGAAAGAAACATTTGCTTCCTGCCACCCACGTACCTCTCTTCAGCCTCCCAAAAACATCTGCTCAGTTTTCTTCTCAATAAATATATAAGCTATTAAATGATTTGGTGGGGGATTCCGTTTAAGGCTTCAGTCAGGGCATCTATCATCACAAATATTAAGGTGCAAATATTTTTAAGAATAAGGGTAATAAATTCTCTTTGGGTAATTATGGGTTAGGTGTGGAAAATCCTACATTTCAATATTTATATTATTAGTTTTTCAGCATATCTGAGAGGCAAAATCTGTGGGGTTTTTGTATTCAATTCCTAAGAAAAAAAAATTAAAATAAGTACCTTTATCTTGCCACCTCTCTTAGTAAGGTGTGCTGAGCAGGTTTTAGAGGGAGATTAGTTTTCCTTTCAACCTTTAAAGTTCAGTAACTTGAAATCTAGAAGTGAAGTACCTGACCCTCCCAATGGAGCAGGGAAGGAAGTAGTAAGGAGATAGGATAGAAAAGCCTGATCTGTTAAAATCTCACCCTCCTTGAGAGGAGGCAGAGCAAGAATTCCTGAAGTCTGCATAAGCATGCTCTTGAGAATCTGGCTGAACACCAAACTGTGCATAGTGTGCATGTATAGGATGAAATCCCTAGAAGCTGAGAAGGACAATTTGTGAAGAATGAAAACTGACTGGGTCTTTGTAAGATTGAGCCCTAGAATAAAGGTTCCTGTACACAAGTCCTGAAAGAGCTCAAAACCAAGCCTGCAAATAGTAATACTAATCCATAAGTAACTTAACTGTCTGCCAGAAGAAGTTCAATTCTCTTTAAGTGAAGAGAACAAATCCAGTACTCAGCAACATAAAATTCACAGTGAATTACATCCAATCAAACATCACTTGAGAAATAAAGAAGCAGGAGGAAAATCCCATAATCAGGAGATAATACAAATATATCCTGAAATGACAAAGAGAATAGTAGAGAAGTACATTAAAATAGCTATTATAAATATGGTCTTTATACATAAACATAATGAAGAATGAAATAGAAGATATGAAAAAGAAAAAATTGGATCATCCAGAGAAAAAAAATTACAGTACCTGAAAGGAAAATTTTACTAGTTGAGATTAAGTGCAAATTAGCTCTTTCAGGAGAAAAGGATGGTGAACTTGAAAACATAGTGAATGTCTAACCAAAAGCATAGACAGAAAAATATTGGAAAAGATAAACAGCAACATGGTGTCCTATACAATAACAACTATGGGTCTAATGGTCTAACATAAATGTAATTGAAGTCTCAGGTTTTAAGGGAGGGCAAAAGAGAAAAAAATTTTTCAATAAATAACTGTAAAAATTTCCCTAAATTTGAAGAAAATTATAAACCCATGGATCCAATAAATTTAATAGACCCCAGGCAAGGTACACACCCAACACACATGCACAAGGCACATAAGAAAATTGATGAAAATCAGTGATAAAGGGAAAATCCTAAAAGCAGACAGAGAGGAAAAAATAAAGACAAAGGAATAAAATTAAGAATGGCAGCAGATGTCATCAGAAATGGTGCAAACCAGAATGCAATTTAATGGCATTTTTCAAGTACTAAAAAAAATTATCAATTTTATATTCCACATACTTATATTCCACATACAATAAAAACTTCAGAAAATAAAGGAGGAAAAATAATAAGAAAGAAATAAGAATTTTTTAAGGCAAAATTGAGAAAATTCATGACCACCATACCTATAGAATAAGAAATATTAAAGGAAGTTCTTCAGGCACAAGGAAAATGATACCAACTGGAAATATATAAAGAAATAAAGGATACTCAAAATGGGTCACATATGGATAAACATGAACAGTTTTTTCCTCCTATTTTAATTTCTTTAAAAGGTAACTGTTTAAAGCAAAAAATAATGACAGTGTTGATCTAACAGGGCTTATAAAATAGGTAAAAGTAAAATGTATGATAGTAATAACTCAAAAAATGAGATGGTGAAAGGAAGCATACTGTGGAAGGGACCTTATACATAAAATGGTATAATATTGTTTGAAAGTAGGTCATTACTTGGTTAAACCATTACAATGGTTAAAGAGAACATCCATGAAAAAAAAGGTTTAAAAGAAATTTTAACTAGTGAGGAAACCAATGGCAGATATAAAATGAAATCTTAAAATAATCCAAAAGAAGACAGGAGAAAAGGGAAAAAGGAACAAAGAACAGAAGGGAAAAATAGAAAAACCTATAAGGACATGGCAGGACCACATTTAACTGTATCAGTAATCACTTTAAATGTAGGTGATCTATTCCAATTAAAAGGCAAAGATTATCAGATTGGATAAAAAAAAAAGAGTAAACTCTTTTGTCCTCAAGAAACCCTCAAAATAGGTTAGAAATAAAAGGGTGGAAAATATGTACATTGTAAGCATTAAGTGTAGGATACTAGAATGGTTATGTTAATATCAAAATGCTGTTCAGAACAAGTGATGTTAATAAGGTTAAAGAGGGAAACTTCATAAAGATAAATGGGCCAGTTCATCAAGAAAAAATAACCTTAAATTGAAATGCAACCAAAAGTACATTGTCAAAATACACAAAGCAGAAACTGATAGACGTGAAAGAAAAAATTGACAAATCTTTGCTTATAGCTGGAGATTTCAAAACTGTTATCAGTAATTGATGGAATAAGTGCAGAGAATATCAGGAAGGATATAGATAAGCATAACAACACTGTAAATCATCTTGACTTCATTGACGTTTATAGAACATTTCACTCAACACTAGCAGAATATATATTCTTTTCAAGTGCACAAGGAACATTCACCAAGATAACCCACCATAGGATAATATATACAAGTCACATTAAGTTTAAAATGGTGGTAATTGTGCAGTGTGTCCTCTGACCACAATGTAATTAAATTAGAAATCAATATTACAAGGATATTTGGAAAGTCCTCAATATCTTTTAATATACTACACCCATCTAACACACACGTTGGTCCAAAAAAAAGAAAAAAACAACCCCAAGGAAATTAAAAGATGTTTTGAAGTGAATCAGAACAAAAATATCAAAATTTGTGGGATGTATCTGAAGCAGTGCTGACACAAATATTTAACTTTAAAAGAGAAAGGTATAAAATAAATGATCCAAATATTCACCTTAAAAAACTAGAAAAAGAATAGTAAACTAAAACCAAAGTAAGTACAAGGAAGGAAATAATAAACAAAAGAACAGATAGCAAAGAAATAGAAAACAGATAAGCAATAGAGGTAATTTAGGAAACCAGAAGCAGGCTCTTTGAAAAATGAACAAACTTCTAGCTAGTGTAATCAACAAAAATAAAGAGGAGATGCATGTTACTAAGTATAATATCAGGATTGAAAGAGGGGACATCACTATAGATTCTACAGAAATTAAAAGCATATAGAAAGAATATTACAAACATCTTTTGGAACTAAGTTTGACAACTTTGATGAAATGGGCAAATTCCTTGGAAGAAACACATTACTGAAACTAATTCAGGAAGAAATATAAAACTATAATATCATATCTATTAAAGAAGTTCCATTCCTAGTCAAAAACCTTTCCACATAAGTAAACAAAAACATACATGTTTTAACTGATGATTTTATCAAATATTTGAGGAAGAAATAATTCAGTAAACAGAGTAAGGAAGAACACTTCCCAACTCATTTTAGGAAACTAGTATAACACTAATATCAAAATTACATAAAGACATTACAAGAAATCTATGAATAAAATATCCTTCATGAGCACAGGTAAAAAATTTATTAACAAACATTTAGCAAATCAGAGGATTCTGGGAAAAACATGGCAGAGTAAGAAGGCAAAACTCCCAAAAACACATAAAAAAAGAAAATACAACAAATAGAACTAAACCTGAAAATGACCTGAAGACTGCAGACATGACCACCTACATCTGGGGAAGAAGAGAAGACCTCACAGAAAAGGGTGAAGTGACAAAAAAAAGATCCTGCAGGACCCAAGTCCTCCTCTGAAACCAGCTGACAGGTGGGAGGAAGAGGAACAGAGCAGTGAGGGGTAGGAGCACAAGATCACTGAACACCGGCCCTGGAGACCTGCTCTGGGAGCATGAACCCACATTACATGGTAACTCTGGAGATTAGTGGGGCTAGATAACAGAGACAGGTGGAACATGTGGGGAGACTGAGATTACTTGGAGCTATCTACTCAGGAGAAAGAGCAGGTGGACAATACCTCTCCAGCCCTTCTTCAGCCCAGAAGGTTGAGAACTCTGGGGAGCACCAGATGCTCCATCCCTCTTACTGGCAATGCAGACCTGAGGCTCCTCCCTGTGGTGCATGGCCTACAGATGGTCCACCTGGCCTGGAAGTGGGACCAAACTTTGCTGTTGGTAGGCAGAGGGAGACCCTCCTAGCTTTCTCAGTCCTGTTTAAGCCCAGGTAGGGAACTGCCAGTGGGAGCCAATCCCAGGAGCTCCTTCCTCCCAGCAGGCACCAATCCTACCTGCCTGCAGCACCCGCCACCACTGCAGGCCAAGTGGCGCTAACTCTGACCACAGCAGCTCCAGCAGTGTAGCACCGAGGCTTCTCCCTGTGCACATAACCAGCTGATGGCCCACTTGGCCCAGCATTGGTGTCAAACTTTGATGCTGTGTAGGCAGAGGGAGACCCTCTGAGCTTTCTTGGCCCAAGCCCAGGAGCTCCTTCCTCCTAGTGGGCACTGGTTCCTCCCATCTGCAGTTCCCACTACTGCTGCAACCCAGGAGGGTGTGGCCGTGCCCACAGCAACTCCAACAGAGACTTCTGCACTTATCACAAAGACACAGCCAAAGCAAGCAGGCCACCTGAAATCAGATCACTACAAGCCAGACAGAAAGATGCCCCACCCACTGTGCACTAACAGATTGGCTCCTGCACTGGAAAGTGAAGTGTATTGAGCTTCTGGGCATCTCCTTCATTAAGTTATTACTCCATAGGAAACACTGAAAAAAATGAGTAAGAGGAGTTTGTTCCAAACAAAACTACAAGACAAAACACCAGAAACAGGGCTGAATGAAACTGAAATCACCAATCTTCTTGATAAAGACTTCAAAATAAAAGTTATAAACATGCTTACAGATATACAAAAAAAATACAAAAGATCTCAGCAAAAAGATAGACAATCTGCAAAAGAGCCACCAAAGCTGAAGAATACAGTATCTGAAATGAAACATATAATGGAGGGATTTAATAGCAGACTTTACAGGTTCAAGAAGTTGTAAGTGATTTGGAAATTAGGGATCAAGAAAACAATGAAGATGAAAAACAGAAGAAAGGATCTCTAGGAATGAAAGACTAATAAGAGAGCAGTCTGACCAATCCAAACAACAATATTCACATAATAGGGGTACCAAAAGGAGAAGAGGGAGACAAAGGAATGTAAAGTCTCTTTGAGGAAATAATTGCTGAAAACTTCCCCAATCTGGAGAAGGAAATAGACATACAAGTAATGGAAGCACAGAGATCTCCTAACAAAAGGAACCCCAGCAAGACAACACCAAGACACATAATAATTAAAATGGCAAAGATCAAGGATAAGGAGAGAGTGTTGAAAGCAGCCAGAGAGAGAAAAAAGATTACTTATAAAGGAAACCCCAATAGGCTATCAGCAGACTTCTCAGCAGAATCTTTACAGGCCAGAAGGGAGTGGCATGATATATTTAATGTAATGAAACAGAAGACCTTCAACCAAGAATTCTCTACCTGGCAAGATTATAATTTATATTTTAAGCAGGGATTAAACAATTTCCAGACCAACAATGTCAAAGGAAATTGCCACCACTAAGCCAGCCTTATAAGATATGTTAAAGGAACTGCTGTAAATGGAAATGTCCCTAAGGCAAAATAGCTTTCACCAGTGAAAATAAACCCACAGTAAAGGTAGTAGATAAATTAATTTCCAGGCAAGTATGAAATTAAATAAACTTCTCAAAAAACCAGTCAAGGAATACATATGACACCTAATATGTAAAGAGTGGAGGAGGAAGAAAAAGAAGAGGGGGAAAAAGGTACTTCTAGATTGTGTTTGAAATAGAGTAATCAGGAATTTGAGATGAACTGTTATATGCTAAGGAAGCTATCCTTGAACCTTTGGTAACCACAAATCTAAAGCCTGCAGTAGATACACATACAAGAAGGAAGAAAGAGAGAAGAGGAAAAAGGAAGAGAGAGAGGAGGAAGGAAAGAAAGAAAATCAAATCACAACACTAAAGAAATTTATCAAATAATAAGAGTATAAGGAAAAAAGGAACAGAGAGGAGATGTAAAAACAACCAGAAAACAATAAAATGTCAATAAGTACATATCTATCAATAATCACCTTAAATGTAAATGGACTGAGTGTACCAATCAAAAGATGTAGAGTGGCAGAATGGATAAAAGAAACAAAACCCGTCTATATGCTGCCTATAAGAGACTCATTTCAGACCCAAAGACATACACAGACTAAAATTGAAGAGATGGAAAAAGATAGTTCATGCAAATAATAGGGAGAAAAAAGCAGGAGTAGCAGTACTTAGACAAAGTAGATTTCAAAACAAAGAAAGTAACAAGAGAGAAGGGCATTATAGAATGATAAAGGGATCAGTCCAACAAGAGAATAGAACCATTATAAATATCTATGTGCCCAATATAGGAGTGCCTGAATATTTAAAACAAGTACTATCAGAATTAAAGGGGGAAATAGACTATATCACATTCATCTTAGGAGATTTCAACACACCACTCATATCAGTAGATCAACCAGACAGAAAATAAGGAAACAGAGGCACTGAACAATACAGTAGATCAAATAGACTTAATAGATATCTACAGAACACTCCACCCAGAAGCAGTAAGATACACATTTTTCTCAAATGTACATGGAACATTCTCCAGAATAGATCACATACTAGGTCACAAAAAGAGCCTCAGTAAATTCAGAAAGATTGAAATTGTATCAAACAGCTTCTTAGACCACAATGGTATGAAACTAAAAATAAATTACACCAAGAAAACAAAAAGCCTACAAAGACATAGAGACTATACAAAATGCTTCTAAATAATCAGTGGATCAATGACCAAATTAAAACAGTGATCAAACAATACATGGAGACAAATGAAAACAACTCAACAGCCTGAAAACTGTGGGATGCAGCAAAGGCAGTTCTAAGAGGAAAGTACATAGTAATACAGGCTTACCTCAACAAGAACAATCCCAAATAGTCTAAATTCACAGTTAAATGAACAAACCAGTAGCCAGTCAAATCCAGGAGTATATAAAAAAAGGGGGTTATTTTAGGGATGCAAGTTTGTTTAACATTGGAGAATCCACTAGTACAGGTCTTCATTTTAACAGGGACAAAAGGAAGAAATCTATATGATCCTGTCAATAGGTGCAGAAAAAGTATTGGACTAAATTTAACAGCCATTCATAATAAAATTTCTCAGGAAGCTAGAAACAGAAGGGAACTTTCTCAGTCTGATAGAATACATCTACACCTTAACCTCTAGCTAAAATCTCACTTAATGTCAAAAAATAAAATGCTTTTCCCCTAAGACAGGAACCAAAGCAAGAATGCCTGCTCACAGTCCTCCCTATGTGTATGTAACATTGTAATGGAGGATCCAGCCAGTTTAATGGCGATAAAAAGAAACAAATGGCATGCAGACTGGCAAAATGTGTGGCAGAAATAAACTGTCTTTATTTGTAGACAGTGTTATCATATAAAGAGAAAATACTAAGAAATCTCCAAAAGCCACTAGAATTTATAATTGAATTCAGAAAGATTGCAGGACATAAGGTAGCTATAGAAAATCAGTTGGATGTGTAGCAAGAAAAAGTTGTGTATTAAACTTTAAAATGTATATGGAAATGCAAAGAACCAAGACAAAAAATAACTTGGCAAAGAACAATATTGGAAGGTCCTTACTATCTAATTTCAAGACTTCCTGTATGTTTTGAAGCTACCTCTTTAAAACTACAGTGATCAAGACAGTTCTGGCCTACGGTAAGCATATGTATTAATGGAATAAAATAGAGAACCCAGAAATACACTCATACATATATGGTCAATTGATACTTGACCACAGTGCCACAGCAATTCAATGGAGAAAAAAGCCCTCAACAAATGGTACTGGAACACTTGGATATCCACGTGCAAAAATAGTAACTTCAACTCTTATTTTTACTTACAGAAGTAACTTGAATCATGGATCTAAATATAAAATGACCAAAACTATAAAACTTTAAGAAAAAAATTACAGAAAATATTTGTAAACTTGGGATAAGCAAAGATATCTTAGGACACAAAAGGCATGAACCATAAAAGAAAAATGACAAATGGGACTCCATGAAAATTTAATCTTCTATTCTTCAAAAGACATCATTAAGAAAATGAAAAGGCAGTTTTTAAACAGAACATATTCACAATACATACACCTGACAAATGACTTGTGACCAGAATATATAAAGAACTTTACAGCTCATTAATAATAACACAACACAGTTAAAAAAAGTAGGCACAAGAAAATAATGCCAGTGCAGCACAAGAAAAAGGATTCAACATCATTAGACATCAGAAAAATGCAAACCAATATGGGATACCATTGTATATTCATCAGAATAGCTAAAATTAAAAAGTAAAAAAGAGCAAGTGTAAGTAGACCAGTTGGAACTTTCATATATTGCTGGCAGAAAAGTAAAGTGATAAAGTCATTTTAGAAAACAGTTTTGACAGCGTGTTATAAAGTTAAACATATTACTCCCATAAGACCCAACAATTTTACTCCTAAATATTTACCCAGGACAAATGAAAACATGTTAACACACACTTGTACATGAATGTTCACAACAGCTTTATTCATAATTTCTCCAAGCTGTAAGCAACCAATGTCTACCAACTAGTGAATGGATGAACACATATTGGTATATCCGTGCATTGGATATGACTTGGCAGTGAAAGGGGATAAAGTACTGATAGATACAATGTGAATGAATCTCAAAAACCTTTGCTGAGTAAAATAAGCCAGACACAAAAGAATTTAAACTGTCTTCCACTTACTGGCCTGGGAAGATTATTTATTTTATCAGAAAGGCTGGAAGAGACAAATCTATAGTTACAATAAACAGAGAAGTTATTGCCTGCAGGTGGAAGTGTACGATGATTCACCTGGATGGGGCATGAGGGAACTTTTCGAATGATGGATGTGTTCTGTGTGTTCAGTCTCCTGAGTGGTGGTGATTACATGGATATACACACACACACACACATATGTAAATGAATTGAAATGTAAATATTTTATTGTATGTAAATTATACCTTAGTACATTTTTAAAATCTTTCCCAACTTTTGAAAGTTGTTTTACTAGCAAAAGACTAATTATTTTTTCCTGTATGTTTCTTTTGTATTATTATTATTAAGGTTTTAATAGCAAAAGACTAATTATTTTGAAATATAAAGGTTTCACAAGAAAAACAGTATGGTTACTACATTCACCCTTATTATCGAGTCCCCCCCATACCCCATTGCAGTCACTGTCCATCAGTGTAGTAAGTTGCCACAGAGTACCTATTTGTCTTCTCTGAGCTACACTGTCTCCCCATGACCCCACACACACCATGTGCACCAATCATGATAACCCACAATCCCCTTCTCCCTCCCTCCCCACCTGCCTTCCCTAACCCCTCCCCTTCGGTACCAATACTCCCTTTTTGGAGTCTACGAGTCTGCTGCTATTTTGTTCTTTCAGTTTTGCTTCATTGATATACTCCACAAATGAGGGAAATCATTTGGTATTTGTCTTTCTCCACCTGGCTTATTTCACTGAGTATAATACCCTCTAGCTCCATCCATGTTGTTACAAATGATAGGATTTGTTTCTTTCTTATGGCTGAATAATATTCCATTGTGTATATGTACCACATCTTCTTTGTCCATTCATCTACTGATGAACACTTAGGTTGCTTCCATATCTTGCCTATTGTAAATAGCGCTATGATAAACATAAGGGTGCATATGTCTTTTAGAGCCCAAGAACTTGTTTTCTTTGGGTAAATTCCTAGGAGTGGAGTTCCTGGGTCAAATGCTATTTCTATTTTTAGTTTTTGAGGAACCTCCATACTGCTTTCCACAATGGTTGAACTAGTGTACTTTCCCACCAGCAGTGTAAAGGAGGGTTCCCCTTTCTCTGCATCATCGCCAGCATTTGTTGTTCCTATTCTTTTCTATGTTGGCCATCCTAACTGGCATGAGGTGATATCTCTCTGTGGTTTTAATTTGCATTTCCCTGATAATTAGTGATATGTAACATCTTTTCATTTGCCTATTGAACATCTGAATTTCTTATTTGGAAAATTGTCTGTTTATATTCTCTGCCCATTTTTCAATAGGGCTATTTGCTTTTGGGGTATTGAGGTGTCTGAATTCTTTATATATTTTGGATGTTAACCCCTTGTCAGATATGTCATTTACAAATATATTCTCCCATACTGTAGGATACCTTTTTGTTCTGCTGATGGTGTCCTTTGCTGTACAGAGGCTTTTTAGTACTATATAGTCCCATTTGTTCATTTTTTATTTTGGTTCCCTTGCCCAAGGAGATGAGTTCAGGAAAAAGTTGCTCATTTTTATATTCAAGATATTTTTACCTATGTTTTCTTCTAAGAGTTCTATGGGTTCATGACTTACATTCAGGTCTTTCATCCATTTTGAGTTTACTTTTGTGTATGGGGTTAGACAATAATCCAGTTTCATTCTCTTGCATATAGGTGTCCAGTTTTGCCAACACCAGCTGTTGAAGAGGCTGTCATTTCCCCATTGTCTATCCATGACTCCTTTATCATATATTAATTGACCATATATGCTTGGGTTTATATATGGTCTCTTTAGCCTATTCCATTGGTCTATGGGTCTGTTCTTTTGCCAATACCTAATTGTCTTGATTACTGTGGCTTTGTAGTAGAGCTTGAAGTTGGGGAGCGTAATCCCCTCCACCCCCGGTTTTATTCTTCATTTTCATGATTCCTTTAGCTATTTGGGGTCTTTTGTGGTTCCAGATGAATTTTAGAACTATTTGCTCTAGTTCATTGAAGAATGCTGTTGGTATTTTGATAGGGATTGCATTAAATCTGTATATTGCTTTAGGCAGGATGGCCATTTTGACAATTTTAATTCTTCCTATCCATGAGCAAGGGATGTGTTTCCATTTATTGGTATCTTCTTTAATTTCTCTCATGAGTGTCTTGTAGTTTTCAGCATATAGGTCTTTCACTTCCTTGGTTAGTTTTATTCCTAGGTATTGTGTGCTTTTTGATGCAGTTGTGAAGGGAATTGTTTTCCTGATTTCTCTTTTTGCTAGTTCACATTAGTGTATAGGAATGCAACAGATGTCTGTGTTTTAATTTTGTGTCCCACAACTTTGCTAAATTCAGATATGAGATCTAGTAGTTTTGGAGTGGATTCTTTAGGGTTTTTTATGTGCCATATCATGTCATCTGCCAACAGTGACAGTTTGACTTCTTCCTTGCCAATCTGGATGCCTTTTATTTCTTTGAGTTGTCTGATTGCCATGGCTAGGAACTCCAGAACTATGTTGAATAAAAGTGGGGAGAGTGAGCATCCTTGTCTTCTTCCTAATCTTAAAGGAAAAGCTTTCAGCTTCTCATTGTTAAGTATGATGTTGGCTGTGGGTTTGTCATCTATGGCCTTTATTATTGTTGAGATACATGCCCTGTATACCCATTTTGTTGAGAGTTTTTATCATGAATGGATGTTGAATTTTGTCGAATGCTTTTTCAGCATCTATGGAGATGATCATGTGGTTTTTGTCTTTCTTTTTGTTGATGTGGTGGATGATGTTGATGGATTTCCGAATGTTGTACCATCCTTGCATCCCTGGCATAAATCCTACTTGATCATGATGGATGATCTTTTTGATGTATTTTGAATTTGGTTTGCTAATATTTTGTTGAGTATTTTTGCATCTGTGTTCTTCAGGGATATTGGTCTGTAATTTTCTTTTTTTGTGATGCCTTTGCCTGGTTTTGGTATTAGAGTGATGTTGGCCTCGTAGAATGAATTTGGGAGTATTCTCTCCTCTTCTACTGTTTGGAAAACTTTAAGCAGGATGGGTATTAGATCTTCACTAAATGTTTGATAAAATTCAGCAGTGAGGCCATCTGGTTCAGGTGTTTTGTTCTTAGGTAGTTTTTTGATTACCAATTCAATTTCTTTGCTGGTAATCGGTCTCTTCAGAATTTCTGTTTCTTCCTGGGTCAGCCTTGAAAGGTTGTATTTTTCTAGAAGGTTGTCCATTTATTCTAGGTTATCTAGTTTGTTAGCATATAATTTTTCATAGTATTCTCTAATAATTCTTTGTATTTCTGTGGTGTCTGTAGTGATTTTTCCTTTCTCATTTCTGATTCTGTTTATGTGTGTAGACTCCCTTTTTTTCTTGATAAGTCTGGCTAGGGGTTTATCTATTTTGCATTTTCTCGAGGAACCAGCTCCTGCTTTTACTGATTATTTCCATTGTTTTATTCTTCTCAATTTTATTTATTTATGCTCTAATTTTTATTATGTCCCTTCTTCTACTGACTTTGGGCCTCATTTGTTCTTGTTTTTGTACTTTTGTTACCTGTTCAATTGGGATTGTTCCTTCCTGAGGTAGGCCTGTATTGCGGTATTCTTCCCCCTTATCTCGGCCTTGGTGTGTCCCACAGATTTTGCAGTGTTGAATTATTGTTTTCATTTGTCTCCATATATAGCTTGATCTCTGTTTTTATTTGGTCCTTGATACATTGGTTATTTAGGAACATGGTATTAAACCTCCATGTGTTTGTGGGCTTTTTCGTTTTCTTTGTGTAATTTATTTCTATATTCATACCTTTGTGGTCTGAGAAGCTGGTTGGTACAATTTCAATCTTTTTTAATTTACTGAGGTTCTTTTTGTGGCCTAGTGTATGATCTAATCTTGAACATATTCTATGTGCTCTTGAAAAGAATGTGTATTCTGTTCCTTTTGGATGGAGTGCTCTGTAGATGTCCCTTAGGCCCATCTGTTCTAATATGTTGTTCAGTGCCTCTGTGTGCTTACTTATTTTCTGTCTGGTTGGTCTGTCCTTTGGAGGGAGTGGTGTGTTGACATCTCCTAAAATGAATGCATTGCATTCTATTTCTCCCTTTAATTCTTTTAGTATTTGTTTCACATATGAAGGTGATCCTGTGTTGGGTGCATAGGTATTTATAATAGTTATTTCTTCTTGTTGAACTGACCCTTTTATCATATGTAATGTCCTTCTTTGTATCCTATGACTTTTTTTTGTTTTTAGGTCTATTTTATCTGATATAAGTACTGCAACTCCTGCTTTTTTCTCCCTATTGTTTGCACAAAGTATGTTTTTCCATCCCTTTACTTTCAGTCTGTGGATTTGAAGTGAGTCTCTTGTAGGCAGCATATAGATGGGTCTTGTATTTTTATCCATTCAGTGACTCTATGCCTTTTGATTGGTGCATTCAGACCATTTATATTTGGGTGATTATCAATAGGTATGTACTTATTGCCATTGCAGGCTTTAGATTCATGGTTACCAAAAGTTCAAGGGTAATTCCCTTACTATCTAATGTCTAATTTAACTCACTTAGTATGTCATTACAAACACAACCTAAAGGTTCTATCCCTTGACTGACTTTAGGTGTAGTTGATTTGGTTTTGCACCTGCTTAGTAATTAATTGTTGTACTTTATTTGCTGTGGTTTTACTTCCCCTGGTGACCACTATTTAGCCTTAGGAATACTTCCATCTGTAGTAGTCCCTCCATGCACTGTAGAGGTGGTTTGTGGGAGGTAAATTCTCTCAGCTTTTGCCTATCTGAAAATTGTTTAATCCCTCTTTCACATTTTATTGATAATCTTTCTAGGTGGAACAGTCATGGTTTGAGGCTCTTCTGCTTCATTGCATTAAATATATCATGCCACTCCCTTCTTGCCTGCAACTTTTCTGTTGAGAAGTCTGATGATAGCCTGAAGGGTTTTCCTTTCTATGTGATCTTTTTTCTGTCTCTAGCTGCTTTTAAAAGTCTGTCTTTATCCTTGATCTTTGCCATTTTAAGTATTATATGTCTTGATGTTGTTTTCCTTGGGTCCCTTGTGTTGGGAGATCTGTGCACCTCCATGTCTTGAGCGACTATGTTCTATCACAGATTGGGGAAGTTTTCAGCAATTACCTTCTCAAAGTCACTTTTATTCCTTTTTATGTCTTCTTCATGTTCTGGTATTCCTATAATGCAAATATTGTTCAATTTGGATTGGTCACATCGTTCTCTCAATATTCTTTCATTCTTAGAGATCCTTTTTTCTGTCTGTGCCTCAGCTTCTTTGTATTCATCTTCTCTAATTTCTATTCCATTTACCATCTCTTCTACTCTATCTAATCTACTTTTAAATCCCTTCATTGTATGTTTCATTTCAGATATGGAATTTCTTAATTGAATCTCTGTCCTAAATTCGTCCCTGAGTTGTTGAATATTTTTCTGTACCTCCATGAGCATGTTTATGACACTTATTTTGAACTCTCTTTCAGGAAGATTGGTGAGTTCAATTTCATTTGGGTCTCTTTCTGGTGTTTATAAGATTTTTGTTTGAACCAGGTTCCTTTGACTGTTTCATATTTCTATGTCATGCCCTCTAGTACCCAGAAGCTCTAGTTTCTGGAGCTGCTCAGCCCCTGGAATAATCTGGGGGGTCGCAATGTAGTGGCACTGGTGCCTGGGGTCAGAAGAGCTGTTTCCTGCCTTCCGGCTGTATTGTCTGTCTCCGCGGTCAGAACCCGTGGGTTGAGCACACAGGTGAAAGCCTCTGTACTTTGTGTCTGTAGGTCCCATAGGTGGGGCCTCCCTCTGGTTGGTCTCACGGCAGGGCAGGGACTGCCACTTTGTGAGCCGATGTTGGCGGGCCAGGAGGAAGGTGCAGCAGGCTGCATATCACAGTTGGGAGCCTTGGCGGTGAGTAGCTAGCCAAGGAGGTGGAGCGTCTGATGGTTCTGAAAGTTCCCAATTTGCTGGGCAGAGAGTTCCCAGAGAACCTTGTCCACCTATCCCTTCTGTGCAACAAGCTCCATGCAAACCCCGCCCCTTCAGCAGCCCTCTTGCTACTGCTAGGAAGCCTCTCAGACTATCTGCCTTTTGTAGCCGGATGTAGATCCCGATCCTTCATAAATGGCTGGGATCCCAGCCTCTCCAAGTATTCCACCTGTCTTAGCTTTCCAACCCCACTAATCACCAGAGCACCATGCAATGTAGCTTCGTATTCCCAGAGAAGATCTCCAGGGCTGGGTGTTAAGCAGTCCCAGGCCTCCACCCTCTCCCTGCTCCATTTCCCTTCCTCCCGTCAGTGAGCTGGGGTGGGGGAAGGGCTTGGTTCCTGCCGGATCAAATCTTTGGTAAGTTACCCTGTTTCTTGAGGTCTGCTCTGTTCTCTAGGTGTATGCCGTCTGGTGCAACCCTCTTTCCTGTTGCTCTTTTAGGATTAGTTTTTAACTATGTTTTCGTATTATATGTGGTTTTGTGAGGAATTCTCTGTCTCACCTCTCACACTCACATCTTGAATGAATTTTGCAAAAGACTAATTTTTGTCTAATGTTAGAAGATTTCTGTAAGAATGAAACTGAGTCAACCTGAAACATCCTTTCAGATAAATCAGTATACACAATTATAAAACATAATATCTGAATTAAATATACTTTAACAAGAAAAGACAGTAGGCCAATTTTCAGTATACTTTCTGGCCTATGATTTGATGTATCGGAATGAGACCCTAGCATCCCTAGAATTCATTGATTATACCTTTATAATTCCTTATATTGATATTTGGTAGAATCTTTAACACTAAGATGAATCCAGCAAACATAAAGCAATTACATGTAATCCATTCTTGGTTTTGCTTTTGCTTTATTGTTCTTTTCAGTTTTTCTCCATAAGGAATATATAAAAGACTCTGCAGTGTCCCTTAGAATCTAGTCTTCCTTTTAAGAATACAACCCCTAGAATTTGCCTGAGCAACATGGCTGCCCATTTAGAAACTACATTTCTCTCCTTTTCTTCCAGCAGGGTGGGGCTTTGAAAAGTGAACAGGGATGTGTGTAAAGATGTCTCCTTAAAGACAAGCAACATACCTTAGACTTTCTCTTCCCTTTCTACTGGCTGGGATATTACATCAGATATAGCAGCCACCTTAGGTCCAGAAGTGGAAGTCATATGGAGGATGATAGAAGCAGCCAGGTCCCAGAATGGTCTTGTGAAGCACACTTCCCTTTGCTGCCTTGTATCATAACATGAAAAAGAAAAATTTCTCACTTGAGCTACTGTATTTTTGTGTTTCTTTGTTATAGCAGGAAGTTTATACCTTAATGCAAAATAGAAAGCATTTAAAACTTAAGTTTTCTTTAAGTACTCTTGGTCCATATTCAGTATGGCTTTGTATTTATTTTTAATTAAAATAATTTCTAAAATAGTGTATGATTGTATGTCAAGAGTTCTTTGTGATCCAGTAGTATTTTGGGAGAGTATCTCTCAAATTCTAAGTAAACTTTAGGTACTAAATATTAATGAGTTGGTATACAAATTTTCCTCAGTTTAACAGCATAAGTTGAAAATGCATTTATTACAATAAGTAACCTCCTGAACAACTTAGTTTAGCCTAGCCTACCTTCCTCATTCTCAGAACACTTACATTAACCTACAGTTGGGCAAAATCATTTAATACAAAGCCTATTTTACAATAAATTGTTGAATATCTCGTATTTTATTAAATACTGTACTGAAAAATTGTATGATGAATTTTTGATTAATTTTGGTAAAGTTCCACAGGTCTTTTAAAGAAGTTCCCTCTGTATGGTAAGCTAAATATTTATCTTTTAGGTTGTTCAACTTTTCTGTAATTGTTTTTTGTCTGCTCTATTAAAGATATAAATCAGTGATTTCTTCCATTAATTCCTCTTTGTTTTTATGTCTGTTTTTGTTTTGTTATGTGTATTAATGTATTTATTGTCAATATCTTAACTGAGGATTATACTTCTTATCAGAATAATATGACTTTCTTCCTAATTTATATCTTGTGCTTTGTATTCTAGCTGACATTAATATTGCTACCTTAGTTTATATTTCCCTGTGCATATTTAAACTTCTTGTATTTATCCTTTCTTTGTCATTTCTTTTAGATATGTTGCCTTAAAGTGATGTATAGTTGGATTTCATTTTTTTAACCTAGTGAGAACCTTTGTCTTTCAATGGATATTTTAACTCATGTATGTTTATTGTTAATCTAAATGGTTTTACTTAATTGATCTTATTTTAAACTTTCTCTTTTGCTATTCTGTATCCATTGTGTTTTGGGCTTCTGGCTATTTGGTTTAGTTTGTCTTTGTTTAATTTGGTTTTGATTTTTTATATTTGTGGTTTATCTAAAAGGCCCACTCTGAAATCTGCTAGGGTTTAGTGTGAAATATTTCTTGAAACCTTAAATGTATATAATACCTATAATTAATAGTCAAAAATAAGGTGGTATCTTTTGTTTTTCTTCAGTATGAAATGAGAAATTTAATAGGGCTCTACTTACCTGCTTTCAACTTTTCATTAATATGATTTGAGATTTTTATCTCAGACTATTATTAAATTATAATTTTAAGTAATTTATAAAGTATTTCTTTCATTAGTTTTGTATCAGCATAAAATTACAAAAACCCTAAGACTGTCACAACTTTAAATAAATTGCCATTATTTTCCAAGTACGTATTAAAATGGGCCTTTGAAAAGTTAATAAAAATATACTCATGTCATATTACATTACTTCTTATTTTCTTGATCTGTTACCATATTATATCTTAAAATGACACTTTTCCTTTTCACTGCTGCCTACTTGCATGCCATTTCCCCACTCATTCGGCCAGATAAGTGAAGTAGAAAAGGTCAAATTGCAAATTAAAATATCAGATTTTGTATTCAGTGTTTGCTTTAGCAAAGTATAAGATTCAGAATATATTTTTGATTATTGGATTAATGGATTTTTTTGGTGGTTGGCAGGGAAACATTATCAGTTATTTACTAACAAGCTTGTTTTGTAAGCTGTGCTTGTCAATTGTTCTATCAAGAAACATAGGGCATGGCATTCACAGTCCCATTAATGTTTGTTCAGTGATTAAAGTTGTCCTCTTGCTGCTGTGAGTCTCTGATAGGCTGGCTGTTATCCCTGCCTTGAATGTTGCTAATCATGTGACCTTCTCAAGTGAGGTTTGTCTCTTTCCGTCTCTATAATCAGGGTACTTGGATATGGGTCTTTTACCCTTTTTTTTTATTCTCAGGATATACTTGAGAACTATTTAGGGAAGCAGGGTCTTGGAGGACACTCTGCCTTGTCTTGGAAACAGTGTGTAGAGAAGCCTGTAGCAGTTGCTAGGAGTAATGTCTTTAAGAAAACAGTGATGTTGCTAAGTTATTTTTGGAGATGAAAGACTAGTCTCTCTCATATTTTTGCAATAGGTAATTATGTAGCTGGACTACTAAAATGTAAGGAGTGAGGTGAAGATGAGAACAGCCTCTCCAGGATTGTGGGTCAGGGTAAAGTCCTTGGCAAGAGACTCATTTTAGTGTGGTATGTGGAAAGCACATGGGCTGAGGAAGCAGAAAAACTTTATTCTAGCTTTGGTTCTGTTTTTATTGGTGACCATGGCAAACCACTGAACTTTTCTGGGCCTCAGAGTCAATCTATTAAATGAGATGATTCTCTAAGGTCCTTCCTCACTTTAAAATTCCATGACTGACCAGGGTACAAGGGATATCAAAGAAGTTTCCATTTGACAGCATTTTTATTTTTAATTTCATGAAGCAAAGAACTCAAATTAATTTCATCTTGTAAAGTCAAGAGAAATAAATGGCTTATCTTTCTGAGTAAGGAGTAAGGAGAATTAGGAGAAAGGATCATATGTGACTTGTGTATTTATGCTCTGACTTAATATTAGCTAAGTGACACATGTTGTGGTGGAGAGTCCCAGTTACAACAGCTGGAAGTAGTCTGATAATAGAATGACTCAGAGGAATGTTAAAGTCACCATTTTGCCCTGAGAACACTGAGCTTGATATTTATCTAGATTCCCAGAGGGTTGTTACCTATTTCATTGGGATTTGTGTGTGTCTTGAGGTTGAGGATGCTGGGAGATAGGCCCACTGTGTGATAACAATGAGACATCAGACTAAAGGTCACGCTGAAGCCTCTCATTGATGAGCTGTGGCATGATGATAAGGCTGCTAGCACTGAATTTGTTTCTCAAGATCAGCATTAGGTTGCTGCCCAAGCTGCCTTTTTGTCATAAGCTTAGCTGGGCAGGGTCAGAAGAAGGGTGGGCAGAGAGAATTTTGAAATAATGAACATGTCACAATTGTGAGAGAGCTAAGAAACGCTGATTGTATATAGTCCATACTGCAGCCAAGGGTGATTCGTTTTGAAGAAAGGCTTTGTTCTGGTTAGATTCTGGAGGGGTGAGCCCCTGACAAAGGCTCCATCCAGAGCAGCATGGACAGCATTGTGCCACAGACATTGGTTGCTTCTTTTCTCTGTAGTCATCACTTTGAGGAGTTTTATTTTCCTCTCCACCAAGGGATTCTTTTCAAGGAGAAAAAGAGACTTGTTTTGTTTCAGAAATGTATTTTGTTTTTGTAAATAAAGATACTTCATGAATAAACCCAAATAAAATTCAAAATAAGATACTTGGATAAAAAAATGTAGGTGATAGGCTTTTATTAAGTGCCATTGTATATACAGTAGGCTCTTCTTGGGATGCAAGATGAACAGGCAGACAGATAAATAGCTAATAGTTATTTTCTTTGTTCACTTTTTATAGAGCATTTGCTCTATGCAAGGTCCTGTGCTAGATATTGAGACTACAAGGTAAGATAGAGTACCTATTCTCAAGACATTTACAGTCCAGAGGCAGATGAGTAGACACATAACCAGAGCCCAAGGTACATGGAGGAATAAGGAGGGAAGAAGTCATTAGAATGCACAGAAAAGAATGAGGCAGGTAACTGAATGTGTTCGAAGAATAGAATTAAGCATTGTCAAGTAATCTATTCCTTCAGTGGTTGTAGTAAGCTGTGCTTATGGTTCTTTTCCAGCTGTATTTCTGATGTTAAGGATAATAATAATAGCCGCAAATTTTATAGTGCTTTACTCTGTGTCAGGCACAGTCCTAGTGTTTTACATATAACAAGTAATCCTTGCAGTAACCCTGTAAGGTGGCTATTCACATCAGCCCAAAAACTGAGGCCTAGGGCAGTCGAGTAACTTGACCAGTGGCAACTAGTATGTAGCAAACCTGGGACTTTGTGCCAAAGTTCATGTTCTTAACCACTGTACTATGTTCAGATTTCTAGAATTAAGAGAGCCAACTGCTTGTTAAAAGTTTTTGTAGGTATAGCAGCTTAATATTAATGAGTCCATAGCTGAGTGTCTAGGAGGGGGAAAAATTGCTGAAACATACTTTTCATTTTCTAGAAATAAAGCTGAATATTATTATTGGAATTGCACTATATTAGTTACAAATTATAACCAGAATATTTTATTTGAAATACCTTTTGATTAAATACTGTTTCCCATTAATTTATAGAAAAGGCTTTTGTGAATTTTAAATGTATTCTCAAAGAGATTGTGTAGTCTCCCACAGTCCCTGAATCTCACAGCTCTTTACGGTGGGGATTCTTATTCAGCCCAATGTCCTTCTAATCAAGTAAGAGGCTCTTTTCTCTGTCTCCCATCCATTGAAATGTTAGTGTCTTTCCACAGTAGTAGACCTTTAATTTATAAGCTGGATTTGTAAATTGAAGGGGCCCAGGCTGTTTGGGCCTGTGGCATGTCTGGCTTACCTCCATGCCTGAACCACAGGAGGCCTGCTATATACTACTCTGAGGGAGTTAATAAGAGCTTTTGTGACCTGGTTAGCCCACAATTTATAGGCTCAAATATAGATGGTCTGAAGGAAAAAAGAACGTGATGAAAAAGAAGTTATGCTTGTGAACTAGAGGGAAAGTTAGAATTTTAAAACCAACATCAATATGGTACAGATAAGAATAAGAAGTTAAGAAGAGCCAAGGAGGAGAGACTTTATTTAGAACAGTCTTCAAAACATTTGAAATTGTTATGATAATTTTAAATAGGCAGCCCTTTGTCTTTAAAAGGAATCAAAGACTTGACTTTCCATATGTAGTTTATTGAATGTAAACGCAAAATTTAAGGGGAAAAGGTAATCTTTAAGTGTAAAACTGTTTTGATTTAATTGTTTCCTGGACTTTGAAAGCCTCCTTGCACCTTGATTAAATACATTGAATGGTTTTAAAACTTAATTAATTTTTTCTTTTTTACACAAACTGGTATTTTTAATATAGCAATTAAGAATATCATTAGGAAGATTATTGAAAGCAGTGTGTACCATGAAGCTTTAATGGTATTACTAAATTTAAAAAAATGAGGTTTTAGACCTCATTTGGACACATAAACTAAAAATAAAAGTAAACTATTTCATGTAATACTAAAATCAGCTATAGAATTGAAACTTACTGGTATTTTATGTAAATATATTTTCTGTTTTTTTCAAAATTAATTTTGTTTACAGAAGGAATACATAAATAGTCTTTTAAAATGCATTACAAATCAAAAGTTCTCCTTGATCACTTACCCTCCTTCCCATCTTCCCAGAGGTCATCATTTTGCCATTTATTCTTCCAAATCATTTTCTTACTATTTATATGCATGTATTTGTTGGCATAAGACAGTTATTTACATTTGGCATAGGTGTTAAAAAATAACCCACAGAATGTACTGTTTGCTGGTTCATTTTAGATATGGCCTTCCATTATGTTTTGTTTTTAATAGTTCAATAATGTTATATTTATTCACTTGTTACTATGTGCTTGGCAAGACAGCTAGCATTTTTCATATAATTTAGTCTCATAATCTTCATAGTAAATTTCAGAGGTAAGTAAAAATAGCTGATTTTATAAGAATGAAAATTTACCCTTATATCTCACATTTACATTAAATTACTAATACCAGTAGTTTATCATTCTTCATCAAGATTTGAGAAGTAAAACCTTTAGAATGATTTTTTAAAAATTGGTAAGAATATAACTTCTAGTTCTGTTAGTTTTATTATTCTAGTACAGTCAGCCTTTCTCTTGGAGCAGGTGGCTTTTTAAGCCACAAAGCTGAGAATATGAGCATGACTCCTGCTCACCTTTTAGGAATGAAGAGGTGGTATGTGTCATATCTGACTCATTCTAAATGAGGAACAGACAACCCCAGACATTCCTCAGTAGTTAATGGTTTGAAAAATCTATGCCTGTGATGAAGTCCTTTTGGGGAGGATGGTTGCAAGTTACAAGACCTAGGTGAAGGAGGTTTGTTTTTCAAAGATGTTTTTCATTGTTACTTTAGTCATACTGGAATGAGGAAATAAAGGCTATGCAGTGGGAACTGAGAATTGTCATGGGAATTGGTAGAAAGGGAGTGAGTGATATTGGTGGGTTGAGAGAAGAAAAGGTTGTGCTTCTTAGGTATACCTGATTTTGGAGTTTAGATGAAGATATTTTCAAAGTATCATGACCAAGTAAAGAGCTTTTAATGAATGGGATAGCTGTCTGAAGGGTTTAAATCTCAGGTCTACTGCTTAACCATCTCGGTGACCTTGAAAAAGCCTCTTTATGCTGTTTCAGTCAAATGTTGATAATATCCACTCCATAAACTGTGGGGTTGAAATTACATAAAGCATTTTCTACATTGGGGAGCGCTGCACAAATGTGCAAATATTAGGTAATATTCTTACTATGTTCCTTATTGTAACTGTTGTCAAGCTGTCTACAAGTTTGCCTCTTTTACTCTTGCCTCTGTCATGAAGATTTAACCAGCTTTCTTCTATCCTTTATGACTTGAAAGAGAGTACTACATTAGGGCTCTGTTATTTTCACAATGGAAAATGAGGCCTTCTTGCTGAACCATTTAACCAGTATTAAAGGCTTAATGTGTGTCAATCAGCGTATTTTCAGGACTAATTTGAAAACTGAAAAGATCTTGTACAGTAGCTCAAGGAGAGGAGATATGCTGTAGGTCCCAATAAATATTGTTCGTTGCCATTAATACATTAGTGTTCAGAGACATTTTTGACCCTTTTGTCTTCAAGATAAAAGTAAACAAGTATTAATATCTCCCTACTTATAAAAGTATTTGTTACTAAATTCTGTTGCAGTGGGACATTGTTTAAAAAAACCAATCAGAAATTATCTTGCTGTGGTTTTTCTTTGATTATAAGACTTGAGTTATTTTCAAGTCTCAAATAACATTCAATGAGGATATGAGCTTTATATGATAATCAGAATAAGACATCAGTTAAAAATTGTTAAGAAGCACTGAAAGTCAGCCCTCATTTCCAGATGAGGACATAGCTCCACTGAGTTACTATTTGGTACCCTTCTGGGTCCACACTGTAATGGGGAACTGATCCTTGGTTGGAAGCCCAATCATATGTCTCATTTATTCAGAGTTTGTTTATTATAAATTTTGCTCCTTTTCATTCTATTAATATTTTTCCTATTAAACTGTATACCAACTTAGAGTCCATGGAAAGAGCACCTTTAGCTTGTTGCAGAGTCATGGGGCTGCCTATGTGTGAGCCAGAGCTAGAGAAATTAGACATTAGTTGTTTAACTTAAGGGTCACTAGAAAGTCTACAATTTAAATTTCATTTGCCATCCACCTGATGTGCCATTTATTGTACAGAAACACTACTGGTATAAGCTATTTCTTGAAGAAGATATGTGTGCTTTGGATGAGGCACTTTGGAAAAAAAAAAACAAATCTTCCTGTTTTACTGTTTCCTCTTCTGGAGAGTTCTAAAATGCTAATCCTTTTGACTTTACTGGTAGTTTGCTTTGTCATCTCTATTCACTTTCAGTTATTTCTTGACCTGCTCTTTGTGGCAAACCATCTCTATCCTCAAGTTATACCAATGAAAGAAGTTAAATCTTGTTTCAAAATGACCTATGAAATTCCATTCCATATTTTAAACCTAGCCCATTAGAAATACCTCTTTTTTCTTCATTTTATTTTGTTATCCCACTCATTCCCTTACTGTCTAAGGACTGTGGCCTTTTTGTTTTTTTGTTTTTAAATAATCTCTCTCAAACTCACCTGTCTTTGGAAACTGAACATTTCCCCCTTCTAAGAGGCAGTTTGTGTAAGAGTAGCTTGTTTTCTTGAGATCCCAACCAGGGGGTCTCTAGAGGAATCTAGGATCTAAATGGCCACATTTGCTTTTCCAAATTAGTAGCTAGAAATATTTTACTTTGCCTTGACTATTTAACTGTTACTCTTAAGGTACTCTTTTTTTTTTATTTTTCTTATTTTGATATCATTAATATGCAATTACTTGAACAACATTATGGTTACTAGATCTTAAGGTACTCTTAAAAAAATGTTGACAGTCAGTTGAGTACTCTCACCTTCTGTCTTAAAATACTGTGAAGAAACTTATGTAGAGTAGATAAAGATAGAGTAAGAATTTCTGATTTGATTACATATTATTTATTGTGGAAAGAATGTTTTCCCTACAGACAGGCTAGGAACAAGATGTTTAAACTTAAGCCAGGGTGGAGACCTGTTTGTTTGGTCAGCTTCAGAGGAGCCACGTTTCCCTGCTTATGATGAGTCTGCCAACTATTCTGTCCCGCCACCCCTGCCTGATTCTTCGTGTTTCTTTGGAATTTTCACTTAGGGCTCTGTTGGCTTGAGGCAGTGATACAGTGCAAACGTGGCAATTAGAAAGGCTACAGGCTGTTTTCTGGAGCAACATGATTTTATCGTGTCATGAATTTATGCTGTGCTGTGTGTTTGTGTCTGTGTGTGGGATGGGGGGTATAAAATGGCTTTTTTCTTTCTTCAGTACCCCTCGGCTGTTGGCTTATGTGTTCGCATAGCTGGGTGGTAGCAGGACTCCATTTATCACAGGTGGTGGGAGGGCCTACAGAAATATGAAAGGGTTACTTTTCACATTTCCTGTATAATTCTCTCTAATCTTAACTGAGCTGTGATTCCTTTCTTGATGTTAAACATTCCCATGCTCCTATAACCTTCTAGCCTTCTTGCACTGGCCAAGTTTGTCCCAGGTGATCATGTAGGCTAACCTCCTGTTTTTAAAAACTAGAAATCATTCCTTCCTCTATGAGATAGGCTACAAGCTCATTCCTTTGCAGTCCCAGAAGAAAACCCCTGTGATTTAAAACAAGAACAGAGCAGTGACACATTAGTTTTAAAATTCAAATTTAGCAGTCACGTTTGTTGCCAAGTTAACTGTGTAGATTTTTAAATCTAGTGATCTCTGGTTCAGTGAAATTTTAGTTAAATGAGAGCCCATTGATATATTAAACGTTGCATTCTTCCTTCTAAAAACACACTTAAAAATGGATTCTGATTCTAAACAGGTAAATTTTTACCCTGCCTGCCATCTTACTTTTAGCTAACAGCTGCTTAGCTGAAACTGCAACATATCTGCTTCAATTCATTTCAGAAGGTTGTAGTTGAGCATAGGGGCACACTTGTTATTTTCTACCTATTCCTGGTTTTAAAAGTATATAGCACCTCATATTTATTCCACAATTTTTTAAATATACATTTTTGTGGTTGGCAAAAGGTTTTCTATTTTTGCCTTTTCCCCCTTAAGTTTTAGAAGAAAATGTTATGCTCCTGTGAAGCATAAGAATATGTCAACAGCTGCAGATGAATTGATAGGGACAGGGAGAACCTGTGGCCGCACTAGCCTAGTCACAGCTAATGAGCTTTTGCTTAGACACAGCTCTGGGGAAACTTACTTGTATTGCTCATAGCACATCTTCATATCCTCGTTGAACAGCTAGGGAAACTGGGGTTTAGGGATGGACAGAAACATAAGTCTCTGTAAAGGAGTTTCTAGAGTAATTTAAATTTGCTGGTGTTTAGGCCAAAGTAAACTATTTGCATGGCTTAAAGCAATGAGATAAAATATTTTTTATGTACCTTAGCCATGTATAATATGGCTTTACATGGAGGTGGGTAGATGCATTTTTAGATTGATTCTGTTTGGATGTGCCTTAGAAAGCCTACGTGAATGGCTGATATTTCTCATTCACCTTTAATTCCCCAATGACTAACACAGAACCTGTGATGCAGTAAGCTTTCAATGATGGTTTGTATTGAAAGAATGGAATGAATGAATTGGACAGCCAGCTTACTTTTGTGAATTCTTAATTGTTCCGTATATGCATGATTTTATGTACATGTCTAACATTATTGTCCTCTTCCTGTTAGTCTCTAATGATAGATCCTGTTCAGAGTCCTTTGTCAGGAAACAGTTCCTTCCCTCACAACATTCTGTGTCCAAGTCTTCTAAGTGATCTACACCCAGCAGGTCAATCATGACACTGCTCTGTCATAGAAAAAAAGTAACATTTAGTCACAAATTACAGATAGTCTGTTAACATTTCCTGAAACCAATAAACCCATGCATTATTCTCATAATGGGAAAATGCTTGTATTTTCTCCCAAGGATTAACTCTTCCTAGAACCATTATGAAGCACTGAATGGTAATGTCAGTCAACAGATACTTACAAAATGCTGATGTAAATAGTATATGCCTGTAGTGTGGGCTCTCCAAAAATGTGAACAATCTTAATCCTGCCACCTGAAGTCTCCTGGGCTTTGCAACAAATAGGATATGTACTAGTCAAGTTAAACGGTAGTTTAAAGTACATTGGATATGGTTATGTGCCAAGTGAGAAACTTGAACAAGAATCAAGATGCTTAGTAGAGGGAGAGATCATTCTGACTACAATTAGAGAGTGGAGAGATTTCGTAGAGAAGGCTTGGGATTTGGATATAAAGGACTGAGACTGCTTGATTTTTATAAATTTGGATGATTGTCATCACATTGTTCCCAGTAGCAGAAAAGAACAACAAAAAGCTTAAGTATACAGTGGAGGCTTTTCTCCATTGATAACTTATTTCTTATTTTTCATTGAAGTGGAATTTCAGAATGGCTTCCACTGAAGACATACACAGTGCTTTTGAGTTACCATAAGGATCCACTTCAGTAGGAAGTCCTCCCAAATTTCTCACACAATTAAAATTTTAGTCAAAAGACAGGAGGAATAAGATACATTGAAAAGTTATCACTCATGACTACTATACTGTGTTAATAAGGGCCCCATCCAATCTCAATGGCAAGTTTAATAGAGTTCCTTGCTGAGTTATATCTTGACTTGAGAGCTAACATATAAGGAAATAGATCCAAATATACTAGATTTTTTTTTTTGCCAAGATATAGGTGGTTATGGTCACTATAGATAAATATAACTTAGCAGGAATTTTATACTAACCTCTCAAAGGTTTTATCCAATTAATATTCCAAATAACTTTAATTCAAATTTTTTGGTTTTATAAAAGCAAATTAAAAGATGAGTAGAGCTTATGTTGAGATCCTTTGATTTTATTTACCTATTACTACTTACTATTAAAAGCAAACACTTTAGTGCATTTCATTTTAGAACTAAGCTTCCCTCTCTAGATTTATTCTTTTGTACAAATACACAAGAAAAAATAATATAGCAAAGAAATGAAACCAGTTTTTCCAACATAATAAACATAGAATCTTAAGATAGTCTGCTGATTTTTTTTTTTCTGTCTTTGGCCAGTGCAAATTTATGTGGCCTTATGCATATTTCTGAATATCCCCATTTGTTCAATGGTTGCTGCAAGTATGATAATGAAGGGAAAACTAACCAATGCTTGTTTCCCACATTGTATTTTTGTGATGCTCTAGAGTCTTTCAAGATTGTGTTAGGTGATCCATGATTAAAGAGTTTGGTGGTCAGCTAATTTTCTGAAAGGTGGGAGCATCTCAGTGAATACTGATATTTTATTTAGCCCAGCATTTTCCAAATAGACTTGACTTTGGAAATGCCTACTGCCTGCCCGCCTCCCTGCCTTCCAGCTTTAGGCTTTTCTTCCTTTTCTTTTTAAGAACTAAAATCTCCTGTAGAGTAATTTTCAAGGTCTTTATTCTAAAGCTAACACATACACACACATTATTTAGGTCTGTTGCTTATGCCTATCTTTCTCTTAATCTCCACCTTTTCTAAGGCAAAGGATAGACTATAGAAGGAAAAAGAATACTTTTTAAGTCTTGCTAGCTAGCCTGATATCAAGTGTAGTGGGAAAGAGGCTGATGCTCATATCTAAAACAAGGTTTGAGATTTGTCTGAGGATTTCAAGAATTCATCCTTTCTGTATCTTCCATAGCTCTGAATATCAGAAGTTGACCAAGTGTAATGATTTTTTACTTCCCCAATTTAAAAACTAATTGTAAAATGACAGTAACCAAGACAATATGGCACTGGCATAAGGATAAGCACATAGATCAATAGAGTGGAATTGAGAGTCCAGAAATAAACCCTTACATTTTGGCCCACTGATATTTTACAAAGCCACTAAAACTATTCAACAGAGAAGGATTATCTTTTAAACAAGTAGTTTCTGGGAAAATTGGGTATCCATATGCAAAAAAATGAACTTCATAGAAATCAACCATCCTCAAAAAAATTAACTCAAAATTAATTATGGACCTAAATGTAAGTGTTAAAACTATAAAACATCTGAAAGAAAGCATATAAGAAACTTCATGACCTTGGGTTAGGCAAAGAGATGTTAGATATAATGCCAAAAGCATGAGATTTAAGAGAAAAATATTGATAAGTTGGACTTTATTAAAATTAATACTTTTATGTTTCCAAAGATACTGTTAAACTAAAAAGACAAGCCACAGAGAAAATATTTACAAATTATGTCTGATAAATGACTATATCCAGCACATATAAAGAACTCCAACAGTCCAATAATAATAAGACCCAGTTAAAAATGAACAAAAGAACTGAATAGACATTTCATCAAAAAGGACATGCAAATGAATAATAAGTACATGAAAATGTGCACATCGTCATTGGTTAATAGCAAAATGCACATTAAAAACAGAATGAAATGCTATTCTGCACCAACTAGATCCACCTGTAGTCAAAAAGACAGATAATAACTAATGTCGAGAATATTGAGAAGGAAGTACTCTTATAAACTGTTGGTAGCAATGTAAAATGGCATATCCAACTTGGAAAACTTGGGCATTTCTTTAAAACAATTAAACCAACTTATCATATATATTAGGTTTTCCAGAGAAACAGAACCAATAGGATGTGTTTGTGTATAGTAAGAGGTTTAATTTAAGGACTTGATTCATGTTATTGTGGAGGTTTGGCAAGTACAAAATCTGATAGGGGAGGCTGGTGGGCTGGGGACTCAGGAAGGAGTTCCAGTGTGAGTCTGAAACCAGTTTGCTGGACAACCAAGAAGAGCTGATGTTGCAGATGAAGTCCAAAGGCAGTTTTCTGGGGAATTTCGTCTTGCTAAAATGGATTAGCCTTTTAATCTATTCAGCCTTCAACTAACTGGGCGATACCCACCCACATTATGGAGGGCAGTTTGCTTTCTGCAAAGTCCACCAACTTAAATGTAAATTTCATCCAAAAACACTCTCTCAGAATGATATTTGACTAAATATCTGGGCACTATGCCCAACCAAGTTGACACATCACATAAATAACCATCACACTATAAAATCCAGCATTATCTATTCTCAGAATCAACCCAAGTGAAATGAAAACATATCCCTACAAAAACTTGTATACAATTGTTCATAGTAGGTTTACTCATAATAGACAAAAATGAGAGACAATCCAAATGTCCATCAACTGGTAAATGAGTAAACAAAACATAGTATGTCCATACATTAGAATACCACTCTGCAACTGTAGAAAAAAAAAGGAAAATATGAATATATGATACAACATGGATGAACCTCATAAATACTGTACTAAATGAAAGAAGCCATATTCAAAAGACTGAAAATTGTATGATTTCCACTTGCATGAAATGTCTAGACACAGCATCAGAGGACGTTTGGAGGTGGGAGTGGGTACTGAGTGCATATGGATTCAAGGGAGAGTGGGTGATGGCTGTATTTTAAAATTGGATGGTAGTGATGATTGCACACCTCCATAAATTGACTAAAACATCATTGAACTGTACACTTACAAAGGTGAATTTTATGGTATGCAAATTGTACCTCAATTTTGTAAAAAAAAGAAAAGAGATGACAAATAGACTAAGAGTAGGACACACAGTGCAGCTCATAAGAGCTTCTTTTTGCTTTAGGTGGATCACAAATTCTGCTCTAAACATTTGAAAGGGACCTCTCACAAGATGAGATGTGTTTTTTCATGTTCATCAGATTAAAATTTATCAACATTTTAGGTGAAACCTAATAATTATATCTCAAAGAGAAATATATCCTTTTAGTCACGTGTAGCATACTCAAATCTGTCCTCAATAGCATCCCTCTAGTAAGGTACTGCAGACTCTTCTCCAGACCTGTTTCTTAAACCTCCCTTCAATAGAGTCTAGTGGCTTAACATCAAAGGCACTTCACTAAACACATTTCTAAACACATTTCTGCTGGGGAGGGGAGCTGTACAGGACAAAGATAAGAATGCTGCTCTTTAGTGGTGTATCTTAATCCAGACACACAGTTTTAGAATAGTGAATGGCTGGACTAAACAGATCTGAAGCAGTCCTGCCGAAGCTTTTTGGAAACACCCAGTAACAGGAAGTTTAGCATTCTACTCCCTGGCAAGAACCTGAGGAATAGTTATTCTCAGTTACAGGTTAGTTATGGAGCCACTTGCTTTAATAGTTTTAGCTAGGTTGGGAGTAGGATTGTCATTCTCTTAGGAAAGTCAGGGGAGCATGAGGAGGAAAACTATTTGAATAAACTGTCTACCACCTATAAATGGAGGTGGACTGAAGAAATATTTGCTGTGGGATTATGAGTCTCCTTGAGAAATAATTTTGGCTGCTCTTCAGGGCTTAGGCTAATGGATCATTCAGACTTTAAGGACAGTAAAACCTGGCTGTAGACATTAGCTTGCAGTAGTGTGTATTTCACTGTAAATTTTTGCACATGATAACATGTTTGCTGTAAAACATTTCTGACAATTTAATTCATATGTCAAGTATAGAATATGTGGAATACAAAATTTTTATGAATTCATCTACTTGCAAAAATTTGCTTGTAATCCCAAAGCAAATACTGTGCCTTCTGTCACTCATGTACATGTGTCACACAGGGGAAAATCTGGCTCTCAATGCCTGTGTTTCCAGAAGGGCTCCAACAAGGCAATGCCATGCCTTATCCTTTCAGCTGCCTTACTGTAAAAAGTGTTCTCATGGTCTGTTTAGTGCCACTGTTCTCATGCTTTTTGTTAGTGATTTTGTTCTTTAAAATGACCCCTGAGTGAAATGAGGAAGTGCTGGCTGCTGTGGCTAAGTATAGGAAGAGCGTGATGGGCCTTATGGAGGAAATGCACAGCTCATCTGCCCATTTTTTAATTGGATTATTTGATTTTTGTTTGTTGAGGTGCCTGAGCTCTTTATATATTTTGGATGTCAAGCCTTTATCAGATCTGTCATTTACAAATATATTCTCCCATACTGTAGGGTACCTTTTTGTTCTATTGATGGTGTCCTTTGCTGTACGGAAGCTTTTCAGTTTGATATAGTCCAGGTTGTTCATTTTTGCTTTTGTTTTCCTTGCCCGGGGAGATATGTTCATGAAGAAGTTGCAAATGTTTATGTCCAAGAGATTTTTGCCTATGTTTTTTTCTAAGAGTTTTATGGTTTCATGACTTACATTCAGGTCTTTCATCCATTTCAAATTTACTTTTGTGTATGGGGTTAGACAGTGATCCAGTTTCATTCTCCTACATGTAGCTGTCCAGTTTTGCCAGCACCATCTGTTGAAGAGACTGTCATTTCCCCATTGTATGTCCATGGTTCCTTTATCGAATATTAATTGACCATGTATGTTTGGGTTAATGTCTGGAGTCTCTAATCTGTTCCACTGGTCTGTGGCTCTGTTCTTGTGCCAATACCAAATTGTCTTGATTACTATGACTTTGTAGTAGAGCTTGAAGTTGGGGAGTGAGATCCCCCCTACTTTATTCTTCTTTCTCAGGATTGCTTTGGCTATTCAGCATCTTTGGTGTTTCCACATGAATTTTTGAACTATTTGTTCCAGTTTGTTGAAGAACGTTGTTGGTAATTTGGTAGGGATTGCATCAAATCTGTATATTGCTTTGGGCAGGATGGCCATTTTGACGATAGTAATTCTTCCTAGCCAAGAGCATGGGATGAGTTTCCATTTGTTAGTGTCCTCTTTAATTTCTCTTAAGAGTGTCTTATAGTTTTCAGGGTATAGGTCTTTCACTTCTTTGGTTAGGTTTATTCCTAGGTATTTTATTTATTTATTTATTTATTGGTATTTTATTTTTTTTGATGCAACTGTGAATGGAATTGTTTTCCTGATTTCTCTTTCTATTGGTTCATTGTTAGTGTATAGGAAAGCAACAGATTTCTGTGTGTTAATTTTGTATCCTGCAACTTTGCTGTATTCCGATATCAGTTCTACTAGTTTTGGAGTGGAGTCTTTAGGGTTTTTATGTACAATATAATGTCATCTGCAAATAGTGACAGTTTAACTTCTTCTTTACCAATCTGGATACCTTTTATTTCTTTGTGTTGTCTAATTGCCATGGCTAGAACCTCCAGTACTATGTTAAATAACAGTGGGGAGAGTGGGCATCCTTGTCTTGTTCCTGATCTTAAAGGAAAAGCTTTCAAGTTCTCACTGTTAAGTATAATGTTGGCTCTGGGTTTATCATATATGGCCTTTATTATGTTGAGGTACTTGCCTTCTATACCCATTTTGTTGAGAGTTTTTATCATGAATGGATGTTGAATTTTGTCAAATGCTTTTTCAGCATCTATGGAGATGATCATGTCATTTTTGTCCTTCTTTTTGTTGATGTGTTGGATGATATTGATGGATTTTCAAATGTTGTACCATCCTTGCATCCCTGGGATGAATCCCACTTGATCATGGTGGATGATCTTTTTGATGTATTTTTTACTTTGGTTTGATAATATTTTCTCGAGTATTTTTGCATCTGTGTTCTTCAGGGACATTGGTCTGTAATTTTCTTTTTTTGTGGTGTCTTTGCCTGGTTTTGGTATTAGAGTGATGTTGGCCTCGTAAAAAGAGTTTGGGAGTATTCCCCTCTCTTCTACTCTTTGGGGAACTTTAAGGAGGATGGGTATTAGGTCTTCACTGAATGCTTGATAAAATTCAGCAGTGAAACTATCTGGTCCAGGCGTTTTGTTCTTAGGTAGTTTTTTGATTACCAATTCAATTTCTTTGCTGGTAGTTGGTCTATTCAGATTTTCTGTTTCTTCCTGGGTCAGCCTTGGAAGGTTGTATTTTTCTAGAAGGTTGTCCATTTATTCTAGGTTATCCAGTTTGTTAGCATATAATTTTTCATAGCATTCTCTAATAATTCTTTGTAATTCTGTGGTGTCCATAGTGATTTTTCCTTTCTCATTTCTGATTCTGTTTATGTGTGTAGACTCTCTTTTTTTTTTTTATAAGTCTGTCTAGGGATTTATCTGTTTTGTTTATTTTCTCGAAGAAACAGCTCCTGCTTTCATTGATTCTTTCTATTGTTTTGTTCTTCTCAATTTTATTTATTTCTGCTTTAATCTTTATTATGTCCCTCCTTCTACTGACTTTGGGCCTCATTTGTTCTTCCTTTTCTAGTTTCATTAATTGTGAGTTTAGACTGTTCACTTGGGATTGTTCTTCTTTCCTGAGATAAGCCTGTATTACAATATATTTCCCTCTTATCATGGCCTTTGGTGTGTCCCACAGATTTTGTGGTGTTGAATTATTGTTGTCATTTGTCTCCATATATTACTTCATCTCTGTTTTTATTTGGTCATTGATACATTTGTTATTTAGGAGCATGGTATTAAGCCTCCATGTGTTTGTGGGCTTTTTCATTTTCTTTGTGTAAGTTATTTCTAGTTTCATATCTTTGTGATATGAGAAGCTGGTTGGTATAATTTCAATATTTTTGAATTTAGTGAGGTTCCTTTTGTGGCCTAGTATATGATCTATTCTTGGAAATGTTCCATGTGCACTTGAGAAGAATGAGTTTTCTGTTGCTTTTGTTTGGAGTGCTCTGTACATGTCCATTAGGTCCATCTCTTCTAATATTTTGTTCAGTGTCTCTGTCTCTTTACTTATTTTCTGTCTGGTTGATCTGTCCTTTGGAGTGAGTGGTGTGTTGAAGTTTCCTAAAATGAATGTGTTGCATTCTATTTCCCCCTTTAATTCTGTTAGTATTTGTTTCACATATATAGGTGCTCCTGTGTTCAGTGCATAGATGTTTATAATAGTTATTTCCTCTTGTTGGACTGACCCCCTTTATCATTACATAATGTCCTTCTTTGTCTCTTGTTACTTTCTTTTTTTGAAGTCTGTTTTGTCTGATACAAGTACTGAAACTCCTGCTCTTTTCTCCCTATTAGTTGCATGAAATATGTTTTTCCATCCCTTTACTTTCAGTCTGTGTGTATCTTTGGGTTTGAGGTGAGTCTCTTGTAGGCAGCATATAGATGGGTCTTGTTTTTTTTTTCCATTCAGTGACTCTATGTCTTTTGATTGGTGCATTCAGACCATTTGCATTTAGGGTGATTTTTGATAGGTATGTACTTATTGCCATTGCAGGCTTTAGATTCAAGGTTCAAGGGTAACTTCCTTACTAAGAGTCTACCTTACCTCACTTAGTATGCTATTATAAACACGATCTAAAGGTTCTTTTTTTTTCCCTCCTCTTTTTCCTTCTCCATTCTTTATATATTAGGCATCATATTCTGTAGTCTTTGTGTATCCCTTTTTATTAACTCTGGTGACAGCTATTTAACCTTAGGAACACTTCCATCTGTAATAGTACCTCCAAAATACACTGTAGAGATGTAGATTTTGTGGGGGGTTAATTCTCTCAGCTTTTGTTTATCTGGAAATTGTTCAATCCATCTTTCAAATTTAAATGATAGTATTGCTGGATAAAGTATTCTTGGTTCAAGGCTCTTCTTCTTCATTGCATTAAATATATCATGCCACTCCCTTCTGGCCAGCAAGGTTTCTGTTGAGAAATCTGATGATAGGCTGATAGGTTTTCCTTTGTATGTGATCTTTTTTCTCTCTGTAGCTGCTTTAAAAGTCTGTCTTTATCCTTGATCTTTGCCATTTTAATTATTATATGTCTTGATGTTGTCTTCCTTGGGTCCCTTGTGTTGGCAGATCTGTGCACCTCCGTGTCTTGAGAGACTATCTCCTATCCCAGATTGGGGAAGTTTTCAGCAATTACCTCCTCAATGACACTTTCTATCTCTTTGTCTTCTGGTACTCCTATATTGTGAATATTGTTCCATTTGGATTAGTCACAGAGTCCTCTCAATATTCTTTCATTCTTAGGCATCCTTTTTTCTCTCTGAGCCTCAGCTTCTTTGTATTCCTCTTCTCTAATTTCTATTCCATTTGCCATCTCTTCTACTACATCTAATCTGCTTTTAAATCCCTCCATTTGTATGTTTCATTTCAGATATGGAATTTCTTAATGATTAAATCTCCATCTTAAATTTGTTCCTGAGTTCTTGAATACTTTCCTGTACCTCCATAAGCATGTTTATTATTTTTATTTTGAACTGTCTTTCAGGAAGATTGGTGAGTTCAGTTTCATTTGACCCTTTTTCTGGGGTTTGTGAGATAATGGTCTGAACCAGGTTCTTTTAATGTTTCATATTTCTATGTGGTGCCCTCTAGTGCCCAGAAGCTCCAGTCTCTGGAGCTGCTCAGCCCCTAGAGTGAGGTTGGGGGTTGTAGGGGAGCAGAGCTGGTGCCTGGGGGGAGGAAAGGTCTGTTTCCTGATTCCCGTCTGTGGTGCCTGTCTCAAGTGTCAGAGCCAGTGGGCTGAGCACACAGGTGAAAGCCTCTGTGCTTTGTGTCTCTAGCTGTTGTAGGCAGGGCCTCCTTCTGGCCTGCCTGATGCCAGCACAGTGACTGCAGGTTTGCGAGCTGGTGCCATCAGGCCAGGAGGAAGGCTTAGTAGGCTGCATGTCACAGTGGGGGGCTTTGGAGCTGAGTAGGCAGCCAGGGGGATGGAGCGCCTGAAGCTCCTCAAAGTTCCCAACCTGCTGAGCAGAGCGCACCCAGACAACCTTTTCCACCTCTCCCTTCTTCCCCGCAACAAGCTCCGTGCAAACCCCGCCCCTTCAGCAGCCCTCTTGCTGCTAGGAAGCCTCTCAGACCACCTTCCTTTCCCTATTCCCAGAGCAGCTGGATGTGGATCCCCTCCTCCACAAACAGCTGAATCTAAGTCTCTCAAGCACTGTCCCAGCTCCCCACTTTCCAGAGCACCACACAATGTAGGTTTCTGCTTGCAAAGAAGATCTCCAGGGCTAGGTGTTCAGCAGTCCCAAGCTTCCACCCCCTCCTGGATCCATTTCTCTTCCTCTTGTCCATGAGCTGGGGTGGGGGGAGGGCTCAGGTACCACCAGATCAAGGCTTTGGTACATTACCCTGTTTCTTGAGGTCTGCTCTGTATGCAGTCTGGTTCAGCCTTCTTTCCTTTTGCTGTTTTAGGGTTAGCTGTATTACCTATATTTTCATACTATTTGTGGTTTGGGAAGAGTTCTCTTTCTCACCTTTCATGCCACCATCTTGAATCTCCAGTTTGAACCTGTTTCTTATTTTCTGTCTGGGGAGAATAGGGACAAGATACTTTTGTTTTTAAGAAGAACAACTCTTGGCTCCTTTTACTTCCTCTAAATTCTGCTTGATAATGAAATAGTTCTTATGTTAATTCATCTTTCTTTATGTCTACCTTATCCTACACAGCTAAAAGAGACTGACACTTTCAACTTTCTGCTTAGAAATCTCCTCAGCCAAATCTACCACTTTAATTGGTCATATTTTTCTCTTTTCTATGCAAGGAACAGTTTTGCAAATTTCACCACTGTGTAAGGGTGTTGTCATTTCTCCATTTGTTAACATTTTCACTAATGTCCTTCAAACTTTCATTAACAGTCTTCCTGAGGCCCTTTCAGCTTCTGCTCACCATTGGATCTGAAAGCTAATGCTGCATGTTTTAAGATTTTTATTAGAGAACCCCACTTCCATATATCAAAATCTGTTATGCTTATCTAATTCTGTAACAAATTACCTGAAAATTTATAATCTAAGAACAGCAACCATTTTACTCTACCTCACAAGATTTGTGGGTCAGTGAAAAGGGCAGCCTTAGCTGGTAGTTATTCTCCATGTAACATCAGTTGAGGTTAGTTTGTAACATTAAGCTGGAACCTAGTTTGGAGGGTCCAAGACAGCTTTACTCATATTTCTGGTGCTTTGACAAAGGGTATCTGAAGAGCTAAATTTAGCTTGGACTGTCAACCAGAGTATGTACACACGTCTTCTCCAGTGTGCCATTCTTACCATAGTTAGACTATGATAGCAATACCACAAAAGACAGGAAGAAATAGATGTATTTTGTTGTAAATTTCTTATATGTGAAATGGTACAAAGTTATTAGAATTTAGATTATGATAAGGCAAAGCTCTGTATCTTAAATACCAGAACAACCCATAAAACTATAAAAGAAATAGGTATATATAGTAGGCCAATAATGGAGATAAAAAGAAATTCCAAAAAAATATTCAACCCCAAATAAGGGAATAAAAGTGAGAAGAGGAAACAAAGAACACATTGGGACAAATAGAAAACAAAATGGTTAATTCAACTTTAATCATATGAATAATTAAGTATAAATGGTCTAAATACCCTAATAGCAGAGGTCATAAGGCTATATAAAAAAGCAAGACCTACACTAACTACACACTGTCTATAAGAAATCCTCTTCAAATATGAACACACAGGTTAAAAGTAGAAGGGTTGAAAAAGATATACCATAAAAATGATAATCATTAAGAAAACTGATGTGTCTCTATTATATCCAACAAAATAGGCTTCAGAACAGGGAATATTGCCAGCAATATTGAGAGGTATTTCATAATGATAAAACAATCAACTTATCAAAAAGACGTAACAATCCTAAATGTCTATGAGCCCAATAGCAGAGCTTTAAAATACTTGAAGCAAAAACCAACAGAGAGAAGAAATTGACAAAATTACAGTTGTAGTTAATTTCAGACACTTCTCCCTCAGCAGTTGATATATAAGTAGGAAGAATATCAATTAAAAAAATGGGAATTCAGAGCAGCACTTTGAGCCAGTTGGACTTAATTGACATTTATAGAATACTGAACTCAATAATAGCAGAATATACATTCTTTTCAAGTGTACATGGAATTTTCATTAAGGTAGTTACTGTGTTCTATCAAAAAACAAGGCTCAATCGATTTAAAGAATTAAAATCATACCAAGTATGTTCTCTCACTATTACTAAATCACAATAGAAATGAATACAGTGGAATATCTAGAACTCCCCCATTTTTGGAAACAAAACTGTGGTTCACAGAGAAACCACAAAGAAAAAAAATATTTTTTAACAGTGAAAACGAAAACTCATCATACCAATATTTATGCAGCTAAAGTAGTACTCAGAGAAAAATGTATAGCTTTAAAATACACTAGAAAAAAAGAAATTATCTACATTTTCACCTAAAGTAGCTGGAAAAATACAAGGAAAATAACCCAAAGTAAGTAGAAAGAAATTAAGAAGTAGAAGTCATAAAATAGCATATTATAAAACAAATAATAGAGAAAATTGGTGAAAACAAAAGCAGGTTTTAGTATTATTTTTAACAGATCAGGTTATTGGCCCTCTTTAGTAGTAGTTCAGTGCTTTCAGTGTTATTCCAAGATGTAAGAGGCTAAAGTTGTTGTGTCTTAAAGTCTAGGCCCAGAAACTGCTGTCATATCATACCCACCATATGTTATTGGTCAAAGAAGTCACAGAGGTCACCTAAATATATGTCGCCACAGAGGGGAGGGATATATATTCCCACTTCTGAATGGGGGAACGTTCCAAAGTATTTGTGTCACTCTTAACCACAGTCATATTTTTGAAGACTTCAGATTGCTATGAAAGCAAAGAGAACTAAAGGAACTGAAATTTCAGAAATGAAAAGCCCATATGAGTGGAGATAGCTAACACTCATCTTTCCTGAGTGTGTTTGCCCAGAATGGACACTGGCAAAGGATCAAGCTTCTGTGAAAGTGAGACTCAACTAGGGGAAAGAGAAACCACTGGAGTTTTGAAAGTCAGGTACTCAAGCCTAGATAGTCCTCAGATACACAGCTGTCTTCCCCATAGGTTGTTCGCTAAGCCTTGGGACAGTATGTGAGGCTAGAAAGTTGAGCTAGAAATATACAGTGAAGTCTTCTACAGTCTTGCAGTGCTTAGGAGACAAGTCTCCATGGGCTGGGGTAGCACATGCAACTGTAATAAACATATAACTGATCTCACCTTTGAGAAATTTTATACCAGAGGTAAACTCATTAGATTGAAGTGATCAGCTCCTCACCTTCCCTGTCTAATAGAGAAATAGATGGGCCCTCATTGGGAGAAAATTACATCAAGTAGTTTGTACTGTTACCTTCACAATATTAAGAATACACTAAAAAGTTACAGGATGTGTAAAAAGTCATATAAAGGATGTGTCCAAAGAGACACTAGAAGCAGATCTATTATTAATAATACAGATATATGAGTTAATGAACAAGGATTTTATAGTTGATATAAAATAAATTAAAGGAAATAAAGAAGAGGTTAACAAAATGGATGAAAAGATAAGGTATAGCAACAGAAAGTTGGAATCTATTTTTAAAAATCAAATGGGTATTCTAAAGCTGAAAATACTCATCTGAACTTTAGATTTGAGTTTAATAGCAAAGTAAGCAAAGCAAAAAATAAGTAACTAGAACTAGCAAATTAAAGGACAATTCAGTGGAAAAGTGTACAAGCTAAAGCATGGAAAGAAAGAGGAATCAAAATGACAAAACAGCATAAGAGACATAGGGATCAAGTCATTTCATCTTATATACATGTAGTTAGAATTTCAGGGGGAGAAAATGAGCCGTATTGAAAAGATAATGACCAAATATTTTCCAGATTGGTGAAAGATAACAATCTGTAGGCTCAAGAAGCACAAGAAACTTAGTGAACTTCAACCAAGATTAATATAAAGAAACCACCCCTTGGTACAACATAGTGAAACTCATGGAAACCTATATAAAAGGAAAATCTTAAAATAACCAAAGGAAATAAACCATATTACCTTCAAAGAAGCAACAGTAAGATTGATGGCTGACTGCTCTACAGAAATTATTAAAATCAGAACACAGTAGAATGAATGACATTCTTAAATTTTAAGTGCAAAAAGGAAAAATACTGCCAACCTGAAACTCTCTACCCAGTAAAAATATTTTTTAAGTGAAGGCAAAATAAAAATGTTTTTGGACAAAACATGAGAGAGTTTATCACAAGTAAATCCCATAGTAACAATAATACTTAAGTTATTCAGTATGGAGAAATATGATCCCAAATGGAACCATAGAACCTCAGGAAAAAATAAAGAGCATAGAAAACATAAATATGTGAGTAAATGTAAAAGATTTCTGACTTTTTAAAGCAACAATATCAGTGTCTTGTGGGGCTTAAAACATGTAGAAATAAAATATATGAAAACACTAGAACAAAGGGTGGATAGATGTACATGGAATTAAACTGATATTTGTATCTTGTTCAGGAAGTGATAAAAGTCAACTGTGATAAGGAAGTATTTGTAATCTCTAGAACAATTGTTAAGAGTACAAAAATGTTTAAATGAAAAACTAACAGGAGATATAATAATAATTGATTAATCAAAAAGAAAGGAATTCAAAGAACAGATGGGATGGATAGAAAACCAATAATAGGAAAGTGTTCTTAAATATCAATAATTAATTAGCACGTAAATGGGCTTAGTTCTCCATTAAAAGCCAAAAATTTTTGGATTAGATTCAGAAAACTCTATATGGTATGTATTAGACACATATTGCATACAAGAATATGAAAAAAAATCGTACACTATGAACATTAACAGAGTCTAATATGTTAGTACCAGACAACAGACTTTAAGACGAGAAGAATTATGGAGAGACTTTAAGACAAGAAGACATGAAGGAGAATTTTATGATAATAAAAAGGTAAATAAAATAGGAAGACAGAACAGTTCTAAGTTTCTATGTTCCTAACAACAAAACTTCAAAATATAAACCTAAAATTGATAAGAAATAAAGGGGAAATAGACAAATCACCATCATAGTTGGATAATTTAATAACCTTCATTTAACCACTAACATAAGATTTTTTAAAAAATCAGTGAGGTTACAGAATATTCAAACAATACTATTTAGATAATTTGACCTGTTTCTGTTTATAGAGCATTACCCCCCAACAACTGCAGAATGCACATTCTTTTCAAGTAAACATGGAACTTTTACCAAAATAGAACATGTGCTAAACCAAAAAGCAAGTCTCAACAAATTTAAAAGGACTGAAATCATACAGTATATATTCCAGAGTGGAATTAAAATGGAAATAAAGAACAAAGATTTTTAAATCCGCCATTTGCATGAAAAATAAACAACACACTTTTAAATAACCCATGGGTCAGAGAAGTACGATCATAATTAGAAAGTATTTTTGAACTGAATATCAAAACTTGTGATACACATAAAATAGTGCTTAGAGAGAATTGTATAGTTTTAAAGGCACATGTTTAAAAGGTAAGGCTGAAAAATAGTGATCTAACTTTTCATCCCAAAAAGCTAGAAAAACAAGTGCAACTTAAATTCAAATAAACTACACTGAGGGAAATAGCAAAGAATATACAAAGAAAATTAGCAGAGTTGTTTCTTTGAAAAGATTAATGAAGTTGATAATCACTAAGAAAAAAAGAGAAAGCTCAAATAAATAATGTAGTTGTAAAAAGGAAACATTACTAGAGATCCAAGAATTACCTAAGGATAAGAAAATATTATGAACCATTTTATGTTAATACATTAGACAGCTTATATGCAATGCACAAATTCCTTGAAAAATACAACTTATCAAAATGACACAAAGAGAAGTAAAAATTCTGAATAGTGCTGTATGTTGCATCGAATCCAAAATTAGAAATCTCCCCACCTCTAATAGTGTTCTTCAACTATATTAGGTCTCAGTATTAAGCTTCTGCATGGTTTTAGGAAATTCAAAACTTCACTGTGGCTGACAAGTTCTACACTTAACCCAGTTTCTGTATTTCCATTTCACTTTCCTTCAGGTTAATTTTCATTTTTGTTGGAGTTTAAGGGGACCAATTAATTATACCACATATTCCTTCTTCCAACTTGTAAACCCATTGAGAAGTAAACATAATTCAAGATTAGGATAAAAAAATGTTAGTTTCATCTGTGAGGAAATTGGGTAAAAGAGTGCATAGATCTGCATCTTGTCTTCCTGCCTCTTCCAATTGGATTAACTTAATTTGCCCTTTTGAGTTTACCACGTGGATGAGAAGAAAATGTATGTGGATTTGGTTAAGTAAGTTCGAAGAGAGAGCAAGAGACTGGTGACATGTAGCCAATCTTTTGCCATGTGTCATCAGACAGGTAAGTCAGAGAAAGATTGTTTGGTGACAGAGCAAGATTGTTTGGTGAAGCTTTACTCTTACAATGCTCTCTTTTTCCAAGAATTTAGACCTACCCTGTTCAGATGGAACCCCGAGTTACACTGCTAGTGACTTATTTCTGGTTCTCATGTCATCTGGACGCCCTATTCTGTTTTGAACAAGTTTTTATAACTTTGGTCTTTCTCCGGAACTCTTCCCGCTCCTCCCCAGAAATTTAAACCTGGCTTTTGTAGACACTGCCATTTTTTTCACATCTGTCTCAAGAAAAAGTATTGAATTTTTCTACTTCTGGATTTTAAAGGAGGGTTGATGCGTTTCTGTGCTCTCCACAGTCAATTCAGTGATGGGTGCACCATCTTGATGCTTCAGTTCCTTCCCTTCTAACTCATGCTACCATCTCCCTATTTTAATTCTTGTTATTGGTTGACTTGTAGGATATTGCTTCAACTTCCTCAATTATGTGGGCATCAGACTTGAAACTGTCTTCTCCATCCCATACTTTGTGATTATAATTTATTTCTTCTAATTCATGTGTTTGAGTTTCTGGTACTTAAGAGTTCATTATTTTTAACTTGCTCTGTTCTATTAGCCAGAATCATTCCAAGATCTCAAATACAGAAAGCCCCCTCCCTTTTCTTTTCTCCTCTTTTCTGGCAATATTTTCCTCTCAAACTCTTAAATTGAGATATTCTTTTATTCGTACACTGTATCTCCACTCTCCTTCATTCCCTCCCTCTTCCTCCTATCTCACTAGATGGCTTTGTTGCCCGATCTAAATTCCCTCAACTTACTCTCTTACGTATGGTAATTTTTATTTATATCCATTACCCATCCTTTCCCTGCATTCCTAGTCATAGAGAAAGAACTGTTTCTCCTCTTTACTGTGGCTAACTCTCTAACAGTTCTTGTTTCCATCTTCTCTTGGATTTGCTCCAATTTTTATCACTTTCCCTCTTCTTTTTAGTAGCACTAAAAAAATGGTAACAACAGAAAATCTTGTTAAAGATTCAGCTTTACTTTTTCAAACTATGCCTGGCTTCTTAGAACAGTAAAATTTACCAGTTAATTCCACTTCTCCTTTTCCTTTAATCCTCTAGTTACTGGAAGTTTCTGTTCTCTTTTATTGCCCTCCTGAAATGTCTTTCTAACGTCTCCAGTGACTGTTAAGTTTTTCTTAGTCCTCCTGCCCTGGAAAGGAGGACTGGACACTCCCTCGCTCTCCTCTTCTTCCTTGACTTCATTGATGGACATCGATCTTTTATGAAAAGCCCCCTTCTCAAACAAGGAAACCTTTCAGGATGTAAGCCAACTGTCCTAGTGACTTACTACATCACGAGAGACCACAGAGTGGTGCCTCCTTTGAGTAAATGAATTTAGGGTTTTCATTGATTAGTGGTTAGGCTCTGAAGTTCTAGGATGATATGTCGTAAGCGAGCCAAGTCTTTACACATTGGTTGATTTCTGAAGGTCTATGTGCGTAACACATGGTTTTGATCAAAAACAAAGGTTTATTGAGGCCCGGGACACTGCATTTGTAACTATATAACTGAATGGTGGTAATTGTTCCTGTTCTTAGTCTTGCATAACTGGTGGTGTGATTATCCTGGTTCTCACTTTCAGTATGTCTTCAGTGAATTTTTCTTTTCTTGGTATCATTAATCTACAATTACATGAAGAATATTATGTTTACTAGGCTCCCCCCTTCACCAAGTCCCCCCAACATACCCCTTCACAGTCACTGTCCATCAGTGGAGTAAGATGCTGTAAAATCGCTACTTGTCTTCGTGTGTTGTAGAGCCAGCGCCATACCCCCTCCACATTATACATGCTAATTGTAATGCCCCCTTTCTTTTTCCTGCCCTTATCCCTCCCAGTCCCTTTCCCTTTGGTAACTATCAGTCCATTCGTGGGTTCTGTGCTTCTGCTGCTGTTTTGTTCCTTCAGTTTTCTTTTGTTCTTATACTCCACATATGAGTGAGATCATTTGGTACTTGTCTTTCTCCGCCTGGCTTATTTCACTGAGGATAATACCGTCTAGCTCCATCTATGTTGTTGTGAATGGTAGAATTTGTTTTTTTTCTTAGGGCTGTGTAATATTCCATTGTGTATATGTACCACATCTTCTTTATCCAATCATCTACTGATGGACATTTAGGCCACTTCCATATCTTGGCTATTGTAAATGCTGTAGCGATAAACATAGGGGTGCATCTGTCTTTTTCAAACTGGAGTGCTGCATTCTTAGGGTAAATTCCTAGAAATGGAATTCCTGGGTCAAATGGTATTTCTATTTTGAGCATTTTGAGGAACCTCCATACTGCTTTCCATAATGATTGAACTAATTTACATTCCCACCAGCAGTGTAGGAGGGTTCCCCTTTCTCCACAACCTCACCAACATTTGTTGTTGTTTGTCTTTTGGATGTTAGCCATCCTTACTGGTGTGAGATGATATCTCATTGTGGTTTTAATTTGCATTTCTCTGATGACAAGCGATGTGGAGCATCTTGTGTCTGTTGGCCATCTGAATTTCTTCTTTAGAGAACTGTCTATTCAGCTTCTTTGCCCATTTTTTATTTGGATTATTTATTTTTTGTTTGTTGAGATGTGTGAGTTCTTTATATATTTTGGATGTCAACCCTTTATTGGATCTGTCATTTATGAATATATTCTCCCATACTGTAGGATACCTTTTTGTTCTACTGATGGTGTCCTTTGCTGTACAGAAGCATTTCAGCTTGATATAGTCCCAGTTGTTCATTTTTGCTTTTGTTTCCCTTGCCCAGGGAGATATGTTCATGAAGAAGTCACTCATGTTTATGTCCAAGAGATTTTTGTCTATGTTTTTCTCTAAGAGTTTTATGATTTCATGACTTACATTCATGTCTTTGATCCATTTTGAATTTACTTTTGTGTATGGGGTTAGACAGTGATCCAGTTTTATTCTCTTACATGTAGCTGTCCAGTTTTGCCAGCACCATCTGTTGAAGAGACTGTCATTTTCCCATTGTATGTCCATGGCCCCTTTATCGAATATTAGTTGACCATATGTGTTTGGGTTCATATTTGGAGTCTCTATTCTGTTCCATTGGTCTGTGGCTCTGTTCTTGTGCCAGTACCAAATTGTCTTGATTACTGTGGCTTTGTAGTAGAGCTTGAAGTTGAGGAGTGAGATCCCCCCCACGTTATTCTTCCTTCTCAGGATTGCTTTAGCTATTCGGGGTCTTTGGTGTTTCCATATGAATTTTTGAACTATTTGTTCCAATTCATTGAAGAAAGCTGTTGGTAATTTGATAGGGATTGCATCGAATCTGTATATTGCTTTGGGCAGGATGGCCATTTTGACGATATTAATTCTTCCTAGCCAAGAGTATGGGATGACTTTCCATTTGTTAGTGTCCTCTTTAATTTCTCTTAAGAGTGTCTTGTAGTTTTCAAGATATAGGTCTTTCACTTCCTTGGTTAGGTTTATTCCTAGGTATTTTATTCTTTTTGCTGCAATTGTGAATGGAATTATTTTCCTGATTTCTCTTTCTATTAGTTCATTGTTAGTGTATAGGAAAGCCACAGATATCTGTGTGTTAATTTTGTATCCTGCAACTTTGCTGAATTCCGATATTAGCTCTAGTAGTTTCAGTGTGGAGTCTTTAGGGTTTTTTATGTACAATATCATGTCATCTGCAAATAGTGACAGTTTGACTTCTTCTTTACCAATCTGTATTCCTTGTATTTCTTTGTTTTGTCTAAGTGCCATGGCTAGGACCTCCCCTACTACATTAAATAACAGTGGGGAGAGTGGGCATCCCTGTCTTGTTCCTGATCTCAGAGGAAAAGCTTTCAGCCTTTTGCTATTCAGTATGATGTTAGCTGTGGGTTTATCATATATGGCCTTTATTATGTTGAGGTACTTGCCCTCTATGCCCATTTTGTTGAGAGTTTTTATCATGAATGGATGTTGAATTTTGTTGAATGCTTTTTCAGCATCTATGGAGATGATCATGTGGGTTTTGTCCTTCTTTTTATTGATGTGGTGTATGATGTTGATGGTTTTTCGAATGTTGTACCATCCTTGCATCCCTGTGATGAATCCCACTTGGTCATGGTGTATGATCCTTTTGATGTATTTTTGAATTCGGTTTGCTATTATTTTGTTGAGTATTTTTGCATCTACGTTCATCAGGGATATTGGTCTGTAGTTTTCTTTTTTGGTAGGGTCTTTGCCTGGTTTTGGTATTAGGGTGATGTTGGCTTCATAGAATGAGTTTGGGAGTATTCCCTCCTCTTCTATTTTTGGAAAACTTTAAGAAGAATGAATATTATGTCTTGTGTGTATGTCTGATAAAATTCTGAGGTATTTACCTCAGGGCTGGGGGTTTTGTTCTTGGGTAGTTTTTTGATTACTGCTTCAATTTCATTGCTGGTAATTGGTCTGTTTAGATTTTCTGTTTCTTTCTGGTTAAGTCTTGGAAGGTTGTATTTTTCTAGGAAGTTGTCCATTTCTCCTAGGTTTCCCAGCTTGTTAGCATATAGGTTTTCATAGTACTCTCTAATAATTCTTTGTATTTCTGTGGGGTCTGTCGTGATTTTGCCTTTCTCGTTTCTAATTCTGTTGATGTGTGTTGACTCTCTTTTTCTCTTAATAAGTCTGGCTAGAGGCTTATCTATTTTATTTTCTCGAAGAACCAGCTCTTGGTTTCATTGATTTTTTCTATTGTTTTATTCTTCTCAATTTTATTTATTTCTACTCTGATCTTTATTATGTCCCTCCTTCTGCTGACCTTAGGCTTCATTTGTTCTTCTTTTTCCAATTTCCATAGTTGTCACATTAGACTATTCATTTGGGATTGTTCTTTCTTCTTTAAGTATGCCTGGATTGCTATATACTTTCCTCTTAAGACTGCTTTCACTGCGTCCCATAGAAGTTGGGGCTTTCTGTTGTTGTTGTCATTTGTTTCCATATATTACTGGATCTCCATTTTAATTTGGTCATTGATCCATTGATTATTTAGGAGCATGTTGTTAAGCCTCCATGTGTTTGTGAGCCTTTTTGCTTTCTTTGTAAAATTTATTTCTAGTTTTATGCCTTTGTGGTCTGAAAAGTTGGTTGGTAGGATTTCAGTCTTTTGGAATTTACTGAGGCTCTTTTTGTGGCCTAGTATGTGGTCTATTCTGGAGAACATTCCATGTGCACTTGAGAAGAATATGTATCCTGTTGCTTTTGGATGTAGAGTTCTGTAGATTTAGGCCCATCTATTCTAGTGTGTTGTTCAGTGCCTCTGTGTCCTTACTTATTTTCTGTCTGGTGGATCTGTCCTTTGGAGTGAGTGGTGTGTTAAAGTCTCTCAAAATGAATGCATTGCATTCTATTTCCTCCTTTAATTCTTAGTATTTGTTTCACATATAGTGGTGCTCCTGTATTGGGTGCATATATGTTTATACTTGTTATATCCTCTTGTTGGACTGAGCCCTTTATCATTATGTAATGTCCTTCTTTATCTTTTGTTACATTCTTTATTTTGAAGTCTGTTTTGTCTGATACTAGTATTGCAACACCTGCTTTTTTCTCTCTGTTGTTTGCATGAAATATCTTTTTCCATCCCTTGACTTTAAGTCTGTGCATGTCTCTGGGTTTGAGGTGAGTCTCTTGTCAGCAGCATATGGATGGATCTTGCTTTTTTATCCATTCTATTACTCTGTGTCTTTTGATTGGTGCATTCCGCCCATTTACATTTAGGGTGATTATTGAAAGATAATGTACTTATTGTCATTGCAGGCTTTAGATTCATGGTTACCAAAGGTTCAAGGTTAGCTTGTTTACTACCTTACTGTCTAACTTAACTCGCTTATTGAGCTATTATAAACACAGTCTGGTGATTATTTCTCTCCCTTCTTATTCGTCTTTCTCCATTCTTCCTATGTTGGGTGTTCTGTTCTGTGCTCTTTTTAGGAGTGCTCCCATCTAGAGCAGTCCCTCTAAGATACCCTGTAGAGGTGGTTTGTGGGAGGCAAATTCCCTCAACTTTTGCTTGTCTGGGAATTGTTTAATCCCTCCTTCATATTTAAATGATAATCATGCTGGATACAGTATCCTTGCTTCAAGGCCCTTCTGTTTCATTGCATTAAATATATCATGCCATTCTCTTCTGGCCTGTAAGGTTTCTGTTGAGAAGTCTGATGATAGCCTGATGGGTTTTCCTTTGTAGGTGATGTTTTTTCTCTCTTTGGCTGCCTTTAATACTCTGTCCTTGTCCTTGATCTTTGCCATTTTAATTATTATGTGTCTTGGTGTTGTCCTCTTTGGGTCCCTTCTGTCTGCTTCCGTAGTCTGAGCAACTATTTCCTCACCCAATTTGGGGAAGTTTTCAGCAATTATTTCTTCAAAGACACTTTCTATCTCTTTTTCTCTCTCTTCTTCTTCTGGTACCCCTATAATGCGGATATTGTTCCTTTTGGATTGATCCCACAGTTCTCTTAATATTGTTTCATTCCTGGAGATCCTTTTCTGTCTCTGTGCATCAGCTTCTATACATTCCTGTTCTCTGGTTTTTATTCCATCAATGGCCTCTTGCATCTTATCCATTCTGCTTATAAATCCTTCCAGAGATTGTTTCATTTCTGTAATCTCCCTCCGGACATCATCCCTTAGCTCTTGTATATTTTTCTGCAGCTCTGTCAACATGTTTATGATTTTTATTTTGAATTCTTTTTCTGGGAGACTGGTTAGGTCTGTCTCTGCAGATCCTCTCACAGGGGTTGTCTGAACTATTTTTTAGTGGACTAAATTTTCCTGCCTTTTCATAGTGATAGCAGTGGCTGTAGGCAGGTTGCGGATGTGTCAGCTGGGAGAAGAAAGTCCTTTCCTGCTTGCTGGATGCCTTGCCCTTCTCCACTGCCTGTTTCGGTTACCCGCACTCCTGGATCAGCCACCGGGTTAATCCCCTAAGCTGCTGTGGGTGCGGTCTCCGTCAGAGCAGCCCAGAGCCCTGCAGGGAGTGACAGGCATGCCAGGTGCACTCCTCCATGATAGTGGCGCCCCTGCTGGGCAGCTATGTGCCAGGAGTGGCCTTTAGGTCTGGTCTGGGTGGCTGTGCTTCGGGCTGGGATTCCGGTTTGCTGCTGGGAGCAGGATTGCTCCCTCTTTCACTGCTGCAGGTGCCTGCGGGCCTCTCCCATGCCCCTCTGGCACCACTGGTGCTTGCATGGGCGGGCCACTCCCGGGCCACTCGGTTGCCACTGGTGTGGGCTAATGTGGACCTCTCCCAGGCTCCTCTGGCACCACTGCCACCAGCGCACGCAGGCCCCTCCCAGGCTGCTCAGTGGACACCGTGGTGGGCTCGCACAAGCCTCTCCCGGTCTCCTCTGGCACCACTGGTGCACGCGGGCCGTTCCCAGTCACCTTTAGCACCACCCCCCCCAGTGCACGCTGTCACTCTCCCACTACTGGGCAGGTGTGTGGGGGTCCCTGCCAGTTGGGGGAATGACTGGCAGGCTGCTTAGTGCCATGAGAGGCCCCAGAGCTGCACTGCCGCCCAGGGGGTTAGGGCGCCTAAAGTTCCCCGGGATTCCCAGCTGCTGGCTAAGTGTGCCGGGACAACTTCGTCCAGCTGTGGGGTCCCTGTCTCTTTAAGACTTGCAAAAAGCACTTGCTTTTCTTTTGTCTCAGGGGCACTGGTTGTGGGGACCTGCTCACAGGTTTTGCTTTTCTGTTTCTCTTATATCCAGCACCCCGTGCACCTTGTGTCTGTGCTCCGGGTGTGGATTTCTAGAGCTGGTTGTTTAGCAGTCCTGGGCTTTTACTCCCTCCCCATTCTGACTCCTTTCTTCCCGCCAGGTTCTGGAGTTGGGGGGTGTTCGGGTCCCACCTGGCCATGGCTTGTATCTTACCCCCTTCGTGTGATGTTGAGTACTCACAGATGTAGATGTATCCTGGCTGTTGTACTGTATCCACTGGTGTCTCTTTTAGGAATAGTCGTGTTTATTGTTTTTTCATAAATATATGTTTTTGGGAGGAGATTTCCACTGAAATACTCACACCACCATCTCCCGTGATCCTCTTTTCAGTGAATTTTTAACTTTTTACTTGTATTGCAGTTGTCCTTGTTTCTTCTTGACTATTGCAGTAACAAAACAGGCCTGACTGCCTTTGGAATTTTCTCATAGTAATTTGTACTGCAAAATCAGAGCCATCTTTCTAAAATTCAAATTCGAGTGTGTTTTCTACTGAAAACCTTTGACGGCTCCTTAAACGTGTAAAATAAAACTATATATTGAATGTATATTCAACCCCTTTATAATATGATCTCAACCACAGATTCCAGTCCTTATCTATCTCTTGGTCAGTTTCCCACTGCCTCCCCCTCTTCTGTATCCCTCCCTCTCTTCTGCTCTTCCTCCCACTCAACCCCCATTCCTGCTTTTCTCTTCCTTCCCCCGAAACTATACTTTTATTATAGAAGTGTTTTGACTATTTCTGAACTCACACTGTACATTGTAGCCTCTGTGCCTAATATAATTTTTGTTTATTCCTGGAATGTTCTTTGTTTCCAAACCTTTCCTTTATTTAATTGTTCCAAGTCCTATCTCTTTTAAATCTCTATTTAAATTTCACCTTTATGGAGTATGTTACTTTGCTATGCAGCCAGTCAGACTGCATAACAAAATACCACAGACTGGCTGACTTAAGCAACTGAAACATGCTTTCCATGATATAGTACTGAATAGGGCTCAATTGTTGGCTAAGTTTTAATAATTCAGTGTAAGTCAGGCTTAAATATCTAATAATGTATTTTCCAGGATTTTTAGGAGGTTGACATAAAATTATATGAAGGGAATGTGTTATATCTCCTATATAGAAGTCTTTGAACTTAGTTTGAGGTTTTTATCATAGGTTCTTAAGTTATGCATTGTATAAGTAATGTAAATTTTGTAGGATTCCATGCAACTCTTTTATGGCCTGTGAGGTATAATCATTTAATTGGCTTCTATAAGCTGCCTGTCAATTCTTTCAATTTCATTACTTTCTTGACTTTTGTTTTCAGGTAAAGACAAATGCCATGTCTCATCCAATACTGAAAAAGTGAAGTTTAAAAGACATTTGCTAAGTCAAATCACGTAAGTGCTTGAATCCATCTTAGTAACCAGTTTAAGACTGATTTAAAATGTAAATAATTAAGTCTACTACTCCCATGGTGCTCCCTCAAATCTCAAATTTCTCAGACTATCTCATAGTCACCTTGTATATTGAATTACTGGTGTAGGAAAATAGTGGAAAGATGATTTGTTATTAAATTTCATGTGCTTATTAGAATTACAGTGTTTAAACTTGTCATATTATTCTTAAAAGGAGACACACCTCAAAATCATCCTTTATTTTGTGTGTTTTTAAAATAGTTTTTCCATTGTAGCTAATATTTTGTCTGTCAGTTTTTAAAGTCTTTATATGTCTTTTCTAAATGAGTAAATGTTCTTGGTCATTAAAGGGAGATATTTAGTAATTAACTATCACTTTAAACTTAAATGTTTAACCATTCAAAAACCTAGCTTTAAAAGGTCATCTTAACCATCCTCAACTGTTATAATTATTATATTAGGAGTAATGGTCTTCTGTTCTCCTCTCTTCCTTTATCCTATATTCTGCTGCTGTGTAGATCTGCATATAGAACCACTCTAGTTTTAATACTCTGTAATTTAAAAACCCTTTAATGGTTCTGCACTCACCATTGGACAGAATCCGTGCTCCTTTCCCTGGCATACAATGCCCCCTACTAAGCTCCTAGAAATATGCCCCACTGAGCCTACTGGACTCTCTCCTATTCTTGAATTCTCATTATTCTTCATAGCTTGTGTCTTGACTTGTACTGTTTTTTCTTGACCTTTTTTTTTTTTATAACATCCCTGCTCCTCTCTTAATCTTTCCTCAGTCTGCTGAAATCTTGGGCAAGCTGTCAAGGCTCAGTCCAGGTGTAAGCTTCTCCATGAAGCTTTCCCTGATAGCTCAAGCTAAATTCACTAGTTCACTCTCTCTCAGCTAACTTCATCTAATATTTTGTTTTTATCACTACTGTAGCACATTACCATGCAACTTTTTTACTTATGCTTTTATCACTACTGTAGCACATTACCATGCAACCTTTTTATTTATGCTTATGCTTGTCTCCAATCCTAGGTTGGAAGGACTATAAAACCAAATCTCTTGTCTGACATACTTTTGTCTCTCATGGCATTCATCATAGCCTTTAATTGTGTTCAGTAAATACTTGTTCAATAAAGTAAGAATGTGCCTGGCTTTTTTTCCCATCATCTCCTCCACCTTTCACCCTTACAGACACGTATGGTCTGTACTCACGGCAACTATTTATTCCTGTTATGCATTCCTGGCAGACCTCCACTCTGCCATCTTATCCTAGGGAAACACTGACCATAGTGTAATTAACAAGATACGGTCAGTTCCCAACCAAAGAAATAAACTGTATTCCAGAAGTCCATGTCTAATTCTGTTGTTTGGAATGAAGAAAGCATTTTCCACAAAAACAATGTTATAAATAGCGGTTAGGTTCTCAGCCAACCCTCCCAAGCCTGTTTAACTTGTAAGTACCCCTGCTGCTTTAACTATAGGCAGCCACCATACACAGTACTGTTCTGTTGATAAATTCTGGCTCTGGATCTAGAAGCCCATCTCCTGCACTGTGGAAGCCCGGGAGCATGAGCAGTAGGAGGGCCTGGCTGGGGCTCTGGCACTAGCTTAGCACCTTGGACACTGTCATGACAGTAGCTTTTTCATTGTCAGTGATTGTGCAAGAGACATTTCCCTATAGGTTACTGATAATCGTGTCTTCTCAATTGAGGGCAAGGGGACACTTGCTCTTCTGATCTTTCCCACAGTAGACTAGATTGGTAAACAGGGCTTCACCACTGTCATACCGCATGCGTGGGTCATTTTTAAGTCAGGTATTGATAGATTAAGAACAGTTTTACTATTTCCCCCTTCTGCTGTTCTGCAGACTTACAAGAATTGAATTCATAAACATGGAAAACACTTCTAAGTATAGGAAAAACACATTTATAGTTATTAACCCTCTATTTGATATCACATCAGTTTTTGTGGACAAGTGATTCACTTCTACATGGGTGGAGTGGTTCTTCCCAGGAAAAACACATTGGTGTGCACATAAACAACTCTGGAGATTGACCGTCTATGTTATGAGGCTGTAAGAAAAACACTTCATAAATTTTAGAGACTAATTTGTTCAGTCATCATAAGCTTTGAGCACATGAGTGAATGTCTACTTTATCCTTAATATTGTTGTAGATGTGAGGGGCTGGGTGATGAGAATCGAATGTATGAGCAGTTTGTTTTCTCTCCAGGAGCCTGAAATACAGGGAGTAGAGTATAAAAGAAACAAAGAGCAAACAATGTTATTAATTGTCATAAAGTTACCTTCATGAAGGTAACAAATGCTTCTAAGATTATCAGAGTGGCAGCATCATTATGATTCAAACTAGTTGTAAAGACAGTAGTGGGATTTCAGTTAGTCTTAAAGGAATGGTGAAGATTTAGATAAAGAGCTAGGAGAGGAAATGATATCCCAAGTTGGATTAACAGCATGAATAAAGAACCAGAGATACAAACAAACAAAATAGCATTACTGGCTGGAGCAGAAGGTTTAGTTCATTTTGGGTGAAATAATAGATGGGAAAATATGGTAGCAATTCACTCTGGCAGTGAATAAGAATCATCCATAGATAGTTTTAAAAATACAAGTCCCTGGATCATACCCCAAAACTAGAAAATAGAATTTCTAGGGCATTAAATATAAGCCTGTTTATCTTTCAGAGCTCCCCTAGTGGTTGAGAACCACTGAATTAGAAAGATGGTCCAAATTTAGGAGAGCCATGAATGCCTTGCTGAGGAGTTGGACGTCTGTCCGTAAGCAGTGGGAAGCCCTCAGAGGTTTCTGAGATGGGGGACATGATTGAATTGATGTTTGCCAAGATAAATGATTTGTTAACTGCAGGTGAATGGAAGAGAAATAAAAAACAGCTTGAATTAGAGCAGTGGTGGTGGGAAAAAAGAGAAGGTCACATTTTTAAGTGTAAAAGATGTGTGGGAGTTGATGATGTCAGCCTTGACCTCGGCATGATTTGTTTTATAAACTGATTATACAACTTCACTCTCATTAATCTGATCTCTTTTCACTTACAACTTGGCAACTTAAACAGTAATTTCAGCTAGTTTGCATTTAATGGAAGGAGACCATTGTCTACTCATGTACTCGTCTAACTCATAATAGTAAGTGAAGTCATGTGTATGAGGAATATGACCTTTAACATAATCATTATAAAGAATTTAATAACCACCCACATGTGCAATAACACAATTCCAGTTCTGCAGGACTCTGCTAAGAGCCAGAGCCACATATATAAGATAGTTATTGGCCCATAATTCTCTAGCATTAAGTTGAAATTTAAGAAATATTTTAAATCATGTTATGCATTTTAACATATTTAGCATGAACTTTGATAATTGCTTAATTTTCTTGGTGGCAGATCTCTGTGGGCTTCCTGACAACAGACGCTGTGCCTACTCTGAGCTTAATGCTTCTCTCCTGCCCGCATTCACACTGAGTGAGCCCCTTGCCTCCTATTGAGGTCCGTCTCCTGCTAGTGTAGGTCCATGAGAGCTCCTACCCCATCCTGACCCAGGTGAACTATCAGAGAGAAGATTTGGAGGAGTCCGAAGTTAAGTTCTCTTGTAGCAGTGACAAGCTGAATGATCCTGGGGACTCTCCTATCTGGTATGGGATGGGACAGCAGTTAGGGTGCCCATGTTCAAGAGTCTCATGCCATGTCATTAGATGGAAAGATTGCATATCTTTGATGTGTTTCAAGTGTTTTATGTTGGAAACAATGAGCCGTATTTATTAGATGGCAGAGGATAAGCTCAAGGCATGCCATTTTGATGTGACTTATCCCCTTTAAAAAAGACTCAACATCATAGATTTTTTTTAATGACTCCCTCAGCTATTCTGAGGCAGTATGTACATGACAACAGTTTTTGCTATGGTCTTCTTTCCTTATGACAGCAAATTTATTGTTGTATTATCAATATCTCCACAGCCTTTGAGTTACCTTTCTATGGTGACTTAGATTTTCACTAATAGTCCAAATGTGGAAACAGAATGGGTGGTCTGCTCAGATTTGAGGGATCCTGTAGGAAAAGGGAACTAACATTTGAGTGCCCACTCCTTGCCGTGTTTTTTACATGTATTTTATAATCTTAATTCATTTTACAAATGAGGAATGTGGGATTTAGAGAAGTTTACAAAATTTATCTGACATGAGAAATCAAATCGGCAGTAGATGTTGGTGTTGATTGCAGGTCTGGCTATCTGCCTTGTCTAAACAGCCTCATCTTACAAGTCTGCATGGCTTCTGTTTTTTGGGAAAGATTGGTGAACTCAGGACAAGGGGGTTTAAGTACAAACTTTCCTCTGCTGCTAACAACCCTGAACAAGTTATTTAACACTTAGCTTCAGTTTTCTCTTCTGTCACATGGGGACTAAAATGTGCTTTAGGGTGGTTGTGAGAATAAGCTAGTGAATCTCAGTATGATTTTACAGGTATAAAAACCAATGGATGATTGAGAGATTTGTAATTCAAGCAAAAAACAAACTAAAAAAATTTTCAAAATATTAAATGAGGTGATTTGGGCAGATTTTGTGGTATTTCACTTTTTAACATTGCTTTACAAAGTTTCCGAAATAACATTTATCAACTTTGCAGATCCTAAACAGTATAGTGTGCCAGACAGCATCACCGAATTTAATATCTCAATGTAGCAGAGAGTTCTGGCAACATATCAAGTCCCTCCTTCCACTTATCAAAGGTAATCATTAGTTTCTCTACCACATGAAATAGGTCTGAACTCTGGTAGATTATTGAAGAAGTATTCTTAACCAGTAAGGACTCGGAAGAGTTCGAAGGGCAGGCACTAAACAGCAGTAGACTTATTCACCAGAGTGGAGGTGCATTCTCAGAACAATTCTTTATATTTTTGAAGTTATTTTAACAAACCCAAGTAATAAAGCCACATTTTGTAAAACTGCTTTTCAAAAATATTTCCAGGTTTTTGGGCAACTTCTGTAGGTTACAGGACAGTGAATACTGAAAGAAACCTTGAGCCATTGCAATCCACTTGCTCTTCTTTCAAGTACATGTATGAGAGAAAAGAAAGAATTGTAGGGAGCTTACTAAGTTATAAGGATGAATGAAATGGCAGGCAGCAACCCTGAGAATTAACCAGGCCATGTTTTAGGCTCTCCCAAAACATTTACCCAGTTCAGTTCTCCCGTACAGCAAAGTGACACAGACACATGTCTTAGTAAGTCTAGCTCACAGAGTAGAGGAGTAGTATTAGACTTCAATATGGATCCAGAAGAATGCATCTGTTCATTCTTATATTAGTAAGTGTGTTGGACTCTTCTGCACCTGCCACACTCAGTACATCCCAAGGAGGGGCCCCTAGTCCTAAGGTGCTGACTGCCACATGGCTCCTAGGGCCAGAACTGTGTCTACCTCCTAAATCTGGTGAATGGATGACTCCAGATAGAGCCTGGTCATGTGACATGGAAGGGAAATAGACATCAAAGTGAAGGACACTCACAAAACAGAGACAGTAGCCAGATTGGTCCATACGTGTGTCATGTTTGGCTTGTACAATCTTTGCTTTAAACATGAATTAGTTATTAACTAATGTTATTTTACCTAGTAGCTAATTTAATTTGCCATTGACTAATTTAATGTGCAAATCAGATTTCTGGGTTCTCTTGAAAACAGAAACTGGCCGATCAAGAGTAAGATGTGGTAACTGTCATCCTACCTTTTTACGTGGCATTTGTTAGCCCCAGCTGAGTAGTAGCTGTCTCTGCCGGATGGGGGATGTGCTTTGCTGTTCTCATAGCACCACCCTTGGCTATTGGTGTCCTTTAAATAGAATTAAAAGTAAAGTTAAATGTTACTCATACTGCCATTTGTGTGAAAATTTGAAAAAACAGCTTGAGTCAGTCTAAGGAAAGTATAAGTGAAAGACAGTGTTTTAGTTTCGTAGGGTTACCATAACAAAGTACCAGAAACTGAGTGGCTTTAAACAACAGAAATTTATTCTCTCACTATTCTGGAGGCTAGACACCTGAAACTGAGGTGTTGGCAGGGCCATGCTCCTTCAGAGGCCTCTAGGGGAGGATCTTTCCTGCCTTTTCTAGCTTCTGGTAGCCCCAAGAGTTCCTTGGCTTGTGGTAGTATAACTCCAGTCTCTGTCTCTGTCTTCTCATGGCTGTCCTCCCTCTATGTCCAAATTTTCTTCTTTTAAGGACAGCAGTCAAATTGTATTAGGGACCACCCTAATCTGGTACAGCCTCACTTTAACCCAATTACATCTACAAAGACCCTGTTTCCAAATAAAGTCACATGCGTAGGTACCCAAGGTTAGGACTTCAACATAACATTTTGGAGGATGTAATTCAATCTGTAACAGATGGTATGTTTTTTTGTGGAGTGCAGAGTAATACTTTAAGACAGAGTACCTGGATTCATATTTACTATTTGTTTGCTGTGTGATCTTGGACAAGCTGCTTACCCATCTCAGTGCCTCCATATCCTCATTTGTAAAATGAGGATAATGGTAACTCCCTCACTGGGGGGAAGTGAGGACACAGTTAGTTAATACATGTAAAGAACTTAGAGCAGTGCTTAATGCTCTAATGGCACATACTTGGTGCTCAATAAACTGAGCTATTACTGTCATTAGTATCCTTAGCTCTTACTCATACACAATTTCTAGGCATACATGAAGTGTCAGTGCCAAAATCTATTAAGATAGCACATGAAACAAACCATGGACAAACTAGAAACAATAGAAAGAGATAATGCATTAAAAAACAAATAAACAAACAAACTTGAACCAATAAAAAAAAAGATTGGAAGACCTTGGGATTTTAATAAGATTTACTTTTTAAGGCAAATAAAATAATTATAATTTGTTTAAAAAGTTAAGCCTCATCACTTTTTTTAGATGGCCTGTCTGGCCCCTGTATGCACCCAGGCAAGAACTTCAAACCCAGAAGCTTAGACATTGACTCGTAGGTTGGCAAGCACAATGGCCTATAAATGATGATGGGAAGTCACTCCAGGGAGAGCATCCAAGGAACACATGACTTGTGAGCATTCCTGCCTATCTCCTTGGAAGCATATTACCATCTATCACCTTTTAAATGGCTGGGTTGAAATTACCCTGGTTTCCAGTCTCTGGGTTAGAGATTGAGGCCTAATAATTCTTTGAATTTAAATCATGCTTTTCCTCCTAAGGGAACTAATATTTTGATATATATCATTTAATTTTTCCAGATAGCCTATATGTAAGATAGCCATATAGCTTGACTTTTATTAAAAATTGAGAGCTCTGATAAACAAGTCTTAAAGCAATAAAAAGACTGTTTGACATACCTGGAAGAAAATTTTTGTATAGGTTAGTGGCTTTTGGTTTGTAGTACTACAGAATGTATATGCCTCATTCTCCAACTGCTACTTGGACAACACAGGAATATTCAAATGAAATCAAAGTATCATATCTAAATGGTGAAAGGGACATGCATATATGTTATTTTTGATTTGTGATTTTATTTTAATAAAAGAAGGCTATTGAATTTTGGCACAGAAGTGGTGGTTTGAGTATTAGTAATTTGGAACATTTTGATTAAATGATGAATTCATCAGGACTCCTTCATTTGCAAGTGAAAGAAAGCCAGCTCAAGCCAACTTATGAAAATAAAAGGAATTTAATTGTTTAGGTATCTGTGGTTTCTAGAGGTGCATCTGGCTTCAGCCATGGTTGCATCTAGAACTCATATGATCTCATCTAAACATTTTTCAACTCTTCTAGTTTCTTTATTCATCATTCCTCAGACAGGTATATGATCAGTAAGATAACCATCAGCAGCTTGAGACTGTCATCTTCCTAGTACGCCTAACAATCAGATCCTGAAAGAGAGTTTGTTGGGCCAAACACCTGACTATCTGCCTCAGAGAAGGAACAGATTGACTGTTTGACTGCACATGTGATGAATAATCACTGTGGCTCCAGTAACAAAGTACTCTGGTGGGCCAGTGTAGGGCATATTTTCCCAGTGTTATGATAGAGAGGCATGGCCCAGCAACTGAAAGCCCCACTAGGGTCTCATGCAGTGAGGGAGGCTTTATCCAAAGGAATTAGAAAGCAGGAGATGGGAATGTGTGCTCAGCAGACCAAAACTAGAGTGATCTGAAAACATCACAAATGGTATGTGAAATAATTTAGAGTTTGTAACTTCTGATTTTAAGATGGCAAATAACTTTCTGCCTTCTCCTATTTTAAAAAATTCATTCAAAACAAGAAAATAAAACAGAAATTCTAGTACTTTCTTTGACAAAGTAGGTGACCTCAGTAACTGTAATCCATAAATATGAATACAAAAGGTATATGATACTATCTATGCCTTAGTAGAGTTGAGGAAGGTGAAAACCCAAGCACCTACAGAGGATCATAACAATAACAGGACTCAATTTTGCCATGTGGAACCTTAGAAGTCTCTGTGATTAATGGTATCATGTTAGGCTGAAGGAGGAGGAAAGGCCTGGGGCTAGAAACAGAATATTAGCTGAAAGTCTGTAAAAGGATCAGTTGGACACTCCGGTCCTTTTCTCACCCCGGCCAGATTACTACCTTCCCCACACTCCAGAAGATGGGAGGTTGAACTGGAGAGGCTGAAACTGCAGAGAATCTAGGCTCAGGAATACAGGAACAGTGGAGGGTAGCATTAAGTGAAAGTCTGTCCTGCTCTTTGAGCACCAGGAGCCAAACTTTTAAATACCAAATAGGGTATTAGAGGATTCTCTAAAGAAATGGAGTGGTCACAGAGAAAGACCCTCTAGCAGTTCCTGCATAGAGAAGCCAGCTTGCTGTTCAGTTACTCTTCAGTGAAGCTTACCCTCAACAAGCTCAACCCTGCAGACAGAGCAGCCAACTTGCTTTACTTGTAATTGACACTTAAATAGGAATAGTCAGCCAAGGATCACTAGGTATTTGAGAATGCCTCCACTGTGAAAGCAGAAATAAAGTATACAAAGAACTGATGAGACAACTATTGAGACAGCAGTAGGGAACTTAAGAAATGAACTGTAATTATTTTTGAAAATGAGAGGTTTTTGCTTAGAAAATAGTATTTTTTAAAAAAGAATTGAAAGGAAAATTAAAGAAGAAGAAGTAACTTGTAAAAATTAGAAATATGGATATGGCCTTAAGTTCATTAGAGGGATTGCAAGATAAATTTGAGGAAGAAATAATTAGAGATACAATCCAGAAGATCCAGTAGCTCACTCTTACAAGAGAAAATGGGAGAGAATTATCAAAGAAGTAATACAAGACATTTTCTTAGAATAGAAGGAAGGCATAAACCTTAAATTTTCCAATCAAGAAAAGCAATTGTCACATACAGAGTGTTTTGAGCAAGAACAAACATGAGACTTCTCAACATCAATATGGATGTGGAACATACAAGTTTTTAAAGTATATTTTTAAGGGATAATTTTGATCATAAAAGAAGCATTTCTTCCTTTACCTGAGAGTTACTGTCAAATATCTCTAAATGTTTTCCTTTGCATGTTTAAAATATTTCACTTACAAATTTTCCATTATTTAAACTTTTCAACTTATGTATAATCTGAGGTACACTTGTAAATTTGTGTTTCAGAGACTTGGGGTATTTTCATGGTGCTTATTCAAGTTCCTCATTTTTTGTATTCACTAATTCACTCAACAAATAGTGATCTTTTATCAAGGTACCGTGGAGTTGGTATTTCTTATTTTACGTGGTAGTCCAACATCTTTCCATAGTTCTGTAGTCAGTGACAATCAATAACTGTGACTTATTTAGAAACTCACTGATGATGCTAGGATGTGTGATAGCAAGACTTACAAAATTTTTGCCATTTTTCCTTTGTCCCAAAATATAGTGATTTGAAGTGACAAGGTTTGAGTGCTACTATTAAAATGTTTGGTCTTTCCTATGTGTATAAAGCTAAGTAATTATGAGTAAAGAAGTTATCAACATATAGGATATTAGTTTCTTTTGTCAATAAAGAAGTCAGATTTCTGATGCTGTTTTCTTCTGAAAATTAAAGGGGGCATCAAAAGTTGAGATTTAGCAGATATTTTTCAAATTTTAATTATTTAAAGCACTAATATTTTAGGACTCCATGAATATTATTATTGGCTATATAGCTAAAATATTTTGTTATGACATTTTTAGACTAAAAGTCTTCTCCAAATTGCATTTTGTTTTTTTAAACATTCTGAATTTTAAATCTATAAATGTTACAAAAGAATTGAATTTTTTAGGTGCAGTGGAGTCACACACACATCCTACTCTGCCCTTTTGGATTAATTTCTAAAGCCTAATGAAATGGAAGGCAAGTATCTTTTCCCACTTAAAAAAGTTATACTTTATCCTTTAGTGTATTGTAATGAAACCAGTACAATACAGAAAAATCAAGAAATAAGAGTGCCAGGATTTCTCCTGCTAGTATAACTTTTTCAAATTGTGCTGTGTTGCTTTTGCTATAAAAACTGAAACAACTAGTCTATGACGATTCTCCAGATAACAGCATTTTATAGAGGATTTTTGTAGTTCTTTTGGCTCAGTGAGGTCAAGGATTTTAAATTAAATTATAGAACTGGAAGGCAGCCTCTTACTCACTTTGCAAATGAAGGGACTGAAGTCCTGAAAAATCATGATTTATCCAGGGTTACACAGTTAATAGCAAAGGTTGTGTGAGAATCATGGCCTCTTGGCAGGCAGTTCAATGATCTTTGTAGAGGACACTTATTCTCTCCACCATCGCTTTACATGCAGTGTCCATAATTTATTTCATAGGGATCAGTTAGCAAATTACAAGTTTGTATTTAATTTCCTAAAGCTAATGGGACATTTAAAATTAAGAACATTGACAGTGACAAAAAATCTGGGATGGCAAAGAAGCATTTTGAAGATTCCTTGCCTCAGGTAGAAGATGCCCTTTGATTAGACTCTGTTCCTACTCTCTAGAAGGAAGTCCTTTATTCATTATTCTCTAGGACCTGATTCTGCCTTGGAAGGTTCTTACTTGCCCATTTTTCTCCAAGATCACACTTACATGATTGTTATGGAATATGCCTTCCCTGGAGACTATATATAATCTTTGTTTCCTACTTTCTGCCCATGTAATTCTGGTGCTTGAGCATTGTTTGAAGAGTCAAACAGTCAAGGCTTATAGGCAAGGCTTGTGGGGTTTTTGACAATATTACTCCCTCAGAAAGTTAGCTGGCTTCTGATCTACTTGTAGTTAATTCCATGTGCTAAAGTGACTACAAGTCCCATGTGTCAGGGATAGTCTTAGCTTATTTCTCTTGTGCAGGTTAAAAAATAATGCCCTCTTTAATTTTCAAAACATCCCAGTTTGAACAATAAATTATACGGTCACTCTAGACAAAAAGCACACCAAAATATCCTAAAACCTCATTTATTTCTGTGCTTTCTTACTCTATTCCCCTCTTGCTCAACTTACTTGGGGTCATTGTATGGCCATTTGCAATAGGTTTCATGGGAAGTTAGCATTCTTAACCTGACCTGCATCAAGCCAGACTTCCCTCTGTTTACTTGAGAAAACATACTGGGCCATTTTCACTCAAAGCCTTTTTTAGTCATAAGTTTTACTGTGTGAAACCCAGAACCAGTCAGCTTTTCTAGGCCCTCAAATTTCTGAATTCTCTCTATTCCTTTTCATTTCTGCTCTCAAATCTGTCAGTTCTTGCCTGTGCACATTTCTTTTTTACAAATTCTTGATAAACGGAGTAAGTAATACTGTTATTCTGATACTCTGTTTTCCACGTCTTACAGCTAATGACTTAGTATACACTCTACCATGGAAGCTCTCTCAGACATTTTTAAAAATGAGGTATAAGTTACATATAGAAAATACAGCTCTTAAGCATTCAGTTCAATGAATTTTGATAAGTGTATACACCTGTATAAACAACCACCCAAAATAAGGTATAGAACACTTCCATTACCCCAGATGGATGCCCCTTTGCTGTGAATTCCCTACTTTGCCTTCTGGGAGGTAACCAGTTTTTGACTTCTATCATTATGGATTCCTTTTGGTAAGCAATATTTTTATTAAGTGTTTTGTGACTGCATGACATAACTATCTTTCCATCCTTTACTCAGTTTCTTCATTTCCTGCTGCCTGGCTGCTAAGCAGTTGCCATATACTTTAGATTTCTTTTGTTTGGTCTGCAAAAGATGTGATCTTTTTATGTTAGGTAGGGAAATCTAACAGCAATAATAAATGGACACCCAAAATATAATGGCATACACCTAATTATATTGTATTTATTGCTCATGAAACAGTGCATCGAAAGCATTCCTGGTCAATAGGTGACAATAACCTGGGCCTTTGAGTCCTCCAGCAGCTGGGAAAAGAGCATGAGCACATCACCTGTTTTTGAAAAGCTTCAGCCTGAGAACTGACATTCGGACACTTCCACTGACATTCTTTGGGGGAGAATAAGGCTGGCTGCATTTGGTACAGTGGGGAAGGTTTGGGAATGTAGACTCTGGCTGAGCAGCAGCTTCCCAGTGACAGCTCCACAGTGTGACCGGGGAAAGCAAAGTTTGGATGGTGTTAATTGTCTACAGGTTAACATAGTTGATGTCACAGCTTTTATTTTATTTTAATAACATAATACCATAATGCTTTTCTTTTTTGTCTTCATGTAACTTCCTTTTCTTTGTGTTATATATTCTTTTAGGCTTTTTGAATAAACATTTTAGTATTCAGAACTTAAAAATGGTATTGATATCTCTCTGGTAAAAATGTTCAAAGCAAAAGCAGCTTATTTTCCTTAGATTATTCTGATGAAATGAATCTGGCATCAATAGACATAATTTAATCTTTAAAAGGTACGGATCCCTGATAACACCGTTTCTATTCAATGTTGTACATGAGATCCTGGCCAGCAGAGTGAGATACGGGGAGGGCATGGAAGGGACACCTGAAAGAAAAGGTGTAGTAATGGAAAGGAAGAAAAAGACTGTCATTATTGACAAATTGTGTAACTGTCTATGTAGAAACTTTCGAGAACTCTACACTAAATTCTTAGAATTAGTTTAAGATTAGCAAGGTTCTTACATACAAAATCAGTATAGGAAAGCCAATTGCATTTCTACACACCAACAACAATAACAAAACAAGGAATGTAATTTTTAAAAACATTTTATTTTGAAATAATTATCATCCTACATAGCCATGGTGTATTTTTTCAAAACTAAGAAATAAACGAACATTGATACTACAGTAGTGTTAACTAAGCTATGCCTGTGCCTTCATTCTGTTGCCCAGTTTTTCTGCTGATATCCTTATTCTGTTTCAGGACCACATCCAGGTAGCTGTAGCTCTTTAGTCTTCTCTTTCAGGGACCTGACACTTTTGAAGAGTAGCGGTCAGATCTTTTGTAGAATGAATATCAATTTGCATTTGTCTGAAGTTTTCTTATGATTACATCACCCCATATCTACATGATATTACTGGTCATATTAACCTTTATCACATGGTTAGGGTGATGTCTGCCAGGTTTCTTCACAGTGAAGTTACTGTAAGTTCATAGAAAATGCAAATTTTCTAATAAACAACTTACAATAACAACACAAAATAAATAACATTTGAATAAATCTAACTTGATGTCTGTAACCTTTATTGAAAAAGTTATAAACTTATTGAAAGACTTTAAGTATGATCCATTTAAATGGACAAAAACACCATATTGATGGATTAGAAGACTTAATGTTACAAAGACATTAATTTTTTTTTCAATGCACTCAGAATCAAATTCCTAACAGATTTTGGGATTTAACATTACTACTACTGCTGTTTTTATTATTTATTATTATTATGATGATGATGATGATACTCACTATTATAACTCTGACCTTGAAGAGAAGTGGCCCAAAAAGTACATAGACTCTCCTGAAAAACAAAGCATTTTTCCTTCCCTGTATTGTGACTTAATATAATACAGTAATAATTAAGTCAGTGTATGGTGTAAGGATATACAAATTAGCCAATGGAAAGAAGAGAGAATTCAGACCCATCTATATATTGAACTTTTATTTATAACAAAACTAGATCAGTGGGAAAAGAATGGATAGATTTTTCAACATATGGTGCTGAGGCAAGAAATTGCTCACATGAAAGAGAATAATACTGAATTCCTATCTCACATCATACCCAAATGGGAATGGTTAAATATCTGTTGTAGGCTAATAATTATAATCAAACTTAATTCTAAAATTAGAAGCAGAACTCAGGAAAGAAGTTGAGGAAAAACAAAACCACCAAAGAAATGAAAACAAAATTGGAAGGAGCACAAGAGAAAAGGGATAGTACAGAAAAATAGGAGGGTATAGAGACTAGAAATGAAGGAAGTGCACCAAGTCTAATAGACATGTGGAAGAGTGATTTCACACCTTTACTTTTAAAATATCAGCGTTTAGAGTATACTAGAATGGCATCATTTATTAAGTGCTCTCATCCTTCTAAGTTATATTACAGAAATCATAAAATGATCTATAGGTTACTTTAATGATCTGTTTACTGAAAGCTCAGTAAGTCATTTGTAAAAAGCAAAAAATTAGAAACCACCTGTCTTGGAAAGGGATTTATCATTTTTTCAGTTTGTGGAAGTTTATCAAAAAAGCTTAACTAAAATTTATCAAATGACTGTTATACCTAATACTCCTTTACTTAGAGACATCTTATTTAACCCAATATACATAGAAAAGTTGCTTAGAAACATTAATTTTAAATTTTAATAAATATTTGCCAATATACGATGAGTTTTTAAAGAGATTTTTTGTCTTAACATATGTCTGAAGTATGTTTTCCTCAAAACCTTGCAGCTGTTTACGTAGATCACTCAATTTAGGAAAAATCGTTGCCATTTAATCTAGTTGACAAAGCTAGTCTTCAATTTCAAACCTGTCTTCCAAATCAGACCTAAGTAAAAGTCCAACTTAATTTTTGTAAAAACTCAAATAAATATGTTAATGTATGTCTCCATGACAACCATCACACAGTTGAATTCTAATGCTAATACAAATAAATACATTAGGCATGGAGTCTTACCATATGTTGCCTGGATACAACAAGGTACTCCTGCCTTCAGTATTTCTTTGCTTTGCACTAACTAAAGTTTCCCAGAGTTGAGATGACTCACTTACATGATAAAGAGGTAGAAGAGGTAAATTCCTTTACTACTGCTTCATTTTACTGTACATCTGAATTTATGATACACTAACATGGGCACATATACTCCATTTCTTAATAAAATACTATTTTATGTATATGTTTAAAGAACAAATCCTTATTTTAGTGCTTTGACTAAAATTTTTAGATTTGATATTCTGGAGAATTTTTGTTTTTATATTCCAGAGAAATACACTAGACAGGATTAGTAAATGGTATGCATTTCTTTTGTGAAGTGGGAAAAGAGTGATTGTGAAGAAGGGGAAGAGAAAATGAAAGAGGCTGGCATGGTACCTTGGCTGCAGGTACATTCCCAGAATGACCAGTAGTAGGAAAGATGGATTTTGCAGATATGGAATTTGACTGTCTTAAAACTGTCTGAGCCCACATATCTCATGGAAAATTTTCATGCCCCAAATGTAGTTCAGTTGGTAGACCTCTGATAAGAAAGACAGGTAGAACAGATCCATCATATGTATAATTGTAGACACAAGACATACAAACTAAGGGTTTAGAGAATAAAGTTTTCTGAAATAGAGGACAACTATAATCTGAATATTGAAAGGGCATAGTAAAGTTGCTGTGTGTGAGTTTAATAAAGTTGCTGGACCTCAGAAGTAAAGAAAGATTCCTTTGCGGAGCCAGGCAAATAAGCTGAGTTATTTATAAAGGGAGAGATTATGTTGGCCTTGGATTTCATTCAGTGCAAGAAAATGGAGTATACCTAAAAGATTTTTTCAAGAAAGAATAGGTCACTTAGAGATTTTTATATTCATCCAAACAATCCTTTAAGTGTAAATTAACAGGCAAATAGTTTTGACTTAAAGGTATTTCAGTAATTATTCCTTTGAGCCTTTATTGAGGCACTACCAAAGGACAGACTTTTTTTTGCCAAGTAAAGATATACTTGGAGCTGTCAGAATGGGATCTGACAAGACTTTGGCTTTCTTTGTCCCAGTACTAGAAGCTTTTTATCATCTGTAATAGCCTTTGACAAATGGGCTGTGTTTTCTGATAATACTGCCTAGAAGAGAGCTGATCTGACTTATTGCTCAGGCCTTTAGGTTTTCTGAGAAGTAGGAAAAAATCATGACTTATCAGCAATCTCATCATTGATGGAAAGGATGTGAGACAAGATGTTTGAGAATATCAGCCATATAAATATACTTGTTTGCATACAGGTTTGACTCCTTAAACACAAGGATGAAGCACTAAGTTTTCATGACACCTATCTCTAAAAGTTAGTTTGATGAAATAGAATCTTGAGCTTGGACTTTGCTGATACTGTGAATTATGATATCAGAAATGCTCCCCAAAAACATTTACTTTGATTTTTTTCTAGGCAAAACAAATCAAATCTGTAAAAGACTTTGTATGCTTGAGTTCAAATTCTAAATATGTTTGGGTGGTGAGAAAAGTAAAATATACATCTGTCACTGTGGAGCAAAACTACAACATTTGTGTGCTGTAATAAAAAATAAGTATCCTATATTCCTTTTTGAGAAGCCATGTGAAGAAGAGTATTATTTTTTTCCCAGTTGCAAAGAGGCTTAGTATCTAACCTAGTTTTCTATTTACTATATTCTTGACTTCTTTGGTTGACAGCAGCACATTTGAAAAATGGAAGTCTGTAATAAGTTTATCTGCAAGAGAGCCAACAGTGCTCTTTTCTACTGATACTGTGGCCAGGCTGTTGGATATTCAGGCCATGAATTGAATTCCTCAGTTCGATTGAAGGCCAGAGGACACTAACTGATGTTCACAGAGCAGGTAGACCTGCCAAGTAAATGATGAAGTTTTATTAATTTTGCTTCCCTCATAAGAAAAAAGGATGGTACAGCAACTTCTTGAGAAGGAAGCGCCTATGAAAGAAATAAAAATCAATCCAGAAAAATTACAAACATCTAGAAAAAAAAAAAAGACTGGAGTCATTTTTAGCCCAAGATCAACAAATATGAGAAAGAGCTCAAAGGTGTTTTGTCTCCCTCATATGTTAGTATATATGATGAAGGATGAAGAAGTATTTCATCTAAACAACTTACTTTTCCCTGAATATGCTTTGTCTGTTGGTCTTGTTATGACATCTTGGATAAGATTCCTTCAAAAAATGTAGGGACCACTGACAAAAGAATTATTAATGAGCCCAAGGCTCTGTCCCTCACCAGTGACTAAATAGAAGAGTTTAGAGCTTATTTCAATCAGAAACTGTCCATCCTTCAGTAGGGTGGCAAGAGACTAGAGCAGAAGAGGAAGAACAATAGCTGGCCAATGGTATTAATAAACAAGTGGAGGAGGAAGAGAGGTAAATGAGGGGGAAAATGGAAGAGAAAGTGGCAAATCACAAGGGCCTCAGACTCAGTCTGCTCATAATACTGATGAGGCACAGAAAGTCAGGGAGGTCACAGAAACAAAAGAAGCATGAAACATGTTAAGTAAATAAAATAACGTTTCCTGATACAGTGACGTTGTTTCACCAGTGGTTACCAATGGAGAACCCCGTTGTGAAGGACACTAATGAAGAGGATCATAGGATCAACTTGATAAAGCAAAAGAAAGGCCTCAGGAAGAAGACAGATTTGTCCAAGAAAATTATAGGAAGAATGTTAAGTCAAAAAGCACATGGAGAAAAGACTTCTAAAAAGGGAAGCCAAGAAAGAAGCCAGCAAGAGGCAAGGAAAGGGAAAAGATGAAGGGAAAGATGACTCTTAGGGTTAGAGTGGTGAAGAGGAGGAATTTGATCCATTCAGCCTCAGATCCTGATAAATACAGAAGTCTGAACAATCAGAGGGTAAGTCAGGAAGTGCGAGGAAGAAGCAGAGAATGAAAGAAAGGAACAACAGTAAAGCTGAAAACGCAGAACAAACAAGTTGCAATAGAAAGGTCAAGTGTGACACCTAAGAGCCTTTGGATGCAGGCCTGTCTTTAACAGAGGACAAAAACCTTGTGTTATATCTGCTCACAATTAAAGCTGAATACTTCTTGCTCTACTCTTCTTGAAACCCTTGGTCATTATTATGTGCTCCCGAAGTCAAAAAAGAGTTGGCTTTGGAGCATGTAGGTAACAAGAGCCCCGTGCTTAAAAGGTTCAGTACACCTCCAGACAGAAGGTATTGTATATCTAACCCATTTCTTGCCCCATCACAACATATATGTAAAGTGAGAGTGGATTAAAGAAATTTCCTGATCCCATTTCCAGCATGTATGCTCTGGGACTACCTCCATTCCTTTATTTTACTGCCAAGTTGTAGAGTCCTTGTCCAATTTTTTAGAAATTCTTTTCCTTCTTACTATATAGAATGTACTATGTACTATAAAACGGTTTGCTCAGAATTTTGGTATACTAACTATTACCAAGGACAGAGTGAATGATGGAGTATTCCTAGTAAATAATGAGTATTTTAAAATAGAGATTATTAATAATAAGCCCATTTCCCATTTTTAAAAAGACTACAGTTAAGGAAAAATTTAACAAAAGTCACGCAAAATCTCTTCATTGAAAACAAAACATTACTGAGAAAAATTAAAGAAGACTTGGATAAATGAAGAGAGATGGCATGTTCATGGATTTGAAGATTCAGTTGGATGACAGTTCTCCCTAGCTAGATTAGCTATAGATTCAACGTAATCCCCATCATAATCCCACAGGCTTTTTTTTTAATTGACAAGCTGATCTTAAAATTATTTGGAAATATAAACAACTGAGAATATTCAAAACAATCTTAAAAATCATAGCTGGAGGGACTTGATTTCATAATATAACCATAAAGCTACAGTAACCAAAACAGTGTGGTGCTGCTGTAAGGATCAATAAATAGATCAATGCAACTAAATAGAGAGGCCAGAATAGACCCATAGTTAAATAGTATATAGTTATTTGATTTCCAACAAAGATCCAAAGCACAACACAGTGAGGAAGGATTTTCAATAAATGGTGCTGGAACGATGATATAGATATGGAAAAAATTAATCTCAATTTCTACCTTGTACCATGCACAAAAATTAATTTCAGATGGACCATATTACTGAATGTAAAAGCTAAAATCATAAGGCATTTAGAAAAAAATCAGAGCTAATCTTCATGACTTGGGAGTAAACAAAGATTTAAATGCAGAGAGCAATAACCATAAGAGAAAAAAATGTATACATTTGACTATCAAAATTTTAAAACCTCATGCTCATAAAAAAAAACTGTTAATAAAACAATAAAACAAGCCACAGACTGTGGAAAAACATGCCTGTCAAAGGACTACATAGATAAAAAAGTTATATAATTCCATAACAAAAACATAATCAGAAGCAAATAATTTGAAAAGACATTGTAAAACACAGTCCACAAATAAAGATATTTGAATAGCCTATAAGCATGTGCTCAACATCATTAGTTATCAGGGAAATGAAAGCTAAAGTGATAGGGAGATACCCACTAAATGGCTAAAATTAGAACCATGGTACTAAATGTTAATAAAGATGTTGAGCAACTGGAACTCTTACACATAGTGTTGGAGGGTTAAATGGTACAAACTCATAAGGAAAAAGATCTGCAAGTTTCTTACAAAGCTAAACATACTTAACTGAAGATTTAGCAATTCTACTTCTAGGTATTTACCCAAGAAAAATGAACATGTAAGTCCACAAGAAAAGATGTTCATGAGAACTACATAGTATGTGTACATGTACAAAGGCCAAAAATGAGAAACAGCCCAGATGTCCATCAATAAGAAAATGGATAAACAGAGTGCATTGTATTCATACAATGAAATACTACTCAGCAATAAAAAGAAACAAACTACTGATACCTGCAGCAACATGAATGAACATACTAACTGGAAGAAGTCTTACACAAAAGAATGCACACAGTGTTACTCCATTTTTTTGAAGTTCTAGAACAAGCAAAAGTTAAAGAGGGAAAAGAATCAAAAGAATGGCTGCCCCAAGGGGATGGGGCAGGGAGTGACTAGGAGGATTATGAAGGAATTTTCTTTGAGGTGATGGTAATGTTGGGGTTACAAGGTATATGCATTTGTAAAAACTCATGATCCACTTAATATTTGTGCATTTCATTTATATAGATATTTGTAAATTTTATTTTAAAAGAAAGAAATAAGAGCTTTAAAAAGGAGATAATATTTTATGTCCACCAAATTGACAGAAGTGTTCATAAGGAAATGGAACATGCTGATCTCTTTTACCCTTGCTAGTGGTAGTGTAAATTGGATCAAGCATATAAATAAAACAGTTTTTCATTATCTAATAACTTGTGTATATACAAACCTAGCAATTCCAGTCTGAGACATAGACTCTTATAAATGTACACAAACATGCATAACAATGTTCCAGAAAACTTGAAAAAACTCAGATGTCCATCACTGAGGGAAGGAATAAATTGTGCTATATTCAAGCGTACCATCATGGGTAGTAAATCTCATGAACATAAGAGGATACTTCCAATATGATTCCATCCAAAATCTTGTACAATTAAATAGTATATTCATTAGGAATACATACAGTAACAGTATAAAGGAAAGCAAAGGAAAAAAGTTCAGGGTAGCTGGGGAGAAGGCATGGCAAGGAGGATTAGCATTGGAATGGGAAAGGCCGTACAGGTGACCCAAGAGTTACTACTAATGTTCTAGTTCCTAAACTAGATAATGGAAAGATAGTATTCATTTTATTATTTCTCTTTATAACTTAGATATATGTTATAATAATACTGTTTGGTATATATTCAATATTTAATAATAATTTCATGAGAAACAAAATGTACATTAGATAATCTTTAAGAATTCTTCTCTAGCAACACTATCATATGTAGAATGTAAGAAGTTGGCTTTCTGTTATCGTTAATTCAGTCATTTATTCAAATGTTTATCAAATGCTTGTACACAGCCTGATAGGGGTGGGACATTGCTTAAGCCCTTATTTGGAGACTATTGTTTTTGGTAACTGTATCTAAAAAATTAATTAGAAAATTACTGAAATCTAAAATGATTATGATCTTATATAGGCCCAGCTTTAACCTCAGTCCCCAGTGCCAGTCCAGGGGACTTTTGGAGGCATACTTTTATGAACTGGAATTTCACTTAAAACAGGTCATGAAGAATGTCTCCCATAATTTATTTCCTTGAAACTTAACTATGATAAAAATTCTCAGGATTCTGTGGCTAACACTTAGATCTTACTGTTCTTCTGTTAAATTTTAAACATTTTCAGTGTATTTGTAGATTTTTTATTTCAACATTTCCTGCAAAATCTGTGAATATTTTTCATTAAGTGAACTCGCCAGAAAATAAAGATTGAACTGTGTAGCTATAATGTGGTCCTAAATTTGTAGCTTAAGATTAAAAGGGCTTACCCCAACCTTTTACTCTTTATGAGTATTCAAACATTCCTTTAGATGCTAAATAATAAATTCATAATGCTGGATATCCAGCAAGATGACAGTCTGGTTGCCTATATGAAGTACTTAAATATACCCACTTGCAATTCCAAAGCCTTATTGCTTCATTTATCACAGAAAGTGCCAGAGTTCTGAAATATTTTGTAAGAAAAGCTACTCTGCTTGCATGAATTCTCATAGGAATGACCAAGAATATTATGCCAATTCAATCCTAAGTATTGAAGTGAGGGTTCTAAATGATATTTAATAGTATGATTTATTTTCTATCTTAAACTTTGTAAGGCACAAAACAAGATTCTATACTTTCATATTACTTTTTATTTTTAGAGCATCTGAGTGATGATAAAAATCCAAGTTTAAGAACTGTCAGATGATTTATGATATGTCATTTATTTTTCAAAGAATTGGGTTGTCACCAGTAAGCCTATTAGAATTGTGGGTTTAAAGTTCCTTGATTTTAAAAAAGACCAGCTGCATAAACAAGTGTGTTAGCTTTGTAATTTAAGTCTATGTGATTTGTTTTGGTTTTTTTTACTACTTCAAAGTACCAAAGGAGGCAGTTTTTCTTAGGTCATAAATACTTGTTCATGTCATTATGATCTCAAACTTTCAAGAACATTTCAAGATCTACTTTTAAAAATATTAATATATTTTGTGTTCTTTACAACCTCAAGACATTTCTCCTCTCTCTGCCTAAGTCTGCCTTTCTTCATGAACTGACATCAACAAAGGTGGAATGTGAATAAAATGGAGAAAGACTACTTAAAAAAATTGGAATTCTGCAGTCAGGGATGGATAATCTAATGATTTTCTTGGTAAATCTAGCTAAAGGTTTGTCAGTTTTGCTTATCTTTCCAAAAAACTGAATCTTAGTTTCACTGATCTTTCTATTGTCTTTTAAGTGTGTTTCATTTATTTCCACTCTGATCTGTACTATTTATTTTCTTGCATTAACTTTAGGCTTTGTTCTTTTTTTAGTTCCTTGAGGTATAAAGTTAGGTTGTTTATTAAAGATCCTCCTTTTTTCTTAGCATAGGCATTTGTTGTTACAGATTTCCCTTGTAGAACTGCTTTTGGTGCATCCCATAAGTTTTAATACTTTGCATTGGTATGAATAATTATACACCAACAAATTAGACAATCTAGAAGAAATGAATAATTCCTAGAAGCATACAATCTACCAAGACTGAATCATATGAAGAAACTGAAAATCTGAACAGATTGATTACTACTAAGTAGATTGAATCAGTAATCAAAAACCTTCCAACAAAAAGAAGTCCAGGACGAATGTCTTCACTGGTAAATTCTTTGAAACATTTAATGCCAATCCTTCTCAAACTCTAACAGAAAAATAGAAGAGGAGAGAACACTTGGAAACTCACTTTACAAGGCCAGCATTACTCTGATACCAAAGCTAGAGAAGAATACTGAAAGGAAAGAAAATTACAGGCCAATTACTGTGATGAACATAGATGTAAAAATCCTCAACAAAAGATTAGCAAACTAAATCCAACAGCATATTGAAAGTTACATACTGGGAATTATTCCAGGGATGCAAGGATGGTTCAACAACTGCAAATCAATCAGTGTGATACACCACATTAACAGAATGAAGGATAAAAATAATATGACCATCTCAACAGATGCAGAAAAAGCATTTAACAGAATACAACATTCTTTCATGATAAAAGCTCTCAACAAAGTGGGTATAACAGGAATATACCCCAACATACCAAAGGCCATGGATGACAAACCCACAGCTCACCATACTCAATGGTGAAAAGCTAAAAAAACTTTTCCTCTAAGATTAGGAACAAGACAGGGATGCCCCACTCTTGTAACTTTTTTTATTCAACACAGTATTGGAGGTCCTGGACAAAACAGTTAGGCAAGGAAAAAAATAAAAATCAGAAAGGAAGTAAAATTGTCTCTACAGATAACATACTATAATTAGAAAACCTTAAAGGTTCCACCAAAAAAACTGTTAAACTAATAAATTCAGTAAAGTTTCAGGACGCAAAATCAATATAGAAACACCAGTTGCATTTCTATATACTCCTACCTTTGTAGGAGCCTTTTTCCTGGGAGGGGTAGAAAAGATGTTTTGTCATTACCAAATTCTTATAGAGATAGACTTGAGAACTATACGGGTGTAGGCTCTTATCTCTTCGTAACCACACATCAGCTCTTGCCTTCATTAACCCTAATGTTCTCTCTCTTTGGAGAGTCTTGTTGCCTAGAATCTACAACCATTTTAAATATGGTCTTTCTTCTTTCCTGTGCCTGTAGCCTCAGTTGAATCTTCTTCCCTGCTCTCACACATTGAAACAATATCCTAGATCTCCAGGAAGGCCTTAAGTCTTTCTGCATACAATGTGTCCCACATGTGGATAGGATGCAGAGAGCTCCAGGATCCTGCTTCTCCAGAAGCGCTTAGTTGAGCCTCGGGAACCTCAGGAACTAATGTGAAAGACCTAGCCAGGCACTGTGAATAAGAGTAATTGAGCCTGCCATTACCTCTATTTTGGTCATGAAGACAGTCTCAAAAATCTCTTTGAATCCCTATTATCACTGCTTTCTATATGTGTCATAGTTGTGTGGCTATACTGTGATGTACTTACCAAAATTGGAAGAAGACATGATGTAGCAAATGACAAATATATTTTTATTTATTCTGGGATGATGGTGTGTTCTACTTATTTTGACTCTTTCAGTTAGAGAGGGAGCAGGACTACTAGCAGTTAAAAGAGTCCTCAGTGGTTCCAGCAGGGAATGACATAGCAACAGGCACCAGGTAGTTACTTGGCAGAGAAGATGAGAACAAAAGGATGTACCTGAGGGCTTTTAGGTGGTAAGACTGACATGATAGAGTGAAAGCCTAGATCTAAGAGGTGAGGGACAAAGTATGAGGCATGACTCCTAGATGTTGAACTTTTGAAAGTAAATAAATTGTAGGGCCATTTCTATGCCAGAGATTTTTCTTCAGTGTACACTTTGTTATGAACAACTTCAAATAACATGGATGGATTTTTTTTCTGTTTTGAAATAGCTCTTTCTTAACAAGGCAACCACATGTAGTACAAAACTATGCAATTTACTAATAGCAAATATTTAGGGAAAGTCAAAACATTTTTTGAGAAAATGAGACAAATATTTTTCTATTTGCCAGATGAATTTTCCTCTGGGAGTCCCTTTTTTTTATTTTTTATTTTTCTTAATTTGGTATCATTAATCTACAACTACATGAAGGACATTATGTTTACTAGGCTCCCCCCTTTACCAAGTCCCCCCCACATCCCCATTCACAGTCACTGTCCATCAACATAGTAAGATGCTGTAAAATCACTACTTGTCACCAAGTTCAGTCACTGTCCTTCAACATAGTAAGATGCTGTAGAATCACTACTTGTCTTCTCTGTGATGCACACAGCCCTCCCTGTGCACCCCCAACACTATACATGCTAATTGTAATGCCCCCTTTCTTTTCTTCCCACCCTTATCCCTCCCTTCCCACCTGTCCTCCCCAGTCCCTTTCCCTTTGGTAACTATTAGTCCATTCTTGGGTTCTGTGCTTCTGCTGCTGTTTTGTTCCTTCAGTTTTCTTTTGTTCTTATACTCCACATATGAGTGAGATCATTTGGTACTTGTCTTTCTCCGCCTGGCTTATTTCACTGAGCATAATACCCTCTAGCTCCATCCATGTTGTTGCGAATGGTAGGATTAGTTTTTTTTCTTAGGGCTGTGTAATATTCCATTGTGTATATGTACCACATCTTCTTTATCCAATCATCTACTGATGGACATTTAGGCCACTTCCATATCTTGGCTATTGTAAATAGTGTAGCGATAAACATAGGGGTGCATCTGTCTTCTTTAAACTGGAGTGCTGCATTCTTAGGGTAAATTCCTAGAAATGGAATTCCTGGGTCAAATGGTATTTCTATTTTGAGCATTTTGAGGAAACTCCATACTGCTTTCCATAATAGTTGAACTAATTTACATTCCCACTAGCAGTGTAGGAGGGTTCCCCTTTCTCCACAACCTTGCCAACATTTGTTGTTGTTTGTCTTTTGGATGGTAGCCATCCTTACTGGTGTGAGATGATATCCCATTGTGGTTTTAATTTGCATTTCTCTGATGACAAGCGATGTGGAGCATCTTTTCATGTGTCTGTTGGCCATCTGAATTTCTTCTTTAGAGAACTGTCTATTCAGCTTCTTTGCCCATTTTTTATTTGGATTATTTATTTTTTGTTTGTTGAGGTGTGTGAGTTCTTTATATATTTTGGATGTCAACCCTTTATCGGATCTGTCATTTATGAATATATTCTCCCATACTGTAGGATACCTTTTTGTTCTACTGATGGTGTCCTTTGCTGTACAGAAGCGTTTCAGCTTGATATAGTCCCAGTTGTTCATTTTTGCTTTTGTTTCCCTTGCCCAGGGAGATATGTTCATGAAGAAGTCACTCATGTTTATCTCCAAGAGATTTTTGTCTATGTTCTTCTCTAAGAGTTTTATGGTTTCATGACTTACATTCATGTCTTTGATCCATTTCGAATTTACTTTTGTGTATGGGGTTAGACAGTGATCCAGTTTCATTCTCTTACATGTAGCTGTCCAGTTTTGCCAGCACCATCTGTTGAAGAGACTGTCATTTCCCCATTGTATGTCCATGGCCCCTTTATCGAATATTAGTTGACCATATGTGTTTGGATTAATGTTTGGAGTCTCTATTCTGTTCCATTGGTCTGTGGCTCTGTTCTTGTGCCAGTACCAAATTGTCTTGATTACTGTGGCTTTGTAGTAGAGCTTGAAGTTGGGGAGTGAGATCCCACCCACGTTATTCTTCCTTCTCATGTATTTTGATGTATTTTTGAATTCGGTTTGCTCTTATTTTGTTGAGTATTTTTGCATCCATGTTCTTCAGGGATATTCGTCTGTAGTTTTCTTTTTTGGTGGAGTCTTTGCCTGGTTTTGGTATTAGGGTGATGTTGGCTTCATAGAATGAGTTTGGGAGTATTCCCTCCTCTTCTATTTTTTGGAAAACTTTAAGGAGAATGGGTATTATGTCTTCTCTGTATGTCTGATCAAATTCCAAGGTAAATCTATCTGGCCAGGGGGTTTTATTCTTTGGTAGTTTTTTGATTACTGCTTCAATTTCATTGCTGGTAATTGGTCTGTTTAGATTTTCTGTTTCTTTCTGCATCAGTCTTGGAAGGTTGTATTTTTCTAGGAAGTTGTCCATTTCTCCTAGGTTTCCCAGCTTGTTAGCATATAGGTTTTCATAGTACTCTCTAATAATTCTTTGTATTTCTGTGGGGTCTGTCGTGATTTTTCCTTTCTTGTTTCTGATTCTGTTGATGTGTGTTGACTCTCTTTTCCTCTTAATAAGTCTGGCTAGAGGCCTATCTATTTTGTTTATTTTCTCTAAGAACCAGCTCTTGGTTTCATTGATTTTTTTCTATTGTTTTATTCTTCTCAATTTTGTTTATTTCTTCTCTGATCTTTATTATGTCCCTCCTTCTGCTGACCTTAGGCCTCATTTGTTCTTCTTTTTCCAATTTCCATAATTGTGACATTAGACCATTCATTTGGGATTGTTCTTTCTTCTTTAAATATGCCTGGATTGCTATATACTTTCCTCTTAAGACTGCTTTTGCTGTATCCCACAGTAGTTGGGGCTTTGTGTTTTTGTTGTCATTTGTTTCCATATATTGCTGGATCTCCATTTTGATTTGGTCCATTCATTGATTATTTAGGAGCATGTTGTTAAGCCTCCATGTGTTTGTGAGCCTTTTTGCTTTCTTTGTACAATTTATTTATAGTTTTATACCTTGTGGTCTGAAAAGTTGGTTGGTAGGATTTCAGTCTTTTGGAATTTACTGAGGCTCTTTTTGTGGCCTAGTATGTGGTCTATTCTGGAGAATGTTCCATGTGCACTTGAGAAGAATGTGTATCCTGTTGCTTTTGGATGTAGAGTTCTGTAGATGTCTGTTAGGTCCATCTGTTCTAGTGTGTTGTTCAGTGCCTCTGTGTCCTTACTTATTTTCTATCTGGTGGATCTGTCCTTTGGAGTCAGTGGTGTGTGGAAGTCTCCCAGAATGAATGCATTGCATTCTATTTCCTCCTTTGGTTCTGTTAGTATTTGTTTCATATATGTTGGTGCTCCTGTATTGGGTGCATATATATTTATAATGGTTATATCCTCTTGTTGGACTGAGCCCTTTATTATTATGTAATGTCCTTCTTTATCTTTTGTTACATTCTTTATTTTGAAGTCTGTTTTGTCTGATACTAGTATTGCAACACCTGCTTTTTTCTCTCTGTTGTTTGCATGAAATATCTTTTTCCATTCCTTGACTTTAAGTCTGTGCATGTCTCTGGGTTTGAGGTGAGTCTCTTGTCAGCAGCATATGGATGGATCTTGCTTTTTTATCCATTCTATTACTCTGTGTCTTTTGATTGGTGCATTCAGTCCATTTACATTTAGGGTGGTTATTGAAAGGTATGTACTTATTGCCATTGCAGGCTTTAAGTTTGTGGTTACCAAAGGTTCAGGTTTAGCTTCTTTACTACCTTACTGTCTAACTTAACTCGCTTATTGAGCTATTATAAACATGGTCTGATGATTCTTTATTTCTCTCCCTTCTTATTCCTCCTCCTCCCTTCTTCATATGTTGGGTGTTTTGTTCTGTGCTCTTTTTAGGAGTGCTCCCATCTAGAGCAGTCCCTGTAAGATGCCCTGTAGAGGTGGTTTGTGGGAGGCAAATTCCCTCAACTTTTGCTTGTCTGGGAATTGTTTAATCCCTCCTTCATATTTAAACAATAATCGTGCTGGATACAGTAGTCTTGGTTCGAGGCCCTTCTGTTTCATTACATTAAGTATATCATGCCATTCTCTTCTGGCCTGTAGGATTTCTGTTGAGAAGTCTCATGATAGCCTGATGGGTTTTCCTTTGTAGGTGACCTTTTTTTTTCTGTCTGGCTGCCTTTAATACTTTGTCCTTGTCTTTGATCTTTGCCATTTTAATTATTATGTGTCTTGGTGTTGCCCTCCTTGGATCCCTTGTTATGGGAGTTCTGTGTACCTCTGTGGTCTGAGAGGCCATTTCTTCCCCTAGTTTGGGGAAGTTTTCAGCAATTATTTCTTCAAAGACACTTTCTATCCCTTTTTCTCTTTCTTCTTCTTCTGGTACCCCTATAATGTGGGTATTGTTCCGTTTCAATTGGTCACTCAGCTCTCTTAGAATTCTTTCATTCCTGGAGATCCTTTTATCTCTCTGCACCAGCTTCTCTGAGTTCCTGTTCTCTGTTTTCTAGTCCATTAATGGTCTCTTGCCTCTCGTCCATTCTGTTTTGAAGTCCTTCCAGAGCTTGTTTTAATTCTGTATTCTCCTTCCTTAGTTCTTGCATGTTTCTCTGCAAGTCCATCAGCATGATTATGACTTTTGTTTTGAATTCTTTTTCAGGAAGACTGGTTAAATCTATCTCCCCAGGTTCCTTCTCAGGGGAAGATGTAGCAGATGCCAAAGCTGTCTGGTTAGTCTTGTCTGGATCAAATTTTTTTGCCTTTTCGTGTTGATATGTGCAGTAGAGTGCTATTGATGCGTCTATCAGCTTTCCACTTGGCTCCTGGCCTTTCTTTACTTGGACAACTGCGACCTCTAGAGGCTTGTGTTGGGCAATTGCGTGTAGACTGGGTCTTTGTATCTTGCCGGGCTGGTATGGAGGAAGCTCCCTTGCTGAGGGCGTGACCAGCTTCAGGCTGCTAATCTGCTACAGCAAGGCCCCAGAGGGGTAATGGATGGGGAGCTGTTTGGCTGTTTACCTCTGTGAGGGGTCTCAGAGCTGTTGCCCAGGGGGTTAGTGCACCCAGAGTGCCCTAGAATTTCCAGCTGTTGAACTGTGACCTGGGATGTTTCCGTCCAGCTGTGGTGTCCCTGTCCCCTTAAGAGTTTCAAAAAGCACTCGCTTTTCTTTGTCACGGGGACATTGGCTTCAGGACCCGCTCAGAGGTCTTGCTGTCCTGTTTCCCAGCACCCCACGCATGCACTGTCTGCGCTCTGGTGCGGATGGCTAGGGCTGGGTGTTTAGCAGTCCTGGGCTCCCTCTCCCTCCCCGCTCCAACTCCTCTCCTCCCGCCGGGAGCTGGGGTGAGGGGCGCTAGGGTCCCACTGGGCCGGGGCTTGTATCTCACCCCTTTCACCAGGCGCTGGGCTCTTGAAGGTGTGGATGTAGTCTGGCTATTGTCCTGTGTCTTCTGGTCTCTCTTTTAGGATTAGTTGTATTTGTTGTATTTTCAAAAATATATGTTTTTGGGAGGAGATTCCCACTGTCCTACTCATGCAGCCATCTTGGCTCTGCCTCCTGGCTCTCTGGGAGTCCCTTTTTGTCCTAGTTTACATCCTCAGTGCTTATTATAGTGGACTTGGCCTTGCTGATGATCTCCAGTGCTGGAGAGACCATCTGTCATTTAAGTTTCCTCATTTTTATGTTAAGTAATGAAAATAGACTCTGAAAGAATTTTCTGGCATGTAACTGCCTTCTAATGAGGAATAAGTGGAATGAATTCAGTTTTAGCAATGGTTAGCCAAAGTCTTAAAGTGTCGAGTTCTTCTAAAATGTTTTTACTCTGCAGTTATGTAGAATGATAGTTTTTTATTATAATTTCTAAAAGCCTTTTTGGGAATTTAAGACTATGCTGAAATAAATTTTAATCTCTACCTTAAATTTTTTTTCAAATGACCCTTGAAGAATTACTTCCTGGGCATACACTTGGAATTGGAATGTCAACACCCAGTGTAAGTCCAGGGAAAGGAAATCCCAGGGCAAAATACCTCTAAAAATCAAAATGAGTCAAAGGGAGAAATAAAGTTAAAAACCCATTTATTGCTTACAAAACTGCAGTCTGGCCCATCTCTCTCTCCTGCTCCAGCAGCAGCAAAACCCACTCTTCCCCTCACATCTCAGGTACAGATAAGCCCTCCATTGCCCAGGTAATTACCCACTGGTATGGAGATGAACTTCTCCACCCCTGAGGAATGATGCAAATGCACTAAAGCCACACTTCTTTTCACCTCTGAACGCCTATTGATACGCAGATGTACTATAGCCAGGGGAGATATCCTGGAAATGTTGCAATTTTACCCACACCCAGAACCAACTGACAGTAAAGACCTTGTGTAGAAACACCCAAGTGAGTAGTGATTTAAGTTGCAAGAACTGCTAGAAGGCTGGTTATTAGTGTTTTGTTCCTGGTGTACCATAATAGACATACATTTAAATCTATAAATGCCATTTGTGTACCGCAAAGCTTGAGGCACATTTAAATTAGGAAAATCAGAAGAGTCATTTAGAGAAAATCATAGGGACTTGACTTTTGTAACCCTCTTCTGGGGCATTTTCATTAGTGTTCGTTCTCATGAGCCAGCACACACAGGAGGGAATCAGGGACCATTGTTCCTCATTTTTTCCATAAGAACACTAAGCTTGCGTCCATCTGAATCAAAGTTTCCATTGTTCTGTTAATATAGGTTGTCTAAGGAATAGCTCTTTTCTGATAAGCATTAAACTGTATTACACTGTTTTCTGTATGTTTATTCTGTTGTATGTTTTAATTTCTGAGAATTGTCATTTGAAATAGGAACTTTAAGAAAAGGATGGGGAAACATTTGAGGTTAGAGGCAGTTGTGAGTTAAGAGCAAACTCAGTGGCTAACTTTGAACCTCAGTTCTACCATTTACTAGCCATGTCAGCTTAGATAAATTACTTAATCTTTTGGTGCCTAGTTCCTTATATGTAAAATGGTGATTGTAAAATATCCATACCAATGCTGTGGTGAGAATTATCAAGTTAGCACACACTTAAAATGCTTAAAACAGTTTGGAACATAGTAACCTCAAATAATGTTAATTGCTGCCACTGTTATATCAATAAAATAGCTCTCTAACTCCCACCTGAAAATTAAAGTGTTGTAATTCAGCTATAGTTGCTGTTTTTGTTTATTTTGTTTGTGGTTTGGGCTTTTATAGTAAGAAAAAAAAAGGGCAAGGTTACATGGCTATTAAGTGGAATGAACAAGGTTTATTAAAGAGTTGGTTTAGGGTATGAGTTAGCAAACTATGGCTCTCAGGCCAAATAGGGCCTGTTTTTGTATGGCATGCAAGCTAAATGATTTTTACATTTCTAAATTATTGAAAAAAATCAAAAGAAGGTAATATTTTGTGGCACATGAAACATATAGAATTCAAGTTTCAATATCCATAAATAAAAGAAGTTTTATTGGCAGACAGCCACATTTATTCATTTATATTGTCTATGGCTGCTTTCATACAGCAGCAGAAAGGAGCAGTTGTGACATAGTCTGTAGGGCCCACAAAACTGAAGGTATTTACTATATGCCTGACTTGTGGGATTATTAGTAATATTGATTAAATGAATGAATTCCTGCCTTTTGCACTGTCCTGCTTCAACCAAAGATGTAAGCTTGCATAAGAAAGCATATGACTTTAATTAGTGATTCTTGTGGCCAGGAAACTTTTGTTTCATTTTGATTTAGAAAAAGTATAGTTTTCCACCTTGGTGAAAATTCTGAAAAACACAAATTCGCGAATAGACTTCATTCAACTCTAGGAGATTACATAAATGTAGGCATGCCAAAACCCATACATATTCAGAAGAGTATTAAGATTTGGATTCCTCTCAAGAATTGTCAAAGTGAAAGGATCCAACAGTATGTGTGTGTGTGTTTGAGAATACTTGCCATCCCATAGTTCTTCTGAAAAGATTCTTGAAATAAAATGAATTCCAAAACAATCTGCTAAAAAGATGAATTTGTTAATGATAACATACCTTAAAGGTATAGTATAACCCCATTTCAGAAGTTCCTTACAGCTATTGTTTTCAAGGCTTTGGCTTTGAGACGCAGCCTAATATTTATGAGAGAGCCAGAACTCTAGAGGCTTTTGGCAGTTGTGCTCAGAGAACATATGCTTTGATTTTCTCTGAGCTGTCTGTCATTCTAGGCAAATAACTTTTTCTTTTATCCTAATGCTATTTTTAACAATGATGTGGATCTTTTTTGTTTTGTTGGTTACATAATCTTTAGTTAGGATCTGTTTTGCCCTCGTACATCTATAAATTTTGTAGATGTTTAGGTTTATGTTCTTTAAAGTATATTCATCAAACACTTTTGGGAGACTTCTGCCCTCCAAGGCCCTGGGAACAAGACAGACTTGGACCCTGTCATTGTAGAGTTTTAAGTCTCTCAGCAAAGATAGATATTAATCATTAAGTTAATGTAACTGAGATCAGTGTTGGGAAAGGAGAATTAAGTTTTGCAATGGGGACACAGACTAATAGGAACTAAACTAATTGGGAGAAGACAGAATATTTTCTTTAGAAAAATGTTTTTTTTAGTTTTGTGCTGATTGTGAAAATCTATCCTTAACTAAATGTCTGTTACTAAGCTGAAATAATTTGGAGTTTAGCAAAAATATTGAAGCAAGATTTTTAAGAAATTACATCTAGTGTCCCTCTTACTGATATAGGCATAATCTACTAATTGCTGTTTATTGATACATATTAAATGGTTGATTGACCAAGCTTGTGCATTTGCTTTTGACAGAAAAGTATTTATTGAGAGTAATGACCCCTGTGAATTTGGGATGAGGAAAATACAAAAGGTGAAAAAAAAACTACCATTTTGTTTGTTAATTACTACTTGAAAATCAAAATGTCTATTTGCCCTTGAACAGAAATTTATTTTTAAAGTGGATTCTAAGTTGGGTTTCTTTTTCTCTATTTTACAATTACTTACTGTTAAAATAAAAATAGATGGTTACATAGTTGCATAAATATGCATCATGTATATGTGTATAGGAATATATACAGATACACACAGAGACACACAAACAATGTACAAAGAAAAAGGGGAATTTCCATCAGCTCACATCGAAGGTAACCACTGTTGACAATCTGATGTTTTTTCTGTGAGAATACAAAATTTTTTTAAATGGGATTAGATTGGACCCTCTGTCCCACAATTTGTTTCACTTAAAATTATTTCATGGACATCTTTCCTTGCTGCTGTTTACTGAGAACCACCTATCTCTCTAGATGTACTTCATTCTTCTTCTTCTTCTTGATAATGTTAAGTTGTACATCTACAGAGTAAAATATTAAAAAGCTTTTAAGAGTATATGGTGGAAAGTCAGTCTCCCAAATGTGCCTCCCAATTCTCTCCAGAGGCAGCCACCCTTAGCAGTTTCTTATCCTTGGAAATCATCCTTTCATTTTACTATGCCTTTCTTAGACTAAATTAACCCCTTGCTCAGTCACTTATAGGGAAACCAAATGCTTAGTGAATTTACAGCAGCAACCACTTGCTTTTGTAATATTAGTGTTTAAGATTGTATTGTTTACAAAATGAGAAAAGATTTTCCATTAAGTTTTATTTCAGTTTTGGATTTCATGCTGTGTGATTGTTAGAGGATATATCTGTAGGTGTACAATCTTTGTCAGCATTTTAGATACTGAAAATGTAACTAAATGTTCCCAGGAGAAGCCCCACAGGCCCTGCAGGCCCAGTACTGCCTCCCACACGCCCTCACCCATTTACTTGCCTCACTTTCTGTGTTGTGAATATAGACCCCAAATCTTTGGAAGCCTAAGAATAAATGGCTTTGATGCTTTAATCCCAAAGCTAATTGAAGAATTTCTGTCTAATCTCTGAGATCCCTATGGTTATTTTAATCTGGAACTCTTGGGTTAACTTGATTCCTTCTAAGCTGACAATGCTAGAGCCTGGAGGTTGAGGGGGTGTGGCAGTGTGTTGAAGGGGAGAAAGTGCACCCATGCCTCAGCCAACCTGGATCTGAGATGTTATTTGCTGAAGCACATTCTCTGTAACACTAGATCTTCTGTCAACTGCTAATGTTAAGGTAGCCTCATGAACAAAGATTAACTAGGAATCCCTGTCTCTCTGATAAACTCACCAGAGAACATGGGGTGGTACACGTTTGGGGGAAATAGAAAGAAATGAACCAGATCCAGTCTTCAGAGTAGCTGGGTTGATAGTCGATGGCCCAAGAAACCCCAGGCTGGTGCTTCCTGTTTATAGCCAGGATTTACTTTTGTACAAATTATGCTCCTCAAAAAAAATACACAGAAGTCAAGTGTGTAATGCTATATAAGAAGATGCTCTATCATCAAAGAACTAGTAAAATATTCCTTAATGGATCATTTCTTTTGACATAGATCTATGTCTAGTATAAATATTGCATATTTAATAAATAATCCCTAATTTTATTATTTTCTTTCACATTTGAACATACAAATGCCTGGCTAAAATCCATGTGCTTCAAGTAAAGATTAAGGATTTCCCCGCTTAAAACATCCTGAATAATTTTGTCATTTTTGCCTAACTGTATGTTGTTAGAAGAACTATGCTTCTTATCACTAGTACAATCACATTTTTAATTGTATAACAGAGAATTTATCATCTTAACCATTTTTAAGTGTACAGTTTAGTAGTATTAAATATATTCACATTCTTGTGCAACCATTGTTTTGAACCTTCTTATCTTGTAAAACTGAAACTCCATACCCATTAAACAACTCCCCTTTCTCCCTACCCTGGTCCCCTGGCAACCACCATTCTACTTTCTGTTTCTATGAATTTTACTACTCTAGATACATCATATAAGAGTCACCCAGAATGTCTTCTTTCACTTAGCGTAATGCCCCAGGGTTCATCGTGTTGCAGCATGTGTCAGAATTTCCTTCCTTTTTATGGCTGAATAATATTCCATTGTGTGTGTATACCACATTTTGTTTATCCATTCATCTACTGATAGATGATACTTGGGTTGCTTCTTGGTTCTTGTGAATAAAGCTGCTATGAACATGTGCATGCATATAGCTCTTCAAGGTCTTGCTTTCATTTCCTTTGGACTTTTACCCAAAAGTGGAATTGCTAGATTACATGATAATTCAATTTTTAATTTTTTTAGGAAGTACTATTCTGTTTGCTATAATAGCTGTACCATTCCCACCAAAAGTATACAAAGGTTCCAGTTTCTCCACATCCTTACTAACACTTGTAATTTTGTTTTTCTGATACCACCCATCCTAATGGTTGTGAGGTGATAACTTCATCGTGGTTTTGATTTACATTTCCCTAGTGATAAGTAATACTGAGCATGTTTTCATATGCTTGTTGACCATTTGTATATCACCTCTGAAGAAATTTCTGTTTTGACCTTTGCCCATTTTAAATCAGGTTATTATTGTCATTGATGAGTTGTAGGAGTTCTTTATATGTTCTGGATATTACTCCCTTATCAGATAGATGATTTGTGGATATTTCCTACCATACCATAGGTTGCCTTTTCACTCTGTTGATTGTTTCCTTTGATGCACAGTTTTTAATTTGATGGAGTACAGTTTGTCTGTTCTTAGTTTACTTTTATTACCTATGGTTTTGGTGTCATCTTAATCACATTTACTTTTAAATTTTTTGAACTCCATTAATTTTTATAAAATAATAAGAGCAAAATGTGATGAAATATTCAAGTAATTTTAAAACCACTGTTGCTTAGACAAAGATGGCCACTGTTTTAGAGTGAACTCTTGGCTGCTAGGCAGCACCATCATGCATTACCTTGAAAAACTGCCTCATCAGTTAATAAAAGTGTACACATTTGGAGTATGAAAGGCAGTTAGAAATGTAGATCTATAAATTAAAAAAATAGATTGTAGGAATATGGTCAAAAAACATGAAAACAAAGCATTAGGAAAGCATTCCTAGTCATACCCTTTTAATTGGAATCCCTATTATTCACAATAAACCATTGTAAAAACTTTTGCAAGAAAAAGTGGTCCTCTTTGCCTTCTCCATTTTCTTTCCTTTCTCATCTTTACTGCCTCACAGTCAGTCAACACCTCTAAACAGAGAGACAATTAGAAATTTTTACTCTAAAATTAACTTTCAAATTTACAGAAATAAAAGATTCTCTTATTTATTTTATCTCAACTTAAATTTTAATAAACTATAGCAGTTGGTCAGCAACAAGCCCCATTAACTAGTCAATAGTTCTTGACTGTCAAGATTATCCTTAGTGCACAAAAGTTTTCTATGTATCTTTTCTAACTACAATAGAGTACAGGAAGAACTAGTTCTTAAATGGCTTTCTGTGTTTTCTGAGGTATTTAAAGGAACTAGAATTTAAGTGATCTTTTTTTCTTCACATGTCATTTCTCCTTCTAAAATAATGGTTGCCATTGTTCCTATTTTCCTCCCACTGCCTTTTTCTTTCTTCTGTGATTGCTACTTGTTCATCCTTCCCCTGCTAATTGGTCCCACACAGCTGTTGATTGTCCTTCTCCTTGCCTGATTTTCCTTTCTACCCACCCCAATTCATCATTCACTGTCCTCAGCCCTCATCTCTCCTCTGGGATTCCTAAGGATTAAAACAAGCCAAACAGTGTGTGGGGGTATCATTCTGCTCTCATGGCACTAGAGGACACACACAGAAAATACTTCCCACTTGCCAGGTCAGGCAGCTTCATCCCCACCTGATGCCTTGACCAGGTATTGGGAAAGAGGTTGGAACCTGATCTACCAGGAAATCATTAAGCTCAGATATTGCCTCTGAACTTTGTTGTCCTCCAAACCCCTAAAGTGGTTTATATCTTGGAATATTAAGCAGAAAAAGAAGCTACTGAGATATTTCCTCCATGCCCTTAATTTTCTTTTAGTTTTAAATAAAAAGTAATAATTACAAGCAAGTCCTCAGTTGACAAAATAAAAGTATTAAACAACAGAACAAATGAAAACTGTCCATGAGGTAGGACTCTTGGCTCAGTATTCTACCCATGTGAAGTTTTTACTTCTTAAACAGAGCTTTGTAATAGGTACATCATTCTCTACAAAGATTCCATGTATGCATATTACATTTAGTTAAGCGTTGAGTGAAAATTCAGGTTTTTGAGTGTTTACTTTGTTCTCTTAGTCCTCTGGTGAATCATTGTGCTCTGTGAGAGGATGCAGTAGTTTTATCAGGGAAGTTTTATTCATTAACAAAAGGTACCATAAAAAATTTAGCTAGGGTCACAGTGTTTAATTTGGTAGTATTATAATAACAACTACCATAATTAGTTTCAGATTTGCATTCCTTCCCAGAGGATGATTTTTTAGTTTTTGATACCTATTTAAATCATGAGAGTGACAGGAAAATTAATGTCATGACCTTTATAGCTTGTTTATGGTTTTCCCATGTTGTACCCTAAAGGATTTAGGGAGTAGTGTACATCTAAAATAAACCACTTATTATGGACAAGTAAAAATTGGGTTAATTGAGTTCACCTGATCCTAAACTGGTAGCACCTCACCAAGACACCATTTTATGTTAGACAAAGGAGCAGCATTTTTACAGTTTAAAGTTATCTTTTAAACGACACCTGTACATTCTGCAATGTCTTGAAAAGAAAAACATTTTTAAAAAGCTAGTTTTTCAAATAGTAGGATATTTTGGTCCTATTATTTTATCTGGTTTGTCTTTTTCAATTAGGAAATTACTTTGTCTTTTCATTTTCATAGCAAGAATGTGCTGACACCAACCGATGGGCCAGGCTCCCCGACAGTAACACCACTTCCTCTGGGTGGTGGTGGCAGTGACACTGTCTCTTACAGTTCTCTGTCCCTTTTCCAGTCTGTCAGGGACTTCCCACAAATGTCACCATTCTTAATCTTTGAGATGTGAATTTGGTTGTCATTGTATTGTCACGGTTCATATAGGTTAACAAAGAGCAGCATTCATATATTCAGATAGAGTTGAGAAAAAATCTAGACATGCTAGAATCTTTGCAATTTTGGGATAGTTGATGGAAAAATTCCCATGACAGTTTTTGAAAATAGTGGTTTTGAGGCACTTTCATACATTGCTGGATAAGTCAGTACAACTTTGAATGACAATTGGGCAATTGGGCAATATCCATAAAAGTTTTAAATCAGCCTCGCTTCATCCTGCACGTGTCAGCAAAGATGCCTGTATAAGAATGCACACTGCAGCTTTGTTTACAAGCAAAAGATAGACAATCTCATTGTCAGTCAGTGGGTGACTGGGTAGTGAATTGTGCTTCCATCCAGTGAAATAGTATACAGCCTTTCAAAAGAATTAAGAGGATCCATCAGTGCTTATATGGGGCCCTATTGAAAATATATCAAGTGAAAAAAAAAGCACATGTAATTGCTCTAATTTGGGGAGGGAAAGGAGGATAAAGCCTATTTCTACATGTTAGCTTATATACACACAGACTGTTTCTGACAGGATACCCCCAAAAGTGCTACAGGTTGTTGCCTCTGAGGAGAATTAGTTACTGAAAGAGAGGGGAGCTTGCTCATTTTCATTTAGCTTTTTCCGTGTTGGAGTTAATCACCTTAGAATAACCTAAGTGTTAGACAAATGCCATTGGGGGTAGGAAATTTAAAAATTATGTAATGCTGAGAAGGTAAATCTGTGACTAGAGTGTTCCAGGGAAAAGATGAAAGTTTGAATAATTTCTATAAAGGAAGAAAAATCACCAGAATCATTTAGGCAGTAGTTCATACACCTATAAAAATATGAAAAAATGTAAAGCATGGATGAAGTTAGCAGGAAATAGAGAACTGTTGCTTTTTTAATTAAACAGTCATTTTAAAGCAGATTGATTGGATTTTTATTTAATGCTGAAACTATACAGAAGAAAAAAGCTAGGGTTGGGAGCAGAGCTGAGAGAGAAATGGATGGTCTGGGTGGTGTGAGCAGGTGAAAATGGAAGAGGCAGGAGGGAGAAGTAGTTTGTTGAAAGCACAGCATTTGGTCTGTGGTGCTGGAACCAAAACTCTGGTGCTTGGCAGTAGGTAAAATTTAAGGGAGAAAAGGAATGTGAAGAATCCAAAATGATCTCAAAATTTCATCAGTATTCTATAACCTGCTTAAAGATGATTTTGTCACTGCATGTAGGCAAGAGAAAAGCAAGAAAGTTAGAAATATATAATTTTAAAGTAGTGAATTAAATCCAAACTGACTGAAACACTGCTGGGCAGACTGATCGAAGGGAACAGAATAATGAACAGTTGCACAATATGTAATATCACAGATAGGTAAATGACAGCCTCTTTGTTTTATGGTATGTGTTTTACTGCCAAGTGTCATTTATTTCCACTTGATGCACTTCTTTTTGATATGCTTTCGTCTTCACCATGATGGTAACCTCACTGGCCTGAATGACTCCTTCATTCTTTCAGCACTGAGAAGCCAGGCTGGAAATTCCAAGGATGCTGCTTGATATAGAAAAAGCCCAGTATTTTTCTTACATCTGCATCTTTTACATGTGAATAAAATAAGAAATGGAAAGATGCTTGTTTGTTAAACTTGCCTGAAAGTCGGATTGTTTTAATACTTGATTATAATGCACTGAGGCTTTTTAGCGGAAAAACAGCATTGTCAACATAATGCATTTATAGATAAAGTTTCCTAGGACTTGTTATTTATAGGTGATGACATTAAAACAACGTTCATGTGTCTGAAAAGCCCAACCTGATACTAGACAAATTGAAAAAGGTAGGACATTTTTTACATTTATGTAAGATAATTTTTCAGTCATTTTAAGAGTGAGTCAGTCTTCCTAAAAACATAACCAGGCAATCTGTAGAGATCAAAGGAAATTTATTACTGAAAAAAATAACTTAGTCAATTTTCTCTCTTTTAGTTGTGGAAAAGTATAGAAATGGCAAAAATAGACAATATCAGATTCCAAAAGTCAATATTTGTTAAAAAAATTACTTAGAATTTTAGAAACTTAACTATTGAAAACTAAAGTATTTAAATGGTATAAAAAACACTAGATGAAACTGTGCAAATATTGTTAAATAATTTTTAGCACTCTTGTTTTTACAGGACTGTTGACATTCATTTATTCAACAAACATTTATTAAACCTTTTTATAAACCAGTCACCTCTATGTTCTGGAAATATAAAGATAACTATGGCATTGTCCCTGCCGTCAAGAAACACAGTTTTAAAAAGACCTTTCATGGGCCACTGGGTACAAATGATGGTGGAACTCAGTTGAAACACTAGAAGGAAAAGTTTGGGAATTTTTCCAGAAAGAGCAAAAACAAAAGAGATAAAACAGGAAAAGTGAAAGAAAAAGCATAACTTTCCAGATTGAAAAGGCCTACCAAAACACTTGGAAAATGGATAAAAATACACTGAGAAACTGCCTTGTGAAATTTCTAAACATTGTTTCCATAGAGAAAAAAATAAAAACAGATTGCATAAAAAGGACAACAAATAACTTTGGATTTCTTAACACAAACACTGGAAAAAAGCAGACAGTAAAACAATGCCTTTAAATTTCAACCTGGAATTCTATACTCAGGAAAACTATTAAGCAAGATTTTTGTTTGAGAGGTAAAGAAATAGAGATAAATCATAATCCTCCACGTTGGAACATAAATAGATACTACCTAAAACTGAACAACCAAGAGAAATATAAACATGTTATTGACTGTGTAAGTCCGGGGAGAGGAATTCCCGGGGCAAAATACCCCTAAAAACCAAAATCAGTCAAAGGGAGAAATGAAGTTTAAAACCCGTTTATTGCTCACAAACTGCAGTCCCAGGCCATCTTTCTTCTCTACTCAAGCAGCCTCAACACCGACGGCCCTCCCCCTCACCTCTCAGGTACAGATAAGCCCTCTGTTGCCCAGGTAATCACCCATTGATATGGAGATGAACTTCTCCACCCCTGAGGAAAGATGCAAATGCACTAAAGCCATACTTCTTTCCACCTCTGAACGCCTGTTGATATGCAGACATACCAAAGCCAGGCAAGATATTCTGGAAATGTTTCAATTTTACCCACAACTGATATAGAAGTACACATACCAGAAGATTCAGCTCAAAGAATTGAAAGTGCTTGTCTCTGGGGAAGATAAGATGAATAATCTCCAAGGATCAAATGTACAGCATGGTGACTATAGTTAGTAATACTGTGTTGTGTGCTTGAACTTCCCTAAGCCCATAGACTTTAAGTGTTTTCACCACACACACACACACACACACAAGACAAAAGGTAACAGTGAGATGATGGCTATGCTAATTAACCTGATTGTGGTGATCATTTCACAAATTATACATGTGTCAAATCATCACATTGTGCCCTTTAAAGATAAATAGTTTATTTGTCAATTATACCTCAATAAATTTGAAAAAAATAAAAATTTTTAATTAAAAGGGTTAAAGTGTAAGTCCAGGGAAAGGAAATCCCGGGGCAAAATATCTCTAAAAACCGAAATCAGTCAAAGGAAGAAATAAAGTTTAAAATCTGTTTATTGCTTACAAACTGCAGTCCGGGGCCCTCTCTTTCATGCTCCAGCAGAAGCAAAACCATCCCTTCCCCTCATCTCTCAGATACAATGGGCCCTCAGTTGCCCATTGACATGGAGATTAACTCCCCCTCCCCAGGAATGATGCAGATGCACTAAAGCCATAGTTCTTTCTACCTCTCAACACCTATTGATATGCAGATGTACTAAAGCCAGGTGAGATATTATGCAAATATTACAATTTTACTCACAAAAGGAAAAAATTGTTCCAGCGCATCATAGAAAGTAAATTGGAAATCTGTGAGACTGGAGGCTATTGTAATACCAGCAGGTCCTGAGACAGTAATGGTGGGGGATAGAGCAGAGGCCATAGCTTTGAAAATACTTCAGAGGAGACAGGAGCTGCATGTAGTTTGCACGTAGCCAAGTGGAAAGTTGTAGTAAGCAGAGAATATTTCATGCTGAAATCTGGGAACTAGAAATAGAAAATTTAGAGCTGTAGTTAGAGCCACAGAGTTGGAAGAAATTTTATAGAAAACCTGAGTAGGGAAAAGAAATAAAAATCTAAGATATTTTCCTGAAAGGACTTTTATTCAGGTAGAAAAATGCTCTCCCAAACACTATAACCTGCCTAGTTCAGAAATCCATGACTGAACATATGACATCCATATATTCCATACATGTTAAGGAACACAAGTATCTCTATGTGCATGCACTTTTTGAGGGTAAATGATTAGATCTTACAACTAGAAGTAATGTTTGTATTTCTAAGTATATTCTAGTATATTCCCTTTTATTTCTTGGAAATGCCAGAGAGAGAGTAATAAACATGTCTTTTCTTTTGGAAGAATCCTTGTGAGCTTTATTAACATATAACACCCTATTCTTCAAAAATAAAAATAAAGAAAGTGTTTTCAATGCTTCATATCTAGTTTCATGCTTTCTTCAGCCAAATGGGTTAAGTATTATCATCTCTCCTATTCTAATTTAGGGAAACTGAAATAGAAAGATTAAACGACTTGTCCAAGGTCACAGGTAATAAGTTTCAAGTGAAAACATTTATCTCCCCACTCAGTTCACTTGTCCTTCCACAGCCTTTGAACTGATTGCATACTTCCTATTGGATTGGAACATGGTCCTAAAAAGTTAGGGTCAGTCTAGTCTTTTAGACCTTTTGGTTTGGGGAACAGTAGTAGCCATCTGGTGAGACCACCTTAACAACAAGTCTAAAAAATAAAGAGGAATAGGACTGTCCTTCCAGAGTTTCCCCAGTTCCAAGTTGCCTTGGAGGATCTTACACTAGTCCCTCAAGATGATCCTCTAGCATTTAACTCTGTCAATAGCTGATACTCAGAAATATCGATATTTAAACAGGTGCTTTTTATTGAACTCATAAACAATATGCAGCCATTTAGGAAAGGAAGGAGATTGTCAAATATTAATACATTATATTAACATAAGCATTAAGAATCGTCTAAGTGGAACAAAATTTATTTTGTAAGTGATCTTTTAGCTTTTGTAACCCTTTAGTACCAATTTGAGAATTGTATTATCTGTTTCTTAAATAGGACAGATTGAGATAGGAATAAGCATTTATTACAGTTGAGCAAATTGAAAGGGTATCTCCCTGCGACCCTCCTTACCCAGAACGACTCAGGAGACATGGGCCCACGCAAAAGATTTTATTATCTAAAAGAGAGAGTGGCTGCCCCTGACGGGGGTGGGGAAAGAGAGAGAGAGAGGGAGGGAGGGAGCAGCAGAGAGAGCAGAGAGAGAGAGAGAGGGAGGGAGGGAGGGAGAGGGAGAGAGAGAGCACAGGGAGAGCAGGGGGACAGAGAGACAGAGACAAAGAGAACAGCGAGACAGACACACAGAGACAGAGAGAGGGAGGGCAGCAGCGTGGTGCCTTTTATTGTGGCGGATCCACGGCCTGTTGCTTTGGGGGAGGGTCCGGATGTTTAGAGATAAGGCGGGGTAAGCCCAGCAAGCCCCAGGCAAGCCCAGGCATAATTCTCACCGGTTTATGTGCTTGGGACCATGGGGCAAATGGAGGATAAATTATTATATTCTTACATTCCTCCCTTTTCTGTTTTATAAGTGGTAGAGGATTTGGGAAGGGGTGAAGGTCAGTCTTCAGTAACTGCTTCCTGCTGATTAGGGGCGATGAAGTTCATTTTTGTATTGATGGGGGGCAGTCCTCAGATGAGCCCTTGGTCTGCAGTGGTGATGGCATTTTCCAGGTTCAATAAGGATCATCGTCTTTGGAGAGGGGTTGGTAGTCCTGTAATATAAGCTGGTTAAAAGTTTGGTTAGAAATTTTTTGCATTTGGGCTGATTGCTATGTTTACATAGGGTGGCTGAATTGATAGCATTCTTTGGGGACATATGCGTAGGCAGAAAAGCGACCTGTAGGGCAAAGGGAATCCTTGATGGTGCAATCTTTTGGACAGTCTGAAAGAGAAGAAAGGGTTGGTGTTGGGAAGATAGGTCTGGTGAGAGAATAAGTGTTGAGACCAGGGTTAATAATCCTGAAGAATGACGTATGGCGGTTGTAAGGGAGGTTTTAGGACTCTGCTGGCAGAAACTTCTTCAGTGATGAGTGGAATTGGAGATGAGCAGCGCAAAATGCGGAGAGTAAGAGGTCCTGTCAGGGTGGAGGAGTAGGAACCTGTGGGAGATTTCGGGGGAGGGGAATAAGCTGAGACAAATGGCTTAAGGTGGGTGTTGTGTATCCAATGGGGAAGACCCTGGAGTTTAACTGCAGTTGGCAGTGGAAAGGATTACTGTGTATGGTCCTTGCCATTTGGAAGTTAGGGATGGTGTTGCTTGGTGTGGCGGGGATAGAAGCACAGAGTCTCCTGGATGATAAAAAGTAGGAGAAGTGGGGTCTTGAGGTTTTGGTGTATGGAGGTCAGCATGGGACCAGAGTAGAGAGCAAATCTGTTGAAGTAAAGGGTTGACAAGATGAGGAGGAAGGATAGGAGGTTTAGAGTTGAGACTTGGAGGAAGCACAGGGCGGCCATACATGAGTTCAAAAGGAGAAAGTGTAGCAGGCTTTTTTTGGCAAGGCCTGGAGTCGGAGTAGGGCCAAGAGGAGGAGTTTTATCCAGTCAAGGTGGAGCTCCAGGGATAATTTAGTAAGGATAGATTTGAGGGTTCTATTGGTCCTTTCCACTTTACCTGAGGATTGTGGGTGATAGGGGATGTGAAAATGCCATGGAATATTAAGGGCCTTAGTGGTTGCTTGGGAGATTTGAGAGATAAACTCGGGGCCATTGTCTGATTGTAAGGAAGTAGGTATCCCAAAGCGTGGGATAATTTCAGACAGTAGGACATTGGAGACAGTCTGGGCTCGTTTATTAGTTGTGGGAAAGGCCTCAACCCATACTGAAAATGTGTCTACCAGTACTAAAAGATACCGGTGGCGTTTTACTGGGGGCATGTGAGTAAAGTTGAGCTGCCAATCAGTCCCGGGAATGAGCCCTCGTGCTTGATGGGTAGGAAAGGCGGGTGGTCGAGAAGGTGAGTTGGGATTGACTTTTTGACAGATTTCGCATGAAGTGGTGAGTGTTTTGAGGAAGGCAGTTTCTGAATGAGAAAGAGGCAGGTAAGGTTTGAGAAAGTGTTGTAAAGATTGGAGGTTAGGGTGGAATAAGTGATGTAAGTAGGAGAGTATGGCCTCAGTGGCTGGTAGTTGTGGGAACGGATTTTTTTGGGCCTGGAATGAGGGCACCTATTACAAGGGCTAACGCTGCCTTTCAGGCTGCCTCATCTGCCCTGTTGTTACCAAGGGAGATGAATGACTGATCTGACTGATGGGAGAGGCAATGTACTAGGCCTATGGCTGTTGGAAGATGTGAGGCTTCTATCAGTGGTATAATGTGTTTGGCATTGGCGATAGAGCTGCCCTTGGTGTTGAGGAGTCCCTGTTCTTTCCAGATTGCTGTGTGAGACAGCAGGATATGGAAAGCATATTTAGAATCAGTATAGACAGTAAGAGAGGACCCCTGCGCTAAAGTGAAGACTCGTGTAAGGGCAATTAGTTCTGCTTGTTGGTTTGTAGTGTTAGGAGGTAAGGGCTTTGCCTCAATAGTTTTGTCCAAAGAGACAATGGCATATCCTGCCCGTCAAACACCTTCATGGATAAAGGAACTGCCATCAGTAAACCAGGTATATGTGGCCTGAGGAATGGCACCCTCCTGAATGTGGGAGGGACAGGGTAGGAGTTCATCTAGAGTTTGTAAACAGTTATGGAAGGAGGCTTGTGATCCTGCCTGTGGATCGGGAGATAATGGAAGAAGAGTGGAGGAATTAAGGGGAGGACAGGTTTTGAAATTGAGGGAGGTGTCTTCAACTAGGGCAACTTGAAGTGATAGAATCCTGCAGGGGAAAGAGTCTGCAGGCCTTTGTAGGTAAGGAGTTCAGAAAGAGGATGAGGGGAGAAAATAGTTGTGGATGACCCGAAGGTGATTTTTTTGGATTCTTGAATGAGGACGGCAGCCGCTGCTAGGGCTCGCAGGCAAGGAGCCCATCCCCAAATAGTAGGATCTAGTTTTTTGGAAAGATAGGCAACCGGGGCAAAGGAGGGTCCTACCATATGTCCCAGAACTCTCAGGGCAAAGCCCTGCCTTTCTGAGACATAGAGAAAAGGAACGTGTGAGATCAGGCAAGTGCAGAGCAGGGGCTTGTAGAAGGGCCAGCTAGAGTCTATAGAAGGAATTAGCCATGGGTGTCAGGTGGGGCTCAGCGAGAGGTCCTCAGTATGCTTCATATAGGGGAGCAGCTAGGAGTGAAAAGTTGGGGATCCATGAACGAAGGAACCCAGCAAGACCCAGGAAAGAGAGAATTTCACCTTTGTTATGTGGAACGGGCATAGTTTGGAGAAGTTTTTTCCTGTCTATGGTAATGGCCTTGTAGCCCAGGGAGAGCTGAACTCCCAGGTATGTGACCTGAGCGGCAGACAGCTGAACTTTGGAGGGTGAAACCGGATACATAGCCATGTTCTGAGAGAAAGTTTAAAAGGAGAATAATATCCTGTTGAGAGGTTTGTAGGGAGGGACTGCACAGGAGGAGATCATCTACATATGGAAGGAGGGTGGCGCTCAAGAGAGTAAGGGATCTGAGGTCTTATGCTAGAATCTGTCCAAAAAGGTTGGGGACTATCTCTAAAGCCTTGGGGAAGGACTGTCTAGGTCAATTGGGTAGAAGTCTGGGTGACAGGATTGGTCCAGGTGAAAGCAAACAGATTTTGAGAGTTGGGATGGAGGGGTATAGTGAAGAATGGATCTTTGAAGTCAAGGACAGAAAAATGAGTGGTGGAAGCAGGAATGGTGGACAATAAAGTATAGGGGTTAGGGACCACAGGATGGATGGGAACAATGGCTGCATTAATTACTCTTAGGTCCTGGACAAGCCTATAAGAACCATTAGGCTTTTTAACTGCCAGTATAGGAGTATTGAAAGGGGCATTGGCTGGTCGTAGTAGCTGTTTGTATAAAAGTTCCTGGATAATTGGCTGCAGGCCCAGTAAACTCTTGAGGGGCAGCAGGTACTGAGGTTGAGAGGGAAAAGAGGTGGGGTCTTTAAGTTTGACAATTACTGGGGGGCAGGTGGTGACAGAGGGGGTGAGGGTGTCCGAGACTACGGGGTTGACCAGATGGGGTGGCAGAGGAAAAGAAGAGGGAGGTGGGTTTGCAGCAGGTTGAAGGGCGAGTAAAAGTGGGATTGAAGGCGAGTCGGGGTTGAGGTGCAGTCCGGGAGTGAAAGTAATGGAAGCTCCAACCTTATGTAATGGGTCTCTTCCTATAAGGGGGATGGGACACTGGGGAACCACCAAAAAGGAGTGAGAGAAGGCAGTGCCTCTAAAGATGCAGTGAAGCATGGGAGTTTGTAAAGGTTGATGAGGTATGCCCTCTACCCCAACTATAGAGGACTGTGAGAGGGAGGTGGGTCCCCAATACTCCTTCAGGACTGAGTAGGTGGCCCCGGTGTCCAAAAGGAAAGAGATGGGCCTCCCTGCTACCACAATGGTTACCCTGGGCTCCTGTACAGTGATGGTAGTAGTCGGGTGGAGGAGTCCCAGGCCCCCTCAACCATCAGTTGCTAGACCCAGAAGGTCTATGTGTGGAGTGTTAGAGCTGGATGGCCTGGAACCTCTCGGTGTGTGAGGACAGTTAACAGCCCAGTGTCCCTCCTGATGGCACTTAGGGCATGGACCGGGGGGCTTCCAGGGATTTGGGCAGGCTCTAGCCTGGTGACTCGTTTGACCACATTTGAAGCATAGACCAGGAGGTCCTCCTGGCTGCTTCTTAGGAAGTGAGGATACCTGAGCACCAGTGGTTGGGGTAGGTTGAAAGGCCTTAGCCAGCATTTGATATTTTTGTTTACGGGCCTTTTCATCTCTTCCATTATATACTTTGAAGGCCACTGCCAGGACTTCTGCCTGAGGAGTTAAGGGTCCCTTCTCTAGATGTCTGAGTTTAGCCTTAATGTCGGGGAAACTCTGGGTGAAGAAGTAGGTCATTAATAATTGTCTCCCATTGGAGTCTCAGGGTCTAGGTTTGTATATTGTAAAAGAGCTTTGGTGAGGCAATCTAGGAACATAGAGGGACTCTCAGTTTTATCCTGAATAATCTCTTGGAGTTTTTCATAGTTAATGGCCTTATTGGCTGACTTCCTGAGACCCGCCATGAGACAGGTGATGAATTGATCTCGATTGGTGACTTCCCCTGCCATATTATAGTTCCAATTAGGGTCTCAGTCAGGAACTGCTTCAGCACCAATTGGATGAGCTGGAGTAGTTTGGTGAACCTCATTGGCATGAACTCTAGCCTGTTCCCAGACTTGCCTACACTCCTTGGGCAAAAGTGTGTTGGATAGGATCATGTGAATATCATGAAAGGTAAGATCATATGACTGAGTTAGGTACTGGAACTCTTTTATGTAAGTAGCTGGGTTGGAGGTGAAAGAGCCTAATCTTTTCTCAATTTGAGATAGGTCGGAGAGAGAAAAAGGGACATGCACCCAAATGACACACTCTGTACTGGCTACTTCCCGTAGTGGGGCTAGGATCTGGGTTTGAGAACGAGTGACAGGCAGGCTTGGTAGGGGATCTCGGGATGGGAGTGAAACTGGTTGCAGTAGAGAAGGCGGGGTTTTTGCGCCCCCCCTGACGGGAGCTTGTGGTGGGAAACTGGGTGGGGATTGAGGGGGAGGAGGCTGGGCAGTTTCTTCAGCAGCACTGTTCGTACTGGGTGGTTGAGGAGGAGGAGAAAGAGGAGGTGCCATGGGGATTTGGGGTCGGTAGGGTGGAATTCATCAGCGGGCTCAAAGTCAGAAGATGAAGTGGAGTCTGGTTTCTTGGAGGGTGAGGACTTTACAGCAAGTAGTAGGTGTTTAGGATTGCTGGGGGGACAGAGAGAGGCTTAGTTCAGAGGTAGGAGAAAGCCTGGATATATGGGATCTCTTTCCATTTGCCCATACGCTCACAGAAGTTGTATAAGTCGCAGAGAATTGTAAGATCTAAAGAGCCATTTGGGGGCCATTTGGACTGATTGTCCAAGGAATATTGTGGCCAGATATCATTACAGTCATGAACAAGCTTAAAAGGTTTGAGGTCTGGAGTGAGGTGGAAGGGCTTTAGATTATTGAGTAAGCACCCTAGCAGTGAATCTGCAGGAATGGAGGGGCCAGATCCCATGGTGAGAACAAGACCGTTCAGAAGTCGCTGAGGCATCCCTGAGCAATTGAGAAGGTCACAGAGAAGATCAGGCACAGTTAGGGGGTCGTAACCACCTCTAACTATGGGGTCGAGGTGAAAATGCCGGGGAGGCTCAGTACCTGGTACCAGGAGTTTTGGAGTCGAGTAGATACGTAGATAAAGGGAGACCAGGCCTCAGTGGATGAGGATTCTCACCATGGGGAGGCAGAGAAGGGTTGACTATGGAGATCAACCGTGACTCTGAAAGTCGTGGTTGGGGGTACCCCTGTCCCAGAGGAGCCCTTGGGGGTGCCAGACACTCAACGGTCACTTCCCAGGTTCCAAAGGGACATCTAAGTCGACCATGAAGGGGAGACTCACCAAATCGAAGGCCAGTGTTGGGCGAGAAGATGAGCGACTGGGGAAGTGGATGGTGAGCCTGTAGAGGAGGATTGGGCAGTGAGGATTCCCAAAGCAGCTCAGGTTCCCACAGGAAGAGCAAAGTCATCTGAAGTCATGGCACCAATGAAAGGGTATCTCGCCGAGACCTTCCTTACCCAGAATGACCCAGGAGACACGGGCCCATGCAAGAGATTTTATTATCTAAAAGAGAGAGTGGCTGCCCCAGACGGGGGTGGGGAGAGAGAAAGAGAGGGAGGGAGAGGGAGAGAGAGGGAGAGCGCAGGGAGAGCAGGGGGACAGAGAGACAGAGACAAAGAGAGCAGTGAGACAGACAGACACACAGAGACAGAGAGAGCAACAGAGAGACAGAGAGAGAGAGAGAGGGCAGCAGCGTGGTGCCTTTTATTGTGGCGGATCCGATTGGCCTGTTGCTTTGGAGGAGGGTCGGGATGTTTAGAGATAAGGCGGGGTAAACCCAGCAAGCCCCAGGCATAATTCTCACCAGTTTATGTGCTTGGGACCATGGGGCAAATGGAGGATAAATTACTATATTCTTACACAAATGATGAATACTGTTAGTCGAATTTATGTATTACAAGCTTATATTATTTTAACAAAATTGAGCCTTAAGGTATTTGTTTCCTCTTATTTATGCAAAGATATTGAGAAACATGAATTCCATCATTGCTTAGAAGAGGTAGTTTTTTAAATCAGGGAAATATAGTGCAACCACTTTGGAAAGTATCTATAGTGATATCACCTCTCTCATTCCTGATATTGGTCATTTGTGTTTTCTTCTGATAAATTGAGCTAAAAACTTATCAGGCTTACTAATATTCTCAAAGAATCTGCTTCTGATTTAATTTTTATCTATTTTCTGTTGTCCATTTTATGTATTTCCTCTGATCTCTTATTTTGTTTCTTTTATTCACTTTGGATTAAATTTGCTTTTCTAGTTTTTTAAGGTAGAAACTGAGGTCACTGACTGTAGGCCTACTTTCTTTTCTAATATAGATGCTTTTCCCCCCTATGTACTGCTTTAATGGAATCAATTTTGGTGTGTTGCATTTGCATTTCATTCACTTCAAAACACTCTCTAGTTTTCTTCTTGATTTCTTTGTCCCATCTGTTCTTTGTTCTCCTTTTCCATTATCCCTTGGAAAACTGAATATTCTTATGGTTCTTTTTGTTGTTGTTGACTTACTAGCTAAAATTCTTTCTTTTGTGATTTTAGTTGTTCCTTTGGGCTATATAATATGCATGTTTAACTTATCATAATCTATCTTCCAGTGATATTATACCTCTTCACCTGTAGTATAAGAATCCTACAATCTTCTGTTCACATATCTCCTCTCAGATTTTACCCTATTACACATTTTATTTTTACATGTTATAAGCCCCACATTGCACTACCTATTTCTATTTAAAGAGATTTAAGTATTAAGAAAAAAGCCTTAAATGCTTACCATGTATTCCATTATTCTCTGCATAGATCCATATTCTGATCTGGTATCATGTTCCTTCTGCCTGAAGGACATTATAGTGTAGATGAGTTTGTGATGAATTCTTTCAGCTTTTGTATATACAAAAATGTCTTTATTTCTCCTTTATTATTTAAAGATACTTTCTCTGGATGTAGGACTGTAGATAAACAGGATTTTTTTCTTTCAGTACCTCAAAGATTCTATTCCACTCTCATCTCACTTGCATTTTTTCCAACAGGAAATCTGCTGTCACCCTTATCATTATGCCTCTGTATGTAATGTATCTTCCTGTGTGCCTTTATTTTCTTCTTACAGTGGTTTTGAGTAATTTGGTCCTGATATGCTTTGGCTTAATTTTCATCTTTCTTTTGCTTTGGGTTTTTTCAGCTTCTTGGATCTGTGTGTTTATAACCTCATTAAAATTTGGAAAATTTCTTGCTGTTATTTCTTAAAAGAATTGTCTCTCCTTCCATCTCTTCTTCAATTACTGATCTATAAGGCTGCTTGAAGTTGTCTGACAGCTCACTGATGATCTGTTCATTTTTTTTTAACTCTTCTTCCTATGTTTCATTTTGGATAGTCTCCATACTATGCTATCAAGTTTGCTAATATTTTCTTATGATGTGTAATATGCTGTTAATCTCAACCAGTATATTTTTCATCTTATATGTGGTTTTCATGTCTGGAAATTTTGTTTGGGTCTTTTTTAGATCTCACCTGTTTATAATTAATTTTTTGAACATATAAAATGCAGTTATACATTTAATATCCTAGTCTACTAATTCTAACATTTGTGTCAGTTCAGGATTAATTTTGATTATTTCCTACATATGCTCATATTTCCTTCTCCTTTCTGTGTTTGATTATTTTCATTAGATCTCATACATTATTAATTTTATTTTGTTGGGTGATGGCTATTCTTTGAATTTCTGTAAGTATTCTTGAACTTTGTTTTAAATACACAGTTAAGACTTGGAAAAAGTTTAATCTTTTTAGGTCTTGCTTTAAAATTTGTAGTGAAACTGGAGAGATGCTTGGTGTAGGGCTAATTGCCTTTAATAAGGCAAGACCCTTCTTCATATACTATCCAATGTCCTGTGAATGAGGTGTTTTTTTCAGTCTGGCTGGTAGGAAAAAGCACTATTCCTATCATGCTTTGAGTACTGAGTGCCTTGGATCTTTACCTGCCTCAGGCAGTTACCTCACTTGTGCAAGTGAATAGTCCACAGGGACCCTTTTCGCTGCTCTCTCCCCTTCTCTGCAGCTCTGTTTTCTCCATTATGCTGGGAATCTCCACCAGGGTTCTCCCTTCCTCAGCATTGTCCTGGAGCTCATCTTATTTATTGCTTGTCCCTCAGAGATCAGTCTTTTGTGACCTAATGTCCAATGTTTTGAAATACTGCTTAATATATTTTGTGTGTGTTTTGGTTATTTCAGGCATGAGGACAAATCTGTTATTCAATCAGTTACTCACTCTTGGCTGGAAACAGAAGTCATGCCTTTTAATTTTGCCTAATTTTTGTATTGAAAAAACATTTAAAATTTTGAATGAAAAGGTTCATTAGCCTTTACCTTAATGGCTCCTGTCTTTGGTGTCATGTTGAGAAACACTTATGTGTTTGAAGGCGTATGAAAATATTTACCTATATTTTTTCAAGGACTTTATCTTACTTTTACATTCAAATAGTTTATTAACATGGGACTCCATATTATAGGTGATTTGGGAAATAGTTAAAATGAAGAGGAGAACACGCATAATTCTACCATCAAACACAATGCCACTTTGTCTTATTTTCACATTCAAATAGTTTATTAACATAGGACTCCATATTATAGATGACTTGGGAAATAGATAAAATGGAGAGGAGAACACCTGTAATTCCACCACCAAACACAATGTCACTCTATATACATTAACATATTTGCTACCATGGATTTCTCGGTACTTTTGTTTTTTTGATAGTTGTAATCCTAGTTGTATGCCATTTAGAATACTCACTCAATGTATTATGTCATCAGCATTTTCCATGTTGCTACATAATCTTTATAATCACATTTTAATGACAGTTATATTCCACCAAATGATTATATTGCAATAATACTACCTTTACCTGTATTGTTAAACATTTTAGTTATTTCTTCTTAAATAGAGTGTATGAAACATAATTATCAGGCAGGGCATTTTGGGGGAACCTTAATTTTCCTACTTGCACATTTCCCTGACTCTCTGAGGGCAGAGATACAAATACAATCCATCTCTCAATGTGTCACTACTTCCCTCTCTAAGCCCATACCAGAACATTCAGTAAAATCCTGTGTGTATAAAAATGAAAAGGAAATTAAAACATCAGTTTCCTAATAGTCAAGTCCATTTCTTATTACACATACAGTTATAAATAGAAAGACTTTTTTAAAAGCTTATAATTTATATTTTTCATATGTATTAATGTGGCAGCTCAATTATTTTCTAATTATTATTTGTGCCTGGTTGTTTTTAGGGAAGTTACTATTCAACTCAAGTACATCATAATGCAGAACTCACTCTCAGTGCCACCAAAAGATCAAGGTAAGAGCAAGGCATACTGAGGAGAGTGGTAATGCATATGTTGTAAATAGTGGTAATAGATACATTTAATGTCACTGTTCTCTAACCATTATGTGACTTATTTCCTGGAACTAAGAAAATTCTATAAAAGTTAGTTTTCTTTGGTAAATTACTTGAGTGTATTGATTCCTGGATTATAGGGACGCATCTCCTATACTGAGAGCTCCTTGAGAAAAGGGCCATCTCATCCCACACGGAACTCACAGAGCCAAGCTGTTAGCTGGCACTTAACTGAGTCTAACAGATGTCTAATGAAATTATCGAGTATTGGCTTTAGTGAAACAGAATGACATGTGTTTTAGTGAGAAGACTATATGCACATATATATATATTCATCCACATACACACATGCACACACAACACACATGGAGAGAACTTTGCTTATACATTTCTTTGACCTGTTTCTTCCCATACCCATTTAATAAGAAAAACCATTTCCCCTCTGTATGATTCATAAAAAAGAAAAGTATGACTTTTTAACAGGAGCCTTCAGAAAAGCAGTTTACAGATGGTGATTGAGTCCTTTCTGAATGAAGACTAATTAAATTTTCCTCACTATCAAGGGTGACCTCTAACATTTCAGAGGAATTCAAGTCTTTCCCCTGCCCCTACATATTCTTTACAAACAGAAGTAGTTTTGATATATTTGTAGCAAAAAGAATGCCATTAATGATGCAGAATTGGGTTTCCTCAGTAGAAGATATAACTTTAAGTGAACGGAGGGGATTTGCTGTAAAGAACTCTTAACTGGAGCAGACACTCTTTGATCTCTCTGCCAAAAAGAACGGTAGCGCCACAGCTGTAAAGAGCATGGAATCTGGGTTTGAAACTCAATTCTTCCACTGAATTGCATGATGTCTGTCACATTACTTGAACTCAGCTTTCTTATCTATAAATCTACCAAATGAACATATTAAGTCCTATCCACCTATAGGTTTTGTGGAGATGAAGAGAGATATATGCACATCACTCTGCATATTGCTTATTGTGTAGTAGGCACTTACAAGATGATAGTGATCATTACTGTTAATGGTTATCATTAATATCTGGGCTCTCTCCATCTTTGGAGGCTGATGCAATGAGATGGGCGTGGCTGCCTCCTACTTGGGATGCCTACAAGGTTCTTAAAAGGCTGAGCATGATCCCAGGGGACCCGTGGGAAGTAAACACACAGAAGACCCTCTGGCTTGGTTCACAGATATTTGGGCAGAGGGAGAGTAGAATCCTTGAGACTCACACAAGATGCAAACCCGAACACTAGGGCAAGAGAAGAGAATGGCAGTGAGACAGCGGAGAGCAAACCCTAACTGGAAATAAAAAGTGTACATTTCCCATGAGCTTTTTCTGGTCTCTGTCCTTTAGAAGGTTTCTGCTGTAGTATGTAGCTGATTGAGCATTTGGAAGGTCCGTGTCCTAGCTGGTATCACCTTCTTCATATAAGCAAACAAAGAGAGGTGTGAGTGCTTATGAGGAGTAGTGGGTCCACATGTCAGGAAAACTGGGCTCCTTTCCCAGATGTGCTTCCAACCAGCTGTGGAACCTCAGACAGTAATTTTGCCCCCAAGCCTCAGTTTCCTTATTAATGGAACCAGGATTGCTAGACATTCTTTTCCAGCTCTAAGAGGACATGAGTCTGTGTGAGTAACTCAGCAATGAGCTGCTTGGCTTCTGGCCGGTAACAGTGCAGTAAGCATGTCACCACTCACTGCTCTTGTCTACTTTGCTTCTTATCAAGGTTTATTTTGTTTTGTTTTTGTGTCTACTTCTCTGAGCTGTTGCACAAGCATAGTTACCCCTATTGACTTGACCAGAAAATAAAGTGCTTTCATGCTTAGCTAGAAATTCAACAACTCTAGTAAATTCTTTGTTAGTTTTCTCTGAGACCAAAGATGCTTAAGCCCCAAGCCCAGAATTTGACAAAGAGAGATATTAGCTAAGAGGGCTCAATTAATCAAGTGCCTCCAGTGTGATAGTCATTCTACCTACAACTTTACATCCTTTTGAAAATTTACTCCTCACAATAAGTTAGATATAATTTCTATTTTAAAGGTTCAAGGAGATTAGGAACTTTTACAAAGATCACCAACCAGTTAAGAGACTGAGCTAAAATTTGAACCCAGATCTATCAAAATTCTATCATACTTGTCCTATGTCACACTGTAAATTTATAAAGAATATTTCTAATCTATTTTTAGATCACTCCCTTTTTCAAACATGTTATGCTTAATTATATATATGAATGCTTAAATCTAGTTTAAACCATAGTAGACAGAAATTTTAATTTGTATCATGGGAAATTATATCAGAAGGAGAAATAGTATAGTACAGTGAAGCCTAGGAATTACCCAGTTGTTCAATTTATGTGTGCAAATGCTTTCTGTGTGTCCTGGATTACTACTATTTTTTAACAAAGAAAAATACCAGATTTTGTTTATATTTCTGTCATCAAACATAATCATGAGAAGTTTGCGGGGCATATGTCATTTATTAATTAAATGCTGCGTGATTTATTTAGCAAACCATTTGATGGCTATCTATAAATTATGTGTTACTTTTGAATTTCAGACCTTATAAATATATACATGTATCATACACATTAATGTTTGAAATTGAGGTAGGACATCACCAGCAGAGTTATGGAGTCTTAAGAAAATCCATTACATCACATAGTATCTCCTAACAAAATTTCATATGGTGGAAGCAGATTTCACGATCACCAAGGTAAAATACCTACCAGGAACTATGTCAGATGCTCTGAGGGATCCAAAGATAAATCAGAGCTGGTATCTTTAGAAAATACAAAATCCAATTAGAAGAACAGACAAGTATGTAATTAACTGAGTATAGCATGACGAATGCTGTGTTAACAGTGAGTATGACAAACTTTGAGAACCTGGATGAAGGGAGAGTTGGTTAAGCCAGAAGCTTTGAGGCTGGTTAGGAAACAGAAAGGAGATAACACTTGCTCAGGACATCAACACAGGTATAGAAGTCATCCAAGTGGAATTTAGGAACCAAGAGATACAGGTTAAACGCTAGGAAAGAACTAAAGGAAATGAATTAGAAATTCTCATGCCTTCTAGTTAAATGTTTTCTGATTTTGAACAAAGAGATTTAAAATTGTAATATCACTCTTATGATAATTTTAACAAGTGATAAACCATGCTTTTGAGGGGAACAAAAGGCAGGTAGACAACATGGTAAAGCCAACTACAGTTGCAACTTCCACTGCAAATTTGTTGAAGGAAAGACAAAACTACCACAGTGATTGAATACACAAATGAATTTATTTGCTTCCCTGATGAGGAAACTCACGGCAGTGAGACCTTCACTAAATGGCTCTGTGACAGGGACAGCTTATATTATTTATGTGGTAGAAAGTTCACTATGTTTTTGCCAATTAGGGATTGAAGTTTGTACCTTGGAGAGGGCAGGATGAAGTGGTTAAAAGAGCTTATTAAATTAAGTGCTGTTCATTGATCAGTAAAGAATATTCATTTAAGTCCAGGGAGGGTCTGTTTACTGGAATCATTCAAAATTCCGAGTCATTTGCCATTTCCTAGGCAAGTCTTCTGAAGTAGAAAGGTCTCCTTATACAGGTCTTCTAATATATTTCTCAGCTCTGTCATAACATTTGTATTGTTTAACCAGAGTTTTCAAATTGTGAGAGCTATTTTTATTCAATGAGTGTAATAATAAATGGGGGTGGAAGACAGCAGATGCTTTGCGGCAAGACGCAGTGAGTCTTAATGACCCCCTCCAGAACCACTGCAGTTAGCTAATGTGTACTGTACAACTCCTAATTTCAAAATCTGCATATTACTTAACTGCGAAGCTCTGTCCATTACTGTCTGTCATGTGAATTCAGATTTGGGGCTCTGGAAAAAAAAAACTGGATTTTCTAATACAATAATACTTAAATTATGGCACAGTCTAAAAATATATCCTGTCTTATAGATACCTAAATACATACATACATCTTACAAACATAAACATTTTGGTATTAATAAATATAACATTTTAGAACTCAAGAAAGGAACATTTGGAGTAACTAGTTAATATTCATACATTTTTTAAGTTTAGAAAAATTATCTTACGTTAGACTCTTAAGTTTTTTTAAACTTCTTGATGAATTTTCTCTCTTTGGTAGCCTTTAAAGCACTCTGGCATGTAGAGGGTTCTCAAATATACATTAAATTTTGTTGTAAATGTTTTAAACTCTCAAATACTTGGTAAAAGTCTTATTATTTAGGTCCTGCAAAAACATTTTAATTTGTATTTTTTAGTGAAACAGCAAGCTGGAGTTCTCAGATGTATGCATTCATTTAACAAAAATGTATTACCATTGGGGAGGCAATAAGCAAGGAGCAAAGGGCAAGAAAGGAAAACCAAAACCAACCAGTATTTTAACTAGTAAAACTGGGCTGGGCATCAAAAGTTTGAGTTTACTTTTTATTGAGAATTTAATCTAAACATGGTTTATTATCTTGTTATGTAACAGTTTCGCTCTTTCCAACATGGTATTAAAGCAGTTTGTTGAGTGCTTGTTATGTTATCTTCTCCTCCTGCCCATCCTCTTCCCTCCCAGTCAGGTGAAGGGCTCAGGTCAGAGCTTTTAGGCCAAGGGCTGGACAGTCGAGCTCTGGTTATTTTTCTGGCCTTCTTTTTAGACTTCATGATCGTGGCTACATCAGTGAGCCTTAGACCCTTCATCTTTCAAATAGGGATAATAATTCTCTCCCCAGAAGTCAGATGAGATAAGGTACAGTCAATTCTTGTCATTTACAATAGTTACATTCTACAAAGTCACCACAAACACTGAATTAGCTAATCTTGAGCCACTGCCCCTAGGGGACACAAAGGGTAGGTTCCTGTGAGCCTCTGGTCAGAACAGCATTTTTGTCAGCTGTCAATACAGAAGCTAATTTGATGCTGATTCTTTGACAATTGAGCGTTACAATTCATGCCTAAATAAAGCTTATCTAATACATGTTTTTTCGTAAGGCACAGCACAGTCTTCTTATGCTCAGGAACACTGGACAGTAGAGCAGCTATTTGCTTGATGTATTTTAATGCTTGACAGCTGTATTTTAACAATGAAATCACCAAAAAAATGAAAAGAATATGAAAAATGTCACACTAAATAGACTGCAAAAAGGACATTTAATTTGCATATAAGAGCTGAAACAAGGCAGCGTGTCAACCATTGCTTAGAACATGTGTATCAGGTGACTCAAATTTTCTGCCTGTGCATGTCCACAATTGACCACCGAAGTGCCACCAGTATGGATTTGGGGATTGCAAATAAATTTTTAGCAAGCAGGTGAATTCACAATACAGAATCTGTGGGTAATGAGGATCAACTGTGTATGAATGCACCTTTTAAACACTTTTTTAATAAAGTTCAATGTAAGTCTTCAGAATAATTTGCAGAATAAAAGCTATTTTGAATAACATTTAACTCAGATGTAATAACTTTGTACAAAGTTGATATTATCAATGTCAAGTTCTTTAGGTAATAAATATATTATTTGAAAGTGACAAGTCCTTAGCTCAGTGAAGCTACCAAAACAACTAACTATTGCTGCGAATTCTTTGGCTCTTCATGCCTCACATTCATTGCCCAGTAGCAAGGAGAACCACTGTAATTTGAAGTTGGCCTTTAGTGGTTAATATGGCGTTGTGACCTCATTATTGGGGAAAAATATTCCCTATGTATTAACCAAAATACTATGTTTCCAAATATGTGACATTCATATGGAAACATTTTGATATTAACTAGTGGTGTAAATGCTGTTCTTGGACTTTTGGTACTGTTTTACATTGCAGATGAGGTACCAATTAACATTTTTCAAGCTGGTTTTGGTTAACTGCTTAATGTTGGAAATTGGAACTTCCCAGTGTAATAATCTCTGCAAAATACCACAATGGATTATTAGCATGTTATGTTGTTGACAGAAGTACAAATGGAAAGCACACACATACCTATAGAAATTTCCTTGTAGAACAAAATGGAAATGACCTGGGTGACCTAAAAGTTACCAGGTAGACCTTATGCTGGAACTTATTTTCCTATTTTGAGGTAAAACACTAGAGTTTGGAATATTCTTGCTAGTAAATTCAGATGTATGGATATTTTTGTTGTTTGAAATAGCCATTCTTCCACTGCTTAAAAAGCAGACTTAAATCAGATAATCCACTTGGGCATGTATCAGTGTCAGTGTGGCCATTTGGCAGCAGAATCTCTCAGAAACTACAATTAACCATGCAAATATATTTCATACATCACATTTCAGTTTGTCAGAACCCCTGCTGCCTTTATATCATTAACATAAATGCAGGTGCAAATAGCATTTATGTACTTTGATAGAAAGCAGTTGGAGACATTTCACTGTGGGACACAACACTTTCAGATTGTGTACATCTGTTCAAATAATGTATCCAGCCCCAGTGACACGAACACAAGGATGGAAACATCTGCCCATGAGACCCTTTGCCATATAGCAGATGCTTACATCTTTATTTATGCAGATGGTTGGTGTGATGAGTTGAGCAGGGATAAAAGCAAAGAAGTTTGACAGGGGTATTTGGGATGTTATGTAAGCCTTTATATAGGTTAGGCGTTTTATGTTTGTAAAAGTCTAATGCTAATGGGAATAGAAATTCATAAATTAAGTAATGCTTTTAAGAAACACATTGTTCATCTTTAAATTAATGGGCACCAGAATCCTAAAAACATCTACAGAAATTCCAACATCCAACTTAGATTAGTAACAGCAAATTATGATTATTTTGGTTTTGATAAAGTCATTTCAAATGATTTTGAATGCATTTTATTAAAAGAAAAATTCTTTAAAAGCACTGCACTGTTTTTTTTAAAGAGTATGTACTACCAAGAGAATCTTACAATATTTCTTAAAATTGGAGGAAAAATACAAATGTCATTCATTTAAATATAATTTATGAGATAGTCTATGAATAGAAATTCAAATAAATTTCTGAAGCATTGCATATTTATGAGACTGTTCAGTCAAGCTTTTATTATTTACCCTGTATTCTAACATTTCCAATTAGTGATACTTTAATTATAATTTTAGTAGGATAAATTACCCTTTAACACTGTTTTCAAAATTCTGTCTTATGAAACTGCCATATTATATTCTCATAAGGCAACAAAGGTGGAAGAAACAAAAACTTACATACCAAAAGCAAGACACTTCCAGATTTTATTTTCTATTTTCATTTATACATACAACCCCATATCATACAATCTCAAAAGAGCTGGGACATTAAATTTCATCTAGTTCAGCAGTTCTCAAACTTTTTAGTTTCAGGATCCCCTTACACTCTTAAAAATAACTGAGGACTTGAAAGAATGCTTGTTTATGTCAGTTTCATCTATTGGTGTTTACTGTATTTGATATTATAATCTGAAAAAATATGTGTGAGTTCATTTTAAAACAACAATAAGCTAATTACAGCTTAACATAAATAACACAATTTATGTAATTGTCCATATTTTCCCAAACCAAAGACCAGTGAGAAGAGTAGCCTTGACTTATGTTTTTTGCAAATATCTCTAAAGTCTGGCTTCATTAAAAATGGTTGTAGTCTCATATCTGGCCCTTCATTCAGTATGTTGTGATACATTATTTATATTGAAGTATTTGAAGAAAACCCAGCTTTACAATAGCTGGAAAGGGAGGGAGTCTTTCAATCACCTTTTCAGATAGCCATGCATGTTTCTCTTTGATACCACACCAAAACATTATAGATAACTGTGACTGAATATCCCCAAGTCTGGTAACTTCTTAAAGTTTAGTTGTAATATGAAATGTGAAAACGTCTAGCTGTACTTCTTGTATTCTGTTACATTTTGGGGTGTCTGACACTGGAGTCTTTTACTTATCCATGCAACATCAGGCATTGGTCATTTAGAAAACATTCGTTCACTGAGTTATACATCTGATCTTATATATCATTTTATACAGCATTTTACAAATTATATTTGTCAATGGAACCACCAGTCTCATCTGAAAAATCATTAAGTATTAGGAAGCTTCAAGCTCCTGGTGATGGATTCAAGTTCTCCAAAATTCTAATTGCCTCTCAGAAGAATGATTTTGATCACTGGCAATGGTTACTGCCAGATGTTTCTTCTAGTGGTCACAAGCTCCATTCATTCACTCTTGAGGGAACGTCTGCCACATACCCAAGTCTGAATATGTTCTTTCAATGTGTATGTCAGATGGTCTTTCAAGTAAAATGCTATTTCGTGAAAAAAGCAGCTAGTTCTGCTTCACAGCTCCAGCGACTGCACAGAGCTTTTCCTCAAGGCAGCCGTCATGCTTCAGTACAAAGGACCCTACGAGCGTGCGCCACTTTGTCACACAGTATTCAAAGGGGATGTAAGGATCATGGTTAATAAAACTTTTGTACTGGTTTTTTGTTGGTCTACTGGCAGAGCATAGTGGTGCAGAATAAGGCTGCTCCTCGGACAGTTTGCTGTCACTGCCTTCATTTAGATGAGGGTGCCAGAGCAGTTGCTCCCAATTATCTCTTTTGCCCCCTCCGTGCAACCTGTGCAAAGGTCAACACAGTGACAAGGCAAAGTGGTGTCTTATTACTCATACAAAAAGAGAGTGCTGGGGCCCTCCCCAGGGTCTGCAGACACCACTTTGAGAAATTATCCAGTGTAACCCTGTCTTGTTAAAGGGAAAAACTGTGGCAAATAATGGTTATTATCTTGTTCAGACTCGTTTCAATAGTAAATGGAAGATCCAAAGCCAGAGACGTCTGCTCTTTTTCTTATATATAATGTAATTTGTCTTGATTCCTCCTTACCCCCAAGAAAGGAAAATTCCCCAGATCCAAACCATAGGCCACAGCACTGATGTTTGATCAACTTTACTAAAGGGGCAGGACTTAACCAAATGAAGAATTTAGATACATACTTTCAGCATTTTTAGACTTTTTCATTCAGCCCTAATGTGCTTCAGTGACGTCAGTTTTACAGGCAGGTGGTACAAGATTAGAAAATATCCAAGAAATGTATGTTATTTCTAAATTTATAAAAGACCTTAGTGATGATTGTTTTCTTCATTTTTGTTCATCATAAAAAAGTACTTGAAGTCAATACTTAAAAGTGTCATTCAATTTATTGTATAATTGTTGCTTTTAAAAAGTCACGTTTTAGTATAAGCTTGATATGGTCCCCAGAAGCTCTGTAGAAGAAGGCCACCCATGTAAGAAGCCTGGCTTTTAGAAATCACTCTGGGTAGCTTTCATTACCGACCTCTAGCAACCATGCCACCCATTCCTGTTAAAGAAAGGAAGCTAACTCTCTCCTGACAGCTACACACTGATTGGGTCAATCAAAAAAATCTTTATTTTCTCACCATAGAGATGGATTATGTGGTACTAACTAGCCGTCAGAGGAGAATGACACATAAACAGATAAATTGCAAGACTCCGTAGTAAGTTCAGTGTTAGAATGGGTGGGAAAGAGCAGCTTTGGTGCCAGACAGACATGGGTTCAAGTCCAACCCTCCCAAACCAGGAGTATCTCCCTATGTACACATGATGCAAGTGTGTAGAGCCTGGGGCACAAGAGAACATAGGTGCAGAACCACTCCACCTCTTCAGGGAAAATGGAGAGGTGGTGCTTACCTTCTCCTAACCTGTAGGTGAGATTAAATGTTTCCTTCGGCCAGAGATTGTAGTTGTCACCCAACTAACAATAAAGATAGTGATGGAGAAGCCAGGCAAAACTCAAAAGGAAAGGATTCCAAAGTGGTCCCACAGCTTGCAAACTTTGATGGCTTCCCTCTTGGTAGTAGCTCAGGTCAGCACCTGATTGCATTAGTTGTGCCTCAGAATCTGCATATGCTGGTTACTCATCCACAGTCAGTCTGGTCAGTTCCGCTAAGGTGACTACCACAGACCCAGTGACCTCAGTTCCACGGAGTGCCAGGTACTGCATTTTCTCTTTCTTTATTTTCTTCAAGGTGTCAGTAGTGTAGGTGGTCGCTCTATGTTAAGGTAAGCTGTGCCTTGGTTAAAGGAATAAGTAACAGTCAGGACTTGACCAAACAGGAGTTTTAGGGAGTGATTGTCCACATAACAAGAGAACACATGGTTCTGTGCATTTGTACTTACAAATCACAAACTATTTGACATAAAAGCTGAGGTGTAGGAAAGCTTGCTAAATCGGTGTGAGCTATAGATAAAGCAGAAGTGAAGATAAAGCATCTGTAAAGCTATACAGTAAAGCAATGGGACAATTATTTCATTTTTAATATGCTGCTTATACACTCCTAAAAATGCCCATTCTCTCTTTATTATATATAAAGTCAATCTACTTTTGAAACCTCAGTGTAAAAATAAAAATACCTTTGTGAATTCAGTCCCTTGCTTTTGACTATGCTATGTTGAAACATTGTGATCTTTACCACTTTAGTTTCATCATCATGGTGTTCTGACCAAAGGCAACAACCTCCCACCCTTCTGCATGTGTCCTAATTTAATTGGACTAACCACACATTCTGATGTTGAAACCTTATCTTTCTGTTTATCGCACTAAGGAAAAGGTTTTCTTCACCAACTGTCACCTTGTTAGTCATCCCAGATAGTTAACTGTTCCGACTGATACTAAAATACAAGATTAAAAGAGAAGAGGCCTGTTTTTAATTTGCTAGTGGAGGATGTTTTGCTGTCAGACACTTGTGCAGCTACTAAAGTTCTTTTGCAGGTATACCTCCATGTCCCCCGATCCTCTCAGGAAACAACTGACTCAGAAAACATGGGACTCTCCTGGAAGGACAGTGTGCACAGGTATTTGTTGTGGGTGATAGGATGTCAGATGAGTGATTTGCTGCCTTTACTTTGATGAAGTTATCAAGGCCTTCTAAATTCAACTACATGACTCAACTGAATATTAACACTTCTAGTAATATTAACAATAAAAAGGACAATAGGAGAATGGGCTTAATAAAGTATTTCAGAAGTTTCCATTCGTCCTGCTTTGTGTCTCCCAAAGATCATTAGCTCTTAGATAAATTTCTATGCAACTAAGTCATTTGGGCAAAGATACAAAATTGACTGTTTGGTGATAATGAAAAAATCTTGTGCGTGTTACAATTTTTTTTTTTGCCAAAAAGACAACTTTATCTTTATAAATTTAAAGTTTTCCTATAGTTTTAGATTGTTTTTCACAAGAAGCACGAGAAATCAAAAACAATTCCTCCTACAGTTAAGGACTGATAAAAGGGAGCTTAATTAAAATGAAAGGGAAATTCACTGAAATTGAGGATTATTAAAATGTACTTTAAATAATAAAGCTTTTAAAATTTCCTTTTCATTTGGGACATTAATCATGTGGCCTGAAAAGAATAATTAGTTACTTGAATTTAACAAATCACATTGTGTTATTTTTTTCCTTTCTGACCATTAATCTTTTGGGTAATTGGCTTTTAAATTCTTCCATAAAGAAGGCTTGTTTCCTCCTCAGAGGTATTTACATTTCTAATTCATTCAGCCTCATGGGCTGTGGTTCTTCTGGTGCCAGCCTTTTTTTCTATACTCAGGCTATCTTCAACTTATTTCTTAATGATTTGCTTCCCAAAATACTGAAATCTATAGGAAATTGCTTTCAAAATCCTGGTTGTCCTGCCCCTACCCTCTGACAGTCCACATATTTTCCCCCCTGTGTTGAGAAATCCCATGGCCATTACTCCCACAGCCCTCCAGAGATGTGGCCAGTGTCCCTGGGCCCCCTCTAGGCCCCATCCCTCACAGGGCCATTGAGCCCTGGGCTTACTCGCACCCCTTGAACAGTCTGCTGGGGGAGTTGCTTTCTTTCCTGCTAGATTTGAGAGCAACAACAATTAGATTAATATTCAATATAAACCAGAGGCAAGGGAGAGTGTCCCCACAAAACAGCTCTTTAAAATGCACATATGTTAACTCCTATTCACTGAAATTCTTAATCTGATTAGCACTATGTCAACTGGGATGCAGAAACTGAGGGCAGGGAACAAGGGAGCCTGATAGGCTGTTTAGACCTAAGACAGTTGAGCCTCCAAAGTGGGTGGCAGGAGAGAAATAATGCTTTATGGTTTTATTGGCTAATTCACAAGTAATAGCCATTTCTTCCCCCTTTCCTTCATTCACCTCTCAAATAAGAAATATCAGGTTAAGGATTCAGTGCTATTTCCATAGGATTAGCATTCAAGATTTGTACTTGTTCTTTCCCACCAAAAATAAATGTCAGGAACCTCCTACTTTTCAGCAAGAAAAAGTGGAAAATGAATGTCTGCTGAGTATTAACATAAGGTGAGCACTACCCTGGCATCTTCATGGACCTTTTTTCATTTAATCCTGACAGTGACCTTTGTAGCCAGATGTTATTGTGCCCTTACCATAAATGAGAACATTTAGGCCCAGAGAGTAACTTCCCCAAGTCATGAGACAGAACCAGGGCTGGAAATTTTATCTGTCTGAACCCCAAGTGAACCCATGATCTTTTCATTAGACACTATGCTAGGATCCATAACCATGCATGATCACTTCCAGCCAGCATGTGCAGGTGGAGAGAAGAGCCCTTGAAGTCAAATGGGCCAAGATTTGAATTCTAGCACTGTTACCAGCTTCAGAATCTTTATCTGTACTGTACATAACTGATTCCTAACTCAGGTTACTGTGGGGATTAAATGAGATAATGCACATAAAGTATTTTGCATAGTACTTGACACATATTCCTTATCATTGGAATAATGTTTAAGAAACATGATTGAGAATGGAGCTAGAGAGTATTATGCTCAGTGAAATAAGCCAGGCAGAGAAAGACAAGTACCAAATGATCTCACTCATATGTGGAGTATAAGAACAAAAGAAAACTGAAGGAACAAAACAGCAGCAGAAGCACAGAACCCAAGAATGGACTAACAGTTACCAAAGGGAAAGGGACTGGGGAGGACAGGTGGGAAGGGAGGGATAAGGGCGGGAAAAAAGAAAGAGGGCATTATGATTAACATGTATAGTGTGGGGGGTTGTACGGGGAGGGCTGTGCAACACAGAGAAGACAAGTAGTGATTTTACAGCATCTTACTATGTTGATGGAAAGTGACTGTGAACAGGTATTTGGGGGGGACTTGGTGAGGGGGGGGAGCCTAGTAAACATAATGTCCTTCATGTAATTGTAGATTAATGATAGCAAAATAAAACTAAAAAAAAAAAAAGAAACATGATTATTGACAAGTGCTAGGAAATAAAGAAGCTCTAGGGCTCAGAGAATGAGAATTCTCTTTCTTCCTAAGCCAGGTGATGAATTGACTGTTTGGCAAGACAGCTTTCAATGGCCCGGGCTCAGTGGAAGGTGCCTGGATGTTGCTGCAGGAGGGAAGCACAGGGAGTTAGGTGAGAACAGAGTTCAGCAGAGCAGGGCAAGTGTGAAAGGAGGAGAGTGGACAAAACTAGACTTAGGATACAAGATATCCAGTTGGGAGTGTGCTGGTTTATTTTGTATGGTGTCAGATTTCCTGAGATTTGGGTCCTAGATATAATGACTCTAAGAGGTCTTCATGCTACAGATGTGTGGAGTAGAATGATAGTTGGCATCATGAGTCCTTAGAAACAAGAACACTGTGTCTGTTGCCAGCACATTTTATAGTGCCCATCCTACACTCAGTGTGCAGTAAATTCCTGTTGACTCTGCTGCTGCAGAGCCTGGAGAATGCCTTGGGAAGCAGGTAGGCATGTGTTATGGGTTTTTCAACAAAATTAAGGTGAGCTCCCGTGTGTTCTGAGGCATTTATTTTAGACTTCTCCAGGATTCTACCAGAGACCATCTTGGACCACAACTGCAATTTATTATTTGAAAACCAAGTGGGAGGGAGAACAGGGATGCCAAGAAATAAAATTGAAAAGAAGGTTTTTCAGTTCCATTATAGTAAAACCTAAACAACACCTAGAAGTTTTGGCTCTTTTGTGGCTAAGAGGCACTTTTGTTCTGAGTCCGGACCCAGGCAGCCTGTTTCAAGAGCTGAGACAGTCTTCTCTCTCTGGGCCCCCCACTCCAGCTTAGCAGCTGGCCTGTGGGGCCCAACAGGGGGAAGAGCAGAACCGTGCCCAGACCAGCGACACGACCAAGCCTCAGCTCTGCCGGGCTTGTTGCAGCTGTCTAGAGGATTGACCGCCCCATGTACTTGTCCCTGATAGTACCTGTGCTGGCTGTGCTATCAAACGGTTCGCTCAAGTTGGCTAAGATGCCGGCACTTTGCACTGTGAGCCCTCACTCTTTCCTCTGCTGCCTCTGCTGTGCAGCCGGTACCTGTTAGATCCAATCCACTGGTGCTGATGGAGGAGGAGGAGGAAGACACACATTGCACCTTCTCCAAACAAACACCTGGCAACCCTACTGGACTTGTCAGGATCCTGTGGATAGTAAGTGGCAAATTCAGCTTTTAAAAATCTGCTTTTACCTTCAAATGGCTATTAACTTTTCATGAGTTCTTTCTAATAAGAAGGCTTTCAGAAAGAAAGTATCATTTAGTGGTAATTGAAGTTTGGGCATATGACAAGTCATTTCTATTTCAAAATATTTTTTTCCTCCTTAAGGTTCAGAGATATTACTGTATTTTGGAGTTAATTAGGAAAAGCTTATATATAATTTTCTCCTCCTTGAGGGGAGAATACAGCAGAGGAAAGTCATTGCTTCAAACTGGAATGGGACAGAGTTGGTTGTGTGGACTTAGGCATGTTACTGAACTTCCTCATGTCGCATTTTTCTTTTTCTGTAAAAGAGGAACAATAATATTTATTTGCAGAGTTTGTATGAGGGTTTAATTAAAAGCCCTACCACTGGTTCTAGACCATAATAAGGATTCAATATCTCCTAGTTTCCCTTTAATCCACAGTTAGCTTAATTTCTCACCAACTGTAAATATTACTTTTCAAAATATGCTTAACATATTAAAAACAGCCCACATTTAAAATCCTAATATTAAGCATTCATGTTGTACAGTTGTGCAAAATTAACTTTACTGAGTGAGCCTTTTATGTGTTCAGTTAATAAAAGGCCATGTTTACTGCATGAGAGTCCTTTGAGTCTCTTTAACTATGTTATGGGTAGTTTCACAGGATTTCCAGAAATTATGAATGTCTCTGGAACTTTCTAGTTCTTATTATTTAGTATGAGATCTATAATTTAATAGGTGACAGGTGAGGGTTTTTAGATCACACTGTCTGTGAAAGGCCTTGTAAATCCATAGTGGAGGAAACCACTGTTTCAGCTACATTGCTAAGAAAGATTTCCCACAACATACTGTCTTAGTGTTTTAATTTTAAAACCTTAATGGCATTTTCAGCTTCTCTAAGGACTCCTGTTGTTCAAACTATTTTAAAAGAAAAAAAAAATCTGTAGGTGTTCTAACATAACTGACCTTTATTGCAGATTGCCTTGTTTTATCCTAAAGAGCCAAATTTTGGAGGACCAATTCTCAGGTCTCCATTTGTCCTTGGGAGGTAATGAGCGCTAATACTTCTCAGTACTTAACTTTGGGGGGTAGTTATGTACTGCCTGTCAGATTGCTAGATGACTTGCCTTATCATTAGCAATTCTTGTCATTAAATAGGCAAGGAAAATAAAAAACATAAAACACTCTCTGTGTGTAATCTAGACAGTAATTTATGCATAGACACACAGTTACCCATCAGAGATATCCCAAAATACAACACTTATCAAAAAGGATTTGAAAGGGTAATTTTCCCTTTTCTTTATTCAACAAATAAGTATAAGCACCTCCTGTGGGCCAGGCACAGAGAGTATTTGCTGGAAAATTAGCATCTGTCCCATCCTGACCTTAGTCCCCCCTCTGAGCCTCAACCCCAGATGCCACCACTCATACTAGTTTCCTCTGTTTGCTTAAGGGATATTCTGTGCATAACCAGGAGTGTGTGTGTGTATCTCACTATTTTTTTTAACCCATCTGATAGCATACTATTAATCTCGTATCTTGGAGAGTAGTCCATGTCAGTCTGACTATTCTCCTTTTTCACTGCTGTATAGTATTACAATGTACAGTTGAATGGCTGTTCCATTGGTACCCTAGTGCTGGACATTTAGGTAACCTCTAAGGTTGTTTTTCTTTCTATTTTTGTGACCTTGTCCTCCTTTCTTCAACGAATCAGTTTCATTTCCTATCACTGTATCCTTAATGATTCTGGGAAATGGGACTCAACACCACCTTCATAGATTCCCTTACTCTCTATGTACTTCCTGAAGATCCTTATTGATTACGAAGCCAATTGATAAAGTAATCTGCCCCAGGATCCACTTATTTAAATTGCCACAAACTCCATTTGGCAGGTGCCATGCCCATTGTCTAGGACTCTGTCATTTCAGGTTGGCCAAGCTACTCACTGCACAGTGTTCACCCTTGCTGAGACAGCTGGTTAGCCTCAGGGGTTTCCTTTGCTTCTGAACCACAATCAGCCTCCTTTTCTGTTGAATGTCATTGCTTTTCCTGTGTGATTTTATTTCCACTATAGAAACTTTAGAGGATCAGTCAAATCACATTAACTTTAAATGCATCATAATGAGCTCACTGCCTTTTGGCATGGCTCTGTAAAGTATATCTGGTTTCATTTCTGGAAATCCTAAATGTCAGAAGGTTGCTTTTTTACCCTTGGTCATAAAAAGTAGGAAGCCCCTTCCCAACATAAGTCTTCAGGGGCTTCGAGGTGACCTTGACCATGGTTGTTGCTTCAGCTGCTTCTCATGTTCTTTGTTATTTCTGCTCTTCTTCGAGTTGACATCACTGTTCTCCACCTCTGAGGTGGTTTTTCCATTCCTAGGGGTTCTTCCTCTCTTTGCTTTTAATCCCTCTCTTTTTCCCTCCATGTGTGTCTGTTTTCTTTAAAGCAGTTTCTTCACAGTTGCTTGTTTCTTTATTTTAGTTGAACCCCCAGCAGCATAATTCCTCTCTGATTTTCTCAGATGCTCAGTCACTTGGTCTCACCCACCCCCTTTATTGTAGTGAGTTTATCATGGTGCCACCCGTTCTGGCAGTGAGTGAAATTAAGTTGAAAAAAAAATGTTCCAGAGATATATTCTTTGTTTATTTTTTAAATTCTCAAAATGGGGAATTATTAAAATTCTCTTTTAAATTGTGCCCTTTTTGTTTCCTTTTTTTTTTCTTTAAAGAACATCTTCTGGATTCAATCTGTAATTTATTTATCTCAGCCATTAGTCACTCTATTTCCATTTACAAATTCAACTAATAATCATTTTCTTCCTGCCTCATCCCCAGCACTGTCCAACGCCCTGAAGACACAAACTCCCTGACCCTCAAGAAATTCACTCCATGAAGGCAAGGAGGTAGACCATAAAGTAATCTGTACTATCAAGCAAGTGTGCTAAAGAAAATGAAAATAGGGAAAGGGGTAGGGAGTTCAGAATGGGGGTACAGTTTTAAACAAGGTGGTCAGAGAAGAGCTCACCAGGAAGTCCTTTTGAGCAGAGCTTGAAGGAAACGCTGCAGCAAGGATGAGGGATTTATCTAGAGGTTGTTGAGTCTGGGCAGTGAAAGTAGCAAGTGCAAAGACTGAGAAAGTTGGTATGTGGCACATTTAAGGAATTCTGCGAGACCAGTATGGCTGGAGGGGAGCATGCAGAGGAAATGAGAGTGGCGCCCAGGAACTGCATAGCATGAGGCCTTTTACACCATTGCAAGGACTTTGGGTCTGACATGAACCTTTGGACAGTTCTGAGCAGACAAGCTGGGTGATATGGCTTATGCTGGGATATATTGTTGTTATATATTATTTCAAGCAGATTTATGACTGATTAATGACAAAATAGCCTTTCTTCCACTTCTTCTTGCTATAAATATTCTGTACTAGAATATTTAGGACTATAAACTATATAAAAATGATTCAGTGTTATTCTCTCCCCTTCTCACCCCCAATCTATTGTGGAAATGCAAAGCCCATGATTATTGCTATTGTAATTATTTAATAAGCCTTGTCTTGAGGTAACCAAAAACTATCAGTGATTTTAAGGTTTCTGCAAACTCTCTCAGTTCTAATTTAATATTTATTTGCAATTTACTTCAGTACTTTGAAGAAGATGAGACAATAAGGTTTAAAATGAAAGCCATTTAAATTTAAATTATGTGAAAACAGAACCAAAAAAATAAGTAAAATTATGTTGGCAGAAGAAGCAAATGTAACAGGTCCATTTTGGTGACTATTGTAAGGTGATTGGTCAATCCATCTACCCATGACCTTCATAGGAGCCAAGCTGAAAAGGAAAACAACAGATGACATGATTGTCCATGTCTGATTTTTCTAGACCACAGCACTTGTCTTTTTCCTTCTTCCTCCAGTACAAGCTACCATGTGAAATATGTTTGTAACATAATTTTTCTTTACCGGTGATTATTTTATAAAGTAATTGGTTAATATATATTTCAACCTTATTCCTACTGTGCTACTTATTTGCTAGTTTGGAAAGTGTCATTTTTGCTAGAAGAATCAACTTTCTACTAAAATTGATAGTTCACTAATGGTAAACATTAAAATCAAGGTTGATTTTTTAAATGTTTTTAGTTATCTGTTTCAGTAGATTTCCGGATGCCTAATAAGGCAGAAATTGGGTCTGCTCATCATTGTATCCTTGGTATAGCCTAAACAAATAACTCTCAATTCTCTATCCATTACTTTAAAATCTTCAAAGCTCTGAAAACAGAAACTTTTACCAGAAGTTGGGTACCAAAACTCATTCAGGAGTAAAAGCTAAATAAACCATTTTAAAATCTTCATTTGTCCCACTTTTTGTGAACACACATGTATTTTGCTTCAGAAGTGGTAATAGGTTTAATTCTGGGCGCTCTGCAGACTCTGCTGGGTGTTATGTAACATTTCGTATATGCATCTTATTGCTTTTCTAAAATTTGAAAGTGTAAATTCCAAAACATCTGGCCCCAAAGGTTTTAGAAAAGAGATCATGGGCCTGTACTAGCCAACCCCTAGAACAGTTGTAGGTACCTAGTGAAGACTAGTTGGAGTGAACTTTGACCAAATGAGGTACATATAAATGGGAAATTTCCTGCAGCCAGGCCTTATGACCTTGAACCTCAGGGAACAAAATAGTTGATTCAGTCCTTAGAAGCAGTGCATCAAAATTTTTCCTTAATTTTCTCTTAAGAGTGGTTGTAGTTGGTCTTCGGTCAGTCTAGTAAATCCCAGGAGTACGAAGTGTTACTCTGTCAGTTAGAATTGTTCCTATTAGTATCCTAAAAAAGTGCTTTTTGCATGAGTCATGTATTTTTATATTGTCTCTGTATCTTATCACTTTGTATCTTTTTGTTTTTCTTCAACATTTTTTAAGGTGTCACATCAGCTTTTTTAATACTGGTGATTTAATTGCAAAACCACACATAAACAGTTTGAAAGGTGTGAAAAGAAATTCACAAGTCACATGGGGAAACATCAACAAAGCTAGCATTCAGTCTGGAATTCATCCACTGTGCAAAACAAATTGCACTGCCAGTGGGTCAAATGCTGTATCCTGAAACTGAATGAGAAATGAGTTTGATACAAGAAACCAAAGTTACAGTGGGAAATATCAAGATGAATTAAGTATAGGCTTCACCCTCACAAAGTTTAAGTTTAATAGGGAAAACAAGACATGTATATAAAATAAGTTAGTACACAGCAGAACATAGCAGAGGGGGTTCCAAAGGAGAGAGACCTTGACAGCTTAGGAGATTAGAAAAGGAGGTGGGGTTGTTCTGACCTATAAAGAAGAATCAGAATTGGATCAATGGAGAAGCTGGACATGCAGAATACAAGGATGAGGAGGCCTGCGTCCCAGCTCTCAAGAAGCTCTGTGTTTAGTAGTAGAAACACATAAGCAGATACATTTTATGGAAAATGCTGAATGTTATATCAGAGACAATGGAACCATAGAGGAGAGTAATAATCAGTCCTTGGGAAGATGGGCAGGAGATGATCTTCCGGCTGGGTGTGGAGGAGCAAAGGCATTCGCCCAGAAGGATGGGGTGGGCCTAGGAATGAGTTCTAGGCAGAGTAAGTGACAGGCTGCTTCCTTGTACTCTCCACAACAGGACAGTTACTACCACTGTGACTTTCTATATTGTCTTTGCAGGTGAATCAGACATCCTTTCTGGGACAGTTCATAATGGGAAAGGTTTGCAGAGTAAGAGTCAATTCAGGACCATTGCACCAAAAATTATGCCCAAAGTCCTAACGTCCAGAGTGCTGTCATGTCATTCACCGTCACTTTCTAAGCAGGTGACTCCAGGACCCTCCATCAGCTCCAAGCCACTGGAGGTGCCCACCCAGAATTATGCTCTGATGCAGGTTGCTGGCCAGGAGGGAACATTTTCTCTCGTCGCTTTGCCACATGTTGCCTCAGCTCAGCCAGTGCAGAAACCCAGACTGCACCTGCCTGGAAACCCCAAAGTACCTATTCCTCGATACCAACCCCTACCAAATAACAAGGCACTGAGAAGGAAACCTGTTATGAGCTTCTCTGAGAGTGGCTGTAGCAAACCTCCTGTCCAGACCCAAACGTCCCTCTCTGCACCTGACCACCCTGAGCCCCTGCAGAAACCCGGGCCACGTGAACAAGTGCCATCCCCATACCGAGCCCCAGCTGGCACTGGCCCCACTGTGCTGACCAACGGAGACTCTCAGCCTCCCGGGCCCAAAGACCATGGAGATCCTGACCCTCCTGTCTCCCCAGCACTGTCCACTCCAGAGGAGCCCTCTGCCAGGCAAGGCCTCATGAAGATTTTGGGAAAATCAGACTTGGCAAGCAAGAAAACATCCAGGAAACCTTTCCCTGTTACCAGTGAAAAACATAAAGAGCAAGTTGATCTCAGAAAAGCTGTGACCATTTTATCACCAGCCATTTTTGGAAATGCAGTTCAGTTGATCCCTTCGGTCACCAAAGGTAAACTGCCAATCTTACCTTACTCAAGAATGAAAACCACAGAGGTGCACAACAGTGAATCCGATGTCAGCACGGCAGATGTTTCTTTACCTGAGCTCAAGGCAGACTGTGATACTGCCCACCCCATCACACAAGGTTTGAATGCCACCCCCAAAATAGCCAGCAAGACACCCATTCCAGAGGGGTTGAAGCAGAGTCCCAGTGAAAGTGACTTTTGTCCAGCCACCAAACTAGATCTGGGCCACGAAATGAAGCTGCACAGTGGGGCAGCAAAGAGAAGAGGAAGGAAACAAAAGGTAGCAGACGAAATCTTGGCATTTCAGGGGAAAAGGAGGAAATGTATTGTTAACAAGTGTGGAGTAAAAAACGATCCACAAGAATCCAGAGACCAAAAGCCTGGGGTGATGAAAAAATACCGTAGCATTATGCCTAAACCCGTCATTGTCATGCCTGCCCTGGCTCCCCTAGCTTCTGCGGCTGCAGCTGTGTTACCTCCTCGAACGCCTGGCGGCTTAGGACAGAAGGACTTGTTAAATAATTCCTTCACTCCTAGATATGCTGGCTGTCAGCAGGACAGCAGCCCTTGCCCCAAGCCCAGCTCTGTGTACAGGAACGGATTCCCTGTCATCAAGAAACCTTGGCACAGATGTTTTGTCTGTAACCACCACTTCCGGTTCAAACAGCACCTCCGAGACCACATGAACACACACACCAACAGACGGCCCTACAGTTGTAGGGTTTGTCGCAAGGCATACGTGCGTTCCAGCAGCCTGAGCACGCACATGAAACTTCATCACAGTGAGAACCGTGTGAAGAAACTCGTGTGCTGTGAATTTTGTGCAAAAGTGTTTGGTCATGTCAGAGTCTATTTTGGCCATCTCAGAGAAATGCATAGGGTCGTCATCAACACAGAACCCCCTGCCAGCGAACCACAGCCAGGGGACATGCCGAAGCACAGAACCCTGAATGCACGAGGGATGGAGGGGTCAGCAGTGGAGAGGTGAGTACTTTGGAATGGAAGCCTGGCAAGTTCTGTTTGGATTTGGGGAACAGACGACAATTTCATATCCAGAAAGATGAGTTTGTAAAAACATCCCTCAGATTAAGATTTTAAATTAGCTACCTCTTCCCCCTAGTTCTGTGAGGAATGACCTCTTTTCTCTTTGCTTTCTGAGCAGTCAGATTTTTTAATCACTCTGACCCCTATAAGCCAGGGCACAAATGCCAGTTTGTGCAATGCAGGGGACAGTCATGTGAGAGGTGACTTTTGCATCTGACATAGTAAACTGTAGATAGTTGCTGGTACTCTCTGCAGGTCATTTCCACCAAACTCTTGTCCCCAGAATTTACATCTAAACAGCATCATTTGGCCCAGAGTATGGCGTGACCCCTGGCGAGGACTCAGCGTACACATGCTGCATGGACCTTACCCTAAAGGGCCCTGACATTTGCCCTCCTTTTTCCATCAGGTTGTATTAACTTTTGCTGTGTCCTTCCCCTGTGCAGGTATGGCTTCCTTACATTATACACAGGCAAGCCAAGTAATTTGAAAGTCTGGCAGGCAGGTCCTAGAGCAATAAGTAAACCAGGGAAATGCTTTCCACAGGATAACAGTTGAACTGAAATGAACTCTTATCAGCACCATGAAAAACATTTCCAACACTTTAGATTCTCTGCTGCTCATCCCTCCTAATTGTCCTATTCTAAATACTTTATATTCAAGTTTGGCTTACTTTGTCATATTTGTTAAAAATAGGGGTGCCTGTCATATTTCTTCCTGGATTTTCCAGAATTTCTCAGTTTTTCTTTAGGCATGTCTTTCCCTTTTAGATGTCTGGGTCTTTTATTCATGTGAATAAAGAAACCTCCTTAGAGGTACCTCATTCTTCATTGTTCTCCTGTAGTACATTTTGATTTTTTGGTAAAATGTCCAAACTGCATTTGGTGCTCCAGGTTAGGGAGGATAACAGGGGTGGTGCAGGACAGTTACGTTTAGCTGAGCCAAGTGGGGCCCGACAGCGCAGCCCTTAGTATTGGTACCACCTGCCTCGCACGTTGATCGCACCTGTTCTGTGGTAACCAGAACAGTTAGCTCCCCTGGGGCAGGGAACACTCTTCTACTAAATGGACACTGGTAGCTTGAGAATTGTGTGGCCTTCGGAGTGACAGCTGGTTGTCACTGTGGCCTTTGCTCCCCAGGCACTGTTTCCCTCGTCCTTTGTGCTTTATTGTCAGTGGGTGTGTTTTAGATCCTTTAAGCTGAGAGCTGAAAGGAAAAGTTGCAATTGTGTTTCTCCATGAAATCTTACAGTCTATGTAAGTCTTACTTTCCCCCTTTTCAGGGAGAACAAGTCAAGCCCGGAAGAGGACCTCCTTCTAAACCATGCAGACAAGGTCAAGTTACAAATCAAATGTGGCTGCTGTCACATCACTGCTCAGTCTTTTGCTGAAATAAAGTTTCACTTACTTTATGTTCATGGGGAAGAAATTCAGGGCCAGCTACAAGAAGAGATCCTACCGGGAAGCAAAGTTGCTCGGGAAGAGCTGGTTAAACACACTGCTCTGTGCTGGAAGCAACATCCTGAAAGAAGAAAGCTGCAGAGGCTTTATCCCTACAATGAGGAACACCGTGCATCCCCCATACTGAAAAAGCAGCTCTCCCTTCATCATCAGAATGATGCGGAAATACTTACGAAAAAAGAAGGAGCCCAGCCTGGACCCAGTCAGCCAGGAGAGGCGCCCCAGGGCCCAGTACACCCCAGTCCCCACATAGCTCTCCCAGGGGCCCCCGCCTCAGGTTTTAACTGCGTTCTTTGTGCACAGATGCTGGGAAGGAAGGAAGAACTCCTCCTGCACTGGGCACAGCAGCACCATTGTGAGAACCCATCCCAGCTGTGGGCGATTTTACATGTCCTGTCCATCCAGGGACTGGGTGCACTTCCCAGCAAGACTGAGCCCGGAAACACGGGAGCCTGAGCAGGGTCGAGAGTTTTGGGATCACCTTTCTCTCCAAGCTGTGTGTTTTCTGGTGGTGCTCCATTAGAAGAATCAAACAAGTTAGGACCTGCATTAATGAGCAGAAGTGATCTTTTGGTACATAGTTTTATTTTCTTATGAAATATGTATGCGTGCCCTTGGTGCATAGTTTTCTAACTATGTACAGTTTTATTTTAAAATTATGTGTACTAACTGTTACTGTCTTAGCCTTTTTCAGAATAAATAATAAGATCAAACTTTGGAGATTGAAATGTAAAGGATTACAGACCATTCTTCAAATACAGTTTTCAGTAAAAGCATGTATTGTTGGATTGTGAGTGTGTGTGTGTCCTTTTTTGTTCAAATGTTTTCTGTTTAGAACCACAAATGTGATTACGTTTCCAGGTGATAAAAACATTTCTTTCTCAACCATAATATATTATTGTTCATCAAATTCTTTGCTGTATTTGAATATTCTGTAGAGCAGTGTACTTAATAAGGTTCTCATCTACCGTAATTTAAAATCCATGTTTTCAGGACTTAAAGTTTTCTATCTAATTTTGCTATGTTCTTAAACATACACTGCATTGGAGATTAGTGTTGATGTTGGTCTTATAGCCATAGTGTTCCACATTAAAGTAATCAAAAAAAATTTAGTGCCTTAGCTGATAACAAAAAAAAAAACAAAACTCTTTTTGCTTTAAAATTATTTTTAAATAGTCTTTTGGACCAGAAAATTTATAGCCTGGAAGTGAACTAAGTAGTACAAGCCAGATACCGTGGTGTCTCTCGTGCTTTTCTCCACCCCCACCCCCACCCCACGTAACTTCAGAGGCTTGTTGCTAGCTGATCAATTTTAGTTGCAACAGTGCCTTTCGAGCCCAGGTTGTCTTTGAAAGTCAAGAATAAATGATGGCCTCTTAAATTCCTAGGAAATTACCTTGAATCAGAAAAGTTGCCATTTGAAGTTTATGGCCATCCTGGCTGCAAAATCATTTTATGAGAACAGGGGAGTTTGAGCAGTCATCTAACTAAAATTTCAGCCCTTGGATGAGAGCACTGTGCATGTGGCCAGTGCTGTTTGCCTGACACTTGGCCAGGCATCATCATAATGTTTTTCTGTGTTACAGGAAGTTCCTCAAACAGAGAAAGAACTAAATTCTAATTGATAAGCTGGTGGGTCTTCAGTCATCTTTTTTAATGTCTAGTGTTCAGAGGCACAGCTTGGCCCAAATAGTCCAAAAGGGAAAGCTCAATCCTTGACTTTTTGCAAGTAGTTTCACAAATTTGAGAAGAAGGTAGGGGTGGAAATCTCTGAAAGATTCTGCTGTGGTTTATCAATCGATCACACTCTACCCAGTTTCCAAGAGATGATTATCAGACTTCCACTGTTTGGTATTTTTAGAACTGCATAATGATACCATTTACCATTCAGTGCAGTACCTAGTTTGTTTTTGAAAGATTTGTCTTGAAGGCAGTAAAAAATGAGATCTACCACGAATACTATTTGAATTCAAACCATGAAACTTGAATTTGAACTATAAAATAATTTGTAGACTACTCAGATACTAAGCAATATTTCCGAAATACTGGCCAGTTGGCCAAGGGCAGAGGAGTAGGTGTGGAGTGTGGATAGAAGCAAAGGTGTGGGGACAGAATGCATCCACCCAGCACACAAAGGAAAGTCTGCAGTCCCCAAGGTTGTAGAGAATCCCCCCCTCCGTGGCCAGTGTTTAACCTCATATTCCTGCTGTGAAAGCATAGACAGCCTCTGGAAGGAAGCAGAGACTTGGGAGTGGGACAGAGAACAAAGGTAGGGAGATAAGACTGGCTCAGGATTAAGTGCCCTGGCTGGGTCCCTCTCTCATCAGCGCACTGATCCACAGGGGAACATGAGAGGGGAGTTAGCACTTGTCTTTAAACAAAACTCTTTTTTTCTACTTGAAGTATAGTTGATATCCTGTATTACATTGGTTTCAGGTGTACAATGTAGTGATTTAATAATTACATACATGACAAAATGCTCACCACAGTAAGTATATATAATTACCTTCTGTCACCATACAAAGATATTACAATATTATTGACTATGCTCTCTATGCTGTACTTTTCATCCCTGTGACTTACTTATTTTATAATCAGAAATTGGTACCTCTGTCCCCTCACCTGTTTCACCCATCCCCCTACCTCCCTCCCCTAGGGCAACTGCCAGTCTGTTCTCTGTATTTATGAGTCTATTTGTTTTATTTTATTTTTTAGATTCCACATACAAGTGAAATAATATGATATTTGTCTTTCTCTCTCCGGCTTATTTCACTTAGCATAATACCCTCTATGTCCATCCATGCTGTCACAAATGGCAAGATTTCATTCTTTTTTAATATTCTACTGTATATATTTGTACATCTTTATCCATTCATCTATCGATGGACACTTATGTTACTTCCATATCCTGGTTATTATAAATAATGCTACAGTAAACAGGGGTGCATTTATCTTTTCAAATCAGTGATTGTTTTCTCTGGGCAGGAACCCCAGAAGTAGAATTGCTCAATCATATGTTATTTCTAGTTTTAATTTTTTGAGTAACCTCCATACTGCTTTCCAAAGTGGCTGCACCAATTTATATTCCCACCAACAGTGCATGAAGCTTCCCTTTTCTCCACATTCTCACTAACAATTATTATATCTTGTCTTTTGGATAGTAGCCATTCTGATTGGTATGAGAAGGTATCTCATGTAGTTTTATTTGCCTTTCCCTGATGATTACTGATGTTCAGCATCTTTCCATGTGTTTGTTGGCCATCTGTATATCTTTGGAAAATTATCTATTAAGGTCAGGAGAGAAAGAAGCTTGCAGTGCAGAGGGGCCTCACTGGATGCCTGTGTATATGGGTTCATTCAGAATAAAATGTTTGTTATAGTTCTCAGCTTCTAGAAATACTCCCCTGCATTATAATGCAGGTAAGATAGGAGTTTCTGGCCCTTAATAGTAGCACTTCTTCCTTGAGAATGGTGGGAAAAGGGACTGAAAGGAAAGGAGCGACACACAGCAGCAATTCACCGGAGAGTTCCGCTTTATTAGGGAAAGGTGCTGGGTTATATAGGAAGGGGCATGAATTGATTGAGGTGTCACTTCTACGGGGCTGGTGGCTGTTGGCTAGGTGGTGGGATTGGGAGGGGGGCGAGAGGTGATTGGGCTTCAGGTGGCACCGGCGGGAACTGAGGACCCTGAAGAGAAGCCGGAAGTTTGCCATCTTACTGGTGGGGACCCTTCATTCCCCCCTTTCTCCTCTATGGGTTTGTGGACGTTGCTTTCTCTCTGGCTGCTTCCTGCTGAACAGGGGCAGAGAAGGGAGTGAGGGCTTGAGGATTGGGAGGAAAGGGTTGATAGGACTCCCTGCAGTAAGGACGAGTAGATGTGGACTTCTTCACGTTTGGAAATTAATGAAGGTTCCCTGTACCTATAGGTTGAGGACTTGTTGATTCCAATGGTGCCAAGAGGATATGGGTGTCAGGAGCCAGGCGTCTGCGGCCATTGTTCCAGGAACAGTTTCCAGTGGAGAGAGGGGTCCATCTCAGCATGTGGTGAGGAGGTCACGTGAGGGTGAGGGATCTTCTGTGGCCAGAAGCTGGTAGTTCCTGAGTAAAAGCTGGTTGAAAGCTTGATTAGAGATTTTTCCGACTTGGGATTTGATGAACTTTATTATACAGGGTAAGTAGAGACAGGCAAGAAGAATGATTATTATGGGGCCTGCAATGGGCCAGAGCTAGGTGAAGAGGGGGTTTGTTAGTATTGAAGAGAATGGGTTGGAATTGGAAGCAGAATGGAGGCTGGAGGCAAGGTCGGTGAGTTTGGTGATGTCAGTTTCTACAATGCCGGATTCGTTGATGTAATAGCAGCACTCTTCCCAGAGGAAGACGCAGGTGCCGCCCTTCTCGAATGTAAGCAGATCTAGGGCCCGCCGGTTTTGAAGGGGGACTTTAGCTAGCGAAGTGACCTGTCTTTGGAGAGAGGCTAGAGAATCGGCAGTGGATGTCAGGGCTCCCTCAAGTTTGGCATTGAGATCTCTAACTGCCTATAGAGAGTGACCTAAGGCTTCTCCCGAAAACCCTGCCCCAATGGCTGAGGTGATCAAAGAGCTACTGACCATGATGGGAAGAAAAGCAGCTCTTTTTGTGCACGAGTGCAAGGGAGGTTGGAGCTCAAGGAATTCTGCCATGCTGTAAAGTGTTAACCGTGGGATTAGGGTGACGAGAATGCAGGGTGTATCAGAGTTGGGAGGCAGTGAGTTGAAAAGACTGCCATTACACTAAAAGAAGTGTCCCGGTTGCATAAAAGTCTTAGAGTCGGAGGTAGGGGTGTAGATAGAGAGGCAGTGAAGTGCGCTGGAGGGGGGTGGAGTTGGGCCTACACAGTGGTGGATGGTGAGATTATCTGCGTATTCTGGTTCCCATAGGGGTATGTCTGCCAGGGGGCAGAGGGGTTGTCTTTCTGCATGGAAGGAGTAGTTGGAAATATTAAGGGGCACGGCGGCCAGCAGTGGGCGCTGTAGTGATGCACACAAGAAACAATTGGCTGTGTTAAGGGTGTGGTTGAGAAAGATGGTGGTGTCTTGAATGAGCTGTAATGAAGAGTAGGAGAAATGGGAAGAGGGGTGGGGATAAGAAGATGAAGAGGCGCCGTCAAGAGTTTGGATAATGACTTTTTCGGAATGTCTGATATCTGATGCAACTTGAGAGATTTGGGAATGAGAGGGAACATACTTTTGAGAGATATGAAGGGTACCGTGGGGGGTCGAGGACCCCCCCCCCATAGTAAACTGAGGCTGTGACTCTGGCAGCTCATCAAGAGTCCCAGGGATCTGGGATTGATAAGGAGAATGAGCCGTTGGGATATTTCATGAAACGGTTGGAGGAGTAATACTGTGGGTACTGGAAGTTACTCATGTAGTGAATTGCACAAGACCAGTAGGGACATCTCTTGTAGGTGTCTGGCTATCACCTGCAATAGGCTTGTTTTTGGTCATAGAGGAAGCAGAGGTAGGGAGAATAAGGGTAGCTGCTAGTGAACACTTCGGTGGAGGAAGGAAAGTGGAGGTATAAAGGCTCAGAGCAGCTTTTCAGAGGGCAGTCTGGTGTGGCAATGAGGGCAGTAACTTTTGTTTGATGCTGTGTGTAAGTCTGTCTGACTTTGAATCGCCATACAAAGGAGGCTGGGGTGGCGGGGAAGACAATAAGAATGAGGAAAAAAGGGAGAGAGCAGTAAAGGAGGAAAAAGTCATGATTTGGGTATGGATGGCAAAGGGGGTGAACGGGATTTTGGAGGAAAGAGGACAGTATGGTCAGGAGTCTGGAGGGAGGGAGAGTCTATAAACTTTTGTAGGTTAAGAGATCTTTTAGGTGATGTGGGGACAGAATGGTAAGGGTGAATGTCAGTTTATGAGCTTCTTTCTGCAAGAGCTGTCTAGCGGCTAATGCTCGTAGGCAGGGGGCCCATCTCCGAACTGTGGGGTCTAATTGCTTGGAGAGATAAGCTACTGGGGCAAAGGATGGGCCATAATATTGGCCTAGGACTCTTAAAGCATGACTGGACCTCTCATGAATGTATAATGAGAAGGGCTTCGACAAATCAGGAAGATGGAGAGCTGGGGCTTCTACAAGGGCTTGACGGAGCTTAATGAAGGAGTGTCGGGGTAAGGAGGATAATGGTTTTTTAGGGGGGGGCTCTTGCTGAGGTCGTATAGGGGTCTTGCCAACAGGGAGCAGGGAGAAGTTAGGGATCTACATTCTAAAATATCTAGCTAGGCTTAGAAAGGGCTTAGAAAGGAAAGGATTTCTGTCTTAGTTTTGGGAATGGGCAGGTCAGAGAGGAGCCATTTTCTGTCTAAGGTAATGGACTTTCTTTGTTGAGATAGAAGGAATCTGAGGTAAGTGACAGGAGGGGAAGAGATTTGAGCTTTGACGGGGGATACTCGGTAACTTCTGGAAGCTAGAAGGTTAAGTAGGGAGGCAGTGTCAAGTTGAGACTGTTCCCACGAGAGACTGCAGAGTAGAAGATTGTCTATGTATTATAATAAGGTGGACTTGGAGTGATCATGATGAAACTGTTTGAGGTCTTGAGCTAGGACCTGTCTAAAAATATGGGGACTATCTCGGAAGCTTTGTGGCAAAACTGTCCAAGTGAGTTGTTCAGAATGTCTTGTGTATGGGTCCGTCCAGGTGAAGATGAAAAAATCTTGGGAGCAGGGGTCTAGAGGGATAGAAAAATGGGTCCTTGAGATCTAGGACTGAGAAGTGGGATGCTGAGGCTGTATGGATTTGGAACTAAGGGATGGATAGGGACAATGGCTATGTTGATGAGGCGAAGGTTTTGGACAAGGCTGAAAGATCCGTTGGTTTTTTTAACAGCTAATATGGGGGTATTAAATGGGGAGTGAGTGGGTCTGCTTGAATGATGGGTTGGAGGCCTATGAGGGCTGAAGTGGTTAGGGGGTATTGGACCTGACAGATATACTGAGAGGGGTCACATAATTTGATAGAGGCAGGGGGACATAGGGCCATGGAGGAGCTTGTAATGTCCCAAATTTTGGGATTTACAGGGTGTATGAGGGCGGAACTGGAGCTTTCATTGGATAGAGGGGGGTTGTCGGCTATGAGGGCCATCAGAAAGGGAGTACTGGGGGCTGTGGGAGTGGATATAGTTATGGAAACATGGAGGAGGGAAAGGATGTCTCGTCCTAGTAAAGGGATGGGACACTGGGGCATAACCAGGAAGGAGTGGGAGAAAGGTATGGGATTGTCTTGAATTGTGTATAAAAGGGTGGGTGGGGGGTTTAATGGGAAAATCTGTTTACCTCCTACTCTGACTATAGGAGTAATGGCTGGCGTGGTAGGGCCCCAGTATTCTCGCAAGACTGAGAATGTGGCTCCTGTATCTAGGAGGAAGGAGATGGGGTGACCGTCTACTGTTAAAGTAACCCTGGGCTCCTGTTTGGTGATGGAAATGGTTGGGCGAGAAGCCCCCAGGCCCCATCAATCTTCTTCTGCCAGCCCCACTACGGCGGGCTTAGGATGGGGGTTGTTCGTCCAGCTTCCCCTTCGGGTGGTTGGGCAATCAGACCCCCAGTGGCCCTTTTTGTGGCATCTGGGGCATGGGGTGGTAGGAGATCTGGGGGAGGGGCATGCCCTTGACCAATATTCCTCTTTTCCGCACTTGAAACAAGCTCCTGGGGGGGCTTGTTTGTAGAGGGGCACCCAGGTTGTGGTTTTATCAGCTGGGCCAACATCTGGAAATTGGCCTGATCAGCCTTTTGTTTACGGTGTTCTTTCTCCTCTTCCCGCTTATGGAAGACTTTAAAGGCCACTGTTAGGATCTCAGTCTGTGGGGTAGCGGGGCCCTGTTCTAACTTTTTGAGTTTAGCTTTAATGTCGGGGTAGCCTTGAGCTAGGAAGTATGTCATAAGGACATATCTTCCTTCAGGTGTTTCTGGGTCCAGGCTGGTATACTGTAATAGGGCTTGAGTGAGTCTGTCTAAGAACTCGGAGGGGATTTCGTCTCTCTTTTGAATTATGTCTTGGAGCTTTTGAAAATTGACTACTTTACAAGCTGCCCTTTTTCAGACCTGCTATTAAGCAGGAGGCAAAAATATCTCAAGAGCAGACACTCATGGCGGTGTTATAATCTCAGTGTGGGTCTTGTTCGGGGATAGGGGCCCCAGCAGTGGGGCCAGGGGGATAGGTGGGGTCAGTCCTGAGGGTTTCGGTAGCCTGCATTTGGGCGAAGTCCCAAACTCGTCTAGCTCTTCAGGGAGGAGAGTATTGGCCAGGAGCATGAAAATGTCATGATGTGTGAGGCTGTAAGACTGGAGGGTCTATTGAAACCCCCTGATGTATGTCATGGGATCAGTGGAAAAGGAACTTAGGCGTTTCTCTAGTTGGGCTAAATCTCTTAAGGAGAAAGGGACGTGAACACGCACGATGCCCTTGGATTCTGCTACCTCCCGGAGGGGGGCGATAATTTGGGGAGGCTCTCGGGACTGAGTCTGAGGGGGACTGAAGGGTTCTGGCTCAGTCTGTGGGGGAGTGACACGGTCTAGCCGTGCCTAGTTGAGCAGGTCCTGAAGTGCAGAAGGGGGGCAAAGAAAATAAAGAAAGATAGAATCGGACCCACATGTCGCCAGCTAGCAGCTCAGCTGCTTACTTCTCCCGCTCTAGTTGGGCTTCAACTCGTGACTCTGAATTAAGAGTCCCATGCTCTACTAACTGAGCTGCAGCAGGGCTCTAGTTAATTGCTTATGGAATGCGTAAACAGAATGTTCTTTGTTCTCCATTCCTGCCACATCCGCAAGTGGGGGAAGGGCATATTTAGAAGCAGGGGCGGTGTTTCTATACATCTTCAAGGTTTCCTTATTTTCAGAGTGAGGAGTCTTGGCAAGATATGTTTTTGTGGACAGATAACTTCTAAGGACTGCACCAGTTGTTCTCTAGCTTGTGCTTTCCCATGCTGCATTCAGACATGGGGGAAGGTGCTTTCCCATTCTCCCTACAAACATGTGAGAAGACAAAGGCGGTCCCTAACAGGGGAGAAACAGGTGATGAGGGCAAAGACGGAGGAGGCCCCTGGGACCTAGTTAAAGGGGGGCTGAAAGGCTCAGGCTTAATCTGCAGGGAATGAAGGTGGAGGAGGTGAGATGGGGGAGGAGATGGTTGGGGAGGAAGGGAGAAGGGCTGTTGTAGGAGAAGAAGGGGAAGGGAGTGAACAGGAGGCTTCTGCAGGGGCGGCGGCTTGCAGGCTAGGAGAACTTGGGAGGGGGCGGGGAGAGGAGGAGGCGGAAAGCTTTGATATAGGGAATCTCCTTCCATTTTTTCAGGCGCTGGCAGTAGTTAAAAAGATCGCGAGTGATGTTAGGATCAAGAGTTCCCCCTGCAGGCCATTGGTTTTTATTGTCTAGGGGGTATGTCGGCCAATCTTGGGAGCAATATTTACGGAGAAGTTTTGGTTTTATATCAGGCGTCAGGGAGAGGGTAGCCAGATGCTTAAGCAGGCATTCAAGAGGTGAACTTTCAGGGAGGGATGAGGAGGCTCCCATGGCTAAAGGACAGAGAAGGAGACAAACAGGGGAAGACGAACAGAGATCCTCGGACTGGAAGCAGACCACAAGGAGACAAAGGGCATCCCCGATGATCCTTGGTGGTCTGCGGAAACTCGTATACGAGTCAGAATTTCTTGGGAAGTGTGGGTCATCACCCAGACTTCCCTAAGAAGGCAGAGTGCCGTAGTCACGAGGTACCTAGCACTAGGCGTTTTTGGCGGACAGAACAGAAGGAGGAGGGGGGGAAAAGGGAGCGTTCTCATCCACAAAGGAGTCACCTCGTTTATGGCTGTTGGAGGGGGGTGCCTGAGAGTCGGCCGCAGCCATGAAGGCCTGAGGCGGGGATTTATGACTGTCGGAGGAGGGGCCTGAGCGTCCGCCGCAGCCGTAAAGGCTTGAGTCGGGGATTTATGGCTGTTGGAGGAGGGGCCTGAGGGTCCACCGCAGCCGTGAAGGCTTGAGGCGGGGAGAGTTCCCTCCTCATCCCCGAGCGTCAGGGCCTTGCCGGACGATCACGGTCAATGGCACTGCGATAGCTCGGGGAAGAGTGGCCCACTCTGGGGGGAAAACTTACCTAAAGGCCAGAGAGGAGTGGTGAGTGTTAGGAGCCAGCGCCGGAAAAAGAGGACAAGGGCAAGCTGCTGCTGGTGTCGGGGGGAAGACGGGGCCCAGTTGGGGTGTCCCATCTCCCGGGTTTCGGCACCAATGAAAGGAAAGAAGCGACACATAGCAGCAATTCACCGGAGAGTTCCACTTTATTAGGGAAAGGTGCTGGGTTATATAGGAAGGGGCATGAATTGATTGAGGTGTCACTTCTACGGGGCTGGTGGCTGTTGGCTAGGTGCTGGGATTGGGAGGGGGGCAAGAGGTGATTGGGCTTCAGGTGGCACCGGCGGGAATTGAGGACCCCGAAGAGAAGCCGGAAGTTTGCCATCTTACTGGTGGGGACCCTTCAGGGACTTCTGAAGAAAAGAAGAATAATTCAGCTCAAGGACTTTGGGAACAGCTCCAGTGGGTAACAGTGGGCCTTAATTGATGAACCTTCCCTGGGCATAGACTTGCTGGCACAGTCCCAACCCAGCACTTAACCCAAAGGCAGTGAGAGCCAAAGTGCTGTGCTGCTTGTTCTGTGTGATCTGCAGCTACCTTCCTACAGCTCCATCCCTCACCTGTAAGGAGCGAGTGGTGATCACATCTCAAGGCATTATTGTGAAGAGTCCGTGGCACACAAATAAAATGGCTGGCACATTTGGGCCACGTGATAACTAGTGGCTGATATTTACTGTGCTTTTGGCCAGGCTTGGAAGAAGAGGCATGCTATATACCACAGAAAGATCATTAGAAATGTCTTATTAGCTAGGCCTCAAATCCAGAAGACAAGGGTGAGAATTAATGAGAACCACAGAAATTTTCATGTTTGCATAAGACTGAATGTTAATTTTTAAGTAATCAAACTGGGATTTGGATGGCGTAGAGGTTTGGTAAGTGTCTATTTAATCAATATAGAAAGCAAAATTCACTAAATTATTTCTGATTCAGTCCCCACTCCTGGCCTCGTATTCCTCCCTGTGGCCCCCTCTTCGCCCGCTCCTGTCCCTGATCTAGCTGCCAGCACAGCACCCACCCCAGTGCCCTGAACTTGACAGGAGACTTGTCTGCTTCCCACGCTAGACCACTAGCCTCTCGAGGGCAAGAACTGTGTCTTTGTCCAGTATGTATCACCACAGGGTCCAGCACTTGGCATGGACTAGTGCACTGTAAGTAGTTGTTGAAGAAATGGATACATTAGCTAAATACAAACAAAATTGGCACGCCCTTCTTTGTGAATAAAACCAGCTTTAGGAGCAACCAGACTCATAGCAAGGAAGGCATCGAGGCCAATTTGATCTTAAATTCAGCACAAACTTTGTGTAATGTCTTCTGCTTCTTGGAAAATTGTCCCAAAGCCAGCAAAATGAGATTTTTTTCCTCTTCTTTTGGCCCTAAATTATTTCTGAAAGTTACAGCATTTTAGATTTGTATTGTTTTATTAGCTGTCATTTTTATTCATGTCCCCTTTTGTTTCTCTTTCTCTGGACCTCTTCCTGGTTTAGCTTGCCTGTTCCTGTTAAGCCGCTCCTCATATGGAAACTTGTCTCTTCATCAGCACACCATAAATAATCAAACCTGGGTGCGTTCCATTGCCTTCTCTGGCTCCACGCTCCTGCCGCCCAGCTGCACGGCTCCAGCATTCTGTGGCCCCAGTGACATGATGGTTGGCAATAAATGTTCAACTTCATTTATTTATTAGAGTTCTCAGCTCTGGATTGGTTTTCTCCATTCACACTGCTGACATGCTTTGTTAAGTACATGTTTTATAGACTCTTCCCTCTTCACTAAGCTCCTGAGAAGAAGGGCCCTAGTAAGGATGAACTGGGATTTAACAGGACAGGTTTTCATCTTCAACTTCATACTGACTTTCCATTAGACAATCAGCAGCTTATCCAAGCTTGTGGTGCAACCCAGTATATATTTTAACTCTGTCCACCTCATCAGGAATGTTCCCTTGAGGTGAAATCTTTATCATATCTCATATTTGGTCTTGGCCATGGCTATCTTCATAATAAAACTATAACCATAGTTTTGCAAGCATATTTTAAATTTGTGTTTAGTATGCAGGTGTTAGCTTAATAGTACATCACATTTTCTGTACTCTCAAGTGTGAAAATGTTTCAATGAGTGCCTAGCCCTGGGAAAACTCACTATCTTTTGAAGGAAACCAATTGTGACAACTGAAAGAGAAGTAAAGATTACTTATTATAATTATGATGTGAGGCTAATCAGGTTCTGTTTTGCCTTTTAATGAAACTTGCTATCTTCGAAATTGCCCCCCTCCCCCACCTGCCACCCATTAGTTAACTTAGCAGTAAAGAAGTCACATATAATAGAGGAGCAATAGTGCCTCTTTTAGTATGTTTCAAAACCAAATTACAAGCAATTAGCATTATAATAGGTCATTTTTAAAAATAAACAACCATTAAGTGTTACTCGGAAAAACTAAAAGGTTTTACCTTCTGTGTTATGAGTTTATTCTTCACTTAGGGGTTGCAAGGAGACCACCAGGTGTTCTATAGGCATCTGTAGAAACAGAGCAATGAACTTGATCTGATTGCTGCCTGAGTTGTAATACAGATCTTACAACAAATATTTGGGCAAGGAAGAGATCCAGGTGGCTCAAACACAAGAGCTGCATAGCCGTCCTGAAGCTCTGGCTGTATCCAGAAATCATATTTAAGAGAATGTTCTTAGCAGACTGAAACACTGCCTTTTTCTAGTCGAATCCAAATTAAGCACAGTTCAATTTTTCATAAGACATTCATGGAACCAAGCCTTTTTAACAATGTTTACACCCAAAGAAGTTGAAATATCCAAGAAAACTAAGTCTGTGGTGTTTTTCCTGAGGTAAATGGTGGAGTGAGGGAAGCAAGCGGGAAATAATACTGTGTCAAGATGTGGCATGAGGAGCTTTCTGATGATGAAAGACCCAAATGATGGCAGAAGGTAGTGGTAATTCAGTGTCGAGCATCAAAATGCCACTGATACTCTGGTAAAAGCCGAGGTGTGCTCTCTTCAAGGGTTGAGGGAGTGTTTGGGGCTCCAAGGCTGTCAGTGTGTGGGTAAAACTGAAACATTTCCAGAATATCTCACCTGGCTTTAGTATATCTGCATATCAATAGGCGTTCAGAGGTGGAAAGAAGTATGGCTTTAGTGCATTTGCGTCTTTCCTCAGGGGTGGAGAGAAGTTCATCTCCATATCAATGGGTAATTACCTGGGCAACAGAGGGCTTATCTGTACCTGAGAGGTGAAGGAGAGGGCCGGTGTGGTTACTGCTGGAGCAGGAGAAAAAAGATGGCCTGGGACTGCAGTTTGTGAGCAATAAACAGGTTTTAAACTTTATTTTTTCCTATGACTGATTTTGGTTTTTTAGAGGTATTTTGCCCTGGGATTTCCTTTCCCCGGACTTACAATTGGCATAGTATTGGCAGGATTCCTGTGAACCCAAAATCTGTCATAATGGGTGCGACCTTTGGGAGGGCCGCCCCTAGAAATGATGGGGAGAAGCAGCGCTCACACCGAGGGACATGTGTCTACACTCATGTGGTTGTGGAGGTGCCACCACCGCTGCTGGCCATGCTGACCGTGGCTCAAGCCTAAGGCTACTGCTTCTGCCACTGCTGCTGCTCTTGCTGCCGGCCGGAGCCTGGCCACAACAATGGAAAGGAGCAGAGGTCCAGGTCACCTTGAAGCAACTGGCTGCTGTGTACCACACCTTGCTGGCTACAGAGCCCATTGCCAAAACAGCTCCAACCAAGGTCATAACCTCCTATCCCATCGCGGGGTGGGTGCGAGACTGGACCCAAAGGCCATGGAGTGGTGTGGCACAACAGACACCTCAAAAGACAATGTGGGCCCATCGGTGTGGCTTGTCTTTCACCTTTGAAGAAGTCAGCCGAGCCCGGAAGGAGTAGCCTGCACGTTGTGCAGATCAGCAAACCACCAAGAGGGGCCTAGAGCATCTCTCTGTAGCCTATTGTCGGTCGCTGGTTACTGAGAGCAATCCAGGTACCCACTTTATTGGACATGTGTTGCAAGGATGGGTGCAGCAATTAGGAGTAAAATGGACGTGGCCCTGGACATTTCAACACATGTATCGGCAATGACTGGCTCTTCTGGCACCTTGGGGAAAAGGCCTGGAAGCTGGCCTTCTGTGTATTCCTGTAATAACAGCAAATTGGCCCTCGACAATCAAAGTTATTTGCTTCTACAGTCCTTGTGTCCTGGATGTGCCCCCTGGCTGCAGCTGCCACATGATGGATGGAAGGAAGAGCTTTGAACTTAATCTTCATGGGACTTTGAACCTAGATGAATCCTCTGGCTTGAGAATTATGATTGTGCTGCTGTTGTCAAGAAAATAATGTTTAAAGAGACGCTTGACTTTGTCTAATGTTTGGTAAAAGTTTTGTGATCAATCTAGTATGATTGTTAGGAATGAGTAAACAAGTGTAGAAACTTATTTTGTGCTTAGTGAGAGATTGTGCTGTAAAGTACATTTATTTGATCTGCATAGGCTGAATCCTCTAGCCTCTAGGCTTGAAGATTATCAAGATTTTATTGCTGTTGCTATTGCATGTTACTAGATTGGTCAGAAGAGGGAGATCGAGTAAATTCTAAGGCGAGATTTCTGAAAGGGTGGTTTGTGGGTAAAATTGAAACATTTCCAGAATATCTCACCTGGCTTTGGTACATCTGCATATCAGTAGGCGTTCAGAGGTGGAAAGAAGTATGGCTTTAGTGCATTTGCATCTTTCTTCAGGGGTAGAGGAGTTCATCTCCATATCAATGGGTGATTACCTGGGCAACAGAAGGCTTATCTGTACCCCAGAGGTGAGGGGGAGGGCCGGTGGTGTTGTGGCTGCTTGAGTAGAGAAGAAAGATGGCCTCGGACTGCAGTTTGTGAGCAATAAATGGGTTTTAAACTTTATTACTCCCTTTGACTGATTTTGGTTTTTAGAGGTATTTTGCCCCGAGATGTCCTTTCCCCAGACTTACAGAGTGTCACAGGTCACAGTTAATGCATTCAGAAAGAACAAAGGGCCTTCTAGCTTAACAAGGACAGTGAAAGAGATTCCTTATGGCCTTCAAAGTCTGAAAGGAAACACTGAATTTCAGTTGGTGGCATAGCTGATAGAGTAGGCAGATTAAAAAGCCAGCTCTCCTAAAGTAAAAGTGTTTGACCCTATTTCAGGAAAACAGGCTAATTGCTTGCTGTCTGCACCTTGTGGCCAGGAGTGTTGGGTAAGGTGAGCCAGCTCTGGTGCTCTGGAAGGTCTGAGTTAAACCTTCCACACAGTTAGCACAGCAGCCGAATGCCCCAAGTTGTTAGCTAATACCCACCAATTTCCTACCAATTGCTGTCACAGCCAGCGGCAAGCCCTTATGTCATCCCAATACTGTCTGTCAGATTCATCAACATGGCTGAGAAAATGTCTCAGATGGACAATTCTTCTAGAAGATCATTAATATAGGACACAGAAAATATCTACACCCACTAAAAGTCTGTGGAAACTGTACCAAGCAAAATATTTCCCCCTCCATGTACACCATGGGCTCTTTTCCCTCATTTCAGACCACTTTTTACTATGTAGCTGTCGTTAGATAGGCCTAAACATGTACCTGGGGAATACAGGTGAAAACAACTCTCTGGCTCTCAGATGCCACCTCGGCACTCACCCTCTTTCACACTCCCAGCCCAGCCCTCTCTGCTTCTCTGGGTGACTGGGGCTGCCCTCACTTCAGTCTGTAGGCCTCATCTCTCTGCCTGTTCCACTGCCCATCTTCCCCTTCCACACAGTCACTAGGATGGAGCCCTTCCTCAGGGGCCCCAGCTGGGTACCCACTCCCACATACCCAGCTGAGCCCTCCTCCCACACAGGGACAGTTCTTCATTGGGCCCCAAACTGGGAGGTAGCACTCAATTTCTTACAATGACCTTTTATTCCTGTTTACCCTCTCATTGTACCCAAACTTGAGTCAAGCCCAGAGGGAGGTGGGCAGCAAGGCATGTGAGCCATAGTGCCATGTCTGACTCCTGCCCAGCAGCTGGCAAGTTCTGTGCCAGCCTTACCCATGCTGGGCAAGCTTCCTGCACAGACCTCCATCCTGGGGCTCACAGAGCTCCATCCTGGAGCTGTCACCCCCAGCAGGAGCCAAGTTCTCCTGGGCATGCCCTCCTTCCCATGGGTTACCTCCCCTAAATGCACTGATACCAACACCCTGAGATGCCACACAAGAACTGCTCCCTTCGTCCTTCAGAAGCACTGTTCTGCCTTTTGTCTGTTTATGATGCACACAAATGAGCATTAAGTGAATTTCATTTTCCCAGGGTTTGAGTTCTAACCTCCATGAAGAAGGCAAAAAATCATACCCTGTCAAACCTACCTCTTGCCCATGAAGCACAATATCTGGGGCTTTGTGAATGTGGGTCCATAACTCACAGAACATATGCAGAAGGAAAGTTTGTGGTACTCTTTCTTAGAAAGTGCAAAGAATGAAATTTAAAAGAAAACCTTCAATCTGCATACTTTCAGATGCAAGGGATGGGGGGGGGGGCCAGAATAGGATGGGGCAGAGGCTGCCTGTGTCCTCTCACTGGATTGCCTGCTGTCCGGCTGCAGGACCACAGGTAATTCACTCCTAAATTAAATATAGGCATGATGTCACTCAGTGAGGTTGTCCTGCTGTGGAGGCAGGGGATGCTAGCTAAGGGTTCTGGTTTGTTAAGTTGTGCTCTTCAGTCTCAAAGACCTTCTGCTGCTTCTTTCAATGTCCTTGATTAACAACTAGTCCAACAGAGGAAGTACTACTATGCACCTTGGGTGACCCACAAGGTTCCTGCTTAAGGCCAGTGGAAGCAATTAAATGCATGTGCTTCCAGGGCTATAAAAGTAATGGCCATGCTTGACAGCCAGAGATGCATCCCTTGAACACCAAGACAGAGGCTTACTCATCTATGAAACAAACAGATGTTCCCTCTCCAAAGTAGAAACCATTGCCAACTCACAGTTTGATTTGCCCAGGACAAGTTCCTCTCAAGGACTAACTCTTCTAGGGTGGTAAGCAGGGCACAGCCCCACCAACCATGGATGATTGGATTTACTAGTGGAGGGAGATTTGGGATTGAACCTTATCCTTGGGATTTACTTACGTTTGAAGCAACGCAGTTAGCAGTCTGTCCTTCAATACTGAATGTATTTTCCCCACTTTTATATCTTTATGACAAATTAAGGGCTTATGTAAGGTGAGGGATTGAAAACATTAACAACTGAATCTCATAGAGGATCTGCTTGCCTGATATGGCTGGATGGAAAAACACAGGGACCAATTTTACATTGTTTCTCCACCCATTCATATCAGCCATGAACTGTGATGCTTGCCTAGTTCTGCAATGGGTGGGTCATATGACTTCCCTGCCCCCCAGTTCTCCAAGCCATTTTGAACAGGTCTGCTAATTGAATTCAGTTGTTTGCAGTTTAAAATGTTCCATGTTTTCCACAGAGCAAGAATGTATTAAACTCATTTCATGTCGTCCAAAAAGAATTGGAGCCTGCATTTTTATTACCAAGTGCCTTGTATTCACCTTTATCCTAGATTTTTTTTGAAATGCTTACAATGTAATTAAAAACAATCAAGTCAAATTATCTATTTGAATTGGTCCCTTTTAGGGAAGATTAAGTTGAAGAAAAGGTGCCTGCAATTATTTCCCTGCTGCTGAGCTTTTCTGCCTTCCGCACAGAATTACACCATGTGTCTGGTCACCAAGAGCAGTTTGTAATGTCACTGGTGATTTAACAATTACAAAATATTGTAATTAAATGTTCAAATGCTCTCTTGCATTTTCCCATTACAGATGATCATGGAACTTGAGTAAATTCAGCCTTTTAGAAAAGAGCTGGTTTTGGTAATATTGTTCCCCTCAATGCACACCTCCGGGGAAAACTATGATCTGAATCCTGAAGTCAGAACCAATTAAACTCTTGCATTTTCCCCACTGCCGCCTAAAATGAGCCACATTTTTCAGGCATGGCTCAAGCGGGCTTGTCAGGTTTCTGGGGCTCCGTGCCTCTGGGCGCTGCATGCCTACCATCCCCTGTGAGAAAGCATTCCCTAAGAACAGTTGCAAAATAGGGAAGACAAACAATAAATCCACAAACACAAAGGCAGAGCCCAGGGTGGGTGGTTCTGGGTACCACGTTTGCTCAGCATCAGGCAGTCTGGACCTAGGAAAGAAGCTCCCTGACACAAGAGTTTGACACTTTGATGGTCACAAACGAGGTGGACAGCTAAAAAGTTAGTGGAACAGAACATGAAACCTCTGTATTCAACGTCAGAAGGGGAGAAAGGCTCCAACAGAATTTGCCTTTGGGCTGATTAAATGCAAAAACAAACCTTTAGATAAGCTGTCAAATATGAAATTAGCAAGCAGGGACCACTGATCAAGTCTCCTTATTTTCAAAGTAAGTTTTAATGATTCCCCAGATGACTTACAGAAAAAACTTTAACGTCCTGAGTTTCTCCTCCAGAGAGTCAAATGTTGTGTAATTTTGATCCATCTGACTTTTTTCCTGACTTTGGTATCAAATAAACAAACAACAACCAAAACTTCCAGTATAATTAAGATGAAGCAGTGAGTTGTCAAAAGAAAACTGCCTCCTCTTCCCACGAGGATTGTTTTTCTTCTGTTTGCTTTGGAGGGTTTAAACAGCTCTGCCCTGCTGAGCAATAAATGCAAACCCCAAATTTGCAATGCAGAATGTTTTCGTGGGGTTTATTTTGTTTTGTTTTTACAAAGCAGACTGTTTTTTGACATTTTCCTCCGTGGTCTAAAGTGGGAGGTCTTTGACATGTAATAGAGAGGCCTATTTTACCACAATTAATTTATGAAGCAGTCAGACATCAGGTTTACAGCATCAGTGGAAGCCATAGAGGGGCAAGGCCACTAATGAAGTCTGCAGGAGCCTGCCAGCCCCTCATCAGTTTCCTGACATCTAGGACCCCCATCCTGCTGGGAGGTTTGTTTACTAGTATGACTCAGCATAACCTTTTTCTTTTTGCTCCTCATATCAATGTATGTCCATGTATTAACAAATCTTTACAATAACCACAAATCCTTTTTAGACATGTCCCCAAAGTTCAGCAGAGTGGTGCTTTTTTTTTTAAAAATGTGATTGGAGTAATAATTAACTAATTCTTTCTCATTAGTACTGTCTCATTACTAGTCAAGCAGAGAGCATGGCAGCACATCCTTTGCATTTATTTACAAAGGGATGTTCCATGACGTCATGATCCTTCTGCATGTAAATGCTTTCCAGATGTGTACCAGCACCGCCCCAGGGTAGACGGGAGGTCCCTGGTGGCTGTGCTGTCCTCTGCGCGTGTGTGAACTGTGGTGCAGGAAGGTCTCAGAGTGGCTGTCAACCCCAGCAATGTGGACCCTCATGGTCAGATGTCTGAACAGAGACTGCAATACCACCTAATAGCTGGAGCAGGAAGAAGACAGACCAGTACTCACCACCCAGAACACACATGGCGGATCTGCAGGGGAGGTTAAGGGAGGCATCAGGTACAGGCCCAGCTGCCCAAGAATCGTGAGAAGTCCTCGGTCTTGCTGGCTTTAGGTTCCCAGACTACAGCCTCTACACACAGGGAGGCAGCTCAGGCCTTCGCAGCCTGGAGAGGCAGGAAGACCCAAGACCTGAGGCTCTTGCCAAGCCAGCTCCAGTCAGCTCCACACTTGCGGCCCACAGGTACCCGTGGGCAAAGGCCCCAGGCCTAGGAACACTGCAGAACTGAAAGCTTGCAGAGCAGCACCCGGATGAGCCAGAATGCGGGAGACGGAGAAAGGGCGTGGAGAGGCAGAGGGTCTCTCTGGAAGGGGAAGGTGTTGGGACAGCCTGGAGAAAAGGCCCTCTGGAAGGAATCCTGCTCGGGAAGCAGCTTCACCAGAGGGCACGCCCGAGGGGCTGGTCCAGACAGGGCTGGGACCAGGGCCAGAGGCTAATGGGCCCAGACCTTGAGCCTCCTGCTGCCCCTCAGTCCACAGGGAGTTACAGGTAAACCGCAGGACTCAGCACTGTTTTCTAAAATGAGGGATGCTTGTGCCTAACCAGATTTTCCATCTTCGTGCTTTGGGTAAAAATCCCATTGTAACTTTGAAAGCCCAGTCAGATTTATGACTAGAGAGGGCTGGCTAGGTGAGAATTGAGCTGTTTATTATACCTTCTCCATCTCCCTTCCCCAGCCATTACCCTGCAGGGGGCAGGTTTACGCTTAAAAACCCCTGAGCTGGGCTGAGCTGCACCTTGCTCGCAGACTGTGGAGATAAAACAGGATTTAAAGGCAGTGCATTTTCTACCAGGCAACCTTATCTGGATTGACTGCTCTGGGTTTTTAGCTAAGTGTGAATGTGAAGGATAATTATGGTCGTGTGTTACCTGAGATTACAGGGTTGTGTTCCAACTAATGACACCACGAGAACCAAGCAGTTGTTAATATTTAATCAGTCTCTTGGCTTAAGAATTGGATAAATGAGGTGTGTAATGACACAACTATAAAAGACATTTCAGATAGGAATGGTGCTGGTCTTAATACTGAAGGTTAAAGCTGGTGGAAATACACCACTGGTCATTTCAGAAATATTAGCACAGAAGACTTTGTGGGGGATCAGGGTTAGGGGAGGCTCTCCCTTATCAAAGTGAAAGGACAGAGCTCCAGTGCCCTACCAGTATGGACTTCCTCTCTTCCTTCAGGGCTCTCCATATCGGATATCAGGCCAGAGGTGAAGGGCCCCCACCCATAAGATGGCGAACCTCCTGCTTCTCTTCCGGGTCTTCGGTTCCCGCTGGCACCACCTGAGGCCCAATCACCTCTCGCCCCCGCCCCCCAATCCCAGCACCTGGCCAATAGCCACCAGTCCCGTTGAAGTGGCACCTCAATCAGCTTATGTCCCTCCCTATATAACCTAGTACTTTTCCCCAATAAAGTGGAATTCTCCAGTGAATTGCTGCTGTGTGTCGTTCCTTCCTTTCATTGGTGCCGAAACCCGGGAGACAGGACACCCCAACTGGGCCCCGTCTTCCCCCCAACACCAGCAGCAGCTTGCCCTCGTCCTCTTTTTCTGGCGCTGGTTCATCACACTCACCACTCCTCTCGGGCCTTTGGGTAAGTTTTCCCCAGGAGTGGGCCGCTCTTCCCCGAGCTATCACAGCGCCATTGACCATGATCGTCCGGCAAGGCCCTGATGCTCAGGGACAAGGAGGGAACTCTCCCCGGCTCAGGCCTTCATGGCTGCGGTGGACCCTCAGGCCCCTTCTCTGACAGTCATAAACACACTCACCGCTCCTTTCATTAGTGCCAAAACTTTTTAGGCAAAATTTCCCCAGGGTGGGCCACTGTCCCCTGAGCCATTGCAGCGCCATTGACCGTGATCGTCCAGCAAGGCCCTGACGCTCGGGGACAAGGAGAGAACTCTCCCCGCCTCAGGCCTTCAAGGCTGCGGCAGACCCTCAGGCCCCCCCTCCAACAGCCATAAACGAGGTGACTCCTTTGTGGATGAGAACGCTCCCTCTCCCCCTCTCTTCCACCTTCCGTTCCTTCTGCCGAAAATTCCTAGTACTAGGTTCCTCATGACTCCAGCACTCTGACTTCTTAGAGAAGTCTGGGTGACGACCCACACTTCCTAAGAAATTCCGACTCCTATACGAGTTTCTGCAGACCACCAAGGATCATCGGGGACGCCCTTTGTCTCCTTGCGGTCTGCTCCCAGTCCGAGGATCTCCTTTCGTCTTCCCCTGTTCATCTCCTTCTCTGTCCTTTAGCCATGGGAGCCTCCTCATCCCTCCCTAAAGATTCACCTTGTGAATGCCTGCTCAAGTATCTAGCCACCCTCTTATATCACCCACGCCTGATATAAAACCAAAACTTCTCCATAAATACTGCTCCCAAGATTGGCCAACATACCCCCTAGACAATCACAACCAATGGCCCACAGGGGGAACTCTTGATCCTAACATCACTCGCAATCTTTTTAACTACTGCCAGCGCCTGAAGAAATGGAAGGAGATTCCCTATATGGAGGCTTTTCGCCTCCTAGCCCAAAATCCTGGCCTCTGCACCACATGTTCCCCGCCCCAAGTTCTCCTAGCCTGCAGGCCGCCTCCATCCCCTCCACACACTCCCAGTCCCTCTTCGATTACCTTTGACCTGGCCAACGAACCTCTGCCATACAGGCTTCCCCCTTCGGCCCCTCCCCCTCCTACAACCCCCCGGCCCTCTTCCGCCGTCGCCACCGCCTCCACCTCCTCCCTGACAGAGGCCTCCCGCTCACTCCCTTCCCCTTCTTCTGCAACAGCCCTTCCCCCTTCCTCTCCCACCATCTCCTCCCCCATCTCACCTCCTCCACCTTTGCCCCCCTCACCTGCCCCTCCCCCACGGATTGAGCCTGAGCCTTTCAGCCCCCCTTTAACTAGGTCCTGGGGGCCTCCTCCGTCTTTGCCCTCATCACCTGTTTCTCCCCCACAGACTGAGCCGGAACCCTTCAGTCCCCCTCAGACTCGATCCCAGGGGCCTCCCCAAATTATTGCCCCCCTCCGAGAGGTGGCGGGACCCGAAGGCATCATGCGAGTTCATGTACCTTTCTCCTTAGGGGATTTAGCCCAACTTGAAAAACGCCTTGGTTCCTTTTCCACTGATCCCACTACATATATCAAGGAGTTTCAATGGACCCTCCAGTCTTACAGCCTCACACATCATGACATTTTCATGCTCCTGGCCAATACCCTCCTTCCTGAAGAGCATAGACGAGTTTGGGACTTCGCCCAAACACACACTACCGAAATCCACACGACTGACCCCACCTATCCCACTGGCCCCACCACTGTCCCTGAACAAGACCTGCACTGGGATTATAACACTGCTGTAGATCTCTGCTCTTGGGATATTTTTGCCTCCTGCTTAATAGCAGGTCTGAAAAAGGCAGCTCATAAAATAGTCAATTTTCAAAAGCTCCAGGACATAATTCAAAAAAAGGAAGAAACTCCCTCCGAATTCCTAGATAGACTCACCCAAGCCCTATTACAGTATGCCAGCCTAGACCCAGAAACACCGGACGGAAGACATGTCCTTATGACATACTTCCTGGCTCAAAGCTACCCCAACATTAAAGCTAAACTCAAAAAGTTAGATCAGGACCCCGCAACCCCACAGACTGAGATCCTAACAGTGGCCTTTAAAGTCTTCCATAACCGGGAGGAGGAGAAAGAACACCGTAAACAAAAGGCTGATCAGGCCAACTTTCAGATGTTGGCCCAGCTGATAAAACCACAACCTGGGCGCCCCTCCACAAACAAGCCCCCCCCAGGAGCTTGTTTCAAGTGCGGAAAAGAAGGACATTGGTCAAGGGCGTGCCCCTCCTCCAGACCTCCTACTACCCCATGCCCCAGATGCCACAAAAAGGGCCACTGGGGGTCTGATTGCCCAACCACCTGAAAGGGAGACTGGACGAACAACCCCCATCCTAAGCCTGCCATAGTGGGACTGGACGAGGAGGATTGACGGGGCCCGGGGTCTTCTTGTCCAACCATTTCCATCACCAAATAGGAGCCTAGGGTTACTTTAACAGTAGACAGTCGCCCCATCTCCTTCCTCCTAGATACAGGAGCCACCTTCTCGGTCTTGCGAGAATACCGGGGCCCTACCACACCTGCCATTACTCCTATAGTCGGGGTAGGAGGAAAATAGATTTTCCCATTAAACCCCCCCCCCCTTTATGCACAATCCAGGACAATCCCATATCTTTTTCCCACTCCTTCCTAGTTATGCCCCAGTGTCCCATCCCTTTACTAGGATGGGACATCCTTTCTCTCCTCCATGTTTCCATAACTATATCCACTCCCAGAGCCCCCAGTACCCCCTTTCTGATGGCCCTCATAGCCGATGACCCCCCTCTACCCAATGAAAGCTCCAGTTCTGCCCTCATACACCCTGTAAATCCCAAAGTTTGGGACATTACAAGCCCCTCTGTGGCTCTATGTCCTCCTGCCTCTATCAAATTACGTGACCCCTCGCAGTATATCTGTCAGGCCCAATACCCCCTAACCACTTCGGCCCTCATAGGCCTCCAACCCATCATTCAGGACCTTTTAAACAAAAATTACCTCAGACCCACTCACTCTCCATTTAATACCCCCATATTAGCTGTTAAAAAAACCAACGGATCTTTCAGCCTTGTCCAAGACCTTCACCTCATCAACATGGCCGTCATCCCTATCCATCCCTTGGTTCCAAATCCATACACCCTTTTATCACAGATCCCTGCCTCGGCATCCCACTTCTCAGTCCTAGATCTCAAGGACACATTTTATTCTATCCCACTGGACCCCTCCTCCCAAGATTTTTTCGCCTTCACCTGGACGGACCCATACACAAGACATTCTGAACAACTCACTTGGACAGTTTTGCCACAAGGCTTCCGAGATAGTCCCCATATTTTTGGAGAGGTCCTAGCTCAGGACCTCAAACCGTTTCATCATGATCACTCCAAGTCCACCTTATTACAATACATGGATGATCTCCTACTCTGCAGTCCCTTGTGGGAACCATCTCAACTTGACACTGCCTCCCTACTTAACCTTCTAGCTTCCAGAGGTTACCGGGTATCCCCCATCAAAGCTCAAATCTCTTCCCCTTCTGTCACTTACCTCGGATTCCTTCTGTCTCAACAAAGAAAGTCCATTACCTTAGACAGAAAACGGCCCCTCTCTGACCTGCCCGTTCCCAAAACCAAGACAGAAATCCTTTCCTTTCTAGGCCTGGCTGGGTATTTTAGAGCGTGGATCCCTAACTTCTCCCTGTTGGCAAGACCCCTATACAACATCAGCAAGGGCCCCCCCTGAAGAACCATTATCATCCTCACCCCGACACTCCTTCATTAAGCTCTGTCAAGCCCTTGTGGAAGCACCAGCTCTCCATCTTCCTGATTTGTCAAAGCCCTTCTCATTATACATTCATGAGAGGTCCAGTCAAGCTATAGGAGTCCTAGGCCAATATTATGGCCCATCCTTTGCCCCAGTAGCTTATCTTTCCGAGCAATTAGACCCCACAGTTTGGGGATGGGCCCCCTGCCTATGGGCATTAGACGCTGGACAGCTCTTGCAGAAGGAAGCTCATAAACTGACATTCGGGGCACCCCTTACCATTCTGTCACACATCACCTAAAAGACCTCTTAACCTACAAAAGTTTACAGACTCTCCCTCCCTCCAGACTCCTGACCTTACTGTCCTCTTTCCTCCAAAATCCAAACATTTCTTTCCTCCCCTGGCCGCCCCTGAATCCAGCCACTCTTCTTCCTCTACTCTACTCTCCTCATACTCCCTCACATGATTGCCTGGAAGCCCTTCACAACTTCCTTCCGTGCCACTCCATGATCTCTGAAGGAGCCCTCTCACAATCCGACCTCATCTGGTTTACTGATGGGTCCTCCTTTAAACATGAGGGCACCCACTACGCAGGATACGCAGTAGTCTCCCTCACAGACATCATCAAAGCACAAGCTCTACCCCCTGGTACAACCAATCAACAGTCCGAACTCATTGCGGCCACCAGAGCTTGCACTCTAATCTGGGACACATCTCTCACACTGTACACTGATTCCCAATACGTATTCCACATTCTCTTGTTCCATGCGGCAGTATGGAAAGAACAAGGCCTTCTCACCACAAAAGGAAATTCCATCACTAATTCAGCCTTATTTACCAAACTTATAGAGGCTTCACAACTCCCACACTGACTGGGCATAGTCCACTGCAAATCACATCAAAAAGATGACTCCCCCATTACAAGGGGTAACAACAAAGCTGACAGAGTAGCCTGGTCGGTTGCCCTATCAGAAGATGCACCAGACAACGATCCATCTGCCCTTGTGGTTTTAGCCTTATCACAAGACACCCTCTGTTCCCAGGACAAAGAGTCCCTCTTCCGCTTCTTACATGATCTGTTCCATCCTAGCCCCCAATCCTTGATCCATTTTTTACAATCCTTTTTTTCTCTCCTGAAGACAAAACCCTACTTAACCAAATCACCCGCAGGTGCACCATCTGCCAACGCACTAACCCTAATACCCCCCTCAAGGCCCAACCCTTCCTGGCTCATCAAGCAAGGGGTAATGTCCCCACCACAGATCGGCAAATAGACTTCACTAACATGCCCCCCATACGGCGTACCAGATACCTACTTGTGTTAGTAGATACATTTTCAGGATGGGTCGAAGCTTTCCCCACCACTAACAAACAAGCGTCCGCGGTTGCCTCTATCCTCCTCACCCAGATCTTTCCTAGGTTCGGGATGCCCACTTCCCTCCAATCAAATAACGGCCCTTGTCCCAACCTGCAGGACTATCAACGGGGGTCGATGACCTAGAGGAGAGAATGAAGGGGTAAGAGACACAAAGAACGGACAGCAAGACAGAATGTCTGATCAAGCTGACACAATTTATTGTTTGCAGGCTCAATTTATACAGGTAGCAAGGAAGGGGTGGGTCAGAAGGTGATTGGGCCTTAGGTGGCGCCGGCGGGAAGGTGTAGAGGGGTGATTGGGCCTTGGCTGGTGCCGGCGGGAGTGGAAGACCCGGAAGAGAAGCAGGGAGTTTTCCCATCTTGTGGGTGGGGGCCCTTGGGAAGGAGGTTTCAAGGGTGGGACTTTCCCCTGGGTCAGAGGGTGTTTCTTGATTAACAAGATGTTGGCAATATTAATAGGCCAGTGGAAAGAACAGAAAAGCACAGGTTGCTAGGTAACTTAACCACTAGTTCCGGCTTAGGAGTTTGCTAAATGCATTTCTTGGTAATAGGGGAAAACTTGTTTCTAATGCATGGATGGATTCATTGTTTCTGATTTTACAGGAGAGACTTTACTCAAAGGTTGCTGTTGTCTTAAGGCTTTCGTAACCGAGCCTGCCCAAAGGCCCACAGGTTTGCTCCCAATATCTCCCCCTTTTTTCTTATATTGGAACAGCCAGCCTAGCTCTGGCTGGGTCAAGGCCTGTGCCTGTCTTAGGTTGTATGGCTGAGGGAAATACTTACCCATCATGGGGCCATAGTCCTGTAACGACTATACCCTGTCTTAGGTTGGTATTCCCAATACAACCATATCTTACCCGTCATTGGCTACCAGTCTTGACTTGATTTGTTGTAAGAATTAATATTTTTCAGTGAGGATTCTGTAAAGCTGAGTACTCCAAGGGGGGGGGGGAGTACAGGGGTCTGATCCTCAGTGGGTACCTGGCGTATGGGTACCTGGTGTGTGGAGAGAACTCCTTTAGTCCTACAGACTATGCTGAAGAGAAGGGAGTTGCTTGATTATGCACAAAATGTCCTTATTTTCTGAGGAGAGGAAGACACTGGACACACCTCTATGCAATCAGACATGTCCCTCAAGGCAGGTTTTTCACTGCCATTACCCTTGGTACTCAGCCAGCTTACTCAAGGACTCTTAGAAGAGTCATACTGACGTTCATATCTGCTGGAGGAGGGAGCTTCCTCATCATCACTATCGCAAGCAAGTTTGTGATAGTGGACTTGAATAGGCTTGCCAACAAGGGTGTCTATTTGCTTCTTTACAAGGCTCGTCAAATGTTTAAGAGCCCAAGGGCCAAAAGACAAGAGCAATATTAATCCTATGAGGGGGCCTAAGAGAGAGGGTAAAAGAGTAGTAAGCCATGGAGAGGTGGAGAACCAATTTTTATACCAACTTTCACTCTGCTCTCTTTCTATTCTCCTTTTTTCTAACCCTTCTCTAACTCTTCTCATACTATCTCTAACTACTCCTGTTTTGTCAGCATAGAAACAACACTCCTCTTTCAGGGCAGCACAAAGCCCGCCCTGTTGCAGAAAGAGCAGATCTAGCCCTCTGATTTTGGAGAACTACTTCAGTGAGGGACGAGATCGAATCTGTCAGGTCAGAGATTATTTTCTGCAATTCTTGGATATCTTGATCTATAGTGGCACTGAGCTCGTGATAGCGGGAGTTAGAAAGAAGCAGAGAAGATATGCCTGTGCCTGCACCTACAGTCCCTAGGCCAAGCAAAACAGCGATAGTAACAGCAGTAATGGGTTCTCAGCGGGAGCATTTAGGGAGGGAAGGGTCTGAAGATTGTTCCCAGATATGGAAGAACTCATCAGGCCGGTAGTAAATGAGCCTGGATATAACTTTTACGAGAACAAAATCCATGTTCTTGTAATACAGGATTGTAGGCACAGGGGGTGAGTCCATCTAAGCAGGCCCACCAGGTGTCATTGGGGGGAACTATAAATTGGGGTCCCCATTCAATGGGGAAGATTTCCCGACAGAGGTAGGTGTACTCATGAGGGATCATGTGAAGAGTGTTAGTTATACCAGTCCCGTTACCAACTACTTGGGCTAAGGTTAAGCCTTCCCAACTAGCGCGTCCCCAACGGCAGTTGTATGTATTATTGGAGGTGGAGAAGTTGCCAGGGATGGCGGCACCTTCATAAAAAGGGGGGGAAGAGTGGTAACATAACCAACATTTGGCGGTATGCTCACAAGTGGTGGAATTAAGACTAAGGAAGGTTTGATTTATGAGAGTGAGGACAAGGTCTTTAGAGATCACTAGGGCGGGCACTGGCAGTGTAGGGGAGGGTTTAAGACTGCTAGTTGTGAAGCTATGGTCAGGCGAGAGGGCGGAAGGCTTCAGTGGGGGAGGGTGCTTCCCACCTAGGACTGTATTTGGGCCTATGGCAGTGGAAGGGGTGGCAGGGAACTCTTTAAGGAGTTTAATAGTAAAGGTGATGTCTTCATCATAATGTTCTTTATATAAGCAAAGACCCCAAGTATATCCTTGTGTCCAGCTTGAGGCTTTTTTCCCTGTTTTGGTGAATGTGACTGAAAGAGGGTTGCACCAACCTCTAGTAGCACTGTATGTGTGCTCGCATTCTGGGAGGGCCTCAGGGTACTGAGGATTCTTGAATGGACGCCTGTTTGCAAACGGACTGTGGGAGTAATTGGCTCTGGCTATAATGTAATCCCAGGAAGAGGATGGCTTCCAATAGGTATCTCCTGTGGTCTCACACCCCCATGAAGCACAATAAAAATCTGTTTTGCCTCCACATTTATGGAGGAGTTCATGGGGTCGGTGTTGCCTGGGGCAGACATAAAAAGAATATGACCTAAGAACTGACTGGCGCCCAGAATCTGAACAACCTGGCATGGCTACATGATCTTTCTGGAAGATATTGGGTACAGAACTCTGGTCTAGAAGGTGTTCTATTCCCCAGGGGGGCCCCTGCTCCCAGGGCTAACTTACAAAGATCAGGTTGTAAAACACTTGGCCACCAGACATCTGGCGAGGTTTGAGAGCGGGACCAAACAACATCGCTTTCAGAAAGCACTATCCAGGTGTAGTTCCAGGGAAAGTGTCAGGATCTCGTGGGTTGTGGCGCTGGCTGATGGCTCAGAGCTGTGGCCATGAAGGAGGATGAGGACTTTTGGTGACTGCATCTGCAATGGAAAGAGAATTTGTCTCAGGTGGAGATGGAAGCTCCAGTCTGGACTGTGGTAAGTTAGCGGTTTTAACTAGCCTTTCAGGGAGCCATCGAGGCTCGGAGTTTTGCTGGTCATAAATGCAGACGGACACTCGGCCCCAGATAATAATCGGGGTCGGGACCTTTCCATGCAAAGGTCAGTGGATCTTTCCATTTTACTAATGCTTGAAGTTCATTGGTTTTTGGGTGCCATAACCAATCAGCAGCTGAGCGTCTGTGGGAGTTGAGCATCAAGAAGTTAATGACAAACAAGGCATGGCTAAGTTGATTATGGGGGCTGACAGTTGTATACAGGAGGGGATTGTTCTTAAGGCGGGAGAGCGTGTTTTTAAGAGTTTGATGAGCTCGCTCTACAATTCCTTGTCCTTGGGGATTATATGGGATGCCTGTGATATGTTTTATCTGGAAGTCAGAACAGAAGTGCTGAAATTTAGCTCCTGTGTAACCTGGCCCATTGTCGGTTTTTATGATCTTTGGCTTGCCTAGCACTGTAAAACAGCGCAAGGTGTGGGTAATGACATCTTTAGAAGCCTCTCCAGTAAGGGGCGACGCGAAGATAAAACCACTAAAGGTATCTATAGTAACATGGAGGTATTTCATCTTTTTAAAGGGGGTGAAATGAGTGACATCCATTTGCCAAATTTCATTCGGGATTAGTCCCCAAGGGTTCACTCCTAAATGAGGGACAGGAAGATGTGGAGCACAGTCATTACATCTTTTGACAATTTCTCGGGCTTGCTCTCTGGTAATTTTGAACATGAGCTGCAGAGTATTTGCTGAAAGGTGGTGGAGGGAGTGAGCATGCTGAGCTTGAGTTAGGGGTGCACTGCTGAAAGCTGGTGCTATTAAGGGAAGAGTACGGGTGGCTTGGTCAGCAAGGGCATTGCCTGCCAAAAGAGGGCCGGGGAGTCATGTGTGAGCCCACAAATGGCCAATAAAAAAGGGGTTGGAGCATCGGACTATGAGATATTGAATTTGTCCAAACAGATCAACAGCGTTGGAGGAAGGTTTAATAAAGGGAGTGGTTTCTAGGAGAGGTACTGAGTGGGCTATGTAGGAACTATCTGTATAGAGAGATTGAAAGGGGTATTAGAGAGCGATTGGAACACTTGGAGGACTGCGTAAAGTTCAACAAGTTGGGCAGATGAAAAGGGAGTGGGCAGGGAGACGGGGGTTTTATCTTGAATAACATATGCTGCCCGCCCTGTTGCTGAGCCATCTGTGAAGACGAGGAGGGCTTCTCGCAAAGGAGAGGGGCAGGTAACTTTGGGAAAAACTAGGGGATGTAGTCTACTAAACTGGATTAAAGGGTCAGTGGGATAATGATTATCTATGGTCCCAGCAAAGGAGGCACAAGCGATACCCCAGTCATCGTTGGTTTGTAGCAACCAATCTATCTTCTCTGTAGTATATGGAACTACAAGGATATCGGGATCTTTACCAAAATACTGTCTGCTTAGTTTTTTTCCTTTTATGATAATAGAGGCAGCTAGGGAAAAGTAAGGTATTAGGACTTTTACAGGTTTGTTGGAGAGGTAGACCCAAAGGAGAGGCTTGCCTCGTTGTTCAAGGGTCTTGGTAGACTGCCAAAAAACTCCTACTGGAGCATGGGTGGTGGCACAAATGATAAGATATAAAGGAGAGGAGTAGTCAATCTGAAAGGAGGTTTGTAGAGAGATAGCTTGATTTATCTGTTCTATAGCAGCAACTGCTAGGGGCGTTAGGGTGCGGGGAGAGAGGGGATGTGAGTCGCCTGCTAGTAAATTGTTTAAGGGAGTTAAACTTTCAGGGGGAAGTTTTAGGTATGGCCTTAAAAACTGTAGGTTGCCTAACAATTTTTGAAAGTCATGCAGCGTCTTAAGGGAAGAAGTGTGGAGCTCTATTTTGGGTGTGAAAATTCGGTGAGCTCAGAGGCTATAGCCTAGGTAAGTATAGGGTTTGGAAAACTGAATTTTATTGGGAGCAATTTTCAAGTGGGAGGCTTCAAGGGTTTCTAGGAGGTGTTGGAAAAAGGCAATGCCTTGAGCTTCATCGGGGGAAGCAATAAGTATGTCATCCATGTAATGAAGGAAGTAAATATGAAGCCATTGTCTCCTAACAGGGTCTAGAATTCGGGTTATGAATTTTTGGGCTAAGGTAGGGCTATTTGCCATACCTTGGGGAAGAACATGCCATTGATACCTAGGCATTGGTTTGTTAAAGTTGATTTGGGGAAGGCTAAAGGCAAAATGGATACAATCATCTGGGTGGAGAGGAATAGTAAAGAAGCAATCTTGCAGGTCTATAACAATCTTATAATAGTTTATGGGTATAGCAGCAGGGGACGGGAGGCCGGGCTGCAAGGCACCCATAGGGACCATAACTTTATTAATGGCTCAAAGGTTTTATAGGAGCCTCCATTTGCCCGATATTTTTGTGATGACGAAAATGGGGGTATTCCAAGGAGAATTGGAAGGTTAAATATGGCCTGCTACCAGCTGCTTCTGTACAAGCTGTGTGGCTGCATGTAGTTTTTCTGCATTCAGAGGCCACTGATCAACCCAGACAGGCTCGGTTGTTTTCCATGTTATTTTATTGGCATACTGCTGGGGTACAGGTATGATTGTGGCCTCTAGGAGAAAGGGAATCCTAGTCCCTTTCTCTGAGTATTTGATATGATGGTCACAGGAGTTCTAATACCTTGTGCATTATTTCCTAGCCCTTGGCCAGGCAAGTAGCCTTGTGTCAGCATTTGCTTGGTCACTAACTTGTTTGGGCTACACATAATAATATTCATTTGAGAGAGAATGTCTCATCCCCACAAATTGACTGGAAGCCTAGGAATTACAAAAGGAATAACTGTCCCTGAATTCCCTTCTTGATCTGACCAATGAAGGGACTGGGAACTAACTTGAGGGTTTTGTGACTGTCTGATTCCCTATAGGTGGGTGGTGGAGTTTGTAAGGGGCCAAGAAGGGGGCCACTGCTCTTTGGCAATAACAGTAGCATCTTCTCCTGAGTCTAGGAGGCCTTGAAAGGCTTTCCCATTTAAGGACAGAGTTAGCATGGGGCGGGCACGTGTAATTTGTTGAATCCAATAGACATCTGTGGTGCCTATGTCACTCGTTTCACGGTGCTCTTTAAGGCACTTATTGGAGGAAGGGATAAGGGGTAGGAGAAGAAGTTGGGCAAGGGTATATTCTGCTGGAATATATAGAGGGCCCTTAAGAGTGGAGGCTAAGATCTGAATTTCTCCTTTGAAATCTGGATCAATTACTCCAGGGTGTATTTGAAGCCCTTTCAGGGAGGCTGAAGTGTGTCCCAGAATTAAGCCGAAAGTGTTAGGGGGGAGGGGCCCTTGGATGCCCATCTGTAGAAGCTTTGTCCCTTCTTCTGGAGTCAATATTGTACTGGTGGTGGAACAGAGGTCCAATCCTGGGCTGTTTTTTGTGGCTCTCCAGAGGTCTGAAATTGATTTTGGGTTACTGCCGAGGGGATGAACCCAATTGCTCCGGGGTTCATCTTCTGCAGGGGGGCCAGCGGCTGCCCCCTGAAGGGGTTTCCCTGGTTCCTAAAAGGGAGGGGCAGACCTTGTATATCGGTTTTTGACTGGCATTCTTTGGCCCAGTGGTATCCTTTTTGACATCTGGGACAAGGGGTGGAGGGGGCAAATGGATTCGTTGGTTTAGGGGTGTTGCCAGAATCACTAGGAAGGGGCAGATTAAGGCCAGAATTGGGAGGCCGAGGGTTTCAAGGCTGTGGGCAATCTTTGGCAAAATGACCAGGCTGCTTGCAATTAAAGCAAGTTTTTTGTGTTGAGCCAATGCCTGCCCTTTGCAAGGCAACTCCAATAGCCAGTCCAATGGCATGACTAGTTCCGGCGCCTGCACAGAGGCACATGAAGTTGGACACTGACTCTTTGCGATGATGCCGAAGCAGGTCTTGACAGACTGGATTAGCATTCTCAAAAGCCAGCTGTTTAATAAAGGGGTTGTCGGGCTCTTGGATTCCGAACATGTGCTCAGCTGCTTCCATAAGGTGGCTGATGAAAGAGCTATAGGGCTCATCTGCTTCTTGCCATATCTTAGTAAGAGCAGCAGTAGCAGCTCCTTTAGGGGGTAACTTTTTCCAAGCTCTGAGGCCAGCTTGTCTGACTTGAGCCAGGAGGCCTGTGGGAAAGCGTGCTTGGACTGCTAGAGTGTTATAAGGAGCTTCACCTAAAATTCTTTTTGCTGTCCAGTCTCGGGAATTGGGTCGGGTAAGATTTTTACTTTCAATTTCTTTAGCGAATTCGGCAAGCTCGGCTTTCCAAAGAACAAAGTCTTCCCCGCTTAAGGCTGCGCGAGCAAGCTGATGGAATTCATTTGGGGTAAGCCAATCATTAGTGATAGATTCTAGCAGAGCTAGAGTAAACGGGGCGGTAGGCCCATAATTGGAAACAGCTGACTTGAGCTTTTCTAGAGCTCAGATATCTAGGGGTGAAAAGGATTTTACTGGAGGCCTGTCATTAGGACATGGGCCTCTTTCGGCTCGGTCTTTGGGGCCATCATCTAAATAGTCATCTTTATTGTCACGCCATGAGTCTCTCTGGGTTCTATCAACAAGAGTACTACTCATGGGACCTTCTTCTTTCATATCAGGATCAATGCTCTCTTCTTCAGGGTTATTGGGGTCAAATAATCTAGGGGAGGGGCTCCGGGGAATAGAAACCCCACTCCGTAGGGAGACAGGAAAAGTCAGGACAGGGCTGGGCGATTTTTTTGTTTTGTGAAAAAGTGATTTCGGGGGGGGGAAATACTTTTAGAGGAAGAATTTGGGGTGTGGGTTAAATGGGTTAGTTTGGAGAGCTCTTGATCTAGGTCACGGATGGCTTGTAGGAGTTGGATTTGTTCTTTTCTATTTTTGACCATCTGCCTGAGGGCTGAGAGGTCATTTGCAGCATGTAAATGCTGACAGGAGAGAGAGGAGAAGGTGGGAAACACTTGGTCAAGAACAGGAGAGTGATAAGGTGGTGGGGGGATGAAGGGGGGTAAGGTTACTGCTTGTGGGTGAAGTGCAGAGGCAAGGGCAATGGTAGGGGCTTTAGGTGGCCAGTCAGGATTATTATAACACACTGCCTCTTCCTCCAAAGTGGCTTCATCAGCGGGATTAAGGGGCTCATCAGGATTTAAGTCGATGAGACTAGGGTAAATATTTGGGGGAGGGATAACAGAGAGAGGATGGGAGTCAGCGGAATTATCAGGGGAGGAAACCTTTTCCATCAGTGACGGGGAAAGAGACTCAACCATCGGTAAGGGTGGGAGTCTGTCTGATATTTGGGAGGGGTTTGCAGCAGAATCTGAACGATGTGTTTTGAGAGAAGGGGAGGCAGGCCAAGAAGCCTTGGAAGGGGGACGAGAGCGGGCTCTCAAGGTTTTTTCTCCCTCAATGACAACTTTCTGTAAATCGGGCCACTCACGATGAATGCACAGGACATCATTAATGAGATTCCAATAGCTAAATGCTGACACAGGTACTTTTTCTGGACCAAAAACTCTGTAATAGTCTTGAAGGCAATCGCCCACTCGTTGCCATTTCTTTTCACTGATGGTTCCTTCTTGAGGGAACCAAGGACAGACATCTTCAATAAAGACTAAAAAGCATTTCAAATCTTTTTTCTTAACCCTTGTTCCTCATGTCCTGAGGGACTCTTTGAGTCTGGCTATAAATAAATCTTCCTGCAAGGATGCTTGCCCCATGCTTACCTTCCTAAATGCGTTGCCAATTGAGTATACACAAGTCTGTCTCACGCCAGGTTCAGAACGTGGTGACTCTGGCGAGGGTCTCATAGCTGCAGACACCTCCTTTCATGGGTGGGCCCACCCTCCTGGGGGTGACGTTCTCGCCTCTCTGGTCTGTCAGGCCCCACATTGGGTGCCAGTTGTCCCGACATGCAGGACTATCAACGGGGGTCGACGACCTAGAGGAGAAAATGAAAGGGCAAGAGACACAAAGAACGGACAGCAAGACAGGATGTCTGATCAAGCTGACACAATTTATTGTTTGCAGGCTCAATTTATACAGATAGCAAGGAAGGGGTGGGTCAGAAGGTGATTGGGTCTTAGGTGGCGCCGGCGGGAAGGTGTAGAGGGGTGATTGGGCCTTGGCTGGTGCCGGCAGGAGTGGAGGGCCTGGAAGAGAAGCAGGGAGTTCGCCATCTTGTGGGTGGGGGCCCTTGGGAGGGAGGTTTCAAGGGTGGTGCTTTCCCCTGGGGTAGAGGGTGTTTCTTGATTAACAAGATGTTGGCAATATTAATAGGCCAGTGGAAAGAACAGAAAATCACAGGTTGCTAGGTAACTTAACTACTAGTTCCGGCTTAGGAGTTTGCTAAATGCGTTTCTTGGTAATAGGGGAAAACTTGTTTCTAACACGTGGATGGATTCATTGTTTCCGATTTTACAGGAGAGACTTTACTCAAAGGTTGCTGTTGTCTTAAGGCTTTCGTAACCGAGCCTGCCCAAAGGCCCACAGGTTTGCTCCCAACAGGCCCTGAGTTCACTGCCCAAATCATTCAGAACCTCTCCAAGTCGCTCTCACTCCCCTGCCATCTACACTGTCCTTATCCACCACAGGCTTCGGGAAAAGTAGAAAGAGCCAATAGGACTCTAAAAGACATCCTGACCAAACTATCTCTGGAATTACACCTTGACTGGGTTCGCTTACTTCCCTTAGCTCTACTCTGCATTCGGGCCCTCCCAAAAAAACCTTCCTTCTTGTCACCCTTTGAGATCATGTACAGCTGCCAAATTTTACCCCTGGGGCTCCCTTCCCACAAAGGACCAATTCCTCCCAACATGGCCCTTCCGCTACTCTTTCTCCTCTGCACCGAATTATGGAAATATCAGGATTGGCTCCTCCCGGATCCATCCGCTTCCCAAAACCCTCCTGTCTTATGACCCGGTCAACTAGTGTTTATAAGCCTCCAGAAAATAAGCCCCCTCTCACCCCAAAATGGGAAGGTCCATACCCAGTCATTCTCTGTACCCCCTCAGCCGCTAAGCTCTCACTGCCTGATAACTCTGTCACCCCTTAGATTCATATCTCCAGGTTGAAACCAAACACCCAGGACCCACCTCCTCTAGACACCAAAGATCCAACCCAGAGTCCTTCGGATACAGCCCAAGACGCTGTCTACTCTTCCACGCTCCATCCCTCTGATCCTTTGAAACTCCACATCTCCCGTTCACCCCCTTTGCCATCCATACCCGAATCATGACCTTTTCTTCCTTTACTGCTCTCTCGCTCTCGCTCCTCATTTCTATCGTCTTCCCGGTCACCTCAGCCTCCTTTGTATGGCGATTCAAGGTCAGACAGACTTTCACACAGCATCAAACAAAAACCACTGCCCTCATTACCACATCAGACTACCCTCTAAAAGGCTGCTCCGAGCCTTTGTACCTTCATTTTCCTCCCTCCACCGAAGTGTTCACTAGCAGCTACCTTTATTCTCCCTACCTCTGCTTCCTCTATGACCAAAAACAAGCCTGTTGCAGGCGATAGCCAGACACCTACGGAGGATGTCCCTACTGGTCTTGCGCCATTCACTACATGGGTAACTCCCAGTACCCACAGTATTACTCCTCCAACTGTTTCATAAAATATCCCAACAGCTCATTCTCCTTATCAATCCCTGATCCCTGGGACCCTCGATGGGCTGCCAGAGTCACAGCCTCAGTTTACTATGGGGGGTCCTCGACCCCCCATGGTACCCTTCATATCTCTCGAGAGTATGTTCCTTCTCATTCCTAGATCTCTCAAGTTGCATCAGATATCAGACATTCCAAAAAAGTCATTATTCAAACGTTTGATGGCGCCTCTTCATCTTCCTATCCCCGCCCCTCTTCTAATTTCTCCTACTCTTGGTTACAGCTCATTCAAGACACCATCATCTTTCTCAACCACACCCTCAGCACCGCCCATTGTTTCTTGTGCGCATCACTACAGCGCCCACTGCTGGCCACCGTGCCCCTTAATATTTCCAACTACTCCTTCCATGCAGAAGGACAACCCTGCTGCCCCCTGGCAGACATACCCCTATGGGAACCAGAATATGCAGATAATCTCACCATCCATCACTGTGTAGGCCCAACTCCACCCCGCTCCAGCGCACTTCACTGCCTCTCTATCTACACCCCTACCTCCGGCTCTAAGACTTTTATGCAACTGGGACACTTCTTTTGGTGTAATGGCAGTCTTTTCAACTCACTGCCTCCCAACTCTGATACACCCTGCATTCTCGTCACCCTAATCCCACAGTTTACACTTTACAGCATGGCAAAATTTCTTGAGCTCCAACCTCCCTTGCCCTAGCACACAAAAAGGGCTGCTTTCCTTTCCATCATAGTCGGTATCTCTTTGACCACCTCAGCCATTGGGGCAGGGTTTTCGGGAGAAGCCTTGGGTCACTCTCTATGGGCAATTAGAGATCTCAACACCAAACTTGAGGGAGCCCTGACATCCACTGCCGATTCCCTAGCCTCTCTCCAAAGACAGGTCACTTCGCTAGCTAAAGTCACCCTTCAAAACCGGCGGGCCCTAGATCTGCTTACAGCCAAGAAGGGCGGCACCTGCGTCTTCCTCTGGGAAGAGTGCTGCTATTACATCAACGAATCCGGCATTGTAGAAACTGACATCACCAAACTCACCGACCTTGCCTCCAGCCTCCATTCTGCTTCCAATTCCAGCCCATTCTCTTCAATACTAACAAACCCCCTCCTCACCTGACTCTAGCCCATTGCAGGCCCCATAATAATCATTCTTCTTGCCTGTCTCTTCTTACCCTGTATAATAAAGTTCATCAAATCCCAAGTTGGAAAATTCACTAATCAAACTTTCAACCAGCTTTTACTCAGGAACTATCAGCTTCTGGTCACAGAAGATCCCTCACCCTCACGTGACCTCCTCACCACACGCTGAGATGGACCCCTCTCTCCACTGGAAACTGTTCCTGGAAACAATGGCCGCAGACGCCTGGCTCCTGATACCCGTATCCTCTTGGCACCATTGGAATCAACAAGTCCTCAACCTATGGTTACAGGGAACCTTCATTGATTTCCAACCTGAAGAAGTCCACACCTACTCATCCTTACTGTGGGGAGTCCTATCAACCCTTTCCTCCCAATCCTCAAGCCCTCACTCCCTTCTCTGCCCCTGTTCAGCAGGAAGCAGTCAGAGAGAAAGCAACGTCCACAAACCCATAGAGGAGAAAGGGGGGGATGAAGGGCCCCCACCCATAAGATGGGGAACCTCCTGCTTTTCTTCCGGGTCTTCGGTTCCCGCCGGCGCCACCCGAGGCCCAATCACCTCTCACCCCCCCTCAATCCCAGCATCTGGCCAATAGCCACCAGTCCCATTGAAGTGGCACCTCAATCAGCTTATGTCCCTCCCTATATAACCTAGTACTTTTCCCCAATAAAGTGGAATTCTCCAGTGAATTGCTGCTGTGTGTCGCTCCTTCCTTTCAAGAGGTTTGGTTGATGTCACTGGAGTATTTAAATGGATCCCAGGAGACAAGCTCAGAGTGTTTTTATGCCAATGGCGAGCCAAGTTTACTGGCTATATGTGCTGGTGGATTTTTATTTGCTTTTCATCTTTGCTTGACATCTGGGAGAGACCAAGCCAAAAGTCGGCACAGTGAACATCAATGCCACCTTCCTGTGGCTGTTTTCACAGCACCCCCAAGTCTGTGCGCTGCTGCCCAGTCTGGGAGGCTCTTGCCCAACAAGGCCTCAGCTGCACTGTCCCTCCATTGGCAGTCACTGTGTGGTCTCACGGGGCTTTGCAGATCTCTCAGGGGCTCATGGCTCCTCAGCGGGAAAGGCCATTTTCTAATTGAGGTGCCCAGGCAACCAGCTAGCTGAGTGTTCTTCCACAGCCAACACCTGGGAAACACGGACAATGGCTCACTAAAAGCACCGGGCACATTTTAGCATCCAAAGTAAAGCTGTATTGACCAAGGCAATGGCAGTTCTGTGATATGAATCCAAGTGCTGTGTGTGGAATTTATTATGATCAGATCTTCAAGGGTCATTTGTAAAGTTGCAAAGAAGCCTGTCCTCTTTGTTCCTCATTGCACAAGTTACCTGAATTCACCTGTGCCCTGTGCCCCAGGTAAGCCCTTCCCCATCCCTTCCCTGTCTCCCTGGCAGCCCAGCCTCCATCCCCTTCTCTGGGGCTTGGGCCGCAGGAAGGAGTATTTCAGAAGCCTCTTCTGGGCCTTGCCTGTCTATTACCATCCCGCAATATCCCAGGCCAGCCCGCGGGCCTGTGCCCCAATGCTGGCACAGGGAAGAACCCCCCTGCATCTAGGCCTTCTCCGAGGGTGCCCACCAGGACCTAGGAGATGGGTGATGAGGGAAGCAGCCTGGAGATAGGAAGTCTGCTGTCTTTGTGGTTCAAATGTCTCCCTCTCTGTGAGGCCTTCCCATATTTCCCTAGAAAGAGTCTATCTGCCTTGCTCTAGAACCCCAGCTTCCTTTGCAAAGCTGAATGATCCAGTGGAAAATTTTGGGCCCAGGAGCCACGTGGATCTGGTTTGAATTCTGGCTTTGCCCCTTTCTCATGTGAACTGGGGAAGGATTCACCTTCACCTGCCTGCATTTTCTCCATGTGTGATGGGGCGGACACTGCTTCAGTCAGAGCACTGATGGGAGGAGGGAGAAGGCCAGCCCCCCTTTGCAGGCACTCTGGAGATGTTTTTATTCCCCTCATTCTGGAAGTGTTATTTATTGGTGCCACAGACTGAATTCCTAAAAGCCAGGAACTAGGGTTAGTTCATCTTGCATTTCCAGCTCTTAATGCGATTTAAGCCCACAGTAAGTACCCCACAAACACTAGTCATCATCTTCACCTATTTAGCTTTGCATAGGTGAGGGCTCCTCTATGGTTTCCCAAAATCAAAGCTTCACATTTCACCATCTTGTCTTTAAAGTTGAGAGAAAATATCCAACATGAACTCATACACCTAACAGTCTGGTAGATAAACCAAGTGAACTGCTCTGCTGAGAGGAATACAGCCCTCTCATCAATTGAGGATACACTATTGTGCCTTTGCAGGCCTGCAACATACACCAGGGTTACTGACAGTCCGTGTCAACCTCCCTTGGCCCAGCTCATGGCAGATACATCATAAGCAAGTCCATCTGGAGCGGGAAGATCGGCAAAAGTTGGAGGTTAGAACCATTCAGGATTTGGCTTCACAGATGAAAGGCAGCACATTGGGCATAAACTGGGGGACCTGTCATGGGGATATCTCAACACATTTGCACTTAAATTGCTTGGAATGACAGAGGAGTAGTTTTTAGATCATAATCACCATTAACCAGTTGGAAAAAGTAAGCAGGTGAAAGCTACCCTACCAAATGGAGACTCAGGTGCTGACTATAAGCCTGACTAAGTGGTCCTTCCTTGCAATAGTCAAGCCCTCCAGAGTCTCTGTGCCTTATTTGGAGATCTGGCCAATTGTCTTAACTGAGGGTCTCAGCTCCTGGCAAGTTCACTCTGGATTGAAAAATGACAACGGAATATTGTGGGTAAAAGAGTTTATACTCAGCTTTATTCTCATGGTGGCAGGTCAAGCACTAGAATCCCATCCACCTCAGGGCAAGTCTGAGTACAACAAGCTGGTCTCTGCCTCTGAGCCGCTGTCTTGCAGCCCTGCAGGCCCAGAGCATCAGGTGGAGCCCTTTATACAGAGTCAGTAATAACTCATTGTCCACAGGTGTGCAAGCCTGCGCCTGCAAGCATTGCATGTGCGCGGTGTGCAAGCTGACTAGGGTCAGGTGAGAATCCTGGCCATCGAACTTCCATTTTCTTCACACCAAGTAAGAAGCCCAGCAGAGAACCATGCCAATGAGAGAACCGTAGCATGTCCACCTTGTCTCCACTCCTTTCATCACACCTCCCCCAGTACTCAGACTTACTGCTCTTTCTCATTAGGCTGATGTTGAAAGGCAGTTCTCAGCTAAGTAAATAATGCTGGAATGCAGCCAAGGCACTTGGAAGTGAATTAATCCTTTCCCCCATCAAAATTCCAACAACAGTCTGGCTTTGTTTAGCCACTTGGTATTGTTATTTCAATGATTTTTCACAAAACACTAAGGGAATCGCTCACTTTAGAAGCGGCCAGAGTGGTTGTCACAACTGGGCATGTGGTCTTGATCATAGGGGCTGGCTGCACGGTACCCTTCTGTGGATAGAGTGAAGGTTCCTATGGCCAGGATTCTCACCTGGCCCTGGTTGGCTAGCTCACTGCACACATGTGGGCAAAACTTCATTATTGACTCTATATAGAGAGCTCTACCCAGTGCTCTGGGCAACATGGTGGCATGGCTGCAAGGCTGCAGGAGAGAACAGAGGCTGGAGTAGTGGCAGTGCTAAGGACAGAGACTGAGACGGCTGCATGGGTAGAGAGGCCCAGAGGCAGAGACCGGCTTGCTGCGTGCAGACTTGCTCTGAATGGATGGGATTCTAGTGATTGACCTGCCATGGTGGAAATAAAGTTGGGTATAACCGTTTCACCCCAAGAACATTCTGTCATTTCTTTGGTCATATTGAATCCATAGTGAACTTGTGCTCTCACTTCCACAGTGAACTTGTCAATGGGTTTCAGCCCTGGCCAAGTTCGATATGGATTCAATGTGACCAAAGAAAATGAAAGTAAAATGGTTTTGGGAATGACCAAGGGTTATACCCAACTTTATTTCCATGGTGGCAGGTCAGTCACTAGAATCCCATTCACTCAGAGTGAGTCTGCATGCAGCAAGCCCGTCTCTGCCTCTGGGCCCCTCTGCACAGCTGTCCTCTGGGCCTCTCTGCCTGCACAGCCATCCCACACAGCCATCCTCTGGGCCTCTGTCCTCAGCGCTGCCACCACTCCAGCCTCTGCTCTGCTCTCCCACAGCCTTACAGCTGCACCACCATGTTACACCCAGAGCACTGGGCAGACCTCTTTATATAGAGTCAACAGCAATGTATTGCCCACAGGTGTGCAGTGAGCTAGCCAATCAGGATCAGGTGAGAATCCTGGCCACAGGAACTCTCATTTTATCCACAGCAAGACACTTCATATTAGAGTAAGGTGGTCATTATTCTGCATGGCATGCCAGGGCCTTGGAGATAATTAGAGCAAACTTGGATGGTGCCTAATTGTGCCCAGTAAGGGCTAATCATGCCTCATCACCATATTCCTCTCCCCAGTTCCCAATGGCCAGGTGACCTCCACACCCTTGCCTCTTTCAAGTGAGAGATGTGCACACTGGGGGACACAATGTGTCCTCTATCACACAGCCTGGGCTAGAATGCAAATTTCCCAGCACAGCTTGCAGTGTTCCTTCCTCTGCCCGCCCCCCCTCACCCCCCATAGATGACATGTGTGTACTGTCATAGATCCCTGGTCCAAAAGTAGCCACGGCAGCCACTGAATACATCCGTCAGGGTCTTGGAAAGCAAGTGGGCCCTGCTTAAAAATTGAAGCCAGAGTGCAGGAACTTTCAAAACACCAATGCCTGGTCCCACCCCGGGGACTCTGACTCCATGGGCCTGCAGGTAATTCTGAGTCAGCCAGAGCTGATTCCCACTGCCTGAGGCAGAGCTGACTGGCCAGGGAAGTGAGAGCTCAAGTTTAAGAGGGACTCGGGTTCTCCGTCTGTCCCTCCATCTGTCTCTCTATCTGTCCCTCCCCATATTTAGCAGGCAGGCCTCCTGCCATGGGGCACTCACCCCCTGGTGCACACTGCCCAGTGGAACTTTCTGCCAATAGACAAAGGCTCTAGTCTGCCCAGGAGGGTAGCCACAAGCCATACGTGGCTGCTGAACGCTTGGACTGAAGCGGGTGTGACTGAGGAGCTGAATCTCTTAATTAATTGCTAATCTTTTAAGTGGCCACATCTGGCATGGAACTGTCATCTCAGAAAGCCAAGTTGGAAAGGTTGAAGATGGGTGAAGGTGGGCTTGACTGGATTTGGGGAACGAAAAAGAGGAAGGAAGGGATGCCAGGCGCCCAATGCCCAGCACTGGGGAGCCATGTGGATGGTGACAGCACTAACCAAGCTAAGTCAGCCCAGAGGCTGAGGGCTGCGGTGGAAGCTCAGGGCTTGACTGACAAGATGGCATTGAGGTTCCCGGAGCCCACCCATGTGGCAAGGCCATCCTTTCCCTTTGCTTTCTCTTTCCAACCTGTGCCCACCCCTCACCTTACTCAGCACCCATTTGGAGGGATTAGAAAGTGTGGCTTATGTCCGGAATGAGGAGGACCCTGCCATCTGGGAGGTGGTGAGGGGATGCCCACAGCCTGAAGCAGCTAGACTGGTGCCAGGACCTCCCCACTGACTGGCATAGCTACCACCTCCTTCCCTCCCTTCTGCCTGCCCTCCTCTGCTCCTGGGAAGCTCACTGGGCAGGAATGGGTACAGCCCCTGGGTGGTGACAGGGCAGGTGATGAGGGACATCCCTGCAGAGCCTGAGCTCAGCTCTGCTCCTTGACTGGTTGGTGATCAGAGCACAGGGCAGGTGCCAGCCCCTGATGCTGTGGCATCAAATATGTGCTCAATTAAAAACAAATTATTCCAAGGATGCAGCTTAATAAGTTTCAGCAATAGGACACTGGAATGATTGCTGTGTGGCCTCTGTGACATTTACACTAGTATCCCGCTGAAACATGCACCATGGCAGCCCCTGTCTATTTATGCTCCTTCAGGCCCAGGACTCTCCCTGTGGAAACCTGCCCCATGCCAAGGCAGGGACAGAGGGAGGCAACTATGGAAGGAAAAGGACTAAGTAACTCATGTCACCTTGAAACTCATCACAAGAAGTGGGGCCTGACTCACTGACAAGAGGGCTGAGTGGGGCCAGCACCCCCCAGTGAATCAGCAGGATTGAGTCCACGGCTAGGGTCTGCGAGGCTGCTCTCCTCCCACCCCTTCCTCCTTCCCCGCTCGCTGCCCCTGGCATCTTCTCTCCTGTCTTCTTTAGAGAACTTCGGACATCCCAACTGGGGAGTGGTGGTGCCACTCATGCACACCCTCACTCACTGCAAGCCTCCGTTTCTTCACCTCCTGATGAAGTCCTTGGACAAGATTCTCTCTAGGTGGCTTCCCACTGCCATCCAGTCCCACTGCTGGAGCCACCACCCCTTTTCCAGGCCTAATGTTGGCCCCTAGCTCTTAAAATAGGTTTTAAAGGAAAATTTTCTCAAGAGTTCTAGAAAATCATTAATCTAAAGAATCTAGAAAATTTTCTTCAGCTCTTTGGTAGGAATCATTGCCCATAATCAAATCACTTATTTGCTTATTTTTCTCTCCGCTCTAGCCTGTGCTTTTGTTCTGCTTAACTCCTATGTCCCTGAGGCCCAGGAAGTGCCCACCATTAAAAGAGCTGAACACATAACCACTGAGGAATGGAGGAACCTTATCTTGACTTGGGTTTAAGCCCCACGCACTTGAGACAATGTCATGCATTTGAGGTGTGGCTCTTCACACAAAATGCTGCGTTGGGATCCTGCTTCTGAACTTGGGTGAACTTGAGAGAATCAAAGGGAAGCTGTCCCCTGAATCCTCTGTAACAAACAAATGGGGTTTGCTTGTTGGCCCTGGCCATCCTGGACAGAGACAGATAAGATGCACTTGGCGGGAAGGGACTCGTCTCAGAACATCTGCAGAGCTCCAGCAGGAGTTAATGCACCACACTAACAAAGTTAGTTCTGGGCCCTTTGCTTTAAAAGCTTCACCAGCTTTCAGTATAGAAGATTCCAAAGAGGAGGCAAATGCTCACATGGGGAATCCTCTTGAAATTCTCCAGGAGTTGGTTAATGATAAACACAGCCACAGAAAGTAAGTGTTAAAAGGAATGTTTTCTCAATCGCATATGCTATTGGATTGAACATTTCTGCTCTGGCCTCTTGGAGTTTGTTTCTAAAAAACAAAAAAAAGCAAAATATATTAACAGAGGAAAATGTCTAAATAAAAAGTTCAATCCAAAATTGCATTTAATTAAATGCAGTCACTTTCTAGGCTGAAGATTTCAGGGCATACCTGGAGAAGGGGGGAACTAGAGAAGTGAAGTAAGTTGGCAGGAACAAACCATTACTAAACCCAGCTCATTTCAGTGAAAAAAAGGCATAAAGAGTGAAAGCAAGTTTTAAAACTGAGGTCTCCAAACATGACTCAGGGTGCAGCTTTGTGATGTCAGTTTTCAATTTGCTTTTATATATGGATACATGGGGGCTCATCTCAAAATGAAGCATGAGCACATCAGACATGTCATGTGAGCACAAGGTGACAGGGGTTCTTCCCCAAAATCTAGACAAACATTTGAATGCATATTTTGAAAAGGGAGATAATCTCCATTTGGTCTGTTTTATAATGCATTTGTGTAAGGGGATTGCATAAGGAAATGAGATTCAAAAATAAACCTGTCTATGTCACAGACATGGGTTATAAAGGCTTAGGTTTCTCTTTCAGGACTTCCTGAAGTTGGAAAATATGAATTACATACACTCATTAAAACTCTTTATGTTATATTCAAAGAGTAAAATTAGAAGCCATGTTAATGGTCCACCCATGCAACAACTGGCCAGTAGATGGTGGAGCCTTGTGGTTAAGAGAGTACATGGTTTGAGTTGACAGGTCACTATATGTGTCCCTGGCAGAGAGGAGGTGTAACAGAGAACACATTGTCAGACACAGAGAATATGCAGCCCCAGAAGAAGAGAACGTGCACGTGAGACTGCCTGAAGCACTTTCAGAGCTGCACGTGTTTCCCTAAACTGCTACTTTGGAGGGGGATTGGGGGAGGTGGGGCTCTTTCCTTAAGGATGAAGAGTTCATCTTTTCCAAGTTCGGTGACAGAAACCTGTCATTTTAAATCCCAGGGAAGACCAACATACTTTCCAACTTTCTTACAACATAGCTGAGTTTTCTGTGCATCCGCCTGTTAACTAGCTGTCATGCCAAGTGGAGCCTTTTGTCACTGCTTCGAGAGTCTCTGGGATTCCGAGCTGGGGACAGCTCTCCTAGTGTGCTGGTCTCCCTTCCTGGGGAACAAGTTGCTTGGGGAGTATGATGACAGGAGCCCCTAAAGGTTGGGAGGGCCTGGGGGCTGTCCCCACTTACACAACACCAGAAGGCTGCAGTTTTGGTCCCCTGTTAAGGCTCCAAGCACACTGGTGGGAAGGTGTCCCAGACTCTGAGCCTCAGAATTTGATTCCTGCCCCTCAAACTGTAAACCGCCAGGGGAAGGGCTAGCTGCCCACGAGTGTGAATGGGCAGGTGGTCGTATGGGATGGAGAACGTGCCCCAGGAGCCCCTGGGGAGAGGATGGGTGCAGGAAACGTAGCTAATGCTGTCCTTCTCCTGTTCTCTTAGATGAGGATGGGAAGGTAGGAGACGATTCTGTTTGGTCTGAGCTTCCAAGTGCCTTTCTCTTTCCAAATTCCTTGCAGCAATTTAATTGCTTCTTTTGGGGACAGGCAGGGCTCCACTGTTTTCCTGGTTGCCAGGGTGTGCCATGGGCTACCCAGGGGCTGTGGAGAAAGGAGGCCACTCTGAAACACCCTGTAGCAGACAGAGCTGCCACAATTCAAAGGGAACAGTCAGATCCCAAGAAACCAACCCTGAAGCAAAATGTGGAGCATCCGCAGCTTCCACTCAGGCACCTCCACAGAGATTCTGCTTGTGCTAGAAATGCACGGACAAGGAAGTGTGCCCAGGGGCTAGCTCACCTAACAAGAACCCAATAGATACCAACCTCCTGGGTACCGGGCTGGGAGTGCACCAGCTGGGAGGGGGGAGACCCGAGGTGCCTACAAGCTCTGTGCTCTGTGTGAGGCAAAGTGTTTCTCACCGCCCATCTGAACTTAGGGTCCCAGCCTGTCACCTGCCAGCCTGTGGTTGGCAACAGCCCCTGCTGCCTGCCTGTTTCTTGGGGTGGCCCTGGTTTCCAGGCTTTCCTAAGGCCCCAGCGAGAAGAAGAGAAAGGCCCTGTGTTACAGCCCAGATTTCCCCAGTTGGTCACCCCTCTCCACCCTTTATAGCTGGGATCTGGAAAACGGGGACCAAATTTAGCTGTGAGGTACCTGGGGAAGTGGGCAATACCTGGGGGCCAGGTATCTGAAGGTGTTCAGCTTAAGAACTGAGAATCATGACAATGAGTTCCCTCTGTTTGGAAGGCACATGATGCCCTAGAGAGGCAGGGCTTTCAGTGAACAAACCCCCATCAGCCCCAAGCAGGTGGCAGGTGGCAGGACCCAGAGACACAGTGGCCAGCATGAATGAAGGTCCTCACCCCTGTGGCCCCTACCTCCCTCTGAAAGGAGAAACAATGACCTCAAATAAGTAATGGAGAAAATAACAAATCAGGAAAGGGGAAGGAAATATCATCGGGCCAGGTGGGGGCAGTCAGTTAGAACATGAACTTGTACAAGGAAGCAAGCCGTGGGGTATCTGGGAAGTGCATTCCCAGTGTGGGGCAAGTACTCTGAGGTTGGGGCAGGCCAGGCCTCATGGGACCAGCAAGGACCCTGGAGTGGTTGGAGGGAGTGAGGGGAGAGCCTCAGGACATGAGACCAGAGCACAGGCTTCTGGTCTGGGTGAGGTGGGGCCTTGGAGGGCTCTTGGGAGGGGGAGTGCAGCAGGACCCATGTGGTGGGGACTTGTTCTCCCTCTGCGGGAACACCCTGAAAAGCAATAAGCCAGGGCAGAGGCCAAGAGACTCCTGCAGAGATCTCTAAAAGGCAGAAGGCAGGGTCTTAATCTGGATGCTAATGTGGCGTGAGTTGCATCTGTTTTGAGCAGACAACCTACAGAATTTGCTGGTGGACTGGATGGATGTCAGGTGTGAAAGAAAGAAATCATAACTTCAAGGGTGTGGGCCCAAGTGCCCCAGAGGATGGAGTTGGCATCAGCTGAGGTGGGGAAAAGGTCTGGTGTGCTGGTGATCAGAGTGAAGTCTGAGATGCCCATTAAACACCCAAGTGAAGATGTCAGCAGGCAGTTGTACATACCATCAGGTTTAGAGACGTGCTGCCCGAGACAGAAGGTTGGACTCACTGTATAGACAGCACCACTGTCAGGGGAGTGGGCATGGCCAGAAGAGGCTCAAGGCTGAGCCCTGAGGGCAGGTGAGGTTAGACCCACTTTACCCTCCAAGGCCTAGGGAAGTCTGTTGTTCAGGGCTGTATAAGCTGTTCAGCCTGGCTCTTTACCAGCTCCTATGGCATCAGGGGACAGGTCCCCAGCCCACTTTGTCTTGACTATAGGACTTTTTGCAGGCTAGGAGCATCAGTGATGGCCTAGTGACCAAGTACCACGTGGGCCAAGGTGGGTAGGAGGCTGCACACTGACCAGCATGAACACACAATATTGCCAACCATACACCAGCTTTCTGCTTTCTGTGTGGCCCCAGGGCCAGCCTGCATCCAGGTCCAAAGGACAGGTCAGTGGCTGAACAGCATTTACAGTTCTGCATAAAACCGGTCCGTTGGGGCCGATAAAGAGCAGGTCGAAGTGGTTTCCCGCCTGACCCCAATGCCCACTCTTGGACCCCGAGCTGCTCTGCATGGAAGAGCCGAGCTGGCTCCCTCTCCCACATCGAACCCCAAGGCAAAGGACTGAGGATTCCCACCCCCTCCCTCCCCTTGCCACCCTGCCCGCTGCAGGCCTCTTCCCACTGGGTGGCTTGGAATTCCTGTCCCCATTCCTCAATCCTATTCCTCAGGTATTTGGTTGCATTTCTAAAACCCAGTAACCTGGAGAGGCTCTAGATGTGTAGATTCTCATGTTATTCTAGAGGAACCTTTTTGGTCACTTAAATCTCCACTGAAATTTGACTGTGGAGATCCACATATCTGGTGTTTGTTTTTAGTTTAATTTTGTATTTTTGAGCATGTGACAAGAATGAATATAAGCCCTGAACTTTTTCTGTGGGGAGGCAGTAGACCAGTTAAGAGACTAAAGCCCAGCTTGTGATCTACAGGCCGTGTGACCTTGGGCATTACTTGGCCCCTCTGCACCTCTCCCCACCTGTAAAATGGAACTGATAACCATTCCTGGCTCATGGGGTTTAGTGAGTTAATAAGTGCTAAGTTCTTAGAATAGTGCCTGACACATAATGAGCCCACACTAGAGCCCAGTGACTATTATAATTCCTGGTAGGAGAGTGATAAATGGGCAAAGCCCTCTAGCCTAACCCAGGTTGGAGTCATGGTCAGAAAATAGAAAGTTTTGCATTATTTAAGCCTGGCTATTTGCGTGTGCACACTCCCGTGTCACAATAAACTGCAGTGTTAAGGGGTCAAAGAGAGACCTACTTTGAGTTAACTGAAGGAGCTGTCTCTTACAGTTGGTTTAAATACAGCTTCACAAGGTATACTCTGGAGCAGTATGCATTAAAATAATCGAGCCTGTGAATTAAATCTGGGTCTTGGAATCCAAAGGGACAGATGCCGAATCATAAGGCAGCTGGATGGGCAGGAAACCGCGCACATTCTGGCATTTTCTTTTCTTCCCCAGACTCTCTTGCACATCCTTGGGCATCTGTCACTTCCAGGGACAATCAGGTGTAGTCAGGAGAGGTGCAGTTCTTGGCTTGGTGTCTGGGTCCCAACGATTCAGGTTAGCAGGGCAAAAAAGGCCCCTGTTCAGGGAGCACATTTTAACTGCTGCTGTTTTGAAAACCAGCTGAGCTGCCGTGTGGCTCACCTGGTTGCTGGCTGGAGGGAACTGGGGAGCTGCAGGGATTTGTGAGCTTGTGACCTCACAGTCACGCCTCCCCAGCCCCGGGGGACCAGCTCCCTCAGGCAGTCAAAAGACATTCTTTCCTAGAGGGAATTCTGGATTTTGCTGAGCATCTGTGACTGCAGTCACCATTTGCCTGCTCACATTTTTGTCACTTCTGCTTCCACCTGTGTGAAGTTCAGGAGCAGAGCCAGTGCCAGAGCACCTGGGGCTACCTGCTTCAGCCTCCGTCGAAGCAAGAACATTGCAGAAAAGACCCATAGGCTTGAGTACCAGTGCACATTTAAACAAAAACTTCATTAACATGAAAAATGTCCATGTGCCACCTAGGCTTACCTCACTTGCCTCAGATGTCCAATCATCACACTGTGGGACTTGATGAGCCAGAAACTTTGGCTGCCAGACCCAGAGGGTCCTTAGCACCATCAAATTACCCTGTTTGAGAAATGAGTAAACTGAGGCTCAGGAGCAGCTGAAGGCCCTGCTCAATCTTTGCCTGAATGGAATCTTAGTGACAAGCCAACTCCCCAGTCAGCTACACCTATCTGCCCACCCTTTCCAGAAAACTGCTTTCCCCAGGATCCCAACTGCAATACACCAGGGGCCTCTCTCCCACCTCATCCCGATCTCCTGGGAGCTCAGCACATCCTCTGGCTTGGGCACCTCCCCTTGCTGCTCTCCAAACCAGCTTCCTGTGACCCACCCCCAGTCTGACCCCCATCTATAGACAACGGCTCTCTGTGGGTCACCCTAGAGACACAAAGTCTTGCAGGAGAAGCACTTGGCCGTTGGTGCAGCCCTCTGGCCTCAGCCTCTGTCATCGTACTCCCAGGGTTTCATGAGGTTCTCTAGGGGCTGGGTGGGGTTCTGTCGGCTGGTCTGAGAATTGGGTTCCATGGAATTCTAGCGTTCCTTGAGAGGGTCTATAAAAAGCAGACTCTGTGATCAAGGAAATTTGGGCCACACTGCTTAATGTTCCTGTCTTTTGGAACATTACAACCACATTAGGTTATAAAATACTCTAAGAAATCCTAGAATAGAGAAATTTGGTGATTCCAGATTTCACTTACCTAAACACCGAATACTTTTCTTGCAGAACATAGTTGGAAATGGTAGAGGACCCTGGATTATACTAAGGCCATTCCAGCTCTATACCCTGCTCTCTTTTCCTCTGGTCTGGTGGTGAGCTCTCACTCAAAATTTGGGACAGATAGACTGATTTTTCAGTAAGAGTAACAAATTTTTGATAATTGTATGTTAGATTTCCTTTCCCCTCTCTCCCATAAGAAACTTCAGCACAGGGGAAAAGAAGCTTCTGGCCTCAAATGGAAGTAAAGAGCTAGAGCTGATGAATTCCAGAAGCAAGTATTTTTTTGTCTTGCAAGTACGTATAACAGAGAGAAAGAGAGAGAGATGCCACAGAGGCTATGTAAATATAATTATTTCTAAGCAGAGTACCTTCAGCATTTTCCATTAAGTAGCAAAGAGGTCAGTGGGAGGCCGACTGTCCAAATATGGCAGCTGATCCCCTGAATCAGCAAGTAAATTAAAAAATGATCTTTGGGACAGAAATTTCTTGCCACACATTCTAGTAAGTATCTCCAAATGTATGGGGCATTATATTTAGGGCTGTGGTTGTCAAACTTTTTTCAAAGCATGAAAAATCCTTTTTCAAAGGAAACTTGACTCAAAACCCCCTCACACAACTCCCAGGCCAGCCCCCAAGGCATCTTCAGGAAATCCCAGGAATCTAGCCTGGAAACTGTGGTCTAGGGCCTTGCTGTTCAAAGCGTCCTCACACTGGGAAGTTCTGCATCACCCAGGCATAGGTGAGACATGCAGCAGCTGGGCCCCACTCCGATCGGAGAATCCGAATCTGCATGTTCATACTGTCTCCAAGGGGATTTGTGTGCACATTAAAATTTAAGAGGCAGAGCTAGGAGATTTATTCCCGAATATTTCTTCCTCTATTGGGTGATCCTAAAACTTGGATGAGGTGTCTTGAAAGTCAGTCTGGCAGTTTTAGGTTCCCAGCCCAGCTACAGCTCTAAGCAGGGTAATCCAGGATAGCACGTCATCTGCTTGAAGCTTCTCGGCTGTAAAATCAAATCTATACCCCTCCCCTCACAGAAATAGTGGGAAGAAGAGAGGCAGTTGCCTTGAGAGACAGGGCAAGAGCAAAGCGTTGAGAGATCAAGGACCAGATTCCCTGGGTTTGGACCCAATGTTCCCACCACCCCTCTGGGAGGACTCCTCAGGTTAATTAAGATTTTGGGCTTGTCTGTCCTCATCAGTCTAATGGTGTGTGTGTGTGTGTGTGTGTGTGTGTATGTATGTTTGGTGGGGGATGGGGGGCAGGGGCAGGGATAAGGACAGTGGGGATGACAAGGGTACCCATTCAATGAGTGGATAGGCTGGAAGCTTCTAGAATCTTCTAGATGCTTGGTCAGGGCTTTCATTCCCAAGTCAGTGGGAGCTAGGCCCCTGCAGGGGCCTCACTTTAAGGGATGCACAATGGGACCCTGAGTCTATTGAACAGATTAATTAGGGGTCACACAGGAGTCACCAGTGTTCTTTCAAATAGTCTCACCACTCAAAGTATGATAGAAAAACCAAACACAATGTAATCTTTCTGATTTACATGTAACTTCTTTTTAGACCTAGAAAAAAGTGTTTCTATTGGGGCTTCTGCACTTGCTGCCTCAGTGATCCTGCGCAAGTCTCTGAGAACATTTAGCTCATTTTCCCATCTGTCACGGGAATCCTGGAGGCCTAGTGGGCAGAGCGGACCCACGGGGCTGTAGGCTTCTGGACAGGTGAAGGCAAGGGCCACCCAGTGCCGCCCATCCTCGCCCCGGTGTGAGTCCACCCGAGAACGCGGATCCGGCAAGTAGAGAGGAGGGGCTTCTTCCCTCCGAGGAGAGGGCTGGGGCAAGAAACAGAGGGACGCATGGGGCAGCGCCCGGAAGAGCCCTGAGCGTGGGTCCTGCTGCGCCGGGTGCAGTGAGGGGCTCCCAGGGCTCTCCCAGGGCTCTGGCGTGGCTGCTCCCGGCGCAGCCTCCCTGCCGCTGCTGCCGGCACCAGGAGAGCTTTCTGCCCGGCATTCTAAGCCTGCACAGCCTCTCTGGTTTCTTGGCCTGACGAACTGCTTGATCTCAGTCCAGCCATTTTTTGCTCTTCAAACAAGAGAGGGAAAAAAACCCAGAAAAGTGTGAAAAACAGACACAGAGAATTAGGTCACTCTAGAAATTTTAAGACATCAGCAAAGCTCTTGTTTTGCACGATTTAATTTGGAGACCTCTGACCACACCCAGGCCTTGAATGTGTAAGAGTCAGGGCTCAGTGGGCAGGCAAGGAGAAGGTCAAGGTGACTGCAGCTGGCGAGGCTCTAATGACCGCTTCTCTTTGCTGCCGGGCCTTCTGGACCGGGGACATTCTTTTCTGTCTGGAATGGGGCCTTGGGATCCTGATGTGGTAACTGAGGCAGGCTGAACCCCTTTGGGTAATCCAGCATCGGTTTTACCAACAGAACACTGAGCTGCCCTCCCCTCCTTTGTGAATTTGGTCATCGTACTTCAGTTGCCTTGATTTTGATGCCGACGTAGTATTTACTGGTTTGGAGCAGTCACTGTAGTTTGCCCTTCGACAGCCCCTCTAATGATGAAAGCTGATTTTCCACTGTGCTCTAAGCCTTTAAGCTACTTTTAGGACTATCTTTACTCCAAGTGCCTCTTTCTGTAGACAGTCTCTAGCCACAAGGAACACGTTTACACCTCCAGGCAGTGGACTGCATTTTAATTGAGTTATAAGAGCTGGGACAGGTGCACAGACAAAAGGCCCACTCTTTCACTAAATTAAAGGGGGCTGATGAGCCTCTGCAGCAAACCACTGTCTCCCTAGAGGGTTTGGAAGAAAAGGGGGCTTATAGGTGGTGGTTGGATTTAACCAAAAGGGGAGCAAAAGGAAAAAGTGGTGTGATGTGGTGGAATGAGTACTGGTGTTAAGATTAGCTCTGAGGCAAGTTTTATAACTTCTCACGTAAGGTGGGACGGTGGGAAGACAGGATATTGCGAGTGTCCGATAGTGGCTGGCTCTAGCAGAACTTAAAAATGAGCAGATTCCATCATCTCTGGGTTGATTATCTGGAGATAAAGATGGGTTTTTCTGTAATTGTCTACATTATATTGCTGATTCTTGATCTGCATTTACAGACCCCAAATTCCTGGAAAGCCTTGAGATTCTGAAAATCTTCTCTGGAAACTGTATCAGCCAGTCTCCTTCAGAGCCAGGGAGCCTTGCAGAACACAGCCGCCAGCAGGGCTGTGCACCCCATGGCTGTGTGGAGGGTGTGATGTCAGGTGTACTGAGTATCTCCTGTATGAGGGAGGTGATGCTGGTGGGGGCAGAGACAAAGAAGGAGAGACAGAGACAGAGACACAGAAGGACAGAGACTTGCCTGCCAACAAGCAAACGAGCTGGACTCAAGCCTAATGAGCCCCAGGGCCTTTGCTTGCACTCCCAGCCCCTCAGGCCTTCGTGGTCTGTGTGTCTGTGTCATCAGGTCTGAGTCAGATGGGGCGGGGTGGGGGCGGGGTGGGGGCAGGGTCCTCCTCTCCTCCCCTCTCTTCTTCCCTCCCTTCTCCAGTTCCCCTCCCACCTGTGCAGCACCATGGGCCCCTCGCACACATCGAGGGGTTGGACTTGGTGCTGATCTGGGCCCTGCCTCATGGATACACTGCAGGGGATTAAGAAGGGCCAGGACTCTCTGCCTCAGACTCGGGGAATACTCCAGAAGCAGCCATATATTCGCCCTGAATTCATTTTCCTAACGTTTCTGAGAGAAACTGCTCTCACATGGAAAGCCAAAAGGAAGAAGAACCCAGAGAAAGCTAATAAGAAAGGAAGGAAGGTGGACATATGTGGATTCAATTAAATTTGAACTTTAGTTTTGGTCAGATTGTAAGTTAATTCCTGCCTCCTAGACTATTCAATTAAAGGCAAACCCCACAGGCTGCCTGTTGTTTTAACCATTTTTCTTCTGGTGGAGACATGGGGACTCTGCACAGGGAGCACAGAGCAATAACCAGTGATGGGATTCTCCTGGGGGAAATGAGGAAGAACATGAATGATAAATATCTTGCCTTCAGAACATCATACATTTTTCAATACCCAAAACATTAGATTTTCATCCTTCATTTGAATGCAGGCTACTCGGTAAGAGCACACACTAGTTTACATTCCCCACACTTCTTACCTTCTTTATGGGATCAAGAAGGGAAATGGAAGACAGATCTACCCCTTACCCGGGGCATGTCTGCACAGCATTACTGCCATGCTGGTTTCCTTTGACTGAATCACACTCTCCCCTCTGTCTGCCTCTCCATGCTAGGGAGGACCACAGACCAGGGTTTGCACGCTTAACATGGCATAATAATGATTTGCATTTCTCTGTGGTTATTTCTTCCCAAACAGCTTGAGGCCTGAAAGGGGGTTCACCAAACCAGAAGCCAGCTCAGGGCCTGCTGCTGTCTTGACTGGTGCCCCTGAGATCAGGGGATCAGGACAAGGGGCCACAATTTTGGTGTTTTGGTAACATTGCTTCATACTGACAATATTATCCTGTTATCAGAGAGCAGGTACCAAAAACCTCACCAAGTGGCATAAATTCAGATTTAAGTGATATGGATTGAGCACCTGACACGGGCTGGTTGTTCTGCTAGGGGATTTTGCAAAGAGCCATGAAGGCCGGAGAAATTAGACCCACTGCTGTGGCCTCAGGAAGGGGCCCAGCCAGCCCTTGAGACTGACTCCAGGAGCCTCCCTCCACCAGGACCTTTGCCAGCTTCATTCCTTTGTGGAACATGATTTGTGCCAGGGCCTCCCACCACCATGTACTATCTTGATGATTTTCGCCATATCCACAAAGCACCTGTAGTCTGCTATTTGCTCCATCTTTTTTCCTTAAGGGAACTCACAGTTGCACTTCAATAAATTAGTTTATAAGGAAATGTCATTATAATACGAAATGGGAAAAGTCGTATCACACATCAGATACAGAAGATGATGCAGTGAAAACCCGACAGTGCCGTCAAAACAGAGCTGCTGCCTGAGGAAGCCTCTGAGCCTGGCCTGCTCCCGCCACCTGTCGGGAGGAGGATTAGCTGTGAGGAAGGTGTGCTGGGGTCCCGCTGGCATGAGGTGAGGCTCCCTCTGATGTCACCGGGCAGCACTGAGGAGAATCGAGGGTAGAGCTGTTCCTCACCAGGGACCCGGTTACTTGGGGTGGCTACTCTCCCTCGACTCCTGTGCCAGGACACCATGTCACTGTCATCCTGGCCTGCCTTCCACTGCAGAGCACCACAATGTGGCTTCAGTCCTTTGAGCCACCAGGACCTCCAGCCCTGTGGCTACATCAAGGTCTTGGTCAGACTGCATGTGGGTAACATTCTAATATTTCCAGAATATCTCACCTGGCTTTAGTGCATCTGCATATCAATAGGCATTCAGAGATGGAGAGAAGTATGGCTTCAGTGCATTTGCATATCCTCAGGGGTGGAGAGAAGTTCATCTCCATATCAATGGATAATTACCTGGGCAAGGAGGGCTTATCTGTACCTGAGAGGTGAGGGGAGGGTCTGGTTTTCCTTCTGCTGGAGCAGGAAAGAGAGAAGGCCCTGGACTGCAGTTTGTAAGCAATAAATGGATTTTAAACTTTATTTCTCCCTTTGACTGATTTTGGTTTTAGAGGTATTTTGCCCTGGAATTTCCTCTCCCCAGAATTACATGGCCCAATAGCTACATCAGCATTTGTTGCATGTGGGGCAAAAGATAATGTGGGCTGTAGCCTGTTGGTGGGGCTTGCCATTGACCTTTGAAGAAGTCAGCCAAGCCCTGAAGGAGTGCCCTGCATGTTGTGCAGATCAGCAAACTGCCAAGAGGGGCCTAGAGCGTCTCTCTGCAGCCTATGGCTGGCCACAGTTGATTAAAAGCAATCAAGTCACCCACTTTATTGGACATGTATTACAAGGATGGGTGCAGCAATTAAAAATAAAATGGACTTGGCAGTGGACATTTCGACACATGGACCAGCGATGGCTGACTCTTCTGGCACCTTGGGGAAAAGGCCTGGAAGCTGGCCTCCTGTGTATTTCTGGAGTAACAGCAAAGTGACCCCCACAGATCACAGTTATTTGCTTCTACAGTCCTTGTGGCCTGGATGCGTCCCCTGGCTGCAGCTGCCGCATGATGGCTGGAATGGAAGAACTTTGGACCTAATCTGCATGGGACTTTGAACCTAGATGAATCCTCTGCCTTGAGAATTATCATAATTTTATTGCTGTTGTCAAGAAAAAATGCTTAAAAAGAGGCCTGACTTTGTCTAATGTTCAGTAAAAGTGTTGTGAGTAATCTAGCATGGTTGTTAGTATATAACTGTAGCAAGTAATAATAATAGTGTGTTAGTGTATTAAACATATTTTGTGCTTAGTGAGAGATTGTGCTGTAAAGCACATTTACTTAATCTGCATAGGCTGAATACTCTGGCTTGAGGATTATACTGATTTTATTGCTGTTGCTATTGTATGTCACAGCAAAATTTCTGGTGGGGTAGCCTGTGGGTAAAATTGTAATATTTCCAGAATATCTCACCTGGCTTTAGTGCATCTGCATATCAATAGGCATTCAGAGGTGGAAAGATGCATGGTTTTAGTGTCTTTGCATATGCTCAGGGATGGAGAGAAGTTAATCTGCAAATCAATGGGTAATTACCTGGGCAAGGAGGGCTTATCTGTACCTGAGAGGTGAGGGGAGGGGCCAGTTTTGCTTCTGCTGGAGCAGGAAAGAGAAGGGCCTGGACTGCAGTTTGTAAGCAATAAATGGATTTTAAACTTTATTTCTCCCTTTGACTGATTTTGGTTCTCGAGGTATTTTGCCCTGGGATTTCCTCTCCCCAGACTTATACTGCACCTCTTTGCAGTTTTCAACCCCACCTCCTGGGGAAACTCCTTTCCTTGGCTCAGCACTGTCACCCTGCCTGCCAGACTCTTCCTCCTGTTCACCCCAGCTTCCTGTTTGGAATTCCTCCCTCCCTCCATTCTCTTCAGGCTGGTGCAGTAAAGAGCTCAGTGCCAGTTAGGCACCTCCAATCGTGAGGTCACAAGACTGTCTCTCTGGCCTCAGTGTCCTTGGATGTGGGCTGTGCCCTAGACAAGCCGTGAGGGTGAGTGTGGGTCCCCAGAGCCTGCTGCCAGGCCCCAGTGGTACAACCTGTTGTTGATCTGCACTCACCCTAATGGCTTTCAGACCATAAGATGCTTGGCCCCAAAGGACAGGCTGAGTCTGGGGCTGAGTCTGGCCCTGGGGCTGCTGGCAGAGCTGTCTGAGAGAATAACAAACTCCCTTTTGTCTGCACCAAAACCAGCAGCCTTATCGTCCTCTTCACGGTGACAGACATGGTAGTTGGCCTGAAGCACAGGCTCTGACGTGACGAGAGCCCAACCCAGAGGGAGCTGCCAGGCTTTCGGTGGCTGAGCTCTTGTGGGGGTGTCCCCTGAGTAGACAAAGGTGCGCCCCTCTCCCCTGCCCAGCTGCCTGCTGGCAGATACATCCGCTCCAAGGCTCTCATGAATCCTGTGTGTCCAGACCTCCCACCTGCCAAGTGTGTATCTGGCCTGAGACCCCTTCTGGAGGCAGTCCATGGACAAGGCGAGGATTTCGAGCTGGTCCTGTTGGGGAGTGTTGGGAGGAGAGCCACGGCCCCCCAGCTGCAGCTGCGATTGGCTCTGCCCCTCTTCTCCTGCTGGCTGAAAGCAGGACTGGACCTCTGCCCCTGTGTGCCCTGGTGGCCCACCCATCCACCAAGGCACCACAGGGCTGATGGGGCCACAACCTGTCACTGAGAATCCCCCTGGCAGAGGAGGGTCACTTCACAAACACCTGTTTCTAATTTTTCAGCAGGCTTAATGCTCAGGTCAGGGAATACAGAAGTGGTGCTGCTTCATTAGGACCCACTCCCTGGTGTGACTTTGTAACATTTTTGTTCACAAAGACAGTCCTGTGCCTTTCAGCAGGGTGTTGGTGGGGGGAGGCCTGCAGTAAGAACACTGACCAAGGACCCCTGTGGAAGGAGTTGTGCAGGACTGTAAAATCGCAAAGTCCCCCCAGCTCTGAGCTCTGACTGCCCCTCATACCTCAGGGCCTTAGGCCAGCCTGGGGTGAGGACAGGGCTGACATGGCCAGCCTCAGACCAGCCCTCTGACTCCAAAGGCCAGGCTCTCTCACCATGGCTGCACAGATGAACTCCATGCATATTCTTGTGTTTTCACACCTACAGGAGTGTTAACACTTTCAGATTAGGTTATAAAGCTATGTAATTAGATTAACTCCATTTTTCCTGGGCTAGGCTGTCCTGGTCATGGGTCTCAGGCTTCCCTCAGAAAAGAGAGGGTCAAATCCAGCCCCAAAGACACAATTCTACTCTTTGTTTGCAATTGAGGTCTTGGGAAAAAACAAAACCCAATGCCTGGTCCCAGCAGGCATGGGTTAACCACCTGCTGGGAGGCCAGTGTGGGTGGCTGGCTGGATCCATGAGACGCTGGTGTCATGAAATCCGGTGCTGAACTGTAAGAAACTGGAGAAAGCTCACCTCTGTCGCTATCAGCCTTTGTCCTGGGTGACCCCAGCCCATGACAAGGAGCCCACTGGCTTAGCTCGGGAAGGACCCAGGCAGACACAGGCAGCCTCTGGGACAGCTGGGCTTGCTCATGTCGGCCTGGGATGTGGAGACAGAAGGAAAACAACATTCAGCAGTCAGATTTATCCTGATAAGACTTTAATAAAGCACCTCTTTGACACACCACACAGCAATGGTTATGTGAATCTGTTTTAATATACCTTGTCACCCTTTGCTTGTGCAGATGCTACAGAACTGTTATGGACATGGTCCAGCATCTAGTTTTACAAGCTTGTTGCTTAGGAGTACAACTGTGTGCTGGCTCAGCTGGTGCCCCAATCTCTGAAGGAGTTTAGGGGGGAAAAAAAGATTAAAGTGACTATAAAACCACAAACTATGTATAAAATGTATTAGGGACTTTAATTTGTGGGTTTCTCTTTTTTTCCTCATACAGTTTGAGGTAGCAGTTTCCAGAAGAGTCTGTATGTAAAGCTGCTTTGTAAAAAGACTCCATTTTCAAAGGTTCTGTGGGTCACAAGATGGTGGGCCTGGTTCCTTGGGTGATCCAGGCAGGGGCTGAGGGCCCATCTAAGATGCTCCCAGAATCTTGCCAAGGGGGTTGGGGCAGGGGAACAGGGCTGCCAGCATCAGCACAGGGGCTGAGAGCCATAGGGCTCCAGATCTCTACTCAACCCTCACCTGCCTCTCTAACTTCACGTTAGAGAGGCTGTGTCACAGGGGCTTATCTATATTTTTGCTTTGTTTCATCCTAAGGAGTTCAACTTCCAATGTGACCTTTAGGCACAAGCTCATCAACTCCCCCGACGCTCTGTGTCTGCGGTACTTCTGAGGTCTGGGTGGCTTTGAGGGAGGAGTACAGCAGTGTGGGGCTGGACAGGGTGGGAGACCTCAGTTTTCTGTTGGTGGTGACAACACCCCCCACTTATGGACTTCTCACCCTGTCTGCGTTCTGAGGGTGGTGAGACACCGTGTGTGGGGCGGTGCTGCTGCCTCTCCTCCTGGGAGTGCGTCTTGCTTCGTACACTAGGGTAAGCTCCACCAAGCCAGACACCATCCCTTACAGCTCCTTCCTTTACCTTAATGGTAAGAGGACTCCATACATAACCTGGATTGAATTAAAAGTCCTGGACCCAGTGTTCCAGCCTCAAACACCTGGACCTGGAAGAGGAGTATAAGAAGAGCAGCCAAATGCCTGGGATGAAAGTGTGGGTCACAGGCTTACTATTTTAGTCTTAATTAGAAAATCATACATTCAAGGGCAATGTGAATCCCACCCTAAGGTTGTCATCCTCACTGAACCAATTACATCTACAACGACCCTATTTCCAAATAGAGTCATGTTCTGTGGAACTGGGTGTTAGGACCTCAACATATGAATTTTGGGGTGTTGGGAGGGAGACAGTTCAGCCCATAACACCAGCCTACCTCTTGGACCTTGGATGAGTGGGTGAATGCTTCTGAACCTTATTTTATCCATGTGTGACGTTGCTGATCTTTAAGATTCTTTCCAGCTTTTAAGCTCAGTGAGTCTAAACTCCTATAGAGTATGATGGTCTATTCCATTTCCATAACAGTTGTCAATAAATTTTTTTCATTGAGTATCATTTTTTAAAACACTTTATCTGGGCTTCAAGAAACTTGTCATTTTCTGTCTTTGTAGTTATTTGCATGGGAGATATTAAATATTTTTAATGTCTAGTATGTCAGGACTCCAACCAATCAAATTGCCAGTGGCTGTACTGGGACATATTGGGGTGTACTGGTGTGTCCTGGCTGACTCCTGGCCCTGGGCCTTTCTGTATTTGCCTTTGCTCTCCTTTTAGACTAAACATTCTTTCACAGATTTCTTTCTGACTTTAAAATGAATAGACATAAGCATTATTGAAAATGTTAAGGACTACAATCTTAAAAACAAAATAGCACTTCTTAGTGAGGCATTTTGGTATCAAAGTGGGTTCTTGTGTATATTCTCTTCTTTTCATATTTTATCCTAGATATTTTTCTGTGGTTAAATATACTTTTTGAAAACCTGATTTTTATTTTTGCAAAACATTCTATTCTATGGATGTGCCATTTCCATTTTTTAATAGTATAAATCACCTTGTTGCTAACACAATAAGGGTAAGCACAATGGTATTTCATCTTTGTGTATGTTCTAATTGTTCCATGAGGTGACACTCCTTAACATGGAATTACTGAATGAAAGTTTATACTATTTCAAATGTGTCAAACTGCCCACCAGAAACATGGTGACAATGAAGGCTCTCACCAGCAGCATCTGAAATTACCTTTATTTCCTATAGAAATGTTCAATCTTTTCTTATTGATCTGTAAGAGCTCTTTATATACCTAAGATATTAGATTTCTTTCTAGCACATGTGTTGAAAATATGGACTTCACACTTCTTAAAGTAAAGGGCTATGCTTTGTTAAATGTGAATCTCACATAATATTACAGTCCATGACTTGTGCACAGTGATAGCCAATCAACATCCAAAGGATGTGAAGAAATGACTTCTGCCATGAAGAAGCATATAATTTAGTGAGAGGAATATAAACAAATACAAAATCCAAGTGAAATAAATGCTATACTGGAGGCACCAAACACTAAGGGATCAAAGAAGAAAGGGTGATGAATTCCAGCCAGGAGAACTAGAGGTCCAATTTTATTTAGGTTGACTGTCATTTTTTAACCAGAGAAGACATGCCAGGCTGGAACAGCAACATAAATGCACATATAGAATGAAAATGTCTGGCATGTTTGAGAAAGGAGGTTCACTAACTCCCAATGCTAAGAGGGCCTTGAAGGCTAGAGGCTTTAGGTAGACAGTGGGACCAAATGGAAAATGCCTGCCATGACCTATGTTTGGAAAGATGGTGTTGGGAGCTATATGAGTGAGAGATGGGAGAAGAGAGAATCTTGCAGGCCAGAGGCAGTGGGACAATATATTCTAAGTGCTGAAAGAAAAAGCTGCCAACCAACAATATTTTAGCCAGCAGAGTTGTCCTTTAAACTTAAGGAGAGATAAAGAGCTTCCCAGACCAATAAAAGCTGGAGGAGCTCCTCACACTGGACTGCCCTAACAAGGAATGTTAAAGGGAGTTCTTCAATCTAAAAGGAAATGACACTGCTTAGTAACATATATATATATATGGATGCATAAAACTGGTGAAGGTAAATATATAGTTAAATTCAGGACACTCTAGTAGTATAATGGTGATAGGTAAAAATCACTTATAACTGTACTATAAAAGCTAGAAGACAAAATAATTAAAAACAGTAACTACAATATTTTGTTAATGGATATATACTATAAAGATGAAATTGTGACATCAAAAACATGAAATGTTGGTGGGGAGGTTTAAAAATACAGAGCTTTGTGTGCATCTGAAGCTAAAATAAACTCAGACTGTTACAAATATAAGATGCTTTATGTAAGGGTGATGGTAACAACAAAATAAAAACCTATAATAGATACTCAAAAGAGAAAGAAAAGGAATCGAAGCATGCCACTACAGAAGATCTCAAAGAAACCAAGACAGAAAGAAGGAGCAAGGGAATATAAAACAACCAGAACCCAGTGAATAAAATGGCAATACCAAGTCCCTCCTTTATGTTGTGTCTTTGTCTTAATCTTTCTCCACCATCTCCCCACCCCTACTCTCCCCACCTCAAGTGTAACGGACAGGGGGCAGGGGAGTAGACCTGCGGTCAGAGGGCTTGGATTTGGATCTGCCCTCTTCCAGCCATGAGATACCAAGCCACCTACTGAACATCCCTGGGCTTCAGAACCTCAACCTGCAAAATGGAATATGGATGTGCCTTATCAGGTCCCGCTTAAAACCCAATGATGCTGCAATGTCAGGCACAGAAGAGGCAGGCAGGCTGTGTATCCCCTCTTGCCTGTATTTCTAAGAGACAGGTAATGACCCTGTCATCTGAATTTCCGGAGGACATTCAGTTTATGCTCTTTTGCATTGTGGCATCTGTCCCTGCAGGCAGAAAGCCCTCTGTTCAGACTTCCCCATCTCCCCAAGCTCACAGCAGAGGCCTGAACATCCGGAGATAGATGGATCTTTTTCAGCCTGGGTGACAGATGGTTCTCTTTTCTGTCGCAGGGAGGGGGACACCATCCAATTTGCCAAACATGAAGAGTATTCAGATGTAACGATCAAAGCCACCACCTGAATCAATTATTTTAACAGGATTCTGTGTGTACACATTCTCTCCTGCCCTCCTTTTATGGCTGGAAGGGGAAAAACATTCCCTAATTCATCTGTGGGCCATTTCATACTGCTTTGAGCAGAATGAAAATGATGAACACACTGCAGCTCCTGCGGAATAAATAGTTCTTGTAAAGTTAAACTAAGTGAGGTAATTTGCAATATGGATTTTTCCCTCTGAATTATTAGAATATGTTCAGTCAGCACATTCAGCCTGTCTCCAGCAATACATTAAATTAACAGCACTTGTCTCAGGATGTGGACAGGGCCTTGCGTTTGTCTTGGCAGGTCGGGCTTTGGAAGCAGGAAGGGGAGAACACAGGCAGTGGATGTGTGTGATGGGACAGATGTTCGCTGGCTTACTGCTCTCTCGAGGACATTACCTGGGAGCGAGTAACAGGACTGTACATCCCACGGCCACTGGGCTTTCTTCCAGCCTGCATCTCACACTGGTGCTGCTCCCATAGGGTTCTCCTACAGTGCCTGCCACCCAGTAGGTGTGAATCATCCAACCTCCCTCTGCCCAGCATGCCTGCCTGAGACTGTGTGAGACCTTTCACATCTCCCAGGACCTGGCCAGGCTTCCAGAGGTGTCGACACCCAAGTCAGGCTGGACATCTAATGGTTGGGGGAGAGGGGAGGTGGGCAAGGACTTGTTTGCAAGTTCTTAAACAATATATAATAGTCCTTCTTGACTATAAAATAAGCCCCTCTATAGCTAATTGTGAAATTGGTAGGATATAAAGAATCCAACTACCACGAGTGATGAATGGGAGCTCAGATCACTCTGTGTTGATTCACTCAGCCCCTCCTACCTTCTACCATGACTGTATTCTGTAGCAAATTTTTGGTTCCATGGGCCAGGGTCATGTGCTTTCCTTTGCTTTCACTGTAATGATGCAACAGTCCATGCACCATGTCACATAGCACACAGCCAAACGAGCTGGGACTTGGAAGCATCAGGTCTGAGGTCTCCCAGGTATTAAATGATTCAGGGCACTCACCCAGTGCCTCCCTGACCCATGTAGGTTCTGCCACAATCCTGTCCTCAGGCTCCAAGGATGGGAGGGCACTCTATAAGCAAAAATATCTTTAGTGTCTCTGAATGAGGTGCCAGAAGACCCCTGCTCCCTATGCTGTGTACTCCACTGTCACAGCTACTTGCTCAGTGGCCCTGAGCCCTCCCATCTCTTCCTCAGTATGCAAGAGCAACTCCAGCATGTTCATCTCATTTACTAAAATCTACTGTTGTGCTCATGCTCCAAGAAGCTTACTTGGCACTGTGAGGATGGATTCCAGGTGTCCTTGCCAGGAACTGACCCCCCAAGTCATGAGTGATAATTGGCTATCTTGAGCTTGTCAAGATTTTTGGGCTTATCCACCCTAGTGGCCCCATTTCTAACCTCAGCGGCCTGCTCTTTCCTATCAGCACTCTGAATTTGACATGGGAGACCTGTCAAGGCTGTACATTCCACATTGTTCATAGTTCTGCTAAACTTTTAATTAGATCATGGGTCTTATTTTCAGTGCCGTCTACTCTGCAGACTGCAGGTGATAACTGTCTCCTTAAAAGCTGCCACAGAGGCCCTTCGGCTCTCACAGTGTGCCTTGAGTTGGTAATTGGCTGTTTGAGCCCAGCAGGTAACCACACTTGGCCGATCCCACAGTCTTTACAGCAAAAACTGTCTCCATGCTGATCACATGCCATGGCTACCACATCTCCCGACACTTCGCTGGCTACCTGCACCTCATCCAGTCCTCAGAGGCCACAATCTGAGTGATTAAGATGCTATTGCATATAATTGTTATCATCACCCACTGACACATGGCTATCAATACAGACAGTTGGTACTCCTTTCTGAGAGACTTTCTGAGGAATTTAAGAGTGGTGTCTGAGAACTGTCTGCCGGGGAGACAAAAGCAGAACACTACCCATCAATTCTTGTCCCCCATTGGTTGGGGGGCCCATAGGCATTAAGCCCCCCAAACTTCCAGGTGTAAATGTGTACATGTGTATATGCCAAGAGATTTCCTGAAGGGATAGGAGACACCCAGAACCAAGAATCGAGAGATAAGTACACTACAGGAGCCTGAGGCGAGGTCCCATCAGGTTGCACCTATCAGAGCCCACTGGTGTCCGTGGAACTGGCCACTGCAGTAGGCACTGGGTCACAAGGTGGGGGCCAAGACGCTTTGAAGCGATGCATGAGGGGCATCGGGTACAGCTGCCCGTGCTAATGGGGGAGTGACCAACATGAACAACAGCAGCACGGCTGCCAGGGAGAGCAATACTGAAGGAGGGTCACTCTCCGGGTACTTGGTCAACGGCAGGACTTCAGTCACAGAGGAGACAGGCTGGTGGGAGAGAATCCAAGGCATGGACAAACTTCTCAACTGCAGACATGGTCCACAATGAGGGCTCGAGCGCCCAGGGGGCCAGCCAGGGGAAGCCTGGCAGCACTCGGCCCTGGGCCCGCACGGGGCTGCCTGTCCTCCCAGGCAGGAGGCACCTCTGCCCTCCACTGTCCTGGAGACTGCGTCTAGAGCAGTTTTAGCTCCTAAACCACGCCACTGACAAAGCATGGCAGTAAAACTTCATTGCTCCTTATGGCAGTAGTCTGCTTTTTTAACCTTTGGCTTTCCTTTTTCCTGGTACATTTATACATCTGGTTCCGGTAAAACAGAAAGATTCACTCCATTTACAACTGTACTTGCAGTTCGGGCCAGGGTTTCCCTCCGCAGCCCCTCCCCAGCTGAGGCGGAAGAGACAGCGCCCCGACTGGAGAGAGCCTGGGCCTGCGCGGAGCGCCCTCCGGAAGGCGCTTAGCAAGGGATGTTCCAGGGGGCCGGGCTGGGGCCCGGGGTCGCGTCCCCGGCTTTACCAAGACTCCATGGAATACCTCCTAAGAATGTGGGTTCTTGGCCCTGTATGGGATTCGTTACTATTTCCTATCCTGTCCTGTGTTCTCTTGTGTTCAATATGGAGGAAGCCTCTTACCTGCCAATGCTCCACAGAGTCTGTATGTTGAACGGAGCAAGAAAAGTGCCAGAAGAATGAGAGGCTGTTTCAAGGCCCGCAAAACCTGCTCCCTGGGCAGAGGATGGGAGAGAAAAGCAGGACGAGGCTCCCTGTTCCTTACTGCGGGACTTAAACCAGGCCTCCTCACCGTGCAGGGGCACACCGCTCCTGCCGGGCCCACAGGAGAGGCCCTGGGCTGTCCTTCAGGTCTCATCGTGCAGCAGGAAGCTCACAGGCAGACGGACACCAGATGTGCCCCCAGGAAGATTCTTGCAGATGCAGCTGTGGAGTACAGCCCACAACAAACACTCACCCGGCACAGCCAGCTGGGCTGGGAGCAGGCTCTGTGCAGCTTTCCCGTCTCCCCACTGTGCTCTCCCCAGAGCAAAATGTACGTGCTGCTCTCCCCACCTGACAGAGCCAGAGATCACTTCAGAAACAAACTGCTCAGGTTCCCAGTGAGCCACACGACTCCGGATCCATATGACTTTGCAGATAGAAATGGGCAAAGCCCACAAATACACAGTCACCCCCCATACACACACACCCCATGTACACACACACACACATATTCCCCACAGGCATGCACACACCTTCTCTCATACACACACACATACACATACCGCATACATATTCTGTCCCACCCATATTCATGCACACACCACACCCACACACATTCCACACAGAGATACTCCCCACAAGCACACACACAAATATACCACACAATGCACACACACATACACACACACTACAGACCTAAACACACACCACACCAAGCCCTCAACACACCATACACACACAAACAAGCATGTCCCAAAACGTGACAAAAGAGAAAAAATATTAAAATATTCTGATTAGTGTTCAAAGAAATACACATTTTTAGAAAATATGCAACTGGCCACATTAAACAAAATGCCACTCTGTGTGGGAAGTCCACAATGTGGGGTCCAACTGCCCGGGCTGAAGTGTCAGCCCCACTGCTCACTTGCTGGGTGGCAGCAGGCAAGTTAGTTAAGCTCTATGTCTCTTCCAGTTCTGCTGAGGTACCAGCACCTTCTTCAGAGTGGCCTTGTGAGAATTTAATAAGGAAAGACTCGTGAAGGGCCGAGAACCATGCCTGCCACATCAGGAGAGCAGCACACGACCATCAGTGCTGTCGTCACTGTCGCTGCTGCTGTTGGAGGGCTGCAGAAAGATACTCCCCACCCCTTTGCCTCTCTGGAAGGTGATCTGGTCATATGTGTATGTATGCCAAATCCTCAAAAACTGGGACACCCCCTGACGCTGTGATTCCTGAATCCCCGGGACATAAGCAGAGGTGCTGGCAGACTCATGCATAAGAATGGTCACTGCAGCAGGACTAGCAGCAAAAATGGGAAAATGGGAACAACCTCAAGTTCCCTCCCCAGGAGGCTGGTCCTGGGGCCGCCAGCCTGGCCGCTCAAGCAAGAAACCTTGGAGTTAGCCCTACATCCACTTAACAGTTCTGGATGTTTCTAGCTCCTCCCTCAGGAATCTGACCCCTTCCATCTTTCACCCCTCAGGACTCTGCTTAAGCATGGCTTCCCCAGCGAAGCTCCTGCCTACCGCCCGCCAGCCACACACCAGGTCCCTGTCACATGTAGGTGTGATACTCTGTCTGCTCTCAGCATACTCATCACCTTTGCGGTGACTGGTGCCCACTTCTGCCTCTCCCACCAGATTATAAGCAAAAGAATCTTGTTTACTACGGTATCCCAAAGGCTAGAGCAGTGCCTGGCACACACAAGGTTTCCTGACTGAGGAATAAGCCACTGAAGAAGGAATGTGATTCATCCTTAGAGCCATCATCTCAATGAATCGGTATGACAAAATGCTCATGATACAATATTAAATAAGAAAAAAGTACAAAACTGTGTATGAAACATGAAATGAACATTATTTTACATAAATATATGTGTACAAACCTAGGCACTGAATTGTTAGCAGTGATTGTTCCTGGCCATTTAAATTTTTTCTTTATACATACATGTATTTTCTAGATATTTTACAATAAGGACCTTTTCCTTTGTAATTGTGAAAGCAGTGGATAAGATAGATTAGCTATAGCAAAGTACCCAGAGTTTTCAGAATGAACCATTATTTGAGACCAGATCTGGAAGATCTGAGGGATCCTGTGAAATATCCACGCTGAACTTACCCACGAGGTGCATCTCTCCTGGCATCAGCATCAGAGCCGCGCTGCACAGTCTCCTCTGGGAATGGGAGCCCTCCTTTGTCAGGGGCACATTAAGCTGAGGGCAGTGTTGCTGGCAGGCAGTGGCTTCAGAAAGATTACTTGCATTGTTCTCTTCTTCCTGATGGAAAAATTCAGGGTAAACGAGTCTTTTTTCCTAAGTTACCATACTCACACCTTCTTGGTAATGCCACAGGGGCTGTACCAAGAGGACTCATTTCTGTCACCTTGGCATTTTTTCACTGTTTGCAGTGACTGTTGAAAAGTGCCACCATAACGTCCCCACATGGGGCCATCAGAGCACCACTAGGCCAAACTCCCCAGTCTTGGGAATCCATGCAGGACCAGGGACCCAGCACGCAAACAGGTAGTCCTGGGATGGACCCAGGGAGGATGCACCTAGTGGGAGCAGCCCCTCTGGAACTTGGGAGAGTGGTTTCAAATCTTGATATGGACCCTGAATCTCTGCATTGCCTGATTTTCCAGTGTCTTGGTTTTACTACAGGTCAAACTGGGACGTTTATGTACCTCTCTGAGGCAGTTTAGGGAGTTGTGGCATTTACAGCACTGTCATTGAGGGTATTTCTTTCACACCTCCAGCCCACAATTCTTTTAAGATGATCACCATATGAAGAATGGAGGGGAAAGCAGTAGGGATGTTTAGTCTGGCAAAGAGTAGAAAAATTCAGAATGGTGGGATGTAATTGTCATATGCATGAAAGACAAATTTGTTCCCTGTGGCATCCCAGGGCAAAAGTGGAACTGGTGGCATAAGCTCTAGAAAGCCAGAATTCTAATTCACTTAAAAAATCCCCAAAACCTTCCAAGATCAAAAAACAACCCAAAAAGCTTTGCAACACAGTACTGAGTCACCCTACACTGTGAATATTTCAGTGGAGCTGACTGATCACTATGAAGTTTGGGGAGAGGGGATTCCTGAGTTAAGTTGAAGGTCAGACAGAGAAGCTCTAGCATCACTCCCAATTCTAAGAAGCTATGTTTCTGCCTCTTGGCCTTTCTGTTTTGGATCTGCTTGAAATAATTTAGAATTCATCTTTATCATTTTATCTAAGCCTAGACAAAGCTGTAATTGCCAGGAGGCCTCCCTCCCTGCTCACCTCTGATGGTGGAAATTTGTCTTGTTAATGGCTGTCTCCTTAACATAGGAAAAGCTCACAATATGAGTCCTGCCTTCCCAGAATAAAAGCCAGGAGTTGAATTCCCAGCCTCCCTTACAGGAAGGAGGAAGTCTTGACCCTTCAAAAGACTTGAGTTTGGAAGTAAATAACCTGAAGGAAAAAATGAGGATGGCGTTCCACCAGGTATCTCCGCACTTTCGTAAAATCATTCTGAAGGATGGCAGAGACATCTGGCTTTCGGTGGTGACAGCTGTTTCCCAGATATTCAAGGCCAAGCCCTGGGACCAGAAGTTCCACTCACGCTTGCAGAGGTGAAATCAAGCAGGTTTCTGGCAGTTAGCGCTTATGGGTGCACACAACTAATGGAACTTGAGGTGAAGGGACAGACTTCCTTGCCTGGTCCCTAGAAGGTCTCTGGTGCTACCCTCTATGCTCTCATCTTCCAGCAGGATTTAGAGGATCAAATTTAGGTGTCAACAGAAGAAAGGAGTCTGGGCCCCTGAAACCCCAATTGGACTGTGAGGTGTGTGAGAAATATGCCTCTTACTGTTTTAAGCCACCTTGATTTGGGGATTTGTTATAGGGTTAGCCCTCCTGACTAATGCACTTAATAAATCCATTTTTTTTTTGCTGAAATAGCCAAAGTATATTTTATTTTCTAATGACTAACGGCTCTGAGTGTCTTGCTTCCCTATTTGATCTGCCCTTGAGAGGTCCTATTTATTGATACCATTAAGGTAATGTTAACCTTAAAAAAAAGCTATCAGTTACTTGACCAGCAAAATGGGTTTGTTCAGGAATAACACAGAACTGTAATACAGGACAAACCAACTATGGCAAAACCAAATGCATGTCCACAGAATGAAGGGACAGAGATTCTTTTATAGAAGAAAAGTGGTGTTGAAGGACTGTTCTAAGCAAAAAGTCCATTGGAGGAAGCTGGAAGGCCCACTATGTTGTCACTGCTGGTTGGTTGAGTTGTAACACTCTCTCATTGGCTGAGCTGGACTGGGGAGGCAGAAACTCTTAGCTCCTCCCACTGGGTGGTAAAGTAACTTAAATACTACAAGTTGCAGATACTGTCTTTCCTGTGGGGTCTGCAATTGTCCAGGAGTGGTGGGCATAAGAGCTCCCCCTGCAGGTCTCCCAATGCCATGTCAGTGAGGCTATCAATTTCTGCAATGTTAACACCAGCAGGTAGGCACTGGGTTCCCTAAGAATAGGGGCACCAAGCTTCACCTAGAGCTCTCCTCCTACTGCAGTTTGGAGGGGAGCCATCCAGCACCCAGCACAGAAATCCTTGTCCTTCATCTGTAGGCCACAGTCTATGTAAAAGAGTGTGGGCTTCTCCTCTCTGGTTATGGCGGGGCCTGTGTCTTCACCCTGACTCTGCGGGACACTGAGGAAAGTCAGGCATGTTCCTTCCGATGCCCAACGGACTCCATATAAGGAATCCTGTCCCCTCTTCTCTATTATGAGGGGAAGCCACCTCTGGGTCAGGAGCCCAGAGGGCCATCTCTAAGAAAATTACCTTGTGCCTAGTTGTAAAACAGCCTTTGAGTTAGAGCAGTAGATACCCTTGGACATGTCTGACAGCTTTACCTTGTAAATAACTGCTATCCACAGCTGGCGGGCCTGTGGCAGCCATGTTTGTATCATGTGATTGACCCACTGCTCCAAGTTGATTGGACCATGGCTGGCACGTGATCCAAACTACCTCAATTTCCAAGAGTGCCTGAAGTCCCCAAATTCGGAGATGGTCTCTGGCTGGTGATGGGCTGCCAGGAGCCCCTCTGTTAAATAGAGCAGGTGTAAACGGCCAGACCGTGAGCGGGATCGTCTTCTGTGCCATGTGGACTGAGAAAGAGGCCTACTGGAAGCCAACAGGCTAACAAAAGCAAAAGAACAAAACAGCAAAAATAGAGAAGGAAAGGTGAATGAAGGAGAAAGGAACTTTCAGAGCCTGGCCAGGTTGTTGATCCCTGACCAAACCCTCTATCCATTGAATAAATGTTCTCTAGTTTGCTTAAGCTAAGCTCAAGTTAGTTTGCAAAATCTAAAGTGGAAGGGTCTTAACTGTTACAGGAAGAGTATAAAATGTCACCCCAGCATTGCCATCTCCTGGAAACCTAGGCACCCCCCCCCCCCCGCCCCCCGGCTTGTCTTGCACTAGGAAACCTAAAAATACTCACACTAGGGAAAATACAGTCTAACAGCCTCACGTCAGAGCATGGCAAACACAGAGCCCAGGAAGTGAGATGACTTACCCACGCTCCGCCAGGCAGCCAGAGCTGGGGCTCGATCCTGGGACCAAGCTGCAAGGAGAGTAAAACCCCAAACCTGAAATCTCCTACGTTAGGAGCAACCCTTCCCTATCGTTTTGTCCCAGCCAGGCTGGAGCTACCAGGATAAACAAGCACGTGTTGCTAGGCGGGTGACAAGTGACGCGACTAATGCCCCCGCCCCGCCGGTCCCCGCCTCGATGATGCCGCGCTCCCCGGGCGCCAGTGCGCGCTCGGCCGGCGCGGAGCAGCTGCGGAGGCCGGGCCGCGGGGGAGGAGGCTGGGGGCTCAGCGCCCCCAGCCCGGCCCACCCCACCCCACCCCTGCGCTGCAGGGAGGGCCAGCCGGCCGAGCCTTTCAGAGTTAATTAGCCCTCATGAATATGGATGTCAGCGCCTATTGAATACGGTTGAGAGGTCATAACCTGACCTCGGCGAGGCGTGCATAGAGAAAAGCCTGCTCTTCTCAGCTCGGGTCCTAATTGAAAGCCGGGTTTGTCAGGCGCCGCCCCATTTCTCCCGAAGAAACACTTAGCGGGCCGCCCTCCTCGCAGCCCGGGCCCCACTAGCAGTCCCTCTAATTCCCTTCAGGTATGTGCGGCCAACCCCACATTCGTCCCCCTGAAATGTCGCCGTAATGATATCTGCACTGGGAATTCTTTCTGAAGCTTTTCTTTTTCCTGTGATGGTTTTCATTTCCTGTCATTTAGAGCTGGAAGCATTTATGGAATATCACATGGTTTTCGTTTACACAGGAAATCAGCTGCAGTTGTGAGAAGATACTGACTTCTTGTGTTTGTTTTTTAAATCCTCTCCACCCCCCAAAAAGAAAATTGAAGGAGAAAAAGACTAGCAGTTATTTTTTTGAAAGTTTCCCTTTTTAATCCAAAGTCTCTGTTCTCCAAAGTGGTCTGTGATGATACAGAAAAGAGTAGTTTATTTCTGACACATGGTCTATCACTTTATGTTGAGAAAGCCCAGAGGGAAAAGCTGCTTTTGCCTTTTCCAGGACTTAAGAGTGAGCTCAGGGGGCGGGGCGCCCGCAGCTGCGCGGAAGCCCCGCCCCTGGGTCGGGGAGCGGGGAGGAGCTGAGCGCCCAGTCGGGGGCATCCCCCGGACGGCTCCCTGGATCCCGGCGTACACTTTCCCGGAAAGATGGCCCTTGCCGCCCACTTAACCTACTAGGGCCACTCCGCTTACACCTAAAAAGAGCAGCTTCCTGCTCCTCAGCCCTCTCCATCCCCAAAGCCCTCAACAACGTGAGTCAGTTTTTGACCCAGCCCCAAACCATCACCCCAGGCTTAGGGCATCTCAGGGCTGGATCAGAGATTGAGAATGATGTGGAAGAATTTGCGATTTGTTCTATAAGGTCCACCCCCGGTTACCACGCAGTGCCGAACTGGCAAGCAGCACCCCACAGGTTACCCAGTGGGCCGCTTCTTTACACCCTCCACCCGGTTTCCAAGGGCAACTAGACTACCCTGGGCAATATCGCCACCTCGTGGACAGCATTCCTTCCCAGGCATTTACTCACACCCTTTTCTGGGATGCTGAACAGTCTCTGTGGGCCAGGGGACAGCTGCCTTGAGAATCAGGGCTACAGAGGAGCCCCCACTGGGGATACAGATGGTCCCTATCTCCTTTATTGCCCCTGGAATGATCTGAAAACAGAAAACAAGAGGTTCTACTTTCATGTAATTTATTAAGACATTCTACAATAACGGATTTCTTTGATAAAAGGCTGAGCCCCCAGTTAAATGGAAAATTTACTTCTTCCATTAAGTGTGAAAAGATATAATTTAGGCATCTACTTTAGGCTGAACCAGTTTATTACCTTTTCTCAAGGGTAAGTGGCTCCTAGAGAGGAAAGAAAGGGAAGAGACAGGAGGTCCTGGAGGGGCAGGAGTTGGCACTGTGGCCATCCTTAAAAGGCAGGGGCCTTCCGTGTGGTGGGACCAGGAGTGAGGAGGTGGTGGTTCTGGGAGGCAGGGGAGGAAAGAGTCTGTGCACGTTTCAGGGGTGGGCAGAGGATCCTCAAAGAACATGGAGTCCCCGTTGGGCCCAGGCCCCAGCTGTCCCGGGATGATTGCTGTGTCCCTGGCAGCTGAGGCCATTTAATGAAGAATCTCAGACAGCCGCACCATGACCATCCCCTTCTGCCCCTCCCTCCCAGTCCATAAAACCAGCAGCCATGTGTGAACATGAGCCCCATGTTTTTATGGGCTGTCTACTAGCGGCTGCAGGACAAGTGGGGGCCCAAAGCTTATTGTTGCAGCCACCTCAGTCTCCAAATATTAACCTGTGAACATGACCCATTCCCTGAAACCAGATATTTGCAAGGACACCCAGAAGCCAGCTGCCTACCAAATCTCTCCATCAGGTAGGTCATGTGTGCTGTGAAAATCCCACTTGGGATTTTTCTCATCTTCTGAGGGGTCAGCAGCAAAGCTCCCTTCCATGACACGGGAAGCCTGGCCCCGGTTTGGGGTGTGCAGAGGGAATCTCAGCCAGGGCTATAAGCTGTTTTCCTCCTGGGAAACTGCATTTACCTCATGTTGCTTCTTACCTAATTGGAGAACTGTTTAAGTCAACATGGTGCTCCTTTGAGGTTCTTCGGGACTTTGGCTCGGCGGTGAGCTCTGCCTTGAGGAGCTTGTGGAGAGCAGTACAATCCCTGCTGAATGTGCTGACTTGGTACATTTTGAGATGCATTGTCTTGCTTTCTCTTGCTACCTTTTTATTCCTCTCTCTCTCTGGAAGTATAGGTTTTATTAGCCTCTGTAGGGGAAAATTATCACAAATTTAGTTACTATAAGATCCAAGCCTTGCCTGGCTGTTTTAGGGTGCTCAGGTTTTAGGGTGGCTCCCAGAGAACCACTAGGACTGGGAAGTGGCACACCCACTCTCTGCTCAGAGCCCTTCAAGGGCCCTTGGCTTGACCATCTGGAAAAGCGGAGGATTTTCTGAGGGAGCAGAAGCTTCAGATGCCTGAGAGCCTGTCTAGCCCAACCCCGCAGGCTTCTGTGAAGTACCACATTCCTGGCCCAGCTTCCGCCATCTGCCCCTGCCTCTCCCAGAGCAGCCCTCCTGAAAGGGTGAGTGGCCCTGGCGGCCTGCACCTAGGGCTTTCCTATGGCCGACTCAATCTAAAATAGATTGACATTTCCATCAGCATTTGCTCCTGTTGCATTTATTAAAAAATAACAAAACAAAAAAAACCTGGTAATATGCCAGAATGAGATACATAATAATGTTTAGCAGCAACTGTGTCATTTGGTGGTGTTGACAGTAAAATAAAGTAACATAATAAACATAATTTGCTCAAAAATGGCTAAGGAAAGGCAGATGGTTAGCACATTTCAGCAGGACCTGCTAGTTCAAGTTTGCACGGATGTTTAGACGTTGAGCTGCCTGCAACAGATGCTCACTTGGGTCCCCCACGTGATGGGCACCAGGCAGACTCAGGGCTGCGGGGAGGCGGGGAGAGGGTCGACTCCCCGCCAGAGGCATCCGGCCCCAAGCCCTTTCTCAGAAAAGGGGGTGCTTGGCAGCGCGCGCACTGAGGGCCCAGCCAGAGCCAGCCCGGGCAGGAGCCTGCAGGCACTGCCTCCCCTCAGCCCAGCGCCCACACCATTAGCATTCACAGCCTGTCCCCTGCCCAGCGCCCATCCTTTGTGCATCTGGAAAAAGCGAGAGCTTTCTTCCCGGGAAGGATGGCGCCAAAGCGCTCCAGCTCCTGCCTGTGAGCTTCCCAGTGGCTTCAGGGGCCAGTGGGCCTCAGCTCAGCACCCAAAGCAGGTGCCCCAGAGCGCCTAAAAGAAAGGAAAGTTATTTTTGCTAGAGGAGGCCCTGGGCCTGGGAAACAGTGGTGGGGATGGGATTAGGGTTGAGGGGTGGGTAAGTGGGGGTTGTCTCTTTCCTGCCCAGGTTGCAGGGGTTGGGGCTTCAGGTCACTGACATCCAAGATCCTGGTGGCTGGGACCTGCTTCCCCCTCCAGCTGCTTTTTGCGACTGGGGATGCCAGGCTTGTCGCTGAGAAAGGGACCTTTACCATGGTTCAGACTGGCCTAGGAAGCTCCTGGAAGTTCCTCTACTTCCAGCCACCTGTATACAAAACTCTGGGGCTGACAATGGAGACGTAAGAGATGGGTCAGACTGTTTTTTGGACAGGAAAGAATTTGGGAGACCCAAGTGTATGTGAAATAACCTGAAAGGCAGACTCCTGGATGTAGGACAACTTGCATGCGTGCTGGGCCACAGCTGTGTAACATACCTGAGTGCAGCTCCTCTTGCCGAGCTGTAACTGTTGTTACACTGGACACAGTGACTGTTACATTGCATTAAGCACCATGTCCTGCAAGTGCTTTGTGCCCACTAACAACAGTCATTGGAAATCTTGATGGTTTCATAGGAAAGGCATTTTATCTGGGTCTAGAGGATAATTAGGATCTCATCCAAGTGTCCCTTAGCCCCTCAAACAGCATGACCAAGACTTAACTGTCCCCCAATTTGCTTCTCAGAAGCTCCTGACTGATCTGCTCCACCCTCACTCCTGCAGGCCAGCCTCTCCTACCTACTCCCAACAACCCCCACCTCCCCACAGCCCCTAAAGCAGAATGAGCTGCCCCTCAGCTCCAAACTTGTACCTTGTCAGGCCAAGGTCAAAGGGCAGTGAAGGCAAGGCAAGTAGGAGGCTGGCTAGGGGGAACCTGTGAAGGATAAAGGGGAGGGCTCAGGAGGAGGTGGGGAGCACCTCAGCTCATGGACCCCTGCAGTGGTCAGTCGTGGTGTGGGGAGTGGCCTGGGTTCAGGGGCTGGGTGGCTTGCAGCTGGAAGCTGTCAGCTGACTGCTGTCCCTGAAGGACAGTGGGTCAGTGCACCCCCATAGCGCCACCCTCACCTGTGGGATCCTGTTGCACGTGGAGCAGTAGGCCCTGGCTCTCCAAGCCCTGTCATACTCATCTCTCGCCCACCCCATCCTCACTGCTGCCCACTGTGTACCTTTCCCGATCAGATCCTCAGACAAGCCAGGCTTCGCCCAGTGGTGTGGCTGTTAGGCCTGCCTAGAATGCTGACCTCATCTCCCCATGGTGGATTCCTCTTTAATGCAGATCTCTGTTCAAATGTCAGCAAGACCTTACCTGGCCCTTCCACTCTAAAGCACCTTATTTCAGTCTGCATAACCCTTATCCCCCCATTTTGTATATTTCTTCTTTACCTGTGTAGGTATCCAGTGTGACTTTGGAGATCAGGGGTCTTCTGACTATTTACCATTGCTTTGCTACAGCAGTGCTTGGCACCTGGTAGGCACACAATACTTACACAATGCAGGCATGAATGCAAGGCCCAGAAGAGCCTGGAGCACTGGAATGCAGAGGCTGAGTGTTCTGGGCAAGGCTCTGCCCATTTATCAGAACAAGAAGAATTAGTTGCTGAGCGTTTGTGGGCCTCAGCTCTGCTCTCCTGGGCATCTTACACAAGTCTAATAGGAAAATCTAATAGGAAGGTGCTCTGAAAGGCCCAGGGCACCACACACATTGAAGGTGTTTATTTGTTTCTAAACCTTTTAGAGCTCTTAGTATAACCACCACTGTAATGTGCTAACATGCTCATGAAGGGTGGATCAGAACATTTTCCTCCAACATCCCTTTTCTCTGAGTAGTTGTAAAAAATCCTTTAGCACAAAAGGCCCGCTTTGTTGTGTAGCCCAGGAGACTGGCTCAGCTGTTGGCAATTTAGTTGTTACCAGCAGACTTGGTTCTAGAACATTCTGGTCATTTGCTCTGTGACCTCGGGCACTTTTCTAGCATAATTCTTAGATTATTTTGTGGGAACAGTGGGAGGATATAGCTATACAAAGTTCTTCTTGCTGACATTTATAAACAAATGCTTCCAATTGATACTTATATATCCAAAACAAGCAAAACAGCTCCCTAGAGCCACACCTAACAACAACCTTAAAAACCCTGAAATTTCCAATTATCCCAGATCTTCTTGACTTGCAGAACATGACCCTCTCAGTACCATGTGTGCCATGCTAGCAAATCATCCCACAACTATTACAAAAATCTCAACCCGGACCATGGTGGCTGTGGCACAGATGTTGTATGTAATGGCTAGAGCATGTTTAATATCAATAAACACTATCCCTGAGACAGAAAATCGGAATACAGAGCTAGAAACGGGGATAACAAGGGGTATGCAGACCTGCAGGGAAATGGAACAAGTCTCAGGACTGCATGCAGGCCCCCCTGCCCACATGGAATGCCCAATTTCAGAGCACACTGTAATTTAGGCACTGAGTGTTGGCAGGCCCCAACGGCCAAGCCTCTGTGCCAAATAGCCAGTTTGCTTCTGGAGATGGATGCCTGGAGTTTGTGCTAAGTCTAAACATCCCAATTTGTGGTTCTTGAGCCCTGGGCCCGCCCTTTGGCATTTGTCTGGCAGATGTCCTGAAAGATTTAACTCTGTACGTGCTGATTTCTGAAGCTGCTTGGACTGTGCTCAGTTCCAGGTGGTACGGGCTGGCCGCTGTCAATTTAGAAGAAATAACTTCCAGCTAGATACCATTCCTCGAAGATACCCAGCTAGTGTTTCCCTGCCCTCATTTTCTGCCAGAACAGGCACTTTTAGAGATGACAAACTGTCACACTGAACTCACCAGCTGACAGTGCCCTTTGAGTTCACCAGATGACAAAGTGCCACACTGAGCTCACCAGGGCTTCATGGAGGAAGATGATGGGGCAGTTCCCATGCCCACTTAAAGGAGGTGATGAAGCCAGGGCCATAGGCCAGAGCACCCCTTGACTGGAGATCCTGGCTAGCCTTCATTTGCAGATGTGCCATCCAGGGCCAGAGCCCTGGTGTGTCTGTCCAAGGTCACATGGCTGGGGGAGCAGCCAGCACTGGGCCCCAGGCCAGTTTATTTGATGCCAATATCCACTTCCCATTTTGTCCTGTGGTTGTGCCTGATCTTTTAAGTGTGAATCATCGTTGGGCAGTTAGTACATCCTCTGTTAAAGGGAGATTCTTTCATCTAAATATCAGAGTTAAAATACAGACTCAACACGGAGCAGCATGGCAGCCCAGAGGCCCTGAGGTAAAGGTTTATAGAATGGAAGCGAGAGAAGACCTGTGGTTATAGACTGGACAAACTCCAGGGACATTTGTCCCTAGAAAATAGGAGTGCAGGGGCTTCTATGTGGCTCTGCAAGGGTTACATATCTAGAAGGTCTTCCTTGGGTCTATTCCAGTCAACTCCAGGGTAAGTTGAGTTGCTGAGTGACTCAGAGTGTCATGTGCTGTTATGAGTGTGGGAGACAGGCCCCAGGGGGACACCTTCAAGGGACTGCCAACCCTGGGGCTATCCCAGCCAGGGACGGCCTTCTCTGACCACCTGGAAAAGGCTGCCTCGGGCCTGCTGTGGCCCAGACCTCAGTGGCGGTGCTGGCTGCCCGACCTGTTGCATTGTGAGTTGCCTCCCTTGGCCTTAGTGCCCCTTGGAGAACTACCTCTAGGGCTCGGCAGGTATCCTCACTGACCTGATCCCCCAACACTGGTGGAGGTCCCCTTTCAAACTCAGTATTTCCCTTGTGTGGAACCTTCTTTCAGAAGACATGCAGGTCAACCCTAAAGTGGTCAGTCTTGATGACCTCACTTGCTGTTAGGACAAAGAGACCCCCAGCCTGCACCAACCTAAGGTCACCAAGGACTTGTAAATCCTGTCCATCAAGGCCCCACAAACAGCAGTGTCTCATTCGGTTTGATGTTTGCTCAATATTGGTCTCCAGAATGACTCTGCTCGTCTTCTGAGGGTCTTCCAGTGGGGCCATCTCTGCAGTGCTCTGCAAGTGAACTTTTGCAGAAATTCTGATGTGAAACTCCCAGGAAAGAAAGGACTTTTTTGACTAGTGAGATTCTGCAAAGTTTTCCATTAAGATTCATGCCCCCTATTTCAAAGGAAAATTGTTTTCCAATGTGGCCTGTCATGACTGTGGGAGCCAGTGTCTGGTCTGCAGCAAATCCTGGCCACTGTCCCTGTGCTTTTGGAGCCTGCTTTAATGAAGGAAGGCAGAGAAACACCCCAGCTAATCAGAGTCTCCACAGCAGCTGGTGAGAGGTGAGGCATGGACACCGGCACCTGACAGCTTCCACCTTCCCACTGATGGCTGCCCCTGAGTGAGCGTGGCCTGGAGCCCCCAACCCCAGGTGGTCGATGCGAGTCTGGGTGCATCTGTCTTCATTAGGCCAACATTTGTTGAACGCCGGCCACATGCCATGCACTGTGTTGGATGCTGGGGCCACAAGACCGGGGCAACAGGCTGCCACCCCACCCTTGGCAGATGCAGGAGGGAAGCTGTTTCTGGTCCCTTCACAATGCTCCAGGGCAGGGGAGTGTGGTGTATCTCATGAAGGCATCTTAGGTAGCAGGTGCTGGTGGGGAGTCTCTCACAGCAGTTCCTTCTATGGACCACTCAGGTAACGACAGGGACAGAGGAGCTAGCCAGGGCACCAAGTCACTGATATCTGACTAGATTTCCATGTGTGTGCTTGCCTGGCTATTTGTCTAGTGCAAACTTAAGTATTGGCAGACCAGATGAGGGCCCAAGAAGGCAGGAGCAGCAGCCAGAGCCTGGGCCCCTTGAGGTAGGCATACCAAGGCAGGGGGTCGAGTCCCTGCTTCAGTACCTGGCCTTCCTTCCTGAGTACCTCCCATTGGCTGTGCAGAAGGGCATCCCAGCCATGCTCCTCCCACAGGTGAGACAGGCGCTGGGATGCTAGGTTGTCAGGTGTGTTGGAGTAAATGTATTAGCTCTGAGTCTAGTGCCCAGCAAGGACTGGCCCAAGCCAGAATCATCCTCTCCCAGCTCCTGCTTGCTGCTCCTGGAAGACCAGCGGGTCCCAGATTCGCTCACCTGGACCCAGGCTGAGCTCTGGGCCATGAGCTGCAGCACCAAGGCCTGGCCAGGCCTTGAGACGTCTCTCAGCATGCATTCCAAACACTCCCCAACATACAGTTTCCCAAGCCTGTGGATTAATACATGCCATTTAAAAATAACTGGAAGTGATAGATAATTAATTTCAGAAATATCCCTTGCCAAATAACTCCTTAAATGTAATCTCCCTGGGTGTCAGTTCTGCTCATTGTCATGCCTTTAGCTCTCATGAAAAGCACTGTTGAGTTTAGCCAAAGTGTCCAGTCAGAATCTTTGCCGTTTTCAGCAGCCTTCCTCATTCTGGGTCATCTGATGTCCCAGCAGAGTCCGTCCTGGTTTTCTACAGTCTGGTACTGTGCGGGGTGGGGGTGTCTTGCAGGGCATTGGGTGGGGGACTCCTTGGATTTTTCCCTTAGACAACCACAGGCAAAGCTGAGAAATACTTATTTCTATGTTTATGTCCTCGCTGATCTTTATTCCTGATTGTTGGGCAAAGTGCTGATGTGGAACAAAAATCCAAGCAACCAGGATGTCTTGCACTGCCCCAGCATCAGTCCATGGAGAAAGCAGCAGCTCAGGTTGCCCTGGGCTGTGTCAGCTCAGCAGGCTGGTACCCGGGCCCATCTTCTGGGTTTGCAGTGGGACAGCAAGTGCTCTGAGGTGGACTTACACCAGCAGAGTCCAGTGAGTGCCGGAAGGAGAATGGGGGTGGTGGGCCCTGCATGCCAGGAGGTGTGCGTGGATTTAAAGAGGGGTGGTTTGGTGGACTGCGTATTGTCCTCCTCTTCCCATTTTGGCTGGCAGTTTCCCCTGCCTTTGCTGTGTGCATAGCCTCCTGAGGTCACAGCTGGCCATGACTAGCTAGACACTGGAGACCCAAGGAGCCCCTGCCCTTCAGCTGGACAGCTGAGAAGTATGTATGAGGGGGAAATAAAAATAAGCAAATACCCTCCATTGGTGGAGGAAAGATTCTCATGAGCAAAAAATCCTCATTTCAAATGAGGGGTTTGGACAATGATTCCTATAAAAGTCCAAGAGAGGGAGGAAGCCCCCTCTTTGCAATCCTGGAAATTCTTCATCAAGGAAAGGAGATTTGAGCTCTGTCCTGAATTATGCTACAGTTTGGAAGAAGTGTTTTTGGGTTGGGGTGGCAGAATAGCACATGGTACATGCGACAGAGGGCTCCACAGCCAGTGGAATGTAGAGGGGGGAAGGCAAGTCAGGTGAGAACATTGAGTCAGAGCCAGACTGTGCAGGGCCTTGAGTGTCAGATTCAGTCTGGCAGAAAATATATTTTGAAGGAAGCGATGAGTGTGAGTCCCGGGCTCATAGAATGGAAGGTGTTGTAGGGGAGCTTTTACCAGGCCCTACATGTGGTACTTCAGGAAACTCAGGCTATGGGGTACAGGCTGATTGGCTAGAGTACAGAACAGTTTCGTTGATCTGCAGGCAACTCTGAGCTATCAGAGGGTGCCTGTACCCCAAACTACTGTTAGGTTCTGAGTGACATACCAGCTCAAAGTAACAGTGACTTAAGAATGGTTATTTTTTTCTCACATTCTAAAAATTCAGGAGTAAAAGTTCAGGGGCCAGATGGTTTCCATAGTGTCATTGCTCTAGATTGCTTCTAGTGGTTTGATCTGCAGTGCATGACTTTTATTCCCAACAAAGCCCTCATAGCTCAAGATGGTGCTGCAACTCCAGTCTTCACATGTCATTTCAGTCAACAGGAAGGAAGAAATGAAGAAGCCTAAAGATTTCCATAAATTCCTTGACAATTCTCCCACTGAGAAGTGGGGGTTATGTCCTTCCCCTTGAGTTGACTACTTTGTTTCCTGGAAGATGGCAGGAGTGATGTTGTATCTGTCCCCAAACCCAAGTCTTAAGAAAATGGCAGCTTCCACAGTCCCTAGGAACATTCTCTCCAGAAGTGACACACCTGACATCCTGACTGTCATGCTGGAGAGGCACATGCAGGGACTCTGGTTGACAGTTTCTGTTGAGACCTGCATTCCAGCCGTCTCCCCTGAAAGTGCTAACAGTGAAAACAAAGCCGTCTTGGCCCCCCTAGACCAGCCCACCCACCAGCTGAATATCACCAACTGACCCAGTGGAGGGAGAAACAGAGCAGCCAGTAGGCTCTATCCAAGTTTTGGATCCACAAAATTGTGAAAAACAATTAAAGTGATTATTGTTTTAAAACACTGAATTTTGGGGTAATATTTTATGCAGCAATAGATAACCAGAACAAAATTTGGTATCTGGAAGTGGGTGGCTACTGTAACAACAACCTAATACATGGCCCTGGCCTGGGGATGAGGCTTTGGGCAAAGGTGGGAGGACCTTGAAAAGATTGTTAGTAAAAGCTGGAAGGACCTCATAAGGAGTCTGCTGATGAAAGCCCAGAGGACAGGGAGGAAAATATTACTGGAGGCTGGAGAGAAAACTTGGCAGCAATGTTGCCTGTGGTCACATGGGAAATAGGACACCAGTGAACTCAGGTGTCTGGCTGATGAGACTCTAGGCAGAAGACGGAGCATCCATCAGCTTGTTGCAGGTGCCTGTGATAGACTCTGAGAAGAGAGAGGTAGAGTGCTAAGGGACAGTCAAGGTGCCAGCAGAGCTCAGGAAACAAAGGGGCCAGGACATTCTGGGTGTGATAGTAAAACTGTCATTTCCTTTGTCTCCCAGTGAAAGTATCTCTCAGTGAGAAGTGGCTTCAGAACAAAGATTGAGGGCACTCTATACAACATAGCCCCAGGGTAACAATCTCAAGCTTATGGCTATTTGATTTCTTTTAAGACCTTACAAAGATTTAAGGATATACCAAGTAGGTCTTCTGAGAGTCTTGAAGATATGCCTTACAGACTTTCTCAGTTAGATAGGGCTTTTAGGAATTTTAAGGGCATTGCATTAAACAGCTTCTGACTATGAGCCACCAGAAGCCACACCCCAAGAAGAGGACTTGGCTCTAATCCAGGAACTGGAGATATGTGCCTGGCTGGATTCCCAAATTGCTGTGGACCAGTCGCTGATCAGGCTTCTTCTCCTCCCCTTTTGAAAGGAAGGTGTTAAATGGAGTTTTCCTATCCCCAAACCACTGTCCTTTGTTGAATGTGTAGCAACCATGGCACTCTTTATCTAGTTCACAGGTCTTCAGACCAAGAGGAACCAGACTTGAGCTGGTCCTGAAGGAACATGCAAGTGGATCTGGTCCTGCTTCAGGAAGTGCAAGGCTGGATCTTGAGCCCAAGCCTGAAGCTGTAGTGGGAAGAGACTTTTGGGGGTCCTGGAGTCTTGTATGTGGAACACATGTAAGTGGTTAGTGCCAGAGGGTGGACTGGACTATGGTGGATTAAATATAGCAGCAAGTTCTTTGACGTTTGCCCACAACGCTCTGGGTTTGGATCACAAACTAGCTGGAACTGAGGATTCTCATCGAGACAACTTTGTAGTTTAGTTTAAATGTGAATTAAAACATTGTAGGATAATCTTTGGGGTCTATAAATAATTTGTCAGCCCTTCAGTTCAGAAGCCCCCAGCTGGACTCTGAAGGATGGTAAATGAACAGCCCTGTATGGAGGAAGGAAGGATGGATAGAGACAGGGAGAGGGAGCGAGAGAGAGAGAGAGAGAGAGCCCATGGCTGACTCCAGGCCTACAAGCACATTCCCAGCATTCCCATCGGGGCAACAGACGGTGCTCCTCACTGGAGAGGATGACAGTCTAATGGACTCTGGTGTGACTCTTGTGGGTGACACATATGAAGAGGAGCATGTGGGGGGAGGCATGTCTGCTGACAGGCTATGAGAAATGACTTAGAAACAGTGGGTTTCCCAGCTCTCTGTGGACATATTCCTAAGTCTTTCCCATGGGGGTTCACATGTCCAAGGCGGGAAGACAATGTGCTTCTCCACGGATGGAGAAGCCCCACCACATGCCTCCTGGGAACAGCTTCCCTTGTTCTGCAAGCCTCCCTTATGTTTTTCTTGAGCTCTATGACCACAAGAAAATTTATCTGCTCAGCTGTTTTTCTGAAGGCACGTTTAGCTCTGTCTCTCAGGAAACAGTTTAGAAACGAAGATTAAACCAAGATTCTAAGGTCAGGGCCCACGTGAATTCCACTGTGGAGTGGGACGACCGTGTACAGGAGAGAGTCCCCAAATGCTTCTATTACTCCCTTCCCAGAAATTCCCTTCCTCTACTCTACATCTGCCAGAAACTTTGTGTTTGTCTTTTAAGCTCTTCTGTTAAGTAACTGAACTAAATGGATTATATTGCACACAGCTGTAATTGCCTGGAGTTAAACAATAAAGAAGTTTTACTGCTCTTCTGCAGGCTAATAATTTTAAAGAATGTAAAGCAAAGTGTGCCAATTTAAGGTTCCTTTGGGGGCAAAGCTGGAACTGTGGAACACCCATTTGCTGGTCATGGCTGTGCTTCCTGTTGAAGAAACATGACTTCAGATGCCGAGGGAGAAAGAGGAGGTGGAAAGCTGGTCCCGCCAGTGGGAAGGTTGGGGGCATGCAGGAATTGAGGCAGGGATCCAATCCTGATGTTCTCTTCCTAATTTTTTCCTAAATGAGCCAATGCTCATAGAAATGTCACGCATTTTCCAAATGATGTTCCAGGTAGAGTCTGTCAACTCACTTTCTGAGAAAGCACTGAAAACTAAACTTTAGGAGCAGATGTCAGCATTTTGGGCCCTCCTGACTCTGGTAAAGGTGCATATGGCAGTTGGCCCTGGGGAGTCGATGGGACAGGAGCTGGCACCGACCAGGGGGGCAACATGGGCTCACCATACTCTACAACAACAGCAAGGTGGGAAGGGTGTACTGTACACTTGAAAACACAAACTTTTACTCCAAACTAGGTGAGAACTCCCATTGTAAGGGGAGCAAATAGCCCAGGCTGCTGTCAGGACCCCAGTGCAGACCCAACTCTCCTCCCCCGGGGCTGGACCAGAGAGCCCACATCTGTAGCTCCCCCCTGCATTGGCCTCACCAAATTTCCGGTGGTGCCCAGAAACTGGGCCTGGCCCACTCTCTCCAGACCACTGGGCTGAAGGAGCAAAGCCTTGTGGGTCATTGGGGCTGGAGCAGAGCCAACACCTGGCCCACCTGCATCTGCACATGCTCCCTGTGCTGCCCCCGGGGCCTGTCCTCTCTCTCTACCCCATGGGGGCCAGCATGGGGCAGCAGAGCTAGGGGCTAGACTGCAGCTCTTGTTTGAGGAAGTAGCACGGCCGCTCCCCTAATTGTAAGGGTGGGAGCACAGAGCAGCAGCCACTGGCCTTTCCTTTGCCAACAAAAAGGCTGAAGTTTGGTTCTCCCAGGTTTAATTTCAAAGAAAACTAAAAAAAAAAAGCCCCCTCATTTTGCCTAAGTGCTGCCTTCCCAGGGTGAAAATGGAGACTTTTATTTGTCTCTGCCTGCTGCTTTCTCCACCCCACCTGCTTCTGAGGTGGTCTAATGGGTAAATTACTCATGTCCTGCTAATTGGTTCCAGGGTCTGGGACAGGAAAGTTACCAGGAGGCCAGTTACCGCAAGGGCAGACAGCGCTTGGTTTTGTGCTCCTCCTCCCAGGGGCCATGAACTTGGCATGTCCTCTGCTTCCAGTCAGGCCCTGGGCTCCGGATGAGTGCTTTCTGGGGAGCTCAGATCTGGGCTCAGTTGGAGCTCATTTGGACAAGAGTGCCAAGAATAGCTCTCCTACTCAGGCCTCTTGAATTGGCCATGGGGGTCTGGCCTGGGGTAGGAGGGAGCTGTTCCTGCCACCCCATCAGTGGGCACGGCAGGCCACAGGGCCTTACAGGACTCAACTGGACCATATTTTTAAAGGAGTATTTGATATTTTTAAAGTTACAAAAGTAAAAACCCAGTCTTTTAAGTTTAGCTTTCAATAAATCTAGCATTCATTTTTAACCTAAAATGTTTGATCTCACTTTGAGTGTTCATCTTACTCAGCTTGTCCATTTAAAAACTTGGAAGGTTTTGTGGATCTTCCATCATATTCTCAGCTATCCCAACAATTGGATCCAGGCAGTTTTCCCTTTTCCCTTTCCATCCAAATGTCCTATCATCTTAGGGGAAATTATGACTTGGGGAATAGTGTCCCAACATGAAGTTTCCGCAGATCTAAATATTGTGACTTGGTAATCAGCGTACTCCATCCTGCTGTACGTGCTTTAGAGTCTGGGCAAGCTGCCTCTTTCACTACACAGACTGCAACATCTCAGGAAGGTCCCTTCTCTCCATGTCCCTTCTCCTTCTGTCCAGAAGGCATCAAGGAAGGCTGCTTTCCTTAGAAGCCCAGGGCCCATCCAGGACACCTCTGTCATCCCTGAGCTGACCCGAGGGCTTGGCTCTATCCTCAGTTGGCTGCCCTGGTCTCACCCCAGACCTGGGACTAAAGCAAGATAACTTGCTCACTTGGGGCACTCCCTCCCCACCTGGTCACACACCTCAGAGCTTCACCTCCATAAGCCAAATCAGATCTGTTACTTGGATACCTGAGTGTCATCAGCACATAGCTAATCTTTTAGGATTTTTCCAGTGGCATATTACATAGTTTGTGAAACTCTTTTTGTATTGATGGATCTTTCCACAAGAAGTGATTTTTCAAGTATGACTTGAGAGAGAAATTCATTGCTGGAAAATTAGGGAACCTTCAAACTTTAAACACATATACACACACATACACATACTGTGAACTTTTACAATAATAGACCTTTAATGAAGTAAGTCTTTGGAGAGTTTTTAATGAGTCCCCTCCCCATGTTGTCCTTGGACTATAAGCAGTGGTTGTTAACAACAATCAGGGGACTTGAGTTACCAGTTAACAGCATCCGGGTGTACCCCACCATTTACAGGCCTGAGCCCCACTAATGGCTTTGAGCAGTCTCTGCTTGGCTTGTTGAAAACCAGTAGTTGTGTAGCACTCTGACTAGGTAATTTGAAAGTTGCCCTTTGGGATCTATATATTTTAATTTCAGGGCCTTAATTCATGGGCAAGTTTATTCAATGAGGAACAGGCATGGGGAATTGCACAGAGCTAAGGAAAACGTCCACTAGGCCAGTTACACCAACTCTGAACCTTTAACAGCTCTCTGCTGGGTATGTATGTCCTGCCTGTAAGAAAGCATGTATTGCTTCGCTGTCAGTTTGGTTTGTCTGTGTGTCAGGGAGTAGGGATTTCTGCTTTCACTCAGGTTGATTTATTTTTCTTTTCCTTGGTAATTGTTAAAAAACAAAATAAAACCTGCGAGCCTTTTGGAACTTCTGGCAAAGTCCCTTAGCTGAGGATAACTAAATCCAGGAATTGTTGAGAGCAGAGCCAGAGCCCCCTTCTCCACAGCCCTCTCTTTCCTGGGATGCATCTGGGTGCACAGGGTCCCCCAGGATGCTGAGTGAGCAGGAAGCCATCTCTGGGCAGTCAGCAAAATAAACCCAACCAGATTGGGTTTGTGTTGGCAGGAGGCAAAAGAATACCTTGCTGATGGCATGAAAGGACAGCTACCTCATAATGAGAACAAAATTCTCCTTACCTCTAATTACATGGAAGGGAAACAATGACTTAAAAAAGTTTGAAATGGCCTTAACACGAGTCCATATAACGAAGCCAGCATCTTGAGTTTTCAGTGTCAAATACTTCATGCAGTTTCCCCTTCACAGGAATCTACGTGGTCATGGGGGTGATTCTGTTCCAGATATGTGTCCTGCAGCCCTGGGTGGGGCTCATACTTTGTGAGTGGGGGAATGGAGTTCTTAAAAACGAGGGAAGAATTTTGCTGAGGTGGGTATGATCAGAGTGGAAACTGCTGCTGACCTTGCTCTGTCTGCATGCCAGAATGCCCTTGGCTCTGGCTCCGTCCCCTTCATCAACAACCAGTGAGGTGGCACAGAGAGGGCAACAGGGCCACAGGATGTGCAGACTCTTTCTTCCCCAGTTCTCTGTGTCTGCATGGGCCATGAAGCTGTGCAAAGCCAAGTGGGCATCACTGTGGCCTCAGAATCTCCAGACACTGGGCTCCATGTGGCCCTGTGGGCTGCGAATCCCTTCAGAATTCCCATCTCTTGTTTTTTTACATCAACACAATTGCATTGCCCTCCACTGGGCCTGGAGGAGGCTGCAGGTAACAGAACAAGGGACTTGATGTGAACTGCGGGTACTGACGAGAAGAGGACTTGGGCTCCCAAGGGTCATTCACCACAGGCACAGGCATCCTGGGCAGGCATGAGGTCTTCTCATGGTGCCCTGTGCACCTCGTTTCAATGTCTATGACATCATGCTGACTGCCCCGGCTCTCTTATCATCTGAAATCCTGCCTGACTTGTGAACACTGCCCAAGGTTCTTTTCACGCGGGGCCTTGCATTGTTTAGGGTCCGTGCCATATCTTCCTGGGGGACCATGTTGTGTTCATCTGGGACCCCCAACTCCCCAGCCCCTAAGGCCTGGCACTGACTTCCATGTTCTGAAAGTGAACAACACTCACATGCTAAACCATTTACTCTTTTTAATTTATTTTATTTATTTATGCCCACCTTCTTCTAGAAAGCATGTAAGGTGACTCATAAGACATGTAAGGTATGGCTAGATGGGATAAATTATATTCTGACTAAATGAATTCCAGTTCTTTTCAGGTCTGAGGACCTCAGAGTTGGTACATATGAGATGAGATCCCTTCTATGTAAAAAGACACACATCAAGAAGCAATGCTAACTCCCATAGTCCTGGGTCTAAAAAGAAGACCTACCACTCAGTTTTGTGGTGACTGGCATTTCCTAGTTTCCTGCATATACATCTTGTTTGCTCACAGGAGTAGATGGCACTTGAAGAGAGGTATGATCAGCTCTGTGCCCCGCAAAAGGCGGGCTGAAACTTGGGCCCCCAGGAGGCATGCCATAGAAACTTTGGTCTGGTCTGAGCCCAGCCCTAGAGATAGCTGTCCATACTACAGCAAGTGATGTGACGTTTTCATCACTCATCCCATGATGGGGGCCCGTTGCTGCAAGCCCTGAAGGCTTTTTAAACATTTGTAGCATTTACTAGAATATCCAATTTCTGTATCAGTTCAGTTAGGGGTCTGGATTTTAAGCACAGAAACTGGCTCTAATTAGTTTCTACAGAAAAGGAGTTCCAGGGAAAAGTAGAAGTTAACTCACAGAATCAGTGGGAACCATTGGGAACCAGATTCTGGAAATGGCAGAAACAAGGGGTTGGGTAGCAAGGCCACCCTGTGCTGCTCTGACTTATCACCAGCGGTCCCTTGGCCTCAGCACCCTGGAGTCCCAGAGCTGCCTTTGTCATGCCAGTCTCTCTGCCTTCTCAGTGTCTGCACCCCACTCCCTCAAGAATTAAGCCCTGGGGTTTCAGTCTGGGCCATGAGAAGGTGATTTGACTTTGTCTTCCCCTCCAGTTGTCCAAGATCCATTTTAGGTGTCCACCTCCCTCTAATCCTGGAGTCCTTCACGCCTTGAGCACCATTCCAGGGCAGACACAGCCCAGTGCCCCAGGACCTGCCCTCAGCGAGCATTTCTTTTCAGGCAACCTCAGGTAATAATTTAGCTATTTTCCCACCATGGTTCAGAATCTCATCTCCAAGCAATGAAATTGCTGTCCTTAGCCAGATCATAATCTGGGCTCTTTCCCTTTTCCCTCAGTCAGTTATTGGCAACCCACTTATATTTGGCAATGTCTCCCCAGCCAGACTGTCAGCTCCACGGGGGCAGGAGCTTTATCAGTGGTGTTGTTGGCTAGCACGTTGTTGGACAAGCAGCTAGTACTTGATGAATAAATAAATGAATGAATGAATAAATTATTTCAATAGCATTCTGTATCATAGAGCTATGCTTAGGAAATTCTTCCCTGGAATTCTAAAATCTTCCTTGTACAGCCAATATCAGCTGTCATAGAGCCGTGTGACAGGGAGCAGTGGGATCGCAGATCTTGGTCTCCTGAAGGCCAGGGGTCGCCTGGCTGTGATCCTCGGGCCCATCACGGTCTCACACCAGTGATGGAGCAAGGGCTGGGTTTGATTATCTGGACCCATCTGTGCTAATTTGGGTGGGGAGCAAGATCAGGGGCTTCTTGTTTATAGCCCTCAGGGAAATGGATGCAGGATGGCCTGGCCCGTGGATGTGGGCGGGCACTCTTCGACCTTCATGCTAACCTACTGCCTCTGAGTGACCAACTGAAACTTCTGAGATTCAGGTTTGTGAGTACAGTGGACCCTTGAACAACACAGATTTGAACCAAGGGCCCAGTTATGCACAGATTTTTGTTCAATAAATATATAGGAGAATTTTTTTGAGATTTACAACAATTGAAAAAACAAACTGCATAGTCCAGAAATATCAAAAAAATTGATAAAAAGGTCTGTCATGAATGCATAAAATATATGTAGATACTAGTCTGTTTTGTCACTTACTACTATAAAATCAACAGTAGGCTATCAGTAGCTAAATTTTGGGGGAGTCAAGAGATATACATGGATTTTTGGCTCTATGGGGTTGGTTCCCCTAATTTCTGTATTTGAAATAGCAGTTATTTGCAGGGCATTTTGCTTAGAAATTTTTATAGGTGTGATGGAATTAAGTGTTCTGTTGAATCTTTGCTGATTATTTACAAGGCATTGCTTAGAAATTGTTCAAACAAAATTCCCTCCGTTGTGAACACACTTTTGTTTGTCTATGAACTAACATTACAAATAGTATTCATAGAAGTTTACTCGTTGGTGGCCAACTCCTCTGTTCCTGGACACACTAGTGAGCCGAGTACTAGCCAGGGGAAAGTCATTAGGTAACAGTACATTTCTGTAGAAAGCTGCCTATTAGTCAAATGGATCAGAGCCAAATCCAGAGTCTTAGAAAGGGCCCTCTGAGATTATCCACACCAATTTATTAATCTAAGAGGAAACTGAGGTCCCAAGAGAGTTCTTAAAGGCCTGTGCTGGACTGGGACTCTAATGTGTCCCACTCCTTGAAAGAAAGTAGGACAGTTGGTGTTGGTTCTGGCCAAGGAGGCTGAGAAGCTGATGACGTGAAAACCTCCTAAAGCTGAGAAGCTTCTCAGCACTTTATAATGCTGCGTGGTTTCTCCTCTTCTGAGCTGATGTTTACTTTCCCAAGCGCTCTCGTCCGCGGTATGCTAATGAGGCCTGGGTTTGAGGAACCGCACAAGGCTCTCTGGACTTGGCTGGGCCCTCTTGGTGCAGAGTCTGCATCTGGCTTTAACCCACCTGCTCTCCAGCCTGTTTCCCGGATGCCCGCACAGGAGGGAGGAGTCCTTCCCCATGAGTGGGCGGGAGACAGCCAGCCGGCCAGGAGTTGCACAGCTGGGAATCATTCAGGGCCAGCCTGTGGTGGGAATGGGAGGGGGGAGGGCTGAGAGGGCCCAGCCGAAAGTGGAAACTTGTTCTCCATCAAATGCGGGCCAACTCCATCTGTCCCACACCTTCTTCACACGGAATGTTCTCTGGGTTTCTTTGGAAAGTAACTTTACACAAGCCCATCCAAGCTGAGGCAAGGAGTTGAAATTTTAGCATAGGCCCATTGGGAAGCAGGAACAAAAATCAAACAGTTCAAGATATTATCCTTTTCGCCCATTCCAACACTGACTTACATGGCCTCCAGCTGGAATGCGGAGCTCTTACCGTGGAGCACGCACTGAAGCAGCTGGAGCTTATCAGTCGGCCCCACATTAACCCATTGGTTCCAGCAGCTGGGATTTCCTGAACCCAAAACACTAATTTCTGCAAATTGTTTTATCTTCCCTCTGATTTTGCAGGGAGCAGGGAGCACGTGTGGGCAAAGAGGCTACTGTGGACAGCAGCAGGTTGCTTCTCCATTAGCTTCATGTTTGTGGATTTAGGAGTGTGGAGAGAAAGGAAAACGCAATCTGAGCAGCCTGTTTATTGTTCCAAGCACGTGTGCAGAGGTCTCCATGTTCCTGCCCAACACTGTACCTTTCCTGGCCTCTAGCCTTTGGAAAACAAAACCCTAAATCACATGGGCCCTCATCACCCATCATCACTATTAAATAAATGTGGGGCTGTTACACTGGAGAGGTAAAATTCCTGCTCTAAGGAGGAGTGCTATCAGGTGCCGAGTGGAATCACCCTTCAGCTGGGCAAGGAAAATGAAGAGTCAGCCGGGACATGGCCCAGGGTGTCCCGTCCAGCGGGACTTAGTTATTTGTGGGGACGAGGGGGATCCGACCTGAAAGAAAATGGGGGCGAGAGAAGAGCGAAGGCAAGACAGTATTCTGATCAAGCCTTCAAATTTTATTGTAAGACGGGGGTAGATATACACCAGTGTTCAGGGGCAGAGTGGGCCATAGGATACTTGTAGGCAGGGGATTGGCTGCATAGCAGGGGTGGCACAGCGAGTTACATTCTGATTGGTATATGATAATGGGGAAGGAGGGGGAGAAGAGTATCTCTTGGCGCGCGCGGGCTTCCTTGTTGGCGCGCGCGGGCTCGTAGCTAATCTCCAAGAAGTGAAGCAGGAACCTCATGAACTGTGGCCATCTTGTTGTCTTTGTGTGGCTCCCAACATCTCCTCTCTTTCTATTTATTTTAGAAAGGTGGGCCTTAATCGAGTGAGGGAATAGAGGCCTGGCTCCTCCAGCAGGGTAACATCCTGCAAATGCTCTCGGTATCTTTTAGGGAGGAGAGGCAGAGCTGAAAGCCAAATTGACCTTAATATATCAAGGCTTTATGTACATATGGATACCAACCTCTATGCAAGCCAGGCGTATTCTCAGGGAGGACCAGAGAGGTTCTAGGAAGAACCCTCCCTTGCGGTACTTTGTCTCGCACTCATCTCGATGCCCATACCCTCATAGTTAGGGGTATGTCTGGCTCTGGCTGACCAGCATATGGGCCACATTAAGTACGGTGCCAGAATCGATGGTACCATGGTTGAGGCGCCTGTAAAGTTGAAAACCGGAGACCGGGAGCATTGGTTGGCTCGGTGTAAGACTCTTCATCACAGGCTGTAAGTCTGTGATAATGAACAGCAACCGCTGGCTTGACGAGCTGGTCAACTTGCTCTCGAATAAAAACTGTCAGTTTTCTTAAGGCCCAAGGGCCAAGAGACACTAAAAGGAAGAATCCTGCCAAGGGTCCAAGGATGGTGGGGATCAGAGTAGTTAACCAAGGGGTGGCAGAGGTCCAGTTTTTATACCAGGCCTCATCCTTTTCTCTTTGTTTTTGCCTGGCTTCTAGGTTTTTCTTAACTTTATCAATGCTATCTTGCACTAACCCTGTTTTGTCTTTATAGAAGCAACATTCTTCTTTAAGAGCAGCGCAGAGGCCTCCTTCTTTCAGGAAAAGGAGGTCTAACCCTCGGCGATTTTGGAGCACTACCTCAGAGAGAGAGACAACAGATTCTTTCAGGCTGTCTAAACCCTCTTGCAGATTTTGTATGTCTTTATCAATAGCCTGACTAAGAGCATAATATTGTTGTTTAGAAGTAATTATGGAGGCAATGCCTGTTCCAGCCCCAGCTGCTCCTAATCCTAATAATACAGATAAGGTAATGGCGGTTACTGGCTCACGCTTAGTGCGAGTAGAGCCCGAGTAATATGGAAGGAGGTCTTCGGTGGGATGTATGGAAATCTTGGGCATGAGCATGACTAAAACACAATATTCATTGTTAGACATTAATAAGCGCGGGTTAACGGAGGGCGTTATGCCAAAGGAGCAAGCAAAATAAGTACCGTTGGGCGCGACAAGGAATTCATAGGACAGCGGGGGTGAGAAGGAGCTGTTACAAATGGGTACTAGCTGAGGGGGTAGACGCAAGAGGGGGCTATGTATACAGAGGCCTATTCCCGAAAGCTGCGTCAATGTGAGACCCGGAGAGGTTTCTGAAAAACGGGAGGGGTCTGACCAGCGAGTCTTGCTGGAGTCATTGGTAAGTATGAGGTCTGCTGAGGTGTTTACTAAAACTGCTATCCCTTCGTAAAACGGGGGAACGGGGGAGAAACATAACCAGCACTCGCTATATCCAGTGGAGTTAAGGGATTTTGCAGTCACATTAGCCAGGCCTTTAAGGATTTCGCCTGTGGAGGGTAAAACCGGGGGGAGCAAGGCCTGGAAAACAGTACTAGTAGACAGGGGAGAAGGGTTAGAAGGTCTTGGGTCTCTTGCCTTAGGGGCAATAGGGCCAAGGACAACGTGCTTGTTGGCGTTTGGAATGGATCGAATTAATTTGATTTTAAAAGTGAGCCCAGGGTCCTTTCCTGAAACATAAAGCCTTAGCCCCCATTCATGTCCCCTGAGCCATCCATCAATAGGGGCCCTTTTTCCCTTGTCAGTAAAGGTAATGGAGAGCGGTGTACATCGCCCCCTTGTGGATTGGGTGCTTTGACATTCTGGGGTAACAGTTGAGTTAGGCTTGGGATTCCAAGCCCTACTTACAGTTATATAATCCCAGGTGGAGCTAGGCTTCCAACTAGCATCTCCCGTAGTCTCACACCCCCAGGAGTCACAGAAATAGGAGTCTCTATATCCACATTTATAGTTAAGGGCTCGATCTCTATGAGCTCCCGGGCAGACATAAAATTCTGTTTCTCTGAGGTAGGTTCTCCTAGGGGTGTTGTTACACCCAGGAGAGGTGGTAGATTGTCCCTCAGGGTAGGTCTCAGGGGAGGTGGAAAAAGGAAAGTAAATGTCTGGGGTCCCCCAGGCCGCAGAAGCTCCAGCGGCCAAGTCACAGAGATCAGGGGCAAGAACAGGCCATGGGGGGGTACTTGCTAAGGTGGAAGAACTGAAAACGACGTCTCCTGCTTCATTGGTGACTGTCCAGGTGAAATTGGAAATCTGATGGGTCCAAACGGGGCGAAAGGTCATGACGAGGGTCAATAGTGTACATATCTTCATTTTTGCCTCCTGAAAATAAACAGAAAGGGAAGGCTTCTCAGGGGTTAATATGCCCTGGACTGGAATTATTATTGTTTCTGCCTCTATTTGTGTCTAGGAGTTTAATGAGCCTATCTGGGAGCCATCGGGCATTTTGTGCCTTAGCATCATATATACAAGCATGTCCTTTCCCCCATATGAGCACAGGGTCAGGCCCGTGCCATGTATTGGTCATCGGATCTCTCCACATAGCTTGTGCATAATTATCTGCCGTGGAGGGATGCCAAAGGCGATCAGCAGCGGTTTTACCCGCGGAGTCATAAGTAAGGAAATTGAGAACAAACAGTGCATGATTTAGGAGTGTCTTTGCATTACCTGTTCTCGGATAGAGTACTTCTCCCCCCGACTGAAGTTTGAATAACATGTTTTTAAGGGTTAAGTGGGCTCTTTCAACAATGCCTTGGCCTTGGGGATTATAGGGAATTCCTGTTACGTGCTTAATATCTAACTGCGCACAGAACTGTTTAAAGCTAGAGCTGGCGTATCCAGGCCCATTGTCAGTTTTTAAGATTTTAGGTTGTGGTAGATATGCCAGGCATGAGAGAACATGGGTAATAACATTTTTAGTTGCCTCTCCCGTTTGCAAGGATGCACATAGGAAACCACTACATGTGTCAATAGACACATGGATATATTTTAATTTACCAAAGGGAGGGTAATGAGTGACATCCATTTGCCATATCTCTCCTGGAACTAACCCCCGGGGGTTGATTCCGTTATGAGGCTCTGGGAGGAGAGTTAGACATCCTTGACATTGTCGAACTATTTGACGGGCCTGTTCTCGGGTGATTGAAAATTTGAGTCTAAGAGTGTGAGCATTGAGATGATGTAGTTCATGAGCCCGTTGGGCTGCAGCCAAGGGTGAGTCTGGCGTGACAGAGGCTACTAATTGAGTCGCCAGATCAACCCTGTCATTGCCTTTGGCAAGCGGCCCTGGAAGGCCAGTGTGAGCGCGTATGTGCCCGATGAAAAAAGGGGCATCGCGGCTTAAAATTAATTTTTGCAATTTTGCGAATAGGGGGGAAGCATTTGTAGAGGGACGTATGTAAGGCACTGTCTCTAATAGGGGAACAGAGGTTGCTACATAGGCACTATCAGTGTAAAGGTTAAAGGGGGCATCTATTAAAAGCTCAAAAACCTTGATTATTGCAGTTAGTTCAACAAGTTGTGCAGAAGAGAGGTCTGTCTGTATTCGAGTAACTTGCCCATTAATACTGAAAGCGGCTATACCGGAGGAGGACCCATCAGAGAACACCATTACAGCCCCAGCAATTGGCGTGGTTTTAGTCCTTTTGGGAAAGACAACCGGGGTCTTTTGAAGGAACTGGACTAATCTGTCTGCAGGGTAATGATTGTCTATTGTCCCCTGGAAGGAGGTGCAGCTAATTGCCCAATCATCATCATGTTGAATAAGCCATTGTAATTGAGATGTATTGTATGGGAGGGTTATAACTTCAGGGTCTCTCCCAAACAACTTGAGAGCTGCCTCTCGGCCTAAACGTAAGAGGGCAGCAACTAATTGAGGATAGGTAGCTAAGACTCTAGGGGGGGAGGCTGGCAAATGAACCCAAAATAGTGGATGGTTCTGCCAAAGGACTCCTGTAGGGGAGAAGGGGGTAGGGAAAATGAGCAGCCACAAACTTAGATGTGGAGAGAAGTAGCTAATGGTCTGTTCAGAAATAGCCCGCTCTACAATGGTTAATGCCCTTTGTGCTTCTGATGAAAGCGAGCGGGGGGAGGAAGGATCAGGGTCTCCACGTAGGACATCAAACAAAGGCTTTAACTCTCCGGTGGTCAGCTTTAAATAAGGCCTGAGCCAGTTGATGTCTCCTAGCAGACGCTGAAAATCATTAAGAGTGTTTAAGGAGCTTCTCTTTAACTGAATTTTTTGAGTGAGGATTTTATTAGAAAATAATTCAAAGCCTAAAAATAGTTGGGGGGGGTGGACCTGGACCTTTTCTGGGGAAATTTGTAGTCCTCGATCTCGGAGGGCAGTGACTAGCTGTTGACTGGCCGCATAGAGCTGTTGCTGGTCAGGACCGGCAAGAAGAATATCGTCCATATAATGGATAATATACAAAGTGGGGAAGAGCAACCTAAAGGGGTCTATAGTCTGGGCTACAAACTTTTGGCAAAGAGTAGGGCTGTTGGCCATTCCTTGTGGGAGAACTCTCCACTGAAACCGGGGAGAAGGCCCTACACAATTGGTAATGGGTATACTAAAGGCAAAACGTTTGCAATCATCAGGATGCAAAGGTATGGAGAAAAAGCAATCTTTTAGATCAATTACTAATTTGACATACCCTTTAGGAATGGCTATTGGAGAGGGAATTCCCGGTTGTAATGCACCCATAGGGACCATGGTCTTATTAACCGCCCTGAGGTCTTGTAGGAGCCTCCACTTGCCTGATTTCTTTTGGATTACAAAGATTGGGGTGTTCCAAGGGGATGTAGAAGGTTCAATATGTCCAGCAGCCAGCTGTTCCTGCACTAACTCTATGGCTGCATTTAATTTTGTAGTGGTAAGGGGCCATTGATCGATCCAGACAGGAACATCACTTTTCCAAGTAATCTTGTCTGCCTGGAGTGCAGGAGGAGCAACGGCCCTTACGAAAAATGTTTTTCAAACCCTAAACCTGAGCGGTCTATCTTAGGCGTGGCCAGTATCGGGTTGGGATCTCCCTGTTTTAGTTTGCCCAACCCTTGACCAGGGAGGTAACCCTGTGAAAGCATCTGCTGTGTTACAACTTCATTAGGGCTACACATGATGACTTTCATTTGAGAAAGGATATCTCTTCCCCAAAGATTTACTGGCAACCCAGGAACTACGAAGGGTTGAATGAATCCGGTATTTCCTTCTTCGTCTTCCCAGTTTAGTAACTGTGAGCTCTGTAAGGTGTTTCTTGACTGCCCAATTCCTTGTAGATGGGTCAAGGAAGCGTGTAAGGGCCAGCTGGAGGGCCATGAAGCCTGAGATATGACCGTAGAGTCGGCCCCCGAATCTAAAATTCCTTCAAATACTTTTCCTTGGATCTTAAGCTTAAGAGTGGGGCGTTCTTTAGTAATAGCTTGGATCCAATATAAGTCTGAAGAACCTGGGGTAGAGGAGCCTCGCTTCTTATGAATAGCAGGGTGAGATGTACTTAAAGGGAGGGGGAGTGCCTGCGCAAGGCGCTGACCTTTCATAATGCTGACAGGGCACTGGGGAGCACTAGCAAGAATTTTTATTTCTCCAGTATAGTCATTGTCAACTAAGGAAGGGTGGACAATAAGGCCGTTTATTGTGGTGGAAGCTCGCCCTAAAATTAGAAAATAAGTATCTTTGGGAGGTGGGCCATAAATTCCTGTGGAAATAATTGTAACTCCCTCTTCAGGCGTTAATATTGTTGAGGAGGAGGCACAGAGGTCAAGTCCTGCACTCCCGGGTGTGGCCCGATAGAGGGCGGGAGTGCTACAGCTAGGCTGTTCCCCGAGGCCGGCTGAAATGGAATTGGCTGGGGGGCCCGGGGCTGGCCCCTCAGCCCGTTTCCCTGAAAAGGGGGGGTGAAAGGATTTGTGGTACTATAAAAAGGATTTGTTGGATTGTTACGGCACTCTTTGGCCCAGTGCCGCCCCTTATGGCAGCGAGGGCAAATATCGGGGACTGACCCAACTCTAGGAGGAGGAGCTGAGGTAGGGCATTGGCGAGCGAAATGGCCTGGCTGTCCACATTTAAAGCAGTTACGCATAGGCGGTGCGCCCCTGGGGAAGGAAGGAGGATAAGAAGCCGGGGGAGTCTGAACAGCGGCACGTACAGCTAAAAGGGCTTGGACTTTGGATGTAAAAGGATCGACATCTCTACACATTCTCAGCATTTCATCAAGAGTTTTGTCTCGAGTCTTACCGCGGAGGACGGCTCGACATGCCGAATTGGCGTTTTCATAGGCTAGCTGTTTTACAATCTTATCATTGGCAGCTGCGGAACCAAGGGTCCTTTCGGCGGCCTCTAACAGTCTGCTAACAAATTCGCTATAGTCTTCTTGCGAGCTTTGAGTGATCTTAGTTAGAGGAGTGTTAGCAGTCCCGGAAGCAGGGAGTGATATCCAAGCGCCCAAAGCGGCATCTTTCACTTGAGATAAAAGACCAAGGGGAAGGCGCTGCTGTCTGGTTTCAGAGATATATCTGCCCTGTCCCGTAAGCTTATCAAACGTCCAGGACGCTGTTGGGGAATGAGGGTCTTTTACATTGGCAGCAGCGATGGTCTGACAGCGGTCAGCAAAATCTGCCTTCCAAGTTAGAAACTGACCACGGGTAAGCACAGCCTGGACTATACGCAGCCATTCACCTGGGAGTAAATGTCCTCCTCGAGACAGCGAATCAAGAACAGAAAGGGTAAAAGGGGCATTGGGGCCATAAGCCTTAACGGCCGCGTTCAGCTCTTTTAAGCTTTTGAAATGGATTTTGTGAAATTCTCTAGGGCCATCGGCAGGCTCGGCCGGCTCTGGCTCAGCCTGCTCTTCCCCCTCACTTTCTAATTCCTGAGCAGCAGGGGCGTCTTCACCATCGCTTTCAAGATCGCCCTCTTCCGGGCTACGTGTTGTGGAGGTGGGGCCAGAGCGGGCGGAGGCCCGGGTAAGAACAGGAAAGAGCAGTTTTTTAGGTTTTGTGGCTGTAAGCGGTTTCTTAGAGAGGCTCCTTTGCGAAGATAATGAGGGACGAACTGGTTGGGAGACAACCAATTTTTGGAGATGGCAAGTTATTCTTTGTTCTACTATCTGTGCTATTAGGTCTTCAGTGCTGGTAGGGGGGCTAACAGGACCGGGAGCCGGAGGGGGTAGCGGAGGGGCCGACGGGGGCAAAAAGGCCGAGGCGCAAACATTGGGAGGCCGAATAGGGGGAGTGTAAGAAGGGGGGTTAAGCGACGGGGCGGCAAGGGGCCAATCTGGGTTGTGATACCTGGCCGCCTCGTCTTCTAGTTCGGCCGCGTCTCCCGGATCTAAAGGTTCGCTATTTTGGCTCTTAGTCACGACCGGAAAAACCTTTTGTGTATCGACAAAGTCCGAATCTCGAGGGAGAGGCGGATAAATGCAACATTTGGGAGGGGTATCATGGAGGGCACCGAGCAAAGATGGTGTTAGGCTAGGGGAGGGGGATTTAGCTGATTTTGGAGCAGGGGGATCACTCGAAAGAGACGATTTTGAGGCCGCCCGAGATAGGGGGCGGAGGCAATATTCTGCCACTGACAAGAGTTGACGTTTATCAGGGTCAGTATTTTCAACAATATCTCTGATAAGACTCCAATAGGAAAATACTGAAACAGGAACAGAGTCAGGGCCGTTTTTGATAAGATAATCATTTAAATCTCTACCTACTTTCTGCCATTTTTTAGGATGAATTTCGGGGCCATTAACAATAAACCACGGACAGACTTCATCAACAAAAATAAAAAACTTTACCAAGTCTTTCTTTTTAACTCGAACTCCTCTCTCCCTAAGCGAACTTTTTAGATCTCTTATGAAGACCGCTTCTTTACTTAATCTAGTTCCCATTTTCTTATAAGGCGGCCGGTACTCACCAGGGATGACGACCTCCGTGAGCGGCGAAAGGCGTCTCCTATTGTTTCATCAAGAAGGGGTCTGGCCAGACGATATCTTACTCGGGGGTCCGCCTGCGAAGGATCCGCGCCTCTGGCCCCACGTTGGGCGCCACTTGTCCCGTCCAGCGGGACTTAGTTATTTGTGGGGACGAGGGGGATCCGACCTGAAAGAAAATGGGGGCGAGAGAAGAGCGAAGGCAAGACAGTATTCTGATCAAGCCTTCAAATTTTATTGTAAGACGGGGGTAGATATACACCAGTGTTCAGGGGCAGAGTGGGCCATAGGATACTTGTAGGCAGGGGATTGGCTGCATAGCAGGGGTGGCACAGCGAGTTACATTCTGATTGGTATATGATAATGGGGAAGGAGGGGGAGAAGAGTATCTCTTGGCGCGCGCGGGCTTCCTTGTTGGCGCGCGCGGGCTCGTAGCTAATCTCCAAGAAGTGAAGCAGGAACCTCATGAACTGTGGCCATCTTGTTGTCTTTGTGTGGCTCCCAACACCAGGGTAGGTGTCAACAGAGGCCAGAAAACAACAGGTAACTTCTTATTTCCTTTTGACTGCCTTAAGTTTTTCTCCTGTCCCCTGGTCAAAGAGGGTTGCATAGAGCATGCCTGCTGGTGGCCAGACTATAAAAGGAAACCAAACTACTATGAACTAGAAAGCAAATTCCCACCCTGACCAGGTAGTCTGTTTCTACCGGTGCTAAATGACTTCCTGCCCTAATGCACAGGGCCGCAGTGAGCATGAATGAGCCAAGGTGTGACAACACCCAATCCAGGGCTGGGCTCCATTTAAGATCCAACCTTAGGCAGTTCCTGCTGCCCATTCAAGGTTTTCTGCATCTTATGCCCAGGCAGAAGTTTCCCACCACAGACCACCACCAGGTATGTACATGTCCTGTCTTGCCAATGGGTTTCAGCCCCAGGCAAGTTCACTATGGATTCAGTGTGACCGAAGAAAATGACAGCAAAACGTTCTTGGGTGAAAGGGTTATACCCAACTTTATTTCCAGGTGGCAGGTCAGTCACTAAAATCCCGTTCACTCAGAGTGAGCCTGTATGCAGCAAGCCAGTCTCTGCCTCTAGGCCCCTCTGTCTGCACAGTCGTCCCACACAGCTGTCCTCTGGGCCTCTGTCCTCGGTGCTGCCATCACTCCAGCCTCTGCTGTGCCCTCCTGCAGCCTTGCAGCTCTGCCATGGTGCCATGACAGGAGCACTGGGCGGAACTCTTTATATAGAGTCAAATTGCCCACAGGTGTGCAGTGAGCTAGTCAACCAGGGCCTGGTGAGAATCCTGGCCACAGAAACTCTCATTTTATCCACATGGCCTATATTCAAGTGGCTGGTAGGCAGAGGTTCTGGTATTTCCCAACTAGTAGCCAATGTTTGGAACTCAGGAGCCGAGCATGCATATAGGTGGCACACATTTGCTGTCCTTTACATCTGCTGCCCCTTCCTGGCAGATCAGGAGATCAGAGGCCTCTGTTTGCCATAAGCGCATCAGCTGGGTGGGACTGCCTATGTAAGACCCTCCTTCAAGGCCCAGTGGAGTAGGCTGAGGCACCTGGGATTTGAGAATAAGTGACAGAGGTCTTGACATTGACCTTGCTGAGTCGGGTGGGGAGGGGACACTATCACAGTGCGTGGGGCCTTCCTACACTCTCATCTGGGGTCTTAGGATTTGGGTTCCTGCACATGTGAGGGAAGGCAGCTGGCCCAAGACCAGAGCTGAGGTGGATCCCCCCATTCTCTGGCTTCAAGCCAGAGACAAGGAAGCACCGCAGAGTGTGAACCACCTGCTGGGAGGCCGAGGGAAGAGCTCTGGAGAGGGAGGGTGGTGAGCACTGCTGTGGGCCCAGAAAGGCCTCCAGGATGTCCCAAATGCTGTGAGAAGAGGGACCCAGGACACAGCTCTGTGCTGTCCTCTGTTCTGGAAATGGTACCATGTGTCAGAGCTGGGCAGTCTTGGATCTTGAAGCACAAACTCCCCTCGGAGGCACACTGTGAAGCATCTATAGACTGGTTTCCTCTAGGATGAAGCCCTGGAGGTGCTGAGAAGCAGGAAAGAGCAAGGGTAGAGGCTGTCATTGTTTATCTCCTTTACAGTTATGCCCCGGGCAGCCCAGAGAGCAAATGGTAAATTGGTCTTTAAAAACGTGAAAAAAAAAAGGATGTAAGAGTAGCTAATACTCTTTCCCTTAGACCTGGCTTTCATTTGCTTATAAACACTCTACAAGACAGCCCAGATTTAGTTAAAAGACCCGGATGATGTGGAGAGAGATGGAGAAGCAGTTGGGGAAGTGGCTCAGGCAGGCTTGGAAATGAGGTTCAGGAAACGGGACAAAGCAGCTGCTAGAGGCTTTGCTTTGTAGCTGCTGGGACTGGACCCACCCAGCGGGAGGCCTGGAGACAATGGAGCAGGCGCCCGGAAGGCACAGGGCCAGGCGCTCAAACACCCAAATGCCAGCAAAGAAATAGCATCCCCGCCCCTCTCTCCCCAGGGACCCAGGCTCTGCCTGCTGCAAGGAAAGCCTGCAGTGCCACTCCCTCCGGAGCCCTGCTCCTTAATAGGAAGAGAGGTGGGGAGTATTGAATTTCTGATCAGGCCCGATGCTCCAGCCCAGCTCTGATTCCTCACCAGCCATGGACCATTTTTATAACTGGTGAATAAATAATGCTTATCTATACAATATCGCCTGCAGTAACTCCAGTGTCGTCCCATGGGGATGGGGAGGGCTGGGCGGAGCAGCCCTTTCGTGCTCTGTGGTGGATCCAGGGCCTGACCAAGCCAGACTTGGGGACATTGTGAGTGCAGGCGGCAGGTTCCCCGGGGCCTGGCTGGGGCGCTGGGCTGGGGAAGAGGGGCAGGGGTCGAGGGAGGGGCTTCCCTGAGTGGTCTGTAATTGGCACCAAGCCCACCATGGCTCTGCCCACCCTTCCCATGCCCACTAGGTGGGGTGCAGGCCCCCAGGCACCTCTAGGAGGGTGGAACAAAAACCTTTTCTGTATCGCCTGTTTCCCCAGAGAAGCCACGCCCCCTCCTAGCTGGTGACTATCAGGTCCAGAGGCAGGGCTGAGTTGGAAAGATAAAGCACTGCTTCACTGTTTAGTGAGCAGACGGGCAGGCACCTTCCTAAATGGGGGCCGCCACAGCATTTTCTTGTCCTGCTGTCCCTCCAGGCACCATCTCTAGACTCACGATCAGCAGAAGCCACCGGCTGCCCGCTGGGGCCAGATAATGCACACTTGGTGCAGCAGTCACGTCTGATTCTTGTAAGCTGTCATGCTTAATGGGCCCTCAGCCTCCGGAAGACTCCTCTCCCTGGAGATGGAGATCTCAGCCCTGCCCCCATGGTCCCCCTTCTGTTAGCTGAATGGCTCCAGTTCCTGACGTCTGCGAGGGGCCGTCAATTAGCGAGTGAAGTCAGCAAGTGGGTGCCTGTCTGCCGGGCGGCCACTGCTGTAATTCCTCGTCCTCCCGTCCCCAGCATACAAGTCTAGCTTCAGGATTACCAGTGGGCAGCTGGATACGAAGGGAAGACCCAGTGGGGGCTTCCAGAGGCCAACACGAGCTCCGTGGGCCCCGGCATGGTCCGGGAGGCTGGCTCTAAGGAGAAGCAGGGCTTCCTGGACCCTGTCACCCCTCCCGGCCTGCAGCTTCCTTCCTCTGGTTTTGTAATCTCTGTTAATTGCCAAGCACTTTCCATTGTATGTGATTTTATCGTGGACGTAAGCCTCCGTCAGTTCAGCAACTGGGGACTGAGCCAAATAGTTTTCTGATCCACTTCAGCCTGCAGTGTGCTCTGGGCTGCCTCAGCACAAAGAGGCGTTTCTTTCGCGCGTGCAGCCCTGGCTCCCCCGACCAGTCTGAGGCTCCCTCTGCCGGCGGCCCGGCTCCACGGCACCCAGCAAAGGCCTCAGGCCATCTACTCCTACAGAAGTGAACCCAGAGACTGAACAGGCATTCTTTTAGGCGCCCTAAAATAACTGAAGGGGAAGTAAAGATGATTTGTCCAGCTGGTCATGTTTAATTTGGTAACACCTGCTTTCCTAAGCTGAACCCCAAACATTCTGTGTGTGTGTATGTGTGTGTGTGTGTGTGTGTGCACCAGCTGTGTGTCCACAGCTTAGACACTTCCTTAGAAGGAGCCAGCCAGCGCTGAGTAACATGTGGCACAGCTTCCCATGATGCTCCAAGGAGCCTTCTTGTTGTCCATCAATTTTTTGTTGCTTCCTCAGAAACCTTCCTGAAGTCCGATGTTGAGCATAGAGCCTTGCATGCAGCGACCATAAATGTCTCTGAACAAATGCATGCATGACTATGAATGTCTCAGTGAGTGGCTTGTAGCTATGTTGGAGAAAGGTCTGGTCTAGAGGAATATTGAAAAATCAAACAAGCTTATTATATAGTACACCAATTTCTCACAAAAGTTGCCCAACCTGGTACCTTGATGCAGACCACCCAGGACCACTACGTAACCCCTGCGAACAGCACACCAGGACTTGCAAGATAGACATTCTAAAAGCATCTTCCTGTACACCCATCACATTGAATTTCTCATGAGTAGATAGACATATAGGCACGTAAGCACCAAGTCAGGCCACACAGAATAAAAATAGACCAATGACCCACATGGTGTTTTTTGGTTTTTTTTGGTTGTCTCTCAGGCCGGATTTCCTGAGGAGTAGGAGTGTGAAAGCCAGAGCATTTGCTGCTCGCCTCAGGAAATCCTGACTCCCCAGGTGGCTGTTATAGCAAACACCTCTGTAACCTTGCCGCAGAACCGGGAAGAGGCCTAATCAGAGGCCCCTTTTGCTTGTTGTCTTTGGGTGCTGGGGGAAAGGGACAATGGCTTCTGTGGTAACTGGCTGGTCTTAAGGGGAAGTCATCAGCCGCAGCTCTGAGAAGAGTGGGCCTGGAGCTGCTGATGGGCCTGGGCTGTGCTGGGCAGGCAGGTGCCCACACACCCCTAACCTCAGTGGGGGGAGGGGGTGTGCACAGCAGTTTTCTGTAATGACCCAGCCGGTTTGAGGTCAGCTGTAACAGGCCAGCTATCAGAACTGCCTGTGGCAGCCAGGGAGGGCCCCTCCTTCAGGTCACAGGAGGGCCTCCAGATGGATCTCCTCACACAGCCTGCCTGCACCCCCACCCTACAGGGACCAGCCCTGCCAAGCCCTTGGAGCCTGCCTTCTGGCAGCATCAGGTCCAGACTCCTCTCTCCCATGCCCTGTCTGGCTTCCTTGCCCTGCCCCCACAGTGGGTCCGTCTGGCCTGCAGCATGTGCAGCATGCATGCAGGCTCCCTCCTGGCCTTGCCTCTTTCTCCCTCAGCAGCCACAACACCCATGGTCCTGCCTGCAGCCCGCAGCACCCAGCATTCATCCCCTTCACTCATCTGTCCTTGTCTAATGAGGACCTCTTCCCTCTTCTCAATGCCCCCTTCACTGAACTCCTAGGGCACTCCGGTATTAGGCAGAACTTGCTGGTGGTGGTGGTCTCTGCAGTACTAACAAGTTCTCTTAGAGACGCACCTCGGTGGTGGCGGACAGGACAAGTCACCTGCAGAAGTTGGCTCTTGGGCTCTGGCCCAGGCTCTTTGCTCATTAGCCCTTTGACATATTATCCCACCCCAGGGGACACTGGCAGTGTGGAGCCTCTTTTGTTTGTCATAGTTGGGGTGGACCTCCTGGCCTTGGCCTTGGGCAGAGGCCATGGATGCAGCTAACCCTCCTGTGATGCACAGAACAGGCCGCACCTGAGGGTCCTCTGGCCCCAAATGTCAATAGTGACAGGCTGCGAAATCCTGCCCTCCTGTGGTCTCCTCACCTGTAAAAGAGGACGCTTGTGAAAAAGTCTGCTGAGATGAGATGTCTGAAAGCAGATGAAAGCTGTGCCTGCTATTTTATATTCTCTCCGCCCTCTGACACTATTTCTTTCTGTGAAGTAGGGACAGTGTGAGGGTAACAGCCAACCCCAAGGGAATGTTTATTCTGGTTTATCTCACTGGATCCTCATGGAAGCCCAACTACACAGGTACTTGAGGGTTTCCTGCTTTCTAGAAGAGAAAAGAATGCTAGAGCCACTGAGGAAGCAGCTGAGGGCATGCGCTCAGCAGTAGAGCCGACTTCTGAGCTTGTGCTCTAAACACTGGTCACATCACATCACTTCAAGACAATTTTCATGGAAGCATTTGAAAACATCAAAATGCTGTACAAATGTGACTGTGACTCTCCATAAGGCCTCTCGTGCCACCTCCTCCAACAGCACACAGCCAGCATGCAGCTGAGACCTGATAAACGCCACCAGATTAATTCAACGTGAATTACTCTAGTGAATCAAGAGAGGCTGCAAGCAGAAGACTGCTGTGTGGACTGGAAGCTGAATCACCAGAACCTTGGAAAGCACTAGAAGCTGGGAAGAGCCTCAGTGGTTCCAGAGGTGCCTGAGTAAGGGGTGACTTACAGCCCACACCCAGCCTGACCATCATTGTCAGAGGACATTTAGCCCCTGTGCACTTTACCAGTGCACTGCGCATGTGTGTTCACGTAGCCAGGGAATGGAATCAACAACCAGAGCCCTGGGCAGCCTGCCTTCCAGTGGCAATAGCTCCACACCAGGATGGGGAACACAAACTTGCAGGAGTGGACAGCCCACATCACAGTGTGGTGTCCACAGCATGACTGTCTCCTGCTGTAATGCCATATTCTGAATTGAGAAGGACTTTAGTCTCCAGGGAGGGGTTGCCAAGTCCCCTGTGGGGATGGAAGGTCCAGCCTCAGCTGCATACCATCTATCAAATCACAGTCCATCTTTGTCTTCCTGTATTCAAAGGGCAGATGAAATCGCTGTTACTTGCCCATCATGACCTGGCCAGATTTGGAGAACAAAGTTACTCACTGCCATTCATCATTTCCTCTTTGTTTTTCCATTTGGGAAGTAAGAGATTAAATTTGTATCTGGACATTTCTTTCCAAGGTTCTCCTCTGAAAATAATTCTGAGATTAGGAATAGTTATTCTTATGCCCTATGCATTAAAGACTTTAAGATTAATGGCATTGATGAAATCTCAGCAACACACAGGAGACAACATAATCCTTCTGGTATGATAAACATCAATCCAATAAGATAACATATTGCCCATTCCCCTGTAAATAAAATGGGCCACATCAATTTCTCTTTTGCCTGTGAATGATGACCAATTTATCCAGGATACACTGAATAATGATTTTCTACGGGGACAGCCGCTCTTATGATAAAGTGCTACTACTCTAGCTGCATTATTATAAACAACATCCAATTTATGGAATTAGAAAGCAGATGCATTTCTCAGTAATGTGTCACCATTATCTAGAACGAGCCATAAAATCTAGGCTGTCATGTATTTTCTGGCTGCAAACTTCAAGCAATTAATATTCCTATAAAACAGCCTTGATCACAAGCCCAATTTAGAAATTAGTTGTTCAATATGATGATTAAATTCCAGAGCTGGAACTTTCTGTGGCCAACTATGAATAGCCAAATGTGACAAATCTTATACAACTTCTCAGACGGAAGGAACAATTCGAGACACTGGGGATTTTCGGTAAATTTCAAATGAGCCACCTTCACCTTAGGACATGCCACAGTCTTACTCAGCCTTCCAGGGGGAGATGAGTCACCAGTATTTTCCTGCATCAAAATACCATGGCTGATCCCTAGGCCTGAGTCAGTGTTACAGAGGTGGCAGACCTAAGCCTGGATGTACCCTTAACCTTGCCGGATGGCAGAACCTCAACAATGCAGTCCCCAGAAGGTCCTAGATGCTAGCTCCCTGCTCTTCCCCAGCTCAAAAGCTTCAAGCTTGTGTGACCCTAGAACTAGGGAGTGAGAATGTAAGACTTAAGCTTGGAGGAATATTTGAAAACATGACCCTCCAGAGTACAGAATCTGGGCCACCAGATGCTGAGCAGAAAGTGACAGTGATGGGGACATTGTCATTGACTAATAGGTTATTTTAAATATATGAGCAAGGCCATGCTTGAAGTTTTCATATGTAATATGTTAGCAAAATAGTGTTGTTTTATCATTCAGTTTACAAAATGTATTTCAGCATTCACTTGCATTTTACTATGTCATTTGTTTTCTTAGTCACTTCAGAAGTGCTGTCTTTTGTGTATCTGTAGGTTCCCTGGGAGCTGATGAATTTCCTTGTATTGAACATGGCCTGTTGCATTTAAAATAAAAGAGCCAAAAAGAAACCACAACTCACTGATGGTAAGTGTATGGGGAAGTGGATGGACACTGGTACACACTGTCATGAAACGCAGAAAAGACAATTTGGCAATAAGATCCAAACCTACATCCTTTGACCCAGCCATGTCACTTCCAGGAATTTATCCTAAGGAGAAAACTTAGTGGAGAATTTCTGATCTCAACATCACTTAATACTTTCCAGTGTCCAGTATAAGGGGATTGGTTAAGTACACATTGGGACATCCACTCAATGTAATGATATACAGCCATAAAAATCAGGCAATGGAATATGTGATGGTATAGTGCTCAATGCAGAGAGCCACTTAAACAGGGATGTACAGCATATCATCTCAGTTTCATATAAAAAGAATATGATCACCAAACATTAACAATTATTATCCTTGTATGGTGAGATAATTGAGTGATTTCCTGTTTTTCTTCTTTGTGCTTTACTGATTATTCTGTAATGATGGGTGGTACCCTTGTTATTAGAGGAAAAGAGTGTGATTACTAAAGAACATTAGCCATCTTATGAAGATTGTAAGAATTTATATGATATATTCAATTATAGCATGGAACACTATAAGGTCTCTTAGTCATGGAATGGGTTGGGGGGACTTGTTTTTAAATTATAATTTACAATATTTGTTGCAAGTGTACAACATAGTGATTCACTATATATACTATGAAATGATGACCATAATAGGTCTATTACCATCTGTCACCAAAGTTAATAATAATTATTGTCTATACTCCCTGGGCTGTACTTTGCATCCCTATGACTTATTTTATAACTGGAAGTTTGTACCTCTTGATCCCCTTCATCCATTTTGCCCACCCCAAACCCTTTCTCCTCTGGCAACCACCAGTCTGTTCTCTGTGTCTATGGGCCTGGCTTTAGCTTTTGTTTGCTCATTAACTTTGTGTGTTTTAGATTCACATATAAGTGAAATCATGTTGTGTTTGTCTTTCTCTGTCTTCCTTATCTCATTTAGTATAATTATGTTCACCATCAAGGTTTACCCATGTTGTTCCAAATGACAAGATTTCATTCTTTATTATAGCTGAATAATCTGATATATATATATATATATATGTATGTATGTATGTATGTATGTATGTATATATCACATCTTTATCCATTCATCTATCAATGAACACTTAGGTTGCTTCCATATCTTGGCTATTGTAAATAATACTGAAATAATTACAGGGGTAAATCTATCTTTTCAAGTTAGTGTTTTTGTTTTCTTTTGATAAATACACACAAATGGAATTGCTGGATTATATGATTTTTTTTTTTTGAGGAAGCTCCATACTGTTTTCCACAGTGGCTACACCAATTTGCATTGCCACCAACTGTGCACAAGGATTCCCTTTTCTCCACATCCTTGCCAACTCTTGTTATTTCTTGTTTTTTGGTTTTTTTTTATAATAACCATTCTGACTGGTATGAGGTGATACTTCATCATGATTTTGATTTGCATTTCCCTGATGATTAGTGATGCTATCTTTTCATGTTAGGTATCTGGATGTCTTCTTTGGAAATATGTCTACTCAGACCTTCTGCCCATTTTTTCCCCCAGTTGAGTTATATGAGCTCTTTATACATTTTGGATATTAACAGACATAATTTACAAGTATCTTCTGCCATCCAGCAGGTTGTTTTTCTGTTCTGTTAACAGTTTCCTTTGCTGTGCAGAAGATTTTTAGTAGTCTCACTTGTTTATTTTTGCTTTTGTTTCCCTTGCCTGGGAAGACTTATCCAGAAAAAAATTGCTGATGAGATATGTGTGAGTTTACTACCTAGGTTTTCTTAGTTTTATGGTTTCAGGTCCTACATTTAGGTCTTTAATCCATTTTAAGTTTATTTTTGTATGTGGCATAAGATAGTGATTCCGTTTCATTGTTTTGCATGTTGTCCAATTGCCCCAACACAATTTATTGAAGAGACTGTCTTCCCCATAGTATATTCTTTCTTCCTTTGTTGTAGATTAATTGATTTTATAAACATGGGTTTATTTCTGTGCTCTCTATTCTATTCCATTGATCTGTGTGTCTTTTTTTGTACCAGTACCATACTGTTTTATAGTATAGTTTGAAATCAGGGAATGTGATACCTCCAGCTTTGTTTTTCTATCTCAAAATTGCCTTGGCTGGTCAGGGTTTTTCATAGTTTCATACAAATTTTAGGATTATTTGTTCTGGTTCTGTGAAAAAAGCCATTGGTATTTTGGTAGGAATTACATTGAATCTGTGGATTGTTTGGGGTAATATGGACATTTTAACAAGATTCTTTCTATCCATAAGCATGGAATATCTTTCCATTTATTTGTATCTTCTTCAGTTTGTTCCATCAATGTCTGATAGTTATCAGACTACAAGTATTTCATCTCCTTGGTTAAATTTATTCCTAGTTATTTTGTTCTTTTTGATGAAATTGTGAAGGGGATTTTTTTCTTAATTTCTCTCTGTAATAGTTTGTTACTAGTGTATAGAAACACAACAGATTTCTGTCTATTGACTGTGTCCTGAAACTTTACTGAATTCATTTATTAGCTCTAACAGTTGTTTGGTGGGGTCCTATATGTATTCTATATATAGTATTATGTCATTTTCAAGTCATGACAATTTTATTTCTTCCTTATCAATTTGGATGCCATGTATTTTTCTTGTCTGGCTAGGACTTCCAGTGCTATGTTGAATAGCAGTGGTGCGATTGGGCATCCTTGTCTTGTTCCTGATGTTAGAGGAAAAGCTTTCAGCTTTTCACCATTGAGTATGATGTTAGCTGTGAGTTTCTTCTAAATGGCCTTTATTATATTGTGGTATATTTCCTCTGTATGCACTTTGTTGAGAGTTTTTATCATGAATAGGTTTTGAATTTTGTCAAATGCTTTTTCTGCATCTATTGAGATGATCATATGGTTTTTATTCTTTTGTTAATGTGGTGTATCACACTGATTGGCAGATGTTGAACCATCCTTGCATCCCTGGAATAAACACACTGGGTTGTGGTGAATGATCCTTTTAACATATTTTTTCATTCAGTTTGCTAATATTTTGTTGAGGATTTTATGTATTTGTATTCATTAGGGATATTGGCCTATAATTTTCTTTTCCTGTAGTGTCTTTGTTTGCTTTTGATATCAGGATAATGTTGGCCTTGTAGAATGAGTTTGGAAGCATTCCTAACTCTTCTATATTTTAGACTAGTTTGAAAAGGATGGGTATTAATTCTTCTTTAAGTATTTGGTAGAATTCACCTGTGAAGCTATCTGACCTGAAATTTTATTTGTTGGGAGTATTTTGATTACTGATTTAATATTGTTACTAGTAATTCAGATTTTCTATTTTTTCCCAATTCAGTCTTGGACAATCATATATTTCTAGGAACCACATTTCTTCTATATTCCCAATTTGATAGCATATAATTTTCCATAGTAATCTCATATTCCTTTATATTTCTGCATCAGTTGTAACCTCTTTCATTTATTACTTTATCTACTTGCATGCTCTCCTTCTCTTGATGAATCTGGCTAAAGTTTTATCAATTTTACATTTCCAAAGAACCTGCTCTTAGGGTCACTGATCTTTTCTATTGATTTCTAGTCTCTTTTAAGATTATTTATTCTCTGATATTTATTATATCATTCCTTATGCTACTTTTAGGCTTTGTTCTTTCTCTTTTAGTACCTTTAGGTGTAGGGTTAGGTTGTTCAGTTGAGGTTTTTCTTCTTGAGGTAGTCCTATAATGCTATGAATTTCCCTCTTTGAACAGCCTTGCTGCATTCCATAGATTCTGGAATGTTGTGTTTCCATTTTAATTTGTGCCAAGGTATTTTCTGATTTCCTCTTTGAGTTCTCCATTGACCCACTGGTTGTTTAATAACATGTTACTTAGTCACCACATTTATGTTTTATCCAATATTCTTCTTGTAATTAATTTTTAGTTATATACCACTATGGCTGGCACATTGTGGATGCTTGATATGATTTAAATCTCCTTGAATTTACTGAAACTCATTTTTGGCCTAATATGTCATCTATCCTAGAAAATGTTTCATGTGCACTTGAGGAGAATGTATATTTTGCTGCTTTTGGATGGAATGTTCTGTAGATACCTATTAAGTCCATCTTGTCTTATGTGTTGCTTAAGGCTGATGTTTTCTCATTGGTTTTCTGTCTGGATGATCTGTCCATTGATGTAAGTGGGGTGTTAATGTTCCCTACTATTATTGTGCTGCTGTCAATCTTTCCCTTTATGTCTGTTGTTAATATTTTATTTATTTAGGTGCTCTTATATTAGGTGAATAAATATTTACAAATATTACACCTCCTTGTTGGATTGACCCCTTTTTCATTATGTAATGCTCTTCTTTGACTTTTGTTACAGTCTTTGTTTTAAAGTATATTTTGTCTGATATGAATATTGCTACCCCAGCTTTCTTTTCATTTCTGTTTGCATGGAATATCTTTTCATCATTAAATTTTTAGTTATGTGTATTTTTAGAACTGAAGTTAGTCTGTTGTAGGCAGCATATAGAGGGGTCTTGTTTCTTTCAACCATTCAGTCACCCTGTATTTTTTGATGGGAGCATTTAATTCATTTGCATTTAAAGTAACTATTGATAGGTATGTAGCTGTTGTCATTCTGTTGTTTTATGGTTGGTTTTTTTTTTGTAGTCCTCCTCTGTTCTTTTCTTCTTTTCCTCTCTTTTCTTGTGGTTTGATGTCTTTTTTAAATGCTATGTTTAGATACATTTCTCCTTATTTTTTGTGTATCTATTACAGGTTTTTGGTTTTAAACTCATGTATAATAACCTGTAGATATAAGCAATCTCTTTTAAGTTGATAGTCACTTAAACTGACTCCATTCAAAATCACTACATTTTTATTACCATCCATCCACATTTTATGTTTTTGACATCATATTTTACATTCTTAAATTTTGTGTATCTATCTCTACCTAATTATTGTAGATATAGTTGATTTTACTAGCTTTGTAAGTGGTTGATCTACTAATTTTGCTATATATTTGCTTTTGCCAATGAGATGTTTTTCTTTCATATTCTTTTTCTTATTTCTAGTTATGGCCTTCTCATTTTAGTTTAAAAAGTCTTTTTATCTATTCTTGTAAGTTTAGTGGTGATGAACACCTTTAGCTTTTGCTTATGGGAAACTCTCTTATCTCTCCTTCAATTCTGAAAGATGACCTTGCTGAGTAGAGTATCCTTGGTTGACAATTTTTTTTCCTTTCAGCATTTTTACTATATCGTACCACACGTTTCTGGCCTGCAATGTTTCTGCTATCAGTTGTTAGTCTTATAGGTAACTAGTTTTTTTCTTTGGCTGCATTCAAGATTCTCTGTCTTTACCTTCTGATATTTTAATCACTCTGTGTCTGGGTGTGGATCTCTCTGGGTTCATCCTGTTTCAGACTCTCTGTGCTTCCTGGATCTGGATATCTGTTTCCTTTCCTAGGTTAGGGAACTTTTCAGCTGCAATTTCTCCAAATAAGTTTTCTGCCCCTTTCTCTCTCTCTTCTCCTTCTGGAGAGAATGTTAATACACTTGATGTTGTCCCAAAGATCCCTTAAGCTATCCTCATTTTTTTAAAATTATTATTTTGTGTTCTGTTTGGGTGATTTCTACTACCCTCTATTCCAGGTTCCTGATCTGTTCCTGTGTATCATCTAATCTTGTTATTGATTCCCTGTAGTGTATTTTTCAGTTCAGTCATTGTATTCTGTGAGTTCTGTTTAGTACTCTATTATCTTTCTCTTTGTTGAAGTTATCAGTGTGTTTGTCAATTCTTCCTCTTAGTTCAGGGAGCATCTTTATGACCATTACTTAGAAATCTTTATCAGTAAATTACTTATCTCTGTTTCATAAAGGTTTTGTTTTTCTGAGGTTTTATCTTGTTCCTTCATTTGGAACATGTTCTTCTCTGTTTCTTCAGTTTGCTTGACTCTCTGTGTTTTTGTATATTATGCAAAACTATGTGTTATACTCCTTGTCTTGAAGGAATTGATTTGTGTAGGAGATGAACTTTATCATTTGACCTTGCCCTAGTTCTTATCTCTCAAGCTGTCTCTCTGATCATTTCAGGCCTGTGGGGCCCAGAAATGCACTCCCCCTGGAGACCTGAGCCCCTGTGTGGGCTGCACATGACCAGTGGCTCTGGATGGGTCACAACAGCACTGGGGGCCAGGTTGCCCGCTGCATCTGTCATGGGCTGGGTGAGCCATTCTGAAACCAGAGGTTAACTCTCCAAATAGAACTGGATTAATTCTCCAGGTCTTTGGACCTATTTCCTTCCTCAATCTGTGACTTTTCTAGGAGTGACTTTTAGTAACCATGTATTTGCATGATGGCTGTTAGTCATTCCAAACTTTACAATACCCATTCCTCTGCTAAGAAACTATCCCTGTGGATATGTGGAACTTGTGGCCTTGGCCTATGTTCTGATGTTATAAAGGATGAGTTAAGGCCCCAGTGTGCCCAGTATTTTAACTCACCCACTCATTCATTTAATCATTCCATATTTGTAGGAACCTACTATTAGTAAGGCATTGTATTAAGGTGCTGGGATACAAGAGTGAGCACAGAAATCAGTGACGTATCTCATTAATAATATGTGATTGCAAATGGAAATGTCCTAAGGAAGGGAAAGAATAATGTTAAAGGGGAATTTGTTATAAAGAAACCACCTAGACTGAGCAGGCAGAGAAGGTTTTCAGGGAATTGATGCTTGAGCAAAGATCCAAAGGCCATGCAGGGGCTAGCTAGTTAAAGTGGTGGTGGTGGTGATGGTATCTGATCATTCTAAATGGAAAGAACAGCATGTGCAAAGGCCTGTTTGATGGGGCTGCGTGGGCATGGGAGGAATTAAAGAAGCCAGTGTGGCTGGTGCACAGAGAACAAGGGGCGATTGAATAGGGGCCTTGAAGTCTTGCTAGATAATTGGTTTATTTATTTGTTTGTTTGTTTTTTTGTTTGTTTTACTTTTTCCACAGAGCTTAAAAAATATGGAACACTTCATGAATTTGCATGTCATCCTTGTGCAGGGGCCATGCTAATCTTCTCTGTATTGTTCCAATTTTAGTATATGTGCTGCCGAAGCAAGCACGGTTTTTATTTTAAAATCAATGGGAAGCCCTTGAAGGGCTTTAAAAAGGGAGTGCCAAGATCAGCAATAGATTTTGGGAAGATCATTGTAGACCCAGTATGGGAATCACACTGGAAGGGAATCCAACAGGATCCAAAGAGGCAGCCATCACAGTTGTCCAGGCAAGAGATAAGGCAACCTTAATTAAGGTGGTAGCAGTAGAGGTGGTGAGCAGTGGGTGGATGTAGATATATTTATGCAGTAAAATGGTTAGGTCTTAAGGATGGGTTGGTTTGGGAAGCAATAGTAAGGGAAATGATAAGGTAACTTAGTTTTCTTGCTCTTGTCACTTCCAGAGTGGGTGTTGATGCTGTCAACTGATGTGGAACCTCAGGAGGGGTCAGATAGGGGCTGGCAGCCAGGGCTGGGAAAAAAACATGGGTTTACTTTTGGACAATTTGGATTTGAGGGGTCTGAGACAATTTGAGAAGAAGTCATACAGGGAAATGCCTTGGTGGGTGGAGGGGTGAGAACAGGGATGAGACCAAAGAAAATACTATAATATCGAGCTTACAGATCTTTGTGAACACATATTTTCTGTCATGTTTTCCTTTTCCTAATGGTTCTGTCAGATGTCCAGTGTGACAAGCAGTGAGAGATACTTGAATCTCACTGGCATCTCCTGAGGAAAACAAGGGAAAAACAGAACTCCTTTTTAAAGATTGTGTTCAAAATAGAATTAAAGAAATATTTTGTCCTCTGAAAATCTGATATAATAACCTAGATGTACATAATCTAGGGATTTTTAATGAACCAGCATGAATGATGAATTAGGAATTAAAGTTTAAATAAAACTCTGAGTTGTTAGGTCTCCCTAAAGTTCTCTGTGACTCTAGCTCAAAGGGAAAGGCCCTGGGCTTTTCTCATGCCAGATGGAGGCCCATATGTGTTCAGGAAGGTTCTCCGAGTCCCTGCCTAGACCGCTCATTAGTGAACTTGTGCTTATGATGTCTCCCTCACTTTCTGGCTCCGAGTCACCTTGAAAGTTTAGGTGGTGGATGTTTTCCAATGCCAACAAGCAGTTCTCTGATTCTCCCAGCACAAGTGGGTGTTTAGCAATTCAATTTGTGACACTAAGCATCCAGAGGTAGGGCACACCCCACAGGCAAAGACTGCCCACGCACCAAATGCCAGCCCTTGGGCTTCCCATATGCCTGATTGACCAGATCTAACTCAGGGTTTCTCATGATGATTTCTCAGAACTCAGGAACACACTTTATTTACAATTACTGGTTTATTACAAAGGATATGATAAAGGACACAAATGCACAGCTAAGTGAAGAGACACACAGGGTGAGGTCCAGGAGGGTCTTGGCCACAGAAGCTTCTGCCCTATGGAGTTGGGGTGCTCCACCCTCCTGGCACATGGATGTATTCACCAACCTAGGAGCCCCTGAATCCCCCTTATTGAGATTGTTATGGAAGCTTCCTTACATTGACATGATAAGTTATTAACTCAATTTCCAGCTCCTCTTCCCTGTCCCGGAAGGTGGACAGTAGGACTGAAAGTTCCAGGCTTCTAATAAAGGATTGGTCTCTGTTGACCTGTCTCCAGCCTAAGGTTCAAGTCACCTCATTAGAATAAAAGGTGCTCCTGTCACCCAGGAAATTCCAAGAGATGCAGGAGCTCAGTGTCACAAACCAGGGGCAAAGACCAAATAGAATGAAAGATCCTCCTACCACCCCATTACTCGGGAAATCCCAAGGGTTTTAGGAGCTCTGTGTCAGGAACTGGGGATGAAGACCAAATGCATATTATTGTGGTGTGGGTGGCAAGTCGACACTGGTGGTGCCCCAGGGTAGGACCCCTCCGTGGGATTTCTAGAAGCCATTTGCAGCTAAGCTTCAGCAGTACCTGCCTCCGACCTTTCTGAGCACCACCCTTACCTGCCGACAAAGGGAGTCCTCCTCCGTGCACTCACTGCCTCTGACCAAGACTGGTCAGGAGGCCCCAAACTGGGCAGCTGAGGACTTGCCAGTTGGGGACGTGCGAGAAGGGGAAGAGGCCCTTCTCATTCTGCAGGTTGGTGTCTCTGGTGTATGCTTGTCTCACAAGAGTGGGAACTTGTGGGATTAATATAAAGAAAACACATCAGAATCCTTGTTCTATGAGGTTTGCTCAGAAGTTTCCAGATCCTTGATGACATGACTGTTCTAAAAAGAGGAAAAGCAAGACCAGAAGGTGAATGTGCCCAAGTGTCCAGAATGCTGGGCATACAATAAGTCTCATGACTCCCTTGTATTCATCTACTATGGGCTACAGTTTGCTCTCGGGAGCGTCATGTCTCAATGGGCTGGAGACTGCATGAGAACTAAACACAGATTCAAGAACTGATAGTGCTGAATTTCCACTCGAAGATTACTTGCTCAATAAATATGAGGAGTACCTTCTGGGCATGACTCTTGTGCTGATAGTAATAAGGAAAATACTCCACACAGCCGTCAAGGTCAGTAAACCGCTTTTTTCCTCCCATTGGCAAAGTCAGCAGAGCACCCCTAGCTCTCTCCTCCCCTCCTTCTCTGGGCTCCTCATTTGCCCTGCGCATGCCAAAATGCCACATATCCAAATAATATAAATTGCTCCCCTTGCTTGTGCTCAGGGCTCAGACCTTGGGAGAGTACTTCCCTTTGAGCCCACCAGTGTAAAATAAAACCTCAACACTCCAAGACCTCCGAGTGCCGCTTGGTTCTTCTGTCAGCAATCCAGTCCAGGTTTTCCAGGGTTTCCATAATGCTGGTACAAGACTTACATTACTCTTGTATTCCTTGAGTCCCCTGGCTGGTTCTTTCAGATCTTCGGCATTTCGTCACGTTCCCCCAAATCTGCGGGTCCTAAGTAAGGAGGGACCAATAAGTGGCGCTCGAACAGGGACCTGACACTCAGAGCGCGGAAGCTCCTCAAGATCGTCAATCCGGTATGGCTCCCGGAAAATCATGCGTAGGGACAGGGTAGAGGCATCAGGGACACTATAATGGGCCAAAATGAAACTAAAGCAGTTAAACCGGAGGACTACTTAAAGCTACTCAGTGCTCTCTTAAAAACTTCAGGAGTAAAGACTTCTAAAAGAGATTTTGCTCAACTTCACAAATATATTAAAAAACATTGTTACTGGTTGTCCTCAGAAGGAACCCTCAAACAAGCAGATTGGAATAATGTGTTAAGAGATTTTAAAAAGGTTCATAGGCAAGGAAACATTATCCCTGTGCCTGTTTGGTCACTATGTAATCTAATCACCCTTGCTTTACAACCTTTACAGACTCCCCCGCCATCTGAAACTAAATCTTATAAAAAAGAACATGAGAAAGAGCTATTAGAGGATATGACAAAACTAAGTGCACAGTCCTCATTACATTCCACATTTGACTCCTCATCTTCTTCCTATTCAGAAGCTGATGATGAGGGTCCTATTCTTTCTTCACACTGCAAAACACCCACAGCTCCTGTTCTTGTTGCATCTGCCTTTGCAGCAGGGATACTAAAAGCCTAGAGAGAGGGTGACTTAGATGCTTATTTGACACCCTTAGTGACACCAGTAAATATTGTTCCTTTTGGGCCAAATAAGAACCCTGACTTCCCTCAAGGAGGGGTCAAGGCACATTATGTACCTATTCCTTACAAGACTTTAAAAGATTTCAAGCAAGCTATTTCCTCTTATGGTACTAATTCTCTATATATGTTGTGGGTCTTTTGAGGGGGTTAGCAGAACAAGAAAAGATGATTCCTCATACTTTGGATTTATTAGCTTGTACTTGTTTAGATTCTTCCGATTTTTTACAGTTTAAGACATGGTGGTACGAGGAGGCAAAAGCACAAGCCTTGAGAAATCAGCATGCTGATCCTCAGATTCTCATAACTGCTGAACAATTAACAGGGCAAGGAGATTGGTTGCCATTAGATAGACAAGCAAAGCACGATGATACAGCAGTAACATAAGTGCGTTTATGTTGCTTGAAAGGTTGGGAAAAGATACAAGCAACTAGAAAGCCTGCTTTACCATTTAGCAAACTCAGACAGGGAGTTAATGAGGCATATGTTGATTTTGTAGCAAAATTACAAGATTATTTGAGAAGGACAGTAGCACATCCGGATTTGAGAGACCTGTTATTACAAATGTTAGCTTATGATAATGCAAATACAGAGTGTCAGAGAGTCCGTAGACTTTTAAAGGCTGCTGGAGCTAAAATGGAAGATTATATTGAGGCCTGTGTAGATGTAGGCTCTCCTACATATCAAGCTAACTTATTGCCAACTGCTATGAAGGGAAATTCAAAAAATATAAAATGGTTTGGTTGTGGCAAACAAGGACATATGAAGAAGGACTGTCGGTCTAAAAAAGGGAGAAAAGGGCCAAATGCAAAAAACAAACCGCTGTTTGTCCAAAATGTAAAAAAGGGAAACATTGGTCCAATGAATGTCACTCAAAATTTGATAAAGATGGCAATCCTATCAATGGGTCTCAGCCTTTAAACCCTCAACTGGGCCAGCCTCTCGGGCCCTAGAAAATAATACAGGGGTGCCTTCCCAGGTTAAAAGAATCTGGCATGATCTATAAGCATCAACTAAAGGAAGTACTGCTGTAGATCTTGCTTCTTCTCAATCTGTATATTTATACCCATCACAGGGAGTTCAACTACTTGGTTCAGGAATTTTCAGCCTCTTGCTGGCCAATTCTGTGGGATTACTTTTGGGCCTCAGTAGTTGGACATTAAAAGGATTAATAATAGTAAAACCTGGGGTTATTGATCAAGACTATATGGGTGAAATTAAAATAATGGTGTCCTCTGAAAAGGAAATATATATACCTCAAGGAGAAAGAATTGCTCAATTACTTTTATTCCCTTATCTCCCGCCTTCAACAACACCTCCTGAGCAGGAACAGGGTAGATTTGGAAGTACAAATAAACAAATATGGCTTAATACAAAAATCACATCTGATAGACCACAATGCAATGTCTGAATTCAAGGCAAGTCTTTTACAGGGTTGTTAGCAGGAGCTGATGTTTCTGTAATTGCTCTCAAACATTGGCCCAGGAATTGGCCCAAACAAGAGAAGCACATTCAAGTTTCAGGCGTCAGTACAGCCTCTCAAGTATGGCAAAGTTCGGCTACCTCACATTGCTTGGGCCCTGAAAAACAACTGGCCTTATTAAAACCTTTCATTGTTGATATAGCAATTAATCTCTGGGGATGAGACTTGATGCAACAATGGCAAGCTACACTGTCTTTCAGTGAGCCTCCACCTGTTCAATCTTTTTCTTAGGGTTCATTTATATATGGCTGCCAGCTCCTATACCATTACAAGGGACCTGTTTGGGTGGATCAATGGCCCCTCAGTAAAGAAAAACTGGCAGCCTTACACACATTAGTTCAAGAACAGCTTCAATTAAGTAGACTAGAATTCTTCACCAGCCCATGGAATTCCCCTGTGTTTGTTATTAAAAAGAAGTCAGGAAAATGGAGAGTCTTACATGATCTAAGGCAAATCAATGCAGTCATTAAACCCATGGGACCTTCACAGCAAGGCCTCCCTTTTCCCTCCCTTCTCTGGCTATGATTCCAAGCGACTGGAACATGGCTATCATTGATCTTAAGGATTGTTTTTTTACAATTCCATTGGCCACAGCAGAGAAAAATTTGCTTTTACTGTGCCTTCTTTAAATTTACAAGCACCTTCAGAAAGATGCCAATGGAAAGAACTTCCTCAAGGAATGTTAAACAGCCCTACAATTTGTCAGAGTTATGTACACAGGGCTCTTCAACCAATACGTAATAAATGGCCCTCAGTTTACATCATTCATTATATGGATGATATTCTCATAGCCCTACCTAAGCATCTGTCCCTTACTGCTCTTCTCAATGAAACTGAAGTTGAACTGAGACAATGAGGTTTAAAAATAGTGCCTGATAATATACAAATACAATACCCTATGAATTACATGGGGAACAAAATTCAAGAAAACTCAATAATTCCTCAGAAAATTCAGATAAGGAGAGATCATTTTAAGACTAAACGATTTTCAAAAACTATTAGAAGATATCAACTGGATCTGACTGCTTTTAGGTATTCCTACTTATAAACTACTACTAATGCTCTGAAAGGACCCCCAGATCTTAATAGTCCTAAAAACTTGACCCCAAAAGCCGAAGAAGAACTCAAGTGGACAGAACAACACATTCAAAAAGCTCAACTATGAAAAGTTGACTTACACAAGCCCTTATTTTTTGTTAATTTACTTTATACCCCATTCTCCTACAGGATTGCTCTGCTAGTATGATGGTTGGTTAGGATGGATGTTTTTACAGTACCAAAGCCCTCATTACAACCTTACATTGACAAAGTAGCTTCCATTATCCTCAAGGGACGACAGAGATTAAGACAGTTAATTGGTCAAGATTCTCCATTATTCTTCCATTATCTAAACAAAATACTATTCAGGTATTTCAAGAAAATACTAATTGGCAAATTGCAGTCTCTAATTTTTTAGAGGATATTGACTGTCACTTCCCTAAGAATAAATTATTTTCCTTTTTTCAGTGCCATCAGTGGATCCTTCCTCAAAGAACTTCTCTCAATTCATTATTAAATACTGTTAAATGTTTTACAGATGGTACAAAATCTTTTAAAGTAGCCTATACAACTTGTTCTGGTCTCTCAAAAACTTTTCAAACATCTTTTATTTCGGCACAACAAAATGAATTATATGCTGTATTACAAGCTTTGCAAGATTGACTCTGTCTATGCTGCCTTTTCTGTTCCTCTTTTAGAAGCTGCGATGTTGGGCACTGTACAATCCCTTATTAACACTTTATTCTCTAAACTACAGGCACATATCCATCAGCGCCTACACCCCTTTTTTATTACTCACATACAATCACTCTCTAATTTACTGGGTCCTTTATCATACTATAATGATAAAGTACACAAGCTTGTTTCCCTGGTTAATCACTCACTGGCTCAACCCATGCTTCTTCCTTTACTTTACAAAAACTTTTTTCTTTCTCTGCATCAGAGGCTCAAGATATTTTAAATTCCTGCCTGACCTGTTCTCAAATTAATTCTCCCCCACCTGCAAGACAGAACTGTTGTTCTTAGGGGTACATATCCCAATGCCTTATGGCAAATGGATATTACTATTGTCCCTGAATTTGGAACTCTCAAACATGTCCATGTTTCCATTGACACTTATTCTTCTGCCTCATGGGCCATGGCCTTTGCAGGAGAATGATCTCATTATGTTAGAACGTACCTTCTTTTTTTTTTTTGGTATTGTTAATGTACAATTACTTGAACAACATTATGGTTACTAGACTCCCCCTGTTATCAAGTCCCCCCCACATACCCCATTACAGTCACTGTCCATCAGCATAGAAGGATGCTATAGAATCATTACTTGTCTTATCTGTATATACTGCCTTTCCCATGTCCCCCCACAGTTACATTATATGTGCTAATCATAATATCCCCTTTTCCCCCTTCTCCCTTCCTTCCCACCCAGCCTCCCCAGTCCCTCTCCCTTTGGTAACTGTTAGTCCATTCTTGGATTCTGTGAGTCTGCTACTGTTTTGTAGAACTCATCTTTTACAGGCATTCGCAGTACTGGGTGTTCCTACTACTATAAAAACTGACAATGCTCTAGTTTACCTTTCTTCCATGTTACAAAAGTTTGTCAGTTACATAATATCACTCATAAAACAAGTATTCTTTATAATTCTACAGGTCAAGCTTTGATTGAATGTCATCATCTTACTCTTAAGCACTATTTATTAAAACAAAAAGGGGGACTACTCCCCAATATGATATGGCTAACTGCAAACCAATGGTTAATGCATGTTTTACATGTAATTAATTTTGATCTTTTAAAGGATGATGGACACTTGGCTGTGGATGTGCATTTTTCTGACAATGTTTCTTTCTCTAAAGCAACAGAGGTCCCTGTATGGTGGTCTCCAATATGTTCTTCACAATGGTACAAGGGTCATATCAAGGTGTGGGGCAAAGGTTTTGTTTGTATTGTTACAGAAGGTCAGCACTTGATTTGGCAACCCAGAAAATGAAACAAAATATGATATGAAGAGGAGCTTCCAATATCGGGGTCCTCTGTGTGACAGGGACAGTGGGTGTAGTCAGAGTAGGGTGAGGGTCTCCAGAAAAAGCAAGGCAGGATATTTACAGTCAGAGCAATGTAAGTAAGTGCAAGTAAACCCCCTACCAAAACTCTGTGTTAAACATTAAGCCCTAGGCTCATTCTTCTGTGAGATCAGTTAATATTCCCCAGATAAAGAAGAGTAGCACATGTTTTTATTATGCTGATCATTTGTAATCATGTGTGAGATTCACTTTAGCATGCTAAAAGGCCCAGGCCTATGTGCTGTCTTTCCTCCTTCAGACCTGATGAGGTATTTGCAATCTGGGCAATTAATAATGGCAAGTAAGCCCAGCCATAAATAACATAGTAAAAGGCAGGAAGAATTCCACCTTAGAGATAAGATTGCATTTTAATACCCAGGAAGTCAAGAAGTAAAATTCTTAATTTACTCTTTAGCAAGCAGATAATACCTCAGCCCACCTTGGGGGCTGGGCAGGCGACCTTGTTTAATATGCTCCCAGACCAAGACACCGGTATCGCTATCTTTGGGAGAAATCAGAGCAGGACATTCCTTATGTTAAGTTAATTCTAAATATTCAGGGACCACTTAACAAGTCAACACCCCTAAGCCTTTTTTTCACATACCCCCAAATCCTCGGGTGCCTATAAAACCCGTAGATGATGCACCACCCCAGGCTCTCTTGTCCCCTCCTGGGATGAGCCAGGAGTTCTGTCCTCTCACTGTGTCTCTCAATAAAAGCCTCTCCCTGGCTCACCTACCTTGGATGTTTGCTAAGTTCATTCTTCAACTCTGTAAACAAGAATCCCAGCATCATTTTAGGGGGCTTGTCCAGGATAACTTTGGTGGTGAGTATTGGCATCTGAGCCTGCCTTTTTCTTTCACTGTCCTTATAGAAGGAAGCTGTCTATGGCATGCAACATGGGGTGCTCATCAGCCACTTAAATGGGACTAGCCTGGCTGCTGATCTCAAAGTCTCAAGCAACAGGTTCCTCTGCATCTCCCTCAGTGGATCCCCCGTCTCCCTTGGGAGCTGGGAAAGTCTCCTGAGTGGAGGCCAGGATTCCCCTTCACAGGCATCTCCTTGGATGCGAGGGACTGAGGAAAGCTGTGGGCAGCTGTGAGAGTCTAGGCTGAGGCTACACTTCAGTGGCTTCTCAAAGGCCCATGTGTCTGGAATCAGATCCCTACAGCCCGACTGGGTATCCATGAGGAGTGTCTCTCTCTGCTGTCTGACTTTCAGCCTGCTTCTTCAGGCCACCCTGGCCTCTGAGTGAGGCAGGAGATGTTCCTAACTCTCTCCTAACTTCATCAGTTTCACAGAAACTGTTGCCCACCACCACAAAGTAGGAGATCCATGCCTTGCTCTTATTCCTGACTAAATTCTGTACTCTTTATCTCATAAAATGTGTCTGGACACCCTTTAGCCACTTAAAAATGATGACTAGTGTCGGCTACCAGTCTTAAATCTCAGATGAAAGGTTTCCTGGTGTCTGCCGCTCCTTGATCCCCTGCCTCCAGACAGATGGGAATGTCAGGGAGTGGCTGAGCCAATTTCCTACTTTCCTATCCTAATCTGCAGACTCCGAGGGTAGACCAGACTAGTAGACAGTGGTCCTTGGATCTCAACTCTGGCTGATTGGTCTGATGGTGCTGAGTGAACCTCCCGCTAGGCTGCTGCCTATGCAGGAGTCACAGATGACCCCTGACCTCACAGATCAGATTTCTTACAGTGGGTGACTAGCAGGATAATTCCCAGGCAGTGGCAGAAACTGATGTTTACGAGTATAGAAACCCCCATAACTGTCCATGGCAGCCTCTAAATTTTATCTCTGGCTTTGGAAAAAGTTGCCCTGCTCCCCATTTAAAGCACTCCTCTTGGGACTGTGCCACTTTGTCCTGTGTAATGTAAATGAAGTTTGTGAAGTAGGTCAAGCTGAAACCTGAGCCCAACATGTAAATGGCTCTATTCTATTTATCTCCCTTCCTTAGAGGTAGTCATCCTGGGGCTAAGCATTTCCTTTTCTGCAGCCCCCAGGGAATCAAAACAGGCTTGTGACTCTGACCAAGGCTCAGGCAGTGAGAGGTCACAGAGTCCCTGCACTTATCGGACAGGCCCTCTCAAGGATTCCCAGACCCTGAAAAAGAAGTGCCTTATCTTCTGCACACAAGCCTGGCCTCAATAAAACTCTCTGACTAGAGAGACTTGACCCCTGAAAGAAGTATGCAATATAATAACTACAAAGAAGGGAAATAGTCAAAAGTCCTGTGGACTACTACAATATAAAATTGGACATTCTAAAACTTCCAAAATTCTGAGAGAAGATATTAAGCATTAATGCTAATTTAAGTTGAACTGAAATCAACATGTCTTTATTATTATCAGCTGCCCAAATTTACCTAAAGTCATTTAACTTGATGTTATCTGTTAAATATTTCAAGAAAAAACTCTTAAATTGACTTTGTCTAATGTTGCAATCTAGCATGGTTGTTAGGAATGAGTGAACTAAGTAAGTGTAGCAAGTGAACATCTTAATAATTATGTGTTACAGTGTATTACAGTGTACACCTACCTACAGCCTGAAAGTCTTTGTGGTAACCTAAAACCTTAAAGTTAAATAGACATATTGTGCTTAGTAAGAGATTGTGCTGTAAAGCACCTGGTTCCAGAAATTATAAAGTGTGTTCATAAATTTGTTAATCCAAAGAATGCTAGTGTAACAGTTTACAATAACCTACTTCTCTGTGTTCACTAAAAATTAAAGTTCCTAATGGTTTTAAGTTCTAATTAAAGCTACTTAAAATAATAAGAAAAACATTTCTGCATGCTAAAGAATGTACCTTTTGATAGAAGAAGGTAACTTTGTTCTAAAGTACAGCTGTTTATTTAAAGAGGGAGAACTCTGAATGTAAAAATGTGGATAAAATTGAAACATTTCCAGAATATCTCACCTGGCTTTAGTATATCTGCATATCAATAGGCATGCAGAGGTGTAAACAAGTAGGCTTTAGTGCATTTTCATCTTTCCTCAGGGGTGGAGAAGTTCATCCCCATATCAATGGGTGATTACCTGGGCAGCAGGGGTCTTATCTGTACCTGAGAGGTGAGGGGGAGGGGCAGTGTGGTTGCTGCTTGAGCAGAGAAGAAAGACTGCCTGGGACTGCAGTTTGTGAGCAATAAACGGGTTTTAAACTTCATTTCTCCCTTTGACTGATTTTGGTTTTTAGAGGTAATTTGCCCTGGGATTTCCTTTCCCCGGACTTACAATTGGCGTAGTATTGACAGGATTCCTGTGAACACAAAATCTGTCATAATGGGTGTGACCTTTGGGAGGGCCGCCCCTAGAAATGATGGGGAGAAGTGGCGCTCATGCCGAAGGACATGTATCTACACTCGTGTGTTTGTGGAGGCACCACCACTGCTGTTGGCCACGCTGACCCTGGCCCGTGGCCCGAGCCTAAGGCTACTGCTTCTGCCACTGCTGCTGCTCTTGCTGTTGGCTGGAGCCTGGCCACAACCATGGAAAGGAGCAGAGGTCCGGGTCACCTTGATAGAGAAGCAACTGGCTGCTGTGTACCACACCTTACTGGCTACAGAGCCCATTAAGGGAACAGCTCCGACCAAGGTAATAACCTCCTATCCCATCGCGGGTGTTAGGGTCTAGGACTCCGGGGTTTCCCAGAGAACAAGACACATGGACACGGAGATGAAAATCCAAGCAAAGTCTTTATTCAGCCAGCAAGCTGGGGTCGACAGCACCTCCCCTGACACGCAGGCCGAGTCCGAGCTACCGACCCCGAAGCAACTTTGGGTACTGATTATATAGGATCTTCACAGCCGTTACACCAAAGCCCGCGCAGTTCTACAACTAATAGGTTTAAAACACACTCTATATTGTAACCAATGGGAAACATTGTAACCTTTTTAGGGAACGCGCCAGTTGCCTGCCTGCTTCAATTGTTAACTCTTGCTTACCCAAGCATGTCTATGTGACTTATCATGGGCAACATCCCCAGGCGTTCCCAGGCTGTTGCCCACTTCTAGTTATCTAACTTAGGGTAGGCGCATTTCTCAGAAGCCTCAGGTAATTTACACAAGAAAAGACTGGGTGGCTCTTGCTCTAGGCAGTCAGGTTAAGTGTCATTAGTTCTTTTTCCTGACTCTTGATGCTCTCTGCACTCCGTTACATTTCCCCCCTTTTCCTGATCAGACTAAGGAATCTTCCGCAGTGGTGTCTAGGGCCTGATATTTTTGGCGAAGGACCAGGAGTTGGACGGTGTCAAACCTCTCCTGCACAAACTTAAGCAGCCTGTTTATTATACACGGGCCGATGGTAAGCAAAAACAGCAGGATGACCAGTGGCCCTGTAACGACCGAGAGGAGGGTAGTAAACCATGGCTTGTGCTTGAACCAAGACTCAAACCAGCCTTTGCTGCTGCTGCTTTCATATCCTTTACGCTGCCTATCAAGATCTTTTTTTAGTTTGGATAGGGAATCTCTGGCTGCACCTGTCTTATCTACATAGAAACAGCATTCTTCTTTTAGGGCTGCGCATAGCCCACCTTCTTTTAAGAACAAGAGGTCCAGGCCTCTTTGGTTCTGTAGGACCACCTCTGACAAGGAGGTGAGGGATTGCTCCAGGTCTGATATTGACTGTCGGAGTTGTTCTAGGTCCCTGTCGACTGCCAGCCTCAGGGCTGTGAGCCCTTTCTCCCACGTCACAAGGGCTGTGACCCCAGTGCCTGCCCCTGCTATCCCTAGGGAGAAGAAGGTCCCAATGGTCAGGGCGGTAACAACCTCCCTCTTGCTCCGGTGGGGGCTCGGCCTTTCTTCCCAATAAGAAAGAAGAGATTCATGAGAATGATACATTAGGCGAGGTAGAATGGCCACCAGCACACAAAACTCACTGTTAGCATTGAACACAGAGGTGGATAGGGCCAGAGTGAGGCCTGTCTTTGAGCAGAGCCACCAGCCCGAGGAGGGTATAATCCACTTTCCCTGCTCCCACGTAGTGTTATTATAGGAGGAGCATAACTGACTCTGGGTCATCGGGACTGTGCCTACACACGTACCAATGACTGAGACTTGAGCGATTGTAAGTCCCCACGGTCTCCCGTCCCAGTAAGTGGGATGGGAGTTGTTGATAGTGTAGGAGCCATTTATCCAGATTGCCTCATAGAAGGGGGGTGAACCTGGGTAGCATAGCCAACAGGGATCGGTGAGGGAGGAAGTGGTGTGGTTAAGAGTCTCTACTACTGCCTGCACCATTTCCCACATGGGATTATCTAACCCGGAGGGAGTGTGCTGCGCCCATAACCCAGAGGTCGATGGACCCGGTCCTCTCGTGGGCTCTGGAGCAAGCGTTCTGGTCGGCATTTTCTCATCCTTTTTGTTCAGGCCCTTGTCCTGGATTGAAGGTTTCTGGGGATTTATAACCGGGTTGGGACCTACGGCGGCGGTGGGAGTTGACACGGTTAATTTAATGATGAGGGTCGAGCCGGCATGCCCCCCATATTTATAATACACCATTCCCCACGTTAGTCCGTTTATCCAGCACGATACCTCAGTGTTTTTGCCTGTCTCAGTGAATTGAACTCTTATCCAATCCTGGTCCGTTTTGTCACAAGCCTTGGTTTTGTAAAGGGTCATAGGCTGGTGATGAGGGATGCCCTTGTTGACATAAGTAAATTTGACAGAATCGATTTTTGTAACTGTCCATCTCCAATCCCCATCGTTCGAGGTTACACAGTCCCAGCTGGCACAAAAGAAGTCATGCCCCCCCCCCCACAGTGCCTTCCTTTACCTGTTCCTGGGCAAGAATAAAACCCATGGGCGCGAGCCAGATTTGGAGGGATGGATCGGTAAACGGGGTTAATCTGCCGAAAGCAGAAATACAGGTCAGGCCACCAGGTTCTGATTGGCACACTGTGTTGTGTGGAGTTGATGACTTCCCCATTGTCGCTATCAATCAGCATCCAGGTCAGGTTCCTTGGTTGATGGGAGTTGGTGCCTCTGATCTCCACAGATGTGGCTCCCGTGAAGATCCATACTAAGGAGCTTATTAGCAGGATCTCTTTCATCTTTGGCTTAAGTGTAGTTTTAGGGGATTGGCAGGATGCTGCTGCACCTTCCACTCTTCTTTTCGGTTCCTTGGATTGTTATGAGGTAGGATCCGAACGTGGGTGTGGTGCACCCATGGAGCGATAACATCAACCTTGAGAGCAGTGGGGGTGGTAAACAATACAATGTAAGGTCCTTTCCACCTGGGCTCAAGAGTCCTCACTTGGTGTCTTTTGACCCATACCATATCCCCTGGGACTATGCCATGTTCTGGGCTCGGAATTTTCCTGCCCTCATAATATGCTCTGACCAGGGGCCAGATTTCCTGCTGCATTTTAGCAAGAGCTTGCAATACATTCAGATAGTCAGGGGATGGGTCCTCTGCACCGGGAAGCTGCACTCGCCGGGTTATGGGTGGAGGGGCCCATACATTATCTCAAATGGAGTTAAACTATGTACATAGGGGGAGTTCCGAGCGCGGAAGATGGCTAAGGGAAGGAGGGTCACCCAGTCCCTGCCAGTCTCCAATACCAATTTAGAAAGGGTCTCCTTCAGGGTCTGATTCATTCTTTCTACCTGCCCAGAGCTTTGTGGGTTATAAACACAATGTAACTTCCAATCTACTCCCAAAGCTAGGGCTAGTCCTTGCAGGATTTTGCTAACAAAAGCCGGGCCATTATCGGAACCTATTGCTTCAGGGACCCCATATCTGGGGATGATTTCCTCAATTAATCTTTTTGCTACTACCTGGCTAGTCTCATGCTTGGTTGGAAAGGCTCCACCCACCCAGAGAAAGTATCTACCATAACCAGCAAATACTTGTATCCATACTTTCCTGGTTTTATTTCGGTGAAGTCTATTTCCCAATTCCTCCCTGGAGCCCTCCCCCTTTCCTGGGTACCTGCCGGGTGCAGCCCTCTTGGGGCTGGTCTTAGCATTGCACAGCTACTGCATTCTTTCATGATCTGACGAGCTGCCTCATTCTAGTGGGGAAACACCAACTGCGCAGACTGGAAAAGGCTGAGCAGCTTTTTCCAGCCTAGATGGGTGGACTTGTGCAGATTAGCAAGCATGTACTGCCCCAATGCTTCTGGCAGGATCAACCTACCTTCTTGGTCCCTACTCCAATTTCCCTCCCCAAACACTTTACCTGAGACTTGTTTCTTAATCCACTCAAGATCCTGGGGGGAATACTCAGGTTTGGGTGGCAAGGTGTGCAGTTCAGGTATGGGTATTTCGAGGGCTGCAAGTACAAGGGAGTCCGAGAGGGCTGCCCTCTTAGCTTCCGCATCAGCATGGCTGTTGCCTATGGCCTCAGGTGTCTTCTTTGATTGGTGGCCCGGTACATGTATAACTGCTACCGCTTTGGGTTTTTCGACAGCAGCTAATAGTCTTTGGACTTCTTGCAGATTCCTCAGTCCGGAATCCTCTTTCTCGGTAGATGGCACCGTGGACATGGACAGTGCCAAAGGCATATCTGCTATCTGTGTAAATGTTGGCCCACTTGCCTTCTGCTCTTTCCAGGGCCTCAGCAAGAGCAATAAGTTCCGCCTTCTATGCGGAGGTGCCAGGGGGCAGAGCTGCGCTCCAGACAACTTCCCCTTCATGGGTTACTACTGCTGCCCCTGCTCTCCTGACCCCCTCCTGCACAAAGCTGCTCCCATCCATATACCAATTTAGCTCACAGTTTGGTAACGGTGTGTCTTTCAGGTCTGCTCGCACCTGGATAATTTTGGAAAGGATGTCTCTACAGTCATGGATGGGGGTCATCAGATCTGGGTCCGGCAGAAGGGTGGCAGGATTTAGGGTTACCGGGTCAGAGAAGGCAATTCGTGGAGAATCTAGTAGGAGCCCTTGGTAGTGGGTGAGTCTTGCGTTCGTCATCCATTTTCCTGGAGGATGCTTGATGATCCCCTCTATGGTATATGGGGCTGTTACTCTCAGGTTCTGGCCAAAAGTCAGCTTGTCTGCCTCCTTTACCAGTAGAGTGATAGTTGCTAGGATACGCAGACAAGGTGGCCACCCGGAGGCCACTGGGTCTAGCCGCTTGGACAAATAAGCCACAGGTCTTTTCCACAGACCCAGCTGCTGAGCCAGGAATCCTTTAGCCACTCCCTTCTTTTCATCTATAAACAGGATAAAGGGTTTTTCTGGGTCTGGCAGAGATAGGGCGGGGGCCCGGAGGAGAGCTTCTTTTAGTCTGTCAAAAGCCTCTTGTTGTTCCTGAGTCCATTGCCAGCCCGGCCCTTCTTTGGTCGCTTCATATAGTGGTCGGGCTTTTTCTGCGTACCCTGAATCCAGAGCCTGCAAAACCCGGCTGAGCCAAGAAATTCTCTCACTCCCTGGGGTGAGGAAGGGATGGGATAGTCAGGACAGTTTGTTTCATGGCCTGCGTTAGCCACCTGGCCCCATTAGATATTTTGTACCCCAAGTAGACTACTGACCTCTGACAGATGTGGGCTTTCTTGGCACTGGCTCGATATCCCAGTTCGCCCAGTTCAGCCAGCAAGTTCCCCATGGCTTCTTCGCACTCTTCACGGGTTTCCGTGGCCAGCAACAGGTCATCCACATACTGCAGCAGTGTCACAAGGGGGTGGCTCTTGTGAAAGTGCACCAGGTCCTGGCTTAGGGCTTCATTGAATAAGGTGGGAGAGTTCTTGAAGCCCTGTGGTAGTCTAGTCCAGGTAAGCTGCCCTTTTCTTCCCCCCACCCCCGGCTCTTGCCACTCAAAGGCAAACAAAGGCTGACTAACTTCAGAGAGTGGGATACTAAAGAAGGCGTCTTTCAGGTCCAGAGTAGTATACCACACATGCGTGGGTGGCAGGTGGCTGAGTAGGGTGTAAGGGTTGGGCACTGTAGATGGATGTCTTCTACCCTCTCATTGACTTTCCGCAAGTCCTGCACTGGTCTGTAATCTCTACTGCCAGGCTTCCTCACTGGAAGCAGGGGCATATTCCATGCAGATTGGCAGGTTTTAAGGATTCCTGTCTCCAACATTCTATGGATATGGGGTGCTATCCCTTTCCTAGCCTCTTCCGGCATTGGATATTGCCAGACCCGGATGGGTAGAGCCGCGGCTTTGAGTTGAACAACGACCGGGGATAGGTGTTTAGCGAGACCAATTCCTCCGGTCTCGGCCCATGCGGAAGGGAACCTCTGCAACCAAGAGTCCATTTCTCCCCGGCCCCCCTTTTCTTGATCTGCCTGAAACAGACGATGTTTGTCGGCCAGGGACAGAGTTAACACATGCACTGGTTGTAGGGGCTGCCCTTCTTTGTCCATGATTTTTATCCCTTTGGGTTCAAAATGAATGCACGCTCCAACCTTGGTTAGTAAGTCTCTACCTAACAACGGTGCGGGGCTCTCAGGTATGACCAGAAATGAGTGAGAGACCTGATGCCTTCCTAGGTCCACTTTTCTGCTAGTGGTCCAGGCACATTTCTTGGACCCTGTCACTCCCTGGACTATACTTGTGCATCCTGGGTTCAGGGGACCGTGGGCCTGGTTAAGAACTGAATATTGTGCCCCAGTATCTACCATGAACCCAATGGGAGTCCCCTCCATGCACAGGGTTACCCAGGACTCGGGGAGGGGTGCCAAGCCCCATCCCCGTCAATCCTCCTCTCCTAGGTGCAGGGTCTTAACAGGGTTCCCTCTTCCTTGTTCCCTCCTTTGGGTGCACTCCCTCTTCCAATGTCCATATCTCTTACACAGGGCGCATTGATCTTGTCCTAGTTGGGATTGACGGGGTCCTGTTCCTCGAGGTGGCTTAGGGCCCTCCTTCACCCCGGCCAGGAATATCCTGGCCATCTCCTCCCTCTGCTTCTTGTTCTCCCTCTTCTGAAATTCTCTGTCTTCCTTCATATTTTTCTCCTGCATTACCCATTTCTCTTTCCTCAGCCTTTCCTCTCTATCCTCCGGAGTTTCCCTAGCATTGAAGACTTTCTCCGCCTGCTGCAGCAGTTCCCTAATAGAGATCTCCCCCAGGTTCTCCCGCTTGTGGAGTTTTCTCCAGATATCGGGGGCTGCCTGGTTGATGAATGAGAGGACTACAGCTGATCTATGTTCCTCTGCTTCCGGGTTTATGGGGGTATACTGCCTGTAAGCATCAAACAGCCTTTCCAGATATGTGGCTGGGCTTTCCATTTCCCTCTGAACAATAGTTTTTACCTTAGCCAGGTTAGTGGGCTGTCTGGCGGCTGCCCAGAGACCGGTCATCAGAGTCTGGCGGTAGACCCGGAGACGCTCCCTACCTTCTGCAGTCCCGAAGTCCCAATCCGGGCACTTAAGTGGGAACGCCTCGTCGATGATGGGCTGGAGGGCAGTGGGTCTTCCATTCTCTCCGAGAACATTTTTCCTGGCCTCATTGAGGATACGCTCTCACTCTTCCGTCGTGAAGAGAGTGCGGAGCAATTGCTGGCAATCGTCCCATGTGGGACAATGGGTAAACATAATGGACTCCACTAGACCTATAAGACACTTGGGGTCCTCTGAGAAGGGAGGGTTCTGAGTCCTCCAATTATAGAGGTCACTAGATGAAAAGGGCCAGTATTGATATTGTTGAGTGATGCCTGTACCGATGGCGCGCACAGGCAGAACCGGCACTGCTCCTTCTGAGGTGGAGGAGGGAGCCTCCCCTTCTTGTTCCCTGCCCCCCCGAGGCCTTAATTGCATTCCTCCTGTTCTACCTGGTGCCCAGCATGGGGCCAGGGCGGGGGAGTGTGGGGAAGCTCTTTCTGGCCTCCTGCCTCCCTCTGCTGAAGAGTCTGGGGAAGCTGCGGCTGCCTGGTTCCCACTGGGTTCCCCAGCCTCGTTTTCTATCCTCCTGGCAGCTTCACCCCTCTCCTCCACATATGGGGGTGGCTGCTCAATCGGCAGAAGGGGGTAGAGAGGAGAACTGTCGGGGAGGACAGGTGGCGCACTCGGGCGCACAGGATTTCTGGCCCTGCGATCAGAGGGCTTTAATTTTTCCTGACCAACTAAGACGGAGGTCTTTAGTGGGTCGGTATGAGGTTTCCCCACCAAAAAGGGCCTCAGCCAGGATGGAGGATTCTCGGCTAGATTTTCCCAGACCAAGATATAGGGGAGTTGATCAGGGTGGCCCTCAGGGTCTGGTCAGGAGATAATGGTTTTGACTTTGCTGATAAGGTCCAGGGAAAGAGACCCCTGGGTCAGCCAGTCTACTCCAAAGGAAGGCCACTCGACCGAGCAAAAGGTGCCGAGCTTGCCCTTCTTGATGCCAAGGCTCATATTTAAGGCCTGTTCCTTGACCTTCAGGAAATGGGAAAGGATCAGACGCTTAGGTGTAGCCTGAGTCTGACCCATAGTGAGAAAGAAGAAGAAAAAGAATATGAGGGAGACAAAGGTGAAGGATGAAGATGCCACTTCAAACAAGATGACTGTTGTATGTGCTTATGAGCGGGTGCCTGTCGTTGCACAGCTTTTCTTCTGTGGGGGACATGAATTTATCTGGGATTTGCAGCTGTGACCCCCTTATCCTGTCATGGGAGGCTTCTAGTGGCGGGCACCCTAATGGCTCTTAATTGCCCGACCCGTGCCCGCAGGGAATGATGTAGTGGCAGAAAGGAGGAACGGAGAGAGCAGGAGAACCTTAGAACAAGGAAACTTAAGATGAGAAGCGCAAAAAAAAAATATAAACCGAAACCAAAACACAGTAAAACAATCAATGATAACACCAAGCACACACACCACATCTGATCGCACTCGTTCGGACCGGTCCTTCTTTCACTCTGGTGCGCACCACCCTCACCACTTTCAGGGTCCTCAAAAACTCTTGTGATTCTCCTGAAAGGCGTCCACTCGGACTGCCGCAGGGTGATGAGCTCGATCCTTTCCTCCTCGGGCGCCAGGTTCCTGCTGATTGGACTTGCTTTCCTAAGGCTGAGTCACTCAGACCCTAAGGCCAGGATTAGTCACCTGGACTTCACCCAGGGTCACTAACCCGGAGGCCGGGACTACCAACCCGGACTCTCTCCCTTGGGGTCACTAACCTGAGACCATACACGGGATGGCGACTCCCGCTTTATAATGGATTTATGCAGACACGAGGGGGCGACCCTCGAATTACACTGCCCCGTCCGGACAATTAGACCTTGCCTCCAGCCGTCCTTTGTTCTCAGGGAAGCCGCACGGATCCCAGACGAGCCCCCAAATGTTAGGGTCTAGGACCCCGGGGTTTCCAAGAGAACAAGACTCACGGACACAGAGATGAAAATCCAAGCAAAGTCTTTATTCAGCCAGCAAGCTGGGGCCGACAGCACCTCTCCTGACACGCAGGCCGAGTCCGAGCTGCCGACCCCGAAGCAACTTTGGGTACTGATTATATAGGATCTTCACAGCCGTTACACCAAAGCCCGCGCAGTTCTACAACTAATAGGTTTAAAACACACTCTATATTGTAACCAATGGGAAACATTGTAACCTTTTTAGGGAACGCGCCAGTTGCCTGCCCTCTTCAATTGTTATCTCTTGCTTACCCAAGCATGTCTATGTGACTTATCATGGGTTACATCCCCAGGCGTTCCCAGGCTGTTGCCCACTTCTAGTTATCTAACTTAGGGTAGGCGCATTTCTCAGAAGCCTCAGGTAATTTACACAAGAAAAGACTGGGTGGCTCTCGCTCTAGGCAGTCAGGTTAAGTGTCATTAGTTCTTTTTCCTGACTCTTGATGCTCTCTGTACTCTGTTACAGCAGGCTGGGTGTGAGACTGGACCCAAAGGCCATGGAGTGGCATGGCACAACAGACACCTCAAAAGACAATGTGGGCCCATTGGTGTGGCTTGTCTTTCACCTTTGAAGAATTCAGCTGACTCCGGAAGGAGTGCCCTGCATGTTGTGCAGATCAGCAAACCACCAAGAGGGGCCTAGAGCATCTCTCTGCAGCCTATGGTCAGTCGTCGGTTATTGAGAGAAATCGAGGTACCCACTTTATTGGACATGTGTTGCAAGGAGGGGTGCAGCAATTAGGAGTAAAATGGACATGGCCCTGGGCATTTCAACACATGGATCAGTGATGGCTGGCTTTTCTGGCACCTTGGGGAAAAGGCTTGGAAGCTGGCCTTCTGTGTATTCCTGTAATAACAGCAAATTGGTCCCTGCCAATCACAGTTACTTGCTTCTATGGTTTTGTGTCCTAGATGTGCTCCCTGGCTGCAGCTGCCACGAGATGGCTAGAATGGATGAGCTTTGGACTTAATCTGCATGGGACTTTGAACCTAGCTGAATCCTCCAGCTTGAGAATTATGATTGTGTTGCAGTTGTCAAGAAAATAATGTTTGAAGAGAGGCTTGACTTTGTCTAATGTTTGGCAGAAGTTTTGTGAGCAATCTAGCATGATTGTTAGGAATGAGTAAACAAGTGTAGAAACGTATTTTGTGCTTAGTGAGAGACTGTGCTGTAAAGTACATTTACTTGATCTGCATAGGCTGAATCCTCTGGCTTGAGGATTATCAAGATTTTATTGCTATTGTATGTTATTAGATTGGTTGGAACAGGGGGAAGGAGTAAATTGTAAGGTGAGATTTCTGAAGGGGTGGCCTGTGGGTACAATTGTAACATTTCCGGAATATCTTGCCTGGCTTTAGGACATCTGCATATCAATAGGTGTTCAGAGGTGGAAATAAGTATGGCTTTAATGCATTTGCATCATTCCTCAGGGATAGAGAGAAATTCATCTCCATATCAATGGGTGATTACCTGGACAGGGAGGGCTTATCTGTACCCAAGAGCTGAGGGGAAGGGCCCGGACTGCAGTGTGTAAGCAATAAATGGATTTTAAACTTCATTTCTCCCTTTGACTGATCTTGGTTTTTAGAGGTATTTTGTCCTGGGATTTCCTCTCCCTGGACTTAAAACTGGTTCCATTCATTCTGGGCTCTAATTGTGGGCCTATTTTTATTATGTATTTGTATTCCTATTTTGCTTCAATGTATTCACAATTTAGTTAAAACCTTACTAAATCCTGTACATGCTTATGTTACCATACAAAAAATTATGTCAAACAAATAAGGGGAAAATGTGGGATTAATATAAAGTAAACACATCAGAATCCTTGTTCTGTGAGGCTTGCTTAGAGTTTCCAGATCCTTGATAACGTGGTTGTTCTGAAAAGGGGGAAAAAAAGACCAGAAGGCGAATGCGCCCATGTGTGTCCAGAATGTCACGCATACAGTAGGTCTTAGGACTCCCCTTGTGTTTTTCTACTATAAGTAAATACTTCTCAGGAGTGTCATGTCTCAATGGACTGGAGACTGCATGACAGCTAAACAGATTTAAGAACTGATAGTGTTGAATTCCTACTTGAATCCCTGCATGTATTCTATAGATGTTAAGATTTACTTGCTCAATAAATACGAGGAGTGCCTTCTCGGCATTACTCTTGTGCTGCACTGCCTTGAGTCTTCTGTCTTCTGGCTGGTCCTTTCCGATCTTTAGTATTCCATTGTGTTCCCCCACATCTGTGGGTCAGAAGTAAGAAGGAACTGACAGGAACTCTTCTGTCACAGGCACCTTACAGCAGGAAACATAGGACGATGCTCACCACTCATTAGGCTTCTAATCTATGCAAACATTTACACATTACTGTTACCTCAAACCCTGGAGGGAGACATAACTCCCCCATTTTATAGATGGGTAGCCAGAAGCCCATTGGGGCTTGAAAACTTGCTCAAGGTCACTGTTAAGTGGCAGAGGTAGAATTCAAGCCCACATCTGTCAGGTGCCAATGTACATTCTGTGCCCTTTCATGATGCCTCCAGGTTCACATTAGTGGGGACAGAAGCGAGGACTGATGCCTGGAGGCTGGCCAGACCCAACCAACCACCTTCCCTTAGTCCACAAACTGAATCAGAGAAAAGACAGCCCAGAAATACCTGAGCAGTTTGGTTCCTGGTTTGCAGCCATATGAGGTGCCGTCGCTGGTCCGGCAAGATGGCAATGAATTGCCTCAACAATTTCCAAGCTCCTATTCTGGGACCCTATTGGAGGCTCATATGTGTGTTCATGAGTGCAAACTTTCCAGCTGAGAGGGAGCCCTGGCATGGGCCTCTCATCAACCCAAGACATGCCAGTCAGGATCCTGGGCCCCACCAGGACCCTGGGCCCCCATCACATGTAAGCATCTGGATGGGACTCAGGCAAGAACCTGGTAGTAAGTCCACTGGTTGGTGCAGACACTATGTATACAAACAGCTTTCCCTCCACTCCCCCATGGAGTCCCCCATGGAGAAGGGGGCCACCCAGTGCTTCCTCATACCCACTTCTACTGACCTTGATAGCACTTAACTCACTTCCTTTGCCCAAGGAGACTGATGAGGGAGGGGGACACAGTGTCCCACTGGGGCATCTCTGCTTCTTTAGTCAAACCCACAAATGGTTCCATGTTTACTCAGCCGCCATCCTGGCTGCAAAGCCCCCTCAGCCCTGGACTCCACACCTCACTCCCTTTTTTGAACCTAACACTTCCTGGTCTCACCATTACCTTTTGTCAAACACCAGGTGCTTCTGCAATCTGCCAGGGAAAGCAATAACTGATGGGCATTACACTTTGAACTACTTTCATGCCTCTAAGTTCTTTTTGAGCTCGGTGGGTGACTTTACTGTAAGTTTACCCATCACATAAACTTTACCGGGTGTACACATGTCAACTGCAATCTCCTCCTGGAAATGTTTTATTTTGGAGGCACAGTTCCATGTATGGACATCAGCATGCCTGCCATTTCCAACGGCTCTACCAGGGCTGTCATGTCACATTGTTCCAGGGTTTGCTGAGTCATTACAGGATTGCTGGGCACTTGGGTTGCTTCCAGCCTGTTGCTGTTATAAATAGCATTGCTGCCTCCCCATTGCTTTTGCATTTACTCACCCACTGCTTACCGTTTAACTGTTTCCTGGGGCCAGTCCCATGTCACCAGAGGTAGTGATGTGGTTTCACCTTTTATGTCTGCTCACTGCCCACAGGGGTGCTGAGCCCAAGAATACTGCATAACACAAAAATAGCCATTTCTTGTGCCCTGACTATGTGTCAGATGGCGGGTGGTGGTGGTGGTGGTAAGCCCTTTGCATGTATTATCTCATTTAATCTCACAGTGATCCTGTACCCAGTGCCACCATGATTTTTATGTTATAAATGGGAAAGACAGTCCATAAAGCAATTGGCTAATTTTCTTTCATGTAGCCAGTAAGAGGTGGGGCAGGATCTGGCCCTGACCGCCAGACTACAATGCACCTGCCTGGCCCACCTAACAGAACTCACCTGGGCACCACAGGCAGTCTCTTGTGTCCTCACAGGGTGACTCCTGGCTCATCCCAGGCTGGTATGCAACTTGGCAAGAGCGTTCCTCAAAATCAGCCCCATTCAGATCACATAAGTGAAGCTGCTCATGTACCTGCACCACTAATTCCAGATAGGAAGCCACCTGGGCATCTTCCCTGTGATGGCCTGTCTGTCCCACCAGGCTCCAAATAAACTCTAATTCCATCCAGCTCCTGAGTTCCCAGGCTGAGTGTTTGGAACAGCAGATGTGGTCTTTCTCTGATTCCTATGATGATGGGAGGAGGAAGGGAGGGACGGCGTGGAATTCTGCTTGTGGGGTCCTTTGAACGACAAGTATTTTAGAGGAGGAGAAGGGCAGATGTGCCCTCTGCCTAAGAAGCCCTGAATGCCAGCCCCAAAGGGCCCGTGGTGAAGAATTGCTGACAGGGCCATAGCTGGAGAAGAAAGGTGAAAGCCCAATCCCTCCTCTTTCTGAAACTCCTTCCCAGAGAAAATCTTGTGAGATACTTGGAGAAGAGAAGCCATCAGGGCTGGAAAAGCCTTCCAAACAGCACCTGATTTGGCCACCTGCCTTCAGACAGGTGAGTGTAGTATCTCTGCTTCACAGGAGGGACCACTTAGGTGCACAGAGGTGATCAGTGAGCTCAATGAGTGTTCAATACTGCACAGCTCAGAAGCTACGGATGGGGAGTCATAAATATGTAAAATTGGATACACTCTGGAATGGCAACCTACCAATTATCATACATCTTTTAAAGAAGTATAATTTTTCTTTCTGATTATAAAAACAGTGCATTCTCATTTTAGAAACTATCCAAAATGGAAAATTGAAATTGAAATTGTCCTTATCTTATCACTTGGCAATAACCCAGTATTAACACTTTGGTATATTATACACTTCATTATGCCCGTGTGTGGATAAAATGAGAGTTTCTGTGGCCAGGATTCTCACCTGGCCCTGATTAATTAGCTCACTGCACACCTGTGGGCAATACATGGCCGTTGACTCTATAAAAAAGAGCTCTGCCCAGTGCTCTGCATGCAACATGGTGGCAGAGCTGCAAGGCTGCAGGAGAGCAGAGCAGAGGCTGGAGTGGTGGCAGTGCTGAGGACAGAGGCCCAGAGGATGGCTGTGTGGGACAACTATGCAGAGAGGCCCAGAGGACAGCTGTGCAGACAGAGGGGCCCAGAGGCAGAGACTGGCTTGCTGCATGTAGACTTGCTGTGAGTGAATGGGATTTTAGTGACTGACCTGCCACCTGAAAATAAAGTTGGGTATAACCCTTTCACCCCAAGAACATTTTGCTGTCAATTTCTTTGGTCACATTGAATCCATAGCGAACTTGCCTGGGGCTGAAACCCATTGGCAAGACAATTGGCATAGTTGACAGGATTTGTTGTTGACCAAGGAAAAAGACAGGCTGCTCTTAAGGGAGGGGTGCTTCAGTGGGCTGCCCCTGTGAATGGAGAGACAGTGGATTGTCCCCAGTGGTTATGTGGTTTGAGATGGCTTGCCTTCTAGAGGACTGGGCCCTACCCCAGGACTGGAGGCAAGTGGAGGTGACACCTGAGGGAGTAGGGGTGGCCCTTGGTATAGTAAGCAGATCCTTTGAGAAGCAGAGTGCCCGGGAGACAGTGGGGACTGTGGGTTGGCTGCTTTTCACAGTATTAAAAAAGTTTACAGAGGAGACCCAAGAAATGGTGGTGCGAGAATGCAAGCTGCAAACTTCTGTGGATTCCCTGAGGAGGGAAATGGCATTGGTGCGGGAGGAGGCAGCACGAGAGCGCCAGCAGCAAGGTGCCATTGAAGACAAGGTGGCAGCACTGCCAGGTGTTGTGAAGGAGGAAGAGGCCATCAAGGAAAAAAGATGAACTCCTGAGGAAGCACAGGCAGAGGTGGCATGAGAACATCACCTGTGAAGCATTGAGCTGAAGGTAAGAGACCTTCGAAGACTGAGGTAGCATTGCTGCGAGGCACAGTAGAAAAGGTAAAGATTGTAGCAGAGGAGGTACTTGGGGGTGGGGGGAGAGAAAGGTGCCATCAGCCCCAGAAATGGAGGAGCTGGGGAGGGATGAAGGGGTGGTGCTGGGGGCACTGGTGCCTCCTGTGTTGAAAGCATGCCCAGTGGTTGTAAAGAAAATAAAGACCCAGCAGCTGAAATTTCCCCAAGAAGAGGAGCAGCCCCCTCCCCAGGTCATGGAGCACTCTATAGTCCACCCCTAAACTCAGGCTGAGCTGGTGGCTGTGGGATTTAGGGGTGGATGGAATCATTCTATCAGGATCAGAGATGGGAAAGCTCTCTTCCCTGACAGTGCAGGACGCCTTGAGGCAGCAATTACAAAATGCGAGGTGACACATACAGTAGCTGAAGCAATGAGAACCCGGAAAGAAATAAGACCTGTTACTCAGGAGGAATTTGAGGGGCCTTGTGAGGACCTGGATGTGGGTTGATTTGATACAGGCAGGAGTAAATGGAAGGAAATTAGATGGGAAGCCAAATAGGATCTTACTGGAGCTATGGCAACAACTGAAACCAGAGCAGCAGTTCCAGCCATTAAGACCAAAGAGGCAGAGGTCAGAGACTGAGCCATGAGTCCGGCCTGTGTGTCTGCAAGACTTTTTGCTGGAGAGGCTGGAGAACAATGTTCCAGCTTCTTGCACAGGGACCATTGCAGATGACTAAGGGCACTTAGATTGAGAGGAGAGGGTCCTGGCGGGGTGGAGTGTGGATAAAATGAGAGTTCCTGTGGCCAAGATTCCCACCTGGCCCTGGTTGACTACCTCACCGCACACCTGTGGGCAATACATGGCTGTTGACTCTATAAAAAAGAGCTCTGCCCAGTGCTCTGGGCATGACACAGTGGCAGGGCTTCAAGGCTGCAGGAGAGCAGAGCAGAGGACAGAGGCCCAGAGGATTGCTGTGTGGGATGGCTGTGAGGACAGAGGGGCCCAGAGGCAGAGACTGGCTTGCTGCATGCAGACTTGCTGTGAGTGAATGGGATTTTAGTGACTGACCTGCCACATGGAAATAAAGTTGGGTATATCCCTTTCACCCCAAAAACGTTTTGCTGTCAATTTCTTTGGTCACATTGAATCCATAGCGAACTTGCCTGGGGCTGAAACCCATTGGCAAGACAACGTGCCTTTTACATAATCATGTTGATTACATATATTTGTAGACCACTTTTCCCCCTTACCATTATAAACATTTCACCTAGTTAAGAGATCTTTGTAAATATTATTTTCATAACTGCATACATTTTGTTTGATATCAGGCCAAACTTTTCTTAAATATTTCCCAATATAATAGCTGCTCAACTCCAATTTTCTGCTATTATAAATATTTCTGGGATCAGTAGCTTTTGTGTAAGCTTTTTCTGCATATTTGTGAATTTCTCTACTGTAGATTTCCCAGAGGTGGAATTCCTGGGTCCAGTGATGTGGGCACTTTGAAGGTTCTTGGTAAATTGCACTTCAGAGACTCTGACCTTTTACACTCCTACCAGCAGGGCCTGCTCCACCCTGTACTCTCCAGGTTGTGTTATCCCTAAAAAGTTAAAAATACTTAATAAAATGATCAAAGCCCATCAGTATCTTTAGTCATGATTTTCTCTATCAGTCATTTTGCTGATAATGACTACCTTTATGGATGGTGTCCTATGTACCAGACCCTGTGCTAAGCACCCCATGTGCTTTATCTCATGTGATCTCCCAGCGCCCTGGTCAGGTTTTATTATTGACTTTGCTTTGCAGGTAAGAGACCTGAGCCACAGAGAGCTTAAGTGAGCTCCCCAAAGTGCACAGCTAGTAAGAAGTGAGACTTTGGTTAAAGGGTCTGTCTCCTGTGCCTGGCCTCCCACCACCTGTCCTGAATGCCAGGGCTAACCCAGGCCCAAGCCTGGGTCTCTCTGCCCTGCATGGATCTCATTTCTGGAATTTTTAAAAAAATTGAAGTATAGTTGATATACAACATGGGTTTTAGGGGTATGCCACAATGATTTGTGCTCACCATGGTAAGTGTAGTTACCCTCTGTCACCATACAATGTTAATAACATTGTCTATATTCTCTGTGCTGTTCTTTACATCCCCATGACTTGTTTTATAAGTAGGAGTTTGTACCCCTTGGTCTCTTTCACCCATTTCTCCCTCTCCTCTGGCAGCCATCAGTCTATGAACCTGGCTTTGTTTTGTTTTGTTCGTTCAATTGTTTTTTCTTAGATGAACCATATGTTGTATTTGTTTGAATTATTTCACTTAACATAATACCCTCTAGGTCCATCCATGTTTTCACAAATGGCAAGATTTCATTTTTTATGGCTGAGTAATATTACACTGTATATATGTATCACTTCTTCTTGATCCATTCATCTATCAATGGACACTTAGGTTGCTTCCATATTTTGTCTATTGTAAATAATGCTCTAATGAACATACAGGTACAGATAACATACAGATAACTTCGGAGTTAGTGTTTTTGTTTTCCTCAGGTAATTACCCAGAAGTTGAGTTATTAGATTTTATGGTATTTCTATTTTTAATTTTTTGAGGGGCCTCCATACTGCTTTCCATAGTGGTTGTACCAGTTTACATTCCCACTAACAGTGCACAAGGGTTCCCTTTTCTCCACATCCTTGCCAATCCTATTCATCTTTTGATACCAGCTGTTCTGATTGAGGTGAGGTGATCTAATTGTGGTTTTGATTTGCATTTCCCGGATAATTGCTGATGTGGAGCATTTTTTCACATGTCTGTTGGCTATATATCTCCTTTGGAAAAATGTCTAGTTAGATCCTCTGCCCATTTTCCATTTTTTAATTGGATTATTTGGGTTTTTTTGGTGTTGTATGAATTTTTTATATAGCTTGCATATTAATCCATTGTCAGATATATCATTTGCAAATACAGTCTCCCATTCAGTAGGTTACCTTTTTGTTTTTTTGATGGTTTCCTTCAATATGTAGAAGCTTTTTATTTTGATGTAGTCCCACTTGTTTGTTTTTCCTTCTGTTTTCCTTTTCTGGAAAAAATTTTCCTTGGAAAAAACTTCCTAGGGGGGAAAAACCCAGAAAAAAATACTAATGCCAATGTCCAAGAGTTTACTACTTATGTTTTTTGGTCTTACACTTAGTATTAATCCATTTCAAGTTTATTTTTGTGTATGGTGTCAGACAGTGGTCCAGTTTCATTCTTTTGCATGTAGCTGTCCAGTTTTACCAATACTATGTATTGAAGAGATTATCTTCCCCATTGTATATTCTTCTTGCATCACAAGTTAATTGACCATATAAGTGTTGGCTTATTTCTGTGCTCTCTATTCTGTTCCATTGATCTTTATGTCTGTCTTTGTGCCAATACAATGCTCTTCTAATTACTATAGCTTTGTAATATAGTTTGAAACCAGGGATCATTCCTGGTTCTGAGTCAGGAACCCATCTTCCTCGGTGGTTGTATCATGGGGAAGTCAAGGAATAAGCCAATCAGGGTCAAACCAACAAAACCAGCAGCAGCCTTCCTAGATTCATCTAGAATCTAGATTCATGGTCTCATAGATTAATCTCCACAAAGAGTTGAGCTATTTGCAGTATACCAAGCTCCCTGTAGGACTTAAGGTCAACAAAACATTTTTTCTCTCAAAAGAGGTGAGATCTGATGGACTTGAGGATTCGGAGAAGGGGATGACAGCTGGCTGGAGGGCTCCACTAAGGAGGTGTCCTGTAAACTCCATAAAGGGTGAGGACAGTTTCTGTTGGCAGAGATGCGGAGGGACCCTAGACCGAAGGCTTCCATGACCAAAGGATACTGAAGGGATGGTAGGATATTCCATGTGGGACATGAATCAAGTTGATCTGAAGCATGGTGGTCGCCAAGCTCAGAGGTTTGCCCTTGATGTAGGCAGCTGGACTGGAGGTTGTGGCCCCTGTCCAAGGGATGATGCCAAATGCCCTTGGGAATGGAGGGCAGATTGTGAATTCAGGTGAGTGATGAACAGACTTGAATGAGGAAGATGGGTGTAGGAATGGAAACAAAACAACAGATTTGAGAGAGTTTATAGAGTAGAATTGACAAGACCGGATGATTAGGCTGCAAGACACTTTCATGAAGCTTGAGTCCCTGGCTGCACTGTTTCTCTGCCTCATCAATCCAGGAAGTGTCCCACCAGCTCTGCCCACATAACACATCTGAAAGGCATCAGTTCCTTCTAATTCCTAGGCCACCACCTGCCCAGGACCCCAACAAGGCCCATCCACTTCATTTCCAACTGACTTCTCAGCTCCCAGGACGGCTGCCCTTACGCCTTCTCCTCCCTCTGGGCAGAGTTCGTGGAATCTTGTGGTTTATCATCTGAACCAGGATACTTGTGAATGTGAAGGGAAGCAGCACACATAATTACATCAGGCAAAAGGCATAAACCAGGCTGTCCCGGCAATCATGGAGAGATGGACTCCCTAGCTGGAGGGATCATTTGCAAATGTAAGTTATGTCACATCACTGAGCCAGGAACCTGTGAGGCTTCATGCTTCACAGCTTCCCTCTGCAATTAGAATAAAGCCCACATGTCCTCACCCCTGAAGTCTTCCCAGCATTGCTTCCTCCCTCCTCCCTTTTCTGTGCTCTGGCCACATAGACCTTCCAGTACTAGGGCCTTACACCTGGCCAATCCTGATGCCTGAACACCTTGCCCTCGATCTCCATGAGGCTGGCTCCTCCCCACCAATTATGCCTCCTTCACATACCATCTCCCCAGACGGGCTTCTTGCAACCTAGCTATCTTCTCTATCTTGCTAGTCAATGCCCCAGCACTTATCACTGTATGAAAAGTTATTTACAGACTTCAAGTTTCAACTCCAACATGTAAAGAGCTTGGAAGTGATCACTCCCATACTCATGACAAGAAAAAGCCAGACAAAATGAAAGTTAATACCTTTATTGGATTCACTAGAGAACTCAAGTTGCTGGGACAACCACCATTCCCAAAATCTGCAGAAACAGGCCAAATCCAGTCATAGTTGAAAGCTGATTACCTGAAGCAGAAGCTGCTGGACCCATAAACTGGGAGGGACCCTTAGCTGGTCATTTCCAGGAACTGCTGGAGGGGAACGAGGAATTCTGAGCAGTTGTTGAGTTGGGGATGAGCAGGGCAGGAACAAGCTCCTGTGGGTGGCAGTCTTAGGGGTCCCGTGCTTTTTTTGGTTGTTACCCGTAAGAGCTCTACCAGGTTGTCATGGTGAAGATCTGAGAAAGATTCAGGGCTCTGGCTTGGGTAAAGGCAGAGTAATCCTGTGAAATATAGCAGACATTCTCCATAACAGAGGCCTGCCCTGAGGGGAACAGCTTTACCTGAGTCTTCTAACCTTCTTGCCTCACTGGAGGAGAAGGGTAATACACAAGAGGGTGAACTGAAGGTCACAGACCAGAGGCACATGCCCACTGAAGGACTGAGATTTAATCGGAAGGTCATAGCATGCTCCGCTCCTTTACATCAGCAGAGTCCATATGACAATTGTGTGTTGCAGTGGCAAGACACAGACTTTCTGTGAGAGAAGTACTTAGGGAGGACCAGAGTCAAGGAAGAGGTGACGAAAAGTAAACACAAAAACCTTAGAGTCTCTACAGAAAACATTAAAGCCAGATTATCACAAATCCTTACATAATAAGCCTGTTTACCTAAGTCTCTGTTACCCAGTATGGCATGTCCAGCTCTCAACGAAAAAAATCAAAGTCTGAAGAGACAAAGCAAGCATTAAAACCAGACTCAGATTTAACACAGATGTTAAAAAATGATCATTCAGAGAAGGTAAAGTATGATTAACTTGTTAAGGGGTTCGCTGGAAAAAGTAGACCACATGAAGGACAGATGCAATAAATGTAGCAGAAGGTTAAGGAGGACTCAAAAAGACATGCTAGCAATTTAAAAAAAGAACAAATGGAGAATACTGTTGATGATTCATCAGTAGACTCGATACAGCTGAGGAAAAAACCAATGAGCTTGAAGATCCACCAATATAAAAACAATAAAAAAAAAAGAAAAAATCAAAAAGATGTTTCTGAACATCCAAGAACTGTGATGCAGGTAGAAAACTTGTAAGATACACATGATTGGAATACCAGAAGGAGAAAAGAGCCAACACTGAGCAGAACAAATATTTGAAGTACTAATGGCAGAGAGCTTTCCAAGATGAATGACACACAGCAAACCACAGGTCCCGGAAGCTCAGTGACGTTAGACTAGCTCCCTTGGTGCTTGTCACTTAATGACACTGACCCTTCTTGAGAGCATTAGTCCTGGTCATCTTTGTATTTCTGGAGTTCAGACAGGGCCCAAAACATAATAGGCATGCAGTAAATATTTGTTGAATAAATGAAGGAGTCGAATTGGTTTTGGACCGGGTGCCTGCACTCTGATTCCATAGCTGCGGGTATGTGTAGGCACCACAGCTCACAGAACTTTGACGCGCTAGCTGTCTCATTGTTGGCCCTGGCATTCTGTATGACCAAGAAGCATTTTGATGAGCAATGGGTAACCTATATGGGTAGAGGGCCAGGTCAGCCCAGCTCACCAAATGTCCCCATAGCCTGGGCAGGTGACCTGTGATCCACTACGTTATCTTGTGGTCACCACACCAGTTTAGGCCACCATCATCTTCTACCCAGAGCACAACATCAGCTTCATGACCCACCTGCCTGATTCTAGCCTAGAGCCCTCCAGGCCATTTCCCACACTTCAGCTGGAGTGATCTTCATCATCAATAATATTGATGCTTTTACTTTCTCATTTCCAATGCCTCAAGGTTCTCTACTGTATTTGGGATAAAAACCCCAATTTCGGAGCATAGCACACAAGATAGTTCATTATTTTACCTGTGGTCCTCATCACCTTGCTGCTTGCTGCAGCCCCAGGACCATAGCCTCCCCACCTTCAGCCCTGTGGAATTACATGCAGTTCTCAGGAGATACCACCTCAAAGCCTTGGTGCAGACAACTTCTCCCTCCCTCCCACCCACTTACCCTCCCTCCCTGCTTCTGGCTAGCCTATCTATCTTATCAGCTCAGGCTGAGCATTTCCTGGGGAATTGTGCCCACACCTCAGTCTGAGTTCAGGCCCCTCTTATGAGCTGGCCCCTGTTATAAGACTTAACTCTCTGTTTACTTATATCTTTGTCCCACTAGGATGTAAGCTCCGTGAGGAAGTATTAGTTATCCAAAACTAGGAAGTGACGCACAAAGATGCCTGCTTGCCTGACACCAGTCAGGGTATCACCTAGGAAGCCTGTCTGTGGTGTCTGCTTCTTGAGGAAATGCTGTCTTGCTCGACCGACTGCTTGCTATTGACAGGGCCCAGACTCTAAAGTTATATGTTCACTTATACGAAACAGATAAATAGCAAATTTTTGTCCAGTAGAGGTGCAAGTGACTTCTGACTGGTGGAAAAGACTAACAGTGAAATGGTAACAGTTTTATTACTTGTGGCATGTGAACCAGTTTTGAATGTAATTTTGAAATAAGATTCCCTCACTCCATTGCCACTGTGTCCCCTCTATGCATAAACAGAAACATGAGTGTGTCTGTGTATATGTATATTTTTCTCCTAGCCTCTTCTGAACTAAAGCCACCATCCCGTTGGTTGATTCTGTCATTAACCATTTAGGGATCTAAGAAAGCCTTTGGCAAGTGGGTGGTGGCCATGGAAATGTGACTTCAGCAGCTTTCAGAAAGGGCCAGTTTTGGGGACTGGGGTCAGATGGCAGTTTCTGGGTGTGGAACCTTCTGGATCCACTGCAGCTCTTCTGCTATGACCTAGCCCAGCAGAGTGCTAGGAACTGGCTGTTTCTACCCATTTCCTCCAAAGGGCAACCTCTCTCTCTCCAGGTTGCATTTCTTGCGTGTCTCACACTGTCTTGCTGCCTGCTTCCCAGAGGCCCCTAAATGTCACCTGTGTTCACCATGTATCTGGATGAGACTTTTGTTTTTAGCTTTGTGATAAGTATGCTTTGCCAGAAAGCCCAAGACAGCCAACTACACCATGCCAACACCCATATCTCGCATAGCGTTTATACCAATGACAGGTGCTTAGTAAATATTTGCAGAACGAACATGAGAGGAATGAAGTGATTTGTGTGTAGAGGATAGCATGCACAAGGGTAGCACCAGGGTCTGGGTTGAGGTGGAGCCTGGAGCTGAAGGTAAACTGGGCCCTGCTGCTTCAAAGCACCTGGAAATGCCTCTGAATCACCTTCAAGTCTGAGCTGGTTTGGTGTCTTTCCTTTGAAAGTGCCTAGGTCCCCACATGACCTAGTTTCTCCCCACGGAGTCCCTGCCAGGGTAGAAAGGGTGCGGGCATGTGACAGAGAGGATGGGAGGACTCGGACCTGAGGGGAAGAGACCGTGTGACCTGCCAGGTGGGGGAGGGGCTCAGAAACGAGGCGCCCTGACACCAGGCCCTCCCCACCTCTGCTATGCCTCTGGGCTGTGGGCCCAGTGAAGGCCAGGCCAGGCCTGAAGGCAGGGTGGCTGGGTCACAGTGAGCAGGCTGTGTGGGGAGGGAGCCTGTTCCTTTAGGGTCCTGGGAGACAGGGAGGAACTGGGGAGCTAATTCAAAAGTTCTCTCTCATAGTCCTGATAGGCACAAAATCCAGAAAACCTGTATTTGAAATTATTTTTCTGAGCATGCCATTTTCTCTGGTGATTCAGCAAATTGAGTAGATATGAATCATCCCCCAAGGGTGGCTAATTAAACATTTGATAAATAGAATTTAGTGCTTTTCATCTGCAGAGAGCTTTCCTGACATTAACTAATTGATCCAAAAAAGGATCAATTTTACAGATTTGTCACCTTCATTCTACAGATGGCAAACCTGGCAAAGACGAGACGGTTAAAGAAGCCAAAAAAACAAAAGTGTGAATAGAGGAGGGTATTCTACAGCAAGCCACTCCGTGGCCCTCTGAAACCCCAGATCTCTGCAGTTTCGCTTAATTGTGTCACTTCTCCCACGGCAGCGGGGGCCTCTCTAGGATTTGCTTCTGGAAACACTCCCGGGGCGGCAGGGGCCAGACTGAAAGGCAGGATCGCTTACTGGATTCAAGTTCTTTGTGCTATAAACAAATTCACGAGTGGAGATGGGGTCACTCAGGGTCAACTAGGTTCTGGGGGCCGTGGAGGTCGTGTCCCACTGCGGTGCCTAAGAACTGGCTCTTGCTTTCAAGATCGTGACTCAGGTAAAAGGCCGGCGGGGCGCCCCTGCTCCGCTCCTGCGCGTCTGCTGATGAGCAACAGCGCCACCTGCTGACCCTACAGCTTTTCCCTTAGCACTGCCGACGCCGCGCGAAGGGCGGCATTTTTCTTCCGTAATTATTCCCTCCCCTGGCCAGTCCCAGCTCTGAGTCCTGGCTTCTTCAGCTGGAGTAATGTAGCTGACAGGTTGTTTCAGAATTAATATAAATACGGCAGAGGACCGTTTGGATATAAGCGGCAAACATCTTACCCCTGGATTAAAGATAGTGTTAATGAATTAAGTCTTGATTAACCAGTGGGAATGAATTCTTACCTAATCCAGTGGAAACTGAAGGCTTTGTATCCTGGAGTGGCTGGCTGTCTGGGAGTGGGTTTCTGGGGATTCGTCTGGAAGCTGTGTTTGCATAGCAAGCACTGTTTTCGTCCGTAGACTGTGTGCTTGTTCCAGGAGAGGAGAAACTAATGGAGATCAGGGGATTGGCAAGGCCACTAAGTATGGCTCCATGAAGACCCACATGGGGCACTGGGTCATCCTGCCTCTGTTCCCACCCAGTGTCTCAAGGGCAGCTGTGGGGGTTCCAGCTGAGTATTTTACTCCCTCCAAATGAAGAGAGATGGAAAGTTCACTTACTTATTCTCCCAAACATTGAAAACAAGTTCTGAATTACCCCCAGGCCTACATCTTCTTTCTCCTAGAGAACAAGGAAATGCAACTTCTCCTTCCTGCCCTGCCGCCCAGTAAGAAGTCAAACAAGAGTAGCTGACCATGGACAGGGTAAGGAACCATGTGCACACAGAGGCCCAAGGAGGGGCCTGGGGCCATCAGAATTCTAAAGTGAAGTGAAGCAAAACACTTCTACAGTCAGGAGTCAAGAGAAAGAGGGCACCAGTCTCTCTGCTGCCACGCAGGAGCAGGCAGAGTTCAGTGTAAGAGGAAGGGAGATGGAGCCCCCTTGCTCCACCCAGCTTCTGGAAAGGATTCTCATGACAGCCCTATGAGGTTCTGGAGCCCAGCACAGAGAACTCCACCTGGAGCGGGAGGCCCCCCCACCTCCCCATGAATGGCCCCTGAGGGCCATTGGCCTATTTTCCTCCACCTTATACATGCTGGAGTTATTCTGAAGATGAACTTGAAACTATCAGTGATGGAGCTTCAGATTTCTAGGCTTGTTGCTGCATTCTGCCAATGTGGGCAGTGTTGGATATCAGCTGAGAAGCATAATGCCATGCCTCCTGCTGAGTCCCTGTGCAGGCAACTGTCCCACAATTCCTACTGGCAGAGTTCTGGACTGCAACCCATGTCCTCAGGAAGCCTGAGGTCAGAGGCTCGAGTGTCAGGGGGTTCCTTCCTTCTCTTAGTGAACTGACCATCGAGTGGTCCAGCTGACATGGGCCAAGAGTTTTTAAAATGGCTAATTTCCTACATTATTGAAAACTGTTATGTGGAAGCACAGCTTTGCACATGTTGTTTTTTCATACAACCTCAAATGGGGTGGGCACTGGTATTATCAACCCAATATTACAGATGAGCATGAAACAGAACCAGAGAGGTTAAGGAACTTGCTCAAGTTCAATAACCATACGTGGTAGGGCAGGGCAGGGGTTGGGAGTGTGAGAGTCCAGAGCCTGTGTGTCCTTCTCCAAGTGGCTGATCCTCCTCCCTGTGTCACTGTGCCTGCGGTGCCAGCAGCCCCTCCAGTCATCTTAGCCTCCAACATAAATGGTGGTGGATGGTAGGGGACAGGTGGGCAAATTGGGGTAGTTTCTAATATTTGAGTCAAATTTTGGATCAGAGACTGTGAGAACTAGTGTCTGCTGTGTGGAGGCAGCAAGGAATGAGAGGCAAAGTCAAATTCAGCCTCTACCATGTACTAGCAGGGGGAGGATGGTAAGAAAGTTGACCTCTGAGGACCTCATCTATACCTTGGGGTTACCAAGCCCCTCCCAGGGCTGCTTCCCACGATGTGATGAAATTGCAGGCAGAAAGCTGGTACAGGACTGGGCATGTGATAATGTTCCCACCCATTCCCAAGTTCCTTCTAATGGAAGAGATGATAATGGACTTTCATTATCTTGATTATTCAGCAATAGTCTGATACAGGTGGGACACAGACAAACACACCTGGACACAGTCCTGCCACAGCTAGAACTAGGTCTGCTGTCTCAGCCAAGTCCCCACAGCTTTGTATGCCTTGGTCTTTTATCTACACATGTCCTATCTATCTCATAGGGCTATTCACATATATATATTTTTTAAGGAATAAAAAATTTAAAAGAATTTACATTTAACATTTAAAAGAGAAATGTCAGAAGCTTTCAATGCAGCTGACCCTTGAACAATGCAGGGGTTTTAGGGGCACTGACTCCCCACACAGTCAAAAATCCACATGTAACTTTTGACTGATTCAAAACCTAACAGTCCACTGTTGACTGGAATCCTTACTGTTAACATAGTCAGTCAATGCATATTTTGTATGTACAATGTATTATGTACTGTATTTTTACAGTAGTGTAAGCTAGAGAAACATCTTACAGTACTATACTGTATTGAAAAGAATCTGTGTTTGAGTGGACCCACACAGTTCAAACCCATGTTGTTCAAGGGTCAACTGTATTTTCAATGCAACAGAATAATTTCTTGTCCTTTTGGGTAGCTTCTAAGATTAAACTACTATTTGGTGGAACTACCTTGTGGTCACTGGATATCAACCAAAAATGGCACTCTTGTACAGAAAACCCTAGGCCAGCATTTTCCATGTACCATGCTGTGTGCTGGAGCTTACAGAGCTATCATTATAAGAAGGCTATCTAGAAGGAGATGTCTTCGTATTCTGTGTGAGTTTCCTAGAGTCGCTGTAACCAAGTACCCCAGACTGAGTGGCTTAAACAGTGGACATGTGTTGTCTCACAGAGCTAAAGGCTGGAAGCCTGAGGTCCAGGTGTCAGCGGCGCTGGTTCTTCTGAGCCCTGTCTCCTAGGCTTGTAGACGGCTGCCTCTTCCTGTGTCCTGCCCCGGGCTTCCCTCTATGCATGCCTGTTTCTATGTCCAGATCTCCCCTTTATTTAAGGATACCTGTCATATTGGATTATGAACCAGCCTGATGACCTCATTTAACTTGATTATCTATTGACTATCTCCAAATAAGGTCCCATTCTGAGGTACTGGAAGTTAGGACTCCCACACATCTTTTTTTTGAGGAGGGAAGAGCAGAGGCAACCCATAACTGACTCCCACCACACCTCCCTTTATGCTTCCAACAAAGTACCATCGTACTCTCCTTCCTTGGAATACAAGCTCCTTGTGGAATCAGAGTCTACATATAACTCACATTTATGACCTCTATTGAGCCTTACTCTTTACACTCTGTAAACACTTGGGTGATCAGTGGTAAATATGTGCTCATGGCTGAATGTGGACCATTGCCAATCATGACAGGTTTGGAGTGTACACCATGTGAGACTGGAAACACTTCAGCCACTAATTTGGCTGTCATCACAGTTAGATCTGACTTGTGGAAAGATCCTACCTAACAACCAGAAAAACATCTTTCCCACCTGGACCTGGAGAGTCCTGGCAGATGGTGCTCCCTGCTGGCTCTTTGTGATTCCTGATTTACAAAACACAGTGGCCTCATCAGGAATCACAAGGGTTCAGAGGGGAAGGAACCAGTAACAGTGGGGCTGGAGGAGGCAAGGGAAGCCACAAGGAGAGAGGTAGGACCCCTGTTTTATAATCCCCAAGGATGGGCTCCAACGCTAACAATGCTCAAATGCATTGAGTGTCATATGTAGAAACCACCAATCCAGAAGTACCAGCTGTGGTCATTTCTCACCCCTGCCCCATTTTATTTATCTTTGCTTCCAGATAGGCAAAGGGGTCCTTGTTCAGTGGTGGTTTATGGTCCTTTATGGAAAAAACACATCTATTACAATCCTTTCAGAATGGATGCTAAAGTGAAATACAGAGAGGTTGGACTTAATAATTCAGTGAGATTTAATTACAGACACTTTATGTCAATTTCCAGATAATACAAGTCAGTTCCAATATATCCCTGAAGAGACCCCCAAGAGCTTCCTGGCATTAGGTGTCAGGAACATTTCCACAACTCTGATGAGGCTGCAAAGGAACATTAAAGTGGTGGCATTTTGGACTCTGCCTACCAGGACTTAAGCTTGCATTTGTTTCTGCTTCTGTAGCTGCCTTTTTGATCTCAGCACCATATAAAAGTTCAGCAGAAGACCAGTTCATTATGAGAAACGAGGGATGCTGGTCTGTTACTCTTTATTCCCTATAATCCTCAGGGATCAGCATTATGCACTGTGCATTCAAATGGTGAAGCCTGTGGGATGTTTCCACACAAGCTCAGCAAATCCATGGAACTGATTCTAGGGCAGAAGCCCTCTGACGTTCTCCCCTTGCGGATCCATCCCCCTGACTGAGCTCTCAGGGTGCATCTGTTGCAGGTAGGCTCAAGCAGCCCTTTTTCTGATGCAGAAAGAGCAGGTGCATGCAATGCAATGTGTTTACTTTTTAAAAGTAAAGTAGGAATTTTTCTTTGGGGCAAATGCCATACCAGTATTTTCAATGTTCCATTATTTGCATCTGAATCATTACCTTGATCTTTGATTTGCTATTTTCCCCCTGACCCTTGCTAGTCACTTGATACATTACTGTTTAGGAAGGCTTTGCACAGAGGCCTGTTTGGAGGTGTCTGGCCCTTCCTCTGGATCTCAGATTAAAGAAGGCCTGTAAAAAACAAATCCTCAAAACCTCTGTCTGGGCCCTAGCTTGATGCTGCCCATCCCAGTGAGGAACGTGGAATGGTTGGGGGAGACTGGTGAGGCTGGGCCCCACAATTGCCAGTTTAGGCCTTTACACTGTGCCCCTTATGACCTCAGAATCTCACACCCATATAAACATCCAAGGGCCAGAGTCCAAGTCTGGAAAATTTAGATGGCAAAGAACAAATGCAATTTTTCTCCTCCTGAAAATGTGAGCATAATCTCTATGTTAGTAGATGTAAGGAAAAATCTAAAAGAATGTAGGTCAAGGGAGTGAGGTACTTACTTGTATTTGGGAAGTGGTGTCCAAGCTTTAGGCTCTCTTGAGCCCAGTGAGGCCCTGTTGCCCAAGAGCCTACTTTTAGCTTTAATCCTGCCAAGTCCCCCACCATGATATCTAATCACTCTCATTATCTGATTGGGTTCCCCACCCCACCCAGGTGTCTGAACCCTGGCCTGCCATCAGCGGGAATCTTGTCGGGTGGGTTTAGCCAGAATCCCCCTCTCACACTGATGGTCCCTCTTGGGAATTTTCCATCCAGGGACTGCCACTGGCTCCTTGGCCACATACACCCACTTTTCCCTGTGCCTCGGGAACTGAGCCCAATCTCCCTTCCCTCTGGCAAAACACTGCAGTGCTCAACCTATGTAACAGCCCTAAATCAAGCAGCCTTACTGACTCAGCAAGTGTCATGAATTATTTTTTTTTCACAGGGAGGATATCTGTGATTTTCAATTCCTAAATTATATATCCTTATAATGTTTGTATTTTTCACATAGATCAAGATATACTATTTTTTAAAACAGCTTTCTTTAAGTATAATTTATGCCATAACATCCATCTGTGTAAAGTACACAATTCAATAAGTTTCAGTACTTTATAGAGTTGTGCAACCATTGACACAATCCAGTTAAAATTTTTTTTATTGAATTACAGTTGATACATAATTTATATTGGTTTCAGCTGTACAACATAGTGATCCAACAATTAAATACATTACAAAATGCTCACCATGGTAAGTGTAGTTACTACCTGTCACCAAAGATATTACATAATTGACTATATTCCCTATGCTGTACTTTCATCCCTGTGACTTACTTTATAACTGGAAGTATGTATCTATTAATCCCCTTCACCTGTTTCACCCAGCCCCCACCCCTCCCCTATGGGAACTACCAGTTTCTTCTCTTTATTTATGAGTATTTTTTATTAGTTTGCATTTATTGTTTTTTGATTCTACATATAAGAGAAATCATATGGTATTTGTCTTTCTCTGAGTTAACGTCACTTAGCGTAACACCCTCTAGGTCCATCCTTGTTGTCACAAATGGCAAGATTTCATTCTTTTTATGACTCATATTCCATTGTGTATATGTACCACATCTTCTTTACCCACTTATCTATTGATAGACACTTAAGTTACCTCCTTATCTTGGCTACCGTAAATAATGCTGCAATAAACATAGGGGTGCATGTATCTTTTTGAGTCAGAGACTTTTTTTCTTCAGGTAAATACTCAGATGTGGAATTGCTGGATTGTATGGTATTTCTATTTTAATTTATTGAGGAACCTCTATGTTGTTTTTCACAGTGGCTGCACTAGTTGACATTATTACCAGCAGTGCACAAGGGCTCTCTTTCTTCCACATCATTGTCAACACCTTTTATTCCTTGTCTTTTTGATATTAGCCATTCTGACAGGCATGAGGTGATATCTCATTGTGGTTCTGACTTGCATTTCCCTGAAGATTAGTGATGTTGAACATCTTTTCATGTATCTGTTGGCCATCTGTATGTCTTCTTTGGAAAAATGTCTGTTTAGGTCCTCTGACCATTTTTAATTGGATTGGTTTTTTTGTTTTGTTTTGTTTGGTTTAGTGTTGAGTTGTATGAGTTCTTTAAAAAGTTGGGATATTAACCTCTTATCAAATATATCACTTGTAAATATATTCTTCCACTCAGTAAGTTGCCTTTTCATTTTGTTGAGTTTCCTTTGCTGTGCAGAAGCTTTTTGTTTTGATATAGTCCCACTTTTTATTTTTGTTTTTGTTTCCCTTGCCTGGGGAGACATATTCAGAAAAAATTTCCTAATGCTGATGTCCAAGAGTTTACTGCCTAGGTTTTCTTTTAGGAGTTTTATAGTTTCTGGTCTTACATTTAGGAATCAATCTGTTTCAAGTTTATTTTTGTGAATAGAGTAAGAAAGTGGTCCATTTTCATTCTTTTGCAGGCAGCTGTCCAGTTTTCCCAACACTGTTTAAGAGAATGTGCTTTCTCCACTGTATATTCTTCCCTTCTTTGTCATATATTTATTGACCACATAAGCATGGTGTATTTCTGAGCTCTCTATTCTCGTCCATTGATCAATATGCCTATTTTTATGCCAGTACCACACTGTTTTGATTATTATTACTTTGTAGTATAGTTTGAAATCAGGGAGCATAATAACATCAGCTTGGTTCTCCTTAAGACTGATTTGGTTATTTGGACTCTTTTGTGGTTCCATTCAAATCTTAGGGTTATTTGTTGTGGTTCTGTGAAAAAAGCCATTTTTAAAAAAATAAGAATTGCACTAAATCTGTAGATTGTATTAGGTAGTATTGGATATTTTAACAATATTAATTCCTCCAATCCATGAGCATGGATTATCTTTCCATTTATTTGTGTCTTCAGTTTGTTTCATCAATATCTTATAGTTTTCAGATACAGGTCTTTCATTTCCTTGGTTACATCTATTGCTGGATATTTTAATTTTTTTGATGCAATTGTAAGTGGGACTGTTTCTTAATTTCTCTTTCTGCTAATTCATTATTAGTATATAGTGACACAACAGATTTCTGTATACTGATTTTTGTATCCTGCAACTTTACTGAATTAATTAAAAAATTCTAATAGTTTTTGGTATAATCTTTAGGGTTTTCTATATATGGTATCATGCCATCTGCAAAGAGTGAAAATTCTATTTATTCCTTACCAATTTGGATGCCTTTTGTTTATTTTTATTGCCTGATTTATGTTGGCTAGGACTTCCAGTACTATGTTGAATAAAAGTGGTAAGAATGAACATTGCTTTATTCCTCATCACAGAGGAAAAGCTTTCAGCTTTTCATCATTGAGTATGCTCCTTCTGTACCCATTTTGAGAGTTTTTATCATGAATAGATGTTGAATTTTGTCAAATGCTTTTTCTGCAACTTTTGAGATGATCACATAGATTTCATTCTTCTGTTAATGTGGCATATCATGTGGATTTGCTGGTGTTGTACCATTCTTGCATCCCTGGAATAAATTCCACTTGGTCATAGTGAATTATCCTTTTACTGTATCTTTGAATTTAGTTTGAAAATATTTTGTTGAGGAATATTTGCTTCTATGTTCATTAGGGATATTGGTCTGCAATTTCCTTTTTTGCAGTGTCTTTGTCTGGTTTTGGTATCAAGGTCTCATAGAATTAATTTTGAAGTATTCCTTACTCTCCTATGTTTTTGAATAGTTTGAGAGGAATAGGTATTAACTCTTCTTTAAATATCGGTAGAATGCACCTGTGAAGCCACCTGTTCCTGGACTTTTGTTTGTTGGGATTTTTCTTTTTTGAAGTATAGTTGATATACAATATTATATTGGTTTCAAGTATACAACATAATGATTCAACAGTTACATACATTAAATTCTCACCCCAACTAGTGCAGTTACTGTCAACATAGAAAGATGTTACAGAACCACTGACTACATTCTCCATGCTGCACTTCCATCTCCATGACAACTTATATTATGATTGAGATTTTGTGTCTCTTTATCCCCCTTACCCACACCACCTACCCAGTCACTTCTCAGTGTCCTTGAGTCTACTGCTATTTGGTTTACAGATTCCACATATAAGTGAATGCATAAGGTATTTGTCTTTTTCTCCTTGCTTATTTCACTTAACATAACACTCTCTAGATCCATCCATTTCACAATGGCAGGACTTCTTTTTTATGGCTGAATAGTATTCCATTGTATATATGTACATCTTCTTTATCTGTTCATCTGCTGATGGACACTTAGGTTGCTTCCATATCTTGGCTATTGTAAATAATGCAACAATAAACACGGGTGTTTTTTTTTCAATTAGAGATTTTGTTTTCTTCAGGTAAATTCCTAGAAGTGCAGTGACTGAGTTGTATGGTATTTCTCTTTTTAGCCTTTTGAGGAACCCCATACTGCTTTCCATCGCAGCGGCACCATTTACATTCCCACCAACATCCTCCATATCCTTGCTAACACTTATTATTTCTTGTCTTTTGGGTAGTGGCCATTCTAACTGGTGTGAGGTGATATTTTATTGTGGTTTTGATTTGCATTTCCCTGATGATTAGTGGTGTGGGGCATGTTTTCATGTGCCTGTTGCCATCTGTATATGTTCTTTGGAAAAATGTTCTGATCCTCTGCCCATTTTTTAACTGGGCTGTGTGTTTTTTTTTTTTTTTGCTGTTGAGTCGTACGAGTTCTTCATAAATTTTGGATGTTAACCCCTTATCAGATAAACCATTTATGAAATATATTCTCTCATACTGTAGATTGCCTTTTTATTTTGTTGATGGTTTCCTTTGCTGTACTGAAGCCTTTTAGTTTAATGTCCCACTTACTCATTTTTGCTTGTTTCCCTTCCTTGGGGATATGTGTCCAGAAAAAAAATTGCTCTTGCTTATATTCAATAAATTTTTGCCTATGTTTTCTTTTAAGAGTTTTATGGTTTTGTGTCTTATATTTGGGTCATTAATCCATTTTGAGTTTGCTTTTGTGTATGGATTTTGACAGTAATCCAGTTTCATTCTCTTGTAGGTAGCTGTCCAGTTTTTCCAACATCAGTTATTGAAGAGGATGTCTTTTCCCTGTTGTATTTTCATGGCTCTTTTATCATATATTAATTGACCATATATGTGTGGATTTATATCTGGGATCTCTATTCTGTACCATTGACCTATGGGTCTGTTATTGTGCCAGTACCAAATTGTCTTGATTACTGTGGTTTTGAAGTAGAACTTGAAGTTAAGGAGTGTAACACCACCAGCTTTAATCTTCCTTCTCAGGATTGCTTTGGCTATTTGGGGTCTTTTGTGGTTCCATATGAATTTTAGGATTATTTGCTTTAGTTCATTGAAAAGCACCATTGATATTTTGATAGGGATTGCATTAAATTTGTAGATTGCTTTGGCCATTTAACATTATTAATTCCCATGAGTGTGGGATACATGTCCATTTTCTTGTGTCTTTAATTTCTTTCATCAGTATCTTATAGTTGTCAGAGTACAGGTTTTTCACCTCCTTGGTTAGGTTTATTTCTAGGTATTTTATTCTTTTTGCTGCAATTGTAAATGGAATTGTTTTCCTGATTTCTCTTTCTGATAATTTGTTGTTAGTATATAGGAATGTAACATAATTCTGTATATTGATTTTATACCCTGCAACTTTGCTAAATCCAGTTTGTTTCATCAATATCAAATATTTTGTGTATGGAGTCTTTCTATATATAGAAATCTACATGTCATCTATATGTCATGTCATCCACAAATAGTGACAGTTTTACTTGTTCTTTACCAGTTTGAATGCCTTTTATCTGTTTATCTTGTCTGATTGCCATGGCTTGGACTTCCAGTACTATGTTGAGTATAAGTTGTGAGAGTGGGCTTCCTTGTGTTATTCCTGATCTTAGAGAAAAAGTTTTCAATTTTTCACCATTGAGTATTTTAGCTGTGGGTTTGTCATATATAGCCTTTATTATGGTGAGGTATGTTTCCTCTGTACACATTTTGTTGAGAGTTTTTATCATGAATGGATGTTGAATTTTGTCAAATGTTTTTTCAGCATCTTTTGAGATGATCGTGTTCTTTTTCTCCTTTTGTTAATATGGTGTATCACACTGATTTATTTATGAATATTCTAGCATCCCTGCATCTCTGGAATAAATCCCACTTTATGATGGATGATCCTTTTGATGTATTTTTGAATTCAGTTTGCTAATGTTTTGTTGAGGATTTTTTCATTTATGTTCATCAGGGATATTGGTCTATACTTCTTTTGTGGTATCTTTTTCTGGTTTTGGTATTAGAGTGATGCTGGCCTCATAGAATGACATTCCCTCCTCTTCTGTTTTTTGGAATGCGTTAGGAAGTATGCCTAAATACTGATACCCTAATGAGTATTAGCTCCTATTTAAATGTTTAGTAGAATTTAGTCCTGAAGCCATCTGGTCCTGGATTTTTTTTGTTGGGAGTCTTTTGATTACCAATTCAATTTTGTTACTGGTAATTGGTCTGTTCAGATTTCTATTTCTTCCTCGGTTAGTCTTGGAAGGTTGTGCTTTTCTAGGAATTTGTTTATTTCTTCTAGGTTGTCCAATTTATGGGCATATAATTTTTCATAGTATCCTCTAATAATGTTTTGTATTTTTTGTGGTGTCAGCTGTAACTTCTTTCTCATTTCTGATTTTATTTATGTCCTCTCTTTTTTCTTGATCAGTCTGGCTAGGGGTTTGTCTATTGTTTATCATCTCAAAGAACCAGCTCTTGGTTTCATTGATTCTTTTTCCTATTGTTCTATTATTCTCTATTTTATTTATTTCTGCTCTGATCTTTATTATGCCTCTCCTTCTACTAACTTTGGATTTCATTTGTTCTTCTTTTCTAGTTTCTTTAGCTGTAAGTTCATTCGACTATTTGGGTTTGTTCTTGTTTCTTGAGGTAGGCCTGTATTGCTATGTACTTCCCCCTTAGAATGTTTTTGCAACATCCCATGCATTTTTTCATTTGTCTCCATGTACTGTTTGATTTCCTCTTTGATTTGTTCATTGATCTGTTGATTATTTAGAAGCATCTTGTTTTGCATCCATGTATTTGTGGGGGAGGTTTGTTTTGTTTTATTCATGTAATTGTGATCTGAAAAGATGCTTGATATAATTTCAATCTTTTTGAATTATTGAGGTCCTGTTTGTGTCTTAATATGTGATCTATTGTGGAGAACATTCCATGTGTAATTCAGAAAAATTTGTATACTGCTGCTTTTGGGTAGAATGTTCTGTAGATCTGTTAAATCCATCTTGTTTAATGTGTTGTTCAATGCCTCTGTTTCCTTATTTGTTTTCTGCATGGTTGATCTATCTGTTGAGGCAAGTGGAGTATTAAAGTCTCCTACTATTATTGCGTTGCTTTTCCCCCTTTTAGGTCTTTTAGTATTTGCTTTATATATGTAGGTGCTCCTATGTTGGGTGTGTAGATATTTACAAATGTTGCATCCTCTTGTTGGATTGATCCCTTTATCATTATGTAATGCCCTTCTTTGTCTCTTGTTACTTTCTTTGTTTTGAAGTCTATTTTGTCTGATAGAAGTACTACTACTCCTGCTTTCTTCTCCATTTTATTTGCATGAAGTATCTTTTTCTATGTCTTTAGGTCTGAAATGAGTCTCTTATAGGCAGCAAATAGATGGGTCTTATTTCTTTATCCATTCTACCACTCTATCTTTTGATTGGTGGTTTTGTCCATTTACATTTAAGATAATTTATTGATAGGTATGTACTTATTGTCCTTTTATTAGTTGTTTTCTGGTTGTTTTTGTAGTTATCCTCTGTTCCTTTCTTTCTTTCTTATACTCTTCTGCTGTTACTTGATGGCTTTTAGTTTTATGCTTGGGCTTCTTTAAATTTTTTTGTGTATCAATTATAGGCTTTAGATTTGTGGATACCATAAGGTTCAAAGATAATCTTCTAAATATGTAACAGTCTGTATTAAGTTAATGGTCTATTTCAAACATTTTAAAAGTACTAAATTTTTATTTTTCTTCCTCCCGCATACTTTATGTATGCCATAATCTATATCTTTTGTGTATCTCTTGATTGACTTTCTGTATAGTTAATTTACTACTTTTATTTTTTAACTTTAGACTTGCTTAATAAGTAATTGGTCTACTACCAGACTACTGTAGGTTTATTTTCACTGATGAAAAATATATAGGCTTAAGAACAATTTCATTTACAGAACTACCTTTAACATATCCTGTAATGCCAGCGTAGTGGTGGTGAATTCTTCTAACTTTTGCTCATCTGGGAAACATTTAATCTTTCCTTCAATTCTAAATGATAACCTTGCTGAGTAGAGAATTCTTCATTGTAAGTTCTTCCATTTCAATACATTGAATATTTCACACCATTCCCTTCTGGATTGTAAAGTTTCTGCTATCTAATGATAGCCTTATGGAGTTTCCCTTATAGGTAGGTAACTGTCTGCCTCTCTCTTGCTACTTTTAAGATTCTAGCTTTATCTTTAATCTTTGTCATTTTAATTACTATATGGCTTGGTGTTCTCTTCCTGGGGCTCCTTTTGTTAAGGACTTTGTGAACTTCTAGGAACTCGGTGTCTATTCCCTTCCCCAGATTGGGCAAGTTTTCAGCTATTATTTCTTCAAACAGACTTTATATTCTTTTGTCTCTCTCTTCTCCTTTTGTACCTCATTATGTGAATATTGTTTGATTTGGAGTTGTCATACGATGCCCTCAGCATCTTCTCATTTAAAAAAATCTTTTTTCTCTCTGTTCCTCAGCTTGGTTGTTTCCCTGTTCTCTAATTTCCATCTTATTGATTCTCTCCTCTACTTCCAGTAGTCTACTCTTCATTCTCTCCATTGTGTTTTTCATTTCAGTTACTGCATTCTTCAGCTCTGAGTGGTTCCCCACCCAATTTTCTAACTCTTTGTTGAAGTTCCCACTGAGATCATCAATTCTTTTCTGCAGGTCAGTGAACATCTTTATGACTGTTACTTTGAAATCTTTATCAAGAAGATAGGTAATCTCTTGTTTCATTTAGCCCTCTTTCTGGTGTCTTATCCTTGTTCTTTTGTTCGGATCATATTCCTCTGCAGCCTCATTTTGTCTGTGTTTCTGTGTTTCTTCCTTGTATTAGATAGATCAACTAAGCCCCCTGGTCTAGTAAATAATGAATTTATAAAGAAGGCATCCCGTGGTACCCAGAAGCTCAACTCTTTGCTCACCAGTGCCTGGTTCTCCTTTGCAGTGGAGCCACAGTTGCTGTTGGTGGGCTGTGGGCAGGGCCATCTTTCTGCCTGCCTGTGTGCAGTGGCTGATCTGTCAGCAGAGGCTGACAACTTGCCTCACTGTGCCCTTTGTGCACAGGACTGAGATACCAGTAAGGGAGATGGAGTGGTTGGAGCTTGCTCTCATAACGGCCTGACCAATTGGGCTGAGGGAGGGGTGGGGAAGCATCATCCACCTGAACTTTCTCTTCCAGGGAGAGCTCCAACCCCTGCCCCTCTGGCACATATCCTGCTACTGGTGAATCTTTCAAACTGCCACTTCTGTGTTTAGATCTCAGGGGACCAATGGAGTGTGCCTGTCCTCCACAAATGACAGGAGTCTCAGCCTCCCTAATGTCCAGCCCTGTTAATCACTAAAGTCCAAGGCAATGTGGACTCATGTTCCCAGAGCAGATCTCCAGGGCTATGTGTGCAGGACTCGTGAGCACTTATCCCTTCCCTGCTCCATTCCTCTCCCTCCCACTTATGGGCCTGCTATGGGGGAAGGGCTTCAGTCCTGCTTGATAGTGGCTTGCACCCCTTTACATTTCTCTGTGTGGTCTATTCTTCACCAGGTATAAGATGGTTGTCTGTTCTGCAGTCTTCAGGTTGCTTTCAGGGTTAGTTGTATTTGCTGCAGTTACTTCCTTGGTGTGTAGTGGGAGGCTTCCACCTTGCCTTCCTACTCCACCATCTTTATCTGTTTGGGTTTTTTTACTTACTGATTCAATGTCATTACTAGTAATCACTCTCTTTTCAAATTTTATATTTCTTCCTAGTTAAATCTTGGAAGATGGCATATTTCCAGGAATTTATCCATTTCTTCTATGTTGTCCAATTAGTTGGCATACGATTTTTCATAGTAATTTCTCATATTCCTTTGCAGTTTTGAGATGTCAGTTGTACCTTCCTTTTTATTTCTGATTTTGAGTTCTCTGTTTTTCTTGATGAGTCTGGCTAAATGTTTATCAGTTTTGTTGATCTTTTTCAAGAACCAGCTTACTTTCCTTGATTTTAAATTAATTTTTAGTCTCTGTTTCACTTCTTTCTGCTCTGTTCTTTAATTTTTTCCTTCCTTCTACTAGTTTGGGCTTTGTTTCTTCTTTCTAGTTCATTTAGGTATAGGGTTAGATTGTTTATTTGAGTGTTTTTCTATTTCTTTTTCTGTATTTTTAAATTTTTATTAAGGTATGATTGTTATACACTCTTATGAAGGTTTCACATGAAAAAACAATGTGGTTACTACATTTACCCATATTATCAAGTCCCCACCCATACCCCAATGCAGTCACTGTCCATCAGTGCAGCAAGTTGTCAGAGATCCGCTATGTCCCTTCTCTGTGATACACTGTTCTCCCCGTGATCCCCCACACCATGTGTACGAAACATAATACCCCTCAGTTCCCTTCTCCCTCCCTCCCCACCCACCCTCCCACACCCCTCCCCTTTGGTAACAACTAGTTCATTCTTGGAGTCTGTGAGTCTGCTGCCATTTTGTTCCTTCAGTTTTGCTTCATTATTATACTCCACAAATGAGGGAAATCATTTGGTACTTGTCTTTCTCTGTCTGGCTTATTTCCCTGAGCATAATACCCGCTAGCTCCATCCATGTTGTTGCAAAGGGGTAGGATTTGTTTCTTTCTTATGGCTGAATATTATTCCATTGTGTATATGTAGCACATCTTCTTGATCCATTCATCTACTGATGGACACTTAGGCTGCTTCCATATCTTGGCTATTGTAAATAGTGCTTTGATGAACATAGGGGGGCATCTGTCTTTTTGAAGAGTGTTTTCCTATTTCTTGAGGTATCACTATAAACTTACTTCTTCAAACTGCTTTTGCTCCATCCCAAAGATTTTGAATTGATATGTTTCATTTGTCTACAGGCATTTTTTGATTTCCTCTTTGCAATCTTTATTGCCTCATTGGTTGTTTAATATGTTGTTTAGCCTTCACGTTTTTGTATTTTTCTCCAGTGTTTTTCTTGTAATTGGTTTCTAGTTTCATACCTTTGTGGTTGGAAATGATACTTTGTATGATTTCAGTCTTCCTAAATTTATTGAGACTTGTTTTGTGGCCCAACATATAATCTATACTGGAGAATGTTTCATATGCACTAGAGAAAAATGTGTATTCTGTTTTTGGATGGAATGTTCTGCATATATCTGCTAAGTCCCTCTGGTCTAACGGGTCATTCAAATTCACTGTTTCCTTATTGATTTTCTGAGTGCTCTATCCATTGATGTAAGTGGGAGGTCTTAATGTCCCCTACTATTATTGTATTACTGTTAATTTCTCCCCTTATGTAATATATATATTTACAATTTTTATATCTTCTTGATAGACTGATTCCTTTATCATATAATGCCTTTCTTACTATCTTGTTAGTCTTTATTTTAAAGGCTGTTTTGTTGGATATAAGTACTGCTACCCCAGCGTTTTTTCATTTCCATTTGCAATGAATATTTTTTCCATCCCTTCACTTTCAGTGTATACATGTCTAAATCCGAAGCAAGTCTCTTATAGATAGTGTATAGATGGGTTTTGTTTTTTTATCCATTCAGACATCTTATGTCTTATGATTGAAGCATTTAGACCATTTATGTTTAGTCTTATTGAGGTGTGTACTTATTGCCATTTTATTGTTTTCTTATTGTTTTTGTAGTTCTCTCTTCTCTTGCTCTCTTCCCTCAAGATAGATGACTTTTAGTTTGGACTCCTCTTTATTTTTTGTGTTTTAAGATTCTTAAGGTCTTGGTTTGTGGTTACCATGAAGTTCATATATGACATCTAAGAACATAGCAGTCTATATTAAGTTTATGGTTGATTAAGTTTGAACACATTCTAATAGCGCTACATTTTTACTCCCCTTCTGCCATGTTTTATATATATGATGTCATATAATACATATTTTTATTTAGTGATTCCCTTAATTTTTTAGATATAATCGATTTTACTACCTTGTCTTTAATTCTTCATACTAGCTTTATTATAAAGATGTAAATCTTTTACTATAAAGATGTAGTACCTTTACTATATTTTTGCTTTTTTCAGAGAATTTTTTCCTTTCATAATTTTCATCTAGTTATGGCCTTTTCTGCTTAAAGAAGTCCCTTCAACATTTCTTTCAAGCCCAGTTTAATGGCAATTAACTCCTTTGTTTGGAAAACCCTTTATATCCTCTTCCATTCTGAATGATAACCTTTCTGGGTAGAATATTCTTGGTTGGAGGTTTTTCTCTTTGAGCACTTTTAATGTATCATGCCACCCCCTTCCGGCCTGTAGAGTTTCTGCTAAAAATATCAGCTGCTAGCCTTATGGGGCTTTCCTTGTATGTAATTAGTTGCTTTTCTCTTTGCTGGTTTTAAGATTCTTTGTCTTTAGTCTTTGCCATTTAATCATGATGTGTCTTGGTGTGGACCTCCTTGGATCCATCTTGTTTGGGGCTCCTCTGTGCATCCCAGACCTGGCTGTTTCCTTTCTCAGGTTAGGGAAGTTTTCAGCCTCTATCTCTCTGTTCTTTCTGGGATCACTGTATGTGAATACTAGTGTGCATGATGTTGTTCCAGAGGTCCTTTAACCTATTCTCAATTTTTAAACTTCTTTTTTCTCTTTGTTGTTAGCTTGAGTGCTTTCTACTGCCTGGTCTTCCAGGTTGCTGATTCATTCTTCTGCATCCTCTAAACTGCTCTTGATTCCCTCTAGTGTATTTTTTTTAATCTCATTTATTCTATTCTTCATCTATGATTGGTCTTTTTTATATTTTGTATTTATGTTTTATATTGTCTTTCCTGAGCTCTCCATTTTTCTCTTGAGTCTGGTGAGCATCTTTATAATCATTACTCTTCATCAGTTAGATGGCTTAACTGTTTTTTTAGTTCTTCAGAATCTTTATCTTGTTCTTTCATTTGAGGCATACTTCTCTTTCTTGTTTATTTCATGAATTAGGAAAAACAGCTTCTTGAAGCAGTGGACCTTGTGTAGGAATGTCCTGTGTAGACTGTGTGCCTGGTAGCTTTGGCTGGCTGGTTGGAGCTGTGGCAGGCTTGGGCAGGGGTCCCTTTGAGCTCTGCACTGAGCTGCCCTGGTGGGATGTCTGGAGCCAATGTGAGTGTGGGCTGGGGGTTTTGGGCCACTCTGAGATGGTGCCCCCCAGCAGGAGGGCCAAAGTCTTGGCAGGCATGGATGGCAGGCGTGGACCTCTGTGCAGGGGTTGCCCTGGCTGGTTGACAGGAGCTGGAGCAGGTGCAGCTCGAGGGTGGGTCCTTGGGCACGCCATGCAGGGGGGGTGCCCTGGTGGGATTACTGGAGCTGAAGCAGGCAGGGGGCAGGGGTGTCCCAGAGTACACCATGCCAGTGCTGCCTCAGTGGGACTTATGGAGCTTTTGTGGGTTCTGGGGCCCACTGAGGTGGCAGGCTGGCTAAGCACCTGGAACTTGCTCCTGCCAGTGCTATCAAGGTGGAGGAGGAATGTAAACAGTGGCGCTTGCCAGCACCCCTGTTCCTGGAGAAGTTTCAGCAGGCCCCCCACTGTTTGGTGGATGCTCTAGTGTTAGTGAATGGGTTTCCTTTGTTTATTTTCTAGTTGCCCTTCAAACTGCACTTTTTTACTGTGCTCAAGGGCAAGTGATCTGTGCACAGGTCTCAGTGACATCCCTCTCAGTGCAGCCTTGTTTCATGGGTGGGGTCCCCATCACTGCTGTGTCCCTGCCTCTCCTGTTGCTCTATCCTCTGCTGTGCAGAAGCTGTTCACTCACCCTCAGATCTTCTTCCAGAAGAACTGCTCTGTGTGCAGGTGCAGGTTTGGTGTGTATGTGGGAGGAGGTGAGTTTGGGCCCTTCCTATGCTGCCTGCCATCTTAGACTCTCCACCATGGTCATTTTAGAACGTTTCTGTCACCCCAAAAAATGTTGCCACATGCTCGTCTGCAGCCAACCTTCACTCCCATCTTTTTCCATCCACCGCTGACTGGCTTTCTGCCTGAATGGATTTGCCTTCTCTGAAATTTTGTATGAATGGAATTAAACAATATGTGGCCTTTTGTATCTGGCTTCTTTCACTCAGTAATACTCTTGAGATTTATCAGTGTTGGGCCATGTATCAGTAGTTTGTTCCCCATATTGTTGGACAGTGTTCTGCTGTACGGATAGTAGTCCACTCTATGTATGTACCACATTTTGTTTATCCATTTCTCAGTTGATCGACAAGTGGGCTGCTTACAGGTTTGGGCTATTATGAATCATGCTGCTATGAACACACATGTAAGTCACTGGGTAGACAGAAAAGAACAAGAGAAGGACCAAAATGGGTTTTCAAGCTTTTTCTGGAATGTACCTCCTTTTATCAAAAGAAGCTGTACCATTGGGGCTGAAGTTTTAAAATAAGAAGAAAAAGAAGTGGGCTGGTGAGCAGGCTTTGCCTGTGCCTCCCAGGGCACACCCAGGAGGAACAGAGATGATGGCTCTACTCTGGAACCACTTCCACTCATACCATCCCCCAGACCTGCAGAACACACATGCCATTTCATGTATCCACTCCAGCTCTGCTATCAATCTCAAGCCCAGAGATCAGTTCCCCTCTTTAAAAGTCTGCGGGTTCAAAAGCAGCAAATTAAGGAAACATCAATTCGCTGACTCTGTATGTTTTATAAAAGTTCACCAGTGTGGTTTGCTGTTTGAGTAGCAGTGGAGAAAGGCCTGAAGCACCGATGCAACTTAATGGACTGAGTTAAGATTTAGCATCTCATGTTTTTAGTCCAGGTCCTTCCCAGTACACAAAGGTCAAAGGTTGCAGCAATGAAGAGAAAAGGATCAGAAGAACCAAGTAAGAGGATCTAGTTCTGTAAGCAGGAAAGAGATCAGGAAACAACTTGGAGGGAAGCAGGTAAACAATAATTTGGAATGTAATTTGGGTGCCCTACTTGCAGAGGGCAAGAAGCATGCTGGCAGTGCACACTGGGGGATAATACAAGGAGGTTTACCGGATTTTAAAGCACTTTGGGGCAATTTGGTGTTAATGAAAATTGCAGATGACACCTTTATTATCTGTAATAGGCTCTCTACTGGAAGCTCTTCTAGCAACCTGAGTTACTTTCTGTGGACATAAAGCCCAGGTGACTTTTGAACTGTCCCCATGCAGGCAGCCCTGCCTGTTTATATAAAGACTTCTCTGCTCCTCTTTGTAAATTACCTATGGGACATATACTCTGAAACCTTCTCTCTACTTTTCCTTTTACATTTATTTTCCTTGGGAGGTTTTGTTTCCGTTTAACCTGTAATTTCTAGGTATATGACTACATTCCTTACTTCCAACTCTTATACTTTCCTCTTTTAGCCTCTGTAACTGAAATATGAACACCAGCAGGTATCTGGTGCTTGACGATATTCAAAGAGCTTCCTCTTGCTCCTTGCCAAGAATCAATCCTGTGATGTGGCAGGATTGCCACTACTGACTCCTTATTTGAAAAAGAGGAAATTGAGGTGGGGAAGTTCAGCAACGACCCAGTATCACACAGTCATAAAGTGGTGGTACCCTGAGTGGGTTACAGGCCCCTAGCCCTGGTGTAGTGCAGGGCGAGGGGCACACAAGTGATGAGGTTTAAGACAAATGTGCTGTTATCTGATGGGTTAAACGTAGATCAAAAGGAAAGGGGCACTCAGTAACAACTCACAGGAGGTCTACAGAATTTGCTCAAAACCAGCAATCTGGGATTGTAAGAATGTAAGAGCGTGTGAATTTTCTAACTCATTTTTAAGTTTGCTACATGCCTTATATATTCATTATTTTTAAAAACACACCAATATCCTGAACTTGAGATATAGATGAAGTTGTAAAGAGCTTCTGTTGAATGATGATTTGTCAGAATGTGTTCTCAACAGAGTATTTTCAGGGGTTGAATAATTACTTTTATGGCCTTGTATAAAATGTTACCTTCAACTAAATTACTGGGTATGTCAATTAACACTTAATGGTGAAATGTTTCTCAGAAAAGGAACATGGTTGGCAGTCAATGTGAACCAATCAGTGGTGTTTATTCTGAAGCTTTTATTTTGGAGTCCAATATTGCAAAATGACACGTTTAATGTTTATGACAGGTATTAGAAATTGAGATGTTTTGTTTTTTATTTCTACTATTTTAGAGTAAAATTGTAGATAATGTTCCAAACTGTCATCAAAAAAATTCAGAGCAAACTTTTCTGTATATAAACTGTACATAAAAACAAGGCACTATACATTTTGGGGAAATAGGTAGAGAGGTGGATTTGCACAAATGCTTCCCAGCCCATGCCAGGAAGTACAAATCTTTGCTCACTGTAGCACCGAGGCAGCACTCAGAAGAAGTCAGACCTCACGCTGGAGGAGACATTTCTGAACACGTGTGAGGATACATATCGGTGGCAAAACTCATTCCATAGAAGCAACTCTATCTACCTTTTAGTACTATTTTGACACTGAAAAAAAAGTCTTCAAAGTGAATGAATACATATTGCTTTGTTAAATACATATTTGATTTATATGGTGTTTATATAAATATATATATATATATCTTAGAATCCACAAACTATCAAAATAACACTTTATAAAGAGAACTGCTTCCAAAAAGGCGGCACAGGAACAGGAGGGCTGTGCTCCTAGCAGCTGCTGAGGAAGCGCTGCCCAAGTGCATGTGAGGATACTTTTCTTAACATACCTGCTGAGTCGTGGAAAGGGAATTCCAAATAGGGCTCTTAAACATTTACAAAATACACAACCCCAGGACAAGCAGTAGAGCTAACAGCTTCAGGTTTTGAAAACTCTTGATTCAAAACTATTTTTTCAAATACCAATCCAAAGAAATATCCATTTTTCTGGTCCAGTGGTATCGAAAGCAATGACACGGTGCCACCAGCATCTCCCCGACTCAGAACAGACCTTTTGCTTTCTTCAGGTTCACCTGCTTCCAGGCAGGCAGTGCATTGTATTCCTCTCTGGTCATGTCTAGTGCAAACTGAAATCGAGAGAGACACCCGGTGGCTGAGTACAAGGACTCTCATACAAGCCATGTGTGTTGCTGTCCCACCTAGACACGCACTTACCTCAAAGTCTTCATCAGTGAGATAAATCTCAAGCTTTAAAGGATCAACTCCCTCAGGCAGTGGCCTGGCGAAGAGTTCAGCCAGTGGGTAAACGGTTTTACACAGCTTGGCTAAGACATCTTCCACGAGTGTGATCTGATTCGAAACTTCTGTATCCTAGGGAAGAGAAGGGAGCAGTGTGCATATCTGAACATGTGCTTTCTGCAAATACACAGTGTTGTCCCATCCGCAGCCCAGACAGGCTTGCTCAGGGGGAAAGAGACTCCGAAATGGAAAGAAAATGCCCAAAGCCCCTCCGTTCTCCTGAATTTTAGATGTCTCTTGGCCCCACCAAAATGTTTCAAATAAATTCTGTCTTGAGGCTGCCCCAGGAAGAACATTTGGGAACTATCACATGAGCGAATTATGACATAAGATTATTAAATGTGAAGTCTCAACACCAGAAACATTCAAATAATGGAATTTGTTGTAAAATAGTTAAAAAAATTAACCTGAAAAGAATCACATAACCCCTCTCATTCCATTTCTTAATCTACTTAGAATATGATGCTGAATCAAGATTTACTTTATTCTGAAAATACTGTTTCAGGTAAATCATCTTCCTCTGTTAAACTTGGGATCCCAGACTGGCTACCCTCCCTGGTGGTGGGGTGAAGGTGAGTGACTAACGTTGCTGAATTCAGCATCAATACCTGGTGCAGACTAGTAGTCAAGAGGTGGGTTTCAGAGTACACCTGAGAAAAGGTACTTCATGTTTCTGAGCCTTGGCTCCTTCCCCAGTAAAATAAGGATGATGATAATGAGATGAATCTTAACCGACTGGTGTCAAAATCAAAGGAGAAAACAAATGTGAAGTGCTTGGAGCCATGCCTGGTACACAGTGGGCACTCAGTGAAAGTCCACGGTCATTACAGCGTGCTGGCGTGGGAAGCCCGGCTGGGCACTGGTTGGAAGCCTGCAGGCCTCCGCAAGACATTGTACAGCCCCTGCTGAGTGCTAGTGAATACAGAAAAATGGTGCTGATCTATGTCCTTGAACTCTGACTGTATGAGGCTCATACTCCCTGGAGTTTTTAGGTTCCATGGATCACATATTTATTGTGAATAGAGCCATCTCACTACAACTGTGTCAGAGAGCAGGCTGCCCTGGGAGACCCAGCCCACTGGGCTGCAGAGCAGAGGTAAGGCTCACACTACACAGGCCCTCTCTGTTGTTAAGGAGCAGGGAATTTTTTTGTTTGTTTAAACTTACAAGAGTATTTTACAGGAAGTCTTGGTATCTCCCCTGGAAGAGTGGCTCTTCCTACACAGTAAGAAAACCCAAACGGAACAAACGTATTTCCCACCAAACCAAAAGAATAAAAAAGCTCTTGAAACTGCTGTGTTACGGATGTTATAAACTAAGAAATTCTACATAGTGGTAGTAAGCTAAGCTTCCTTTTTTTGGTGTGGTTGGAAATGATAACCTCTGGCTGATAATGTTTTGGTAAATACAGGTTATGATAAATGCTTCAGGTGGTTTTATAAAAGACAATACTAATGAGACATTAAGCGCTATCTTGCTGGGAGTAACCCCTACACATCTGTTCGCTCAGTTTCTAGTTCTCCACAGGTTGACTTTGTGTCTCGTCTACCACAGGGTGAATGTCTGAAGCCTGAGGACTTCATTGGGCCTTACAAGGCCTTGAGAAGCAACAGATACTTAGCCTACTGAATGCAGAGACAGCAGCTTTTACTTAGGTATATTCTCCAAAGTAATTAAATTCACCTTTACTTTTAAGTGTTTTAAATTTGAGCACTACGTGTAGAAAACTACTAAACTAGTTTGACTGACTTCTCCTTAGGCTGTTCTTCTTTCTAATTCTACAAAAGTGCAGCTGGATAGTTCTCCCCAAGGCAGTCGGCTCACAGTCCGAAAGGCCGGGGAACCACCTTCCTAGGGAAGAAAAGCGTCTCACCATTTCTGTGATTTCGGCAATGTCCTCCCTGTGCTCCCAGCTGGGAAACATATTGGTGAACGTCAGGGGTTCCAGGCCAGCGTGAATAAGGTAAGACTTGGGGGGCGGCTTCTTGATATTTTTTCCTGCAGATTCACAGAAGGCAAATGTCAGTATACCTGGGCTGGGTCCCGAGATCCTCTCTCTCTGATTTCCCTTGAAATCTTTCCTTCTTTGTTTGGTTCTCTGGACTTCATGCTGCAAGTGGAAGCTATGAGTAGTTCCTAACAACACATGGATAATGTTTATGTGAAATGTTAATTTTATCCATGTGAGTTTGCATGTAATTGACGTGACTCTCTACATCCTGAACCTAACAAAATGCTTCTAGGTCTCTGGATGCAAGGAAGCCTCTCTGTGGCTTCTGGGGGATAGTTTCGCCCTCCCATGATCACCTGTAGAAGTATTCCTCTGACTTCCTAAGGCAGAATTAAGTTCAGTATGAATTAAACAGCTGATGGCAGCATTTTATAAGGCACTGGAGCCTAAATATTTGGTGGAAAGTTTAAGTTTTTCAAGAGAGAATTGATGGCACAAACTCAATGATACCAACCAATAAAACTTTGAAAATACAGGTGAGTTAGTCACTGGTATCTTCAGTTTATATGAAATACTACAAGTTTCAGGTGGCCAGTTAGTACAGTAAAAAACTATGAACTAATTATAGAGCTCTTTTTAGATATAATACTAAAAATAAAAATGACTGATAAAAAGGCTGCCAGTGGCTTTCAAGCCATTTAGAGGAGCATTCTCCTCTCACACACTGCGCTGTGTGTGCGGGTGGAGGCCTGCATGCCCGCAGCATGATTAATCCTGAGTGCCAAAGGGATTTAACCAGTCCAGGGCATTGCCCCATTAACATCAAGAGTAACAGGTTAGATGGCCTCATAACATAAAAGAAAAACAAATCCTCACTCGTGCTGGGCAGCCGAGATTGGACTGATCTCAGAAGGGAAAAGACCCCTGGCTCCATCACACCCCACCAGGCCCGCCCCGAGTCTGCAGCCTGGGCACTGACGCCTCACCTTTGCAGTACTGGAGCACTGTCTCCATGGCGCTCTTGCGGTCGGAGGCCCAGCGGATGCGGGCAGAGCCAGCGATCTTGTTCTCGATGGGCCACCAGCCTTGCCAGAGGTACACCTCATGGTGATTGTCAACTAGGAAAAGTGCTGTGAGGGCAAGGACAGAGCAGACAATCAGGAACATCTTCACAGATGCTTCCAGCTCACTCTCGAGGCAAGAGGAGGCAGCTATGATGTGGGCCTTGTTCTTCCTCTCTCCTCACGCTCCTTCTCCCTGCCTCATCAGCCAGCCTGCTAGCGGCCCTTCTGGGTACTGGCAGGCACAACATATGTGCCACTTACGGGGTTGTCAGCACCGTTTGTCTCCAAAGACCGTGTGCAGAACTGGGGAGAACATCACACCCTGCAGGTCACTGGCATTCGTGCTCCATGTGTGACAGCTCTGCAGGTGATGTAAGTCTATGGTTCTTTCCTCATCTAACCGTCAGTCTGCCTTATTCCAGGTGACAAGGGCTTTCACACTTGCTAGTTCAGCTTGCCGAGTCCTTTCCTAGCGTCCATATCAGGATTCTGTGCAACACACACCTTGAAAGGTTAACACCCCATCCTGAGCCACTGGATGAAGAGGGTGGGTAGCAGCCTCTCTTTGAAGACACTTGCTAATATTTCTCATAGTATGACATGTGCACTGTCAAGCTTTTAATGTGCCGAACTGGGCCGCTAGCATCCAGGGACGGTCCAGACTCAGGTGACTGACTGTCCCAATCAGAACAAGAGCACATGGCCTGTCTAGAGGTGGAGGTTGAGTGGAAACCGTCCTGACCTTGGAATCAGAAGACAGGGGTGAGGGCCATGGCCCAAGGGTATAGCCTTGATACAGCAGACACTATTTTTTGGCTAACTCAACAGATGCTCTTTGCAGCTGGGGGCTTCTGGGAAAGCTCTGCTCTGCCTGATAAGGGGAAAGGCATGGCCATTACTGCCTTTTATCTTATCCTCTCCTTTCTGTCCTGAAGGAACACATGAAGGCAGGAGAGACTCTAGGCCTGATGCAGTCACAGTTCAACCCATTCTTAACTTAATATTTGGGTTGAGTTAAGTAACTGAGCCTCAGTTTCTTATACTATAATATGTGACTGATGTCACCTTTTTGGGTAGGTGTAAGGATTAAATGAGATAATATAAGTTTGTTCTGGCAGTGTACTTGGCAAATAAAAACTGCTTAATAAATGCAGAAGTAAAATAAAGAGGCTTTTAGAAAGGTGTATCTGCTGCTCGGCACAATTACCCTCTTCCGTGGGCCATACCTGGCTGTGGTGCACTGTACAGATCTTCCTGCAGGAAGGGCATTGAGTTAACCACAGAGGCGTCTCGGGCAGGATATATGAACTCCGTGGCTGAGAAATCGCCGGAGGAACTGCTGAGGATGAACAGGCGGGGTGTGAAGTTAAAATTTCCAGGATCTTTGAAAGAAAAGAGAAAGTGAAGAATTAGGTGAGATTTATCTGACCTGTGAGGTGAGGAAGGCCTTTTTAATCATAATTGTAAAAGAAGTGATCAAAGAAGAAGAAATTTATGCATTGGCATCATAAAAATGAAAAATTACAAACAAAACAAAAAGGCAAGGGACAAAATAGAAAATGTGGAAACTTAATATCCCTAACATATAAAGGAATGTAATGAAAAGATAAATATCTCAAAGAAAATGTTCAAAAGCACAAATAAAACATTCACCAAAGTAGAAATACAAATGATTAAAAAAAACCTAAAGTGTTTATGGTACAGTTGACTCCTGAACAATGCAGGAGCTAGGGATGCCAACTGTCCATGCAGCAGGAAATCTGTGTATAACTTTTGACTCCCTAAAACTTAATTACTAATAGCCTATTGTTGACCAGAAGCCTTACTGATAAAGTTCATCAACACTTTTGTATGTTATAGGTATTATATACTGTATTCTTATAAAGCTAGAGAAAAGAAAATGTTATGAGGAAAATCATAACTTACTGTACTATTTTTATTGAAAAAACCTGCATATAAGTGCTATTCAAGGGTCAACTATATATAGTTCTAATTTAAAACATTAAGTTAAAACAGTGCTTACATAGCAATTTTCCCCCATCAATTTTAGCAAAGAGGAAAATGGTAATGTACCAAGTCTCTGATTGTACATTTTTCTAGGAAATGTATACTTTGACACTTGTTGAAATGTCTGTAAGACTTCCAACTTTAATACAGCAGTTGCCTACCTAGGCATTTACCTAGTGAATGCAGACAAATTATTCACAACTCTATTATTGCGTAATAGAGAAAAAAAAGGAGCTAACTCTCCAAAATGAGGAGAACAGGTTAAGTAGAGAATGGCATATATTATGGAATATTCATGGAATTCCCCATTAAAAGTCTAAATAGGAACAACCTGGGAGATTGTTCATAATAAAGGGAAAAATCAGATTACAAAACAGTATGTATAATGCTATCCAAATAAAAAAAATAGGTGTGTTATGTACATATCACACAGAAATGTGAATTCTGGTTATCTTCAAGATGTGATAAGGGATTTCTTAAATTTTCTATACTTTCAAACATTTTCCATCATCAATATGCATTATTTAAAAAATTGAGAGGCAGTATAATGGAGTAGTTTTGAGTAAACTCTATTGTTGTCCAGCCTTGGGCAAGTTGATGAACTTCCCTGTGCCTCAGTTTCCTCTTTGGTTAAAAAAAAAAAGGCAGTGTTGGGTTGGGAGCAGTAAATGAGTTGATGTATATCAGATGCTTAGACAATTACTAAGCAATTCAGGATAAGCCAGGCATTGTTAACTTCCCTTCTTATGTTGATCTGTATTTTGTGTATTTCAATATAAAACTGACTTACTCTGTAACTTGAACTGCACTGCTGCCCTGCAACCTGCATGCTGGCCAGGCTGAAGGCATCTGCTCATCTGGCTTCTTGGAATTTTCTTCCCTTCGAGTCATACTTTCCTCCAAGGCTCTATGTCAATGCCCTGTCTTCTTTGGAGCTGTGTCTAAGTAATCTTTCTCCTAACTCAACACCTCTTCTGTGGCATCAAATTCTTATTTGGCATTATAATTAGCCATCCCTGTTCTTTAGCCTCCTTATGGGGTTGCAGGCCCATGAAGACCTAGCCTAGGTTTAATTCAGTGTGGTGGTCATAGCATGTGCTTAGCAGGTATGAAGAGAATAAATCAGTAACCTAAGGCCACGCACGTGCCTCACCTTGCAGCATGCAGTCATAGGCTTTCCTGTCTCGCCTTCCCAACGCATCCCAGAAACCCAGGGGCTCGGATCCTTCGTCACACTCATGTATTGTCACTTTGCTGCTGCTGTGCAGCCCTGCCTCCAGGGGACATCTGCACGGAGAGAGTCCAGTAATTATTTAGGAGCCCTGGAAGCACAGGCGGAACCCAGTTCAAGATGGAATCTACAGATCAGGCCACCTTCTCTCTTTCACTTCCAACTAAAACATTCTTACCAATGAATGAAAACATGCCCTGCAGTTTTGAGGGCAGCTTGGCCCTCAGGATGGTACAGTCACATATAAAATGCAGTGAAGGTGATATATACTCACATACTTTTACATACATATTTACTATTTCTTGCTAAGCTTCATGGGGACAGAAATGGGTTTGTCCCTGGTCCCCAAATCTGTGCTTGACAGCAGGAAGGTGCTTGGGTAGCTTCCCGCAGGAAGCTCCCTGCAGGGAGGTCCTCACATAACAACACTCACTGTTCTTTGATTTTATTTGCGGCAGTCCTTCCAACTTCCTTCGTGTGGGCCTGGGCTTTGCATCCATGCCACAAGTAGATGAGGGCTTTATTTACATTGAGCACAACCATGGAAGTCCTGGACCTCAAACTACTGCAGTGACAGGCCACTTCCAGCAAGTTTCCTTCGACGGGCACTTCTCCACGTACACAGTACAGCCTCCACTCGCCTGCAGGGGGCAGCAGCGGCGCAGAGTTAGATCTGCCGCGGGGAGAGCAGCCCTGCGGGTCGCCTCAATGACTCAAGGGAGGGCGGCGGCCCGGGGCCACTGCTGAAGCCAGCAGCCATCTTACTGTGGGCCCGGAGGGTACATCCCTCTACAGTTAGAAGCACGTCACAATGCAAAATAACTATTTTTACAAATTTACAAAATACCTAGGTAAGTTATGGAACAGGCATATTTAAAAGGACTAAATTCTAAACTTTTAAAGCTAAGAGGATTTTTGGCTAGGGAGGGGTGCTGGTCAACAAAAAATCTCATAATTTATAACAGAAGATGCACTGATTTTTTTTTTCCCCTCCTAAAAACAGTCATGGGGAGGATTCGGTTTAAGGTGAAGTACTCTTCCAGACCCCTGCCTGAGAGGTTGGATCCCAGGGTAAACTCCACGGGAGGTGGGTGGCAGTTGTGAGCTGATTTATAAGGAAAATGTTAGGAGGCGTTCAGGAGTAAGGCCCCGCTGTACAGAGAGAGACTTACTTAAACCCCATGCATATAAAAGTGCCTTCCGGGAAAGGAAAAAAAGTCAAATTCCAACAATTAAATGGACTTACTCTGTGCATTTTCTTCCTCCTCTTCCCTCCTCCCGGCGTGGACCACCATACCCCCCTGGAAGCACTGCAGAAAACAGGGGGGCTCCTTTCCCTGAAGTACTTGGACCTTCCAATTTAAACATATAGAAATAAGTAACATGTACTGATTTTTCAAAGTGATAAAAAAATACATGCCAATTGTGGAAAATCTGAAAAATATCAGGAAGTACGAAGGCCTGTAATAATACTAGTACCTAGAGATACACCTTAGAATTCTAGCAGTGGTTAACTTTCCTTTCAAAGTATTTTCCAGGTATAGATATTTCTCAAAGAAAATCAGTATTGTTGTTCTATATCCTTATTTTCTTCACTTTATATTTTTCTATCAAATACTCTTTTGAAACATGAACTTTGGTATGTTAATGGTATGGATGTAACATGGTTGATTTAAACACATTTTAAACATGGTATAGCTCTCAGAGAAAAGAATGACTGATCACAGTAATTTGGGGGGAAAGAACTGTCTCTTTTGCAGCCCTTCCCATGGTCTACTCATGGAGCCACGTGCCTATCAATCACAGCCTCTCAGATTCCTAAAAGCCATTTTGTGACCATGTCTTATATATCTAAAGTGATTTTATACCTGCTGGATTGATAAAACATGCAGCGCTCAAACTAGAGAGGTTAAGACTCAAAATTCTCAGGATAATTTTAAAGGCATGATTAAAACATTCATTTATGGCTTAAAAAACCTAAATATAAGACTGAAACCATAAAACTCTTAGAAGAACACATAGGAAGTAAGCTTTGAACATAAGTATTCATAACTTTTTTTCTGGATACATCTCCCCAGGCAAGGGAAATGAAAGCAAAGATATGTAAGAGGGACCACATCAAACTAAAAAGCTTCTGCACAGCAAAGGACACCATCAACAAAATGAAATGGCAACCTACTGAGTGGGATAATCTATTTGCAGGTGATATATCTGACAAGGTACTCATACTCAAAATATAGAAGAACTCATACAACTCAACACCACAAAAAGAAAAATAATAATCTGATTAAAAAATGGGCAGAGGACCTGAATAGATATTTTTCCAAAGAAGATAAATACATATCCAACAGGCATGTGAAAAGATGCTCCACATCACTAGTTCTCAGGGAAATGCAATTCAAAATCACAATGAGATATCACCTCACACCAGAGTGGTACATATACACAGTGAAGTATTAGCCATGAAAAAAGAATGAAATCTTGCCATTTGCAACAACATAGATGGACCTAGAGGGTCCCACCTGAAAAAACAAAACAAATGAACAAAACTGAAATAGACACAAAGAAAAGGCTGGTGGTTGCCATGGCAGAGGGCGATAGGTGGATGGGCAAAATAGGTGCAGGGAAAAAAATATTAGCAAGAATGTTTAGTATCTTCATCTAGGCAATGGGGTTACATGAGTGCATACACATGTCAAAATTCAAGCTGTACACTGACTTGTATGTTTTATTATATTTACCTCAATATACCCCTCCCCACCCCAAATCACCATATTCTTTCATGGCCTTTATAGGGAAAAAAGAGGCAGTCAAAACTACCCACTACTAGGAATAAATTAAAATGCAATGGTCACTAACAACTATTTGTAAAATATGCATTAAGTATTTTTTAGGGAAAAGGACTGGTTATTATGAATATGGAAGGCTAGTGAGTGTTGATCTATTTCTGGAGAAAATTCCTCTGTTCTCTTCCCTCATACTATTACTAACTATTCCCAAACCCCAGAGTTAATTCTTAATTACTGGTACAAAAGGATGGGACCCAAGGCCTAGATAATCCAAACATTAAAAGGAAATGTTGACAAAGCCTTGGATTTGGGCAGCAGTACCTGCTAGACATTATTACCGGCAGGCTCTGGGTTACAGTGGTGGGTAGGACAGGGGCAGGCATGGTCCCCTTCATGCTTGTGGGGAGAGACAGATGATAAGTAAACAAAATGGACGCAAAATATAAACAACTGACAAAATGGCTATGAAGTTAAGTAGTGGTATGTGCTATGAAAAAGTAAAGCACAGTAAAGGGACAGACTGGGTATGGATCTGGATAAAATGGGAGGCTGACAATTGGCCAGAAATCAGAATCATAAGAGGTTGAGAGTTACAGATGGATGAATGGGGAGTGTTCCAAGGGAAACAGTGCAAAGGCCCTGGGGTGGCCAGGAAGAGGCATGTCTGAGGAATAGCAAGAAGGCTGGAGCAGCCCAGGTGCAAGACAGGGAAGACAGGATAGGTGTGCAGGGCTGACCATGGAGGTACTGGCAGACCACCAGGAGACTGATTAGACTGTAGTCCAAATGTGATGGCCACACGGGAGTGACATGATCTGATGTGCTTAGAAAAATCACTCAGGCTGCTGTGAGGAATGCAGCTGATGGGAACCCTAATTTTTATATTAGCCTCACATAATATTTCTTTAGGATAGATTTGTGTAAGTGGAAAAACTGATCAAAGTTTTTGAGCTATTTAAGGTTCTCGAGCCAAAAGTGCCTTTCAGCATGGCCATTTCAAACAAGTTATACTTTCCAAGGGAAGCATGCACACTAACCCATCCTACTGAACCCTCAGAAGCCTGGGGTCTGTTCTTTAACAGATCTCTACCACTTTGGGAAGTGGAAAATAGCACCTTTTGGTTTTATTCACAATTCCTGGATTATTAGTTAGGTGGAAACTTAAACAATCTTCAGCCCTTTGGACTTGGGTTGTGGACTGACTCTTTGCTGATACATCGTGTTGAACGTCATGTTACAAGAGGTGGGCTTCCTGGCCAGGTGGTGGGGGGAATGAAGGGTGAGACACAACCAGGAATCTGGAAGAGAAGCCCAGGACTAAAATGCTCTGGTGATGCTGTCTTTATTCATTAGAACCAGGTCTTCAGGAAACGAGGGCCCACCCTGTGCGGCTTCCCTGAACGGACATGTCTCACCAGCGCCGCTGTGCTCCAGGACTTACCTGGGCCCCCCTCTCCTCATCCAGCTCCACCGTCATGAGGGCTGACGTGCCCTTCTCACTCACAGCTGACTGCCGGCCTTGCCAGAAGAAGTAGACACACTTCTCTTTGCCAGCCACCCGAATTGGATGCTCTCCCTTCTGTCGACTTCCCACTGCAAACACACAGAACCATGGAGTGGGTCAACAGCAGAGAAGCCGCAAGGAAAGCAAATGCATGGCTCCCTCCTCCAGGCTCTGTGAGAACACACAGTGAAGAAACAGCTCTTGGGCATGGGGCTGAGGAGAAATCACAGCTGCAGGGAATGGCAGTCATACCATATGCTGGAGAGAAAAACCACCTTTCTTCCAGTTAGCTGAGCCTGACACTCCAAACTGGGGAAAAATGGTCTGCAGGGCCCTCTTGACACACTGAGGAAAACACCTGCCAGCCTAGAGGAAGGCAGCAGGTCACTCCGAGTGTGTGACAGAGAAATGGTGGCTGCCGCAGACGCCTGTTCCAGATTACACCATCCTTTGGCAAAAGTTTAGCTGGTAGAGAAAGATATTGAAAACAACAGCTCAGCCAGCTTTAAGCACAAAGTGAAAAATATAGTCTGTTAAAACTATTCTAGTAAAGAAGCACTTTTGAATTTTCCAAGTTCTGTCAGAAGTGGGAGAGAGAAACTGCTGACATACCACTTTCATGAAATAATCTGGGATTTAAATAATATCTGTCACCAGGCTGTAGCCAGGATTAGGTGCTGCTCATCCTTACTGCCTGGCACCTTGCAGGTATTTGATGAACGTCAGCACACAGAATGTGGGTCTCACTGAAGAGCAGGCACAGAAAGTCAAGTGGTCACTTTAGACAGTATTTCAGACCTCAGCCTGCTACCTTCAGGAACATACCTCACTCCAGACTCCTCTCATGCATTCATTCCACAAACATTTGTGGGCACCAACAGTGTGCCAGGGACTGTTTAGGATGCGGTGGCTACCCCGATGGGTAAGCCAGACAGCCTCTCTGCCTTCATTCTAATCAGGAGGTGAGCAAGATAATTTCAGGTACTTGCAGTGCTCTGAGAAATAATGGGGAGATGTGCCATGGGGCAGGGCGAGTGCTGAGGGGACCAACTCCCTGTGGAGGGAGGCCTTTCTGAGGAGGTGGGTAAGCGGAGGCCTGAATGATGATGACTTGGAGGCAGAGCCTTCTAGAATGAAGGTCAGGAGACCAAGTTCTTGCCTTGAATGCCTGGGTGGTCCCCACAAGCAGCGATCAACCATGGGCCAGTGCAGGAGGCTGTAACACCCATGTACCTTGAAGTTAATAATAACCAGATTCTTTGGTTCTATAGTTCCTCAATTCTTTTTCAGCTCTGATCCACCTACAAAATCACAGTTGTCTTGAAGTTTAAAGGTAAGAAAAAAGCTTATTTAAGTCCCTAAGAGGTCAAGGTCCATATTTATTTGATCTCTTTTTTGTTCTAACAGTTTCCATAAATTATCGTAATTCTTAAAGTATTTTTGATTGAACACAGCTTTCAGCACCACCTACTCTGGACCTGGTCAGATTGGTGTATTTTTAAGCTGTCAAAAGTGAAATAGGGGCCATCAATGGATTATGCATAGCCAACAATTAATTTGGAAGCCATTCAACTGCTAATTTAGATAGGAACAAAAGTTTGCTTTTGATTAGCAACCCCACTCCTCATAGTAGTGAAAATCAGTCATGTCAGTTAGGTTACTGTGGAAAGATACACTTAAAATAGACTGTGGCAGTTTATACATATTTTGGAATTTTTTAGCACTTAAGTACATTGGTTATTTAAGCATGACTATATATTTACACAGTGTTTTACATCCTAATATTCTAAAATGGACTTGAACGTATATGTCCATAATAGAATAGGATTCCTTAAAATTACTTCATACAAGTAATTTTCACTAATTTTCCTTGTGATTTTAACCCCAAGTTTAATCATCTACATTTATAGCTTAATTAATTCACTTATTTTTAATTTTAGCAAAGATTATGTTATTATTAGTAAGAACTTCTAGGCTGTAATCCTTTTTCTTTTGGTGACTGGATTTTTGAATTTTTAAATTGAAATATAGTTGTTATACACTATTATTGGTTTCAGGTGTACAGCATAGTGATTCAACTATTATATGCACTACACACTCTCTTCATGGTAAGTGTGGTTGCTATCTGTCAACATACAAAGATATAGTGTTATTTGGATTGTGATCTTTATAATCTTGATCAGATGCCTAATTTAAAATATTGATAGATCATTCCCTCAAAATACTTGGAAGAGTAAGTCTGTTATCAGAACTTGTATTTGGAATAAAAAGAGGTGTGAACTGCTCATGGTCAAGTGGTCGTGAAGCAGAACCACATTTTCTGAACTCAACTGGTACCATGCTCTGGAGTGGCCTGGTCCAGCACCACTGGGTCCCTCAAGCAGCTTGTTTCCTGACCCTGCAGTCCCCGAGGCAGTCTCTGGGGCAGGATACCAACCCACTGCAGCCCCTGGTTGCCCTTCTCCAGAGCCCATGGTTCAGTTCCCAAGCAGCTCCTATGCAGGCTGGCCAGCACCCCCCAAGGGGACAGTTGTATTGTCTCCACAGCTGCTGATTTCCACTGACCCTGTCCGCTAGGGCCTTTCTGAGCTCATGCTGAGTCTTGTTTGCAGGTGCAGCCCCTGTGGGGTGTGGGTCCTGAGGGGCTGGACAGGGAGCCACCAGGAGGCCAGCATTTCTGTGATAACCTCAGAGCAATTACATCTGCCATCCAGCTAAGCTTCTCTGCTCCCAGAGGGATGGTCTGCAGTCTGAATGCTCCCTGCCCTAACTTAATTCTCCACAGCTGGACTTTCTCAACTTGTAACTTTGCTCATAAAGATGCTGAGGGAACTGGCTGTGAGATGTGCACTCTATTTATTGAGAAGAAGTACATAAACTATTTGCTTGGGTCAAATCATTATGTCTTAAGTCTCCCAAGTAAATAGTCTGTGAAGACCTCAGAAATCTTTTTTTTAAAGATAGCTCTGTGTAGCTTTATTAGAGACAGGCATTTTTCCATAAAGGTTATCTTTCCATAAAGATATCTCAAGATTTCTTTTTTAAATTAATTCATTTTAATATTATTTATTCATTTACTTACTGTTACTTTTTTATAACTAATGGTGAGGGTAAGGAAATGATGGAATTTCGCATTGTGGGGACCCTTCATTTTAGTTTACAAAATATGCAATTCCCTTTCTGTGTTTTAAAAATAGGAACTATTTATAAAATAATTTAGCCACAGGGATGGAAGTTTGGCACAGGGAATATAGCTAATATTGTAAAACTTTTGTATGGTGACAGATGGTAACCACTTATCATGGTGAGCATTTAATATATGTAATTGATCAACCACTAGTTCATCTGGAACCAACCTAACAGTATGTAAGCTGTATTTCAATAAAAGACGTTTAAAAGAAAAGAAAGGAATCATGTACACTTTCAGTTCGGCCCTTAAAGTTCCCAGTCCCATACCACCAGAGGTTAGGAGGTTGTCTCACTACATTCCCTCTGAGGGTCTCCACCACCAGCCAGCAGCACAGGATATGATTTCAGGGGCTCAAACCCACAACAGTGACTCTCTGGGAATTGTTATTATTTTGGGTAGATTCACATGATCTCATCTTCAAGTTGAATATATTAATGATGCTTTTGCTGCTGAGAACATTGGTGACAGTATTTCCTGCATTTACCATGTGGCCACATGCCAGGAGCCACACTAAACATCACATGCACCAGGTTATGATGTTCTGTGAGCTGCGGACTGTCTCTGTTTTCCAGGTGAGAAAACTGGGGCTCAGGCAGGTTAAATAATTTGACTCAACTTGCAGAGCTAGTATGTAGGGCCTGAGAGAAGATTCAGAGCTGCGCTCTATGGTCCTAGGACCTGTGGCCTTTCCTGCAAGCCGCAAGGCCTCCTTATGAGAGGAAGGCAACTTTTAGTGTCCAGCTCTGCTCTCTACTAGCTGTGTGACTTTAGGTGGGTTTCTTAATCTTGGTGTCCTGTTTTTCACTGAGAAATCAGCAAATGACTGAATACATCCCGTGGGGCAGCCCACCCAGACAGTTCTGGGCCTGACACAACCATGCATGGCCCTGCCCGGTGATGCCCACTCACTGGCTTCCCAGCTGCTGCTTTGCTGGGCTTTCACTGCTGCTGGCAGACCCAGTTTCAGAATCAAGCTCTCCTCGTCTGGCACAAAGCAGCTGTCTCTCCTGCTACTTGACTTACTGTCATTTATTCCATATGCTCCTTGAAGGCAGGGTCTGAAATATTTACTTACTCCCTAATAAAGTGTCTTATACACAGAGAAGGTTCTCAGTAGATGCTCCCAGTTGATTAACAGTCTTATTTTTCGATAAATTAGGGAAGAAATCAAATGTTGTAAGTCCTCAGGTGTTTGGTTTCTGCTCCTGGTGGCCCCAGGGCAGCCACGGCTGGACAGCCAGGGGACTGGGCAGAGGTGCGTCAACTCCCCTGGGGATTGCAAGGAATCTCAAAACTAGAGAGTTGTGACAGAAACTGTCTTCTAACTGGGTAGGGATGAGGAACACTAGGGGCCACTTAAGTAAGGGCTACTTATTGGTGAAGAAAGGAGTTCTTACTCCAAGTTTCACTTCCATCCTCCTCTAGTGCAAAAACTACAGTTGAGCGTTTTGCTATGTCACTGACAGCATCGAAGAGTTCTGACTATGCATTTATTCTACCAGATCCACAAACTACTGTCAGTGCTCTCAGCCTCTGAGAAAATGGCTTTTTTTATTTTTAATATTTTTTTGCTGCATCTGTTCACTATATCGTTACTCCTCCATTTGGTTTCACTTCTAAGTCACCCAGCTATGTTTTACCTAAGACTTTACACAGCCTACAGCCACATGGTAAATATCACTTAGAAGCAAATCATTGCTTTTCGAGAAACCTCTGGGGACAAGTCAAGGAAGGGAGTGAGGGGAGTAGCGAAGCCTTTACTTTCTACAAGGAAACATCACAGATGTCAGCAATGCTAGGCAGTTAGGAATCTGTCTATGAGACTTAATAAGTGGTCCTCAAAGTGAACAAGACGGACACACTGCACAGTGGAGCTGAGCGTCAGGCATAGCGACACAGGCCTGGGCTCAGTGGCCAGCCGCGGGGCAGCCCAGCCTATCTCAGTTTGAAAAGAACCCAGAACTCACTAACCTGTGGTGCTCACCATGTACTTCCACTTGACCACATAGGCGTCCCCCTCATGGAACTGCCCGATGCTCTGTTTGGGAAGCCTGCTGTAGTCAAATTCAAGGATATGCCAGACATCCACAGAGACGCTGGTGATCTCAAACTGCCTCCTGTCGTCCCCTTCCACCAGGCCGTGGCCACGGCCAACATTCACCCCGTCCAGTACAGTGCTGCTTGTCGTCTGGGGCACCGGCACCATCAGCGTCACATCATATGGCTTGACTTCTGCCCTTGGCTCTTCCTGCAAGGGAACGGAAAAATGTCTGTTGGGTTACCTCTGCTTCACAGCCATTTCATTGTTAATAGGACAGCATATGAGGACAGCTTTCATGATCTGTCTCGGCATTTAATTGCATTTAAGAAAAGGCTGTATTTAGGGGAAAGACTCCAGCAGGCCTGGATATTCATCCATCACAGTGAGTGGGGTGACCATAAACCCTGAGGCACACCCTGGGCTGTTTTTGATTCCTAGTTAGAATGCAACTAGAAACTGGCTCGGTTTGCTGTCCTCCTAGGAAACCCTGGGAAGGCTTTTAGCTTCAAGGCCTGTTTGGTTGGGATCAAACCAAGCCCTGAGGTTTGAGGTTTAATTACCCGGAATTCCTTCTGCTGGGCAAGGTCGTAGGCAGTCTTCTCATTAGGTCTCTTCAGTTCAGTCCAATCGAGAAATTTCTCTTTGAACAGAATAGTCTCATTGTGTTCTGTAAGTCTCCCAAATATTGCCCAGTCAGGCCGCCCCTGTCCTTTCCTGCAGGGTAGGGGTGGCAGACAGGGAAAGAGCCAAGATTAAGTCATGCTAAAGCAAAGGAATCTGAAACAAACACAGGTGGCGACTGAAAAAACTCAGAATCTGTAAGTGGCATATGGAATGAATGGTTTGTTTTCACTTATTTTATCAAATAAGTGACACTCCTTTTAACCTGAAGCCTTGCAAAGCTTTGCATCCATGGAGTTGATGTGCCTGAATATCGTGATGTGGATGGTGTCAAGAATGGACTTTTCTTGCATCCTCAAAGGTTCTTTTATTTGGGACCCCCTGGGGGTGGTGCACCAGACTGGGTGCAAAGCAAGGTCTGTGTGTATATCCTCCTTGCCTGATTTCTGCCACCCATAGTCACCTGCAAGTGCTCCTGTGTGTCTGTCGAATGAGTGGATGGGAGGAAGATGAGCTCACCCTGAATTCTCTACTATTTTAAGACATGTTATGATGAAGTTCCCCAGCCTCCAGGAATGGATGAAATTCTTCTGTCACTACCATGAATGTACTTTCATATATCATAAAATGGATTCTTGCCTATTTATTTCTAGGTCACTGTTCCAGGCAGCAGGCAGGAGGAGCATAATGACACGCAGAAGGAAAGAGCCCAACCCAACCCGGAGGCTGTTACTGTCCCAGCACCTCAGAATCTGCACCTGTTCTTGGCACACAGGACACCTAGGAAAAGGCCAAGTTGCAGAAATCCATGCTGAAGAGGTGTCAGCCCAAGACTAAGATGCAGGTATCTCTATTCCTCCCCATCGACCTTCACAGGACACTGGGCCTGGGACTCCTATGTCCTGTCAGAGCACAGCACAGCACTTCCTGGGCCTCTGTGTCCCGTCTTTGCTCCCTGTTGGTCCAGGACCACAGTTTCTGACATCACGGCTGAGGCCCATCAAGGTGGCTGCCTGTTCCAAAGGAGTTGGATGGGATAGAGCAGAGCACACAAACCCTTCTGCCTCGTACTCCTGCAGGACTAAAGGAACCAAATAGCAGCAACTGTGGAATACTCACGATCACCTTGAAAAGGCTTGTGGTATTTATGCAAAAATAGCATGGCTCTTTTATAGAAATTCTACTCTGCAGATTTGCTAAGATGCCTAGAGAAAGAGCACTTGGTTTCAGCTTTAGGAATTTACCTTTTATGTTATTAGCAAGCATGAGGGGGAACAGTTGCAGTGTGAAGTGGCAAGGCGTGTGCCTCTCCCCTCCATCCTGACTTCCCTGTTTGACCTGGGCTAAGTCATGACACTCCAGCACGTCCAGCCTCCTCCTCTGTTATGAAGGGCTGGGTGCTTCACTACCTCGACTGCACCTTAAAATGCCTGCGCAGCTTTTAAGACATACTGACATATAAGCCCCACCCTATGTGAATTGGAAACACATCTCTGGACCTGGGCCCAGCACATGCTTTTGTTTAAAAGCTCTTCAGGTGATTCTAATCTGGGAGGTGTTGAAAACCAGTGGGTGAGGTGATCACCCAGCTACTTTCAGACCTGTGATTATGTCACTTCTAGATATAAATTATCCAGCATATGGATTTTATGCATCAGCGTAAAATTTTTTCTTTTCTCATATCAAATCAAACATTCTTTTCAGCCTTAGCTTTGTTGCTTAAATCACTAGCTGTAACAGTACTAGTTTTATGTTAAGTGAACCTTTGTTTAAAAAGGATTGAAAACATTTCACCTACACTGGCATCATTCGTAATTGTTTCTATAATGATAATTAATAAAATCAGTAATTCAGTTTTAAAACAGGAAACTAGGTAGGAAAGTTGACATGTGTACACTACTTCAATGGAAAACATTGAAATGGAGTTTCATGATACCCAACATTTTATGCTATGTGTGGCACATCTATGTCTAACTTATTAACTGGCACACCTAATTTAAAAGCATTTTTTTTCCCCCTGGTAGTTCAGAAAACCAAGAACAATCCTTCACAGGTAAGAATTACTTTTCTTATGATAATTGTTAGTTTGTGCATACCAAAATTACTTTTAAGTCCAGTATACTGTAGGAAATATGAAAATTATAATCATCATTTCAATACCATGTCCACCCTCTCACATCATCCCCCAAAAGGCATACACAACAGATAGTGTCAAAAAATGGCAAATCTTGGAATTCAAGGGCTGTGCTGGAAAGGTGTGAAATTAGAAGGAAACATGTTGTTTTTGTACCTTGAGCTCAATGGCTGAATTTCAGACCTAGGAAGCTTTTCAGATCAGTGTGTAATTTTTTTTAAATTTAATTTTTTATTAAAGTATTATTGATATACACTCTTATGAAGATTTCACATGAAAAACAATGTGGTTACTACATTTACCCATATTAACAAGTCCCCACCCATACCCCAATGCAGTCACTATCCGTCAGTGTAGTAAGATGCCACAGATTCACTATTTGCCTTCTCTGTGCTACACTGTTTTCCCCGTGATCTCCCACACCATGTGTGCTAAACACAACACCCCTCAATACTCTTCTCCCTCCTTCCCCACCTCCTCTCCCACACCCCTCTCCTTTGGTAACCACTAGTTCCTTCTTGGAGTCTCTGCATCTGCTGCTATTTTGTTCCTTCAGTTTTGCTTCATTGTTATACTCCACAAATGAGGGAAATCATTTGTTAGTTGTCTTTCTCCGCCTGGCTTATTTCACTGAGCACAATAGCCTCCAGCTCCATCCATGTTGTTGCAAGTGGTAGAATTTGCTTCTTTCTTATGGCTGAATAGTGTTCCATTGTGTATATGTACCACATCTTCTTTATCCATTCATCTAATGATGGACACTTAGGTTGCTTCCATATCTTGGTTATTGTAAATAGGGCTGTGATAAACATAGGGGTGCATATGTCTTTTTGAATCTGAGAAGTTGTATTCTTTGGGTAAATTCCAAGGAGTGAGATTCCCAGGTCAAATGGTACTTCTATTTTTAGTTCTGTGAGGAACCTCCATATTGCTTTCCACAATGGTTGAACTAGCTTACGTTCCTACCAGCAGTGTAGGAGGGTTCCCCTTTCTCCACAGCCTCACCAGCATTTGTTGTTCTTAGTCTTTTCGATGCTGGACATCCTTACTGGTGTGAGGTGATATCTCATTGTGGTTTTAATTTGTATTTCCCTGATGATTAGTGATGTGGAGCATCTTTTCATGGGTCTGTTGACCATCTGAATTTCTTCTTTGGAGAATTGTCTCTTCGTATCCTCTGCCCATTTGTTAATCGGGTGATTTGCTTTTTGGGTGCTCAGGCACGTAAGTTCTTTACATATTTTGGATGTTAACCCCTTGTCAGATATGTCATTTACAAATACATTCTCCCATACTATAGGATGCCTTTTTGTTCTGTTGATGGTGTCCTTTGCCATACAGAAACATTTTAGTTTGATATAGTCCCATGAGTTCATTTTTGCTTTTGTTTCCCTTGCTTGAGAGGATGCATTCAGGAAGAAGTTGCTCATGCTTATATTCAGGAGATTTTTGCCTGTGTTGTCTTCTAAGAGTTTTATGGTTTCATGACTTACATTTAGGTCTTTGATCCATTTCGAATTTACTTTTGTGTATGGGGTTAAACAATAATCCAGTTTCATTCTCTTATATGTAGCTGCCAGTTTTGCCAACACCAGCTGTTGAAGAGACTGTCATTTCCCCCATGTATGTCCATGGCTCCTTTATCATATATTAATTGACCATATATGGTTGGGTTTATATCAGGGCTCTCTAGTCTGTTCCATTGGTCTATGATTCTGTTCTTGTGCCAGTACCAAATTGTCTTGATTGCTGTGGCTTTGTAGTAGAGCTTGAAGTTGGGGAGCATAATCCCCCCACTTTATTCTTCCTTCTCAGCATTGCTTTGGCTATTCGGAGTCTTTTGTGGTTCCATATGAATTTTAGAACAGTTTTCTCTAGTTTGTTGAAGAATGCTGTTGGTATTTTGAAAGGAATAGCATTGAATTTGTAGATTGCTTCAGGCAGGATGGCCATTTTGACATTATTAATTCTTCCTATCCATGAGCATGGGATGTGTTTCCATTTATTGGTATCTTCTTTAATAACTCTCATGAGTCTCTTGTAGTTTTCACAGTATAGGTCTTTCACTTCCTTGGTTAGGTTTATTCCAAGGTATTTTATTCTTTTTGATGCAAATGTGAATGGAATTGTTTCCTGATTTCTCTCTCTGCTAGTTCATTGTTAGTATATAGGAATGCCACAGATTTCTGTGTATTAATTTTGTATCCTGCAACTTTGCTGAATTCAGATATTAGATCTAGTAGTTTCAGAGTGGATTCTTTTGGGTTTTTTATGTACAACATCATGTCATCTGCAAACAGGGACAGTTTAACTTCTTCCTTGCCAATCTGCATGCCTTTTATTTCTTTGTGTTGTCTGACTGCCATGGCTAGGACCTCCAGTACTATGTTGAATAGAAGTGGGGAGAGTGGATATCCTTGTCTTGTTCCCAATCTTAAAGGAAAAGCTTTCAGCTTCTTGCTGTTCAGTATGATGTTGGCTGTGGGTCTGTCATATAGGGCCTTTATTATGTTGAGGTACTTGCCCTCTATACCCATTTTGTTGAGTTTTTATCATGAATGGATGTTGAATTTCGTCGAATGCTTTTTCAACATTTATGGAGATGATCATGTGGTTTTTGTCCTTTTTATTGATGTGGTGGACGATGTTGATGGATTTTCGAATGTTGTACCATCCTTGCATCCCTGGAATAAATCCTACTTGATCATGATGTATGATCTTTTTGATGTATTTTTGACTTCGGTTTGCTAATATTTTGTTGAGTATTTTTGCATCTATGTTCATAAGGGATGTTGGTCTGTAATTTTCTTTTTTTGTGGTGTCTTTGCCTGGTTTTGGTATTAGAGTGATGCTGGCCTCATAGAATGAGTTTGGAAGTATTCCCTCTTCTTCAACTCTTTGGATAACTTTAAGGAGGATGGGTATTAGGTCTTCACTAAATGTTTGATAAAATTCAGTGGTGAAGCCATCTTGTCCAGGAATTTTGTTCTTAGTTAGTTTTTTGATTACCAGTTCAATTTCATTGCTGATAATTGGTCTGTTCAGATTTTCTTTTTTTTTCTGGGTCAGCCTTGGAAGGTTGTATTTTTCTAGAAAGTTGTCCATTTCTTTTAGGTTATGCAGTTTGTTAGCATATCATTTTTCATAGTATTCTCTAATAATTCTTTGTATTTCTGTAGTGTCTGTAGTGATTTTTCCTTTCTCATTTCTGATTCTGTTTATGTTAGTAGACTCTCTTTTTTTCTTGATAAGTCTGGCTAGGGGTTTATCTATTTTGTCTATTTTCTTGAAGAACCAGCTCTTGCTTTCATTGATTCTTTCTATTGTTTTCTTCTTCTTGATTTTATTTATTTCTGCTCTAATCTTTATTATGTCCCTCCTTCTACTGACTTTGGGCCTCATTTGTTCTTTTTCTAGTTTCGTTAATTGTGAGTTTAGACTGCTCATATGGGATTGTTCTCCTTTACTGAGGTAGGCCTGTATTGCTATATACTTTCCTCTTAGCACCGTCTTCACTGCGTCCCACAGATTTTTGTGGTGTTGAATGATTGTTCTCATTTGTCTCCATATATTGCTTGATCTCTGTTTTTATTTGGTCATTGATCCATTGGTTATTTAGGAGCATGTTGTGAAGCCTCCATGTGTTTGTGGGATTTTTCATTTTCTTTGTGTAATTTATTTCTAGTTTCATACTTTGTGTTCTGAGAAACTGGTTGGTACAATTTCAATCTTTTTGGATTTACTGAGGTTCTTTTTGTGGCCTAGTATATATCTATTATTGAAAATGTTCCATGTGCACTTGAGAAGAATGTGTATTCTGCTGCTTTTGGGTGTAGAGTTCTGTAGATGTCTGTTAGGTCCATCTGTTCTAATGTGTTGTTCAGTGCCTCTGTCTCCTTATTTATTTTCTGTCTGGTCAATCTGTCCTTCAGAGTGAGTGGAGTGTTGAAGTCTCTTAGAATCAATGCATTGCATTCTATTTCCCCTTTTAATTCTGTTAGTATTTGTTTCACATATGTAGGTTCTCCTGTGTTGGGTGCATAGATATTTATAACAATTATATCTTCCTGTTAGATTGACCCTTTTATCATTATGTAATTTCCTTCTTTGTATCTTGTGACTTTGTTTTGAAGTCTATTTTGTCTGATACAAGTACTGCAACTCCTGTTTTTTTCTCCCTATTAGTTGCATGAAGTATCTTTTTCTATCCCTTGACTTTTAGTCTGTGTATGTCTTTTGAAGTGAGTCTCTTGTAGGCAGCATATAGATGGGTATTGTTTTTTTATCCATTCAGTGACTCTATGTCTTTTGATTGGTACATTCAGTCCATTTACATTTAGGGTGATTATCGATAGGTATGTACTTATTGCCATTGCAGGCTTTAGATTCGTGGTTACCAAAGGTTCACGGTTAACTTCCTTACTATCTAAGAGTCTAACTTAACTTACTTAATATGCTATTACAAACACAATCTAAAGGTTCTTTTTTTTTTCAGCATGTAATTTATTTAAACAATTGCTATTCATCTGCCACAATAGCACCTGGAATGCTGCAGCAGGGGGGCGACCATGTGTTCACTAAGAAGTGAAATATAACACAAATAGCTTCCAGGAAATGATGACAGTGTATTTCTGTATCAGTTAGGCAAAACCTAAAGAAATCTTTTTGTGAGGATTCAGAGTACTGTATGCAATCATTTATGAAAATCAAAACCTGTGCACAGCAATAGCAGAAAACTGTGGGAAGGACTGAGGGTCCACTGAGGGACTTTGCTCCTGCCACAGTGCCATCAACTGATCACAGGAATACCTGGGAATAAGCGGATTGCATTCTCCAGGATCCAATGGGTTGATGTCACAGTTCTCATAGTCAAAGGTTCCATTCCATAAGTGCTTTGCCAGCTGAAATGCTATTTTCCGTTGTGCTAATGTGACTTCTTTTCCATGCCACACATAAACTTCACTACCAAAATCAAACACCAGTACCTGGGAAAATGGTACAGAAGAACTGGTTAGCTTCAGAGACATGCTCCATTTGAATCAGGATCTCTATTGACAGTGAGTCAAATGGGTGATGATAGGAATCCTAACTGAGCAATCAGTACAAACACAGAAAGATCACAGGATCTGACTAGATGGCACTGCCCTGCCAAGCCAGCCTCTTCTCCCTCAGTGTGACTTTCTTCTTGTCCTGAACGCCCAAGTTAATGCTCCCTCCTCTTACCTCACAAACCACCTGAAACTTCTGGTTCATAAAAGTTAAGTATGTCTTCCTATATTCATTCTTTCCCTTTGTTCATTCATTCAGTTAACATGTCGAGGCCATTTCACACATGCCAGGCATAGAGGACTCTCTGTATGACTTGGAGATGCTCAAGGCTGGAGATCATACCCTACTTCCATTAACAGCAGGAGTTTACTAAGTGTTTGTTAAATGAATATGTGAACATAACACTATTTATTACCATTCCTGTGGTTTATTCTCTTCTCTCTTCCTAGAGTAATTTCTTCCACCATTTCTAGCAATCTACTACAGAATTTCAAAATTCTACTGAACTCAAAACTGGGCTCAATCTCATATTCTCTTTGAAATCAAAGCTGACCATTAAACAAGATGGGGTTAGAGGTGCTGACTCTCTGCTCAGGTGAAAATCTGCATATAACTTTTGGCTCACACAAAATTAACTACTAATATCCTACTGTTGACCAAAAGCCTTACCGATAACATGAATTGTCAATTAATGTATGTTTTGTATGTTATATGTATTACATACTATGTTGTTCCAATAAAGATGGAGAAAATAAAATGTTTCTTCAAATTGTTGCAAATCTCCAAAAAATTTTCCAGTATATTTGTGGAAAAAAATCTGCATGTACGTAGACCTGTATAGTTCAAACCCGTTATTGTTCAAGGGTCAATTGGATTCTTCATTATTTCTTTTTCTGTCACTTTTTTTTCCATTTAAATGCCCATGTTTATCATACCATCCATCTACCTTTGGGTTACATTCTTTCAAATAGTTCTATCCAAAGAAATTTAAGGTCCTTTGAGTTTTCCACTTTTTTTCAGCATTCAACAATACTTAATGGTATTGCAAAGGCATGTATTTAATATTTACTGATGTGGGAGAAAAAACCCAGCACTTTATGTGGCAAACACATAAATTATATACACATGCATCTGTTCTTTCTGAGAAATATTTAAGAACTGAAAAATATTTAATGTTTACACAAAAATCAAGAGATAGGGCTAAGTAGTATTTGCATTTTGTTCCCAGTTTTATTGAGAAATAATTAACATGCAGCACTGTACAAGCTGAAGGCATGCAGCATAATGACTTCACTTACATATATTGTGAAATGATTGCCATGGAATGTGTAGTTAACCTCTTTCATCTCATATAGACATAAAAGAAGGGAAAAAATACCAAAAAAAAAAAAGAAAGAAAATACATTTTGCCTAAAACAGAAAAGCCTTCAATGCTTCATTCCTCCTCTGGACAATGTTCTGAATTCTGTATCAGCATTTAGGAGCACAGCAGTGGTCTGAATTCATGGACAAACATCCTTTAAAAAGATGTCACTGTCCTGCGGCAGGCACTAACACTGGCTAGCCTCTGCGAGTGTTCACTGGGCAGACGTGTGCAGGAGCTGGCTGGGGAGGCAGAGGTCATGCACTTACCTCTTTTGATTGCAGAAGGGAGCACTTTGGGATCCTCCCCCAGTAGTCATCATCAGGAACAAGTTTGTCATCCATCAGACGGTAAATGCAGTTTGTTTCTATTATGGCTGTCTCATACAGTTCGTCTTCTTTTGGGTCTCCAGCAGCTTTGGGATAAGAACAGTATGAGAATAGAACATTTTACACTGAAAAGTAGCTGGTTTTGAAGAATGAACTGGGGATAAAAAAGGATATTCCAGTCTTGTCAGTTTCATAGATACAGTAAACTCTTACATTGGTAACTGGTTTGGCCACCCAGAAGTTTCCAGAAGTCTTTGGCTGCATGAGTGTGTGTATTAATTCCTTCTTCAATAGTCTGGACATAAGTAGCTCTACAACCAAGTTCCCTCTTTGTCTGAATTAAAGTTGCAAGTTCTGAGGCCTGAAAAAAGGGAGGAACGTGATTATGTGGGCGGAGAAGCCCAGGACTAGGTGGAGAGGCGTGAGCTGAAATGGAAGGAGGGAAATGGCCTGTGTCTCAAAGGAAAACCAGCGACCACAGGAGCTGAGGCACTGGCTGTTGGGTATTTTAACAATGTCAAGAAAATATAACTAAAGGACCACAGGGTATCAATTCTTTAGAGCAATAGTTCTCAATCTTCAAATTCAACAATTCCCTTGTGAAGTCTTTGAAAAAACACCCATTCGCTGGGCTTTTCCCTATGAGAGTCTCATTCATTAAGTCCTGAGCAGACTTTCATAGGCACTAAGATAAACAACTTTGAAGTGATGTGCCAGTACCTTTTTTACACAGGAGAGTAAACCCGGGACTTGGAAACAGGAAGGTAGTCATACTCCTTCTTAAATAGCCCATTAAAGCACCTAAAGAAAGCTTGTTCCTGAGACATTCAGAAAAGTGAATACTACCTACTACCTCTTCTCGCTTGAATGAAACATTTGACATCTGAGCAGCTCTGTAAAGATCTGGCAACTGGTAGAACATTCTATCGGTGTGTAAAGCAGATGCTTAACCTGAACAGTTTTTATTGTTCAGATACCCACCTTTGCCTTTTCTATGACATTTGCAAATTCCCCTGACCACAGGAAGCAGTAATGGGGACAGAGCAGCAGGAAGCAGTCCCCACTGTTGAGTGATGAAGCTCGAGGTTCCACAAGTCTTGTCTGCACATGTCTTCTTCCTGAACATGAGGATGAGAGTCACTGTCTTCCCAGAAAGAGAACTCTCCCAGCCACGGGAAGGACCCAGAAACACCTCACATTTGTAGCGCCCCTGCTACAAACTTTCAATTCTAACGTCTCATCCGTGAACACTCGTTCCCATGGCCCAGTGCGGTGGGGGCATTTCTAGTGAGAATGGCACAGATAGCCTCCCTTGTCAGTGCTTTCCCCAATCCCCATGTTTCTGAGGACCACGCTCAGGGTCCTCTGACACCACAGGTATGGATTTATCAAGGTTCCTTTCACCAGGGAAGTTAGCAAACACACTCCTTTCCTCAGGTCCTGTCTCCTTCTGTTCACTCTGACATTCAAAAACTACAAGGCAGGTGAGAGCACGCCTTCACACAGCACCTTCTTTTGTGGGAATTTTCACTCTAAACTGTAGAGGAGTCTTGAGGGGAATCAGTTTGGAGAGAAGCACTGCCTTGAGCTGCTTTCAGCACCTTTTTTCTAAATGAGTGTTGATTTAATCTTCCCACAATCACATTGACGGAATAGACTCAGGGTTAGAACATGGGACTCGAGGGGGGTTATTTGCACTTATCATCAGCCTACTGTCCTTGAAGACACCAGGAGGACAGTGGTTATGCAGAAACACTCTGGAAACCCTCACAGAAGGAAAGGACATTTCGTCCATTCTTCTCTTGAAGATTCATCTCCAGCAGTTGCTCCTTGGAGGCGGTGAAACCTCTCCCCATCGCCCAGAGCTTCCCTAGCTGTCAGCTAAGTGCCTGTTGCTGTTGATAGGGTGTTGTGTTGGAGTGGAATCAGATCCACTTCACTTGCCTCTGCTTTTCTTGATTCCTTCTTCAAGAATGTACATTTCTCCCTCTGGCCTATGTTGGTTCTAGTTTACTTCAGAGAGAACTGAGTGGAAAGAACCACAGTGATGACATAGGGGGCATCTGGTAACTGCATGACAGTATTGTGGCAGGGGTCACAGGGCAGGGAGAAGCGGCAGCGAAAGCCGAGCTTCCAGAATGGAGATACCTGGGTTCAAATCTACCTCTGACACTCAACAGCTGCTGTGACCTCAGACACATTACTAACCTCTCTGAGTCTCCATGGCATCTATTTCCCATCTCACAGATTTTGTCAGAATTATATGAGAGGAGGTAGCACAGTGCCTGGCACACAGCAGGGTCTCAAAAAGCATGCATTTCCCTCCCTTTAATGGGCAGTTTGGGGCAGTCAGGGCTCCTGATGTTACTAGATTAAAAAGTCCTGGTCAACATGTGACTCCTCTCTGCTGCCCTTAAATACCTTTAATCTGTACCAACATCAGCTTCTTGTAGGGCACGGCACTGTTGTTAGAATTCTGTTCTGTCAGGTTGACACTCCGCAGGCTGACGTTGCTGAAGTTTTCTTTACTGGCTAAACCTGCCAGAGTGACTTCTGAGAAGTTGGAGTTGGAGGACACTGGGGGGTTGAATAAGGAGACACAAGACGGGGAGACAAGATGTTCAGGTGAAATGACAATGTCTGCACTCAGAAATTATTTATGCCTGACTTTTTCTTTTAAAGTTAATCCAGAGTAGGAGAACATACTCAAGTTTGATTAACTATGCAGTTCAATGCCTACACACTGTATGAAGAGTTTAACACCGTATTGAAAGCACAGATGCTTGTTGACACTAGCCACATTTAATCCTATTGAGACACAAAAGCTGAATGACAGTGTGCACCAGCTATTTTAATATAAAATCAGGAGCTGGACTCAGTTGTTGCAAAGCTACTGAGAGCTGCTAAAGTTCCTAACAATGTTTAGATGTTGAAAATGCATTCTCAAGGAAGATTGTTAGGTATCTTTCAACAGAAGTGTTGATACGTAGAAAAGCAAGCACTCTGTAGGGATGGTTTAGTTCTAATGTTTTCCTGAGGGGCAAAGTGATCTACTAGATGATCTCCTAAGGTCTTCTGCTCTCAGACTTAAGACTGTTATACCAAAATGCTGGGTTTTCAGTGTGGACCAAGAAACATACATGCATCCATCATCCCAAAGGAGGAGAAGTACATAAAGTGTGTCAGTAAAGCTTTATTTCTCTAAATCACTGTTAAAAATGTATATGCTAGAGAGAAACTCAGAAAGCTATTTTGCAGGGATTAGGTTCTAATGCTGAAGAAATATAACATGATTTGACAATTCATCTGGCATAGCAACTCTGACATACACTTCTCCTTAGTAAACCAGTTATAATGAAAAATTTCAACAACTTCACCTAAATACTACATGTCTAAGAAAAACTTTAGGAAGTAGGTTTATGAGTACATTAGGAAAATAAAAATTACAGCAAGAATGTTCAAAATAGCATGATTATGCCTGTCATTACCTCCACCAAGAAAACCACTGTTTCAGAACTATGGGGCCTCAGCTTAGCCTAAAGTGGGACAGAGCATGAGGTCTTCCTCCTGTCTATCCATTCACTGTCTCCACCCCAGGGGCCCTCACTCTACCCATCCCACATCCCAACTCTGAGGGTCCTGAGGCTGCTGTTGAAAACAATTTGGAAAGCACTGGTTTTTGCATTAACATAAACATGTAGGGTTATGAAAGCAGTGATTTGGGACATTTTTCTCATGAGAGATCAAATGATTTGCTCTTAGATAAGATTAAGTAAAGAAATAACATGGTGGGCTCTATAGAGCTGAAAATGTTGAATTATAATTTGTAGCCTAGAAACATCCTTCTTCTCTGACTTCTTAAAACTCAGTAATACAGGATAATTTGAATTAACCAAGTGAACAAATGTTCCATGGTATAAGGATTTCTGTGAAAAGCCTTTAAATTCCAGGCAGGTGGGCATGTGTGTGTGCAAACAAAGTCATTTTTGTTTGATGCATGTCTTTTGAGCAGCATTATTAGCCTTTGAAGGCAGAAAAAGGAGATGATTAAAATCACCTAATCTCAGGTCCCAAGCACAGAAACAGGGTGGTAGTTCCAGATACTCACTCTTTTCAACTTTCATACGCTTTGACTCCATGAAGGCAACGTTTAATCTCTGCTCAGTGTATTCCTGAAGGAGGTCCTCTCTTGCTGCCAGCATTTTCAGGGGGTTTTTGGAAGCCTGGACCCGGCGCTTGGGCCTGACTGATCGCTTGTGCTCGGCCACAGAGGATGTCAGCCTGAGAAGCAAAGCAGAGCTGAAGGTTGGTCTGCAGTGTCCTCCACACCTGGTCACAGGCAGGGCTCTGACCTGAAGTGGTGGGCTACACCATTTTACTTGATGGGCTTTCAGCAGATTTTATTATCAATCTTACATGTCCTTCTTCTATGCACCATCCCCTCACATGGAGTCAAAGAATCTTGGAGATGGGAAATTGAAGCCCATTTAGTTCAAGATCCCAGCCAATCCTAGAAGCCCCTATTCACACCACACGCCCCTTGGTCTCTGTATGGAGGAGCACCTAGTTCCAATGGGGCAGCTCGTTCCTCTACCAGAAAGCTCTGAGGGCAGGGAGTTCCTCCCCATCCTAATCACACCCAAGCACCCATCCTAATTCTACTGAAATAATGCACACATCTACTTTTGTCACCATCAAGCCCTTCAAGAATTTAGAGCCAGCCACTGCTTCTCGATTTAATCCTTTCCTCCAGACAAACCTTTGTTTACGTAAGGTTCTCAGCTCCCACCAACTCTCCCATAACTGACCTCTTCTCAACCCATTTCCACCTCTGAAAAATAACCACTATTCTGAAGACTATATTGAAATAAAATAGGCTCACAAAACCAACTATGACCACACAACTTGGAGGCAGAGAACCACTGGGGAGTCAGTCCCATGATTTACCAAGAGACTCCAGCAGCTGCTCTCAACTCTCCCTGCATGGGTCTCTGTGCCTGGAAGTCTGTCTTTACATGTAACATTGTCCTGTGTGTGTGTGAACATACATGTATGTGTTTATATGTAGTGATTTAAGTAATGACATTTGAGTTGGGATAAGGTTGAGAAATGGTTAAATAACCATGTATGCAAATACCCAAAATACCATTTAAAGGTTGGGAAATGGCAAATTGTTCATTTTTTTTGACAAATTGGAAAAAACTGAACAAACTGAATATGCAAAAAAATGTATCACCAGCAGCTTAAGGGAAACTTTATAATGAACCACACAGACTTCAAGAAGAGACTGTCACTCTGAGAAATTTGTGGGAAATAGATACATATGGTTCATAGTTGCCCAGCATATTCCCCCGGGAATCTGGTAGCAGTGCCTCGGCTTTCCTTTGCAGGATCCCCTGCCCTCCACTGTCTGACCCAAACCCGGGCTCTGGCCACTCAGCATTTTCCATCCCCTTGGTGACAGGGCTTCAGGGCTGGGCTTAGACCCTAGAAAGTCAAGCCTGGGTCTTGTGCTGGGCTACTCGATAGAGGAGCCACCTCTGCTGAGTGGCCAAGTACTTCAGATGAAAAATCCAGAGCTAGCGGTGGCCATCTTCCACCACATGGTGACAGTATGACTGAGGAAAACTGGCGTGAGGGAGGCCTCATTCCGACCAGCCCCTAGAACCTGAGCTCACACCTGCCCCTTCAGTGAGTGAACCTGTAAATCCCTCCCCATCTTCCTTTTGCTGAAGTCTGACAGGGATTTCTGTTTGGCACTTGCAACCAAAGGAATTCTAGTATCACATCACTTTTTTTAGGTGGTTTGGTAGTGTTCCTGTGTGTGGAGAGACCCTTGAACCTTGGTGAGAAAACCTTCATCTGTTGATTTTATATGTGATTATAAGTTAAGTTACATGCCTTACTGATTTTCTAGCTGGTTGTATTAATTTAAGGCCAGGTGAGCCAAACATTTTTCAAAGTTCTGAGTAAGAATTCAATATGTGAATTGAAAGGCAGGTAAAGAAATCTCTGCTAAATAATGTTAAATCTAAAGATCTGCAAAACAACATTCAAGTTTTGTGAAAATCTGGTGACATTATTTTTGGAATAGGGTAGACATCTGTGACACATGCTGTGTATGCAAGATTCTGCCTGAATGCACACTTGTTATGGGGCATAATGTTTTGTCTACCCCACAGCACTGCCTGTCTGGCTCTCGAGGGTAAAGCTTGGCTGTGATGAAGTTCTATTGTAGAAGAAGGTAACAGAGGAGATCTTATGAAAGTGTATATAGAGGCTGATGAAGGGATCTGCGCTCAGTGGATGAAAGATGGGGACTGAAATAACTCACTTGGGGGCATAAGGATCGAAAAGTACATCAAAGTCCTCATCTAGCTCCACAGGGCTTCTGGGTACAGTATAATCCATGCTGCGGTAAAATTTGGCAAAGGTCTCGTCATCGTCCAACTTCATCACCTCTTTAACAGATTTACCGGTGACAGTGAGGACCGTTTCTTGCATTCCACCAACTATGAACAAACAAGCAAATAGATGACAAGATTTCTATGAAAACTTGACTCCAACTACATTCTCACAGTACATGAAAAATAATTTCCCCCCTAAGTTCCAGGACTGGAGGAAACATGACAGTGATGTCCAGGGTTCTGGAGATGCTTCCTGGGCCTCACCTGAATTCTCATGAAAGGACCTCCTGTCTGAGCAAAGTCTGCACTGGGAAGTGGTAGGATGGAGGGAGGCTAACCTTGCTGCGTCCAGGCCCACTAAGCATTTCTGAACTGGTTCCTTTTGCTATGAGAAGCAGAACTAGCTCCAGCCTAGTTCCATTCAGGGTCTGTGAAAACTTTCTGCAAAGGGCCACATGGTAAATATTTTAAGCTTTGTATGGGAGTCTACATGGCCTGTATTGCCACTAGGCAACTCTGCTGTTGCAGTGCAAAAACAACTATTGGTGATGCGTTAACAAATGGGCAGGACTGTTTCCAATAAAACTTTATTTACAAAAGAGGTGGAGAACTGGATTCATTTACCAAGTTGTGGGCTGGATTACTGTATTTAATGAACTTTCAATTGTTTGAATTCCTTGTCTTGCCAGTTTGGTTATTCTATTACCCTTTTATATTTCTGGTTTAAAATGGCTGTCTGTGTTATTTTCAACCTACTGGGGCTCACTGTCAATAGTAAGGGCTCCCAGTACTTAGTAGTTGATAAATTTCAAGTACTAGACATTTTTATTAAGAGAAGAGGCTATTTCTGCACATTATTCTTTTATTTTGTATACTTTTTTGGCTTTTGCATTGAAATATTTATTTCAATACTTATCCATTAGAATTTTCTCTTACAAATCATTTTGATTATAAGATACAATACCAGTTCCTACCTTATTGGAAATTGATATATATCATTTAAAGTTCACCAGGCCCAAGATAATGTTGATTTTATAATATAATAATCTTCTTTCAGGTATAATAGCAAAATTACTGAGTTTACAATCCTGATTGGATGACATCCCAAGGGCTCGGATTCAGGAACAAATGTTACTTGGTTGGGGGTTCCCTAATTTAATACATTATCAAGTGAATCAGAGCTTGATAATCCAGTCTTGACCTATAACTTCATTTTGTAAATGAAAGTAGCAAAGACAATGCCTATGGTATGAATTGGTGAAGTCAAACAGAAAGAAGACAATTTAGCTGAGGAAAAGCAATCAGAATTGGGATTTAGAGATTTTGAGAGAGAAGCAAGGTTTCCTTAGCTACTCATTAAAATACGAATCACCATGTGCCAGAAAGAGCATATAAACCGAAGCTTCCCTCTGGCTTCTGTTTGGTACCTTTGTTATTCAGCCTTCTCAGAAAGGTTTCCAGCCTGTCCAACTTCAGGTCTGATTCTAACTGCATGTCTGGTCTGGCTTCAATATCTAGGCAGATAGAAACAATCAGTGAGAGAGTGTCACAGAGGAGCTCAGTGATCACAGACCAGGGGTTTATCAGGCACCTGGGGGACTTACCTTCCAGGGGTTTGGAAACTGGTGTCATGCCTCTTGTTTTACTGCCAAGAGGGGACGCTACTGGAGTTATGGCCGTGGGTGATGCCAGACCTGCAGAACCAACAAGGAACTATTCAGTATTTGCTTTCTGGAAATTTCTGGAATCTTTTCTGGATCACTGTCAGGATTGTTTCTGGAAATTCCCAGGACTCTGATGGATGTCTGTTGGTCCCAATATAGATGTTACAACTTACAGAATTTACACACATGCAGTGTGCACACCCATGTGTACATTTGGCAGGTACCATGACTAGGTGGGACAACTGCAGGTTAGACAGAATTTTATGGTTTGTAAGAATTGTAGTAGCTGACAAGCTGTCATTCCAAAGTGAACAGTGAAGATGTGGGAAAATATGTCTATAGCATGTACATCATCTGAATAGGAGAACATAAGGCAATCAGAATATATTTGAACAAATGGAGATGTGAGTTCACAAGGCTTTTTAGGGTGGTGAATGTAGTTGAAGAGGAAGTGTATTTGCACCGTCTCCCACAGAGGAAGTAGAGAATGGGCTGCGTTATGCTATTTGGCAAGTGGCCCCCAGCACTGGAGTTTTCTTGCAGGCTGTGGTGAGGTAGGGACAGTATGGCCTTTGGGGGCATCACTTGAGAGTGTGTCTTTATTGATCAATAAGCCAAGGAGTGCTAACCTTTAAGAAGGAAGACACAGAGGAGTATATGTTTAAGTGGATTTCTGATTGTTGGAGGGTCGTATCTATCCCAAGTGTTCCTGGGAAGTAGCGATCTGCTTTCACATGTATTTATTGAGAAGCCAGGTGGGGAATCTTTAAAGGAGAAGTGGTACGGTACATGATAGAGAAAGAAAGGAATACCAGCAAAAAGAAGGCACTGGATAGAGCAAAAAACCTTAACAATGACATCACCACTTTAAGCAACCCTCAAAAAAAATCCAAACAACACCCAGAGAATATCGTTGTCCAGAGTAAATCACCTCACGTACAAGGAAAAATAAATGAATTGCTCTGCTCTTTCCTCTCATGAGCTGGAGGGGGATGTATTATAGCATAAAAAAATTTAAGGAAAAATACAGAAAGGTAGTTTAAAACTTAAGTTTCAGGTGCTATTCTGGAAGTGCTTCTCAATATGTACATATATTTTTGCTTAATGAGGTCCATAAAATTTTAAATATTTATTTCAATCACCAGACCGCTATATCAGTGAGAAGTAAACCTTCTTGAAAGACAATGAAGATAAATAAAAATTGGTGTCACAGGCTGGGGCAGTAAATCATTACTAAAAGGATGCAAGAAGAGACATGGGAAGTGTTCATTAGCACAAACGTCTTTCATTAATTTGAGGCTAATAAACAGGCAGGACTCAAGGTAACCAACCTGGCCCTCCATTCTGTCAGGGCGCCCCCTGCTGCCCATTCAGGCGGCAGCATGCCCGATAGCTCCTAAAGGTGGGACCTCTTTCCCAGCTATAAATAAGGATTTTCTGTAATGGGGGAGGGGCATAAAGGTTTAAATTACACCATGTTAAAACAAAACAAAGCACTCCCCAGACTTCTTTTCAATGAATTCCACCTGCAATAACCAGTCACCTGCTCTTTCTGGGGAGGACATTTTCACATCTTTTATTCAAAGGCATGCTTGGAATACTTTTCAAGAGAATCCTAGAATGTCACAGAAACCTGTGGAGTACTCGTTGCTATGTAGAATCTAGGACCGTCAGTAAGGGAGAAAGACTTAGGGACGCTAGGGGCCAACGGAAGTTTCTGAGGTGATGGAATGAAACCCAGGGTACAGTATACCTCTTGGCAATTAGCAGATAAGCAGTATCCTGATGAGATGGGGAGTCTGCAGCTGTAGTGTAGGGTATATTTTACGGCTATTTTATTCTGTAGTGACTATAGCACACTGGGCCACATTACGGCATATCAAAAAGAGCCAATGGCTCAAGTGAAACATGTAATGGAGTAGATGGTAAAAATATTAGAAAAATAGGGTTCAGTTTTTTCATCAGATTAGAAGTACAAGAAAATTATTTCCTGAGTAAAATGTGAATGCAAACCCACCAAGGGACAGGAAATTCTCTGACCTTGCTCTCCAAACCTGCAAAAGACCAAGTCTACTTACTCTGACATCGCTGTGGACAAGGGCAATGGTACCTGGTAGTAAGGGCCCCCTTAGAAGTAAATTATGATTTTTAAGATGGAAGAAGAAAAAAAGAAACCAAAAATGTCATCAGGATAGAAGTCTAGACCAGAAGTTGGAAGATTTAAGCTCTAGTTCAAGTGATCCGCTTGAGCTCTTCTTGATCACCGTGGGCCTCAGGGCGTGCTTTTATTAATACAGGGCTTATGCTAGAGTTGTTTTATCAGATTATACAGTTCAGTAATGTGGTGGCTAAACAAATACTACCTCATTCTGTGAGAGTAAATGATCTTGTTTTCTTCTACCAAGATTTGAATTAATCACAATTCCAGGGCTTCCCCTCCCTTCCTCTTTTCCTTCTGCAAATATTTATTACGAGCCCACAGTGAGTTAGGCACTATTTATGGGGTAAGGATCCCAAAAAGTTTTGAGAGGGAAACATAAGCCTCGGAAGCTAATGACAAAATAAGTCAACTCTAAGTGAATGTGAACACTTTTATCACTATGTTAGGACCTTTGCTTTTAAACAATAATTTATAAAATGAAACTATGTGCATATAAAAGGGACCCCACATTTTAACCATTTCCTACAGGATACGCAGCCTCGAAGCTCTCTGGTGACTTTACTCATCACATGATAAACATCACCTAATTTCATAAATCTTTGAACACCAGCTTCAAATCAGTGCCAAGAGCTCAGCTGCAGAGACATGACCGTCCGCAGGACAATCCCACTTCCTTGGAAATGGATACATTTTTTGACATCTATTAAAACACTTCCAGACATAGGGCTCTGTAAGCCAGAGAATTCGGTTTGATGGAAAGGAACCTCAGAATTATCCTAAAACGGAGAAGAGATAAACTCCATCTTCACTGAGAAAGGCTTATTTGCGTTACCTGATTACCAGAGAGCAAGAAATTGAAAATAATTGAAAAGCAATTATGGGAAAGGACTAAGATTTCTTAGCTGATTTGCAACTGCTTTTGAAACCTGTGCTTAATTTCCAAATGGCTAAATTCTGAAACGCGACGATGGAATTATGCTTTTTGCACTGAAGAGCGCTATTTGGGACTTGAAGGTTTTCGGTAGGAACATCTCATAAAACCTGCCCCAAAGCATTTATACAACTTCAGAAAGAGTAAAAACTTAAAGGACCATGGCTAGACTTTTCAAACTGAGGTAAACTCACACCACCTTCCCGTGCGCCGGCGAGGAGGTGGCCGCGCCCACACGTGCGCATGCTCACACGTGCACGCCCACGCGCACATGCGCGCTCACCTTTCTTCACCATTCTGCCGGCCACAGTGAACTGGGTGGAATCGTTGGCAGCTCCTTTGCCTTTTGCCTTCCATGCTTCCTCTCTCCCGGTGATGAGATGCTTCCTCTCTTCGATACTCATTTGGCTCTCTCGACTTTCCGTGATCCGCTGTTTATAAAGTGCACCGCGGAGAAAACAGGAGAGGGAAGTGACAGAGGTAAATTTCCACATATAGCATTTCCTGAGCCGAAAAGCAAGCAGAGGAGGACAACGGTGTCCAAAAATGTCCACACCTGCTCTGTCCGAACTAGGTTTGGCTTCCTTACTTCCAGCTGGGGTTACAGATCACCAGAAACAACACTGGAATTTTAGGTTAAAACTTTGAAGTTTTCAAATTTATTTATTCAGAACTCTGCAATACCAGAACGATACTTTGTGAAAATAAACAAAAATAGACTGTCTTCATGCCTTGAATTTCACAGCGTTTCAGAGTTGCTCTGTTTTACCAGGCCAGTTAAACTTGGTTGATTAGGAAATTTTATCCATATATGCTCACCAAGAACGCAGTCGATCTAGAAAATCTTAACCCACTTAGGCTCACAAGGAACACACTCAGTCATAAAATAGGGACAGCTAATTAGGAATAAGTAGTGTTACAAGGAGGTTTTTTGGAGCTCAGCATGCTTTTTTCCTATAGTAACTACATTACACAGGCAATTAGGCCACCAGGTCAGCCCATAGATGTGACTTGTAAGTCATGATACATCTGACATTGAGGATGGATTGTGCTACACTCACAATGTATGTATATAGTGACACTTCTAACCTAAACATGGCTTTCAAGACTTTCTGATTGGGGTTCTGTCTCTTCAATTTCTAAGCCACTATGACACTCATTTGGTCTATAGGGAAGCATCCAGAGGGGGACATGGGGAGGCCAGGAAATGAGGAGGGACAGAAAGGAGGCAGAGGGCAGGGGTCAGGCACTCAGGGCAGCAGAGTGGGTAGAGAGTGGAGGATGGCAGAGGGTGGCATCAGGGGCAGGAAGTCCTCGAACATAGGAGAGTTTGCTTTCCCTCCTTCATGCCACCAGTTCTTTCACTATAAAGTCCCTCACTGTTGGGGAACATGGGACAGGGCAAGAAGCAGGGCAGAGGGGCTGTGAGGGGAAATGCTGAGGAAGGAAGAGAGGAAAAGCATCCTGCCCAGAGCAGACAGAGCTGCCCTAGTCGCTCACACAAAAGCAGCTCCCACCAAACAAAGCAGCTCCAAAGGGGGTAGTGGCCTCCTGGGTGTGTGGTTTTGCTTTAAGCCCCAGTATTTTCTAAGACCTGAGGAATGCACTAGGTCATTTTATTCAAACTATGGATGAGCTCTCCTTAACTGCTTAGTTTCCCCAGCTCCTCTTCCCTCATAAGGAAGTTTTCCTTGAATAAGAACTCAAAGATCAAAGTGATCTAAGGTCTTCCAGTGACAGTGGTAGGACCAGGAGAGGCCCAAAGGGAGATACATTCTAGGGGACCCAGTCATTCTCTCCCTCCACAGCTGTTCAACCCACTTATGACAAATTAGCTTCCCTTACTGATCAGCAGGAAATAACTTCCAGATTAATGCAGGAAGAAAGTGGAGATCAGCACGGCTCTTCTTAAAGCCCTGGAATGTGGAGGGTGATATAGGGCAGGGGTCTTTCCTTCCCTTCCAGGAAAGACGTGCATTAAACCACATCTGCACTGGTCAAATTTGGGGTAAGCCATAAACATAGACTTCTTTATCATCTAATACATGAATCTTCTTTTTACAGAATTCATCTACAGAGAAATTACAGCTAGAACTGATTTTGAGATCCTTGGTAATTTAAATTAGGGTAAAAAAGCCTGTCCCCAGAGACTGACAACTAAATGCAAAGCATAATCCTGGCTTGGATCTAGATGGGGTGGGGGCCAAAGGGAATTGGTGGGGGACACTGACACAGTTAGAATGTGGATAGTGCATATAAGTGGTCAAATTTCCTCACCTTGATCATTGTACTGTAGTTATTGAAGTGTGCTATAACTGAATGTTTTAGTGTCCCCAACACTCATATGGTGAAACCTAGTCCTTAATATGATGTATTATGAGGTGGGGGCTTTGGGGAGGTGCTTAGGTTCTGAGGGTGGAGCGCTCATGAATAGGATTATGCCCTTATCAGAGACCCCTGAGAGCTCCCTTGCCCATTCCATGAGGTGAGGACAGCAAGATGTTTATCTAAGAACCAGGAGCTGGCTCTTACCAGGTACTGAATTACTGGTGTTTTGATCTTGACTTCCAGCCTTCACAACTGTGAGAAGTACACTTCTGTTGGTTATAAGCCACCCAGTCATTGGTACTGTTAGAGCGGCATGAAATGTGTATACATACACACAAGGAGAAAGGGAGAGTCAGTAATGTGGTAGTGGTTTGAAGGAGGAAAGGAGAGAGGAGAGGATGCCAACAATTGGTGGATCTGGTAAAGGGTATGTGATAGTGCCCTGTCTATTATGACAATTTTTGTTTTAAATTTTATCAAAATAAAAAATTAACAAAATTAAAAACCCTTTTTATTAACTTTCCCACTCATGATTGGTGAGGCAACTCTAATTCCAAGTTACTCTGAATCATATATCCACATTAAATAATCTATGAGGTTGACTTGCCAGGAAGACCTCATCAAAATTCAAAAGTCTTCTTTGAAATGAAGTTTCAGGAGTCAATTTTAATCAAATCAGTACAGCACTTGACTTAAGGTATTTGAAAAAAACATATAAAGTGCCAGGGACGTTTGCTGCTCTGAAGATCCAGACATCATTAATTCAATGGTGAACTCAAAAACATTTCCAGCATCCTGGGTGTGGTGGGCTGTGGTTAATGACTCAGAAAAATGACATCCTTGAATCAACAATCCCATTTCCCTCATTTCGCTGATTCCCCTAGAGCTCTTACAAGAGTGGGGTGGATATAAGCTCTGTAATTATACAGCTGTTTTAGGATTTAAGGCTTCTAGGAATTGCCAGATCTAGGTTAAGGAGCAGTATATTTTTATTCACTCTAAAGCACATTAAACATAAAGGTTTTTGCTTCTCTGTAAGTTTCACCTTTATTGCTACTAAGTGGGTTTGGTTTAGGACCCCCTAATTCCTCATCACTTTAGATAGATCTATAGTGGTATAAGGTATACAACTTTTTTATTCATTTGAGAAAATTAATTTATCATACATTCCTATTAAATTCTAAAACTCAGAATGTGAAAACAAGTTAGATGGAAATTTTTGTCCATTTACTTTTTTTTAGCTTAAAACATTATATTCTTCTCTTTCCTTTTTAAGCTTTTCTAGCTCCATTCAGAGAAGGTTTATCAAGGTTTAGCTGATGATGTTTAGGACTGACTGGAAGAGTAAAAGAGTTGAGGAGGACATGAAGAGAAGCCTTAGTAAATCTCTCCTTTCATGTACAGATCCCATGAACGTGGTGCAAAGGTGAAGTGGGGAGGGATGGGAACAAGAATGTGCGTGAGAGTGTGTATGTGTGTGCATGTGCGTGCGCTCTCACACGTGTATAGAAGGCAGTGAAACAGCTGAGACAAAGATAGGTCTTAGGGGTGGGACAGAGTCTTGGTAGGACACAGCTTGAAATTGTGCAAAGAATCAATCTACAAGAATGTTCCCAGGTTACCCCATTGTTACTGATGGATTTGCCTCTAAACACCTACTTAGAATTCACAAAGTGAATCTCACTAAATGTTTCTGATACACGGAGTTATAATAAGACAGAGAAGAACTAACATGTATTACTGGGATTAATGCAGATTTAAGGGTAAAACTCTTCCATAACTGGAGAGTTTTATGGATAGAAAACATTGTGATCTACCTTTTAAATATTTGTCTTATTCCCATCTACTTGAACAGAATTATAGGGAGAAATGATAAAACCATATGTACAGTAATAGAAATAAGGTGAAGTGACCGTTCAGTACTACACAGTTTTCAGTAATGCCATCACCATTAAGAATTGGTTGCACAGGTAAAGAAACGAGATTTGCTCCCTCCATAGGTGATTTCTGTCCATATCAGCACACACAGACTCAAATGGCCTGAACAAAACAAAGAAAGGTCTCAACTTGGCTCATACCTCAAAGTAACCATAATCAGGTCTTGTCACTATCTACCAGCAACTAAACTGAAGGGAGAGGAATAAAGAGAAATCTTACTCTGCTGCAACCCTGAGGCACATGAGGAAGAAGAAAATGTGCATCAAAGTCTGACAGTGAGACAAATGGTCCATTTAGACAGCTTGTGTGCTGTTTAGATGCTCTATTTTCTCTGAACCTCTGCACTGCTGAATACTGACACCAGAACTGATAGAGGAAAAGAGTCTCTAAGAACACTGATGAGCTGGAGGTACATAATGGCTTCTAAAATATTTATCTGGGAAAATTGTCAAGAAGTAAAAATATAGAATTGTTAAGACATTTTATTTTTGAAGGGATTAAACATAGATTGCCTCTGATAAATGTTATTTCTCTTTAAACTTAGAAATATATGGATAGATATTTCCATGTTCATGTATTAGAAGATGTAATGATGTCAGTTCTTTCCAACTTGATCTATAGATTTGGTGCAATTACGATCAAACTCCCAGCAAGTGATTTTTGTGGATGTTGATGAGCTTATTCTAAGGTTTATATGGAAAGGCAAAAGATCCAGGTTGCCAGCACAATACGGAAGGAGAACAAAGTTGGAAGACCGATGATACCATCCAACCTTAAGACTTACTCTAAAGTCTACAGTAATCAAAGTAGTATGGTAGTAGTGAAAAAACAGATCAAGTGAACAAAATAGAGAGCCCAGAAATATTCCTACACAAATACATTCAACTCATGTTTGAAAGGAGCAAAGGCAATATAGTGGAGAAAAGATAATTTGTGTAACAAAAGGTGCTAAAATAACTGGATAGCCACATGCAAAAAAGAAAAAAAAAAAAGAATCCAGACACAGATTTTACACCCTTCACAAAAATTAACTCCAAATGGCTCACAGACCTAAATTTTTGAAAGCAAGAGTGTGTATGTCAATGTAGGCTTGTTAATTTTAACAAATGTACCACTCGAGGGCAGGATGCTGATAGTGTGTAGGTGCAAAACTATAAAATTAGTAGAAGATAACGTAGAAGAAAATCTAGATGACCTTAAGTTCAGTGATGACCTTTTAGATACAACACAAAAGGCATGATCATGAAAGGAAAAAATGACATGCTGGACCTCACTGAAATTAAAAACCTTTGCTCTGTGAAAGATACTGTCAAGAGAATGAGAAGACAAGCCACAGACTGAGAGAAAATATTTGCAAAAGACTGATCAGATAAAGGATTATTATCCAAAATATAAAAACTCTTAAAACTCAACAGTAAGACAATAAACAACCAATTAAAAAATGCACAAAAAATCTGAACAGATATCTCACCAAAGAAAATATACAGATGGCAAATAAGCAAATGAAAAGGTGCTCAACATCATGTCATCAGGGAAATGCAAATTTAAACATAAGATATTACTACACACTTACTGAAAAGGCAAAAATCCAAAACCACCACCAAATACCGGTGAGGTGTGGAGCAACAGGAACTCTCCTTCATTGCCGGTGGGAATGCAAATTGCCACAGCTGCTTTGGGAGGCAGTTTGGCAGTTTCTTATAAAACTAAACATACTCTTATTGATCCAGAAATTGTGTTCTTTGATACTTGAGTTGAAAACATAGCTACACAAAAACCTATGGATGGTTACAGCAGCTTCATTCATAATTGCTGAAACTTTGGAGCAACCAAGATGCCCTTCAGTAAGCAAATGGATAAATAAACTGTGGTTCATCCAGACAAGGAAAATTAGTAAGCAGTAAAAAGAAAGGAGCTATCAAGTCATGAAAAGACATGGAAAAACCTTAAATGCATATTACTCATTGAAAGAAGCCAATCTGCAAAGGCTATGTACTACATGATTTCAACTATAAGGCACCCTAGAAGTGACAAAACTACCTATGGAGATACTAAAAAGATTGGTGGCTGTCAAGGACTTGGGGGAGGGAGCAATGAACAGACAGAGCCCACAGGATTTTTAAGGCAGTGAAACTACTCTATATGATATTATGATGATATATGACAAATACATACATTTGTGAAAATTCAGAGAATGTACACCAAGAGTGAACCTCATTGTAAACTATAGCTGCTGGGGGCTTGTTAATTTTAACAAATATACCACTCTAGGGCAGGATGTTCATAGTGTGGAAGGTTATGTCTATGGAGAGAGAAGGTATGTGGAAACTTGCTGTATTTTCTGTTCAATTTTTCTGTGATCTAAAGCTGTTCTAAAACTAAAGTTGATAAAAGCTATATGTGTGTGTGTGTGTATATATATATATATATATATATACACATGTAAGTATATACATTATATACATAATTTACATTTTAAGAGTTAATAATACATCTTTTCTTTTAAAGTTTAATTTGACTTCTTTAGAAGCACCAGCTCCCTGCCCCCCTTAGTGATGGAACGGGTTTGCTCCAGATGTCAGCCTTTTTTGGGGTGCACACTAGTGGGCTGGGCTCTCACAGACCAGTATTCCTGACTTCAGAGGAAAGGAACCATGGATCCCACAATTATACAGGCTTATTATGCTTAATTATACAAGAACAGCCACCTCAGGGAGGAGAAATGGGGGGATTCCACCATGAAGGTGAGAGACGAAGTCAGGCCTGGCGCACATCTCTCTGGAGCACTCTGCCAATGCCATATTTGAAATGCTGCACCTCTCATGCAAAGGCCTGTTTTATCACTACCAGTCCTAAAGGAACAGTACAGTCCTGACAGTTTTACTCAGAGGCCCCCTTAGAGGTAACAAAGCCCCAGTTCTGATGAGGAAACAGAGGCCTGGGTCTGAGCTAGTCCAGAAAGCGGAGGGAATTGAGCGCCCAGGATTCACAGCCAAGCGATGCAGCCACTTTTCATAGCTCTTTTGACACTAAGGATGTTCCGAGGGAAACAAAAATCATCATTGATATTTTCAGCATTGAAACAATCATGGATTATGTACCCATAGAGTTCCTTAGCCCAGGCCAGGTGTGGGTTGTACCCAGGGGTCCAGTGAGGATGAGGCTGAGGGCAGGAGGCGTATGGGTCCTCCTTTCAGCAGGGCCACTGTACCCAGCTCCTGTCAGGATGGGTGCCCAGTCACTGCGTCTTCCTCCCTGCTCCTTCCACAGCTTCCTCATTAGGCTAAGTGAGACGGCACAGTACTGAGCTGAGCAAGGAACACTCTGGTCCACTGGTTGGCCTCCTGACTCAACTTGGCATATAATGCTTGGAGATTAAAAGGGGAAGCTTCTCTCTTAAACCAATTTCATGACTGAGTGAATTACACCACCAGGTGTACCTAATAGTCTGAGCCAAGGATGCAATGTGTATGACTGACTCTAAATATACTGGGAACTGATTAAGCACCCATCCCTGGGAACACAGACACACACACCACACACATACACAAGCACACATGCACAGACAAGCAGACACCCACACATACACCCTCCATACACACACCACATACACATACATGCAGACACATATATGCACACATATTTGGGGAATTACTTCCCCAAAGGAAACAAGTTCCTCCCCGCCCTCAGAAATTGCAATGAGGCTTAACACATGTAGGCTTTTCCTCACCTGATTAATAGATACAAAAGACAGGTATTTATGGGCAGCAGGTATAGCAGGAGAATAAGTAGAAGCATATACAGGTTCCTATAGAGCAAAGCAAGAGGATTAGAAGTGAAAAAAGAAGATTTATCAGAGCGGGGTGGGGTGGGGTGGGGAGAGACAACGATTTCTCTGACAGTATGTTAAGTTACTCATTGCAATTTCAGTTCTATGTTCAAGGGAGTCCTTCTTATTTGTTTACTTTTTCAGAATGCTAAAATAAATCCACACAAGCACAGGAAATATGCCCAGTCTGTTCCGTGCAGTAATTAAATGAGTTAATGGCAAGATCACTGCAGTTTGTAAAAGATACTCAGTTACAGTGAAGGGAACCATGACTTTCATCGGCAGTTTAAACTTTTGATATAAAATCTCTTCTTTAAAGCCTTTAAGGGTTTTCATTAGATGATTTAAAAGAATAATTTAAGGAAACAGAGTGGATAGTTCTCCACTCTGACATCTCGCCTTGGGATAAGAAACCAAATAGGGCCCAAAAGGGAACACTCAGGGCAAGAATACACATGGTGGGTATGACTCTGGCTGCAGTGGAGGGGACGCCTGTTCAGAGCACGCTTACCCAGAGCAGATTAGAAATGGCACTATCATCTGTAAATCCTCCTTCTTCCTACAGGTGAAAATAAATAGGAAACATTGCAGAGCATTGGAAGAGCGGGGTCACGGTTGGGTGACACAGCACTGCCAAGTGTTCTGTCCCAGGTCAGTGAGAAGCATGCACATGCTCACACCACCGGGTGGTACAAACACCAGCAAACTCACACCCGCCCATGGGGTGACAGCCTTTAATGGCGAGGTCATACCGGCATGCTTTCTCTCTTTCCTCCCTTTCTGTTTAAATTGACTTTTTTCTCCTGATTTGTGGTTTGGAAGTTCAATGACAACAGGCAACTGGAACATGAATGTGGCAGATACACCTTCCCTGAATTTTCAAGGACTTGTCCGGTGGACGGCATAGATCTTAGCTTGATTCACTGACCTGATCCTACTGAACACAGCTGGATATCAAATCCTAATCTTCGACTCAGACATAGCTGCTGCGTTGTAATCGCTAACTCTATAAAAGGATTTCATTTCCTAGAAGAGGTCTGATACACTAGATGATTATCCTAACAAAAGGGCATGGGAGTTGCTAAATATGCTTCAGTGTCAAATATGCCAAGATGGGGTTGGAATTTCAAATAACTATTTGGTCAAAATAAATAACTGTAATTTAGTTGCAGCCAAGAGACTCCTGCCAAATGACTTCTATAAAACTGCTTCGCTTCATTTCTCTCTCTCTTGATGGCATGAGTTACTCTGGAAGAAACTGTCCACGGATTAGGCTTTAGTGCTTGCACTCCACACGGTATGGACCAGGCCAAATCTACAAACCAAATGGCTTTACCATCTTTAGAACTAATTATATATGTTACAAAAGCAAAAAATGTGAAAGGCAGGTTAGTAATGCCCTAGACTAAATGAAGAACAGGAGAAAGGAGAGAGATGAAGGGTGGCAAAGGAGAGAGAAAGGAAGAAAAAGGAGAGAGGAAGAACCCAAACTGTGTGTCGCAGGAGATTTGAGTCAGGCAGGTAAATGAGGAGCTTCCCACCTAAGGTCCAAATCATCAGTCCTGATTTGGGGGGATAAATTTGGATAGCAAGGAAGTGTGAAGTACTGTATTCTCAGAGCAGGACTGATCTTTTAGGAGGGAAAGGAAAACTCAATGAGTTCCCCAAGTCTATTCACGGGCCAAAAGAATATTTTCTTACCATCTAGGATTCAAAATGAGATGCTGGTTAGAGCACCATTAATTTTTGTGTGTGTGGAGACAAAACCTTTGAGAGAAGCAAAACAGTTAACAGATTTTCAAGGCATCCTTTTTCAGTTTTTTAAACGGGACTCCTAGACAGTCTCAAATTACTTATGTGGCTCACATTGTATTTTTATTGGACAGCAGGGGTTTTGAAGGGGGCAGTGGAAGTGATTTATGCAGAGTCCCATCTCAATTTCCTGTCTCCTCTGCATTTCCAAAGGCTACAACTCATTGGAGCTGTGCTTACCACACACAAAAGAGGAGGGCAAACTGTAAAATATGTAGTAACCACGGGTATGTACTGCTGATGAATTCAGAAACTGTGCAGGAAGTGATAGCCTGACTGTACAACCAGCTCCCTTTCACCCTTGTTGGAAAAGATGGAAGGTTCCAGAGCTTGGCTCCTAAGCTGCTCTCCTTCTGCATGTCTGGGTCCCAGTGCATGTGCCAAGCCTCATCTGCATGTGCCTCATATGTCAGGAATGCCCTTCCTCCTCTGGGGCAGCATTCCAGCCAGCCAGCAAGCTGTGGTGTTTCTCAAGCACTTATCAGCTGTTTGGGGGCTATCTTAAGACAGATCAAGTTTAAGGCACCTCACCTACCACATCTGAGCACAGCCAAAGTGTGGCTGAAATACAGTGCCAGCCTTGGGAAGAAATAAAGCCAAGGGCTTATCAGAGGCCACGTGAAAACCACCTGACCTCGGCAGAACCTGAGATTGCCAATGTCTGTTACAAAAGCCTAAAAAAGATCTGGCTTATTTTAAGTTCAAAGTGCTTATTGTCTTAGGCCAAAGTGAACTGGGTTGCTGAAGAGGGGGAATAACGAGTTCACTATTGCTGCGGACTCTGCGGTGTCCATTAGCCTGGAGATGTCATGCCACACTCATGCCCCAGCCACGCTCTGAGCCCCTCCCTTCCAGTGACTGGGTTGTTCCCCCGAGGGGCAACTGTGGTAACCTCCTCCCATCTCTTGACTTCCAAAAACCTTTGCCAAGTTTTGAGGCAGTTCGGACCTCCTCCTCCACACACAGGAGATTTCCCCTGCTCACATGATCCCTCAGCCTTCTAAGGGGTTGAGTATCTCATGCCACTGCTCATGAGGAATCTGCCTGGGTGTGTGCTCTGTAACTTTATTTTAATTATTACCTGGCCATACAGGACTATCAGCTCCTCCAAAATGACCAATAAGAGGTAAGTGTTAAAGTTATTTTTTGAACCAAGGATTTGAAGACCCTTTTAAATCAAGTCTATGGGCCATGGGGATAAATTGAGGGACCCGGTTTTCTTGCACTTCTGGATATCATTCTTGAAATCCAGTTTTCACACATAAGCTTTTTAATATTCAATGGTACTTGAGAACTTTACAAGACAATGGGAATTAAATGTCTTTCATGTTATCTTTAATGTCATTTATGTCTCAAAAAAGAGATGTAAAATAGAGTCAAAACTCCTGCTACACAGTACTGCCTGCACACCTCCTTTCTATGCAAGGTTCACAATGTGAAAAGGTCACATTCATAATTTCTCCCTTCCACAGATGCTTTTAGAACTAAGAGGGATCCAGGTCTTCATTCTGTTGGAAGTGTTTTTTTGTTTTTCTTTTTTGTTGCAAGACTATTGATCCTAGAAGTTGACCAGTGGCTGTGGACCTTGCCTCCAGCCCAGATGGGCACTGCAACCACAGAGCCAAGCAGCAGAAAAGTCACCATCAGCTTTGAAAGTGTGCACTAACTGATCAAAAGCTGGTCACCGCTACCTTAGTAATTTAACAATTCATCAACTTTTGCATATGAAATTCTTGCCAGTATTGATAACAATGTACTACTTTATTTTATTTAAATTGTAACATATCTTGTTGTACATGCTCAATAAAAGCAACACCTGCTCATTGTGAGACAAGCCTACAATTATGAAATAAGCTCGCTGACCACAATTATGCCCTTAATACACTTAAGCTTTAAATTTCAGCATAGGACATTCAAGTCCATATTTTATATGCAATAAACTGTTAATGGTCAGTTAAAGTTTTTTTCATTATAAAGGCTGTAAATAGCATTGTAAGGTCAGACTTCATTTGAAGATTTTAAGCCAAAGTACACACTTCAAAACTCAAAAACTTGCTTGCTGATGCATTATGTATTCAGGTCTGTTACCAGTTCTGTAACATCTTAAGACCTTACCTTTCTGATCAGTTTCAGCTGCTGTGTGACAGACTTTAAGTGTGTCCCCAAATGGCAAGAAAGCGCAAAAGTGTCACAGAGTGGTAATTAGGTAAGTTAGCATGCTTGCCTGTTTGGTGCACTTCCAAGCGTGACGTTAGTTAGATGGCTTTTTCCTAACATGGAAAATGTTACCTTCTTCTTGAGCGACTGTTCCACTTCTTGCATGTGCAGGCTGCTAGTGACAGACGCTTTGCCATACTCCTGCTTTCTGGAAAGTCTATTTTTCCAATCTTCCTCACCGCTCTTCTTCAACAGTGCTAATCTAAGGGGAAAACATGCCAACCAAAAAGAATTCAGCACCAAACCCTTATTTGTAACAGAACCATAATTTAGATAAGTTAGATGTCTTTGGCCAATAAATGACCACAGCTACCTAAAATTAATCTTTTTGAGTTTCAATTTATTCTTAAGAGTGTCTGGAAACATTGATAATAGGGGGAATGTAGTAACCACAATGTTGCTCATGTGAAACCTGGGCATAAGACTGTATATCAATGATATCTTAATAAAAAAAAAAGCATGTCTGGAAACATAACATCAGAGTCCCTTTTCTTATGATGGCCCCAAAGATTTTAAAGTTGACTGAAATGCAAAGCTGAAACCTGACCTGCCTGATAAGAAGCACTATCATTTTACCAAAGGAATAAATCTGTTTTTCTTTGCCCTTGAGTTGAGAGCGATAAGATACAAGTAATCATCCCAGAGAAAAATGTCTTCTAGTGACCCTTCTGGTCACTTAATAAAATAACATTTAATGCAACTTGGATCGTGCTTATTTGCAGAAAATAAAGCAGAAATGGGTTTAGAAACTTAAAGCTATAAAAAATTTGACAGTCTCTTTAGTATCATACCTTCAGTCAAAGGTAAAAGACAATATTTAAGACTACTTCTCTTCCTTTATCTAAACCTTGTTCTTTTCCTCCACATTCACTTGGTTTTCCCAATCTATCTTAATACAGAAACTATTCTCTGCAAACTCATCTTTAAAATTATTACTTCAACTTTCCTCATGAAGAAAGCTACATACAAAAAAAGAACCTAATTAACTGAGATTTTGACCTAGCCTGTTCTGGTTCAACCATGGATGACTTGATAGAAAGCTGCTGGGGTGTTATAATCTGTGAAAGGTTTTCTTCATGAGTGTGAGGCTATGGCAGTTAACTTAAATGAATGAAGAAGTCTTGGGTATTTAAGTTGGCCAAACATGGGAAAGATAAAAGACAAAAGAGTGGTGCTCATCAAACTCATCTGAAATAATGCTCAAATAATTTAAAGATTGGGGAAGAAAAAACGCTAAGACCCCTTTCCTTCTCTGCTGAGCCTGCTGGGCTGGGTCTTTTATATATCATTAATGCCCATCTTTAACCACTGTATTTTTAAGTGGCATATCAGTTTTGGTTTGGCTACTAAGCCAGCACTGGCCAAGTAGCCTGGCCGGGACAAGATAGTTTCTAAGAATCTTTCAACTAAGTTTCCAGATGCCACTAAAAAGTCAAAGTAAAGATGGGATGAAATATATCATACTCTGTTGCAAATAGGAAAAATTTTTCAGGACTCAAATAAGAATCCATTTACACCTACAAATGTATGCACAAACATGCCTTATACTCATCAATTCAGTCAAATAATGGGAAGTAAGCCATGAAAACAAGTACTCCCCAAAGAGGGCAGGAGCTCTGCACTCTGCATTTATCCCCTCTGCCAATCCTTCCTTTTCCTTCCCTTTCTTTCCTCTATGTGACTGCTAATAAGACCTCAAATTCCCATCCTATAAAACTGGTATAATGCCACCTTACCTACCTGTGATACTGTGATTTATAATAAAATATATATACTTGGCTTTTGTCCCCTTTCCTGGCACAGAGATCCTAGAACCCTTGGAATTTCATAAGCTATGACAGTGATGAAGTTGTCTTTGTTCTATTAAGGAGGGAACTTTTGGGAGGCACTGAAGGGCAGGGGCAGGTTGCCCAGAGAGCCAACCTTGTGATTGGAGGTTGGAACTTTTAGTCTCAACCCCTGGTCTCTGGGCAAGGAAGGGGGGTGCTGGAGATTGATTAAATCATTGCCATAGGCAGTTGAACTCAATCATGCCCACATAATGAATCGTCCATAAAAAAACAAAAGGACAGGGTTCAGAGAGCTCTTGGGTTGGTGGACACATGGAGGTTTGGAAAAAGGGGTGAGCCTGGAGATGGTGTGGAGGCTCTGGGACCCTTCCCCATACTTTCTTCTATGCACCTCTTCCAGCTGGCTATTCCTGAGTTATGTATGTTTAGAATTAGCTAGAGATCTAGGAGATAAAATGTTCCTGTGAGTTCTGAGCTACTCTAGCAAATTAACCCAAACCCAAGGTGGGGGCTTTTGGAGTGGTGGGTCACAAGCACTGGTGATAACCTTCTGGGGAAGTCTTGCAGGATTGAGCCTGTGGGATCTGATGTTATGATCTCATCTCCAGGTAGACAATGTCAGAAATGAGCTGAATTATAGGACACCTGCTGATGTCAGAGAATTGGTGGTAAGGGAGAAAACCCATCCTGGAAATTAGAATCTTACTAGGACAGGCCCTTTTAAGTCCCCCTTATTCCTAAATCCTATCATATATAATGTTTGACAATATTCAACATGCTAGAAGGGCTAGCTAGTTCATGTACTTAAAAACAAATTCTAAATACCTATGTTTTCATCTGAATGTCAGACTATATAATGACTAAGATTCATTTTTTCTCCAATTATTCTGAGTCAGTTTTATTCTGACAAAAAATGATCTAGTAAAATCAAATCACAAAAAGAGACCATTAGTATTTCAAAGGTTTTAAAGTATCTATAAATAAGATTTTCAAAAATAAGCACACCTGTACTTCCACACCCATATGAAGGTGTGCTTCCAAGTTGTCATCTTGTGATAAGAGACCTTCATCTCACGGATATTCTCCTTGCAAACTGGCCTCAGAATCAGCTTCTGTCTCCTATTTCACCTTTGACCCAGACCACTAGTTTTTCACCTTGGCCATCTACCTTTTTAATCAGATTGGATTCCAAATGATTTGGGAATTTAAAAAATTTAGATTTATCTGTGTACACTGGGATTAATGAGTTGTATGTAGCACATTAAAAATGTGCTACAGTCTTTGAAGGTGTCTTCAAAGAAGCAGCTGCCAAATGTTTGGAGCAATGACAACATAATTAAATAATCATATGGTTTCCTTGGTGGCTGCTTTGAGGAATGTAAAACTGTGTAAGAGAAACAACAAATTGTGGAATCTGTAATCATTTTACAGTCCACTTTATACTCTGCTGAACTGCCTGGCAACCTCTGAGAAACTGGATATTGTTGTTCTCAGGGTAACAGGTGAGCCATGGGTGCACACACAAGCCAAGGATTTCGTTGACTGAGGTCACACTGCATGTCAGTGGAACAGGGAGATGTTTCCATCCCAGGCAGGCTGCTCCCAGCACATGGCTTGTTTTACTATGTTGTTATGTTAGGTGACCAGATACTTCCAAAGACTACAGAGTAACCAAAATAATATGGAAGGACTGTGTTTCAGTTGAGCCCACATGGTACTCAGACCCAGCCCTGGCCTGCATGCAGAGTGCTGATGTGGATGACTTAAAAATAACATGCAGCAAAACTTAAGTGTTTATTCCTAGCCCTTTAGATTTTCTATTGGGTGTTCAGCAAGCTGAGGAGAGCAGGAGACCTTTCCAAAGGCATTCCACCCCCTGAAATCTCCTGGCCCCCCTGACTCACCACAGACCACCATGCACGAGTGAGGGCCAAAGAGCGAAAAGTCTGGTCCTACACATGACATAAATTACTGCCTATGCAATTCAAACAGCTGTCAGCACTTTCAACATCTGCCAAGTCCAAGTGCCATTTGCAGGGCTGTGATGTTGAGAGCCAGGGCATCTGTTTCATCTGAGGCTGAGAACCTAGTGAGTGGCACTTTGTTAGCCTATTAACCTGAAGGCCTGGCCCAGGGTCATCACGATGTACACTTGCTGGGCTACCTGGGGTAATGTCTACCCACTTTGCCAGCAAGGAATACTTGCCTGAGACAGTTGTGTTCAGCAGGACCGGTCTGAGAGCATCCTACTTGATTAGAGCAAGTTCTGAAGGCTCATGCCAGTAAAGGTGGGGTCAAATACGGGCAGGCAAACCATGTGCCCCTGATCTTAAATACGTTTTTTTCTCCCCCCTTTAAAAATGTTCCTTCATTTCAGAGAGTCACAGGCACCACACAGATTTCAGATAAGGCTGAACAGCACTTATCTGTTCTTATATCAGATCTTAGTCTTGGGTAGTTTGCAGGCTGGAAGAGTAATCTGATATGTTTTTTATATGGGGACAAATCAAAGATCTGAAAAGGAGCCAGCAAAAGGCAATGACACTGCTTTCCCCAATTCTTAGATAAGTCTGGGGGCCCTCTGGTGGCTGCAATCTCCCAGCTCCAAGGTTAGGACCTCAAGTCTGTTGTGGAAGCATGGGTACAACCTCCGGCTGGCTGAAGAGTAGACAGGTGGGCTGAGGGTTATTTGGGGACGACAGGGGGCCCTCTGCCAACCCCTTTAAGGAAGAATTCTGCAGGCTGGCAAGAGGCATGAGGTGGATCCGTCAGCATTCCAGGGAGTTCAAGTAAGTCCTGACTTACATGTCACCAATTTCCCAGTGGAAGGATGGCCCTTTAGCCATTTCTAGTAATCTCTCCCAAATCTGAGAGCATAAACGTAGTTATTTCAGCAGTTGTGGAGGTAAGATTTCTGAACGCCTCATACACTTTTAAAGAGGCATCAAAGGTTTTATCTCTATATAACATAATACTTTATTGATTTACAATGTTTTCAGCAAAATACCCAACAGGGAGAATTTAAACCCAAAATATTTAGGTAGTTATGAAACAGTGATTTTACTAATCCAGTGAAAAAAGCAGATTGTGTCCTAAATTTGATGCTGGTTATGGTTCAAATTTGATATTCTAGGTGTCAGAGAGATGAAAAAAAAAGAAAAGGAGCTTTTAGATGTGCTTCCTTGAGCATCACACATAATCTTAAAAGTGGACTACATTGGGGATTCCTGTCCTTTCCAGGTTGCTCCATGTTCTAAGTCTCGGTTTACATGTACGACATGGGGTAGCAGCGCCTCCTTCGGGGGCTGTCTTCAGCACTGAATGAGGTGACACACAAGAAGTGCCAAGGACAGTGCGGAGCCTCGGCGGTCCTTGTACAGAGAGCTCGGCGTGCTCTAGAACCGAGGAGAGGGACGGACACACAAGGTGGAGGACGGCGGGATCGCCTCCTCGGGCTGCAGCCATTTAGAAAATGTGATAAAAGAAATCCACCAAGTCCAATCTCTATTTCCTAGAGTCTCAAATAAAGCAAAAGTGAAATTTGAAACAAGCCAAGCAGAGGACACACGAGTTGAGAAAATTAATGCAAGAAGAGGGTAAAGTCTCCCTGCTGGCCAGCTAATGTTTCCTGTACCCACTTCTAGCAGAATGAACAAACAGGTTGGCTGCTAAACATTCATTTGAACACTTGGCCATCCTGCCACAGGTGCCAGGGCAAGCTGGGGACTAGCACCTGGGGTTGGTTCCACTTCCCACTTCCCAGTGGCCACTGGAACCAAACCTCTTATATGGTAAAATGAGGTAGTCACAGAAGTTAGAATAAGGTTTAAAAGTTCTACTTTATATGTCACCTCAAAAAGGAAACATAAAGCCCATATAAATATATGAAGAGCAATCTTCTTTTAAATAGACCAAGCTTCATTATTTCGTTTTAACAGAAGGGAGTAATTAAAGCCCCACATTAGGAAAGGCTGACACCGATGGCTTGTAAACATATGTAGTTTTATTTCAGCAGAGTGCAAGTAACAGTACTATCGTGATAAGGGGCAAAGGTCACCGGCAATTAATTTTGTATTAACATACCCTTTATTACAAACATAGTTGCCAAGTAAAATGTCCCTCATCCATTTTTAAGCGTATATATTAACAAACTGAATAGCTGAAGTGTCCCTTCCTATCATGGTTCTGAACAGACTGGGGCTCAGACACCTCTTAGAGACAGTGAAAAAGTCCTTCTCTCACTAGCCAGAAGGTGGCAGTGCACCCAGGGTGGATTTTGAACACACTTCTAGGCAGATCACAGAAAGCTTACAGACAATCATCAACTCCTCAGACCACCCATGAAGCCTGGGCTAAGAAGCTGCATCTTTATAGCAACTCCCATTTTTTAAAAATGAGAATTTTGCAGTAGGATTAAAACTGCTTTCAGAAAGAAACAGAAAACTCAAATGTACTAAAAACAGGCAAAGAAATCAAGAATTATTACAGGGCAAATAGACACAAAACTCCTCACCCAAGGTTCTAAGTCCCAACAGTCATCTTATACCCAAAGATGGCAAGTCTCCTTTGAGATTTGAAAGAAGGAAGAATATTAGCATTTTCACTGGAATTTCACTCCAGGAATGTTTTCTGATGTACAAAACATCAGAACTTGTGTATGTGATGTTCATCATTAATTTCCTTCAACAATGCCTCTTCCTTCTCCCCTAACCAGTTACCAATAGTTGGGTCTCTGGGATCAAATTCTCTTTGAGCTGGGTTTGCATGGAGGAGGGCTTCATGCCGATATCCAACAGACAGCTTCCCTGATTCAAGATATCACTCCTTCACCCAGCTGACCCATCAGCCCCTTCACCTGTGCCTCAGTCTAGTAGGTCTAATTCACTGTGCATTTTAAATAAGTTAAGGTGAAAGTCATTAAGACTTAACAATCTGGCACTCCTCTCTCTGAGGTCACGTGCACTTTCCAAGTGCATAACCTTTTAACTTTAAACTCTCTTTTCAACCTTTCAGGGGGCGCTGAGGTGGTCCACACTTTTGAAGTATGTACACTTTTAATCTTACACTTTCTGTCTCCAACCTTTCAGGGTGCCTCTCCTGGCTGAGGTTACCGGCTGCATTTCTTCTCTCTTTAAGTAACTTTAAATAAAGCTTTTACTCTGCTTCAAAAAAAAAGACTTGACAATCTTACTAACCCGTTAGTTGAAAAAGGCTCCGTCTATTGAATATTTCATGAATCCTGTTCAAGATGCTTGGCTTGAAAAACAATGAAGAATTTTCATCATGGTTTGATATATATTCTTAGGTAGTTTGAAATGTATCCAGAAAAGAAAGAGTGGCCTGTTCTCGACAGAGCAAGAGAACCCCTGAATGGTGGGAGGTGCCAAGTATCCAGGAAGGCAGATCCCTAATCAGCTGATGGTAGAAATAGTTCTGCTCATCACACCGGGAAGACAATGACATCTTTCATCTTCCAGTATTCCCATTACTATTACATTGTTTGCTGCTTAATTCCACCATGTCAACAAGGAAAAGACAACCCAAAATATTTAGCTCTGATTCATTGTGTCTGTCCCACTTAAATATATTCTCTCAATCCTCTATTATTTTTTGAATGAAACGAGGTTACGCTGTTATTTGATACTCAGATGTAATCTTTCATAGCTATTGCCTGATACATTTTTAAATGCAGTTCAGAGAAGTCATCCATTTTACTTTTGTAAATAAAATAAGCAAACTTCCGATTCTGATCCCAAAGATTTCTGTCCTAAATAAGAATTTATCTGTATTCCCTCTGCATCTATTTTACACAAATAGTTATAAGCAGTGGTGCTTTCAATCTGAAGCCATGTGCATCTGAAGGAGCCAAGACCTCTGCCCCCCCTCACTAGAGTCAAAGAATTTAATATGAAGAAGAAAATAGAATCGCAAACAACTAAAGCCTGCAAAAGTCATTTTCTGCTTGTTCTCTCATCTGAGTCAGAAACTGGTATCCTCCCAGGCTTACCATCCCCTTGGGCCGTCGGATTTGTGATTTCATCTCTTTGTCTGTGACTCAGGTCTTTTTTCTAAAAGCAATTTGTAATTTCTTCCCGAACAGAACTACTTTTCAATCAGGAGATCTTATTACCTTTCTTTAATCGACATGGTTTTGGTGGGCGAATCGCCCTCCACGGTCGGTGCTCTCATCTCCCCGGCAGCGAACACCGTACACGGGTTCTCCTGTGGTTGTTCGGGAGGGCCCTGCTGCTTCCAGGACACTGGAGTTGCAGTTTGAGCAGTAGTTTCCCCAGCAGCTGAGCCCAACTGCTCCAAAGTGGGCTCCCCGACCTCTGCTGCTGGGAAGGGAAGGAGCTATGTCAGCATTTACTCTTCCCAGCAAACATTCTTCAGCTATTCACCCCCGACACCCTTTGGAGTTCACTCGTTGGCACGTGGTGGGTTACCCAATCCCCTGAATTTATGCAAATCTGTAGCTTGCTTCGCTCTGTGAGAAAACCAAACTTTCTAGAGATTATTCCAACACAGTAAATTGTTTTGTGACAGTTGGGTCTTTCTCTATGTGCGAGATGCAGGACATCAGCCGTAACCGTGCACTAGAGATTGTGTCTACTCCTCCAAAACAGGACTTGGACATTTCAAATGTGCTACTGCACAAACCAAATCACCTCTGTACCTTTCTCCTTTAATGTAGATGTAGGAGATTTAAAGTTCCACGAGTATAGTTTTGCTGGTCTCCACAAAAGGAACGCAGAAGGAGAGAATGGAAGCCCACGGGCCAAACTCAAGTCCTTATGCCCTGTACTTACCTAGCCCTGGACCTTTGGGGTCATCAGTTTATTAAAAGGGCCGACGTAGCTGTTTAGTGAGTTTTGTGAACAAAGTTATGAAAACCCCTCATCAACAAACAAAACAGAAATAGACTCATAAACACAGAGAATGGACTGCTGATTGCCACAGGGAAGAAGAGTTGGGGGGGGTGAGGGAAATAGACGAAGAGGATAAAGAGGCCCAAATATCCAATTAGAAGATAAATTAGCCACAGGGATGAAAGGACAGCATAGGGAATATAGTCAATTATATTGTGACGACTTTGTATGGTGACAGATGGGAACTACATCTATCATGGTAAGCATTTCATACTGTATATAATTTGGTATCACAGTGTTGTACACCTGAAACCAATATAACAGCATATATCAACTATATTTCAATTAAAAACATACAAATAAAAACATTAAATTTCCCCCAACGATGTGTGAATGGGCTTCAAGTATTTTTACTGCTGAAAATTTGCTTAATCCACCAAACACATTGGATTCAAGGGGAAAAGAAGTCTGGGGAGAATAGGACTCACCCTGTACTTTTAATCAATACTAGTTATTAACTCCTTCATAATTCGGTTAAAAGCAGTCACTGCAACTAATGAAGCTGAAACTGAAAATCCAGCTGGTTTCTAAAAGTTTAGGAGCAGGAGTAACTCACCTCTTAGTGAAAACTTCCTTTGAATGACATTCTCCATGCCCACCTTCTCTTGAAAGGGCTGCCTGTCCTTCAAGTCTGGGCTCCCTTGTGCAGTGCTTCTAGCAATGGAAAATTCCTGTCGCTCGTCCCCAAGATGGGCGATGAGAGGGTTGGCTAGTTCCAGGCTTCCCTTTCTCAGGACAGCATATTTGGGTTCTTGAAGGCTATCTCTTTCCCAGACTTTGTTCAGGACGGAGTAGGATGGCAGCTCTGCTTCCTCAAAGGACCCATACTTCATAACTCCACCATCTTCACCTCTCTTGCTTTCTGTCTCTCCAGATTCTCTCAACATTCGTTTGCTCCCACTACCCTCTCTTGAAGGCTGCCAGGCTGGGGTTTTCAGAATGCTTTTAATGGGAGAGTCCAAATTTTCTATCGAAGAGGGAAACTTATAGTCAGTGGCACTTGTGCCATCACCCACGGGTGGCTTTGTCCGAAGATCCCCGGCATATACTGGAGCAACTAGAGATGCCACCATGGACACAGACGTGCTCACAGTAGGTGAGAAAGGAATGCGCTTTCCACTTTGCACCTGGGAGGACACAGTTAAAATGTAAAAAAGCTGATTTCAAAACACTGTCTACATAAATCCCAGTTGCAGGGCTGACACTGACTTCTGTAATAATACAAGTGGCACAGTTTCACTGCTTCTCCGAGTGGGAACCAATCCGAGACACAGTTATAGAGTGCATCTTATTAATCAAAATCATTTGGGTGAAAAGCAGATTGGGTGTCCTATTTTTCCTTCCAAGATGGACTCACTCCAGAAGATTTCAGCAAGCAAATGAGGAAAAGAGGAAAGGGGAAACATGCTTGGCATGGCTACCTTTCTTAGGAAGGAAGTTATTTCCAAATCACTTACAGGTAACAGAGCTCACAGGCAGACCTTAATTACATTGCTAACCTAGGAGTGACACTGTGCTCCTGTATTTTAAGAACACACCGCAGACTGGAATGAGATTATAGTCTACCCACCTGTTCCACTTCTCCAAGTGTGACTGGCTGAGTTTGATAGCGAGCATTCATTCTCCTCTGTCTCACATCTATTCTGTTTCGGGTAGAAATCGCTTTTGAGACTGGCTGGGACAGCTTGTTAAACAAGGCCAGCTTCTCTGCTAAGCTTAGAGTGCTGGAATCAGGTTCACCTCGCTCAGTAGAATCTTTGCCGTCATTTGCCTGTTCTCTGGCTAAAGCCTTTTGGTGAGCAGATGCCTGCAATCTGAAAGGGATAAAAAATCAGTTGATGCAGATTAAAAAAACAAAGAAAACCCCATAATGCTAATTGTGTGTATTAACTTTTTCTAAATGTCACTTACTCTTGAAAAGGGCTTATTTTTCCCTATAGAAATCCAAGTCAGGTGTATGCAGTTGTTCAGCTGTTAATAGGACAGTGAGTAGCAGAGTAGGTTGGGAATACTGGCATTACCCATTTTGCAAAGAACAGACTTTTAGTTCTGAATTATTTCTAAAAATTGAATTTCCTACTTAAGGAATTGAAGTCAGCTTGGGTACACCTTACCTTAGAGAAGTCGTGTTGTTAGTATCAGAAATAAATAATGCTAAAGGGAGCCCTCAGGCATTCTCTACAGCATTGTAGACATTATCTACGTATGTGGTTCAGAAGGCAGTCTGTTCACTTTAAATAATTAGGAAATAATATTGTCATCCTGCCAACACTACAATACAGCGTTTTGATTTGCATTTGCTCAAGGCAAATGGTTTAATTTTAAAGATTCTTTTACTCCTCCAGACTAGCATTTACTCCTCCAGACTGGCTTTCTATTAGTTTTTTAAAAGGTCCTTGAAATTCAGTAATCTGAAATGTGAAGGGAATTTCAGATGGCGACAAAGCCCTCCAACTTCTAAGGAGAGGAGAAGGCTTCCTATTACCTGGTCATTGGGAATCTTGGAAGGTTTAAGAAAATGTGCCTTTGTCCACTGGCACATCCAATTCTCTAATACAGTAAATAGTACAGTATGCCCCAACTCCAGTTAATCACCACTTCACAAGTTGTGCCAGACAAAAGAGCAGTGTCTGTGTTCCAGGTTATAATGAGGTGGCAATAAAGCCACAATATCTCCCCGGAGAGGCCCCTGCTTCCATTTGTGGCAGCTCTATTTCTGTCTTGCCCCTTTCTTTCTTTTCATCTTATTTTTAGCCTTTGTGCCATAACAGTAAAAGAGAGGAGCTATTTACCTGCCTTAACAATATAATTTTAAAACACCACAATTTAAAGTTTAGTTGTAGAACCTCTGAGTTCAGATGCTATAAATTGTTTTTATTCCAATCCCAGAATGTCACACCATGGTCTCTCTATACATTAGAAACAGGTAGGATTGTTTTTGACATTTAATTGTTTCTACAAGTGTTTAAAGAAAACTGAGTATTAGCAGAATTTCAATACTCATGTTAACTCCCCATTTTTCTTGTAATCTTTATCAAGTGCTATATTTTAGATGAAGAATGAAAATGTAAAGATGACCACGATTATGAAAAACAGAGACAAAACAAATGGATAAGTGAGTTAGTGTGGTTTTGGTTCCAATACACAGTGTAAGCAGGTAGATGAAATGTTTTCTCATGCAGGGCTCCATCAAGTTACATGTCTGGCACTAGGAAAAAACAAAACACCACACATTCCCAGGACAACTCACTACAGTGACTTGTCAAACAAATGAAAGGCATTCAAGATTTTAAGATGCATCTGCTGTCTAGCACCTTGGCCCCCACTGTGGCATGCAGCTATTTCTGATCAGTACCTGGCAGGCTGCACAGTGCTCTGAGCTACAGTGGGACTAGGAAGTCTTGTCATTACAGGGTTGGTGGCCACAGAGCATGAGGCAGGGATAGGTTCACTTTAAAAGGAATTGCCAAAGAAGGAACATTCATAAGAAGAGAGAAGAAAAGAAGCATTAAGGAAAGAATCATTTTCAATTTCCAATTCAGAAGTGTTAAATCAAATAGTTTAACAAAATTATTTGCTAATTACTTTGGGAGGATCACAAAAGAACTTGAAAAATGATTACAAGTTTAGGAAATAAGCAAAGTAAATGGAATAAGAGTAGGGAGGGTTTTAGAGCTATGAAAGGATTTGCTCCATCTTTAGAATAAATGTCCTTGTTTAAAAAACAAGATAACCTATAAAAGTTACTTTCAATTACCAGCAAATCAGATGATGCCCACATTTTAGAATGTTATCAATCTATTTTTTTTAAATCAGTGTTCTTATATATCTCTGAGCACATCAAAGTAGATTCAGTGAGCCTTGTAAGGTAATAGTTTCTGCTTATATTTACTGTTTTGCTCCCATAGGTACAACAGCCACTCAAATATTTTTGAAAAGCTGCACACAAAAAAATACACAAAAAACTGATTTGCTGAGAATTCCTAATGCATACGAGACGTAGTTATCCCCAAATACACGGAGAAATTGAGGAGCAGCTAGAGAAGGAAGTAAAGGAGGCTGATCTAACAGCAGGGTCACAGGTCTGGGCTGGGACATGGACGCCTCTTGGGATTGTCACTGCCCGGAATAAGACAAACTTGTTTTCTAGGAGGGGCAGGTGGATGGGGGTGTGTGTGTGTGTGTCCAGGGCAAGCATGAAAAAACTGTTAAAAAACAAATAAAAAATTTTTACTTGACTGAAGCAATTATCTCTGAATGAATGAATGTGGAAAATTCACTCTGACTATATTAGAACACACTGCTCAAAGCCCACTTCCCAGAGTTTGGAAAGTTATTGAACTTCTAATTAAATTTTTAAAATTTTTGGTGGTTATTTAAAAACAAAAAGAACCCCTATCTTTTCGAGATATGTGCCAAGATATATATGGATGAAATGACATCTGGGATTTGTCTGAAAATATGCAGGAGGAAAGGGACAGGGGGTGGGGACAGAGGCAGAGCAATACTGGCCAAGGGCTGATGGTTGTTGAAACTGGGCGATGAGGATGTGGGGGTCCGTGACATCAATCTGTCTACACTTACGTTTTACATTTTCCAGTGTAAAGGAGATATTTTTAAGAAGTTAAATAAAATTCCTCTCCATGTTCTTCTAGGAGATACAATAGGTAATACATTCCATTACAAAGTCTCGAGAAATGGCAGTAAGGAAAATCCATAACACCAGCTTCCTGTGGCTTCTAACTAAACCACTGCCTGATTGCCTCACTTTGACTTCTTTTTTTTTTTTTTAAAGAAGATATCACAGCAAAGGCCAAGAGGTCACCAGGGAGACTTACGTGGCTGCGATGACCACTTCCTCAGTGGTAACCGGCTGGGTGTGGGATCTGTCCTGCAGACGCCGCAGCCTCTGCTCTACGGCCGCATTTCTTGAGCGTCGCTTTGGAACGTTTTTCTCATCAAATGATTTTTCCATTTCCTAAGATCAGAAACATTATGGAATCCTTACACGTTCGAGGAAAGGAAGTTGGGGCAGCAGCATGTCTCACTCGTTTGCCTTATAGGACCGACAGGAGGGAACGCCCCTGAGAGGCACCGATCATCAGACACGGACAGTCCTGCTGTGTCAGGTGGGTCAGAGTGAGGCGGCCGCAGGGCCTGGCGCATGAACAGGCTGGAGCAGCGGGAGTCCCCGGGGGGGGTGGCGGGGTCTCCTCAAGCACTTAGCACACCTTACCCTGAAAAGCAGCCTCTTGGCAGCAACGCTCAGCTTGGCTCGTTCATCTACCTTTTCTTCATCTGTAGAAAGTCACAAAATAAAAACTGAACATCATTAGAAAATGTAGGTAAAGTCTCTACAAAGTTTCCCAAGGCTGACCTGAAAATCTTTTAACTGTAATAACAGATGTACTAAAAAATTATAATTGCCAATATGTTCTCCTTGGGGGCAACTCATTCTTCTGCTCTGTGAAAAGGTGCAAATTTCCATTGCAATTAACCAAACACAACTAGGTCTGGACAGTAATTTTCTACCATAATATTCAAATAGTTGATATTTAAGAATAGATCTTATGGGAGGAATTTCTCCTCTCTGTCCTTAAATGGGGACAAGAAAGTAACAGGGAAAACCTGCTTCTTTGGTTCAAGTCAGTTGTTTTAACATTCACTCCACTGTTCCCTGTCAAAAATAAGGGAAAACTAATCTGAAAATCTCAGCTAGGTTTCATTATATCCATAGGAAGAAAACATGCACACAAGAAACTGGTATGCTTCACAATTGCAACTTCTCGTAAAGAAAAAAAAAATCTTTTAAAATCTGATCCAGGTAAGATCAGGAAGAGGAAGAAGAAAAAAGAGAATAGATACTTGCCCTCAGCAGTTGGCACTTCTGAATTTGAAGTGGACCTAGGAGAGACATTAGCAAATAATAACAGATTAGAGAGGGGGAATTGAAGGTACAAATAAAGCATCACATTAAAAGTAAAAAGAAAAATTCAGTGAAATTCTCCTAAAGAGTATCATCCTGCCAGCAAGTCTAGCTGTGAATATACACGTACAGTTGTTAACGGACACTATGGAGTGTGTTACACATAACCCAGCCAAGTGCACATCTTGTGGAAACAAAAGTGATTGAGTATGACTTATGATACATGACTGGTAATTTTTTTAGACAAACCTTATCGTTTCTATGCATATGAATGATAAGGTAAAACAGATACAACACGTAGGCAGCCATTTATAAAATGAATATAAAATCCCTTATTTTTTTCACTATAAAATTTTGTGGTGAATAGTCTATTTGGATTCTAATTGAACAAGGGCATAAAAATTAGAAAACATTAGAAGAAAAATAATGTTGCTTATTTCTTACCACTGAATGCAATTTAAAACTGTACATCATGATACTGTTGTCATGGTTAACATTCTTTAAAAATACAAGTCACATAAATATCCTTTATAGATTATATGGAAGAATTATGGAATCACCACATCCCATTTAAAAGGCATTAGGTCATCTCCATGTTAAAAATCCTGTATGTTTTTCTTTTGCGTTCCTACACTATGGAACTACACATACACATGCCTACCTATCTGATTCCTTTCGTTCTGCTGAGGTAATGGGCTGAGTTCTAAATCTCTCAGAAGTTTTTCTACTTTCACCAGGAGAAAAATAGCGTCTTGGTTTCCGGGTCCCTCTCTCCTGTTCCACATTGGTAGGCAAGCCTATGCCTTCGGTTGACCTTTCAACCCGTGATTGGCTTTTAGAATCATTGGGAGAAGAGTGTACAGAAGGGTAACAGGGAGACAGAGAAAGAGGGAATAAAGCAAAGGTTTAAGCATCTCAGTGAGTCAAGGCAGACACCACCAGATCCCGCTGCATGCCTCTCCCATGCACGTAAACGAGGTGGAACATTACAGAAGATACCCAATACTCCAACTCCCCATTAGTAAGCAGAAGCAGAATGGTAGTTTTTGAGCCATTTCCTGAACAATCTGCCCTACACGCTTGTGAGCTAAGCTAATATAACTCAATGCAGGACACAACACAAGTTGAGAAGTGAATAATTCTGCCAAGGACGTGCAAGTGACACATCGGGAGGACTTTTGAAACATCACCTACAGTTCGGGTTTCTTGATAGCACTGGCAGATTCCAGAAACGCATTTCGCAGCTGGGCGACAGAGACCTTTGTGTCCAGCATGCCAACTTCCGAGTGGGGCCCTTCGGCTTTAGCAATCTGAGGCTCGGGCTCTTGCTTTGAAGCTGCATCCTTGTACTTTAGGGCCTGGAGCTGAGGTGGGCCCGTGTAGTCAGACAGGGACCGTGTGAGGACCTTGCGCCTCCTCACGGGTGCTTCCTTCTTGTGACCTGTCACCCTGGTATCTGGGGACCCAGGCTCATTCTGCACATGCACCACCATCTCTCTCCTGCCCATTTGCTCCATGGGCTGGTGCTGAGCCGGGGGTGGGGGTGGCAGGCTCTCTGCTTCCTTCTGAAGCTCTAAGGTGACTGTGCTAACTGCAGGCTTACCAAAGGCTTCATTTTCAGAGGGGTCTTTGCGACTTCTCGCAAGCCCGTGGTCCTCCAAAGCCAAAAGTGTTTCCCTGCTTTTCTCGAGAGCTTCGGCCAAGAGCACATCTTCTTCTGCTTTCGATTCACAAATATGGAGAACTGGGGTATCCCTTCTTTCACCTTGTAGAACCTTCAAGGTGGGAGGCTTTATGACATTCTGGGTGGCTAATTCCACCCAGCTGCACTCAGATACATTTTCTGAGATATCTGAGGGCACCAGCTTGGCGGTGTGAATGGGATCTACTTGTTGGACATAGCCACGGATTGGTTGTCGTGCAGAGCTGGCTGCCTTGCTCAGGACCCTATCGAAGGCTGTTTTTTCTGATGGAAAGGATATGTAACGGTCTGGCCCTGGCTGCTGTCTCCTCTGCGTAAAGGACTCTGAGGCCAGTTCAGGACTGTTGCGAGCACTCTCCTCTTTCACCAATTTTTCTCTAACTTTAACTCTTCAAGAAAGAAAAAGGATTTTTAAGTTGCAAAGTATGGTAACTGCTGAATGGGAAGAAAGCATAAGCAGATCATCTATTACTAGTGAATGGAAATCAACCCAGAGAGAGAACAACTTGTGAAAAAGCATTTTTGGAGGTGAATGTCAGAAGCCCACCACTTGCCAGATGACCGATTTTGAGTTGTTCCCACATGTGTGTACGTATGTCCCTGGGGTGTGAAAGTAGCTCTACTGCTGTAAAGCTAAGAGAGGTCAGGCTCTCCTGAGAGAGGATGATGCCTTCTGACTAAATGAGTACCCAGAAGCCACAGAAAAACTCATTAATGTACACGCCCCCACCCAGTACAGATGAGAGCACACTGGGCTGGTGCTATGAGTCAGGAAGCTTTCATGTACAGGCCTTATATATGGACCGTGGAGGTAGTTTCCAGGTATACAGATACCTCCTGACCAAATGTAATTTCATTGTCTCCTGGAAATGTAAAAGTATTCATGATTATTATTATTATTTTTTTACTGAATTAAAGATACAACAATACCTCTTTTCAAGCACTCAACTAAATATTCACAAGCTTCTCCATGCAGTGCATACTAAATTCATTCATTCATAAGACAAGCAACCAGTTTGGGTATCATTACTACTAGCAATTATAGCACCAAGAAGAATATTAGAGAAAAGATATTTGTTGAAAGAATGAATGAGCTGAGTATTTTTTTCCCTTCTGGAATTGCTATTAGGCCCTTAGTTAAAAACTAACCTTAAAAGAGATTGCTCTGGTTGTTTCTAGAACTATTTAAATATCTGAGAGCAAAACTGAGATCCATTTTAAAAGCTACAGACCTTTTTCTATCATTGCAGATGCGAAGTGGCCAAGAGCTCTAGCCATGGGATCCCAGGAGGCCTCTGTTCAAAGCCTGGCTCAGCCAGTTCTCACTGTGTGTTCTCCAGCAACTTATCTGCCCTCGGTTACTTTATGTTTTAAATGGATATAATCGTGACAAAGTGGCATGTGATGTTTGCAAAGCATATAGCTTAGTGCTTAGCAAAGAGTAAACATTTAATAGTGTTCACAAGTTCTTATTTTTACTTTTTGAAATACCATGTAGTGACAAAGGAGTACCCATTCAAGTGGTTTAAGAATGGATTACTGATTAAGGATAACCTTTAAAAAGTTAAAAAAAATGCTGTGGAGTGGGAAAAGTGATTTCTTGGGGGAATATTAACACCTTCATTAATTTAAGATTAGTCAGCAAAAATTACTGTTTATGATATATATTTTTGGAAGAGAGTATTTCCTGAAATAACAAATGCAACCTGCTAAATTTTATATAAACTACATGTTTTTCAGCATAAAATGCAGGATATCAATGTATATTTTATTAAGGAAAAACCGAAGTCCCACATAAAAGGCAGTTATCACAAACAATTTATTGGAAAAAAAGCATTCTGAGATGTCATTTTTCCCAGAGACTAGACAGTGTTGGAGGTTTTCATATTTACAAGCTTTGTTAGTCAAAAGAAGGCTGAAATGTGGTTTAAGTTCTCCTGTGGAATGTGTCCTTAATCAGAGACAATCTGAATGTTGTCCTCAGCTGGGAACAAAGTGACTGTTAGAAACTCAATAGATGGGTGCTTTGTCCTGTCAATGACTTACTCATTCTTGCTCCTTCTGCCTCCCTGCCCCCCGCCTTAAAAATGAAATGATAGGGGTTTTTGTCTGCTTTTAAAACGACATGCCCTAAATGCAACTGCTGAAAATTAAGGATTGGTTTGGAAATGGAGACAGGGAAGGAAAAAGGCTGGAGGTGCTGGGCGGAGGGGAGGTGTTGGCAAAAAGGGGGCGCTAGCTGGTTAGTCTGACTGCAGAGAAGAAAAACTCAAGAGATGCTGGTTACGGCCTCACTACTGCCCCCTCCTGGCAGCATGCGAGCTGGTGAAGGAGGAGAGAAGGCTTATTCAAAGATTTCAGAAAAGAAAAAAGGGAGAGCAAGGAAAAATACTATTAGCATTTGTAGGTGAAAACCAAATAGTTAGAGAGCAATTTCCAGAGGCCCATTTTTTAACACAATTTTCAAATGCATGGCCATTAGAAAGAGGACAAGAGGAGAGTTAGCATGGGATGACGCGTGGCACAGCATGGCAAGACAGCAGGTAAACAGGGGCACTCACTCAACGGAAGCCAAGAATTCCAGCTTAGGGTATACCTGGAAGGCCAGTTGATAAGTGAAGGTGTGTCCCCTTCGGAATCTTTCTGGAGAAACCACTCGTGTTTGGGTTTCCCTGTTCTATTATGTACAAAAAAATAAACCTTCAGATAACTTCTATTAAAATGTCAACATAAACACAAGTATAATTTTAAAACAAAAGGCTAATTTTTGTTAAGTAAAGAATAATCCTGGCTTTTCAAAGTGTATAAGAATGTTTTGCCATGGGGTTATATTCACATTATGCAATTTCCAGAACACCTGGCCCATTACTAGAATCAAGAGATAGAAATAAGTATGTCTAAAGCCAACAAATAAAGGGTTTTTCAAATAATGTGAAAGTGTTATGAGTCGGTTACAGTCACACTCTCTCCACACAATTTTCTTGTAAAAAGTTGAATTAAAAATATAAAGCAGTTTATCATCTGTAACTTTTGTTAAGATACATTGGTAAATAGCCAAATATAAAGTTTGTGTCCATGCAAAACAATACCCATCATATCAATGGAATAAATAAATCAACAAGGCCATACCTTTAATTGCTATTAGGCATTTTCCTTTTATATTTACCACTGAATATGCAGCCAACATAACAATTACCAATACTAATTAAGATTCATTTGATAAATGTTTATTGAGTCCCTACTATGTGCAAGGCCCTGAGCTAGGCTCTGAGAAGTTAACAAAGGTGAAATCAGCCACCTTCCCAGCGATTAAAACCTTATACTGTAGTAGGCAAGATAATATATGATTTCCACATTCATTCCTCAATGTACAAGCAAGTGTAATGCAAGGTTGAGTGTGATATACTAACTATGACAGGCTGAAGATATTTTTAGAGAAAAATCATAGATAAAGAAAACTTAGTAGTAACTAAGTAACACAAGACACAGGAAGAAAATTCAAACTACTAATCTGTATCCTCTTATAATATAGAAAGAAAAAATGGAAATATGATACGCTAGTTAAAATGTTTACTAGCTCAAAACATTACCAATCTATTTGATGGAAACATGTCTTAGCTACAAGCAATTTCCAAAAGAATAGAATGATAATTATAACAAAATTCTCTTGATTTTTAAAAATCATTTTAGTTTGAGTTCTGGTTCAAGCTGACAGGCAAGAACCTGTCCGCTACCACTATCTTGCATTTTGCTGTAATGATTCAAATCTGTCATATTCTTTGTATCTCTAGTAACATTCCTCTGTTTTTCTACCAAATCTATCACCCCACCTCCCTACCCTGAGTATTATAACAATTTAGCCTGTAACAAATAAAAAATTCAGATGCAAGGAATGTCATTTTATTTCCAACTTATTGGTCTAATTTCTCAACAGGTATTTAAACATAGGAATAGTTTAGCTTTCCCCTGCAGCTAAGAAAGGAAACAATCAATGTAGCACAGGATATAGCAGAGGGAGAAGGATCAACAGATCCTGGGTTTTGAAAAACTTCAAGTTAATCTAACTAATATGCCTACCTCACAGGGTTATTTTAAGGCTCAAATGCTTTTTGTGAGAGAGGGCTCTGTAAACTGTGAAGTGCTGTACAACTTGCTGAACATGTCCTTCATTGATAAGACTAGAACTTGGTCAGCATCATAAAAAATTTTAAGGGGCTTATTTCAGCGTATGTTGAGGCAGCATTTATAAAATGAAAATCATACATAGATAATAGGAGACTTTGCTGGGTTCCATTTATTCACTACAATGTAGATAGGGAACTAGTCGAAAAGCCAAGTTACCTACCACCATGGCAGTGAACATGCAAACATTGACATTTCATATATAAAAAATACAAAGGTAATGAGAAATAAATCAATGTGAAGGCATCATGCCAACCCCTTCAAAATGGTCTCCTCCCCTCTCCATCCTTCTTTACAGGTAACAGAGAATTGCACATTTATGACTTACTGTTTTTACATTTTAAAGAGATGATACCTATAAAGTCCTAATTTGGAAGTTGTGGAATGTGAGCCCAGCCTCCCCAGGAGGGCTGAGTTTTGTCTTAAGTAGATTTAAAGCCAGAGTGACACAGAACAGTATTTCACAAAGTATGGCTTTCAGTATCCTGAGGTTGGCTTAGTCACTCACTTGGGTGAGGTTTTCTGTCGTCAAACCTGGAAAATAAAGGGGGGGATGTCGGGGAACACCTAAATTTAACTAAACACTTGCTGTGTCCATGGCTGTCTTGGGCCCTTCACATCCACTGTACCACAGAACATGGGCCCCTGGTCTCACCCGCCTCCCAGCAGTGTTTGAAATGCCCTTTGCCTGCCTCCTGTCCCACTCAGCAGCCTCCTTTATTGATTCCGCTTCATCTCCTCTAAAGCTTGGGGCGCCTCCCCCATCAACAAAGCCTGAATGATCTTGTCCAGATTTCACTTCCCTACTGACAATTTTCTGATTAATCTCCACCCTGATCTCCCCCTACCACATAGTCTCTTGGATTCAACTGGCAACTTGACAATTCCATTTGGGTATCTAACGGACATCCTGCCTTTTGATTTCCCTCCAAACTCAACTTGCATTGGAGTCTGCCTTACTTCAGCAAATAGCAACTCTTTGCTTCAAGTTTTCCTGGCCAAAGAATTGGGACTCACCTCTGACACCTGTTTTTCTATACCTCACATCTAAGTCATCAGCAAATTCCACAGTGACCTTCGAAACCTAATGTCTCTTCACTACCTCTGCTGTATTTTCCTAACTCAGACTACCACCATCTCTCACCTAGATCACTCAGATGACCTTCTCGTTATCACCCGTTTTCTTCTTGCCCACCTATAGTCTATTTTCAGCTTAGCAGCCAGAGTGATTTTAAAATGTAAGGCAGATTGACCATGCATCTTTTTGGAACCCTTGTATGTCTCCACATGTTGCTTAGAGCAAAACCCAAGACTCTCGTGAGGGGCTACGGGCTCTCCCTGACCAGCCCACCCTTCCCCCACCCACCTCACTGACCTCTTCCTTGTCCCCTTTCCCGCCACGCCCCTGCCTCACTGGTGACAGGCCTCCTCAACGCCCCACAAATGTTCCACTCAGGACTCTGCAGATGCTAGTCAACCTGGGCCACTCCATTAGGTCTCTGCTGAACTGTTTGCTCATCAGAGTTAAGAGTTACCACTTCCTAACCACTTTATCTCAAAGCAACCTCCAATTTCTTCTCCATGTTGATGGAATTACTCAAATTTTCTTCACAGCACTTACTTTACCTGTCACGTTACCTGTTTGTTTATTGTTTCTCTCTCTTCACGAGGACACATTAGTGTCTCAAGAGAAGAGACTCAGCATAGCACTCAGAACAGTGTGTGGAAAATAGCCAGTCTCAAATATTTGTGGAACGGAAAAATTGTTGAATGATAATCCCCACTAAAACTCTCAGGTATTCTTACATTCATTTTATAGATGAAGAAAGGACGCTACAAAAAAGACATATTAACTCCCCAAGATTACAGCTGGTAAATGAAAGGATGGGGTTTGAACCCAGTGCTGGGGGATCCCCAAGCCTACATCTCCTCCTCCAGTTTTCTGGGAAATGAATGCGTAATGGGTGTAGCTAGGATGTCCGCGTTGGGTTCTCTGGGCCTGTTCCATCTCCAGCAGAGTCACCCAGTTGCCTGTCAATCCTGAAAAACCCAGCCACCCTCTGCCTCTGTTTCCCCAAATGTACAACATGAAATCAAAGGAGCCCAGCGATGAAGCACTATTTGGCTCCAAGGGCACCACTACTGAGGTGGGGGTGGGGGGTGGAGCCTGGGCTTGGCGAGGTGGGGGACACCCTGTCTCCTTCCCCCATCAAAGAAATCTGTAACAGAAGGTAAACCGCAGAGTCAGTCATTTGGAAATGAGAAAGTTCGTGGGAGGAATCAGCTGAGACCGGAGATACTGGGTGTTATGTGGGAAGAATTATAAATACTCTGGAGACCAAGGGAATATTTCAGTTGGGCTGATCGCTTGGCTGCCTCTGTGTCTCTCACACAAAAATGATAATGTGACATGATACTTCATTCATGAAACCTAATTCCTACTTTCATGGGGCGCTTTGCAGCATCAACTCACAAGAGCCAAATATCAGCTGTTCATCAATAAATATTCAAGTGTGGGTGTAACACGTGTGCAACACCTGCATCAGGAAAAATAATTTGAGCATGCAAACCTGACTTGTGTGCTGTGTTCACTAGGAAACCTGAAATTAAACATCAACTCTGTATAAACTACCTTGTAAATGTAAATCCAACCCCTTACCGTGGATTTCTTTTTTGACAATATCATAAAGAATCAACATTAATGTTCCTACTGGGATTTAAAAAAATAATTTCATCTCATTCTTATATAAATTCTTTGGAATTGATAAGAACAAAATACTCAAGGAATAGGATTTTATTTATTTATGTATATAAAATTCCAGTGCAGAAAACAGATTATTGATTGGCAGGACCTGGTGGCCAAGGGAGGGGTTGACCATAAAGACACACCAAGAAATTTTTTGGGCTGATGGTTTATACTTTGACTGTACTGATATTATACTTCATATATTTGTCAAAACTCACAGTGTCACCAAATAGGGTAAATTCTGTATGTAAATTATACCTCAACAAAAATACCTTAAAAACTTAAGCCTTCTAAAAACTGTAGTTCAGCCTGCCTTCATAACTGATCTAGACAGAAGTCACAGTCAAGAGATTTACTTTGACAAAGATGTTTAGTGCAATTAATAGCAGTTTTAAATTCAAGTATCTTTTTTTCTTCCTTTAAAAGCAAAAAACCAAAATAACGAAAATAAAAATAAAATGTAGACCACACACTGTCAACTCCACAAAATCTGGTTTGGATCTTTTAAATTTCTTTCTTTCAAGTTTCCTCCCGCAAAGCCCACAGAGACTGAGAAACCTGGGGAAAGAATAGAGAAGAGCCCAGAGCAGTTGCTCTGGTAGAGATGCCAAATTCCTCCTGATGAAAGCTGATTAAATGCACAGCTTGGCTCTCAAAAATGGTGAGTCAAGGTTCAGAACTGACTTGGCTAATTCACAGGCACCCCAAAACTACAGCACATGATGGACCTTTTGGACCATGTTTTCTACGAGTTCAGCCTGATGCCTGATGATACCAAGAGGTGGCTAAGGAATGCCCCAAATGCAGATCGAAAACATGTCATTTCCTTAAAGGGCAAAATTCTATGTCTGAGGCCCAGGGATCATTATTTTGGAGATGTAGTATAATACTAGGTGAGTTGTTAAAAATGTAACAAAAAAAGAGATCACAGCTGAATAGCTATAGTAACGTCTCGGGTTCTTCTCCATTTCTTTCTTTAAATCTTGCACGGATGCTGTATTTTATGTGATGTTCCTTAATGCTGTGCTTAACTATTTTTAATAATTAAGGCTTGGCTAAAAACTTAAGAGTGGGAAGGATGGGTTTTATACAACATCATGAAGTGAGAATATGATACAGTAAGGCTCCAACAGTTTAATTACATCCTGGCCAAAAGAGTCAAGAATCAGTCAGTATTTGTGGACAGAAGCCTAGTGGTGATAGAAACCTTTTCTATCTCCACAAGGGCAGTGCTTAGACATTTCCCAAAACTCACCAACCTGCATCCTGAAAATCTGTGCATTCTGGTGAAAATTATATCCCAGTTACAAAATATATCACAGTTGGATGACAGAGTGAGAGGACTGAGTACTGAAAAAGTAGAAACACAGTCCCTGGGGGCAAAAGCAGGATATACATAGGAGATAACCAATTTCTTCCAGTTCCCTCTGAGCTAACCTCAGTGCTGACTGCCTAAACGCTCTGAGTTCAGCCAAGAAAGGGCAATGGCAGGACGCATGTGCAGATGGACAAAATCGTCTGAGAAAAGTGTTACAGTCTGAGGAAGGTGCTGGAATGGGCCTCTCAGAGTGGATCAAGCTTCTGGTTCCCAGCTGGGTTTGGATTTCTATGTCTCCTGCTTGGATTCTAACTACTCCTCCTGGAACATTAATAACCCAGGGACTCCACTGCCTTGGTCAAGAGACTGAGCATCAGCTTTTCATGGGCCGGAGACTGAGCTCACCAGGCCATGAAAGCTGCTCACTTACCACAGTTCCTACTCACAGTTTAATAATATTTATAAGCGCAATGAGTCATGACCATATACCAGAATTCCAGCCTCAAAGTGGCAAGAGCCTTGAGCATAAACAAGTGCTACTTAAAGCGTGTCCTGATGAGTGGTGTCACCTGTCCATAATCAGGTAAAAGGCTTACAGTATGGAAACGAACATCATGAAGCCTGCTGTTTAGCTGAGCTGACATTTTCTTCCTATCATAACTTTTTTGACAAAGGAAACAACCCATGATTTATATTCAGGCATAAGTAAAATCCCTTATAGGCTGTGGGCTGATAAACGGTTTACAGACTGGCTATTTCAAGTAGCACTGCTATAGTTTGGTGAGACTTTAACAAAACAGCAGTTGATTCATTCAAAAGTGATTGACTGAGCCACGGGTATAAGCTGGATGCAGGATGGTAGCCAAGAAGGAGGTATGAAAACGACTAGTACAAACTAAGTACCCTTCCCATAGGCTTCTATAAAGTAATGTCATCCTTGAGGTCATCCTTACCAATCTTACAATTGGCATAATGCCAAATTCAGTGCCATGTTTGGGGGAATCCTGACAAAATTGCTAAAAGCCTTCTCTGCATATGTTAGCCTTATTAGAGGGTGTGGGCATTTGAGTGTCCTTCATCCTAAGACATGAGGTGCAGGTGAAACACCTTATTTGGTCCATAACCTCTTTCTCCTCCTTTCCCGTTTGGTAGAATCATCATCAACCTGAAGCCAGACTAATACCATTAGGGTTCCCTATGCCAAGTCAAGCTTCTGCTTTATAACTCTGCTAGGAAAATGGCAACCTAATAGTGAGAAGAACAGATGGTCTTGAGAATGCATAAGAGACTTCACAAATGATTCTAATTTCTATGAAGACAGGGAGAAGTTTGGAAAGATCAAGAAAGCAGGGCAGATGGGAAGGTAGGATTCTCTGGAAACAGTCTCATTTATCAACAGCTCCGTTAGTATGAGACACGCAGATGTAGTCTGACCTCTGCAGAACATGGGCGGGCCAGGCCCGCGTGCACTTGGCAGCTCATTTTCATTAGTGCACCCCAAGATCGGATGAGCCATTTTGGCGGTCACACAAAGAACCTGCTGTCAACTGAAACTCCTGGGTCTGTTTCCCATGAACTGCTGTTAAATCAGGTTTCCCCATTCCTGATCTGTAACTGACTTTTTTCCCCTAAATACAGAACTCTATTAAATGTTACCTTGTTAGCTTCCAGTCGTTGTGGGGCATGTGCTCTCTAGCTTCCATGTTCCTGATCTCTCTGCCTGCCTCCCTCTCTCTCCATCCTACCCCATCCCTCCCTCTCCCTTCTCTATCCCCAAATTTATTCATAATCCCTTTTCCGGAAATTTGATCATCCTTATCATCTTTATCTTCCAGGTTATCTAATGAAATTCCAAATAGGACAAAAGTAACCACAAACTTGGAACCGGAGAGCTCGTTACCTCATCCTGACAACTACAACCACCGCATCAGTGGCCTCCCTGATGGGAATCAATGCTCTTTCAGGTCAGCCCTCCACACTTCTCCAGAGACATCTTTCTAAAAAACCTAGGTAACTATCCATGCTTTAAAATCCTTCAAGCACTCAAAGTGGTCCACAAGGCAAAGGCCAAATGCCTTGTGTGTCACCCGAGATGCCCCATGACTGGTCCCCGCGTGGCTCTCAGCCTCATCCCATCTTCCTCCTCCTCGGTCTGCATAGGATTCTGGGCCTGGAGCAGCCTCTGCACAGCTGGCGACTCACCACATCCTTATGACTTGGTCCGACTATGGACACCCCTCGAAGGGAAAGGAATTCGTGCCCCATCTAGGTATTCCCACGGCATCCAGCCTGGGTCTCTAGAAGCTTATTTACACCACTGTGTTGTGGTTATTCTCCCCACTATTTTTTTTAATGATATGCCCAGCTAGGAGAACAGTGCCCAGCACAGAGAAACCTCAATATAATTTTCTTTAATGATTAGCTAAAATACCTGAGAGCTGAAATTAACCCATAAATCAAAATATGTATGAAGTACAGACAGAGAGGTGGATGCCTAGAGTTTGAATCCTCCTAGATTATAAATGGTCATTTTGTTTATGAAGGCAAGGCTTTTAAATACCTTATGTATATCCATATAATCTGTGTCTTTAACATCCCTGGACTTCTTTCCTAAACATCTTTAACCTTCAAAGGGCAAAGACAACAAAGTCTCTTTTCCACTATGACAGAAAATAGAATTGACAGAAATAACAACAGCAGGTGTGATGGAGAGATCTGATGGGTTCAGAGAACCCAGGTGAACTGACGGGTGATGGGTAGCCAGACTCAGTTTTGTCAAAACGGCTATACAGTCTTAATCCAGCTACTTGGGTTCTTTAATCTTTACTTTTTTCATGTATTAAATAGATTTTAAACTATTTATTTCTATGTTTCTAATAATTTTAAATTCTTTAACATTGACTATTTTGTGAGGCCTTGGGGTGAGCCAGCTCACTGTGGGACAGGAGTCACCTCCCCTGGGACAGGACTTTAGCACTGCGAGGGATGACAGAACCTTGGGATGGTAACCTCGGGTTCACAGAACTGTTTTATGATGTGGCGGCTGACTGGCAGAGAGTTGTATTACCAGGAAATAAGAACACAGCCTAAGCTGTCACAGAGGATGAGAGTTGCTCTTGGTTTGTACCCAAGTATGTAACTATATGCTCTAACTCCCTACGACCCCGACAGTCAACAGACTTAAAAACAATTTAAAAACAGACTAGAAAGTGTTTCCTGCTACTGAAGTGAAGTCAAATCCAGCAGAGTAAAATCAGTTCCACCTTGGGGGTATCCAGCTCTAATTATACAACAGCTTCTAATTATAAAACATTATTCACCTTAAGAATGGTTAGTAACTTCAGCTTCTCATTAAAATTAACAGTTTATTTGCTTAAAGTTGCTTGTTTGGAAAAACTGCTAATGGTTGCTTTGTAGATACACAATAGGCATATGAAAGCACATTGTGTGTACCTATCAGCAACATTTTGCATTTTAAAATCTGGCAGACATTTGAATTTTTAGGACTACTAGTGAGTATTTTGGCTGACATATTCATACTTAATTTAATGGATAGACATTGAAACTTGCCAGTTAGAACAGAATAACATGGAAAAAAAAAAAGGAATGAATGAACCATGTACAATAGCCAAAAGCTAGTAGAGCAGGGTGGGAACAAACGTTTGGAGGTACAGCTGGAAATGGTTCTACTACTCCAATTCTAGAACACCTGTGAGGAGAACAAAGAGGTCTCTTCTTTAGAGAGAAGGTCCTCAGAGATCTACGTTTTCCACAACATTCTGCCCTGACAAGGGGTGTTAGGGATCTTCCTGCCATCAGAGACAGGATCTAGGACAGGAATGCTGACGGTCAAAGCCAGCTATGTACCTCCACATCGTTCTACCGGAGACACTTCCATCAATGCAGGCCACCAAGCAATTAACTAAAATTTAGATCTTGATGCTCTGGAGAGGTTTTAGATGCAAACCTCTCACTGGGAGATGAGCAAATGCAGCCAGAAATAAACCGTGAGAGCATAGCATAAGCCCACGTCCTTCTTAACTGGCTGAGTCTGTGTTCATGGTATTGCCCTGGTCTATCTTCCTGAGCCAATCCACAGCCCTTTGGTGTCACGGGAAGCCCTCTCCAAACCGTGTTACCAGTGGAAGCTCTCCCCCAGCCAAATTTCAGCTTCTACTCTGTATGCTTTTCTAGAGTGGATCACCACTAGGAGGTAATATGTAATCAATCCTCCTCTTTGCCAGCTGCAGTTTCCTGAGAATAGGGAGGGAGTCACAGCTGACACTCAGGCAAACAGCTGTGGGAAGCCAGGGAGTGAGTTTCCCTACTCACAGAAGTAACAAGTATGGTGCATTTTCTTTCTTTCTTTTTTTTTTTTGAAAATAAGAGATACACAAAGTGCCAATTCAAAAAGAACTTTGAATTCAGGATTTCTAGTAGTAGTAGGAGCTTGGAGTTTTAAAAAGTTGAATAACCTATACCCCTTTGAATTTTATACTAAAACTTAGTGGCATAATTAGTAAAGAATGGTTCGTATCAGTAACAGTACCTCTCCAGAAAACATAATTTCTGAAGTTCTATGTTTATGGGTCTTGGAAGGATTGGGGAAGACAGGATTCATGGAGAGACAATGTGTTCACCTGAGTTCCCAGGCTACTGACAGGATTCCTGCGCTAAAAGACTTTCTAACACACATACCTGTTCTTCTTTATCGTACAAACTTATCATTAAGTAATTCTAAAATAAATTTATTACTCAGCTAAATACTGCCCTAAAGGCTATTAATGAGCTTGTAAAGTTTAAGAGCAATATAATATGAGGGAGTATAAAAACTAATGACTGTTCTGTGTACACGTGCTAGTGCATATGAGAACATACAAAAACTGTGCCTTTGATATCTGACTCACATTTGGATTTTTAGGAAACCAGAGGTAGCCTTTTGATGATTTATTCATGAGAGATATATTCATATGTAATTAATGAAACAAAAACAGTCACTTGCTAGTGGGCACAAAATAAAATGATGAAATGGGAATGAGTTAATTCAGAGATTAATAGCCAAACCACCTGGCAGAGCAAGGTGATAACATGGTATAATATAGCAGTGAGAAAATCCATTTCAATGAGACAACAAATCCACAAATACATGTGGTATTGTTTTGGTACTTGTGGATACTATTTTTGTCACTCCTGAAGCTTCCTAAGCTTTTTTGTTACTTATTGCCCTACTGGATGACATTTCATTGTTACTTATAGTTATTAGGTCACTGAGGTTTCTCTATTTACTGTTTTAGTTCACAAAGAATTTTGTCTTTTTACCTCCCTAAATGGAGATTAGACAACAGTGATTTTCTGATTCCTGAATTTCCTGGCTTCAGAGAAAGGACAATCTAAGCAGAATGTTAATCCACTTTAAATCCATCTTTACAAGCCTAATAACCTAATATTAAAAAAAAAAATCAACATTTATTTTGTAATGTTACATGTCACATAGTATGTTCCTTCCTTCTTTATGTAAATGTATCTCAGATATTTTCCTAATGTATATGAAATGATTTGTACTTCTCTGCCTATAAACCATAGAATTGTACACCTTGAAGGACTTTACAAAATAAAGCACGTGCCTTCTCAAGAACTCCTTTATAATTTTTAATTATTTTAAGGCTCTTTTGTGAAAGTCAAGTATTGAGAGACTAAAGCTTATGAAACTGCTAGATAATATGCCTCTTCAAATAACCTAAAAAGAAATGGTTCTTAACCTTTTTTTTAATAATAAGATTTTAACTCCCATGAAACAATTAAGTATCCTATCTTTTTACCTGGAACACTCAGTTTTAGTTATTATTACATCTAAATCAAAATCTCACTGAGAACCAATTATATGTGACCTAGGTGGCTAGCCTTAGATGTCATGATTACTTAAATAGTTGTCATAATATGGCAATCAGAAATTAGATTCCTCATGTTTTTAAACCCAAATAATTACTCCAATTTTCTTTCTAAACTGCAATGTTAGGTTTCTTTGTCCTGCTCACAAAGCACATGAAGAAATTTGCTTGAACAGAGTAGCTAAGCCAAGAACACTGTTTCTACTATGAAATGCAAAGTTCCCAAACAACACACCTCATTTCAAAAAATGAGACAACAGACCACAGTTCCTAAATTTAAAGTAGTTAAGTCCAAAGGCTGAGCAAAGGCCCTCAAAATACAATCTCGGGATCTATAGTATTTGATTCTCCTAGAAGTGAACATCTCTAAATATTTCAACATGGATGATAAGTAGCTAGTGACACATCACTGGCTCAGTAAACTTAAATAAGTGATCTATTTTTCATGTATGCCACTTAAAGACACTCACATTTACTGCCCTGTCCCAATGTGAAATAGTATTTTCCAAGCATCTTTTTTTTTCCAGAATAAATTTGCTTGACCTTAGGTTCTCACCGTTCATCTGTGAGGCTAATGCTTGTTTGAACTGAAAAACATGATTAGGAGTCTGCCTAGATAAATACTTGAAACCTTAAAGTAAGATGTGTAAGTAAGTAGCATTTTAAATAGTCATCCTACTTATAAAATTTAAATTTAGGAACTTAAATTTAGGAATTTAAGCGTAACTTAAATTTAGGAGTTTAAACTTCATTTAAAGTTGGAAATGTAAACTTCATTTAAGTTTGGAGATTTAAATTTAGAAACACACATTCTCTCTGGCATTTTACTTTCTGGTTTTATACCTTTTCTGTTTTTCCCCTATGGGAACTGTTCCTGTCGTGACGGATCCTGTTCACACACTGATTTCTTTTAGAGGCTGATCTTTTTAATGAGGTGTTCTTACATGCACAACTGTTTTCTTAGCTGTGCTTATATACTACATGTCACAGTTATAGTCGGTGGATTTTGCAGTCATTTCATACCCTAAACTGAGACCCTCCATGAGGTAGTGGTGGTGGTCCCACTGCTGCATGACTTTTAAATGATATCAACAAAAGAAATCACACTTGAGTATGATTACAGGAAAACAAAGAAAAAGACAATTGTTGAAGGCAGGTGAGGAACACAGTGAGCAGAGTTCTGAAGGCCTCCATGAAGGTGTCCCTATGACACTTGTTCAATATATTATTTTCAAAAAGAATGTACAACAAAAAAAATTCAAGTTTCCTGCTTCGGTGAACCTGTTTTGATGTTGTGGAAATTTTAAAAATCACACAGCACATTATTTCTGCAGTGAGCCCAGAGGTCCCCAGAATGCCAGGAATATGCAGACTTGGACCCACAAGTTCAAAGGGCAGATCCAGCGATGCCCTGTGCTAATGCATGTCAGGATGCTTACCTGGACCGTACCTCCTGGGGGCAGGCCGGGTCGCAGGCTGAGTGGCTCGGGGAGGGCGGCAGCCGAGGCGAGGAGAGGGGCACACCATGCAGGTGCTTTGGGGACCTTGGCACTTCGCTGAAGGCGCAGTCCCGCCTGGAGAATGGGAAGGATGAGGAACTTTCCACCTCGGGGGGCAGGTCATGGGCCTGCTCAGTGGCACTCAGCTCTTGACCTCGACTTTGGTTTTCCACGTTGAGCAGCTCCTCTGTGTCGGACACCCCATCACTCCCGCGGAGGACATAGTCTTTGGGTTCAGCCGTGCAGGCCCTGGAGGAGGCAGAGCTCGCATCTCTGCTGGATCCCACCTGTCTATCACCTTTCCCTCCCCTTTCCTCAGCAGCATCAGGGGCCTTCCTGGGCTTGGTGTACCGAAAGAGAGATTCTGAGTCGGCTGCAGGATCCAGAGTTAGCCCGTATTTCTCGGCCAGCTGCCGTCTCCTCTCTGCCTTGTACCTTGCAATTCTTTCTGCTTTGGACTCAAGACCCTGGGGGTCCATGGCACCCGCGCCATAGGAAGAATCACCACGGACTGAGGTTTCTGGGCAGGGTTTAGGCCGTGCCTGCTTCTCTGACGAAGAGTCAGAAGTTTCTTCCTCTTCGTTTGATCTGCCTACAAGACGATCACACAGATCATACATACAGATTCCAAATACAGACTTACATACTATAATCAGTCTGTACACAGTTCACATGTGAGCGCCTGTGCTGTGTGTGAAGGGCCAATTCCTCACACAGGTGTATTGAGCTAAAACGGTTCACCTGGGATGCAGAAGTCGGAGATCTGCTGGGAAATACAGAAATGTTCGTTCTACAGCTGAGCCCAAAGCATGGCTAGGCTAAAGCTTGGCCCCTCCCTCGCAAAAGCACTTCAGTTCTTGCTCAGGCCTTATTTCCCTTTATTTATTCACTTTTTTTGTTTTTAAGTTTAGTATTTCATGTGTGAGGCCAGAGTTCAGACTCCTCTAGAAAAAATAACAGAGATTTGAGCTGCTGTAATTTGGTAAGCGGAGGATTGTGGCTTCACAGGAGCAGACAGTAGCCATAACAATTATGCGCTGAAACAAGATTCAAGGATTGTGGTGGGGTTTTCATTTTGTTTTTTATAGAAGTGGCTTTTACCAGTTACAGCACACATACTTGATGTAGAAAATGTCTACCAAGAAAACATAGGAAGGTAAAACCTAAATCACCAATAATCACTAGTGCATAATAATCAATAATAAATTGACACTTTGCCAAACATTTCTATATATTCCTTCTAGCCTTTTATAAAATCGATTTCTTTTTTTCTATGTAAAATAATCCTGATGTTTTATGTAATATTAATATTCTACATAAAACACTTTCTTATATTTGGAAACCTTATTTTGAAGACATCATTTTTTTAAGGCTTCTTATAATATTCTGACAGGCATTTCCATAATTAATTTAACCCTTCTCATATTCCTGGGCATTCAAGTTGTTTCTGGCTTTTAATCAGTCTGATAATCTGATTATTATCACTATAGATAGGCTGGTAAAAGCAGAATGGTTTTATCAAAAAGTATATCACTTCAAGACACTTGCCAGCCAGTCTAATTTCTATAAAGTCTGCATCAATTTATGCTTGAATTTGCAGTATATGCTCTTACAATGAGTATTAATTTTTAAAATTCCCTTTGATTACTAGAAAAAGAGAATACATGCATTTTTCCAAATTTTTATTAGCTATTTGTATTATCTTTTTCTTCTCTGGAATACCTGGTTATGCTTTTTGCTCTATAGTCTACTGATTCATAGTGTCATTTTTATTGGTTTGTGTAAACTTTCATAAGAATATGAGACCGTATCTTACTTATGGATATTTTTCAAACTTGCTCGTTTAATTTTTTGTGATGTCTATGAGTAAGATTTTCTTTGGAGTACAGTTGTTAATTCTTATGCAGTCAAGTCAATTGGTCTGGTCATTTGTGAGTTCTACAGCTGTTTCTGTTTTGAATATCCTTCTCCATTCAACTTGAATATTCACCTATGTTTTCACGGTTAATCATTTTCTAAAAATTAATCATGTGAATAATTTGATTATGTGATATTTTTGTGTTTATATAAAGTGAGGAGGGTTCTGTCCTCTCCTGCACCCCACCACATCCCATTTTCCCAATGCCATTAGTAAATAATTCTTCCTTTGCTCATTAACATTTGAAACTTTAAATTATCAAATAATATATAGATTTAACATTTTATACACATTAGGGTTTATTTCTGGCTGTAACCGTTGGTACTCTATCCTTGATTCTTCACGTATGTAACTTTAAAACCCTTAGTTCTCTAGTCTTCTGGCCATAGAAGATCAGAACTTTGAAGACAAGCAAAGGGATCACATCATGAAGTGAGATTAACATACAGGAGGGAACTAAGGCCCTGCATGGTCGTCCTCTCCCAAGATCAAGTTGCACATTTGGTGCCCCCAACAATGGCTGAGTAATCAGGGAAAACCCGTCATGTTTGACATATTGTTTAATATGAAGTAAATATGTGATATATTTCAAATTACATATATTAAAATAATTTAAATAGAATGTTGCTTAAACATGTAGAGTATGAACCTTAATCATTCAAGGCCCAGCTTGACTTTGAACGCTGGTCTGTGCATACGGGGATTCTGTTTAAGCATGTTCCATTCAGTCCTTCTACAAACACATTTTTACTGAGGATCTCTGTCTTATGTGTTGCAGTTTTTAATGAATACATGTATCTAATAATTACATCTACATAATTTACTTTTGTGGGCTACCTCATTTTCCAATACCAGTGATGAAAAAAGGCTAGGTGGGACATCTCACGCAGCCTGCTTGCCAACAGGCCACCAGGTGTGTGTGCTCACCGATGTGGGGGCTGGCAGGGTCCGAGGCTCGCATGTATCTGGGCGTGTCTTCCTCCAGCAGCCGATGAGTCACTAATCCGGGGCAGCTCTGCAAGAGGATGGGCTGTGTGTCCGTTTCAATTCCTTCTAAGCGCCTGGCAATTCTTTCTTTTCTGTGCAAGACACCAAAAAAGGTATTATGAGCAATGGAAATCAGCTCCTGGGGAAAACTGAGTACTGCTTGCCAAGCTCTTCTACTTCCTACTTACATACAATAAATCTTACCTTTTCATTTCTAAAAATTCTTTTCTCTTTGGTTCAAAGATTTTTCTTAATTCTGCAACTAAAATAAAACAAAAAAGAATAAAAATACTGTACTTAGTAGTCATGTGTTCATTTTATTTATTCATGTGACATGTATTTGTTGAACTTGTATTTCTGTTCTTGGTGCCCATGAAACTGTGATAGATGGAACTGATATGGTTCCTGTTTTCCTGGAGATTGTCTTCTGATGGGGGAGGCAGATGCCTAATGAGAAGTGTGTAAGCACACATGCATGCACACACATACATGACAGGTTGAACTAAGAAGTAAAACCAGAAGAGCGAGGGGTGGAGGTGATGCTGGGGTTCTTATTTGCAGAGTTGAAGAATGAATTTAGCAAACATTTAAGGTAGGAGAGCCAGGGAAAGGCTTTTACTGAGAGATACAGTGAGAGGACAGAGCTCCTGACTCACACCAGGAGGGGACAAGAGAGTCCATGGTGGTGTGCTGTCTAGGGGATTTATAGGAGGTTGAGAGACAAAGGGCTAGGGATGCAGACCCACCAAATGGTCCCCAAATGTTTATCTTTGAAGAGACACTAAGTTTCTTACAGTCTTCTGGATTATTTTGCAGCTTTAACACAAGAAATTTACTGCTCTGATTCTTTCCCAGAATAGCAGCTTCTTGGTTTGGGAGCACATCAATCAAGACCATCTGTCCCACCCCCAGGGTGGGCTGAGCCATTGTGTTTGCTAAAGAGTAAGTTAAGAATCTTACTTCTTAACTTCCTGGATGTTAAAATGTAGTCTCATCTTTAAGATAGAATCCTTCCTGCCTTTTACTACGTTGTTTACTGCTGGGCCTGCATGCTAAATTAGTTGCCCAGTTTGCAAATCACATCAGGTCTGAAGGAGGAAGAAGAGCACATAGGCCTGGGCCTTTTAGCATGCCAAAGTGAATCTCACACATGATTACAAATGATCAGCATAGTAAAAACATGGGCTACTTTCCTTTATCTGGGGAATATTAACTAATCTCACTGAAGAATGGCTCTAGAGCTTAATGTTTAACACGGAGTTTTGGTAGGGGGTTTCCTTGCATGTAGTTACACTGCTCTGACTGTAAATATCCTGTTTTGCTTTTTCTGGGGGCCCTCGCCTTACTCTGACTACCCCCACGGTCCCTGTCTCAGAGGTATAGCAGCAGTTCTATTTTATCCAGGGGAGTTAGGGAAGTCCTGGAACAGTAGGATCTTTCTAGCAAGCAGAAATCTCAGTATCTGTTTTGAACCATTTTTAGGTTTAACGAAGAATATTAAGCTTTTCTTTAAGGAAAACTTCAAACATTTCCAAAAGTAGAGACACTACTATAAACTCCCACATGCCCATCAACAAGCAGCAACAATCATGACCCACAACATTACTCCACCCTATTATTTAACGGTAAATAGCTGTAACTATCTGATTGTGTTTCTAATGGAGCATAACTCCATTAACTACAGTTTCCATTAACACAGCTCCAGAGCCTCCCCCTTCTAGGCTTTCCCTGGAAGGAAATGTTTACATTTGTCTCCTGGCTATATTCAGCAGGATGATGGATTAAGGTAATTGCCCTAATTTTCCTGGCAATACTGGAGAAGCAGACGAATGTTTCACTGACGTCTGGAGGTGCTCATGTGATGGTAACTATAATGCTGACTATCGCCAAGTCACCAAATAATTGTTTCTTTGGAGAAATGGCCAAACTTGCCAGAGAATAAAGGTCTCTCTTCTGCCCTTCTCTTCAATCACATGAATTCACAGGGGCTCCTCTGAGTGGATCCTCAGGAATGGGAAGGAGAGAAGAGGTGCTGATAGCCCCAGGGCCCACAAAAGTTTTAGAAAGGCTGAGTCAAAGGAGAAGCTGAAAAGAGGTGGGTATGAAAACATGGACTTTAATTTTCAACTGCTTCAATTTCCTTTTATTTTTTTTAAGTGGTCATTTTCAGTGATGAGTCAGAACCACACACAGGCAACTTTTATATTACCCTTTGTGTTCAAAGATACAAGCATGCATTTCTCTCTTTCTGCCTCTTTCTAGTGATGGACACCTTAAAATTTTAGTTGAGTTGACTTTTGTGAAGACAGTGTGCTTTAAAAAAGTCTCTCCCCTCTCTCAATTGGTCCTCCCAGAAACCAGAACAGCTGGAGGCAGAGGTGTGCTTGCTCTGCAATGTTAATTAGGTTCCTCTGGAAGAGGGTCTAAGGATAATGGTGCATCCTGCCTTTTGAGGAAGTTTGACTAATAGCTTCCTAGTTTCCAATCGGCTCTAGTGAGATTATGGTGATAAAATTTTAATGGCTGGTAGTAAATACTTTGAAAATATTTTCAAGGATAATGCAAACCAAAGAGTATCAATTTATTATTTAAACTCCAAAGAAAAGAACTGGGCTGTATTTTTCATAAGACTGCTCAAGAAGCTGTCGAAACCAAATTCCAAATGCTCTGAAAGGTATTAAATTCATGCCTCAAATTCACGGCTGATAAGTAAAGTATATTAATTGGGTTCTGAGCATAACACCACTTACCTCTTCTGCCATCAAAATCACTTCAGCTGGGTGTGCTATGGTCTAAATGTTCATGTTCCCCTCAGATTCATGCACTGAAGTCCTAATCCTCCAAGTGATGGTTTTAGGAGGTGAGGCCTTTGGGAGGTGATTAGGCACCACACTCATGATTGGGTTAGGGCCCCTTTATAAAAGGGGCCTCACACAGCTCCCTGCTGCTTCACCTTGTGAGGACACAGTGAGAGGTCAGCAGCCTGCCACCCAGGGCTCCCTGACCTTGGGACTTCCAGCCTCCAGGACTGGGAGCGATCCATCTCTGCAGTTTGTAAGCCATCTTGTGTAGTTTGTTAGAGCACTCCAAACAGACTGAGATAGGATAAGGACGAAAACATTAATTTAGCACACAGAGTGGCATATTGTAGGATCTGAAGAATCAAAAGTTAGCATAAGTACAGCCATCTTAAGGCCTAAATACCACCCCCTAACCCAGAAGAAGCAAAATCATTAGAATCTTGAAAAACAAGTTAGTTAGCCTGTGTCAATTGTAGTGACCTTTCTGTGTCAATTGTAGTGACCTTTAGTTAGCTAACCGTAAATCAGTTAATCATATATGCCTAGCTTATCTTACTAGAACCACCCTAGACATTCCGTAGGTGATCTCATCTAATCAGACCCCAGGATGTGGCGCCAGCAAAAGATTTATGAGCCTATAGAAAAAACTCTGTATTGTGATTATGGAAAATTTTACCCCTTTTGAAAATACTATAAAACCTTCTGCCTTAGTGTGCTCGGGGTCCTCGTTGAGACCTGCTGCGACAGGCTGACTTGGACCCCAACTAGTTGGCTTCCGAATAAATTCCTCTTGCTTGTTGCATCAAGAAACGTCTTTGGTGAGTGATTTGGGGCGGCGCCTTCCTCAGGGGAATCCAACATTTGGGGGCTCGTCCGGGATCGGTTGTCCACCCCGCTTCACTCCCGAAGTCGCTCTTGGAGGAAGAGGTAAGATTAGTGGCGCCTTGAGTTGTTGTTTGTGTTCTGTTTTCTGTTTCAGTGAGACCGGTCAGAGTTCTGAAGGGTACCCGTTGTCTGGCAGCCGTCTCAATCCCGTACAGGGGCTGTGACTGCGGTCGGTAGACGTACTAGAGCACCGCAGGCTGCAACCCTGGGGGACGCCTCAGGGAGGTTGGGGGGCCAGGGACGCCTGGTAGCCTCCCGTCTGTTTTTCCGGCAAACTGAACCTGATGAGATAGGGTTGATTTTTGGGCGCCGAGAATTTCAACCCTCTGATTCCTTTCGGTTTCTGTTCGAGGCTCTGAAAAGAACCAAAAGCGGCCGCTGTGTGTCTAATCTGTGTGTGTCTTTGTTTTTTGTGTCCTTTACGTGTCTAATTATTGTTATACTGACAATGGGACAGACAGTGACGACCCCCCTTAGCCTGACACTAGATCATTGGACGGAAGTTAGAGCGAGGGCACGTAACTTGTCAGTAGAAGTGAAAAAGGGACCATGGCAGACTTTCTGTTCCTCCGAATGGCCCACCTTCAATGTTGGGTGGCCCTCGGAGGGGACTTTTGATCTCCCCACTTTACTAGCAGTAAAAGCTATTGTTTTTCAGGATTCGTCTCAAGGACACCCGGATCAGCAACCCTACATTGTAGTCTGGCAAGAGTTGGTGGAGAACCCACCACCCTGGGTAAAGCCCTGGGTGCAAAAGAAAATGGGCCCTCGAGTTTTAGCTGCCCAGACTCAACCTCAGAAAAAAGAAAAAGAAACTACCAAAGTTTACCCTGATACTCAAGATTCGCTTATAATTGATGATCCCCCTCCCCCTCCTTACCCTCCTGCCCCCACGGCACCCCCGGTGCCCCCGGCCCCAGCACCCCCAGCACCCCCAGCACCCCCAGCTCCGGCACCCTCAGTCCCTGATGCTGAGGCAGTAGGGCCGGCTCCGGGACCTGCCCAGGGCACCCGGCGCCGCCGAGGGGCCATCTTGGACCCACCGGGTATCTTTCCTCTCCGGTCTTATGGAGTTCCCATCCTTGGAGAAGAAGGGGAACCGCCTTTCCAACCTCTGCAATATTGGCCCTTCTCCTCTGCTGATTTGTATAATTGGAAAGCTAACCACCCGCCCTTTTCAGAGGAACCGCAGAAACTAACTGGTTTAGTAGAGTCTCTGATGTTTTCCCACCAGCCCACCTGGGATGACTGTCAGCAGCTTTTACAGGTGCTCTTCACCACGGAAGAGAGAGAGAGGATTCTCCTGGAGGCACGGAAGAATGTGCCTGGAACCGACGGACGGCCTTCGCAACTCCCTCATGACATAGAGAGGGGGTTCCCGTTGACTAGACCCAACTGGAACTTTAATTCTCCAGAAGGTAGGGAGCGACTAACCATCTATCGCCAGGCTCTGGTGGCGGGTCTCCGTGGGGCCGCCAGACGCCCCACCAATTTGGCCAAGGTAAGAGAGGTCAGCCAGGGAGCCACTGAAGCACCTGCAGTATTCTTAGAACGCCTGATAGAAGCCTTCAGGCGGTATACTCCCTTTGATCCCACTTCTGAGGGGCATAGTGCTTCAGTGGCCCTTGCTTTTATCGGGCAATCGGCACCCGACATTAGGAAAAAACTTCAGAGATTGGAAGGCTTACAGGATTTGTCGCTGAAAGATTTAGTGAAAGAAGCAGAGAAAGTTTATCATAAGAGAGAGACTGAGGAAGAGAAAGAGTTAAGGAAAGAGAAGGAGAGAGAAAGTAAAGAAGAAAAGAGAGATAGAAAGCATGAGAGAAATTTAACAAAGATCTTGGCCGCAATAGTAGAAAGTAAGGGACGACCGCCCTCTAGTGGTAAAACTAGTAAGGCAGGGTCCCTGGGCAACCGACCTCCTTTAGATAAAGATCAGTGTGCGTACTGCAAGGAAAAGGGGCATTGGGTGAAAGAATGCCCTAAGAAACCACCACGGGGACCTCCGAAGAAAGTGTTGTCCCTGCTAGAAGATGAAGATTAGGGAAGACGGGGCTCGGAGCCCCTCCCCGAGCCTAGGGTAACTCTGAAAGTGGAGGGGCAACCCGTTGAGTTTCTGGTAGATACCGGTGCTCAACATTCAGTACTGACCCAAGCTAGAGGCCCCCTTTCTAGTAAAAAGTCTTGGGTGTTCGGGGCCACGGGTCAGAAACAATATGCATGGACTACCCAAAGAACAGTGGACTTAGGAGTGGGACAAGTAAACCACTCATTCCTTGTTATACCAGAATGCCCTACACCCTTGTTGGGAAGAGACATCTTGACCAAAGTCGGGGCCCAAATATCCTTTCAGACTGAAGATACCCAAGTGACTGATAGCAAAAAGAGACCTTTGGGCCTAAGCATCCTGTCCATAAAGTTAGAAGACGAGTACCGCCTTTTTAAAGAACCAGAACCCTCCCGAGTTAATCAGAGGTGGCTCAACCAGTTTCCAGGGGCCTGGGCAGAAACGGCAGGTATGGGACTTGCTGTAAACCAGCCCCCGGTAGTCATAGAATTGAAAGCCTCAGCCTCACCAGTAACTGTGAGACAATATCCAATGAGTAAAGAAGCCAGAGATGGGATTAGGCCCCATATCCAGAGGCTCATAGAGCAGGGGATATTAGTAAAATGTAAATCCCCATGGAACACTCCCTTGCTGCCCGTAAAGAAGGCGGGAACAGGAGATTATCGACCAGTGCAAGATTTAAGAGAAGTTAATAAGAGAACACAGGACATTCATCCCACTGTGCCGAATCCTTACAACCTGCTAAGCTCTCTGGCCCCAGAAAACACTTGGTACACAGTCTTAGATTTAAAAGACGCCTTCTTTTGTTTGCGCCTGCATCAGAGTAGTCAACCGCTGTTTGCCTTTGAGTGGAAAGACCCCTCCACAGGAACTACTGGACAATTGACCTGGACTCGCTTGCCACAAGGATTCAAGAACTCACCTACCCTCTTCGACGAGGCTTTACACCAGGACTTGGCCTTTTACCGAGCCTCCAACCCGCAGGTAACCTTGTTACAATATGTTGATGACTTACTGATAGCCGCTCCTACACAGGAAGTCTGCCAAGCGGCTACTGAAGCCCTTTTGACTGAACTTGCTAGGCTGGGGTATAGAGCATCTGCCAAAAAAGCACAGATCTGCCAACAACAAGTGACTTATTTAGGGTATTCCCTGAGAGAAGGGAAAAGGTGGCTTACTGAAGCCCGGAAGCAGACTGTGACGCAGATCCCGGTCCCTACTACTCCGCGCCAAGTCCGCGAATTTCTGGGAACAGCAGGGTTCTGCAGATTATGGATACCTGGATATGCCACCTTAGCTGCCCCCCTGTACCCCCTGACCAAAGGGGCAGCCCCGTTTGTTTGGGGACCTCAACAGCAACAGGCCTTTGATGAGATCAAGAAGGCCCTCCTGTCGGCACCTGCTCTGGCCCTCCCAGACGTATCTAAGCCGTTCATCCTTTTTGTGGATGAACGGAGTGGAGTAGCTCGGGGAGTGTTGACCCAACAATGGGGACCTTGGAAGAGACCTGTCGCCTATTTGTCAAAAAAATTAGACCCAGTAAGTAGTGGGTGGCCTGCCTGTTTGAGAGTAGTGGCAGCTGTGGCCCTCCTAGTTAAAGATTCTGACAAACTGACACTGGGACAGAAACTTACTGTGGTTGCTCCACATGCGTTAGAGAGTGTGATTCGGCAGCCACCCGAGAGATGGATGTCGAATGCCAGAATGACTCACTACCAAACCTTACTCCTGAATCGTGATCGAGTAGAGTTTGCCCCCCCTGCCATCCTAAACCCGGCCACTCTGCTCCCCGAGTTGGGGAAAGAAGTGCTTCATACCTGCCAGGAAATCCTGGCTGAAGAGACAGGAACCCGCCAGGACTTGCAAGACCAGCCCTTAAGGGGAACAGGACTCCTGACTTGGTACACGGACGGGAGCAGTTACATCATGGATAGTAAAAGAATGGCTGGAGCTGCAGTAGTAGATGATGACCGAGTTGTATGGGCCAGTGGACTCCCAACGGGCACCTCTGCACAGAGAGCAGAACTCATCGCTCTGACTCAGGCCCTAAGGATGGCAGAAGGTAAGAGACTTAACGTCTACACTGACAGCAGATACGCCTTTGCCACTGCTCATATACACGGGGCTATTTATAGACAGAGAGGGCTGTTAACTTCTGCCGGGAGAGATGTTAAAAACAAACAAGAAATTTTAGATTTGCTAGAAGCCATCCATAGGCCTAAAGAAGTAGCAATAATACATTGCCCTGGACACCAGAAAGATGACTCTCCAATAGCTCGAGGAAACCGGAGAGCAGACCAAGCCGCAAAGCAAGCGGCTCAGGGAATGAACATTTTGCCCCTCCAAGTGTGTCCGGAAGCCACTCACATCAAGAGCTTCCAGTACACACCTGAAGATCTCATTTGTATAGACAAATTAGGGTTCAAAAATTCTTTGCCCCAAGAGATATACAAGTCTGAAAAAGGGAAAGTTGTCCTGCCCCAGAGAGAGGCAGCAGAATACTTAAGGCAATTACATCAACTGACACATTTGGGAGCAAAAAACCTAAAGACCTTAGTTCGAGACTCCCCTTATCATGTTATTAAATTAGGAAAATTAGCTGACGAGATTGTAAAAAATTGTGTTCCCTGTCAATTAGTAAACGTGAGCAAAAATCAAGCAATATCCGGGAAAAGACTTCGAGGAGATCGCCCAGGAGCTTATTGGGAAGTTGACTTCACTGAAATTAAGCCTGCCAAGTATAGATATAAGTACCTTCTAGTTTTTCTAGACACATTTTCAGGATGGACAGAGGCGTTCCCCACCAAAACTGAGACAGCTCAGACGGTGTCTAAAAAGATCCTTGAAGAAATATTTCCCAGGTTTGGAATCCCAAAGGTAATCGGCTCCGACAACGGCCCTGCTTTTGTTGCCCAGGTAAGTCAGGGATTGGCCAAGATCCTGGGGACGGACTGGAAATTGCATTGTGCATACAGGCCCCAGAGCTCAGGACAGGTAGAAAGGATGAACAGAACTCTAAAAGAGACCTTGACTAAATTGTCCATAGAGACTGGCTTATGTGATTGGTTAGTCCTCCTTCCCTTCGCCCTATTTAGAGTCAGGAACACTCCCGGCCGCTTTGGACTAACGCCTTTTGAAATAATGTTTGGGGCCCCAGCTCCGCTTCAGTCAGCACATCTTCATGTATTCCCTGAGTGTGCAACTAATAAGTTTTTGCTTGAAAGGTTACGAGCCTTGGAAGCTGTGCAGAAAGAGGTGTGGGCCTCCATCAAGGAAGCCTATCGGCCAGAGGAACTCTCAGTGCCTCACCAGTTCCAGGTGGGAGACCCTGTCTATGTAAGAAGGCACCGGACAGGAAACCTCGAGCCACGGTGGAAGGGGCCTTTCGTCGTCCTCCTGACTACTCCCACAGCTGTAAAAGTGGACGGCGTCTCTTCCTGGATACACGCTTCACATCTAAAGAAGGCACCCCCGGACCCAGACTGGCGAGTAACTCGGACTGATAACCCCCTTAAGCTTCGCTTGTGTAAAAAGAATTATGCTGTTAGTAATTCTGATGTTTCTGCTACCTCCAACCCACCAGAACCCTAACCCTCATGAGCCCAGGTTACTGACATGGCAAATCATTACCCCAGCTTCCCGCCAAATAGTAGTCCAGATAACAGGACAACACCCTAAGGGAACCTGGTGGCCTACCCTCACTGTAGACGTATGCACTCTTTTCAAGCAAGACCCTAAGTATGAGGACACAGTTGGAGTACCCGGATGTAGCACTCGGGATTATATAGTGCATTGGGGCTCTGGGACTATGAAAGAAATTCAAAGTGCCTGCTTTTATGTATGCCCGGCCCCCTCAACTGATGCTGAGGTCTCACAATGTGGAGGGCAGACAGATTTTTTCTGTAAAAATTGGGGTTGTGAACAGACAGGGACATGCCATTGGCTGACAGGAAGCGCAGGGAGACCCCCTCCAGGCCTTATAAAAATCCAACGAGGTGCCACTCATGCCCAGTGCAAGACTCATCCCACCTGCAATCTCATTGATATCTCCTTCACAGATGCAGGAAAAAGGGCAGCAAACTGGGAAAAGGGGCTTACTTGGGGACTAAGACTGTACCAGAGTGGGTATGACAATGGAGTCTTATTTATGCTCAGGCTAAAAGTAGAAACTCTCCCGGCTATCCCAGTGGGACCCAACACTGTCCTGCAGGACCGGCCGCGTCTCCCAGCCCCGGCCCCCGAGCAGACCCCAGCCCCCCCTGTAGTCTCTACCGCCGCTCCCTCTGTTTCCACTCCTGGTCAAGTTGCCCCTTTCCCTAGCACAGGACGACGCCTCCTTAACCTCCTTGAAGGAGCTTTTCAGGCCTTAAACACCACCAATCCTAAAACTACTGAATCCTGTTGGTTGTGTTTCTCTTCTGGGCCGCCTTATTATGAAGGATTAGGATTGTTAGGCAATTTTAATAAAACAACCCGTCACGAGATCTGTAGCTGGGGAAGCCACCGGAAACTAACTCTAACTGAAGTAACTGGAAAAGGAAAATGTTTAGGTACAGTCCCCCCCACCCATAAAGCCTTGTGTAATGAAACCGTAGCTATAACCCCCTCAGGTAAAAATGAGTATCTAGTCCCTCCCCCCGAGGGATGGTGGGCTTGTAATACTGGAGTGACCCCATGTGTCTCTACTTCTGCCTTCAATTCCTCTCGCGATTTCTGTATTATGGTTCAGCTAGTACCCAGGTTAATGTATCATGATGATCTCTCATTCGTAACTGAATTTGAACCTAGGCATAGATATAAAAGAGAGCCGGTCTCGCTGACCTTAGCCGTGTTGTTAGGGATAGGAGTTGCAGCCGGAGTGGGAACGGGGGCAGCCGCTATTGTTCAAGGGAACCAGCATTATGAAGGACTAAGGACTGCTATTGATGAAGACCTAAAAACAATAGAGCAATCCATTACAAAACTTGAAGAATCTCTAACTTCCCTCTCTGAGGTAGTCTTACAGAATAGACGAGGGCTGGATCTACTGTTCCTAAAAGAAGGAGGACTGTGTGCAGCTTTAAGAGAAGAATGCTGCTTTTATGCAGATCATTCCGGGATAGTAAGAGATTCAATGTCAAAACTTAGAGAGAGGCTAGATCAGAGGAAGAGAGAGCGAGAAGCAGGCCAAGGACTGTTTGAATCTTGGTTCACCAGGTCCCCGTGGTTTACAACCCTGATATCCACTCTGGCTGGGCCCCTACTCATCCTTGTGTTGCTTCTAACTTTAGGACCCTGCATGTTAAACCGGTTAATAACTTTTGTTAGAGAAAGAGTGAGTGCCGTTCATGTACTAATGTTGAAGCAACAATACCACTCACTCAACTCCTAAGAAGATACAAACATTCCATGATTGGAATGCCCCAAAAAGAGAAATGGGGAAATGTAGGATCTGAAGAATCAAAAGTTAGCATAAGTACAGCCATCTTAAGGCCTAAATACCACCCCCTAACCCAGAAGAAGCAAAATCATTAGAATCTTGAAAAACAAGTTAGTTAGCCTGTGTCAATTGTAGTGACCTTTCTGTGTCAATTGTAGTGACCTTTAGTTAGCTAACCGTAAATCAGTTAATCATATATGCCTAGCTTATCTTACTAGAACCACCCTAGACATTCCGTAGGTGATCTCATCTAATCAGACCCCAGGATGTGGCGCCAGCAAAAGATTTATGAGCCTATAGAAAAAACTCTGTATTGTGATTATGGAAAATTTTACCCCTTTTGAAAATACTATAAAACCTTCTGCCTTAGTGTGCTCGGGGTCCTCGTTGAGACCTGCTGCGACAGGCTGACTTGGACCCCAACTAGTTGGCTTCCGAATAAATTCCTCTTGCTTGTTGCATCAAGAAACGTCTTTGGTGAGTGATTTGGGGCGGCGCCTTCCTCAGGGGAATCCAACATTGGGTTAGGGCCCCTTTATAAAAGGGGCCTCACACAGCTCCCTGCTGCTTCACCTTGTGAGGACACAGTGAGAGGTCAGCAGCCTGCCACCCAGGGCTCCCTGACCTTGGGACTTCCAGCCTCCAGGACTGGGAGCGATCCATCTCTGCAGTTTGTAAGCCATCTTGTGTAGTTTGTTAGAGCACTCCAAACAGACTGAGATAGGATAAGGACGAAAACATTAATTTAGCACACAGAGTGGCATATAACTTTTGCTGGAAAGAGTCAAGATAGACTTTTTTGGTCCTAATTTGTGACTGTGAACATCACTTTTATTTTATGACAGTTATTTTTCTGTAGAAATTATACAATTAAAGACATAAAAGAATTCCAGCAGTACAGTGAAAAAGCCAACTAACAAGTTGCTTCCTGGCATTCTTTATTTCCCATACTCTAGAAGGAAAGATCAATTAACTGGGAGACTATACAAATGTCCCACGCACAAAAAACTATAGTTTTCCTACTGCGAAAACCACCCTGTTTCAATGTTCTCTTAGGACTGAATAATTGTTCATCACAGAAACTGAACCCCAAGAAGCCTGGGGCAGGGAGAGGAGAGAGAGGCATCAGGTGGGCAAGCCAAGTCATCCTACAGTCCACAGTGATCTCAGTCCCTTTCTGGACAAAACAGGCTGGGCAGCCCACCAGTGAACAGTCATCTGATAGCCATTCACTGCCGGGTATGTCTTAGGACAGCATTTAGCAGGCATACAGGTAGGTGCACCTCATTAGGGTATCAGACTCATAGGACCCAGGCTCTGGAATAGATCACCATCACTGATCACCACGGGGATGCTTATGGCCTTTGGAAAGGGAATTGTCTTTGTTGTGAGCCCTGCACTGTAAGACATTAAATATCCCTGGCTCTTCTACTAAATGCCAAATTATCCCCAGCTGCTGGGGGCACAAAAATGCTCCCAATTGGTTCTAAAGCTCTCCAGGGATGCTGCTGTCCTGGACTGAGAACCACTGATTCCACAAGGATTCCAAGCAGGCAGCCTGTCCCCTAGGTACCCCTGCCCCAGGTCACGCTAACGGCGGACACCACCAGCCCTTCACTGCATTCTTTTCAACCAAGCCTAGATTCCAACTCAAAACTAGGTCAAGCCTATTGCCTTACATCTGATCATGTACTGAAGAATTAAATGAGGTCATAAATCAAAATATGCTTTAAATGTACAAACAAGCTCACTAATTCTTTTTTTTTTATATCATTAATATACAATCACATGAGCAACATTGTGGTTACTTGACCACCCCCATTATCAAGTCCCCACCACATACCCCATTACAGTCACTGTTCATCAGCGTAGTAAGATGCTATAGAGTCACTACTTGTCTTCTCTGTGCTATACTGCCTTCCCAGTGCTCCCCTCCCCCCAACATTATGTTTGCTAATTGTAATGACCTCATTCCCCTTCTCCCTCCCTTCCCACCCTCCCCACCACCCCCAGTCCCTTTCCCTTTGGCAACTGTTAGTGCATTCTTGGGTTCTGCAAGCTCACTAATTCTTAAAGGAAATAATCTTGTGGGAAAAGAAAAGAAGCTCTCAAGCAAACAAATTATCTATCTGTTGTTTTTACCAAATATGTTTTTTCAGTTACCAAGATTTGCCTCATTTCTACAACATGAGATTGATTATAGGGGAAAGAAATGGTGTGGATGTCAGAAAGAAGTAATAGAGAGGCTTCCTTTCCCAAGATTATAATTTAAAAGTAAAATTCGTAAAACAAACATGTAATGTAATTACGCTAGTATATCCCCATGAGAAAACACTTCAGTTGTTTAAGAGAATGATATTTTATTTGAATTGCTGAAGTGTATTTTTTTCATCCTTTTCCAGGAAAAAAAAAGTCATATGGCTTTTGTAGTGCTCATTAGGCCCTCTAGTTGAAGGTTTGGTTGGGTTTATTATAAACATGGAAAAAGAGCCAATCCTAAGACACCCACAGAAGTTACCCCTGCTGTGTAAATTTATGCTGTCACTCCACTGTTTCATTTATACAGACCATTCTACCACAAGCATCTGCTCATTGGTGGTCTTGAACAGTCTGTTATTGTTTTATGATCTACCAAAAGAAGCTTTGTTTCCTTTAAAAGTTTTATATATTTTCAGATACACAGAAAAATTAAAAGACATCCCACATAATATGTTAACATTTTCTACATTTGGTTTATTTTTATCCTTGTTTTCCCTCTTCAAAGGTATATTTACATGCATACATTTGTAGACACAGGCACACATATTTACATATTCATTTTTCTGCATCATTTAAGGGTAGGTTGTTTTGCAACTTTACCTCTAAACTCTTCAGCGTATATTTCCTGAAAATAAGGAATAAGAGTGTATTTTAAAATTAGGTTAAACAGCTGGAATTCAGCTGACTGTTGCTGTGTCCTAATATGTATAATTCTAAAGTGGTTCCAGTAATAAGACTCGTCACCACAGTGCAAAAAAATGATATGCACAGCCAATCTAACTTCCGCTGTAATACATTTTCTACTTTGCTTTCAAATCCGTTAAGACTTTGACCTACACTAAATGACCCCTTAGTACACCTGCTGTCTTAGTTTGCGGCCCTCCTCTGAGTGAATCTGAATGTTATTTCCATGGCAATATGACTTCTATGAGTCTGTCTCTAGTTATTTCTGATGGGAATTGGTGGGTTATTTTGCAAGTCAGGCAATTTCAGGGGAATTGGCATCAGGGCTATAATACTTTATAAAGTTATTTGATTGTTTACCATGCTTTGCAATATATATAATACCAAATACCTATGATAGTTTGGTCTGCTAGGGGCTCTTCGTGGGGGACATAATTTCTGCAATTAGCTATGAGGAACAAACTTTCTCATAAAGTTATTGCTGGAGTCAATCTTCCAAACCTGAGTATTGTAGAATCTTCCAAAGAAATGTAAGTGGAAGGATTGCCAAGAATACCTCTCTCCCACCCTTCATGTGACAGCCTATCAGCACAGGCTAGATCCAGAACATTCTGAAAACAAATCTTACTTCCCAGAGGAGTAATGCACTGTAACTTTTACACTTGGGTGGCAGTCGCTAATATAAAGACAAACAGCTCATAAAATAAGTCATCACAAAACTAGAGGAATGACAGAGAGGAGAGATGGCTAAGAAGCATGGGGTTTCTTTTTGGGATAATGACAATATTCTAAAATTGTGGTGATGGGTACACAATTCTGTGAATATACTAAAAGCCACTGAACTATATACTTTAAATGGATGAATTGTATGGTATATTAATTATATCCCAAGGAAGCTATTTTAAAAAGGTAGAGTAATACATTTGGCCCATTTTGTAATTCCTAAGTGGAAAATCTATTTTAACATTATAATATTTACATAGGAAAAGATCTTTAATCCCTTCATTACTTGTTTGTGATATTCCAGTAAAGGAAGTCCGCAGAGAAAAGTCAGCGATTTTCATGCTCAATTTCACAGAAGCAAGAACTCCTCACTCAGTGCACAGAAACTTCTGTAAACTTATAAACAAACATTAAAGTTATAATATATTCTTATTTTTACCATTATATTGCCAAGAGCTAATAGAACCACTGACCTGTTAAGATGAGAAGCGAAAAAAGGTTTCCAGTAATACATGGGCCTCTCCAAACATGCCTGTCCAAGTTTCCAAAAAGCAAAGACTGAAGTAAAACTATGGGGAATTTTGATGGCATTCAGGAAAAGAGGGGCTCTGACACTTTTTAAGCATGTTTTAATAATTTTGTTAATTTAGAAATGTCAATCTGGCTAATATACCAAGTTATCTCTGATTTGTGAAGACTATGTTTTTATGACCAGTTATGATACATTTTCTAACAAAACAGGCTAATAAACTTAAATGGTTTAAAATTTTGTTATATATGGAGTTACAAGTTGTTGGACCTTCAGGAACCTAGTATCTCATATTGTTTCTAATTTTTCTGATCCTAATACTGTTTTTGTTATTATTCATTAAGAAAAACAACTGAGGTACAGCAGACCTCAGGTAAATGACAACTTTTGTCATTTAGGACTCTGCCTCATCAGCCCAATCTTCTAAGTCATTGCTAACATCAATTCTTTCATTCTCCTACTTGGTTTTGATCATTTTCATACACTTTAAGTTTGGATCGGATTAAATTTCTTTGTCTTTCACAAAGAAAGTCTTAAAAGGTGGAAGGAGCCCTCCATTTCAAAGCTGGCCCACACATCCATCCAGGTGGGTCCCCCACCCCACCACATCTGTCCCCTGGAGGTGCAGCCATGTGACATTTCTTGAACAGCTGAGAGAGCTGATGAAATCCCAGTGCACTCCATTTCACCTCTAGGTCCCCTGGACTATCAGAATTTTCTTTCTCATACAAACTCTCATCTATCTTCTTGTAATTTGACACACTATTATTACTTTTAGCCTCTGGGGCAACAGGGATGAAGTCTATATTTTGGTTGACAGTTTTGTTAGTACTTGAAAATTGCAAACACCTGGTTTGAGTTTTCTCCACCAGACCAAGTCCCTGGGGTCCTTCAAATATCCATCCTCATCATGCAATGTCTAGGCATATCACCCATTCAATTCCTCAGGACATACACCTATTTATCAGTGGGTCTTTCAAACTGGATTTAGTTTCTGTTAAAAGAAGAGCTCTTCTGGCCCAATTTCTTTTGGGCTTGATACTGTGTTTGTTTTTTTCTTTCAGAGTTGGAAAAAAAATCTGACTTTCCATCAAACTGTTTTGTCTGAAGAAAGGGTTACACAGCTCATTCATGATAAAGACAGTCTGTGAGCTGCTACTATCACATGCTGGATGAAATAAAGATTAGGTTATGTTCACATCATTTCATAGGCCAAACTAGGGGCAGTCAGCCAACAGCAGATGCAACTACCTCACTGTGTGTGCATCTTTACCCATGAAAACACTAAGTCGCTGAACATGTGAGTGCCTACTTGGGGAAGGAGAGAGAAGATTAATATCCAGCCCACAGCGGTAGCCCAGTGTGGCACCATATGGAGTTACAAAAGATTAAGTGTAAATGCCGTAACACTGGCATGCACCAAGAGGCTGGAGGGAGTGGAGGTGGTGGATGGAGAAGAATGGGCAGAGGAGCAGTACTCATTATCCTGGGAGAAGGTGAGAGGACAGGGATGAAGGAGGTTGACTATACGCTTGCTCCCTGGTCACCCTCCCTACTCAGCCTCCAGTGAAAACTCGAGGATGCCTAAAATGCAAGGGGAAGAACATGTAGAAAGGTGTGCATTAAAAATGTAAGAAGAGTGGAGCTTCCACTGAGGTTCATTCTTGGTATAGGCAGACACAGACACATAGGAGAACACAAGCTGGACAGCAGTGGAAGAGTTCTCAAAGAAAATCCAATCACACGATACTTCTATGACCAAGATGCTGGTCAACCGTGGAGAAAAAGTCTTACCTTTAGGAAGTGCAGACAAAAGCTTAGCATCAATTTCTCTTCTGTGGTTAGCAAGCTGTTCTTTTTCATCAAGCAGGAACTCTTTCTGAAAGCTAAACATGACCACATTAATACAATGTTTAAAGTCAACTTAAATCAAGATATATGAAGTGGGAAAAATGCAGAACATAAAAATGATACTACTGTCATATATAGTTAAATATGTGCATGTAGATTAAAAGTAGTTTTATTTTGGGGAATTGGTAGTTTTCCTTTATTTATGATTACGTTAGTAGAATGCTTTTATGCAACTAAGTAATTACATCAGCACAGGTAGGTGACATGCAAAAACATCGCTGAGCTGGGAGTCATATGCCTTGGTGCAGACTGACAGCCTCTTCCAAAGCCACCAGTACCGGTGTAAGCTTGGATTAATTGCTCAGCTCTTTGGTGCTACAATTTCTTCCTTGGAAAATCAGCAACTTGTCTAAGTGATCTACATGCTTTCCTCCGGTGTTGAAATGCTATTAAAGTAACAAATGCCTTCCAACAACTAAGACATCAAAGCACAGCAAAGAGGTCTGAGAGGCTCATAAAACTTGCCATGGAAAAAATGAGATGAAAGGGGAGAAGAAAGAATTGAGCACTCACTATGCACTTTTCTTCTATACTGAGCATACCCCATGTGTTATCTTAGTTATCGTCACAAGCCCCTGTGAGGCATGAACTTCTTGGTGCTGGGCTGGTAAATGTTTAACAACTGGCTCCTTTCTCTTGCCACTCCCCTGACCCTTCCAAGCACCTGCTTTGCAGTATTTGCTGCTGGGATAAATACTCCTATCTGGCAAAATTTCAAGCTACCCAAGGACGTTGAACTTAAAGTTGGAAGAGGCACACTCTCTCTCTCATGGGGCGTGGCAAGCCGGCTCCGGCACACCACTGAAGCTATGATCGTCCTCAGTTTGCAGATTAGGAAACTGTTAACTGGTTTGCCGAAGGACATATATTTGCAAGAAGAGTACACACGTCAGTGAGAATGTTTGATGTCTCGATCTGGGAGACGGCTACATGGGTATATACACATGTCAAAAGACATCGAGCTGTACACTAAGATTTGTGCATTTTATAGTATGTACCTCAACAAAAAGAAAAAGAACATGAGATATAGACCTCTCTCCTACTCTAATACTACCTGCAGCTGCCCCAAGACTGCATGACTCTGTGGTTGTCCATGGAAATGTGCTTGGAATTGGACAAGACAGAGAAGCTACCTCGCAGGAGGAAAATGAACCTAGGAAGACAGGAAACTAGCATTCCCCAATGATAGGATCCCCTCTAGAGAGGTGAACAATACTCCTGAAAACATATTAGGTGCAAAGCTGACCTTTCCCAGGTACTGGTCCCTGTCTCTGTGTCCTCTCTGATGGGTCCATTTCCCTCAAGAAGAGACTGAGGAAGGTGCTGTGCAGGCTATGTAGGTAGGACACACAGACAATCTACACCCCAGATATAAATGAAATTTCAAGGAACTTCTACACATTCCAAAATATGACACAACATCCTATCTTCCTAGAACCAAGCTCATCTGTAATCTTAGTTATTCCTTATAAATGTGGCATGGCTTATATTCATAAATATGTGTGCCATGTATTCACATTATTTAATAAAAAGTCTTGAAAATAAGTAGTCTTTATAAACCATTTTCCAGATGGCTTGAAGATCTTAGGACACCTGCTTAGATCAGAAACTTAGAATTAGCTCTGACTGCTAAAAAGTGAATTGTAACACAGTGACAGTTTTTTCAGTGTTTTAGTCAATGTATAATTTAGCATAAACCTAAAAAGCCACATAAAAGTTTTGTATTTTCTTTGGAACACTAAAATCTCAAGGAAAAAATTCTATACTAAAATGAAATTATGCAATCCCTGAAATATTCAGTTTCTTAGGCTATTGACACTAGGTACAAAGATAACCTCATATTTCCAAAAAGAAACACCTGTGTTTCTATTGTCCCTTTTTGCTTACCAAAAAGCTCATGGAAGCCACGCATGGAAATTTAGCAACTACTCCTGTTAAACATTTTGCTGAACTTTCACTGAGTGGGGTTCACAAGCCACCCCCAACACCCCCCAGCTCCGTGTGCATCGACTTCCTGGAAGAAGCTACAAACAGCGTCAGTGCCAACAGGAAGTACAGCCTTTCCACAGATGATCAGAGAGCAATGGAAAACCAAAGCGGTGTTAGGAAAATCCCTCTCACCTCTTAACACTGCTCCCTGTAAACTGTTCCTCCACCTGATTTCTCTCCTCCTCTCATCCTGGTTGAGTCCTGTGCTTGGTCTGGACCTCAGTTTATGGTCATTTCCTTAAGAATGAACCACCCACGCAGCACCAGATCCCCCAGGCCCTGAATCTGTATTAGGCACCTCTGTTATTTTCTCTCATGGTATCTATCCTGTTTTGCTATTCGTAGAACATACTACAAATGTCTTATTTTACTTAGAATTATTAAAAAAAATTTTTTTTAAATCAATAAATACATGTTGAATAAATGAATGGCTACAGTAAAATACTTCAAATGTATACTACAACTCACTGTGAAGAATACTGTGTATATCCTTTATACCATTATGGGATGGGGCAAAAGGCATTACAAATATTAAGAGTAATTAGAAGGGCAAATATTTAATAGCATCACCTATTAGCTTCCTTCTTCCCTCCCTTTCTATCCTTTCATCTTTAGAAAAAAAGGTAATTGGGAAAACACCTCTATTACCTTTGCTCACTTTGCATACACGTAGGGAAGTATTAGAATATTTGCATATGTTTATAAAGCATGCTATTTTTAAAGTCTCTAACATCAAGGTAAGCTTTTATTATCGGACTCCACTTTACATTTCATTCTTGCTTTTTTAACTTCTGTCTCCTATTCTGCAAACTTTTGCAGAAGCAGATGAGCAGATGGGAAAACTAGGCGAATGGGTTGGAAAGGGAAGCTGTGACTCACGAGTGTCACAAAAGCTGTGATGGATGCAAGACCCCTTGAATCAATGTTTTGAAAACAGGTTTTGAAAACATATCCTCTCTTCCCTGGCCTCTCTCCAACCAAGGGCATTAGCCAGCAGTGGAAACCAGTATAGGATTCTGGACAATTTGTGAACTGTAACTCCCAATCATCTCATACTGATGAGACACAGATACCCAGAAGAGCCCTATTTTACTCTCCTTTCACTTTTTTGAGTCAGAGGCACCAGGGCAGCATGACTGACAGGGCCCATTCCCAAGGGGCGGTATTAATAACTCCGCGGCGCTGAGCTCCTCAGGCTGCACGGAGCTGTCCCTCGTTGGCCCTCCCTGACAGGACAGGGGCACTCGGCCCGCCCGCCAACCCCTGCAGGGCCCTAGTGGGTTGCCACAGCTCAACCACAAGGTAGGAGCCTATATTTCAAGATGAAACTGTATCTCCATATATAACTCAAGTGAATGCTATAGTCTTAATGGTTTTTAATTACGATTTTTGAAGTTTCGACTTTAAGAAGCACCTTTTGTATTTTTCATCTCCTCTGAAATGGCGTTTACTTGCTAGGACTAATTTTTTCATACTTCTCTCTCCTTCCCTGAGCTTCAATAATTTAAGAAGAGAATTCTTTTTAATATGTCCCATTAACCTACTTAGAGGCCCAAAAGTAGGAACAAGGGGAAATTTTATTAAAGTGAGAGCAGAACATTCTGCTTGATACCTTCCATCTTTTACAAATGTGGGCTTTACTATTACAGTGGTGATTCAGGACCCACACTATGAAAGACTCCCCTACAGTCTGCTCGCTCTCCTATGGACACTGAAATGACAAGACATGGAAATCCACTGCCTCATATTTTCACCTCAGGTATCCAGTTGTCTAGATCTCTTAGAAGGAGGTGAGGTTCCTATATCTGCAGCCTATTTCACACTTGGTACCACGGCAGAGCAGCCATCATTTTAACAGGTACACATGAAGTAACACCCACCACGACAGGACAGCTGTGTCTCTCTGAACCTCCCTCCCCTGACGTGGCTGCCCTTCATAGACCATACATTCTCTATCCTTGAAATAAGCCCTGTCTTCCTGTCTCCCTTTCGTTTTCTTCCTTTTCCTCAGGTACTTATTAGCTCTATTACAGCTCAGTCAACCTGCTAGGACATACTGGGAACTAAGCTGGTATGGTCTGAATGATTGTGTTCCCCCAAATTCATGTGTTGACATCCTAATCCCCAAAGGTAATGATATTGTATGTGTGTGGGGGGCGGAGGGCCCTCTGGACAGTGATTAGAACCTTCATGAATGAAATTAGCATTCTTAGAAAGAGACCCAGAGAGCCCCCTAGTGTAATTCTACCAAGCAAGGGTGCAAGAGATTGGCAGCTGCACCCCAGAAGAGGGCCCTGATGGGTTACCTATTTAAGACTCGCAGACTCCAGAACTATAAGCAATAAATTTCTGTTCTTTATAAGCCACCCAGTCTGTGGTATTTTGTTGTAGCAGCCCAAACAGACTAAGACATTAGCCTTACATTCTATTAAAATCTGGCAAAGGTGAGAAATATGGGAGACTGTGTCAAACACTAGAAAAGTAAGATTTCATGAATCAAGTAAGACAATGCACTGATGGCCCTGGTTCATTACTGTTCTAGATTACCTGACACTAAGATGTAAGTGAAATCCACCATGATGTTATCTCATGCAGTATATTCGCAAGACCAATTCTGCCATTGTCAATGCAGAGCCAGGCTTAGTTGGTGAGGATAGCAGTTAGACAATTCTTTATTCCAATGCTATTGGAATGCAAAGATTTTCCAGTAAAGAAACAACATCATGCATAACACATCAGGAACAAGACCATCTGAGTGGGAGGAGGGGTAGAGCAGGGTTGTGTCCTTCTAGCCTAATGAAGTGTAGGTTGAGCTCTGTGCTTGTACGTGTTAGGGATAACAATTTTGTGCTTCTACTTGGAAATCTCAGAATCTATTAGGGACAGTGATGTACTTACTAAGAAGCACCTGAGATATAGGTATCTTTTTTGGCATAAACTCTAACTTTATATGAGCTTATATCAGTGATGATGTATCATGGAATTTTAGAACATTAGGTAAATCAAATTAGTACCTGTAATATCCTACAGCCAAGGGAGCTGAAGTACGGAAAGGTGAAGAGACCAGGCATCAAGAACTCTCACATGGACAGATGGGTGGGAGGGGGAAGGAAAAGAGAACTGGAGGAGGAACGAGGCTAAAAAAATCAAAACCTCCCATACTTGATAGACATTGCAAAAGGACATTCCATGCTTGGAGGTAAGTGTGTGGAAAAGATAACAGCCCTTTACAAGTTTGCAATTATGTCCCATTCTGCAAATAGTTCCCATAAACAGCATTAAATACAAAAAAAAATATCTATGATAGCTGCATGTACTGTTCAGTTACCTTGCTTCACGTATTTTAACAAATCAAACTCTGGGAAGAAAATATATTGCCGAACATTTCAACTCATACATTAAGACTTTTGAAGAAGAATTTTAAGACTGCTTTACCTTGGAACTTCTCTTTGAGGTGGGACTCCAATGAGGCTTAAGTTTTTCTGGTTGAAATCTAAGGGTAAGGAAATAATGTAACATTGAAATAGATACATAATAAGTTAAAAAAAACTCCAAGGCAGAGGGATAGGGGGGAAATCTTCAAACTCTTGGAATACATAATTTAAGAAAAAGGAAACCATTAACCAGACAAGAAATATAAATTCAAAAATGATACCTTCTACAAATAAAATTTCACAACATACATTTCACATAGGCAAGTTATTTTTTCTCTTGTGAAAAGCAATCAACATACTCCATGGGTAAAAAAACCAAATTCTGACATAGTTCAATGCTATCATTTAAATTCATATGTCTTACAGGAATAACTCAAAGCAATTAAATGCTGAATACCATAGTTACATATTCATGAAAAAAAGGGGAAAGAAATTAAATAGTCTTGGCTAAAGTACCCAGAAATGTTCAGTCATCCTATCTGATATACTTGAGGTGACTTTACAGAATGTGGGGTTGGGGGCGAGGCACTGAGGAAGAGCAGGGGAAGAGCTAAAGGTAGCTGAGTTTTTATTGCCTTCCTGAAAATCCAAACAGTAATAACACATCAAATTAACTCCTTATTTATTTATTTTTGAAGACAAGATACATATTATGTAAAGACAGCTGGTATCAATCCCATACAGCAGAAACACACATCCGAGTGAACCAGTTAATCAAAACCAGGCACAGACAAATATATAACCAGTGGAATGGCAAGTAATGTGTTTTACAGCTTTTGGCACAGTGATAATTTGTCCACCAAGAAAACCACAAGTAAACCACTTATAGCAACTTCTAAGGAAGTGCCTTTTATTGTTTAATATTTGGGGGCAGAAGCCTGAGGAAAAGGTACAAAATACACCAGATGCTGACATGCCATCATCCATCAAAATACTGTTGGAATACTGGGATTTGGAAATTTTGGTCAACTGGAGAATTTAAAATTAAATGAAAGCATCATGCCAACTAAACATCTAGCCTTTTCTCTTAATTATACAAATATCTTGTTATGTATTTTAAAACAGAGAAAAACTCAGTTCAAAAAGCCATCAAGTATTATAGAAGAAAATTCTTGAACCTGAGGTCTGACTTGTTCAAATCACTTCCTAAAAGGACATTTGTGCTAGAAAAGACTTCTATACAGAATGGCTGAATTTCAAATATGACTTTCAAAATAACTTTGGCATTTCACTTTTGTCCAATAAAGTGAATATGTGATGCCACTTCAGTAGTTAATTTGAAAGCATGTATTTTCCTCTGCCATCGAAAGAAAGCTGCTGCAAAAACAACATTTTGTTCTAAACAGTCTCAAGTGAAGATTTACTAGAAAAACAAACACCCCATCTACTGGAAATAGTTTAGTACATAGAACATTTGGTTTAGAAAGTATTTTAGCTAAAGTGTAGCACATTCAAGATTTCCTCTGAAGTTTGGGCATTCCAATTTAATCTGCAATTTTTTCTACATAAAGGCTGTTATGGTTCAGCAATATCTTTAACATACAGCAGGAAAAATAAATTCACATTTTTCAGCAATCACAAGATGAGCTCATGCATAAATTTAACTAGATATTTGAGGTATTCTTTGAGAAAACTGGGTAACTAACTGGACACAGGAGAATACAGGTAAAATCAAGGCCTCAGGCATTCATTATGGTATAAAATAAATATAAGTGCATTTGCTCTTCCTCTTGCCTTACCTTGCTTCTCAGAGAACCTGAAAGCTCCCACATGGCTGGGAATCCCTGGGCTTCTGAACATGGTTGCACCCAGAAACTTCAGTAAAAGAGTCTGCTCTAGAGCTAAATTCTCCACCAGCCACGGCCTTCGGCCTGTCTGAGTAAAACTGGGTTGAGACTTTTCGCTGTGCAGTGCTAGAGCAATCAGGCACTTGCGTCCTTGAAAGCCTAGTAAACGCCAAGCAAGAGGCTGCAGGCTGGAACAGCTCAAACCCTGTAATCAGATTACAAGGAGAAACTGGGCCTGAGGATGCTGAGATAGACTAGATTCCTGGGATGGGATGCTTATGATGTTATCACTTCAAAGCAGAGGTGGGATCACAGCTTATGCTTCAGCTAAAAAGAAAGCACTACAACAGAGACATCACTGGGGGAGTTCACAAGCAACTCCGCTGTTCCCTAAAAATAAACAAACAACAAGAGAAAGAACAGACACTCTCCTAGGGGTAGAAGGGAAGCCACCTAACTATTCCCAGGGTGCTCAGAGTCTGGCGTTGGTGAAGTTACATGAAGTATTCTACCTAACAGGGAGCCAAACCCCCATAGTTAGGAGTTAAGATTTATGAACAACATTTGAGTGAAATTGTGGGAAAGGAAAAGGCAGATATTACTAGAGGTTCAGAAATTTTAATTTGAGACAGGAGCTCTTAAGTATAACCTATATGACTGCCTTCTGTTTATTTCATTACTATTTTTTTAGACACCTAATTTTTTTAGAGCAGGTTTAGTTTTACAGTGAAATTGAGGGGAATATAGAGAGATTTCCCATATTCCCCCTGTTCCTCATGATCAACATCCCCCACCAGAGTGGGACTTGGTTTATTTTTTTTAACCAAAGGTGAACCTACAATGACATATCAAAACCACTCACAGTCCATAGTTTACATTAGGGTCACTCTTGGGTGCACATTCTATGGGTTTGGCCAAATGTATAATGACATATATCCATATCCAGCATTATATATAGTATCAAACAGAATATTTTCATTTCCCTAAAAATCCACTCTGCTCTCCCTATTTATCTCCCTTCTCCTCCCCGGCAACCACTGATCTTTTAACATCTCCACAGTTTTGCCTTGTCCAGAAAGTCATCTAGTTGGAATGATACAGGATATGGCTTTTTCAGACTGACTTCTTTCACTTAGTGTTAAGCATTTAAGATTCCTCCATGTCTTTTCATGGCTGGTCCGCTCATTTGATTTTAGTCTCTTTGTCTCAGTGGACCACAGTTATTTATCCATTCACTTACTGAAGGACATCTCAGTTGCTCTCAAGTTTTGGCAGTTATGAATAAAGATGCTATGAAGATCCATGTGCAGGTTTTTGTGTGGATCTAAGTTTTCAACTCCTTTGGGTAAATACCAAGGGTACAAGTGCTGGATCATATGGTAAGAACATATTTAATTTTGTAAGAAACTGCCTGTTTTCCAAGTGGCTGTAACGTTTGCATTCCTATCAGCAATCAATGAGAGTTCCTGTTGCTCCACATCCTCACCAGCATATGGCATTGTCAGTGTTCTGGAAGTTTGCCATTCTAATAGGTATGTAATGGCATCTCATTGCTGTTTTAATTTGCATTTTCCAGGTGACATGATGGACAGCATCCTTTAATATGCTATTTGCTATTATCTTTGGTGAGGTGTCCATTCAGATCTTTGGCCCATTTTTGTTCAGTTGGTTGTTTTCTTATGTTGAGTTTTAAGAGTTCTTTGCATATTCTGGATAATAGTTCTTTATCAGAAATGTTTTTTGCCAATATTTTTCTCAGTCTGTGGATTTTCTAATACACTTGATATTATCTTTCATAGAAAAGAAGTTTTTAATTTTAATGAAGTCCAGCTTATCAATTATTTCTTTCAAGTCTTTGGTGTTGTATTGAAAAAGGCATCAACCATAACCAAGGTCATCTAGGTTTACTCCTATGTTATCTTCTAGGAGTTTCAAAGTTTTGTATTTTACATTTAGGTTTATGATCCATTATAAGTTAATTTTTGTGAAGGGTATAAGGTCTGCATTTAGATGAATTTTTTTGTGTGCGGATGTCCAGTCGTTCCAGCTTCACTTGTTGAAGGACTATCTTTGCTCTGTTGTATTGCTTGTGAATCTGTTTCCATGTCTGTGTCTTCCTGTCTTAGGCTGTCTCTCCAATCTCAGGGATGGTGGCTTGTTTTGTGTGTGCTCTGCCTCCTCTTACAGACCCAAGAAAGGTTCAGTCTGTTCAGCTTTTTACTTGTTATTGAGATGGAGCTGTGATATCCCAGCACCTTATATGCAGGACCACAAACCCTGGAGCTCCCCTCTTTATTTTTTATTGCAACAGGTAGGTGGTGGGCCCAAGCAGTAACAATGCAATTCCAAGAAAAATATGCAGTAATTAGAGACTTACAGTTTCATAGCTGAGAGGAACATTAAAGAGAACCTAGGAAAATCATCCCATTTACAAGATGAGGAGACAGAGGGCTGGAGAAGGAACTTGCTCATAGGTAAATACTTGGTTAGTGATGAGGCCATAAGATTTGGGGGAGGAGGATGGAGATTATTGATGCCCCCCCCCCCACCCGCACCAGGAGGCAGTGCTTGAGTCTGTCCATCTCTGTGTTTGGTACTTACACTGCACCTGGTGTATAGCAGTCCTGCAGTGAATGTTTGCTGAATGACCACATGAAAAATTGGAATAATCTTTTCTCAGGGCTGGAGATCACATCCTAAAATGATTTGTATTGCCTTTATATCCTTTCAAACTAGACCAACTTACGCTGCTCTCTGAACCACAAACTTGACTTGAAACAGAAGAACTCTGCCCAAATGATAAGGGTGCATGGACAGAGGGTACAGCAGCACTGAGAACCACATGGGTTGTCTCTCTCCACTGCTGATCACTCCAGCTCTCGTATAGTTGGAAGAAATACAGCAAATTGGGCAAGTTTTTGAAACTCAGTAAGAAACAACACATATGCTGCAGATAACCTGTAGTGGAAACTTTATTATAATCAGGTCATGGCCAAGTAGGCACAAAAAGGCAAAAGGAAGTGTTGGAAGGAGGAGAAATTGTGGTCACCACTGACTTTGGAAATGAATAATTAGATGGAAAGAAGTCATATTTATGTTTATAAACAATCCTCTGTAAGGAATTCAGTTTATGGAACACATCATGCCCACTGACACTCCTGAAAACTACTCTTCTTATAGAACACTCAATTGGCATGAACCTGAATGAGCCCAAATGTTTCTTTTGAATGATGATTAAGGAATAACTCTAGTGTACATTTTTAAAATGAAATTCCAGTACACAAAACAAAGAATTTGTATAATCTCTGTAAGTTGGTAATGGGATCTTACTAGGATCACTTGCTTCACCCACCAATTATGACACAAAGTCAAAAGATTCAAATATGGCTTAACTGTTGAAAAAAAAGCACAAAATTCTTTATTAAACTATGGATGTACAATCTAATCTCCTATTTAATTTTCCCATCCATATGAAATCAAAAAAGAATATGAGGAAATTGACATTTTACAGTAGTAGAAAGCACCATGAATTTTTTTCATTTACTCCCCCCAACAATTATAAATAATAATTATAATCACAGTTATTAAAATAATGCTAGCTATATAACATATTAATTATTATAACTGCATTATTTTAGGTTGGCTCATTCACACAGGGGACCTACAAAACAGGTAAGCATTTCCTCACCTTATTCTGTAGGTTAACATATTTTATTTATCTTCAGAGAAAATTGTAAGCTGTGATTGTGATTTTCTTAAATTTCAAAGAGAATACATCTTGCTTTAAAACAGTGATGGTGCTGTATTCCCTTACCAACACACCATCACTTAACCACCAGCTCAGCATGAAGGAAGAAGAGGCACAAATTCTCTGCACCTGTCCACTCAGGAATGCTGATCTTTCCTGTTTTCAAAGCACATGTCTTGACAACTTTGAAGCAACAATTTATTGGAAGTTTTTGAAATTTAAATCTTGAATTTTAAAAGAAATAAAGCAAATTAAGTTTCCTATAGATGGGTGTATGAAAGTATTTAAATAGAGTGAAGGAGGTTGGCCCTTGTCACAGGCTTGGATGTCATGATATGTGGGTGGTGGCTGGAGGGAAACTGGATGACCAAGAGGCACTTATGGAGGAGCCTCCCAAAGTGGAATCACTGGGACAATGGCATCTGGCCTTGGTGAATCCAAAACTTGGGACATTGAGAAAAGTGGAAATGAAGGGACCTTTCTGATCATCTCTGTTCTTCATTTTGGAAAATGGCAGACAACTCCCTCAAGACCACATAGTTTATGGTGTGGCAATACCAGACTTGAAACCGTATCCTCTCCCTCTCCCTGGGATATTACCCACATTCCTCATCAGCATGGACACAAAATACAAGGGGCCATTGCTGTAAACTTATCTTAGATTGAGGTGATAAAGCCTCCCAGCCCTATAGCCCATGCTGGTTTAATTGGTAAAGTGGCCCCAGAGGAAGGACATGATCCAGCTGCCAGTTGCTTTTTACAAAACTCATGATTTCTCTATCTGGTTTTAGTTCCACAGATTAGCCCTTTCAAGGCCCCTACCTTATTGGAGAACAAGATAACAATGTTACCACCAGCTTTGAAGAGTGATAAACAATGACTCAGTAATTCTACTTTGGGAAATGTCCCCAAGGAAATTACTATGAATGAGCACAAGGATGTTTACCACAGTTCCGTTTATTAGTGTATAAAACTGGAACCAGCCTACAGAGAGGACAGACAAAAGAATGGGTAAATAAATTACACAAGAAAACCAGGTTTGAAACTCAATTGGTGATTTGGAAAATTTTTCAGCATCTGTTGTATTAGAGATGCACATACATACCTTATCAGAAAGACAGCATCAGACCAAAACATAATTATCTCATAACTCAGAGATAACTGTTCATGCTTTTCCCTATTCCTTAAGTTTCCCCAACAGCATGAATTACTTCTATAATTACCCAAACAATTCAGTACAAATAAAGATGAAGGAAATAGGCCCTTTTGAAATCCCCCAGCTCTGATGTGGCCTAAAAATCCAGAGAAATAATCACAAGTGGAATTGTGCCCATAACTACGGTACAACACCAATCTGCCCATTTTCTTCTAAGCACACACATTTTCACTATAAACAGAGCAGTAGGTCTAGAGAATCTTGAAGTTCTTGATAACATACAACACAGTGCTTCTCAAACTGGATCCCAGAAGCCCATGATCACACGATGTGCCCAGGTCGATTCCCCTACCAACCAACACTGAGTTCATCTGTTAAAGCTCCTCTTTAACACTTTTCTACTGCTAATTAAACTTTTCCTCTCGAAAACCATCATTCTCTGCCAGACTAAGAATCATAAAAACTGACCAAATTAAAACAGAGATCAGGCAATATATGGAGACAAATGACACTGACAGCATAAAGCCCCAACTTCTGTGGGATGCAGTGAAGGCAGTTCAAAGAGGAAGGTACATAGCAAACCAGGCCTGTCTAAAGAAGGAAGAACATTCCCAAATGAATAGTTTAAAGTCACAATTATTGAAACTGGAAAAAGACGAACAAGTGAGGCCCAAAGTCAGCAGAAGGAGGGACATAATAAAGATCAGAGAAGAAATAAATAAAATTGAGATCTATAAAATAATAGAAAAAATCAATGAAACCAAGAGCTGGTTCTTTGAGAAAATAAACAAAATAGATAAGCCCCTAGTCAGATTTACTAAGAGAAAAGGAGAATCTACACACATCAACAGAATCAGAAATGAGAAGGGAAAAATCATGACGGACTGCACAGAAATGCAGAAAAATTATTAGAGAATACTATGAAAATCTATATGCTAACAAGCTGCAAAACCTAGAAGAAATGGACAACTTCCTAGAAAAATACAACCTTCCAAGACTGACAAAGGAAGAAACATAAAATCTAAACAGACCAATTACCAGTAAAGAAATTGAAGTGGTAATCAAAAAACTACCCAAGAACAAAACCCCTGGACCAGATGGATTTACTGCTAAATTTTATCAGACATATAGAGAAGACATAATACCCATTCTTCTTAAAGTTTTCCAAGAAACAGAAGAGGAGGGAATCCTTACAAACTCATTCTATGAAGCCAGCATCACTCTAATACCAAAACCAGGCAAAGACCCCATGAAAAAAGAAAATTACAGACCAATATCCCTGATGAACATAGATGCAAAAATACTCAACAAAATATTAGCAAACCAAATTCAAAAATACATCAAGGAATCATACACCATGATCAAGAGGGATTCATCTCAGGGATGCAAGGATGGTACAACATTCAAACATCCATCAACATCATCCACCACATCAATAAAAAGGACAGAAACCACATGATCATTTCCACAGATGCTGTGGAAATGCATTGACAAAATTCAACATTCATTCATGATAAAAACTCTCAACAAAATGGGTATAGAGGGTAAGTACCTCAACATAATAAAGGTCATATATGACAAACCCAGAGCCAACAACAGCGAGAAGCTGAAAGCTTTTCCTCTAAGATCGGGAACAAGACAGGGATGCCCACTCTCTCCACTGTTATTCAATATAGTACTGGAGGTCCTAGCCACGGCAATCAGACAAAACAAAAGAAATACAAGGCATCCAGACTGGGAAAGAGGAAGTCAAACTGTCACTATTTGCAGATGACATGATATTGTACATAAAAAACCCTAAAGACTCCACTCCAAAACTACTAGAACTAATATCTGAATTCAGCAAAGTTGCAGGATACAAAATTAATACACAGAAATCTGTTGCTTTCCTACACACTAATGATGAATTAACAGAAAGAGAAATCAGGAAAACAATTCCATTCACAATAGCATCAAAAAGAATAAAATACCTAGGAATAAACCTAACCAAGGAAGTGAAAGACCTATACCCTGAAAACTACAAGACTCTCTTAAGAGAAATTAAAGAGAACACTAACAAATGGAAATTCATCCCACGCTCTTGGCTAGGAAGAATTAATATTGTCAAAATGCAATCTACAGATTCAATGCAATACCTATCAAAATACCAACAACATTCTTCAACGAATTGGAACAAATAGTTTAAAAATTCATATGGAACCACCTAAGACCCTGAATAGCCAAAGCAATCCTGAGAAAGAATAAAGCAGGGGACATCTCAACTTCCCAACTTTAAGCTGTACTACAAAGCCACAGTAATCAAGACAATTTGGTACTGGCACAAGAACAGAGCCACAGACCAGTGGTACAGAATAGAGAGTCCAGACATTAACCCAAACATATATGGTCAATTAATACATGATAAAGCAGCCAAGGACATACAATAGGGAAATGACAGCCTCTTCAACAGCTGGTGTTGGCAAAACTGGACAGCTACACATAAGAGAACAAAACTGGATCATTGTCTAACCCCATACACAAGACTAAATTTGAAATGGATCAAATACCTGAATGTAAGTCATGAAACCATAAAACTCTTAGAGGAAAACATAGGCAAAAATATCTTGGACATAAACATGAATGACTTCTTCATGAACATATCTCCCTGGGCAAGGGAAACAAAATTAAAAAATGAACAAATGGGACTATACCAAGCTGAAACGCTTCTGGACAGCAAAGGACACCACGAAGAGAATAAAAAGGCATCCTATAGTATGGGAGAATATATTCATAAATGACAGATCTGATAAAAGGTTGACATCCAAAATACATAAAGAGCTCACGCACCTCAACAAACAAAAAGCAAAAAATCCAATTAAAAAATGGGCAGAGGAGCTGAACAGATACTTCTCCAAAGAAGAAATTCAGATGGCCAACAGGCACATGAAAAGATGTTCCACATCGCTAATCAGAGAAATGCAAATTAAAACCACAATGAGATATCACCTCACACTAGTAAGCATCACCATCCAAAAGACAAACAACAACAAATGTTGGTGAGTTTGTGGAGAAAAGGGAACCCTCCTACACTGCTGGTGGGAATGTAAACTAGTTCAGCCACTGTGGAAAGCAGTATGGAGGTTCCTCAAAAAGCTCAAAATAGAAATATCATTTGACCCAGGAATTCCACTTCTGGGAATTTACCCTAAGAATGCAGCAGTCCAGTTTGAAAAAGACAGATGCACCCCTATGTTTATCGCAGCAGTATTTACAATAGCTGAGAAATGGAAGCAACCTAAGTGTCCATCAGCAGATGAATGGATAAAGAAGATGTGGTACATATATACAGTGGAGTATTATTCAGCCATAAGAAGAAAACAAATCCTACCATTTGCAACAACATGGATGGAGCTAGTGGGTATTATGCTCAGTGAAATAAGCCAAGCAGAGAAAGACAAGTATCAAATGATTTCACTCATATGTGGAGTGAAAAAACTGAAGGAACAAAACAACAGCAGAAACACAGAATCCAAGAATGGACTAACAGTTACCAAAGGGAAAGGGACTGGGGAGGATGGGTGGGAAGGGAGGTATAAGGGCAGGGAAAAAGAAAGGGGGCCTTACGATTAGCATGTATAATGTGGGGGGGGCAGAGGGAGGGCTGTGCACACAGAGAAGACAAGAAGTGATTCTACAGCATCTTCCTACGCTGATGGACAGTGACTGTAATGGGGTTTGTTGGGGGGGACTTGGTGATGGGGGGAGTCTAGTAAACACAATGTTCCTCATTTAAAAAGGGAAAAAAAGAATAATAAAAACGTCAGGGGCAGCCCTTGAAACACACTTTTGGTTGCATTTCTAGTACAATGCCTGGCTCAGAACAAGGAACTATACATATACATATACATATATATATATATACATATATATATATATATATATATATATATATATATATATATATATATGCCAGGTGAATGAATTAATTCAGAAGCAATGGAGTCACTTTTGTTCTTCTTTATTCTTAGATTCTGCCTCTTTCTCAGTCAATTCCATTTCTTAAATAGATGGCATAAAGGACAAGTATTACCCTTCATTCCTTAACTCAAGACTCCTAATCACATCTTGTCTTTCCTAAAATGTAAGGTGATGATATAGGACATAAATATTTGTGTGCAGGGAGAAAGAAGAAAAAAATGTTAAAAATTCACCAGGGATACCATGTAAAGGAAAAAACAGGGAAATGATTCCCATAGTCCACTGTGGACAATGTCAGTATGAATCCAGGTAAGAAGGATCACTTCCTGAATGGCCCTTATCAGAAGATAAGGCATTAGATGACAAAGGATCAAGGCAGTAAGTGCTCATGGCACGTGCACTGCAGTTCACAGCTGTGGTCCAGGGAGACACCCAGGCTGTCCTGAGGAGCTGGCCCCCCTGTCGGTTGTCATTCATGCACCCCTACAGCATGAGTGGCAGCTGGCCCTGGGGGGCCACCATCGTGGAGGAGAACATGAAAACAATGCCAATGCAAAGGGCAACAACTAAACATCTAACTGGCAATTAGCAATTTCCTACCACATGTGGCGTGATGATGATCTGGGAACCTTAAATGACTTAGCACCATGAGATGGGCACAATGCTAAGTGCTCTGGGGCATTAAACTCGGTCAGTCCTCTCCAAGCCAAAGTAACAGGGAGCCCCTATTACTCCCCCAGTGTGCAGATGAGAAGACTGGGCCACAGTGTGGTCTAGGACAAATGTGCAAGCCCAGACTGACCATTCAAAACTCTCATCACGAAACCACCAGGCCCTGGTCAGCTAAAATGAAATTAAAGAGGTAAACATTAAGGTGAGACGGTGATTAATTGAGAGAGTGTATGTAAAATCACTCTGAAAATTGGAGTGTATTCTTTAATCAATGTGTGGTCTACATACAGAAAAGAGGCGTGGTATAGGGCATGCTCCCACAGGGGCCTGTGTGCTGTTATCTTGCGTTGCCATATCATACACCCTGAAAAGCAATGGGAGCACTCCCAATCTGAAGGAGAATGAGCTGAAGTTTAAATGGGAAACACAGGGCAGTATGAAATTATGACTAAAGTGGTCTGAATACAAACCATTGTGAGTTACTGGTGCATTTCTAAAATTAAGAAGTGCCACAGAACAATTTTGCAATATACTTTCCTCTTAGCACAGTCTTCACTGCGTCCCACAGATTTTGTGGTGTTGAATGATTGTTCTCATTTGTCTCCATATATTGCTTGATCTCTGTTTTTGTTTGGTCATTGATCCATTGGTTATTTAGGAGTATGTTGTGCAGCCTCCATGTGTTTGTGGGATTTTTCATTTTCTTTGCATAGTTTATTTCTAGTTTCATACCTTTGTGGTCTGAGAAACTGGTTGGTACAATTTCAATCTTTTTTAATTTACTGAGGCTCTTTTTGTGGCATACTATATGATCTATTCTTGAAAATGTTCCATGTGCACTTGAGAAAAATGTGTATCCTGCTGCTTTTGGGTGTAGAGTTCTGTAGATGTCTGTTAGGTCCATCTGTTCTAATGTGTTGTTCAGTGCCTGTCCTTACTTATTTTCTGTCTGGTCAATCTGTCCTTCAGAGTGAGTGGAGTATTGAAGTCTCCTAGAATCAATGCATTGCATTCTATTTCCTCTTTTAAATCAGTTTATATTTGTTTCACATATGTAGGTGCTCCTGTGTTGGGAGCATAGATATTTATAATGGTTATATCTTCTTGTTGGATTGACCCCTTTAACGTTATGTAATATCCTTCTTTGTCTCTTGTGACTTTCTTTGTTTTGAAGTCTATTTTTTCTGATACAAGTACTGCAACACCTGCTTTTTTCTCTGTATTAGTTGCATGAAATATCTTTTTCCATCCCTCCACTTTTGGTCTGTGTATGTCTTTGGGTTTGAAGTGAGTCTCTTGTAGGCAGCATATAGATGGGTCTTGTTTTTTTATCCATTCAGTGACTCTATGTCTTTTGATTGGTGCATTCAGTCCATTTACATATGTACTTATTGCCATTGCAGACTTTAGATTCGTGGTTACCAAAGGTTCAAGGTTAACTTCCTTACTATCTAAGAGTCTAACTTAACTTACTTAATATGCTATTACAAACACAATCTAAGGGTTTTCTTTTTCTCCTCCTTTTTCTTCCTCCTCCATTCTTTATATATTAGATATCATATTCTGTACTCTTTGTCTATCCCTTGATTGTCTTTGGGGATAGTTAATTTAATTTTGCATTTGCTTAGAAATTAGCTGTTCTACTTTCTTTACTGTAGTTTTATTACCTCTGGTGACAGCTATTAACCCTTAGGAACACTTCCATCTATAGCAGTCCCTCCAAAATAGACTGTAGAGATGGTTTGTGGGAGGTAAATTCTCTCAGCTTTTGCTTATCTGAAAATTGTTCAATCCTGCCTTCAAATTTAAATGATAATCTGGCTGGATAAAGTAATCTTGGTTGGAGGCCCTTCCATTTCATTGCATTAAATACATCATGCCACTCCCTTCTGGCCTGTAAGGTTTCTGCTGAGAAGTCTGATGTTAGCCTGATGGGCTTTCCTTTGTATGTGATCTTATTTCTCTCTCTGGCTGCTTTTAGCAGTCTGTTCTTATCCTTGATCTTTCCCATTTTAATTACTATGTGTCTTGGTGTTGTTTTCCTTGGGTCCCTTGTGTTGGGGGATCTGTGGATCTCCATGGCCTGAGATCCAGATTGGGGAAGTTCTCAGCAATTACCTCTTCAAAGGCACTTTCTATCCCTTTCTCTCTTCTTCTTCTGGTACCCCTATAATGTGAATATTGTTCTTGGATTGGTCACACAGTTCTCTCAATATTCTTTCACTTTTAGAGATCCTTTTTTCTCTTTGTGCCTCAGCTCCTTTGTATTCCTCTTGTCTAGTTTCTATTTCATTTATCCTCTCCTCCACCATATCCAATCTGCTTTTAATTCCCTCTATTGTGCTCTTCAATGATTGGATCTCCAACTGGCATTCATTCCTGAGTTCTTGAATATCTTTCTGTACCTCCATTAGCATGTTAATGATTTTTATTTTGAACTCCCTTTCAGGAAGAGTAATGAAGTCCATATCATCTTTCTAAGGGGTTATATTAATTTTACTCTGTACCGGGTTCCTTTGGTGTTTCATTTTTGTGTATGGCTCCCTCTAGTGTCCAGAAACTCTATTCTCTGGAGCTGCTCAGCCCCTGAGGCAATGCTGGGGGTCGCAGGGGAGTGGGATTGGTGCTTTGGGGGAGGAAAGAGCTTTTTCCTGCTTCCTGGCTGCTATGCCTGTCTCCACTGCCTGAACCAGTGGGCTGTGCACACAGGTATAAGCTTTTGTCCCAGAGATGCTGGATATGGTTCCCTGCTTTCCACAAGTTGCTGGAATCTCAGTCTCTCCAGAAATTCTGCCTCTGTTAGCTTTCCAACCCCGTAACCATGAGAGTATCATGAAAGCACCATGAAATGTATGTTTATGCTTCCAGAGCAGATCTTCGGAGTTAGGTATTCAGCAGTCCTAGGCCTCCACTCCCTCCCTGCTCAGTTTCTCTTCCTCCCACTGGTGAGCTGGGGTGGGAAAAGGGCTTGGGTCCCACCGGGTCACAGCTTTGGTACGTTACCCTGTTCCGTGAGGTCTTCTCTTTTCTCCAGGTGTATGCAGTCTGGCACAGTCTTCTTTCCTGTTGCTCTCTCAGGATTAGTTGTATTAATTATATTTTTGTATTATATGCGGTTTTAGGAGGAAGCCTCTGTCTCACCTCTCACGCTGCCATCTTTTGAGAACAATTTTAATGAAATCTATTATAAGCTACTAAAGATGATGTCTGAACTGTATTTCCAAAATGAAGGATATATTTTCATAGCCCAGTAAAAGAGTATGTTGTATGCTAGATGCAGCCATAAATGGTATTCACATTTTCTTTGGTGAATTTTATTTATGCATTATACTCTTAATTGGGGGCAGCACTGCCTGACATGAGATAATCCCACCAATGGGGAGCCCTTTTCATTTCTTTTATCTACACTGGTTATTCATACATTTCAGATTCCTTTTTTCCATGTAATTCTTCTCCTGTGTGCATTGTGAAATGCTTTGTGAATTTTGGTTTAGTGGTAATATTTAGGACAAGTCTCAAACAAAATTTTGTGTTATATGACTATGTAAGCTAATTTTAAACAGGCCAAGTATGTAGAAATGAAAAGCCAAAGGTACTTTCAAGAAATATTGCAACTCACAGATATTTCTTTATCAGATGTGTTGAAAGAACCACGCCAGTCTTGTATATTCAAGAAGTCATTTTTAAAGAAAAGGTTTATTGCAAACCCCTAAGAGACTAAAAGACTTTAATGTCTTTAAATGTTGAAATGAGTAATGTTAACATTTGTAGGGAAAATTATCTCTAATCATTTTAACTTCTGGCTGATTCTGAATCTATAATTAATGGTTCTGGAGGAAAATAATTGGAGTAGCTTAGAGGAAAAGTGGGTGGTCAATTGTTTTTCAGAACAAGAAAAAAAGAGACAAAAGTCATTTCCATGTTTAAAACATACAATGAAATATACTTAAAACAGACTATTATTTAGCCTTAAAAAAGAATGAGTCTGACACATACTCCAACATGGATAAACCTTGAAGACATTATGTGCAATGAAGGAAGCCAGACACAAAGGGACAAATATCCAAGGATTCCACATATGTGAGTTATGTGGAGTTCTCAAATTCAGAGAAACAGAGAGCAGACTGGTGAGAGTCAGGAGCCAGCAGGAGGGGATGCAGAGAAGTATTTGATGGAGACAGTTTCAGGTGGGGAAGATGAAAGTTCTGGAAGTGGGTGGTGGTGAGGACAGCACAACAGCACAAATGGACTTGATGCCACTGAACTGTACACTTAAAAGTAGTTAGAATGGTAAATTTTATGTTATGCATATTTTACCACAATTTAAAAAAGTGCATTGAAGGTAAAGCTCACACTGTCACCAAAAGGAAGCACATGCTGAATGTCCAGGACACAGCTGTCCTGAGGGCAGGGGACCCAGGACAGACGCTGGCCTCACATGACCCAGCACCTCTTCCAGGACCAAAGTCCAAGGTCCGAGCACGTTTTGACCTAGTTGAAGCACCAACACACAAAGGGTCCTTAAACAATCACTTGATGAATAAATATACACTTAGCATTTACTGTACAAAAGCTGATGTGGCGCCCCAGAATGTCATGAGGTGCAGAACACCATCTCTTTAGAGTTGCATGGGCCCCAGCCCTCTATCCCTCACTGAGGGGGGACCACGTCAGAGGGCCTGACAGCATTACAATTATCCAGGGAGGTCAGAGAAGTCTTCTGCCAACTCCGATTATTCAGTACTCACTATTTGATGGCTTTCAGATGAACAGAAAGCAAGGAAATACTGAATTACCAGATAGGAGAATTTTTTATTAGTCTAAAAGTCCAGATGGTGCACAAGTAAATATATAAATCACTGTTGACCCCTGATAGATTATAGCTATTCTAGAGCTATTGAGTGATTTGAAAGAAAGAGCTTTGAAAAAAATCATTTCTGGGCTTCCTTGTCCTGAGAATGGCATCTTAGTAAAAAAACAACAATGGCAACTTCAGCAATAATAACCAGCATGAAAACCCAAGAAAAGTTGAGCAACCTGACACTCTCAACATGGCTATTTTCCATGAGGCTAAGTAACAGGTACCCAAGACCATAGCTAGAGTCTCAAAAACAGGTTCCCGGTGCATGTGCCGGTTGAAGGGGGCAGGGAGGGGATGCCAGGGAGGTTTGACGTGTCCATGACAGCTTATTCCATGTGCAATAATCACCAGAAGGCAGGACCTCTGCTCCTAGACCAAGTGGCATGGGAAGGTTATTACATTTTACTCTACCTGTTGAAATGACTACAGATATGTTTACACTTAATACTAAGTTCAGCATCTGATAGAAAGTAGATGACAGCAAACAGTGGTGCCCCTCAGTGTCAAGGGGTGCTTGTTAAAAATGAAGGTTCCCTACCCCAGACCATTACAATGTGCTCCAAAGTTTGAACACCACTAGACAAGTTGTTCATGTTATATTCAGGAAGAAGCGGGAAAACAGGACAAGTTTGATGAAGGAAGGCTTCTTTGAGAAGGTGACTGGCAAGCCTACTTGGGCATGCAGAGAAGCAGGGACATGCCAGGAGGAAGAGGTGACGTAGACTTGAGAAATGGATGAAATGATCTTAAAGGCAGTGTGAGTGTAAATGTGGGCCACCTTCAGAAGGAACTTGGGAGGGGACTTGGCCAGGCCATGCAGGGGTAGGAAGGCAGACAGTACACTGCCCCCCAGAACGAGGACCCATCCACTAAGAACAAACATGGGAGCCATCACTGAAGCTCAAGGAGGAAAAGAAATCTCAGATTCTCTTCACACCCGTCGGAAATAGAAATACATCATGCAGCATGGTCTTCAGGTGGTGAGAAAATACTTTCTTAGGAACACACATGAACTAGCCCAGTCATTTCCTAATATGTGGCTGGCATGCCTCTTACCCTTTCAACCTCTGGGTTGGGACTGTAGATAGTAAAATGAAAAACCTTATGAAAACCAACTCTTTTGATAAAGAAACTCATTATAGTGATCCTTCCATGGGTCACAACCTAGCTCATGGCTGTGACAGCATTCACTGGCCCTTGGTTTCCACAATCAGACATGACTGGCCAACATCACACTGTTGCCACATGCGGCCCCCTGATCAGAATGGTGGCCCAGGATGTAAGCTATGGAGACACCTTGGGGTGAGAACAAGATATAAGCTGACGGCTGATAGTTTTTGTTATCTGCATAGTATTTCCAGTTAGATGCTCAGCCAGCTACCTGAACTCAATATGCAAAAGATAGACTTGCAAAGATTCCACCGCTACCCGCTCCTGGCCCTGGACCTCTCCTGTATTCACTCCATCTCCAGATTCCATCTTTTCCCTCTTTTCACACAGGAATCATTGAGCATCTACTAGAGTTCAGGCACCAGGGCAGTCAGTATGCTCAGTGAGTTCCTGCCCTCAATGAATCCACAGTCCAGATGAAAAGATCAGCTAATACATTAAGGCCAGGGTTTTGTGCACATTGCCAAGGTCCTTGTCCACCTTGTTATCACTGACTCTTTTTAAGTTTGCCTACTTTTTCCACTATTCCTATCATGTATGTGTATCTGTCTTCCCCATATATGATGAACTCTTCCTGGGTATAATGAGAGACAGTTCCCTGCAGCTACAAACCAACCAAAAGTGCAAGAAAAGTTGCAACAAACGTTGCAGGCTTACTGCAAGGACCTCCTTCCTAAAATAGAGAACATTTGGCCCTTCCTTCTTCCTCTTACTTTCAAAACACCTGGTGACAGGAGCTGAAGCATCTGAACTGTGACAACCCATGTAAATAGGTATGTAAACTGGAGTGTAAACCAATCAGATGTAAACCATCCTATTACTTTATACATTCATACAAGATTTAGAGTGAAATATGTATTATTGCTCCATTGTAGCCAATCACTTATTAAAGTAATTAAGGATTAAACAACTATTGAAACAGTATAATCCATTTGAGTCAGCGGTTAATTTTCCTGCCTTAAGAAGGCAAAACATTTTTTTAACTTTCCAGATACAGTGACTATTTCTCAAAATCAAATAATCATTTATTATTAAAACTGTATACATATATTTCAAAATCCAATCAGAAAATGCAGTTGACTGTGTGCTAGAATTCTAAACTCCTCATTCAACTAGGATGCAAAAACTTTAAGCGACAGTCTTGGAATTTATAATGCAGTGGAGTTTTGTGGCTTCTAATTCAGGGACTCAAAGTTTATATTTTAACAAGAAGCCTTTTCCCATCTCCTGACATCTTTGTGATGTGTAAAGAAAACATACCCACTGCAGGGACTTCTGTGTTCCTTCTTGCTCTGTACAGTTCATCTTTCTCTCTTTAAAATTTAAAGTGCAATAGTTTTTCCCCTGGCCAACAAGCTTTGCATCAAGTTTCAGGGGTCTTCCAAAGTCCCAGCAGAGCTCAGCACCAAGTTAAAAAGTCCCTTTTGTACAAGTCGAAGGGTCATGTGTTAAGAACAAATAACTCCAAGTCATAGCCCATGCTTTGGGGAGCCAATCAGCTAAGCAGTCAACAGAGATAGAAACAGACATTTAAACTGGAAAAAAAAGGATTTCCTTAACCGGAGGGAAAAAGTGAATTTACCCTTTCCCAGAAAGACAAGCAGCAGAAGTAAGATGAGTAATAGAAGATAACAAGGTCAAAAGAGACCAGGGACAATGGCACCTCAGATGTCCTCTGCCCCTGCAGTGAAAGGTCACACACATGCTTAACCAAACCCTAGCCATAGGAGCCATCCCTGTCCACATAAAGAGCAGTGAGTTTGGCTTCAACAAGATTTCTGGAGCAGTGGAGTTGGAATGAACTGCCCTTTACTCCTTCCTTCTCGGAAGGCAGTCCAATGCCGGCACCAGGTACAGAAATGAAAGGGAAACTGCCCAGACAGACACGGGACATGAACCTGAAGCTCATGAGCGGTCACTTGCCACACAATTAATTCAGGCTCCACCCCCATTTGCACATTTGTCTCGCCTGCAGCTTTGGCTCATGAGCCACAACTGTTTAATTTCAGGAACTTGGGAAGTCTGAACAAAACGGCCAGCACAGAAAGGTGCCATCATCCCTAGTTTCTAGATACTGCATCTGGTTTGGGAAAAAACACAAAAGAGGAAAGATAGATTCATTCTAAAATGTTCAATCATGTACTTCCCTGGGAGGCTAAGCTGTGGCTGTTAACCACCCACACTCATTAAATTTTATTGAAGAGAACCATGTTTTTTTGTTCGTAATGAACAAATTTTAGAAGTGAATTTTACAAAGGTGTAAATGTACGTACATACATTCATGTAATGAACGTAATTTTAGAAGTGAAATTTCCAAAGGTGAAGTTATTGTAGGCTCATTCAGTCTACCCCTACATTTCACAGAGAGCCACGGAAGTGACTAGTCCAAGGTGGCTCAGCCCATTTGAGGCAGCCTTGGAATCCAGGTCCCCTGGCTCCTAGGACTCTGTTCTTTCCACTGTGCACCCTGCCGCCTGGTGATGCTTCCACTTACTACATACATGACCTTCCCACTAAAAGAACTGACTATAAAACATGTATAAGATTCTAAGAGTCTCCAAAACATCTTGGATTAAAAGGAAATCATCAAATATTTCCTGATAAAGTTCACCCTCTGTAAAGTAAGTCCTGACTCCTGATACAGGACTTGACAGTACAAACTACACAGTCAGTAAAGCACCAGGAAAATGAGATACATCAGTCTGTCCTCTAGGAAGTCCCCCCAGTTTTCCATCCATACCATAAAGTATGTCTGCCAGGAGAGTGCGCATTTCTGTCCTCAGAGTGTACAAGAATTAACTGAGCAGCACTAGGCCAAGTCCCCAGGGTTTGGGCTCTCTGACTCCTTGCAGGATGCAAGCCCTTTGCGACCAGCTCTGTCAGCCTGTCCTCAGACGCCAGCCTTTTCGGCCTGCTGGCTTGCTGGCCTGCCTAATAAGGCAATGTGCACATTGGGTGGTTGGCTTATAGGTCACCTGCTGTTTACTTTGCAAACTCTGGGCTCCCAAGCAAAGCAAGAACCTACCTTTTGGCAGACAAAGGTTTACCCTTTGCCAAAAATGCTTAAAAGCCAGCACTGTTCATCCACTTGCATAATCATAGAAACTTCTTGTGCAGCTAGCCAGACTCCAGACCTAGGGGCTGCTTGCAGGGTTAAAGAAATTTAACTTCAGCTGTGGCCTGGAGGCTGCAAGTGGAATTTCTTTGCCTCTGCTTCCCATAGTCCTTTCCCTAACTCAGTCAGAGAACTCACATACTCAATCTTTGCAGCAACTTATTTAGCACACATCCTGACTTTCTGAGGTGCCCAATTTCCAAAATAGCAACCGACTGTCTCCAAATAGATTGCATGTCCTGGGTACTTAAAAGGGAGTCACTGGGTCAGGTGCAGGAACAATCCTTAGCATTTCAGAAAATCAGAATGTGCCAGCAAAAAATAAACTTCTGCATTTTCAAATAAGGAGGCTGAGCTGTTGGCCAAACCAAGTCTGAACACAAACACCCATTATTTTTAATTCTATTAAGGTCTGGGCTCCAAGACTCATCCCACCCCTGGCTCCCTGGACTTCTATACATATAAGGAAAAGAATACATCTGTGGTGATGAATTGTAGCACATTCATCATTGCAAAAATTCCCTTTAGTTCTTAGAACATCAGTCTCTTTGTCATTCGGAAGGCATTCCACCTTCTTGTTCACCAAAGTCCTGTATGTCCCAACAGAGTTTTGAACACTACCAGCATTTCAAGTTTCAACAGTGGACTGGTGCTGAATTAGAGCAAGATGAGGAAGGGTCAGAGAGCATGAAACAGCAACACTTCAGGACAGTATTCACCAAAGTACTAGTCCACAGGTAAAGTCAAATACATATTTGACACATATACACGATATATACATATATCAAACACATAGCTAAAATATGTGATTAAGGCAACTAAAACTAACCTGCCCACCCCATCATTCCACCCTTTCCCTTGTGCCGGTGACCAATCTTAACTTTCCCTGTGTTAACAGACCTTCCTTTAGAATTTCTCAGAGCCCCAGAAGTTAACATATAGCAGCCCTTCTTTGCTCCTAAGAGGCATAGACTTTGGAGTATCTGAAACAGGTGTTATGAAAAATGGATGCCTATTCAATACTAATATGTTGGGGATGTAAATCCTAGATCAGTTTTTAATTTTTGCTAATCCAGAATTCACTAATTCAGTCCTCAGAGGATTCTCTAATACAGATATTCAGGGCAAAGGGAAACAGCAAGAGAAGCAGGTTATTTAAAACCAAAAGTGTGTCCTTTAGCTATGTGGGAAATGACCTTGGAAAGCAGAGTTTTAAAAAGTAACATCAGTCTCCGTGTTGTCCTAACATGCCTTTGCCCTCACAACCTCAACTCCAAAGGGAGTGGCTTTCACCCTCCTTTACAGACAGGTCTCTAAATTAAGCAAAGTAGGAGAGGAACCACAGGGAGCCAACAGGTGTGTCCAGAATCTGGAGGAGCGGGGAGCTGCTCTAGGCCCCTGTCACCCTCAGAAAGTAAGAAGGGTTCACAAGTCCACTGCCACATACAACCACTAACCAGGTTAGCTTATGTGTTTATTTTACTCCCATGAAGCTAATTCTCCATGATTTCAAGCCAAGGTAGAGAGCCCAGAAGCAACATTTTCCCCCTTTCTTCCTCCACTGCTAGCTCGAGTGACTGATTCCTAATTAGCACTTCCACCAGAGGCTGGGCCAGGAAAAGAATGGGTGAGATAACTTAGCTACTAGCTTCCAACTGTTGCCAGTGAGCAGTGAACCAAGACTGACCAGGGGAAGGAAGCTCCTGCCAAAGAGGGCAGGTGTGGCATTGCAGGGTGTCTTAGATCTACCTTGCAATCCCTCTACAGCCAAACCTCAGGATGTTAGGAATTGCAGGGTGAAGATAGTAAAAAAATAATAAATTAATTTCTCAGATAATCATCAATGACCACTGAGCTAATCTTAACTCTATCTTAAATTTAATATTGTAAAAGAAAACTCCTGTTTTCCCATCCCTGTGACTCTCTCCTTAACAATAAGATACTACCATACTTCCCTCCCACTGGCATTTCTATCTTAAGCAAGGCTGTCCAACAGGTTTCCAACACAAGAGATCTATTCATAGACCTGATTATATTAAACCAGCAACTGACTTGGTTTTGAAAGTGTATATTTAATCCACATACATTTAGCTGAACTTGAACCTTTGCACTGTCCCTCTGAAATAAAACTGTACCAATTACTTAGGCATAATAATGAATTTTTATCACATCTTTTCCTGCTTGAAAGGGGAAAGAATATCCTCTTTAATATAACATTACATCCTTTTTGTTTCTTACACCATATATGTGATTTGACTGTGATTTAAAAATGATAAAGTGACTAAATCTTCATTTGCTATCTATTTACATAACACTTTATTTTTAACCACATTGTCAGGCTATTTTTAGGGATATATTTTTAACCTGGACACAAGCTTACCCTGTGTTAAGCTGAAAATATGCTAGTTGCTATAGCTTTAAACCTCCGCCCGTACTGCTCACTTGACTTAGGGTTACCCACATCTAAGAGTATTAGCTGGAGTACTAACCCTTCTTTTAAAACGAATTCATTAAAAACTTGATTCCTTAACTGCAATATATTGTCCCCTAGTGGTACAAAGGAATAGATGCATCTTCCAAAGTCAATTTTACAACGACCATTCTGAAATGGAAAGCCTGGAGTCAGGACATTTTTGTGCATAGCAGCTTTAATATCTAATAATAAATACTTAATATGGAGGAGCTTAAATGTTAGCAAATTAAATTCATCTACTTAAAAAAAATGCCCTGACATAAATCTGCAAAGAAGTAAAAAGCTAACCTTTTCAAACAATATGGCTTCTCTCTCACTTACCAACTTTACATTTCCCTGTATGGCCCCGGAAGATGACTGGTTAGCCAGAGACGGGTAAGATTCCTCAAGGGAGGAACAACCTAAGACAGGCACAGTTGCAGGGGGGCCATCAGGTGAGTAATTGGGGATCAACAGAGGTGAGGCTTAGAACCTCACACACCCCTGTTTTGAGAGACATCTTCTGCATCCGTGGATGTTTTGTTGCCCTTGTCTCGCTTGGATTAATACTTAGTCTATAGGCACACACCTGATCATCTACATTAGCCTTCTTACAGCACTAAACTATGTTTTCTACCTTTATCTTGCATCTACTTACCACTTCAGCATTTTATTAAAAAAATAAAATAAAATAAAAAAATTATCATCATGGAGAAATGTGGGACTCAAATAAAAATCAAGTATAAAAATCAAACGAATAATCATATTTGACCTGATTGTTTATAGTTCATGATGCGTGATCAAAACCGAAAGTTTCTGTGATGAATGCCCTTGTACTGTTCACCGTGTAAGAACTTACTCACTATGTAAGAACTTGTTCACCATGTAAGAACTTGTTTGTTATACTTCAGAAGATTGGAGACTGTTGAGAAATAGGCTTGGGGTTGATTAATGATTGTGCATTAAGTCCCCTATACAGAATTTTATTGTTGTTAACAACCATATGATCAATAAATATGAGAGATTGCCTCTCAGAAAAAAAAAAAATGCCCTGAGCACCCTATGGGCCAAGCCCTCTTCTGGGTCTGGAGAGACAGCGGGAATCACGGAAGAACAGTGTGAAAATTCCAGTATAATATAATGTCCCATATGCTCAGGGGGCATTTAATTTAATGTACATAAAATGTAGATTAAATGAGTTAAATATCAAATACTCTGGAAATGCTAGTGGGTTTGTATTGGTGGTCACTCTCTCCAGTGCCTTGTCTGTCATTCCCACCTTCCCTCAGCCTTTCACTCACCCCAGGCAGGCCTAGAACTTTCTGCCTGTGTCCTCAATAAGTCTCTGTTCAATAAAATAATTGTGGGCTGTCAGTACTCATAGAATTCAAACTAATGAGGCTTTGTTATCAGCTACATAAAAGGGTGTTTGCTGTTTTCAGTTGACTGTATTATAAAGTATTGATATAAAGTGAGGCAGTCTCATAAAAAAACATATATATTACATATATTTTATATATATGAATATAAAAAATGATGCAATAGTATGCCACAAAACATTCTTTTCTATATAAACATTACAACATTATGAACATTTTATTCAGAATCTTGCATCTGACAACACAACATTCATAAATTACAAAGCTGCAGAACATTATGGCTTTACTTCTCCCTGCCCCCATCTTGTTTTAAACTGGCAGTGTTAGAATAATGCTCCTAAACATGCCAGTCTTACAGCAGGATGTTAGGTGCTACAGGATATACTAGGGCAGCAGACCACACTCTCATGCCAACTTAGGATACCAGCCTTGGCTGCGTGGAGCTCCATGCTGGGAAGGCTTCTTACCCATGAGCATGTGGGGAAATACAAGAGCTCTGCTCTGTGCTCAGAGGGAAGAGGGACAAAGTGCCTGGCTCAGACTACCCACCTCTACTGCTTCACACTAGCCCTTGGCTATTGCTCTTATACTTATGGCTTGTTAAGAGGCTTCTTGGGAGCAATTGCTAATGTTTTTACATATCAAATACACATACTCTGTTTCTCAATATATTATATTTCTTCAAATATGAAAATAAAGCTGCTTGAATATTTTACAAGGGGTGAGAGACCCTCCTAGGAGCATAAACTCTTACAAAAGTTGAATACATGTAGGTTCTCATTTCTGTTTAAAATTGCACCTAAACTATCCAGATGCTGTTCAGTTTCCTGCTCCTGAGATTCTTCCAGTTAACGGTGAGGGGCCCGTGATAGAGATTTAAATGTCAGAGGGTCCACAGTTGTAGCGTCTCTGAGAGTTTTGTAGGAAAGGGAAGGTGACATTTTGCAAGGCCTAATATGTAACTCATATTAACGCATCATGACCGCTGTTAAAATAAGTAAACTGAGCTTTATTAGGTAAAAATGTTGTCTGAGAAAAGAAAGCCTAGTTGATTTTCAAGAAAAATCTGTGACTGTTAAATACTGTAAGCCTAAACAAAATTCAAATAATTGATCAAAATGTTTCTTTTCATGGCCAAGAATAATTAAACTTTGTTCTACTCAATTATGTTCTACCTCATTTTTTAGGGCTAGAGAAAAGGGTGGTGGAAATATGTTTAATTTCAACTCAGCACCTAAGTTTAAAGGAAATAAAATCTCCAAACTTTTGAATTATTGATTTGTTAAACTGAAGTTTTAAACAAAACAGGTGTCTGGATATTCAAAGTCACATCGAAAGTTATCAAATATGGGGATGCTGGCTTAAACATAACCTCAAAGATTGTGGCCCTAATTTCAGCATTATGTTTAAAGTTTTGATATCAGCTTTGTTAATAATTGCATAGAGAGAGCACTTGTGAAAGTTCTAAATTTTATATTAACACTGTATTATAACGCAATGTCTTATAAAAGAATACACTATTTTAAAGTACAGTAATGCACAAATTGTCATACAGTCCTCTGCGGGCACTAACAGGAGCCAACAGCTGAAAGTAAACCCTACGTCTCTGAAGCTTGCCTCAAAACTGTCACATGAAGAACAAAGGTTGCTGTCTCTGAGGTTCCCAAAATATTTCAGGGGCATTTCTCACTCCCCATGTGCCCTCCAGGAAGATCCTAATGCAAGGGACTGTATGCATAAGGTTCTTGGTTACCTGCTCATCGACTCAGGTCCTTAGAAACCAGGTTGTTTTCATTCAACTCTGACCAGGTTCGTTATCAAAACCCAAACACATTAAATGTCTGCTACTCCCAACTTCCCTTTTCCACTCACAGGAATTTACAGTGCTTGGACCACTCACTTCCAGCCCAAACTGTGTAAGAACGATACATTATGGAACTTCCCAAATCAGCAGCATATTTTCATTAAGCATATTTAACACTATATGCATATTAAGCTATTATTATTTTTTAAGTCCTATAGTTCCTTTTTTTTTTTAAGACAATTTGTTGTTAAATGTACTCATTCTAAACCCAATTCTTGGGGATTCAAGGATCTCTTTCACTCTTAATGTACACCCAGTTCTAAAAAGTTTGGGTGTCTGATTTCCCAGCCCCTACTGAGAAGATTCTGGGAAGCTTCTAGAAGGTTAAGATCACACCAAGAAGACAGAGGAGCTGGTCCAATGGCAGAGGACTTCCTCCATGTCCTTAAGTATGTCTTTGCTACCCTACATATGCTAAGCCAGGAACTGAATGTCCCAGCTAGAACGGTGTCCTTTGGGGAAGTGGGGATTCTGATGGATGGGGCCCTAGAAGCAGCTGCCTCAAGAAGGCTCACCTGCAGAGCAAGCTAAGCGGGCTGTGTTCCTAGAGAGCCTGCTAAAGCCCAGATGCTGGGGTAAACCAGCTGGCCACCCTAAGACTCCAGGCTCTACTGGGGTAGGACCTCGGGGTGTCAGGGAAGGAGGTATAGAGGGGCACACACATTGAAGCAATAGCTTGTTGGACACAACATGGAAAGGATGCCTGGATTTCAGTCCCAAGCACACTGAAGGTGAAGTGCCCCGGCAGCAGTGACCCTTTGGTTTATAAAGGACGGTGCAATAGGAACACATGGGCCATAGGTAGTTGGGTGAGTGGCAAAGGAAGTGAATCCATTCATTCTACTAACCAGTAACATAAAAACAGAACAAAAAAAAAATCTTTTGGGTAGGAAAACACTTTCAACTCATTTCTCAAGACATAATATACATCGCCAGGGGAATAGTCTAGAGCACCCCTTTGCTCTTGATTTCAGGGCTTGTCCTCAGTCTCTACCTCACAGCTGGCGCCACATCCCACTGTGACATATACATTGTCCCAGCACCAGGCACTGTGCACGTAGCTGGCACTCCACATGCACCTACTGATTTCCAGAGGTCTATGGCCCCTAGAGAAACAGCAGCTGTCCTTCCTTGAGGCTGCATGCCTGTGGGCTCATCCCTCTGCACACTTGCTCAAGGACAGTCCAGAACTTTGTTTTCTGCAAAGTTCCCTGCATGTCCTTACAGTTGTGGGCAGCGAAGCCATGGCATACACATCTGAGAAGGCAGGTTGCTCCACGTGCCCCTTCCCCATGGGACTTGCTCCCTCAGTGAGAGATCAGCTGTGCCAGGTGGGCTCTGCTGCCAGGCACCTGTCTGCAATCTGTCTTTTGAAAATTCCTTTTCCTCTGGACGCAGAGTTCTCACATATGGAAACTAAGTTCTCACCCAGTGCCCAGTATAGAAGTCTTGTTATTAATCACTAATAATATCAGGCTCAAATTAAGAACACTACACTTTCCATGTACACAGTCTTTAATTGCACACAAAGTGCTGTTAATGTCTCATTTAATCTCCCCCTTACAAAATGGACATCATAAAGGGTCTTAACAATTCACAGTGTGGCTTCATGTGGTCAGGCTGGCATGAAGGTTAATATCGATCCCTGCACCCATTTCACAGATGATGAAACTGACCTCCAGAGAGCAGAAAACACAGAGTTAGTGAGAGATGGGAACAGATAAGCGGTGGGTTCTAGGCATATGGGTAGGGGACTGTCTGGTCCCTGAAAGCTACACAAAAGCCCAGGATTCCTGCTTGAGCTTTCCAAGGCAGAGATGACCAGCCTGGCTGGCAAATTCTACTATGCAATCATGGCTGTCCCCAGCCCTCCTTCTCTCTCCTGTTTCCAGCTGCACTGCAAATATTTGGGAAAAGATGATCCTGTATGTTCTAAAACTCAAAAGCAACTCTCTTTGGGGTGAGTGGGGATTAGGGCCTGAGGCCCTAACACATCTGCAGCCAATGGGCTAACTGCCTCCATTTCTTCTTATGCATCATGTGCAAAGCCTGCTAGGTTTTACTCAAAACTGCTGTTTTCAAGTCTTGGCAATCACAGCTGTGTAGACGCTGGACTCTGGCTCAGGGAAGGGTGAAGTGAGAGAGAAAAGATTGAAACGAGATTCTCACTACATTCTTCTGGTGACAGATTTGGAACATGAGCTAATGCACTCACCAGCCCAGCCAGAGTTGAACAAAAACAATGCTGTCTACAGCTGCCTTGGGGCATCTTTCTGAGTACAAACTGGCCTCTCCCTACTCCCTTCCAGCAGGAGATCAGTTTTTTGTTTTTTCTTTTTAATAGATGTGAGGGTGTGGACAATCTTTGTAAGCCAATATGCCATTTTGTTTAGCTTTAGAAATACTTGATCATGTTGATTTGGCAAAGAAAAAAGAAGTTTTCTATGTCAGGAATACTTCATCTCTGCAATAACTAGTTCGAGCAAGTCAGGGGTGAGGCTTGATTGAGGGCGAGTTTAGGCCGCCTGTGGAGGGTCTGACCCTGACACAGAGGACCCCACTGAACTCCTAGCCTGAGTGTGACCTTCAGGCAGACTTACAGGAGTATAGCTGTTTTTTCCTCTTGGATAAAAAATTAGGACAAGTTCTGAACCACAAGAATCCTTTTCTCTCTTTTATTTTTTTCTCCATTGTTTGCTTAGTCCCTCTTTCTTTGTTTTAAAATTGTTTGTAGTCCTCTGTGGGAAGCAAAAATAAAATCAATTCCCAGAAGGTCACATAGACCAGACTTGGGTTTCTCATTAGATGCAAGAATGATCGTCCACAGGGCAAATTAATTTACAGTAAATGTGGAAGATGTGCACCAAGTAGACATACTAAGTGGGGTATGGTTCATTAGAGCCATATTGTGTGTGGTTTGATATTCTGAATGGAAGAAGGGAGGTAGGGGTAGCCTATGAATGAAGTGACAAAATATGCTACAAGTAGCAAAAAAGGCTCTATACGATTTAGTCCTTTGAGCTAGATGAGATTCTTAACAAGGATCACTGACAAATTTAACTGAGTTTTGTTAATTAGTTATACATGACACAGACTAGAAATCAGAAAGGGCCAGTCAAATTCATTTGGGACCTCGTGGCAGAATTACCTTCAGGGCTGAAAAGGGTTTTGGAAATCTCCTGGTTTTGTGGTTCTCCACTGTGGCTGCTTGTTGGGCTCTCCCAAGGAGCCCTGAAATCTCCTTATGCCCAAGAAACACCCCAGACACATGGCAACAGAATCTCAAGGCAGGACCCGGGCCTGGGGATCTTGGGACAGCACTGCCCCACTGCCCCAAGGGATTTAGGGTGCAGCCCGGGGTGAGAACCATAGCTCCTTGAACCTCATCAGATGGAGGAATGCACAGCTTGGCTAAAGTGGCAGCAGCAAGATTGAGACTCTAAGAACTCAGCTTCTTTTTTTAAACAACAGGATCATTTACATAATAAAGTGTGTCATGTGGCAGCACATCTCAGCAAATATTCTTAGAGAACATGCAAAGCAAATTTGATCAGTTCCAGAACTTGGGAGAAAAAGTACATCACTCAGACATTACAGAGTGGAAATATGATAAAAACTCAACCAAGTTCCCAGTGAATCAGGAGAAGGAGAAAATGAGACAATGAAAAGTCAACTGAACTAAAATCCTACTCTTGCTTCTGCAAAGCCCCCTCCCAGGGCTCTGTGCTGTGGGACCCCTTTGGTAGGAGATTAGAGTTATAAGGATCAACTGACCCAAATTAGGTCAATACATTCTGTGATTAAGTTGTGGCTTGTTTGTAACACTCAGATGTCAGCAACGCACTTATAGAAATCAGGGATAACCACAGGGCACAGGTCCTCTTCTGGTGGCAGTGGTGTTCTGGCTGTAAAATCCTTTTTTCTGGTTCCATTTCTCTCTGTCACTAATCTACATTACTCATGTGCTAACTTGAAGGGTCTTTATTTTGTAGCTTTCATCCTCTGTATTTCAGAAACTACATGTTACTATAATTATACAAGTTGGTCATCCAAGGAAAATAGCTAACAATACCAGCATAAGTTCCCAGAGTAAAGGCATAAAAAAAAAAGAAAGAAAGAAAGAAAGAAATCCCCCCACTAGAGTTTCATTTGTTCACTCACTTTGTTTTCCAAACTGCCACATGCCACATTTTAATCTAAAACCAATTTACACATCAGATTTCCTGAAGGCCAGAGTTGGAGTGAAAAGTGATTGTAAAGATCAAAATGTGCTATTTTTTATTATTGGAAAGGATGCTTCTAAGCCATCACTAGAGAGAATTGCATTCTAACGAATTTCTCCAAAAGATGGAATGTGTTCAGGCTGGCTGAGCTATGCGTTTTCTTTCACCCAAGCACGTGGCCACTCCTGGCCCCAATTCTGGGAGCAGGGTAAGCCTGAGGAGCCATCTGCAACTAAACAATGCAGGTCTCACCCATTTGGGGACTGAACCAGTGGCTTTCAACTCTGACAGAGTGATAAGCCATGCCATAGATTATATTTAATGAAAGGGTTGCCAGGAGGTTAAGGGCCAGGGCTGTTCAGTCAGGAGTTCAAACCCTAGAGCTGGGGTTTTCTAGCTCTGTGACCCTTAGGCCAATTATACCCCTCACGACAAAGATTGGAAGGTTGTCCTAAGGATCCGGGACACTCACATCTACAGCAAAGCGCCAGATCCAGGGCAAGCCTCTCAGCTGCCACTGCCTGGTGACAACACTGTGCTCCCCACGACACTTGCCCCTCTTTCTTCCCTTTCCATCCATGTCTTCTTCACACTTTACTGGCAGGCACACACGCATGCACACACACACACACATTCCCCTCTATCTGATTTATCATCTATGCCTTTAAATGCTTACTTGGGTCACTATCTAGTTTTGCTCTTCTGCTTCTCTTTTCACCAGTTCACGGTCTGCTGGGATTGCTATGAATTCCACTTTGCCCACATAAGGGTCAGTGTCTGGTGTCTGTATGACAGATTCACTAGTGTTCTTTCAAAACATGCGGCCCTGGATTATGAGGTTATATTTTAAACTTGTTGTTTTTAACAATTTATGGAGCTATTAGCAATCCTCAGCACGTACAAGAGAAATGTGTCTATGCCAACACAGTTTTGATAATTTTCCAGTAATAACTTACACACAAAAACATTTTGGGATATTTCATAAAGTGCCCCTTGATGTGGTACATCTTCCAACACAGCTGCCTCACCTGCCTCGCCCTCCCTCCTGCCATGTATGGGGCAGGCAGGCTCCACAGCCACAAGCCCAGAGGGACGGTCATTTGCCAGAAAAGGGCTGGGGCAGGTTAAGTGTTAACCACCAGAGTGATTTGCGAAAGAAAAAAATGCAAATGTTACCATTTATCAATACAACATCTTTGCAATAGAATGTTTAAAGACACAAACTGCCAAAACAAATTTAAAAAGAGAAGAGCGGTACAAAAAAATTATTTAAAATCCTTTCATTCTCATGGGAAGGATAAGGTAGGAGGCCTTAGAAGCTTGACTGTAGAATGCTCAGGGGACCTTCTTTCGGCTCCTTAGATGTGCCTTGGAGTTAACTGGAGGTCTTTGGAGTTAAAAGCAAGTGCTGAGCAGGACCCAGTTGTTGACGTGAATGGCATTTAGCCCGGGTGAAGGGATAACTCTTGAAGGAACCCCACAAATTCAGCCTTTCCTCTCACCCTCTTACCTAATACATAGAATGAAAATGTGAGTAACATTTCTAATGCTTTCTTCTTCATTATGAAGAAAATACAGGGGGACAAGGAGGAGAGAAGTTAGTAATTTTGTTTCTTAAAAACCAAACATAGCAATCTTTGTCTTTTAAAGCAGGAATTTTGAGTATGGTGTGAGATAAAAAAAATAGGTACTAATGTGCAGCTTTTAAAAGAAAAATGAAAAAAGCACTCAGCAAGAAAATACTTGAAGTCTCCAACACAGTAAAAGAGCTCTGGCTCCAGGCTAAAACACTCCCAAGAATCATGATATAATTTATGGCCAGGCAGTTCACCTAATTTCTTCACCTGTAGTTCTGAAACATACTTGGTATTCATATTTAATAGAGCAGCCAGCTGGATCAGAAGGACAGTGACGAAATGTTAGAGGAATGGCCTAGGGGAGCCTTCTCTGTCAGAATAGGCACAAAGTCTTACCTAAGTGAGGTACGCATCCCAGGCAGTCAGACCACATTCTGAACAAAACATATATTGAAAAGCACTTTTAATGGCCACTTGAGGTGTATGTTTTCAAATGACCTAATTGTTATTTTTGGATTTTTACTTGATTCATATAAAATTATACTGCTAATAGATGTAATACATAAAGCCAGAACTTGACCTGCAAAGGTGACTCTATGTACCGGAGCTCACAGTACAGTCATTTAAATCTGGTTTATGTTTGTAATTGATTTGTGTGATTCAAATAAAGCTAAAAAGTAGAAGGTTCACAGTGAAACATTCCAGTCTTCTCCCTCATTTCCTGGTTGCCACTTAACTAGCTTCTCATTTGTACCTACAGAGTTTCTTTTTGCAAGTAAATACAAGTAAATGCTTATTTTCCCTTTTATACCCAAATATCAGTCAAGTACACTAAGCAGCATCTTTTGGAGATCTTTCCATGTAGGCACATAGATGCATCCTCATTCTCTCACACTACATCATATCGCACAACATACTCAGCTGCTCCCCTATTGATGGATATCAGAGTTCCTAATCTTTTGCTATTTCACACAAAGTTATAGGGCACAACCTTGCGTGGAAGTGTACCTAAGGAATTCTGGCAGAAACTGGCCGATTGCTCCTTGTGGACATTGTACCCTTCTCCATCCCATCTGCAATGGTGGTTGTTTCCTTGTCTCACCAACTAGAGTGTGTGATCGATTTCTAGATCTTTGCTTCTCTAAGGCTTCTCAATCAGTACACATTTTTATTTCTCTTAGTGTGAACAAAGTTGAGTGTCATGTTGCATGTTTTAGAGCCATTACAAATTCCCTTTTTTGTGTGCTGTTGGTTTAGAAGCTTTGCCAATTTTTCTAGTGTTGTTGACTTAAAGATATCTAGTGGTTCATATATTAACATGTCAGCCATACATGTGTGATATGTTATGAATAATTATCCTAGTTTTTCCTTTCTCTTTGGTGGTTTTTTCCCCAGTGTGGACGTGTTGCTTTTTAAATACAGTTGATTTCTACCCATCTTTTATTTCATGGCTTCTGGATTGTAAATCAGTTAGAAGGGCCTGCCAAACCCACAGCTCTGAAGAAATTCTATACTTTATTCTAGTATTTACAGAATAATTACAAGAAAAATTATAATATAATAATATATAATTTATTAATTATATTAAAAATATTTTAGAAACTTATTTTGATTTTGAAAAAACTGAAACCTACACAGATAGAGACAGTGCCACAGTGGGCCCCCTCCCCCAACCAGCCACTAAAATCAACAATTGTCAAGGTTTTGTTACACTTGCTTGTCTCTCTTCTCTACCGTTATTTCAAAGCAAACCCAAGTTATCATTGGGTCATTTTATCCCTACATGCCTTAGTATGAACTTAAAAACACGAGGGACATTTTGCATGACTTTCATGCTAATGTCACATGTAACAAAATTAAGCAGTTATTTGGTATCATGTAACATTTGCTCTACATTCAATCTCCTCCAGTTGTCTCAAAAATTTCTTTAGACAGTTGGTGTCTTCAAATCGAGATGAATCTGTGTTTTTTTATAAACACGTAACTATTTAAATATCTAATCGATTAGAAATTTATTTATTTTTCCACACTGTTACCCAATTGTCTTAACATTTATTTAGTTGTCTATTTTTCCCTATTGATTTTCAATGACACTTTTTTCCTTTTCTTTTATTTATTACCACATATATCTGGGAATATTAATTTCTGGTTTTCTAATCTGTTTCACTGTTCTGTTTATGCACATGCCAGTACCATCTTTTAATTATTGAGGCTTTACAATCTAGTAAGTGATGGCTATTGTTTATTTATCCATATGAACTTTAGGATCCACTTGCCTACTTTTTTTTTTTTTGAGAGGGCATCTCTCATATTTATTGATTAAATGGTTGTTAACAATAAAATTTTGTATAGGGGGGTCAATGCTCAATGTACAATCATTAATCCATCTCAAGCCTAATTCTCGTCAGTCTCCAATCTTCTGAAGCATAACGAACAAGTTCTTACATGGTGAACGAATTCTTACATAGTGAATAAATTCTTACATGGTGAACAGTACAAGGGCATTCATCACAGAAACTTTCGGTTTTGATCACACATTATGAACTATAAACAATCAGGTCAAATATGAATATTCATTTGATTTTTATACTTGATTTATATGTGGATCCCACATTTCTCCCTTTATTATTATTATTTTTATTTTTAATAAAATGCTGAAGTGGTAGGTAGATGCAAGATAAAGGTAGAAAACATAGTTTAGTGCTGTAAGAGACTTGCCTACTTTTTTGTTTTTGTTTTTTTAACAGTGGCAATTTTACTGGGAGTATGCTAAATTTAATGAAGTAACTTAATAAGAAATTGATATATTGACGATCTTGCATTGTCCTATTCTAGAACGTGATATATATCCTTTCACTTTTTCAAATTACTTCTGTATTCTTAGAAGTGTTTTCCAGGTTTCTACATATGGATTTTATATATTTCAAGTTTAAGTAATTCGTTAGTATTTAATGTTTTGTTGCTTTAACAAATGTGGTCTTTCCTGCCTCCAAAGTCTTTGAACAGGTTGCTGTTTAAAGGGATAGCTGTTAATGTCAGGTTCTTGCTCTCTGCCTCAACAGATGCTCAGAGGCCCAGGCTTCCCTGTGCTGTGATGACCAGGCCACGTCCCTGAAGCAGAACCTGGAGCAGGTCAGATCAGGCCAAAGCCTTCCTGCTCTTACTCCCATACCATCACGAGCTGACTCAAGGAGCTGCGAAACTGGGATACACGGAAGACATGAAAAAGCAAAGTCTAGGAACCTGAGAGTCTTTGTCTTCTCTCAAGCTTTTACAGAAGCTAATCATTCTCTAACATCCAAGATGCCATTTGCTCTGTAATTAACTGTACTGTAAGACAGGCATCTACCAGGTAATTCTTTCAGATTTTGAGGGAAGATTCTAAAAGGCCCTCGGCAGTCAGCGCCCAGCTGGAACAGCAGTCATTTTGAGCATCGGACTCCACCTCCCACCTGCCCGCAGCTTGGTCAGGCTTCCTCCCGCTTGGCCGCCTCCGGGCTCAGCAGCATCAGCTCCTCTGCCCGGAGCAGGACAGCAAGGCAGCTGAGGCGGGGCTGGCAGCTCCCCTCTGCAGCACAATCCTCTCCCGACAGGGACACTGTGCTCTGCCTGCTTTCGTGCTGACCTGCCTGATCTTCATGGGGTCCAATCAACGCCCGCCCTTTCTCATTAACAACCTGTGGCTCCGGTGGTTCCCCGCTATGCTTCTTTCACTCTTGCAGAGCTCTATCTTCATCATTTCCTCAGCTGGGCAATTCTTCCCTCACCCTCTCTGGTTCCTTCCCACCTCTGGAGCCTAGCATGATCACAGAACCTACCTGGCTACTTAGCGCCTTCCCTCCACCCACCTCCATGGCCCCATGAGCATCTACCCTGTCAAAACTCCCAAGGTTTCCTGTACACACACAGTGCTGTCTTGTCAATCAAGGCTCTTGTTGCCCACAACAGTGACCATTCATTCCACCTTCATCTGCCCTTCCCTCTGGTCCACCAACTCCCATGTTTACACTTACCAAAATCCTACCTGTCCTTGGCATCTTTAGGATTCCCTTGGCCTCCAGCGCCTCAACTTGTATACCTCAGCACAGGCTTTATAGATCGTGGTTATGCACGTGTCTGTTCATCCATGCACTCCACTCCGGAGCTGGTGCCCAAAGCACTGAGGGCTCATAAAAATCAAGCTGCGACTGTGCCAGAAGTCACTGACATCAGTTCTCTCTGCTCTTTCAATATGTACCATCTTGCTTCTTTTTGCCTCTTGGACAATGATAAGCAACACTATTTGCTCACTAAGTGCCCGAGACCTTGCTCCATCAAGTGTTTACACTGGCACACTCTCTACCATCCAACCTCCTACCTGCCTCTGCCTTGTCTAAATCCCTCCTACTGTCATTCTTGGATTACTTTTGTTTGTTGAGAAGGACGCTTGCTCAGTCTGTAGTACACTGCTCCATCACGTTGAGTGTAATGCCTAAAAGCACACCGATTCCATGTTTTACATGTAAGGGCTGGTGCAGGTAGAGCTACGGTTCATCACAAATAGGGATCGAGGTGGTGGGAGCACCTCCAGCAAGCGTCCAGAGGTTTCTCATCCCCAGCTGCTCCTACGTCAGGGCAGGATGTGATAAGAGTCTCTTTTTAGCTCTGGCAGGCATGTCCCTATGACATATGATGGTTCAAGTGCCACTCTTTGTTTAGGATAAAAATCACTTGACATTTTATAATATCCTGGGATATTCTGGAGAGGAATGGGGAGTGAGCCAATGCCAAAGGCAGAGAAGTCCTTGAATTCAAGGGCTACCACGTTTTGACCACTGTTAGATGTGGCTACAGGTGGGTCCCAGCTATATAGGATTTTGCAGGTGTAGAAAAGGAGTATCACAAGCCATGCAACTACTTGGAGCACTTCTGGTCCCAACCAATCAGATCTCAGCATGAATCCTTCAAGTGACAGGAGCCAGCTGGTTCCCTGGGACTCCCACACTCAAGGAAGCCTGGATGTTCAGGGTTACATACAGATGTCATAAGAAAAAGGGGCTATGCCAGCAACAAGAGGGAGAACTTATATCCCATGAACATTAAGTTCCTGGAGATACCATCACCCTTATGAGAAGGGTGGGACTATGGAATAGTGTGAAATCCACCAGCAATATGGTGGCTCATTTTTTCTAGAAATATTGCATCTTCCCTGGGCACAGCCCAGATGCTGGAAGGACTCACCTCCTCCCTCCTCAGCTATCTCAGAAAATACAAATTCTCAGCCTTCCTTCCCATTACAAGTAAGAAGAGAATCTGCTTGACCTTGGGTGGCATGTATGTGCCAGTGGGGTGGCAAGGTCATGAGCAAAGGTCCCTGGGAATCTGGAGAAGCAGGGACAGTAGCACTGACTGCAGGTTCTTAATGGCCAACAGAAATTGAATGCCTCTGCTCTAGTTATTCTCAGGGAAAACTTTTTAGAGTGTTCCAGGATCCTTTTACTCCTCATCTCACTTCTCATATGTTGGTAATGACATCAGGTAACAGAAATAACTGAGCGTTCTTCATATCATAGATGAAAGCAGTGATGGAACTGGAAGTGATACCCTTCCTGTGGAGAGCTGAACTGTAGGTGAATCACCTGCACATGGATACATGCTGTCGTGAGAACTCAGGGTTTGGGAGCAGCATGGTCTTCCCCTGTGGACTCTGCCCACATACACTTCAGTTCAACAAATCATGTGTATTTCATAGAAACAACTCTGGAGTTTGGATTCAAAGTAAGAAGTGGATTGAAAAGTAAGAAGTTAACGAGTTCTCTTAGATTTTAAAAATGATTTTTCTAAGAGATGGTAAAGAGTTTTGAAAAAACACAAAAACTTGGCAAAAGAAAATTCTGTTTTCAGAATATCCTTAGGTCCTCCGGAAGCGTGCTTTTCCTAGTCACTTACATCTTGACTGTATGGCTGATCAGAACAATGCTCACAAAGCCCCCTGCATGTGGGTCCACTCCCATCCCAGCTGGCTGGCTGGCACTGGGCCAAGTGCTGTGGAGGGAGGGACAGGAGGCCAGTGCCTGTAATACCCACTGGTCTAGCATCAGAATTGCCTGGGGAAGGATCACAGTCCCTATCCTCTCATTACGAGTAGATAGGTCTGTGGCGGGGCCCGCAAACTGTACTTTTCAAGAACTTTAACAAATGAGTCTAATGATCATTCCATTTTAGAAAATAATCATTGTGATGAACCATGACCTATTTCAAACAGACGATGTATGACTCTAGTTGAAATATTTTATCCCAATTAATCCAGAATTTTCTTTAGAGGAATAAATATGCAGATATTCACCTGCAACTTGACATTTGAATAAAAAAATCTCTTTTCTGTATTTTTTTTAAACAAACCCACCTAAGGGTACTAAAATCCAGATAATCATTTTATATATGGGTTTCAAATACCTACACAACTCCACATAAATAGAAAAGTTTTCCTTTCCCCTTCTGGAATGTGTAAGAGTTATGACCAAGGCTTTCCCAGAGGGAACCAGCTACAGAATATGGGTTAAATCTGACATACTGAGCTCTACCTTCTCAGGGAACTAGCTTTGGAATGACCACTCAAGCCTCAAGGATAGGTATGTCCTATTATTGTTACTAAGATAATATTTTTTAAACAATTTTTAAAATAAAAGGATAGGAAATCATCTACCTAGATTGCAAGGAAATCACAGGTTACTTTTAACACCAAAGTTACAAAAACTATATTGCAATAAAATTCGTTGAAAAAAATCCTTACATTTTCAGGCTAAAATTGAAACCTGTAAGTTATCTTTGCTCTAATCAGGATTAATAATAATCATCTCTCAATAACAGCCATGTGGCAAATGCTGTTTTAAATGTTTTAAGTATATCAGCCCATTTAATCTGCATTAACAACTCTGTGTGCCAAGTACTATTATCACTCCCATTTCACAGATGAGGAAATTGAGGCAAGATTGAGTTCCCTGGCCATGCTAATATAAGCAGTAACTAAAAGTGTTGGAATTTGAACCCACACAGTTTGACTCCAGGGGCCAGAGAAAGAGCCTGCAGTCAGACATCAGGTTTGAACTTCCAAATAAATGAATCACATTAGCAAACCTTTTAAGGTAAAAGATAGTGTCCATTTAAGGAACATACCAATTTTTAAATTGCTGTTATTAAAAATTACCATATCACAGTGATCTTATCTCATTTACTTTAGATTTAATTAAATAATTTTCTAGACATTTGTCACCTTCCTTTTCACTCTTTGAAAATTTTCCTAATTCTCTCAGTTATTTTTAAGAAATCAACAGTGTTATTATTTAGCATATTTTCCCCACCAATACACAGAGCAAGTTCAATACTGCAAGGATTAAATCACAGACTTTATTTCAATTTTACTGGCAATACCTTCTGTGTTTAATTACTCATTTGGTTAAAAGCTAAACCTCCCTTGTCAACTGCAGTACAAAAATGGAACTGTTTAAAACAAAATCAACTTAATTACTTTCCTTCTGGAGAAGGCTTGAATGAATCAGAATTGTTACAAAGCAAATTTTCACTATAGAGCTTGGCAGATGAGGACATCAAACAGACTTTCAGCTTAATCCTCTGTGTGTGGGTGTGTGTGTTTCATTCATTAACTTCTTCACTGCACAACTATTCACTGAACACCTGCTATGTACCAATTACTGGGGGTAATGATTAGGGGTCCTAAATATCAGACATACCAATATCAAATATAAGTACAAGCACATTTTTCCAAGTCCTGTTAGATGTGCTTAAAAATATCTGCCACTGCAACTTTGAAATAGCCAATCTTCAGAATAATTAAGAGTTCATTATACTCCAAATTTCCACGCTGATTTCCTCACATTCTTTTCAGCAAGTTTGAACTGACTTTGATGCTTTTCCTACATAGTTTACAATAAATCACATAATATCCCATCTCAATAATGTGCTTCTAAAGAGGACCTAGTTTTTGTTTTAATCTTTATCCACTCACTGTTGTTTCAACCTACATGTAGGTGGCTTACCAAACCTTTACTACTCAAGGAAACTGTATTTCTAGCTAAGACAAAAAATGTGTAAATCTGTTCTAAAACACTGGAGTTACATATGTGCAATCTGTTCCCAAATCAAATAAAATCGACAATAAAGTCCTATACAAGACAGATCTCAGATCAAACCTCACATAGAAAGCTGTTAACTTGACACTAGGACTTACTAGAATAACGCACTGTTTTGTTTTTGTTTTATGTAAAGCACATTGCAGGTCATGTATTTTTCTTAAGAGCAGTAAGTTTTATTTTAAATGTCAATAATATTAGAGTCAATATTTTTGTCCAATCCTAGAAAGAGTGCAGAGTGCACTCAAGCAATGCTGTTCTGCCCAGGCCCAGGTCCACAAAGAGGCCAGGGTGCTGGCTGGCTCTAGAATATTCTCTCATGTGCCAAGGTGCTCCACAGGTAAGAAGAGTGTGTTTGTGTGTGTGTGTGTGTGTGTACATGTGTATAATGTTCTTCATGCTGTTGCCTAGCTATTTAAATCCAAGTCAATGAAAGAAGCAAGTTCACATTAAGAAATTCTGTCTGCTTAACTAAAAAACTATATATGGTATGCAAAAGTAAACTGTTTTTGGAAATTCCTTGGAGGTCCTCCTAGGTGACCATGCCATGTGGCTTCTTTGTGCCCTCTAAGATACAGTGTACTTGTGCTGGTGGCTCCACAGTTCAAATAGGTATCAGATTTTTCTCAAACAAGTATCTGTGCAGCTCTCCATGGGCATGGGGTTTAAGGCTGACCTACACAGGCCCCATTTGATGGCAAATGGAGACATCTGATTTAGAAGATGAATGCTTGTCTGATCTGACCAAGTCTAAAACATAGTCAAAGTCATGGGCCACACAGACTTGCAGGAACCACGAATCCTGGGATAAAATGACTGCGGATGCTCTGCTGTGGGGCAGGGGCTCCCTTAAGCGAGAGGGCACAGGACGAATCTCGTGGGAGGCTGGGAAATCCAGCCTCCTTCAGGATGGAAGAAAATTTAATGTTTGCTTTTACATAAAGGCCATAATAAGACAAGATCCAACAGCTGCACACAATTCAAGATCTCAGATTAAAAATCAAGACCTGAACACATCATTGTTAGGGATGGGGGATTTATGGTATAGTTTGTCAAAATTTATGCCCATAAAGCCATGGAAATGAAAAGACTCTTTCCTGACTTTGACTGGCTGTTTGCAGCAACCTGACATGTCAAGACCCATTTGCAGAGAGAGGCCCAGCCTCTGGGGCCTCAGGCAGAATTCTTCTGGATTAGTGTCTGCACAAAGCAAAAGTCAAAGCAGGGTCAGACCCAAGCCCTGCCGAGGTCTGCTTCGCACACAGACCTACAGTGCCTGAATCCTCTCAGCTGACAAAACCTGAAGGCCTTCTGCTCGGTGGCTATCCAGATACTACTGCCAAGGCAGAGCCAGGAGAAACACTGGGCCTTTCCAGGGCCAGCCTCCGCCTCAAACCCTCTGCCATCCCCCTGCCCCTGTTCCAGGTTCCAGGCGTGGCCCTTCAGCTGACAACTTAATGCAGAGCAAGGGCATCAAGCACTCGCGGGCTCATCAACAAACATGATGAGGGTCAGGTTTGTGCTACAAATGGCCACTTGCAATCCAGTGGTCTTGGTGTCACCGAGGGAGCCCAGAATGACAGTGATCAAATCCCCAGCAAAAAGATAATCAGACAGAAGGGGAGCAAGGCTGTGGCCTCTGAAGTCTAAACATAAAATCTAAAATTCATGATCCTCTTTAAATTCCTCAGAGGACCAACAGAAGACATGCACAAAAACATTTTTTCTCAGTCATTCATGTTTAAGTTATTTTATATACTTCATTTGCTCAAGAATATACATTTAAGGAGATTTTCAGAACCAGGCAAGAAATGTTTTCCAATGGATTGTAGGTCACGGTCAATGCCTGAGAAAAATGAGGGATTCTGTGTAATTTGTTGGGCTGTCAACTTTAATGACTCTTCTGCCAAAACGATTTTGGTCAGTGAGATAAAAACTAACCAGATGTATGACAAATGTTTATGACCAGGGTCAAGAGTGTTTACTCTTCAGCAGTTAGCTTTTAAAACAAAAGAGTTTTGACTAAAGATGAACAGAACAGAGCCAGAGCTGGTGTTTAATGCTCCCTGGAAGAGTCCCAAAGTCACAGCCACTGTTTACAAAGCCCACCGATTTGCAGGACTTGGCTATGAGTATAGAGGATGAAGCCCATCACTTTGTGGCAGTATCTATTTTTAAAGGCCAGCACACACACACATACAATATGATATGGTTTCCCTTAGAAAGCCAGAACTGCCAAATAGTTACCACATTTCTAATTTTAAATTTGAGTTAACAAAACACCAAAGCAGAAGCTGAGGTTTGATTTTCATTTTTGCTTTACTAAAATTAAACTAGGATGTCCTGTACTCACTTTCTTCTTATAACCTGTAGCAAACTACACTTAAAAAAAAAAAAGTAAGTAGATATTTTCGGGTGTTATTCACAAATACTCACACATACATGCAGATAGTACACACAGAAACATAGCTAACAGTGGAGGAAAGATGATGAATTTGGCCCTCACAAGAAATGAGAGCCGTTCCCCATAAAATATAATGATGCCTAAAAATCCGATTCCATGTTTCAGGAACAATTATCTTTAAAAGATCACCTACAGTATTAACAGCATTTCAAAAGCCATCAGAACTGTGTAACAGATTTTATGTCTATATGAAGATATTTTATATGTATAAATATATGTATATATATATATATATATACACACATATCTTTTTAATTTCATACATTAAAATTAGTAAAACTTACAGATATCCATGGCTATGCTGCTTAGGTCTTGATTTAGCTGAAGGTGAAAGAGGAGAAGCAGCAAGAAAAAAGAAAATACAAGAAAACAGAAGTAAAACATGAAGTAAAAAGTGAAAAGGAAACAGAAGAGGAAGAGAAAGGAGAAAAGTAAGTGAGGAGAGGGGAGGGGAGGGGAGGAAAGGGAAAGAGAGGGGAGGGGAGGGTGTGTGTGATGGACGAGGATCAGGCAGAGGCTGCCTCTCCTTATATTGCCCCTGATTATTCACCCACCCCTTTGACAAGCCACAGGTCAGGTGGTAACAAGGGGAGTCAACTGTGTTGGTTATTTTAAACATGTGCTTTCAGCTCAACAGCTGAGCTGAATTGCTTTTGATATACAGTCACCCAATCCAATTAAAAACATTTATTCACCCATGTTTGATGTAAGGGTTAAACACGGGAGGTGAGGAATTATCCCACTTCGTTATTCCATGCATTTAATAATGGATTACTATGTTCTTTTAAGAAACAGGGAAGTCTGTTGCACTTGTAGAGTGAAAAATCTCACCAGTCTACTTTGATTCTGGATGAAAAGCAGCACAGTGGGAAGTCTTGCCTGTCTTGTTAGTCTGTACTTAAGGAACACAGTGCTTCCTCCCATCCCACTCAGACTGGCTGATTGCTGTGGCAGTTGAAGGGAGGGAACCAGAGAGCTTCCCAAGAAAGGCAACAAGTTTCCTGAAGCTGGAAGGCCCAGTCGTGGGGGAGGCACCCACTGCAGACAACAGGGATGCAGAGATGGAGCAAGGAGGCCCACGGTACCCAGGGACAGGGGCTGCTGCCCCTGCAGTCTGAGTGCAGACGGGAGGGTCACTGTCTCCAGAGCAACTCACCAGGCCTCCAAAGCACATCTCACCAACAAAAGGATATTACGACACCTGGGTGGTGGGCTCACTGCGAGGGTGTGGGCCAGGACCTTGGACGTGGGCTGGCCCCTTCCCCACCCCATCACATCCTCCATCCCTACACTTCCCACACTGCCCAAGAGTTCCCATCCCCTTCTGTTATGGGTTTATTTTAATAATCAAGGCTCTGCAGAAAAGACACACACACACACCCCCAACCCCCAACCCCAGGGGCTCAAGAGCACAGACAGCCTTGGAGATGGTGTGGGTTAACACCTCATCTTTCAGAAGAGAGGTGAAATGACTTCTAGGTTCCCAGAGCAGCCTCTGTTCTTCCCACCACGCACCCAACTCTGCCATCTAAACTGTCAGAGGTTTTACAAGTCAGAGATGCTTGGGGGAAAAATACAGTATCATTAGTTGCCACAGTAGGTACTCAGAAATAGTTAGGATGACTGAATACACGACAAGCATTTTGCATGGTTCGCTTGGTAAACACAAGATTTCACACAAGCCATCCTTACAGGAAAAGTCTCCTCATACATATTACACCACTGGTTCTCAAAAGACATCTTTAGTTTGTATCCGTAAGTATACAAAAAAGTTTAAAGCAAGAACAAAATATCAGTACACTAATTTCTCACAAAACCCCATGACCTTAAGCCAAAACACAGACTTAGGCAACAAAAGTAAGGCATTCAAAGGACATGCTGGCAGCCTATTAAATCACAACTCCTCCTTAACATCTTTGTTGCCAAATTCACAACACTTCTATCCACATATTAGCTTGAAGGACGCAACTCCAATGTTATTAGTCATGGTGAGACTGTAGGCACTTATCTTTGGATACATAATTCAAAATGTGGAAATGAACATCTAATGTGTTCAGAGCTACAGATAACCTAGAAAACCGCACAGTGAGTATTCATGCTTACTTGGGGGGTGTGGATTTGCAGACTGCTGGGAGGGATGAAGAATCCATGGAAAAGTTTCCTCTGATAGCATAAGCTTCAGTTTCTTTGAAAAGCACACTATTTTATATTTTTCCTCTGCAAACCAAGTGTCAAAGCCAAGGTCAACAGGGGAGGTCCTAGAGTATCAGCAGGTGCATAAAGTACCAGTCCATTTCCTCTGGACCCGCATGGTCCAACACAGAATAGGGCAATTGCAGTTTGAACATATTAAGAGTAAATCAAGTTAAAAGTTCCATTCTTCAGCTGTACTTGGCCAAGTTCTCAAGTGCTCAACAGCCAACCATGGCCAGCGGCCACCCTACAGAATGGCACCAACTAGAGAACATTTCCATCAACACAGAAAGTTCCATGAGACTATGATAACCCAGACTGTGGGCTGCCCTGACCTGTTTCAGTGGGTGGGCAGGCCCTCCAGAGCTGTGCCCTCTGGATGAGGTCACCTACAGACCTCCAGGCACTTCTAAGATTTCCACTTCTGTACCAATCATCAGAATGGGATGGTAGTGTCTCCTGTATTTGTTCTTAATTTGGGGGGAGCAATGCCACTTCAAGAAAAATGCTGAAAATAACAGATCTGCTCTATTAAAAGAGATTTCTAAAAAGGAACATTTTTCATACAGCTTTTGGGAGATAGTCTAACCTTCTAAAGACCGTTCATGAAGCAATTTAAAAATACCTGTTGAGTAAAGCCATTTTTCACAGTGCTCATCTGATACACAACTTCTCCGCAATAAGGATTTTGCCTTCCCTGTTCTAAGTTACCTACCTGTCAAGTTTTTTTAATTTGACTCATTAATTATGGAAATCATTATTAGCTCTCACTTTAGAGAGATGCTATGAATAAATTAGCTCAGAAAACTCTCTCCATTAAAATATCAAAGAAATTTGTCCTCCTAAAATCTTACAGTACCCATTTGCCACCTGGCAACCATTTTTATCTGGAGCTACTAAATAAATTATAATTCACTTTTAATGAAATAATTGTCTTATGAAGGACCACGGTCAAAATGTTTGTAGCCCAATGAACCCACAATGTTCTTTACAACTTGTGAAAATTAAATGTAAAAATACTAATATACAACGTAGACAGGAAGGCAGCTAAGGTACTAGTTGGTATAAAATCAGTTTTGTCAGTGGTAGAAGTGGTCAGATGAATAGTCTTAAAAAGAAAAACAAAGATTATGGATTCCAAAGTTTCTGTTGTAACACAGCTTCTCTTACACAACCACTAATGACACACACTACTAGTTCATCTGATGTGACAAACAATAAAGCCAAATGATCGTGTGTGTGTGGCTAAAATGAACATCTGGCAGAAATGAAAACTGAGCATAATTTGGGAAGCCATCTACCTCTTCACGGCAGCCCAAACATTTTTTTTCTAACGTGGCTCAAACCGAGAGTCATTTGCTGTGGTAGGTATCAGAAACAATACTTGTAAACGAATACGAGACACTGAAATACCATCTGTCCTTGGGTTTTATAACAGTAACTGTTACAGGAATGAACTAATTGCAAAATAAATGAATGTAGCTAATGTGTGACCTAGCACATGGTAAACTGAACTATCAGTTTAAATTTAAAACAATCTTTTTCTATAATCTTCTTCTACTAAATTCATTCCAAAAGTCTCTGGGTAAAACTACCTTTATTTTTAAATTGTTGCTAAGTTTAATAAAAATTTCAAGAGAGACAAATGTCCAAAGGTAAAAAAAATGTCAAGTTGATGCAATTATTTATTTCTTTAGCACCCTGGTTGAGTGACATCAATGTGCTCAGAAAATAATTTTTGATGAAGAGTGAGTGAAATATTGGCAGCAAGCTAATAAACTGAAAAGGCAGAGAAGGCTGACCACACCCCACTCCTGCGAGGAACGGGCAGGTTCTGTCTCAGGCTATGGAGGACTGCTGTGATGGTGACGGGATTCCACATCAGGAGGAAAAGGCAGGAGCCCAAGAGAAGAAAAAGTCAGGTTAGAGGAAAGAAAATATAAGTATTCCAAGGAACACAGAAGAAACAATGAGAGTTTAATATGAAGGAATGGCAGAAATTTCCAAAGACAAAGGACTGATGGCAAAGAATGGTGTTTAAGTCAATTGAGAAGGAGGAAGTAGGCTGCACATTTCAACAGAAGTACAGTGAGAAGACGTTTAAAAATATATATGGATTCCTGCTTCAGACATTTCTAACTCGGTCCAGATCACCTACCTTTGAGTCACTATCTTCCAGATACAGGGTTCCCTTTCCAAGGAAGGGCAGAACATTTTCAAGCTCTGAAATATCTGGATTATAGAATCCAAAGAAGTAGAAGGAACCTAAGAATCCTCCAGCCCAAAGCTCATTTTAATGAGTGAGGCTCAGAGAGGTTAAGAACTTACCCAAGGTCACACAGCTGGTTATGAATTAAGACCAGGGCTGTTCTCACTTACTCTGCCGTTGCCCCAAGCACTCCTCAGGGTCAAACACCTGCGATTTCCAAATGTAATCTCCTTCCTTCACTAAGAGCAGGGAAAACATTTCTGTGAGCTTTGGGAGGTGGGCTGAGGGTGAGTAGAGTACAAAGTTTAATTGCTGTCATTGCTTTCACATTACTTTCCTCCCATTATTCCCCATTCCATTTTCCTGGAATGGGGAATACAGCACAAATACTTATGTAATATTTAAGAACTGTTAGCTGCCTGCAAGCTCCCTGAAACCTCCAGAGAGAAGAACTGATACAAATCCAGCAAAATAAATTCCATCCCAAATGGGAGGAACCTGTGTTGGGATACACACATTGCAGGAAGCTTACTCATTCTTGTCCAATGCACCATAACAGTCATTATCTAATCACACAAGTTTTCAATATTCAACACTTTCAATAAAAAAATGCATGAAATAATAAAGCCAAATGATTACATGCATCTGGCTAAAATGAACATCTGGCAGAAATTAAGACTGTGAGCATAATTTGGGAAGCCATCTACCTCTCCATGGAAGCCCAAGTTTTTTTCTTCTAACCTGGCTCAAACCTAGAGTCATTTGCTGTGGTAGGTGTCAGAGGCAATGCTTGCTAATGAATACTAGAAATTAAAATACCACTTGTCCTTGGGTTTCACGATAGGAACTGTTACAGGAATGAACTAAATGCAAAACAAATGTAGCTGAATTTTGTGACCTGGCACATGATAAACTGAACCATCAATTTAAATTTTAAAAAATCTTTTTCTAAGAAAACTTGTTTACAGAAACAGTACTAAAACTTTCAAAGGTTATTTTACCTTTCATAACCTGCTAATTTTAGCTGGAGTGGCTAGTTTGTTCCTTTGAGTGTATAATATGTGTGCAAGTACATGTGTAAATTTAAATTTTTGGTTAAATGGGGTAAAATCAGGTAGTGTTTTCAGAATGTATGAAAAGGCCAGGGCTTAAAATATTTAAAGTATTTGAAATCTTAAAAAATCTGAAAGTATCAATATGATTTTTCTGTACAATGACCATATATGTCCATGCCTAAGTTATTTACCAACTTTTCACGTGTGGAACATAACTGAAAACCCAGAAAGAAACAAGAGGACTCTGATTAACCAAAACACAGTTCACAAGTTGTAGGCATATTACTTATAAAAGCCCTTTGGGTCCTCACTCAGAAATGAATTGTTCTTTGTGCAAAAATATATCAATACTGGTTATACAGGATACAGACCCTAAATAGCTAATTAGAAGAGAACAACTTCCAATTAAAAGAGAAAATAAAACCCAAATGAATGCATTCCATCTGAAATGGATAAGTCATGTAATTCGCCATATAAAGAACAGCACAAATACTTTTATCTGAACGTGGACACCAAGAAGGGTGAGCTGAGCAAGTGGAGAGACAGAAAATAATTTAGAAAATAAAGGTGATAGGAGAGCTCAAGAACCCAGCAGTCAGCATAGACCTTACTAGACCTGAGATGGGATCTGTTCAAGGAGGGGCTCAAAGGTCAAGTTTAGGGAGGTCAAAGCGATCAGGAGATCACAAAGGTCTGGTGGGAGAGGTGAGTTTCTGCAGAGTTGTACACGTTCAGGAATACCAGAGAAGGAGACAGGTGATAGCTGAAGGTCATGGAGAGCTTTATTTAGGATGGAAACTTGAGTATGCTTTCAACATGAGGAGGAGAAGTCAGGAGAAAGGCAGTAATTGGAAATAAGAGAAATAAGGGGTACCACTGAGTGGGAAGAAAGAAAAGCACAAAGGAATGGCTTCACCTTGGACACCATCTCTACCCAGCGAGGGCTTCTTGAAACCCTCATCCAGTCTGCTTGCTCCCATCTCCATGGCTCTGCAAAGGAGTTTAAAACAGTGCTACTCAAAGGCGGTCCTCGGACCAGAGGCAGCAGAATCATTCAGGGTCTTGTTTGCTGAATCTCTGGCCCTACACCAGACTTACCGAATCAGAAACCAAACATTAACACGAACACAGGCAATGCCTATTAAAGTTTGAGACACACTGGTGTAAAGCAGTGGTTATGAATGTGGGCACTGAAGTCAGATCGGGGTTTAAATCCAGCTCTACTCCAACCCCCTTATATGTATCCTTGGGCAAGCCTAAGTCTCAGCTTTTTCCTCTTTAGAATGGGAATGACAGTAATATTTCTCAGGGGCCACTGCAAAAACTAAATAAGATATATAGGTAAAGAGCTTGGCACTGAGCCTGACACACACAAATGATAGACAGCATGTTATTATTGCTCATCCCTTCAAGCCTACTTCATATAATAGCTTTGTACATCCATGCCTACCCGCCGAGAGAATGAGCCCACAAGGGATGGGGAATATGCTTCAGGCATCTTTGTCCTGTGGCATCCAACCCAAAGACCGGCACACAGGTCTCAATACTGACATAAAGTGCTCCATACAAACGTGAGTGCTGTGACAAGGTAAATCAGTGACCGCAAAGCAAATATTAAAGCTTTTTCTTTGACTGTATTTATACTAACATCAGAAACAGGTTATGAACTTGTTTGGGACTGAAGGATCAACTTTCAGAAGAGAATAAGCAGGTTACGAGGCAGAATACATTCCTCTTTCAAAACCTCCTGCAAGAGGGAGTGTCCTTATGAAAGTGACACAGAAATCTCTTCGAATGGACATCAAGCCGCTGCACAGTGTCCAAGGCCAGCAGTGCAAACCACTCCAGGATGGTTCACCTAAGCGACAACATTTGGTGTTCGGGAAAAGTACAGAAGTCAAATCATATCACTAGTGGAGTTTCTTCATTTTAGGCAAGGTTCCAGTAATGAACTGGCTGACCTCATCGAATACACCTTAATTTCCTGTGTTGGCAAAAGCACATATACATAAACCCCACTGGGCTGGTAATAGTAAGACAACTCTCTCCGTTTGCATTATTAGATATGGAAGAAATAGACCAGAACTTGTAACACCTACTTCTGTAGTAAATAATATACAACAATGGCAAAAGCATTTCATGGAGCACAGTTAAGCTCTGATATGAAGACTCTACAAGTCATTCGAATGCATTGGGTTCAACTGACTCACCGAATTGTGGTGCAGTGGGCCTGGGCTAGATCCTGGGGTGTAAGAGGGCTGGGGCCAGATGCCTTGTTGGGCACCCGTACAGAGCAAGAGATCTCTAAGACAGGGTTCCAGGGCCCTGCCATAGAGGCTGGAGTCAAAGCCCTAGAACCCAGAGGCAAAAAATCAGAGGAAGCTTCCAGGGAGAATTTATTTGACATCACTTCCCAGGCAGGCAAAGGAAGGCAGGGGTGTGAGCAAAAACAGTGGCATGGAAGACCCTGAGGTGGGAGGCTGAGGAGCTGGCATTAGCCTTCAATCAGTGGGAAACCATGAATTTGGCTTTTGAGGAGTGATATCATCAGACCTTGGTTTAGGAACATCATTCTCAGGAAGGACTGGACAGTAGAGAACTTAGTGGCAAAAGAAAAAATTGAGGGCAGTGCAGTCATCCAGGTAAGGGACAGTACGTCTCAGGAGGAGGTGGGAGCAGGAGACAGACTTTGTGGCCTTGGTGACCTACAGGGAGAGGAGCTGAGGGTCACGACGCTACTTCTGGTTCAGAGTTATGAAACAATGAAGCCCGGAACTGGAGGGAAGCTCCATACTGGGAATTCTCCTGGTCACAGGGAGGTCCCTGTGAGTGTCCCTGCGACGAGGTCCTAAAAGCCTGGGGAGCCTAGCGAAAGGAGATGACTGTCTTTGTGCTCCAGCGACACAAATAAGTCACTGGTGGCTCCCTCTGCACAGCTGTCTGTGCAGCCTGTGATCCCCGATCGCACCAGCTCTCTGGACATCCTTGTAGGAGCCAAGGGCCATGTTCTTTGGATATGACTCCTCAACCGCAAAAATTTAAATGACCCCAGGGGATTAACAAAGGTAGTCTGAATTGAAATTTGAAATCTTCCTGAGGTGGGGTTACCAATAAACAGCGCATGTCAGTGGTGAGACGATGCAGTCCAGGCACACTCCCTCGCCCACCGCGGCTTCTCCCCTGTGTTGGGGAGGGCATGTATACCGTCAGTTTTTCTCAAAGGAGGATACCACCACGGTTTTGGCCAGACCAACGCTTTGTCCTATGAGACTGTCCTACACTACAGGGCAGTTAACATTCTTAACCACATTGCCACAAATCGTTACTGCCAGCCATCGTTATTGTGAAAACCAGAAACAGCCCCAAGCATTTCCAAATGCCCACTAGGGCTGCAGCACCACCTCTGGCTGAGAACCACTGCAGTATTCACCAATGAAGCTCATCTCTATAAATATTCTGTTTTTCTACCTGATAAAAATAATTACTGTTCCTACTGGTCCATCTGACATGGTATAAAGAAACTATTTTTTTTAAAGGAGCAACATGTCAAATACACCATAAATGCTCTATAACTTATTGCTATTTTTCAACAGAAGCAAATCAGCAAGCCATATTACCAAGAGACCACAGCTAACCCAAAGGCTTAAAAAGAGATTTTTTTATTTCTCTCTTGGAGAACTTAAAAATGAAAGAGCTCAAAATCTAGAAACTGAAGCAAGATTTAAAAAAATATATAAACTCTGGTACATCAGAGATTCTATAAATCAAGTGTGAAGAGTCAGAGTACCAAGGGAAAAAGCCCTCAAAACAAAGATTATACAGAAGGATCACTGATGATTTATGTTTCCATATATGAATAAGAGTGAAATAAAACTTGCCCTTGTAAAACGTCACCCTCATACTTGCAGTACGATTACTTTGTGTTGTGAATATTCTTTTAATTCCAAGATGTAAGTGCTAACATTTAGACAGATTGTACTTCTTAAATCACATTAATCAAATTGTTAGCTTAAGCTTCTCTGTATCATAAAGTTCTTTTATTTTTATGAAAAAAAAAATCCAATCATTCCCAGACCAAAAAACATGCCCAAGCATACCTAGAGGAATGACTTCAGTCACTAGTATATACTGGCAGGTTCATTCCAGTGCTTGGGACCAGCAAATCCTTAGGAAGCATGCTCAGGCATATGGCACTTAAAACAACAACTGCATTTAGATTTATAGGAAGATTGTTCACTTACTTCAAATCTCTGTATAATCCTTGTTCCTCTAAATTAAAGGGGGGAAAAAATCACACTGTCATTCCTTATTTTCCTAATTAAAAAAGTAAAACAAAATATGTGATATCCTCTGATCCAGCTTCGGCTGTTCTCAAGTATTTTCTTTGACTCTCCTATCAATGAATACTGCTTTCAAATTCTAAACAAAAAGTCAAATATCAAAAGGTTAGCCCAAGGAACACTGTACAAAATCAACTATCACAATGCAAACAAGGCAACTGCATCTACCAGAAGTGATGATTCAGAACAGGATAAATTTAGAACGGTGCTTTCCAAAAGGTGTTCGGGGGCCAAAGGCAGTAAATACGTGAAGGCCGCATCCCAAAAATTTCTCGGAAAAAAGATGGCCAAAATAATATTAAAAAGGATCTTCTTTTTGAAGTTGTCAGTCCCTGGGTGTCCTTGAGGCTGAACTTCCCCAATCTGGCCCTGGTGTGGCCATCCATTACTGGGTAAATCCACGTGAAACCTGAGGAAGCTTCAGCCTCTGAGGGCGCTGTCAGAAGCAGTGAGGCAACTCCACAAAGGACGGGCCTTTTATGGCCTGAACCGGAGAGCCTTGATCCCAGCTAATGTACCAGAAATAGCTCTTGAAACTCAGAGGAGCCCATCAGCTGTTGCAACAAGCCCCGCCAGCAGCTACTTCAAATGCAAATAGATGGTTCACACTGTCTTTCAGCTTGATTTACGGAGAAATTAAAAAATGCAACAGCAGTCCACGAAGCAGGATAGGACAACACAGAATTGAGTGGGTAAATTTCCTCTAATTCTTGCTTTGCAGTTAAAAAAACATAGCCATTGATAAAAGCTCAGATACTGAATGCTCAAAATGTAAGTAACATACCTACATATGTACAGACATTAAACAGCAAGCTATAGTGGTACATGTCTAATACAAGTTTACAAATTATGTAGACATCTCTGGATTTCTCCCCACTTCCAATTGTTGTAGAATATGAGTCATCAGAAGAAAGAATTGCACTGAAGGTACTTTCTCTAAAACACACAAATGTTTTGTCTTAAAAGCCAAGACAATGCTCCCAAGTGGCCAGATCTATCTCCAGATGGATCTCGTGTAGCTCACCTCACTTAAAAACCAGAGGAACCTTAAGTAATGGGAAAAAAAACAAACTTTCAAGCACAACCACTTCTTAAAAGGCTATTACATTTTTTGGACATTAAAGCTAAATATTATATTGCTGCTTAACAAAAATACTTACAATTGTAGGTGTCCTTGTTGTTACCCAGAATAATGAAATCTTAATTGTTCATCCTCACTTCAATATTAATGCCAAAGCCAGAACCCTTGGGCTGGAGCAAAAGCTCTGTGCTATGACGCCTGGGGTGGTATGCCTTTGGGCGTCCGTCCTCAGACCACCAGCTGCATCAGTCAGGAAGGCTTCCCGAGCAGGATCTGAATTCTTGTTATTAATTAACCCTGCAGGACAACACCTCCCCCTGAACAGACAGTCCTGTGTCCAGAAGAAATGGTGGCAGATACCCTCAACAGCCCTAATATCACACACCAGCTTTCAGGACTATTTTGTGCATTAGTTAAAAAATTTTTTTTTAAAATTTGTCCAAGCCAATTTTTTCTTACCCACTTCAAGATGACAAACAAAACTTCACAGTATGACTTTTGCTTCCAAGTCTCAGTTACAGCCCTCATTTTATTTTCCCTTTGACTCATTTTGTTTTTCATTCATTTTTAATTTTATGTTACTGGTTTTATATATTTATATAAGGTGCTTTAAACTCATCCTGGCACAAAGCAGTGTAAAAATAAATAAAAACTTATGTAAAACAACTGACTATCTAGGTCTTCTCTTTTAAGAAAGATAGGAGGAGAAAATGAATCACTGTTATCACAACAATGCAGCAATACTATTCTTTCTAGTAACTTCATTATATCAGCTTCATGTGTTTTAATCTGGCTTTTGTGGGCTACCTTTTTTGTAACCACAACAAACATGTAGAAACCAAAACTAAAACACAATAGCATTTACAATCATTCCAAAGAAAATTCAGTATTTAGATATAAACTTAACTAGACATAAACAGGATCTGTAAGCTAAAAGTTGCTAATCAGACATCCAAAGGACCTAAATAAGTGGACATATACTGTGCTCATGAGTTGGAAGTGTGAAAAAAGATGTCAATTCTACCCAAAATAATCTATAGATTTCATGCAATTTTTATCGACATCCCATTTTTCATAGAAAAAGATGAGTTTCTTCTAACATTTATACACAGAAGCACAAACTTAAGAATGGTTAAAAACAATCTTGCAAAGCAAGAATAAAGTGAGAGTAATCATCTATCCCATTTAGGGTCTATTATGTAGCTACAGTGATGGAATAGAATAGAGAACCCAGAAACAGACCCACCCAAACGTACCTCACTGATTTCTGACAATAAGTGCCTTTTCAACAAATGGTGCTGGAGCAATTGGACATCCATAGGGTACAAAAAAATGAACCTCTACCTCATCTTCACACTTGACACAAAACTGAACCAAAATGGATAACAAAGTTAAATGTAAAATATAAAACTTAAAAAAAAATAGGGGAAAAATCATGATCCATAAACAGAAAAAAAACAGCTAATTAGAATCATGAAATGTGAAATGTTTGCTCCAGCAAGACACTGTGAAGAGACTGAAAAGACAAACTACTGACTGGGAGAATATGTTTGCAAATTATATATCTAGAAAAGGACAAATACCTAAAATATATGAAAAACTCAAAATTCAACAGCAAAAAACCCAAATGGTTCAATTAGGAGACAGGCAAAAGATGTGATGAGACATTTCACCAAGAAGATACACAGATGGCAAATAAGCACACAAAATGAGTATGGTTCACCATCATTAGCCATCGAGAAATGCTAATTAAAATGAGACAAATCTACACATGTATTGGAAAGGCAAAAATAAAAAACATGACAATCCCAAATGCTGACAAAGAGAAAGTGGATCATTTACACATTGCTGGTAGGAATGTAAAATAGCACCAGTACTGCCCTGGGAAACATCTCTGCAACTTTGTAGAAAACTAAGCACGCCAAACCGAGCGATCAGGTGACCCAGCAATTACATTCCTGACATTTATTCCAGAGAAATGAAAAGTTACTTTCATATAAAGACCTGAGTACAAATGTTCATAGTAGCTTGTCTGAAATAGCCAAAACCTAAAATAACCCAGATGTCCTTCAGTGGATGCATGGTTAATTCACACCATGAATACTACTCAGCAATACAGTAGGACAAACAATTGATACAACACCTGGATGAATATCCAGGGGCCTATGCTGAGCGAGGGAAAGCCAATCCCAAAAGGTTACGTGCTACGTGATTCCATTTATGTAACATTCCCCAAATGATGACACTGTAGAAATGGAGAATAGCTTAGTGGTTCTCAGTGGTTCAAATCTGGGTGAAGTGGTATAAATGGGCAACATAGGGGTTCTTTGGGATGAGCTTCACACTGTGCCCCTCCCTGGCTGTACCAATGCCAGCTGGGGATGACATTCTCTGATAGTTTGGCAAGATGTTACCATCAGGGGAGACAAGGTGAAAATCACACAGGGTCTCTTTATATTACATACATATAATTATCTCAAAGCTAAAAAGCTGAATTGGATGCTGAAAAAAAATACTTCTGATGAACTTCCAAATGCAACCCATTTAAGTGGGCTACTTAATAGAATCATGCTCTTAAAAAACCTATATACATGTGCCTGTACATTTTCAAATTTCAAGAATTTGCAAACATTTCCTCCCGCTCTATAGCTTGATTTTTTAGTTTCTTGACAGTAGCTTGGTAGAGCAAACATTTCACATTTTCATGATTATAATTTGCTACTTTTTCTGTTTATGAATCATGCTTTTGCCTAGGTGCAGATTTCCTCCTTTTTTTTCCCTAAAAGTTTTATAGTTCTATATTTTGTATTTAACTTTGTGACAGTTCAGTTATGTGTAAGAGATCAAAACCATCTTAAGAAATTCAGATTGGAAATGTTTCTTTTCTACAAGAATGGGAAGCCATTAGCTCAAAGAAAAATATCTGATCCAGAATAAGAAATGGAAAAAAATTGCTTTCCAATTAAATGCACTTATTTGTCAGGTTGAATGGACCCTTTATAATACCTAGGACCTCTCCAAAGACAGAACAGGATTCAGGGTACCTCCACACAATTTTCAGAAGTTCAGTCAAGTGTCCAAGATGATTTATTTTCAAAACCTGACCTACACTTGAGAAAACAGCAAGAAAACAACTTTAGAAAAGGAGGAGACTGGATCATATCACATTGTAATTCTACTATAAATACCATAGAAAACAAGATATTGAACTCTGGAGTTCTATAGTCTCTAAGGTTCCGTTCTTGAAAATCAAAAGATGAGACAGAAGTTCAGTCTTCCAAGTGGTTGAATGGGCAGACTGAGAATGCTTCAGAGTGCTTTATCCCCTCAGATTCCAGAACATAAAATCTAGACCCAAACATCCTGACCTGACCCTGCTGAAGGCCAAAACCAACGTGCATGGGACTTTCACCTTAGTAAAGGCAAGCTCTGGGGAACACCAGGACATGGGCAGATGATCTAGATAAAGCTTCTTTTCAGTTCATTGAAGGAGAGCAGCTCAAGTCCAAAAATATGCAGCAGTTTCTCTCCTCTCCCACCTCCAAACTTGTTCAGCCCACCTTCCCTTTCAAGCACTTGCCCACCTGCTCTCTTATCACCACTAAACACCCACCACCACTGGCTCCCCACTCCCACTCCTGTTTGCACCCTTATGGGTTTTGCAACGGATTCCAGCTCCCCCTACAAGGGGCTCTCCTATTGCCTCATCAGACTTGGCCACTACCACTGGACACTCTCTGACCACTTCCACCTTCGCAGAACATCCTTTTTTAAACGTCCTTGACACCACTTTCTTTGCTTCTCACATGCCTTGCTGACTACTCTCTCCTGGGCTGTCTTTCCTCTCTTTCAAAGCTCTGACTGTGTCCCAGATTCTGCCCTTGGAAGCCTTCTCACACCCACCTCTCCCACAGTGAGTTTCACTGCACCTGCAGAGTTCAGGATGTTGGGTGTTCCCAATCCCAGGGTGTCTCCCAGAACAGGAAACACAGGACAAAGAGTGCTAGGCTCCTCCTCTCCCCAGGACACTTACTCTGCGTCCAGGTGGCCACAGCCTCACCACCAGTTCACTGGAGCTCCTCATTCACATCTTGGCCACCACCAAGTCCTGCTGCCTGGACCTCAGCCTTCCTATCTGTCTCCACTTCCCTTGCATTTTGGCAGAGCTTTTGTAAGAACCTCCAAACCACTCTTCCCTCCCCAAATCATCCTCTCCACTGCTTCCAGAATGCCTTTGAAACTGGCTGCATCACCCCCACTGAAATCTCCCCTCTGACTCCCACAGATATTCTCAAGTGCAAGCTTCCAGGTGCTGCCTCCCAGTCAGCCAGTTATTTCTCACTGACGGAAGCTCATGGCACAAACTGTTAGATGAAATGTTCTTGAAGAGTTCAGTGTAAGCATGCCCTTGCAAAAAAGTCACTTTCACCTCTTGTATTTAGATATTCATCAGAAGCAAAAAGGGATCAAGTTACAATTAAATAGATTGGAAATTGCACTTAACCTAGAGATTACCTTATATAGACCAAGATCAGCAGTGACATACTTTTATGGCTGCATTGCTAAGAGCTGTAGAACGATTATGAGGAATTTTAACGTCTTATCTGTTACAAACATCACATTTGGAAACACCCAGGAGGGGGTGTCATCCAGTACATATGGGGTAGTGGAAAGAAAGGTGAAAATGGTGGCTGGCCTGTTGGAAAAATTTCAAAGTCCCTAGCCTCTGTGACTGGCCCCTTCCTACCTCATCAGCCATATGCCCACCCCCACCCCCACAGTAGGTGACCATAAGAAACCTCACTGACCATCACTGCTGTGTCCAGGCTGCTGTCTGCTCAGATTGCCTTTCCTTCTTACCTAGAAAACCCCTCATCACCCTTTGATGTTCAGCTGACTGTTTCTCTTACGAGCCCTTCCCTCACATGGTCTGATTTCCACCCATTAGACAGTTACTGCCAGGAGGCAGGAATTCCCATCTTCTCTGTGTCACCAGAACCCGGCCATGTCTGCCACATGATAAATGATGTTTGTGCCAGGGAGACTGACAACCAGAATCAAAATAGCTTGCAGTGAGATCTCTTCTTTTCACTTCCATTCAGCTACAACGCTGTCCTTGTCATTCAGGCCTGACTAACGTGTGCTTACTGCCCGGCTGAAGTCTGGGAGCAGCAGGGTGGCTCCTCAGTGTACTGGCAGAAAATAAAACAGATCCAGCTGGCTCAAGTGCTTTGGGGCAAGAGCCTCACTTTCCATTTCCCTCTCTGAACTGCCACCTATTTGTGAAATAAGGATGAAGTCAGAGCATCAGCCAGACCTCAGAGCAAGGGAAGCAAGACAGCAGTGTTCTCTAACTGCTTCTGCCTGCCAGAAGGTTCTGCTTTCTAAATGGCGATGAACTTGAACAATCGTTAGGAGCATTTTTAAAAATATTTTAAACTAAAGTTATTATTACATCTTTATCTTTCATTTAGTCTCTTATTATGGACAAACATGATTTCTAACTGACTTTGAAGATATAAAATATTTGGCCACAGCTACCATTATCCAGTATTACACTTACTATCTGTTCATATCCACTATTTTTATGCTTACTGTTATGTTTTAATTTTATTTATATTTTTTATTTTTTAATTTTGGTATCATTAATATACAATACATGAGCAACATTATGGCTACTAGACTCCACCTATTATCAAGTCCTAACCACCTACCCCATTACAGTCACTGTCCACCAGTGTAGTAAGATGCTATAGAGTCACTGCTTGTCTTCTCTGTGTTACGCTGCCTTCCCCATGTCCCCCTCACCTACATTATGTGTGCTAATCGTAATGCCCCCTTTTCCCCCTTGTCCCTCCCTTCCCACCCATTCTCCCCAGTCCTTTCCCTTTGGTAACTGTTAGTTCATTCTTGGGTTCTGTGAGTCTGCTGCTGTTTTGTTCCTTCAGTTTTTTCTTTGTTCTTATACTACACAAATAAGTGAAATCATCTGATACTTGTTTTTCTCCACCCGGCTTATTTCACTGAGCATAATACCCTCTAGCTCCATCCATGTTGTTGCAAATGATAGGATTTGTTTTCTTCTTATGGCTGAATAATATTCCATTGTGTATATGTACCACATCTTCTTTATCCATTCATCTACTGATGGACACTTAGGTTGCTTCCATTTCTTGGCTATTGTAAATAGTGCTGTGATAAACATAGGGGTGAACATGTCTTTTAAAAATGGGCTGCTGCATTCTTAGGGTATATTCCTAGGAGTGGAATTCCTGGATCAAATGGTATTTCTATTTTTAGTTTTTTGAGGAACCTCCATATTGCTTTCCACAATGGTTGAACTAATTTACATTCCCACCAGCAGTGTAGGAGGGTTCCCCTTTCTCCACAACCTTGCCAACATTTGTTGTTGTTTGTCTTTTGGATGTTGGCCATCTTAACTGGTGTGAGGTGATATCTCAGTGTGGTTTAAATTTGCATTTCTCTGATGATTAGCTATGTGGAGCATCTTTTCATGTGTCTATTGGCCATCTGAATTTCTTCTTTGGAGAAGTGTCTGTTCAGATCCTCTGCCTATTTTTTAATTGGCTTATATGTCAACCCCTTATTGGATATGTCATTTATGAATATATTCTCCTATACTGTAGGATGTCTTTTTGTTCTACTGATGGTGTCCTTTGCTGTACAGAAGCTTTTTAGTTTGATATAGTTCCACTTGTTCATTTTTGCTTTTGTTTCCCTTCCCTGGGGAGATATGTTCATGACGAACTTGCTCATGTTTATGTCCAAGAGATTTTTGCTTATGTTTTTTTCTAAGAGTTTTATGGTTTCATGACTTACACTCAGGTCTCTGATCTGTTTTTAGTTTATTTTTGTGTATGGGGTTAGACCATGATCCAGTTTCATTCTCTTACATGTAGCTGTCCAGTTTTGCCAACACCAGCTGTTGAAGAGGCTGTCATTTCCCCATTGTATGTCTATGGCTCCTTTATTGTATATTAACTGACCATATATGCTTGGGTTTATATCTGGACTCTCTAGTCTGTTCCATTGTCTATGGGTCTGTTCTTGTGCTAGTACCAAATCATCTTGTTTACTGTGGCTTTGTAGTACAGCTTGAAGTCAGGGAGCATAATTCCCCCTGGTTTATTCTTACTTCTCAGCATTGTTTTGGCTATTCGGGGTCTTCTGTGATTCCATAAGAATTCTAGAACTATTTGCTCTAGTTTGTTGAAGAATGCTGTTGGTATTTTGATAGGGATTGCACTGAATCTGTAGAATGCTTTAGGCAGGATGGCCATTTTGACAGTATTATTTCTTCCTATCCATGAGCATGGGATGTGTTTCCATTTATTGGTATCTTCTTTAATTTCTCTCATGAGTGTCTTGTAGTTTTTAGAGTATAGGGCTTTCACTTCCTTTGTTAGGTTTATTCCTAGGTATTTTATTCTTTTTGATGCAATTGTGAATGGAACTGTTTTCCTAGAAGTATTTTAAAAAATTGCTCACTTCCAGAGAATGAAAAGACAACCAGGAACTATACTCTGTCCCAATTTCTGCTATGACAGGACCAGAATTGGAATCATTTTTTCCCCATTTTTTCAGTAAGTTTAGAAGTTTGACATCTATGAGTGAAGACAGGGACATGCCTTAGTCTCCAAACATCTACAACAGAGTAAGTCACAGATCATGGCCTTCTTACCATGAATAAGTAATTTTATTTTTGGGTAGATTTAAAAGATTGATATTGTTTCTAGTTAACAAAATTTTTCAACCAACAAATCTCCTCCCAGATACTCTAAACCAATCAATCAATCAATCAATCAATCAATCAATCAATCAAGGAGTCTCTCCTCTCTCTCCCCCACCCCCTCACAAAGCTTATGGAGAACATCACTGGCATGGATGAGAATTTTTAAAGCTCCAAGGTCATGTGTATGTCACCAGCTTGCATAATACGGAAGCAAGCCAACTCTTCTCTCCCTGGCTGCTGCTTTGAGAGCATTGGGTGTAGAGAAATGCTTAGCATGCAAAGAGCTTCTGGCCTCACCGTCAAAATGAAATGTGAGTTTGCCAGTGGGGAGCCTGGACCAGGTATGATGAGTCCTGACTCCAGGGCCACAGCCACTCACACGGCTGGACCAACATCACATTCCTGGACATCAGGCTCAGAGTCTTAAGAGTAATCAGAGATGTACAGAGTGTGACATCCTCCATTCAGGTTGCTATTTATAAAAAATTATGGGATTTCTGTCCATTCTTTGTACAGCAGAACCCCAGAGGTGGCTTCTCCAGAAGAACACCAGCATGAAGCAGCACAGCTGGGGGCATAAAGCTCGCCTGCACCAGAACAGACCCGAGGGCTCTTCTCTTTGCATGCTGATATTGCAGCACATAGCTTAGCACCATGACTGGTTTTCTTTGCTGACCCAAAATACAAGAACGAATGGGCAATTCTTACTTCTGAAGGAAAACTACAAAATACCTATGGCTCTTCTTAGGGAGCAGTGCAAGAAGGTGAACATCACACTGTGTGAGTAGGGAGGGTCAGAAGCCAGAGATACACGGAACAGGGGTACTGGACAGTGTTCTCTGTGACTGCTGTTTCCCCACGTCCACAGACCAAGAAACCCCCAAGCATCCCTGGTTGGAAGCACAGTGCATGAATCTCCAGACCAATCAAGTTCATCTCATTTTTCTTCAGAATCAGTTGTAAGTGATGGCTATACACTTGGGCCAACCCACAGACTCCTGATAAACTCATAATAAAGTGAGAACCACACTACCAGTGAGTTTACAAAACTGAACCAGTATGTGTTATGACTAAAAATCTATCTGTGGTTCTAACTGGGAATCCCAAAACACAGCTCTCCAGCAGCAGGGTGGTGACTCTAGCCCTCAAGTCTAGGCAGTGGTTCTTGCTTTGGGGACAGGAGCTACAAATTAAGGACGGCACCGTCTGAAACTGGAGGATAGGAGGATAAAGTAGGGGTGGGAGCCAACCATGGGGACAGCATGGGGAGGGAAGGGCTGAGTTCAGCAGGGTGAATCAGTTCTGGGATAAGTGGAGGACACTAAAACCTGGAAAATTCAAGAAAAAATAATTGAAAGATACAGAATCAATTGATCATGTTTAGCGTTATGAAACATTTACCTCATTTTCTTATATTTCTTATTTTCCTCTATCAGAAGAACTCTTGGCTGCAGTCCAGGGACCAAAAATCACTGGTCTAGATTAAGACTCCTACAGTCCCATCCAGCTCCAAAACACACTGAGGTTCTGTACTTCTGAGGCCAAGAGCTGTCTCAAGTCAAATAGTGTTAAGAGAAGAGAAGGAAGTGAAGAAAGGAAGGGGATACAAGGAGACAGAAGTATGTTAATGCAAGGCCTTCTGGATGAGAATTGTTAGTATTTCAGTAAACAAAGACAAAATGGAGACTAGGTCTACATCAGACAATCCTTCAAGACCCTGAACTTCTCTGTTAGACTCGTCCTACTAGAGTGAATGAATGAAGAATTTCCTTCAGCAGGCCCATTGTAAGTGTCTGGTGACCTTATTAGTGTGATCGATGGTGCACGTTGTGTAGAGAGATAAGAGGAAATATACAGACAAGTCTGTCTCCCAGACACACTGAGTTCTGCTAGGTATCCTGAACTCCTCGCCGTGGTTCTCTTCAGCCAGCCTTCTTTCCCCCCAGGGGAATGTGAGCTCCCTGATCATGGAGATTGCTGCCTGTTCTGTAGGCTGGTGTTAATCCCCAGTGCCCAGAGTCGTGCTCAGGATACAGTAAGTGTTCAATAAATATTGTTGAAGGAATAGAAAGAGGAACACCTATTTTATGGGTAGAGAGCCAAAACAGTTTTCTCAAAGGCTGCTCTATCCTTCATTCCTCCACCTGCTCCCCACTCTGGGATCACTGCGCAGTGATAAACCATTAGCTGTGCTGGTTGTGGGAGACTATTTCACAAGCTTAAATTGGTTTACCTAGTTCCCAAACCTCTACCTGGGCAGGATTCTCCTCATTACGCAGTATCTGATTTCCACAAGGATGCCCTTGCAGAAAACCCCCACACATTCTGATGCCTTACGCATGACATGCCTTACCCTAAGCCACTGCTCCTGCACCAAGTACTCGCCTAGGCCCTGCCTGTGTGGGGTAAACCCTTAAGGCAGGCCTACTTGCCCGGGTCAGGTTCACAAAGGGCCTCAGTAAATGTTTTCTGATGATGGCCAACTGGACAAGTTCAGGCCTTTCTCCCCAGAAACACAATACTGTTCACTATACCAACAAGGATGTAATTCAAATCCCGAGTGGGCAGTCCAGGATATGAAAATTACAGTAATCTAATCTTGTGGAGGAAGAGGTATGAATCATCATTACACGGTCTGACAAAGAGCAAAGTGATTTATCCCAGGCTTCCCAGAGGTTACAGTCCCTGGTGATGGCCCCTCACAGCCTACAGACCAACAGCAGGACCCACCAGGAAGTATCAGAGGGGCACTGCCATGGTTTTCATCCCAGGAGAGGAGAAACAAGGCACCACAGTGCCGTGTTCTCAGGACCAGGCTTTCAAGTTATTTATTTGCAGGAAAATTCTAGGATTGAGGGGTAGGGCAGCAGATCGTGGGGACTGAAAAATACTGTGTGTTCCATCTTCTGATTCTGCTGCTTACTTACATGAGTAGCAACTGTAAGGTTTGCAGAATTATGTCACCCTGAAAATGGTTAGGAATCCCAAACCTCTCCAGGGGAAAACAGAATATGCAGAGGACAAGCAGGACAAATAACAATACAATCAGAAAGTTCTCTTAACTACATCACAGAAGCATACAGTTCTGAAGGAAGATCTTTTCCTGAAACTTTCAAAAAGAACACCAAAACTCCCTATCATGAAACCACAGCCCCAGGGCACTGGGAAAGCTGGTGAGGGCATCCACAGGTCTGAAACATCCCTGGCTTCGGTTTTCTTTTTTCTTTTGCACAGCTGTGTTCAATTTTCTGTCCTTGGGGTTTTTAAAGGAACATTTATTCTAGGGCCAGGATTCTCAAGTTTTATGGTTATACAACACTCTCCCAGGGCCAAAGAATGTTTTAAAAGCCTAAACCCAGCAAAGCGAATTAGTCAATGTATCCAAATGAAAGTGAAATGAAAAGTTAAGTGTTACATTCAGCTTCTTACTTGCTTTTGTCTCTCCTATGCTCTGTTTGCTGTGCAAGACATTTGCTACCTATTTCTCATGCAAATACAGGTGGAAGTGTGTGCATGTGTGTTTGGGAGCAGGTAAGGAACAGAGAAGTCCCAATGTGTATTTATACACTCCCATGGTTTCTGTTTCTGGTTCTATGGTAACTTTTATTCTAAAAGGCCTACATGTTACACTGGATTTAATACAAGATCATAAAGAAAGAGACTCCTTTAGGATGATGGTATGTGTTTGCTTGTTTTTCCTACTTAAAGAGCTGGCTACCCCTGCTTTTTGGTAGTAGGAAAGCAGTTTTTAAAAACCCTATATTTTTACATAAAAGCCTAATTAGTACATTATCAATATCCAAAAAAACACTGCCCTCCCCACACACACACCCACAAACAGAGCATGAGCTCCCACCAGCCAGGCATGAAATGCTAACCACACAGCCAAACAGAGTATTTCGGAAAATCCAGAAGTCCATTACCTGCCTCCATCTGTACTCTCTTCACGTCACCTAGACTTCCACATCTCAAAGAAATCTGCCTGAAGGCACACAGACATCTGGTCCTGGATTCTCCCAAAGGCTAGTGGCCTGTTTCATACACAACTCTGATCTGACAGACAAAGTGAAGTTCAGGATTGGGGCCTGAGCACACACCACCCATATTAAAGGTCTGGCTAGATCCCAAGACAAACAAGATGTTTTTGAGAAACAAAGCAATTTGTTTAGATCCACCATGAGTAGAAAACACTGAATTAGTATTCCTCCATAAAGTGACCTGAAATATTGTCAGTATTTCCTGCTTAATACAGTCCACCTCTCTGGAAACACTTTGAAGACCCTGTAGGCTGACCTTGTCTGATTCTTGGACTGAGCACCTTCAGGAGGTTTCTCTCAAGAAGCGGTCAAGCAGAGAGCAGACCAGACCAGGCCTTTTCGCTTTGCAACCACTTTCTCTGGCTCCTTCAAAATCAAGATCTTAAAAGTACCCTTTAGCATGGCCCTGTAGTCAAAATAACAGGTGGAGGTTTAAATGATTCCCTCCAGATAACCACTCCAATTCTTCTAGGATTCTAAATCATCAAAAGTTAATAAAATCTCTAAAACTAGGGCAGAGGACAGGAGAAAGCCAGGATTCTAGAGTCAGGGTTTCTTTTCCACCGTGGTTTCCTCATGGTTCTAACCAAGCAGGAAACACTACTAATACCCTTTTCTTATAATAATAAATTTAAAACTCCATAGAGCTGGGCTCTAGAACAAATTAAGATGCTTCCTTTCAGAAGAATGTTTTAATGAAAGTAATACTGAAAAATTATTCCCTCAAAACCCCTAAAAACATGCTCCCTACATATTGTAAGGATCAGAGGGATCCTTACAGGGCAGTGCAAGCAGAACAAAGACAGCACCAAATAGCTCTGTGCCATATAAGGAAGGAATGGACAGCTCTTCCTGGATTCCAGTCCCCTGACCATGCCGACAAACCCCGGGTGCAGACCCCCTCCACCCGGAAGGAGGAGACCTCTGGCTGTCCATCACCTGACCCTGAGCCAATAAAAATTCCCCACATACCCCTGGGGTGGCCCACTCCCCCCTCCCTTCCCTGTGCTTATAAAAACTCCCCACCTGCCCTGCTGAGGGCGACTTCCCAGCCTGTGTTTTGGACTCACCTGGGATTGTGCTCAAATAAACTGCCTGGCCCTTTGTTGCCTCTCATCGCCTGCTTATTTCGGTTAGAATTTATCTTACACATATGCAATGAAACACAAGCAAACAACAATAACCACATAAATTTTTTTCCAAAAAAATCACACACACAAGAAAAATCCTTACTAGGAACGTTTAACCAGGGCTTAAGGATGTTATCTAATTTCATGCCAAGCCAACTAGAAAACACTGGATTTAAAAAATATTGTTTTATGATATTTACGTTCCATATAAAAGGCAGAAATTTGAGCTAAGAACACTCAGATATAACTTTAAAAACTAACTCAACATAGGACAAGCATGCATGCACATATATATATATATACACACACACCTTATAAAAGAAGAACACCACTGTACTCCTCCAAAATAAGTAGTTCATAGTCACGTGCTCAAAACACAATGTTTGCTCAAAACATCATATGGTTTTACAACCCAAGCAGCAGTCCAATTTCTCAAGAAAAGGTAGAGACTGGGTGGGTTGTTACTTGGAGAACATTTACTAAATTTAACTTACTAAAGAAGCATGGAGAAAGAACACATTCACCCAAATGGTAACATGCATGGTTGATGAATTTGAGGTTTATGAAATGCATCTTCCTCAAGCATTTGTATGTCTGACTTTTAAGAAAGCTACCACCTCTCCCTCCACCTTGCTCGTCTCAGTGGTCCTAATACTGGGTTCCACCCAAGTCTGAAGAGATGTGAAGTAGCATTGTGTGTACAGCCAGGACTTTGCCTTATACAGACCTTCACTGAATTTAAGGATGGAATGCCTTTTCTCCTTATTCTGATTTCAAATGAAGATTTTTAAACAATTATACCCGAACCTCAAAAAAGCACAAAATCTTCCAGTCAGCTTTCTCCCAATCAAAATAACAGAAGAAAATCAAAGCCATCAGAGAACAAAACAAAGAATGATACTCACTGATGACAAAGAATGACCCCAGCCAGGCACCACCTTGCTAACCCACACCTACCTACAAGTTGTCAGCTCCACAGGTGCAGGACTTACACCCAAGGGGCTGGCGCCTAGGGAAGGGATTCAACCAGTCTTGAGTGCTTCAGCAGAGAGGCAAGGATCCTAGAGGAATTTGTCACCAGAATGTTGTTCCAGCAAAACTGAAAAAAACAGTTGCCTACTTATCTCCACACTAGCACTTCACATTTCCTCTTTAATCCACTGATCTGGAGTCCTCACTAAGGAACTATGCGTCCTCACTAAAGAACTATGTCAAGGTCATGAACAACATCCATCTTGGCAATTCCAATGGACGCTTGCTTCTGTTTCTCCTCTTACTGAGTTCCCAGCAGCCCCACTCTGTGGATCCCTGCCTCCTGAAATCACCTGGGCTCAGTGACTCCCCTCTTCTACTTCTCCCTGGCTGGCCAATCCTTCTTACCTTTGTGGTTCTGCCATTCTATTCCATCCACTCCTGAGCCTCAGTAGCACATACTCTTTCTCTGTTTTCACTCTTTTCTATGGATTTATCTATCACAACAATTAAGTTTCCATCTAGGATTGCTCCTCTGAGTTCCAGACTCACATTCAGCTATTGACCTAATCTCCATTTGGGTATTTAATAGGTACCTCCAACACAATTTAAATCCATAACAGAACTCTTGATTCTCAAAGCTGGCCCTCTCTATTAAAACAAAACCACAACAAAACCTTCTCCCCCAGGCTTTCCTCTCTTTCTCAGAAGTTGCCAAGGCCAAAATGTAGGAATCATTCTTAACTCCTCCCTTGTCTGACTCCCTACATCTCATCTACCACCAAGTGCTGACAGTTACACCTCAAAGACATCCTTCTTAATAGACACAACAGCCTTATTAATATACAATTGATGTACTATATAATCCACCAATTTAAAGCATGTAATCCAATAATTTCATAGAATTGTGTAGCTATTATCAGATCAACTTTAGGCATTTTCATCATCCCAAAAGAAACCAGTACCCATTAGGAGTCACTTTCACTTTCCCCCTAAATACTCTAGTCCTAGGCAACCATTAATCTTTCTGTCTCTATAGATTTGTCTCTTCTGGAAATTTCACGTAAGTGGAATTACACAATATATAATCTTTGTGCCTGGCTTTTCTCACTTAGCATATTTTCAAGATCCATCCATATTGCAGCATGTATCAGTACTCCACTCCCTTTTATAGCTGGAGAACATCCTATCATATGGATGTACAATATTTTATTTGTCCATTCATAGTTAATAAATATTTGGGTTGTTTCCATTCTTTGATAATAATGAATAATACTGCCAAAAACATTTGTGTTTTTATAAGACATATGTTTCCATATATTTGTCCACTATGAATGGATATGCTGCATCATAAGCTAAGTCTGTTTAATTGTATGAAGAACTGACAGACTTTTTTCCAAAGCACCTGCATTGGAAAGATTTTGCATTTCCACCAACAGTGTATGAGAGTTCCAATTTCTCCACATCCTCACCTGCACTTGTTACTGTCTTTCTTTCAAAGTGGGTACAAAGCAGTATCTCACTGGAGTTCTGATTTGTATTTCCTTGATGGCTGGTGATGTTAAGAATCTTCTCATGTGCTTTATTGGCCATCTGTCTCCTTTGGAGAAATGTCTATTCTGGTCCATGCCTATTTTTCAGTTGGGTATTATTTTTATTGAGTTGTAACAGTTTTTTTAATATGCTACATAAAATCCCTTATCAGATATATAGTTTGCAAACATTTTCTCCCATTCTATGGGTTTTTTCATCCTCTATTTGTGTCTTTTGATACACAAAAGTTTTTAATATTATTCAAATTCAATTTATCTACTTTCTTTTTTCAATTATGTTTTTGGTGTTCTATCTTTAAAAAGATAATGACTTCATGACTATCTTAGGTCATGAAGATGAATACCCATGTTGTTTTCTAAGAGTGTTACGGTTTTAGCTCTTACATTTAGGCCTTTGATTCATTTTGAGTTAGTTTTTATATTCAGCATAAAATAGGGGTCCAACTTCATTCTTTTGCATATTGTTCATTCTTCTGCTTGTTGTCCAATATCATTTGTTGAAGAGACTATTCCTCAATTAATTGTTTCAGCACATTTGTAAGAAATCAATTACCATATGTCTTTATGTCTAGTCTGTCAATTCTATTCCAAAAATCTGTATGTTTATCCTTCTGCCAGTACCACACTACCTTCTGTTGTAGTTTTGTATTAAGCTACAACAAGTATTGTTGTAGTTTTGAAGTCAGGAAGGATAAATCTTCCAATTCTGATCTTTTTAAAGATTATTTTGGCTATTCTGGGTCCCTTAAATTTCTATGTGAACTTTACTGTCATCTTGGCAATTTCTACAAAGAATGCACCTGAGATTTTGATAGAGATTGCAGGAGTTGATAGATCTATTTAGGGAGTATTGTCATTTTAACAATAGTAAGTCTTCTGATCCATGAACATGGGATGTTTTTCCATTTACTTAGATTTTAATTTCTTTCAACAATGTTTTGAAGTTTAGAGAGCATAAGTTTTACATTTCTTTGGTTATATTTATTCCTAAGTATTTTATTCTTTTTCATTCTATTGTAAAAGGAATTCCTTTCTTAATTTCAGATTGTTTATTATAAGTGTATAGCAATAAATTGTTTTTTTGTATATTGATCTTATATCCTGCAACCTTTCTGAACTTGTTTACTAGTTCTAATAGCTTAGTGCAGTGCTTAGGATTTTCCACATCCAATCATGGGCAAATAGAGATAGTTTTACTTCTTCCTTTCCAATTAGAAGCCTCTTATTTCATATTCTTACCTAATGCCTCTGGCTAAAATTCCCATTACAATACTGAATAGAAGTGATGACAGTGAACATCCTTGTCTTCTTCTTGATCATAGGGGAAAAGCACTCAGTCCTTCATGATTAAGTATGAGGTTAGCTGTGGGTTTTTCACAGATTCCCTTTTCAGGCTGAAGAAGTTCCCTTCAATTCCTAGTTTGTTGTTAAGGCTTCTTTTTTTTCTTAAAAAGGTTCTTGGATTTGTCAATGCTTTTTCTGCATAAGGCATACCTTTTTGCACTGTGTTTCCCTTTGTATACCCTCCCTATACTACCTCCATGGCTCAGTGTTTCTCATCTGTACAGGTCTCCAGTTCAGGGCAGTCCAGGGCTATCCTATTCAAAAGTCCCATCCACTACTATCTCTTCCCTAGTCAGTCTACCACGTAACCTTCAAAACACTCAGTCATTAGTATTATAAGTACAAATTTTGATAACATCTGTTTAAGGCTTAGTATTTGCCAGCACATATACAACATTTTTATCATCACAATAATCTTACAAAGGAGATACTATTATCACCATTTTACAGATATAGAAATTGAAAGAGAGGCTAAGTGTCTTGTGCAAGGAATTGTAGTTTATAAGTGGCAGACTCAGGATGAAAACCCAGGCCCACGAGCTCACAAGACCTTTCTCTTAAACGTCAGCTATTGTGTGCCTATCAATAATTGATCTTACTTACTTTTTACCTTATTTACTATCTTCACATATGTATGGCCAATCTCACCCACTGTGGTATTTTTAGCATCTAATATCACACATGGCTGGCATTCAGTAAATATTTAATAAACAAATGGAACACTGGTCTCCAGATGCCCTGCAAGAAAAGTGCTCCCCAGGACTCCAGTGAACACTGTCAGCTACTTACGCCCATGGAGATTCACAGGGCTCATTCATTTTTGAGATCCTTCGGTAAGGAAGGCTGTTTCACTTTGATCCAATGTTTTCCAAACTTATTTGAGCACAGACCCATCTTTCCACCCCTGTTCTTACTATGTTAATCATCTAGGGAACTGTGTTTCAGGGAACACACTTTGAGAAATACTGCCACAGAGGGGCAGTTCAGATAGCACAGCCCTCAGAAGGAGGATTCCTGGCTCTGCTCTCAACTAAAAAGTTAAATTTAGAGTCCCCCAAAACTCTCTTAGTCGCAGCTCAGTTCAAATGGACAAAAAAAAAGCAATATTAAGTTCCCTTTTCTCTCCTGGGGCTCCTAAAGGGCACCCATACCCACTGAGGAGATGTAAAGATTTTTCTAACTATCACAGTGGCTCATCTCCCTGTATGTGTGTGGCCCCTTATCACACACATAGGTTAATTTTCTCAGAACTGTTTTGCTGAATGTGATTCAAACCAGTTCACCCTTCACAATGTACTTTAACCTATTCTCTGAATGCTGGCAAGACCAATGATGTATTAACTACAAAACAATTCTATTTCTTTCCTAAATACTTACCATAATGCCGATATTTAAATCATGGTTTCAGATACAGAATGACTTCACAATCTTCCTATCTCAGCTCTCCGAGTTTTCAATGTCAACTACTCAAACTCCCTCTGAAAAAAGGAGAAAGAAAAATGTGTACTTTGAAAGCTAAGAAAGAAAACAACCAACAATATAAGACACCCACATGTTTGAGCAAAGCAGGACACAGTGCTCTGAGTATTTTCGGCTTAAGAGCTTTTCCCTTTCAATATTCATCTACATTGGCGACTACAAATTACAGACAGTGGTTAGAGTAACTTTTTAAACTTCTTATAAAAAATATTCAATAGTAAGTACATCTTTTTCATCTTAAAATTAGTGGATGAAGTTATTTCTATCTAAATGGTTCCCCAAAGCTCCAATTTCTGTAGTGACTGAAATTTTGTGTATTTGGTCTAAAGATGACAGTTACCTTGAGGAAACATAAGTCTTTTCTAAAATACAAATTTATATCAGATTCAAATAAGGGGCTTTGGGAAAGAAGACTTGTAACAAAGGGAGACTTGAGAAAATGGGGGAATGGGTTAGAACTCATCAGGAATTGAATGTGCACAGCGAGAAGGAACTGACAAAAGTCTGATTCCTCAGTTAAAGAGAAAACACTGGATAAAGAAGTTAGGAGGCTGGTGACCTGTGTCAGACATCCACAGGTTGAACTTGGTCTATGCCATTAAATTAGAGGCAGAGAAAATCTTAATTTATTTTCCTCAAAGGTTGGGGAACCAGGGAAAGTTCCACCTGTACTGGAAGTACAACGGAGTAAGACTAAGGCACATTACATGTTCCCATGTGATTTTCCTAGCTGCGTGTAACCTATATGTGAGATGCCCTGCATGGGTATAGATTCATTTCTCATGCACAAAATGGTACTGCACGTGGCATTCTAATGACTCAGCCTGGAAGAGGGGTTCTGAGCACCAGCAAGGCTCCAGCCCTGAGAGCCGGGGCTAAGAAGAAAAGTCCCTGGGTTTATTAGTTGGTTAGTAGTTAGTGGTTAAGACAAAGGTGGCTTTAGGAAATCTTTCATTGCAGGCTACTGAGACACTTTCTTCTATCTCCTCCCGTTGTCCAATGTCTACTCAGCACTTCCTTGTACCAGCTTTTGGAAAGGTCATCCTGGAAAAGAGTTCATTCAGTCAAGCCCAGAGGGCCCAGAAGTAGCCAGCAGCGAGTGCCACACCTGTTGTCAAGGAGCAGCACCGGTGCCCATTCTCGGTTTCCAGAGGCACCTAGGAGGCATGGCACCAGAGCTATCTTACCGCCTGTAGAGAGAATGGGTTTCGTCTTCAGAAGCCCAGCCTGAGGCAACTTAGAAAGAAATCCTGTAGTAAGGTGGGGGCAGTGGGGTGCTACCCCATGTGAAGCTCCCACAAAGCAGAAAAACATTATTGTCACCACTGCTTGGTGAAATTCAGACAGCCATGAACTCATTACTTGAGCCACAAAGATGTTTGCAGTAAACACAGACTACTGGGTTTCAGTAGACTGTTTTTTGTTCCCAAAGAGGAAAAAAATCCTTTTCCCTCCTGCTGCACAAATCTGTTTATTACTAAAAAGCTCTGAAGCCTTATGAACTGGGCTAAGCCAATTTAAGCCTTTCTTTCCCCCTGGATTCCTCCTCAGTACAAGAAACCAGGGAGGAATCTGGCTGCTTTAGAAAAGGACACCCACTCTCTGAACTAACCATACAGGAAGGAAAGACAAAATTGTTCAAAAACAAAAAAGGCTGAGAACCAAAAGCAGCCAAGAGGCAAGGGCAGGAGAGGAAATCCTCATCTTTTCCTCTTCTCAGAGAGCTCCTCTCTCTGCCCAGATTCATGCATCTGTCCTGGCGCACATGTCTCAAGATTCCACTAGAGCAGAGGTTCTCACTTTGGTGCAGGGGGACCCCCGTGGAGCTCCACGATTGTGGGTCAAGAAAGAAGAAAATCTGCAGTGGTGATCATGAGTCCAAAGACCAAGAAGGGGTCTGAAAGGCCCATACTTGAAACACTTTAGTTCTAAAAGACTGGTTTGCCCAAAGACAAACACCTCAGTCACTTGACAATAAAACCTCAGAATACAGTAGCTTATAGGAAAACAAAACAACAAATGAGCTACAATGCACTCAAGATAACTTGGGAAAAGGAAAAGAAGCAGACAATCAGTTAAGGGGCCAAGTTAAGTGACAGGCTGATGTTTAATAAACTAGTCAAATCTGTATAAAAGCAGAAAAAATTCCAGATGGTTCCAGCCACAGGAAGATATGGGTTCCAGGCCCAGAAGGCCCTATTTTATCTCTCCACGGCACTCTTCACCTTCCTAAAGTATTTGTTACTGGTCAAAAATAAGCTTTCACTTGACTTTCAGATGATTATTAATCCCTATGCAAAAATTCTAACATGACTTTGTGACTAACTCTAAATCAACTGCATGAGCAGGGAGATACGCCAGAGAAAGGCATACTTTTATCTTAAGTTTTCAAAAGACTTAGGCTAGCCAGGAGGTACCCACAGTGAAGGGACATGTCCAGGCAGCCTTACTCACGTGCTACTTAACTACATCAGCATCAGGTGCCCCAGGGCCCACAGCATTTAGCAGGGTCTTGTCCCCTCCACCAGGCACAATGGATCTGAAGGATGAGGCTTCCCTGAGACCCAACTTTTACTCTGGCTACATTCTCCCATCTTCTCTCCTCAGAGGCCTAGAGCAAGGAAAGAAGGTTCTTCAAGAGATTTTCATAGAACTATGGGCACCTTCTCCCAGAGCAGGGGCTCATTCTTCCTTGGGGACCACTCTCTGTCTAGAATTCATGCCAAACATGTCATTACAAATGACCACTATAGTAAATTCTCAACCATCCAGAGCTGGATTAGTCACACCAATAATAATTTATAATAATTGTGACTTGAATATTTAGGAAATAAGTAAAATGCCTCCTAATCAACAAAACCTCTTAGAAGTACTTGACTGGAATGACACAATACAGACATCACCAGGGGTCTGTACCAGCACAGGGACAGCCCCACTCTATCACTCCTCAGACATGTACTTGCTATATTGGTGCCCAAGTTGTCATTCGGCTAGCATTAATCCAGGACCGCACAAGGTGATGGAAAAACCATTAGCAAGCAGCTGGACTGTCACGTGTAGGAGCCAAGGTTAGAGCAAATGATCAGTGACAGCACTGGGAAGGTGCCAGAGAGTGCAGAGAGGACACTGGGGGCGGGGGACTCCCTCAAAGGTCACAGGGCCCAACGCAACACCTTGGGAAGAAGGACAGTTCTCAGTGACACAGTAAGGATGCCTCGTTTCATTTTAATAAGCGGGGAGCGGGTATAGAAGTTTTGGTTAAAGAACAAGTTATAGACCATTTTAAGCTTACTAACCTTTGCCCATTTTATTTGTCTAGTAACTCATAGATTTTGTCATCCTGAACTATTATGCTTGTGATATTTTTGCATTAGGATACGTAATCCGTAGAACAGTGAATATTTTCCTAAATACTAGATTTTTCACTAAGTCAATGATGGTGGTCTTCAGTAATGAAGGGTATATCAAATGTATTTCAAGCAACAATTTGACTGTAACAACCTCTTTGAGGTCTACCTCTATCAAGAGTTACCTGTATTTCATATGCATTTTTTTCTCTAAAATGAGACTATGGGTCTTTGTAAGCAGAACTCTGGTATTATACGTTTTTTAGTATTTCATGGACACTAATATTTCAGTGCTCAACAAACAGATGCTGAAAGTCTGACAGGGGGATCAGTGGGTGCAGGGCTGCTCACTCCTCCGTGGGGGCTCTGGCAGTCGGCAAGCCACCAGCTGCAGGAAGATGCTCACCATCAAAATAACAACTGACAAGGGGACTCATGAAGGACAGGGAACTAAAATAAACATCGCAGTCCTCCCCGGTAAGATCCAGAAACTCCACCACCTTTCTGTCCTTGGGGATACCTTCCTATGGGGACACATTTCCAATTTACGGGCTTAGTGACTGAGGAGGCTTCCCACACACACATCCCATGACAGCATAGCATAGGTTCTTAAAAGGCAGCATTAGGTTCTCATGCATTTTCAAATATGCTCCTTCAAAACCTTGGGAGATGCTCTACTTCAAAATCCAAAGAACGTGGTATTATCCAGAATTATACGTGCAAAAATTAAGTTAATGGGCAGAATTCTCAATTTTAAGTTCCATCAGGTATTTTTTCAAAATCTTTGGTGTCTTCTAGTACTTGCCTAACAGCAGCTACAAAAATGAATAAACAATTAGCAGCAAACTTTGAAGAAAAATTCATCTTGCTATTTTACAGGCATATGTACTTGCAAATATGATTTTATATTATTTGATTGCATCCAAATATAGTGCTGTGGACCAGACGCTTGTGTCCCAGAGATAATAATATTGAAGCTCTAATCCCCAGTGTGACGGTATCAGGAGGTGGGGCCTTTGGGAGGTAAATAGGTCATGAGGGTGGAAGCCTCCAGATGGCATTAATGCCTTTACCAGAAAAGACACAGATAGCTTGCTTCTTCTCTCTGCTCTCTGCCCACATGATGACACAGCAAAGAAGACAACTGTCTGCAAACCAGGAAGCTGGCCCTCACCACGAACTGAAATCAGCCAGCATCTTGGCCTTGCACTTCCCAGCCTCCAGAACTGTGAGAAATAAATGCCTGTTGTTTAAGACCCCCAGTCTATGATAGGTTTTGTTTTATTTTGTTCTAACAGTCCAAACTGACTAAGACATACAGTAAAAGCCAACTTCATACTTAATTAAATATTGTGTGTATATATACAAACATATATGTATATATATTTGTATATAATGACAAAATACATTATGTGCTGACTTTCAAAACAGAAAAACTGATTGCAGAATCCCAACATTTCACAGTGTGCCCCAAAGAGAACCATGACTTTCCTCAAGTGTCCTTAGACTTGCACAAGTCTGAAAACTACCACATAAGTACTTTTTTTTAGCAGGCAGTGCCAGGAGGCACTCAAGATGTATGGCTGCCACAACCACTGAGACATTTCAGAGAATGGAGCCCTCACTGTTTCCTCTGTCAGAGGCAAATGAGGGGCTCCCCAGTGGACCTCATGGGTTCAGAGCAACCAAAGTATCATGTCCCCTCCTTGGACCCCTAGGCACTTACTGTTGATCCATGCAATTTAGCACCTTTAGACAAATACTTTCTGTCACTCTCTATTGACTCCATATGTGCATACTTTCAGGAAAATAAGATTATTATGATAGGTTTTGTTTTATTTTTCCTAAGAGAGTAAACATCAGATAAAAAACCTATTGATATGCAAGCTGCATGTGACCGAGGCTGGACTTCGCTCTCCCTATACTCTGCCTATCAACCCTCATGACAGGTAAGGAGGTAATGGGTCCTGACTGACTCTGGGTCACTCTCAACAGCTTACTCTCATCCTTAAGTAATGTCCTCTGGGTGTAGGTTACAGAGGTATGATTCAAGACCTTCAAGTATGAAGAGCCCTTTTTTAATGTATAAATTTTCTTGTGTCCAGACCATGCCAGCAGTTGTTTGTTTAGTAAGTGTCCAAAGGTTACTGTGAACTCAGTAACGTGTCTCACAGATTTACATTTTACAAGTCACAGCCCTTAGAAACATTTAAAGTCATAGTGCAATTTGAGACATGATTTAGTCTGCAGACAATGCTTAGAAGATAAATTCCTTCACCCCCTATGATAGGTCTGAAGTGCACGAGCGAAGTGGCACTGTGTCAAAGCCACAGTGCACACATGGGCAGGCCTTCCCCGGCCTTGAGCGAGTATCGACCGCCTGCTTGCTGGTTGTGTACATGCTCACTGGTCCCCAGGAACACTTGCTCCAGCACTGAGGCAGCATCCCCAAAACAGAGAGGCAACTTACTGGACTCCCACAAACCACAGGTCCCAAATGGGAAAGCCAGGTCAGGGTTTGGGAGAGATGGCCACTATACGGCAGCATCTAGGAAAAAGGTAAAAGGTGGCACCACTGACCAGTTTAATTTGGTTTACTGCAACCAAATCAAACAGATGTGTGAACTTAGTATCTACCTTGGAATACAGAGAAGGAAAAAAGAAACTCAGGCAACAGTGAGGGGTTGAAAGACTTTTAAATAAAAGTAATTTAAAGGTCCAAGAGACAGGAATACAAAATTGGGGTAGAAGAGGGGAGGAAGGATGAGATAAATCCTGAGATTTCTCTTCAAGGAGGAAACCCACTCTGTGCATTAGTACTTAAGGACTAAAAAGTAGCCTATGACATTCTCATACCTTACTGGTGGGAACAGAAAATGGTGCAGCCCCTTTGAAAATCAGTTGGCAGTTTTTTGTGAAGCTAACATATACTTACCATTCTGCTCAGCAACCCCACTCCTACATATTTAATCAAGAGAAATGAAAACACGTTCCCATAACAACCAATACATGAATGTTATGGGAGTTCTAGTCACAATCACTAAAAGTTGTAAACAGCCCGAATGTCCTTCAACTGGTGAAGCAAAACCCTATATCCGTAAAATGGAATACGACTCAGCAATAAAAGCACCAACCTATGGATAACATACAACACACAGGTGAATCTCAAGGGCACTAAGCTAAGTGAAAGGAACCAGGTTCAAAAGCTATATACTGTGTGACTCCATGTATACGACATTTCAGAAAAGGCAAAAGGGTAGCAGACAAGATTAGTTGCTGGGGTCAGAATTGAATGGAGAGATTGATAACAAAGAAGCATGATGGACATTTTAAGGTGATGAAAATTTATATTTTGGTTATGATGGTTACATGACTATAATGTACTTATCAAAACTCATGGCTATACAATTTTAAAAAGTGAATTTTACTATATATAAATTATATTATCAATAAATCTGAGTTTTTAAAAGCAGCTCATAGCAATTATACCAACAAATTAACTCATGGAATGGGGCTATTATCTCCTACAAGGTTCTATAAACCACCTATCCAACTTCTTCTACTGACTCCCACTCCCAATTTCTTCTCATACAGTACTTACAGGAAGATTATTGGTTTCTCATTTTTTGAGGAAGAAGCTTCTTTAGTTATACAAAGTTGCTTAAAGCAACCTCTGAGTCTTTAGATAATTATGGAAACTCTCCTATATTAAAAATAGACTTGAGTCTGTGCCTCTTTATCCTCATGCTAATCACTGAGCAAAGTAGGCATCTAAGACTCCAAAGGCTGTCTTCTACACAGGTCACCACTGTAAACCATTAATTAAGTCACTGAGAAGTTCATTACATGAGCCCTATGTTGAACTACATCAAAGGTAAACCAAGGTTATTGCTAAAATTTTTAGGCAATAAATAAATTCAAGATAAACCTTGACTGTTGAAATATAAACTTTTAGTAGGGTAGGAAAATCAAAACCATCACTTGAACAGCAGAGCTGCACTCTGATTTGGTCTACCTATGCAGACCAAGAACAATGTGAAAGATTCTGGTTCTTTCCTTCATTCAGTGCAACAGCAGATATGTCTTGATTGCCTATGTGTGCTAGGCAGGAAAGGTACAATGATAAACCAAAGTCCCTATTTTGGAGCTCCAATTCTCTTGAGAGTGATAGACAAATTATAAATAAATGAATGAACAAATAAATAAACCAATCAATCAATAACAAACCAAATGCCAGTTATGAGCTGGGAAGGAAAAGCACTGTAAGTGAATGAGGGAGGCTCTGACTGTACAGAAAGTGGTCAGGAATCTCTGAGTAGGCAATAGTTGAGCAGAGACCTGGAGGAACTGGGGAAGAAAGCTGGTACATATTGTGGGTAAAATTGCAGTATTTCCAGAATCTCTCTCCTGGCCTTAGTGTATCTCCATATCAGTAGGTGTTTCAAAGGAGTGGAGAGAAGTAGTCTCTCTCTATATCAGTAGGTAATTACAAGGGCAAGGGAGAGCTTATCTGCCAGAGAGGTTGGGTGGAGCTCTCTCTTCTGAAGCCTGGTTGAGAAAGACGTCGGACAACTGCTTGTAAGAAATAAATGGGTTTCTGCCGCTTTATTTCTCCCTTTGCCTGATTTCGTTTTCAAAGGTATTTTGCCCTGGATTTTCTCCCCAGAGTTACACACATGTGGAGACAGGGTGCTCAGGTAGAGGAAAGAAGAACAAATACAAATTCTCAAGTCTTGAGAAGGGAGTGTGTCTGGTGTGCCCAAGGGGCACAAGGTGGCCAGTGTGTCTAGAGCGGAGTGAGAGAAAGGAGTACATGGGGAGCCAATAGGAATTCTGGTCAGAGAGAGCCGGATACAGATCATACAGTCCCTCTGCCAAATGACTTTGGGTTTTATGTGAAGTTACCAGAAGCCACTGTTGAGTATGGCCAAGGGAGTGACATGACCTTGATTTAGTTTTAAAGAATCACTCTAGTTGTTCTGAGGAAAATAGACTTTGGGGGTAGGTAGATGGGGAAGTGGACAAGAAGCAGCAGGGAACTTTACAGGAGGCCACCACAGCCACCCAGGGGGAGACGGTAAGCCATAGGCTGGGTGGTGATAGTGGAGGAGATGAGAAGTGGCAGGTGGGCAACGGCGTGCATCATGGTGTCTTTGAGATGCAAGATGCTGAGATGGCACAGATTAGGTCCATACTGGACAGCAGCCATCCAAGGGGATGGAAAATGTCTATTATATTGCTATCAGGGGTTTAGGTGAATAAAATAAAGAAAAGGTTACCTTGACCCAAGTAACATTATACCTAAGACGTCAAAAGTTTTACATCATAATAGTTGAGTCAGGACCATTTTAGATGTTAATTTTATCTTACAATAACATCCCCCCTGATTAGGTTATTTACTATACACAGCTAAGAAACAGATTTCTGTAGCAAACTATATACTTCATTAATGATCTTTCCAGTAAACAAAGACTTCCAGTGAAACTAATATAAAAACTTCAAAGCTTTGTCAAATACACAAACAATGCTTTGAAGATCCTCTTTATTTAACCCTTACTAAAAGAAAAGATTGTCAGCAAGATTGCAGAATAGCTGTGTATAGTAAATAACCTAATCAGGGGGGATGTTATTGTAAGATAAAATTAACATCTAAAATGGTCCTGACTCAACTATTATGATGTAAAACTTTAGGATATTCTTTATTTGCTTCATAAAAGAGCTTTGTCTAATGGGAAAGAGAAGTCAAATTATGAGATTCTTTAATCAGTTTACACATTAAAGCCTTTTATATAAACACTGTTTGTGAGGCATAATCCACATCAAAGCATTTATCTGCTTTACAGATTATTTTCTCAGCTGCTCTAATATGTCTATGTTGAGGAAGCTCTGAGTTCTGTGAAGCTGCATCTAACCTAGAAAGAGGCCAGAAACAATACAAGTGCACAAAAGAATCAATTTGATCCCTGCAAATCAGAGTGAGATGCAATAGCAGGAGGATCAGCAAAGCTCAGCGTTCACATTATGGGACTTTGCACAATCCCAAAATCACATGTTTTATCCAAGACAAGATTCGTGCTCAGGATCTAAAACACAAGGAAAAGCTTAAGTTGTTTTGATTGGAATAACTGGCCTGCAAACATGTACAATGTCTTCCAGGAAGATATCAACGCCCATATTTTCCATTGTTTCCTCCCTCCTTCCTTCAACTGAACCTTAGAGCCACAGCACAGAGCCTGATGGGGAATCAAATTAACACATTTGGTGATGCCAATCACAAGGACCTTGGGGACAAGAGTCATAGACATTACTTTTAATCTATCCCTATTGATGAGAAAATGTTTCAATCCAGTTAGAACTGGACAAACTTGAAACCATCTTATAAATCTCATCTGCTTTTGATTTTTTAAAAGTTTTACTCAAAAGAAATTAGCTCCCCAAAGTAACCATACTTATCCAACTCCCAATCATGAGCCAAGAGAACAATCTTTTAGTCACATAGGGCTGGAGACAGGTGACTTAAATGGCTTCAGTGTTTCCTTTTGGAAACACCTTTGAAATATTTTAATGGCTTTCCAGGTGTTTTCCTACCACACTATATCTCTTAGGATATATTCTTGGAAAGATCTGTTCTCAAACAATTCAGTGTTTTGCTCTAAATTCAAATCTTTGAATTTAGTGACTTTTCCCAAAGTATCTGTTATTAAAGACAGATTTTTATAACTTCTTGCTTTAAGATGTCAAGATGTATTCTGCTTACATAATGCGTACTTAGGACTTCCTCTCACACAGCTCCTCATTACACTAACCAGATGTTTCTGCCTTTTTCCAGAAAACAGTGGCACCGAGGCTTTACACTCTAGGCCTCTCTCAGGTCAGTCCTTTAGATATTGACCTTATTCCTTCCCAATGGTCTCAGACAAATCCTTTTTTTTTAAATCTCAGAGTTAAAATACACACACACCCATGCAATGTCAAAATCCTCTGCCAAGACTGAATTAATGTGGTTTTCTTTGCACTCATCTATAATGATCTAAAGATGTACTATATCTGGATTCTCAGAGGTCTGTTAAGTATTAACCATGATGATGTGAAATGTTAGAAAATTAGGTTAGTCTGAACCTTTATTAATCCAGTCTGCTATCATTTTTTGGTGAGATTGTCTAACACATTCTGCAACTTTCACTTGAGAGGCTAAAGAAACCTATAAACTCCTTCTTCAGAAATATTAGAAAACACAATGATAGCTATAACTACCATTTTGGAACAGGGTTTAGCAAACTGTAGCCCATGAGCCACATCTGGCACACCAAATGTTTTTATCAATAAAGTTTTACTGGCACACAGCCATGCGTATTTCCCTATTATATATGGCTGTTTACATGCTACAACAAAAACATAGTTGAATAGTTGTGACAGAGACTGTTTGGCCCATAAAACCTGAAATATTTACTATTTGATCCTTTACAGAAAAAGTGTGCCCACCTCTGCTTTAAAACCAATGACTTCTAAAATGATGATTGGAAACCCCACTCTGTGTGGTGTTGCAGTTACTTCTCTGGAATACCGTTTTCCTCAGGGTAAAAATTAAATGACAAATTACACATAAAAGTGCCTAGCACAGAACCTGAGATTCAGTAGGCAATCATATATGCGCTCTTCTACTTGCCAGGTTCCTCTTGGCCCTTCGGTACTTGGTCCAAATGCCCCTCCTCTCCTCTGCTGTATTCTCCCTGCTGAGTTGGAAGTTCCCTGCTTTTGGCACCACATATTATTTTAACACTGGCCATCCTGTATTCTCATTATGTATTCACTTGTCTTTCTTCCCATATAGAATGTGGGTTTCTCTGAAGTAAGTGTCATATCTTATTTACTTTTGTTTCCCAGGGCCTGGAACACAGTAAGTCCCCAGCAAAGATTTTTCCAGAGGTAAGCGAAGAAATAGAAAATCAACACCAGAAATATCCTTAATTTTAAAAGATGTTATGCCAAGAACATTAATAATATATTAGTAAATAATACCAAGCTTCCTACATGGAGTTTCACAAATAATGAACACTTTTTGGGGTTTTTTTGATCAACAATTTCAGGTTACAACTTGCTACTTACAGCAGTTTTATTGAAAAGGCAAGTTAAAACTCCAACCACGGGGGTACAAAGAAGTTCCTAGAACCCAAGGAGGAAATAATCATTCTTGTTTAAACCCAACAACTTAAAAAACAACATCCCTACCCAAGCCTCTCATTCTTTGAATGACAATATAAAGTATGATATTCTTTGTCTATAATAACACTTGAATGTAAGATTTCTAATATTAGTGATTCATTTTAGCATAAAATAATTACTTTGAAACTATAGTTATTTTGGTTTTTCAATGGATTTAGTTAAAAGAGAATCATTCATTTAAAAATAAATGAGTCAGGCAGTGAGGATAAAATAGTGAAGAAGTAAAGTTCCTGCCCTCATCCAGTAAAATAAATGAGCTTAGAGAGCTTTTAAAATTAATTTTAACAAGAGTCTTGAGTTATTTATGTCCCCCAAATTTTCCATTATATTATATTCCATAAATAACAAAGAGGTCTTGTGCTTCCAAAATAGAGGCAGGTTTCCATACTGGATTGTTTCCTGTGCTGCTACAACAAAGTAGTATATACTTGGTGGCTTAAAAAAAAATACAAACTGATTATCTGAGCATCTGGAGGTCAGAAGCCTGAAATGGGTCTCACTGGGTAAGAACCGAGGCGTTGGCCGTGCTGCATCCCTCTGGAGGCTCTGTGGAGGGGTGGGGGTGGGGAATCTATTTCCTTGCCTTTCCCAGCTCCTAGAAGTGGCCTGTCTTCCTTAGCTCACGGCCCCTCCTCCACCTTCTGAGCAGCCCGGTCAGTGCGGACTTTATCACATGGCATCACTCTGACACCGACTCTGTCTCCCTCATGCACGCCATGATCACCTGGACCCGCCTGGATCACCCTGGATACTCTCCCCGTCTCAAGCTCAGTGGACTAGTGACCTTAGGTCCTATTTGCCACATAACCTAACATAGTCACAGCATCCAGGGATCAGCATATGAACCATGATGCTTCAGAGAGCCATGATTCCTCCTAACACACATTTCTTTGTAGTAAGCAGGTCAGTGAGCCCAAGTCACATGTATGGCCCAGTATGGAACCTGGAATAGTTCTCCAGAAATATTAGAAAACACAATGGTAGCTGTAACTGCCATTTGGAACAGGAGTCAGCACACTGCAGCCCATAGGCCAGAGCTAGTCCACTGACTATTATATTGTGCCACAAAGTTTTATTGGGACACAGCCATGCTCATTCCTTTCCATGTTACCTATAGCTGTTTCCACGCTACACCAGCAAAGATGAACAGCTGTGACAGACGCTGGCTCGACTACTCGAAACCAGTCTTTCCACTAGCTAGGGTGCTGCCCCCACCCATGCAGGCCCCTAGCGCCCACACAGGAGCACACTGCTTCTGTTCTTCCAGGAAGGTAGGAAGTTGCCATATCTTGTTCATCAGAACACGTTCTATCCACACCCAATTGTTTTAACAATAAATCGAATGACTTTTCTCCCACCTGCTCTCTTTCCAAATGATGGAAAGCCACGCCCTGTGTCCCATCCTTCTATTCCAGTGACTGAAAAAGACCCTGGCCCAAGTACTGCACAAAGATGTGTCAATCACAGAAAAAGTATATTCATCTGTGTCCTGCTGCTGGGTTTCTTCAGAGTTACCTAAACATATATGTGATGACTCATTCATCTGTTTTTAAAGTTCAAAGAATAAGGAAGTGTGTGTGTAGATGTGCATGTGTAGGATAAAAACTCAAGAGCAAAGACTGTCTAACCTGCTAAACACAGACACTTAGTAAATACTAGTCAGCTAAGCAAAGACTAAACCATTTTTGTCCATGACAGTAAAATAAGACATGTTTCTGGGAATACACAGTCTTGTAGAGATGTACTCTCCTCAAAGGTAAGTGGTGTTGGGTAGCTGGCTCCAGCAGGCAAGGCAGGTCATTCCGAGCCCTCGACATCACCTTGGGGGGATGGGGCACCTGGCTCTTGGGACACCCAGCTGGACTGGCTTGGTGGAATTAGAGCCAGCTCTTCTGTTTTTGACAACAGCCTCAGGCCCCACATAGGGCTCCCATTCAGCTGGCATTCGCCTAGAATGCAACACCCATTCGACTGCATGGAGCAGGTTTTCCAAGTCACTTTCCTTCTTGGCACATAGTTGTGACCCTGGGGTATTGAAAGCATGTACTCAAAATCAGCCCTGGCCACTTGTATAAGCCTTCCTCCTAGGTCATCTGAACCCTTCTGTCCACCAGACTAGAGAGTGCTTAAATTAGAAACATTTCAAAACAAAGACTTATAAAATATGCTGATCACCTGGGTGCTTAATAATAATTGCTGTTTAATTATGATCACTCTGAAAGTTTCAAAGTTAAAAAATTTAACTTAGACTCAGTGAGTGTCTATGTGAGTGTCCAAGACCCACAGTAGCATATTCCACAAATTCTCCCTCTTCCTTCATTCCCCCTAGTGCAGTTTCCACCCCTGGCCCAGGAACACAGGTGTCTTCTGAAAGATGAGCTCACTTTCCACCCCAAGTAATGCTACCAGGCTCTTGTTCCTTGTTCTTCTGTGCACGGCAATATCCCCAAATCAAAGAAAAATTCTATCAGGAAAGCCCTATCCAGCCCCGAGTGCTGTTAGTGCCACTAAAACAACACCTGGGACATAGATCCACTGGCTACTTATGGTCAGCCATCCAAATCCCATGAGGGCAGAGGGACAGGAACTGCCTTTGCCATCAAGCGCTGTTCTTGGCTCTCAGTTGAACTCTGTCAGATGTGCATTCATGTTAGATGTGTTCCACATTCATCATTTCTCAGTGTTCTACCTGCAAACCAGAGAACCCCCAAATGTACAAGCAAGAAGCCATCACACACTCCGTCCTGCCTGGGCCCCCTCCATCTTTGGGTGATGCAATGCTTCTGAAACACAGGGAATCGTCACTAGAAAGCCATTAGTCTTTGCCCTAGGACAGACCCCAGGAGTGAAGCCAGAGTTGGGTTTCTGTGAAGAACCGAAAAATTCTAGCAGGTCTAGAATCCTGCAGGAGCCCTTTGTGAATGACAGTCACTGTCAGAGGTAAAGTTAACACACTGTTCCCTAGAGGAGCTGTGTCCAGCACAGTGTAGCCAACTGACTTGAAGAATGAAGAACAAGCTTTTGTCCAAACAGCAATAACTACACATAATAAGAGCTTCAAGAGTTCAGTGAATATCGAACCACCTGTGTCTTCCTTGCCATTTGCTTCTCCTGAGACGAAGGGACTGTGAGAGGTGGTAGAGCTCAAAGCATGTCCGACTCCTGCAGTGGTTCTCCTGCAGCAGCTCATGTACAGAACTGAACAACATCTGCATTTATAGCTGTTTGTAAGCAATGGAGGATTATCCTGCTCCACTAACATTTACTAAATTCTCCAACGTCATGGTGAATACACATCCTTGTGAGAATAGGAGCAGCTGAAGCCATGTTTTAAGAAAAAGTGGCAACCTGAGTCTATACACTCCATTCCCTCTGCATCAGATGGAACTTCTTATGAAATACTTTAGTAGAAAAACAACCTAAAACAAATAGCATTGAGTGTAGGTTGGAAGGTCTAAAGATGAATGATCAGAAAGCCAGACATCTGAACATCTACATGTTTTATGCAGTGCAAGAGGCCAGGGACCCAGTCCCACCTTTATATAAGTCCCTTACCTGAGGGGATCAGCATCAAAAACACACAGTCTGGCAAGTGCTTTAATATGACTTTTGTCCAGGGGTCCCAGAAGACCTCCTTCCCCAGAAGGCGCACCTGACGCGGCTGGCTTCTTGGAGGAGGTCCGTGCGTGGTGTCTTTAGGTCAGTCAGGTTCAGGTTCAGCCCATCAAGAAGGAGGAAAAGGTGTTCCAGACAGAAGGAACATGTGCAGGGCCATAAGTTTAAGGCTGAGCCTGGCACTTTCCAAAGGCCGACTGGGACATGGCATGAGGCGGAGGCTGGAAGCCCACATCACAAGGGCCCTCTGTGTCAGGCTGAGGACTCTCACATGCCGACCCTGAGGCTACAGCCAGAGATTCAGAAAATAATAAGCGCACCACGCACTTCAGAACAGTGACAGCTCCACGCGAGATCAAGAATGGCAGGGCAAGAGGGACAAGGGGGAAGGTGGCTGCACATGAAGCTCCTGATGGGGCCAGCATGCCAGGGCGTGATTAGCTGGACTCAGCTCCTGAGAGCTGTTGGGGGGCTGGAGAAAGCGAGGGCCTGAAGAAAGCAGAGCGCTTTGCTGGGCTGCCACCAGGGGAGTCGCCTATAGGGGTTAGGCAGGATGAGGAATAGGATTGTGGTAAAATTGGGCAGGGGACAGCATGGTGAAAAGGGAACTCTGGTGGACAGAAGAGCCTGGACAAAAGAGGGCAGGCTGGAAAGACAGACTTAGGACATGTGTACAAGAACAGGGAAGGTAAGCTGGCAGCAATTATGTGACATGGAATGGCAGCTTCACAAAGACTTGTAATGACAACAGAGATTAGCTATCTCAGCAGAGCCTGACATGTGAAGGCATGACAGTTTCTACAGTCAGAATGGTGTGCATATGCATGGGAGAGCAACAGAGACACACAGACAAGAGGACAGCAAGCCCAAGCCATAGTTTCATTAAACTGGTACCTCATGACTGCCTCAACATTATTTATCAGCTTACCAAAAGGCAACTATTACCATGCCTTCAAGTCCAGTGGTACCTAAAATTTCCTAAAAAATCCACTTAGCATTAAGGTTCTGGAAACATCTGCCTACCTCCCACCTCCTCATGATCACCAGGGAAAGAGGAAGTCAAAATCCAAAACTTACCCTTGGGGCAACTACTCAAAGACATTATTAGGTATCAGAACTGGACTGGATTCTTCCATCAGCCAGACTTATTATCTGCTCTAAATCAGAATATGCACATGGCAGTAAAGCTCCTTTGTGCTCATTTGTTCAAACAGAAGCAGGGCTGCTTGGACAGGGCCACCCCAACCCTCTTGGCGACAGACCTCCTGCGTCTATGTGACTCACCCACACTTCCTCAGACCTGACCAGAGGGAAGACTCAGTTGTAACAACCAGCACACTCCCTTCCTGCTCCCCACCCCAGCCCACAGCCCAGCAGAGAGGTTTCCTGGGAGGGGCTGGTGAAACAACAAGCAGGAGCCTTGGATGGACGGCGGTGCAGGTTCTTGGCTTTTGCTTTGCTCCCACGTGTCATTCATCAGCATCTTGGGGAGAATCTTATGTCTTCAGTGCCAGATAGCTTCACCTATCAGCTTAAACAAAACAGTGATGACACGATGCACCCCCTCCCCAGCCTCTGAGAAAGGGGCCAAGCATGGGTTATCATGGCCCACAGACCACTGGCCAGTGAAGGCAGCCCAGCGAGAAGGTCACGGGTGAAGCCAGTGCTCCTGCCCCCAAGGAGCTCCCAATCAGGGAGATGCGTTTTTTACCTCACTAAGCAAATGTGGACCCAGCACCTGCTACGTACCAGACACCGCTTGAGGTACTTGTAAAGTAGTAAAGCAAACAGAATGAGATCCTTTGCCTCACAGGGAATATTCCAGTAATGGGTAAGGAGACAACTTCTCCACAGATAATTAATAAAAGGAACCAAACCAATGACAAGGTAAGGACAAAATAATGCTGCAGTTAGAGGGAAGGGAAAAGAAATACCTCTTGCAGGAATAAGGAAGTCTTAAGGAGGAAAAAGGAGCAAAACACTGTTTCCTTTGGGCTATCAATTGAGAAACTGTAGATTTTTTTTTTTAAATAGGAATGGCCCTAGAAACCCTTCTTCCCAGGTCAGTCAGGCTCTCCTTCTGACCTCAGGCAGGTATGCAGTTTCTACAGAAATATCTCCATCAATGGAGATCTTCCTGGAGATGAGGCAACCTGTTGATTAGACAGACGTTTTTAAACTTCTCCTGATGCTTACATTTATATCCTCAGCCCATTGACCCTAGACTGATATGGCTAAAAAAGAAGATCAGTATCAATTTAAATATGGTTTCTTTTTAACTACAAGTACAATCATTAAGCAAAATAATTTGGAGAAGGGGAGAAAAATAAATTGATACTCTTTGAGAATTGGTGAGAAGGAATTGTGACTGTACCTTAGACCAAAATAGTGTGAACACATTTTGCAAAGAAAATCTTTTGGGAATCAGTGAGTGAGTCAACGGTGAACCTGAGGTTTGGCTGAGAGTTCTGGGAAAGGGGGAAAGTGTGGGCATCCATCTGAGGAATGATGATGGGAGAGGGCAGCCAGCTGCAGGGTTAGGTGGCTGCACGCGAGGGGGCTGCCTTTGGAGAGCGGCTGAAGGAGGAACTGGTCTGTCAAGGGGAGGCCATCAGATGGCTTGGAGACTCAGTGAGCTGGGGCCAGGAAAGGGGGTAAGGCAGCTAATGAAGTTTTATCAAATTCATGCATAATTAATATTAGTCCCTACCTTTCTGTAAAATATTTCTTAGAAATTCCAACAGTCATTCTCTAAATGTGGAGCTGTCATGCAACACAGGCATGGGAGACATGACCAGGGATGTGGTAAGCAAAGGAGTACACTGCTTAGCTGGGTCACACCTTAATCCATGGGTACACCTGCCTGGCAAAGTGTATTTATGAAGAATATGCTTAGTTTAAAAAGAAAAAAAAAGGTCACATAACTAAAATCAGAACAGTACCAGGTTTTTTTTTAAGGGAGTAAACACCCCAAATTCCCAGTTTTTCTTTGCTATTGCAGCTGATCTCCACAATAGTACTGCAAACACATTCTTAAATCATCAATAATTACCTTTCATTGGTATGGAATTGCTGCACAGGACCAGTGAAACGGACAAGCTGGATGAGGGGGGCTGGATAAGGTGGGTAAGATCAGAAGCCTTTGAAGGCCTGGGTGAGGGTATGTGCATCCACATGGAGAAAATGTGGCCACCATGTCCACTGCAGAGAAACTGCTTCAGAAAACTTACGTGAAGAGTCATAGAGAAAATAAAGGATCCAAGAAAATATGTTCAAAGCTCAGATAAATGTTTGCCCCTAATGGAGGTGGGAGCAACAGAAAGGGGAACTGGTTTGGGAAGAAGTGATGACGGGTTCCACTTGGGAGATTTCACTTCTGAGACGACAATGAGACCTAGTAGAACAAATGACTAACAGCACTTCAAGATATAGGATGAGATAATGAAGAGAAACTACACAAGTATAGATCTGTATGTTATAAGCTTGGAATAAAAACAAAGGCCATAAAAAAATATAATTACCTTTTATTGTGTTCCTCAAAACTCAATTCACCACTCCTTCATGGGCTTCTTCCTTGGTGTTAAAAAAAGTCTCCAACGTAGCTAAAATCTGGGGGGAAAGAAAATTTTAGATTATGGGATGTAACTTCCAAAACTGAGATTATGTGAGATGGAATAAGTCAGTATGCACTTAAGTTCACCTCTGAAAATACCAGACTACATCCTACTTTATCAATATCAAAAAGGTCATTCCCATATGACCTTGCACAGGAGTATTGGAAGCTGATGCACAATTTGTATGATTCTCTATAGTGTCTTTCTATGTGATAATTTAAGTCATGATGGAATCCAGTTTAACCTGACTTAACGTGAAACATTTGCCATTAACTACTGCAAACAACCAAGGACCCCACATTTCAGCAACACCAAGTTCCTGTTCTTGCTTAACTCATCTGGGTACTGCGTGGCAAGCTACATCAGACAAGCAACAGTACGCCCAGCATATGCTGAGGACGCAGCAATGGCCACGGACCAAGTAGATGCTACAAGGAAGTACAGAAAAGGATTGATTATGCTTCCTTTATCTTGGTAAGAGGGAGAAAATCCAATTATAACGCATGAACAAACTATTATCCCCCAAGGATGCTTTGAACATTTTCAAGATCTTGAATTAAAATGAGAAGTGCTGTAATTTTTAATAATGTGGGATTAGCTAATTTAGTTTGTGGCTGCTTGACTGCTGTGGGCACATCTGCTCCTGAGATTTTCTCCCCGACAGCAACGACGATGGCTTTGTTCTCTGGGCCAGACTGAGGGCAACATCAGAAGTAACCAAACCTTAGGCGTGGTGGGCAGGGGCAGCCAGCCTCGGAAGATGCCACTCAGGATTCCAGTTTCCTGAACCTCCTTCCCCTGCCTCCTTTTTATTTAAAGCCAGACTCCCCAGATCATTATTTGCCCTGCTTGACAGCATCAAAAGACCATGTTGTTCCAGCTTTCCTCGCCTCCCCACCTTCACTTAGCCAGATGCTCTGCCTTGGTTCATTTCTTTCTGTTTACAACAGCCACAAAAAAGGTATGTATGTGCTAAAATGCACACACACATATGTTGTATGTGTGAGAAGTTCTTTTTACAAAATTGCCTTCAGAGATATCTAAGGTAACATGACCCAAAAAAATCTTCCAAAAACTAAACCACAGATGTTCAGTTGCCTAATGATCAGGACATATTTAAGTATATTAAAACATGTTTACTCAGTGGACTCTCAGGCAGCCATCAGAACTGATAAATACGAAAAACAAAGATATTAAGATGACAGTATCTAAGCAAACACCTAGAAGACATAACATTATTGAAAAGAGCAAAATTTTAAATTGTTCCAAAGTGCTGATTGCAATTTTATCAAAAGTATGGTTACATATGAATGTAGCAATAGAAATTATAAAAAATATATAAAAATTATAAAATATTTATATATAAATATACAATATACATATAAAACATAAAAATAAATATGATATACACACATTTATAGTGAAAATAAACTAAAAGAAGGTATTGGCTGATTATTAAATTCTAGGGTTCTATGTAAACAGTGATACAGTTCTTAACAGGCTTAAAATAATCCAACAATTTAGAATCACAGAGTGTTTGACTGGAAGGGCTCAAGGGGTGTGTTTTACTCCTTTTGGTTCCCTAGACACAATTCCAGCATCTAGAGGGAGAAGGGGCAATCTTCTCACACAAACACCAGGCAATTCTCACACACCAGCAGGGTGTCCAGAACTCAGCTCCATTCTGATGGTGTCTGCCTGGAGACAGCACCAGGTTCTCCAGGTTAAGGTCTCCGCCCTACAAGACTGCACTCCACCTCCAACTCCAGATGCAAGCCCCAGGCAGTTCTGTGCTTCTGACCTACCAGCTACAGATTGGAGGTTCCCATTACATCCCCCTCAGGTTCAATTAGTTTGCTAGAGCGGCTCACGGAACTCAGGAAAACACTTACATTTTCCACTTTCATAAAGGATGCCATAAAGGATACAAGTTAACAGGCAGATGAAGAGAGACACAGGGCAAGGTCCCAAATAAAGGAGCCTCTATTCTCATGGAGCTTGGGGCCGGGCTTGGTAGCATGTGAAGGTGTTCTGGTTCCCCAAATGTACAAGCTCTTTCTCTCACAGAGAAGCAGGATCTAAGAGAGCAGAGGGCGATAAGCTCTTCTCATGAATTTTGTGAGGGCTTCATTGCATAGTCATGATTGACTAAATAATTGGCCATTGGCTGATTCAACCTCCAGCCCCCACCATTGGATGGGAGTCCAAAAGTCTTATTAACATGACAAGACACCCATTTCACCTTTGAAACTCTGCAGTGTTTTCAGGAACTATAGATAAGACCATACCTGGGAAATATATATTCGGTCATATTTATGATATGACCGAATATATATTTCTTGTGACTCATTATATCACAAAGGGACTTCAGCTCAACCTTTTCATTTCACAGGTTAGTAAATTTATACTAAAGGAAATTAAGTGACTGTCATGACTCTATAGCTACTTACTGGCAGAACTGGGACCAGCCCAGGGATCTCCCCACTCATCAATCTGTCCTCATTTCCAAAGAGTACACTGATGTGGATTCATGCAAATTAATAAGGGGGTCCTGTTATCTGAGTAGTCATTAACCAAACCCTATAGTTAGGAGCTTTTCAGAGATGCATTCCTTCAAATCACTAAAATATTTCCTAATAACCTACCATTTTATGACTCAAATTCCCATTCAAAATTCCATTTCTGTTCAAGGTTAGCATGTACACCTGATTCTGTCAGTGTCTTGTGCCTCTCACAAAATGACACATGTCCACTGCAAAGTGAAATTGCAAATCTTGCCCCCCAAATCCAGAATTTCATGAGGTTAATCAAAATGTTCTCAGAGAACTTCCCCAACAACAGGCAAACAGTGGCAAATGGGGACTGAGTGGTTGGGTGAGGAAATAATCATGTAAGAGAAAAACCTAAAGTTGGTGACACGATAAGGATTTTTCTACATGATGAGTTTAATATTAGAAAGCCTAAAAGGCCCCAAAGGAAAATGACCAGGGCCTCAACTCTGTAAAACCAGCCATCTTAGAGATGTGATGTAAATGTCAAATGTGATTTTTAAGAAGTACCACAGTGTACAACTATACAATTTTATCCAAAAATTTAGTCCTCTCAAAACAATAACTTATGTCTGCATTTTTTAATTCTAAGAGATACCCATGGCCACAGTATCTACCTTTCATTAGCTATAAACTAAAGTAAAATCATTTCGTAAGTTTCACATAATTTTTTGCAAAAGAAACTCCTAAAGCTTTTGTTTCATTACATTATGAATTTTTTGTCCCCATTTAAGTGGATTCACTTTAAATGGCCTTTTTCTGATTCTAATTGTCCTTGGATAACAAGGACCTGCTGTAGAATCTTCATAAAGAATTTTTTAAAGTATAAATCAGGAATACTGAGGGTATTTATACCATTTTAAGCCAAGCATACATTTTAGAAACAGGAACTTCATATTCAGAATCTGAAATACTAGAATCTGAAATCATTTTGTCCCTTTGTCATGAAAAATAATGCATTTTAGATTTTATACGATATAAAAACAAAGTTTAGGAAACCACAAATGACTGTATTTGTCCCAATTCTTTTTAAAGCTGTAGAAGTATAACAATGTATTTACCTTCATGAATGAAGTTTCTTCTACAGCTTATTTTATTTGAACAAAACCATGGAAAAAACCTTCCTAAAGTTCTTATTAGCTGATTTGCATATTGTGATTAGTTCTATCATCTGCAATTATCTGTGGTTCTATATATTCACGGTCTGAACTTTACCTGAGAACAGTCAAGTTGGCTGAGTTTTCCTATGTTAAAAATGTTTATTACATGAAAATAGTTAATAGGGCTAACATTCACTGAGATAATGAAAGCTATTCTAGTATCATAAAAACACAAGGCTCCATTTTAGAAGCATCAATTATTAAGTGGAATATTTTCTTGTAGAAGAACAAGAAGAGCAAGAGAGTATTTTTTCCATTAAATAAAGTTGCAACATTCTATAGTAGAAAGATTTTTTTCTTTTACTTTTCAAATCTATAACAGTAGGACCTCTAAATAATCAATGAGAAATGACTTAAAGTATATGGGATAATAAAACACTTCTTAAAGATTCACTTCTTGGGGACTTTCCAGCTTCTGTGACCAAAATAAACAGTTTATGATTCAGTTTGTTTACTAATCCTGTTTCCAAGGTCAAGACTGAGATTACTGACTCAGTCTTGCTGTCAAATTTGCTCATCTCTCAAAGCAGTATAAATGTATGGCTCAGGATTAGGATGTGATTAATAGTTCCTCCCAGGAAGGACAACGAAGCCCTCCTCTCCCACAGCCACCAGGGGCCCAGAAACAAAGATGTGGAATTCCTGCTGGGCTCTGCTGCAGACACTGGAGTCATTTTACCATGGTGGTCTAAGAACATGAAGAAAAACAAGTTCAAAACCACCTCCTAAGTAGCTGTGACTCATGCCAAGTAAATGAGATGAGCTTGGTGCTCTTCTGCTCTGGCCTCTTCCAGGGATAGAATTAGTGAACAGTGGGAGGTATGTTGACCAATAAGTAACTGGAAATTAAAGGGCCAAGGGAACCCCTGCTCCAGCTCACTTAGCTAAGTTTCTATCATCCTCAATGGAGAACTTCAGTCATTTTATAGCTATACAAGGGGGGTTTTCTGTAGGGAAGCTTGATCAAACCATAGGAAAGAAGAAATCATGAACCTGGCTCCTTACTTTTGACCAACTGACTTTGAAGCCATTGTTTGCCAAATTAAAACTGCCTCTAAAAGGTAAAAATGCATTACAAGACTTATAATCAACCCTAAGAGATGATGTGATTAAGAGGATGATAAACCTGACTAGCTCTCGCTAGCTCTGCTCAGCAGGCCTCCAGCCACAGGAGAGGCAGAGCACCCCTGTCATACAACAGGTGGGCTCCGGATCCCGATGGACTGCATTCAGCCACTTCCTAAGTCAGATGAATGTCCTCACTCCCCAGATCTCTTAATCTTCTGTAAAATGTGTATAGGAACAAACTCATTAGATTCTTATAGCTCTAAGTTTCCATTATGCAGCACAGTGCTTGGCATAAATAAAATGCCAGGTGCTTGGTTAGTTTCTGTTTTTCCTGCTACATACAGAATAGAAGGACTTTCTATTCTCTCTGAAATTTGCAGGAAGCTATGTTAGACATTTTCTCTAATTAGAGGTGATCCTTTCACCCAAAACTGTGTCTAAGGTTTTTTTTTTATTATTACTCTGATAATACAGAGAAAGTAGTACTTCAGAATCCAACATTCTGAAATCCTTTTTCCTAACGGTTACTCCACAATAGATAAGACCCATGTGGTTTGGGTTTAATGACCACTGGCACATGAAGTGTCACTCAAAGTATCTTCTGTATGTTAATTCATTTAAATTCATAATAATACTCTGAGGTAGAACTATCCTCATCCCAATGTGACAGATCATTTAACACAGACACAGAACTGTTCAGCAACTTGTCCAGATAATAGAGCCAAGCCAAGATTCAAACAGGCAGGGCACGTAGGACCTCTGTTTTGTCTATTTATTTGGGGGAGTTGAGGGAGGAAAGGCAGGGAGGGAAGAAGAAAAACACTAAAACAATCTAGGAGATCCTCTTCCCTCTCAGCACACACATACTCAGCCAAGCCAATTTCGAATGTGAAGAAAACACCAAGTACATTCTCACTGGCTGCTTCTTCCAATGAAAATATTCAAGTTCTCTTTAAAGGGCAGTATATTCCTAGATACACTTGTTGAAATAGGGGCAAAGAGAGACCTGGGCACCAAGTGGGAATGTGTCATGCAGAAGCATAGAAAGAAGAGACTCACAGAACAGTCACTGGAGAGGACGGCATTGTTCTAGACCCTACTATGATCCAGAACCTACTGCTGTGCTTAATACAACTACACAAACACAAGACACCAGCAAATTCCAGACCTTCTTCCTCCCATAGAAATGATCCTCAAAGTATTCTTCCTAAATATGATGCTTTCAAATGTGAGAAAAACCAGAATACCAGCAGCTATTACTGAAACAAGTGTGGAAATACACACACTTGGCCTGTACAAGTTCATTACTAATGTTAATCAAATCTTCATTCCTCATGAGATATTATTCCCATTTTAGAGGCAAGCCTAAGAGATGGAGTGTTTTGCCCCAAGCCACACAGTGACAAAGATAGATAGATATTATATAATTGGAATTCCAGCTTCTGGATGCTATGATGAACTAAGGATACCTGCGAGGTCGCTGACAGACAACTATCACCCCATGCCATAGACAGACCCTTGCAAATTGTGACAGATGATGAGTGCATCCCAGGAAGAAAATGTATGCCTGTGTAAACAAGGGTGGAAATAACAAAATCAACACGGTTACTTTTGCAGCTGTGGTAAACACAGTTAGACACAGTAATGGCCATACTGTTCCCCAAAATATAACTGAATGCTCTTGCTCTTTTAATATAACCAAAGGGAACAAGGAAAACTGAAGAAGAATTTGGAATTTATGGGAACCTCAAGATATCTCAAGATGGACAACACTAACCAACCTGTAATTTCAGAGTAGATAACCTTGATATCTGCTCATCAAACACCTTAGCCCTTTTTTTTTTTAAAAAAAGGGCAAATTTTGAAGGAAAACAAATCCCATATTTTGTATTTAAAAAGAAGTCTAGGGGGCTCCGTGTAGACAATAAGCGCACATTCATACACATTAAAATTACTTGAGGTTTCCTTCAAGCTCTGTTTCCAAATCAAGATGGGCAGAAACTCTGCCATAACAGGCGACAAGGTGATGACGTGCTATGCCAGCCCGGTGCAGCTGCACCTGGGTGAGCAGGCAGCCGGACTGACAAGGCACTCTCACGGAATGACACCATACAACTCTGTATTGTCATGTGCTCAAGAGACCAATCTGGACAACTGCTGGACAGGCTGGATTTAACCCAGCCCTTTTCCCTGTCTGACAGGTGGATAAAAGAATGAACTTTAATAACTGAACAACTGCTGTTCAGTCACTATATTTTTAAAGATGGCTCAGGACATGTTGAGGCCAAACAGACACAGAGACTTTTTTCAATAAGATTCGCTAAATGTTTTAGTGAGTGCTGCTGGGGGTGGGGGATGTTGGATGCGGAGCCCTATGGGACAGATGTCCAGGCAAAAGAGTGGAAGGCAACTGGGGTCCAGACCTCAGCTCACCCAACTACACCCATAGACCCGGGTCACTCCCACAGAACACCTCTGGTGCAGTCCTCAGGGCATTATGGGCTGGAGAAAATGGTGAGTTCTAAAGACAACAAAACCAACTAAGTGAACAGTAGTCTAGATTCTAACCCTCCCTTTAGACAAATTTGTAAGGAACTTGGCTGTGATTCTAAAGGCTTCCTCTTACCCTACTGGGCTCTAGCTCACCAGGAAAGATGAATGGCAGGAAGCTTCCAAATTCATGGTGAAATTGCTATTTTTCTTCAGAAAGGAAAGAGGTAAGTGATGACACAATAAAGAGTCAAAACAAAGTTAATGAATACACTGAAATAAAGAGGGGCTCAAAATGAAGTCCTCTAGCAGATATTTTGCAAAGACAGGTTGTTTAACTAAATAAGACAAGCTGAACTAAAAAGGAAGCTTTGAGAGTTGGATGAAGAAGGTGCGTGAGAACATTAAGACTAACTTTGTTTACATAGAGTGGAAATTCACGGTAAAACAAAGGTCAGTATCACTCTCATTTTTCACTGAGAAAGCCCTTTTGATGAGTGTTTCCCAGAAAACACTCTAACTTACCATGTGATAGCAGGACACCCTCTTACCAAGAGGACATACTTGCAAAATATTTCTACAACAGGCACCTGAAGGTGTCACAGGAGTTCTGGGCAGCCCCTCTCAGTGCAGACAGTATCTGGCTACTTCCTCCTACTCCCTCACCCACAGTCTCAAGTTCATTGTTCTCAGCTACTCGGATACTTAAATAAAACCAAGTTTGAGAAGCACTGAGCTTTAGTCCATCACCTCAAAGTTCACCTATTATCAGAAGGAGGGAGCCAAGTAGTAAACACCACTGGTACTGCCATGTTCTTTTCCTCCAGTCCCATGTCAGCTCAAACACAAGGCTGTCACTTCAGGACAGGAAGCCCTACCAGCACATACTTGTGGGTTCTGTTTGCCTTGCACCCTTCTTTTCATTTGGAAACCTTTCCTTTGTCCCCCTCATCATGGCCCATGCACCCCTCACTGCAAGGATAGGCTCTGTGTGGATACAGAGGACACCCCACTCCTCTTTCCCAAGCAATGAGCATGTGATCCAGGTCAAAGAGATTCCTTCGGAAGACTTGATTTAGCAGCACCAGAGGAGGGTTTTTCTTTTTGGGTCAAGCTGTAAGAGCCACAAGGAGCCCATCCGCTCCAAGAGAAAATGAGGCCAACATACAGAGGGCATTAGAGTCCCCACTGAAGCCAACATGACCCTTGGGTGTCCCTAATGTATAAAGTCAACAAATCCCGTATTTTGCTTCAGCAACTTTTAAGTGAGGCAAGGAGATGTGTAAACCCCCAACTTTACTCAAGAAACTTAAGCCAGTTGCTCTTTATTTCTTAAACAGAAAAAAGAAAAAATTTATATCTAATAATAGACTGTTAACATTTCCTATCAAAATAATTCTTCATGTGGATAAGAAATAATTTTCATAAATCTTTCATTACATGATCACTTAGGTTTTGCAGAAAACTGTTGTTACTTGATACTTGAAATCTTATAAGAAAATAGCTTAATTGTAAGGCTCTGAGTTATCTTTCCATATATTGTGACATTCTAATAAACTTGAAGGATTACATAAAGTGCTTTCTAATAAGTGTATCATGTCAGACAGGACATGGTAGCATCTTAAAACATAACGAGCCAAGTGTTTCAAGGTGACCTGCCCCATGCTAAAGCCTCCCAAAGACTTCTCTAAAGGATAGAGTAGGTGCTACTTTTTGAGTAAATGTTCCATCAAAATAGAAAAGATACTGAAAGGAAAAACGCCATACCCAACAGCAGAGCCAGAGGTCTAACTGCAGCATTTACATGTTCCAGGGATTCAAACCAAAACCATCCGCTAGAGACCAGCAGATGTGCTGACCTCACCTGAGTCTCCATCAGGTGAACTACTGGAAGGGTCCACAAGCAGCGGTTAACTACAGCTCCATCTGCTGCGCATGCTCACGTGCTGCTGCGCATGCTCGCTCACTCCCTCCCTGGACACCATGCAGCTGTAGCCGCAATGGGGAAACTAGCTCAAGCCATGTGTTGATGAGGTTTCTCCAATATGGTAGGAATAATCAATAAAGTTATTTACTTTCATACATATGGCAACTCTAACAAGCGCAGCCTCAAAATTTATCATGGAAATACATTGAAAATACATTTTTAAACTAACAAAGCTCACTGGCCTTTGATCTTTCATGATTTTCACACAGACGATCAGAGGACAATCTGTTCACCAGACATGGCAGCTCCTCAGGGAGCCGCCTCTAGGCTGCTTCTGTTCCTGGTACAAAACTCCAATTTACAGCTCACCAGCGACACCTTGATTTTTGCACATCTGCCTCCTATAGTGGGCCTCAAACTCCAGGGGAACAGGGATGGAATTTTACTGATCTCCATACCTGACCTGGATTCTAACAGAACTTCACAGGCTGTCAAACAAATAAACTCATTAAATAAATAAATCATATTTCATTTCACTCTGCTGTAAATACAAAGCAAAAGCTAAAAACCTTGGATATTAGGGTCTCAATAAAGATACTCCAAAATGATTTTTCCATTTGCATGGTTTTTCATCAATATTTTTAAATTTCCCTGAGCTCGGTCATTTAAGGTTCCCTCCTAACACTGGGTTTCAAAGTAACTTGGGTCAGTTCAGGGTCAAACACCAGATCTTGAGCATGCTGGCACTTGACCTTCACAGGCTGGCTGTGCTGATAGAGAACTGTCAGCCCTTCAGCCATCTCTGCCACCTGTTGTCCGAAACCCCCTTCTTGAAAATTGCATCATCCACCCCAAATATATTCCTTTTCTCCACTCCTGTGCAGTTTGTTCATTAAAAGTGAAGCAGGGGCTCTCTTGTCCCCTTCCTGGCGTGAGCCAGGAGCTCTATTCTCTCACTGTGTCTCTAAATAAAAGCCTCTCCCAAAAAAAAAAAAAAGCGAAGCAGACAAAGGGTCAGCCAGTTCTCCAGATTCACTCCAATGGCTACTGGGGCTCTGAGCTTGGAATAACGACACCAGCGTGGGGCTGGCAGGGCACACACAGACACAGGCTGGCAGCTTCTGTTAAGTGAAGGGTCTAGACATCAGTGCCCTCAAAAGCCTGGAGAGAAACGTCATCAGGGAATCCCTGGAGCTGCTGCAGGTAACAGTGCCCTGAAATATGGAGTGCTGCCTGACCCATCTGGAATTCTTCAGTGGCTCTGTGAAATGATCCAGTAATGAGGTAATTGTCTGGTGTGTATATGAACTTTGTGTTTATTGCTATAGACTGAAAGCCTGTGTCCCCCCCAAGTTCATACGTTGAGACCTAATCCCCACTATGATGGCACCAGGAAGTGAGGCCTCTGGGAGGTGATTAGGGTACAGCCCTCGTAAATGGGACCAGTGCCCTTACAAAAAAGATCCCAGAAGCTCCCTGCCTCCTTCCACCATGTGAGGACACAGCGAGAAGATCCGCCATCTATGAACCAGGAAGTGAAGCGTAACCAGACGCCAACGTGCAGCACCTTGATCTTGAATTTCCCAGCCTCTAGAACTGTGAGAAATTAATGTCTGTTATTTAAGCCTATGTGAAGGTTTAAATGTGCTCTGTGGTTTTCTGTTACAGCAGCCCAAATGGGCTAAGACATTTATGAAGAGCAAAGTTCACTGCTATTTCCTGTTTCTATGGGCTAGGCTCCCCAGCCGGCCACCCCCAAAATTGCAACCACTCCTTGTTCTGCCAAATCTGTGACTTCCATTAAATTTTCCAAATCTACTGAGCTTATGCCACTCCCTAGCCCCACAGCATTTGATACATATGTTGTCCACTTAGTAACTGAGCATGCACTAAATTGACATAAAATAAGACTTTCAAAACACATATACCATGTCTCTGTCACAAACAGGGGTTATATTTTCTCACAATCTTTTTTTTTTAATTCCCTGAAGCATCTAACATAGGTCCTTGTATAGAGCAGGTTCTCAAATGTCTGTACACCAAATTCCATTTAAGGTTTAATTTCTCAGATTTCTGATCACTTCCCCCAATTGTTCCCTTCATTCACAACCAAGAAAATAATTTACTAGTGAAACTGAAAAATTAACTACTGTTCACTTTTATTTAGGTGATGTGGAAAGGGGGATCCGAAAACACAAACTCTTCAAATAAGAAAGCTGGGATAAAAGATGCAACAATTTAATAGTACTGCTTTGGGGATTCCCTCATTCATTCAGAAAATGTGCTCCACTTTGGAGGCACAGTGACAAACATATCCTCTGTCCTCACGGCCTTGAGTAACAGAGAAAAGAGGAGGTATGAACCAGAAGTTCCTTGCGGCCTATGAGTGTGAATATACATGGGTTCTTGCACATGCAGCCAGAGCTGCTAGCAAAGCTCTTCACAGGCCCGGCTGCCCCTCAAACTTCAGATTTCAGTTTAAGTGGCACCTCCTCTAAGCAGACTCCTTGACCACCCAGTTTAAAGTAAGTTTCTCCCCCTACCCCCATTTTCCTCATGACACATGCATCCTTTGGAGCATGTAAGCCATTTGGAGTCCTGGGTTTCTTGGTTCACCGCTCAGGTCTCTCTTTCTAGCCTGGAAGCTCCTGGAGGGCAGGGCCAGGCCTATTCTTGTAGCTGGCACAGTGGCTTGCACAGAGAAAGTGTGCAAGCAGATGAATGCCGTGAAGATACAAATGCAAGTATGGCCAATCCATTGCCTGGGTCAAAGGTGGGGAAGTCAGAAAAGGTCTCCTACATTTCTGAGGAAGTTATCAGGAACAAATAATCACCCACAAGAACAGAAGAATCAGGCAGGCCTGAATGGTTCATGTTGCACCCTCCTTTTACTCACAGGAAATGTAGCTGCCACCTACAGGGTCACTGTCAACAGGCCCCTCGCCAGACACACAGGGCCCAGGCAATGACTGCCACTTCCTCTTCTTTCCCTGAGGCAGCTGACCTGGCGAACACACATACAAATCATAAAACACTCCTCAGTACGATCTAATGGGCCTGGGTCACTGAGGAGAGTGGGGATGGGGTGGGGAGGGCAGGCGGCAATGAGTGAAAGGGTTCTCTAAGCAGAACAGAAATTCGAGTTTTTGCTGAGTGGGACTGAACCGGAGCTCTGCTTGTGTTCCACCCGGAACCCCACACCAGTGGTTCAAGTAATCGTTCAGTTTCCCTGCCCCCTGCAGCATTTCCTTCAGCAGCAAGGACTACACAAAGTGACCTCAAAAAACAAAAGACATCACAGATACCTCTCTGGAGTCCTGGGGAGTAGGACTGCACTACTTTAACTTTCAATGCATTTTTTTAAAAAAGCATCACCTCCACTTATGCACCAGTTTTACATTTAACTTGAGATGCTTGCAATGGATCTGGTTAAACCATGTAAATATGGTACCCATTTTTTACATATTACATATTACCCTTTGAAATGCAAGGAAACTGGAAAAGAGAGCTTCATGATTACTTTCTGTGACAACACATAATATAAACCATGAAGTGTCAGAAGTTCGTTATCCCTGGATATTGGTAATTAAAGAAAAATGTGAGGGAAAAATTTGAGCTATAAGAATCTAATGAGTTTGTTCCTATATACATTTTTTTCCAATTTACAATTTTTCCAAAGAGATTTGCAGTATAGCCAAAGATAATGTAGGCTGCATGAATATTTATAGTCAAAAGGGAAAAGGACCCCGTACGGTGGGCTGAATAATGTCCCCTAACAAGAGAGCCACGTAAGGGAAATTAACTGCAGAGGAAAAGGCCCTAAGAAGATGGAGACAGACACTGCAGTGCTTTGCTTTGAAAATGAAAGAAGAGGCCACAGAAGCCAAGGAATACATGCAGACACAGGAAATCAAAAAATAACAAGGAAACAGATTCTTCCTTGGAGCCTCCAAGAGGAACCAGCCCTACTGGTACCTTGATCTTAGCCCTGTAAGACTCATTGTGGACTTCTGACCTCTAGAACTGCAAGAGAATAAATGTATGTTTGCTTAAGCCACAAAGTCTGTGGCAATTTGTTACAGGCAGCAGGAAACTGTGCTACAGTATGATTGCTTGTTTCCAAATTACTTGATCAAAAATGTAGTTATAAATAATTACAAATTCTCATACTCCAAATATGGAAACTTCTAAGTTTGACCTACTAGTTTCTGTGTGCCATTTCTCTTTGCAAAAACTAGAGTTCTGGTTCTATTTCAGCCCCAAATCCTGCCATCATGATCATATTCAGGATATACTGGAATCTGTATTTTTATTCCTTTAAAAAGGTGTATTGTCTTGAATCTTGCAGTGTTAATATAGTTATTAGATATAATTCTGATTACACATTAGGGTTAGAAATATCTGTTGGAATTGAGTCAACTCTAAAATGGGAATAAAAGAGACACAGCAATTTACCACACCAACTTCAAGGATTATGCATATCTACGATCCACTCTGTGTCTCAGGCTGTATTTGTTGGCTAGACAATATATGTACAAGTTTGAATGAGAACCAAACATGTATTAATGTTATTAAATTTATATCCACTGCTTTCTCTCCACTTCTAGGAACCACTGCAGTAGTAACTCATCAATGTTTGGTCACTAAAGAGCATATGCCTCACTTGAGAAAATGGGTAAATGTGTCAGCCACCAAAACTCACCAGGAACCTAACCTATGATTTATCCTGGAAACATCTGAAGCATTTTTAACAGAATAATAAAGAAATGAAAGAGAATAACCCCATATTGTCTTAATAAGAATAATATGTAACAGTTTAAATTCTAAGAAAGAACAGAGAAAATAAAATCAAGTAACTTCAGACCAGAGTGCTTTTATTGCGTACTCTACCTAGCCTATCTTCTGGTGCTGGAAAAACTGGGGAAGAGGGATGCCTACTTGGCAGGCTGGGTTGGTGGGGCCACTGGTGTTGGCTTCCAATACTCCTTTATGAAAACTGTTGGTAGCATAGAGCAAACAGCTAAGTATACACCTCCTCTTGGAAACCGAGGTTTTCAGTGTGGGAAAGGGAGATACAGACATGGAATTAGGGAATAGTGAGGAAGGACGCTAGGAGGGTAGATTCAAATGGGAGAGAATCAGTATGAACTGACAATTTTTTTCTTAAATATATGTCCTAGCTCTGCCTATGAAGAGGCCTAGGAATAAGGACCCCACATCAGCACACAGCACATATGGCACGGGATGCTGATTTCTAGGTACCATTCCTTTGAAAAGGAACCAGGCTCCACAGAGACAGGGCTGATTACAAATCTGCATCAGGGAAAGCACAATAGGAACCTGGAGCTTATACTGTCCTTTAAAAATGGAGAGATTTTATGATTTTTCACCTAAGGGATCAAGCTTGGAGTTACCAGAAATGAGGTAACCTGACTATACCTGCCTCCTGATGTGATTAAATAAGGAGTACACATAACTTCCAGACAAAAGTGTTCAGCCCATATCTAATCCTTAGGAAACAATGAAAATAACCCAGAACATAGGACATCTGTCATGACAATTAGTGCAGAGTTTGAAAAAAGGACAATTTTTATGAACAACAACAACAACAAAAAATGGCAAGAACACTATTCTAAATCAGAAGAGACTAAGGAAGCATGCCTAAAAGAAATGCATGAACACTGGATCTGGGTGAAGGGGCATAAAAGACATTTTTGGACAACTGAAAAAACTGTTAAAGGAACCGCATGTTAGATAATGTTATTGAATTAATGTTAATTTTCTTCAGTGTGATAGACATTATGTTTATGAGAAGACTATCCTTAGGAAATGCCTTATTTATTTAGGGATATGTTTCATGATGTCTGCAACTTATATTCAAATAGTTCAGCCTGGGGTGGGGAAATGTATATGAGTTACAGTGGATAAATCTAGGTGAAAGCCTGTGAACCTTTCTGCAGGCTGAAACATTTTCAAAATTTAAAAGTTGGAAAAGTAATTCCAAAGAAAGGAAATTTGAAATGTTTTCAAATGTCATGTTACTATTTTGCCCTAAGCTCATTTCTGCTAATTATTGTGTCTGCTGTGTCTACCATAGTCACAGTACTAGTGGAAGCAATAGCAGTTGTAATGGAGAACCAACGATATAGTATTTTACAGATTATGAAGGCTTTTTGAATACGAATTAAATTGACTGTAACCAGTTTAAAATAAAGTGGTATATTTTAAAATAATTGCTAAAGCCATTATGCTAAGTCCTTTATCACACTATCATAACACTTCTAAGTACTCTTCTCATCTCCATTTTATCAATGAGGAAATTAGGCTTAAAATATTAATTAGCTAGTAAATTACAGGGCTCTGATTTACACTCAGGTTGTCTGAGCTACTAAAATGATAGTAAAAACAACCTTTTTAGAATGTGTAAACTTACATTAGTGAAAAGAGGAATCAGTCACCAAGAAGCAAAAGATTTGACACATTTTTGAGAAGATAAATATAAAAATGAGAACATGAAACCAGAAAAGAACAGAATACAGAATGCTTAGAAAGATTACAACCTGAAAGCACAGAAAAGAGCTAATGGAATTTAAAAATACAATCACCAAATAAAAAGTTCAGTAGAAAAGGAAGAAGATAAAGTTATGGAAATCTCTCAGAACAAGAGCGAAGGACAAAGACATGAAAAAATAAAGATAAAAAGACAGAGGACTAATCCGGGAAGCCTAATATTTAACTAGATAGGAGTTCTAAAGACCACAGAAAAGTGAGGTAAAAAAGACAAATTATCAGATAAATAATACAAGAAAACATCCCAGAGTTAAAGAGAGAAGGGATGAGTCTTAAGAATTCAAGGCTGTGCCAGTTATCACTGTGTTGCTCTGCAGCTGCCAATCACACCAGCTAAGCTCTCAGGATGCCAGAGGGGTAATCAGATGAAGGGGCCTCTCTGCCCAGCTTGCTCCTGCTGGCAGCATGTGGAATGCCCTGGGCACGCACCCAAAGGGCTTTCTGACAAGTTTCGTCAGGACCTCAGCTGGCAGCATCCTACCTGGGCCTGCATGCAACAGCTCAGCCAAGCACTGGGCCTAGTGGGCCACAGGGCCGTGCCCTCCTCATGGAATCTGCATCTTTGCAGGTGGGCAAAAGACAGTTACTCCCAAATGTGCCTCTAGAGCTGGCAGCTGCTTCCTGTGTCTGTCATGCCAGATTCTTCATGGTCGTCTTTTCCCTTTAGTAGTTAATCCCCTGCCGACTCCTTAGCCACTAATCCCCTGCTACTAATTAATAATTTGTTACAGTTATCCTGTCCAAATTCCTGTGTGATTTTTCTCCTGAATAGAGACTGATACACCCCCGACTGCCAAACACAATAAATGAGGAAAGACACACCCAGACACGTCACTATGAAACCACAGAATACTGAGTAATGAAGAGAAAGAGACACTCTAGAGGCTTTCAGAAACTAAAAAAAAGAGTGCATTAAAAAGATTTCTTAAAAAATCAGATCATATGTTCATTGGCTTGCAACCTATGGACAAAGCAAAGAAAATACTGCCATTTAGAGAGGGCAAATGTTGTCAACCTCAAAACCTAAAAGTAATGAACTTTTACTTTCATAGAAGTAAACTTTGACTTTAATCACTAAGAAAAGCTGAATGAGGGACAAACAGAAAAGAGGCAGACAGAAGAGATGTGCAGCTTAATCCCCTCATCTCATGAAGTCTGGCATTTGGGGTAAAAGGTGGGAAGTATATGGAACAAGATAGAGGTTTACGAGTATTAAAATTGCAATGGGAATTCATATAGTGATAAAATGAAGAAGTTGTATGTGTCTGGGGGGAGGGACTTCACCTATAATAGCAGAGACTCAACAGATAAAACTTAAAGCAGATACATCAAAACCAGCTGAGTACATACAATATTAGACTTACAGAAGCAAGAACCATGGAAAGAATTACCAAGGGCTATTAAAAATGTGTTACCTCTGGAGAATAAGACTCTTGATTTATTATCAGTGCTTCTCTACCATCTGACTTTTTTCAACCATGCTCATGAATCATTTTGATGTTTAGAAAATAATCACTTATTGCATGAGTTGGCAAACTTTCTGTAAATAAACAGATGGTAAACATTTCAGGCACTGTGATCACATGGGTCTCTGGCAGTTACACAACTCTGCCTGTAGTGATCTGTAAACCAATGGGTGTAACTGTATTCTAATAAAACTTTTATCTACACAAACAGGTGGAAAGCTGGATCTGGCCTTCACGTTCTAATTTGCAGACCCCTGATCTACTTCAGTGTTCCCCAAACTATGTACAGGATACCCCAATATATTTAAGGATATTCCTCCATGAAAAGGGGAGAGGTTCCATGTGTAGAGTTTAGAAAATGCTAAGTTAAACAAGGCTAAGCAGACCTCTTTCCTCCAGAACTTCAGTCTAACATGCTTATGAGCTTTGATTACCCTTTATGGAAATAAAATAAGAGTATACAACATTTTACCAATTTGCCTGAATACAGTGGAAAAGCATCACAGGCCATGAAGTGTTCTGTGGAACAGTTTGGACAACAGTGTCATAATCAAATTCCTACCCTGTAAAGACAAATAAATAAGATTCAGCACATGACATGTTACTTGCTCAAGGCTACGTGGCTAGATGGTATCATAACAGCCTAGAAGCCAGCTGGCACAGCGTACTTGCCACCACTCCACAGGGGTGTTTATTCAGATGCCTATAGGATCAACCAGAGCAAAGCTAATAGCATCTCTACCCTGAGTGACTTTAGAGGATACACTTAGAAACAATGTAACTACATTTAAGTAACAATACTTAAACCTCAAAAATTGAATATGATGGGGTTAGATTTTCCTTTCTTTAGATAAATCATGAAGTGAGATGAAGTGATAATATGATTAGACTCCTTCCTTCACTGTGACTCTGTTCACTCATCTCTAATATAAGGGAGGAAAGCAGAAAAAGATAGAAAACAAGGAGGAACAAAATAATCTTTTTTCTCAATTTTATGATTCCAGAGCATATAATTCAGTAGTGCTAAGCATATTTCATATTTTATGACATATGAGTGACAAGTAACAGTTAAGCTCTATCTGAAGCTCTATCTGAGCATACAGCAATGTACAAAGCTCAGATACATGTTTGGGAGATAGAAAGCTGAGGAGGATCAGGGGAAAAGCTCCCCCCCCCAAAAAAAAGCCTTAGGAAATCTAAAATCTAAATAAACATCCCTAATTTCATGTGAAGATAGTACTAAAATATGAAACAAAGCAACATAATCCCAAACACAGAAATGTTCAGATTATAAACTAAAACAAAAGGCAGGGAGGAAAGACAGGGTTTAACCAGGTGGCCCAGGCAAAGTAGAATTAAACAGAACTAAGTAAACCCACTTTGAAAACAGCATCCTGGTTCATAAGGTGGTTTCTGAATTTTAGAATGCCTTACAATACCATTTCCCTTTATTTCACATATTAACCATTGAATTTTCTTCATTTTTTTCAGCTGTACTTTAATTTTTTAATTTTTTGGACTATGATTATTAACAGAGATGATGCTCTGCAAACATGTTTAGCCAACTTAGCTAAGACACAGGTTTCCCCTAATACCATCATTAACGTTGTGAAATGAAACCTGCTTCTCTCAGAAACATGCAAATACTACTATCTCTGTTGACAGAACTCCCATCCAACTAAGTCCAGGTCAGATTGCCCCAGAAGTCATTGGTTAACAGCCCATGGAAAGAGGAAGAGCAGCTGCATTCAATCTTCAAACCTAGCCTTGGCCCTATCCCAATAAGACAACCCACAAACTGTCCCTGAGGTCAGAACTTCCCCCCCAAGACTTGTCCTAATGGCCTTGCATAGTGGGAAGTTGTCCAACCCTTATGGCACTGTCATCAGATCCTTTGGAGACCACTAATTATACAAGACTTCCTTTGCTATGCTCCCAAAATTCTGGGTGTTAAGGGACCAGACAAGGAGGAAGCAGCTGCAGGGCAAGCAAAGTGAGAACTCTCTTAGGTGTTAATAAGAGATTACATCTAGATTTACAAACAAACCCTTGTCCTGCTCTGTCCAGCACAAGAACCACAGGCCATACAAGGTTACTTGTGGCAAGTTCAACATAGGAACTGAACTTAAATTTTAAATGATTTTCTTTTTAAAAACTGAAGCAGTGCCAAATATTTTTCCATTAAACATAAATGTACTGCTTTGGTAGAACTTCACTTCACTTTATTAAGATAGTATTTATTGGTATATTGCAGTACATGAGGTCTACCCCTAAACATATGACTGATGTTGAACTTGGTGTAAGCATAAATTACAGTGATAATTATGTAACTCATAACTGGTAATTGAAATACAGTCGACTCTGTATGCTAGGGGGTCAACACAAGGGTTAGGGATGCCATCCCATGCAGCCAAAAATCCATGCATAATTTTGATTCCCAGGAAACTTAACTACTAATAGCCTGTTGTTGACCAGAAACCTTACCAAAACATAAATAGTTAGCTAACACATATTTTGTATGTTATATGTATTATATACTATATTCTTACAATAAAGTATGCTAGGGAAAATAAAATTTTTTTCAAATTGTTATAAATTTCCAAAAAATTTTACAATATAGTTTTGAAAAATATATGCTTCTAAGTGGACCCGCACAGTTCAAACCCATACTGTTTAAAGGTCAACTCCACTTGATTTAATTATGTAATTAAATTATTTTTTAGTTTATAAAATAAATATGTTCAAATTTTCTAATTTAAAACAGGGCCATAGTACTGATAAAAAAAATCAAGGAAATATACAAAAGCTAGTACTATCAGAACAGTAAAATAAAAATGGGACTAGAAGAAATTAAAAACGTCATCATCAATGAGGATTGCAATTTGCTATGGCAGAGCAACATGAAAAAGCTGTTTATTATATCAAAAAGTCAAAGACAGTAAAACAGACAATATTAACAGACTATTTCAGTAGAGACATAGTGGATTTGATGTTAAATTTCCTTTCAACAGTCAAAAAGGAATCAATGAAATTAGTTTCTGAAATCAGAATGGCCAAAAAAATTTTTAATAACTTTTAACAAAATCTGAACCAGTTCCATTAATTTGAATGGCAAATATTAAAGGAAAATGGTTTTTGAAATTGACTCAGTTACTGGAAAACTTTTGTATGTTTGGAACTTGGTTATACAAATCTTTCTCAACTATAATTTTTATGAAATCTAAATACAGACCAAGTATTTCAGATGAAAATAAAGTGTCTGAATTTAGATCTGCTATAACTCTTATACTTCAGATCTCAGGACTTAGTACAATACAAATGTCTCATTAATATTTTTATATTGATTACATGTTGAAATGATAACATTTGGAATAGACTGAGTTAAATACATAATTAAAATTAATTGCACCCATTACTTTTAAATTCTTTCAATGTAACTACTAGAAAATTAAAATTATATATGTAGCTTATATTTCTATTGAATCATTAGAGACTCTTTCTATTAAAAAGAGTCTTCTATCAGAAGTATCAATATCATCTGAATGTTTCTTAGAAATGTAGACTCTCAGGCCCCAGCCAAAATCTACTGAATAGAATCTGAATTTTATTAAAAATTCCAGGCTTGGCCAAGATGAAGTAATAGGAAACAGATTTATGCTTTTGCCTGAAACAACAAAAAGAAAAAAAAAGAGAAGAAAAAGAAGGAAAGAAAAGAAACCAGACAAAATATATGAAAACATGGTTTTCAGAAGACAGGACAGTAAATAAACTGAGTCTATATTGTCTCAGCTTATTGCCTGAAAAGATTTCCTGGCTAAAACACAGGAAGGAAAAACCCAGAAGGAGCCCAGAAGACACCCTGAGTTGAGGATACAGAATTGAGTCTGGGGAGACCAAGACAGCTAGAGTTTGGAAGATGGAGAGAACTGCACAGAGAAAGAACTCCAGAGATCTTCAAAGAGTCACCCTTCAAAGAAGAGTACTCAGCGGAATACTGATCACTGCACATGTGTGAGCAAACTCTCTGTAGCTGGGGAGGAAATACCAGGAAGGATTATCAGTAACACTGTCTGGTGTTCACACAAGGCAAAGAATAGTAACATTTCCACCAGATAAATTAGAAAAACCTCATAATTCAGGGGCTTAGGTATTCAGGGATATCTTGCCTCTGTAGTGGGGGATAATTAGCCCTTGATTGAGCAATGCTCCACTTCTACCTAACAAGACTTAAAAGCAATTCTCAAAAGAATCAACTGTCTCCAACTAATTTAGCTATGTCCCAAAATGAAGCTCAAGAGTATTTATAGAAATACAAAAATATCCAACAACCAAGAAGATAACATCACAGTATCTGGCATCCAATCAAAAATTTCCAGGCATTGAAAGAAGCAGGAAAATCCAATCCATAATGAGGAGAAATGTCAATCAATTGAAATTGACCCAGAATTATGACAGACCTTAGAATTAGCAGACAAGGACAGGTATTCAAGATTTATAAGTAGATACATGAATATATAAAAACACTAATCAAATTCCTAGAGATGAATTTCTGCAATGTGTGAGATGAAAAATACACTGGATAGAATTCATAGCAGACAAACAACACAGAAGAAAAAAATTAATGAACTTGAACGCATAGCAATAGACATGTTTTTTACCCAAAAGTGAAAACAAACAAAAACATTTTTAAAAAATGAACAGAGCATGAATGAGTGGTGGAGACAGATCAAACAGTCTAGCATATATGTAATTGGGGCCTTCAGAGGCAGGGGGAGGTACAGAAAATAATATTTGAAGAAATAATGTTTGAAAACATTCTAAACCTAATAAAAAAATAAACCCAAAGAAACAATGAACTCAACTAACCCCAAGCACAAGAAACATGAAAACACTGAAGCACATCATAAGCAAATTGCTCAAAACCAGCAATAAAGAAAAAAAATATTAAAAGCAATCAGAGAAAAAGGACACATTGAAAAGGAACAGGGATAAGGATGATAAAACATTTTATGTCAAAAACAATGCAAATGACAAGACAGTGAAGCAACATCATTCAGTAATTGAAAATAATTGTCAATCTAGAATTCTATACCCAGCAAAATGTCCTTTGAAAATAAAGGCAAATAAGGACTTGATCAGACATATAAAAGTGGAAAAAACTCATCATTAGCAGTCCTGCTTAACAAGATATGTTAAATCAAGTCCTTTAAAGCAGAAGGACAATTATATCTGGTAGAAATACAGATTATGAAGGAATGAAGAGCACCAGAAATGGCAATTTCTTAATAAATACATACTTTTTAAAAATTTGAATCTCTTTAAAAGAGAAGTGACTTCTAAAACAAAAATAATCACAATTTATGTAGAGTTAATTACATATGCAAAAGTAAAATGTATGGCAACAATACAAAGACCAAGATGGAAATATATTATATTAAGGTTTCTATACTATATGTAAAGAGGTGTAGAATCACTTAAGGGTAGACTGTGATCAGTTAAAGATGTATACTATAAATCCTAGAGCAACCACCAAAATAACAAAGAGATATAGCCAATTAATCATCAAAGAGGAGAAAACTGAATCATTAAAAATCCTCAAATAATTCAAATGATAGCAGAAAACAGGCAAAGAGAATAAAGGGCAGGATAACCAGAAAATGGATATTGTCATATTGGAAAAATAAAAGGTCCAATTACATACTACTGCCTACAAGAAATGTACTTTAATATAAGGACACAAATAGGTTAAAAATAAAAGGGCAGAAGAAGATATACCATGCTGATGCTAATCCAAAGAAAGCTGAAGTGTCCTCATTAATATCAGACAAAGGACATTTGAGAGCAAAGAATATCATCTGGCATAAAGACCATCATTTCATAATGATGAAATGTCCAGTTCATCAAGAGGATGTAACAATCCTAAACATCTAGTTACCTAACCAACCATTCTTTCAAATAAATGAAGCAAAAACTGATTGAACCGCAAGGAGAAAGACATTCACAAGAATAGTAACATATTCCAACACTGCTCTCTCAATATTTAATAGAACAAATAGACATAAAATCAGCACACACATGAGAGATTTGAACAAGATCCCCAGGTGATCTGTATGCACATTAAAGTTTGAGAAGTATTGCTCTACCTACTTATAATGGGTAGACAGTCCATATCCTGGTCAACTTCTGGCAATTTTTCTTTTGGTTTCTTACTGGTATCATCATAAGTAATGCTCATTTGTCTAGCTTCCAGTCTAACAAGGAGAATGTATTTTCATGAAAGCTAAAATCATAGAATTTCGATATAGTCAAGTTGACGCAAGACTTATTTATTTATCTTACAGACCTGGGAATAACACCAGCCATACCACTTAGATTTAAACTTCTTGAGGCTTAATGTACTCATCTACAGGATGACACTAAGGCTGCTGTGAGGTAATACATAGACAATGCTCAGCATATAACCTAACACAGATTACACACTCAATAAACATTAGTTCCTTTCCTACAAGAAACAGCTAGTCACTAGGACTACTCCTGGTGCAGATATTAGCTTTCTAGCAAATCTGCTTCAATAATCCCAGTAAGCACAGGAAAGGTCAATGTCTTCACCAGTGAAGTATGCCAGTATCTCTATTTTGATCACTGAAATCCTGAGACACCATTCAACTAGGCAATACTTTTCCTTCTAATCCTCAATAAGGTGCTTTATTTATGGTGGAAATTTATATGCTTCTCAATGCCATGGCCTTGCATCTCATAACAGATTAGCAGAGAGGGAAGTTAGACAGCTTTATAACAAAGTTTAAATTGTGACAAATGTATCAGAAATCACCATAACTATTTTAATTTTTTCTAAATCCCACTGGAAAATCTCTCACTTGTTAATGACTCAAAGTATGAGTGATAAAATCACAGGGCTAAGAGTCTGAAGCCATGGGTTCCAGGCAAGACCCAGCTCCCTGCTTCCTGCATGATCTTCAGTAGAACATTTTCTTTCTGAGCCTTTGTTGAGGCTTAATTTCTTTATAAAAGAATGATAAGATGACAAGCCCTGTTCCTCTATAAAGTTAAAAAAATTAAAATGGACTGAATATGAAACCTAAAGCATACACAAGTGTAAGGTTTTATTATTTTGAATGATCATGGCCATTGGTTCCTCCCATTAATACAAAAGATCAAAAGGTAATTGGAGGAGGGGAACTGTCTGTTAAATATCAAGCTACTATTTTTTCCTCCTTTTTAGATGTATGCAGTCAATATCATCCCAGCAACCATGAGTGTTAAAACTCATGAATTACCCAAATTACTGTTGAAAAGATTTCTCTGCAAATCACAAAGTGGTACAGTAACAAGAAAACACTTGAGTAATTTATTTAAGACTTTATCACAAAGCCCTAGGGGTTAAGAAATTTGAGATTAATACTGGTCCAAACTTTCTCCCAAAAACCTTACTAGAAATTTAAGAAAATAGCAACATCCCATCTCCATAAAGTCGTGAAAAGAAAAAGAGAGAAGATAAGAAAGGAGAAAGAAAAAGAAAGAGAGCAAGGTAAAAAGGAAGGAAACAGCGGCAGTGGCCTTCAGAGGAGGCAACATTAAGAAAACACCAACAGTCAGGGCTTTCGCTGAGAGTTGAACACAGACCTGGGACAATCAATGTCTGTGGCAAAAAGCAGGAAAATACTGAATCCTATCCCCCAGACCCAACAGGGACCAAGGACACTGAAATTCCAACCCTAAAGTAATAGTTTTATTCTTAAAGTTACTCTACATGAGCATGAAGCTGCACGTCTGGAATCCCCAGTCACACGTGTGGCCTTTAGTGTGACGCAACTACCATTTATTTATCGGCTCAGTGCACTGGAACATAAACATGACCTTAAAGTCAGAAGGTCCCAGTATAAATCTCAATCCTGTTATCCACTACACAAATGATTTTGCCCATTTGCCTCCATGAGTCTCAAAACTGCTCATCTGTGAAATGGGAATTACACTACCTACTTCACCTGGTGGTTGTGATGAAATGACACTGGATATGTGAAAGTGCCCAGCAGAGCGAGCTGCAAATAGATGTGCTCTTAAGTATCTACAAACTTAAATAAGCACCTCTTAAATTTCAATGACTATTCATGATGAGTAATTTTCATATACTTTAGCTCCAAATACCGGTATTCTGTGAGAAGGCATTACTCTCAGCAAAGAGCGGTTTGTCCTACAAGACTATGAATCAGACTTCAGAGAAAAATAATAATACTAGGAAAAACTTTTTGAGAGAAAAAAATCTAGTTATACTGTGCGATTTCATCTTTTAAGTCATCTCTAACTGTCCTGTCTATTCTGAAACTAAGAACTATTAAATCTGCAGGCATCCTCATATTTACTACACTTAGTGATGATAATTTGATAAGCCTAAATTCAACGGGGACAACGCTTCTGTAGCTCATCAACATTCCTTAACTGAAAACCATGGGGAAACCATTTGAAAAATACAAAATGAAATAGAAAAGGCATTTTGGGGTAAATGTTAGCAATCCATGTGAATCTGGCAATCAAAGAGAATAAAGAGATGGGAGGAGAAAGCAATCTGGGTGATGATTATATACACAGAGCGCTTTTTAAAGCCAACTTGTAGCTGAAATGGGAAGTGATGGAGAAGAAAATATGTATTGGAAAGCATGGTTATGGGGCAGAGAAAACACGAGTGGGTTTATAAATGTTAACAGATCTGCAGTAAGATAAAGGATAGTACTATTTGAACCTAGAACCAGTATCTGTGCTCAAAATGAAAGGGAGTTTTCCACAATAAGTTTGCAGTTTCATCTGGGTTTTTAAGAAGCCTTGAGAGTAGAGATGGAACTAATTTGTTCATTGAAAATAATTAAGTGCTTCCACCGCCTGCTATAACTAACTTGTGTTTGCTTACAACACTGTGAGAACCAACTACAGAAAAAAATGCCCTGCATTGGAAGATTTTAGTGGTTTTTTTTTTATGTGATGAGGTTTTTTACAAATACACAGATGTTGGGTTTACATAAATAATCAACCAAAACATTTTTCTACCATATAATTTTCTTGTCAAGCATACATTTTTCTTTTTCCTGGAAACTCCATGTCAGAAGTACATGATGATGATGGTTTTTTAACAGATAATTGGATAATTCTGGGGCTAGGATGAAAAATACATACATAAAGCCTATTTAAAAGCCTTACACCAAATTCATTTTTAAGCTTGGGTGGGAACAGTCTAACATTGCTAGAAGTTCTGGCTATACTGGAGCTCACTGTCTATCAATCTTTCTTAGCCTTATTCTTAGAGCTTTTTGCCTTCAAACCCAATGGACTAAAATTACAATAAAAAAAACAAACAGGTTTACTTCCAAATTCTCAAAGCCTGGAATTTCCTCATCTGGCCCACAGTTCAGGAACACAGGTCTATGTTTCTTACTTGCGTTGCTATCAAGGGCCACACCTGAAACAGGATACACAGACATATAGCCCTAAAGCAGACCATGCTTGCCGGACTTTCTTCTTCAGCCCTCGAGTAATTCATCCCAAAGTTCTCCCTTTGTCCTCACAGACACCCTCAGGAAGAAGGCAGGATCCAGCCTCCCTTCCCAGCTGCTCCCTTCCTTCAAGTGTGATAGATATTCTCTACCTGCCAGCCAGTATTCTTCATCACAACCAGGTTTTATCAGAAACAGACTTGTAATCCTTAAAAGGCAGAAAAGGGGAGTTACGAGCAAGGCAGCCTACACTGTGTTGGGTGTTCACACAAGAGTCCTGAGAGCCTGACAGGCCATCATCAGGAAGTTTCTTTCCCTTCAACAGGCCTGACCCAGAACCACTTTCCACACCCAAACAGTTGAGAGCAGCAGGGCGGAAACCAGAGTCTCAGCACCAAGAAAGGAGGCAATGCACTGTGGGGTATGGTCCTCCCTGGATGACAATAAGCCTGGCAGCCAGTTTCTGCAAAGCTTGTCAGTGGGAAAAGAAAGCCTCTTTAGAAAGACAGTTAGCAAAACATGGAATACAAAGGACGCTCTGAGAAAATGCATAATCCCAGACTCAGTTACTGTCTAGACCACATCTCCATGGTATATCCTCTCTATGACAAGAAGGGGAGTCCGGACTGCCCATCCTCTATGCAGATTGGCTCTCCGGCCTGCTTCTTCCTTCACTACGGACAGTGATGGAGAGGAATGGGGAAAGAGAAGGAAACTAGGAAGACACTGAAACCTCTTCTCATTTGTTGCATAAGGTTTAGGGCTTTGGATCTGAGTTCAAATCCTGACTCTACTACTTATTTTCTTACCTCATGTGCGGTACCTAACCTAACAAAGCTTCCACTTATAAGATCGTGCTGATTTAAAGAGGTACAGCACACCTAGCTGTTGGCACAGGCTGGCACATGGCACACAGTCAATCCACAATGCTACCAACAGCAACCCCCTCACCTCATCCTGTCTTCATTACACCTGCAATGTGCTTCTGTCTCAACACCTATGACACTTGCCTATGCATTTGTGCTTACAAACATAGCTCTAATTTATGAGCTCCATGAGGACAGGATTCACTCTGTATTCTCAATATTAACTGTACACATGTGCAAATGCATGCTTGCACACTCACACACACCCCCATGGAGTTAATAAATGTTTGAACAAATGAGTGAATGAACGATTCACATTAGCTTGATTAATTTTTTATTTCTATGTACACTTGACCCTTAAACAACTCAAGGTTTAGGAGCACTGACCCCCCCCCCCCACAGTTGAAAATCCACATATACCTTCTGACTCTCCCAAAGCTTAAACTACTAATAGCCTACTACAGACTGGAAGCCTCATCAGTTAACACATATTGTATTTGTTATATATTGTATTCTTAGAGGAACCTAGAGAAAAGAAAATGTTTATTTCAAATTGTTGTAAATCTCCAAAAAGATATCCAATATTTTATTTGAAAAAAAAATCCTTGTACAAGTGGATCTGTGCAGCTCACTCATGTTGTTCAAGAATCAACTGTAACTCCAATTTTAAAAACCTTTCTCCATACGTTGTTACAGATTAATAACTTGTCTAAGTTAGCTGAACCTGTTGACCACATCAAGATTCTGGTGCAATACCAAAGACCGTTGGTGAAACTACGATTCCTTGGTCCAGGTGAGCTACTGTCTCTACTAACCTAAGCTCCTATCCCAGTACTATAAACAGACTCCCATCTGCTGGGGCAGGCAAACCACGCTCCGCTGTAATTGAGAAGTTCCAGAACCAAACTCCATTTCTGCACAGGTAACCATCCTTTCCTTTTTTTTCAGAACTTTAAAAAAGGAGAGCAAAGAGAAATATAAATGAAGTAGCTAGCACACACACACAAAAACATTCAGAGAAAGAGTGATCGATGTTTGTGCAGTGAGCCCATACCAGGCAGAGGGCTTGAGGGCTCACGGCACACAGCTAGGTGGGAGTCAACACCAGCCATGAAGTTTCCCTGCAGCTCTGGCCCACAGCAGTGGAGGAGATCCTTTCCTGCTGCTGCCCAACAGCCAACCTGGTCCAATTCTGACCCTAAGGATACCCCTCTGTGTTTATAGCTCTGGAGAGAATAATAAAGATCCCTAAATCAAGGATCTCCTCAGTCCTACTGTCTAGTATATTTTTATGGACACAGGATCACTGCTAGGAAATAGCCCTGATGAGCTTCTAGAACAAAAGGCCCCAGCTCGGGCTTAATATGACCAATTGCTCAGGACTTACACACAAGCCAGACTGGCCACAGAGCACAAACTGCCTTCCAAGATCTGTCAGAAATACAACTTAAAAAAAGAAAAAAAGGAAAGAAAAGCAAACATTACTTCTGCTCAGTATATGTATGATGTCCATTTGCAAGGGAAAAGTTATCCAAAAACAAGCCTGTGTCTCAGTTACTTTCAAGGTACTGCCATGTGAAAGGCAAGCCAAAATAAATTCCAAACTGTTTTCCCCAAAGTTCAAGGCTCTGGAATGCCCAGACCCAACCAGTTCAAAATGGGTGCTTCCAAGTTTCAAGTCCAAAGAACCATATTTTAAAAGCAAAGTTTCCTCTAAATAAAAAATGAGAGAGTTTTTAATGTAATTATTATGCCCCACACAGGTGACAGTTAAGCAGGATTGGCTCAGGACAAAGGCAGAGGGTCTCTAAGTTGCTGAGAAGAACAAATAAGGGAGAAAGAATCTACTTCTCAAGAATCACGGTCAAGAAAGTGGGCAGAAGGATTGTATATTCCAAAGGCGTTTACAGAGTAAATCTGAAAATTTCTCACCACACACACAAAAGTCTATAACTGTATATGGTGATGGATGTTAACTGGACTTACTATGATCATTTTGAAATGTTATACAAATATCGAATCGTTATGTTGTACATCTGAAACTATACAATTATACCTTAATAAAAAAATTAAAGAGGCTTAAAAAAAACACATGGGGCCGAGGGAGAAAGGAAAGGAAAAGAGATAGAAAGCAGGGAAGCCCCAGCGGAAACAAAGCCTCTGCGGTAATGCTGTGGAAGTGCAGATACAGATACAAAGGGGCGTGAGTGCAGGGCAGGAGCTCCGCGGCCTCTCAGCAGGAGCACCCCGCCAGGGGGAAAGCTGACAGAAGTCCTCAGAAAGTCTAGCAAGGGGGAAAACTTACTCCAAGTCAGGGAACAGGCTGGATGGCGAGGAAAGCAATTAAACACCAATGACAGATGGAGATAATGGCTTTCAGGGCAAATGTCCCCAGGACACTTGAAACCGAGGACTGCCAGGAGGTTGCTGGGCAGCTGCAGCAGACCGGAGCAGGAGAGGCAGCAGGTCCAAGATAACAAGGGTCCGGAATGAGGTGAAAGCTCCCAAAGTTTGGGGGCTGCAGCAGTGGCTATTAGGGTGTGTATGGGGACAATATTAGAGAAGTCCTGAGCAAAGGAGGGGCGCTGGGGCTGCTCCCACAAAGCTCATCACCTTCATTCTCCTACAGGGAAATGGCTGTTGTTTCCAACCTCTAAGGAGCACAGTGCTGAGGGACAACATGGTCACCATTATCAAGGGGCACTGGCTCATTTTCCAACAGTCCCCCTGTGGAAAAGACAAGACAGGTTAACTTTGACCATCAGCTCTATCTGACATCATCAAGAATTGGGGAGCACTCCAAACCTTTAAACAGGAATAAGCACTTGAACACAGTAAACATGAAGTCATGCCCATGGGCTGGCTGAATAAGGACAATGAGTCCAATAGCTGATTGGGCCTCTGTGTGTGCATATGTGCCTGTGACAGGGAGGAGGAATGTGTGTGTTACAAAGCTGGCAACTGCCCTTGAGAACCAAGACTTAAAAACACAATGTGTAAAAAAACATAATATGGAAGAGTTGCCCCAGCGAAAGAACCCAGTAAAAACCCCAGTGAGGACCGCATAGATGGGACACACACGATGAAGTCCCAACTTCAGATGACTCAATGTTCAGCTTTGTGTAAATCTGTCACTCCAAGACTCAGCCAATGAGAGCACCAAGATTTGTGTCAGGAGGTTTTCATTCCAATCGTAGCCCAGGTAAGACTCTCAAATGTCAAGCCTCAGTTTCCTCTTCTGTAAAACAAAGCACCCCGGCCACAGGCCTAAGAACTGAGCAGAGTTCCTGACAGCCTCAAATGGGAATGGCTGTAAAAACCACTGAAAGTAGAAACACTGTAAAAATCTAGCATTATAGTATAAAATGTCTGAAGTAAAAGACAGGAAACTGTGTCAATGGAGTGCAAAATGAGATTAATAAGCTTAGAATCATGAGTGTAACTCAGCAACTGAGTCACTAGAGGATGTGAAGCAACAACAGTTTCCAGTAAAAAAGCCCCTAAGAGTTAGATGAGATTCAGTTTTATACATGTCCAATTGATTATGGTTTATTTAATAACCACTTACAGAACAAAGAGATTGAAGCTGACTAAATCCCATTAAAGGACTGTAATTTATGCTGTAGCTACTCGTGTGCTTGTATCCACCTCTATTCTTGATTATCAGGAGGGGAAATGCTTTAGAGGGCTGGGCAGGAGTCAGGGGACAGGGACGCAAGACTTTCACCTTTTAGCAGGTGTCCTCAAAATGTGATAAACCTCTAATGCCTCTTCTGTCTTGCAGTACCCAGGCATTTATTGGCACATCTACCTGCTGCTGGCTTTGAGCCAACGTGATTACAACACTGACATGATTACACAACAGAAGATGCTGCCTCTACCACAGCCCTCATATCATATTTGTTTGTTTATGTCTGTTGTTTCTGAACTGTAAACCCACCCAGGGCTGGGCCCAAGCCCTTACTCATCTTTGTAGGGTTTCCAGGCCTGCTGCCTTGTAAACACTCTATGTAAGGTTTGCTGAATTAAATCAAAGAGCCAAATCATCTTGGATGAGTAACAACTTCTTGGAAACTCAGCTTTTCCAAAGGATAAGGTAAGGGGTCACGACAAGGTGCCCTCCAGCTCTAACAAATGGTAAACAACCTCATCTTCAGAGGACAAAAAGGCCCTGTCTGACCACACACTCTAACTTTCACACATTTCACACAATAGAAAATTTGTATATAATTCAACTTGATTCCTACAGCAATTAAAAAAAACACTTAATTTTAATACTAGACCATTCCTTTGTTAGTCAAAGAAATATGAAAGCAGTCTAGGTTTTAAGTATGAAAAACTATACATGTTGATTATCCCTAAAAATTTGGGGGAAAAATATTAATTCTGACATTTTCTTTGAAACTTTCCCCCCTGAGACTATATCTGGAATAACACAGACATACAGAAACAAACAAGACTATTTACAATGGCTACACTGTAACAAAGGCATCTGGATTTTTACCTTCCTTGGTTACTGCACAAAAGCAGCAAATGTAAGTGCAGTTGCTCAGGCAGCTGGCCAGTTCTCTCCCATATGTGAAGAAGTTGTAGAACAGCTGGGGAATGCAGGCTGCTTTTGAGCAAGCTGCTATGTGATCCCAAATAACGCTGCCTGTTCATCTTCCGTACAATGGAAGCACCAGCCCAGCTCAGGTCTGGCGCATGCCCTGCAGCAGCTTCTTTCTTCCCAGTTGGAATGCAACAAGTGGCCACAAATGGAGCAGCAACAAGCACAAGAGCCCGAACCTTGTTCCCAACCCTTTGCATGCTGTCACTTGTTTAGACACACAAGATCACTTTCCAGTGTGGGAGAAAACTGCATTTCATTATATGTATGTTACATTATATGTAACACCTACATAAATGCTTTAAGTGGCATAGTATTTACATACTCAAGCCGTGTACTCAAGTCCTATGTAGTGTTTAATGACCTCGTAAGGCTTCTAGGGCTTCAGCCAACAGTTGATTGTTTAAAGAGATGCAAAAGCAAAAATCAAAAACTGTAAAATAGCAATGTTAAGAGGTCTTTCAAAAAACAACTTGACATAAACTAGTTCTCTTATAGCTGCTACATTGAAAAGCATTCAAGTTTAACATGTGAAGTAGCTATACTGGTTGTTCACTACTTGGTCAACCGAAGCGAACTATACCTCTCATGTCACCTTCCAAAAGTTAGTTTAGCAATTTTCAGAGAGTAGCTAGTTTACCATATTTGAGCAAATATTTCTGAAATGTTATCTCAAACTCTCCTCCCTCCTTTACCAACTTGGTGGCCCACCTTTAAACAGTCTCCAGAAAATACTCGATTTTCCAAGGAAATGTTCCCTCTTACCAATATGTAGCCTGTGCAATTTTCACAGAAGCAGATATTTTTCTTTAGTGTTACAAATGGCTAGTGAATGAGCAAGGTGGATACTTGCTTCATTTTCTCCAGTTTGTTTGGTTTTGGGTTTTAAGTCCTGTCATCTTGGCCCTTAGGATACTGGCTTCACGTTTAAAGGAAAGAGAAATGGCTAGAGGGCTAACCATAAAATTACACAGCTGTAAAACTAGGAGAAAAGCCCTACAGTTTCCAAGGCCCTTGTAAATTCCCTGGGCAACTAGACAAAGTTTTCCATCACTACCCAACCTACATCCCAAATGCTGAGAAGAAAGAGGAATCACTAGCAGCACTATTATTTATTGCAATTACAAACTACAGTATTAACTGAGAGGAAGAGTGAGCTCAAGGCAACTATTTTACCTCTTTGGATGAGGGAAGAAAGTAAGTCTGTTCTTAAACATCATAGGTATTAGCTAACATTTGTTGAGAAGTTACAGTGTGTCACATATACTCTGTGCTACTAAATACCTTACATAGACTATCAAATTTAACCCTCATAGCTTCAAACTCTGTCTTAAAGGAGGAAAACGAAGTTCAGAGAGGCTGAGCAATTTGCCCAATATCAAATAGCTAAAGATGGTGGAGGTGGCATTTGAAGCCTCCCATTCCCGACTTCAGAGGCTTGCCCTTAATCATCTTGCCACGCCGTCTCTACAACTGGCACCACACTAGGACATTCTGAGTCACAGACTATCATTCCAGAGTTTCCAATATCTTTCTTTAAGGCACTACATTTGAACTACATTCAAGACAATACTAATATGCTATATTATAAGCCTGAGCTCAATGATGCATAAAGGTATGTAGATGAAACCATGTTCTTAGATGCCTAAGAGGAACTTAGGAATTTTAACTCATCAAGCAATTAATTAAGGTTGGCCATAATTCCAAGGCAGACTTCACTTAATTTTAAGCACATATTCAGCATGGTCACACTACTTAAACTGTCACTTCTTGCAACAGGGAAGGCAAACAGAGCTCCAGGCTGTGTGGAGTTCCTAACCCCAGGCCCAACCTGCCTACTGATACACCACATAAATCAAAGGAGAGAGGGGTTAACATCCAAAATATATAGAGCTCACATGCCTCAAAATCCAAAAACAAATAACCCAATTAAAAAATGGGCAGAGGATCTGAACAGACACTTCTCTAAAGAAGAAATTCAGATGGCCAACAGGCACATGACAAGATGCTCCGCATTGCTAATTATCAGGGAAATGCAAATTAAAACCACAATGAGATATGACTTCATACCAGTTAGTATGGCCAACATCCAAAAGGCAAGAAACAACAAATGCTGGCAAGGATGCGGAGAAAGGGGGACCCTCCTACACTGTTGGTGGGAATGTAAATTAGTTCAACCATTGTGGAAAGCAATATGGAGGTTCCTCAAAAAACTAAAAATAGAAATACCATTTGACCCAGGAATTCCACTCCTAGGAATTTACCTGAAACAAACAAGATACCTGATTCAAAGAGACATATGCACCCCTATGTTTATCGTAGCACTATGTACAATAGCCAAGACATGGAAGCAACCTAAGTGTTCATCAGTAAATGGATAAGGAAGATGTGGTACACATCCACAATGGAACATTATTCTACCATAAGAAGAAAACAAATCCTACCATTTGCAACATGGATGGAGCTAGAGAGTATTATGCTCAGTGAAATAAGCCAAGTGGAGAAAGACAAGTGCCCAATGATTTCACTCATTTGTGGAGTATCAAAACAAAGCAAAACTGAAGGAACAAAACAGCAGCAGAGTCACAGACTCCAAGAAGGGACTAGGGGTTACCAAAGGGAAGGGGTCAAGGAGGATGGGTGGGGAGGGGGGGAGGGAGAAAGATTAAGGGGCATTAAATTAGCACTCGATATAGGTAGGTCAGGGGGAAGGCAGTACAGAACAGAGAAGCAAGTGATGACTCTATAGCATCTTACTACGCTGAAAGACAGTGATTGCAATGGGGTGTGTGGCGGGACTTGATAATATGGGTCAATGTTGAAACCACAGTGTTGCTCATGTGAAACCGTCATAAGATTGTATATCAATGATACCTTAATTATCAATAAATAAATAAGTCAAAGGACAGCTATTTGTCTCTATTTGGAGCTGTCAGATAATTCTAAGGGTTTCTGGGAGAAGTTTCAGTGGCCTTCATATACCTTAAAGTTTGAGTCTTTACTCCTTAAATGTTATTGCTGCCCCTACCAAAAGACAGCAAAATGTGGAACTTCAATCTAACCCTGGTGCCTAACACAAACCCGGAGCTTGTAGTTACAGCATGCAGCCTGACTCCTCCCTCTGCAGTCCACAGACAACTTTCCAGTTAACAGCCTTTGCCAAAGAAACTGCAGGAGCAAACAGTAGGCCAACTCTTGTCTTGTAAACCTCTGTGCGTCAGTTTCCTCATCTGTGAAACAGAAATGACCGCCTCCGAGGAGACTGTGAAGTTTAAAAGGATGACCACGATCCTTCCCAAGTATGTGTATAAGGTTCTCTTACACAAGAGTCACTTCATAAAATCCAGTCTGTGCTTCCTTCCGATAGAAAAAGGGAGTGGAGGCAGGTATGATAAGAAAGCAGGTGGACTCTATCCTTGATTACTGGGATAAGGTTTCACACCCGAGCAGAGCACCCTGGGTTACTCTCCAGAAGCGTCCAGCTCCTGTCCGGGTCCCAGGAACCTCTGGCGTGCGGGGGAGATGCCACCCCTACCACTTCAATGATGGTACTTGTGTATGTATATGCTGGGTTTGCCTGAAGTTATCACAAGCAGCTTTCTTAACTTCCTAAAGAAATCCTCTCCCCTTTCAAACCTGTAATGGCAATAAACTGTCAAGACTTCCTCAGAGCTGTGAAACCTACGCCAGAAGGGCTTAACCCCGCACCTGACCCAGATTGTGGCCTGGACTGGAGCCTCCGGGTTGATAATCCAGTAATACAATTACCACCTTCTGGAGAGCCACTGAGGGTGGGTGCCGGGGGACTAAGCCACGCCCTTCCGGGAGCCCACAGACACCCACAATCTGCAGGCGGGCTGGCTGCGCGCGCGCGGCGCGGGGAGTTTAAACCCGCGCAGGCGCTACCAGGACACGACCACCCGACCCCGAGGAGGGGCACCAGCCGCTGCCTCCGTCGGGGCGGTAGAGAAGCCGGACGCACGCGCGCCCCTCCTCGGGCCGCCCCTTTTCCCGCCCCGCCTCTCCGCGTAACGGGCAGCCGCGCTAACTTCCCGAAACTCCGCAGAGGGAAATCCTGACCCAGCCCGCACCTCCCGGTGACGGAAGTGGGTGGGAGCGGTGGCCGCGCGCGCCTTTGTTACTGGTGCGGGACCCTGCGGGCCGCCGGGAGCACCCCAACGCAGCGGCCCGGGAATCGGCGGTCCCCTCTCTGCCGACCACTCCCAGGTCCCGTCGCCGCCCCCGACAGGACCTCCCGGACCCAGAGCGAAGCGGACCCCACCGCGGGCCGCGGAGAAGGGCGCACAGCCGCGTCTCGCGGCGCCTGTAGGCCTCAGCCCACGCTGCCATTCCCTCCCCCTGGGCCACCGCGCGGAAGGGACCTTCCTCACCGACCTAAGCTTTCCCCAGACCTCCGGGTGTCAGACGAGCCGCTTCCTGCCGGACAGCGGCCCGGCAACCCCGATTTCTCACAGCGCCACGGCCAGTCCCCTCCTCCTTTCACAAAGCAGATCGGGTCCCTTCCTCGGGATGATTCACTACGCTTCTTACCTGGAGGTTCTCACAAGTCCCCTCCCCTCCGCGGCACGCGCAGCTATCGGAAGCTGGCGCCCTCTGCTGGGCCACCCGGCGGGCGCACCCTAGGGACTGAGCGAGGGGCAGGGCAGAGAGAGTCGGGAACAAGAAGCTCAGGCGAGCGTAGGGACCTCCGCGCCCCCCAGTGCGGGTCACCCTCTTCCGGAGAAGCGCATCAAGACCGTACTGGGGCCAGATCCCGAGCAAAGAGGGCCACAGCTGTCCCTGCGCCCGGGACTACTTACTACGCGCCCCCGGACTCTCTCCATTGGCGGGCCAGTCCTGCCCTGGGAGAGGTCCCTAGGAAACCGCCATAAATCGCGTATGCACATCCCGTTTTAAAACACTGGAAGGCCAGTTTTACTGTGCGAAAATGAAGTTTGTGTCCTGTATCTCAGTAGCCCTCCTATGCCCAAATTAAAGGGACGGAGGCGAGGGCGGTGGCCTGTCACACACCCCCCCTCCCCTGAGTCCTACGACTACGAAGAGGCTGGGGGGAGAACTCCAGTACAGTCGCGGCCCCGGGATTGCGGGGGCTCTTGTGTCCCGGTCGAGCCCAAGCACGGCTTGGGGCTGGAGGCCTGAGAGGCGGGGCCGCTCACCAGGCCTGGAGGTGTAGTTGTCGGAACTACTCGCTATTTGGCCAAAGCAAACACACTTATAGCAGTTTGCCCTACCCGCCCCATATCCCGGTCGCCAGTGAAACTTTGGAGGGAGACCAGGTGGAGGGGCATAGGAAACCTACGAACAAGGCCCCGTATCCACACTTGCACCCCAACTTCCCAACGCCACTCACCTCCCGGGCGCGCTCCTGCAGAGCCCGAGCCGCGCCGGCTGCCTTCGCCCACCTGCCGGGCCGGCCGCCTGCACAAAGTTAGCAGCGGCGACAAGGTTGGCGGCCCCTATGCAGCGGCGCTGGGCCTACGGGCGCACGATAGCGGTTCCTGAGTGGCAGCAGCACTGTCCCCACTCTTGCTGGCTCTCGGCGCTCTCGGCGAGGGGCCCCTGGGAGTCAACCGGGCCCCCAGTCGCCGCAGCTGCCGGAGCAGAGCAAGTAGCCAGGCTGGCCCAGGCGGATCGGGCGCTTCCTTTCCCGAGTGCGGGCGCGCGAGTCCCGGGGCTGTAGGCGGGCGCCGGGTATTAATTGTAGGGCCCCCGGGTGTCGACCGCCGGGCGCTCTGAGTGGCTCGGACCGCGCGCCAGGCCGGCGGGGCCAGCTCGACCCACCCCCTCGGCGCGCGCCCGCCCGTCTCGCCCGAGGACGCGCGTCCGCGCCCGCGGCGGGCACCTCCAGGGCGCCGGGGCTCGTCGCTGTCGCCCGGCTGCAGACGCTCGAGAAGCCCTGCGCGGGCGCTGCAAATTTCCAGCCCTTCTGGGGAATCAAACCCGCCAACGTGAGAACGTTGTAGTTGGTGGCATTCTGGCCAGTTGTCAAGGAAACGGTCCTTGCCGGGCCACTCAAGACTGAAAAAGTCACACAACCCTCTGAACTGTCTGCTTAACAGCGGGTCCTACCCTGTCTCTGTGGTTATTGCGTTTTAGACTTTAGCTAATTAGAACCCCCTTTGAGTAGTTAAAAGCCAAATCGCTGCCGCCTCTCCCTCCCCGTCCCGTTTCTGATTCTCATTCTTCCAGGACCAGAGAACTTGTGCTTCTATCAAGTTCCCAAGTGATAATGAGGCAGGTGTGAAGATTAAAAGAGGTCTGTGAAGTACTTGGAAATCTGCAAAGCCCTAGATAAATTTAAACATGTTAAATTTACTTGTGCTGCTTGTGTGTTTCAGCAAATAGTGTTCACATTTAACTTCCCTCCAAACCCTGCTGCTTTTCCTGTGTATGCTAGGCTCATGTTTTTCCTTGAGAGTTTGCACCAAGCTTAGGTATTCCAGCCCCCATCAGAAAAGCCAAAGGAGAGCTATCAGTCTGCTGGGGCTGCCACAACAAAGTACAATAGGCTGGGGGACTTAACGGAAATTTGTTTTTCTTACAGTTCTGGAGGCTCGAAATCCAAAGTCATATCAGGTGGGTGGGTTCCCCCTGTGGCCTCTTGGCTTATAGGTGACTGTCCTCTTCCTGTCCTCACATGATCCTCCCTCTGGGGGTCCAGATTTCCTCTTAAGAGGACACACCAGTCATGCTGGATTAGGCCCCAACCATATGACCTCATTTTAATTTAATCAACTCTTTAAAGACCCTCTCTCTAAATACAGTCACATTCTGAGGTGCTGGGGGGTAGGACTTCAACAGATGGATTTGAGGGGGGACAAAACTCAGCCCATAACAGTGGGTTTCACTGTCTCTAAGACTAAAAAACAGAAATTGTGCTGTCTTCCCTGTTCCGGACTCCATCCTATGCCCTCCACTTGGGTTGACGGGTGGACTCACACACAATGAAGTGCTGGGATTCACAGCTGGGATGACTTAAAACCTAGTCTTGAAACAGCCCACTGAACTCAGCTAATGGTCCTTTGGAAGACATGAGGTACTACACTGCAATGTGTGAAAAGAATATTGGAAATCTACCAGTTACCTGTACCCCTACCCAGCAAAGATTGCAGAACTGCCCCTTTACCCTTTATCAGTGACCAGGTACGGAGTCAGTCACCCCCACCTTTGTTCTGACTTAGCTGGAGCTCTGCCCTCTGCCTGGCACCTGTGTCATCTCCAAAAGCCTTGAAAGAAAGACTGTACTGAATAAATGCATTACAGCTCTTTTTGCCTCCTGCTCTCTGTGGGAGCTGGGTGGCATGCACTGCCAGAAAGGGCAGCAAGTGAGGACAAGGCTGCTTGCACTAACCCTTCTCACCAAAGCCATCTAAATGACTGAACTTCAGCAACTCAGTCACTGCCCTGAATTTGGTACCTCCCCAGCGCCTCCCCTCAGTCCTCTGTCAGTCCTACTTCATCTTTTGTGGCTTCATCCAACACCAGGCCAGACCTCCCCAAGCTCCAGATCCTGTGGCTGTTGGGTCACCATAGACATTCCAAACTCAGTATATCCATTATTCAACTCTTTCCCAAACTATGTCCTTCCCCATCTAAGAGGATGGCACAAATGCCACTCTAGTCATGCCTGCAGGAGACCTGAGAGTCATCAAAGACGTGACCTGCTTAATCTACCTGCTACGGTCCTGAATGCCCCTCAGAGCCTCCCCTCAGAGCCTCCCCTCCTCTCCATTCTCAGCCAAGGCCCTTTGTACTGTTTCTCCTTGGGTTTCTGACACAAGGCTCTGAACTAGTCCCACTGCTCCAGCCTGGCTTCTCAGCTAGCACCCTCCACACTGCTTCTTGAGGCATCCTTCAAAAACAGAAACCTGGTTATCTTCTGCCCTTCTTAAGAACACTCAATAGATCCCCTTGATGTTTCAGGAGAAAATTCAAGCTCTTTTGTTTACTCTGACCTGGAGGCTGATCTCTGGTGCCCTATCAATGCCCTTCACTGTAGCCAGAGGGACCATTCATAATGCCCTGCAAACTCAAGAATTTCCATGTTCTGTGAACACACATACTTAGGACTTTCTTGGTCTAGAGAGTTTCACATGCCCAGTCTCCTCCAGGGGAGTGAACAGCTCCAGGAAGCCCGCCTACCAATTCTGACTTAGGGGCCTCCCTGCTGCTCCCAGAGCACTCCAGGTGCCCTTACAACAATGGGCCATAATTAGTAGATCAATTTTCTATATCTTCCATTAAATCTTGGGCTCCTCGAGAACAAGAATATCCATTTTTTGTATGTTTGAAGTATAGATTGGACAATGCTCAGAAAAAAAAAGTTTGCTTTAAGGAATGAATTAACTCAGAAATTCAGAGGATCTGGTCAAACTTAGAATTTGTTTGCAAATACCTTATTTGGAGCAATCTTCACTTTTCTGATAATACTTTGTAAATAATCTTAAATTACCTCCTGTTTGAATTGTAGGCTCATCCTTTAGAATCTCTAACTTCCATATTTCCTAAACTCCCAGAGCTTCTTGAGTTTCTCAAGCTGTTGGTCATGAAATCAGTTTTGTGGGTAAAGATGAGCACTTCTGTTTTATGAAACTGAATTAAAATTAAAAATACTCAAGTGCGTCCTATGTAGAAATACTGATTTCATGAAGCTTTTGTTTTGGTTAACTATGTGTATGTGTGTGTGCAGGGTAGTGTGGTCACATTTATCCCTTCCTGTAAGACATGGTCAAAAAGCTGGAGTGACATATTAGACAGGGCTGGGGCTTTGCTCACCAGAGGACACAGATTTATGGAGATGTAGGCGAGTAGTGGTATTAAGCCAAGAACATTTTCTGGAAAGGTACTTTCAGCCAGTATTTTAATTAAGAAATTGGCAGAACGGGGAGTGAAGGCAGTCCTCCCTCCACATACAGTGGGGGCCTCATAAATGCTTTTCTTGACTGTTGTCTGTGTAGAGATGGGTGGAAGTGTGCAAGCTGTGCGTGGGATGTTCCCTTGGCTGGAGTCTGTCAGGGAGCAAGAAGAAATGTGATCGGTGACACAGAGGAGAGGGAGGCCTGTCTGTGGGTGTTCCCTGAGGTTTCCAAATATGAGCAAGAAGTATAGTGACAAGGGATTTCCTAACCTGCCTTCCATCACGAATGTTCCAAGCTTGAAAGCATGCGGTTTAAGTTAACCTTTGCTGAAATAAAAGTCCTGGTCTCTCTGGGTCAGGGTTGGAGACGTAAAAAGCCCAGAGTGGTCTGCAGTACACAGAGCAGTACGTGCAGCTGAAAAGCAGCATTTTTTCATCTCTGAGAGTCCACTAGTCTGGAAAGCCTATTCAGAGAGGGACAAAAATGAGATAGGATTATGTAACACAGGAAAATAACAAGTGGCCCTTATAAAACTATAACCTTGAGAGTTATGCCAACTATTTTCATCCATCCATCTTAAATACCTTTATCCAGGAAACCTAGATCCAGGCCACAAATATTTAGATGGCAATGTTCTCACTCGGTAGTCTAAAGTTTAGAATCTATAAAAGAAGGTTGTCGTGTGAATAATGAATATATATTATTGCTCCTATATTTTTTTCATTGCTTAAGTCATTCTGGACTGGGAAGATAAGAAGAATAACAACTTGTGCCAGGGGAAAATAGACAAGATTTGAAACATGAGGTACAAATAGGATAGACCAGAGATGCCAAGATTAATAAAAAAGAAATTCTAGAAGTCAACTTCTCTTTTCTCCTACTTCTGAGTAGAAATACACTTGGCCATGTATATTATAGAATTATATTTTGAATTTGGAAGGTGAACAAAATCTGAAAGAAATCAGACTGTGGCAAGCATGAGTTTTAACAAAACTTTAAAATGGGTTCCAGATTCTTCTTCAGCTTTCCAAAACAAAACAAAACACAACAGGATGGGTTGGCCAAAAAAAAAAAAAAAAAAAATGTGGTTTTGAAAAATTCCTGGAGACTGAAATATTTCTTTGATATTATTTATAACATTGGACATGTCTCAACCTTCTAAACTAAATGAGATGGGTGTCAGTTGAATTTTTTTCCCCTAAAGGTTCTAATAAAAACTGGAACTATAGGTGGGGCAGAACTTGCTTAGCAGTTGTTCATCTCTGTCTAGGTGGCTGCTGCAGGATGTCCTCTATGCTACTGTCTCTTGGTGCTGGCACTTTTTTTTGGCTATTAAAATTGGTGGCACAACTTCATCCTTTGCCTATTACTTCATCTGTCACTTCGTGCCTCCAGCCTCCTCTTGAATACAGCTTTAAGTTTTCTAGCTTAGCACTGTGGCTTACTTGCTTCTCCATCCTCTGCAGGTAGCAGGCTAGCCTGCTTGGGTTCAAAGCTAGGTTACTTTGGGACAGTTATTTAACCTCTGTTTCTCAGAATCCTCACCTATAAACTGAGGACCACTGTGAAGAACTAAGAACAATACGGCAAACACGGTGAGTGGTTAATATATATTATTGTTCTTAATTATTGTAAATGAGAACTTCAGCCATCATTCTCTCAGTTGACTGCTCATCTGAATAAGAACCATTTCCGACTTCATCAATATTGTCAGGAGTCTGCAGATGCAGGGATGGCCCCTCCTGCATCATTACAAGCACTTCACAAGTTTGTTGCAATAACTTTTACTCAGCTCCACAAGCTCTGTGCCAGACACTAGGTAAAAAGTTACAGGTTGGCATCTTTGTATTTGAGATAACAAAGGAAACCATTGTTACTTGTAGCCATCAACAGACAGATGCAGTCTGAGGATGTCAGAGTTATATTTGTATGTTGCCTTTCCCATTTTGGAGACTGGAAGCCCCCTGTGGGCTAACCTGCACTGCCCTTACTGAAAGGAAATTCATTTTGCTCTGGGTTTCCTTTCTAAGCAATGTTCAGGATTGCCAGAGTTGCTTAGCTAAAGTTCTGCCATCTGCCATGAGCAGAGCCCCTGGGGTGTCCCTCAAAGCCTATTGCCACCACCTCTGGCTTCTAGAGGCTGGGCTTGGTGCCTTGTGCCAGCCCTCACACAGAGCTGCAAAAACAGAGGTGCCAGGGGACACCCCCCCAAGGGGTAAAGTCATGACAGCTGCATAGAAATTAGCCAGGGAAGAGAGACAGACAGAACACCACTGCTAAAGGCATCCTGCTAGTATTTCAAGAGTCCTGTTACATTATTTGTTTCAGGGAGCAGACCTTCATTTATATGCCAGCACAAAACCGCCTGAGTGACCTTGAAAATACCCTCCCTACATGCTGCAGTGTTGGCCTAGTGATCATGCCCACTTCCACTAGACAGATGAGAACCCTGGGGTGGGCCACTCCCCTACACTGGTGGGCAGACTCCAATCTGCCAACAATCTGTGCTATTTCAAAAGTTTCCTGAATTTCTTTCAAGTCCAATCTAACCCCAAACCCATATGCCACAATTTATGCCCGTTCCCTCCAGTTCTCTTCCAGGGTGAAACAGCAAACAGCTGGTTCCTGATCATGCTGTGGTTAATGGTCCTTCCTATGCTTTTGTTGCGCTCTGAGCTACTGCAGAGAGAAGACGTTTCTTATCACTCCACCCCTGTTTATTAGAAACAGCCCTTTAAATCTCCTTATAAACACTGGCCTAACTCTAAATCAGGATTTTATTTAATATGATAGGATGAAAAAATAAGTAATTCTCCCCTTCAGAGTGGACTAAAACAACACAGGAAATAAAAACCTGGCCCCAAGGTCAGAGGCTTGCAGAGCCCTTTCCTGCTGGGAGGACTGAACTGAGATGTGCCTTCCGACTCTAACCTCATATCCCTTGGTGAAGATGTAGGAAAAGGCTTAAAAAAAACCCAACTCCAGAAAATCAAAGCCAACAGGTTTTCTTAGCCATGACGTAAAGTTCATTGGAACCATTGAAGGGAAATTCATCCAACCAGATCCTGTGGAAATCGAAAGGCCTATCCCATCATGTTTGGGCACTGTCTGTATACAGTGGCTCAGCTGACGCAACCAGGAAGTTTGCAGTCAACTTACAGGACCGTCTTATGACCTGGTCTTGGAAATTGTATTTAAACCCTACAGGCACATCCTTCAAGAGGGCTGAAAGACAATTACCAGGAAATCTGTGCTGAACATCAAAATCTGGGGCTAAGCTCTGGTTTTAAGAATAGTGCTTTCTTCCAGACAATGTAATAATAGATCTTTCCTAGGAGATTAAGATTGTAGTTGCAGAGCAGGCCAGCAAAATGTCCATGTTGCTAGGGCTCATGGCTAGTTTTCAGAAGTGGTAGACAGGCTTGGTGATGGACCTTAGACCTCATGTGCACCTTCTGATTGTTGCCACTGCTGGGTTTTTGTCACCCATAGTGCTAGTTGTCCTAACTCTGCCCTCTCCAACTCCATCCTGCCCTTCCTTCCCAAAGTCATCAGGAAGAGAGTAGTACTTACTGGTCAGGTTGCTTTCAGCCAAAAGCAACAGAACATTCTCTTCCTCTTAGCTTCAAGAGTGAAGCTCAATTATGGAAAGTCCACAGCCTTTCAGGTCACTTCAAGTTCCTGGAGCTTAGGGGAAATTCATTTCTTATTCTTCCTAAATAGCTTCCAGAAGGGAATTTTCTTTTCTTCTTCTGAACATTGTCAAACACAGACACGAGGCTTGGAACCAGCTGCAGGACCTTCTTGCCACCGGCCTGAGGATGAAGCTTACAAAAATAACCCACAGGGAAACAGATGCCTTAGTGGATCCTAAAGCCCTGTGAAGAGGCTCAAGGAAGGCTCCCATGAAGAGGGGCCACCTGAGCTGAAATTTCAAGGTGTTAAAGGGATTCACGGTGCAGAGAAGTTGGAGCTGAAGAGCCAACAGTGAGGCTCGGAGATCATTCCAGGGTGAAACAGTGTGGGCAGAGGCCTTGGGGCAGATGCATATTGTTACTTTTAGAATAATTAAAAGGGTTAAGTCCAAAGTTTGGGACAATTTGAGTGATATATATATAATTATAATATATAGCATAGAATAAATATCCACCAGTCTACAGTGATAATCAACAATTGAATAAATTTATAAATGGGTAGGGAAAGCTATAGTAGAATTCCAATTAACAAATGGAAAAGGGATGATAGAAATAGAAAATCACCATTTGAAAAACACCACAGTAATAATTACTGCATGCAAGAATCATCAATGGATGATAAAATTGGCCAGTGAAAGTATGATGAGAAACAGAATACTTACATAGGTTCAGTCTCTCTCCTCCCTGCTCTCCACCCCCAGTAAAGAGCAAAGTCACGACGGAGAAGCTCGGCAGACGCCATCTTAACCAAAGACTTGAAATCAACATCACTAATCAGGATACATTGAATCATGTGCCTCCCGATATAATATACTGAGAAGAACACGTGACTTCTGTGATATTCTTGCCAAATCATGTGTGACCTGAATTTTTTTTTAATCAAATGTGCATCACGGTGGCCCAGCGCACCCCCGCCACCCTCCTGCCCCAACCCGTCCTGTGTCCCTTGGGGACCACTTGTCACTTTTCAGGGTCTATGAGTCTAATGCTGTTTTGTATAACTTGAATTTAAACATGAAAAACATCAGACAAACCCAAACTGAGAATCACGCTGTCAGATAACTGGTCTGTGTTCTTCAAGAGGGTCAAGGTCGTGAACAACAAAGGACAGAAGTGGAACTGCCCCGGAGTGGAGACTGAGGAGACATGACACCCAAGTGCAACAAGGAGTCGTCAACTGGGTCCTGAACCAGCTGTCAATATCCAAGTAAGATCTACAGGCTAGTTAATAATGCTGTGTATTAAGGTTAATTTCCCTTTTTGATCAATATATTCTGGTCATGTAAGATGTTCACATTTAGGGAAGCTGGGTGAAGGGTATGTGGGAAATTTTTATACTGTTTTTGCAATTCTTTTATATGTCTGAAATTATTTAAGAATAAAAAGCTAAAAAAGAAGAAGTGAAATGGGCAGGGACATGAGACAAGCATCATGATTAACTTTTCCTGCCTATGATGAAAAATGCTAAGATAGAAACAGTATAGTAGGAGCAGGAGGGACCCCTTCCTAAGGCTAAGTTTTCACTTTAAAAATCAGGGAGTTAGGAGGTAAGATTCCTAACATATTCTTTGGTAGTCAGACAATAACCCACCCTATCTTAATAAAGGGCAAGCAGTTCTAACTGATACATTCCCAGTGCTTGGGAGAAACCAGCATCTTGGAGAGGAACTGGATCAATAAATTCCTTGTGTTAAGTTTATCTTACAGAATTATCTAAAGGACTGACTGTGGGTGGTGACATAATGTCTCTCACTGGAGAGAGAATCATGAGACCACAAGTCAAGCCTACACACAACAACCCCACCCCGGCCCTTTGCCCCATTCTTGAAAGCCTTATTAAAAGACAGAATCCTAAGCCCGTAAGTGCACCTCTTCTCTGAGGTTGCCCACACTCCCCAGCTTTGAGTGTGTACTTTCTGAATAAAGCCTTCTTACTGCTCAACTTACTGTGTTTTATCTCTGCACTCTCCCAGTGGTGTCTTTGTCACTTTTCTATTTCATTCCACTTTCCAGACTTAAGCACAAGTTTTCACTCTGTCTCTGTTATTGTCCACATTAGTAGGGAGGAGCTACTAAGATCTCTGATTTGTGCTTGAAAGTTCCCATCACCTGGGTGACCTGGATAGGACTGCAGCTCTAAGATCATGCTCTTGAGTGGCCTGCCACAAAAATCTCCTTTCTTTGCCCTTGGGAAGTTCTCAGAACAGAATCTCACACTATCCAGTGCTCTGCAGTTCCCATAAATCCTGGGGTAGTAGGGCCTTATTTCCCATGCTGTGCAGATTCAAGCAGACACTGGCTGCCAGGTGACCCTGGCTTTAGAAGTTGGAAAAGGATCTGCCCTATGCTTAGCAGGAGCTTCCCTCTTCTTCTGTTCTCCCTTGCTCTCTGCTGCTCTTGCTTTAATGAATTCCTTCCTTCCTACACTCACCCAACCTGCTAGAGAATTCTTTCTCACTCAGAGCCAAGAACCTTCCCCAATTTCACCTGGTGTGCAGGGAGAGACCTCCCCAGACACAGGTGACCAGCAACAGAAAGAGTTAAAGGCTAGTGAGGTGGGCAGCTTGAGCCTACACAGGGATTTGCAGGTGATGTTAGATATTTGAGTCTTTGTCCCAAAAATAAAGAAAGACATTCAAAGGCCAGAGGCAGAGCAGTGACAGATGAGATTTGCATTTCCCAGAGACCACACTGGCTGCAGTGGGGAAAATGGGTGAAAGGCAGGCTAGATATATGCTGAGGGATCAGTAATAGGATATTGCGAGAGCGCAGGAGAGAGGATGCTGCAAGCTTGGTCCAGGGTTATGGCAGCAATGAGATTCTAGAGATATTTAGGATGTAATATCACAGAGGGATGTGGGTGTGGAGATGACTAGACATTTCTGGCTTGCCCAACCAAAGAAACAGAGAAGCTATCCACCAAGAGACAGCAAATGCTGAAACAAGAAGAGATATCGTGAGGTCAAACTTGGATACTTCGAGCTGAGGTCCCTTTGATGGTAATGTCAGCAAAGGCAGTTGGATTCTATGGGAATGAAGCTGAGAAACAGGGTCTAAGATGGAGATAAAAATGGATCACTGAAGCAACTTGCCCCCAGAATAGTGCGGGAGAGACATACAAGCACAATAGTTATGATTTACCCTGGAAAGTACAAGAATTGAGTTAGAAATTGAATTCTGTGTGAGCAGGAAGGAAAAGTATCTACTAATGTGAGTAACTGAGAATGGGCTTCACAGAAGTGCTGCTGAGATGGATGGACAGAGTTTGCTGGGATAATGTAGAGGAATCTTTGGACAATTTGCATGAAGAGCCCCACATTTATTAAATTGGCAGGCAGGTCCAGCTAACAGGTAGTTGCTGTTAGCTACCAGGTAGTTGCTGTTAGCTAGCTGGGCTCTGCAAGTGGAAAGGAGGCAGTGTGCTGTCAATTCTGCAAGTGGTCTTTCATCTTTTACTTATTGCATGTATTTTGAACTTTATCTGCAGTGTATGAATGGTCCAGAATTTTCCTCCCCCTCCACCTTCTGCAATGCCCCCTCCCATCAAAGTCCCCAAATCCTATTTACAAGGCACTATAGATATTTTCTTAAAAAATTATTTGGTTCACGTGTTAACTATTTGACAATGACTTAACTTAGGTTATCGCTTCTGGGGCATTTTCATTTTACTAAGGGATTTTTAACATTTCCACCAGACCCAGTTGCAAAGTGTGGAGCAATAGCACTGTAGCAGGACTTACAGGTACAGAATGGCTTTTCTTCAGAGCCCCACACTAAGTACCCATATCGCAAATATCCTCATGTCATTAAGAACTATTTTCCACTCCCTCATACTGAGAGACACACATGCCTTTCATGAATAACATTGCCCAAGATCACAGGGGTTAGCAGAGTAGGAATTGGAGGAAAGGGACAGGGCTCAGGACTGAGTATCAGAATCTCCTGTGACTGTGAGGCATTGTCCCGGGGATTTCTGAGAAGCTTAGGAGAAGAATGTCTTTCTTCCCTCTACCCACAAGTTTGTGAGCTACTGTTCAAAAACCCTGAATTCCTCTTCCCAGAGCATCTGTCTGAATTTGGGTCTCTAGGTTAACTAAATTACTGTGTGGGATGCCCTTTGATCTCGGCCAACTTCCATTTGAGGACCCCACCCCCCTCTTAGGGGAAGCCATTTCTTGCACAGCATTGCCATCCATACACAATTGTCATGAATTTCTTCAGATAGTTTTGATAGGGATGTTACGTAGAAAGATAGACATGAGTAGCCAGAAAAGGGGCTATAGGTTTCAAAGAAAAAGCTGCCCAAACTGCCTAGGTAGGGGGTCCAGTGTGAAGACAACAGAGGCTTTGCAGGGAGAGAACTTCCTTCCCAACCAGATTCCAATGGGGGGCACAATCAAACGGAACGGAGAACTGCCCAAATCACCCCTCAGGATGGGGAAGGACATGCGCACTGAGAGGGATGGCCATCATGACCTGTAAGTCAAATGACCCCACCTTGTCAGTCAAAGAGGTGCCTCCAAGCCGGAATGCAGTGTATAGGCCTCCCACCTAACAGATCAAGGCCTTTGTCTACCTTGATTCTGGCCGGCTCCTCCCTTGGAGTGTATTCAAATAAAGCTTTCCCTCTGCTTTGCTATAATGTCTCTGCCTTTCAATTCTTTGTTGCAGCATGGACAAGAATCAAGGGGAGCAAACTCAACTTTTAACAGTTTCAAGAGTGTGTCTGGATAGCATATATCCTTTAGCCCAGTCTGTCATTAATAACTAAAAAATAGACCAATTTTAACAGAAAGTCATATTGAAACATATTAAATTAATGAGTCATCAGCAATTGGAATTGCAATAAACAGTAGCATTTACAGTAGCATCAAATATGAGGAAATATTTCAGGACAAATTTAGCAAAACATATGCAACATCTGAATAGTGAGAACCACAAAATGTTACTGAAATAAAGGAGAACTAAATAAACGGAAATACTAGGTTCCTGGATTGGAAGATAATTGTTTTCATATCAGTTCTTCCCAAAATGATCTATAGAACTAATGTAATCTCAGTAAAAATTCCAGTAGGTTTTAAAAACACGTAAATCGACAAGCTATACAATTTCTACAGGAATGCGAAAGATCTCTAATAGCTAAAACAACTTTGAAATTGAAGAGCAAACTTGAGGACTTAGACTGCCTTATTGCAAGACTTGCCATAAAGCTATAGGAATCAAGACAAGTGGTACCATTGTATGAGTAGGCATATGGATTGAAGGAACAGAATAGAATACAGAAATAGACCTATAAATGTACAAAGATGCCAAAGTAATTTAATGGGGGGAAATGATGGTCTTTCCAGGGTACTAGTCCTACGTATGAATTTTCAATGCATATGACAATGTACTTCTACCAGAATATTTTAAAACTCTGAGAACTTACTAAGAAAAAAATCCCATAAAAAATGACCAAAAAATTTGAAGACATACTTCATACAAGAATGGCCAGTTAACATAAGAAAAGATGCTCAAGACTTCTGGAACCTTTACAGTGTCTAAGGAATCCACTGAGGGCAAGTTGGGGTTCCTATGGCCAGGATCCTCACTGAACTTAAACCACCTGATGATGTAACTGGCCTGTTGCTAGGCTACCACTTCCACACCTTTAGGAAATAAGCTATTACTGCACTACATAGAGAGCTCTGCCCAGTGCTCTGGGCGGAGGCGGAGACGCTAGTGCTTGACCTACTGCCGGGAGAACAAGCTGGGTAATAAACCTTTTCACCCCAAAAAAATGTTTTGCTGTCAATTTCTTTGGTCACATTGAATCCATACCAAACTTGCCCAGGGCTGAAACCCATTGGCAAGACACCACGTTGCTGACAAAGGTGCTCGGGAATTTCAATTTTTAATAAGAAGGCCTGATGATTCCCATGAAGGGTAAAAGTTGAGACCGTGAATGTGTTTACAGCCTTTCTTGGAGGATGGGAAAATGGTCATAAGAATTCCCTGCCAGTTCTGTGAATTTAGAAACATAGACCAGTCCCTCAGTGTCTGGGCAAAGGAATATCCTCTGTGATATTGAATGGGGAGGGGAGGGGAACCTAGTGCCCAGCCCAGTGGGTTACTTGGTCAGTGGTTTTCACCTGAGGGCTGGGAAGCACTCGCAGAATTAGGGTTTCTTTAGAGCTTTTAACACTTCCCCCAACCTCACACAAACTCTGATTCCCCCACACCCATCCCAGTGTGGTAGGAAAGTTGTTGAACTAGTAGAGGAGCCTTTTTAAAAGGCACAAGGTCCCCCTTTCCTGGCTGGGAACCACTGGTCTCACCATCTCATTGTATCAACTGGCCCTTCTCTTGAATTGGAAAATTACTTAGGTAATTTATTACTTACATAAATACTGTGTAATACTTATCACCTCTAAAATCGTTACTATAAATGCTATGGAAAGGCAAACATTAGCCACCATCACAGAAATATTTCAGTGGTACCTAGAGAACATTTTTGACATGCAAAATTTAAGGGAAAGATGTTTTCTCCTGCAAAAGTTGTTTTGGAAGAGTGCAGGCACAAACTTCTCTAGTTGTGTCATTCTGTGCCGAGCCATGAGCATCCAAGCCACCTCACAAAAAGAAGACTCAAGGGTATTCCAGTCTGCTGCTCTGGCCTCTGCTGTCTCAGACCAGTTCAGCTAAAAATGTGCTTTTCCTCTGTCCCACTGTGTACAGCCCCCAGGAATCACAGTGGACCCATTGGGTCTAGTGATGCTTCTTTGAGTATCTCAGCCTAAAGGAAAGGTACAGGAGGACAAAGCAGCCCAAACCACCATCACCAATTATTTATGTTGCCTGGAGCTGAGCCTGGACCATTGCAGGGCTCCATTCCAGCCAGATTCTCCTGACACACTGGAATTCCACGGAAATCTCATAATCATAAATGGATAATAGAACTTACTGTAACAAACAGAAAAGGTAGAAGGATTCTTGAGGAAAGCAGGCCCTTTTGGATTACATGGCTGTGTTGCTTTTGCTTTTTTGCAACCATTTTCTTTCAATTTTGTGGTTTACATATTCTATAGAAAGGAGCAGTGCAGGAATTCTGATTATGATCCAGGAATTTTCAGTGCCACTATTTCTAAAAAGTGGAAGCCAGTTTTTTTAAAGTATAAATGTAGTACATGCCAATTTAAAAACTTTAAAGAGAAGGATATACAAAGTGAAAAACAAAAGTTTTTCTCTTATCCCACCTCTACGTGAACAAAACCATTGTTAACAATTTCTTATATATCCTTCCAGAGTTTTCCATGCATGCACATTGAAAATTCATATTTTAATATTTACAGACACTACTATGACACTAGCTTTTTAAATGATTATTTACTATACATTTAGTAATACATTTTGGCATATTTTATTTCAACACAGACTTGCTTTATTATTTTTAATGATTACATGGTATTCTTCTGATAGGTGTACTTTAATTTACATATCTGTTCCCTATCAATGCACATTAAAGTTATATCCAGATTTGAAAACATTCTAATATTGCAATGAGGATTCTTTATTCATATATTTTTGCACACTTGTGCAGGAATCTCTGTCAGATAAATTCCTAGAAGTGCAGTTGCCAAATCAAAGGGAAGATGCATAAAAATTTTTATAGATTATTACTGTGCCCTCTACAGTAATCTTTGTATTGACCAACAATCTATGAAAGGGACTATTTCCCTCCCTCCTCAGCTACCACAGGTTTTGTTAAACTTTTAAGTCTTTGCCAGCATATGTGTAAAAAACAAACGAAGTCTCTTTTTCGTTTCCATGTGCATTTCTTCCAGCAGTCTCCATTTCCGTCTTTTAGCAAAAAGAATGCAAAACTTGTTGTACACAGATACCTGCAAGAGTAAAAAGAGTGATTTGTATTGGGCAATATTTTGTGTGCTTTAACCTAATTATCTCCACTATCCAGATATTTTTGTGAAGCAGGTAGCTTTTGAGAAAATCCAACAAAGGTAGGGTAAGAGATGGTGTCTTATATACAGCAGGTAAAGTGTGAGCAGACTCAGGGGAAGGGACTAAGGGGGGAGGAAATTGAATCTGTCAATCTGCACACAGATTTCCAGCTGCTTACCATGTCCCTTCTTTGGATGGGACATCTTTGGAAGTCACATTTGCTTCTTTTGATGTGATAGGGATTGCCACACAACTGGCTTGTTCATCCACATGCCTCCAGCTGTACCTGGATAGTTTAAAGGGGGCCCATCAGGTCAGAACACCAGTCATGTCCAGAATCCTGGGGAGGTTCTGATCACAGAGCAGCTCAGTGGCAGCCTCCTTCTTCCCAGATGCTTTCTCTTTGGCCACATGGAAAAGTCACTGTAGAGCATAGTAGTTAATACTCAGGTTAATGAATTACATATGCTGGGGATTGAATCTCAGCTCATTCAATTAATTTCTGTGTACCTTGAAGAAACTACTCAACCTCTCTGTGCCTCAAGTTTACTGATGATAATCATACCTAACTCACATGCTGTGAGTCTTCAAATGGGAGAAACACATAGAAGATGAGTGCTTAGCCTAAAGTACCTATTCCATAAAAGTTGTCTGGTGTTATTACAACCATTTCATAAGATTCTAGCTACCCTGATTGGGGAAATCAATATTCCATTTGCAGATCTGAGTGTCAGTGAACTGGTAACTCCAAGATTTGTCAGAAATCAGCCTTTTCACCTGTCTTGACCTGTTTTATCTGGTTTATTGCCTCAGTTTTCCCATGGGGGCAGGCAATCTCTTGGCAGCAGGACCCATGAGTGAAGGCCCGCAGCTCAGCTGAGTGGTGTCATAGGTTGTGCATACTGCTCACAACTGCAGTGGCCTCAGGACAGCTCTACTCATGAAGAGGCCTGGAGTAATGGTGTTCAGATAAGGGAACTGAGTGGGGGTGAAATGCCCTGTTTACTGAGCAGGATCAGCTTGAAAGATACTAAGACTAAAGAAACTTTCTCCAGGATAAAATATTCCCCTTTGCTTCTAATCCCCAGATGTTAATTGTGCTACATAATGAGATGGAGGTAGCAGAAATCAAGCATGCTTTTCAGTGATTTGTGCCATATTCTGCAGTCACAATATAGTTTATTTCTAATGGGATGCCTTCTGTCTGTGCAGAGTTCATCCACTCCCAGAGGCAGTGAACGACAAGAGATAACTACCATGCATGTGCTGGTTAAATAACAAATCATAAATTCAAAAAAGTTATATAATCCAGGAATGTGACAGGAACACTGCCCTCAGAGAGATTAAGTTCAATACCATTAAAAGCTAAATTAAGCTGATGCCTCAGACCTAACTCATGTTACAAAAAATATAGGAGATGGTGAAGTTAAATTATGCCAAGATGGATGGGCTCAAGATGGCAGCATGACTAGGGGGGTCAAAACCTCCTCCCAAAACGATATATATTTTTGAAAATACAACAAATACAACTATTCTAAAAGAGAGATCACAAGATACAATACAACAGCCAGGCTACATCCACATCTGCGAAAACTCAGCATCTCATGAAAAGGGTAAGATACAAAGCCATGACCCAGTGGGACCTGAGCACTCTGCCTACCCCAGCTCACTGATGGGAGGAAAAGAATCAGAGTGGGGAGGGAGTGGAAGCACAGGACTGCTAAATAACCAGCCTTAGTAACCTGCACCAGGAGCACAGACACACATTGCACAGTGTACTGGATATTACAGAAATGGAAAAGTAATCCAAGACAGAGACTGCAAATGGGTCCCACAGATGGCTTCCTTGGTACAAAAGAAAAGCAGACAGTTTTTAAAAGTCTTAAGGGACAAAATCATCCCAGCACATTCAGCCCAGCAGGCTGGGAATATTGAGGAACTTCAACCCCCTGGGGATAACACAGCACCAAAGCCCCTCACAGCAATAAGCAGCCTGCCATTCATTCCTCCCTGCTGGCGGTGCTGCAAGCAAACCGGCTAACCTACCACAGCTGCAGAGCAGCTGGAGAACAGGCCCAACCACAGTAAGCACCCAGAGAATCCTCCCAGCATGCAGCTAACCAGGACAGACAGAGGAAGCCAGAGTAAGTTCTGGAAGGCACAAAGGGGTGCCAATCTTGCAGAACACACCCCACACATCTGCCACCTGCTGCCATGCACTAAGCTATCCTGAGGGCCATGCTGCCCACAGCACCTCAGGGGATTAACCAGATACTGCTCCCAGTGTACAGGTAACTGTCACAGACAACAGAGAAGGGCAAGGTGACCAACAAACAGGAAGGGACTTTGTTCTCCCAGCTGACACATGCACCACCTGCCTGTGACCACTTCTATCACCATGAAAAGGCAGAAGAACCTTGTCCAGTCAAAAATCACTCAGACAACCCCAGAGAGAGGGCCTGGTGAGAGATATATAACCAATATTCCTGAAAAAGAATTCAAAATCAAAGTCAAAACCATGCTGATGGACCTGCAGAGAAATATGAAGAGCTAAGGGATGAAGTCCAGAGGGAGATAACATAAATGAAACAATAAATAGAAGGTCTAGAAAGCAGACTGGATGAGGTGCAAGAGACTGTTAATGTAATAGAAAACAGAGAACAGGAATACAGAGAATTTGAGGCAGAGAGAGATAAAGGATCTCAAGGAATGAAACAATACTAAAAGAACTGTGTGACCAATCCAAATGGAACAATATTCACATTATAGGGGTACCAGAAGAAGAGAGAGAAAAAGGGATAGAAAGTGTCTTTGAAGAAATAATTGCTGAAAACTTCCCCAAGCTGGAGGAGGAAATAGTCTCTCAGACCATGGAAGCCCACAGATCTCCCAACACAAGGGACCCAAGGAGGATAACACCAAGACATATAATAATTAAAGTGGCAAAGATCAAAGACAAGGACAGAGTATTAAAGGTAGCCAGAGAGAGAAAAAAGGTAATCTACAAAGGAAAACCCATCAGGCTATCATCAGACTTCTCAACAGAAACCTTACAGGCCAGAAGAGAACGACGTGATATATTTAATGCAATGAAACAGAAGGGCCTTGAACCAAGAATACTGTATCCGGCATGATTATCATTTAAATTTGAAGGAGAGATTAAACAATTTCCAGACAAGCAAAAGTTGAGGGAATTTGCCTCCCACAAACCACCTCTACAGGATATTTTAAAGGGACTGCTCTAGATGGAAGCACTCCTAAGGTTAAACAGATGTCACCAGAGAAAATAAAATCACACCAAAGAGAGCAGACAAACCAAATACTAACTAAAGGCAAAAAATAAAATCAACAATCCACAAAAGCAGTCAAAGGAAACACAAAAGATTACAGAATAAAACACCTAACATATAAAGAATGGAGGAGGAAGAATAAGAAGGGAGAGAAATAAAGAAAATCAGACTGTGCTTATAATAGCTTAATAAGAGAGTTAAGTTAGATGGTTAGATAGTTAGGAAACTACCCTTGAACCTTCGGTAACCACTAATATAAAGCCTGCAATAGCAGTAAGTACATATCTATCGATAACCACCCTAAATGTAAATGGACTGAATGCACCAATCAAAAGATGCAGAGTAATAGAATGAATAAAAAAGCAAGACCTCTCTATATGCTGCTTACAAGAGACTCACCTCAAACCCAAAGATATACACAGACTAAAAGTCAAGGATGGAAAAAGATATTTCATGCAAACAATAGGGAGAAGAAAGCAGGTATTGCAGTACTTGTATCAGACAAAATAACTTCAAAACAAAGAAAGTAACAAGAGATAAAGAAGAACATTACATAACGATAAAGGGGTCAATCCAAAAAGAGGATATAACCATTATAAACATATATGCACCCAACACAGGAGAACCAACATATATGAAACAAATACTAACAGAACTAAAGGAGAAAATAGAATGAAATGCATTCATTCTAGGAAACTTCAACACACCACGCACTCAAAGGACAGATCCACCAGACAGAAAATAAATAAGGACACAGAGGCACTGAACAACACACTAGAACAGATGGACCTAACAGACAGAACTCTACACCCAAAAGCAGAAGGATACACATTCTTCTCAAGTGCACATGGAACATTTTCCAGAATGTACCACATACTAGGCCACAAAAAGAGCCTTGGTAAATTCAAAAAGATTGAAATTCTACCAATCAACTTTTCAGACCACAAAGATATAAAACTAGAAATAAATTGTACAAAGAAAACAAAAAGGCTCACAAACACATGGAGGCTGAACAATATGCTCCTAAATAATCAATGGATCAATGACCAAATTAAAACAGAGATCAAGCAATATATGGAGACACATGACAACAACAACAGCACAAAGCCCCAACATCTGTTGGATGCAGTGAAGGCAGTTCTAAGAGGAAAGTATATAGCAATCCAGGACTATTTAAAGAAGGAAGAACAATCCCAAATGAATAGCCTAAGTCACAATTATTGAAACTGGAAAAAGAAGAACAAATGGGGCCTAAAGTCAGCAGAAGGAGGGACATAATAAAGATCAGAGAAGAAGTAAATAAAATTGAGAAAAATAAAATAGAAAAAAATCAATGAAACCAAGAGCTGGTTCTTTGAGAAAATAAACAAAATAGATAAACCCCTAGCAAGATGTATTAAGAGAAAAAGAGAATCTACACACATCAACAGAATCAGAAATGAGAAAGGAAAAAATCAGGATGGACATCACAAATACAAATAATTATTAGAGAATATTATGCAAATCTATATGTGAACAAGCAGGAAAACCTAGAAGAAATGGACAACTTCCTAGAAAAATACAACCTTCCAAGACTTAACAAAGAAGAAACAGAAAATCTAAAAAGACCAATTACCAGCAATGAAATTGAATTGGTAATCAAAAAGTTACCCAAGAACAAAACCCCCGTGTCAGACTCATTCACTGCTGAATTTTATCAGACATATAGAGAAGATATAATACCCATTCTCCTTAAAGTTTTCCAAAAAATAGAAGAGAAGGGAATACTTCCAAACTTATTCTATGAAGCCAGCATCAATCTAATACCAACACCAGGCACAGACTCCATGAAAAAAGAAAATTACAGACCAATAACCCTGATGAACATAAATGCAAAAATACTCAACAAAATATTAGCAAACTGAATTAAAAAATACATCAAGAGGATCATACACCATGATCAAGTGGGATTCATCTCAGGGATGCAAGGATGGTACAACATTTGAAAATCCATCAACATCATCCACCACATCAACAAAAAGAAGGACAAAAACCACATAACCATCTCCATAGATGCGGAAAAAGCATTCAGCAAAATTCAACATCCATTCATGATAAAAACTCTCAACAAAATGTGTATAGAGGGCAAGTACCTTAACATAATAAATGCCATATATGACAAATCCACAGCCAACATCATACTTAACAGTGAGAAGCTGAAAGCTTTTCCTCTGAGATCGGGAACAAGACAGGGATGCCCACTCTCCCCACTGTTATTCAACATAATTCTGGAGGTCCTAGTCATGGCAATCAGACAAAACAAAGAAATACAAGGTATCCAGATTGGTAAAGAAGAAGTCAAAGTGTCACTATTTGCAGATGACATGATATTATACATAAAAAACCCTAAAGACTCCACTCCAAAACTAATATCTGAATTCAGCAAAGTTGCAGGATACAAAATTAATACACAGAAATCTGTTGCTTTCCTATACCTAACGATGAATTATCAGAAAGAAAAATCAGGAAAACAATACCATTCCCAACTGCATCAAAAAGAATAAGGTACCTAGGAATAAACCTAACCGAGAAAGTGAAAGACCTATACCCTAAAAACTATAAGACACTCTTAAGAGAAATTAAAGAGGACACTAACAAATGGAAAGTCATCCCATGCTCTTGGCTAGGAAGAATTAATATCAAAATTGCCATCCTGCCTAAAGCAATCTACAGATTCAATGCAATTCCTATCAAAATACCAACAGCATTCTTCAATGAACTGAAACAAATAGTTCTAAAATTCATATGGAACCACAAAAGACTCCAAATAGCCAAAGCAATCCTGAGAAGGAAGAATAAAGCAGGGGAGATCTCGCTTCGCAACTTCAAGCTGTATACTACAAAGCCACAGTAATCAAGACAATTTGGTAGTGGCAGAGCCACAGACCAGTGGAACAGAATAGAGAATCCAGATATTAACCCAAACATATATGGTCAATTAATATATGATAAAAGATCCATGGATATACAATGGGGAAATGACAGCTTCTTCAACAGCTGGTGTTGGCAAAACTGGACAGCTACATCTCAGAGAATGAAAATAGATCATTGTCTAACCATATATACAAAAGTAAATTTGAAATGGATCAACGACCTGAATGTAGGTCATGAAACCATAATACTCTAAGAAAAAAAACATAGGCAAAAATCTCTTGGACATAAACATGAGCAACTTCTTCATGAACGTATCTCCCTGGGCAAGGGAAACAAAAGCAAAATGAGCAAGTGGGACTACATCAAGCTGAAAAGCTTCTGTACAGCAAAGGACACCATCAATAGAACAAAAAGACATCCTACAGTATGGGAGAATATATTCATAAATGACATATCCGATAAAGGCTTGACATCCAAAATATATAAAGAGCCCATGCACCTCAGCAAACAAAAAGCAAATAACCCAACTAAAAAATGGGCAGAGAATCTGAACAAACACTTCTCCAAAGAAGAAATTCAGATGGCCAACAGGCACATGAAAAGATGCTCCACATCACTAATCATCAGAGAAATGCAAATTAAAATCATAATGAGATATCACCTCACACCAGTAAGGATGGTGAACCCTCCTTCATTGCTGATGGGAATGTAAATTAGTTCAACCATTGTGGAAAGCAGCATAGAGGTTCCTCAAAAAACCAAAAATAGAAATACCATTTGACCCAGGAATTCCACTCCTAGGAGTTTACCCTAAGAATGCAGCAGCCCAGTTTGAAAAAGACATGTGCACCCCTATGTTTATCATAGCACTATTCACAATAGCCAAGAAATGGAAGCAACCTCAGGGTCCGTCAGTAGATGAATGGATAAAGAAGATGTGGTACATATACACAATGGAATATTATTCAGCCATAAGAAGAAAACAAATCCTACCATTTGCAACAACATGGATGGAGCTAGACGGTATTATGTTCAGTGAAATAAGCCAGATGGAGAAAGACAAGTACCAAATGATTTCACTCATTTGTGGAGTATAAGAACAAAGAAAAATCTGAAGGAACAAAACAGCAGCAAACTCACAGAACCCAAGAATGGACTAGCAGTTACTAAAGGGAAAGGGACTGGGGAGGATGGGTGGGAAGGGAGGGGCAAGGGGATAAAGGGGCATTGCAATTAGCAGACATAATATAGTGGGGGGCACAGGGAGGGCTGTACAATACAAAGAAGACAAGTAACGATTCTATAGCATCTTACTATGCTGATGGACAGTGACTGTAATGGGGTATGTGGTGGGGACTTGATGATTGGGGGAGTCTAGTAACCATTATGTTGCTCATGTAATTGTATATCAATGATACAAAAAATAAAATTATGCCAAGATGCATAGGTTGGTTATCTACTGAAGGTGAGACATTCTGCACAAGAACTGGCCTGGATTCTTTGAAAGCCAACATTATAGGAAAAAAAGGGGAGGCAAACCTAAATGAAAAGACCTAAGACCTAATACCCAAAAGCAAGATACAAACCTCAATTAGATCATTATTCAAAAAAGGAAAGGAGAACAACCCTAAAAGACGTTTGGCAACAATTGGAGATACTGACGTACGGGCTGGTTTGCAGGTGAGACTATGGAGTTATTGTTAATTCTCCAGGGTATGATGATGCCATTGTGGTTACCAGGAGAATGTCTTATTCCCAGAGGATGTCTGCCAAATTCCGGAGGAGTAAAGCATTATTATGTTAATTTTCCAATTAATGAGTAAGAATGAGAGTGAGAGAGCAGAACTGTGCCAAAGATGCTCATTGCTCAATCTACATGGAGGGTTTTTCTAGGGGGCTTGTTCTAGGTTGAATGTAGGTCTATGCATGTTCAAAGTACTACTTTTTTTCAACTTTTCTGTAAGCGTGAAAAGTTACAAAATAAAAACAGGAAGGAGAATTGATGGATCTAGGGCCTGGCACATATTTTCGGTGGCTTTGTGTGACAGCACACTGTCTACATGGGCTAGCCTCTTCCCCTCAGGAGGGAGTAGACTTCTTCACATCCTCTCCACCCTTGAGCTGAGAATCATCTTGCTGTGGGCAGCCCATCCCCTGAAACTGGACCAAAAGGACACCTTCTTGAGTCCCCAGCATCTACAGGCTTTCTTAGGGCCACCATCCTGCAGAGGGGGACTGCCAGGCCTGTTTCCCTTTATAGAACTCTTCCTACTATCCTCACACGGTGCAGAATACAAGATGAGCTTTCTACATCACCCTTTCTACATCACCACATAGAAAATAGGACTGTGTGAGAGTTAAATATTTTTTACAGTGTGGAAACTTCTCATTGTTGCTCACCTCTCCTAAGTTCTGCTGGCATTTATGCTCATTGCTCAGAGTAAAAGGTCCTCTCAAATCTTTAAGAAGTAGATTGAAGACTGTGTTGCTCTTGTGCCTTGTACTTGGACTACATGAGCTAGAATAATTTATCTGAGCAAAGAACTCTAATAGCAGGTCTTTGGGCACAGGCTGTGGAGACCTTGGGGATAAGAAAGCCTTAAAGAAGAATGGCTCAAATCATTGAACCCTGAAGGCAGACACCTTCTTGATGAGAGGCAAACCATTCTGAGTGGCTGGAATTCATGCTGCACCTGTTACCAAAAGATGAATCATTAACCAGTGGTAGGAAGCTTGCTCAACACAAAGCCAGCAAACTTGAACTGGGAATGGGCAGCCAGATAGGTTGGCATCCATGGAAACTGATACCCAAGACATGGTTTGAAGAAGAGAGCTGGACTGTGATGCCCAGACATTAACATCCAATAAAATATTCATTTAAGAAAAGGAAAGACAGGGTAGGATTAGGAAGTTACAGTTTTTTGTTGAAGAAACAAATCTTACCTCTGCCTTTACCATCATTTCAGGAAATGAGGTACACTTTAATCCCAAACAAGTAGGAAGGGCACGACTGGAGGATGAAGACCGGGGCCAGAGGACAGAGAGGGCCTGGCTCACAGCAGATGGCCTGGGGGTGAGGATGGTTAAGGTGCTGGACCCCTCACCTAGAAAGCTGCCCAAAAAGCAGGGCAAAAAGGCAGCTAAAGGATCAAAGGGAGAAATGATTGTAACTAAATATACTCCTTTACTTACCTTTCTAACATCTTATGTTGTTAAGACTTAATAATCATTAAAGATTCATTGTGCATTAGAAAACAATTATGCCATATAGTTCATGATGCCAGTAAACCCTGGTTGTGTATGTAAATCACTTTAATTTTTAAAATGCTATTTAATTCATTTTAACCTCACAACAACAATATAAGTTTCTCCCAATAAATTTGATCAACTCATTTCTCACTTTACATTTGAAAACTAGAATTTCCAAGTGGATTCCTGTTGAATCAACAAACATCCAAACATTGCCAATAGTTAACTGGCAAATTGGTCTGGAGCTCAGCCTCCTGGGCAATGCTTGACTAAAGGAGTTCAGACTTTCAAAAATCAGAATCACTGCAAACTTTCCTCAAGCATTTAAAGGACCTTCTGACCATACCTCAACCAAAAAGAATTCAAATGAAATATCCAGAAGCACATAGCAGGCATGATATGAGTTAATTCTGGAGACAAAACACACCTGAAACAGACATAGAAAGCCCCATGCAAAGGGACTGGGGCATCGTCATAGCCTTTGGATCCTCAGAGCCTGAGGAGAATGTTGACACTCGTGTGAGAGATACAAGTCCAAAGCATGGGGAGGTAGGACAGAAGGGAAGTGACTTGGGAAGGATGCAGGGCAGTGATGTGATTCAGTGCCTTGCACAGCAAGCTGGAGACAGCAGGTGGTTTGTGGCCTGTTCATCAGGTACTTGGGATGTCTTTGGAAGTATCTGCTGAAGAACAACACCTCAGAATGGTGCACAGAACAGGTAAAGGCAGTAGGGTGGCCAGCCCAGCTCCCTGCTACGAGCCCTCTCAATCAGCACTGCCTCATCCACCTAAAGCTTACACCCTACACCTTCCTGTGTGTCAGTGGCTACTGCAGAAGCCAGAGTCCAGGCCCAGTGAAGTGGAGTTTTGTATAAGTCCAAAAGAAACAGAGACTTGGGTTTCTAGCAGAGAGAGGGGGTGGAGGTGGAGAGAGAGGGAAAGGTAAGCGAATCAAGAAGTTGTGTCTCATACAATCCTAATTATTGGTAACTTTGAAGCCACCTTGTATTCAGAAATGTTTGTCCTACTGGTTGGTGTAGTACCATTAAGATATCACGTAGCATGATGGTAGGTTTCAGTGCAGGGATACTTAATGAAGGAATCAGTCAGTTAGAAAAGATGGAAATGTTCAAGCAGACACAGTTCAATTTGACTAAGAGCCACAAGTGACTGTTTAAATTGAGAATTTTACCAGAGATTGAAGATACTGACAATTACTTAGGTCTCTAGTTCCATAAGAACTAGAAGTTTTTGGATTCCAACTTAAATATTAATTACCAGAGACATTGGTGTTGTCTTGGGTTCCTCCAGAAGTTGACCTCAAATATGAGGGTTGGAGTACAGGTAGTTTGTTTACAAGTTGAAGGAGAGACCAATAAAATAGAAGGAAATGAGAGAAGGAGGGAAAGTGTGTGTTACCAGTCAGGTCATCACTGGGGGTAACTAGACTTAATTATCCTGAGGACATTGGGAGCCAGTATAAGACACACTCTGCAGAGTAATCACACCCATGGGGCAAGGGAGCTAGGGTATGGATACACCAACTCCTATCAGTGCTTGGTTAGGAGGTACTCCCAGCAGCATTATGTCTCCAGAAATTCCAGCCTGCTTTGTGGGAGGAAGGAAGGGTTTTCAGCTATCAATGAAGCCATCAAGCAACGAGATGCAGATGCTGATAGCTAACGGTCAGGTTTTTGCACAAGTGAGGTCTGTGTAGGGCACCCACAAAGCAGGCTGTGGGTGACATGTGCTACCTAGTCACCTCTCAGGATGCGATGACTCAGCAGACACTTTCAGATATTATGGTAATGTTTAATTTTAAAAAAATTTAATATTGATAACACAGTATCCCTTTCTTTGTGAGGTAGATGCTTTATTATAAATCCCTTTAGATGTATTGGTAATGCATCCTGTCCAGTAGAATGTTTTCTTCTTTGCAAAATTAAACTTACCAAAAATAAAAAAATTACAGTGCAGGTAACTAAAGCCAGAAAGGTTTGATGTTGGAAGATTTGGAATTCTACAATAGGAATATTCCTACAAATAACTTATTTACGTTAAGAAGTTAATTAATCTTGCCAGTTACCTGAACTGTGGAGGTGGGAGGTTATTCAATCAGACAGACTAAATTTAACTAGACAGGGAAGGCAACTGAGCAGACACAGCAAAAACAGACCCACTAGTGGAGGACTGTCTCCTCCAGAAGATGTCACCCCAAAGTCCAAGGCACCCTGGTCAAGGCAGGTGGAAAACTCTTGGCCATGGTACTTTAGCCCAGGATGATCTAGCAGGTATTAATAAAGTATCAGTGCATATTCATTTATTTTCTTACAAACACAATAAACAGTCACATTTTTCTCAGACAAAGCATTTGAAAGAGTCTAAGGACCAAGGTGGTATCTTTGATGTGAAAGCCAGTTCTGAGGGGCTTGGGAGGAGGATGATCACAGTAGTTTTTGTTGCTTGGTGCATCAACAGCTCTCGTGGGTGTTCTCAAACCTAGCTTGAGTAAAACCTTTCCATCGTAATGGCCTCAAGTGATGTTTGCAGCTTGCTTGTCTCTGTTCCTAATGTCTCACACACTGTGATCTCACATTTAGAAGCCCTATTCCCTAAGCCCAGGCCTCTTCTGATTGGTGATTGCTTTATTGGCTTTCTGACCTAGAACTTTCCTGTGATAAATAGCACATCATTTTGCTCTTCCAGCCCCCTTTCTGAGTTTTCTTTTCATTCTTGAGTGTTGTCTGCTGGTTTGGGTCTCCATCTTACTACTCCTCTGCTATTGCATAAGCATTACCTCTACCATTCTTCAGAGTCTCACACATTGTTTAGCCATGTTTGCATTAAAAAAAGAAACTTTTAAACATTTAGCAAATACTCAAAAATGTGTAAACTCACCAATTAAGTAAATAAGTGCTCAGAAACAAGTTCAATTTTTATAAACACTCTTATGAGCTACATTAAGTTGCAAATAGGTGTTGTGGACTCTAAATTTAATTTTGGGAATACAAAGTAAACAAATGCTTCAAAATTAAGTACTTCCTCTAAAGAATCACTACTCATGTGTTATCAGTTGGTTAATCAACAGCCATGGGGGTCCCTTGAGGCCTATACATTCCTTGGTGGGTCTGATCACATGAACTCTTGTCTGAGTCTCAGTATTTTTCCAACCCAATATTAATAATCCCTACCTCATAAGTTTGTTGTGAAGATTGAAGGAGATAATGCATACAAAACCAAACACTCTGCATGATCATGTAGTGTACTCTGTGAGCTATTATTATGCAAGACATTTTTACTCCTGTTTGGAGTAGAAGTCGAAGAGATAAAGAACTGGCTTCTGAGCACCATAAACCCTCTTCTCTGACTGCTCCCATGAAGGGCTGATGCTGTGACAGGTGTCCCAGCCATGCAGGGCTCTAGCCACTTGGCTGCGGAACATTTTCTCTTCTTTTACCCCAGTGGTAAAAAAAAATGTACTTGAGGAAAGAGAAAATGGCCTCCACCCAACAAAGGAGTGGTTGGATGGCCACCAAAACCACTGGGTCTCAGACAGCTCCCAGCCTCTGCAATGACGGCCAGCTGAGCTTCTTGGGATCCAAAGAATACAATCTAAATAGAGAAGAATTTCATTTCAAAATCATACTTAACACTTAATTTCATTCTAAATTTGACATTTCCTTTGTCGAGGTAAGAGTGAGCCATCCTCTACTCACCGCTTAGTACGGTGGGGTGAATAGTGTCCCCGAAAATTCAGGTCCACCTAGAACCTCAGAATGGGACCTTATGCAGCTGTAATTAGTTAAGGATTCCAAGATGAAATCACCTTGGATTCAGGGTTGTCCCTAAATCTAATGACTGGTGCTCTACAAGAAGAAGAGAGGACAGAGAGAGCGGAAGAGGCCATGCGAACATGACGAAGACACTGGCGTGCTGGTGCCACCAGCCAGGGCTCACCCACAGCCACCAGAGGGTGGAAATGGCAAGAAGGATGCTCCTCTAGAGCCTGCGGAGGGAGCGGGGCCCCGCCAACACCTTGGTTTTGGATGTCTAGCCTCCAGAACTGTGGGAGAGTAAACTTTTGTCATTTTAAGCCCCCAGTTTGTGGCACTTTGTTGTGGTAGCCCTGAGAAACTAATACAGACAGGAAAATGCAACCTGTCTCCACTCCACGCAAAGGGGAGAAATACAAAAACTCATCACCTTCCCTCCACCTGTCTCCCTGCTACAGAGAGCTCGTCACCGTACAGCACATTACTGACCTTCCTTTGGCCTGTTTCTGTGTCTCCCCCACCCCACTGGAACGTAAGCTCTATGAGGGCAGAGACTTTCCATCCTGGCAACCACCGTAGCCCTGCTGCCAAGAACCACACCTGGTGTATAGTAGATGCTCAGTAAATATTCACTGAATTTAAGAATAAATGAAAGAAGGAAATTGGCAGGAGTCCTGGGGATTATCTAATGTAATTTTTTCTTCTTACAAGGGACAAACCGGAGAGGAAGAATCAGGGCGTTCCTGGGAGAAGAATCAATAAAGGTGGGCACTGGTAAAGGCTGAGGAGGAACATCACTGCTCAGACCACAGCTGAGAGTTCAGAGGAGGTGGTATTGGCTGCCTGGGTGGGGAGGAGGGTCAAGAACCCAGAAGGACAGATTGGTGCCTGAGCATGAAAGGCCTTGCATATTTGTAAAGAATGTGGATTTCCCCTGACACAGTGGGAAGCAACAAGTTTACTTAAAGCCGAGGACCCCAGTGCAGATTTTTAAGGGAATTGCTTTGGAAGCAGTGGCAGCAATTTCTTCAAGAGGTGAGAGATAAGTGGCAGAAGGCAGAAGTGAAAGACATCTTTGGCCGGAGGGAAAGTGGCACCTTTGGAAGTGTATGGACAGCCTCGGTGAGGGACTGGAAAGGGGAGGAGGGGCAAGCTGGGGGGGAGCAGCCCAGCATGGCTCCCAGGGGTCTCGCATGGGGGCTGAGTGCCTGGTCCTGGAAAATATAAGAAATGGAGTAAGTCTAAGTTAGCAAATAGAAGCTTGGAGAGCTTGTAGAACATTCAAATGGAAATGCCCAGTATCAGTTGCACAGACAGGTCTGGAGCTCAGGAGAGAGGTGGTGGCTAAGGACCTATCACAGGACCTGTCATGGGGAGACCCTGACAAAGAAATCAGGAGAGTAGATGAGACCACCCTGGTTGGGTGTAATCAGAAAGAAAGGAATCTCAGGACAGACCTCTTGGGAACAGGAAGCAAAGCTGTTTAAGGAGCAAGGCCAGCTTCTGGTTTTAAGTGGTAACATTTTTAATGATTCTATTCAGTTTCTATAATACTTAAGAATAATAAACTAACATTGCTAACGTGGACAAGATAATAGACTCTGAGATGAAAAGAAGCTAATTGTAATGAAGAGAAACATCAGATTTGTCCAAAATAAACATTGGAATTGGAGCGATGGACACTAAATCGAACCCAGAAAACGAACAGGATTTCATGGTTGTGGGAGAGAGTAACAAAAACAACCTAAAATGTTTGAAGATATCCTTTCTCAAAGATGGATGGTGCAGCAATCCAGCTGGAAGAGTCCGAGGGCTGTCCAGTTTTTTCCTGAGCAGAGATTCCTCTCTCCCCTTTCTGTAGCCTGCATGAGTGCTTTGTCACTTGTGAACAACTTCTCATCAAAAGTTTCATCTCGCTGAAGCAAGTGAGTTAGTCCTCTTGTGTCTGATGTAGGGATCTGTGGTTTGACTTAGAATTCTTGCAGGAGGAGGACCCCAGAAAGGGAGGAAAACAAGTGTCTGCCATCTGGCCATCCCTCGCCTCTGTGCTGTGTTGTCAGTCCGCTGCAGCTCCTTCTTCCTGCCACCTACTCATCTCTCAACAGGCAGCTCAGGAGTCCCCTCTCTGGGAAGCTTCCCCTGTCACTTCCCAGAGCTCAGGCCCTCTGACCTCCCAGAGGCAACGTTAGGGCACCTGCACTGAGCCCCTGTCAGGCCTCTCTACCAATGTCTATCATCTCATAATTAGCTGTTTATCTGCCTCTCTCCACCAGTAGATATGAGTTCCTTGGGACAGGGTTTGTCTTTGTCATCAGGGCTGTTCCAGAGCTCACAAACAGTGTGCTGACCCACGCACCCACTGCCCGACAGCGGCCCAGGGACACACTCCATATGGGTTAGCTGGCCTTCACCCTTGCCCTTGGGCTAACTCGGCTCTCTGTGTCCAAGTACCTTCCTTGTCCTGCTCTGCCTGTCTTGAATCTGAGGACAAGAGCAAAGAGTGTCCAGGAGAGCAAGAAACGAAGACCCTCCCCCAGGCAGAGGGATCAAGAGATCCAAGAGGAAACGACAGCAATAAACTTTTAGCAGCAAACCCACCAAATGGGAAAGAGAGTGAGCAGCCGTTAAGGCCTGTTTGCAGCAGACTGGCAATTCCACCTTCTGCCCCACCAGAGGCTCTGGAGAGCAGGTGGCATGGGCTGTGAGGTTGGGCTTCTCCACGGGTCTGCTGCCCAGGCATGTTGCAGTTCTCGAAATTCAGTTGAGAGAGATGCATCCTCTCAGTTACTTAGAGGACCAGTGTGGAGACAGCCTATTTTATAGCAAGATGCTGTTTCCAAAGATTATTTCTATATGGTATCTTCCTGATCCTGTTGGAATGTAAAATGGGTATTACTCTTTTAATTTGTAATAATTAATCATTTCAAACACAGACGTACAGAGTAGACTTTAACAGATCCCCAAACCCAGGACCCTCCTTTGACAATCACCAGTTTTGCCAATCCTGTTTCATTCCTCCTCTGCCCATCCTCTTTCTTTTTCATTAGAGTATTCTAAAGCAAATCCCAGATAACATTATTTTTATGATACCATTAACACCAACAAAATGATAAATAATTCCTTTATATCACTTAACAATCAATTATAGAGTTAAGTTTCCTTACCCATATTTTTTATCCACAAGAACACTGAGGCTCAATGACAAAAGTGATCTGTCAAGGTCATGTGCCTGTAAGGAAGGGCACCACACCCACCCCAGGCTTCTCTGACCACAAAGCCCAGTGGGCTCCCACCCCTGCTCCAGTGCTGCAGAAACAGTCACAGCAAACTTAGAGACAGGTCCTGATGGTATATTTCTCAGTAGATAACATTTGGCAGCTGCAACCCTTTATTCTTTGTGAAACTTGTTTAAATCTTTCTCCAGAATGAACCCAAATTACGTACCATAGAGAGAACACATGACCCCCACCACTCAGCCTCTCCACAGCTGCCCCATGTGCCGGGCCCTTGGAGGCTTGCCCTGCTTGGTAGAGAGGGTGCTGTCTGGACCTCAGCGACTCTCATCTGTTCCCATGCCCCATCACTTCCTGGGGTCTGGTGAGTGCTGCCAGAAGAAAGGAGAAGAGTCTAGAAGAGTTAGGGGAAATCCATGTGCTGGGGAAACCTCTCCCTGGAGAGGAAGGAGAGCCGTGGCTGCCAACTGGGTCCCCCACCCAGGTAATGCTTTCACTGATGCTCAGATCCTGCCTCCTGGTCAGGGTCTCAGCCCTGTCTGTGTACTTCATCCTTTGTATACGTGCTCTGGTTTGCTCTCATTCTTTTTACAAGGCAGCTATTGGGATACTTCCCCCAAACAGCTGATGTTTATTAATATAGGCGGCAAATGTGGTGGTAAATACATCATGCTGCACCAGAGAAAATGAGAAAGAATCAGGAGAACAAAAGGAAAGAAGGCCCAGGATGGAGCAGAGAGAGGGGCAGAGTGGCCCGTGCCTGAGGAGTCTCAGCTTCCAAGCATGTTTATTTTAGTCACCCTGAGTCACCCGCTTCCCAGCTGCAAGGCTGTATCACTTCTGATGTTGACATGTGGCTGGGAGGCAGGAAACTTCAGAAGTGAGGAAAGATGGCTTTTAAATAATGACAACCACAACCAGCAGGAATGTACTAAGTAGTCATGGGGCGAGGATTCCATCCTCAGCAGGTTCTAGAATCAAAAGACATCTCAGAGTGCACAAAAGCTCAACTTAGACTGTCAGCCTAAGGGAGTTAGTTTGTGGTTTTCATTTTTCCCTAGGAAAATATACTGTTGTATATTATATTTAGCATTTAAAAGTATTTAGTATTGATGCTATTATCCTTTGTAGCACACACACATGTACTTGCACATTCTTCTGTATGTATCAAGAGTTATATTAAAAATAATACACCTCTGGGAAGTTGGAAGAGTCATATGTTTCCCTGTATGTCCCATTAAGTGCAACTAAAATCCCTGTATGTCCCATTAAGTGCAAATAGAAGAAGAATCTGAAGGAGAGAAGACAGAGGCTGGGGACCCTAGGACACGAGGAAAAGCACAGCAATAAGTTCTCTGGATTTTCTGTTGCTTCGTATCTTCCAGACTTGGAGTTCAAGAACCTGGCAATCTGAAAATGACAATATGTGCAAACAACAATAATAAAGGATCAAGAAAGGGGCAGCTTTGTCAGATAGAAAACTTTTAGACAATAATCACTCTACTCCAGCCAAACCTACAGCAAAGGCTATGGTCTCACTTTTAGCCAAGCCAGCAAAGTCTGAGTGAGGAGCCTGAATTTCTTCCTTCATCCCCACCCAGCAGGAATGAGGAGAGTCAGGACTGTTAATACTATTCAGAGGTAACCAAGCCACTACCCCATGGGTTCGGCGGAGGCCACATGGAAAAGTAATGAGAGACTCCTATACTTCTCAGCCAGGGAGTCATCAGTGGGGGCCTTGTGGGGAGCCAGAACTCCTATGCTCCCTTGGGTGTCAACAGAGACCAAGTGGGAAACCTGGACTTTTATTTTCATCTGTCAGTAATGAGACAGCATCGACCCCTTCCCTGGCCAGGAGGGTGTCAGAGGAAGTCAGGCAACACAGAAAGCTTAAATAAGATTCACAGTCTCATAACATATTATCACCCCAAAACCAGATTTTAATAGAAAATCACTTGTCAAACCAAGAAGTAGGAAGACTGCAAGCTGCATGAAAAAAGCCATCAGTAGATGCCAACACCAAGATGACAGATGTTAGAATTAACTGACAAAGATTTTAAAGCAGCTACCATCAAAATGCTTCAGTGAATAACTGCAAAACACAGTTGAAGCAAATGAAAAAATAGAAAGTCCAGCAAATAGAAGATACAAAGAACAATCAAATGGAAATTTTAGAACTGAAAAATGTAATAATCAAAATTTAAAAATTCATTCTATTATTCTTTGTATAAGCCTACAGATTTATGAAAATGAGCAAACCCACACAGAAGAAACCCAAGGAAATCTACAAAACACATCATGATCAAACTTCTGAAAATTAAAGACAATGGAAAACATCTGAAAGCTCTGAGAGAGAAACAACACCCTTTCTACAGGGGAAAACAATTTGCATAACCGTGGACTTCTCACAACAAATTATTGAGGCCAGAAGCAGATGGCACAATATTTTTCAAATGCAAAAGAAAGAATTGTCAACTCAAAATCCCTTTATCTAGCAACAATATTCTTCGGGAATGCAGGGGAAATCAAGACATTTTCAGATGCAGGAAAATTAAGAGAATTTGTCATCAACAGACCCCCACTAAAGGAATGGGTAAAGGAAGACTTCTAACAGAAAGGAAATGATAAGAGAGAGAATTTTGGGACATAAGGAAAGAGCAAAGAACATGGTAAGCAAAAATATGGGTAAATACAGTTGATTTTCATTCTCCTCTTGAGTTTTATCATTTATGTTTCATGGTTGAAGCAAAAATTATAATCCTGGCTGGTGTGGTTCTTGACATACATGGAGGAAATAATTAAGACAATTGTATTATGAAAGGGGAGGATATGGGTCTTAATGTAGGGTTTCTACACTTCAACAAAACTGGTAAAATGATGACACCAGTAGACTATGATAGTTTATTTCATACCTATTTATTTCTGCATTATTGATTATTGCTTATTGCTTCCATGTGGATGTTTAGTTTATTCCTCAGCAGTGACATTTTAGAAGCTTCTCAAGTAATTCTAATATGTAGGCATGATTGAGAGCTGCTGGTCTAATCCAGCTCCCACATGTGAAAACTCAGGAAGCAGCAACTTGGGCAGTCTGAGACTTCCTTCCTGTCACACAGCTAGTTACAGACTGCATCCAGCTCTCCTAATTCATACTCTGGTGATTTCTCCCATTACGCTTTGCCCTTGAAAAATGCTTGCAGCTTACTCATTCATTCATTCATTGGTTCATTCATTCATCCATTCAATCTACACATATTTCCTATGTGCCAGATTTGTTACAGGCCCTGGGGAGACAGCCGTGAAGATACATGTCACTCCTGCTTGATTAACACAATGATTTTCCAAAACAGATTCCCAGTATAATTCCCCACAAAAATTGCCCTGGATATTTTGACAAACTGAACGAAATTGCTGCTTAGTGTAAATCTTTTTAATGATGCCCAAGGCACACTGTACAAAGTCTAGCTCTTCAGCATGGCACACGCGGCCTTCTGTAATCTGGTGCTTACCTTCACGACTCTGGTCTCACACATGTCTCCACAGTCCAGCTCCACTGAACTGAACTCTTTTCAGGGCCTAGGCCTATCTGTTTCATCCCAGCTTCATACTTTGACATGTGCTATTTTCTCCTTGGAATGGCTGGGAAACTCCTAATTTATTCTTCAAGATTCAACTCAGTTGGTTCTGTCTCTATGAAATGATCCTTGTTTTAGTCAGGTAAAGTTGATTTCACCCTCCTCCTTTGCTACTATTGTGTCCGAATTTAACCTGGATTGCTATATGTGTTACACTGCAGGGCAATTTTTTACAGGTCTCTTCCTCATACTAGACCATGGAGCAACTACTACATTTCTAGCAGTGATTCTCAAGGTATGTTATCCAGACCACAGCATTAGCATCATGTGGGAACTTGCTTATATAAATTCTTACTGGAAATATAAATTCCCTACCCAAACCTGCTGAATTAGGGATTTTTGGGGGGGAGGGTCTAGCCCTGCAGGTGATACACATTAAGTTTAAGAAACACTGGCTTTGTGTGATGTCTGGCACTTAAGAGGTACTCTGCTTAAAAAGTGTTTATTGGTCTGAACTTAACAAACTCATGCTCTCTCCAGAAGTGTTAGGAAAGTCTGATGATACTATTTCCAATTACCACTACAGTCTAAGACAAAGAACATCAAGAATCCTCTCAAAATCCTCTAAAGAAGAGTGTATCTGTGCCACCAAACACTTTCTCATGATGTCTAACATGAGAAATGTTTAATAACATTTTTAATAACAATGGCTCCCAAACTTATCCAATTCACACCCTTTGGCTGAAAGTTGCTGACAGTGAGCCATTCCTTCCAGTGGCTTTAGCTGTGTGATTCAGTGATCAGCACCTTTCAGAGGGAAGGCTGTTGTGCTAGGTAATTATCCACAATTCTGTAGGGACTCTGGTTTGTGTTTCCCTTGAGGTGGTTTCATTAATCATGCTTAGTCAAAAAGAACTTAATTTCTCTCATCTTCTCTTAAGCCCAGGATATTTTATTTTTTGAATATGTACCTTTAAGTGAGTGAGTGAGTGAGTGTGTGAGTGTGTGTGTGTGCATGTGTGCGTGTGTGTGTGTGTGTGTGTGTGTGTGTGTGTGTTTAAGGAGGTAAGAGCACAAAAATCGGAGGAGAATAAATAAAAGTCAGGAGAAAGGTGAACCAGGAGTCCAGCTGGATTCTGCCTGGACCCAGAGGAAGCCCATGCTCCGTCTCATTGCCACTTAAGCCTTACCTGCTCCGATTTTCTTACGCCTGCTTCTGGGCGGGGCTCTGTTTCTGTGGACTCCTCCCTGCCCACCCCCTCCTCCTCACCATCCTGTTCTGATCTGTTTTGACGTGTCTGCCAGAACACCTCCCTTAACTCATGACTGCTCCCGCCTACACTGGCCCTTACTTGTCCCAATTCTCTTCCTAATTATCATTATAGCTACATAGAAGAGGCCAATGTCATGTCTTTTACCCTTCTGATGTTGTGTTTAAAATTACATCTTCTAGGGGAAAAACTTGAAACTGATTTGGCAAGAGAACATGTTTGAAGTTGAAGTTTGGTGTGACCCCACCCCCCGCCTAAGTTTTGCGTGTGTGGCCGTTTTACCTGGTCACAAATGCTGTTGGTGCCCGGCTAGATGCCCTGGAATACTATATGTTTATCTATATACATATCAAAATTGATACATAATGTATTTAGACACATTATGGAGTAGACTCCTGAAAGTGGTCTGAAGATTAGAGAAATAGTTAAGTCAGAAAATGTGCAAAGGTCTTTTAATTTGGTCAAGATCTTTAGGAAATGATCCAAACCAAGTCAGAACCCTGAAAGGTAGATACTGAGTGTTGCTAAAGACTAACATAGTTGGTAAAAAAGGAAAATTTCAGTGTTGTACCTTTTATTATAAGACAACAGGTGAAGGAAACCCCTGAAATTTTTGGAACTTATAGGCCTTTCAAAATGTTTGAAAAATGCCTAACTAAATAATCAAAATAAATTCTGGAGAAGAAGGTTCTGGGTTTTAAAGGCATTTTGTTAAATAAAATGGCTTATTATCTAATAAATGTTACCAGTCATATTCAACGTATTTCTATAAGGGTCAGTCTTATTCATAGTGATGAATAACCTTGGGTCTTTGTTCCCATTATATATGACATACCAAGTAACAAGGTGGGAAACCATGCTCCCAGGGACTTATGGCAATTATGGATGTGGGGGCAATATCGGAGGAAGCCAAGGGAATCTTACCTCAGGAGGACGTGGTGGTGTTGTGGGTGAGGGTCTCCTTGCTCTCAGAGTGCCATGGCATGTTCTGCTCTGAGAGAGTCCTGGGAGGCAGGATATATGACCTCAGGTTTTGGCTTTAGGTTTGCAGGGCTATTCACTCAACACCTATTGGCCTTATTTCTGAAATGAAAATAGTATCAGCGTTCCTTTTATCTAGGAGACTGTATGCGATAGGGCATGAACAACTCTACCCCTAGCTATCAGTCTTGGATATTCCATGTTGTCCAATATCTGTGGCTTCCTAGTAAAAAGATACCCCAAACAGGATCCTTTACAGTCATTCTTAGCTAAGAAACTCATCAATTTCTTAGCCTGATGATTTCAGTCCTGCTCCTAAAGTTCTTCAAGTCCAATTCCTAACTCCCACAAGGCTGTTGTGAGTTAAGAACAGGATACATCTAAACAGAAAAGTCACTACATTGTGAAAGAAACTTCCTCAAGTGCAGGCAGAAACTTAAAATGACAAAATGACACAGAGATTTGCCAATGATTTCATCTCTCTACAAAAATCTGCATTATTTATGCCAAGGGATTTACATGTCACCACTTCTAGGAGTTTCTTGATGGAATGCTCCATGACCCCATTTCAGGGTCCTCTCCAATGGGACTCTGCTGTTAGGAGAGCTATTCTGCTTCTTTTTCTACCAGGTCTGGAACTTATGTCATTCAAGGCTTGGCTGAGTTAAAATGCTCTTTGTTAAATATAAAAACAATATGTCTTTAGTTTTAAAGTCACTCCTCTTAAAATACTTACTGATTACCAAAGAGAAACCATGCCTGGCAGACATTGCCTTCATTAAGTGATCAAAGAGAACATCCCCAGTAATGGAACAAATGGAAAGCGTGGACCACTGATAGGATGCAGGGAGAACTTAGCATCACTTCTGTGATATTCTTGCCAAATGTACACAACCTGAATTTAATTTTGCAAAAATGTCAGACAAACCCAGACTGATGGATAAACTATAAAGTACCTGGCCTGTCATCATCAAAGGTATCAAGGCCATGAAAGTCAAGGAAAGTCTGAGGAACATTCCAGACTGAAGGAGACTAAAGAGACATGATCACAAAAAGCAATGTGTGACTCTGAACTGACGCCTTTTGCTATAAACACTTGAGGATAATTGGTGACATTTTAATGGGGCCTGAGGATTAGATGGTGGTCACTGTTAATTTCCTGGTTTGGGTTGTTATGTCATGGTTATGGAGGAGAATGTCCTTGTCCTTATTCAGGGTAGATAGGGCATCAAATCTGGAATTTACTCAAAAGTTTAGGGGGAGAATTCATTTGTATTGTACTTGTAACTTTTTTGTAAGTCTGTGATTATTTCAAAATCTAAGCAAATATATATTTAAAAACATATGCCTTACATATTAAAGAGGTAAAAAAGAATTTCTGTAATTTAAAAAATGTTTTCTGGGCCCAACTAGCCTGGAAAAGTCTTCTGTGCTAATGTATCTTTCTCAGAGATGGCATGATGCTGCTATAAGCTTAATGTACTGACTTCAAAGGATGGACTGGGCATGGAAATTGAGCAGACAAATGTGAAAACAATTCATGATGATTAGAATTATCAGCCTGCACTGAAGAAAATCTCATAGGGATCTTAGTAGTTTTTTCAAACCAGGACCCAGTGCAGGAACCACAAAATCTGTGGTGTTCCCATTGTCACACTGGACTGTTAGAAGCTACTCACTAAATGTCCTTTTCACTTTACCACAGTTCTTTCAGTCTTAAGAGAAAGAAAGAGAGAGAGAGAGAGAGAGACAGAGAGACAGAGATGCCTGTGTTCCTCTGAAATCGCCTTTCACAACAAAGTCCTACCTTTCCTAATAAGGCTGTGCACACTCTAAGACAGAATTAGCCACGTAATGCAATGCGAGTTCTCTGTGCATGGAATGTCAGACAGCAAGACAAACATCTATTTATATGTTTGGTGATAATTATATTTATCTATTATTTAATCATTTCTCCTGCATTTTATGAAAAAGGCTATGTCTCGATAATGATCCTGGCTTGCATCATTTGCAGCCAAACGTGGGGAGCTTGGAAGGTCCCAGCCATGCTGCCTGCATATACAGCTGGGTTTCCAGCTCTGCCTGCTTTTACTGTTTTAAAGCTGAATATAACAAACAGTTAATGAGTGAAGCCTTATCTGGAGGTGGTGGTAGCAAAGAATGAATTTAATTTGGCCAGAGGCCTGGAACTCAATCTCTTCTCTTGAGAGTCACATTTTATTATGTTTGAGGTGCATTCTCTCTCTGGTTTGTCCCAAACTAAATTGAGAGTGGAATGCCCTCCAGTGCAGAGAACCCAGCTTGACAATAAGACCAGGGCTGGGTCTGCTGGTCATACAGTGGAAGTGTTATTGTCAACAGTCTTTCTGGAAGAGGAAAAAGCCAGTGTCATTGTTGATAAGTGAAAACCAAGGGTTGTTTGAGGCCATTAATCCCTCCAGCACCCTCCCTGGGTCCTTTCCATCCTGCCACACACAGGCAGCAGGAGTGGAGGAGGATGCTCAGTGCCTTCACCCTTCTAGCAGAAGGTGGGGCCTTGGTGATGGAGTTTGATATATTCCCAAGGGGCAACTCTCAGGGCCAATGCAGGGATGGGAGCAACAAGGGATTGGGGACAGAAAGAGAGAAAACTCAAAGTGATCAATGCTGGGGAGGCAGTAAGATGGATCTTCCCAAGGGATCCCTGGGAGATATGAGAAAGCCTCTTTGGATGCAAAGATTCTGGACAAAGGACACATTTGTTTTTCCTTTTCTTAAAAGTGACAGGTGTCTTAGGAGAATTTTTACCTGGAGAAAAAGTCCTTTTCTAATTCTGAGTCATACAAAGAATATTCATTCAGTAGGCCAGGTGGGAAATACCCCAGAAGGAAACAATACAATGCTAACCAAGACTGGGAAGTCTCTGTGATCCAGCCAGCACAGACTGGCACAAATAAAAGTGACCTGGACATCAGGATCCCTGGGTTTCAGTTGCAGTCTTGAGATTAACTTGTGGGTGAGTGCAGAGGAAGCTTTTGAGGACCACGACTCAGTTTCCCACCTGTAGAATAAGTGAGCTGTTTAGGGCCCTTCCCATGCCTACACTTCAGAACTCTGCTCATGGTGCAGACCTAGCACGGCAAAAGGAAGGTGCCCCTGGGAGGCCTGCCCAAGAACCATGTCTCCTTGCTGTCAAACAGGGAGAAGCAGGGGTCACAGAACCCAGGTCATGCTATAGGAGACCGAGAGTCAACACCTGCCTTGGTTTTGACTATTGCATGGGACGTCCAGACTGAAGAGACAGGTTCTTCCTCCTTGGTGGGAACTCCAGTTCAAATCCCACTGGCTTTGTGATAAAACTCTGAAGTGGCAGAGCTATGAAAACTATACTGCTGCTACTAATAACAGGTAACACTGAATGGTCCCTCAGTGTGTGCTGGACCCCTCTCAAAGCACCTTATGTATAAGCTCAGGTATCCTGTCTATAGCGTTTGCCACCATTTTTACAGAGGCAGGAACCAGGCGCAAAAAGCATGACAAGCTGCCTACAGGCAATGGCTGTCAATGTTGTCCTGGTACAACCTCTTATATAATACTCGTGACCTTTAAATTTTCTTATCATATTACCCCTTTGCTGAAATTCCTCAATGGCTCCATATCCCCTAGCCTGTAAGGTAAAATCAAAGCCCTTGGTATGGAGCATGGACCCCACATCATCTGTTCCCGGCTCCATGCCTGCTGTCACCCTGCTCCACAGCACACCTGCCTCCGAGCTTCCAGATGTAGGGAGCTGTGTGGGGGCTCTGGTGACCCATGCCCCCTCCCTGCTTTGTTTCTTTTGCCTGGTAACCAACTCACTGCCATATCCACCTGGCAAATTCCTCACCAGACTTCAAGTCTCAGTACAAGACCTTCCAGGGAGACTTTACTGACTCTCTCACGCAGGATGAAATACTCTCTCAAATGTTCCTCTGCATTCTCTCTACAACATACACAACTCTCTGTGACAGGTCTGAGCCCCTGCTTGCATCTGTCTGTTTGCTCCACTGAACTGGGAGTTCCAGCTCAGTGCCTGCACATAGCAACTTTCAATAGAAATTTGCTGGATTGAACTGTATTACTAGGTACCTTTGGATGAGTCTGTCTTCCCGAGGCAAAATTTAGATCATGAGTCCTTGGAAGGAAGAATGACTCTCCCTCAGAGCACCCGTCCCAGGGCATTATTTGTGCCAGGCCAGCATTTATTTGAATAAATAAACCAATACTTTCTGGAAAAGCTTTGACATGAAATGAGTAAAAGGGAAATCTTGATCCAGTTACAGGGAGAAACACCCAATTTCCTGGATATTATCCACAGAAGTAACCAATGAGCCTGAGAATGGTGAACACCTAGGAACAACGAAATTATTTCAGAACATAGAGCAACTAAAAGGCTGAGCAGGAAAGAGCTTTTTAGATTAGGAAAAGCAGCTCAGTAATATAACATTCACTGATATTTTGTTCAGTGAGAAATCTGCTGCCAAATTTTATCTTCCTTTCAAGGTTGTGTTTACATTAAATCAAAGTACTCTGATGCATTTGTGCCTTTGATTAATCTTTCCATGAAATGCCAAGGAAGAAAACGCTTCCAGAAGTCTATAAAGACAAATGCCTCTTCTTTGTTACGTCTTTGTTTTCCTTTGTCCAGTGACTTGCAAATGGCTTTACAGTCCTACAAAATGCAAGGTGATGATATTTCTGCCCATGAGAAAGGAGTTTTCACAATCTACAGATATAAATCTTGGAAACTTATGCTAAACCACAGAGGAAATGTTTAAACAACAGAATTCCTTTCTTTATTCTTTTTTTTTGTATAAGGATTTAAATTTCTTTTCCATAGTTCTTATTTCCCATGTAATGTCATTTAAAAGGAGGCTCCAGGGTAATATACATGGTAGACCAAAAGTTAATTTCTTCATTTTCTAGAAACAGTACCACTTCAAAGGTGGGCTCAAACTTCAGATTTGAATTTGTTGTAACTGTTGTTTTTAGGTAGACACTACCTCTGTGGCCACTTTATTTGCTTCTCGTTTACTTCAAGAGATACAGTCCCTGAGGGGAATAGATGAGCAAGTCTAATGTGTGTTTTAAACATTTTCCTAATTGTTTCTGTATGTCTTTCTGGAGAGGACAATTTTTGAGAAAGAATAGTTATGAGCACAACTAGCAGATAGAGTCCATCTGGAAAAGTGTACAAAAATCAGATAGCTTTAGCCTTGGCAGGGGCTGATGGTCTGGCCCTACTTTTTCAGATTAGGAAACTGAGGTCTCTGAAGGGCTTTGAGATCCCAGGTGCTAGCTGAGTGGGGCCCACAGTCCAGGTTTCCAACACCGTCCAAGGCAACATTCTCAGTCCCAAGGTGCAGCAAAAAAGTTGGCCCGGTGACCGTGACTCTGAAGGAACCTGTGGATTTAGGAAAATTCCAGCACTGGAAGCATTCTCTGTTAAAGAAGGTGCCGGATAATAAGTCTACTTTACAAGCATGTGCACTGTCCAATGGAAGGAAATGGGGAATAAATAGTGCCCAGGTGAGGCCGGTAATGAGGGAGCATTGAGTTTTTTAAAAGGACTTTTATAGGGAATTTGGGGGACCCTAGCTCAAATGATGCCACTCCTTCCCCAAAAGAATAAAGGGCTCATCAATGACAAAGATGATGGATTCTTTGCACCTTAGAAATCAGAGAAAACAGACCAAATAAATAAGTCACAAAGTCAGAAGGGAATGCTAACAATTTGGAAATAGATGCAAGGTAGACAAGAGTGTTCATAGTAAACGTGAAGAGTGTACATTTAAATCTTTTATTACATAGAAGGGATGAAAGGGTTAGAAATGGATAATGTACATAGGGGCAGAAATATTAAGATACCTGCTCCAGGTAAGGTAAAGTAGAGATGAGCAGTTCCACATACCAGGCGGAGGCCCCGTGGTGTTAAGGACCCTCTGACAGGCACCAGCAGTTAGAAAGGAAAGAGTTTCCTGCCCAGAAAGTCCTTTCCTGTGTCACCAGATGACCAGTCTCAGCTGTCCTAGGAGGATGGCCCTGTGGAAAACGGACTTAAGGATGGTTAAATAGTACCAATCAAAAGGTAAATGCGGATAGCCTAGATCCAGCAGTTCAACTCCTGGAAATATCCTACAGATATACTCATGAATACACCCCAAGTACAGGTATGTGCTGCAGCATTATTTGTGATTACAAAAGGGGAAATAAACTAAATGTCCATCGACAGGGACTGGTTGAATAAGGAGTATTTGTATGAAAGGAAGGAGATAGAGATTTATATGAGCTGCTATTCAGACGAGTGTGTATAATAAGTTGCCTTTCATGTAAAAAACGGGATAATACTTCGTATGTGTATACAATTTCCAGAAAGATATATAAAAACCTGTTGTCTACAGTTACCTGAAAGTCTAAGGAAGTAACAGTGATAACAATACTAAATCACCTCTCTTTATGTAGACTTACATGTGTGGGCACCGGTCTATGCGCTTTACATGCAGAAACAAATTCGGTCCTCACAATGAATCTCTGAGGTAGGTATTACGGCCCATGTTGTTCAGATAAGTAAACTGAGGCATGGGGAGTTTTGGGGACTTGCCTCCAGGTGCCCAGACAGGCAGTGGAGGGTCCGGGTTTGAGCCGGGTGGCTCGCCTGTGGTCTATGCTGTGAATCATTACCCTGTGGAATGTACTTTGCATTGTAAGTCTTGTTAAACTATTTGCATTTTTTTCAGTTACCATATGTATGTATTTTTCAGTAAAAATTTAAAACACTAATTAAAAAGAGACTGGTTGGCTCCTCATCTCATAGAATCCTGGAATGGTCTTTTGGTAGAAGGCCCAGAGTGGGAGGATATGGTGCTGGGAGCAGGATCAGCTGCAGGAGGAGTCAGAGGGGCAAAGGTGCCTGCTGCGGGGCGCTGGGGTGCCCCCACGAGTGTGTTGTGTCTCTGGGTAGCCAGTGTCTCTCCCAGAGGCTGCCATTCATTTCTTGGATTACAACTCTCTATCTTGACAAAAGATTTGCCATTTCTGTCCTACTGCAGAGCATGCGAATGTTTACCTTACTCAGCTAATTTCATCTACTTTTGACCCTTCTCTCATGTTTTCATTAAACATCTTTCTTTTCCTGAAAAGCAGTGAGAGAATTTGATTTCCCAGGCCAAGCAGCAGTTCTGAGGGAGCCGATTCCATGGGAGGTTTCTGTACGCTTCAGGTAGAGGGAAAGTGGTGACCTTGGTAAGCCAGCCTGATATCAAAAAATTAGTAGGAGGAGGTCCCCCAGTGACACGTGACATGCATACATTCTCCCAGGCTCCAGGCTTACCAAACCAGACATGGATCAAGGCTTCTTCTGATTGCCTGCTTCCTACACATTTTTCTCGATGGTTTACCATGTTGCAGAGCTGAAGAACACATCCCTTGAAATTTTACAGTAAAATACAAGAAGGCTTACAAGTGCACTATGACTCCTGTATATGCCCCCTGAGCATCAGAGATGCTAATTTCCCTGACTCACAGGCCGGGTAGTTGGGGGGGGAAATTACTGAGAAATGTTCGCAGCATGTTCACTGAAAGGATGAAGGTTATTAGGATGGGAAAGCCAAGAAAGGCAAAGGATCTAGCCCGTGACAAGTAGGGTGATGGGTGCGTTGGGACCCGCTCACTCAGAGCTCTGTGGGCCAAAGGGCAGAGTCTGGATTTTATTCTCATTGCACCGGGAGGCACAGGAGGACATAGGTAGGTAAGCGGTATGACCTGACTCATATTTGCTAAAAGGTCCCTCCATCTGCTGTAGAGGAAGGACACTCAATGAAGAGTGAAATCAGGGCAGCGAGGCTGTTGTGATATTCCAGATGAAAGGTGAAGGTGGCAGCAGTGACATGAGGTGGGGACCTGGTGAGCCACGCAAAGGCGTCAGGTGAATTTTGGAGGTAGAGTCTGTAAGACTTGCTGATGTCGGGGGGAGAGGTGAAAAGGAACCAAGGATGACTTTTTGGTTTTGGTCCTGAGCCACTGGGTATCCAGTGTTACCATTTACTTAAGATCAAGAAGACTCTGGAAGGACCAAGTTAGGGAAGGAAGAGGAGAAAAAAAATCAAGAGTTCTGTTTGGCTCTTGTTCAGTGAAGATGCCCATTTAACATTCAAGGAGAAATGTCAAATATGTGGCTGAAAAGATTGGAGCTAGAGACAAAGATTTGAAAGGGAGAGATTTAGAATTAGGCATGGAAGCGTATAACAGACAACCCCACATATCAGTAGCTTAAACAAGGACAAAGCTTGTTTCGGTCCTATTTAGCAGTAATCTGGACATAGGCATGTCAGGGCTAATAGGGACTGCACAGTGTCATCAAGCACCTAGCCACCTGTCTTTCTGCTTTATCATCCTCAGCATGTGGTTGCTGTCCTTGAGGTCATCATATGGTCTAGTGTGAACCACGGAGCTGTCACCATTAATTCCACATTCCAAGCAGTAAGAAGAGTGAAGGAAGGCCCTTTGAGGAGCCTTCCTTACATCCCCACCCCTTGCATCTCATCATCCAGAAGTTAATTACATGGCAGTAGGGAATGTGGGAGATCTCCTGAGGTACATTTTCACTCTTAATAACATCTATCACAAGGCTTCCAGATAATGGCTACAGTGTCTGCTATACGGAGTGGTCAGTGTATAAATAATATTGATGGCTATGGCATTGGATAATGACACGGTCAGAGAGGGGAGGGCCAGTTATAGGAGACAGCATAAACAACTGTGAAATGCTTCTGGAACATGGCGATGTGGAGCACCGGAGCTCTGCTTGGCCTCTGTCCATCTTTCCATGTTTGATTCCTGGGCCTTGTGTTTTTAATAGCCCTTGTTTTCCCTTGTCCTGTTGGCCACTTTATGTTTATACAATCTCATTGTGTTTTAGCCCCTCTATTTAGAAGCTTTTTTAGAACAAGGCTGCCTATAAATAAATTTTTGACCCGTCATCCTCTGTCAGAACAGGCAAAGAGGGAGGAGAGGAGAGGGATGGAAGGAAAAGGGGCACGGGGAAGCAGAGGGGGCGACAGACGAGGCTGTCTCAGTGAGGGGAGGGGTGCCTTGGTGCTTGTCTATTTATGTGCATCACCTGGACATACGTAAGCCCGGATTCAGGCTCTCAGAGCTTCTCTTCAGCCAACTGCTTCCTGGGGTGCGTCCGGAGAGATTACCAGGGATAATGCTTGCCTAGGAGTAGTGAGGATTGGCCATGGGCAGCTGCTGTTAGCTGAGGACACACATTTCTTCTTGATTACCTGTGACCGGTGGTTTGTATCTCACAGAGGAACCTCTTAATAATAGAAACAGAGGTCAGCTTCACATATGTAATTGTAACAAGAGCCTTGTGATTCAGGCTCATGCAATGGTCTTTGCTCCAGACCTCCTCTGTTCTCACCAAGGATGGCTGGCAGTGAGGCTCCTGAGTTCTCTGTGGTGCCCAGAGTAACTCCATGGGCACATAAGAAGTCAGCAAATACTCTGAATTTAAAGAAAGATGCAGGAAGCAGATAGCTACATTTGAGGTACACAGTGTCTCCTCAAATATCCTCATTGCCACCATTTGTAAAGTCTGTAAACGAGCAATCCTATTTTGATTCTGTAACTCATAATGCCAAACAAGCTGGCCCAGTTGTACCAGGGCCCAGAGTACCCATCAGCATAGGACTGACTAGGCTGTAACTGGAGCTGCTGGGCTGCCAGAGCTGGAATCAGGACACTGCGAATTGGGGAAATTGGCCCTTTATAAGCCTCTCACTACTTTCTCCAAGGCAAAAATGGATGCCCCTTTCCCCCCAGCCACAGGATGGGGCAAGTCCACGCAGCAGGCTGTGCAAAGGGCATGCTGTCCTCTGGAGGCTGTGGCCCCCTTGCCAGGGCTCGGCGGAGTGTCCATACAGTGAGTAAGCCCTTGGCTCTGCTCTTTCACAGGTTGGCTGTCCCCGCATCAGGTGCTGGGAGTAGCAATCTGAGCCAGAGTGGAGGCTGTGGTGTGTGAAGGGGGACTGCACTAGACCAGCCCCTGCGGAAGGGAGGAGAGCGGGCAGGAGACAGCAGGGGGGGCAGCCAGGCCGCAGTGAGGTCCAATGATAGCCTTGGCCAGGCCCACGGGGGGCTATGATGATTCTCAGAGTTGGACCACTAGGGCCAGGCCTGTGTCCCCCAGCCTGGGTCAGCCATGGGATGAGACTGCCCTGGAAAGGGTGTGGGTTGAGGTGAGGCCCCTCCCTGCCGCTGAGGGGCCTCTGAAGTGCCGACAGCTGGAGCTACCCGCAGGGGGGCAATAGGTCTCTCCTCGAAGGAGGACCTAAAGGCTCTCCACAGAGCCTGTCGCCACACCAAGTGATTTTGAATAAAGTGATTTTTTTTTCAAGACTGTCCTTGATGTTAAGTTACTCAGAGTTCAGCTGTATACCAACACAGAATGGGTAAGAAGATCACTGCCCCGTGAATCACCTGGGGCCTTGGACCAACTCCCTTAGAAAACCCTTGCCTTGCCATGATAGTGAGAGAAAGCTGTTTTCATTCTAGTCCTTTAGGGCGTTTCAAGTCTGACCCCAAAGCAAGCATAATGCCAAAGAGATTTTTTGGGAACTGTCTGTAATGGTCGGAAAGGGAGAGATCTTCAGGTGCCCTGGTTCTGGCTCTGGTGAGGGCATGCCCTCCCTGTAGGGTCTCTGTGGGCACATCCCATGTAAATACACCCTCTTTGCTGCCACGTCTGCTCCGAGACACTCAGACTGTGAAACGCCCGCAGGAATCCTGTATTCAACCTCAGGGGAGAAAGCCCCCTGAGAGACGCAGGAAGAAGAGGCGCTGGTGGAGCCCGAAGGGCGGCTTGGTGGCGGCCTCAGGTCAGGGTCCCCGGGAAGGGGACCAGGGAACAGGCGAGCTCCCGATGGTAGCCAGGCTGCCTGGCCAATCCACTGTGCGTTAGCTTTGTGGCCTTGGGAAACTTCCTTAATGTCTTGTTGCGCCAATTTCCCCAGCTATGAAATAAGGACCCTATCTCACAGAATTCCTGTCAGGATTAATATATGTGAACAGCTTAGAAAAGTCTCCAACACATTGTACACTAAGGAGCTAGAATGGCGAGAAAACGGAAAGCAGGAAAGGAAAGACCCTGCGGGTTTGGGGGTCAAGTGGAGGCCAGCCCCTCCCACACAGAGTGTCTCCACGAGGAGGGAGCCGCTCTGGATTCCGCCTCAGGCAGAGACTGCGGGAAGCTTTCAGATCCTTCAGTGTGATTGTTTATCTAGTAGAAGGGATCTGTAAGGCAAGTTTTGCCCTAACAAAACGATTTGCAAGTTTTTCTTTTTTGTTCTTAGAAAAAAGTATTGTTATTACATATGCTACAGAGAAACAAACAATGATGCATACCCTGGATCAAGGGCTCTAATTTGAAAGCCTCAAAGACTTAGCCTCAAAATTACTGTTTACTAAATTGCTCTGAAACAAAGTTTATTTTGAATAATGTTTTTAAAACCAATTTGAGCAGGAACAGAAGCCCTGCAACTGTAAGAGATGGAACTCTCATACAGTAAAAAGAGAGCAGAGCTTAATAATTAAGAGCTGTTCTCTAGAATTCAGCTGCCTGGGTTCTTGTCCTGGCCCTGCCTTATACCAGCTGTGTGATCCTGGACACGCTACCTGACCTCTGTGAACCTCTGCTTATCTCAGATAGGAAATGGAGATGATAATAGTAGTCTCACAAATTGCTTGTGGTGAGACTTGAATGGGGGGAAGTGTGTAAAGTGCTTATCATAGTAAACCCTCTTTAATCAGTACTGTTATAGTAGTAATACATGACATGCAAGGTAAGACAAACAAGAAACTTGTTAAAACCACAACGTTCAGTCCACTGGCCCTCTATGTTAGAAAGTATCACCAAGGCTATGCTGCAGTGACAAAACCCTCCACATCTCAGGGGCTTCTGAGAGACTGAAAGAGATTGAGAGAGAGCTAGTGAGCAGTTTCTCCCTGTATGTCATGTCCGGTGGTTGGGCGGGTTATTTCTGATAGTTATAATTGCTGGAGAGGGAAGGGGAGGCAGAGAACCAGGCTCTCACTGCCTCTTAAATCCTTTCCTTCAAAAGTGTCCATGCACTTCTGCTCATCCTTCACCAGCCAGAACAAGTCAATAGCTATACGATCCTTCAGGTGAGTAGGGCAGCTAAATGCCCCTTATGCCCAGAAGTAGCAGCAAGTAGATACTGGACATAATACTAAATGCACACACCCAGAACCACATTCTGAGCTTCCCCTAGAGCTCTGCCTGGCATTTTCTGCCCGACAGCAGGACTGAGCTGCAAATCTCCCCTTAAGACAGAGGACACAGTCTCTACAAGTGAATCCCTCAGGCCCTCCTAGTTTTCTGTCCAGGTCCAGCATCTGTGCGGTCTTGTAGGAATTTTTTTTTAATAGTTATTGATGCTTATAAAGTAATAAAAATGGCTTTCTAAGCCTGTTCAATAGAAAGTATGTTTAGTGATTCTCTAGAGTTCTATTTTTTGGCTGTAATTTTGATTAGTATATGGTCTTCACTATTAAATTCATCAAAGGAATGTTGTCTTGATAGCAACAACTTCTAATCTAATATTTAACAAAATGTAAAGCAGGGTACTCTGGTAATTATCCTCTCACTATCATTTTTACCTTTAAAAGACTCATCTGAAATCCTCTCAATTTTTAAAGTTTTTACATTGTAAAAATATCAAACATACTCAAAAGCAGAGATGCTAGTACAATGAATCCCTTTCTATAAAGATGTGATAATATTTTGCCACTGTGTACTTCTGTATGTACCTCTAAAAGGTGTGGATGGACCTTTTTGGAGTAATCATAGTGCCATTATCACACATAGTATAATTCCTGGGGCCATATTGTAGCCAGTCTGGGATTAAATTTGCTCAGCTGTCTAAAATTTCTTTTTGAAGTTGGTTTGTTCTAAGTAGGATTCAAAAAAGTCTACAAATTGCTCTTGGTTATTATGGGTCTTCATTCTCTTTTAAACGACAGAAGCTCTTATTCCATCCCCCACCCCATGCCATGGACTGACTGCAGGTCATGCGTCCAGCAGAATGTCCAGATCTTTGGTGGGTCCGTTCGTTTCCTTCCTCTCATCTTTTAGGCCCTGTCTTTCCTGCCTGGAAAGTTAGCTCTAGAGGCTTGATTTGGCTGAGATTCAACTGTTTGGGCTTTGATAGGTGGGGCCAGGCAGTTCATGTCATATCCCATCAACAGGCAGACTGTGTCATGTCACCTGCTCAGTGTGGTGATCAGTCAGGCGGCCCAGTTGGGTGGTAAGAGCCATCTCCTACCATCAAGGTCCTCACCAGGCCCCTGTGCAGAAAATTCAGTGGGGACTGTGGTTTGATTAGTCATTTCATTAAACGTTTCAAAAGGTTGTTTTGAAAAATTCATCACCTTTCCACATTTATCAGTTAGATTCCTTCCATACAGTGATTCAACTTCAGCGCTGAGAGCTATTTCAGTATCCTCATTACAGTTCAGACAGGAAAGCCTGGGCAGGTGCTTAAGTCTTTCCTTTAAGTACTCATTTTCAAAGTAAGGCGAGGCTCTGGTTAATTCCAGTGGTGTCCAAAGAAGTTTTTTTTTTTTCCTTGTTCTTCTGCTGGGGATGAGAGACTCTCTCTCACATTCTTCTTCTTATGAACTGTAAGTTCTTTATGTGTTCAATGCATCTCAATCAATTGAATTTACCAGTCCTTTTTCTTATATTGCTTCCCCTTTGGCCAGTGAGCATCCTTTAGTGTTGTGTCCTGTGTCCTTTTCCGTGCTTTTCCATGGCCCAGTAGTCTCCAACTGCTTCCTTACAACACAAGACATCCCAGCTTCTCTTGTATGTTTCCTGCCTAGACTTGAAAGCAGCTATTCCTCTGAAGAGTCCTTCTTCCTTCTAGGGGGGGTCTACTGATTACATTTTGAAACACAAAATACATGCCTCTTTATGTCCATTAGCCTGGACATGAAAGATAATGTGTATTCCTATACCTTCCTCCCCAAAGCCTCCCACAGAGGGGCTCCACTTTATCCCAAAGGGCTGGAATAGATGATGTTCTGTGGTCCCTTCATAAAGCCTCATTGCATTGTAAATGCATCAAGTATTTTCTTCTTGGAATTTCCCTGACACAGCTGTGAGGCTGAGAACTGACAGACACAGTGTGATGTGACCAACGCATAAGCTAATCCAAGAGAGATGAGGAGGCACCGGCTACAGGACCCTGCAGGTCAGGGGAGCAGGGTGGCTCAGGTGAGGGGACCCCAAGGCAAGGAGGCAATTTTTGCCCTGAACATATGTGCCAGCCCCAAAGGACTGGCCCCCTTCCCTGAAAACATTCCCCTCTTGGAAGGAGAGAACATGCCGCCAGAGGGATCCCAAGAGAGCAAAGGAGGAGGAGGGGGACCCCAACTGAGATCACCTGAATTCACCCAAGTGATCAGTGGAGGGATGGACACCAGAGACAGAGCCTGTCTTGTCTACACCCACCAGGAACCAATGACTTAGGAGATCCATTACACTCTCAAAAGACGAATGAGCCGGTCCAATGAAGGAACAAGGGAATGTTCGTTCATGCCGAGTGCTCTTGAACTTGAGCAAGGGAAAACTTGGGCAAATTAAAAATGTCAATAAACTAATTGCCAATTGAGTTCTTGAATCTCTGGCAACTTGGTATCCAGAGGAGAAAAGCCCTTTAGAGATGTGGCATTGACTTTCTTGACTGGTAGGGCAAGACAAAGACTGGATGAAATCATTCCAGCCCTCCTTGGCACAGCAGCTTACCTTTCAGAGAAATGCAAACACTGATCTCTTCTCCTGGACTTCGTACTGGGATGGAAAGAATCCTCTGCTGTGTGACTGAGGGTTGAGAATCTAGCTAAATTTATGCTCTGGGCTGTAGTCCATCAGCTGAGCAATGTTGTTCAATTAGCAGATCTCTCCTTTGTAAACCATGTGGCCTACTGCAGTTTGTTTGAGTCTCTGCCATCAAAATAATTTTTATATGGTCAGTCACTGTTCAGTGTTCTGCAAGTCATTTCCCTTGCTTAAGACCATACAAGGTTAGGCTTTGCATCTCTTGTGTCTCAAGGTTCAGCTAATTATGTCCTGCAAGATTTCACTTATGATTAAGAGGAACCCAGAGCTCTGGCATTCCAAGAAGAAGAGATGTGGGGGAAGGAAACCCCTGGTTGACATATGGTAGAGATGGGCAGGGAGAATCTCTGAGCTCTGAGGGTTTGTCCAGGTGGATTTTACAACATACTTTGCTCCAGAAGCCCATGTGCAGGCAAAACTGAAACGTTTTGTACAGACAGGAATTTGGCAGAAAGCCACCCTGAATGCCTAGCCTCTTGGTGCCATTTTATACCTACCATGACAATCTCTTTTCACCGGGCACAGAAACAAGTCTGTGATGGTTTGGAGAGAAGCACGTTCATGGTGTGCTGACTTCTAAGCAGGCTGTTTATGATCACAATGCCACAGAGGGTATGGACAACCAAGGAGAAGGCAGCACCCAGAAACATCTCATCGGTGGGGCTGGGGGTGAGACCTTGAGCTCCTGGCTGAGCATCTGGGCAAAGACCAGCACAAACTCAGCTTCCATCAGCCTTGCCTTTTTTATTTTCACTGACTTTGTTTTCAGGTGCCCTCCTGGGCTGGAGGAAGAATCATGGCTGATGCCTGTCTTACTAGGCCAAGAAGGCAGGTTTGCAGGGAGAATTAAATGCCAGTGGACATAGGCCTGTCTAGCCACTTGCTTCCCAGCTGCAAGACCACACACCCTAGTAGTGTTCCCGGGAGCCCCAAGGCCTGTGCACATAGGTGACAGGGACTCAGCAGAGTCCTGGGTGCAGGCTCAGCAGGGTCTCTGCCTCTGCTGACAAATTCAGCTTCATTTCTGCTGCTCATCTTCTCTCTCTCCCTGTCTCACTGCATAAGGACTGTGTCTCCTCCCAACCTGCTCCCTGTCTTCCACTTCCTTGCCTCCTTCCCTTCCCCCTCTCCAGGCTCCTGCTCTTTTCCTCTCTCCTCTGTCTGCCTGTGGTCTTTACCTCCCAGGCCACTTAATCAGTCAACTTACCGAGAACCTGCTGTATGCCAGGCATGGTTGCTAACACTGGGGATAGGGTGCGGCCATGGCAGAAAAATCCCAGACTTCCAAATTGGACATGGAGAGACAGATTGCCGACAAGGAAGCAGAGACGTAGAGAAGGTAATTTTAAAAGGTAAGAGCTACCATAGGGAAGATAAATTAGAGAAATGTGACAGAAAGTCACAGTGGAAGGGGGCACTGTTTTAGCTATTTTGCTCAAGGAAGGGTTATTCTGAAAAGGTAACATGTACTTCAGAAGACTTGAGTATTGAAAAGGAGTTGGATATGTGAAGATCTGGGAGAAGGCACCAGATGTGCAAAGGTCCTGAGGCAGCAGGAGCTTGGTGTAGCTGAGGCAGGAAGGAGACAGATGTGGCTATAACTTAGTGAGCCTAGGATCCAGAGGTAGAAGATAGAGCTGGAAAAGTTGTAATCTGTAGGAAAGAGTTTGGGGGTGATTCTAGTTGAGTCAGGAAGACACTGGCAGTTTTTAAGCAGATGAGTGGTGAGACAATATTTATGTCTTAGAAAGTTTCTGTCCATGCTGAGGGGCAGGAGTGGTTGCCAAGTGGCCATCTGAGCTTTGTAGTAGCCCAGAGATAATGGGGCTTAGATCATCAGTGTAGCAGAAGAGAGGTCACAAGGGGTCAGATTCAGGATACCTTTGGGAATTGGACTGGTTTCAGCAAAGAAATAAAGAAACTAGATTTCCTTTCCTTTTCTCCCTTTTCTCTTCAGCTTCTTCCTTCTCCTCATCCTCCCCCTTCCTAACTGAATGGTGCCATGTACTAAGCACTGCAGGTTTAAGGTGTATAGAAATCAAAAGAGGTATTTTGGCCATGGCCACAGCTAACCTATAAGACAACTTGGTGAGAATTAGAAAGAGTACTCATTGTAGAAGGTACCTCTGCCATGGAGCAGATGGAGCCCATGCCAGACCCATGGCTTGGCAAACCTGACATGGGCCAGATCAAGCCCCCTTGCCCTGTGGCTGGTTCCCTTGGGCAGTGCATAAGCTGGACAACAGCACAAAGCACCCCTGTTTCTGGCCATATTACATGTGAGATACCTGTTGGGCATCCAAGGGGAGATGATAGATGGTTGAGTACATGGGTCTAGATTTCAGGGAGAAAACAGGGGCTAAAGATATGACTTTAGGAGACATAGTAGCTGACAGTATTTAAAGTCAGGATTGGAACAGATGTCCAGGACCAGCAGTGTGGATGAAGAAGCAGCACAGGATGAGAAGAGAGCCAGGGACACCCCACCGTGTAGCAAGGGGAGGAAGACACAGAAGCAAGACCCAGACAGAGCTGTTGGTGGGACAGGAGGGCAGTCTGGAAAGTATGGCCCAGGGGGCAAATGAAGAAAGTGGCCTAACAAGTAGAGATGGGCTCTATCGGATGTGCTAAGGTTTGAGTAAGATGAGACATGAGCAGGGTCTTTGACCAGGTAGAGGCTCTGGGATGCAGAATGCTGGTGATGGAGAGCAAAGCTTGGTCAGGGTGAGCTGGTGAGAGAGAATCAAACAAAGGGACCCTTTGGAGGAGTTCTGATAAAAGGGGAAGAGGAAAGGAGGAGGTGGTATCAGGGTGGGCTTTTGAAAGATGGGCAAACTTTACAAAGATACAGCTTTTTATATATGCGTATGATCCATAAGCAATGGAGACACTGAGGATCCAGGAGAGAGGCACAGAGCCATGGGGTGGAGAGATGGATGGTGTCCAGTGTGGACTGGAGGTGGCTACCGGGACAGTGGGAGGCGGTCACGCAGGTGGGCTGGTGGTGATGGTGGGACATGGTGTGGCTCTGCACTGCTTCCATCTGTTTTGTTGGTGAAGTTAGAGCCAGAAGAGAAAAGTGGAGATCTCAGAGAGTGGGAAGCAAAAGGACCCAGGAAACTGGCAGGATTGCAGGGCATGGCACAGGCTTCCTGCAGATCTGCAGCCATGGGCATGCACGTGCCTCCAGACCCTTGAGCACGAGCAGGACCACAGGCAGGCAGATGCACTCAACCAGTGAAGGCCAGCAGCCAAGGGAGGGAGGGAAGGAGGGAACTGAGGGTGCATGCAAGGCCGTGGTCAGGGCACAGGACACAGACTCTTAAGGGGAAGAAAAGGAAAAGCCTGAAGTAAACACAGGAGAATACAACTACAGTATTTGGACAAACAAGACCTTTCTTGGCTCAGTCACAAGGGCAGAAAGCATTAATAAGAGACTATGTGACTAATCAATATGGGTATCAAAGATACTGTAAAGGAAATTAGAAGCAACATTTCCAAAAAATGATTTTTTTGAATCACTTACTAAACCAAGTCCTGTGGTTAGAATTTTCAATGCATTATTTTTATTGAATCCTCAGCACAATGCTACATTATAGGCACAGGATTTGACTTTAAAGCCTATGGATTTAACTAAGTCATAATGTATCTTCACACCTGGAAAGAATAGTTACAATATATATGGCAGTTAAAAGATTCAATAGCCATTGAATATTAAAAACTCCTATAAATCAATAAGAAAAAGAACAATCTAATGGAAATATAAGCAACTATTCAAACAGGCAATGCAAATAGCTAGTCATATGTTTCTTGGACTAACCAAGATATAACAAATGAAAATTGCAGTAGTAATAAAATCCCATTAGTTTTGCAAAGATGGGAAACCTCCTGGGAGTTGGTACTGTCAAGCATTCATCAGTTTAAATTGGTACAACCTTTGTAATGGGCAATTTGGCAATATTTGAGATGACCTCCTTTCAATAATTCCTCTTCCGAATTTATTTTATGGAAATAAAGCATGCAAAGCTGTGTGTTCAAAGATTTCCTTCTTTCATGGCACCCAATATGGAATTGGTGACATAAATTTTGGGTAACTATGAAGTGACGTACAATAGAAAATGAAAGACCCTGAGGTAGAAGCCTCAAAAGGGAAAAGTTTACAGTATGTTGTTTGGTGAATAAAGGAACTGGATTCATTATGTAGACTATGGAGAACAGTATAGGATAATTATACACAAAACTGTTCCTGTTGTTAGAGGTGTGGGATTTGGGGAAGCTTTCATTTTTACTTTCTATGTTTACCATTTGAGTTATTTTACAACAAACATACAGTATTGTTCTAGTCATAGAAAAGGAAATAAAATGCACATAATTAAAATTAAGACAGCTCCCTCAGGATGGGAGTTCTGATTTTTGTCTGTTAGTTTTTACCCATCTCCTTCCCTCCTCCCTGTTCGCTCTCTAATGATTCCTTACTATGCACAGCTGAGGAGATGTGTGCCACATTGTGAAGACTACAACTGTGTCCTGTGTGGAGGGCAGAGGCTCTATCTGACAGGTATTCCAAATCAGGCACTGTGCCCAGAACATCCCTAAGTACTTCCTGTTGAGCAGCAAATTCAAAATCTGTTTTTGACTACGCTGTTGGGGCAGCACGGCTTATAACACTTGCCTGATCCACCGTGAGTGGAGAGCTTACCACACCGAATGCTCAAAGCAAGTTTGTTGAAGGGGTCACAGAGAACTCTGGGTGTTCTGAGGCAGACACTTGGGTCAGCTATTTGCTTGGGGCTTAGCATTGAAGACACATTGTACATAGTCAATAATCGGTTGCACGAATGGGTGAATAAATATCAGTGTATCTTATAGAACACCTGTGGTTGCTGAAGTGCTCTCCATTCAAAACCACCATTCATAAACCTCATCCAAGGCCCAGCACCATTGTTACCACACGGGAGTTAGAAAAGCAAGATCTTGGGCACACGCCCCCCACACACCTGACCTGCTGAATCAGACCTCCATTTGGGCGTGATCCCCACTAACTCACATGCATGTTAAAGTGTGCAAAGCACTGCTCTGTAAGGACAGTATTTGGCTGCTGTCTTTTAAATTTCTGGGCTTAATCTTCTCTCTACCTTTTGGTACCTAATTACAGGACTTGAGAAGTTCTGCTTGAGAATGCACTAAAAGAGGTGGCTGTGGAGAACTGCAAAGTTCTGCCAGCCAGGAGAGATGTTTGAGAGGGACTTTTAAAAATCAGGGGTAAAGTATCTGCATTCTCATCATATGGCTGGTCGTTTTTTTCTGTCAACTGAAACATAGTTGACAGAATATTCTAAGAGTTTCATGTTGGCCGGTCCTTAAATCCCACTTCAGCTTTACCTGCATTGGCTTCCCCTGGGACAGTCAGGATCAGGGCAGGAAGGTGTCTCTGTAGGTGAGCTGCACAAGCTGGCTGCTCACTCCACAGCCCCAGCCTGAAGTGAGGCCAGGCGGCCCTAAGAAGCGTGCCCAGCAGTGGCATGTTTTCCATCTGGGAAGTAGCTTGGAGCCAAGCTCAGCTGCTGCAGACAGAGGAATGCAGCTTTCAATCTCCTTACCATTGGCCCTCACTCCTAAAGCCCCACGAAATCGGCCACCACCCACCAGCTCTTCACACAGGCAGGACGGACTCTGCAGGACTGTCTTGGACCATGACTGAGGGGCCCTGGTGGGGAGGAGTGGAAAACAGGGTCCTGATTCCAAGCCTGAGTCATGGCTGTGAGCCTCTCGCTGCTTTCCAGCAGAGTGCCAATGCACGCTGCCCTCAGCCAGGGTTCCAAGCCAGTCTCCCACCCATCCAGCATGAGGCCTGGGCCAAGGTCAGCTGGGGGTGGCACCCTGCCCCGACCGGGAGTAAGGGCACTCTGGCTGAAAAGCAGCTGGACAGTGAATCTCAGAGACATGTGCTTTTATCCGTTGAAAAGCTCAGGAAGCAGCTGTGTTCTTCTTTGTCCAGCACCTTTTGTCTTTCCCACTCTACTTACTCAAAGGTGGGCAGAAGCAAGCTGACCTGGGCTGTGATGATTCGGTCTTCAGTGGCAGAAACTTGACTTTGTGGCTGGCATAGTGCTGTCAGCATGAAGATCCCAAAAATCTCCCAATGGCTTCTCTGCCATTTTGAAATTATCAAATGGATGTCTGCCAGTCTGTATGGAATAGCAGAGATAAGGATAATCCCATTTTAATTGTATCCAAAATCACTGGACAATGTTGGAATTTGATAGAGGTAAAATACCACTGCAACAAGGGAGAAGTTTCTTGAGGTTCAGGAGCATATTATAAAAATACCATATGCAGTTTCTAGCTGTCTTCCTCAAACAAAGCATTCTGCAAAGTGTTTTCACAGCATTCCAGGCCCAGACAAGGATAGATTCATGGACCTAGCAAGTATGGACTTGAGTTGCTAAAAATTCAGTGTGTAGCCTTTCACTCACACACTCATCTGCTGAGAGAATCTTGATAATTGGTCAAAACTGAATTCAGTAGTTCTCTGAAGACTGAAGCAAATATGATTCTGCCCCTTACACCTCAGCTGTTGAGAAGGCTGTTCTGATCAGATGCAATAAGCATTCTGTCTTTGCCTTTGAAATGAGGAAGCAGCACTTAGCCCCTGGGCAGGGGAAGAGTGGCTGCAGGAGTGCTGGGAGGCACAGGGCTTAGGAGTGAGCAGGTGAACTCTGTGCACCTCACTACAATCTATGAGAGGAGACCATGAAGTTATCCTTTTTGAATCCCAGCTTCTTTAGCTGTAAAATGGGGATAGCTATGTTCACTACAGAAGTTTGTTGATTCAATGAGGAAACATCCATAGCACCTAATTCTGTGCCTGCTACATTGTTGGTGCCAGTTAAGAATTAGCTCCCTTCATTGGCATCAGAGATTCTCCATGGATATGTGGGAGGAAGGTATGGAGGTATATGTTGGGTAAATGGAAGTTTTCATCCAGAATTTCTTGCCTGGCCTTGATAGTGATATGCATGTAATGGCCTGTTGGCACATCAATGTGTTGTTTACCCCTGAGCCACTGGTCCTTCATTAATCTACCTGTCCAGGGTAAGGGGTGAAGGGTAGCAGCCACTCTCTCTTCCCCTCTGTTCCTGGTATAGGTAATTGGTCAGGCACTTGTCAGTCATCAGGGACCTGCCCACAGAATTCCTCTTACAGGAAGGGGCGGGGGGAAGTGGGCACGTGCTGCAGCTGGAGGAACAGACCTTGCTAGTGGAGTCATGTGAGAGGGGGTGGAGAGTGCTGAGAGAGAGCCAAGCAGCTGGGGTTCAGAGAGAGACTGAGCCGGGAGAAATAAAAAAACCTTTCCCCAACCTCTTACCCTTGTTTTCCTATGTTCTTAGTGGATTTATATCGAACTTGCCCATTGCAGGGAACTCACTTCCTCCTGGAGCTACAGTATCATAATGACTTCTTTAACCTACATACCTCTATCTCCTCAACTTCCCAACTGCCTCAAGTCACGTATTCAGATTTGCCCCCTCCAACCTCTATATCCAGGTCTTTTTAAAATCATGGCCATGGTCAAAATTCATCACGCAGTACACTAAGATTTGTGTATTTTATATGTATGTACCTCAATGTAAAAATAATAATAAAATTATGGCTATGGACACTAATGTCCCTAATGGGAGTAGGTCTTTATTAGAAGTGCAAGTTCTCTTTGGAGAAACATGCTGAGCATCCAATACTACAGTATGAATGCAAGTTCTGGACATGCTCACCTAGTCCCCAGAAGTGCTTTAGCTTCAGGAGGGGACTGAGTAGGGGTGGGGAGGGAATGATGATGGGGAAGGGGCATAAGAAGAGGGGCAGAAACCAGAAAAGGGACTCATCCACATCAGAAAATCAGCATGGTTTCTCTCTCTCTGATGCCAAATCATTTATTTTGTGGATAACATATCTGATGCTTTTAGAATGGAATCTCTTCCTACACCAACCATTAGAGTTTATAAAGATTTTCCAAATGGTATTAGTAGAAATACCAATTTTACAATGAGCCTAATTGTCACCATGTGGTGACATCTGTCCATAGTTATTCCTGACCATCAACTTTCAAAACCACCATTTCTCTTTCATAGAGCATAGAAACATTTAGAAACAATTTTAGAAATATTTTTCCAAACCTGCAAATCTTTGTTTTCCATCTTAAAATTATGTAAATATTTAAGACATTCCAGAAGGAATAAAGAATATTAGGAATAAAGCCCTGTAGCCATCAGCCAGTTTAATTTTATCAAGCTAAAAACAAATAGAAACATTTTTCTAGAATACATATCAGAGAGATAATAATATACAAAAAGGAAAGAGCATAATGAACACAGATTTCAGGATGGTGGTTACCTTTTGTGGGGAACATGAGAGAAGAGAGTGAGGAGGCCCACAGAGCTTGAGGATATTGCCGAAGCCTTAGCCTTCTTAGAGGATGTCATGAACCAAAATCTACTAGAAAATTCTGCCTCAAAATTCTATGAAGTCCTCCCCTAAGACAGTTAAAGTCCAAGAGGCTCAGTGACAGAAAATTCTAGCTCTTTTCACAATCACAGGTCTAAGAAAGGACCCTGTATTTTCTGAGGTGACACACTTCATTCACTGACTATGCAATTCAGATTCACAAAGCAATGGGCCAGAGTTGGGACTATATGTAATGAAATGATACAAAAATTTTCTGTTATGTTGTTTAGGCAAACAAAATGTGGGAATGCCAAATGGTGCCTGTTCTCTTTATGTGAAAGAAGAAGAGCTAAACAAATTACACAGAAAGCACAAAACAATGTCCATGTGAGCAGCACACATGAACCTTTGTATTACAGATCATTCCCCCTTCTTTTTAAAGGAAAGGCATTTCCATAAAATGAGTGTATTTACTATACATCTGGTATCAGACCTATTCAAGATTGCTATAAAACTATTATTTATAACTCACAAGCTACTCTTTCTATGTAGATTACATCGTCACCCCATTGTTATATTACATCAACATTTGCCTCACTTTTATTGCATTTGTTATCAAGGCTGTGGCTCAGGCAAAGTTCCTTTTAAAGAGAAGCCCAGAAAGTTATACATAATATGCATTTCCAATCTTCTCTGGGTTTTGAAGGTTTATGCCAGCTGGGCCCCCTTTGGCCTGAGAAGCCCCTTCTATCTGGTCCCTTAAACATTCTTTCTCTGAGTAGGAGAGTTTCCCAAGGAGTGGGGGAGTAACATCTTTCATGGGTACAGAGCTTTGTAAGAGCATGAAATCCAGTATGCATTCCATCTTCTTTGGTAATACCACCCCAATTTGGGGGAGGAGGATAGAATTACTCCTTTCCCAGGAGATACGTTTGCAGGGATTGTTATTCAAGGTGCCACGCCTTCCTTTAGTTAAAGGATAGATGTGGACCCAAGCCAGACCTATACCAAGTAAGCTCTTTGTAATCCAGGAACATCTCTGAAATTTGAATCACCACACCCAGGGTGGGAATGGGGCGGGGAGGAAAGGGGCAGGGATGAAATGACAGGAAAGGACAGTCGTTGGTGTTCATTTACTTGAGTAACAGGCATTTGGGCTTATTGAAATGAATGTCTCAGCCCAGGATGGAGCTGCTCCTGTCTGGGGTGCCATGTCAGCAAACCCAAACTCAGACAACTTTCATGTCCCCAGAAATGCTCTGCTTGACCAGAAATGCAGTCTGCCAGGCAGCTGATCCCCCAGTACTAAGCCAGTTCTCAGGTCTGTACTTATTTCCCTGTTCTTTATTCTTTAATCCTGCCGCCCCATTTGGGGGTTCTCTGGACCCTTGGGAACAGAGACTGCCTGCTTCATGAAGGGTTAATAAAATGTGTTTGCATTACCTAAAGTTGTCTTTATTTTTTAACAAATTAGACTGTCACCAAGTTGTAGATCCAAATCCTCCCAATGAATCCTTTACTTTGATCATCTATCATTTACTACTAGGGTGTCCCCCTACCACCTGCAAGTAAAGTACTCCAAGTCCAAGCCCTGGGGGTGTTACTCCCCAGCCAGATGGTCTTGGACAACTCATGTCTGATGCATATAGTGCACTCTCTGTATGAAGGAGAGGGCCATGTAAGCTGGCAAGTGCAAAGTCCCCGATCTGCAGAGAGATGGGGATTGAGTTTACATAACTTCATATGCACTTCTGAGCCACCTCAAAGCTGTACACTGGGGATAGAATCAATTCAAGCTGCAAACTGAGTGCTTACTGGCACCAAGAGCTCCTGGGGGTGTATATTTTCTCCCTCCCACTGGAAAAGAGCCATCAGGACTAATACTGTTCCCTCCTTCCTGAAAAGGAATTCAGAGGTGAATCCCCGGACTGCCCTGCAAATTTCCTCATATTGTCTCTCTTCCTCCTCCCCCACACCTTTGAAAAAAGGACTGGCAGCGATTCATTTACTAGTAGCGGGAAGCACTGCCCCTCCTTTCATCTCTTGGCAGCTCTAGGAAGCAATAGTAACCAGGGGAAATAGCCACCAACACCCCTTTCCAACCCTGGAAGCCTGGGGGATGTTCCAGGCCTGGTTCCCTTCATGGAAGCCATGTAAGGACTGGAGAAGAGAACACCCTTATGAAAACAACAGCTTTCCCCCCACCCCCCTCCCCGCCCCACCAAAACAAAGGCTGACTGAGAACTGGGCTTGGTCAACCTGGAGTACCTGCTGAGAGCCCCTCTAGGACACTGGTGCCTGGCTGTTCATTAGACCAGGTCCGTGCTCTCATTTCTAAGCATTCATTTCATCAGCAAAGCGCTCTGTCTTAATCTGGTTAAAGCCCAGACCGTATCCCAGTTACTAATGCGCTATGTAATGGCCATTTCGTGTCACTTGCTGATTGGGGTGGGGAAGCAGACAAGCTCCAGCAGGGCTGGCTCGTCCCCACTGCACAGCCTAGGGGCCTCACAGGGCTGCCTTGAAAGCTGGAGTAACTCAGAGGGCTGGGTGCTGAACCAGTGGGGGCAGGAGGGTGCCTTCCGAGATGGCTTGGTCACGGTCACACATGTCTGGCATTGGGGTAGGGACAGCTGGAGGGCCGAGATCAGTGGGATTTCAGCTGCAGAGCAGGCGGGGAGGCCCCAGGGGTGGGGACATGCACTGCTTGCCTTATGCGCCCAGCTACTTGGCCTTGCTCCAGCCAGGTGCTGTTGGTGGGTGCAGCCACCACCTGGCTCAGATTCAGATGGAGGGGTATCAAGGAATTGGGAGTCACATTGCAAACCACCACAGGCTAGAGAGAGACTGTCTGGGAGGGCTCTTGGCGATCCCTGGAGATCATGGGTAGTCATTAGCATTACTTGCAGCTCCCTCAGCTGGACTCCAAATACACCTCTCTGACTTCTCTCTGCCACCCTTCAGCCCTCCAGGGAGAAGTGCAGGGCTTTGAGGACTGCAGTACAAGGCCAGCCGTGCCAGCCTGTATGTTAAGCCCCACAGGACCCTATAAGGAGCCAACGTTGGGAGGCTCAGGTGCAGAGGAACACAGCCAGGGCTGGGCCTGGGCAAAGAGTGAGTTGAGAAGGACCAGTCCTTTTTCTCCTTTGCCCCTGACCCCCCCATACTGCCCTTGACTGCCCCTCCTGCCAGTATCTGACCCTGATATGTGCAGACTCACAGAAGCAGCTCCAAATGTGGGACTCCTCTGGCATCTGCCTGCTGAGTGCAGCCCCCACTGCCACGACACCCCGACAGCCTGAATTCACTCCCTCCAATCATTCTTGGAACTGACGAGCTCATGTGAGGGCCGGCTGGGCTGGTGGCACACAGGTGATGCTCTCTGGAGGCTGAGCATCATGCAAGCCTGGACAGCTGCTGCCTGTCTGTGTGCAGGGGTGGCCGGCGTGGAGCATGCTGTGTGAGGGAGCACTGTGCCTCCACTTGCCTGGTCCTTCTGATAGGCACAGCAAGCTCATGGGCCACCTTAAATAGAAAAGGAAAAAAGGGGTGGTGGAACTGAAACGGACAGAAAGAGATGTTACAATTAGAGCTCTAACAAAATAATCAAAGTCCTTGCACTAAGGCATGAAATGCCAGAGGGTCAGTGGGGATAAGGATTGAAGAGCAAAGAGGAGCATATGTCAGTGCCTGCTCAGCCTGTGGGGCCCCTACAACAGGAGGCCCCATCACCCCTCAGGGCTCTCGTCCTCCCAGAGAGTGTGGTATGCAGTCAATCTCAGGGGCAGGACTGTCCCCACAGTCAGCGCCTACTCTTTGCAAACCACCCTATTAAATAAGCTGGACCCTCATGAAAGGCTGTGGCCTGGTCCTTTGTGTTGACATTCTCTGTAGGACTAATTGTGCACTAAGAAACAAAAATACAAGAATAGGACTGAACCCAACAGGAAAATTTATGTTTCACAAATAAGATGGGAGCTCTCCAGATCACAGCCTCACTCACATCAAAGGTTCAAGAGCATTGCTCCCGGCTGCTCTGGGGGGTAACTCTCCACATGGGCTGCTGACACGTCCACCACACACCATGTGATCTTACATATCCATTTCCTGCTTTGGTGAGAAACAAAGTATACAGTCTGAGTTTTCAATCTCAACAATCCTTGAACCTGGCTCAGCTTTGTGGTCTGGCGTAGCTCAACTCTAAAGCCTCGTCTGCTCAAGCCCTGAGCCCCTCTCAGCCTCCCCACTGCAGGGACTCTCATTTGTGTCCTTAAATGGATTGGCCTAAAAATCCCTGTCATTTAGGTCTTGCCTGTCCTTACGGTTTGTACCCTGTGGTGGATTGGGTTGTTGTCCCAATTCCTGATGGTCTCACATGGAATTAGATCTCTATGGCTTCCCACGTGAATCTACAGTATGAACAACAACAGCCAGCCACGTGGACATCCCCCCATCCCCCCATTAATGTAGGGTTTGGGCACCTGAATTGCTTTTGCTGATGGGATGTGGAAGAGCGTAACGTGCACACTGTCTTTAAATGTGTTTGGTGGTTTGGCTCACTTTCTGGTGCTCTAGTTCCAGAATGAAATATACCAGCAACAGACCTAAACCCAGCCTGCAGCCTGAAGCTGAGCTGCCCCAGCCAACTTGCAGACATTAAACAAGAAAAATCAGTGTTCGTAAGCAATGGAGTTTGGGAATTGTTTATACTACAGCATATTTAAAGCAAAAGCTGACTTATACTCACTCTGTGAGGAGAAATAGCCTGCATCATAGTCAATCCTGATATTTTTCTGCATTTATGATTGCAACTGATGGCCTCCCATGAAAAGTCACTTATACCAGTCGGGTCAGCTACTCCCTTAATCCTTCCCAGCCCACAGACTGCCTGAGGATCCCAGGCTCCCTTGATACCAGGTTACACAGCTTTTGTTAGATGAGGCTGATGGTTTTGTGGTGCAGCTCACATCCGGAACTCAGACACTCTGCCCATCTTCCTCCCCTGTTTAGGGAAGCCCTGGTGATGGGGAGAAGTGGAGGCACAGTAGACCAGTCCCTCTTGGCAGGGGCTTGGTCTCTCTGCTACATGGCTAGTACTGCTTTTTGTTATTGTTGTAAAATATAACAAAATATAAGAAATAATAACATAACACATACATAGCCATGTTTAAGTGTACTGCTCTGTGGCATTAAAACACATATGCATTGTTCTGCAGCCATCACCACCATCCCTATGCAGAATTTTTCATTTTCCCCAGTTGAAACTCTGTACCTATTAAGCACTACCTCCCCATTTCCCCCACCCCCAAGGTCTGTCAACCACCATTCCTTTTCTACCTTTAATAAAAATTGACCATTCTAGGTACCTCATCTCAATAGAATTATATAATATGTGTCCTTTTGTGGCTGGCTTGTATCACTTAGTATAATGCTTTCCAGGTACATCCATATTATAACATGTATCAGAATTCCCTTCCTTTTTAAGGCTGAATAACACTTCATTGTATGGATATACCACATTTTGTTTATGCATTCACTTGTCAGTGGGTATTTGGGTTGCTTCTACCTTTTTGGCTATTGTGAATAGTGCTGCTATGACCATGGTATACCAATAAATCGTGCTTCTTACCTATGGTGTATGCACTTGGAGGGTGAATATCAGATGTTACATTTTGGGGGAGTGCTCAAGTCAAAACTGGGAAAATAAATCAAACCTTGTTGTTTCCCTGAAGCTTCTCTCCCTGGGCTTGAGGTGAAGGAGAAGCAGGGGGAGAAAAGTGCCTCAACATTACAACTTTTTTCAAAGTATCTCGCTTTCTAATTTCTAACCTCAAACAGTTTAAACCTTAAGGACTGGAAAGTCTTCATCTCTTCCTCTGCAAGTTCTGCACAGGTAGAGGTTGTATGTCATCTCCAAAGGTGGCTGCCATCACTTTTTTCTCTCCCTGCACATCATCTTGCTCCATTCATTGAGAAAGTGAAATCGACTCCTGCCCTGCCCTTTCCAACCTGGCCTGGCCCTGTGATGTGCCCTGAACATGGAGGAAGGAATGCTGTGCCAGCTCTGGGCCTAGCCTTTAAGAGACTTGGCACCTTCTGCTTTCTCTCTGGGAGGAATACAGCAATTATGTAGGTAGGCTAAGTAGGGACCATCATGCTGTGAGGAAGCCCAAGCTAGCCACGTGGAGAAGGCACACAAGGGGAATTGAGACACCAAACTGACAGAAGAATCAGGGTGCCAATCACATAAACCCATCTCAACCCACCATTTTGGGCATTCCGGCTGAGGCACAGATATAAGTGACAGAGACAAGCCACTCCTTTCATGCCCTGTACAAATCTCTGACCCAAAGAATTTGGGGAAAATAGTGACTGCACTAAGCTTTAGTGTCTGGTTATGCAGCAATAGACAGTGAGAGCAATGGTCTAGCACTTTGCTTTGGAATGTGGGAACACTAAGCATTTCCTGTTTTCTTCTCAGCCTATTAGAATCTCAGCAGAAATTGGGACAAATGAAATCTCATTTTAATGGACTGTTACAGACATTTCAAGATATTCTGAGAAGATTTAAATGTGATATTTTGTTAACCTTTAGCAGCCTCTTTTAAAAGATACTATCATCAGGAAGGAGCCTCTAAAAACTAAATTCTGACAGTCGACAACAGGCTGGCTCCTAACATTTCAAAGCCTGGAGCAAGAATAAAAATGGAGACCCACATACCTTATGTCTAGGTACTTAAAGGTGGTAAATCAGGCTAACAATCTATTCAATTAAATAAAATGTGTTCTAGCTTGCTGTTTTGATAAAAAAAAAAAAACAACCTGCATAAAGATCTCAAAGGCCAAGTTCAAATGTAGAATTCTGAACTCTTTGGTATCCCATATTAGAATATGGAGATGTTGGGGGAGCTGTTCCCACTCCTGGCCTTTGTTCCACAGCCTGTGTCCTCCCATGAGTGGGAGGCAGCATTACCCTCTCCTGGCTGTGACACAGATGTGGAGCAGAACTGCACAGGGAACCCATGGGAGCCTTTGGAATGCACAGTTTCAGTTGGCAGTCAGTCACCTCCTGACCATGTGGCTTAGCTCGAGCTAAAATCTCCAGAGGTTAGACCAGAGATGGTAGGTCCCAGAGGCCCATCAGAAATCGTATGATGTGAAGTGGCTAAAGCCCCCAGACAAACGAAGTCCTCTTACTAGGTAGAACATCCCAAAGGCCTAGAGATCACCTCCCCATAGCTGAGGGCAAAGGCCAGACTGATCTTTAGATAAGGCTAATTCTTCACTGCACAGGGACTCAGAGACGGGCTCCTCCTGACCCTCCCATCTAAGTCTGGGGTGGTGTTGATCAGAAATACTCCCTATGAAGGACACAGTCCCCATGCGAACAGCACAGCTGAAGAAGCACTGTTGGCTGCCTAGTGAATTCTCTGAGAAGCACACATTTTTAAAAGGTACTAGGGATAGAAAGAGGTTCGTAGTCCAGGTGAGAGGCCCAAAGTAGCAGAACCCAGCAGGTATAATGTCAGGAAAGCCTGGAAGGAGCTAAGTCTCATAAAAACCAGCCAAAATAGTCTTATTCACCATGTTCCAGTGGGAGATGCAAAGAACGACCTGCTCTGGGTGACAGTGTCATACAGTACATCTCTCCTGCTCCAGAAAGCTCCATGGAGTGGGGAATCTGTTTCTTGTCCCAGGAGAAAAGCAAGAAAGCTATGAGAAAATTTAATCAAAGAGAACAAAAAGCTCTTGAGTAAACACCAAACCTTTGCATCCTGTACTTGGATTTGGCTGAGAGTCTAAAAAACTCTCTCACAGTGTCCTTTGTGAGTGAGATAGGGACACATGGACTAGGTGACTATGTCAGTAGGTAGTTCAGATCTGCTTATTTCTAGCTATAGACCTACCTGTGCTCAAAGATGGGTTGCTGTCCACCTAGAAGTCACCTCTGATGGCTCTATGTGGGCTCCTCATTTTTATTGTCAACTTGGATCATGAAATTAAAGGAATTCTTACCACTTTATAGATGACTTGAAGCTAGGGGGTGTCACTGAGACCCTGAATGAAGAGTCAGGATTCAGAAGGATCTTGACAGAACATAACAATAGAGCAAGTTTAACTGAAACTAATATGACATATTATATATATGTTATATATCTACATGTTTAAGTTGGGGCAGACCTGGCTAATTCATGTGAAAGAACCTGAAGGGACATTAGTTATTGTGAGTTCTGTATGAACCCATCATATGGTTACCTCCACATATTAATCAGAGTTTAGAATGTATTGGGAAAAATAAATACATCAATGAAGGTAATAAAAATTATATGGTATTCTGCACTTGTCCAACCACTTCTAGAGGACTGTGCCTATGTTTTGGCTTCCCATTTTAATGATCATGTCCAGAGAGAAGTGGCCCAAATGAGGCTGACTCTGGAAATGGCATCATTTAGAGCTGGTTGAAGAAACTCCGGGTTTTCAATCTGAAGCAAGAAGGCTTGGGTATTTGTTAGCTGTCTTCTACTATGTGAAAGGCCACCATGGAAAAAGGTAATCAGATTTATTCCACAGTACTCAAGAGGGGCAAGATTAGGATGAATGAATGGAAGTTATGAGAAGGGTTTCAACTCAATCCGGGAAAGAATCTTCCAAAATTAAAGCCCAATATAGTAGTTAGCTTCCCATCCCTGGAAGTATCCTCCTGGGGATATTGCAGAGAAGGGTTTTGGGATCCAGGAGACATAATATCTGAACAAAATGGAGGATAATTTCAAGCACTATGGCAGGCTGCAACACTCATCAAATCAGACCGTGAAGGCAGCCATCTACTGCTCCTACAGTAACGAAAGAATGGCTCTGGTCCCAGAATTAGATTACATTCCCCCTACAGTTTGGAAGTTTTGTAATAAATCAATAGCTTTGTTGTGCCCAGACTGAGGTTCTGGCTTTTCACATTGGCAACAACAGGCTCTCATTTGACTGTGATGCAGTTGGAATAAAATTAACTCACTTTCCATATGGTCAGGTGTGCACAAAGCCCACATTTGTATTCATTTTTCTTGGATTGTGATTTCTCAGGTTTGTGTGTTTCAAACATGTGCACAGTTCAAGGTCTCCTATTTACAGCTGATGAGACATTGAGATGGCCCAGGGACTGACTTCTTATACTTGCTCCTCTATAAAACTCCCAGCCACTATAAAAACTGGATATTTTCTAGAAACTGTACCTTTATTATTTTTCATATACACCATGTGGCACCTGCAAAAATGTATCTGTGCTGACCTTGTAGAAGTCTGACTTGGCTATTCTTTTCACAGCAAAGAGCATATTTGATGAAAATCAGATGGAGTTTGAGGTCATAAGTGGTAGTTTGCCAATGGAATTATACTTAACAGATGAAAAAATAACAATAGATGTGTATGTCCTCAGGCTAAGACACAATTGTGAAATGGACACTTTCTGAGGCAAAAGGGGACTATATAAATCTGCATAAATCTAAGAAAGCTAAGAAAGCTCCTGGATGTTTCTGGGACTGCAAGGATGTATAAAGAAACTCCCCAATACTTTTGAAGCTAACTTTCCTGAGAACACAATGCATTTTCCCTAATTGTGGGTGTGCATGTCGTTGTGGCTCTGCAGACATGTGCTACAGCAAATTCTCAGAAGTTATCGGAAAAATCAGTAGATTTTGCTCATGCTGTTATTCTGTTCCCGACCTGAGATGAAGACAGAAGACTGCTGTCATCACTTCCTCATATTAGCCCATCAAAATAAGGCTTATAATGCTTGGAAACATAATACATTATGATTACATTTATTTTTACCTCCAAACTTTTTTTTTTCATTTAAAATGCCTTTCCAATGTTTTAAGAATTTCAAATAGTCTGAGAAAAGAAAAACCTTGTAGATGCCATACACAGGGGACCCTTGAGCAACATGAGGTTGAACTGTGCAAGTATGCATATGCATAGATTTTTTCAATAAATATTTTGGAAAATTTTTTGGAGATTTGCAACAATTTGGAAAAACATTTTTTCTCTAGATTATTGTAAGAATATAGTATATAATATATGTAACTATACAAAATGTGTTAAACAACAGTTTATATTATCAGTAAGGCTTCTGGTCAACAGCTGGCTGTTAGTAGTTAAGTTTTTGGAGAGTCAAAATTTACATGTGGATTTTCAACTGTGTGGGGGTAGGAGGTGAGTGCCCCTAACCCCTCTATTGTTCAAGGGTCAACTGGATAGTGTTTTACCAAATCAATGAGCTTTTGGTAAGTACTAATTGGGAAAATATATTCAGTCTTTCAAAAGTCAATCATGGGGAGGGCTGTACAACACAGAGAAGACAAGTAGTGATTCTACAGCATCTTACTACACTGATGGACAGTGACTGTAATGGAGTGTGTGTGGGGGGGACTTGGTGAAGGGGGGAGCCTAGCAAATATAATGTTCTTCATGTAATTGTAGATCCATGATAACAAAATAAATAAATAAATAAATAAATAAACCAACGAATGAATGAATAAATAACAACAACAAAAATGTCAATCAAGAATCCACCCCATGGCTTGAGGGACACCCTTGGACCAACTCCTTTGTGAAACCCCTCCCTGAAGGAAGAAAGAGCAATCACAGCATGGTGCCTTTGGGCTTGTCCCATGAGGTGGCCTCGTGCGAACACCCAGCTCTCTGAGTGTAGACTCACTGCATGCAGATGCATGAATGTGTGCACCTGTGTGTACCTGTGTGTGTGGACTGGGCAGCTCTCCTGACAGTGGAAACTGAGCAAATATAGCGCATCTCAGCTCCTACATTATGGAGTCTGAATTTAGAACTAAAAAGGGACTTTAGGAATGACCTTGCTGCATCTTAGAATATGCTTGGGAGCTTCGGAAAAAAATAGGAAAGCCCTCAAACCTGTCAATCCCTGGGCTGTAGGCCAGACCACTTGTGAGTAAGAATTGCTGGGCATAGGATCCAGGCATTTCTGTTTTCTAAGCTACCCAAAGAACCATGGATCCTGTTCTAGTCCCTTTACCTTACAATGTGGTCACACCATTAACTAAGGCTGTAGCTGGAGGCAGATCCTTCAGGTATATTGTCTTTTTAAATACAAATAACCCAGAAGGGAGAAAACCTAAAGTTAGTTTTCGGTGTCTCTAGCCTTCCGCACTCTTCACTGTTTACTTCTTTGGTTGTGTCTTCACTCCTTCCCAATCCTCCTGGGCTTCTGTGCCCTCAGAGTCCCTACCCTTCTTGCTACCCTTGAATGTTTATGAAAGACCCATTATGGTTCACTGTGATTGGTGTGTGTTTATGATAATAACTTCCCTGGATAGATGCATTTGGACATACTGCAAAACCTTTAAAGTTAACTCACCCTTCTGGTATTTCAGTTTTATCACCTGTAAATAGAGTTTGGGGTTGAAGTATACAGTTCTCAAAATGGAATTAGCAAATGTGTAGAAAAGGAATTCTACTTTGAGGAGGAGACCTTTTGTGATCTTTGAAAACACTGAATGAACATAGTGGCCACATTCCACATTTTAACATGGCCTGGCCCTCATGTGTGTTATGCATGAATATATTATACAGTGAATACAGCACTGATTTAGTGCCCACTCTATGCCATAGAGGAAGCCCTGCCCTCAGGGACCCACACCATCCCTTAGGCTCTCCCACCAACACAAGTGGTTCCATGCATCTTTCGGAGATCTAGGAGTTAGCTGTAAGCCACCTTCCTGAGAAAGACTGGCTAAATAAATCATTTTCCTGAAAGAAGAAAAATAAGAAAAATGATAATAGTTGGACTAAAGAAAGAAAAATAAAATTTCTAAAATGTATATAGGATTATCCACCAATTCTGAGCTGGCAGATGCCTTAAATTTTTTTAAATACAATTTTATACTGTGAAACTTTCTGTAAGTATATATTACTTTTATAATCAGAAAACACAAATTAATATTTTTTAAAGAATAAGCGCAGTACTGGAAGCTTGTGAAGTTCAAGGATTAAAGATCCCAGGTGTCTGGTTGGCCAAACCCCAGCTCTCTTACAGATGTTGACACTTTACCAGTTGGTATCTGTTCTTTTGACTTTGATGTTTTCTCCTCCTCCAGGGGTTGTGAGAGTGGTTTACAGACTTTGGAAATTCACCTGCTCAGGGCCTGAGAAGTTCAGTGAAGGACTGACTCAGATCAACTCACTTTCCCCCAGAAGATAGAGGGTGACCACTGACTTCCAGATGGGACGAATCAGAGAGATGACAAGGATAGCTTCCTTGCTTTCTGCATGTGAACCCTGCAAGTTAGTGCAGGGAGGCAGATGTCAAACGACAAAGACAGCAAATGGGGACATGATCTGGGATGTTAGAAGGTGCTAAGTGTGTAGAAAAAGATGGGCAAAGATAATCAGGATTGAAATAAACACCATGGGGTCTCTGGGGAAGAAGGCGGCTCCCTGGGGTTCCTTTCCAGGTCTGGAGGCCAATGGCATGCAGCTGCAGGAGAGCCAGTCCTCTTTGAAAGAGGGCAGATTCCTCACTGTGGGACGGGGAATTAGTGGCAAGGCAAGCCCATGTCCAGGTCAGGAGTTTCATTCTTAATGGGTTGGTGAGCAGAAGAAAGAGGCTCACCGGGTTCTTGGGTAGATGACCTAATAAGGCTTCTTCCATCTTGCCTGCCTGAGTCTGGCTGGAGAGAGGACTCCCTGTTCCCCCTGGCAGGCTCTGCTAAGGCCACAGTGTTTAGGATTTCTGAGCACCCTGAGTGTTTCAGCCAGAGACTCTCCATGTGACTTTCCTCAGGGGTGTAGGAGGGAGGAAGAGGGTGTAGGGAGGGGGAGGGGAGAGTGTAGGAGGAGAGGGGGGATGAGATAGGGAGGGAGGGGGAGAGTCCAGGAGGTAGGAGGAGGGATACAGGAAAGGGAGGAGGGATGCAGGAGGGAGCCTTAAGGAGCAGGAGGGAGGGGAGGGAGGGAGAGGACCGGGAGGGAGGGAGATGGCGCAGGAGGCTGGGGGAGGGAGCAGGGAGAGGAGCCTCCCATTTCAGTCTTGGCTCCTGTCTATCAGCTGAGACAAGACAGGGGGAAGGGATGAGGGAAAATGTGGGGCTCCAGTTGTATATGGACAGCTTTTCCAGAACAGTTTGAGCTACAGAGGAAGGTAACTGAGACGGTGAAGAAAATAAAGGCCTATTGAAACAGGGCCATTGGTGGGGTGGAGGCACATCGCAGGTCTGCCACAGCCAGAGCGTTTCTTCTCATAGGAGCTGGCTGGGCTCAAAGCGGGGCTAGGCCATGTCAGGTCACACTTCTTGCCTTGCCTTGTTGCAGATGATGTGGGAAAGGACTTCCCCACCTGGAGTGAGGAGAAGTGGCTTCCTTTCTAGTGCATTTAGGCTCTTAGTGTACTGGGGCAGGAGGGAGCTCCGAGCACAGGGTTCCCACGTAGCCTTTGCCCAGGAGGCCTGGGCCTCAGAGAGCATGGCGCTGGGTGCACGCAGGCTCCATCCTGCCCAAGGCCTAACCCCAACTCCCCTCCCAGGGCCTCATCTTTGCCATGCGGTCTGGTTTCTGGTCTGCCTCCCATAAATAAAGACTAAAACAGGGATTTTGTTTGTGATTACGCTTCTGTGCTTTTTGCCTTCTCAAAGCACATTGACGATGAAAAGTTCATTGACAGATGGGAAGTCAAGGCCAGTGACAGCTTTGTTGCCCATCAGATATCTAAACTAGGATGGAGTTGGGGCCATTCCATCCTGGAGTTCAGATTTCTAGGAAAGCAGTTTTTACTGAAATCTCCATGAGGCTTAAGTAACCCAGGTGGGATCATTAGCATGTGTCTGCACGCCCAGGAGCTTCCCAGGGCCTTGCGGACCAGGTGGGAGGGTTCTCCATATGCACTGCCCCCAAGGAAGGTGCCCTTCCAATGCCATGTTCAAAAGCAGTTTGGGCTGGTGCTGAGCTTTAGAGGGCTCTTAGTAGTAGTTCCTGAATCAGAAGCTGGTGCCAGCTGAGCTTGGTCATGAATTCTGTGACCTTGGACAAGTCCCTTCACCTCAAAGTCCTTTTGTTTATCATCACTGCAATGAAGTGGTTAGATTAGTGTTTCTGGAATTGTGTTGACTGGCCAGAAGGGAGGCAAAACAGAGCTTAGAGGAGGGTCACCAGCTGTCACCTGACTTCATCCCCAGCTCTGCCAGCTGTTTTAATATAATATAATAATTAATATATAATATAATATAATTAATATAATATAATATATAATATAATACAATACAATGTAATGTAATATAATATAATATAATATAATATAATATAATATAATATAATATAATATAATATAATATAATATAATATATAATATACTATGGTGGACCTCAGGGTAAGTCTTATTTTTGAAAGAAGAATTGAATTGCCTGATAAGTTTGAACACCCCTGCTGCAGGCAACTTCTGAGGCCCCTCTTCCCACCGTGATCTGGGATTCTATTATTCATTAAACGGTACTGAGCCATGCCAGAGAGCCCTGGCAGGGTTAGCTCTGCTTATTTAGAAGCCAGAAAAAATGCCAAGAATTCCCCGTCAGAAAAACACCCTTTGGCTCCTCATTTATCTGGAGAGCAGAACAAACTCCCTTGACAGGTTGTGTAGGTCTAATGAAACGCCAGTGTGGGAGAAATGTTTCTACCCCTGGGGGGAATGTATTATTTCTTCCTATCCTGGGGATGTAGCCAAGTAGCTGAGGCTGGAGCAGAGACCCTGGGGCAGTGGGCAGAAGTCCTGGAAGCATCTGAGATCAGCACCTTTGTCACACGTGGATACAATATTTGCATTTCTTACTGTTTATGAGGACACTTAAGATCTGTAACCCGTGGTGATATGGAAATCCCACTGTAAACAGTAATTGGCCTGAGACTTCAGTCCGTTCCATGAAAGGAGGAGTGTGTGATAGAAGGTTCTGGGTGGTGGGAGGTGGTGGGACTGTCCAGCAGGTTGACAGGGAGGTGATGGGGCCCAACCGGACCAAATCCACCTCAGGCCAGCAGCTGTCTGGGGCCACTAAATCTGTTACCTTCTTCGCCAGCCTTCTGCTGTGTGAAAGAGCAACTGGCTGAGGGTGTGAAAGAGCAACTGGCTGAGGGTGGGGCTCATTCCCCATCACACTGTATGTAAAATTACATCACTAGGGATTTTACTATTAGGCCTTAGTAAGGAAAAATCAGAATTTCAAGCTGCAAGGCCAATGTGTGGGAGGAAATTGCTTGGCCAACTCAACATTTACATCTCTGGGTGACTTTTTATGGTTCTTTGCTTCACTCAACAAATATTTATTAAAAGTCTACAATGGGCCTGACACTATTCTAGAGATCTGGGTTACATCAGTGAGCAAAACAGACAACTGTGGCCTCCAAGGAGCTTAAATTCACTTGCCATTTGCTCCTGAAAGACGTTAAATGAGAGTCTGTGGGGGAAATTACAGCGTAGAGGTTATAGCTTGGGTGTTGTGTGGGACACGTGGTCCCAAATCTTCTCTGCAGGCTTAGTTCTCTCCTTAAGACAGGCACAGTAATGGTGCTTCCCTCCTAGGGCCACAGCAAGATTAAGTAAGGAACCCTCTGCAAGGGCTTGCTCTGACACCTGGTGCACTGTAAGTGCTCAACAAGTGGGCGGCCCCACTCCGAACCGTCTCCTGCATTCTGCCGGGTGTGAGGGGTCCCACCACTGGCCCTTTGTTGGTTGCCTCAAGTGCTGTGTTTGGGAAGAGCCTCAAAAGGAGGAGGTGCAGTTAGCTGTTTGCATTCCCTGTGCCTGGTGACCTGGCCTAGCAGGTGCTGCTGACCGGGAAGGGAGCTGCTGTCGGCCCCAGGCTGGCACTGTGCGGGCCTCCTCTGGGCAGACAGCCAGGCCAGCCTCTCCCCTCAGGCTGGCACCCACTCAGAGCACTTTGTTTTTGAACTTGACAGGATGCCTGTTCCGAAGGAGATGACATCCTCCTCCTCCCAGTCTCCCCTGTGACTGGGCCTCTGCAGCCTGACTGCTTTGACAGACACAGCCCAGTCTTGCACTGGCTGTGTGACCTGAAGCCCACCACTTAACCTTTCTGGTCTCAATGTTCTTATCAGCAGAATGGAGATAATAATGCTTACTGCTGAGGGATGACATGGGGGTTGAGGCATGAGACAGTGAAGGGCTATAGAACTGGAAGCGTGGTGCTGGTCACCCTCCCCAGCGAGACTGCACGGCGCTATTCAGCCCGAACCTTTGCCCACAAGGCACATCTGGTCTTGTTGACTTTCCTTTCAGTGTCACCTTCTAATCTTCACTGCAGCGGGACCTTTCAGCACATTTGGCCCCCGCTGTGATCATGAAGCCAGGTTGGAGCCTGGCAGCGTACATAGCATCCACGTCTGTTGAACTGAAGGCTTCTCAAAGCAGACCAGCTTCATGCCTCTCCAAGGCCTCTCCTTCCTCTTCCACAGAACCTGGTGTGTGAGAAGTGCTGACACACGTCTTTCCCCATGGGATGGACACATGCATGACCGAGGAGCCGGCCCCTCTCTCCTGAACACCTGTTTATCTTGTGTCATGACCTCCCATGGCATGTTCTTAAATTGTTTCTGAAACTTGCTCAGAGGCCTGAGTGTAGCCTTTCCTTCTGTCAGGAGCCACAGAATGGGTTGGAAATGTATTCCTCAAGGTCTGACGTTCTTTCTTGGGCTTTCAGAGGCAAGGCCAAGTAGCTAAGGCTAAGGGAGCTTTCAACTCAAAGTCTTGGAGAAGGTTCTGGTTGAGCACAGATCTCTGATGATCCCACAGGCTTGTCCCTGGGCTGTGCTCCTCAGCCTGTGTGTCCTGTCCTCTCCTGGCCATCAATGGCTTCTAGATGCTCTTCTCAAGGACGGCTGATGACAGTCATGTGGCTCCAATGTGCTGCTATCTGGATGGAAAACTTCGTGGGGTTTCACTGACAACACCTGGGGTTCCACTGACCATACCTGACAGGTAAGCCTGGTAGCAAAATCCAATGGAGAGTTAAAATGATTTTAGGATAATATACCCCAAGCTCCCACCTTCACCTGATTATTTGAGTGATAAAATGAAGACAATACCTAATACAGGAAATAGCCTGCCTGAAGGATCAGGTTAATTACTTTAACTCTCATTCCCCATTTTCAGTGAGAATCTGGTTATAATCAATCATGTAATAAGAGTCACCAGATTAATCTGGGGAGGGGAGTAAAATGATACTTACAGAGACAATACATGCTGATGAGAGCTAATGAGAAAATAGAATATTCACAAGTGCCACTAGGATTTAATGAGTCTCAGTCTGCTGGGCAGAGAGGAAATGCACCTCATTGCACTGGTTTTTCATTGGCTGCCATGTGTCATCGCTTTAAAACCAGATCTCAGTTCTTCTGTGGGATGGAGCTGAAGGATGCATTTGCATAATGACAAACTCAGGCTGTGGTGTTGATAAAATAAGGCTACAGCCCTCAGTAAACCCGCCTCCCAGTTTCCAAGGCATTGGATAGTGCCCTCCTCTTAAATCTGGGCTGGCTGACCCTTGAACAACACAGGTTTGAACTGTGCAGGTCTACTTTTATGCAGATTTTTTTTCAATGATTATATTGGAGATTTTTTGGAGATTTGCAACAATTTGAAAAAACATTTTATCTTCATTAGCTTATTTATAATAATGTGGCTGAGCCACATTGACACACAGAATTAATCATCACATCATCTATGGGCAAAGAACTAGTTTCCTTTGGTTTTGCCACAAGGGTAACGTCTGCTTTCTGGAGAGAAACTCTCACTAGGAAATAGGAGACATGAATTGTAATCCAGCTACTGCCACTGACTTTATCAGCAGCATATCTGTTAATTTCTCGGAGCCTAAATTTCTCCCACTGGGTTAATTTTGGTGTCTGTTTTGTTCTTTCACCTTATTACCTCTTAGAGGCAAGTTTAATAAGATGTTTATACTTATGGACAAGCCTCATAGTAATCAAAAGCATATTCTCCAGCAAACTGAGGCCTTGGGGTGGCATTGTTCTATGCCACAGGCCAGAGGAAATTAATTCTGAAAGGACTACAGGTCATTGGATCAGGTAATTTATTTTTATCTCGACAGTAAATGCTTGTGTGATTTACTATGTGACTATGAGATTTTCAAGTAAACATCTTAGGTAAAGATCCTTTAAAAATTGTCAAAGCATTTATGAACACCTAGAGGAAGAAATTCTTACTGAGGAAGAACATTGGCTCCTTGGGTTGCAGAAGGTAACAGTGGGACACTAGGTGCTGCCTCCCTGGCATCCATTCCATCTCTCCCCTGCTGGGTGGAGCCATGTTGGTTTGGTGGGTTGATCCCCATTCCTTCTCCAATGTGGGCCTTAATCTAATGCCAGTCAGAATAACCCCACCTATTGGTTCAGGGGAAGACACACGGCTTGAATTCTTTAAATTAGACTGAAACTCAGAACTCTCCGTTAGTGCCTGGGGGGACAAAAGTATGCTTTTTGTGTTGTGGTAGGCATATTGATACAAGGCCTAGGCAACTGCAGCCATTTGCTAACAAATGTAGTTTGTGGCAGACTTGTAGAGAGCTCTGTTGGTTTTCCCTGTGCTTACCACAGAAGAAGCCAAGTGATTATGACTCTGTCCCTTAATGTGGCTCAGGGATGGTGGCAGAAGGCCGACGAGGTCACACGGACTGCAGCGAGGGCCAGCTCCACAGCTCCATGAGAGGGGTTATGGCCAAGGGCAGAATAGGAAGATGGCTCTTGCAGTAGATGCTTGCATGGACATATGGCTTGAGGACTAGATACCCACTCAAAGACTAAGCACTAAAAGAATCTACTTTTAGTGACTCATCCCCAGGGAGAATGGAGGAACGTCAAATTAATTGATACCCCATTCTCTACAAAATTGGCTTTTTAAATTGAAATTAAGTTGAGCAATAGACAAACTAAGTTATCTTTCTTGCATGTGTGAGAGTCAAGAACTCTACACATAGGGCTTTCAATAAAACTTTGTTAAACAAATGATTGACATAAAGACATTGAGTAGAAATCTGCCTCCTGTAACATGTATACATTTCTTCTGATTCCATTCCTTGGGCCACACCAAACTCATCAAATCCCTCCTCTATCAGAGAAATCTTATTTTTGCCAAATCAATCAATGACAGTTCCATCAGAGGGAAGCTACTATGTCACACTATTTTAATATCAGCATTATCGAGATATAATTTATATATAATAAAACACACCCATCCTAAGTGGACAGTTCAGTGAAATTTGACCAATGTATATACCCATGTAACCACTACCACAATGCAAATGTAATGCATTTCCATGACCCCCCAAATTCCCAAGTGGCCCTTTGCAGTCACCCCCCCCCACTCCACCACCAAAATTGGCCTGAGAAAACTACTTTTTTGCTCGCTGTCACTCCAGATTAGTTGTGCCTTGCCAAGAATTTCATATAAACAGAATCATATGCCATATTTTAAGTTTCTATAAAGTAAATGGAAAAGCCAGAGAAACCCCATCAAATAGAATGGGGACCCCTGGTGTGCATCTGCCCAGCCAGCTCGCTGTGGCACTGCACAAACTGTAAGCAGCCCACCTGGCAAAGCCCGCGCGGCTCCTTCCTCCCAGCCTGCCCCCTCTCAGGCTCCTCTTCTCTGTGGCACTCTGTGTTCACTACCACTTCCCTCCCTGGCTCTTGGAGCTGTATTTCCTTTCTTGGCTCACCTCTGCCAATTGGGACTGTAAACAACAAATGAAACCCCTGGAAAAGCATCTTTGCTGAAGAGTTCTCTAATCTGTGGAGAGAACCAGACAGGAAGTGTGTCCATTTGGTTCTTACCAGCATCCCAGATAAAGTAAACTCCCCACTTCCTCTACAGCTGGCTCAGGAAGTGGCCTCTCTGACACCACGAGGGAAGCTTCAGTTTCTCATTACCTAACAGCTGGACACCCCTTGCTCTCTTGGGTTCTAGTGCTATCTTTCCCCTACTTGTCAAGACTTTTTTTCTCTTCATCTTGTTCACCTCCAGACTGAAGAGAGTGTGTGAGAGAGTGATGGCCCAGTCTTTTAATTGCTTCCTCTTCTCCCTAAACCTGTCTAGTTCTTCACCCACATGCAGAACATTTTTTGTGACTAAGCAGTCAGAAATGGGTTTCTGGAGCCCAGCTATCAGTTGACATATTGTTGTCATTCTTCCCAGTAAAACACTTCCACTAAACAGCAACTGGTGGGAATAGAATATTTTTACATAGAAGAGAAAATGAATATGCATTGCATATAAACCTGAGAACATTATTCCACTGGTTCTCTGCAGTGTATCAGTGCACACAAGAGACATACCTGTGCCTCCCACAGTGTATAGGTTGGGCTAGTGGTTCTCAAAATGGGGTCCTCAAACCAGTGCCATTGGCATCACCTGATGTGTTAGTTACCTGTTGCTGTGTAACAAGTTAGGCCAAAATTTAGTGGCTTTAAATACAAACCAACTTAATTATTTCTCACAGTTTGTGGGTCAGGACTTTAGGAGTGACTTAGCTGAGAGGTCATGACTTGGCGCTTTCATGAGGTTTCAGTCAAGATGTCACAAGAGCTGCAGTCTTCTGAAGGCTCATCTGGGGCTGGAAGCCGATGCTCAGAGAGAGAGAGCATGCAGTGAAGCTGCTGTGCATTTTAGAGCCTTGTCTTGAAACCACATGCCATCATGTCCATCAGAAATAGTTAGGATGGAGTCACTAAATCTAGTCCATGCTCAAAGGAAGGAAAATAAAGCCCCACATTTTGAAACAATTTGTGGACATATGTTAAAAATATTGCACCTAGCTGAGAAGTATAAACTTTGGGCCTCACTCCAGATCTACTGAAGTTTGGATCCAACAATCTGCTTCACAAGCCTGAGCCCTGTGGGTGACTCTGAGGCCATCTAAAGTTGGATATCCACAGGTTAGAGTAAAGAACAATGAAAAAACTCAACTGACTGGTAGGTAACAGAGATGAAGCCTTACCAGCCTGGGCTACATTCTAGAAGCTGAGTTCTAATGAATGCAATGAAAGGTACTGGCCTTACTTCAAGTTAGTCCCCAGCAGAGGTGTGGTAGGCAGAATAATGGCCCCCCTTAAGATGCCCAAAACCTATAAACCTGTGAATATGTTATGTAACATGGCAAAAGGGACTTTGTGGCTGTGAGTACATTAAGGCTCTTGAGGTGGAGGGATTACCTTGGACTAACCAGAGGGCCCAAGTGTAATCACAAAGGTCCTTAAAAGAGGGAGGCGAGAAGGTCAGAGTCAGAGAGAGCCTCAGAGGAGGAAACATGATGACAGAATCAGTTAGAGAAAGACTTGAAGATGTCACAGTGCTGGCTTTGAACATGGAGAAAGGGGCAATGCGCCAAGGAACACAGGCAACATCTAGAACCTAGAGAAGTCAAGAAAACAGATGCCCCATCTAGAGCCTTGAGAAGGAGCACAGCCCTGCCAACACCTTGGTTTTAGCCCAGGGAGACTCATTTTGGACTTCTGAACTCCAGAGTTACAAGAGAATTAACCTATGTTGTTTAAAGACCCTTCAGCTGCAGTCATTTGTTACAACAGCAATAGGAAGCTAAAACAAAAGGGTTTTTTTTTGCCTGAACCTTCCTTTTGGTGGAATAGAGAGGAGAGTAAGAGCATATGGCCTGCTTCCTTAGATGTTTCTGCAAGGACAGTAGATGTGTATTTTATTGCAGAGTCTCTCCTTGTATTACCTAGAGAAGAAAAACCTCTAGAACTGTGCTGTCCAGTGCAGTAGCCATTAACCACTATTTAAATTAATTCAAATGACATAAAATTAAAAATTAGTTCTCAGTTTCCCTAGCCACATTTCAAGGGCTCAATAGCCAAACATTGCTAGTGGCTAATGCACTGGGCAGAACAGCTAAAGAACACTTTCATCATTGCAAAAAGTTCTATTAGACAGTGCTACTAGAATCTCTGATCTTTCCCGATTTTAAATAAGCTTTTGCAAAAATCTTGTTGCACATCTTGTCCATGACTATGATTGCAAGTTGGTAGTTTGATTTCTTTTAGCTCCTTAACTTGTATTTATTTGCAGTGTTCATTAACCAGGTTTTTAAAACTGTGTTTCAAGGGCACATGGGATTCATGCTATAAGGACCAGGACATGCGGGAAGCATGTCTCTGCATCCGTATGTGAAAGGGGAAGATGGTAGGAGAGGGCCTTTACCTCTGCCTTGACTACAACACCTTCCTCTTTTTTGTTTATCTATTGAGCTCATTGGGCCATTTCATTTGAAGAAGCCATTTCATTTCCAAGGTCTCCTGGAAGTCATTTAGACAAGATTCCTTCTCACTAAGTGACCAGAGGCAATAAATCGATTGCCCTTGAATACTAATATGGATTCATCATTTGGAGTTTCTGTATTTGTGAAGATTTCTTCAAAAACTTGATCCAACAAATTTTAGAGGATGCAATTAAGTTGAAAAGTAGTGTAGTCGGTTAATCGTTTTCCTCCTAGGATTAACTCAACTGTTTAACATTTCTAGTCTCAGAAATGTTGCAATCTGTCTTAAACACACATGCACACAAAAACACATTTTATAGAACATACTGTACTGTGTGTTGCAGTAAAGTTTTCTAGTGCTCTGGCCAAAGGCAATAAAGACTGCATAGAAAGGGAGAGCCTCTGGCAGTTTCTTCAAACCGTGTAATTTCAACCCTAAAGGGACTTCTTAGCAGACTGACAGCCCCTGTGATTCAGGCTGGCTGGCTAAGTGGTAGAAGCCTTGTGCTTGATTGGTGAAGTTACTAAACTTCTTATATTTTAAATGTTAAAAGTATAGAATGGGTTGAGATCACACTTCTGGCATCTTTGGGCCCGTAATTTCACCTTGTCAGATACTATCTTGCATTAAATACATATATAAATTTCCAAGAAAATCAAGATTTCCTGGGAATGGTGAACATACCTGTGCTTCTACCCTTCCTGGGCAGACTAAACACCCAATACATGCTCACTGAGCTGACTGTCATGGCTCTGCTACAGACAAGAGCCTGTCTCTGGAGTTAGCCTTGGTCACAATTTTCCCTTCTCTGAAAATCTGGAAGGTTTGTGGGTTAGAGGAGCTCTGTTTCTTCCTGGCTCTGAAGTTCTTTGATGATGTGATGCATAAAAATATTTAGATTCAAATAATTCTCAATTTTCAGGTAAGAAGGGAAATCCATTATGTGTGATAATAATTAACAGAAAAGTTAGACCATATTTAATAGCAATCACTATTTCCATGTAAGGTACAAAATGCATCTGTGACCACGTATAAATGAGAATAAGTCTCATTTAAAAATACTATGGAGGTAATTAAAATCCCAAGGTTGTGGGAGGGGCCTTACCAATATGATTACACATTCATATATTTTGTAAACTTGGAAAAGTGCAGAATTTGAGCTGTAACCTGTGAAGACCAACATCTCCTTCCATTCATGCTTCCTCTCCTCCTGGGCTGGGTTGGAGTGGTCTTGGACATTTTGGGGATCCAGCTGAAGAAAGAGGACTTGGGGGTGCATTTCCTTCGAGTTTAGTAGATGTGTCCATGTGATTCACTCCAAGGACTCTAGGAAATCACTATAAGTTCAGGGTTTTCCCCATTCCTACGAAAACTCTGGTAGAGGGCTTAATGAGTCAAAACAATTACTAAGAAGTCAGAGAACAGGAAAGGAAAGGAAAATGAAAAACCCTTAAAGAATAGTTTGTCTTTGAATAATCAGTGCTATTTTAATAGCCAGCAGCCCTTTGGAATTAGGTGTGTTGGGAACAAGGACTTCGGGATCAAGTTGTGTTCAAGTCTCAGTTGTGTCAGATGCTAACTGTGTAATTACGTATAAAATATTTTTCTTTGAATCTGTTCCCTCAACCATTAATGGGGATAAGTTAACATTCATGGTTGTTGTGAACTTCAAATGCTATAGCACAAATATGCACAGAGAAGGCCTAATAGGCACTCCATAAATTCCAGCTTTTTAAAAATCATGCCACAGAATGTTCCCTTACAGTGCAATTAGTCTGAATATCAAAAATTCCAAGCAAGGGAAAAGACCTCTTTCAGAGACTGTTGAAGGTAGAGGGGTACTGAGATGTTTAAACGAGGAAATCGGGGCTTTGCAAAGCTGTGACACACCGCAGGTCATGCCTCTCAGAAACGGCACAGCTGGTTTTGAAAGCCACGTGTCCTAACCCAAAATATAGTCAAGACAGATGGGTCCCCTTATGTTGAGAATAAGACATGCATCACACAGAGGCCGTGCGTATGGCCTGCGAAGGCGGTCATCTCTGTCAGTGCCAGGCCTGGACAAGTGTGGTCTGGTATGCATTCTCTGAGGCTGCTGCTATACATGAAAAAGCTGGCCAGAAGCATAAAGAGTTTGCTCAGGGTCTCACAGCAACAGATGACAGACTCAAATTCAGTCCGAGGTCTGTGTGACCCCAAAGGTGCACCCTTCCCCCTTTCATACCATCCTGCCCACTAAGGCCCAGCATGTGTCTACCAGGGGCTCTGTCCATCTCTGACAAGCTGAAACTGCAAAGCCACTTGCTGCAGCCCCTTCTGACTGCAAGCTTGGCAATGCCACCAGGGCCACCATTTTCTAGTCACTTAGGCACCCCTAAAAGAGGCTGTCTTAGATGTATTCATAATTGCCCTTCAGAGGTTTATAAACAGTCACTATTTTTCAGAAATATTTTTCATCAAGTCAAAAAATTAGTGGAAAAACTCAAGAATTTGTTTGGGTCAAGGCCTGAACAGATGTGCAGCTGGAGGCAACCAAACGTCACATTTCTTTCGCTTGAAAAGCCAGGGAGCCCAGTGGTCCTCAGCTGTGGCTGACTTCAGAGCCACTCAGGAAGCTTCAAGGTGATGCTGTGTCCGGGGTCCACCCCAGACTGACAGATTCTCTGAGAGGGGCCCATCATTGGCAGCTTTTAGAGGCTCACTAGATAAGATGAGTGTATAACCACTGAGATTAGGTAAAGATTAGAAGGTCTTTTTCAATAATCCCCATTGTTGAATTTCTAACACTCTCAAAAAAAAAAAGCTTCATTAACCAAGAGGCAATTTTACACAGTAGTGTGGAGGTGTGGGTTGGTACATTTTTTTAAAGGGTAACTCATTACTATATTATCAAAAGCTTTAAAAACTGCATATTGTTATCCAGCATTCACTTTCTAGGACTTTATCCCAGGAAGATGAAGAGATGTCGAGATGTTTCCAAAGAAGTTCGTATGCAAGTTCATTAAGGTGTTATTTATTTATGCCAGCAAATTTTGGAGACAAGCTGGATATCCAATATTCACGATGATGATTTGAGAAAGCTATGGTGTATTCAATTAAGAGAATACAACCATTCAATTTCTATTCAGGCTCATGTTAACCAGCATAGGAAATACTGTGGTAGGAATGGTATGAGCTGATTTTTTTATTAAGCATACATAGATTTTTCATATGCATGGGGGAAATGGTGAAGGAATTTACTTTCAAACTTATGATATCAGTTGTTGGATGGTTTACCTTAGATGGTTGGCTTATGACTGTTTCTTTTTTCCATATTTATTGAAATATAATGGACATAAAACATGACTAATATTCTTTTTCATTTAATGCACTTTGCTTCATTGTGCAGATGTTACATTTTTTACAATTTGAAGGTCTGTGGCAACCCTGCATTGAGCAAGTCTATTTGCACCATTTTTCCAACACATTTGCTCACTTCATGAACATGACTGATTTTTTTAATCCTCTCTTGGGCTTTCCAATTGTTCTATTCTGAGTATTGTTATTTAATTAAAAACAATAGCAAAGTGGCCTGTAGAAAATGCTAATTTAAAATGCAATCTAGAACCTGCATGCCTCTGTGCCTTCTTACCTTTACGCATTTAATTTTCACAGCAAGTATAACTGGCATTTGCAGGAACAACTGTTCAGCTGTCTTTGTTAAATGCAGCTGTCTTCAGGACAGATTAAGGCATTCTCTCTTTTTTAACTACCCTGATCCACCTTGACTGTAGTCAATAGCTAAGGTCAGATGAGTTTTGGGGAGAGTATAAGCTAGACTCGAGAGAAACAGAAATGCTGTAAGGAAAGTCCACAAATCAACATTGAGCCTTGCTCTCAGGAAACAACACCTTTTTGCAGAATGAATCAGTGAAGAATATATTGGTAATACTCCAGCAGAAGAAAACATAGAGAAAGCCATGTTGTGGCTTTAAAGAAGAAAGAGCAAAATTGTTTTTTTAATAGTTGCACTATCCTTTAAAAATTGCAACAATTATAGTGTTCAACAGAGAAAGTGGCGGCAAAGTCAGAGTGGCATAAAGCACAGAGCTTCAGTGAGGAGAGAGCTTGGATGGTGAACAGACATCCCCATGGATTCCAGGAAAAGCTCTGCTTCAGGTCAGAGCAAACTGCTCAGTGTCATGATGGCATTTGATGAAAGTTACTTTTTAAGCTTGAATGCCAGAGTTAAAGCCTAACATTTTAACTGAAGTATTACAAGGAGATGCTGTGAAAATTAATATGATACTAAGTTCAGTTGCATCTGGGAAAGGAATTAGGCAGAGTTAATGACAATTTTAAAAAATTAATTAATCGATTAATTTTGTTAGAGGTACATACAATAAAACACACAAATGCACAGCTCAATGAATTTTGACATGTAGTACACCCATGTAAGCATTACCCAGATCAAGATATCAAACATCTTCATTGTTTTCCCTCTTCACTTAGGAAACAGCAGTTTTATAGAGTGTGTTCACTCTACTCTCCCTGGGTGGTTCAAGTGCCCCGTCCAAGCCACAGAAGCCGCTTCCCGGCCCTGGGCTCACAGGGAGCCATCAGGGCTGGGTGCAAGGGCGCAGGGGACAGTGTGTAACGGCTGTTTGGCAGCTGCTTACGTTGTAGAAGTCAAGATGTTACGGAGCAGGCTGACTTTCTAACTGACTTGGGCAAAGGAATTTCTATTCTGGGAGGAGCAGAGGCCCTGTGGTCACAGTGGCACCTGCAGGGAGCGGGCTATAGTGGGAGGTCATGATCACTTGGGAATAGGTGACGGACCTTTGGTCCATCTGATCTGAATCACAGCACTTTCCCTAAAGCCAATCTGCCCACAGGCTGATTAATACTGATTTGCTCAGAGAAATGCCTTCTTCCTAAACTAGGACTGACTCTATCAAGTTTACTTGGTTGCTGTCAGGATCAGGGGCCACTTACATGATTTCTTGCTGTCACAGATGTCCCTCTCAGTCCAGTCAGGGTTTGCCTTTCCCAAGGCTGATGGGGTAAGAGAATCTGCTCAGATTGTCACCATTGTTGATAAGCAGCGTAAGCTCATCCCACTAGCAGAGGAGCCAGATGAGTGTGGCAGAGACGTAGGTCAGAGCACAGGCTGTGGTCCCTGCCTGCCTTGGATTCAAATCCCAGCCAGGACAGTGGCAGGGCTGGGGTCAGTGTAGGTGAGTCAGGCTGGCTCTTACAAGGCCAAGTCCTGTCTTTATTTAGAATTTTGATATTTTGTTCATTATTGGAATTTTCCATTAATTTTGTTTTTCTAAACTATTAACATATTCTTTGCCCCAATTACTGAGTTTTGGGGCTCCCTTTTCAATTTTGTACCCCAGGTGAGCACTTCAAGAGCCTCCTTAGTTCCAGCTGAACCCGGCCCTACTAGCCCAACCCCTTCTGTGAGGTTGGACAAGTTGCTTTTAATCTCATTTCCATTGTCCCTAAAATGGGGTGACTGATAGAACTCATCTGACAGAGTTTTGTGAAGTGCAACGAGATAATGCGCATAAGGCCCTTGACACAGCCTCTCAACTATAGTGCCCCATTACCTTTGCTTTGTTGCTCAGCGACTAGGGCTGGCGTGTTGCAGGCAGCAGTGGACAGTGTGAGCCTCCTAAGTCATTTGCTTGAAGAGAGAACTGGGGTCAGTGCCCAAAAAATAAGAACCACATCCTGAGACAGAAAATGGCCCATCAAAGCCACTTCTGGACCTTTCTGATTTGGCTCAGCCCATTTCTAATGGTGATCGGGACTATAACCTGGGCTGGGCTCCCAGTTGTTAAAAGACATGGGCAGACCCACAGTTCCCAGGGTAGAAGGAATGCTCTTTGCTGAGCATGAACCAAAATCATGGCGTATGTTGGAAAGCAGCGGCAAGTGCTCACCTCTTGGACACACTGGCTCTAGCTTAGGGCTTTGCCAGGTATGAGTAAGAAATAGAGGCCTGAGAAATAGACTTGTGAAACTAGGGGTGTGTTCAGGGTGAAAAGATGTATGAAGAAACCATTTTACCAATCACACCCACCCTTCCATACATCCTAGAACAAAACAATTTTTGATTTCAATGAACATTCTACTGTTGCCCCTGAAGAAAACCATTTTGGGGTGTTTCAAATGCGTCAAATTACATCAGTAAAACTGGATAGATTTCATGTTTAGCAGTACAATTGAAATAATCTCTTCGAAATTTTTAGAAAACATTCAGCTAACAGATTCATTGTGGACTAGTGAAATTTGTGGGATTGTTCCACATTTAAGGCTTTTTGCATTGAAAACTTCTGTCCTACTTCCTGGGATAAAATTCAATTCTAAAAGGAATGGTAAATTGGGGAGTGATTGATGAACTTTTGATTCTAAACCTCTTTATTACCTGGAGTCTGGAAATAGCTCACGACAGGCAGAATAATAGCCCCCAAAGCTGTCCACATCCTAGTCCCAGGAACCTGTGAATATGTTACCTTCCATGGTAAAAGGGTTTGCAGATGTGATCAAGTTAGGATCTTGAGATGAGGAGGTCATCCTGGGTTACTTGCACCAGCCCAAACTTGTCATGTGGGTCTTTAAAATCAGAGGCCCTTTCCCTCCAGTGGTTAAAGGGAGATGAGACCACAGAAGCAGGGTCAGAGTGGTGTAAACTTGCTGGCCTCTAAGAAGGAGGAAGGGGCCACAGACTGAGAATGTAGGCAACCTCTAGAAGCAGAAAAAAACAAGGAAATAGAGTTTTTCCTAGAACCTCCCTGAAAGAACATATCCCTGATGATACCTTGATTTCAGCTCAGTGAGACCAGTATTGGACTTGTAATTTGCAGAACAGCAAGGTAACAAATTTATGTTGTTTTAAACCACTCAGTTTGTGGCAATTTGTTATAGCAACAATATAAAACTAACACATAGTTGCAATCATGTAACTTCCCATTAGTCGCTTTTATTACATAGTATAGACTTATTAGGTACTGAAAAGAAAACCCTAGCATAGTATTTTTTACTGTAATATTTTCATTGTTGGGTCTTGCACCCTACTTTTTTCTCCTCATTCATCTCAGGATGGTGTGCCTGTAAGACTCCTGGTGGGCCTCTGGATGTAAAAAAAGGAATCTGGGATTATTCCTCACAAGATCCTCCTTCCAAACCCGAGAGATGATGAATGCTGTGCACACCAGGACATGCCCAGGGAGAACAGAGGCTGTAACCACAGCAACTGGGTCATGTAATCCTTGAAGATGTAAATCCTTGAAATCACTTTTAATGAAACATAAACATTGAGTTAGCATGAGGGCCACAGTTTCTGGGTGGCTGGCTTTAACTTTGGCAATTAGGATTTAGAGGGAAAATTCTCTAGTTTTAATGGCCTCCAGATGTTCTTCCGGTCCCAGCTGAAAATTTTTCATCACTTATGGTTAATATTTTTGTTAGCAGCCAAGTTTTATTGTAACATCTCCAAATTGGAGGTAGTGACCGTTAGTCATCAAACAAACCCCAAATGAGAGTTTAATCTTGGGGTCACTTTAAATGTCCCTTCACACTCCATTTAATTAATATTGCCTAAGAGTACAATCACCAGAAATTTGTCTGTATGACAGTGGACTACACAACTACCTGCTGACCACCAGTCACAAACTCATGTGTATTTTAACAATGGCTGGCATCCTATCCTGGTCAAAGTGTGGAAGAAGGAAACAGATGTCAGATGGTAGTCATCTTGGGGGAATAAGAGGCAAAAGGTTTATTGCAAATTACTATGACTTGTTCATCATAGAATTCAGATTAAATGCCTTGCATCAGTTGAGGAACATTGAAGCAGTTACTTTTGAGAAGCACTCTTTGGAAAATTCAGGTTTAAAAAAGATAACTTTGGTGTTTTAGAACAATAATGTTATGACCACCTATGCTAAATAAAGAGTAATATATAGTCTGCTCTGGATTATGGTTTTCATTATGTAATATAGTCTAAAAATAAGTAAATATTCATGCTTCAATCTCCTCTATTTGATGAATGAGAAGAGCATAGTTTACCTTTCTAGAAGTCTTTTCTGAGAATTGCTGTCTCCCCACCATCTTGAATCCATAAGGAAAGGGCTATAAGCTGCATGATGTGGTGGGGCAGTTAGCTGTCACAGCTGGTCAGGCCGTAGCAGGATCTGGTGGAATGAGTGACACTGGAAAGGTGCTTGAAAAGTCTGCTGTTACTCACCTGTTTGAAAAGGGCTTGACATATAACTTACTAGTCAGTCACATCCTGCAGCTTTTGTCCAGTGCTTTTATCTGTGCTTATATTCATAGGAGTAACTAGGTCATTTCTGAGGTTCACTCACCAGGCATAATACCAGGTTGATGAGTAATTAGGGGTATGGATCATAGGCCCCTCACACCACTTAGCAGCTGAAGCATCTGTGGCTATGACAAATAATGGAATCTCTTTGGGCCTTTGTGTTTTTTTGTAAAATGTAAGTCACTTGACTCTGCCCTAAGTCTTTAACAACCCAACCCCCAATCTAGCAGAGTGTTTGAGGCATTTCACTGAGTACAGTAGAAAGTTCCTTTGCTAGAATACTAAGTAAAGGAAGAAGGTACATATACATCTAAATATGTGTTTGCAAATTTCTCTTTGGGGAGGACATCTGCCTTCACATGTTTCCATTCTCCTCCTCATTCAGGGCCAACAGGCGTGGTGTCCACAGACCCTCTGACTAGAAGTGAGGCTCCCAGCCCCACCCAGAGTCCCTGGTAGGGTACACACATAGAACTGACAAAATTTATAAAAATATATGCTTTGGTTTTCACAAATTCTCTCATTTGTTGATAAGTACTTAAGAAAATTTCAGTCACAAACTCATTCTTTCACATTTTTCAGCAGGTCTTTACTGTTTCAAGTCTTCTTAGATTCCCCCTAGTGCCCGTAAGCTTAGGGTTCATTTTCCACCTGTAAACCCATATCCACAGTCTCCCAGAGGGCTCCATTATCACCAGGGCAGTGAGAGTAGTCCCCTGCGCCCTGAAGAACACAATCCTCTGAAGCAGGGAGAGCCATCCCTTTGCTAACTGAAGTCCTGGTTTCCGTCCCTTAAAACCCGCATGGAATCATTTGCCAGTTCCAGATGGAGTAAAACAAGGAGTAACAAGGAAGAAGTTCTGTTCTAATACCAAATATCTCTGTCTTCTCCACCTCCTCCCAGATCCTATTGTTTACAATAACAGTAACAATAACAATTATAATAAAAATAATGTGGAGAGCTACCATTTATTAAGCCTTGATTATGTGTCAGACATTCTGCTAAGCACATCCACTCCCCCATACCCTCTACTCCTCAAACACCTAAAACAAGGTGCTATCAGCATATCTGTCCCTCTTTTGCAGATGGGCTTGGAATGGCTATAATATTGGACTTTGGGTCAAGCCTTGTACACTCTCTTTTCTTGCTTTTAAAGTGCATCCATCCCTTCCTTCAACAAAGATTGATTGAGCACCTGCTGTGTCCCAGGCCCTGTTTCAGTCTGCATATACTATCAGGAAAGAGGTGATGAACTCAATAAACCCCTTTGTTCTACAAGAAGAAAGAAGGTTTTGTAAGAGCAGTAGGCTGATGGGAAAACAAGGGAGTGTTAGCCTTTGGTTTACTGGCATCCAGCTTTCTGCTGTGAGGGATGTTTAAAAGACCCTCATCTGCAGGTGGATGACTGTCATACTCACCTTTTCAACTGTGATGGGGGGCGATGATATCTGGGGAATGTGACATGTTCTCACTCCAGGCCTTCTGCAGAGACTGAAGAGGTGGTAGAGCCAAGAAATGATGGAGGAATTTCCCAGTCTGAGAAGACTCACCAGTGAGTTTGGCATCATGGTAATTCCATTAGAAAGGGCCTCAGACATCTCTGAGTCCAGTTCTTAGACCAACTCTCTCTCTATCCAATGCAAAATCCCCTCTTACTAAGCAGTTAAAGCTCCTCTGCTTGCATACTTTTGGTGTTGGGGAGCTCTCTGCCTCACAGGGCAGCCCATTCTGGCACTCAAGGCTGTTTGCTCTTCATGCCACTGAGCCAGAAATCCGCCTCCACCTGCCTGCCACTCCTTGGTCCCAGCTTGGTTCTCTGATGTCATGACAAATTAATCCCTCTTTCACGGGGATGCCCTTAAATGTCTGAAATCAGCAATCTTGTCCCCACTAAGACTTTCTTTGTGTTCTCCTTCAGCTTCCCTCAAATGTTACGATTGTGAAACCCTTCACCCTCTTAGCTGGAGCAAGAGAAATTGGGAATTAATGGGTTGGGCTAATTCAAACATCACTAGGAAGAACTATTAATAGGCATGGACTAGAGTAACAAGAGGCCGTGAAGGAGGAGCAGGGCATCCTGTTTGGCCAGTAGGACATGGACAAAGCATCTTCAGAGTCCAAGAGGTCTCTGAGGTCAGGGATCATCTGGCTGGTATTTGAGCCCATGAATTGCGTTTAGGACATTTGAAAGGTTTAGAAGGCTAGGCGAAAGAGTCTGATAGAGTAGCTGGGAAGCAAAGCTAATGGCTCTAAGAGCACACTTGCTTCCGACAGGTCATGCAGCCATCTCTAGGGAGAACTTTATTTATAGAGAGGAAGGGGACAGGTGGAATTAAAGCTTATGGATTCTTCAATGCTCTAAACTCTATTGGAAACAATCACTACCATAAATTGATTCTTCCATCCTCTTACATTTATTTTTCCCTTACTTTTGTAAAGACCTGAAGTTGAGAAAGGCCACCAGTGGCACCTAACAATATCCACTCCACCTAGTACCCTGATGCCCGAGCAACTCCCTTCTACTTACTCTAAAAGTAAATAAGGGCTTAGATTTTTAAGGTAGTGTTTTAGTGATAAAACAAGAAGACCTAAGTGTAGGGGCATGTAAGCTATACAGTCCTAGTAATAGAAGCTCATTTTTGGTATTACCTTTATACGAGGGTAAATTATCTTGCAGTTTGTCTTACTGGTACTCTGAGAGGAATTTCTTTGTTAAGTACATGAAGCTTGGTGACAACCTAACTTGTAGGTCCACGCCTGTTAATGCAATGATTCAAATGTGACTATATCATGATTTCTTTTCTTAACAGAATGCCTCTTATTAGTTATTGAACTATGTTCATTGCCACACTTTGCTACTGGCTTTGATGGTGATGCATTCTTCACAAGGTATAGATAGGGGAGTGGATGGTATTTATCTCCATTTTTCAGGCAGCCCATTGAGGCTGAGAAACTGAGGCTGAGTAGGGGTTTCAAGGCTCTAAATAAAAGAGCCCAAATAATGTACCAGTCTTCTGCGCAGTGCTAGTCACCCTGCAGAATTCTCTAGAATATGGGCTAACTAAAATGGTGGTATAAAATTCAATTCACTGGGCATATGTGGATTCCAGACCAGTGGCAAATACTAATGACATTAATTAGACCTGTCCATTGAACAATGAAAAGGAAAATAAAACTTCATTGTTATTTCCTAAACAAAATCAGAAAAAGGCAAATCTATACATCTTTCACAATCTCACCCGCATGGATTTTTAAAAGATAAGATTTTCCCATGGCATGTGAGCTATTCTGGGGGAGAGTAAATGCTGTCATACCTGATTCTCTAGATGCATTGTGGTTTCCTTCCCTAATCTAGTCCGTCTCTAGGAGTCTGCTAAGGCTAAAGCACACACACTGCTTTTATTAAAGTGTTTGGTACCCAAAAGATTACTATCACAGAGATGGAAAACAGGCCTGTCACTAAGGTTTTGTAACTGGTCTGCCAAAGCCACAGATCTGGCTAACCTCAAAGTGGTCTTCTAATTAAAGAGTGAAATTTAAGGGGAGTTCATCTAATTCTTTGGAAGTTTAAGATAAGCTCTTGCTGACTGGATACAGTAATCTATTTATTTGGGGGTAACTGGAAATATTCTTTTCAGTTTTATGTAGGATATGTGTTAGTCTTGGCTATAAAGGAGCCATTTGTATCCAAAATTCTCAAAGAACTCTTCTGAGATTAATTCATTTTGGAGAAACATGACTTCTTTGCTTCCATCCACAGAGATTTAAAAATGAGTCCTGGCAGGGGATGTTCCTTTTCCAGGGAAGGTGTAATAACTCTAGAGGCTGAGTTCTTACACAGCTCAGAATCTGTTATCCTTCTAATGGACACTCCTCCACTTCATTTTGAAACTGAGGAATGTTAAGAATGACAATTCATGTTAAGAGCATGAATTTTAAATATTGATGCCATGTAAACCTAGGAGATATATCTGAGCAATTGCTGGGCCTAGTGCCTTCATCTGACCATACACCACCCACTCACCCATCCATCCATCCATCCATCCATCTATCCACCATCCAACATCAATCTATCCAACCTCCATTCATTTATTCAATACTGGGTAATGATGAAGGTATGCATCCAAGCCAATCTGGGTTGAATTCCAGCCCTCTCACTTACTAACTCTGTGGCTTTGGACAAGCTTTTAAAATTCTCTGTGCCCTAGCTTTCTCATCTGTAAAATGGAGATAATGACAGCATGTACCTCACAATATAATTGTGAAGATTCAGTAAGTTAAAATAAACAAAGTGCTTAGAACAGTACACATAACTAGCACTATTTAAATGGTTGCTACTGCATTATTATTTTTATTATTGATGAAGCAACTTAGGCCCAGAAAAGATGAGGGGCTCACCTATATAGGCATAGGATAGACAAATCAGCAGGTATAGACTCTATGTTTTGTTTTTTCTCTTTTCCAGAAAGTGGATGTGGAGAGCCAGGGAAGAGTTACTATTAGAGGGACAGAATTTGAGATAATTCTCAGTTAAATGGAGACTAAATTATTATTCTGCTTAATCAAAACTAAAAATTATTCAGTTCAACCAAAACTAAAATATTTTGGTTTAATTTTGGCATGAAACCTGAGTTCTGAGGGTATTTTCTTTTTAATTTTTATTGCTGTGATTTTTTGGTTTTATTTTAATTGCTAATCATTGCCAAAGTCTCCTAAAGTCTCACTTATTTATTTACTATTTATCTGATCAACTATGGGTGAGGATTATGTTTTATTCCTGACACCTCAGTGCTATAACCCCAGTACCCTGGATCTTTGGGGTGCCTGAGAAGCTGGATAGGGGAGGATGTTTGCAAGGAAACAGTCCAGAGATGGGTCTGTTCTCAGAGAAGGGGAAACCCAGTAAGGAAATGTCTTGGAGCAAGATGCAGGGGAGGCTGTAAGTTCAGTGTCCATGCTGGAGAAGAGCATTCAGTGTCCATAGAAGAGGGCCCCATGGCCAGGACACAGCCCAGCCCTGAATGGAAGGTAGAATCAAGGGCAGATTAGCAAAGGAGACAAGCACCCCAAAGAAATGTTCAAGGAAAGTGGGAGCCAAAAGAGCTGAGAGGCTGCGGAAGGTTCCCCCTTAGTCAGCCAAAGTCAGCTTGACTCCCCAAATTGTCCCAATTTTGTCAGACAAAACACTAGGATGGGTATGTTGGGGGCCTTGCCCTGTGCCTTATGGGAAGAGGATGCTTCTAGAGGAGACCCGAGGCCCCACCTGCATGACCCCCTTCAGCCCCTTCCTTGTAGAGGTCTGGTGGCTGCCTACTTCCTGCCAACTCCTTGTCCTTCTCAGACCCCACCTCAGATTGCCTGACTTTTAACATTTTGCACACTTAACCATGACACGGGAGACCTATGACCCAGGAAGTAGGAGTTACAAGGAAGGAAGTGATATTCTGAACCAGGATGGCAAACCATCCCACTTTGCTGGGGACAGTGTCAACAGTGAAAGCTCTCAGTCCTGGGCAAATCGGGCAGCTGGTCACCCTAACTGAAACTACTGTCCGTAAGTTCTCAACAGGGACTGCATGGAAAGAATTGCCTGAATAATACATAGTTTGTTCACCTCTCCTAAACTTACTAAAGCTTATTGAAGCTTATTTACCTTGTCGATTATTTATTAAAACAGCAGGGAGAGATGTGTATTGGTTTCAGAGTTCTAGCCCCCATGAGATTGTTTTTACCGAGATTCCCTTTGTCAAGACTTGTTCCATAGCCAGGAGGTTGTAAGCAGCAGCTCTGGGAATCTCTCTGTTTTATTTCCTGTATGATCTCACTGAGGCTCAGTTCTGTTACACAGGGCCCCCTCCTGAGAGCCTGTGGGGAGCTTCAGGACTGGGGGGACTCCTCTCTCCTCGTGGCTGGGAGGTGGGTCCTCCTCATGTATGTCTGGAAGCAGGTTGGGACTCCTGGCATGTGGGGCCATCTTATTTTGGTTTTGTTCCAATTTTACCTTTATCTCTGTCAGGCACCTTACATGTTTTGTGTAAGTTCTTTAGATACAGAGATGGTCACATGTTACCCGAGCCATTTGACCTGACGGAGGTGCCGTGCACTGTTTGCCTGTGGTGCCCTGAGGTTCCCTCTGGCTATAGTAGGTAGCTGACTTCACACCCTCCAAAGGGCCTTGGGGAGGCACAGAGTGTGGCCACAGGTTCTCTAGAAGAGTCTCTTGCTTCTCTTCTGGGTAGACAGCAGGAAGCTATTTGAGAGAAGCAGCAAGAAGACCCCACCAGGAGCCTTCTCTTAGGGCTGAAAGTGAAAGGCTGATGCCTTCAGGTTCAGCGGGATGATGCTGGGCACCAACCGAAGCTCTAGCCCCATCCTGCCCCGTAAGCCACAGGGGAGAGCGGGGGTGCGAGGTGTTGAGGCCAGGGTCTGGGTTTCTGGCAAGGGACGCCCCACCCCCTGCCGTCTCTGGGCCAGGGCCTAGAAGGGCACAAGAGCAAGGGGAGGCAGCTGGAAGAGGGATCCTGGGTCTCATCCTGAGCCTGGCTCTGGGGAGGTGATGGGATCCACAGACAGAAGTGACTGCTCAGGGTCTAGAGTCAGAGGAGGTGCCTGCCGGGGTTCTTGAGGCCATCTGCTCCCAAGCCAGCCACTGGGGCAGCAAAAGGACTGCTGGGCCTCAGGAGGCCTTGAGGGTGGTAGTGACCTGTGTGAACAGAGGCCTGAGACCACACCCAGCTCTCTGAGGATGCCAGCATGGATTGTCAATGACCACAAGGACCTACCTATGCTAGTGCCACCCATTCCCCAGCACCTTGGCTATATACAGGCCACCCTCCCCCTCACAAAGCAAGGAGAGCACCTTGAATTGCCAGACATGCAAGTCCTCCAAAAGGGGGCTTAAGATAGACATTAAATTAAGTTTTAGGAAAAAAGGTTGCATTTCCTTCACACCTGGAATGGATGGAGATGGCTGCCTGCTCAGATACGTCACCGATGCTAACAGTCTCGATGGAGTCGGTGACAGCTACCTCGGAGGGTGTTAAGATGTGTCTCCTCCTCTGGTAAGCGCTTCACACATTGACTCATGAAATCCTTACAATGCTTAGGTACTACCACTTTCCCACTTCAGAGACTTAAAGAGCTAGGGTACTTGCTCAGGGTCATAGAGGAGGATGCAGATTTGAACCTGGGGAATCTCAGTAGCCCTTAGCAACACCCTCAATGTCTACAAACCAATTGGTCAGAAATTCTTTCTTAATCTCAGACTAAAACCATTTTGTGGGAGTTTAAACCAATCCTTCTTGTTTTGTTCTCAACTAATAGTTACTCATGTGATCCATATCTTTTTGCCATTTCCCCTTTTTCCAGCCAAAATGTCCTCAGTTGCCTCAGCCTCTGCTCAGAGTGGCTGTGACAAGTCTGTCACTATTTTGCTTTTTCTGATTTGCCCACTGCTTTAGTTTCTAGACCTGAATTGGAACAGAGGTCAGTATGTGATGAGTATTCTAGGAAAACTGGACCTTTATGATTCCCAAATTAATGCACTCTAGTCATGAGTTTAGCAACCTCTTTCAACAAAAAATATCTCACTCCCATCATCTCTCATAGTCCCAGGTCTGAGACTGCCACACTTTTATAAAGATGCCTCAGTGGTCTACCTCTGAGAAATGAACTATTTGGCCTTATGCACACAGCCAATTACCAGGCCTGTGTTCTGTCTGTCTGAATTATGGTGGCAGAAAAGATAAAAATACAAAGGCAAAAAAAGTCATTTTTCTCCCCCAAAAAACAAAATTCTTTGAGTCTTTCAATCCTTCTGCTTTTTTGCCGATAACAATGAATAATGGCCTCTGCCGCTGCTTTCATTGGCTTAGCATTTGGGGTCATAAGGATGTAAATGTTTCCCTCAGGAAAAATACATCTGGGAGATTAACAAGATTGTTTCTTTTGTTTTTAAAATCATACTTATAATAGGAAGAAAGAATCTGCTGAACTAAACTAAGTCATGATCCCAAACAGGAAATAGAGAGCAGAGACCACCATTCATTTGGGTAAGAGTTCCTGGGACTTGGGTAGGTCAGCTCTGGGGGTCCCATTTTAGTTGGCATGGCTTTAAACAGTTTTATTTTAAGTCCAATGACTCATATTTAAACATATTCGTATTATGATTAATAGTAAAACTGATTTTGTTCAGTATTTCATTCCTTTCACTGGCCATTATTAATTTTCATGCCAACTGCTCAATATGAGATGTATTTAGCAAATGGCTATTGCCTTGTCCTCATCACCCACCCCCTCATTTCCCCAAAGTCCCCTAATATAATCTGTCGTTTACTTTCACTCCTCTATTGAAGCTGTGCTCTTAGAAATCAGAAAAAAATCTCCTTTGGGTCAAATGGAAAGAATTTGTGTTCTTCTTTGTTGCTTTACCTGAGATCTTTGACACTGTTAATAACCTCTTCCTCTCTTTCAACCCTCCTCATTCCCTGGCTTCTTTGACACCTTGTGATCATTTTTCTCAGAAGGCATCCATCCTATCTGGAGCATTCTCCAAGGCTTGGCTCCTGTTTCTGAGCTTAATTTCCTCTGTATTAATCTTGGCTGAGGCTCCTGTCTTCAGCTGTCAAACATTATTTATGAAGTTCCCAGGTCCACATCTCCCACAACTGCCTCTCTCTGAGCCCCCAGCCATGTCTCCATCACCTTCTGAGCAATTCCATTGGTTAATTTTCTTTACTATGGCACCTGAAGTTCACATCTTCTTCAGAATTCTCTCCCAATAGCATTATCACTTCTCAGTGACTCACACTGGAAAACTCGTGGTCATCCTTGACCCCTTTCCCCCAATGTTAGGATCCAAGGAAGCAGAGGTGGTGTCTTCCTGTTTCACTACCATCTCCATGGAACTTAGCACAGTGTTTCGTACATAGCAGGAACTCAATATATACTTGCTGAATGATTAAACAAATTTTCTTTTTCATTATTCATATTCCCTCAGTCATAAAGCTAAATAATCCATCAATCAACCTACATATATGTATCTGGGAGGCTGGCAGGGTACCTGTTGAGAGGAGGAGCTCTTATGTTGGACTGCCTGGGTTTGAATCTTGGCTTAGCTGCTTCCTAGTTGGATGAACTTGATCATGTTACTTATCCTCTTTATACTTTAGTTTTAGTGTGAAAGGTGAGGGAAATAATAATGCCTACCTGGGTGTGTTGATGTGAGGATTAAATGAGATAATCTCTATAAAATAGGTATAGTAAGTGCTCAATAAACTTTTTGGCTGATGGTGATGATGATGGTGGTGGTGATGATGAAGTTGATGGTATACTGATGATGATAGTGATGGTGATGATGGTGATAGTGATGGTGATGATGATGGTGATGATGATGGTGATGACCATGACACTGATGATGATGATGATGATGATGATGGTGAAGGTGATGATGACAGTGATGGTGATGATGGTGATAGTGATAGTGATGGTGATGGTGATGATGACAGTGATGGTGGTGATGATGGTGATGATCATGACACTGATGATGATAATGATGATGATGATAGTGATGATGATGATGATGATGATGGTGATAGTGATGGTGGTGATGATGGTGATGGTGATAGTGATGGTGATGATGATGGTGATGACCATGACACAGGTGGTGATGATGATGATGGTGATGGTGATGATGATAGTGATGGTGATGATGATGGTGATGACCATGACATTGATGATGATGGTGGTGATAGTGATGTTGATGATGGTGATAGTGATCATCATGGTATAGTGATGGTGATGATAGTGATAGTGATGATGATGTGATGGTGATAGTGATCATTATGATGGGATAGTGATGATCATGGTGATAATGATGGTGATGATGATGATGATGATGATGGTGACTGTGATGGTGATGATGCAGAGAGGCATGACCTGGCCTGGTGAGGTTTTGAAGTATATGAGTCGCTATGAGGACATAATGTCAAGGTGAGGGCAAGCAATAGCAGCAGGATGCCAAAGTCCAAGGTATGTTTACAGCAGAAGTCAAGAACTCTGATGGGGATGAATTGCAGTGGGAGAAAAGACAAATTGAAACTGGTAGAGAAATGGGCTCCAACTGTGCTTCTCAATGTCCTGGGTTTTCTTGGAGGAGTTTCAGCATTCTGTGTGGGGATAGGGATAGGATGGGTGGCTGAGATTAGGGACTAAAACATATGGGGTGAGCTGACTGGAGTGGAGAATGTCCTGGATCTGTGCACAGGTTTGAGCAGAGCTGCTTGGCTTTTATCTGTTTCAGCTCTTGGTTTACTAAAAGCACTTCTGAAGAAAGAGTCCTGCTGTTTTTAAAAGTGTGAAAATCACTGGTGTGGACCCTGAAGTCCGGCTAAGGAGTTTGAGCTTTATATGGCGAACAGTGAGGAAGTCATGGAGATTTGGATGAAAGAGTGACAAGACTAAAGGCCCACTTTGTCAAAACCCTTCTAATACTTCATTGGCTGGGAGTGTAGTTGCCTGGGAAGGGGAACACACACACCATGTCCAGGCAGGAAGGGCTGCACAAGACTGATTCTCCCTCCAATACACCTGTAGTCTGTGTCCTCTGCTGAGCAGTCCTCAGCCAGCAGTACCATCCCAATGTCCTGTCCAAACTATGGCAGCTCTCTATCCCTCTGCCTCAGGCCTCCCTCCCATCCAGGTCAGCGCTCCAAGACACCCATCTTGTTATTTCATTCCATGGGCCAAAGTCTCTACTGGTTCTTCCTTGGTTTGAGGAGAAAAACAAAACTCCCTTGTTCAGCATTTGAGCCCCCCCAACATGACAAACTCTTCCTTTTTAATCATATCCCTTACTAGTCACACCTCTGTCCCCAGCTCATAAAGCCTTTTAGCACCTGGTACTCCCAAACACAGTGCATTTATTTTCTCTTATGCATTTCATGGTATCCCCTGGTCCTGGGATGCACCACCACACACACACAGACACACACACACACACCTCTGTACTCTCCTTGTAGATTTCCTTATATTCACGTAGGCTTCACATAAATTCCACCAGCCTTTTTAGACCATGTTCGGCTGTATCTGTCTCTTCTATAGGAATGCCCCAAGGAAGTTTGCCTCTTACTTACTTACTCTGGTAGTGACCAGTATTTCTTTGGTTTCTGGTATCACTTAATATTGTGCTGGGTCATTGCACACCAACAAGCCAAACTGAGGTAATCCAGCTGTAATGAGAACACCCAGATTCCTGTATTCCCAGGAGGGAGCACCATGTTGACCTCTGCCATGCCAGAGGCCACCTTGTGAACTGCCCACACCCCTTCCCTTGGTGCCTCATCTCCCCAGGCCAGCCTGTGACATTCTTTTGGGTCACAGGGCAGCAAGTTTCAGAGGCTGGGGCAGCTGCCTGTGTTTCAGAAGTGGCTTGAGCCCAGCCAACCTTCCTTCTCAACTGGGACTTTTTATGGAATGACTTCTTAACAAATGTCAGCAGGATTGAAAGTCATGATATTGTTCATTAAGGGAACAAAATCCTTGCCTGGCAGGCCTGAGGAGGGGGTCTGACTCTGCTTGGGGGTGCTGGGTGAGGAAGGGGCATCTCCAGTCAGAGGCCATGGGGAAGCAGAGAAGTGTCTGGTGCAGCAGGAAGCCCCCTTCCCCACCACAGGCAGGATGGCAGGAGTGGGCAGTGGGGCAAAGAAAAAGTATTTCCTGTTCCTCACTTGGCCCAGCCTCCAAGCAGTACCAGTTTATCTATAAAAAGCTTGCTTTGCTCTGCAAGTGACAATGTTCTTGTGAGAGACAGCTTCTTTATAAACCTGTCACTGGCTTCCTCTCTCAAGACACAGGAACCACGGCACAGATGGCTTTGTCACAGATGGACCATCCCCAAGTACCCTTCTCAGCTGTGCCAGGGGTGAGACATACCAGGTATTAGATGTGCCAGGTTCTGGTCCTCAAGGAGCTCCAGACTTAGGTGGGTGATGGGAGCTACTAAAAAAAAGAAAAGGAAAGGGAAGAAATAAACAAAAGAAGTAAAATAAACAAAGCAAGGTTTCCAGCTAGCCCAGGCTGAACGCCAGAGCATTTCAGAGAGAGTTGGAAGAAGTGGAGGGCCACACTGCTGTGGACTGGCTTATTTGCAAAGGGTCCAGGACAAGGACAGAAAGGACTAAAGTGAAGGAATGAACAGCCTGAGATCAGCCGAGGGAGGCAAAGAGGATGGGTTTCCCCCACCCAGACACTGAATGCAAGAGTAGGGAGGGACTCAACCAACTTTTGGACAGGATTCATTTCCCTCTGAGCATTGACAGAGTTTCTTGCATTCCCAGCAGGCCTCGTGGGGTGTCAGCATTTCAGAGGAGGGGACCTGACATCCCATCAGAGGAAGGCAGAGGGCGGGCATGGGAAGGTCCAGGCTCATCCTGTTCAAGTACCTTTGATTTCTGGCTACAATTACCCTATGCTGTAGGGTAACCCAGACATCAACAATGAGGCCAGATATTGTCACTAAATATCTATCCCTCAAGTTGGGGCTACTTCCACCTCAGCTTTAACAGGTGGGACAAGTAAAGGGAGGTAACAGAAGACAGTATGTGAAAAGCCATCAGACTAATCAAGAACAGCTTCCTCCCTCATTCATATTCCTTGCAGGAACCCTGTATTTTTTACAGGGTGCTTATACATAGTCAGCTCTCAATATTTCTACCATGTGGGAAAAGGAGAAGCAGGAAAAACCAATCCATGTACACATCTCAGTCCCAAATTTCAGTCATAGTTTCCAACATCTTCCTCATAAAATCTTTGCTCAGAGCTATCACAAAATCGCAAAATTATTAGATGTCCACATTATCTGCCTGTCTTCAATTAATAAGTTGGCTGATCCTGAGCAAAATAATTTGGCACTTGGTCTTTTTCCAATTGTATAATGAGAATGGCAGTAATCTGGGACCACAGTGGGCCCTTCCAGCACCAACATTTTATAATCCTCTCCAAATAACTGTATTTCCTCTCTATGCTTTAAGTGGGGCAATAGCTGAAAAAGCAGTAGTATAGGGCAGTGGTTAGAGCTTTGCCTCAGGAGGTGGACAGAAGAGCTTAAAAGTTGGCTCCTCTGTGGGCTCAGAGTGCCTCCCTCTCTGATGGAGGTCAGTTGTGCTCATGTGTGATGCTCTGAGCCAGTATATGTTAGTATAAGGATATCAAAAGGTCAAAGATGAAAGGGGGAAAAAAGAGAAAGTAGCCTCATTCAACCAAATGTAATCTGCGAATCAGGCTTGAACAGAATCAGTGTAAAGATTGTCTGACTGATTTGGGACAGGACTAGGCTGCGTCTCAGCAGTGTAGCCCTAGAGGAACATCAGGAGAATGTCAGCATTCTTACCACAATATAATCTATTGTAAGGACAACGTGAACCGGAGTTAAGCCTTTCAGAGTGGATAGAGGTGCAGGGAGTGACAAGTGTTTGCTGGCTCGCACAGTCACTCCAGCTCATGATGCAGAGGACGGGGACAGCGCTGAGGCCCCAGACCCTTGAGGGCTGACTTGGGAAGAAGCCCACATCTCTTAGCAGCCTCAGGGTGGGAGGGTGGGGAAGGCAGGAGTCGACCCCCAGTTCCTTTAAAGAGCAGACAGGAGGCTGATTGGGTGGGAAGAAGTCATACATGAAACTTCTTTTGTAGGGAGAAGATTTTGATGGTTACAAAAAAGAGTTATCAAATCCTTTTTCCCCAAAGCAGAGGAAGACACATTTTTAAGACATTTTCTCCTTACTCTCCCCTCAGAGTCCTAGATTTGACATCCCTTCCATGATCCCAGTTTAGACTTTTTTTTAAAATGGGAACATACCTATTAGTATCACAAGTGTGGGAATTTCCAATCACCCAACAATACCTAAAAGCTGAAAGGAACAATTCTACTTCCAGCAAGCCCAAGGCTCTGGCCCCATGCTGGGCTTGAAGCAAGGTGCTCGGTGGTGAAGGGAGAGACAGGGCTCCTTCGGTCACAGGCACATCTGTTTCCTACCAAGTGGGCCCAGCCCTAGGGTTTCTTTTCAAAGCCTGTCTTTTTAATTGGGGCTCCCTCCTATTTTATAGGGCAGCAGCAGATCTGCGTATCTGTGAGCCACTCGTGTCCTCAGCCCTGGTCCTCCATCCACAGAATGCATCTCATGCTCGAGAGGAGGCTGAGCAACGGCATGTGCTTTTCTTTTATGCCCAATGGGATGAGGGAAAAGGCACAAATAAATTACAATCCTGAAGCCTTCAGTCAGATTTTCTTGTCCAACATGTTTTATAGCATAAGGTTGGAGAACTCTGTTTCATGTTAGAGCAGTAAGTAGGGGAAGGGGACTTGAAAGAACTTTAGAGGGAATCCAGCAAGTTCTGACATTCCTGAGACAAGGAGACGGTTTGCTTTGAAATTTTGGGACACAAAGGGGCCTGAGCTCCAAGAAGCTGGCTCTGGAGGAAATGCTCCAGCCAAAGGGCATGAACCCCAGGCTGGTCAGACATATGTTGCTTGATTGGGAGTCCTGTCATTGGGAACTGGTCATTATTTATGTCTCTGTCTGTTACTTGCCTTGATGGGGGAGCTCCATGATGAGTTGTACTGATGTCACAAAAAAAAAAAAGTTTGGGGTAAAATATACTCACATAGTGGGAAGCTGAGAAAGCTGGAAACCTCATAATGTTCACCAGAGATTTCCTGAAAATGAGGTTTGGTAGGAAAAGAGTGGCTCACTCCCCATCATGACCCACTGGCTAGATAGATGCTGGGTCACCAAGGCCATCAGCACAGGGTTTTCAGTCGTCCCATGGTACACATGACTCTCCTCGGGCATCTCAGAGATTCAGAATCAGAAACTCCAGCACCTACCCAGGAAATGGTCTTCTGTACAAATGTACCAAGGCTGAAGGCTGGTCAAAGTCTCTTTGATTATGTTACATCAAGTTCAAGACCAACTTCTCTCAAGCCCTGGACCATCTTCTGGTCTAGCAGCTTTCTATGGAAGGGAACCTGATTGGAGAAGCATGTGTCTCTCACTCTCCAGCCTCCAAAGGTGGGCCTGGGTTTTGTGGGGCCAATGCTTATTCAGTTTGGGAATAAGAAAAAGAATACTAAATAAAAAAATGCAAAGTCACAGACAAGTCTGGAAGGGGCTTGGTCCGGACAGAGGCTCTGAAGCTTAAGCTCTTATAACTTCACAGTAAACTGTCTCTGCCCCTGCCATAGGTTATCAGCAGAGGGTACTCAGGTATGCCTTGCAAACATACCCTTTGGGCATGGGGTCATGGCACACAGGGACAATGGACCTTGATGGCCTGAGCAGGCTTCACTGCCCTCAACAACCAGGGCTGCTCCTAGAATCTCTGTTACTGAGAAGCACATAACAAAGAAGGCTTGTGCCCCAAGTCCTCCAAGTGCAATTCATTCTCCTGTTGGGACATTTTTCTTGTGGCCTTGCCTCCCCCAGGGCCTAGCAGAGTGCCTGGAAATCAGCTTCTGGGCTGGAGTGAAAAGTTAAACTGAGAGACTAATTCAAGTCCCCAGTAAAAATAAAATTCCCAAACTGGGTTCACAGGGGAGGGGGACTTCCCTTCCTGTACTCAGGCGACACATGTATGCTTGCTTGCCTGGGGCCGGATGATAGATGTCTCCTTGTTCGTCAAGCGGAGGGGCTCCTCTAGGGTGGTCTCCAGGGCCACCAAGGAGCCCTTAGGCCTGGACCCTTTGGCAGATTGGGATTTTTCTCTCTTCAGAAATTGGTGCCAGTGGGACTTACAGACTTAATCCGGCTTGCATCCCTCGGGCCAGCCACATCATCCATGGCTTTTCTGCTGAGGTTGGCAGTGGTCCCTCTCCATCTTGAGTGTCTCATGACAGCGTATGGACCAAATGCTTTCCACTGGGAGGCAGAGGAAGGACTCTGCCCCAGCCTGTGAGCTCAGGGAACTGTGATCAGAGCAGGGCCCGGAAGTCAGTGTGGAGGGAAGCCTTTCTGAAGGATGAGATTTTGTCTGCTGGAAGATGAGAAGAGGGATTCTGATGGATGGGGAGGAACACAGTGGGGTGGTTATCTGTCCCTGGGCTGGGATTCGGGGGAGAGGGGACCTCAGTGTGCTGATCCAAAATAGGGGAGAGAAGCACTCCCCAAGTCATCACCCAATGGAATCCTCTGCCGGAAAATGGGCTCCGAGGCCAAAGAGGTCTGGGAAGGAGCATACTATAGCCCCACTCAGAAATGTGTAATGTCTGTTAGTACAGTAAAGTCTGAAAAGTCTTGCAGCCGAAAAAGAAAACCAAGGCAATTTTAACTTGGTCCATCATCTCCCAAACGTGTTTGACCACAAACCCTTGATCAACTAATGCCTGTGTGCTGCGGGGGGGGGAGTGGGGGTGGGGTGTGGTGCGGGGTGTGTGGAGGACGCGTAGGGGTGTGCCACGTGGTGTGCCACGGGACCGCTTGGAACTGAGTCGGTGCCTCGATGACTGAGGGAGAGCCTGAGCTGGAGAGTGACTTAGTGTGTCCCTCCCAGGATGGAGGGCTGGGCAGGGTGAGGTGGGCCCTGACGGTACCGATTCTGCTCTGCAGGCCAAGATATGAGTTTGTGGGGAGAATTTTGAGGGGAGATGGAAATAGGGTAAAATAATCATCAGGAAGGAATGCATGTCTTTCCCAGGCAAGAGAAATGGGGAAAACCATGTCCCAGCCCGTGAGGTTCAGAAAAGTTTGTCCATGGGGAGACAGGGAACCTGTTAGGAAAGATTCCTGATGATCACAGGCGGTCCTAGGACAAGTGTTGCAATCAGGCATGGTCATGGTGCACCTAAAATCATACTGGTATTATTTATTATCACCATGAATGATAATACTAATGTTTATCTAATGCTTTACTGTTTGCAAGGCTATTTAAATCTCCTCTGGTCCTCAGAAAAGCCCTGTGAGGTGTATAGTAGGCTTTAATATGATTCACTCTATGGATGAGATAAGTTAAGGGTGACTTGCTCAGATTCACATCACCAGCAGATGCTGGAGCTGGGACTCCACCCCAAGGCTCTAAGTTGTAGGCCACTTATTTAGGAAGAGCTGAGGAGCTCAGCAGCTCTGTAGCCTTATGGCAACTCTTTCTGGGGGAAGCCAAGTAGGAGACGGCCAGGCCTCTGGATCTCTTTGGAAGCATCAGAAGAAAGGCTCCCCAGGTGCTTGGCTCCTGGCCCGCCACATTGCCCAGAGTTGAAGCTAAAGGGATGGTGGAAACTTGTGTCCTGGGAGGGCTTCCCTAGCAGCTGAAGGACTGGAGATGGCTGGGAGAGCAGAAAGAAGGCCAAAAAGGCATCTTCTTTTCCCTGGCATTTGCCTCCTTGGTCCTTGCAAAGCCAGTAGAAGCAGCGAACAGAGCTCTAGGTTGTGTGGGTTTTTCTAAAGGCTTTGGAGGGTAGGTACAAACACCTCCCGTAATTACATCCCAGGCTTTTCTAATTAAAAGAAAATTTAATTTTCTCCAGTTAAAATTGGAAAGGCAGATCGAAGAAACTTGGATCCATTTTAAATTTGTCTTGAGGTTCACATAGGGTTGTTCTGGGATTTTGGGAACACAAGGAGGTGAACTGATTCCAGGCCTGGGGTCCCAGGGCCCTGAGATGTGTGCAGACATGCAGCAGAGGGAAGTCTTCCACATTTGATCCCACCCAGCCTTGCATCATATGTGGATCTTGAAGCCAACCTGGCAAAGCTGGAGCTGCAAAGACAGTCTGGATATGGTCCAAAGTCCTGGATAACCCCAAGGAGCAAAATATCTAATCATCAGGCCACCTGATGCATGTTTGAATGCTCTGAGATCAGGAGGTGTTGGTAAAGCAGAGCGGAGGGGCAAGGTGTAAGGCTCAGTTGAGGAATATTGAGAACACAGAGGCCAAAAGCAGAGTACTTCAGAACAGGGGGATGCAGCCACATGGGGTGGGGATTACACTGAGTGGGGAGGCAGTAGGAGGGGGTGGTACCCAAGGTAAAGGATGCCTGGTGGTGAAGAAAGCAGCTGATTATGCTCAGAGAGGAAGACAGACTGAGCAGTGTTAGGAAGGGATGGTCAAAGGCTCGGACCTGAGTGTAGACAGAAAGTATTAGACAAGCAGGTGGAAAGCATGGTGGGCTGCAGTGGGGCGGAGGCACCAAGGAGTAGTCTCGTGGGCACAGAGCTGTTGAACTTGAACTGCAGTTTACTGGTGGGTACCAGGTATTGAGGGGAGGGTGGAGGAGTGGAACTGTCAAGAAGCAAGCTCAGTGTGCACAGAGGGAGCCTTGTGGACAGCCCTTTTCAGGAAAGGGAAGGCTCAGAGTCACCACCCTCAAAGGGGCAAAGGTTGGCATACTTTTAGCATAAGCAATGGATCCAGGTGTTGTGAATGCACTTTCCAGACCACTTTCCAGAAGCCCATTTGATGTAGATCTGCATGAACTGTTTAGGCCACACAGGGGTAGAGGAAGGAATCTCTGAAGGTGGTTCCAAGTGTCCTCCCTGAAGAGCTCTGTGCCAGTCGGCCCTTAGTCAAGTCAAGCGACAACCTCCTTGTTAGCCCTGACAGTCCAGCCCTCAACCAGGAAATGTACAATTAGACAAGATAATTATGCAACCAAGGTTATACTTGGAATATCATCTCTAAAAATAAATGTAATCAGATACATATGTATACATATAATTTTTTTAACAAAGGATTTACATTTTCATGTTGTACTGAACCTTGCAAATGACATAATCAGTTCTACATGTACATGTGTACATGCACATGTATGCACACATACACATATGTGTATACATATCTGTGCTTCTTATTGTTATACATTATAAAGAAGCTATATGTATCTGTGGGGGATCCTATTGTGTGCTTGTGAGGTTTTGTCATTTGCCAAAATACTTACAGTGGTTTTCAATTAATTCTAAGTGTTTTCTCTGGAATAAGTTATAATTAATATGAATATGTAATCAATATAATATGTTAATGGAATGATATGAGGAATAATAATGGCAAATAAATACAGCTGAATATGCAAGGTGGAGAAAGGTGTTTTTGCTTTTCGAGAGAAAAAGAGGATGGTTTTGCATTAAATGTCAGGTGGTTCCAGAGTGTGAAAGAGTTTGGCAAAGGCTAAAGTTTGAGGGGCTGTAGCATGTTATGGCAGCAGTAAGGGAAGGAAATTGATCTGCCTTGGATTATAACACCTGGAAGCAGCCAATCTGGAAAAAGTTAAGGCAATGTGTTAAAATTTGCTAAAGTGTACTCAGTTCTGATAGGCTTTTCATGAGGTAATTTTAATAAAAGTTGTTTTATTTCTTTTCTGGTAAAATGTTAATTAAAACTAGAATTTGATTTCCTTTCTGTTAAAATGGACTTTTGATCTTAGAATAGTCTGCTCATAATAAGAGGTAGTATAAGATTACTCTTTACCTTTACCAGAACTTTCCAAGCAACAGAGATACCATATATTAAAAATAACTGGATGTGGAGATGGGATGAAAGATGGCAGCGTGAGAGGAGAGACAGAGGCTTCCTCCTAAAACTGGATACAATTAGAAAATATAGTTGGCGCAACTAATCCTGAGAGAGCAACAGGAGAGAGGATGGCATCAGACTGCACACACCTGGAGAAAACAGCAGACCTCAGCGAACGGGGTAACATACCAGAGCTGTGGCTCCGCAGGACCCGAGCCCTTCCCCCACCCCAGCTCACTGGCGGGAGGAAGAGAAACAGAGCAGGGAGGGAGTGGAAGGCTTGAGACGGCTGAATACCTAGCTCTGGAGATCTGCGCTGGGAGCACAAACCTACATTTCATGGTGCTTTTGTGAGACTCGCATGAGTACCGGTTTGGAAAGTTAATACAGGCAGAGTTCCTGAGGAGACTGGGATTCTGGCCACTTGTGGAAAGCAGGGATCCATATCCGGCTATTCTGGGACAAAAACTTATACCTGTGTGCCTGGCCTACTAGCTCAGGCAGTGGAGACAGGCACAGCAGCTGGGAGGTGGGGAAGAGCTCTTTCCTCACCCCAGGCACCAGTACCGCTCCCCTGTGACCTCTGACATTGCTTCAGGGGCTGAGCAGCTCCAGAATAGGGCTTCTGGACACTAGAGGGCACCATATACAAACATGAAATGCCAAAGGAACCCGGTCCACGGTAAAATTGTTAATACAACTCCCGAGAAAGATTTGAATGATATGGACCTTGTGACACTTCCTGAAAGGGAGTTCAAAATAAAAATCATCAACATTCTAATGGAGGTACAGAAAGACATCTAAGAACTCAGGAATAAATTCAAGTCAGAGATCCAATTGTTGAAAAGCACAGTGGAAGGTATTAAAAGCAGGTTGGATACGGTGGAGGAGACAATAAATGAAATAGAAACTAGAGAAGAGGAATACAAAGGAGCTGAGGCACAGAGAAAAAAAAGGATCTCTAAGAATGAAAGAATATTGAGAGAACTGTGTGACCAATCCAAGCAGAACAATACTCACATTATAGGGATACCAGAAGAAGAAGAGAGAGACAAAGGGATAGAAAGTGTCTTTGAGGAGGAAATTGCTGAAAACTTGCCCAATCTGGGGAGGAGATAGTGTCTCAGGCCATGGAGATCCACAGATCTCCCAACACAAGGGACCCAAGGAAAACAACACCAAGACACATAGTAATTAAAATGGGAAAGATCAAGGATAAGAAAAGACTGCTAAAAGCAGCCAGAGAGAGAAATAAGATCACATACAAAGGAAAGCCCATCAGGCTAACATCAGACTTCTCAGCAGAAACCTTACAGGCCAGAAGGGAGTGACATGTTGTATTTAATGCCATGAAGCAGAAGGGCCTGGAATCAAGATTATTTTATCTGGCATGATTATCATTTAAATTTGAAGGAGGGATTAAACAATTTCAAGATAAGAAAAAGCTGAGAGAATTTACCTCCCACAAACCATCTCTACAGTCTATTTTGGAGGGACTGCTATAGATGGAAGTGTTCCTAAGGTTCAAGAGCTGTCACCAGAGCTAATAAAACCACAGTAAAGAAAGTAGAACACCTAATTACTAAGCAAATGCAAAATTAAATTAACTATCCCCAAAGTCAATCAAGGGATAGACAAAAAGTACAGAATATGATACCTAATATATAAAGAAAGAAGGAGGAAGGAAAATGAGGAGAAATAGAAAAGAGCCATAAGATTGTGTTTGTAGGAGCATAATGAGTTAAGTTAGACTCTTACACAGTAAGGAAAGTAACCTGGAACCTTTGGTAACAATGAATCTAAAGCATGAAATGGCAATAAGTACTTACCTACTGATAATCACCCTAAATGTAAATGGAATTAATGCCCCAATCAAAAGACATAGAGTCAATGAATGGATAAAAAAACAAGACCCATCTATATGCTGCTTACAAGAGACTCACCTCAAACCCAAAGACATGCACAGACTAAAAATCAAGGGATGGAAAAATATATTTCATGCAAACAATAGGGAGAAAAAAGCAGGTGTTGCAGTACTAGTATCAGATAAAATAGACTTCAAAACAAGGAAAGTAACAAGAGATAAAGAAGGACATTACATAATGATAAAGGGCTCAGTCCAACAAGAGGATATAACCATTATAAATATATATGTAGCCAACACAGGAGAACCAGCATATGTGAAACAAATACTAACAGAACTAAAGGAGGAAATAGACTGCAATGCATTCATTTTAGGAGACTTCAACATACCATTCACTCCAAAGGACAGATCCACCAGACAGAAAATAAGGACACAGAGGCACTGAACAACACACTAGAACAGATGGACCTAATAGACATCTATAGAACTCTACACCCAAAAGCAACAGGATACACATTATTCTCAAGTGCACATGGAACATTCTCCAGAATAGACCACATACTAGGTCACAAAAAGAGCCTCAGTAAATTCCAAAAGATTGAAATCCTACCAACCAACTTTTCAGACCACAAAGGTATAAAACTAGAAATAAATTGTTCAAAGAAAGCAAAAAGGCTCACAAACACATGGAGGCTTAACAACATGCTCCTAAATAGTCAATGGAACAATGACCAAATTAAAATGGAGATCCAGCAATATATGGAAATAAATGACAACAACAACACAAAGCCCCAACTTCTGTGGGACGCAGTCAAAGCAGTCTTAAGAGGAAAGTATATAGCAATCCAGGCATATTTAAAGAAAGAAGAACAAACCCAAATGAATAGTCTAACGTCACAATTATCAAAACTGGAAAAAGAAGAACAAATGAGGCCTGAAGTCAGCAGAAGGAGGGACATAATAAAGATCAGAGAAGAAATAAATAAAATTGAGAAGAATAACACAACAGCAAAAATCAATGAAACCAAGAGCTGGTTCTTCGAGAAAATAAACAAAATAGATAAGACTCTAGCCAGAATTATTTAGAGAAAAAGAGAATCAACACACATTAACAGAATCAGAAACGAGAAAGGAAACATCACAACGGACCCAACAGAAATACAAAGAATTATTAGAGACTACTATGAAAACCTGTATGCTACAGAGCTGGAAAACCTAGAAGAAATGGACAACTTCCTAGAAAAATACAACCTTTCAAGACTGACCAAGGAAGAAACACAAAATCTAAACAAAACAATTACAAGCAAAGAAACTGAATTGGTAATCAAAAAACTACCCAAGAAATAAACTCTGGGCCAGATGTATTTACCTCGGAATCTTATCAGACATACAGAGAAGACATAATACCCATTCTCCTTAAAGTTTTCCAAAAAAATAGAAGAGGAGGGAATACTCCCAAACTCATTCTATGAAGCCAACATCACCCTAATACCAAAACCAGGCAAAGACCACACCAAAAAAGAAAATTACAGACCAATATCCCTGATGAACGTAGATGCAAAAATACTCAACAAAATATTAGCAAACCAAATTCAAAAATACATCAAGAGGATCATACACCATGACCAAGTGGGATTCATCCCAGGGATGCAGGGATGGTACAACATCTGAAAATCTATCAACATCATCCACCACAAAAACAAAAAGAAGGACAAAAACCACATGATCATTTGCACAGATGCTGAAAAAGCATTTGACAAAATTCAACATCCATTCATCATAAAAACTCTCAACAAAATGGGTAAAGAGGACAGGTACCTCAACGTAATAAAGGCCATCTATGATAAACCCACAGCCAACATCATACTGAACAGTGAAAAGCTGAAAGCGATTCCTCTGAGATCAGGAACAAGACAGGTATGCCCACTTTCCCCACTGTTATTCAACATAGTACTGGAGGTTCTAGCCACAGCAATTAGACAAAACAAAGAAATACAAGGAAGCCAAATTGGTAAAGAAGAAGTTAAACTGTCACTATTTGCAGATGACATGATATTGTACATAAAAACCCTAAAGACTCCATGCCAAAACTACTAGAACTGATATCGGAATACAGCAAAGTTGCAGGATACAAAATTAACACACAGAAATCTGTGGCTTTCCTATACACTAACAATGAACTAAAAGCAAAAGAAATCAGGAAAACAATTCCATTCACAATTGCATCCAAAAGAATAAAATACTTAGGAATAAACCTTGCCAAGGAAGTGAAAGGCCTATACCCTGGAAACTATAAGACACTCTTAAGAGAAATTAACGAGGACACTAACAAATGGAAACTCATCCCATGCTCTTGGCTAGAAAGAATTAATATCATCAAAATGGCCATCCTGCCCAAAGCAATATACAGATTTGATGCAATTCCTATCAAATTACCAACAACATTCTTCAACGAACTAGAACAAATAGTTCAAAAATTCATATGGAAACACCAAGGACCCAACTAGCCAAAGCAATCCTGAGAAGGAAGATTAAAGTGGGGGGCATCTCGCTCCTCAACTTCAAGCTCTACTACAAAGCCACAGTAATCAAGATAGTTTGGTACTGGCACAAGAACAGAACCACAGACCAGTGGAACAGAATAGAGAGTCCAGATATTAACCCAAACATACACAGTCAATTAATACATGATAAAGGAGCCATGGATATACAATGGGGAAATGACAGTCTCTTCAACAGCTGGTGCTGGCAAAACTGGACAGCTACATGTAAGAGAATGAAACTGGATCACTGTCTAACCCCATACACAAAAGTAAATTCAAAATGGGACCTGAAAGTAAGTCATGAAACCATTAAACTCTTTGAAAAAAACAGGCAAAAATCTCTTGGACATAAACATGAGCAACTTCTTCTTAACATATCTCTGTGGGCAAGGGAAACAAAAGCAAAAATGAACAAATGGGACTATACCAAGCTGAAAAGCTTCTGTACAGCAAAGGGAACCACCAAAAGAACAAAAAGGCATCCTACAGTATGGGAGAATATATTCATAAATGACATATCTGATAAAGGGCTGACATCCAAAATATATAAAGAGCTCATGCACCTCAGCAAACAAAAAGCAAATAATCCAATTAAAAAGTGGTCAGGGGCGCTGAACAGACAGTTCTCCAAAGAAGAAATTCAGATGGCCAACAGACACATGAAAAGATGCTCCATATCACTAATCGTCAGAGAAATGCAAATTAAAACCACAATGAGATATCACCTCACACCACTAAGGATCACCACCATTCAAAAGACAAACAACAACAAATGTTGGCAAGGTTTTGGAGAAAGGGGAACCCTCCTACACTGCTGGTGGTATTGTAAATTAGTTCAACCATTGTGGAAAGCAGTATGGAGGTTCCTCAGAAAGCTCAAAATAGAAATACCATTTGACCCAGTTATTCCACTTCTAGGAATTTACTCTAAGAATGCAGCAGCCCAGTTTGAAAAAGACAGATGCACCCCTATGTTTATTGCAGCACTATTTACAATAACCAAGAAATTGAAGCAACCTAAGTGTCCATCAGTAGATGAATGGATAAAGAAGATGTGGTACATATACACAATGGAATATTATTCAGCCATAAGATGAAAACAAATCCTACCATTGGCAACAACATGGATGGAGCTAGAGGGTATTATGCTCAGTGAAATAAACCAGGTGGAGAAAGATAAGTACCAAATGATTTCACTCATATCTGGTGTATAAGAACAAAGAAAAACTGAAGGAACAAAACAGCAGCAGAATCACAGAACCCAAGAATGGACTAATGGTTACCAAAGGGAAAGGGACTGGGCAGGAGGGGTGGGAAAGGAGGGATAAGGGCAGGGAAAAAGAAAGGGGGCCTTATGATTAGCATGTATAATGTGGGGGAGGGGCATAGGGAGGGATGTGCAACACAGAGAAGACAAGTAGTTAGTCTACAGCATCTTACTATGTTGATGGACAGTGACTGTAATGGGGTTTGTGGGGGGGGACTTGGTGAAGGGGGTAGTCTAGTAACCATAACGTTCTTCATGTAATTGTAGATTAATGGTAATAAAATGAATTAAAAAAAATAACTGGATGTGCTTTGTGCTGACTTTTAATATTATTATTGCCTTGCCAATGGGTTTCAGCCCCATTGCCTTGTGTGTTATTTTCTCCCATATGTATTTTGATATATAGTGTTCTCATTTTCATTAATAAGTAGTCAAGCTAAAACCACATTTTCTTAGGTACCTATGACCTTTCCTTTCAAAATCTCTATGTTTTCATTTTGTTTCCTTCCCCACTGTGGATAAAGTGAATGTTCCAATGGCCAGGATTCTTACCTGACCCTGGTTGGCTAGCATGTGTGGCAAATATGTTGCTATTGACTCTGTATAAAGAACTACACCCAGTGTTCTAGGCAACTTGGTGGCATGGCCGCTCAGCTGCAGGTGAGCAGAGGCTGGAGTGATGGCAGCGCCAAGGACAGAGACTGAAATGGCTGCAGGGGTTGAGGCTCAGAGACAGAGACTGGCTTGCTGCATGCAGACTCACTCTGAATGGATGGGATTCTAGTGATTGACCTGCCACAATGGGAATAAAGTTGGCTATAAACCCTTTTACCTCAAGAATGTTCCTTTGTCATTTTTTGGTCTTATTGAATCCATAGTGAACTTGTTCAGGGCTGAAACCCACTGGCAAGACACCACCATTAAATATTTTTTCCTTACAAAATATATTTTACACCTAAACTACACATATGTTTTAGAAGGTACCTGGGCAATCAGTTTATTCTTTCATCTTATAAAAAGAGGATAAGAAGTAATTAGTTTTGTTTGCATGCTCTGTTTCTTAAATAAATCAACACTATTATAAGAGCTACGTGGGAAGACTGTCAAATCAAAGAGAACTGAGACTTCCAAGGTTAAGATTATACAGGTGATTTGTCATTAATACTCATAAATTTCAGAGATTTTACATCTGATAGGAAGCCATGAAGATTTGTCAATGGCCTTGCTGTCTGTGATATATTCACTCCCCTTAAGGAAACCATCAACCAGAGGCTTGCGGGCTAGTTACATATCATGCCCTAGTAGAATATCTTACTCTTCTCCATTCTGAAATTGTTAGTAACTGGATAAGTTAACCACAGCTGTTCAGAATTTACTTCAACAGGTGGTTTTTGCTTTCCTCTTGTGCTTTCTGGAATTTTTTTTTTTAGAGAGGGCATCTCTCATATTTATTGATCAAATGGTTGTTAACAATAAAATTCTGTATAGGGGGGTCAATGCTCAATGCACAGTCATTAATCCATCTCAAGCCTTGTTCTCTTCAGTCTCCAATCTTCTGAAGCATAACGAACAAGTTCTTACATGGTGAACAAATTCTTACGTAGTGAATAAGTTCTTACATGGTGAACAGTACAAGGGCATTCATCACAGAAACTTTCGGTTTTGATCACACATTATGAACTATAAACAATCAGGTCAAATATGAATATTTGTTTGATTTTTTTACTTAATTTATATGTGGACCCCACATTTCTCCCTTTATTATTATTATTATTTTTATTTTTAATAAACTGCTGAAGTGGTAGGTAGATGCAAGATAAAGGTAGAAAACATAGTTTAGTGTTGTAAGAGAGCAATTATAGATGATCAGGTGTGTGCCTGTAGACTATGTGCTAATCCGAGCTAGACAAGGGCAATAAAATATCCATGGATGCAGAAGCTTTCTCTCAACACAGGGGGGTGGTGAGGTTCTAAGCTTCACCACTGTTGTACCCCAATTTCTCACCTGATGGCCACCCTGTGACTGTGCCTGTCTTAGGTTGTTCCTCCCTTGAGGAATCTTACCTGTCTCTGGCTAACCAGTCATCTTCTGGGGCCATACAGGGAAATGTAAAGTTGGTAAGTGAAAGAGAAGCCATACTGTTTGAAAAGGTTAGCTTTTTACTTCTTTGCAGGTTTATGCCCTGTGGCTTCTATGCCCAGCACTTGTCTCGAGGTATCTTTACCACCTGGAGGAATTATGATACTTGGTAAATTCGATATGAGGCACGAATTCTATTTAAGGGTTGTAATTAGGAAGGAAGAAGAAAAGCTATAGAGGTAGCATATGGAAGAAAACATGGGAGGATTGATTATTTCTTTGACATATCTTCTTGTAGAGTACCTTAAGTATGTATAGATTTTAAACTACTAACTTGCGCGCACATATTAACGTAATAGGAATACGGCGATATAAACAAAGCAACTCTATAATTACCAGCCATCTCCAGTGAAGCCAAGAAAACCAGTTAAGCACCCTAGGCATTTGTGAAAATTAGTCTATGATATGATGGATATTGTCCAACTGTACTTGAACAGTCTGAGAGAAGTCAGACAAATTAAAGCAGTCCATTTCTGGGATCTGTTCACATCCCGTATGTTCTTTTAACCGTAGATAGTCTATAGTCATAAGATTTTGGAGCACTATAACTTGCACCCCTCCAAACTCCTGATTGAGTTCCAACAGAAGAGATCTGGTCAAATTCGTTGTCTCACTGTATGCACATGCCAGCCTAGACATCTCCCTCCTCATTCCAATGGCAAGTCCAGGAAACAGTGAGGTGGACAGCCACAACCGCAGCACCCTGTGGAGGCTTTTTGATGACCATCCCCCGGCACGAGTCCTCCAGAGAGTGCTGATGCCGGAAGCTCCTCCTCATATCGTATCTTAGTTCATTTTCTGGGTAGCCAAGCTAGGCCTTGATCTTCTGCATAGAAACAAAGAGACCCTTTGCCCACACTTTGACATGCCCTCTATACCACTGTGAAGAACTCATTGGAGGTCAGCACACAGGAACTGATTTTTTTTTTATCTTTAATCTACACTTAAATGAAGAATACTATGTTTACTATGCTCTCCCCTATATCAGGTCCCCCCTAAAAACCACATTACGGTCATTGTCCATCAGCATAGCAAAATGTAGAATCACTACTTATGTTCTCTGTGTTGTACAGCCCTCCCTCCCCTTTCTCCCTCCCCCCACTATGCATGCTAATCTTAATACCCCCCTTCTTCTTCCCCCCTCTTATCCCCCACTGCCCACCCATCCTCCCCAGTTCCTTTCCCTTTGGTACCTGTTAGTCCATTTTTGGGTTCTGTAATTCCGCTGCTGTTTTGTTCCTTCAGTTTTTCCTTTGTTCTTATACTCCTCAGATGAGTGAAATCATTTGGTATTTCTCTTTCTCCACTTGGCTTATTTCACTGAGCATAATACTCTCCAGCTCCATCCATGTTGCTGCAAATGGTAGGATTTTTCCTCTTCTTATGGCTGAGTAGTATTCCATTGTGTATATGTACCACATCTTCTTTATCCATTCATCTACCGATGAACATTTAGGTTGCTTCCAATTCTTGGCTATTGTAAATAGTGCTGCGATAAACATAGGGGTGCATCTGTCTTTCTCAAACTTGATTGCTGCGTTCTTAGGGTAAATTCCTAGGAGTGGAATTCCTGGGTCAAATGGTAGGTCTGTTTTGAGCATTTTGATGAACCTCCATACTGCTTTCCACAATGGTTGAACTAATTTACATTCCCACCAGCAGTGTAGGAGGGTTCCCCTTTCTCCACAGCCTCGCCAACATTTGTTGTTGTTTGTCTTTTGGATGGCAGCCATCCTTACTGGTGTGAGGTGATACCTCATTGTAGTTTTAATTTGCATTTCTCTGATAATTAGCGATGTGGAGCACCTTTTCATGTGTCTGTTGGCCATCTGTATTTCTTTTTTAGAGAACTGTCTGTTCAGTTCCTCTGCCCATTTTTTAAGTGGGTTATTTGTTTTTTGTTTGTTGAGTCTTGTGAGCTCTTTATATATTCTGGACATCAAGCCTTTATCGGATCTGTCATTTTCAAATATATTCTCCCATACTGTAGGGTTCCTTTTTGTTCTATTGATGGTGTCTTTTGCTGTACAGAAGCTTTTCAGCTTAATGTAGTCCCACTTGCTCATTTTTGCTGTTGTTTTCCTTGCCCGGGGAGATATGTTCAAGAAGAGGTCACTCATGTTTATATCTAAGAGGTTTTTGCCTATGTTTTTTTCCAAGAGTTTAATGGTTTCATGACTTACATTCAGGTCTTTGATCCATTTTGAGTTTACTTTTGTATATGGGATTAGACAAAGGTCTAGTTTCATTCTCCTACATGTAGGTGTCCAGTTTTGCCAGCACCATCTGTTGAAGAGACTGTCATTTTGCCATTGTATGTCCATGGCTCCTTTATCAAATATTAATTGACCATATATGTTTGGGTTAATTTCTGAAGTCTCTAATCTGTTCCACTGGTCTGTGGCTCTGTTCTTGTGCCAGTACGAAATTGTCTTGATTACTATGGCTTTGTAGAGAGCTTGAAGTTGGGGAGTGAGATCCCTCCTACTTTATTCTTCTTTCTCAGGATTGCTTTGGCTATATGGGGTCTTTGGTGTTTCCATATGAATTTTGAATTATTTGTTCCAATTCATTGAAGAATGTTGCTGGTAATTTGATAGGGATTGCAACAAATATGTATATTGCTTTAGGCAGGATGGCCATTTTGACGATATTAATTCTTCCTAGCCATGAGCAGGGGATGAGTTTCCATTTGTTAGTGTCCCCTTTAATTTCTCTTAAGAGTGACTTGTAGTTTTCAGAGTATAGGTCATTCGCTTTATTGGTTAGATTTATTCCTAGGTATTTTATTCTTTTTGATGCAATTGTGAATGGAATTGTTTTCCTGATTTCTCTTTCTATTGGTTCATTGTTAGTGTATAGGAAAGCTACAGATTTCTGTGTGTTAATTTTGTATCCTGCAACTTTGCTCTATTCCGATATCAATTCTAGTAGTTTTGGAGTGGACTCTTTAGGGTTTTTTATGTACAGTATCATATCACTTGCAAATAGTGACAGTTTAACTTCTTCTTTACCAATCTGGATTCCTTTTATTTCTTTGTTTTGTCTGATTGCCATGGCTAGGACCTCGGGTACTATGTTAAATAACAGTGGGGAGAGTGGGCATCCCTGTCTGGTTCCCGATCTCAGAGGAAATGCTTTCAGCTTCTCGCTGTTCAGTATAATGCTGGCTGTGGGTTTATCATATATGGCCTTTTTTATGCTGAGGTACTTGCCCTCTATTCCCATTTTGCTGAGAGTTTTTATCATGAATGGGTGTTGAATTTTGTCAAATGCTTTTTCAGCATCTATGGAGATGATCATGTGGTTTTTGTCTTTCTTTTTGTTGATGTGGTGGATGATGTTGATGGATTTTCGAATGTTGTACCATCCTTGCATCCCTGGGATGAATCCCACTTGGTCATGGTGTATGATCCTTTTGATATACTGTTGAATTCTGTTTGCTAATATTTTATTGAGTATTTTTACATCTACATTCATCAGGGATATTGGTCTGTAATTTTCTTTTTTTGGTGGGGTCTTTGCCTGGTTTTGGTATTAGGGTGATGTTGGCTTCATAGAATGAGTTTGGGAGTATTCCCTCCTCTTCTATTTTTTGGAACACTTTAAGGAGAATGGGTATTATGTCTTCTCTGTGTGTATTATAAAATTCTGAGGTAAATTCATGCGGCCCTGGGGTTTTGTTCTTGGGTAGTTTTTTGATTACCATTTCAATTTCTTTGCTTGTAATTGTTTTGTTTAGATTTTCTGTTTCTTCCTTGGTCAGTCTTGGGAGGTTGTATTTTTCTAGGAAGTTGTCCATTTCTTCTAGGTTTTCCAGCTTTTTGGCATATAGGTTTTCATAGTAGTCTTTAATAATTCTTTGTATTTCTGTGGGGTCTGTCGTGATTTTTCCATTCTCATTTCTGATTATGTTGATTTGTGTTGATTCTCTTTTTCTCTTAATAAGTTTGGCTACTGGCTTATCTATTTTGTTTATTTTCTCAAAGAACCAGCTCTTGGTTTCGTTGATTTTTGCTATTGTTTTATTCTACTCAATTTTGTTTATTTCTTCTCTGATCTTTATTATGTCCCTCCTTCTGTTGACTTTAGGCCTCATTTGTTCTTCTTTTTCCAGTTTCGATAGTTGTGATGTTAGACTATTCATTTGGGATTGTTCTTCCTTCTTCAGGTGTGCCTGGATCGCTATATACTTTCCTCTTAAGACTGCTTTCGCTGCATCCCACAGAAGTTGGGGCTTTGTGTTGTTGTTGTCATTTGTTTCTATATATTCCTTGATCTCTATTTTGATTTGTTCTTTGATCCATTGATTATTTAGAAGTATGTTGTTAAGCCTCCATGTGTTTGTGAGCCTTTTTGTTTTCTTTGTAGAATTTATTTCTAGTTTTATACCTTTGTGGTCTGAAAAATTGGTTGGTAGAATTTCAATATTTTGGAATTTACTGAGGCTCTTTTTGTGACCTAGTATGTGGTCTATTCTGGAGAATGTTCCATGTGCATTTGAGTAGAATGTATGTCCTGTTGCTTTTGGATGTAGAGTTCTATAGATGTCTGTTAGGTCCATCTGTCTAGTGTGTTGTTCAATGCCTGTGTGTCCTTACTTATTTTCTGCCTGGTGGATCTATCCTTTGGGGTGAGTGGTGTGTTGAAGTCTCCTAAGATGAATGCATTGCAGTCTATTTCCCTCTTTAGTTCTGTTAGTATTTGTTTCACAAATGCTGGTGCTCCTGTGTTGGGTGCATATATATTTAGAATGGTTATGTCCTCTTATTGGACTGAGCCCTTTATCATTATGTAATGTCCTTCTTTATCTCTTGTTACTTTCTTTGTTTTGAAGTCTATTTTGTCTGATATTAGTACTGCAACCCCTACTTTCTTCTCACTGTTGTTTGCCTGAAATATGTTTTTCCATCCTTTGACTTTTAGTCTGTGCTTGTCTTTGGGTTTGAGGTGAGTTTCTTGTAAGCAGCATATAGATGGGTCTTGCTTTTTTATCCATTCTGTTACTCTGTGTCTTTTGATTGGTACATTAAGTCCATTTACATTTAGGGTGACTATTGAGAGATATGTACTTATTGCCATTGCAGTCTTTAGATTCGTGGTTACCAAAGGTTCAAGGTTAGCTTCTTTTGTATCTTACTGCCTAACTTAGCTCGCTTATTGAGCTGTTATATACACTGTCTGGAGATTCTTTTCTTCTCTCCCTTCTTATTCCTCCTCCATTCTTCATATGTTGTATGTTTTGTTCTGTGCTCTTTTTAGGAGTGCTCCCATCTAGAGCAGTCCCTGTAAGATGCCCTGTAGAGGTGGTTTGTAGGAAGCAAATTCCCTCAGCTTTTGCATATCTGCGAATTGTTTAATCCCACCATCATATTTAAATGATAGTCATGCTGGATACAGTATCCTTGCTTCAAGGCCCTTCTGTTTCATTGCATTAAATATATCATGCCATTCTCTTCTGGCCTGTAGGGTTTCTGTTGAGAAGTCTGATGGTAGCCTGATGGGTTTTCCTTTATAGGTGACCTTTGTCTCTCTAGCTGCCTTTAAAATGCTTTCCTTGTCCTTGATCCTTGCCATTTTAATTATTATGTGTCTTGGTGTTGTCCTCCTTGGATCCTTTCTGTTTGGGGTTCTGTGTATTTCTGTGGTCTGTTTGATTATTTCCTCCACCAGTTTGGGGAAGTTTTCAGCAATTATTTCTTCAAAGAGACTTTCTATCCCTTTTCCTCCCTCTTCTTCTTCTGGTACCCCTATAATACGAATATTATTCCTTTTGGATTGGTCACATAGTTCTCTTAGTGTTGTTTCGTTCCTGGAGATCCTTTTATCTCTCTCTATGTCAGCTTCTATACGTTCCTGTTCTCTTGTTTCTATTCCTTCAATGGCCTCTTGCATCTTATCCATTCTGCTTATAAATCCTTCCAGGGATTGTTTCACTTCTGTGATCTCCTTCCTGACATCTGTGATCTCCCTCCGGACTTCATCCCACTGCTCTTGCATTTTTCTCTGCATCTCTGTCAGCATGTTCATGATTTTTATTTTGAATTCTTTTTCAGGAGGACTGGTTAGGTCTGTCTCCTCAGGTGTTGTCTCTGTGATCTTTGTCTGCCTGTAGTTTTGCCTTTTCATGGTGATAGAGATAGTTTGCAGAGCTGGTACAAGTGACAGCTGGAAGAGCTTTCCTTCTTGTTGGTTTGTGGCCTTCCTCTCCTGGGAGAATAGTGACCTCTAGTGGCTTATGCTTGGCAGCTGTGCACAGACAGGGCTTCTGCTACCTGCCTGGTTGCTATGGAGTTTATATCCGCTGTTGCTGTGGGTGTGGCCTGGCTGGGGCTGCTCCTCCAAAATGGTGGAGCCCCGTTGGAGGGGGAGCAGCCGGGAGGCTATTTATCTCTGTAATGGGCCTCTGTGCTCCCTATTGCCCAGGGGATTAGAGTGCCCAGAGATCCCCAGATTTCTTGCCTCTGGGCTAAGTGTCCTGTCCTGCCCCTTTAAGACTTCCAAAAAGCACTCTCCAAACCAAAACAACAACAGCAACAATGAAAGAGGAAAAAAAAAAATGGAAAAAACGTGCGATTTTCTTTGTCCTCAGGTGCTGGTATCAGGCACCTGCTCACCGGTCTTGCTGCCTTGTTTCCCTAGTATTGGGGTCCCTGTCCCTTTAAGGCTTCCAAAAAGCACTCGCCAAAAAAAAAAAAAAAGGGAGAAATTCACGATATTGTTTGTCCTCAGGTGCCGGTCTCAGGCACCCACTCACTGATCTTGCTGCCCTGTTTCCCTAGTATTGGGGTCCCTGTCCCCTTATGGCTTCCAAAAAGCACTCACCAAAAAAAAAGGGAAAAACGCGCGATTTTCTTTGTCCGCAGGCACTGGTCTCAGGCACCTGCTCACCGGTCTTGCTGCCCTGTTTCCCTAGTATTGGGGTCCTGGAGTTTTATAATATCCAAAATAACAAGTGGATCTTTAACAAAGAAGGAAGTGTCAAAGCCTTCATGGAAAAGCCTACAGTGGGTACTCTAGATTTGAGACTTGAAGAAATACCCTTATGCCTGCTGGTCGGGGAGTTTAACTAAGGTGCCATCACTTAGATAGTTCTGACCATTTATATCAGATGATTCACATTTCCAGCTCTCTCCAGTCTAAGAACAAATAACTTTGTAAAAGCAGATTTTTGATCCAAGAACCAGAGGGCCATGAATTAGTTACAAGAGCTGAATAAACTAAGGAGGAAAATGTAATTGTGTGTTTTTTTTTAAGGTTGTTGGAATTCTTTTTATTGTTTTGTTGTTTCATGGTGGAATTGAGACAGGGACCATGGGCTTAGACAGAGTAGGGTGAGGGCCTCTGGAAAAAGTGAGGCAGGGTATTTACAGTCAGAGCAATGTAACTACATTCAAGGAAACCCCCTACCAAAACTCTGTCTTAAACATTAAGCTCCAAGGTCATTCTTCAGTGAGATCAGTTAATATTCCCCAGCTAAAGAAGAGTAGCGCATGTTTTTATTATGCTAATCATTTGTAATCATGTGTAAGATTCACTTTAGCATGCTAAAAGGCCTAGGACTATGTACTACTGTTTTTCCTCTTTCAGACCTAATGAGGTGCTTTGCAAACTGGGCAACTAATTTAGCATGCAGACCCAGCTATAAACAACATAGTAAAAGGAAGGAAGGATTCCACTTTAAAGATAAGATTGCATTTTAACACCCAGGAAGTTTAACAAGTAAGATTCTTAACTTACTCTTTAGCAAATAGACAATACCTCAGCCCACCTTGGGAGCTGGGCAGGTGGCCTCTTGATATGCTCCCAGACCAAGACAACAATATCCCAGAGAGAAGTCAAGGCAGGAAATTCCTTATGTTGTTAGTTTTTAATATTCAGGAACCACTTAACAGGTCCACACCCCTAAGATTTTTTCACGTTCCCAAATATCCTCAACTGCCTATAAATCCCTGTCTTGCCAATGCATTTCAGTCCCAGGCAAGTTAACTATGGATTCAATGTGACCAAGGAAAATTGACAGTAGAAGGCTCTTTGGGGTGAAAGGGTTATACCTAACTTTATTTCCAGGTGGCAGGTCAGTCACTAGAATCCCATTCACTCAGAGTGAGTCTGTATACAGCAAGCCAGTCTCTGCCTCTGGGCCCCTCTGTCTGCACAGCTGTCCTCTGGGCTACTCTGCATAGCCGTCCCACACAGCCATCTTCTGGGCCTCTCTGCCTGCACAGCTATCCTCTGGGCCTCAGTCCTCAGCACTGCCACCACTCCAGCCTCTGCTCTGCTCTCCTACATCCTTGAAGCCCTGCCACTGTGTTGTGCCCAGAGCACTGGGTGGAGCTCTTTTTATAGAGTCAACAGCCATGTATTGCCCTCAGGTGTGGAGTGAGCTAGTCAGCCACAGCCAGGTGAGAATCCTGGCCACAGGAACTCTCATTTTATCCACACTCCACCCCTCCAGGATTCTCTCCTCTCAATCTATGTGCCCTTAGTCCTCTGCAATGGTCCCTGTGCAAGGAAGCTTGAACATTGTTCTCTAGCCTCTCCAGTAAAAAGTCTTGCAGACACACAGGGCAGACTTGTGGCTCTGTCTCTGACCTCCTCCTCTTTGGTCTTAATGGCTGGAACTGCTGCTCTGGTTTCAGTTGTTTCCATAGTTCCAATAAGATCCTATTTGGCTTCCCATCTAATTTTCTTCCATCTACTCCTGCCCATATCCAATCAACCCACATCTGGGTCCTCGTAACCTTCACGAGGCCCCTCAAATTCCTCCTTTGAGTAATAGGTCTTATTTCTTTCCACGTTCTCATAGTTTCAGCTACTGTATGTGTCACCTCGTATTTTGTAATTGCTGCCTCAAGGTGGGCTGCACTGTCAGGGAAGGCAGCTTTCCCATCTCTGATGCTGACAGAACAATTCCATCCACCCCTAAGTCCCACAGCCACCAGCTCAGCCTAAGTATAGGGGCGGACCGCAATGTGCTCCACGACCTGGGGAGGGGGCTGTTTCTCTCCTTGGGGAACTTTCAGCTGCTGGGTCTTTATTTTCTTTACAACCTCTGGGTGTGCTTTCAATACAGTAAGGACCAGTGCCTCCAGCACCACCCCTTCATCCTTCCCCAGCTCCTCCATTTCTGGGGCTGATGGCACCTTTCTCTTCACTCCCCCAAGTGCGCCCTCTGGTACAGTGCCTCACAACAATACCAGCTCAGTCTTCAGAAGTTCTCTTACCTTCAGCTCAATGCTTTGTAGCTGATGTTCTCTTGCCACCTCAGCTTGTGCTTCCTCAGGCATTTGTCTTTTTTCCTCATGGCCTCTTCCTCCTTCAGAACACCTGGCATTCTCATGCCACCATTCTTTGGGTCTCCTCTGTACTGTGAGAAGCAGCCAACCCACAGTCCCCGCTGTCTCATGGGCACTCTACTTCTCAAAGAATCTCCTTATTATAACAAGGGCTGCCCCTACAGCCTCAGGTGTCACCTCCACTTGCCTCCAGTCCTGGGGTGGGGCCCAGTCCTCTAGGAGGCAAGCCACTTCAGACCACATACCCATTGGGGATGATCCACTGTCTCCCCATTCACTGGGGCAGCCCGCTGAAGCACCCCTCCCATAAGGGCAGCCTGTCTTTTTCCTTGGTCAACAGTGAATCCTGCTGACTATGCCAATTGTCTTGCCAAAGGGTTTCAGCCCTGGGCAAGTTCGCTATGATTCAATGTGACCAAAAAAAAAATTGACAGCAGAACCCTCTTTGGGTTGAAAGGGTTATACCCATCTTTATTTCCAGGTGGCAGGTCAGTCACTAGAATCCATTCACTCAGAGCGAGTCTGCATGCAGCAAGCTGGTCTCTGCCTCTGGGCCCCTCTGTCCACACAGCTGTCCTCTGGGCCTCTCTGCACAGTCATCCCACACAGCTGTCCTCTGGGCCTCTGCCCTTGGCGCTGCTACCACTCCAGCCTCTGCTCTGCTCTCCTGAAGCCTTGCAGCCCTGCCACCATGTTGCATGCAGAACACTGGGCAGAGCTCTTTTTATAGAGTCAACAGTCATGTATTGCCTACAGGTGTGCAGTGAGCTAGTCAGTCATGGTCAGGTGAGAATCCTGGCCACAAGAACTCTCATTTTATCCACAATCCCCTAGACAACACACCACTATGGGCTCTCTTGTCCCCTCCTGGCTCATGCCAGGAGCTTTGTCCGTCTTCACATTGTATCTCTCAATAAAAGTCTCCCTGGCTCTCCTACCTTGACTGCTTGCTAAGTTCATTCTTTGACTCTGAAAACAAGAACCCCAGCATCAGGATGAGGAAGCGTATGCCTCTCCATTTGCTGACCATGCTCAATGAAGCTTATGTACTTGATACCTCTTGCTGTACTTATATACATTAATCAAGACAAAAATACAGGGAGAGCAGCCCTTTTCCTTTAATCAAATTTTTGTGATCAAAAATAATTCTTGGAGATTACTGGTGATCACCAGCCAGCTCTATCCAAAACCTGGGAGTGAGGTAAATGATGGCCTTAAGTCCTTCCATGGGAACATGCCAACAAGACCCACTAGAAGATTATTTAATAATTGATAAGGTTTCCCTGTATTTGGCTCACTGATAGGGGCCCAAACTCTGAAGTTACTTTAAAGATTTAAATGTTAATTTAAAGATGTTAATATAAATTATTTCCATCTGTAGACAATGTAGTAGAAAAGACAACTTTATAGGTTATGATTGTTTCTCCCAGAGGACATGAACCACTTTAGAACCTAACCTAGCAATCTTATTTCAAAATTCTTCAGTTCTATAAAAACTCAATTTCTCAAACATCTTTTGAACCAACTTTTACTATCCTATTGGTTCCCTTATTAATGAGTTAAATAAAGCTTTGACACAAGTTTATTTTAGACTTTTGAAAATTGTATTTCCCTGCCTCTTAGTTCAGGTCAAGATGCTCTGTCTTCTTCCGTTACTCTGATGGTTTAGGCAACCTTGTCTCTTCCAAAATCTGTGAAGGTTGTAGATTTCCTTTATCAGTCTAGACAGAGAATACTTGGACTTACATGGCTTCCAACAACTGCCAGCTTCATTCCTCCCTAACTCATACGATGGTAGAGCTCAAAGGAAACCCCTCTTCCCTCAGCTGTAAATAGGGAACTGAGGTGGAAGAGAATAAGTGGTTCAGGTAGGTATGGCATAAATACTGTAATTTACTGTCTGGCCATGTATTGACATAATACTTCTTCCTGTCTATCTATCTTTTTTACATGTGTCTGCATCCTAGATGATAAGTTCCAAGGCTACAGGGACCATATGTATGATTTATTTCCCCCTGCATCTTTGATGCTTCCCTAGAGGTGAATGAGTACCTTATAAATGCTTTATGATGAGGATGAAACAAAGGAAGAAATATCTCTGGAAGCAGACATTCTGGAAATTGCCAGAGAAAGCTGTCCAGAGGTTAGAGGATGCCTATTCCTCTGTCTGAAACTGCTTTAAAGAAATCCCTTCCCTGGGGGAATGATTCAGCACATCTCTGCCTTTGAGCTCTATACAGATGCTTCCCTGAGGCTCTGCATGGGGAGGTATTATCAATGTCACCACCTAAGAAGATTTTTGCTGGGAGCAACAATTTTTGTTACTTTTGGCAGATATGTCCAGAGAATGGCCAAGAAAGGATGTGACATAAATTCAACAATTTAATTCTGAAAACCCCGTGGTTTCAGTGCTGGTCATTTCTTGTTAGAGCTTTGTTTTTCCTCTTTGGTCATAACAACTGGACTTCCAGGGGAATATTTCTTCTCACTAATTAAGGAAATTTTCAGAGCCAAATTTCAGGTCTTTCCTGACTGAAATAAAAAACAATTAGAGGACAGTGGGCTTGGTTTTGAATAGTAGCCAGGGACACAAAAAGACATCTATTATTATACTTGCTAGTGAAGCAATGCTATTTTTGAATAATAAATATTTTGTAATGGAGAAAAATCTAACACTTTTATGGAAACTCTACTTGCAAGTTATTATAAACATAACTTTAAGTTTTAGAGGAGGTGAAAATGGTGCTGCGCACAACATTTGCTAAAGGACTTGTTCTCACAAACCCCTCCTCTTCAAATCCACTTTTGACTTATTTTATTACCTCAGGTTAAGGGAGGGACCTGAGAGTTTGGCTAACCAGTTTTTGTTTAATTCTTTGTGCAAGTCTTAAAGAATTGTCTATTTCACTTGAAAACTGATATTTTCATTGTGTCTCAGGGACTCAGTCAATACTTCCAATTTAATGTACAACACAATTAGATTGAAGGCATTGGACCAAGTAAGAAACAAATAAATTAAGGGAGGTTGGACCCAGGTCTGTTTCCACTAAGATGAAGAGAAGTGAGAACTCTGACTTTCTATCCCAGTGAGATGAGGACTTGAGGCATTTTTATTTACACCACGAAGGTTGGGGTGAATTAGTTCACAAGACTTGGGAGTATACATCCAAGGGAATTGATAATGGATGATATCTTCAGCATAGAATTTTAGGCCTGGCTGGAGCCATTTGCATTTTTCAAAGTTCACTGTGGCCACAGCAGGAAGGATGGGCTGAGAGAATGGAGGCTGGAGATGGAGAGGCTATTAGGGTAATCCAAGTGAGAAATCACCACAAGGGAAGTGACTGCATTGTAATAGAGACTAGAGGGCAATATTCAAGACAGTTAAATAGCAATGTTTCCAATAAATGACAATAAACTCGATGTTGAGGGAGAAGTTCAAGGTAATTGCAAGTTGCTGCCTTGGGCAACTGAGAGAAGTTTAACTCTACTCCTGAAATTTGGGATGCAGAAGACCTGATTTGTGGGGAAAAGCTGCTCATTTTTTTTTGATGACTTAGGAGAGGGCTATGAGAAGAAAGGCAGAAAAAAATGTGTGGGGATGGGTTATTCAAGGCTAGCTCAACCAAAATGTTCATAATTCAAATATTCATTTATTCTGAGTGGACTTAAGTCCTAAACTGGAGTCTATTTAATTCTTCATACTATTAGAATCTGCCTATTAGAAGATGGTTGCTTAACCTTCACTGTAGAACAAAAAATTATGGCGGTACTGTTAGACGATGATGTCAATATTTTACTAGTAATCATCTATGAAGGGCCCTGATGGTAGGGAGAAATAACTTTAAAAATCACAGGGAAGTAAAGGATGCCATCCTAACACTTCTGCTGGAATTCCCTTTCTTTGCATTGTTTCTACATTCTATTTTATCTGCAAATTTTCATTCCTCCTTTTATATCCAGCTTGCATTCTAGCTCCTTTGGAAAACTGTAAATCACTAAGGCTTTCCCCAAATACCCACCACACACAGACAGACCATGACCAAGGGCAGCCAAGTAGATACCCCAGACCTCTTGCTCCTAGTGTTGCTTCAGGAGTAAGTCAGTGTTCCTAGAAGAGCCAATCAAACTCTCCTTTGATTGCTCTAAGGATGTTGTAAGAGAACAGCTGACTTTCTGCTAGACTTGCTAAGCACAGGGGAGGACAGCGTTGTGTTTGCTGGGTGCCATTTTGTCTCCTCTGGTAAGACCTTGAAGCAAACTGCACCTCTTTATTTCCCAGTTATGCTAGCCAATAAATTTCTCAACAATTCAAAAATTTCTCAATAGAGTTTGAGTGGTTTTTTTTTTCTTGCAGGCAAGAGAGCTTTGACAAGGTTCCCTGTGCCCCCAGACAGTGACCCTCTTATATATGCCCCCTGCTCCTTTATTGAGATATCATCACATACCACTTCACCATTTTAAATACAATTCAGTGGTTTTTATGTTCATAGAGTTGTGCAACTAACACCACCATCTAATTTTAGAGCATTTTTCATTACCTCAAGAAGCAAGCCCAGATGTATCAGCATCATTTCCTCTTACTTCCCTAGGCAACTACCACTCTACTGAACGTCTCTGTGGAATTGACTATTCTGGACATTTCGTACAAATGGAATCATACAACATGTGGCCCTTGTGTCTGGCTCCTTTCACTTAGTGTGATGTTTTCAAAGTCACCCGTGTTGTAACATGTGTCAGCACGTCATTCCATTTATTTTATTTTATTTTATTTTATTTTATTTTATATTTTATTATTTTATGTATAATTAATCTACAGTTACATGAGGCACATTGTTTACTAGACTCCCCCCCATCACCAAGTCCCTACCACAAACCCCATTACAGTCACTGTCCATCAGCATAGTAAGATGCTGTAGAATCACTACTTGTCTTCTCTGTGTTGTACAGCCCTCCCCATGCCCCCCCCAACATTATACATGCTATTCGTAATGCTCCCTTTCTTTCCCCCACCCTTGTGCCTCCCTTCCCACCAATCCTCCCCAGTCCCTTTCCCTTTGGTAACTGTTAGTCCATTTTTGGGTTATGGGAGTCGGCTGCTGTTTCATTCCTTCAGTTTTTCTTTGTTCTTATACTCCACATATGAGTGAAATCATTTGGTATTTGTCTTTCTCTGCCTGGCTTATTTCACTGAGCATAATACCCTCTAGCTCCATCCATTTGTTGCAAATGGTAGGATTTGTTTTCTTCTTATGGCTGAATAATATTCCATTGTGTATATGTACCACATTTTCTTTATCCATTCATCTACTGATGGACACTTAGGTTGCTTCCATTTCTTGGCTATTGTAAATAGTGCTGCGATAAACATAGAGGTGCATCTGTCTTTTTCAAACTGGGCTGCTGCATTCTTAGGGTAAATTCCTAGAAGTAGAATGCCTGGGTTGAATGGTATTTCTATTTTGAGCTTTTTCAGGAAACTCCATACTGTTTTCCACAGGGGTTGAACTAGTTTACATTGCCACCAGCAGTGTAGGAGGGTTCCCATTTCTCCACAGCCTTGCCAATATGTGCTGTTGTTTGTATTTTTGATGGTGGTGATCCTTGCTGGTATGAGGTGATATCTCATTGTGGTTTTAATTTGCATTTCTCTGATGATTAGAGATGTGGAGCATCTTTTCATGTGCCTGTTGGCCATCTGAATTTCTTCTTTGGAGAAGTGTCTGTTCAGCTCTTCTGCTCATTTTTTAATTGGATTATTTGCTTTTTGTTTGTTGAGGTGCATGAGCTCTTTGTATATTTTGGATGTCAATCCTTTATCGGATCTGTCATTTATGAATATATTCTCCCATACTGTAGGATGCCTTTTTGTTCTCTTGGTAGTGTCCTTTGCTGTACAGAGCTTTTCAACTTGGTATAGTCCCACTTGTTCATTTTTGCTTTTGTTTCCCTTGCCCACAGAGATATGTTCATGAAGAAGTCACTCATGTTTATGTCCAAGATATTTTTGCCTATGTTTTCCTCCAAGAGTTTTATGGTTTCATGACTTACATTCAGGCATTTGATCCATTTTGAATTTACTTTTGTGTATGGGGATAGACAATGATCCAGTTTCATTCTCTTACATGTAGCTGTCCAGTTTTGCCAGCACCAGCTGTTGAAGAGACTGTCATTTCCCCATTGTATGTCCATGGCTCCTTTATCATATATTAATTGACCATGTATGTTTGGGTTAATATCTGGACTCTCTATTCTGTTCCACTGGTCTGTGGCTCTGTTCTTGTGCTGGTACAAAATTGTCTTGATTACTGTGGCTTTGTAGTACAGCTTGAAGTTGGGAAGTGAGATGCCCCTGCTTTATTCTTCTTTCTCAGGATTGCTTTGGCTATTCGGGGTCTTTTGTGGTTCCATGTGAATTTTAGAACTATTTGTTCCAGTTTGTTGAAGAATGCTATTGGTATTTTGATAGGCAGTACATTGAAGCTGTAGATTGCTTTAGGCAGGATGGCCATTTCCACAATATTAATTCTTCCTAGCCAAGAGCATGGGATGAGTTTTCATTTGTTAGTGTCCTCTTTAATTTCTCTTAAGAGTGTCTTGTAGTTTTCAGGGTATAGGTCTTTCACTTCCTTGGTTAGGTTTATTCATAAATATTTTATTCTTTTTGATGCAATTGTGAATGGAATTGTTTTCCTAATTTCTCTTTCTGTTAATTCATTGTTAGTGTATGTATAGGAAAGTAACAGATTTCTGTGTATAAATTTTGTATGCTGCAACTTTACTGAATTCAGATACTAGTTCCAGTGGATTTGGAGTGAAGTCTTTAGGGTTTTTTATGTACAATATCATGTCATTTGCAAATAGTGACCATTTGACTTCTTCTTTACCAATCTGGATGCCTTGTATTTCTTTGATTTGTCTGATTGCCATGGTTAGGACCTCCAGTACTATACTGAATAACAGTGGGGAGAGTGGGCATCCCTGTCTTGTTCCCGATCTTAGAGGAAAAGCTTTCAGCTTCTCGCTGTTCAGTATGATGTTGCCTGTGGGTTTATCATATATGGCCTTTATTATGTTGAGGTACTTGCCCTCTATAACCATTTTGTTGAGAGGTTTTATCATGAATGGATGTTGAATTTTGTCAAATGCTTTTTCAGCATCTATGGAGATGATCATGTGGTTTTTGTCCTTCTTTTTGTTGATGTGATGGATGATGTTGATGGATGTTTGAATGTTGTGTCATCCTTGCATCCCTGAGATGAATCCCACTTGGTCAATGATCCTCTTGATATATTTTTGAATTTGGTTTGCTAATATTTTGTTGAGTATTTTTTTTATCCATGTTCATCAGGGATATTGGTCTGTAATTTTCTTTTTTAGTGGGGTCTTTGCCTGGTTTTGGTATTAGAGTGATTCTGGCTTCATAGAATGAGTTTGGAAGTATTCTTTCCTCCTCTTCTATTTTTTGGAAAACTTTATGGAGAATGGGTATTATATCTTCTCTGTACATCTGATAAAATTCAGCCATGAATCCATCTAGCCTAGGGGTTTTGTTCTTTGATTACTGATTCAACTTCTTTGCTGGTAATTGTTCTGTTTAGATTTTCTGTTTCTTCTTTGGTCAGTCTTAGAATTTTGTATTTTTCTAAGAAGTTGTCCATTTCTTCTAGGTTTTGCAGTTTATTAGCATATAGATTTTCATAGTATTCTCTAATAATTCTTTGTATTTATATGGGGTCCGTCATGATTTTTCCTTTCTCATTTCTGATTCTGTTGATGTGTGTAGATTCTCTTTTTCACTTAATAAGTCTGGCTAGGGGCTTTTCGATTTTGTTTATTTTCTCAAAGAACCAGCTCTTGGTTTCATTAATTTTTTTCTATTATTTTATTGTTCTAAATTTTATTTATTTCTTCTCTGATCTTTATTATGCCCCTCCTTCTGCTGACTTTGGGCTTCATTCATTCTTCTTTTTCCACTTGCAGTAATTGTGACTTTAAACTATTCACTAGGGAATGTTATTCCTTCTTTAGGTAGGCTTGGATTGCTATGTACTTTCCTCTAGAACTGCCTTCACTGCGTCACACAGAAGTTGGGGCTTTATGCTGTCAGTGTCATTTGTCTCCATATATTGCTTGATCTCTGTTTTAATTTGGTCATTGATCCATTGGTTATTTAGAAGCATGTTGTTAAGCCTCCATGTGTTTGTGAGCCTTTTTGTTTTCTTTGTACAATTAATTTCTAGTTTTATGCCTTTGTGGTCTGAGAAGTTGGTTGGTAGAATTTCAATCTTTTTGAATTTACTGAGGCTATTTTTGTGGCCTAGTATGTGCTCCATGTGCACTTGAGAAGAATGTGTATCCTTCTGCTTTTGGGTGTAGAGTTCTGTAGATGTCTATTAGGTCCATCTGTTCTAGTGTGTTGTTCAGTGCCTCTGTGTCCTTACTTATTTTCTATCTGGTGGATCTGTCCTTTGGAGTGAGTGGTGTGTTGAAGTCTCCTAAAATGAATGCATTGCATTCTATTTCCTCCTTTAATTCTGTTAGTATTTTTTTCACATATGTTGGTGCTTCTGTATTGGGTGCATATATATTTATAATGGTTATATCATCTTGTTGGGCTGTCCCTTTTATCATTATGTAATGTCCTTCTTTATATCTTGTTACTTTCTTTGTTTTGAAGTTATTTTGTCTGATATCAGTACTGCTACACCTGCTTTTTTCTCCCTATTGTTTGCATGAAATATCTTTTCCATCCCTTGACTTTTAGTCTGTGTATGTGTTTGGGTTTGAGGTGAGTTTCTTGTAAGCAGCATATAGATGGGTCTTGCTTTTTTATCCATTCTGTTACTCTGTGTCTTTTGATTGGTGCATTCAGTCCCTTTACATTTAGGGTGATTATTGAGAGATGTGTACTTGTTGCCATTGCAGGCTTTAGATTTGTGGTTACCAAAGGTTCAAAGTTAGCTTCTTTACTCTCTAACTGTCTAACTTAACTCACTTATTAAGCTATTGTAAGCACAGTATGATGATTCTTTCCCTCCCTTCTTATTTCTCCTCCTCCAATCTTTATATGTTGGGTGTTTTATTCTGGGTTCTTTTGTGTTTCCTTTAACTGTTTTTGTGAGTAGTTGATTTTATTTTTTGCTTTTAGTTAGTGTTTAGTTGGTCTGCTTGTTTTGCTGTGATTTTATTTTCTATGGTGACATCTATTTAGCCTTAGGAGTATTTCCACCTAGAGCAGTCCCTATAAAATACCCTGTAGAGGTGGTTTGTGGGAGGCAAATTCCCTCAACTTTTGCTTGTCTGGGGATTGTTTAATACCTCCTTCATATTTAAATGATAATCATGATGGATACAGTATTCTTGCTTCAAGGCCCTTCTGTTTCATTGCATTAAATATATCATGCCATTCTCTTCTGGCCTGTAAGGTTTCTGTTGAGAAGTCTGATGATAGCCTAATGGGTTTTCCTTTGTTGGTGACCTTTTTTCTCTCTCTGGCTGCCTTTAATACTCTGTCCTTGTCTTTGATCTTTTCCATTTTAATTATTATGTGTCTTGGTGTTGTCCTCCTTGCGTCCCTTGTGTTGGGAGTTCTGTGGGCCTCTGTGGTCTGAGAGACTATTTCCTCCCTCAATTTGGGGAAGTTTTCAGCAATTATTTCTTCAAATACACTTTCTATCCCTTTTTCTCTCTCTTCTTTTTCTGGTACCCCTATAATGCTAATATTGTTCCGTTTGGATTGGTCACACAGTTCTCTTAATATTCTTTCATTCCTGGAGATCCTTTTATCTCTCTCTGCGTCAGCTTTTCTGCATTCCTGTTCTCTGATTTCTATTCCATTAACGGCCTCTTGCACCTCATCCAATCTGCTCTTAAGTCTTTCCAGAGATTATTTTATGTCTGTATTCTCCATCCCTACTTGCTCCTTTAGCTCTTACATTTTTCTCTGCAGATCCATCAGCATGGTTATGACCTTTATTTTGAATTCTTTTTTGGGAAGATTTGTTAAATCTATCTCCCCAGGCCCACTCTCAGGGGTTCTATGGGTAATTATGGACTGAACCAAATTCTTCTGCCTTTTCATAGTGATAGCAGTTTCTGTAGGCAGGTAGCACATGTGTCAGCTGGGAAAACAAAGTCCTTCCCTGCTTGCTTGTTGCCTTGCCCTTCTCCTCTGCCTGGGTCGGTTACCCGCTCTCCTGGAGCAGCCTCCGGGTTAATCCCCTAAGCTGCTGTGAGTGGGGTCTCTGTCAGAGCAGCACAGAGCCCTGTGAAAGCGGCATCCCCGCTGTGCAGCTGTGTGCTGGCAGCGGCCTTTGGGTCTGGCCCAGGTGGCTGTGCACTGGGCTGAGATTCTGGGCACCTGCTGGAGGCATGGCTGCTCCTGGGCCGCTCCTCTGCCACCACTGCCGGCTCCCTCGGGCCACTCCCGGGCCCCTCTGGCACTGCCACAGGGGGCTTGCGCAAGCTGTTACTGGCTCTTCTGGCACTACCACCAGTGCGCACGGCCGCTCTCCCACTACCGGGCCAGTGTGTCAGGGTCTGCACCAGTTGGGGGAACGACTAGCAGGCTGCTTATCACCGTGAGGGGCTTCAGAGCTGTGCTGCCACCCAGAGGGTTAGGCCACCTAGAGTTCCCCAGGATTCCCAGGTGCTGGGCTGAGTGTGCCAGGATGACTTCGTCCAGCTGTGGGGTCCCTGTCCCTTTAAGAGATGCAAAAAGCACTCACTTTTGTTTTGTCCCAGGGGTGCCATTTGAGGAGATCTGCTCCCAAGTTTTGCTTTTCCATTTCTCTCATATCCAGTACACCATGCACCGTGTGTCTGTGCTCTCAGTGTGGATTTCTAGAGCTGGTTGTTTAGCAGTCCTGGGCTTTCACTCCCTCCTCACTCCGACTCCTTTCTTCCTGCTGGGGGGCTGGGGTGGGGGGATGCTCGGGTCCTGTCAGCCCATGGCTTGTTTCTTACCCCCTTCATGTGATGCTGAGTTCTCACAGATGTGGATGTAGCCTGGCTGTTGTACTGTTTCCACTGGTGTCTCTTTTAGGAATACTTGTATTTGTTGTATTTTCAAAAATATATATGTTTTTGGGAGGAGATTTCCACTGAACTACTCACGCTGCCATCTTGGCTCCTCCCCTGTCATTCCTTTTTATAGCCAAATAATAGTCCACATTTTGGTTATCTGTTCATCAATTTTTGGGCATTTGGGTTATTTCCACTTTTTGGCTATTATTAATAATGCTGCTGTAAATGTTTGTATCCAAGTTTTTGTGTGGACATATGTTTTCAGTCCTCTTAGGAGTATATCTAGGAATGGAATGGCTGAGTCATGTGGTCACTCTATGTTTAACCTTTTGAGGGATTGCCAACATGTTTTCCAAAGTGGTTGCATCACTTTGCCTTCCCACTAGTGATGTATGAGGATTCAAATTTCTCCACATACTCATCAGCATGTGTTATTATCTGCCTTTTTGATTATGTCATTCATTGTGGTTTGGATTTGCATTTTCCCTGACAACTAATGATATCAAGCATCTTTTCATGTGCTTATTCTTCATAAGAATATGAACTTTCTCTTGGGAAAAAAATGTCTATTTTTGCTCTTTGCCCCTCTTTAAATTGGATTACTTGTCCTTTTGTTGTTGTAATAGTTCTTCATATTTTCTGGATACATGTCACTTATCAGATACATGATTTGCAAATATGCTTTCCTATTCTGTAAGTTACTTTTTTACTTTCTTTACATTGTTCCATGAAGGACAAAAGTTTTGAATTTTGAGGAAGTCCAATTTATTTATTTTTCTTTTGTCACTTGTGCTTGTTGTGTTCTATCTAAGAAACCATCACCCAATCTAAGATCATAAAGATTTACACTTAAGCTTTCTTCTACGAGTTTTATGGTTTTAGGTCTATGATCCATTTTGAGTTGATTTTTGTACCCTCCTGCACTTTGCATCTTGTTTTTTCACTTGTCCAATTGCACTATGGTTTCTGGTATGTATGCATCCTAAGTATATATTTTTCAGAAGAATGTTAATAAATTTGCCCCCCTCCAAAGTATTCTGAGCTTAAATAAATTTTGGAAAGTCTACATAGTAGGATTCTCTTGAAGATTTACAGTGCATATTTGCCCATTAAGGGTTCTAAGTAGACAATAGTAAAGAAACCTGTTTTGTTTCATTTAATCACATGTTTACAAATACCATGATACTTGTGATGTACCTCCCAGATGTCCCTCAAAATGAAGGACCCCTTTCCCCAGCTGCTGGCAGTGTCCTAAGAAGACACCTCTCAGCTGTTGCACCCCTTTTGGGGATTAGGTCAGCTAAAAAGAGTTACTCTGTCCAAGGTTATGCTCCCTTCCAGGGATGGCTCACATCCAAAAACTGATGGGCATGGGGATATAAAGACCTGGTTGTGTCATCCCAATGCAAGATAGCTTTGCAGGTTCATCTCATCTTCAGAACCCCTGCAGCAATAGCTGAGGCTGCCCCTCGGAGTGCAGAGCAGCTCCCCTACCCTCTGTCTCATCCTGCTTCTGTCCCAACCCTTCCCCAGGTAGTAAATCTTAAGACTGTGTCCTAGAGTTCTCTTCATACAAAAGTGCATTTCTGCAGCTGCTTCTAGAAGAACCCAACCTTGACAAAAAGAATTCCCCAAAAATATTAGAATCTGGAATATTAATTTTTATGAAAGTTCTGCCTCCTAAGAAAGCAAAAAACACAGTTTGGGAAATGCAATATAGCAGAGATAAGACTTGCAACCAGAAAAGTGATGTAGAATCAGACTTGCCTATGGATTGGCTGTTCAATCTCGATCAAGCTACCTATTCTGCTGGAGCATCAGCTTATCATCAATAAAATGAGCACAGTAAAATCCACCTCACAGGAATGTGAACATGCCTAGCACAGTGCTAGGTGATCCATTCAAAGGCACACTGCAAGGCAGGGATTTTTAGCTGTTTTATACACTACTATATATGTCTAGAATTGTGTCTGGCACATAGTAAGCTTTGATAAATATTTGAACTAACTACATAAATTGCATCAAACCTTTGAAAGTTTTTATTGAGGAATGTTTCAGTCCATACTATCAAATAGGTCACAGTCATTTGTGAAAAGGAGTCCATGAAGATTACTTTCAGAGCAGTTTATGAAAGATCCAATTGTTGACCTTGCCCATACTGATTGGGCAGCCATAAAAAAATATTGGCACCATTACTGCCGAGATTTCCTGGGCAGTTGCTCACAAACCATTAAGTACAGCCACTAATTTATTCTGATAGCCTTTCTTGTAATTTTGCATGGAGGTCATATTCTCGAGCAAAGAAGCAAAAAAGTCACTTACATTGAATATTCCATTAGATTAAAGCAAGCTTCATAAAGTCCCAGTACAATGATTTTTGAAGTCTTTTTAATTTAAATTGTAATACTTCTTGAGCCTTATTGAGAAGAATTGAAATGTCAAGCCATTTTTGCCTGGTGTAGCATGAACAGGACAAAGATACTCAATTTTGCATAGCCCAGTGCTTAAGTTTTTAGGAGCAGTTTCCAACTGGTGGTGACATTGGAGAGCAGGAGTGAGCAAAACCCCCACAGCGTGTTGTTTGTGTTGGATATTACACATGCTTATGGTACAGGGCGGTCGCTGCCTGTATGAAGGTGTCCACGAACAGACAGCAACAGGGGCTTTAGCAGCCAGCAGACTCAGACAAGGGGACATTGTTCTTACCTCTCAGGTCTACTCTAGTGGGAGAGAAACACACCATCCAAACTCCGCAGATAAATAAGCAAAGGACCCATGGGCGGAGATCCAATCAGATAGAAGAGGGTGCTGCTAACTGCGGCCGAAGCTTGGAACAGGGTCACAGAGCATCTCACGTGTGGCCTGGCATTGTGAATGCTCCATCTGTCCACCTGCTGGGTGAAGCTGCTGGGCACTGGTGCTGCCCCCTGGCTTTTCTCAAAAGACAGATTCTTATGTTTTCACCCAGGCTACTGACTCTACTAGAATGAGATTCTTACTTACCTTGCTTGGTTGGTTCCTGAATACTAAGGCAGGGATGCAGAGATTATCACAGGAAGAGACTCCAGGAATCACAAGTTATTTTTAAGAGAGCCACCCAGGGAGGAGAGAGCCAGCAACACAGACACGTGTTTGTGGAATGCATTCTGCATGCTTGGCTGTGTTTTAAAGCATCACAAGGACATTCTTGATGTAACAGTGTCCCTGAGTTGGTAAGAAAGGCTAAATTCCTGCATTTGATCTGAGTATCTTCCATATTCAAAGTATTATGAGGTGAGAATTGTACAGAGGAATAGAAAACACTTCCTTTGATGGAGCTCACAACAGGATAGAAAGTCTGTAAAGACAGGTTGAAAATTTTCCATCCAAAATAGTTAAGATGAGCAAGAGTTTCAGACATCTGGGAAAAAAAATCACTTGTGAAGAACAAGTGTGGACAGCCTATTTCCCAGCAGTGTTTGATAATAAGGTTAGAGAATACACCGTGCTGAGCAGGTGCTCACAGGTTGCTTGTCAATTCACTTGGTTTTGCTTTGTTTTGCTTTTGCACAATAAAATATGTAAAATCACTAATCCTTTCATCGTCATCCCCAAGAGCTCTTTATCTGCCGTCCCCTGACCCAGCTGTGGGCACCGCTGTCCTGAGTCTCAGACTGGAGCCTCTCCTGTCTCCCACCCAGGCTCCCCGGCCTCCTAGGTCTCTGCAGTCTATCAAGTCCTCCTCTATGACCATGTGTACACTTGGCCCCTTCTCTTCATACCCACTTCTGTTGTATCAGGGAATTCTTTCTTACCCTTGACTGTCATAGTGTCGAATGAAGAGACACCTGGTAGTTAACTGTGTATCACTACAACTTTAGTCAATCCTTTATTATTGGATATGTAAGAATTCTTTTTCCTCCTTTGAACAATGCTGTCATGAAAAGGCTTTCTCAGTTAAGAATGTGCTCAGCTAAAAGCCTGGTCACAATAGATTAAACACACAGGATTTATTCTCTTTTGTATAGGAATTCCAGATGTGGACAGCTCTATGAAGTCACGATGCGCACATTCTCCTACCATTCTGCTCCACCAACCTCAGCATACAGCTTCTATCCTCAAGGTTGTAAAATGGCTGCTAGAGTGCCAAACATTACAGCAACATTTCTAACACAAGAAGCCCCAGATTGAGTATTTCCAAAGGTTACTAAAAAAGATTGAGTGTTATTCAACAATAGCCAAATACAAGGTTTAGTCAAACTTCTTAAATTATTCATTAGTTCTTTTTTCCATGGATTCCAAAAAAGGAATCTTCTTGATAGACCAAATTTTACCACTCTGGAGTGTCTCAGAGTCACCAAGATGGAAACTCCATGAACAGTCAATCCCCACTGTGAAAAAGACATGAGACATAATCATTTCCACTGCTTCCAAGCATTCAAGTGGGTGTAAACAGACTGTTTCTGTTGAGTTGAGCCGCAGCGTTCTGTAGGAAGGAAAATCTAGTTTATGTCCAGAGAGGAATGAAGCAGGTCCATTTTATTGTCAGTGCCTCAGATACCATTTGATTCCCACTGAGGAAGAGATGCTGCCCTACTTACTGACCTCCAAGTTTCCGCTACAGTACGTGTTCCACGGACTCCAGGCATACCTCATAGAGACTGCGGGCTCACTGCCACACTACCGCAACATTGCAATCAAGCAAGCCAAATTAATTTTTTGATTTCCAAAGGCATATAAAAGTTGTGTTCACACTATATACTGTAGCCTATTAAGTGTGCAATAGCATTATGTCTAAAGAACAATATATATTCCTTAATGAAAAAATACTTTAATGCTAATCATCTGAACTTTCAGCAAGTGGTATCACAGAGCATCATAACAAATCTAATAATAATGAGCAAGTTTGAAACAATGTGAGAACTACCAAAATGTAACACAGAGATCAAAGTTACCGAATGCTGTTGGTAAGTGGTGCCAATTTGCTCAACACAGGATTGCCACAAGCCTTCAATTTGTAAGCGATGCATTATCAGCAAAGTGTAATTAAGCAAAGTGCAGTGAAATGAGATAACCCTGTAGTCAGTTCCATTCCTATGAGGTTTTCCAAGTGTGCTCCAGGCTAGAACAAGCCAAGCTCAGAAACATCATTGACTATTTCCAGAGGGAATTTCCCGTACTTGTGGGCTTTACAAATGTGGCGCCTCTGGCCAGTGAGAGCCAGGTTTCTACAGAAAACCTAATTGTAGTTAATTCTTGGACAATGGAGGATAGTTTTTTTTCCTCTCTGCTTTTTGTTTTTGCTTTTGTTTTTTTTAACAGTCAAGCTCTGGCCACAATGAATCAACCCTTTAGAGGACACTATTTCTTCCTCTCTTTCTCACATCACCCAACAAGAAGGAAAAAGAACTGTAGAGTGCATTGAAGGTTTAGGAAGGCTATTACTGTTTTGGAATTTTCTAAAGCAGACGATAAATCAGTCTAACTGATTCTAGTCACAGGGTGATTTGCCTATGGTTGGTGTTCAATACATAGCTTTTGATGGACTGATTGAGTTCTACTTTACCAGATCAAGCAGTTTCCAAATGGAAAAAAAAATACTGATGTCTCTTTGTTTTCCTGTGTTAAAGAGTACAGTGCGTACTCTTCCATAGGTCCCTGGACTTGCCTGAGTGTCTTCCGTTGCGATCAGATTGCTGTTTGGTCCACACTTAGAGAATGTAGTAGGAAAGCAGAAAATATAATTTCTTTGATTCGGTTCTCAGGCACTAATTAGTTGTCCTGAATCCATGGGGTCCCTTGCCTCCTTGACACCTATTAGCTACTTTACCTAGAAAGGGAGGCCCTTATGTTCACAAATGAACATCTGTCTCCTATTAAGTCAGTGCTCTGAAAAGAAACCGTATAAGCAGAAATGGAATTGACTGAAATTATCCTCAGTAGTTGGAAGAATTGGAGAATCTGAGAACCAGATTCAGAGACTTCATTGCCACAAGAAAGCACTCCTCGTGGACTTAGCCCAGGACAGAACTGCCCTACCTCTTGCTGGTGTGGAGCCCGCCCCCTGCCCTGAGCTCCTGTCTGGCATTACTCCTCCTCTGCCTCTGGAATCTTGTTCAACTACCTCCACCTCCAACGAGAGTGGTTCTTTGCAGAACCAGTTCTGTCTTCAAGGCCCAGTGTGGAGAGTGTCTGAAGGGTGAAGCCAAGGTCACATGCCCACGTGCGCAGTGAGCACTTGAGGACATGCTGTTCTCTAGGGTCCTACTGCTCAGAGTATGGTCCACAAAGAAACAAATTAGGCATTGTCTGCTTCCCCTTTCCCAAGACACAAGGTGGGGGAGCTCTCACAAAGGAGGGCCTCAGATGCAGAGTTGCCAAGAAGAGTCACAGATGTGCACATGCCCCAACCAGACCCTGTGGCACTGTCCTCATGCGCATATTCTTCTTTGGTCAGTTAGCTCCTACAGGAAGCAACCAAGTGTGCCCTGACGTTGGAGGGCTAAGAAACAGGACTCAAAGGGAGCATAGTGATAGAATGGGGGAAGATCAGAGAGCGCAGCGGGATTCCCACACAGTGCATGGCCAGTTCACTCATCCTCCAGGTACTCCTGCTTAGTCCAAGCACTGAAGGCAATTGTGTGCCTGCTCTGTGCCCAGCATGGCAGGAAGTGAGCCCTCCTCTTGTAAGGACATTTATATACTGTTGTGAGAAATGAATCCACCTCAATCAATTGGAGAAATTGATTACCAATTTCCTAGGCATGGAAAGGGATGGAAAGACTTAACTAAACCTTGACCAGCCATTTGTGTGTTCTGCTAAGGGTGACCAGCCATCCCGGTTTTCCTTGGATTGTTCTGGTTTTAGCATGGAAGGATTTTCGTCCTGAGAGCATGTGTCTTTGCTCTGTGCTAGTTGCCCAGTAACATCCAGTCAAAGGCAAACAAAAGCTATGTGTTATTTGCTTGGCAGACTGGCCAAGTTTGTATTTTATGAAGGCTAAAGTCACAGGGAGTCCTTTCCATTTCTGGTCTTAGTAATGTCTTGGAAAGGAAGCAACAAAGCTTTAGATAAGGCAATCCTATTTTGCTTAATGTGATTGCAGTATTAATTTTCAAATCACAGCTTTATAGTAATATTTCTTAAGGAGAACCTTTCTTTTATTACTCAGAAAATGCTATATATATATGCCAATATACCACATGAAATGTCAGAAGCACTGAGGGGAGCCACCAGAAAAACAAGTCTTAATACTTCTTGAACCACATCACCACATTTCAGCAAATCAGGTGGACCGTGTCATTGCAAAATGTCTGAATCAGCCACAGCCGTGGAGCCCCACTGCATCCCCTGGGCCAAAGCTTAGTGCACAGGTTTGATAAGCAGGCTTGTTCTCCATCCAACAATAGACTCTCCTGGCAGCTGCTGCTTTTCCGAAAGAGATGCATCAGTTTGCTTTGATCAGCTTCCTCCTCACCCACCAGCATGTTGGAAGTTCCTGGTGAAGAAGCTATCCATTTTCTGTTTCAGGTGGTGAGCCAGAAAGACACTCATTAAATTTGACATCTCCCTTCCCTGACCAAGAATAGTGAGCAAAGTCCAATCAGGACCAGCTGCCACTTTTCATGGAGCAAATCTCCCAACCAGCTGACGATCCTGTGTGACCCGGGCCTCGGCCTGGGGGCGGGAGCGGGACACCTGAACAAATACGTCCAGACACTGGTCCCGCAGACACTGCTCCTGACCTGCACGATTTTAACTGCCTCCCGGCCAGGCTGCTCTTATGGAATGCTGAAAAACAGCGGTTTCACGAGCACAGATGGGTCTGCCCTTCCTCTCCCCCTCTTCCTCTCCTCCCCTCTTCCTCCTCTCCCCCTTCCCTTCCTCATTCCTGTCTCTTCCTCCTCCTCACCCTTTCTGCCTCTTTCCTTACTCCCAGTGTCTCTCCTCTTCCTTTCTCTACTTCTCACTCCAAACACATCTCCTCTCTTTTCCCTTTTCTCCTCCAGAACCAAGAAGTTTCCACTTCCATGTTTTTAAGCAATCTTCTCCAACCTTGACCTTAGGAGCAGAGTCACCTGTCCCCTTCCATGCGTGTCCCTGATCCGACCCTCTAGCTGTCAGAGCTTGCTGGGCCACCACGTGCTGACCCAACTCCAGAGGTTTTTGCAACCTGAGTGCAGAAAATCAATTTGCTTTGCACAGGCTCTAATTCTGACACTAATCCCATAGTTAATAGGAATTCCCTCCCTGGGCTTCCGTCCTCTCCTGTCTACTGAGGGAAGTTGCCCAAATCATTGTTTGCTTATTTTAAGAAGATGGTTGGCAAGAGGAAGGAATAAGCTGAGGATACAAATGAAGCAGCATTTGTTTAGGGTAGACACTGACTTCTGGGGAGCTGAATGCTAGTTTGGGTGCATTGGAGATTCAGCACTACAAAGACCGACAGATCAACCTTGTTCAGAGCCCAGCCCTTACCCAGATTCCTCCTCCTGTTTGATCCTGGGCTCTGACCCATTGTTCATAGGAGAGCCAGCCTCTGCCCTTCTGTGCCCAGGGGACTGTGACCTTCCAGCAGCTGGAGGGACTAGGGTGCAGATGGAGGGGCTGGCATGGGTGGGAGGGGCATGTATGAGACCTGGGATGACTCCAGGAGTTTTTCTTCCCACAGGGAAGCTAGCAGTTTCTGTGAGATATTTCTTAAATGTGCTCAAAGAGTCAACTTCCTCTTAGACCTGGCCAGAAGTCACCAACCACTCTTCCTGGGGCCACTTTCCCCTTTATGACTGACTGAGTTTGGGTCACTTTCTTGTAGGAGGGATCACTTTTCATTTCACCCAAATCCTGTAGCCTGTGGTGGTGTTGACTTCAAGGGCCCTAGTCTGGGGTGGAGTCCCAACCCTGGGGATGGGAAACAGTAGCTGGCTTGGAAATTCATCAGGTGGGGCTTGACCTTGATGCTAATTAGCCATACAGCCCGGGTCAAGTCTGCAGCTCTCTGTGCCAACATTTTTTCCTCTGCAAATGGGGGATAACATCATGTTCTTGACAGTGATTGTGAGGAGCCAATGAGAATTTGTACAGTTTCCAGCTCAGGGTCTGAAATACAGTTGCAGTAAGTGCTGGAAACTGGCAAAAATACCAGCAGAAGAAACAAAGGAATTGACTGCTAGGCTCTGAGAAAATGTCCCTTTGCATGAGGGAACCACATTAGAAGATGGCTCTGTTCAGGAGCAGCGGGTGTAAGGAGAATGCCTTTGGAAAGCAGTTGCCTTAATCTGGGTGGCAGTAGAAACAAGGTAGCTTGATTTGTAAAATGGTATCCAAGCCCTGGTAGGAGTGATGCCACCAGCTCTGGGTGCAGAGTTTCTGTAGCTGAGCTGCTTGCTACTTGTTCTCCCCAGGGTATATAGCATTTTCTCCAGTTTGGAACTTGGAGGTAATGGTTGGGAATGACAGGGTTCTTTAAATATTTTTCTTTCCCTAGATGGAACATTCATACCCATCTTAGCCCATAGGCTTCTCTAGAAGTGTCTGGCTCTCTTGGAATTTCTACTAAAAATTCCATCTACCCCAGCTGTCACTTCCAGGCACCACTATTTTTGCTGACAGGGATCAGAACGCCTGGGGTCCCCTTACCCTTTGAGTCCACACCCCTGAGCTGTGGAATAGTTGGGAGCGGTCCTTGACCTTCAGCTTGCTCCAGCAGCCCAGCAGTCCCCACCCCACACGCTTCCAAAAAAGTGGCTCTTTGGCTTTTAGGCAGCTTGGATAGGAGAGATTTTTGCCTTTGCAAAGCATGTCTGGTCCATTAGTAAAATCACTCCTCTCCTCTCTCTGACCCAGTGTAGCTTCTTCCAACTGATCTCAAGCAACTGGGCTGAGTTTTAAGTCTGCCTATTTATTTTCGGACAAATTCTGCTATGGGTTAATCGTCATGGCTCAGGGAAGACAAGCTGTTCCTGAAGCACTATCTCTGGCTGCTGCACACGGTGAGGCCCTCAATGTGAACTGAAGGGTGGGAGACATGTGGGTATAGCTACGCTTCACCATCTTTCCTTCCTTTTCTCTTCCAAAATGTTCTAATTTTGTATCTCAGAATGAACATAGAGGAAGGCATGGCAGACACACATACACACACCCTATGTGTTTTCTCTTGAAAATTTCAAGCACAACACTGCTAATTTTAAAAGGCAGGTGGAGCTGAGTTGTAGTTGAACAATGCAGAGTCCCAGCCTAGTCCCAGCCTTATGCATGTCTGCCCCTGATGCCAGCATTTCCAGCTTCAGTGAGAAAAGTAGGTGATAACCATAGATACTTGTCCAAGGCCTGGGGAGTTTCAGCTGCAGCAGGAATTGCAGAAGTCCCTGGCTGAAGAGAACAGCTCTTGCGGAATGGCAGGCCACAGAAGAACATGTGGCCTTACTCTGAGCTCCTGATCATAATTAGGGAAGGGCAGCAGGGAGCAGCCCTTAGGGTGGAGATCTTATGGGATCATGACAAAACTGAGCAGCATTTGTCCCTGCCGCATGTCCTGCTTTTCATTCCCAACCCTGCTTCTGTCTTCTTGAAAAGTGAGCTGTCTTAAAATGCAGTGCCTCTCTCTCTTTTCTCTCAAGTTTGTTAATGTTCCACCATATAACCATGGTGCTATTACATCAGTTGGCTAGGGCTGCCACAACAAACTCCTTAGCCTGGGAGGCTTAAATAACAGAAAATTATTTTCTCAGTTCCTGCAGGCTGGGAGTTCAGGATCAGGGTGTTGGCGGGTCTGGTTTCTCCTGGGCTTGCAGGCAGCCCCCTTCCGCTGTGTCCCCACAGGGCCTTTCCTCCAGCAGTGCCTCTCTGGTGTTTCTCCTCTTCTTATGAGGACACCAGTCCTGTGGAATCAGGGCTCCACCCTTATGACTTCATTTAATTTTATCCACCTCCTTAAACGTCCTGTCTCTATATACAGTCACACCGGGAGTTAGGGTGTCAACAAATGAATTTGGGGGAACACGATCCATTCCATAACAAATATAAAGCACCAGTCTCAAGAGGTGTGCTTGAGCAGGCACACGGGTGTTCCGACCTCATACACGGACCCAGCACAGTCCACAGATGACACCTAGCGCTGTGAATTTGGGTGTGCACCTGCGGACGCAACAGCATGCCAAGAGAGAGCCGCACAAGACCATGGACATGGCCCACGCAGGCCCTCAGGGCTGAGCGAGAGAGGCTGAGGATGTGCGGCAGGAGAGCCAGAGACTCCAGCACTGGTAGGACCCAGAAATAGAGGCTTTGCCCTTTTTTCCCACAATCCTGAATGGCAGTGGGGTGGGGTAAGAGGGCCAGTGAAGAGAGATTCCTGGAGCTGGACAGAGCGGGGCCGAGAAGGAGCAGAGCCAGGCCATTCCAACCCTTTGCCCTCTCCCCTCCTCCTCCTGGAGCTTGTCTTGAGACACCTCCTGACCATCCTCAGGACTGGGCCCCACTAACAATAATGAGGACACCCCTCCCAGGGGCCCCAGGCTTGTGGGCTGCTGGGGGTGCCCCGGGAAGGCTCTTGAGGAGGTAAAGACATTGCGCTCTTCCTAGTGCCCATCAGTACAGTGTGGGAGGCTGTTGTTCAGGGTCCCTAGTGGGAAACCCAAAGAGAAGCCAGTGAGAGGCAGTGTGAGGCCCTGCCTGCAGTCAGTTGTCAAAGACATTCCCCTGGACTCTTGCTGCAGAGTTGCTATTCTTTGGGGGAGGGAGTCGAATGGAAAGAAATAGATCCCCCCCCACCTTCCCCCAGGGCCTGAGACATGCCCACAGGCCAGCAGGGGACTCTGTAGTTTGCAAGCAGCTAATAAGCAGTGATTTTTCTGGTCATCACGTGGTCTCTTGAAGTGGAAAATGGGGAGATATTTTCTGAGATGAGTATATTAGAGCCAAAGTCTTAAACACTCCCTTAGTTCTGCAAGAATCTCAGGATGCTGCTGATGTCATGTTTCCTCATCCTTGTTCCCTCCCAGTTTCTCTCTAAATTTCTCAAGATCAAATCCGAATGGAGCTCCCAATTCCTCCTAGAGGCTTGCAAAGTGCTGGGGCTCTGGGGCTCTCTGAGCACATGTGCGTCTGTCTACATGGCCCTCCCTGATCTCGACTCTCAGTCTCCTTACTGCCCTGGATGTCAGGTGCAGCCGTCTCTGGGCTTTTGCGCTTGTGACATCTCCCTGGAAGGCCCTTCTCCCAGATTCTGCAAGGCTCTCTCCCAGCATCCTCGGTCACATTGAAATGGCCCCTTCTCAGTGGGCCCTCATTGCACATCCACGGCCCTGCACTAGTTTCTTCTGTAGCACTTCGCACAATCCAACATCTGTATTTTTAATTTACTTACTGTGTGTTTTCCCCCCAATTAGAATATAATCTCTGCTTGCAACTGGTTCCTTGCAATATCTTAATGCCTAGAATAGTGCCTAGTAGTTGCTCAAAAAGTGGTGGAATAAGTGTGTCGTGTCCCTTTAAATAAAAGTCCCTTTTCTCTGTGGTCAGTGGAGAGGGCCTCCGTCGCTGGGAGGGGTGGGCAGGATCATCTTGGGAGCTCACTGCCTCCTGAGTGGGCCACAACCTGGTGATTCCCAGTAATGGAGCATGTACAGACTTCCTTGCAAAAATCAAGGTGGGCAAGAAATAGAGCGTATTCCATCTGTCTTCATCTCAACTTGGTTTCTGTTTCCAGATCACATCCTGTTAGGATAATGGAACTCACCCCTTTTTCACCCTGCTTGTGCCTTCTATCACACCAAGTTCCAGGAGCTCACATTACACCAAGAAGTCAGTGGGTGAGCAGCATCTGGCCCACACTGTCCTGTGCTCATGTAGCTACCTCTTAGAATGTCAGCATCTCACCTGGGCCTTTTTCCTTGGTCCTTGGAAGTAGCTGGGGTTGGGGGAGGGGACTGGAAGTGATGAAAGGAAAAAAAGTCGTTTGGTCTGAACCCTTGCTAAAATGTCTCATCAAACCAGCTTCTGACTCAGCACTGCAGCATGAGGTGATCACTGCTCTTTGTGAACTCCTGCAAGGTTTTTATCTTCACCATCTGGCAATTAATCACTCGCTCCCCACCTTATCCCTCCCCTTGTCTTCTCTGCTTTTGGTCCTGCCACGTAATTCTCCACAGGTTTCTGTCTGGCCTCTTTATTGAGCTCCTGCAGAGCACATTGTAAGCACGCAATAAATAGCTCCCACAGAATGGTTTTGCTCCAAGCAACCCTACCAAGAAGCAGAAGGGAAAGACTTCTAACAGCTCAGGTATGATCGCAAAGCTGGCCAAGGCCTGGAGCACACTGGTAGGATCCCTGGCCTGAGAGCCTCCCTGCTAGCTGAATCTCTGCTTCCCTGCCTTACTTGCTCCCTGGCACTCTGAGAGCTAGCCTGGCTTGTAGCTTACTCTTTGGAGATGTCCAACCTCAAACCTGAGGCTTTCTTAGCCTTTAAAGATGAGGGATGGATGATTTCCAAATCTCAGCCTCTCTCTGCCTCTGCTTCTCTTATCTGAGACTCTATGAATAATTCTTTCTGCCTTCACCAAAGTTACAAGAAGAAGGAACTTCAGCTTGAAGGATTCCTGTCAAACAGAGTCTGTCCTGCCAGTCAGGGACACACAGAGGGCAGCAGGAGGAGGCTCTGCCCGAGGAGGCCTTACAGAAGACACAATGTCTTGGCTGGCTGGCACCTTTTCTGTGTGGGTCCACCTTCCAGCTTTCTCTCTGCCTGATAATACCACATGTGTTGGAAACAGACCTGGTCCACATTATTCAGAGAAGCAATAGCAAACACAATATATTTCTTCTGTACACAGTCTTTAAAAGTGACAACAACATCCACGATTCTACAGGGAACTCAGGAAATAAACCTGGCTGCGCCTACTCTGACTCTGACCTGCCTCTCCTTCCAAAGTCCTTCTTACTGTCTGGTTATACCCAGGAGCCCAGGAGGCATCAAGGCCTCTGCTGACTGTTGGCCCACCGCTTCCTCTCCCTGCAGGCCTGATGCTCTGACCCTGTTTCTCCCAGGGGGTAGGCCAAATTCTAGGATTTCTGACATGAACCCCAAGATTCTGTACCCTGTATAGTCCCTCTCCTCAGGGTAGGTGGGACCTGTGAATATCCTGGGATAGTCACTCCCTGGATTAGGTAATATTAGCAAAGTGATAGGTTACTTTGGTTCTATCATATATACTGCATTTTAAAAATACAGCTGCCTGCAGGGACAGCCCTTCTCCCACTGGCTCTAAGCATCCATTCTGTCGGCTACTCAGTGGCTAGGATGTTAAGAGTGACTCCTGCTGACAGTCTATAGGAAAACAGGACCCCAGCCCTAACATTGCAAGGACCTGAATTTTGCCAACAACTGGTAAGCCTGCAAGGGAGGAACCCTGAGCCCCAGATGAAATCACAGGCCCTATGGGCACTTTGATTTCAGCTTGCAAGGGCCTGAGCAGAGACCCAGTTAAGCTGTGTCTGGGCATGTGACCCAGACACCATGAGATAAAAACTGTGTGTATGTGTTTTTTGTTTTTGTTTTTTTGAAGGGGGAGGTTTGTGCTGCACTAAATTACATGATACATTAAGTTAGGGTCTATCTTTTGCAGAGGCAGGGGTACATACAATAAAATGTACAAATCTTAGTGTACAGCTTGATGAATTTTGACATGTGTATACACTCATGTAACCATCACCCAGATCAAGATATCAAAATTCTCACTAATTTGTCCTGTTTACCTTTCTCACCCATCTCCCCACTCCCCTTCCCAAAGGCAACTACCAGTCTGTTCTCTGTGTTTGAGTCTATTTCTGTTTGCTTGTTCATTGTTGTTTTTTAGACTCTACATGTAAGTGAAATCATACAATATTTGTCTTTCTCTGCCTGGCTTATGTCACTTAGCATAATACCATTTAGATCCATCCATGTTGCTGCAGATGGCAAGATGTAATTCTTTTTTTATGACTGAGTAATATTCCATGGTATATATACGTACCACTTCTTCTTTATCCATTTATCTATTGATGGACACTTAGGTTATTTCCTTATCTTGGCTATTGTAAGTAATGCTTCAATAAACATAGGAGTACAGATTTTTTGGAGTATTAAAAAAAAGTATTGCTGTAAACCACTATTTGTGGTACTTTGTTATATAGCAATAGAAAATGAGTATAACCCCTCCCCCCTTCACAGCAGCTCTCAGCTTTGGGAAGAGAAAAATGCTGGCCAGACTGTCACCCTTGCCTCTGTAACAGACAGCGAGGCAGCTCCTCCCCAGGCAGACCTGCTTGTGAGTGGGAACTCACCCTCAGTCTTCTCCCGGGCAACGTCACCCCCTCTCATGCTCAAACACTCTGCAGGAACCGTCTGTGCCCGGAGCTCTTGTCCTGGGGGTCCCATGGAAGCTGTAGAGTGGTCCCACCTGTGGGTCCCTGGGTCACCAAGACTGCACCCCCAGCGGTACCTGTGCCCTGGGTCTGAGGCCTTAACACAGAAGGAAGCATGGATCTGGGCCTTCCCAACTTCATATCCCACTCTCTTCTCACTCTGCGTGGAATTGTGGGCATTTTGCAAAGGCAAGGGGGGCTATTAGAGAGCGGGATTCCCTAAACAGCAAAAGAGCCTATAGGCTGAGGGCCTGGCTCGTGGAAGCCCTAAGGAAGGAGGCGAGTGGGCTAAGTATGCTTTCTGTGGCTGCTTGCTCCTCATCTGACCTCATGCCTCCCCAGAATATCACACACACAGTCTGGGAACTTGGCTTTCACCTTTGGGACAACTTTAAGGCTCTGAACGTATCCCCTGGCCTCTGCTTTCTCTCCTGTGGTGCAGTCTCGCAGCGCAAGGCCCGGAGCAGTCCTGTCTCCAGAGGCAGCAGGGGAACAGAGGGGCGGAGGACAGGCCCCCCTGGTCCATTAGGGGACACACTGACCTGCTCCTGGGAGGCGGCCAGCCCAGCCAGAGAGTCCAGAGGAGAAGAGGGGTGCTGCCAGTCACCCCTTTCTTCACTGCTAACCCCATGCAAATAAAGGAAAGAGGAGAAACGGGAACATTGCCAGGGAGTAGAGTCGAGAAAAGTGTTGTTGCCCTAAATGGAGGTGAAAAAGAAAAGAAGTCAGCACACATGTGGCAATGGCCAAGTACCAGTTAGCGTTGTGTCTTCATGACCGATTGCTGTGGGTGCAGGCAGACTGGTATTTGTTTCCTTTTTCTTAGAGATAAGAAGGAATAATACTCAAACAGCCAAAGTTCAAAATCTGTGGTTTCGTTCTGGGAAAAGTTGAAAACAAGTTAATGAAGCTTTAACTCCTGGAGAGATTAGCATCCAGTCTCTGGCTCAGACAGTCTTCTGCCCTCAGCTGGGCCTCTCTCCAGGGACACAGCATGTTCATCTCGTGAGCGGTTCAGGGCACACTGGGCTTCTCTTGCTGCCTTTTTTCAGGTGTTTGTTTTGTTTGTCCCAAAGCTGGAATGAGGAACTGTCTTTCTTTTGTTTTCAGCAGGCTTTCTGTCTGTCATTCCATAGAAATATTTTGGGGGATCATAATGTGATCTGCAAGAAGCCCTGGGGCCAAGCCATGTGTCCCTGCTTCTTACCAATGCCCACAGGATTCTGGAAGGAAACGAGGATGCCTATTCTCTTCTGCTCTGTTCTTACATGGCTTTTATCCCAAACATTTTCTTATGAAAATCTTCAGATGTACAGTAAAGTTGAAAGAACCTCATAATGGCCACCTACCACCAAAGTTATGCAATGAACAGTTTGCTATACTTGCTCTGTGACCCAACTGTCCACATCCCTGCCCACCCACCAATCTTTCTGATTTTTTATGGTGTACTGCACATTCCATGCCTCTCTTTCAGCTGCTCATGCCTCTGGCAATGTGTGGCATTCCTGGCAATCCCAGCTTGGAGCTGCATGTCTCCCTTTTCTTCCTCCATCACTGTATGACCTTCTCTGCATCTTCTCTGTGCTGGTTCCAAATCTCCCTTTCTTTTCTCTTATAAAGATGTCAGTCATTGGATTTAGGACTTATCCAAATCCAGCATGACCTCATCTTAATTTGATTGCATCTGCACAGATCCTATTCCCAAGTAAGGTCACAATCACAGGTACTTAGGATTAGGACTTGAAGTATCTTTTTGGGAACACACAATTCAACCCATGGCATTCCCCAAGGAAAAGAGAGTATTCTCTTCTCACTGTACATGCCATCCTTCAAAACCCCAACCATCCCATGGATTCAACCACCGTCTCTGTAGGCTAACTCCCTGATTCATGGCTCCATTCTACTTCCCCACCTGCTTTTCTGATTTTCTCTTGACTATTTCTCTGGACACCACTCCCTTACACTCAGCATGGTCAGTGGGAACTCAGCTGGTGGCTCACCTTGTCCCTCACCTCTCCTACCTCAACGCTGCCCTTAAAATGGTGCCTCTTCTTGTATTCTTTTACCTGAATTCGTGGCTTCACCATTCAAACCATCCACTAGGCACAAAAAACATCAGTGTCTTCACACTTCATTCCTCTTATTCCTCACTTTTCATTGGTTACCAAGGATGGCTCATCCTTCCCTCAAAATGGCAGGCAAATCATCCCCTTTTCCAGACCTCCAATTTTAGTGAAGATTCTAGTAAAAGACTAACTTTTCCTCCCTGTTTGCAATCTGGCTTCCAAACTCCATGGACTATGTTGGTGGCGCTCAAAGAGTGGTCCATAGACCAGCTGTATGCCCCTCACCCAGAAGCATGTTAAAAATGCAGATTGTCAGATCCCACCCCAGACTTCCTGAACCAGAAGTCCTCTGGGTGGTTCTGATGCTAAAATCTGAGAAGGAGATCTGATCAGGTTACTTCACCATTTCAACAGGGATTTATCCTGTCAGCCTTGGGCAACTGAGCTTTTGTGTAGAATAATCTAGAGTCTTCACCATCGGACCACAGTCTGCATCCCCACCACACCTCTTGTGCTCTGTTCCATAGGACTTAACCCTTCCAAACTATATCCTTTTCTTCTGTTCAGATGCCTCAGTTATCTCCTCTGTCTAAAATGCCCCTTTCTTCGTCCAAACCTTGTGAATAATATCCTCTAAGATCCAGCTCCTAGGAGATCTTCTACCTCCCCACTGAGAGTTTCTGTAATGTTCTTCTCCATCCAGCATCAGAATTGCTCCAGTTTATTGAGCCTGTGGGTGCTATAATAGAAATGATAACACAGTTGTCCCTGTACTGTCTCAGATTATACATGCAACCCACTATCACCAGAGCTCATCAGGTTTCGATGTAAGTGGGTTCACACTGCATTAATCCCTACATTTGGGGGGCTTATTTCCATAACTTACTGATGCAGAACGTCCAACTCTAGACAAGGCCTCCCCTCTCTATGCCCCCATGTATCACTGGGAGGCACCTCACAGACTATGGCAAACACAAGTCTCCATCACAGGTGCCAGCTGCTCCCTGGAACTCTGTCCCAGTACCTGGGCTCAGTGACAGGGCTCCTCCACCTTGCCCTCCAGGACACCAATCCTGAAAGGGTGCCTGGCTCTTCCAAAGCAGCCTGTGAGCATCCAGTGCATTTTCATTCTTTTCAGATAAATACCCAAAAGTGAAATTGCTGAATCGTATGGCATTTCCATTTTTAATTTTTTGGAGGAACATACACACTGTTTTTCATAGTGGTTTCACCAGTTTACATTCTCCCCAACAGTGCACAAGGGTTCCCATTTCTCCACATCCTCACCAACACTGGTTTCTTGCCTTTTTGATACTAGCCATTCCAGCTGGTATGAGATGATATCTCATGCGGTTTTGATCTGCATTTCCCTGATGACTAATGATGTTGAGCATTTTTTCATATGTCTGTTGGGTATCCGTATATCTTCTTTGGAAAAATGTCTATTCAGATATTCCATTTTTTAATCAGATTGGTTTTTTTGCTATTGAGTTGTATGAGTTGTGGAATTTTTGATGTTTATGTATGTGTCAGCATTTGTAATTTGTCATTGTTTTTAAAAAGCATTTTAATAAATCTTTGCTTTCATGCTGAATGTTTTACTTAATGTGTTATATTGTTTAATGAGGGCCCCTAAAGCTTATTTATAAGCTTCAGACTTAAAACCTGGATACTGATGGGTCTTGGACAGCCGGTATCTGGGGAGGGAGGCTGTCCACCAGGTCAGCATATAGGGAATTAGGTTGGGTGAGAAGATGAGACAAGGTCACTCAAGCTGTGAGGGGAATTGAAACAGAGTTCAAGGTCATAAGAAGAAAGACAGGAATGAGTGCCGAGATAGAAGGCATGAGAGCAAAGACATGTGGTTTGTCTCTTAATCAGGGGGTGAAGTGGGGGAATCATTAGTCATAAAACTATGTATGTGTATATTCATTGACTGTTTTGCTTTAACTCAACACAAATGTACTTTCATCTGCCAGACTTGGGTGCAGGGCCAAAGCTTTCTCCTGGAGTCTGGCTCTGCTGAATGAACTTCCTTTTTGGCTTTCTGGTATAAGCCACACTCACACAGCCTCACCCATAATTTGGGTTTCTTCAAAGTGGAGGAAGAACTCAAAAACATATGGGAAGCATTCTGAACGCAGCATCTTTCTGGGGTATTAGGCTGTTTCCCTACATTTCTACAGTTTTCTCACCAATGTAGAATTCAGCTCCAAGGCATCCAACTTTGCTTTCATAGAAGCTGCTCTTTGCTGCCCTCATATTTCATACACTTAAATATGATTAACTAAATTACATTATTGTGATAAGGAGTGCAAGTGGCAGAAACAGATCTGGTAGCAAACATGTCAGACTCTTGGCATCCACCCAATTCATCTGGTCAGAACAGAAGTGGGCCAGTGTCCTGCAGAGCAGCTACCCACCTGTGTGCTCTGGGGGTTATGGGCTTCAGCCAGTTTGTTTTCCAGAGAAAAGAGAGACTGTGGCTTATCTAGTAGTTTTACGAGGAACTTGATGAAGAGAGTTGCTCTTCAGTTGCAAAATGGCCTAACAAAGGAAGTGGTGCAAAGAGATGGCCAAGTGGGATTGTTGAACCAGCCTCCATGGCAAACAGTGGACATATGGCTGGAGATTCCTTTTCTGCCAAACCACCCAAGCTGTACATCAGGTTAGTCATGGGAAACCATAAAACAAATTTTCCAGTGAGTCAAGAATATTGAGGATTCCAGAAGAACCACTCTCTTTGCCTTGGGGTTAATTTGGCAACATGGGCTTTATGACCCACAGCAGTGACCTGCACCCTTCCCAGTGCTCCTCTCATACCTGGGCTTGCTATATCCAACCTCCTAGGTTTACTCTTTGGGAGTGAACCCACTGGGACTATACAGAATTTTCTGGAGTGAGTCTAGGTTAGTATGCCTCCTTGTCATTTTTCTTGGTCAAACTCAGGTGTAAAGATGTCCCAGGATCATTCTGGGTTTTGTTTTGAGCATCATTGTGTTCTGAAATCCAACTGGATCACTTCTTCATCCCATGTACAAGGAGAAGCCCAAACAATATTTAAGCTTGAACACGGAAACCCCGTGCTCAGCAATCCAGTGTCCATCTACCTGTCGGCTCTCCTCCACCCACTCCACAGCCCTGAGCCACTCCTCATCCTTCAGATCCACCAGGGGCTTCCTTCCCAATAAACTGTGAACTCCTCAGAGGCAGAAACTATGCTTTTGCTTTCTGCATCCAGGGCACAATGTGGAAACTTTCAGATTAACTCAGAAATATCCACGGAAATTTGACTGGGATGCAGTGAACCTTTTGAAGACACACCCAAAAGATTTTTTTAATTTAGCAAGTGGGTTTATTCTGAGAAAGATGTAAGTTGAAAATTTTATTTCAAAAAGATTATATATAAGAAAGTCCCAAAGACTATTTTAAGAACAAGTTTGCCTTTGTCTCTCTCACAGCCTTTGATACAAGCCAGCTGAAGCAGTGCAGTGTTTGAACTCTTTCATCTGCTCTAAGATGTCCAGAAAATTCTCTCAGTAGGATAAATTTGCAAGAAAAAATTTACACATTAAAGGTGGAACATGATGCGTCTAATTCCTTATCAAAGGAAGAGCAATGACCCCTGTAGCATCGGAGGGTTTCATCTCTGGGCAAGTTCATTATGGGTTTGGTGAGACTGAATAGTGACAATGGAATGTTGAGGGTAAAAGGTCTCAAGCTTTATTCTTGTGGTGGCAGGTTGAACGCTAGAATCATGTCTGCATCGAGCAAGTCCGTAATCCACAATCCACCTCTGCAGAGCACTGGGTGGAGCTCTTTATATAGCATCACAGACAATAATGGCTCATTGTCAACACATGTGTAAGCATGCATGCATCTGCACAGTAGGCCAATTATTACTTCATTGCATATGCACAGTAGGCAAGTAGATTATGGAAATATCCATTTTGCCTACATTCCACTCCAGTATTCTCACCTTACAATCTACTAGCCCTCAATCTTCTGCAATGATCTTTGTGCGAGAAAGCCGGAACATTGTAACCAGATTCCACAACAGCAATAGAGGCTACAACAACATACTGGGAACAACAGAAATTATGATGATAATAGCCATTCTCAAGCCTGAGGAGATTGATTGGCACCAAGTGGTCACTCCAGCTATGTTCAAACCAGTTCCACTCAGATGAGTTCAAGACTCATACTTTCCATGGAAGACCAATAGTGAAACTGGCAGTAGCTCCATGTACACCCAGCAAACAGATGTGTTGGTAGTTTTTGCTAGGGTTTTGCCCAATCCATGAAGACATTAGAGGATGTTAACTTTAAGGATGATAAGACACACACAACATTTTAATGACATCAGAATAGGCAAATCTTGTCCATCAGGTAGAATACATGCAAGAGAGTAGTCCTGTGACAGGACCATGGCAAAAAGGTACCCTGTCTAGGTCCAATATACTATACTTTGACCCCTCTCCCCATGGGGGTTACTGAGGGGTCTATATGTAGTGCTGCTGGAGGTGCATGCACTGACCATAATGATAAAACAAAACTCCCCAGTAAAATGATCTTACCTTCCAGCCATTTAGGGTACACTACTGTGATCTTTGGGGGCCACTCTGCTGCTACCTCACGAATACACAGGAGGCCAACCTCCAGGCCTTGCCCCCAAGGTTCCAGGAGGGCCAGCCATCACTGGTACATGTGTCAAAACATCCAAGGCCATGTCTACTGAATGGAGTCTCCACGGTTTATTATAGTTGGTGCTGGCAACAAGATATTATTCTGGTAGTCAAACCCCAGCTCCTTAGTTTGTATTTTCAATTGTAAAGGGGAAGCAGCAATGTGTGCTAGCATGTCTATGGGGTTTAATGCCCCCTTCCAGGGCTCACTCAAATGCCGTACCACTGTCCATAAGTGGACTGACCACCCCTGTAAACTATTAGTATCTGATTTCAGGCTGGATTTTAACAAACCATCATATCTCTCTGTCACGTCTGCCCCAATAGGAGTAGATGATACATGAAATTTCTACTTTATCCCTAATTATTGCACCAATTCTTATAGTGCCTGTCCTGTAAAGTGGGTACCTTGATCAGTTTCAATTAACTGTGGTCGGCCAAGGGCTGCAAAGAGACACTCCAGGTCTCTTCTGGTTATTTGCTGGTCTGTGCAATGCACAGGAAAAGCAACCAGAAGTCCAGTAGCTGTGTCCACACAAGTCATGACATATCAGTACCCTTCTATACAAGCAGAGGCCCAGTACAGTCTATCTGCTACCTAACGAGGGTCTTCGGCCCCTTAGCTATTGTCCCAGGTTGCTGTGGGACTCATGTCAGTTCCTTTAAGAGCACACAATGCACTCCTGCCGGGCTCTGCTGACTTATTCAAAGCTTAAAGGCAGGCCCCACTAAAGGACTATAGCCCACATTGTCTTCTGCCCCACATGCAACAAGTGTTGATGTGAGCATTGGGCCACATCAGAGGCAGGCTTTGCCTCTAGCCAGTGTACCTGGGCCAGTTCATCTGTTTCATTGTTTCCTGAGGATGCCAAAGGCAAATGGCCTGTCACATGATATACTGTAACTGTTTTAGTCTGACCAAAGACCCATAAATCTTGCCACAATTCTTGCCCCCAGAGGGATTGGTGACCAACCAGCCAACCAGTTGGCATGACACCATATTGGTAGTCACAGGGTCAAGCCCCAATAGACAGCCCAGCTGTCAGTGCAGACAACTATAGGGGAAGGCTCCTGTCTGATCACAAGCCACGCTGCCACAGTAATCTACACAGTCATACACCAGTAGCTGTTTGGCTTTTTACTGGCAACTCTTCCCATTAACTGCTCTTCCCCTCACCACCTTCTTTCTATCCATATCGTCTCAGTCTTAGGATGGAAAACTACAGCCTTCCACTTCAGGGGCTGCCTGCAACTGGAGCTGTCTGTGTACCATGCATCTTCAGGTATAGGGGCTCTTCCCTCCCAATAAGGGCTCTCTGCTACTAATGGCTTTAAAGCAAGTTCTTCTTGCTTTTCACTCATATATCTCACTGGCCCTAGTAAGCTTTGGAGTTCTCCACTCAAGGGGCTAGTAGAGAGGGCACTACACTGCTTTAGGTATGTACTCACTTGGCCAGTGTTGACATCTGTGCCATGCCACTCCCTGGCTTTTGGGTCCATTCTAATACTCACCGTGCAATGTGATAGGTAGTTATTACTTTTATTGGGATTGTTCTGGTGATGGGCTCTGTAGCCAGCAAGGCATGGTACACAGCAGCCAGTTGTTTCTTTATCACAGTGTACTGTACCTCTGCTCCTTTCCTGAGTTGTGACCAAAATATGGTAAGTTGGTGAGTTCATTCAAACCATTGCCAGAGACCCCAGCCATAAACCAACTTCAGCTACATGAACATCTAGCTCACAGGGCCTTGATAGCTCTATCACACTCAAGACCTGCATGACCTTGACTGCCTGTTTGGTAACAAAAAAAGCAGATGCACATGTCTCATTCCCATCCCACCTGACACCCTTTCATACCAAATGGTATAAGGACTTCAGAATTTATGCCAAGTGTGGGAAAAACACTCTCCAGTAGCCTAAAAGACCCCAAAACTCTTAAAGCATGCAGAGGGGGTGTGACTTCTCAGTTCTTTGTAATCTGCAGTCATATACCAGTAGCTGTCTGGCTTTTTACTGGCAACAGCAGAGAATTAAAAGAGTTATGGGTGGACTTTATAATATCCACCTTCTCCAGTTTCTGGAGGGTTTCTCCAATTTCTTTATGTCCTCTAGGTGATTTGTTTTGCTTAGTATTAGTCACTCACTGAGGCACAGGCAAAACTACAGATGGTTGCTTAGCATGTCCTCAGAACTGCCTTTACCTCACATATCCTCAATCTGAACTCACCTGCAGTGGTCTTCAACCATAGGCCCTGCAGGATATATATCCCCAAGATATATTTGGGGATGGGAGCGATATACACAGTATACACCTTTGGGGATAGATGCCCTATATCCAATGGGATTCAGGCTTATTTCACTCTGATAACCTTACCCCCATATCCATCTATAATAGTGGAGGTTTTTAGGGAACCACTCAGGGTTGCCATAAATCAGTGAGCATTTGGCTCCTGTGTCTACCAGGGCCAGGACACATTGTACATTCACTGGGGACCAATGAATTGATATTTCCACATATGGCCTCCAGTCCCCATCTGGTCCTTCAAGGTGAGTGTCTCAACCCTCCCCTTAGTCAACTGTATCATCCAGTTGACTTCCTTTGTGGGTCCAGAAGAGGCTGGCTCAGTCTACAGCAGGAAGTCTTCCAGGCACACCAGCCAGGCTTGTGGCTTTGTCTCTGGCTTCCATTTCTTGGTTCTCGCCTTAAACAATGGTCAAAACTGCTGTTCCAGTTTCAATTTTGCCACAGCTCCAGTAAAATTTTAGTTGACTTACTATCCAATTTCTCTTTGCCTGCTCCTGCCTTTATCACATCAACCCACAGCTGGGTGCTTATGACCTTCATAGGTCCCTTTAAGCCCTTCATCTCAGTAGCGAACCACACTCCCTTCCATACCAGCATTGCTTCAGCCTCCCCAAAATACGCCACAGTATGGGTAACCACATTTGCGGGCTGCCCTAAGTTAGGGGCAAGAATGACTACAAAGGGCCCAAAGAGGGCCAAGGGAGCCATTTGCTGCACCATATTCCTCATCCCCACAATAAAGAGTTCCTCATCCAGGCCATGATTTACTGGGTATAAATGACCTTTTTCATGCCCAACTTCTTTAATACCTGTTGGAGCTCAGCATATGTCTGCCATTTAGCAGGGAAAGATGCTCAGTCATCCTGATTGGGACATACAATGCAAAGTGTGGCCAGAAGTGAATAATTCCCTGGGGTCTGGTGTTCATTCTGCAGTCACTGCTAAAAGACAGGATGAGTTGTCAAGACAGCCAGATTTCCCATCTATGATCCAGATAGGAGGATACTCTCCATCCCTACTTCACAAAGGCACAAGAGCCAGGTTGATATGGACTCCAGGGGTTTGTGCCAAAACTGGGAGCTCAAACCCACCAGCTCTGCCTGTACATAGAGATGGAACATGGAGTGCTCCACCACCTGTAGAGGGAGCTGTACCTCTCTTGGAGGAACCTGTGGTTGACTACAACCAGGCAGGATTTCAACAGAGGAGGGGTTGGTGCCTCCAGCACTACCTTCACCTCCTCATTCTCCTCTGACATACCCTTTACCACTTCCAAGGCTGACAGCAACTCTCCTGCCACTCCACAGAACATTTCCACTGCTACATCCTTTACCTTCTCCACAGAGCCTCACAGCAATGTTATCTCAGTTTCCAACAAATCTCTACCTCCCCAACAGCCCCTCATAGCTTGCGTTCTCATGTTGCCTGTTCTCGTGCTTCTCACAAGAGTATATCCTTCTCACCTATAGCCTTTTTCTAACACTGTGAGAAATAGCCAACCCATGGCTCCTGCCACCACATGGGCATTCCATTTCTCCAAGGATTTCCCTATTTTGTAGAGGGCATCCAACACTGCCTCAGGCATCACCTCCATCTCCCCCAGTCATGGGAAGGGGCCCACTCCTCTAAGAGGAAAGCCAACCAGATCACATGCCCATTGGGGAACACCCAAATATCTCCTCATCCATAGGGGCATCCTGCAGTATTTCCCCATCCATAGGGGCAGCCCACTGAAGCATTCCTCCCATGAGGGCAGTTTATTCCTTTTTCTTTCTTTCTTTTTTTTGGTTTGCAGTGAATCTTGTCAACTATGTCAAATGTAGCACCAGAGGATTTCAGCTCCAGGCAAGTTCATTCTGAATTTGGTGAGACCAAATAATGACAATGGAACATTGGGAGTAAAAAGTCTTATACCAAGTTTATTCTTGTAGTGGCAGGTTGAATGCTAGAATCATGTCCACATCTGGCAAGTCTGCAATCCACAATCTGCTTCTGGGTAGAGCACTGGGCAGAGGTCTTTACACAGACAATAAGGGCTCATTGCCAAAATATGTGTAAGCATGCTCCTATGCAGTAGGCCAATTATTAGATCATTGCACATGCACAATGGACAAGTAGATTAGGGTCAGGTGAGCATCCTGGCATTGGGAACTTCCATTTTCCCTATACCCCCATAGAGGGTTCCAGAAAGACACACCTAGCAGAAGGCAGAATTCATTCTTTTGTCTGGGAAGCCTTAGTGATTGTCAGCCTTCCAAGGAGGATGACTCTGTAGAGGTGACTTGAATTATATCATATCCTAGAATAGTGTAGCAAAGAGTTCTTTTGTTAAACAAAAGTCACTGTGATGAGATGAAGAATTCTGTTGACACAGGACAGAATGTTCCAGCACAAGGGCATTTATGTTGGAGCATTAGTTAGGAAAGAAGGCAATGTCTTCTATGGGGAGCAGTTCTGTTCAACTCTGTTCTGACCTACAGCACTAGGGAAAAGGCCACCATACAAGCTGCTTCACTGAGTTGAGGTCCCACTTCTGTTTTTCACTGCAAATGATTAGTCAGATCATTTTTCTTGTGAGCTAATCAGAAATGTCCAAGGCAACTAGCCAGGGATAGAAGCCTGGCTCCTGCAATTCAGACTGCTCTGCAGAGGGGACACCAGCTGTTGCCATCTCATCTGTGCCCAGGAGGCATCTAGTATGATTCATGGGGCCTATTTGAGGTAGGGCCCTGAGCCCTTGTTTCACAAGGCTTTTTATGGCCAGTCTTCTTCACTGACCCCTCTTCTTGCCACTGCAGCCTGAGCTAAGTCAGAGCCACAGCCTCTGCTGGGATTTCCATGAGAAAACATTTCCCTTTTCCTCTGCCAGCCTTTCAGTCTCGTGTGCTTTCTGGCTTCAACTGTGTTTTACAAGAACATGGCTTTCCAGTGCTTGCCAGAACCCCAAAGTCAGTGGCTGAGAAGCTGTCACAACCTGCTGCTGTGGGTTTAGGAATAAACATGAGGCCCTAAAGTGGCCAAGCCTGCTGGATGGAGGCAGAGAGCTTCACACCAGGAGAGAGGGTAACCAAGCTTTTGTGGTTTTAGCACTAAAAGTTGCACATCCTGGAAAGCTCCTCAGTCCTAGGCAAATAGGGAAAATTGGCCACCCTACTCCCAAGTCCCCTGGGGCTATGGACTGTTCCCTCTCTTCCTACCCATCTGCCCAAATAATTGTGCCTGTTCTGAGCTGAAGAGCTGGCCTGTACCTTGCAGATATGGTAGATTAATGGAACTGATAGTATTTTCCTCTTTACATAGGCTGGGAGAATTTGCAGAGCCTAATTTGTGACCTTTCCTAACAAACATATAGGAGGTCATTAGATGCATTTAGTGCATTAATCTTTCTCCTGCCGATTCTTCCCTTAGTTTATATTTGTCTTATTTTAATACTTATCATAAAATGTACATTCTCCTTGTCTTGCCAATGGGTTCAGCCCCGGGCAAGTTCGCTATGGATTCAATGTGACCAAAGAAAATTGACAGCAAAACGCTCTTTGGGGTGAAAGGGTTATACCCAACTTTATTTCCAGGTGGCAGGTCAGTCACTAGAATCCCATTCACTCAGAGCGAGTCTGTATGCAGCAAGCCAGTCTCTGCCTCTGGGTCCCTCTGTCCGCACAGCCATCCTCTGGGCCTCTCTGCCTGCACAGCCGTCCCACACAGTCATCCCACACAGCCATCCTCTGGGCCTCTCTGCACAGTCATCCCACACAGCCATCCTCTGGGCCTTTGTCCTCGGCACTGCCACTGCTCCAGCCTCTGCTCTCCTGCAGCCTTGCAGCCCTGCCACCATGTTGTGCACCATGAGAGCACTGGGTGGAGCTCTTTTTATAGAGTCAACAGTCATGTATTGCCCACAGGTGTGCAGTGAGCTAGTCAACCATGACCAGGTGAGAATCCTGGCCACAGCAACTCTCATTTTATCCACACTCCTGTTTTGTATGATGCAGCTTGGTAACCATTTTTAATCTTTCTCAAAAGACCTCCAAATTGTTAGGCCCCCTCAAACCTCTTGCAGGAAATCTTTCCTACCTGCCACAGACCCTTTTTTGTGTACCTCTGGTCCTGGCCAGGATGCACAGATAAAATAGACCTGATTTGGCATATGGAGAAGAATGACTAGCTTTTAGAGTTTATTGCTACATAGCTCCAGGTCAGAGGGGGTTCCAGCTCCAGGCAGGTTCACTCTGGATTTGGTGAGACTGAATAATGACAGTGGAACATTTGGAGGTGAGGGAAGCCAAGCTTTATCCTCACAGTGGCAGGTTGAGAGCTAGAATCATGTCTGCTTCTGGCAAATCTGCAATTCCCCTCAGCCTCTGTCTCCACCAGCCCAGAGGAGCACTGAGTGGAGTTCTTTGTACAACAACACAGACAACTATGGCTCACTGCCAACAGGTGTGCAATCATGCACCTGCACAGTAAGCTAAGAATTATATCATTGCACTTGCACAGTGAGAGAGCAGATTACAATCAAGCAAGGATTCTGACCATGGAACTTTCATTTTCCCTACCCAGAGGTATTTTCAAAAACACTAAAGAAGTGCATATGTCTGACTTTAAGAAAGGACACTAAGACTTCAAATTGTGCTCATATTCTAAACATGCCTGGCAATCCATTCTGTCATCATGTTAAGATAGATATCATCCCAGCTGCTATCCCAGACTATCACTGTTGGATTTTCCATGCACAGATTTCTCTCCATTTGGAAGACAGTAGTTTTCCATGCACAGGACATTCTAAGTAGAGAATCAGCTGCTTAGATTTCTTGGATTGGGCCAAACAAAACCAGCCACAGGTGGGTTCTGTGCAAACAAGGCTGAGTCTGAATGGCAGCTACTGTTGGACTGGCTTGAGGTATGTGAACATGAATTCTACAGGTAGCAATCAAGAATGGGAGCCTGCCTTTTACAGTGTCTATTTACAATTCTTTGCCTTTGGTTGGTTTGATTGTCAGCCTGAAAGGTACTCCTGGGAGTGGTACTTCCTTTGTCAGTGGTAGGAAGAATTCAGGCACCATGCAGCAAAGGAAATTGGACATCTCTCATAGAGTAGGATTTGGACATGGGATCAGTTAAAAATCACCAAGAAAATGTAGACCCAGTCTGTTTGCTAAAATCATTTCCCTTTACATTTACCCTTACAAACATTCACTTCCTGCCCAGATTTTAGGTTTGAAAAGCACAGACTGTGGTCATAGCACATTGTTATCTGAATTGTCCAAATGGCCTAGGAAAAATTAGGCTTATTTGACTGATTCCTTTTACTTCCCAGACAGATAGTGATTCCCTGGGAAAATGTTCCCTGTGATTTTGAGTATTTTCAAAGAACAGCCATGCTGAAGAGGTCTTAGGTTTAAAAACTAGCTTCTAAATGATATAGTAAATTTTGTTGCTGAGTAAAAGTTTGTTTTTGAACTCTGAAACCTCAACTAGCTCCAGATTCAAGCAAAGCAAATAACCTTAGCTGATTTCACCAAAATCTGTCCCAGACCTTTGACTTATTACAAGCATACTTTTAAGCGTTTGCCCCACTCACAGAATGAATTTTCTTCTCCCCATGAAACATTGCAGTTGAACAGAATCTTGGCCAAGTCTTGAGGTCCAGTTTAGGATCAATGTGCTGGAGAAAATGCATTCAACATAGTGGTTTCCATTTCTTGAGAAATTACAGGGACAGCACCTTGAAATGTTACCAAGCCATTATGCAGAGCAACACAGCCAAACCATATTCCTCTTAGTGTTTGGTGAAACACTCTCCTGGTTGTTTGGGGCCTATCTATAATACATACAAACTCCTATAACCCATTCCAAGCCTTTCTGGATGAAATGACTCAATCCAAACTATGGGTCACGTACTTTTCCAACAGGGGCCTGGAGGCCTTTGTGAATCTTCTTCTGGGAAGAACTCCATGAGGAAAAGGCCACAGAAGAGAGGTTCATATCATATGCAAAAATCCTGGCAGGTGGTGGTGGTCAGGAATGTTCTCACCACCGTCCAAGGCTTTATGGGGATCAGAATCCTTCCAGGAAGAGTCAAATACTAGGTTTCCTGGAGTAGGAGGTAGTACTCAACACATAAACACACACATACACACACACACACACACACACACACACACACACACACACACACACGCATGCAATTTCTTGGTAGGCTGAGTGTGTTGGTCCCTCCCTGCCCCTGACCTGCAGATAAGGGAGGAGACTCGATGAGATATCAAAGACCTGAAAGGACCAGCCAGGGGACTCAAGGTGTAACAACCCAAGAGTGGTGCTGAGAGGGCACCTTTTGTATTTATTGAGCAAATACATGTTAACAACAATAGAATTCTGTGGGCGGGACTTTATTACACCTTCCTTTGTCAACCATTAACTAACTCTAAACTTAATCCTCGGCAGTCTCCAGTCTCCTGGGGCGCGACGTCTTACAAGGTATTGAAACAATAGCAAGGGCAATCAGGTCACAGAAACTGTTTTGGTCTTGTTTGTTCTGTTCTTGATCACTTATCAGGAATTACAGGAAAAATAATCAAGTCATATATGATTATACATTTGATTTCATACTTGATTTATATATTAACTCCACATTTCCCCCTTATTTTTTTAAAATAAAATGTTGAAGTAGTGGGTAAATATAATAAAGATTAGTTTCTAATAGAAAGCTTTTTAACACTGTTTACTTTTTCATAAAAGATAATCTATTTTTTAAATCTTGTGATGTAATATAAAGATGGGAAGTAGAGTTTAGTGCAGTAGGAAGGCAAGTGTAGGTGGTCAAGTCCGTGCCTTATAGACTAGGTATTGATCTGAGCTAGATAAGGGCGACAAAAAAGCCACGGGTGCAGAAGATTTCTCTCAAAACAGGGGGGGGTGAGGTTTTAAGCCTCACCTCTGATGACCCCCAACTTCTCACCTGATGGCCCCTCTGCAACTGGTTGCTCCACCCTTGAGGAATCTTACCTGTCTCTGGCTAACCAGCTATCTTCCGGGGCCATACAGGGAGATGTAAAGTTAGTAAGTGAGAGAGAAGCAATAATCTTTGAAAAGGTTTGTTTTTTACTTCTTTGCAGATTTATGCCCCATGGCTTCTATGCCCAGCACATGTCTTGAGGTATCTTTACCAGCTGAAAGGATTATGATACACAGTAATTTTAAGTATAAGGCACAAATTCTAGTAAAGGGCTGTATTTAGGAAGGAAAAAGAAAAGCCATAGAGGTAGCAAAGGAAGAAAATGTGAGAAGATTGATTATTTCTTTGACACAACTTGTAGAGTAATGTAAGCATGTATAGGTTTTAACAAACTACTAATTAAATTACATACACACATTAACAGAACAGGAATACAGATACATAACAAAAGCAGACCTACAATTACTGGCCATATCCAATGAAACCAAGAAAACCAGTTAGGTAACCCAGGCATTTGTGAAAACTTGTTAATAACATGATGAATATTGTCTAATTGATTTTGAATAGTTTGAGAAAAATCAGACAAATTTAAACAACACATTCCTGGAAACTGTTCACATCCCGTATGTTCTTTTAACAGCAGACAGTCTATAGTAGCATGATTCTGAAGCACTGCAACTCGCACTTCTCCTAGCTCTTGATCGAGTTCAGATAATACAGAAGCAGTCCAATTTGTTGTCTTATTGTATACACAGGCCAGCTTAGATATCTCTTTTTGCATTCCACCGACAAGTCCAGGAACTGGCAGGATGAATGCAGCTGCACCTGCAACAGAGGTGGGATCTAAAAGCTTCAAGTGGTCATCACAATCAGAAGGCAGAGTTCGGACAAATCTTTCATGACTATTTCCGGGATAATCTATTAGAGCAGGAAGGATGCATCCGTTGCCACATATGCCTTGATAATGTGAAGAGAGGGCTTAGGGTGTGGACTTGTACCACCTGCCCTGCCCCTAAGGTGGGCTGGGTGGTTGTCTGTTTGCTAGGGCTGTTTACAGTGAAGTCACAGGTTATGCTGAGATACCCTTGTGGAACACTCACACATTCCTGGTCAAGTTGCTCCTGGCCTTTTGAGCATTAACTGATCTCACTGAGGAATGACTCTAGAGCTTAAGGTTTAACACAGAGTTTTGGTAGGGGGTTTCCTTGCATGTAGTTACATTGCTCTGACTGCAGATATCCTGCCTTGCTTTTTCCGGAGGCCCTCACCCTGTTCTGTCTAAAGCTCAAGGTCGCTGTCTCATTCCCCCCTCTATAGATAGAGACTCTGGCTGCTAAGGGAAAAGGGGAGACGACCGCTCTGGCTGCTTCATGCTGAGAGGGGGCGCATAAAGGGTACAGTTAGGTCTCCATCAGTGGTCATTTGAGAGGGCCTTGGAAGATTGGCGCTTCTATTCTGAGTTCCATTTTTATTACTATTACTATTTGCAGTTTTATGGCTTCTAGGCAAGATAGGACAAATCATGTTATTAGGTTAAGTAGCAACATCTGGAGTTGGATTTTCTTTTTTGGAGCAACTTGACAAGATTAAGAATGTATGGCTGAATATGAGGACTAGAAACAGTAAAATTTTAATTAAAATGATGGGAGAAAACTAAAACATCTGGAGAATCATAGCTAGATATTTGGGGGAAACTAGAATTCTGGATCTAGTCTACGTCCCAATGACTAGTATTAGGATCTAGTATAGATAAGGCTGCATTATTGAAACAATACTTTTCTCTAAAATTTCCCTCATTTTTATTAGAAGTAACTAGATTAAGAAAATAAAACACTTGGCTTGACTATTTGCATAACTGCAGCAAGAAGAGCAATTGATTACATAGGATCTTTTCAATGTGCTTTGCTGCAACTTTTTTATAAGGAATTTCAGATTGGACTTTTAAAGGCCTCTTGAGGCCAGAAAGCCAAGCCAGATTTGCCATCAGGTATTGCCTGCAGTACCTGTATATTTGGGTGAATTCCTCTTTACTTGAGGTCCTTGAGACATTTTGAAGTTCCTGCACCTGCCAGGAAGTGACCTTCCTTACTCACCTGGTCAGGCTGCTGGGAACCTTGTAAGCAAGGTACTAGACCAATTCTTCCAAGGGGCTTTTTTGGCTATATGAAGTCAACCTTAGTTCCTTAAAGCTGTTCATATTTGAGTTTATGCACATGTCTCTCAGGTATGACATTCCAGTTAAAGCCTTGGTAATATAACCTGTGTTTTTAATTGGTCCTCTTACAAGGAAAGCAGATTCTTACTGAACTTAAGCAAATAAACATACTGCCATGAAATATAAAAATACTGAAAGCTTTTAAATTCTTGAAGGGTCAGGTAGAAAGATAAATGTTTCAATTCTGCTTATAAAGATATTGTCATTTATGAAACTGTTGTCAGTCAGCTTAAGAGAAAAAGCTTAAAACACTTTATCAGCAACATTTGAAACAAAAAGCCACAAAATCATATCCCTTAGTTTACTTAATCTTATGCAACCAATACCTGTTCTGCTGAAATCTAGCTCTTTACTAGTTTAGGAGTAATAAAACAGTGACTATAAATGACAAAAGACTTACAAATGACAATGGTTAAAGACCTGATGAGAGCTTACTATAAGACAGTTGACATAAGAAAATTTGGATATTTCTGTAACACAAAACATTCAGTAACAAAGTTTAGCATCATTCCCTTTGACAGTGCTTTCCAGGTAAATATATATCAGATAAATAAGCCAAATTAGCCAAATATTTTCACCGATGAGGAGAAAAAAATTCCTCTGACATGTTCCAGGGACCCTCTGGAAAATATCAGAGTGAACTAGAGGTAAAAGCACCTTTTTGAATTTGATTTTGGAAAGTTGTCAAAAGAAAGTTTCTTTGGCATTTGCTTAAATAAGATTATAGGTTGCCGTGAAGCAATACTTATCCATTTAACTAGAATGACAACAAAATACTTCAAAGGCAGATATATAAGTTTACACAGTTGTTAGCAAAGTTTAGCTTTTAGTCCTTTAATATTAAGATCTCATTTTCTTAAATACTCAGACAATTCATTAAGACTTCAAGCATGAGAAACTATTTTGATAAAACAACTAGAAAACCTATGCCAATCTTTCCACATTAAGACCAGACTAACAGTTTAAGAAAACTTTGTCTTTTTAACTGAAAACAAAATTCTAATTTTGCTGTGTACTTGATATCAAGACTCATTTGCTCTAATTTCACATAGCATGACTATATCAATTTTTCCACAAGCTTTCTACAAGTTTCCTTTTACATTCAGTGTTCTCCCTCTTTAAATAAATAGCTGTACTTTAGAACAATTACCTTCTTTTACCCTCAACAAAGTGAATTTCCATTCTTTATACTTTCTCTTATTAAAACACACATCTTTTTTTAGCAAGTAGAGATGTTTTCTTCTTTAAGTAGCTTTAATTAGACCTTAAAACCATTAGGAATTTTAATTTTCAGTGAACACTGAGAAGCGGTCTATTATAAACCATTGCACTAGCATTCTTTAGATTAACAAATTTATGAACACACTTTATAATTCCTGGAACCATGTGCTTTACAGCATAATCTCCAAGCACAAAATATGTCTACTTAACTTGGCAAAACTTTAAGGTTTTAGGTTACTACAAAAATTCTCAGGCTGTTTGTAGGTATACACACTGTAACACACTATAAAACATTAACACACTATTATTAAGATGTTTATTTGCTACACTTATTTAGTTTACTTATTCATAACAACTATGCTCACAAAACTTTTACCAAGCAATAGACAAAGTCAATCCTCTCTTTAAGCATTTTTTCTTGAAAGATTTAACAGATAACATCAACTTCAATGACTTTAGGTAAACTTAGGCAACTGATAACCATAAGGACATGTCCATTTCAGTTTAACTTAAATTAGCATTAATGCTTAGTATCTTTTATTAGAATTTTCTGAGAGTTTTAGAATGCCCAATTTTTACAAGCGTTTGTCTTTAAATCAATCTTTATTAATACCATCCGGCGGTAGAAAAATATTTTTCATTTACACACTTAGACACACAAACATACAGATTGAGCCATAATGACTACAGTTAGCAACACTTTTCATAAAAGAGCATATACACAGGCGGATAATCTGATACAAAGATTTGAGTTACTAATATCCAATTGCCTTCTTTCCTTTTAGCTTATTTGACTAAAAGTATCTCAGTTTTCAAGAATACACTCTAAAGGTGAACAGTTTACATCACTGGGTTAAGGTCTAGATGGCCCCAGACTAACAGAGCTGATGAAGGCTCTGAACTGATAGGGACTATGTGTGTCTAGGGGGCTGAAAATGGAATCCAAGTACAATTCTAGCATTTAAAGCCAGGCTGTATTGCAGAAAATAAATTTCTTCCATTTCAGGGAGTCTAGTTTAAAAATCTCCCAATTTTTGAAGTTAACAAACTCAATAAGAATAGATTTCCACCAAAATAATTTAGAAAACTAGTTCCATATTGTAGTCTATGGGTTTTTTGACCACTTCCCTTCTTTGTATCAAAATATATTTAGCTGCATAATCTTATTATACTGTATACTTCTCTCAGGAGCCAAGCCTTTCTAATCAGAGACTTAAGACTGGTAGCCAACGTTAATAGTCTTTTAAATGGCTAACGGGAGCTCAGACACATTTTATGAGATAAAGAGTACAGCATTTAGTCAGGAATAAGAGCAATCTCTTACCTTGCAGTGGTGGGCATCAGGTTCCGTGAAACTGATGAAGTTAGGAGAGAGTTAGGAACATCCCCTGCCTCACTGAGAGGCCAGGGTAGCCTGAAGAAGCAGGCTGGAAGCCAGAGAGAGACAGAAAAAGAAACACTCCTCATGGATACACAGTCAGTCTGTCGGGGTCTGATTCCAGACACGCGGGCCTTTGAGAAGCTGCTGAAGTGTAGCCTCAGCCTAGACTCTCGCAGGTGCCCATGGCCTTCCTCAGTCCCTCACATCCAAGGAGATGCCTCTGAAGGGGAATCCTGGCCTCCACTCAGGAGACTTTCCCGGCTTCCAAGGGAGATGGGGGGTCCACTGAGGAAGACACAGGGGAACCTGTCGCTGAGACTTTGAGATCAGCAGCTGGGCTAGTCCCATTTAAGTGTCTGACGAGTGCCCGATGCTGTGTGCCATAGACGGACGGCTTCCTTCTGTAAGGACAGCGAAAGAAAAAGCAGGCTTGGATGCTGATATTCACCTCTGAAGTTATCCCAGATGAGCCCCCAAAGATGATGCTGGGGTTCTTATTTGTGGAGCTAATAAATGAACTTAGCAAGCAGTCAAGGTGGGAGAGCTAAGGGGAGGCTTTTATTTAGAGATACAGTGAGAGGACAGCTCCTGGCTCATGCCAGGAGGGGACAAGAGAGCCCTGTGCACATAATTTTGACAAACTGTAGGGCTGTGTAACATTCCTTGAGGAAGTACTTTCTATTGGAATTCTTCTGAAGGAGCTTGTAAATTTAAGGAGGGTACAGTAGAAGCAAACTTTTCCCTATCTGCCACAGCTAAAGGAATTGTAAAAAAGCAATCGTTAAGATCAATGATAACCATGTCCCAGTCTTTCGGAATCATAGCTGGAGAAGGCAGGCCTTTTGTAAAGGACCCATAGGTTTAAGGACTGCATTAATTTGTCTTAAGTAATGTAAGAGTTTCCATTTTCTGGACTCTGTTTTATAACAAATACGGGGGAATTCCATGGGCTTGTGGAAAATTCTAATCTATCTAACTGAAACTGCTGTTGAACTAATGTGTGTAAAGCTGCCAGTTTTTCATTATTGAGGGGCCATTGATCCATCCAAACAGGTACAGGGATAATGTTTCCCTGTCTGTGAACCTTTTTGAAATCTCTTAATACATTAGTCCAGTCAGCTTGTCTGAGGGTTCCTTGTGGCAGCAACCAGTAACAATGTTTTTTAATATATTTGTGAAGTTGAGCAAAGTCTTTTTTAGAAGTTTTCACTCCTGAGGTTTTTAGGAGGGCACGGAGTAATTTTAAGTAATCATCTGGTTTATCTGCTTTAGTTTCATGTTGGCCCATTAGTGTCCCTGACATCTCAACCCTGTCCCTACGTTTGCTTTCCTGGGAGTCTTACAGGATCTTCGGAGCTTCCCCGCTCTGTGTTTCAAGGGTCCCTGTTCAAGCGCCACTTGTCTGTCCCTCCCTGCCTCTGACGTTATGAGATATTGAAGACCTGAAAGGACCAGCCAGGGAACTCAAGGCGTAACAGCCAGACTGGTGGTGCTGAGGGCAGCCTTCGTATTTATTGAGCAAATACATGTTAACAACAATAGAATTCTGTGGGGGAGACTTAACAGACAACCATTAACTAACTCTAAACTTAATCCTCAGAGTCTCCTGTCTCCTGGGGCACAATGTCTTACAAAGTATTGAAACAATAGCAAGGGCAATTACGTCACCGAAACTGTTTTGGTCTTGTTTGTTCTGTTCTTGATCACTTATCAGGAATTACAGGAAAAATAATCAAGTCATATATGATTATACATTTGATTTCTATACTTGATTTATATATTAATTCCACATGAGTGAAAGGGGGAATTTCAGTATGTTTTCTACAGACAAGAGCCCAGAATTATTCCCCCAGGTATGGAGCAGTCATGAGGGGGCCTGAGATAGCTGGGTTGGAAGAAGGATTTGAGAAAGTGAGAACAGCCATTACCCACTTTTAAGGCAAAGTATAATTGTAATAGCTCAGGATTTTTGAAAGCTCTGTGCAAGATTGATGTGAATGGTAAATTTCAGTACAATTAAAGCTACAACTACTAGCAAGTCTGAGCACCTTGCAAATTTCTAATTCATCTCCAAGGTATGAAATTATTCTAGGCTTCATTCCTGAGGGGTTAGGGAAGATCATGATTCCCACTGCAGAGATTAGTAAACCAAAGTTCTGTGGTTTCTTTTTGTTTTGTTTTCTGGAGCAAAGAACTCTATTCTCTGAGGCTTTATATACCATGCAATTTCACCAGCATTTGTCCTACTTGATATATAAATGATTTCCTTTTCTTTGCCTTCTCTCTCTTAGCAATGTGAGCCTTAAGCCATGCCTTACTGAGTTCTGTTAGCAGATTATTATGTTATAAGGTGATGAGTACAAAGGAACTTGACTGCCAGGCAGTCAGTATATTGAAAGAATAAGAATTCAAAATGCAAATAAGTGAGTACTGTGTGAATTTTCTAATCTCTGAAGTTTCAGGTTATGTATGTATTCCATGGAATATTATTTAGCCATAAAAAAAGAAAATCCTGTCATTTGCAACAAAATGGCTGGACCTTGAAGGTATTATGCTAAGTGAAATAAGCCAGACAGAGAAAGACAAATACCATGTGATCTCACCTGTATGTGGAATCTGAAACAAGCAAAGTTACAGAAAAAGAGATCAGACTTTGGTTTCCCAAGTCTGGCTGTGGCTCTGTTTGCCTGCTGGGTTGCAGAAGGGTGAATCGGGGAAAGGTGGTCAAAAGGTACAAACTTCCAGTTATAAGAGAAGTAAGTGCTGTAATGTAATGTACAGATAATGTACAACATGAGAACTATAGTTAATACTGCTGCATGATGTGTGGGAAAGTTACAACAGTAAACCCAAGTGTTGTCATCACAAGGAAAAAAACGTTTTTTCCTTTCTTCTTTTCTTTTTATTGTATCTATATGAGAAGATGGATGTTAGCTATACCTATTGTGGTAATCATTTCCCAGTATAGGTAAATCAAACCATCATGCTGCACACCTTAAACTCACACAGTGATGCATGTAAATTATTTCTCAATGAAACTGGAAAAAATAGATTTGCTCCCACAGTCCTCTGTAGAGAGGGTATTAATCTGGCTGTGGCTCCGCTTGCCTGCTGCGTAAATGCTGGGGAGCAGGTCCGAGCACAGCTGTGTCATGTACCTGGGGTGGGTGCGGACGAGGTCAGCCCTGGCAACTGTTGGAGCTCCAGCTGCAAACATGGTGGTGGCTGTTAGAGGGCCTGAGGCAGCCTCGGCCTCGGGCTCTGTCACCTGAACGTTCCTCCGTCTCTCGTTTCTTTGATAGGAGCCTAGGCATGAGGTTGGCAGCCACGAGGAGAGCACAGGCTCTGGATCCCTTTTGTACAACCATTGCCCACTTCATTTAAAACACAAGCAGGACACGAGTAGGGCATCCAGCCCTGGTTTAATATGTGCACCATTCAGCTATGTGTCCCCAGCCCACCAATTTCCTAAAAAGCCAGGTAATTGTAGAAAATTTGACCTTATGCATCTCAGATTTATCAACATTATAATAAATATTTCTAAAAGAAACAGTCAACCACTTGCCTCTGCCCATAAATAGATGTCTGTCAGATTCAGTGGTATATATATTCATATATATATATGTATTCAGTTGCATATGTTCAATTGTGATTGAATTAAGGAGAGCCCAATTAATGTTCCCACCCCTACCATAGACGGGAGGAGAGAAGGGCAGGAGAATGGCCTATGGTTTAATCGAGCATGCCTGTGTAATGAAGCCTCCATAAACACCCAAAGGGAGAGGGTTCAGAGAACTTCTGGATCGATGAACCTGCAGAGGTTTGGAGAGAGCAGCCACCTGGATGGAGAGGGTGCGGAGTGCCATGCCCCGCCCCCATGCACTTTACTTCATGCATCTCTTCCATCAGCTCCCAGTTCCAGCTTTTCACAGTAAACCAGTGATCTAGTAAGTAAAGTGTTTCTCTGAGTTCTGTGAGCTGTTCTAGCATGTTAAACAGACCCAAGGAGGGGTCATTGGAACCTAATACATAGACAGTAGGTCAAAGCACAGGTGGGCTTCTGCCAAGCAAACCTGGGCTTGCAATCGGTGTCTGAAGAAAGGGGGCTTTCTTGTAGGACTAGCTCCTTAACCTGTGGGATCTGATGCTATATCCACATAGGAAGTGTCAGAATTAGAAAGTGTCAGAATTGAGTTGAATTGTAGGACATTCATCTGGTGTTGGAAAATTGCTTCTTCGTGGTGTGGGGGAAACTTCCCTCCTCATTGGAACTAAGTCCTGAATTCAAAACACATTCTGAATTCTGAACTTAGAGATTTCTACTCCCATGTTGGGGAAGGAGCAGCCAGACTCAGTGACTGTAGGGGCGGAATAAGCTGCACTCCTGACCCTGTTGCTTCCATCCTGTCCTCCCTGCAGGGTTCCACCCTGGCCACATTCAAGTTCTGATAGGGCAGATCTGTTAAACACCTGCTGTGCAGAAAATGCTGACCATGGAGTAAGAAAGATGGGGAGCTAGCAACAGGGGGAAGAGAAGGTGCCCTTTGATCTGGGAAGCCCTCTTGGGTGACTGGACCCCAGCCACCCTATACTTCTACCTCAGTGACGCTGGAAGCCCTGGCTGTGTACTGCAGCCCCTGCAACTTGGTCACACACAGGCTTCTATGGTTCCCTCTGGCTTCCCAGGTGCCAGCACTGGCTTCCCCAGTAGGCTACAGCAAAGCTCCTTTGGAGCAGAGATCATGCCTTCAAGTAAAATAAAATTAAAAAATAAAAATTAAATTGTTATAAAACAATAGTTTAAAAAACATTTTGTCATACAAGTAATTTATGTCCATTACAGAAAATTTAGAAAATGAGGATATGTGTAAAAAAAAAAAGGACAAAAAGAAAGAAGAAATAAATTATCTATGTTTCCATCCAGCTATAACCATTGCAGTATTTTGCTTTCTCTCTCTAAAGAGACTTAAACTGTCATACTTTACATGTTTGGGCTCCCTCAGAGCATCTCACACAGGCCCAGCCCTTAGAACGTGCTCAGCCACTGAGAGCCCCTTGACAGCTGGGCAGCCGCTTCTGAACCCAGCCCCCGTTTCCTCCCCTGCGCATCTGTAGTAACAGCAGTAGTTAGTTGTCAGCCAGTCTCCTTTTGTTAAGTCTCCTTCCTCACCTCCTGTCAGCCTTCCTTGACTCACAGCTTCTGGGGCAGGGCTCACAGGGAAACCTCCAGGAACAGGGCTGGGGACGCTTGCCACCAGGGAACTTGTCTGCCACCCTTGCCAGTGGCTGCTGAGCCCTGAAATGAGCAGGTGCTTAGGCATGAGCATCCACACTATTCCATGGGCATGTTTAGTAGAAAGAACATTTTCTGTTCGAATTGGAAACTTCTCTTTTGAATGCCGTGGGACTTCTGGCATGACCCTGCTAATGGAACATTTTGTGGATTTAATCCTCTTCACCTTCCCCACAACTTGGCCCCTGGGGCCGTATCTCTGGAGCTAAGACCATCTCCTGCATTACTTGTTTACCAAGCACTCTTATCCCGTGATCCTCAGGGAGGCACAGACAGTCCCTGCTGGGATCACAGCTTCCACGGGGGTCTGAGTCAGGGGGTCTCAGACTCTCAGAGCTGCAGAGAAGCGGCCCCTCAGGTAGCCTGCCAGTGGCTCCCACCCTGGACCCAGGGGAATACCTCCTCTTCATCCTTGCAAAGTGGTGCATCTTCTGGCGCTTGGTGCAAAACAGTTGCCAAATCAACCAACATGGTTTGCCCAACTTGTTCCTCTGCCTCAAGATATATCTTACAGGAGGTGAGCACAGTCCAAGGTATTTGAAAGGGGAAAAGACCCCAGAAGAATGAGCACTGTTTGTGCAATGCACACAGCCTGGATGGCTTTAGAGCCCTTGCACGAAATCCTCCAGAGGCAGTTCTTAGAAGTTACACACGCAGAAAATGGATTTCGAGACTTGTTCCAAGGAAGTTGTCCCCCTAGATGTTACCAGCATCAAATGAGGTGTAATTTGGACACAGCCCTGGCTCAGCAAGCACACCAAAATGAGGAAGGGGAAGCAGTAAGGAGGGCAAACAAAAGGGAAATGGTTATTCTGGACTCATAAAGACAGCAACAAGATTTATTGAGCACCTACTATGTGCAAAGCCTTCTATTAGGCACCATTGGAGGAAAAGGAAGATTAAGAGCATCCCTCTGCACATACCATGCAGGCTGCCCTATCAGAGAAAATGCTTTCCAGTTTGGGGGTGCAGTTACACTTTGACTCCAAAAGTACACTGTTTTCAGATTCTACTTACCCAGCTCTATGGCAGGGCCCCCACCTGTTGTCATATTGTGCAGGTGCAGCCCGTTTCTGTCTCTGCTGCCCTGGCAGCCTCTTTGGTCCCTGGGGCTGCTGCATACCTGCTATCCACCTGTGTCTCTCAACAATGTGACCCTCACTTCCCCCCACCTCATTTCTATTTTGTCATGTTGTAAAGGGGCCCCAAACTTAAGATTCAGATCAGAATTCCATATCCGTCACTTGTGGATAGCATGACCTCAAGCAAATTTCTCTTTTTTTTTTTTGAACTTTCATCTCCGTGACGAATTTATTTTATAACTGGGTGTTTATGCCTCTTGATGCCTTCACCTATTTCACCCCTCCCCTCACCTCCTCTCCAACAGCAACCATGAGTCCGTTCTGTGTGTTTATGGGTTTATTTCTGTTTTGTTTGTTAGATTCCACATATAAGTGAAATCATATGGTATTTGTCTTTCTCTGTCTGGCCTGTTTTACTTAGCACAATGCCCTCTAAGTCTATCCATTTCTTAATTCTCTCAGTTTCCTGCTTTGTTAGATGAGGGCTGTCCTAGCTAGCTTGTTGGGACCATTACGGGGAGGGCTTACAACAGGGTGTCCAGCATACCCGAGATACTCCACTGAACAGTGATTTCTCCCAACTCCCATGGGCAGAAGAGGGTGCTTTTTCCTTTTCGGTCAGAGGCTTTGTGATATATGGGAAGAGTCCTTATCTGATGATGATTTAATGGCCAAAAATGTGGTTTTTATTTTTGAATTTTGGATCTCAGTTTCATTTTCACCCCGGCAAGGTGATTTATGCCCTATCATATTTCATCCTGCAGCCAAAGCCACTTTTATTATGTCATCAATTACACAGGGGTGAATGTCTGTGTTCTTGGGCTATCTGGAAGAGGAGAAATAGCATTCTTGGACTGCAGCATATGGGGACTGGGATGCATGCCGATTGCTTGGCTGGACCTGTAAATGTTTTAGATTTCCTGTCCCATGCTCAAAACCGCCAGCAAAGCCAGCTGCATGGAGCTGAATTTGACCTGAGAAAAAAGCCATCCAACCTCTGTAAGTTTTGGCACAGCAAACAAACAGACTGATTCCTGGAAGATCAATGCCAAAAGGCAACGTCGGCAGTTTTACAGCTGCAAATACAGTCTGCAGCAGGCTAGCCAGACGGGGTGGGCAGGAGGGAGGAAAATCCACTTATGGACTCAGTCACACTGGCCATATTGAGAAGGGTAAGTTGCACCCAAAGGGAGGCTGGCACTTTCTGGAAATAACCAGTAAATCAGGGCACTTGGTTCTGGGGAAGAAAGTTGCTCTCACTCAACTGCTTGTGGAAATGCCACAGCTCGGATGGAGTCCACAGAAGCCCCTGTCCTGAATTAAGGGCTTCAAGTTTCTATATCAGCCCACACTGCAAATGAGGGGAGTGGCAGGCTAGCACCCTGTGATAGCCAGGGACTGTTTGCTCTTGTGAGAGATCAAAGATCTTCAAAAGCATCCATTATTTTGCTACGTGTGGAGATTATCTCCCCAAATAGGTGTTTGAGGGAGTTTTCTGGAACATATTCTTCCCTTTGGGGGTGTTAAACCATTCCAGGATGTGTCTAGGCTAACTTATGTCAGAGAAGCTGAGCCCAGTGGGGCATCGACAGCCTTGGAGGAGATGCCAGTCCTGGGAAGGCATCCTGGGACTGGAATTCTAGGGCTGGATCTAACCAGATTGCGCCTTCCTTCTCATCTCTGTCCGCATTAGTTAGGGAGACAAGGCACGTGCAAACAGTTTAACTGTAACACACACCGAACAGTGCCAGAGATGCCATGAGGCAGTAGCGACAGAACCCAGAAAGGGGAGAGGCAGTTGGGTGCTGGGGAATTTGGGAGAGGGGAGGATGCAGTGGGATTAGTGGTCAAGGGCAGTTGATAGAACCCTGCCAGGAGCCCTGGCCGACCCCAGAGCTCCAGGTCTACAAAACTAGATCAGTTTCTGAGGAAACATATGGAAGAAGCAGCAATCAGTACAGTAAAGTGGCTTCAGCCAGAACCCCAGGGATTTCAGCCCAACATGGAAACAAGCTCTTGGCTGCTGAGAAGGCTCTGACTTCCTCCTGTAGAATGAGCCTATTCCGCTTTATGCAATAGGCCCAGCCAGCAGAGCACACCATGGACTCCCTCCAATCCCCAGCTGGTGGTCTTGCTCACTCTCTGCCCTGTGCAGTCATCAGCCACACAGGTCAGCTCTAGTGCCTCATGAGGGAGCTGCCAATGAAGCTGAGCAAATGAGAAGGCACTAGACGCTGCTAGCCACGCAGAAAGGTTGGTGGAGGTGGTCAAAGCAATGTGCGATGGCATGGAATACACTCCCCAGAGAGTCCTTGTACTGGCTCTTGTGAGCCTGGGTATAGGGTAGCCATTGGGGTGCATCTTGAGAACAAAATGACTTATTCTTTTCCTCCTCTGCAAATAGAATCCATTCTTCTGTTTGTTTATGAATCCATTATTATGTTCACATATAAATTTCTTTGCAACATATATTGAACTTTGTTGGCCTCTTGATATCTCAGTACGTTTTATTGGTGTTTTAAGCATTGTAATTAATTAGACATAACAAATAAGTACTTCTAAAAATAATTATTTGACTTTTAGCTAACTGGGAGGTATCCCCAAGAGAAACATCAATTTCTTTCATTGGAGAAAAGGCAAACATTTTATGAAAACAATGCTCACTCTACATGGTGGTAGATGGAGGCATATACACAAGAGATGGAGAAGTACTGCTCTCATGCTGTGGAACTGAACAACAAGACAAATATTTTGAAAAGCTCGTGCCAGGGAGACATGTGCAAGGTCCACTTATTAAAATAATAGTGGTATTGTGGGACACCAGTGTGCGGCTTTTATCTTCAAAGCAATGTGTGAGTGTTCATGAACTGACTTGGGACAAAAGATCAGAAATTGGCAGGAGGTCTTAGGTCTGTGATTTTGGGCAGAATGAATGGAACGGAGATCAAACAGTGTCCCTTCAGCTCCAGAGCTTTGTTATTGTGTCTCTCTGGAGCCTGAAAGGAAGCCTGTGATTCTGCCCCTCGGGGCAGTTTCCTCTGGACAGTGCAGGCTGACAATTCAATGGCAGGAAGAAAGGCAGGCTAGATCTTCTTTCACCAAGTCTCATTCCCCTGTCCCTGTCTGGTCTTGGTCCTGTAACCAGGGTGAGCCAGGAAACAGGCTCCACACCGGGGTCCCAGGGACCACCTCACACCCAAGAGAGAAAAAATTTCAGATCCCAACATGGTCTGTACATCATTCCAGTCTCCTTGGGCCAGGATGGAGAGGTGGGAGATGTAGTCATGATTCAAGTATTTTTATGCTAGTATAAACTTATGTTTAAAAGCATTTTTTCTAGCCCAGAGATTCCCAACTGGCGTGTGATGAATTAAAAAGTGCTCACGTCCCATAAGGCTTAAACAGGAAAAAAAAGTACAAGCATATCGAATCACAGAGCTATTTTACTTCTCAGAAAGTAACAACCATTGACACTTGGGGCAATTGAAAACTTTGGGGGACAAAATCCTTCACTATATGTGACAACAAGAGGTAATGGAGAGGTAGCCTGTTGAGAGGATTTGGAGAGAGGGTCTGGGCTTCCCCAGTCGCTGGTTGCAGAAATTGGAGCCATTATCAAATTCCTCCAGAATCTTAGCTTCTTCATCTGTAAAATGAGGACAATTTTGTTCCAACAAATATTTACTGATTATCTACTAAGTACTAAGGAGTGTCCTATTTCAGAGAACACAGTGTGAATAAATCAGACAGGGCCCACTCTCCCGAGAGCTTGCAGAAGGAGAGAAGTCAGGAGGAATAACCAGCAGATACAAAGCACTCTATAAATCCTGCTGGTGTGGTCAAACTCAATTACCCTTCTCACCAAATCGTTTCCTTAGACATTCGTCAGTAACCCAAGGCTTCAGGTTTGTGGCTGTCTGAAGAGTGGATGCCACTCAAAGCTGGACTAGAATCAAGAGACTGAGGCTCTTGTCTCAGTTGTGAAATTGAAGGGAGCACCAAAAAACTCTGATTAATGCAACAACATAAAGATAAAAATAAGTGTGAAAGAATCCATGATGAACAAATAACCAAAACTTTAAGGAAAGACAGAATCACCATTACTGAATGTTCCTGTTGCCTCAGGGTTCGAGTTAGCTTGGCAGGGAGGTGCACAAACTCATAAACTCAAGTCCACGCCTACTTGCATACTTAAACTGTTGCAGGCGCAGACGCATTTGATTCTTCTCTCTGAAGCATACTATTGAGAAAACGCCAATTGCTGAGTGTGTGTTCAGAAACGTCTTTTCCCCTGATCTCTTCAGCTGCCTCAGAAATGGAGTTTCTACTGCGTTTTGTTTTGTTTTGTTGACGTTTGCCAGAACATAAACCAGAGAACTTCCATTGTTATTGGAAGAGTCTAAGAAAGTAAAAACACATAAATAATTTAAATGGCACCTTGTTAATCAAGATACAGACAACTGTGGGCCTGCACTGGGCTGCAGATGGACTCACAGACCCCTCGAGCAAGGTAATTGAATCCAGAATTCAGACTTAAAGCAGCAGGCCCTCCTTCTATCATATCCTTGGACCTCGGGTAGATCTCTTCTTCACCTGTACCATGCAAACACACACACACACACACACACACACACACACACACACACACACACACACATTGAGTATTTAATTATTTGTGTTTGCCAGAAAACTGATTCTTCTAGGCAGTTAAAACAAGAAGTCAAAATGATTTGTGTCACTTTGAGGATATATGTATTCATATAGAAGACTGAACAAGTAAAACAGTGTGTGTGTGATAAAGAAAACCCTTCCATTAACACCACCGATCCTGATAAAGTTATCTGGCCCCACGTTAATGCAACACAGATGTGGCTGTCCGGAGCCGGAGCCCCTCTCAGCCTCTCCCGACACCCCAATGCAGTGAGCAGACTCCATATGGCTGTCATTGCTAACAGCAGCAGACACTGCTTGGCCTCACAGTAACTCAGCCTGCAGACCCAATTCATTAGAAGGAGATTTATGGGTGTTACAGTGTTTTGCTATAGATTTTGTTTCCAGGAGCACAGCCTTCTGTGTGGCAGGCAGGAGAAAGGGAGGCATTCAATTCATCAAGTCCAAGTTGAGCTACATGATACAGAAGAGCATTCAAGCAGGTGAAGGTGTGATGGAACGACACTTGGCTCCGGGGGATTGAAAGTACCCCTTAGAAATCATCAGATGGCCTGGGTGAATTATTTATCTTGGGGAATTATATGTTCCTTATCAACCAGTAGGTACTGTGGCTCACCATGCCCTTGAGGGAAAGGAGAGAACACCATGATTCCTACCTTTGTCAAGGGCTAAGAGAATAGTTGCCTGACTATGAAATGATGATACTAGTTTGGGGAGCAGCTGTGAAGTCAATTTTGGCACCACTGCTTCTCTACACATGCTGTCATTAGCTGGTAGGCAGCACATAGAGTCGGCCACATAGCAACTCTGTGGCTGGGCAATGGCGGCCTTGTCAGCACTGGGAGCTAGTGACAAATGCAGTTTCTCAGGCCCAGTGCAGACCTGTTGAATCAGAAGCACTAGAAGCGGAGTCCAGCAAACTTTTAATAAGCCTGCCAGATGATTCTGAAACATGCTCACATCTAAGAGCCACAGCCTTAGGCAAACCTCTTTAAGTCTTTGATCTTATTTTCCTCACCCCCCCAAATGGTGAAAATTATATGTCGTGGTCTACCCCATTAAGTTGTAGGGATCAAATCAGCTAATCAAAGCACTTTAATAGTAAAGGGCCTTCACAAATTATCAATGAATAACAATTATCACCAACGTGAAGGATAAAACATCTCTGAAGGACATGAGCAACTTTTTTGCAGCTAGCAGGGCTTTCTTTCTCAGGAAAGGTTTCCACCATGGAAGGTAAACAAGCAGTGCCTTCCATGCCAGATCATATTTTAAATACCCACATCCAGATAAAATCCATCTGCCATCCTCAGCCAGGGTGCTTCAGTCATTCAGCCCCTGCAGCATCGCCTGAGTGGACAGGATTCCACGTCTTCAGATGTCCAGGCCCAGGAGGGTGGGCACTAGGCCAGGTTACTTCCTGCCAGACAGATTGGAACATTTTTCTCAGGTCTTGAAGAAGAGAGTGGCAGTGAATCCTAGAGAGGAACATTTGGGAGGGCTTAGTAAGCAACCCTATCAATTTAGAGGCAAAGTAAATACACAGAGGAAAGTAGAAGAGAGAAACTTCCTCTCTTTGGATATTGGGGAAAAGATTATATACATAGTTCGCAGGGAACATCTCTACTGTTAAAAAGCTGGAATGTTAAATCTACAACAGCAGAGTATCAAAAATGGAATTTTAAGATAGGAATTCCCAAACTGATCAAATAAGAATGTCTCTTGTAATAACAGTTTCTCACATGACAGTATTTTTTTATTGTAGCAAAATGTAAATAATACAACATTTCCCATAAAAGCCATTTTTAAGTGTGCTGTTGTGTGGCAGTAAGTACATTCACACTGTTGTGCAACCATTTCCACCACCTATTCCAGAGCTTTTTCATCTTCCCCAACTGAAATCTGTCCCCATAAACACTATTCACCATTTTCCCCTCCCTCAGCCCCAGTTACCATTCTACTTTCTGTCTCTATGAGTTTGACCACTCTAGGGACTTACTAGAAGAGGAATCATACAGTATATACCTTTTTGTGCCTGGCTCATTTTGCTTAGCATAAAGTTCTCAAGGTCCATCCATGTTGTTGCATATGGCAAAATGTCCTTCCTTTTTAACACTGCAAAATATGCTATTGTGTGTATATACCACATTTTGTTTATCCACACATCTATCAGTGGACAGTAACTTTACTTTCAGTCTCCTATTTACAATGACCATAAAAGGTAGAGAAGGAATGAAGCATCTGTAAAACACTTTGCACCATGCCTAGACCCCAATATGTGCTCAGCAAATGGACAGCATTATTTAGTAACTCTTGAGAGAGAAATGCAAGCTTACATATGGACATGTGGTCCACTGGCCCAACTGCTCAGCCACTAGCCAAGGAGTTGCTATCCCAGGCTGCTGGTCAGCAGACAAGCTGATCAGAGACATAAGGGCTCACACTCACACTCACACTTGAGAAAGGGATAGAAACGTGCCCTAAATGTTCATCTATAGAAACACAAATATGATCAGAGTATGTGACTGTTGATGTTAACTCTTACATTAAGAAGCTCCTGGCAACGTTTTGAAATACCGGAAATAATGATGCCAGGGTGAAAGCTTAACTGGCAAATGCTTATAGGCACAAGCTGACCCTGTGTCTACTAACAGTGACTACAAGTATTTTTGGTGTCATTGTTGATGCTTCTATTCTCAAACAAGTGGTTTGTTTATTTAAGCAATAGCTGCTGTCTTTATCAGTGGTATATAAATGCTTTTAGGATGTAATATTCAAAGTGCTAAATTTGGGTAGAAACAGTGCATTTTTGCATTCTCTTTTGATCCAGAGTCTGCCATCTGAGGACCTTTTAATTTATTAAAAGAAGAAAATTTTTGTTTGACCAACAGGGAGGTAGGAAGCAGAGGCTGCTGATGGGCTCACCATCAGTGGGTATTAGCCGGAATGCAGTGATCAATAAACCCTAAGCATCCATATCTACTAAGCTGCAATACTGGTCTCTGTGAAACCTCCCAGTCGCCTCCCCTGATGGGAAACGGGGAGGAAAAGAGAGGCCCTGCCCTCCTGCGTGCTCCCAGCCCATGACCCCTCCAAGACCAGCCTCTTCACCCTTTGCTCAGGTTGCAGAGTGAATAGGATGCAGGTGTCCTTAGTCAGGGTCTGCTTACTAAGCAGCATGAAAAGAGAGAGGAAAAGTTCAACTCTACATGTGTAGGGAAGGCGAATGGCTCCCGAGGGGAGAGAGAAAACCCGGCCAGCTTTTGAGCTGTATACTAGGTGGAGTATTCTATCAGTATGAGCTGGTGAGCCGGCAATAATTAGTATTCTATTAATAACATAACATTAGCATCAAATTCGCAACCCAAGGGAGCAGAGACAGAGGTGAAACCCTGCCCACCCTGGACAGGAGCCCCCAAAGAACATGTCTTTTCATTTTTCTTTGTGCATCTCTGTTTTATTAATAAATAACAGGACAAATGCAGATCGCTCAGATGTCTTATTCACCACATCTGGGCAGATTTGGTTTGGGCAGATGAAACTATTCCCAGTTATTACCTCCCATTTGGGAAAATTTCAAGCACAGAACTCATAAAAGTCTGCATGACTCCCAGCCAACCCCAGGCATCTCCTGGTGAGAGGGAGCACGAAAGACACAGGACACTGAGGTGGTTTCCTTGCCAAAGTGTTTAACCTGGCCTGATAATCCAGGGTCATCAACTACATCTAGAATACAGTCATGCCACCAAAAACTTACCTGGGCTTTTCAAAGGAATGCCATGTAATGAGATCCAACACCAGGAAGACCAAAACAAACTGGTCAATCAACAGCAAAACAACAAAAAAGAGGTCAGCGTTGCTCCAGACTCAAATGCAGTGGGGGAAATTTGATGGCAAAGATTAGAGTAAGTGACTTAGGCTGTTGAAGAACTCTGAATATGGACTGTATGCTAGATAATATCAACATTTAATTTCCTGGGTATGATCACGTGAGTTTGATGATGTAGGAGAGTATCCTTGTTCTTAGGAAAAACAGGCCATAATACTTAGATATGAAGTGTTGTGGTTTCTCTGATTTTCAAATGAGAGCAAGAGAGAGACTGGGGGCACATATATAGTGTTAATAATATTACCAGCTGGTAAAAGTGTATACTGGTATTCTTTATATGGTCCTTTCAACTCTTCTATAAGATGGAATTTTTTCCAAATAAAACTTGGATGGTAGAAACTATACCCTTTTCTAACAATTTTTTTTATTTCTAAGAAAAGCAAGAACCATGGCCAGATCAGGTCCAGGCTTGGAGACCACCCATCCAGCCCACTGAGAGGCAGCCAGCGAAGAGAGAGTACCTGCCAGCCCCTGGTGAGCACCCCCCCAGTCTGTGGAGGGGCACCGCAGGGCTCACACTGCCTGGGTGTGAGTGCCCTCTGCCCATCTACGCACTGCGATGGCCAACAACTGACCTTGAGGCAGACGTATATGGAGCCCCAGATGCAAACACAGGGTCACACCTGCAGACCACAGCTGGATGAATATGGGCCAAGGGACTACTGCTTACAATACGACTTGTCTAGTATGAGTGATGGGCTTCTCCCCCCAACCCTTTTATCTCTTTTAGTCAGAAATAAGAGATTATTCTAATTCAGGCTTTTTCAGTATGTCTTATGAAGCTATTCATCACTCCTGAGTTTCCTAATTTAATTAGCATGAAAGTTAAGAAGTCCTCCAGGCCTTTGTTCAATAATGATTCACCCCCAATTCTAACCCTGGGGCAGAAGTAACCCTTCTCTCAGGTGTGAATGATGTTGCTTCTTTCCCTTTAGCCGCTAGAAGCAGGAGCTGGAGGAGCTCCTTGAGATGAGCCCACGGCTGAGGAATGCCTACTGCCCCACTTTGCTTTGGCATGCTTGAAATTCCCGCCCATCAGTACGTCAGGGCGGTTCCTGCTTGTGCTCCTGTGTTTACTGTTCCTGCCTGTACAAGCTTCTTTCCTCACTTCGGACCCTAGGGATCAGGTACTCACTATTCAAAACGCTTCTCAAACTCCAGCTCTTCTGTGAAGTTTCTCTGGGCCTTCCCAGTGTTGAGTCATGTTACCTTCCCTCTTCCAAATCCATTTATTTATACGCGCACCTCTGCTCTGATACTCTAGAATCTTGCTCACTGCACTGAAATTCTCTCTGGCTCGGAAGACAGTGCATGTTTCTGGCCTGGTGTCTAACAGTGTGTTCAGCACACAGTCGGTAGTCAGTAAGTATTTCTTGAGTAAACAAGTGATAAATCAGCATGTATATCCACAAGGTCCATGTAAAATTGCAGAGCTGGGACATAGACAAGAAAAACTCTTTAGTCCACCAGCACCTACCCTACGCTCACAAGGATTCATTTATCACATTAGCTGGATGTCACCCAGCACAGAGCAGAGGCCTGAAAACTAGAGCCTCTGCAGAGGGGAGGGACTTTAGACCCAGCCTGAGCAGGAGCCCGGATGGCCAGGGCCCAGTGCCCTTAAAGAGTGCCAAAAGCACAGATAATCCCCCAGCTTCATTTTATCAGGTATTTTTCCAGCAAGACCTTCCTTTAGAGCAATGCTGTCCAATGGGAATATGATGCAAGTCGCAAATGCAAACCTCATATGTAATTAACAATGTCTTACCATCTACACTCAAAAGAAAGAGGAAAAAGAAATGGGTGAAGTTAATTTTAAATTTATTTTCTCTGACCCAGTATTTCCAATATATTATTTTAACATGTGTTCAGTATAAACATCATTATGGGATATTTTATATTCTTTTTTTCTACTAAGTCCTTGAAACCCCATATGTATTTAGAGTGTATCTCAGATCAGACTAGCCACACTTCAAGTGCTCAATACCACATGTAGTCAGGAGCTGCAAGTTACACAAGGGTATGTCAGAGCAGAATCTGTAGCAACATTGATTAGCCTTTAAATTCCAGCTTGTCAAAAGAATGAGTCACAAGGCAGAACAAACCATCCATTGAAGAGCCTGTGACTATGACAAGAGGTTCAAGCTCTTTCCTGATGATAAATGAAGATAATAAGTACCAGTAGGAAGGTATTCTGAGCTGCAGAATGCTAGTTTAACCTAACAGATAATTATCACACATCTGTATTTGGAAGTTTTCTTTCCCCCCTGCTTTTTCATTCCATATACATGTTTTATTTTGTACCTTGCCAACATAGAAGCATGAGAAAATGACAGAAACTGAGGTGTGGGATAACTTTATAATTAATTTAATATAAAAACACTGAAAATACCAGTTTCCCTTCCCATATTTTTACCTAATCTCCAATGTTTGTGGAAGCAGAGAATTTTAAATTGCAGAAAATAAGGACCAAAATGCAAAAGAAAAATGTCAACATATGAAAATTCTGCTTTGCTACTTGCTAAACTTCTTTTTAAGTGAAATTACATGAAACACAATATTTTCTTGGCCAATGTATTCTCATACTTACTCTTCTCTTCACAAGTCTGTTTATATTTTCTCCAGCACACTCCTAAGCCATCTTCGTATAGCTATACTGGCAAGCCTGAACACTTTGGCTGTCCATTCCAGGATGCGTTTTGCTGTTCTGATTTATTTAGTAAGTGGTCCCTGCCCTCTTAGAGCCCACAATTGGCCAGGAACAACTAGGTGGAAAACAAGAAATTGCCATCAGGTCTTATATATCCCTTGGGTTCCTTTTGCTAGGCCACTGCAGCCTTGGAGAAATGCAAGATGATTGAGAATTGGTTACTTCTCCACCAGATTATTAAAAAAGCTACTCTTAGCCCATTTTCACCACATGGAGACATTTATTAAACAACTATTTATTAGCATGTATGCTCAAAATAGTTAAGTAATTTGAAGCTTGATGAGAGTCCAGTTTGCTGTATGTTCAGGTGTCTGAGTACCCCTCACACGAAAAGATTACTTCTGAGAAGCACACAGATCATGGACAGAGTCTTCTGGCATCAGAAACAAGACCACTGGGGTCAAGCTGCCGGACCATCCCTGGGGGTAAGGGCTCTGGGCCTCCTTTATACAAGGTGAGGAATGTTTCTAGAATATTTTCTTTTGTCTACATATCTCATCTTTAATCTCAGTAATGAGGATTTAATGCTACCATTTTAACACACTAGCTACCAATCCATTGTTATCAGCAGTAAAACCCTATTCCTGGTATTTACATGCTAATTGAAAGAGTGAGCAGTTGCTCCAGAATAGATGACAAATGACCACCTTTGGACCAAGGCTTTCTTTTTCTTGTCTTCCCACTTTATTGAGGTACAACTGACCAACAAAATTGCATATATTTATAGTGCAGAGCATAATGATTTGATCGATGGACATGTCATGGAATGATTACCACAGTCAAGTTAATTAACATATGTGTCAACTCAGATTTCTAGTTAACATGTTTTTGTATGTGGTGAGAGCACGTAAGATCTCTCCTACCAAATCCCAAGTATACTATACACTACTAACTATAGTCGCCATGTTGTCCTTTGGATCCCCAAAACTTACTCATCTTATAACTGAAGGTTTGTACTCTTTGCCAGCATCTCCCCATTTTCCCTCCCCTCCACAAAATCCCTGGCAACCACCATTCTGGTCTCTGTTTCTATGAGTTTGTTTTAGATTCCACTTATAAGTGAGATCACACAGTATTTGTCTTTCTCTGTCTGAGTTATTTTACTTAGCACAGTGCCCTCATAGCTCATCCAGGTTGTTGCAAATGGCAAAATTTTCCTTCTTTTTTATGGCTGAATAATGTTCTATTACATATGTGTGTGTGTTATACATGTATGTATATAAATATGTATATATGTATAAGGCCACATTCTTTATCCATTCATCTATCAATGGACACTTAGGTTGTTTCTGTATCTTAGCTATTGTGGATAATGCTTTGGGGAACATAGGAGTGCAGATTTCTTTTCGAGACACTGATTGCATTTCCTCTGGATGTATTTCCAGAAATGGGATTGCTGGATCATATGGTATTTCTATTTGAAGTTTTGAGGCACCTCCATACTGTTTTCCATAATGGTCACACCAATTTACACTCCCACCAACAGTGTGGAAGGGTCCCCTTTTCTCCACATTCTCACCAACACTTATCTTTTGTCTTTTTTATATTAGCCATCCTAAGAGGTGTGAAGTGACATGTCATTGTGGTTTTGATTTGCATTTCCCTGGTCATTAGTGATGTGAAGCACCTTTCCTGTTGTACCTATTGACTATCTGCATGTCTTCCTTGAAAAAAATGTCTGTTCAGGTCCTTCACTTTTTTTTCAATTAGATTATTTGTTTCTGATTGCAGGTAATCACACCTGCTTTGGTGGCGACCTTTCAAATAACCAGTACAAATAATTATAGGCAACAAACAATTATAACTATAGACACTACAGCAGGCTCTCTACTAAGAAGAGGGCACAGGGCACCGTGAGGCATTAAGCAAAGGGAGAGAAACTCGTCCGGCAGTCACTGAGTTCCTTGGTGAGGTGACATAGAACTGAGCCTTGAAGGATGATTAGGAATGAGCCACGAGGTGGAGGGAAGCTGAGTAGCTTGTAGAGTGCTGAGGGGCCCAGAGACAGGACATGATGTGAAACAGACACAGAGCACAAGGCAGAGGAGCCATGAGGCCCCCAGCTCCAGAGGAAGCAGCCTGCCCGCCAGGATCCAGGCAGGACACTGGCACACATTTCTACCTGTATAAAGAGAATCTAATTATCCCCCAGGGCTCAGTTTCATCTTGGGGTCAGCAATCTCTCCCTGTTACTGATGACAGTGAACTGGAACTGCAATATCAAGGTAAAAAGTAAGTTCTGAAGTACACTTACATCAAACCTTTGCACCTCTGCTTTGTTTTATATAATTTAAGTGCTGAGCCACTTTAAAAATTTTTCATTCACCACATATCTCTGACTTACAAAAATGAGGTCTTTTGTTCTTAGAAGGAAATGTATTTTTGAAACTGAAATCTTCCACACACACAGATTGTGAATCTGATCTTTTTGAATTTGGTATTTCTTTTCCTCAACATTTTCAGCCCAGTTTTCTGACCACACGGAATGAGGGCTGCATGTGGAGGAGGGCCAGTAGTAGTTATGTGGAGGACAGAATTGCCTCTTGCACCATCAAAGAGAGCTGGGTGCCCACCATGGGCTGAAATTGCTCCTCGACTCCCAGATCAATGATCAGAACTACCCTCCTCTGGATGTTAATTATCAAAGAACCAAGAGCCTACCGGAGATATTATGATCTGCTTGTTCAATAGTCATTTATATATCTTTTGTTTTGTTTTCCAAATCAATAAACACAAGGTGACAGATGGGAATCAATGTAGTCATTACAGCACTTAAAGAAAGCTGGTGACTTCACTGCAATGCCTGTCTTGCTCAGTGAGAAGCATCCCATACAGAGGCTCCTGAACAGCAAGGAAGAAGAATCTGCTTCACTCCCTGCTGCTGGGCCCCACCCTTGAGCTTCCAGCTCAGGAGACTGGGCGGGGCCTGAGAATCTGCATTTCTAACAAGTTCCCAAAGAAGGCTGACGCTGCTGCTCTGGAACCACACTTAGAGAACTTCTGACAAAGAAAGAGAAAAAGAAAGAATAAAAACCCAGAAACATCCAAGTGCAGACCTGTTCTCCCCTTTGATGACCCCTGGCTGCTTTGCTGCCCCTCCACAGCTCACCAGCCCTGTGAATCTTCACAGGCATACTATCAGAAAAATGCTCACGGGCTGGGCTTGGCACAGAGCTTGGACGTCAGAAACCCAAGCTAAGCCTGGGAGATGGCAGTGGCACCACAGGCAGGATGGGTTGCTGAGGCAGAGCTGGGAAGACAGGGGAGTCTGGCAGATGGAGGGACGATCACAGAGCTCTGGGACGCCAAACAGATCATCCAGGAATCTTGTGACAATGCAGATCCATTTTTCAAAGTGGCTATATCATTTTGCATCCTTCCAACAATGAATGAGGGTTCCTGTTGCTCAACTCGTTTTTTTTTTAATGTTACATTGATCTAGTCATTCACTTGTTTAAAAACCTTCCATGGCTATTTGCTCTTTCAGTAGAAAACCCCAGTGTACCGAGGACAGGTCCCAGACAATAGTATTTAGCCCACAACATATTTTTCACCCCTTCCTCTTTCCATAACCAAGTCTCCCAAATCCCCCCCATTAATCCCCTGGAGGTGGAATGAAAACACAGCCCAAGAAAAGCTGCCCCGAAAACTGTGTGCGTGTCTCCCTCCTATCTTTCCTTTCATAGCTTAGCAACTCTTTGTTTATCTAATGGCATCTTTCAAGACACAGCCTGATGTGCCATTCTCTCCCAGATTTCCCTAGCTGCTCTCTCTTCTATCCAAGTAGAAGTGACTGCTGTTATCTCCAGACATATTTATGGTACCCTGACTACTAAAAATTTTATGGGCAACTAGATTAAGCTTGCTAAGAACTTTCTCACAATTCAGCCTTGCACCAGTGAGTCAAACATGAAGCAAAAGATGTTCCCACAAGCACATGCAAAAAGACAAACATTTAAGTGAAAGTTATTGATCTCTAAGGTGGTACTTTGACGATCCTCTTTGAGGAATGCCTTCAGTACTAGTTAACACTCCTTAACCGCTGAGATTTGCAGCAAATTCCAGCATTCTTGGAGTAAATGCATGATTCCTTTCAGGACAATACTTGTTTGACTGTACTTATTAAGAATTGATTGTTTCATTTTTAAAATCAGTTTTGCTTCTTTATGATGCTTTCTTGCAGTATTCAATAAATGTTTTCCTGACTAAAGATTGAAGAATTAAAAAGTAAGAGCCAAAAAATTATTTGTTCTGTTCTTCATAAGCAAAAATATTTGATGATTCAACAAATGCAAGTGAATGGGAAAACATTGAAGAATCTTAATACACTGAAATGCTTTCTTCAGAAGTTCAAAATCCTTAATAAAGAAAAGTGTCATAAATTACTGTGATATATCCATATATGCAAGAACTATTGTTACTCCCATTTTTAAGGTCTAGATTTAAAACCACATTTCCAGATATCCCTGAGAGAATCAAGATGGAATCCAGACCTCACTTCCAAATCCCATGACTTTTGGGCTTAGAACCAGGGGTTTGATATATTAGCTTGGACAGTTGGAGCAGGCTCTGGTTGCGGTGGAGGACACGGCGTAGTGGCGGGTGGAGAAAGCGCACATGAAGTATGTTCCCCGCCCTTCATAAGAGAGAGACTCACACCAGGGCTCTCTGCAACTCCACGGTTACAGAACCTTCTTTTTGGATGTTCTCTTTTGTTCATAGAAAAAGGTCAACACCCCTGGAGAACAAAGAGGAAACTGTTTGGGCTCTCTAGAATAATGTGAGTCTGTTAGGAGATTGATGGCAGGAAGTTTTCCAAAGGGAAAGGAAAGAGAATGACTGACACACAGAGTGGGAAAGACTGAGGAAGAGGAGGCTGCGAAGGGACGAGACAGGACTCCGATTTCATCACCGTGTCAGCCCTTTGCCCATATGAATTACTCTGTTTGGACTGTCCACTGATTGCTCCCAATCGTAGAGCAGATGGGCATGGGCTGCTGGAGCAGGGGCGGGTCAGAGGAAGAAGGCTGAGCCTTCCTCAGGAATGGGAATGAGACCCTGTACGTCGACAGAGTGTATCCCAAAGCCCAGTTGATGGCGTTTGGAGCTATTCCTCTACTTTTTATGGCATGAATAATTGAAAGAGTGCAGCCTTTTAAAATGCACCATTACAAATACTACATTGATAACACATATACAGAGTAAAATAGTATATAGCTCCCCTTTCAATGTATCACCTATCTTTACGGAGATACGTGTACATTTATAATGGTTTTGATTTTCACGAATGGGACCACACTATACACAGAGTAACAGCTAACATTTTCAGGGTATGCACTCAGCACCAGTACTAAGTCTTTAACATACAGGACCTTGTTTTAGTCTTGGGACAACTCTTTAAGTGCTATTTGCACTCCCATTACACACATAGGGAACTGAGACACACACAGGTGAAGCAGCTTGCCCAAGGTCACATAGCTGGGAAGTGACAGTGTCAGGGTCTGAGCCCTACCTATCTGGTTGTAGAGCTTTTACTTGTGTGACCAAGTCAGATCATCTCTCTCTTGGTTGTATCACTTAGTTTTTACTTTTTATTAAAAGTGTCTTTCATACATATATTTCCCTTCAGTTTGTCTCATCCTTTTTAATGGCTGCATAATGCATAAAATCCCATTCTGTGTATGCTCTGTATTTTATTTAATCATTTCCTATTAACATTTAGATTAGTGCTTGTTTTTCTTATGGTGCTGCAATAAAAAGTCTCAGTCCTTGTATGTGGGTCTGTGTGCATGCATACAGGCTCCTAGAACTGTAATGGCTGGATCAAAAGTTATGTGTCTTAAAAGCTATGATACATAACTGCCAAATTGTTGTCTAATTTACACTCACTCAACTGTGTCTGAAAGTACCCATTTCTACTATAAACAACTCAGGATATGGTCAGTTGTAGAATTTTCAGTTAGCAGGGCAATTTTAAGTCACTGTCAGACTTTTTCTCCTCCCCTCAAGGAGATAGAAAAGGAGGAGGTTGTGTGGCTATTTAGTAAAGACCAGGCACTTCAATGTCTAGATTCAGACCACCAGCCCTTGCTTTTGACCACCACAATTCACTTGCACAAAGGATAAATTGGTGGAACATTTTAAAAAGATGCTATGTGCTTACTTACTAGATTATTTAAATGGAGGGCCCAAATGCTTATAGTGAAGTATGTAAAGTGCCCTATGCTTCACATGTTTTACATGTGTGATTGCTTGGTAACCACCACCAGATCTAGACAGAGGACATTTTCAGCTCTCTAGAAGCCCTCTGCACTTACTAGCTCTCTCCCCAAAGTGCCTACCATCTTGACTTGTATCATTATAGATTAGGTTTGCCTATTTTCTAACTCTATATAAAATGGAATTGTGAAATAGGTGCTTTCTGCCTCTGGTTTTTATCACTTATATTGTTTGTGAGATTCATTCATGTTGTCATAGGACACAGTTGGTCTTCATTGCTACATGTATTTCATTGTATGGGTATACCATCATTTAATTATCCATTGGCATTGTTTCCAGTTTGGGACTATCCTTGTACATGCATTATGATGAGCATATTGTGTACAGACTGAAGATTAGAATTACTAGGTCATAGGATTCATGGATGTTCCATTTTAATAGGTACTTCCAGGCCGTTTTCCAAAGCAGTTGCATCAGTTCACACTACTGCAGGCTATGGAGGTGGTTCCCACTGTACCACATCTTACCATTGTCAACCTTCTAAAGAATTTCAAACCATTCTGGTGTGCATGCACAGATATTTCATTGTGGCTTTAATTTGCATTTCTTTAATGCATGAAATTGAATACCTTTTCATCTGTTAATGGCCATGTGGATATTTTCCTCTACTACTTATTCAAGAATTTTATATTTCTTTGGGGTTGTCTTGCCTTTTTCTTATTGATGTATAGGAATTCTTTATATATTTAGATCCAAGTTCTTTGTTGGGATGTGTATTGCAAATTTCTTCTTCCACATTGTGGCTTGCCTTTTCATTATCTTAGTGATAGCTTTTAATCAACAGAAATTCTTAATTTTAATGTAGCCCAATTTATTTATTTTTAAATTGATTTTTTGTGTGTGCTTAAGAATACTTTGCCTACCCATGGTCATGAAAATATTCTCCTATATTAACTTGTAGAACCTTATGATTTACCTATCACAACTAAATCTAAAATCCAACTGGAATGGATTTTATTAATAGCACAAGAAAGGAGTAAAGATTCATTTCTCCCTCCCAATGAATATCCAATACCCTTAGGCACAATTGATTGAAAAGAAAATCCTTTCTCACTGCATTGTTACCAATTAAATAACCATGTATGTGGTGATCTGTTTCTGGACTTCCCATCCTTTTCCTCTGGCTATTTTTCTTTCTTGGGTCATACCACATTTTCTTAATTATGTTGCATCATAATAAACTTGATATCTGATGGTTGTATGTATTCTAGCTTTGTTCTTCTTCAAAACTGTCTTTGCTATTCTTGGTCATTTGCCTTCCCACATAAAATTTAAAATCAGCTGTTTTCTATAAAAATGGTTGGCGTCTTTAATAGGATTGCACTGAATCTACACTTGGGAAGGATTTGGGAGAGAACTGAAATCTTTATGATATTCAATAATATACATAAGCATGAGATATCACTCCAATTGTTTTTCTTGAATTTATCTCAACATTTTGTAGTTGTCAGTGTAGAGATAGTGAACACCTATAGTTCCTAGATATTTAACTTTTTATTGCTATTGGAAAAATCATTTAAAATCTAATTTTCTAACATTTTGTTGCTATAGGTATAATAAGTTTTTTTAAACATTTGAAATCTAGTAACCATAAGAAATTCAGTTATTTATTCTAGTACTTTAATCACTATGTTCAAAATAAAAATGCCTGATGATAATAACATAATGCCTCTTATAAAAGCTGTAATTTATTTATTAACTTATTTTTCTTGCCTTACTACATTAGCTAGGACATCCAATACCATAATTCATAGAAGTGGTAAAAGCAGACTTCATTTCCTTCCCATCTCAGATGGAGAAGCTTCAACATCTGGTCGTTGAATGGGATGTTTGCTGGAGACATTTTTAGAGTTACTTTTTAGTACATTAAGAGAGTTCTCTTCTATTCCTAATTTTCTATTTATCACAGATAAATGTTGAATTAAAATACTGTATCTTTGACTTATTTTGTTTGTCTATTTCCTTCATAGAACGCAGCCTCTCAGAGAGCAGAGAACTTTGTCAGCTTTGTTCTCTGCTTGTTTTCCTAGGGCCTAGAATAAGTACCAGGAGTAAGACTCCTGAGGTTGTGGGGTTAAATGAGATAATGTACATAAAGCACAGATATTTCATTGTGGCTTTAATTTGCATTTCTTTAATGCACGAGATTGAACACCTTTTCATCTGTTAATGGCCATGTGGATATTTTCCTCTACTACTTATTCAAGAATTTTATATTTATATAAGCCAAATATATAGTATTTTAATTATAGTGCAGTAAGGCAAGAAAAATAACAGGCACAGTGCCTAAAGCACAGTAAATCCTCAAGAATTGTAGCTGGTTTTGTTGTCGTTGTTCTGTGTGACAGTGGCAGGTGACCTGTCTATGGCTCATAATCTGTCCAGGGGAATTCCTGGAGCTGTGCACCATCAAGAGCACCCACAAGCATTGAAAAATGAGGTGCCAGTGTGAGCTCTTTGGGAATTGAATCTTTCTGTAGCTTTGCTTTTTGCCCCCACACCAACCACTGCCCTGTGTGCCACCCAGGGCAGAGCCAGAAAAATTCCATGGGTCACATAGGTGCTGTCAATTCACATCTGGCACCTCATGGCCAGAATGGTGCAGGATCATTGGAGGGGTTCAGACATGAGTGATGGCTCCAGTGAGGACACCTGACAGGTGGTTTATGAGGCGTGGCTGGATGGAAGACCACTGAGAGCAGAAGATGCTGCCAGGAAAGCAACTATTTAACGTGGTGTGAGGCTGACGTAAGTGGGGTGTTTCTTGAAACACTCCAGGTTAAAACTAAGGAGAGGAGTTTTGAGACTGGCTGTTGTGAGGTGTCCCTGACAGAAAGCAGCAGGTCAGCAGTGCATCTGTTTGACAGCAGAGTAGGAGCCTACATCACTTAGAAAGCCAAAAATTAGGCAACATGAAGCACTGTTAATTATTATTGATGAAACTCCCTGATGTAACCCTGTGTTGACTCAGATAGGACACTAGTACATCAAAGAACTGCCAAGGGTCTGTGATCCTCTCATCTTTATCCTGTCTGGCTCGAAGGGGCAGTACCAGCAGTAAGTGTGATTCACTCAAAGTAGAATTAAAATAAACATGTGCAAGTCCAGGAAAGGGCTGAGGAGAGTTCTGCAAAGTGAATGTATAACAACTGACATTATTATTTTTCTCAACAAGCCTGTGGTGTAGAATACGGTTTTTCAACCTCAGAACTATAGCATATTGGGCCAGATACTGCTTCCTTATGGGGGCTGTCCTGGGCATTGTAGGAAATTCAGTGGCATCTCTGCCTCTACCCACCAGATGTTAATAGCAACCCTTGCTCATCATAACAATCAAAAAGGTCCCCACATACTGCCACAGGTCCCCCTGGGGGGCAATATCACCTCCGTTGAAAACCAGTGCCCTAGAGAGAGTGGAACATGAGAATCTGCTCTTTGTTCTGTCTCAGAGCCCAAACCCTTCTTATGTTGTGAACATCTCACCACACTGAACACATTTCAGACATTTCTTCTACTACATGGTTTGAGAAGGCAGTCCAAACATTTCATCCCGACTAGGTGGAAAGCTGATCCATGTGGACTTATTGAAAGATGCTGTTAACATGAAAGTTTCCTAAAGGACTTTTCAAGGAGCACTTGAACTCTACAAGATTTTCACTTTATGCTCTAACTCTAGACCAAAACCTCTAAGCAGGATGCTACTCCATTGTTATAACTCTCTGCCACTCCTGGGATTACAAGAAAAACTCATGGAATTCAAGGTATTTTGGACATAGAGACCTGTAGGTTGCCATTCTTGAGAAAACAGGAATCAATAGTCATGTGAGGAATGAAACCATGACACAGAGAATATGGTCCATGACACACACGGCAAGTGAGTACTTGGGTCACAGCTCTGCTGCCTTAACAAAGACACCAAACCTGGGTGCCCTACGGAAGACACTGTTTACATCCCACTCATGTAACAGTCCCCACATTGGGAGACCACATGTGATAAACAAATTAGAGCTCTGGCCCCTGCAGGCAAGGACCTCAGTGTACATCTTGCTATCCCACCATCTCTTCTTAAGGTGTGACTCTTGGGTGCAAGACGGAAGCCAAGTCAAGTCATGAGATGTCACTGAAGGGGAGAGAAAGGGTTCAGGGCAGCACATTCCTTCCTGATAAGTGAGGGGGGAGTGGTGCATACCTTCCCTGCTCACATTCCACAGATAAGAGCTAGCTGCCCAGCCACACCTGGCCACAAGAAAGGCTGTGGCACTCATAGGCTCTAGCTGCAGGGTCATGAACCCAGGAAGACGGAGAGAGCAAGTCAGGGGAGGCAGGGGACAAGGTGGTGGGGGGAATCGGCTACTACCAAATGAGGAATTCAAGGTCAAATTCTGAAGGTGAGCATCTCCCTTAGAAAGGGACCAAATATTTTTTATAATCTTTCTAGATTGTACTCAAACTTTCCACCAAAGATTGTTTACAGACGGATATCTGCCTACATTTCCCAAAGCACACTCCTGGGCACAGAGATAGCAAGCCATCTGAGGGGACATGTTGCTTGAGAGAAGATGGGGGGCACCAGTTTTGGTAGGTTTAGGGGCTTCCTGAGCAATGCTGGGGCTGTTCCTGAAAGCAGCGTGAGGCTAAGCTGGCAGGAATGCCCACAATGGGCAGACTGGCATTTTTTCTACTTCTCTGAAGAAATTCTGTGCCAAGGGAACTGTCTTTCCAACCTCTTCCTCTTCCCTTCTCTGATAGTTGGAGCTAACTGTGCATTACCAAAGGCCCGTGGAAAATAACGAAAAAGAACAGAAGGGCCTCACTTTGCCCTGGGTTTTTGGTCCGGGCACTAAGCAAAGTCCAGAGACCTGTGCCAGCCTTGGCTGGAGAAGGGGCCAGAAATGAGCCCTCCCCGTACTCGCCTGCTGGGTGACTTCAGGAATAATCACCACAGAGAAGGGTCTGTGAGGGACAGCGGACAGATCAGAGGTGAGGCAGAGGGGGCACACGGACTGAGGGCTGCCCTCCTCAGCCTGAGGGCCTGTATTTCCTAGAGGGAGGAGGGTCCCTGTTCACCCACAGCCAAGACTCTTTCAGCTCAGTAAAGAGCAGCCAGCCTGCTCACCATTCCCCCAAAGCTGGCCCCTCCCGCCCATGCTGTACCCAAGAGGATAGCAGGACCAGAGAGCACACGATGGGACAAGCCTGGCCCAGTAGAGCATCCCTGGTGTGGAAAACCAGGCCATTGTCTGGTTCTTTCCTCAGAGAACTTGCTTTCCACATGCAAATGGTGCACAGGATTTCTCACGCCTGAAGTTCACCATGGCACTAGGTGCCATGCAGGACAATCACCTAGGAGAATTATTGTGGAAACACTGATGCCAACCCAAACACCCAGAAATTCTGATGTAATGGGTCTGGATGGGGACACAGGCAGCGGTCTTTCTAAAGGTGCAGCCCAGGCTGAGAACCACTAACATACAGGATCTCAATCAATCTTCTCAGTTATCCCATTGAGAAAAGTGGGACATTTTAGGGACAAGAAACTGTCTCCAGTATGAGGTGATCTATATAAGATGACCAGCAGACTAGCCAATAGATTCTTGTCCAGAAACCACAATTTAATTTTCCCGTGAAGGAAAATGAAAAATTTTTTAAGAGTGGATTCATAGGTTGTCCCTGCCTGAGTGGTTTCTAGAGATAATGTGATTTAATTTTACTCTGCAAAGGGCAGTGAAGGAAAACCATCCAAGGACCTGGCCGGCCCACCTTGCATTCTCCCTGTGCCACACGGGCCTGCCTGCAGTGCGGTGAGAACGGTCAGCCCCTGGTCTGTGGGCGATTCCAGTGGGTGAGTGTCTGCACTGCTATTCTTGGTCTCTGCAGGGAGCTCAGCCATCAGACATTCACATCTTTTAATTTTTTTCTTGTCTTGGCACGAGGTAAGGGTTCCCTGAATGGTGGAGAATCAACTCAATCATTCACTGCCACCTTACACCACGGGGCCAGAAAGCAAGCTGTTCAACACAGAGCAGGGAACGTCTGAACCCCAGAAGAGGTTTGAATATCTTGTGGCCCACAGAGGGTATTTTTGTGTACAATTATGGGAATGCTTTTGTGTTTAAGAAAGACTCGGCACTAAAACAAGACCCTCATGAGGCTTGAGCACCCAGATTTGTCAACAGGCTACCCTTCCCACAGCTGCTACAGGACTGGGGAGAGAAGAGTACAACGATACTGTTGCCTCGGGAGTGTTAAAGCAAGCGCGAGTGTTGTGCACACGTATAATTACCCCCACACATGCTGCAACACATGCTCACATGAAACAACACTCAGAGCTTGTGCGGGTGCATGTAACACACGCTGGTGCAACACACACAGTATACACACGCGCCAGACCCGCGCTATCTGCAGCCCCAGAAACTTGAGGACCCTCACTGAGCACTTCCAACAACCCGCCAGTAGGGGGAAGCATTGAGAAGGTTTTGGAGGAGGAGGCCTTTGCGTCGAGGTAATAAGCAGGAAGGATTAATTGACTGTACAACCTGCATGCAGTGCCCACTATGTTCCAGGCATCATGCTAGGTGCTGCAGGGGGCCAGCAAGGAGGAAAACAAGAATGTCTCTTCCTTCAAAAACGGCTGCACACAGAGCCAGTGTGTGGCCCCTGAATGGTAGCAAAGTTGAAGCTTTGGGCCCAGCCCTGCCTGTGACTCTGTTTGTGATGTTAGGCCAGCCACTTAATCTCTGCCCCTCTTCTGGGACATGAAATGGCTGGTAGAGCAGTATCATCTAATAGAAAGACAGCACGAGCCTCAAATGCAAGCCACATCAGTGACTTTACATTCCCTAGCAGCACCTTTAAAGTAAAAGAAACAGGTAAAATTAATTTCTTTAATGTATTTGAGTTAACCCAACAGATTAAAATAGTGTTTCATTGTGTAATATAAAATTATGGAGCTACTTTATGTCATGTATGGGGGTCTTCACATCTGCTTGGACAGGACACATCACAGGTGATCAATAGCTGTATGTGGCCAGTGGTTACATACTGGATGGCATGGACAAGGCCTTGCAGCAGATTAGAATCAGCTGGGCGCTGTGAAAATTCACCTGTGCTGCTATAAAATCGCCAACCAGTGTGGGGAGGGGCCCACAATATTTGTTGTTTTGCTGAAAGCCTGAGCTTATTGCCAAAATGCCAAATGACAACCTAGCCCTTTCTTTTCGTTCATCTAGTGCACACCTCCGTCCTTCCTGACACACAGACACATATACAGATACACTCACACACCCAGATATACCCACAAATATACACACATACAGATACACATACACACAAATACAGATACACACACACACACACACACACGCACATGCACAAAGTTTAGAACGTGAAGTTAGAGTTTCCTCAGAGATCCCTTTCATTAAAAAATACAAACAGTGGGAGGGAAAAGAGAATACATGTCTCCATGTATTCTTCCCTACATGTCTGCACTTTGGACTCCCCCTGTGGTTCCGTGACCTTGTTGACACCCCTTAGGAGCACCCCCTCACGTTGTCCCCCTGCCCCCAGCAGACACCAAGGCCAGAAGGGCTGGGCCCTGCTCCCCCATGGGACTCATGACCCCCACCCTGCGGGGTGCTCCAGGGCCTTTAGGTCTCCTTGCCTGCAGGCACTTTCAGTGTGAAGAAAGTACTGCTGGGACAGGAACTTGCCTAAGGGGAACCTGGGTCCACCAGCTTCCTCATGGCACAGGTATCCAGACATGTGGCTGCTCCAACTCCAGGAAACCAATGCGGGATGAATGGCTGTTTGACGCACCCCCATCGTGTCCCTTGGACCCTGAGAGCAAAAGGATAATGGAGCAAAATCCCCTTGACACTTTTTCTACATAGGGAGAGGAAACTAAATTAATAACAAACACCCACATAGCTCCTGGTTACCTCACTCAGATTTGGGAAGAGAAGAGAGGTTTGGAGGAAATGCCGTTTTTAATTATGTAGCACTTGTATTCTAGACTTAAGTATCTCCTTGGCCATGGCGTTAGCTGACCTTGGAAATGGTCTTAAACTTCCTGAGCTTCTGTTGCCTCACCTGCAAAATAGGAATGAAAATACCTGCTGTACGGGGCTTGGGGAATAAGAAATCACACAAGGAAACTGGCTGAAACCTGTTCAGGACAGTGAAGGGTCTGAGTCTATGCCCTCCTTGTAAGCAAACAGGTGAGCCTGCCAGTTTCAAGGATGATGGTGGAAGATTCGACTCCTGGGTCAGAGATGAAGGATTCTGTCATTCCCAGCCACAACAGCAGGCAGGCAGCTGGGTTTTCTTTCATGGGAACCCTACACCCCAGTTCCCACAGGACCATGTGACAAGGGCCAGGTGAAACCTACAGACAGGACAGGACTTTGAGCTTAGCTACCCTCCTCATATAGAATGAGTAAGCTTGCCTAAGCGTTTCCCCCAAGGGACACTTTCCCTTTTCTCTGTTGGGCAGTGAACAAACCTGCTCTCTGCTCAGGAGACAGCCACTGCCTCTGTCGTCCCAGGCTGTTTGCTCTACAGACATCCTCAGAAAGTGGGTCCTGCACAAAATCTCGAACAAAAGCGGGCAGCCCCTCTGTGGGCACAAGGACAGAAGGGCAGAGGCCCATGGAGAATTCTCTCCACAGAAGACCAGGTGAAGTGCAAGTACTATGCATACCCCAGGTATCCTGCCACACATGTTCTGACAATTGTCCTGTGGGAATGCAGGGCAGAAAGGCGCCATCGTGCTGCTTCTGTAGATAAGGGGGTCCCAGGAAGGAAGGGGTTAGGTATTTGCCCAGGGCCATCCAGTGCCTTGGTGAATTGCCATGTTTGACACTGAGAAATCTAGACTCCAGGACCCTGGCAAGATTATCTCTAATGTCACTCAGCCTCATTCATCCCCACCACAAGCTACAAATTGTAACACTCGGCAGTCACTGCCCTTAGAGTCTTCTGAGGCTTCCAAGGCTGAGCCCATCTGAAAATAGGTGATATGTGTGCAAAACACTTGGCTTTGTTCCGGGATATCAAAATGCTCCCAGGGGCAGCTCTGACCCACCAACGAGGAAGTCAGAGGGAGAGGAGTAAGCTCAGGGACACTCAGGGGCAATTGGGACCCTCAGAGTACCCGTGGCTGCTTTGAGCTTCCAGGAGCAGAAGCAGCTGAGCTTCCTGGAGTTGGGGATGAGAAGGCCTGGGGGGTCAGCCAGCCACCCTCACTCCTGCCTTGCTTTGTCGCCAACAGATCCAGACCTGAGCAGTTCTTTGTGTGCAAACAAGATGGCCGGACTCGAGAGGTTATGTGGCCTGGGGAATGAGGTGTTTTGCTTCAACAGATGCCAGTGAGTCTCTTGCCCTGGAGGGGTTCTCACTGCACCCCTGTGAGGAGGGTCTTGTGCAGGAGCTAGGAGAAGCCCTTCACACACATCATCTTTTTTTTTTCATTAAGGTATCATTGATATACACTCCTTTTTCATGAGGTCTTCTCTGTTCTCCAGGTGTATGCAGTCTGGCACAGCCTTCTTTCCCATTACTTTTTTAGGATTAGTTGTATTAACTATATTTTCGTATTATATGCGGTTTTGGGAGGACTTCTCTGTCTCACCTCTCATGCCGCCATCTTTAATCCTCAGCTCAAGTATTTTCTTAATCTTCATGAGACATGCTCAAGTCACACCACAACAAAATTCTGATTCATTAAAATACTGCACTAGCTCTGAGGACCCCAAATGCTTCCAATCAAGGGCTTGTGGGTTATCCACACATTTTTAAAAAGAGGAGGTCTAGAAGCAAAATCCCTTAAACAACTCTCCTGGCAGCCCGCTGCAGCCAAGTAGCTCAGTCTGAATCAATAGATGAGCAGGTGTGCACGCGCTGTTTGCCGGTTAAACTGCAAGGCGACAGGTAACTCCTTCCTTGGTATGAACGTACACTGCCCTCTAGTGTGCAAATGTCAGAAGCACACCTCCTCTCCTCAGGATGTACAGGATGGCCGCCCTGGTCTTCCCAGGAACCCGAAACAAAGCCCAGGTTTTCCCACTCTGAAGAATGGGCTATTTCCACGTGGCCTGTCCCACACAGACAGCAGGGACCCCTGTGTGAAAATCTCAGGTATCAGTGTGCCGGGTGGGGCTGCCAGCACCCTTCGGCGGGTCCACTCTATAAGGAGGAATTTTTTTTTTTCTCTGAGGGGACGTTTTGTTGAACATTTGCTATAGTCAGTCATCCCTGAACCATTAACCCTAATGACAAATGGCAAGTTGTTATTTGGCTATTTTCAACTTGGATTCCACACACCTCAAATGTATTTCCTATTCTCTCCCAGGTCACCATCCCTTTAGAAACCAAGTATATTTCCAAAGACATTACTCCATGTACACTAAGGCGCAAAACAACTCCTCGTGTTCGAATTTTAGCAAAATGTTTGTATGTACAAAAAGCAGAGGAGTCCTCTATTGTAATGATTTGTAGCCTTTGAGGAAGTGGAAAAGTCTGAGTTCGACTTGACCCTCAGTATAAATGGGGGAGGAGTGAGAGGGGACACTTCCCAGGGTAGTAGCCTAGACCAACCAAGCACCCCTGTTGATGTTTTCAGAGCAGGCCTGGGGCCGGGGGCCAGGGAGACCACCTCTTGAGCACACACTCTCTATACAGGGGACTTTTGATATTCCAGAAGGCCCTGACCTCAAGCAGTTGCAAGTTATAAAAATTCATGGATATCTTAAGAGCACACTATTCTCCCCATAAATGCAGTAGCATAAAATAAAAAACATAATCAGGCCATGTCCCAGTCAGCAACTATTGTAACGCTAAGAAGCAGCCACAAACACTTCAGGAACACAGTACTTTGTTTTTTATGGTTAGCTGGGGTGACCCTACTTCATGCTATGGGTCTTTGGGTTGACCAGGGTAGCTCTCTGTTGTGTGTTTCTCATTTTTTTAAATGCTGTCTGGGGCACATTCTCATGGTAGTAGGAGAAGCCCAAGAGGGAAAGCTTAACCCTGTGAGCATGTTCCCAGCCTTTGCTTAGATCAGATCTGCTAATAAATAATTGGCCAAAATAAGCCACGTGACCAAACCCCAAATCAACAGGCAGGGATTTACACTCTGCACTTGCTGTGTGCATTGGGTTGGAGGGAGTGGGGACCAGAGAAAAACACTTGTTCAACAGTAATGCAAACCCACACACCCCTTTGGGCCCTTGAGCTCATCAGTGATAGATACACAGAGCCATGCAGCGGCTGATGCAGGCCTGCTCTCTGGGGGGCAACTTAGCACAGCAAACTGCAGGATTTATGTGAAGGCCTCAGAAAAATGACTGATTGCTACTTTGCATAAAGATCACTCAAGGATAGATAGAACTGTGCAGGCCAACTTGGCAAAGGCTCTGGGGTTGTGCAATTTCTTAGGGCCGAGAGTGCTCCCGGCAGACAGGTACTCACTGTGGCCATTGCGGGGTGGACGGTGGTGATGTCACTACAGGCGGCTCATGGTTTTGATTCAAGAGCTCGCTCCTTGAAGTGGGTGGCCCCTCAGAGATTCTCCAGGATGCCCCAAGCAAGGCCTCCTGGAGAAAGCTGCCCTGGGAAACCACCTTTTATTTTCATAAGAAGATGTGTGGTACCAGGATCTGGGCAATGGATCTGTGACGTGAAACTTCTCTTGATTAAGAAAAAAAAAATGAAACGCTTCATAGGCACCATCCATTGGAGGCACTGAGACTTAAAAAGATGACCTCTGGTAAATGAAGTAACAAATTCTGCAAACTTTGGCTTATTTTTCTTCATGGTACCATCATATGTGTGTGGAATGGATTAGAACCAGATATAATATAGGCACAGTTACACTCTGTGAGTAACCAGCCTTTATCATAAGGAGAGTCATTTAAAAACGGTAGTATAAACTTGGCAGCACAACATGGTACAACTCTGACTTGGCGTGCTGTCCCAGTTCATGGATGTAGGGCTCCCCAAAGGCAGAAGTAACTCTCCAGACCGCTTCTTCCTGTTCTTCCAGAGTTGAGAACAGAAAGGGCAGATTCTATAGAAAAATCAGGGAGCTATCGAGATGCTTCCTCCCAGGCTCCAGGCTTATATTGCTTTGTCTTTCCCAACAGCAATCACAAGATTCCCTCTTGCTTACTAACTTCCTTTCTCAGGTTCAAGGTCAAACATCCAGACTAAGTTTACCATTCCTGCAAAATGAATCACCTCCAAATACAGCAGTTTGAAAGAACAGTACCATTATTTCACATCATTTCTGTCAACATGAAGGGGCAGCTGAGCTTGGTGGCTTGAAGGTCTCTGGTGGGATGCACTCACAGTGTAGCTGTGGTCATTTGAAGGCTCCACTGAAGCTGGAAGGTCCTGTCCTGGGTAGCTGCTTACAGCTGGTGCTTTGGGCTTTGTGATGGCTCCCCCATCAGCACCACCCATTTGGGGCAACATGTTTAGTCTTTGGTGACAAAATCTTCAGTGCTGCCTGTGAGGTTCTGTCACAAACCTTTCCACAGACATCTGGGAAGCACATGTATTGCTGGCTGGTGGGCAGTCTTCAACACTGGGGATAATGCCTGTAGGTAAGCTAAGTGTGGCCCAGGCTTACAGTTGCCAACAATAATTATTGTTCATCTTTTTATTAGTAAGAGAACATTGATTTTATTCAGACTCACAAGGGTGCCCAGTTTAAGAAAACAACATTTTCCAGGTTCCCTTGCAGCTAGTTTGATCATAGTACTGATTTCCAGCAAGTAGAATATATGCAGAAGAGTGTAGGACTTCCAGGAAGTCTCTTTAAAGGAAACTAACTCATCTGGGAGAATTCTTCCTTTCAGCTACAGGGAAAGTGTCAAAGATGGCTGGCACTCTAGCAGCCATTATGGGGGTCTTGCCAATGGGTTTCAGCCCTGGGCAAGTTCACTATGCATTCAGTGTGACCAAAGAATTGACAATACAATGTTCTTGGGGTGAAAGGGTTATACCCAACTTTATTTTCATGGTGGCAGGTCAATCACTAAAATCCCATCTACTCAGAGAGAGTTTGCATGCAGTAAGCCAGTGTCTGCCTTTGGGCCTCTCTGCCCGCACAGCTGTCCTCTGGGCCTCTGTCCTCAGTGCTGCCACCACTCCAGCTTCTTCTCTGTTCTCCTGCATCCTTGTAGCTGCACCACCTGTCACCCAGGGCACTGGGCAGGGCTCTTTATATAGAGTCAATAGCAATGTATTGCTCACACACGTGTAGTGAGCTAGCCACCCAGGACCAGGTGAGAATCCTGGCCACAGGAACTTTTATTTTATACACAATGGGCCATGAGGTTACCTTGAGGATGGAAACCAACATGGTTACCTTCAGGATGGAAGGTGCTAGAACTGAAATTTGCAAGAAGCTTGGCTTCCCAGCTGCCATGGAGCTGACATGCTAGCCCCAAAGCAGCTGCTGATGGACTCCTTTAAAATGTGGAACACACTTCCATCTCGTTTAAGTCACCGCTGCTTCCAATTTTCTGACATAAGCAGCTGAACCTGATCCTACCAAGTGCATTTAGCTGTTATATTTGAACTTCCTGACTAACTGGAGGATTGCTCTCTCACCTCCTGGGGTGCAGCAAATTAAGCCAAACAGCATAGACTTTGGGACATAGACATAGACTTGAATCCCTGCTCTGCTGCTAGCTGCATGCTGAAGGCAATTCTCTGTCTTCTCTATACCGGTTTCTTTTGTAAAATGGTGTGCATTAAATTAATTCATGCATATAACATACCTGGCACATGGTAGAGATCTGACAATATTAGTTTCCTTATCTTCCCCTCTTCCCCATGCTGAGGATTTTATTTTAAATACTCAAACTCTAGGTTTATCTCTCTACAAACTGCCATAATAACCATACGAACACCTGCAGGAGTGAGGCTAGGTAAAAAATACTCATAGTTAATGCAGTAGGAAGCAAAGGACAGAAGGAGGCAGCCAGGAGAAGAAACAGCAAATGGAGGCCTCATTGTCTTTCAGTGAGTTTCAGCCCTGGGCAAGTTCACTATGGATTCAGGGAGACCGACAATGACAATGGAACTTCTTGGGCTAAAAGGGTTTGTTCCCAACTTTATTCCTATGATGGCAGGTCAGTCACTAGAATTCCATCCACTCAGAGTGGGTCTTCATACAGCAAGCTAGTCTTTGCCTCTGGGCCTCTCTGTCCCTGCAGCCATCTCAGTCTCTGTCCTCGGCGCTGCCACCACCCCAGCCTCTGCTCTGCTCTCCTGCAGCCATGTGGTCATGCCACCATGTTGCCCAGAGCATTGGGTGGAGCTCTTTATAGAGTCAAAGCAATGTACTGCCCACAGGTGTGTAGTGAGCTAGCCCACAAGGGCCAGGTGAGAGTCCTGGCCATAGGAACCTTCACTTTATCCACACCCGTGATCTGGCATGGACATCTGCTAGCTCAGAGAAGAGCTGGCTCTCCAGCTGAAACCAAGCCCAAGGCCCACTGGGCCTGGGAGGGCTGGTGCTCACTATTCTTCATGAAACTGTTGTCTCCAAAAGGCTGGGCAATGGAGTGGCCGACAGCATTTCCAGCCTGTGAAATACAACTTGGCCACCTGAGAATTCATGTGTGGAGTAGAAGCAGAAAGGCTGACTTAGCTGGTGAAGACACTAACATCTCTGAATCCAAGCACATTAAAAAGACACTAAGCAGCCAGTTGTGTGAAAGGCAGTCTATGTAACACTGTAGATTAATGCCTTAGGCTGACTGCCAGGCTCAGAACACCCAGTGCCCTGCTTGCACGTAAGAGAAATATGGGAGAACTCTGTGTAGTCAGTCTCTTGGCTGGTCACAGCCACGTGTAGGGGGGAAGCATGGTGAGTTACTGGAATGGACAAGTAGACCACCCTGATGGAAGAAATAATGCATCTGCCTGCCCCAGGGATGACCCTCTCCTCAGCCATGTACAGCCATAGTATCCAAATTATTTTAGTCTTGGACCCTTCTGGCAGGGCAGAAGACCCCATGGGCTTCCAATTTTGCCAAAAAATGGTTAAATAATCTTAGAGTTGGAAGGAACCAGCTAATTCAGTTCAACTAGCACTTCACCACTTATGAAGTATTCCAGAGAGAGCCAGAGAGGTGGCCCCATCACAGCTAGGTAATGCGGAGGCAGGCCCAGGATTGGGTCCCCTGACTCCAGGGCCGTATGTTTCATTTTACAGCATTAAGTTGGTCAAGGGACTTCTTTTCAATTATATTTTAATATGTGGATTCAAATATCAACCAACAGGGAGTAGCTCATACATTAAAATCCACGTATTACTGTGATTCTGAAATTTCATATTAAGAAGGCCCTGAAACTGTGGAGCTTTGAAACCCTCCCCACTGCCCCCCACTCCCGATGTGTGGAGCCAAGGAAGGGATACAAGGATAACAGTCTGCAAAAGCTAATGGAGAAGAGGAGATCAAGTTGCAAAGAAGGACCGCATTTTTTAAAACTCAGAAATAACAGGTTATGAACTCACCGGGCTACTAGAAACACTTTGAGAGGATGACGGGGGTACCAAGTCTGCATCTGCTTCCACAACTGTGACCCTAGAAATGAGGTGCATTCCTAAAAGACAGCCCAGGCTTGGACTGTAAAACCTACGAGCTGCCAATCAACACTCTCCCCATCCCCGTAAGGTATGGGTATGCAGTCTGCATGCATTTCCTATGCACTGAACACCCACCATGTGCCCAGTGTTATATTCAAGGAGTTAGAGGCAGATGGTGGGGGTGGCAGGCAGAGGCTGGGGAAGGGAGGTGTCAGGGCCATGTGGTTAGCAATGGAGCCAAAATTCACACTGAGTCCCCAAATTAACTTGAGGCCTCCTTCCACCATGTAGGCGAGCCTTTGCAGGACACAAAGAGGAGCTTCCACAGCTAGGAAGCACTGGGTGGAGACCAAACGTGCTGGAACTGCTTGGGTCTCCTGCCCCTGGGTTACGGACGCCATGTGAGCTGTTCCCTGTGCAGCCGGCTGCCCTACACAGACCAGCCTTTAAGGCTCACCCAGCAGCTTTTGCATCCACAGCCAAAGAGAATGGACAGAAGTTCTTTCATGGAGAATCTTTATTTGGATCCGTGTGTTACGAAGCAGGGCAATCATCTTGAAACAGTAGGAGTCTTTACATTGTGCAGGGAAACAGAAGAGCTCCTTGAAGACACTCATCTGTGTTGTGCTGGCTTTACTGTTCTTCGCCCACCTTCACTTCTCATCAACTGAAGCCTCTGGTTCCACCTGGTCTGTGGGCAACAGCCTGCAGCTGGCTCTCGGCCCTTTCCAGAGCGGTCTCTTCCAGGGACCCTCTCTACCTGCCTTCTGTATTAGTGGTGCCCAAAGAAATGAGGGGCAGATACAAAGTTAAAGTGGCTTTGTCCTCACCAAATTTTAGTTCTTTTTTCTTTTCTTTATTTTTGAGATGCTTCTGCTTAGCATTTCTGACAGATCTGAGTGTAGGACTCTGATTTCAGCTGACTCAGGCGGGGAGGACTCCACTGATTCTTATAATCTGCAGGTCATTGCTTTTCTCCCTGCCTGGGACATACGGTTTTCATTTCTAATTTCTGCCACATGCTTCTCAACTTGAACTTGCCTTTGCCTCCCTCTTGCTCTGTGACAGTGCATTTCAAACATGCTGGCCCTGCCTACAGGTGGGCCGATGGGGGGTCGGGGGGAGCAGGCTGTGCTGTCAGCAGCAGGCCCCAGCTGGCCTGGTTTCCACAGGAGAGATGGGGTGTCTCATGGGGAGCACTTTCTTCGAGGCAATGGGAAGAAGGGCTCAACACCCTGGACTTGCCTTTGGGTTCAAGGTTCTATCACTGAGCAGAGGCCACAGGACAAAGCCTCCCTCTAGTCTGACATAAATGCAACTGTGACGACTTTCACAAGGCAAAGCCAGGAATCTGCAGGTGCTCTGTCTGCCTCCCTGCACTGCTGATAAACCCAAGGACCATTCCAGCGGGCAGTATGTTGGACTGTATCAACCTTTTCAAGAGGCTGCAGTCTGAACTGTAGTCTTAACTGCTTTTTTTTTTTTAACAAAGCAAGCAGGGTGGGGACCATTTTCAATGTTTCTTTATCATCTCCCCCTTCTTCACTTCATGGGTTCCAGGAGGGACCAACCCACACTTCTGGAAAAGGACCTCCCACCAGGCAGACTATTAAAGGTCACTTTGGACTCTGTCTCCTATATCCTGCTCTGAGTAGCAACTCTCCTCCCACAAACAGATGTGCAGAATCTGCAGTTAAAAGGAAAATGAAAAGAAAATGCAAAAATCCCCTAGGTTTGCAATAACTTCAGCTTAAGAAAAACTCTTCTTTTAGCTTCACTCCAACCTTAAGCTTCATGTCCCCGAACAAACGGACCCAGCAAAACAGTGGTACAAACATCTAAACCAACTGCTTATGAGAACGTAGATATTGGAAGTGTTTCTTTAAGTTCACATATTAGAGAGACAGAATTCTGTGCACTGATCACTTTCCAAGAGATGCTAAGCTGACACTTAATTGTGTGCTATTTAATCATTTTAAACAAAACAAAACAGAATAGCCAAAATGCACAAACCTTATCTTTGGGGGGTTCAGAGGAAGTGGTGGGTAATCTCATCTTGCATCAGTCCTTTCTGCTCAGAGCTGGGAAGTATTTGTGTCAACAGTGGTTCAGCTCATCATTTTTCCTCAGAAGCCTAGACTAAGCTGCTGTCAGAATAAGATGCTTTGCTGTTGCAAGAAGGCCTGAGTCTAAGCCATGAGTCATGAATTTGAACACTTGAAGTCCCTAATGACAACCCTTCCCCAACACTCAAATGGAATCGAAAAATCTACTTAGAATTTCCACATGAATCAAAACCTTAACCTAAATTCCACTAAGAAAACCAGGATCTCAGAGAGTAGCTATGTTCTTAAGGGACTTTTAAGGATGAACTTCAAATAGTTATGAATGATATGGAAAAGAATTCTGCAGATGGAGTTGGGGGCTGTACACTTTAAGGAGGAGTTTTCTGAGGTGTGCAGAAAATTTTGAAAATGATAATGAAGATACTTGGTTTTCGATCACTCACAAATTTTCTTCAAAGAAAGGTAGTGACAGCTGTAGTACCAACATTCTCCCCCTTCTTTTGTAAATCAAGAAATACAAATACATCTCATATGTAATTCCTCATATAATTTTTAGCACAAAAGGTGAAAATCAGAGCTTTTAATTTGATAAGCCCCAAATTACTACCAACAGTAGGTCATACGTATGAAAAAACAATGGTAAACACAAAATAGGAAAACTACTTTTCTAGTTACAAATAACAAAGAGTTATGTATGAGAAGTAGAAATAATAAAAGGATAATTAGCATTAAGTTCGAAACCTCTGGGAAAGCTATTTTTAATTACAGACTGTATTATTTACCACAGAATATGCAAGTTTAAAAGTCTAATGTTCAAAGTTACTTCTTCCAACTGCTCCACCAAAAGATTAACATACAGGCTGGATTCCAGAAATTGAGATGGCAAGTATAAATATTGATAATTTCAATGAAGTTCAGAATGGTTTCACAAAGATATGATACAACAATTTAAATAAAATAAAGCAGAATAGTATCATATTTTGGGTTGTTTGTGATATATTTAAGATATAATAACTTTTTCTCTTTAGGATCCTTTTTGTTCTCTTGAGAAGAAAGTTAAAATTTAATTCTTTTCATTAAAAATAGTCTTTAGATGAACCAACAAAATGCAAGAGGAAGTGAGCACAGAGTTTTTATGTATGTATATTTATTTATATGTATATTTATATTTTATATATGTGTGTATATGTGTCTATATGCATATGTGTAAATATGTGTATGTATACATGTGGATCCCATCCCATTTGCATTTAAAGAGCAAAGCATGTGCCACAGAGACTGTCAGGGAGCTCCCTCATTTAGCTCTACACATGACTGTGTGATTCGCTGGCTAACAGACTGGTCACCCTCCTTCCCGCTAGTTTTCCTGGGAAAAACAGTTTTAGCCATTCCTAGCAGAGCCTTGGCCCATCTCACTGGGTCACGAGAACGAGAGCCCTACTACAACATCTCGTGAGGGCCAAAATTTGGACAGAAGTGACTATAAGCGATAGGTAAGAGCCAAGGCTGCTAATCAGTGTATTTGAAAAGACTTTTCAGAATTACTTAGATTCTGTGTTGTTTATTAGAGTCCAAATGCATGAAGTTCTTATGAAATAAAATCATATGGTACAGATAAAAACCGGCCATGAAAGCCCAGTCAGAGCTGTTTCAGGGCCAAATTTCAGACCACCCAACAGTTCACATTTTAGGAATTTGAAACGTCTTAAAATAGATAAGGTGGTTTCTCAAAAAATAAAAGAAAGAATGAGAGAAAGAAAGAAGAAAAAGAGAGAGAGAAAAAAGGAAAAAAGGAGGAAGGAAGAAGACAAGAAACTGCTCAGGAAATGTTAGCTTAGAAGAAAACCTTAACTTAGATGGGTAAAATGCATAAAAATGCTTAAACTTTGTGCAGATTAATGCAACAGTAAACAGTAGAATACATAGGCCTCATAATACTTTCGTAATGGCATATATATAATGCGTCTAGCACTTTTTAAAAATATGCAGAGACTAATTAAGGAACATTCTAGATAAAAATACCTATTTCTTAAAGGGGCAAGGGGCAGGGTGAGGAACTATGGTCTCAGGGCAGATCCCCACAGACATATAAAGATGAAACTATGTTTTTTGGTAATTCTAGTGGATATGGCAGAAAAAAGAGCTGTTGAGATGTTGGCTGGTTTTGAGAGGGATATTTTCAAATATAACTTTACAGCTACATTTGTAAAAAAATCTCCATTAAAAGATTACTGTATTAATTCTGTGAAATGTCTATATTGACATTGCTAAGAAAAAGAGTAGCAGAATTGTGAATGGGTAAGGGATGTATGCATTAAAGCAAAAGTGAACCCTCTTTGGGGGTTCCTCTCACACAAAGGGATATAGGCTCTTAAATAAAATAATATGTCCTTAAAAATCTGCCACCTAACAATTGTTTACATCATAGAAAAATAGCATTTTTGTAAAAAGAAATATAGTTACTTTGTTAAAATAGTCTATTTTAAACCAGCAATTATTTTTCATATAAAGACTTTCTAAACATCCATGAAGAAAAAAAAATAGATAATATTGAGTGCAAAGCAGACAATGGCATGTTTGCAAACAAAGTATTTCATTGCCAGATCAATAATACTCTTAGTACATTATAGTACAAGTTTTAATCTTTTAGGAACTTAAAAGATATTGCTTTTATTCTCTGATGGCAAGTTACTTATAACTAAAGTGACTTCCAGCAGCAGAAGACCAAACTGATTAGAAATGGATTATATATATTCATTCACAATTGCCCTAAACTCAAAGTGCTGAAACACTAGGTAATGGTCCTGTCCCAAACTCCTTAACACGAGTGTGGGTTGCAGGCCACGGAGATGCAAAGCAGAAATGGCAACATTCACAGTCCTTTCAAAATCACCCACCATATCATCTACACTTGCATTTTCACATAGAACCACATTAATGTCAAACTATCTACCAGCTTGGCTAAATGAATCATTAAGGAGAGTCTATGTGACTCTTTTCTAAATATAGATATTAATTTGTCATGCTATAAAAACAGGTGGTTTCAATGAATTAATGCTTTATTTCCATAAAGTGATTCCGTGTGGATGGCAAGCTTCCTGGTGGCAGTGGTGAAGAATGGAACAGTACAGTCAAAGTCACCATGTCCAGCTTATGCACAAACAAGCTGGGCTGACAGGTAAGTCAGACAATTTCAATCAGCAAACTACAGTGACCCACAGGCCACTGGCATCCATCACACCCTTTCCACCCTGCTAGGGTCATAGGAATCTATAAAAAAAAGAAAGAATAGAAAAGAAAATCAGTGGTATATTCAACTGCTCTGTTTTCTGATTAATCCTCAGACCGTAAATAAATACATTCAGAGAGCAAAACCCCCAAGTATATGAATGTTAATTTTTACATATTTCAACAATCCTGTTTTCACTGAGAAGTAAAAAACTAGCATCAAAAGGCTCTTTTAAAGGGGACACATATGATCATTACCTAATCACAGATGGAAAAATGTGAACTGCTTAATATTTTGATAGTGCCTTCCTCTCTTCATTGTGGAACTTACTTTAAATCAAGGCTTGTAAACCAGCAGTGGCGTGTTGGGATGATGCCAAGGATATTTTTTTTTGTAAATTATAACTCTAATGACAGTTTACTTTAGGATGTGCATCCTGTGACCAAACAAGGATGTGCTCTCCCAAGAAGGTTTGTGGACCCTGAAATCCTGTCTTCTTGTCCGTCAGTGAGGGACCCCTCGGTCTCTGACCACCATCAGCCAGAAGGGAGGCCCAAGGCAGGACAGATGACTCAGCACGATCCTTCCGAGCCTCCCCACAAATGGCTGCACCAGTCCGGACTGCCACACTGGTCCGTCCTACACTGGAAAGTCCCCAAGTGGGCTGGCTGACCTGGGTGTCCTCAGATGGACACCACACAAGGGACAGCAGCCCTAACTGCCTGTGCCCTGCAGCTGGGTGATGCAGATCTGACCCTCAGGGCTCACAGGTCTCTGGGATCCAAGCAAACCCAAACCTCAGGTGCACCTCCCATGGTCAGAACTTCCTGCCTCAACAGCTCAAGGGTTCCTAACTTCCAAAGAGAACACAGTTAGGGAGGACTGGTACAATATGTCAGTTACAAAAACTATTACAAAACAATCTCTTCTCAAAGCCATCTGGACACCTGGGCATTGTGAAGGACACTTAGTTTCCAATTTCTCTAGCAGCAAAATGTCTTACCACATCCTCCTCACATCTTCTCAATGGAACCACAGTCTGTTTACGATACAACTGTGAGAGCTAAGACACTGGTGCACTTCGGGTCAGACATTCTAAGCCAGAGGACCCAGTTTCTGCATTTAGGAAAAGGTCTGCTCCTTGTCAAACATGACTTACCACACCCAGCACCTATCTGGCTTGAAGCAAGCTGAGTTCTCGTGAGTCAGTCACCTTCTGATAGTTTACATGTACCATCACCCAATGGGACAGCACAGTATATTAACAGCTGAGCTACAATCAACCTCATGGTGTGCTGATTCTGCAAGGGACCTCCTGGGAGCTAAGGTGTGTTTTTTTCCATTAAGAATGAGGTGGGTGGTCAGTAAGGATGACCAGTGGGAGGGGCACACTGCCGGCAGGTGAGCAACCAGAAAGAGGAGGAGTGTCTGTTAAGCCTCCAATGACATGAACGGACACTGTCAGGGCCAGGGCTGTGGAGGTGCCTCCACGGAAACTGTCTGCAACCTGGGCCCCACTGTTGAAGCTAAGAGCCCCAAGACAGGAAGCTGGGGAAAATATTCAGTAGGACACTGGGATCCTTTTTCAGATGGCAGAGGGTCTAGGGCTAATAAAAATATAATGTGAGTCATAAAACATTACTGAAAATTTCCTAATAGCCATCTTAAGGCAAATAAAAGGAAAGAGGTAAAATAAATAATGTATTTTATTTCACCAATTATATCCAAAGTAGTATCATTTCAACAGGTAATCAATATAAATATTATTGAGAAAATTTAGATATTTTAAAAAATACTCAGCCTCTGAACTCTGGTATGTACGTTACATTTACAGAATATCTCAATGGACGAGCCAACCACATTTCAAATGCTCAGAAGCCATATACTGGCCAGCACAAGTTCAGAAGACAGAGAGGTTCCCATGGGCAATATTGAGAAACCTGGTTCCTACCAGCAACTTTTCGGGTGGCACTGACCCACCCAGGCCCACCCTTGTGGGTACTGCATGTTATTAACACACTCAAAAGCTATAGCTCTTGGAAATATGCTAACGTCTAGCTTTTTAATGGCATTATTTGGCATAATCAAACCTTCCTAGATTTCTTCCACTTCAGGCCTGAAGCCAATAGTCTCTCTTCATTCTCCTCTTGTATGACAGCATACATATAATATAACATAATATAATGTATAATCTCCTCCTATACTAATAGAGTGCACAACAGAGGCAGATGGAACCAGCAGGTTCTGAACACCACTGGTGCCTGGGATTTCACTTCTGAAGTGGATCCAGCCAGTGGACATGGGAATTGAGTCACCTGAATTAGATCTGAGCTGCTCACTTCTTAGCCTGAGCCCAGAAAGACCACTAATAGTGTTAGCTGGAGTACAGCCACTCTGTGATACCGTAGGTAGTAAAACACAGCACAGACAGAGAAGTCCTAGCACAGTGCCCATGTGTGAATGTGGCAGGCCCAGTATACTCTCATTTTACAATTCCAGAAAAAAATCTGAATTTAAGTGGCCTGTGAATTCAGGAGTATGGCAGTAGTTTGGGCACACTGGGATGACAGAGGCCAGGGTAGCACAGGACGGAAGTGATGATTTTTGTCTATAAAATGACAAAATTCATCAAAAGGAAAACAAAGGCCAAAAGTTTATGAGTGACAAAGCAACAAGGCTTCATTTTAATTTGTGAGGCAACTATGAGTGAGAAAGTTAACATATGCCAAAAGTTCTACTATCTCAATTTTATGAGCCTTATTCCTTGCAAAACATCTGGCCTCGATGACTGAGGCTGGTGACCATCCCATGAAAAGGCCAATGGGGGGGCCCACCTCTTCCACTGCATGTGTGAGAACCTATCCCTAATTGTGTTTGGCTGTGGATTACTGAAAATGCCAGAGGTGGCTCTGCCTGCAGATTTTTGGTCATATTATTGTGTATTAACAAGTACATCAAATGAAAAAGGGGAAAAATAATTAAAATTTCTACTGCTTAGCAATTATGATTTAAGAAAATAAGGTTATGGACTATGTGTCTTTAATGGCTGGCTAAACTTAAAATTGGCATAACCTAGGTGTTTTCAGTGCAAAATCATCTAGCTAAAAATTGAGAGAGTGTTTTATAGAACTAGAAATTTTACGTTAAAAAATACTCCTTGGAATATGAACAAGGTCTGAAACATAGAAATCTTAACAAACTCGTGTTTATTTTAACAGGATTTGTCTTATTTTAAAATCCTACAATTCTGGATAAGGTAGAGTTTAGAAAATCACCTAGATTTGATAAAGAAACTCACTTTAAAAGCCTACAATGTCTTTTTAACTAGCAACTAAAAGTGAGTGGGCATATTTGGGGGGAGGCGGGCAGGGAAGGAGGAGTTGCCAAAACCTAATAAACCCCAACGGCACAAAAATGGGCTCTGGAACACTTTGCCCACCATCATGACAAAGGCTCCACGTTCCTAGTAGTCTCTTCCTCAGCAAAGACCAAATTTGTCAAATCAGATGATGCAATTTCAGTAATGTATTTTGCATAAGGATTAGAGCAACATTGGCTAACACTCCCAAGAATCATACTGTGCTTGTGGGAAAAATTTTAAAGTGCCAAGTAGATTATTTTTTAACAAAACTTTCTGGATCCTTCTAGCTGAAACAAGTGATCTTTTCCATCCGCTTTTAAATCCCTGGATTTCAAAATAGGAAACAGGGAAGGAGGGGTAGGGGGACTACCCTATTGGGGCTGCATAAGGTGACATGAAGGCCTGGTGGCAGCAGGCAGTGAAGAACTCAGTTCCCCCTTACTATGAAAAGCTCTGAATGAATGAATGACTTCAGGCCTCTTCCAGTCCATGGATTATGATGCAGGCCTTTGGAGATCTACTTAAACTCCTTCTTCTAATCATTTCTAGGAAATATGATCTGTAATCCCCAGCCCCAGAAGAAAACGCCTGAGGAGAGACTGGTGAGGCTGTGTAAAGTTGTGACAGAATCACTGTTTCTGTCACTGGGAACCTACCATGTGGCTTTAGGAGTGGCAGGAGGCTCTGAAGACCTTACGGTGACAAGGCTCCCTCAATTTTTAGCTAGATGATTTGGCACTGAAAACACCTAGGTTATGCCAAATACCTAGGCTATAGCCAAAACCGTCTCACCTGGGATTTAGCAATCAGAATTTAGGGGAGAGTTAGGGGGTGAACTTTTTAGGGGTGAGGTGTTGAGAAAGTACAGACTGTTAACTTTGTGCTGCATAGATGGTGTGGTAGTGAAAACAGATAAAAATGAGACAAAAGGATTTTGGAAGGTGAGAATGTATGTCACAGCATCATGGGACAGGCAGTTATTTGATCAACCTGGTCTGTCTTTTCTTATTAGGTTAATTAAGAGCAATGAGGTTGTTTGGGTGAATGCTTATCATTTTAGGACAAGGCACAGAGCACAAATGCTATGACCTCCTCCTGGATTTTTCAAGATGCCTGAGCCAAAGTTAGAATACTTTATTGATTTACCTCTTCCCAGGGGCCCAAAATATTGGTTTATACAGATAATTTTTATCGCTGTTTACATAGGTATTTTCTATGAAGATATAATCATTTAAAATACACTACAAGGTCTTGATTTTTAAGGAAAGCTTCTGGACAATTCTTTGTGAAATGAAGACTCTTTGGGTATGCTAATCCACAGGGTTAACGTTATCTTTTCTGAATATGCAGATTTCCGTTACCCACCCACCTGTACTGTTTATGCTCTAAGGATTCCAAATTACCTCCTAACACCTGCCCACTTGCCTGACTCCTCACCTGGGCACCAGAAGTCCTGATAGGTGTTCTTCTCTCTTTCTGCTGCCAGATGTCCATTTTCTTCCAGCGATAGGATGCCCTTGGAGATAGAGAGTAAGAACCCAGCCTTCTGTGCTGGGTCCTGGGCATTCAGAGGCACCAGGCCTCCAGGCTGCATCCCGGAGACCCTCTCGGCCTTAGGTTCCCCAGCCTCCTCCACGGAGTCAGGGCTGCGGGAGCTCAGGAGCCTCATCCGAGACACTGAACTCACCTCCTTCATCCTCATCAAGCGGTGGGGGTCTGCTCTCCTTGGAGGTGAGGCCAATTTCTCCTGTAAACTCTCAATCACTTTGGAGGTGCTTCTGAGCCTCTTTTCTGAGCCCGCCACACTTGGGGTCTTTTCTATGAAATGGAACAAAGTGGACCTGAAGGGAGGTCTTGTCCCCATGTCCTTGTGGTCCAAGGACGTGGATTCCTGGGGGCCAGGCTGTGGCTGGGCACTGGGGGCCTTGCTGGGGACGGCCCCAGCCACAGTGCAACGCTCAGGATCTGGAGGAGCCCAGCGAGTACTATCCCTTTCCCCTACAGAGAGAGGGCTTTCGGTCCAGCCACACCTCCTCCTGCCATAAAAGGAATCAGTGGACACTGCAGGGCCGTCTGGCTGTGCGGAGCTGGACAGTGACTCCTCCCTTGGGGACTGGGGCCTGCCGGCACCTCCTTCAGGTTCAGGGTGCTGGGTCTGTCCCGATCTCCTGACACCTGGCAGCAGGGACTCCACGGCCACCTCTATGCCCAGGATCCTCGCAGCCCTCTCTTGAAGGGACTCGTTTGGGGGGATTTCTACTGCACTGGCTTCACCTAGAGACCTGTGTGATTTACTAGCACTCTGCTCTTGCACCAGTGTCAGCCCCACAGACCTCAAGTCTGGGGCCGAGAGTCCCCGGGGTTTGCTAGCAAGGAAGAGTGTGGCCACAGTGCTCCTGTCCTCCCCATGGCCAGCCCTTGGGGGGCTCGCTTTGCTCAGCTCCACAGAATTGAAAACACTGGGAAGCCCCTGCCTCTCCTGGGGCTCCCTCAGTTCAGCGGAATTGGAAGGGGACATTGGTTCTGTGTCATTTAGCCTGGAAGACGTCATTCTTTTTGTAGGACCTGGACTGACTACTGGCTCCTTTATCTTCTTTTCCACGGCCTGGTTTCCCTTCTCTATAATCAAGCTCCCATTTGCTGACAGCAATGTGCCCCTTCTGCTATCTTCCGCCTGCAGGGGGCCTGGGGGCTGGGCACGGGCGCATGGGTGGTCAGGCTTCTGCTCCTCACTCCAGCTCTCGGACTTACTCTTAACTCTTCCTGACCACAGTGTGGGGTCTGGTCCCCGCCCCCTCATGTCCTGGCCACCTTCCACAGAGCCCAGATTCCTGGGCGTGGAGTCAGGGCCGCCCCGCGGCCCCTCTGCCTCACTGTCCCCGCTACCGCCGTCGCTCTCACTGCTTTCCTCCTCTTCCTGAAGCTCCTTGTTAAAACTTTCTAACTGGCTTATCAGGTCCCAGGGCCGACGGCTGACTGGCTTCAAAAGAAACTGACCAAACAGCTGTTTGCTATTGCATGGGCCTGTGGTCTCCCCCTTCACCACCTCGCCCCTGGGCACCGGGCTGGCACCACGTACCCGGCCATCCACGCAGGGCTGACACTGGGCTTTTGGCACAGATGCCTGGTTTATAGATGAAGAAGTCCTGGAGAAAGCACTGTTGCTGGATGGGCTGAGGGCTTTTTGCCCTTGTAGGTGATGAGCATTCAGTCTCCAGTCTGGGTCACTGGAAGCTATTGCCACAGGCATCTGAGCTTCAGAGGCAGGGGGGTCTGAAAGTCCTGGAGTCAGCACTGCATTACGTGACCCTGCCAGCTTCTCACCTGGGAGGGGCTGTGCACTTCTGGGTTCCTCAGTGAAACTGGTCTGTGTTTGCTGGTCTCTGCACTGGTGCCCTGGCCACAAGTCAGAATACGTGAGTTCTGGGTGTTTCACAAGATGAATGAGTCTGAGGTCATTTGTTTGTTTGTCTCCTGGCTCTCCCACTTGTTTTTGGAACTCTGTTCTCCCGGCCATGCTTCCTGTGAGAGCTTGCAGCTCCAGGTCAGTAGAAGACATGCTCAGCAGACTCTGTTCTTGCAAAGCCGCTTTCTTATCAAGTCCATTCCTTTTATCAGCACTCTGTTTTAAGTCATTGTTGTTTGTATCTATATCTGGCAGATGTGATTTGGATTTAACTGGGATGGAAACCAAACAAAATATGGTCTCATTCATTTTTTTCTTTGAACTTTTCTTGGTCTGCAGCCCAGTTTCAAACTTTTTGAGCTTGGGTTGAGTTGCACAGGTACTCTCACCCTGTGGGCTCTGGGAGGGGGCGGGGGCCTCTGTGAGTCCACGCCGGCCACCTCTCACATCAGGCTGCTGTCCTCTCAAGACACCATGGTCTCTTGGGTCAGGAAAGCCACCATTTTCTCCATCACTGGGGAACTGGCCCCCCAGCCACTGGGGGCTGGGATCTGCAGAGGCAGGGCCTCCCGCAGTCCCTGGTTGGGGTGTCGTCATACCCTCTGGATTCAAAATAGCACCATCCTGGTGAGTGTTTCCCTGAGCTGGCCCTGGCGCAGGGACCAGACCAGAGTTGTATGGCTTATCATCAACCGTTTCTTCACAGAAGCCCTGGGGGTGGCTTAGTTTAATATGTCGTATCCGCGGGTCATCAAAGGGAATATAAAGAACAGAGCTGTCGTAAGCTGTGGTGGGATGGGACTGTAGAGGGGGCCCATGGGGAGAGCGTGGGCCCACACCACACTCATTCCCGGGCCATGGGGTGCCAGGAGGAAGCTGGCCACTGGTCCCAGCCTTCTCCACTGGATGCTGCTGCTGGTGGCGCCCACCACACACCTGCTCAGGCATAGCATCCTCCTTGTAAGGGTTTGGGACATGCTGGGGAGGCGACCTGTATGACGGTGGGGGCACGTACACTGGAGGTTCCAAACCCGAGTCATACACACAAAGCTCCTGTCTGGAGTCGTGAACTCTGCTCAAGTGGGAAACACATAGGTCTGTCTGCTGACTGTCCAGGTAGTCACTGCTCTCTGCCCCGCCCCTGGGCTGCTGGCAGGAGCCATAAGATGGAGGCTTGAGGGGTCTCCCAAACTTAGGCCGGGCTAGAGGGATTGAGGAGCCACCTTTCTCAGAGTTCCTTGGAGGTTCCAAATTTGGTGCACAGTTTGAAGGATAAAATGGCATTTGGGGAACACCTGGTAGATGTCCATCATTTAGTGAAATGGGAACTTCCATGCAACTCAGGCTCTCAGGGGAAAGAACTCTGGGCAGCGACTGGGACTTCCCTTTGCTCTGGGAATTCAACATCTGCTCTCCTTGCATGAATGGGTACAGATCCTGGAACAGTTTCTCTCTATCACCATCAGACATCTGCCTGCCTAGTTTCCTCGGCTGGTTCCAACTCTCCAGGCTTACATTCTGCCACCTGGCAGGACCTGACATTCTCAGCTCTTCTTCCCAAACAGCCTTCTTTGTCACATTCTCTGTCCTTCCTCCAACTTCCCATGGACCCTCCCTCGTGTGCATGGGCAGGCTGTGAGCTTGGGCCATGCCTCTGACTTCAGGGTCTTCTCGGGCCCTCAGACCCAGCAAGCCACTGCTCTCTTGTCCTCTTCTTCTCCAGTAGGCGTGGCTGTGGCCGGTCTGGGGCTGAGAGGACCACGCTAGCACAGGGTGATGATAAAACCTACAAAACAGGGAGGCATGACTTTTCACAAAGGGAGGAAGCACACACAAGAGACATACACTTCTCTGCTTCTGTAAGTCAAACTTAGGTCAATACTTTTGAAAACTAGATTTCCAACCAGATTACTTGTCCTCCTAAAGAAAACACATCCCACTAATTATGGCTGGGAGGCAGCCACGTGTTTTGCCACCAGGGCCTAGGAATGGCAGCAACAGGCTGCCCACAGAACAGCAGGACATGGTCTTACTTGAGAGATGCCAAGGCCCTCAGAACTCTGCAATGCCCAAGGGGATAAGGATAAACACAGATGCAGTGTTTCTCAAATGTAGTCTTGGGCCACTGGGAGTCCATTCCAGTCTACTGAGCTCTCAGGAAGTGAGTCGGGAGCCTGCTTTACAAGCCCTGCCCTCTAGCAGGGGTTCCTAGGCTTCAGCATGTGCAGAAATCACCAGAGGGCTGCTAGGCATGGGCTGCTGGGCCCCATCCCATGTCTGACTCAGGAGGTCTGGGCGGGGCTCCCTCTGTGCACACCTACCGTGTCCCCCACGTGATGCTGGGGCTGCTGGTCCTGGCACCCCACTGAGCACTGTCACTGCCAGCTGCTGTCAGCCAGGACTGCACACTGGAATCTGGGAGACCTCCCACCCCCAATGCCCAGCAGTACTCAGAGCCTCTGCATCAGAATCATAGAGGCGGGAGGGGAACCAGGCATCAGGGTTTCTCCAGATCCCCCAGGTGTGTAGCTGGGATGGAACTACAGCTCTAGCAGAGTCCCCACACTTCCCTGATGGCGAGAGTCACCCGGTCACACTACCACATGTCTCCCCGAGAGTTCAGATTAAGTAGGTCTGGGCTGGGGTCCAGGGGAGTCCCATCTTTGGGCAATGTAGGAAATACAGTTGGAGTCAACTTTGAGACTTTGAGGCCAGAGAGTGAGGGGGGCACTGTCACGGGGCAGCCCTCTCTGCCAGGCAGGAAAGGGTAGAATAAAATTCCAGCCTAGTTGCAGGTCACTGTCACCCTGGCTGCACATTTGAATTTCCTTGTAAGCCTTTACAAAAATCAAATGAGCAGAGCCCACCCCTAAATATTTGGATCTAATCAGTCTAGTGAGGATCCCAACCGCAGATTTCATAATCTCCTTAAATGATCCTAGCATGCATGCAGAATTTGAAATCACTGTTTCAGTAGAGCTGAAGAAAGAATCCGAACATTGTCACACGGTACAGGAATATTAACCTAGTACCTGCAAATGACCAAAGAGTGGGACAATCACACAGAAAAACCATGAACTGGAAGGAAGCTGGGGGCACTCAACTATCTAGATTAGCCATGGGCTAAGCAGAAGATGTCGCAACTCTAAAATTACTGTTTGTTTATTAACTTGTAAAAGTTTGTGCTCATTGTTGAAAATTTGGAAAAATATAGGAATGTACAAAAACCAGACATCGCTTATAATCGTTTTACTCTGAGATAGTTATTTTGATATATGTCTTCTGACCATTGTGCGTGGAAGGATGTGGATTTTCAGATAGCTCTAGTGTTCTGCTAGGGATCTGGGTTTATGTGAACATCTCCCAACACCTGTGGTGCAAACAGGGCTGACATATTGTGGTGACCACATGCTAGGTCCATCCCAAGTCCTTCCACACATTAACTCATTTAAGCTTCACCAGCATCCCTCAGAGGTAGGAACCACCTCCTACCTCCCATTCCCATTTTACAGAGGAGGAAATTGAGGCACAGAAGCTAAATAGCTTGCTTAACACTAACATTTACTAGGCATATATGCTACGTCAGGCCCTGTGTGAATCATGCCAAATGAATTATTTCACTTAAGCTTTATAGCCACTGTTATTTCTCCCTTGTACAGACAGAAACTGAGGCCCAGAGAAATTAAACCTCTCCCAAGTCACACAGTGATTAAGTAGTGGGGAAAAAATTCAAATCCAACAAGTGTGACAAAAAAGCCCATTCCATTAGCTACTCCATTTTACTAACATAATGAAAAATTCCTCACATGCATAACTTTAAGGGATGAAAAGTATTCTATCATATGTATATGATTTATTTAAGCACTGTACCACTGTTAGACATCTAAGTAGATTACATTCCAAAATATTGTGGGAAGCACTATTGTTCAAAAACACTAAGCATATCTAAGATACTGGATCATTTAGAGTATTATTTAGAATAAATCCTCAGAAAAAGAATTAGTAGATTGGCGGTGTCATGTGACCTACATTGTTGAATCTGAGCTTAGATCAACCAACCATTCCGATTTACACTCCCGCCTGCAGTGTGGAGGAGAGCTGGTCATACTGGACCTTTCCCATTTCTGGTTATTATGATCAATTGACTTCTTGTCGGTTTTTATTTGCATTTCCTTGATTACTAGTAAGGTTATTTTTCTCATGTGCTTAGGGGTCCTCTGTGGTTTCAAATGACTGCTAAAGCACAGCCGACTGTTGAGGTGACAGCATAGTGGGGTGAGGATGGGACTGACCGGGAGGAGCCCCTGGGCCACAAGCTCTGTGCAAAGGCCTAGAATAGGGTGACTGCCAGGGGCTGGGCTGGAGGAGAACCCTTCCCAACACACAGGCACAAACTGCTGTTCTGCAGGAGCCTAGATGGCAGATAAATAGTAAAAATTTATTCTCACTATGGTAAATAAGTAATAAAAATTATCACTTTTATTATTATTATTTTTGCAATTCTTCACCTTAAACAGCGAGGGTAGCTCTTCAAATCCTGCCTCCGCCCCCAACAGCCCTACAACCTGTTAAGCAGCCGCTTAAAGCAAAGCTGAGTGATGGGCAGAGAAAGTAAAAACTATTTAAAATTGGTTTGAGATAAAGCATTTGCCACAGAGCAGCCTAAACTCTTCTGCATTTACTGCTCATACATGGCGCAAGTTGCCTTGACACTGGGCATGGAGGAAGGTAGATTTCTTGGTTGCTTTTGTTGTCATCAGTCATGTTTTGAACATTTAGCAGAGCGCTTCTTGGGTCAGGTTCTAGAAGGACAGGTCATTGTGGAAGCCACTGCCCCTGGCCTCCTTGCACACGGCTGCCCACCCCCACCACCAAGGAGAGCAGCAAATGGCCCTCAGAGCTTTGGAAGCCACAGCCCCAGCCCTTAGGGACTCCTCTGTGCTGCCCACCTGAGCCTGAAAAACTCTGGAGAAAATGAACCATTCGAAAGTCCTCAGCACTTATTGGCTATATAAGGTCTTAGACTCTATACAAAGTCCAAGGGCAAGACTTTAAAATTACAACTTAATAAGAAGCTGCAACTGTCACAGACAATTAAGAGAGAGTGAAGTAAATCATGAGGAAGTATGTGGTCCAAGCCCTGCATCAGAATCTGCTTTCTTGCCTCTGTTCTGCAGCTGAGGGTGGGGGGATCTTAACCTTTATAGTCCTAAACATGTGTTCCTGCGGTGCCCAATTTTATGGAAGAAACCACACTGTACAGCTTTTGCTGACTCTCTCAATAGGAATTCTGGTTTCTCAGTGAATGTGTGGTGTGCTTAAATGCCAAGAAGGGGCTCAAATCTGCAGGTGCTATTTGTCTATATATGTGCCATGAGCATAATCTGAAGACAAAAGAATGACATAAATAAGACAAGGATATAAACAGACTGTAACTACCTACCAAGTAACATGGTGAGTTTTCTTTCCCACCCAAAAACGTTCCATTATCACCTTAACATTGTTGAAACTGCCATATATAACTAAATAAAATGCTTAAGCATTCTGGATTCAATTTTTTTCTATTTTCACGATATACCAAAATCCCACTTTAAGGAAAACACAAGTCATTTGGAAATTTTAAATAATCTATTTAAAAAATAGTCTACACGCCATAGAAAACTATAATGCATTTCCTTTACAAGTATCTCTTCCGTATATAGTATGAGCCTGGCCCTGACAGGTACCAGTGGACCCCACATGGTGACAGTTCTGGTAAATTTTTCCTTCAGACAAGTTATCAAGTGTGGATATTTACTGGCTTTGATATGTGACATCCATTATCAGCTAAAATGTATGCTAACTCATAGGGCTTCAAAGCCAAGAATATGTTTTCTAATACCTTTGGGGAAATACAATGAGATCAAATTTTTCTTTTTAAAAAATGAGACTAATAATTTACATTTTACCAAAGTTAATAAGGGGCCATTTTATAGAAACATGCTGAACACATTAAAACAGGGTGGGAAAAAGATAAGGAAAGCCAAGTGGAATGTGACAGCCCAAATAAATTGTGTTGACAAGTTCAGTGAGACAAGCAGGATCTTTACACAGAATGCCTGGGAGAACAGGACAGAGACGAGACAGAAGCCATGCCGCTGACAGCTCTATGCCTCATCACACAAAGGGGAACAGCCGATAGAAACTGTTTGGAAAAATATTTGAAATATGAACATGTGAAAAACCAACACATCTAAAGGAGAGCAGGCAAACCTATTCACTGAATACATAAAAGCCACAGGTGAAGAAAATTAGGAGACACTTCGGTTAGTTCACAGGATTCCTTTTCAACCACAATAGAAAATACTGCTCTTCTTTTAACAAGCAAGAGCCTACTTAGAATGGCAATATTTGACATGACTTAACCACCGCTTCACACACTCTGGGATTATCTCCCCAGTGGTCTCCAAAGTCCTTGGGAGCTATGCCAACTGGTTAACTTCTGGCCACACTACAGCCTCGTTCTGTGCCTGATACCTGGTGGGCACAGGTAGGTGCCCTCCCTCCTTCATGATCAAAATCCTGAGCCTGGTCCCCTATGGGCAGCCCCCAAAATCTAGTCAGTTGAGCTTCCCTATGGAGGTCAGGGTGGAGGGTGGGAGGCCCCACTCCAGCGGTCCCAGGCCCAGTGATTTCTTCCAGTGGTGCTCAGCAGCCACTGGTGCTGCCAATCACCTTCAACCATCCCCAGTGATGACTGAAGCACTTTGCTGCAGCCATTCCTTCAGAAGCCACTCCTCTTCCACATGGGCCAGTCAGTCTCACCCAGTTCAGCATAGTCTGAGCATAAAGGTGACACGGGCACATGTCATTTAAAGAAACTCACGCTATGGAATTTGCTTTTAACACTCTATGGGCCTGGAAGTCTGCAATTTTATTTTCCAGCATGCCTTGGTATATTCAATTGACTACACTGTGGGAATAACCCTTGGACAATTGGTAATGAACATGCTAATTTTGGAAAGAGGAAATAGGAGGTCAAGAGAAGATTAAGACCAAGGTATAGAGGTTAGCATAAATTAAAGATTGGGCAGAAAAGATAAACTGCTCTGGAACATAATGGATGAACATCACTAGACAGCAAGGTTCAACATAATGAAAATTGTGGGCTGCATCAGTGCAGCTGTCCCTCAAAAGTACACAAGTTCCTGATCCAACTGCTAATAGGCTGTTATGTCTTCTCTTCTCAATGTCATAATAAATGAGTAAAAATGATAAACAATACAGATTCAGTTGAAGTATAGTACCAGGTAGACTATTTCAGGAGGTTACTTTTTCATATATGAAAATACACACACTTGATCATGGGCCTGGAAGAGGAAGCTTGGTAATTACTGGATGTATAAATGATGCTAAATTTAGACATATGAACAAGGCAGGGATAACAAGACAGATTGAAGCAACTCAGGGAACAATGTGCCCAGTGGGAACTAAGGATATTTGCTTGGGAAACCCTATGGCTTGAGTCCTGGGTTGTCCCCCACACAGGGGATTTGGACACCATAGCTTGGGTCCTGGCCCTACAAATATTAGTTCAGTAGGAAAAGGTCACTGTGGAAGCCCTGCTGCTGCAGTGCTGACTTGCTCTGCCACAGGACCGCCACACTTTAAATGCCGCAATGGCTCACCCCAGTCAGGATGGCCACCATCCAAAAGACAAGGAACAAGAAATGCTGGTGAGGATGTAGAGAAAGGGGCACCCTCCTACACTGCTGGTAGGAATGTAAACTAGTTCAACCATTGTGGAAAGCAGTATGGAGGTTCCTCAGAAAACTAAAAATAGAAATACATTTGACCCAGGAATTTCACTCCTAGGAATATTACCCAAAGAAAACAAGATACCTGATTCAAAAAGACATATGCACCCCTATGCTTATCACAGCACTACTTAAAATAGCCAAGAAATGGAAGCAACCTAAGTGTCCATCAGTAGATGAATGGATAAAGAAGATGTGGTACATATACACAGTGGAATATTACTCAGCCATAAGAAGAAAACAAATCTTACCATTTGCAACAACATGGATGGAGCTAGAGGGTATTATGCTCAGTGAAATAAGCCAGGCAGAAAAGGCAAGTACCAAATGATTTCAGTCATTTGTGGAGTATAACAAAGCAAAACTGAAGGAACAAAACAGTAGAGACTCACAGACTCCAAGACGGGACTAAAGGAAAGGGGGTGGGAAGGGTGGGTGGGGAGTGAGGGAGAAGGGGATTAGGGGGCATTATTATTAGCACACATGATGTAGGGGAGGCACAGGGAAGGCAGTACAGCACAGAGAAGACAAGTAGCGACTCTACAGCACCTTACTACGCTGACGGACAGTGACTGCAATGGGGTAGGCGGGACTTGATGATGGGTGAACGTTGAAACCACAATGTTGCACATGTGAAACTTTCATAAGCTTGTATATCAATGATACCTTAATTAAAAAAAAATAAATGCAAGGGAAAACCACATGTGTTCATACTCTGACATAGTACTTTCATTTCTAGGCACTTGAATAGTTTTTGATAATGGCAATAAAGATGTATCCATGAAGATTTTAAAAAAATGCAGTGGCTCAAAATGGGCACAAATTGTTTTTCTGTGGTTGCCAGCAGTTTTCTGAATCATCTTTGGAGTAAGACTTCATAGGCCTTTGCCTGTGCAAGGTCTAGTACAGCCCTTCATGTGCGCAGCAGAAGGCAGAGACAGCCCAAGAGGCCCTGCCTCGGAGGTTGCTTGCTTTTCACAAATTAGTAAATGCCCTGTGGTGATATGGAAGACTGAGCCACTGGTGAAGATTCTTGCTGTCTCTTTTGCATGTACATAGCAAAATCAGGGGATAGGAAAAGCACTCATGGACGGGGATCCTTCCGAGGTGAAGCCTCCATGTGGCCACAGACAAACATGCACACAGAGAAGGAAGAGATGAGGGAAGCAGAAGGGAGCAAAGGGATAAAACTGAAGGAAGAATAGGGAAAGGGTTAGGTGGGAATTGGTGGTGGGCCACCCAAAGTGGGCCACCACTGTGTACCATTACCCTCAACAGAAAGAACTACAACCTCTCACAGTGAGCCATCATCTCTGAACACCCTTCCTATATTACAACTGCACTTAGGAGAGAAGTAAGCCTGTTTCTCAGACTCCCATCTCTGACTCCCATTGTTTAATTATTTAAATTGGACCACCAGCCTGACTGACATGGCAAGGATATATTGATGACTGAATTTAAAGGCAAAGCAGCCTCCTCAGAAGGACATGTGCCCACACTCCTACCCACACAAGGCTCCTAAGGACAGATTATACACTCTCTGTCTATAAAATCACATGTGCACCATCATGATCTAGGGGCATCGTGGAGCTGATGGAGAAGCCAGCCCTCAGAGGGAATTTTCTCAGCAGGGCAGGAAGCCCAGGAGACCACCTGGAGGTAAAAGCCAGGTAAAAGTCGGGGCAGATACTGTTCCCTCCCTCCAGATAAGGGACCTTCCCATCTGAGTGCTTGGTAGCTGACCTGCATTACTACAGGTTACTAATCACCTCCTGACGAATTTCATGGCTTCAGGAAGAAAGCGCTGAGATGGAGAAGCTGGATTGGGAGGAGAGTCAGGCCTAGGGGAGCACAGACCAGGAGCCCAGTGAAGGCTGCTCCCGGCCAAGAGGGCAGCACAGGCTTACAGCACCTGCACAGAGCTAGAGGGACCACTGGGGGCTTCAGGCTTCTCTGCACCACAGGGAGCACCGTGGCCTCGATGTTGGAGACGGCGAGCAGCTGGGAGCCACCGGACAGCGTGAGTTCAGTTGCCAGCATCACGGCTTTCAGACTGTGAGCCTCCTGCAACACACTTGACCCCTCTTTGCCTGATGCTTCATGCCTATTGTGGGAATGGTAATAATTCCTTCCTTTTTAAGTTTGTTTGGAGGGATTTATGTGATAAAGATATTTAAAATGTTTAGCAGAGTGTCTAACACAGCAAAAAACCCTTGTTTTTAAGCTACTATTACTATTATAAGCCCATTAAAATAAATGCTCAGTGGAGTGGATTATTTTGAAACTCTGTCCCTCCCACTATCTGAGGAAGGGGGTGAGGGGCACAAAGGAAAGAGAACTGAGTGTTTGTCTGATGTGATTATTTTAGATCTGTATTGTCTTTTTCTAACTTATAATCAATAGACCTTCACAATAACAGGAAATAATGATATAGCTGACTGTCATAACAAGACTCTGCCCCTCTGGTGAGGGCTGGTCTCTAAGGAAGAAGCTACACCCATTTCCATAATGATGATGTAGAACAAACCAATATTTAGTTTATTAAAACAAAGCAGGAAGAGGAAGCTCAGATCCATTTTCTCTTACACAAATCCAACAGGTGAGGCAGATCATTTCAGTATTTCCCTATTTTCTCTTTAATAAGGATATATTTCCACCCAGTTAAAACAGCTTCCCAAGCATAGTCCATACACTGTCACTACTGACAATGAAAATAAAATCAACCATGGTTCCTCACTTCCCGTTCGTGATTCTGCCACCACCCCTCACTTTTATATGTTTGTTGATATGTGCATTTACGGAGTGCTCTTGTGCCTATGACCCTCTGTTGTTTGGGAGCTAAGCTTAGAGCAGTGAAGGGCAGGGAGGCCGCCACCAGGGGCAGGCAAACCCCAGAGCCTGGAGGAGAAGCTGGCTCACGCTCTCCACAGACGGACGAGGACACTACACCCTGGGATGCATGTCAGTACATGGCTGCTCATCCACCAGACTCCACTCTCGGCTCTTTGAACTTCATCAAGACCTCCGAGGTAGAGTCCTTTTTGGAACAAAGTACTTCCAGGCATTGCTGGAAGGCCACTTTGCTGATGAACCAGAACAATACCCACAGAAGAAAGGTTTACAGAAAGACAATGGTACAAATAGGACGTGTGACCCTTCACGTGTGCTCATGAGTGCACCAGCTCCAACAATTCACACTCTTCTGTGTGAAGGGGTCAAAATAACAATGCCTAATACTTAAGATCTGATGCATAGAGCTAAAACACAAATAATGCTTGGGGAAGTGTAATTTTGTAAAGAGAAAGCAATACATAGAAACAGATGTTAAACTTGAAGCATTCTTTTTTTGGGAAACAGTTATAAGCAGGATATGATTTGAGAGAAGCTTAAAAGGCCTCCAAAAATGAACTGCTTACCATATCCAGTAGCACTATCTAAAACGGATGTTTACCAATCAAACACCAGCCTCCCACGACGAGGGCCCCAGACCGCCACATCAGAGATTCTCCTAAATTGCTAAGTCTCTACTTCGTTATGATTGCTACTGATGACTAGACATAATTACAAGTCATTCTCATGGTTAACTAGCAAAATGTTTTTCCAGAATTCCTGGGACTAAGCAGAGAACCTATTATGGTTCGACTTTCAGATTCAAAACTCTGCTATGTTAAGTTATTTTACAGCTTCCTCTGATTATAATATTTCAAAGGAAACACATTAAGGAAACAGTGAATGCCTGATAACAGTCTTTTACATATTGTCATGATTGCTAAGTATCATTCAGTTATGGTCACTTGCATTTTAAGCATGCAGTTTCCTCCATGTATAGATAACATCTCATTTTTCTTCTCTGCCCACTTCCTCTTTTTTCCCCTTAATTGTGGTGTTTGTGTGTGTGTGTGTGAGTGTGTGTGTGTGTGTGTTTTGGCAAGCAAGCCTTGGAACAAGACAGTATGTACATACTTGGTTAAACTTAATGCAAACTGAAGGACTAAAGGAATGCTTGCCATTATAATTTTTGAACATAAGCTTTCAGAAGCATCTTTTTTTCATCTTGTCAGAGGGAGAACAGAGATACACCATAGAAGATGCACTTAGTAAGTATCTGTTGATGGTTGTATGACAAAAATTAGGACATAATAAAAACCTAGCACTAAATCATCTGACATAGAACGCTGTCTGCAGTTGCACAGACACGCATGATTTTCCAGTTATGAACCTATTAATGCTGTGGTGACATCTGACATGGCCTGTGAGGTTTTTCTGTACCACCTGAACAACTTTCATGCAAAGCCTGCAGGCAGCTTCATCATCACAATCTGTTAACTGCGCCCATTTAGAAGTGGTTTAGCATCTAGATGAGTTCTCTGTGGCGTAATGGGCTCAAGGGGGATGCGGAGTCTTTAGAGTTACTAAATGAATGGCCTGTGAAGAGGGAGTTGTTTTGAGGTGCAGGATCGGCACCCACCTCCCCGGCCTGGAAAGTACCCTCACCACCCACGGCAGGGAAGCTCAGACCTCCACGACTGGCCCTTTCCTCCTCCTCTGTCCTCCCTCCCCTCCCCTTTCCAGCCCCTGCTCCTGGCCCCGCTGCCTGTAACAGGGCTGACACATGCTAACCAAGACCAGAGCACCCACTGTCCACCCAAAACTAACCACTTCTTTCTCTCAAAAATGTAAAGGAAGACATACAGGTGGTAGGCATCAGGGGCTCTGGAGCTAAACCACCAAGCAGAGGCAAGAGAAGAACAAGAGGCCAGGAGCCACACTTGGTGCAAAGACCTGATGTCAGTGAGAGGAAGAGGCCAGTCATCGGAGGAGGGAGCAGAGGGCAGGGAGACACCGAGACAGGCAACAATGTGGGGCAAAGATGGAAAGAGTCTCCAGAGGGAACACCCACAGCTCAGAGAGATGCCACTGACAGCCTGTCTAGGTTCCCAGCTTCCTCATTCCCACGTCAGCGAGGCCGGCTTGTCCTCGTTTCCTACCCACGGATGCTCCTTGTGGTTCCTCCTTATGGCCTTACTACTGCCCCTCTTCATTCAGGCAGCCTCCAGGGGCTTAAACCCACAGAACCCCACCAGGGACAATGTGGCCCACTGGGAGTTCTGCTGAGTCTATGACTTATTTCCTCCTCCGCCTCCACGCCTGCCCAAGAGCTGGTGTGCACAAAGCCATCAAAATGCTCCCTTGACTGCCCAGCAGGGAAAGCCAACACCCGTCCTTTTCACCACAGACCCTTCACATACTAGCCTCACAGTGGAAAGGTCCCATTCCCCACATCCTATTCAGTTGTAGCCAGATGCTCTGAAGTACCCAGCACCAATACAATTGCCTTGGCATATAGTGACGAGGTTCAATCCAATTTATTTTCAAAAAAATTCTAAGTGTTTAATAAATGCAAAATTCTTCAATAGGAATTAGCAAAACCAGAGATAAGTTAAAAATGTTGTCAGCCTTTAGGAAGCTGTCAGTTCTGGGCACCAGGAGAAAGTGCTGGAAGAACACTTGGGAGGCAATAATTTCAACCAGAGGAAGTTGAAGTCAAACTGATAAGGCAGGGTTTCTTGAGGGAGACGGAAAGCAGCAGGTTCTGGGTGCCTCCAGGCAGGGCTTAGGGAATGGGGAGCACATGGTGTCCCTGGGTGGTTGGCACCCTGGGAATGGGCAGGGTCACAGGAAGGCAGGCCAGACTCACAGGGGCTGGAGGAGGAGGCCTGTGGGGCCACTAGGGAGCTGGGGGCAGGCAACGGGACCAAGGAAGGCCCCTGAGCAGGGAGCCACATGGTCAGGGTGCAGAGCCCAACTTCTGTGCTTTAGATGCTTATAAAGGTACCAGCCCTGAGATCAGTACAATGCAGGGGCTGTGGCTTTAGAAAACTGCTCTCTAATCATTAATTTGGATAATCTGCATATAAATGAGAACCACCTCCTGGTCCTGTCTCCCCATGTGAGAATAAGAGCTTTATGGCAGCTCCCACCTCTCCTAACAAACCCGTCACTCTCCCGTCACCTGGTACTGGTAGTGCAGGACCCCTTGGCCCAATAATAGTGAGGCTGAAAGCACTGCCTCCTCAGCAAGTTAGGAAACATAGATCCTGCCAGATTAGAAATCTAGTGAAAGCTCCCTACTTGTGGCCTTCTTATCTTCGTTTCTTAAGTTTTATTGGATATAACCGCCCTTATGTAGGAAGCTCTGCTGAGCTGGTGTTCATTATCACAGGGAAAGAAGTAGGTCTGATCATTCTCACTGGAGTGTCTTGGTGTCCTAGCCCTGCCCTGGTCAGCTACAATGTTGGCTCTCATTTGCAAAGCCCTTCTAAGGACCATGGAGAAGTGGCACTATGTATGCCTACTACCTGCTGCATGGCAGGATGCATTCTGTATGCAGCTACCCAGACAGGAAAGGGACAAGGCTGTGCTCTCACAGCTGTTACACAATCGTACGTGTCACAGGGAGGGCGGAGGACCCTGAGGCAGGAGAGGATGGCCAGCCACAGCCAGGAGAGGAGCTCAGAGAACGGAGTGCCCCTCTCAATCTGGGGCGGGCCTCACATAGGGACAGGCCTCTAGCCCGTCTCGCAGCCCAGGGACTGTGGCCCAAGCCAGCTTCCCTCAGCCCTGAGTGGCCCTTGCAGGGTCCCCAGCATTCTCTGGCTGTCAGTGTTCTCAGGCTGTCAGAAAACGACATTGCTAACATGCCTAAATCCTGCCAACCCACAATAAAATAACCCAAATCTCCTTTGAGCCCCATGGTCTTTGCAACTACTTGGACCACCATCTTCCTCAGGAATTCTTGGGACACTGAGGACGGGTCCATGGTGCGGGGTCGCACTCGAGGACAGACCTCAACCCACCCGGGAAACTGCAGGAAGGGAATGCCCTCATGATGCTTCCCAGTCACCCTGATGGCTTGGAGCTGCACAGGGCCATCCCCTGGGAGACCAGCCGGTGGGGTCACTAGCAGGACAGGACAGGCAGTGGGGCCACAGCTGCACTATCTGAGTGACTGAAGGCTGGGACCTGGCAGAGAACATTTATTCATCCAGACTCAGACTCCCATAAGCCGAAGTACTATTGGGTTTTCTTTTTCTTTTTTTAATTTTTAAGCTTTAACTGTTAGTACCTATTTATTTCCTACCAAAGCACTTTTTTTTCTGATAGGGAAAATAATTCTCCTGCCTACTTTTCTGTTTGCCTCCTGTTTTCAGTTTTCTGTTGGCTACTCACGTTCTTTTCATTTCAACGCCGGCAGCCCTGCAGGCTGGTTTCTGAGGCTTTGGGCCCTGGCATGGATTTCTGCAAACATGTATGCATTTTCTTTCTACTCTACAAAGCAATCTTCAATCTAACAGCTACTAAACTCTTCCCCAGTTAGTCAACCAACCTCAGAAATGGGGGGAAATGGCCAAATCCATTGAGAACTCTGCTTTCTGTACAAAAACATCCCAGTGCTTCAGAAAGCCCCTTATCTGCACACTTCACCCATGACAGAAAGAAAGACGGCTTGCAGATTTGCTGATGCTCATCCACCTAGCAGCCGGGCTGGGGGGGCCCCTGGGGTCCTCAGGATCTCATTAGCACACAGGGGCTAGAAGCCCTGAGCAAGTAGTAGAGCAGGCTGGGGGCCACACCACCCCGACAGAGGGGGAATTCCACTGACTCCCACCCTGGGACCCAACTCTGAGCTCTGATTCAGCCCTTCCACATTGAGGGAGACCCTGCAGAGCCTCCTCAGCACATCTGTAGGGATTCCATGGTCACTGTCTTTACCTCGTTAGAAATTGAGCCTTCTGCTTCCCAACAGTTGTTGCAGTGGTGGGAGAATGAAGGCACCCATGAGCATACAGTAAACACACTGTTTGCCCAGTCCTGTAATGAGCTCTGAGGGAAATACAAGAACAGGGGCAGACCACGTATAGTCTCTGTATCCTGAGGGGTGGAAGGTACAATATACTCAAGACAAAACTAGAAGGAGCAGGAGATAAAATCAAGCACCAGTGTGTGTAGTAGCTTAAGGCTGTCCTAACTCTCAGCCAACTCATCCATAAGCACCCTCTCCCCAAATCCACAGTGGGCATGTGCTCCAGAGACTAGGGCTGAACAAAGACTTATGCCCAAGACAGTAGTATACACAGAATGAGTTTTGAGGGGCAAGGTCAAAAAACGCAGCTTCAGGACCTTCTCCAGCTGGCCTGCCCCTGAGCCTTGCTCCATCTGTGGGAACTCTCGCCCCTTGCCAGAGAAGTGGTTCTGACTTTGCAAAGCAAATGTGCTTTTACTGGCTTGTGCATGAAGAGGGGTTACCACCTATGCTTTTACTCAGTAACCAAGGTGCTGAATGCTCTGAATTATAACAACAAAATCCCTCCCATATTTGTCAACCAGCAAGGAAGATCCTTTCAGTGTAAAGAGGACTTCTAGCCACAAAAGGCCAGTGCATTCCTTTTACACTTAATTCACTTCCCTTTTTGTTGGCTTGTTTTTGTGTGTGATTTTTGTTTGTTTCCCTTAAAAGTAAGCCTCTGCTTCCATTTATTTCCTTGGTCCATTTCTTGCCAGTTACAGTGGTTACGTAGCCCCACACAGGCAGAGCCTTCCTTCCCTGAGCCTGCTCCTAATGCAGCACTGAAGACAAACACAGTTTATGAAGTGATGACAAAGGTTTCCTCTGGGCTGAAACTGCTTGTATTAGAGTTGCAGAGCTCCTTTCCCATGCTGGCTCTGTGGCGAGCTGCTGAAATTCCCTCTTCTTTAACCTCCCTACCACCCGTTCCCCAGCCAATCCACCCTCCATTCGTTGTTGTAGGAAAACACCCCCAGTTGCAGCTGCATTCAGATGGGATACCCATGTTAGGGCCAGGGTGTGTGTTAGGGCCAACATGGGTTGGAAGTCAGTGGAATTACACGAATACACAAGAAGAAAGGTTTTCTTCTTTCAATTTTGTAATGTACAAAAATATTGAAACACATTAGTAAGAAAGCCCCATGTACTAGGAATGTGTGCCTAACATAAACTAGCTCTTACAGGGTTCTTAAATGACTCCTTGTTGAGGCAATATGAAGAGATCAGAAGGGAGCAAAGAAGCTAACTATTAAAATGCAGTGTTTAACATGACAGACTCACTTTCCCACTACTAGGTGTTGAAGGCCTAATATGGCCAGGACCTGGGCTACAGTCCCCTTGGAACATCCCAAATACCTCCAGGAAAGAAGCATTCCTATCTCTGACCCTCTCCCTCCTGGGCCCCAGTCCAATATAATGCTTTGAAGGCTTTTATGCTTACGGACTCTCAGTCAAACCCCCAGTCAAAAGACAATGTGGGTCATGTTGAAGCTTACCCTGCCTGGGAAGTCCTGCAAGCTGGAGCACCCTGAGGCTCCCCAGGGACTCTGGGTGCATGGCGGCTGTGTGCTGGGTCGCTCGTATGCCCTTCGCCTCCACACGTCTCTCTGGGGGCCAAGGCTGCAGGGCCCTCCTCACACCCATTCAGCAGGCCATGGCTGACCCTTGCTCCTGTCCTCGCTTGCCGGCGCCCCTCATCATTACCTTCGCGTCGTGCTGGGATATTTCTTGACAGTTTGTATCCATGAGAGATCAGGAGGTCTTCTACACTGTACATAGTGCACTGGCCTCATCAAAGCCTTGGCGCTGGGACCGTTGTGATGACAGAATGCACCCTGAGGGGACAAGAGAGAGCATTTTTGAGGAGCCACTGATTGTCCCTGGGCCTGTGTCTGACACCCCCTCCTCCCTTTACCCCTGTGGTGAACACAGCATGGTGCTGGCGTTGAAAGTGAAGAAATGTGGGCTGCTCTGCCTGAAACGATTCTCCATCTTAGTCACATAGAGAGGGAGGATGCGGCATGGGCCCTGCAAGATGTGGCAGTAATTCTGGGGTCCTCACCCTCTGCTTCCCTCGGGGTTGTCTGGAAGAGTGTTTAGGCAATGGGATGATTAACAGTGTCCACCATGCCCTGGCCCCAGCCATGCGAAAACATCAGACTTAAGGAGTGAGGACAAAATAAATACAGACTCAGAAGCTACACTATTGCAAGTTTCTAAAAAGAGAAACTAACGGAGTCCAGCCTAATTCTTATTACTTGTTCCTGCTTTCATTTCGTAGGCATACCTTTTGCTCTAAAAGGGCAGAGTGGGATCTTCAATCATCACATACCATGACAGACTTCAGTGGGAGCAATCTAGATGGTCACCATAAGGACGCCAACGCCAGGGTGGTTAACTAGTCACTGAAATCGTCTTTAATTACACCCCCATCACAGGACACAATTCCAAACCTCTCCTTTCCACGTGAAACTCTTAAGAATCACATTCCTCCCCAGTAAACCTTGGGGCGATGGCTTGCATTTTGTAGCCAAGGGTGCCCACATCCAAACCCTGCCCAGTGCATGGAGTTAATAGCAGCAACTGCAGCAGGGAGGGACCTAAAGCAACAGCCTCAGAGCGGTGGGCGGGGCCCAGCAGAGCACATGTGAGGAAGCAGGTGGGGCTGAGTGGTTATTTCTACATAAGAGAATCTTCTCTCCTACTCTTCCCATTGTTAATAGGGTGGAAGAGAGTTTGGTCACATGCATCTGTCACTGCCTCCCTAAGGCTGTGGAGCTTGTTGGGGGAGGAGCCCACAAAGGCTGGACTGGTAAGAACTCAGCCAGCTCCCACCCTGCTTTGCTTGCACTGGACAGAAACAGGGCTGCAAACAATGGCCAGGAAATGCCTGCTGGCCCGTGTGCAGGTGAAAGGGAGACTGTGCTTCCCGTCAGTGGGAATTCTTACTGGGACTTCTCACAGTTCTGCTGACTCTGCACATCCTGCTCTTGCTCACATGCTCCATGATGGCAGCAGAGAAGTCTCAGTATGAGCCTAGAGTACCAAACTTCTGAAACACCTCTAACTTTCCAGTAGGCACCTACATTTCATGGAAGGTTGACAAGCTCAGCAGTTAATGTACAAGAAGAACTCTCTCCATAGCAACCCTGACACTGCTGATACCCCTGCTGCTTGTCTTGCGGGCAATTGGACAACCTGGGTCATTCACTTAGACAGAAATGGAAGGCTCAGAGAGGCAAGGATTTGCTCTTTGACTGACTGAGCAACTCACTGGGTTAAAGACCAGAGGAAGGGGATTCCACTAACATAGGGCTGGGGAACATAGGGGCAAGGCTGTGAAGGATCTCTGTTTTGGTCAATGCTCACACCTAGCACATAGTGTGCTCTCTGTAAATGACTGTTGAATGAATGTACAAATGAAAGGGACTTCTGTGCTAAGTTTTGAAGCATGATTAGGAGTTCACTAGATAAACTGGACGTGCATGGGTATGAGAGAGGTAAATGGTATTTAAAATAGATTGGGGTACAACTATCCCAGGACTTAAGACATGACATAGCATCAGATCCTAGTGGCCCAGACCAGAGTCCCCAGACTTCCTGACTCAGTGTCACATATCCAGGCAGCACCAGTTAGAATTTATGTTTTAGGATGCTCAGTCTCTCTCTCTCTTTAAAAGCAAAGCAAAGTGCATGGAGCTCCAACTGAGCCACTCGACACACTGAGGAGAAGGCTAGTGTCCACCACGGAGCTGGCTGTGCTGCAGCCCACTGTCACAATGACTAGAGGAAATGGCCCTCACAGAACTGTAGGGAGTTGGTCTGTTATGGTCACGTCTGCATGGTGATGACATTTAGCAAGCCCTTTAGCAGCAGGGCAACCCAGGCTAAGCCACAGCCACCTTCCAAAAAAGATTCAAACTTGGAAGAGCCATTCTTTGACCTTACAGGTCTGAGGTCAAAGTGTAATGATTACCAGAAACTCCAAGCTTGTCTCATTTCACTGAGGCCAGCAGCATATGGGGAGCAGGCCTAGGAAGAACACCAGCTTCTGCCATGCAGGAGAGGTGAAGGGAGGGAGGGAGGATGACCCACAGGTCTCATAACGCAAATGAGTGTTCCCAGGTGCCCTCCCACCCACTAGGCTTCTCCCCTTAGGCTGACACTCTACATTTCCCCCATCCCAGCTCAGAGCCCGGCTTCTACCTTAATTCCACACTGACGCTAAACATCACCTACCTCCTTGTGCAGACTTCTGAACACCCACATGTCTTTTTTAAATCCCTATGGTGTTCAACTTTCTTTCTTTAGCATCCTTATCTATTGAAGGCAGAATGGGCTGCCTCAAGAGGTAGCAAGACTAACACATCAAGTACAGGTATCAGTGAGGGGAGCTCACCACCGCTCCAGTGTCAAAGCACTGTGACAGGGACAAGGACAAGATGATATGGAAGGGATCCTCACCCAGTCTCAAGGTATCCAAAAGGCTTCTGGAAGACTGCTTCTAAGCCAAACAAAACCTGTACCTCAGGTAGACCAGCACTATAAGGTCACCCTACAAATATGATTATCCAGACAGTTCATTTGAGAAATTTTTTCCTTCACTAGCTTATTTGTTTCTTGTTATATCAAATACTCATAGGGGACACCTAGGAAGAGTGGTTAAGGCAATACAGGTTGGCTTGATGTGATCTCAGCGGAGGAGGGGACTTCTAGCATTGGTTGGGCCAGGGCACAAGGACAAGAGACAAATGAGCACTTCACAAGCCCTTATCACTCTATGAATATCTGCATACCATTCATGCAGAGGAAATGCTCAACATAAGAACACACACTTCCCGGGAAAGTCCATCAGAGCACACTACCTCTGTAAGTGGCAGGTTCCTGGCTGACAGGTTCTTAAGCAGAACTGGAAAAACTGATTTGTAAACCCTTTTTGTTTTACAGCAATCCACTGAAGGTGTGTGCACATACATCAATCAAAACTTTAAAGGCAAAATATTTATCCCCACATCCTGACATGTACTGTAATGTTTTCTATTCTATCTCACTTTTAAAAAATGCTGGCCACTACTCACTAAATTTCATGTGGCACCAAACAGCCACATCCTACAGTTTGGAAAGCACTCAGGTAAACGCCATGCCTGGGCTGGTCAGGATGCTAGACGAGCTGACCACTAGAAATTTTTCAAGTTCAAAGATCCTATCAGTCTCTGAGAAATTCCTGTTCTCAACAGCAAACAAAGCTGTTCTAGCCTGTCAAAGATTTTCTTTCCAAAAAAACTCATGGCCACTAAGTGAATCTATTCTTAAAAGCAAAAGATGAAAAGAAATAAATCTACATGGGGTTAATAAGAGCTGTCTTCTGCTACCATCCCCACTCTACTTACGACCTCCTGGGGCCAGATAGCTGCAGCCTCAGAGCAGAGTCACTGGCTGACAGATAAACCCAGGGTCGCAGAAACAGGAGGAAGCGTCGGCCCCTCCAGAAAGTAGTGAGTTCACAGGTTGCCACTTCCACTCACTCTTTGGTTTGAGAAAGTCAAGAGGCAGCTCCTTGCTTTTTTTGATTTCACTATTGTTCTCTTCATATTTTCCTACTATTCTCTGACCAATATACTCCTAAAGTAAGTCCATCATTTCAAAGACAAAATTTGTTAAAGCAGTTTAAAAACGACACCACCATAAACATGGACAGCCTAGTAAATGCTAGAACACAGATGCGAATGATGTTTCCCCAGGTAATACATGTTTAGCTGATGCTTCTCACCCCAGGTGGAAGGTGCATGCAATCTTTCTCCTGTAGAAGCATAGACAGAACAGAGAGCACAGGACCAAGAACACGGACTTTGAGTCAGAAAGACCTGGTAGATGACCTTTATAAAGTGACTTACCTTACAAGCCTCAGTTATCTCATATGTAAAGTAGGATGAATCTACCACCATTTATGCCAAAGAAAAGTATGTGGTTTCTAGGAATTTATAGGATGGTAGGATAGTAATTTCTGTTGGCTTCACTGGAGACAAATCAGGACTAGACCCAGTCACTGGGCTCAGAAACTTCTCACCCAGGTGGACAACTTTGTAGAAAGAAGGAAAACTGGATTTATAACAATTCTCTTTTTATAGATGAGAGATTTTGTGCTAAGTGAGCAACACAGAAAAATAATTAAGATCAATGCAAACTTTTGTTTTCCTATTTTCTATTATTCAAATGCATACTTACAAGCTTCAAAACTTAAAATTACAGAAACAAATAACAGGTAACCCTGAGCCAGGTGAGAAGCCAGGGTTCAATCCACTGTTCTCTTGTTCTCCACTATAGGACAGGTCTAAATTAAATGCATGAGTTGAGATAAAAAAAGTAAATGCATATTGCATGTAGTCTCTAATTTAGGTGGTTTAAATGGGGAGGGAGCGAAAGATTAACAATGCTTAACAGCCATGTTTTCCTGGGCTAGGTTATTTTCATTGATTCATGTCACCACTGGGTTTATATTCTATTACTTTTCCCCCACAGGATGCTTGTGATAAGTGGCAAAATGCTCAAAAGACTCTCCAATAGATGCATTTACTAAGAATATTTTCCACTGCGTGGCTAATTTATTCTCCTTGTGTCCCAATAAACTCTACAAGCAGAAGGTAGAGCATTCTAGGCTCTAGGAGCTCAGAATAGCAGAACGCATGAAGAGTAACACCTACCATCCACTGAGCACCTGCAATGTACCGGATACGCTTTTAATTGCTTGGCACACTTTGTCTCATTTTAAAATCCCAGCAAACTTCCTAATGTAGATATGAATGTCTCCTTTTACAGACAAGAAAATGGAGGCTAAGGGTCAAGGTTACACAGCTTGTAAGTGCAGATTTGAGGTTCAGACCAAGATGTGCCTACCTTCAGAGCCCATGCTCCCATTCTACTGTCTACATTTCCTTCCTTAATAGCAACAAGAGTTTCTGAATTTACCAAACAATGCATAAATATAAATAAGAAAAGACAGAAGGCCAGTGCCATTAAAATGACAAAGTGTATATTTAAAAGGAAAAAAAGATCTCCTTTATTCTGTGGGATTAGAATAACTGTTCTAGACCATTCTTTCCTTATACACACCGAGCACATACACACATGCACAAGGGCTGATTCTTCACTTGACTGTAATGACTTGATGGTAATGCTAGCATTAATTTTTAAATACCCAGGAACATGATTCAGTGACAAATATACCACACAATTGCTCATGACCTTCAGCCGACCTCTTCTGTCATTTTGGGTTTCATGGTCTTCATCAATAACACACAGCTACCGTAAAGCCTGTGTGTCAAACTGAGAAGCAGACAAACTACATCTAAGATAGATGGGAGAGGAGTCAGTAACTTTCAGAAAAATACTAAATTCTAAAAGAAAAAAAAATCTGCATAGAAATAGCAACTCTTTCTGCACCATTGATTGAATTTGGACTTTATTTGAGCAGACCAAGGGAACCCACAAAAGGGTTGCTAGCAATTCATTAGCATTTAAGAGTTGTCTGGGGAAGAGTTGTCTACCCTCACTGCATCCTCTCACGCCTCAGTCTTCTCTCGGAAAAGTAAATAAGAAGGTTGAACTGCAGGTTCTTCAACATCCTTCTAGCTCTAGAATCTGCCCCTCTCTAGCCTCTTCCCCCTTGTGATCTACAGCATGCATTTCTAAGGTGGTCACAGTAAAACGAATTCAGCTTGTAGTCATGACACAGAACAAAGTTAAGTAGGTCATATGAAGAGAGCACCTCTGACCTTGGCCCCATTAGTTCCCGATGGAGGCCACCAAGATAGCAGAGCTGAATGGTCACACACTGAGAAGAGGAGGGAGCTAGGGTAAGGTGAGGGGGTACACCATCTAGCAATCCTCCATCCAGAAGTCTCAGAGCACACTGTTCCAACTTAAATAGGTCAAGACACTTGTTCTGCACTGGATGCGCCAGGCACTGGGCCCTGTGCTGCAGGACGTACAGACACATTAAGACCCAACAGTATCCCTTGTGGATGTGAGTCTAGGTGATGGTATTTCAATGATGGGCATGCTCATCACTAGAGTTTGAGACTCCCAAATGATTGCTATTTAACAGATACCATTTCTTCCTCCCTTTCCATTTATATGAATAAAAATATTTTTATTCTCATATTTACAGTTATAAGACTCCCCAAGACAGCAAAATGAAATAAAATATTAATAAACTCATTAAATCAACCAGAACTGTTCTTTTTAAAATTTTCCTAGAACATGAACTGAAAATGAATAAAGGAAGGGACAAATATTCAATTAAAAATATGAAGCAAATGTTCATCCCCACCTGTAATCAAAGATATATAAATTAAACCAAAATGCCATTATTCACTTATTAAACTTTTAGAAAGCAGTACTTGTTGTTGGTGAGGGCATGGTGAGCTATAAGGGTTCCATTTGTGGGTGTATAGAATGTATGTGGGGGCCTGTGTGTAAATTGATATTTCCTTTCTTAAAAGTGATTAATACGTTATAAAATCTTTAAAAATCTGAAACCCTATGGACTAGTAAATTCACTGCTTAGGATCCAACCTAATGAAATAACTAGATACCCACTAAGTTTTATATAAGGATACTTATCCAGGTGTTAATGATGATAATAAAAAGATTAGACTAATTGTCCATTTAAGGGCTGGTTAAGGTGCATCTACATGGTAGACTGTAATATGTATACACATGCACAAATTTATGTTTTGAGATGTATAACAGCATAAGGAAATGCTCATGGTACCATGTTAAGTAATAAAGACAGGATAGAAAACCCTAGATTCAGTGCAACACCAATTTCATTTATATACAGATGCACACAGCTGGGGAGAGGGGGCACCAAAAGGAAACATACCAAAGTAACAACAGTGGTATTAGATTCTGGGATTTTTTTTTAGTGCCCTTATTTATACCTCATTGTATTTTATGATGTGTCTTGTATATTAGGTGGAACTATACTAAATAGTCATTTTTCAGGTAAAAAATGGTCAAATATTGGCACTTTCATATGGTTTACCTTCAGATTATTTCATCATCAGAAAAAAACTTTCAAAAACAAAGAGTTGTTTAAGTAGGATTATGAAAATGTATCATTAAAAATATATTTCACATTTGGAAGGCTCAGTGAGAATAAAAGAAACACCAAAGAGAAGAATAAGTGAATAGTACATTATATAAAGTTTTAAAGGTCTGTCTAGTACATGGGTCATGTGTCTTATCTACTACAGAGATTCTTAACCTGTTTCTTGTAAGCCTAAAATTACATGTTCTGTTGATAAAATCTAACCCAAGATTACAAACAGCATTCTAAAGGTCTTGATTGCTACTCCTCTAGAAAACCTCAAACTTCTGTTGTATTCACTGACATTCCATACTTAAGATGTAATTAGTCCATCAAATTGTTGGCAGTTCACTGTAAATATTTCTTCAACTGACAACTGTTCAGTCTAATGTTATGATTAATATATAACAAAGTATTGTCTTTAAATAAGAGGTAAATAGCCAAGACATAAAACAAACCAGCATGAAGCATGATGCTAACTGATACATGGATTTTTTTCTTAATGCTGTCTATGGCTTTTTTTCCCCTAATGGTGGAACTGTGTATTGTATTATGAGCAATAGGATTGTCATTTCCATTTCCAGACTTGATATTTAAATAGAGAACTCAACAGTTCCAGTTTAAGTTCTGGGGCAGTAAGCTCACATGCTGTTGGTCTCATACACATAGTGTGAAGACCAGCTCTGCCACGGTCCTCAAGCTGTTAAAAATCTCCTAGGACATAAAAAGCATAGTTAATCTGTGAAGTAATAATTTTAATAGGGCAACCGTCACTAAGTTAAGTTTCTTTAAACCAACGAGAGATGGGAAACTTGGGTCCAAAATCAAAAGGATCCTGGAATGCTGACCTTGCTGGTTGGGTCTCTGTGAAGACATGGATTCAGAAAGAGGGAGAAAGAGAAAATAAGGTACCAAACATTATGCACTTCATTTTTTTCATAAATATTATCTAACTTTTTCTTTTTTGTCTTTTCCTCCACAACCTGTGTGAATACCCCACCTCCCCCCACTACACACACACTCCTGTCTTTTCTTCACCTCTAAATTCTGTCACACAATTATTGTTTTGTTGGCTTCACTCCATTTTTATGAGACCTTAAGTACCTCATTAACATTTCAGAAAGATTAGCAGTCATTAAGTATGGGACTGAAATTGGATAAGACTTTTTAAATCTTTCAGAATTTTTGGCTGTGTGAAAACAACTATAAAATGTGTGATAGGTTAGAATTCGATTCCACCATCGTCATATATGTCAAAGAACACATGTAAAGATTTCTAAAATGGTTTATTAAACTTATAAACTTGTTTTTAAATATCTTTAGAATGGGAGAATCACAGTCGTATACAAATGTGACAGTTCAATTACATTTTAATGAAGAAGTAGAAGTTCCCAATCTGTCCACTGTGCCAAGAGATAGCCAGCAACAAGTTTGGTTTCTGTTTCTCCATCTATTCTCCCCGTATGTACACACAGTTGCTTTCTCTCTTCCTCCCTCCCTCTCACCCTCGCTTTTTTCTGCTCTTAGAACTATATCTTGGTGTTTCTTCATGGCAGTGTCTAAATTCTTTCACTTACATACACAAAAAACAAGCTTAATGAGTAAGCTATAGAAAAGTTTTTGGAAAATAAATTTAGGTAAAGAAAGTAAAGGTAGGAATCCAAATTTTAGGCAGCATACCACAAATTCAAATCAAGATATTTGAGGTTTTAGTATAGGGGCAGTGTTTTTTAAATGACATTTAGTGCTTAAAGGATATATCAAAGTATTGGAGACTGACCTAGCCCCCCTGGGCTGCGTGCCTTAGCAAGTGTGTCCCTCAGCATTCCTGAAGTCAGCGGGCCCTTGAAACAAAGCACAATAGCCAGACTTTAATGAGTGAGGGAACCCCTCCCACCCAAAAGGTGAAAAACAACATCTGTTAGAAAACCAGATCAACTGCAGTAATGTAATGGGTTCAGCAATAGACCTAGATAATTTTAGAGACAGTCTTTATCAAAATAAAAACTGGAACAGAACAATTGCTTCAATCCAACCCTGCCTGTTCTAAACTCTCTCTACATCAATCAACACTAACTCTGCCAAGCTCATTAGAGGAGGAACTATGGACTCTAATGGCAGGGATGGTGCTCACTGTTCCCCCAAATAGAAGGTTCTCCAGCAAGGACAAGAACTTGGTGGAACTAGACTCACAGCCTGTCTTAAGATGGAATTTCTAGGATTTATTCTTACTGCATTTTGAAAATTAGACTCCAAGGATATTTTCAGACTTTTTTTTTTAACTGAAAAATTAGTCCTTATTTTTGGTCCTTATTTTGGGGAGGGTTTTATTTTCCTTGTGTGCCTCCAACTTGCAGTTACATTTTATACCTACAGAACAATGCACCGCACGCCTCTGGTATCTGCAACTACTCAGACCATTGTTAGATAACTCTGATTAGCTTGTCAAGCCCCTCAGGGCATTCGGACATTAGAGCATTTTAAGCCATGTTCTAAGGAGGTGGAAAGACAAAATCCTTTCTTTTTCTTTTCCCTGTGGCACAGGCTTCCTCCACCCACCTAATCCCCCTAAATCTCCTGGGCCTGCCAAGGGCCTGACCTTCCAGTCTCTGCAGCAGAGGATAAAATTTTGGTGGGAGGAAGGCCCAGCAGATTAAGGCCTCTGGTCAACAAATATTTGTTCAATGGACTCCAGCAGGAGTGGAACAGTTTGCCACATGCTGCCTGACCCAAAGTAACACTTAGGGACCTTCAAAAAGATTGTTCAGCTGGTGACTAAGAATTAGACACCTAGTATTGGGCAAATATAAAGTTCAAAGCCACAAAACATTATGGAAAACCAAATGAATTTACGATACTCCCCATTTCACATGAAAAATCAACACAAGTCCCCTGAAACAGAATCTGTGTATGATTTACCCAAAACCTCCACACATCTTGCTGGATGTTCTTAATCCAGTCACTTAAATTATAAAAGTAGCTGACATAAGGCCCGGTTTTCCTGAAGTTTTTACCTGCCACAGCCTGAAACCATTCAGTTTTGTTGACTCCTGCATCTGCCATTTTTATCAAAACATTTCTGGCTGCCTGAAGCCCCTCTCATCTGCCAACCCTCACCTCAGATCCCTGGGATGTCTATTCTTTCCAAATCTTAAAAGACAAAAAACCAGAGAAGGAAGGCAGGAAGCTGTAGGGAAACCTCATATCTGTGTGGCCCGCACCACTCCACCCCTCTCCCCAAGGGGCCGCGCAACTAGACTTAGGGAGGGAGGTTAGGGCCTGGGGGTCGGGGAGGGGACGGTAGCGTGTGTTTGTGTCCCGGGTGGAGAGTTAGGGGGGTGATCTGCTTAAGCAAATTCCCTGGAGAGCCTGGATAAGCAAGGACTACGGCAAGACCAGGGTGCGCTGGCGTGAAGTTCGCCTTTTCATTTTTTTTCTTAGGTAGTTGAATCACAGCTTCTTTCCCAAACCCCCAGAAGAATCCTAGGCGCTCAGCTGCTCAGCGACAAGGAGCAGGAGCGGCGCTTGCAGCCGTAGGCTTGGCCTCGCTGTGGGCAGGGCGTCTAGGAACACCCTGGCACTCTAGGCTCCACTGATGGGATAGGAGGTGAGGGGCGCGGGGGCTGCACGCGGGGATGAGAGCTCAGAGACCCCAGACCCCACAAACGAGCTGGTCGACCATATTTACGCACTCCCAGGCGAGGTTCTTGGCTTTCCCCTACCCTTTTTTCTCTTTTCTTCTCTTTTGCTTAGCCACGAGGGCCGGGGGCCGGCCGCCCAGCGCACTAGCTGGGAGGCGGCAGCGATTAGCGCCCTAATCCCTGGGCCCTGACCCAGCGGGGCCGGGTGCGCTTAGGCCGGGCGGAGGCCAGGGAGGGGCGGGCCGGGCTCCAACGTCCTGCGGGCAGGTCCGAGCCACGGGGCCACCGTGGGAACCGGGGACCTCCGCACTCGGAGCATTGCTGTCAGGTCCTGAGGGGAGATGTCCGCGAAGTCAGAGCACGCAGGCCAGGGAGGGGCTGGCCTGACCTGGGCTGTGGCGGGGAGGACGCAGGAGGTGAGACACGACGCACCGCGCGCGGAGGGGCCACGCGAACACTAACGCCGGCGGGGTCGACGGGCCGGTAAGGGAGCCCCGCGCCCCGGGCCGGGCACTGAGGAGCGGGGACCCCTCCCAGCAAGGCCGGTGCCCCCCACGCCCAGGCTGTGGGCGCCGGGCACCGCGCGGGGGCTCCGGGCGGGGTGCGGACATCTCCACAGGCCGGGGAAAGATCGGACGGCAGCAATGTCCGGGATGGAGAAGTTGGGGGGCAGCGAGGGAGGCGGGGGACGAGGCCCGAGAAGCGCCAGAGGGGCCGGACGAATGGACGTGCGCGTCAGCAGGGTCGAGGACTTACCAAGCGGCTCCCTCATGCTGCCCGCGCCGCCGCCGCCGCCTCTCGGGCCGGCCGGGGACCAGCCCTACGCGCCCCGCTAACAACCGCCGCGGCGGAGCATGCCCGGAGCAGCCGCGGCCGCCCCGCCCACCGCCGGGCTCGCCCCGCCCATCGCCCCGCCCGCCCGCCCGCCTGCCTGCCTCCAGGCCTCGGGCGGGAGCGCGGCAGCCAGGGCGCGAGCCTAAGGCGCAGACCTCCTCCCGGTCTCCTGGGTGGCTGGCTCCCGACGCTCAGGTGAGTTGGCCACCCTTACCTTTCTCTTCTTGTCACTTAGGTTTGGGCGACTTCAGCTCTGCGTGAGTGTCCACGCACACACAGATATACCCAAAAATGCTCATGTACAGTTACACACAGATGCCCCCAAACACACTCATGTACAGTCACACCAAATGAACACAAGACACTCATATACAGTGACACACAAACGCATATACACACACATACACAAAGACACACATGAAAACCTATACCCACACACACTTTCACAAAAACACAATCACACTGAAGGCATGAAGACCAGCAAACAGTGACAGAGACAACAGCTTAGTGCTGGAGATTGCCTTCTTTAAAAAAAGACATTTGAGAGTCTTAGCTGTAGGCTGGAGGAGACCTTAAGGGTCAGCTGGTTTGTCCTCTCTTGTGACAAATGCAGAAACTGAAGCCAGGAGTGGGATTTGCCGAGAGCCAAGACCAGAAGGTGGGGTACAGTCAGACCAGAGTGTACACTGACCGACGCCCACCCACTCCACGTTCTCTGGCTGCAGTGATGAGCTTGCTGCCAGCTCTGTTCAGGCACAAAGTCCTTGAACTTTGGAGGGCAGAGAAAAGACATAACGGTCAACTCTGCTGATGAGCTGAGGAGAGGGAGAGGGTGTCAGCTAAGTCAAGGCCCCTGAGGGAAAAATGGATGGCAGAGCAGACTGGAGTCCCTGCAGAGCCAAGTTTTAGAAAACCAATGTAGCCACACCACGGATTTAGGGCTGTGTTTACTGCCATAACACCAATTATACCTAAACTTGCCTGCACTCTCACCACAGGTGGCCCACAGGCCGAGCCCCTCGAATGCGTTATTTTGTTTAACCCCTTACCACAGTCCTATGAGGACTCCTGGAAACGGGCTCAGGGACACACAGATAAAGTTGCAGAATCTGGCTCAAGACCTAGCAAAGAGGAGCATACGGTCAGTCTAAAACATCAAAATAGCCAGACACATGAGCACAGGAAAAGAAAAACAATATGATCAAGTGTGCTGTGCATGATCTATAGTGCATCCAAGGAAACCTTGTGTGGGAGATGGGAGCAGACAGCATGATCAGGCACTCAAGAGGCAGATGGCTTGGGTCCCAGTCTTGGGTGCTTCTACCACTTTCCACATGTGTTACTTTATTTCTGTCAGTCTCAGTTTCCTAACAAAATGGGAATAATGATAGTGCTCACCTCATAGGAAAGCCATGGGAATTAAATGAGCTAATGCCTTTTTAGGGCTCAGCAGACTACTGGCCCATAGTGAGAATGCAGAAAATGTTAGCTTCTCCCACTAATCCTTGTGCTAATAGTGCTCTGTGGGCTGGAGCCACCAGGGAAGACTTTGCCGGAAGTACTCTGATGGACAGGTGGGCTGTGGCTAGGCAGAGACAAAGGCTAGCATCTCCAGGCAGGGGGAAGAGGATGAGGAAAAAGAAAAGAAAATGAATTGCAGAGGCTTTTCTGGGAAATCACAGTTACATACAGTGGTGACATTACTTCTTGTCACAAAAGCATCTTTCAGGGATAGATTGCTTCAGTGATATACAATGCCCATTTGTCCTCAGTTCATCAACTCAATGAAGTAACTTTTTCTTGTGGGTCCCTATATGTGCCTCAAACTATGCAGATACATATGGAGCCAAATATTCCCACAAGATCATTTATCAGCCAACAAACTGAGATTAAGACACATTTCCCCTAGAATAATGTTATATTGTTGGGTTTCTGGGTCAAACCAATGGAAGTTTTATTATGTAGCTGAAGTGCTATATAGTTGCAGGAGAAAACAACATTGAAGCAGTGCTGGAAACTAAGCTAAACCAACCCAAATAAAGTTTCATAAGAAACTGTGACAGTTGGTAAAGGCAGATGTCATTGGGGGAGGTACTGAGATAGAGACACTGGAGATTCTGAGGAAGATGCCTTTGCTATGTAAAAGATTTTTGTGGTTTCTTGATACTGGCTCTTTATCAGGACTAAGTCATTCCAAAATGTTTGGCCTCCCTCTTTTTTCAGCACGGATCTATCCCAAGTCCTGCCCTAATGCTTTCTGGCCATAATAAGGCCATGTCAAATGAATGAGCAGAACCACAAAATGAAGACAGAGTGAGGTGGTGGGGCCGGGAGCAAGGTGAACACAGGAGATTTTTCTGAAGATTTGGGCGAACAATCATGAAGAGAAAAGAGGGTTGGAGATCGAAAGGACACATGAGTAGGAGTAGGTGATTGTCTGAATCATAATGTAAGAAGACAGAGGTGAGCAGAGAGTGCTGTTTCCCCAAAGGAAGATAAAAGTTGGTGAGGAAAATCCATGGGGCCAATTTTCCACACTGGTCACGGTACATAGACATGGGATGGTGGGCAGGAGATGTGAGCATCCGGGTATACATGTTTATACACATATACACCTATCCGGATATATACGAATCTACACATACATGGATATACATATATATGTATATACACATATGTCTGGTTTATCATATATATATGGATGTAGCCTTATGTATTTTGTATCTACACATACATATACATCCATATATACATTATTATGTTTTTAGAAAAAAGGGAATTTCTTCATAAGTCAGGACTTTATAACTCAGAAAACACCTGCGCTGTTTTATTTTGACCATAAGAGTCACTTTCCTTCTCTTCGTTGCCACCCACTCCCCATTTTGTGCAACTTCAGTCCTTTTCCCCGCCTACTTGATTTGGAGAGATATGAACACAGGAAAAAATATCTACCTACTGCTTATGTGATATAAAATATAACATATGATTTAAAACAACTTTTCACATGATATTATTAGAAATCTGGTGCTGCCCAGGGAACATGTGCCAGGATGCACCCCAGTGTCCCCACCTTTCTTTGAGTCCTGGAGAAGGGATTTCACAGACTCAGGAAGGAACTTGGATTATTGAGTCATCAGATCAGGGCAGATGTGCAATGACCAGAGAGAGAATGTTTAACGACCTTCTTAATGAAAAAAAAAAGACAAAACCCTTGTTTCTTTAATTTACTGCCTTTTCAAGGACCCAGAATAATCCTTCTCACTCTTTGCTTCAGGGCTCTTCTGTGAATACCTACTATAAGGTTTCCTTTAGCTGACTTAGATATTCTTTGATATTTTTATGAGTCTGAAAAACACTACCAGTTCTGGGTTTTTTTCTTTTAAAGATTAATATTCTTGATAAAGCCTTAAAGTCTTTTTTTTGGCTTGTTCTAGAAAGTCAGACAATGATTACACAAAAACAAGAGAGAGTTTTATGTCAACAGGTGTTAATAAAACTTGTGTTTAGATATCACATGCTGTATATTAATTCAGAAGCTACTGAAAAATCATTTTTAACCAGGAACTAGAAATCTGCTTCTCAAAGTGTGTTCCACTACTTCAGGATCAACTGGGAAGGGTTAACTAAAAGCCAGATTTCTGGGCCTCATCAACACTGAATACAATCAGAATTTCTAATTCCTACAGTTGAGGCCCTGGAATCTTTAATACCCAGATGATTCATACACACACTAAAGTTTGAGAAGCATGAATAGAGTACAGGAAATAGAAATAATGTGTCAAGAGCCTGAAAGAATGATTAGTACATAATCAATATTTTAGAAATCAGCAGCCATCAACATGATTGCATGATGATGAAGAAGGGCCAGGGCCCTCAGGAATAAAGAGCAGTAGGTGTTTGTTCACTGGTGACTTAGATGATGTGATGCTGACCCAAACAGAAAATTTACAAACCTGAGGATTAAGAAAAGGATAAAAGGTAGTTTTCAATCATGTACCTTCATTCTGAGAATGAATCTGCATGGACATTGCATGAGAAAAATCATTTTTAATTATTTGCTATCTCTTTGTCAGCTCTTTCCTCTGTAAGACTGTACATTAATGGCAAACAGCCTGTCTGCCTCCCAAGCTCTATTGCCACTCACCTTAGCAAAGGGTAGCTGTTTACTAGTGGCTGACAGTACATTCCAAGCATCTTCCTGTCTGTAGTCTACAATGCTTTGCCAAATTCATAAGGAAAATCCTGTTTTGCTGCCCTTCAGGGAATGACAGTGGCTGGCTTGGGTCCCCCTGGTACACAGGGAGATGCAAATATGGCTTCAGGAAGACAGTGGTGTGGCCAGAGTGGTCCAGACAGGGGCACCCCTGGGCTGCCTCTCCCACCATTGCATATCAGCTAAGCAAGAATCAACCACAATTAATTTGAGTATTTTCTCTAACCCTGTGTGACTTTTTATTTGAAAGATGGAGAATATGTGAACAACTGGGAAATAAGTTGATTATCAACAATAATTGAAAATAAGTAAATAAATACATAAGCCTCCATTTGGGGAGAGAATGACATATCAGGCTTTTGTTAAGTGGGTGATAGCTAGCAACACAAGAATGACACCAAGTTTGAAGGGAGAAGCACCAACTACCTTTCATTTAATGTTTCCTGTGTGCCAGGCACACTTGGCTGGGCCTTGTCTCATGTTCTTCCACATAGATAAGGGTGGCATTGATTACAAGAGTTGTATGATTTTAAAGTAGTGACTCTAACTGAGTTCAAAGAGAATATAAATGTCCCATGTAAGTGGAGGGAGCCGGAGGATATTATGCTCAGTGAAATAAGCCAGGCGGAGAGGGACAAGTGCCAAATGATTTCCCTCATTTGTGGAGTATAACAACGAAGCAAAACTGAAGGAACAAAATAGCAGGAGACTCAGAGACTCCAAGAAGGGACTAGTGGTTATCAAAGGGGAGGCGTGTGGGAGGGCAGGTGGGGAGGAAGGGAGAAGGGGATTGAGGGGTATTATGCTTAGTACACATGGTGTGGGGGATCACGGGGAGAACAGTGTAGCACAGAGAAGGCACATAGTGAATCTGTGGCTTCTTACCACACTGATGGACAGTGACTGCACTGGGGTATGGGGGGACTTGATAATATGGGTAAATGTAGTAACCACATTGTTTTTTCATGTGAAACCTTCAGAAGAGTGTATATTAATCATACCTTAATAAAAATTTTTGTTTTAAATGTCCCATATAAGAAAGTTTTCCATATCTTTGCTTGCTTGCCTTCGTGAAGCTCCCATGGCATTTTGTTCAAGCGGCTAGGATAGCCTTTATTATGGTATAGCTTGGATTTGCTTTATCAGCATTTATATTTTAGTTCAGCTACTAGATTCTGAGTTCCTGGTGGAAGGAACCATTCATCTGGGTCCTACCTGTGTTTACTTACGTTCTGTATTTGTCTATTTGGCATCCAGTAATGACAGGGCCAACTCAACAGCAACAGTTGTTTACAGCTCCCCTGTGATCTAGAGTCTGTACTCCAAACCAGCTCCTTATCTATCGCTCACATGCCAAGCCAATATTTTCCCTGCCCTAGGTCAATCCAGACAACTAGGAGCAGCCCCTGTGCCCCAAAACCAACCAAACTTATTTAAGCCAGCCAATCTTAATCTTTCTGCAGCCCTGCCCTGCCTTTACCATAGAGATCCCAATAAAGGCTGGGCTCTCTGCCCTGCCCAAGCTCCCTTCTGCCTCCTGACAGACACTGGCACTTTGCCCCGTGGCCCTGCCTGGCAGGCCATGCCCCTTGTCCCTAGGAGGACTGTGAATAACTTTAAACTTTTCTTTCAATGGCCCTTACCTCCCCATATGGTCACTCAGTCACCTTTATAAGTTAGGATTCAGGTTTATAAATCAGTCCCTCTGTTTACCACAGCCTGGCTGCCATACCTTTAGACAGGTAGGTGAAACAACTCTTTGTTAAGTTGAATTGTTGACTATCTCTGGAGTAAAAAATATTCATTTTAACTTCTATTGTGCAATCACGAGTTATAAATCGTTAGCACATGAACAGGATCAAAACAGTTTGCTGAGAGCCAAGGGTTACCAAAGGAAAAATGACCAGCACGTTTTCAGAAAATGGTTAAGTTTTCTTGAGTTCTTTGTCTGTTTTAAGTCCATTTTGAGTTTTACTTTTGCTTTTTCTGTGTTCTGTCTTAAACCCATCTACTGTCCTCAAAGTCTGTTTATTTGCCTCTTAACTACCTGGGTGATGGATATACATCAAAGAGATTGTGGGCTACTTGTTTGGTTTGATTCAGCAAAAAAAATAATTTCCTAGAAGCAAATAATACAAAACATGCAATTAAGTGAGGCCAAAGAGAGAGTAATTAGTGGTTTGTGGGAAGGCAATGAACAGACAGGAAATATAAGTCTAAGGAAAGAAAATCAATCATTAGTGAAAGTCAGCCTTTCATCAACAAGAGTTAAAACCTAATAATGAAAGTCCAAACCCAATGTCTCATTTGGTTGGAACAGTTGGTTAGTAAGCTTCTGGACTGTTGCTTGCAATGTTTCTTTTGTCAGCCACCCTCCTCTGGTAACTTGGTCCATTTTTTCCAGTTGTCGCTGATAAGGCCCTGCAAGTCTCCTCATGCCCACATCCCCAGAGCCTCTGTCCCCGAGTAGGTCCCTGCAGCGCACTGCCCTGAGGAGAGGCTGAACTGCCAGCAGTGTTCAGGTGGTCAGGGAACTAAGTAAGTGTCCTGTCCTGTTTTCTCAAAGTAGTGAATGTACTAATTCTTTCTCTAAACATTTTTACAGTCTCTTCTATAGTTCTTGATGCCTGGAATGTATATTAGACCTTTTGCTGAAACCACCAAATACCTGAAGGTTACCATAACTAACTAGTCACAGATGGAGCATTAAATCCACCCCTATATTTTCCCTCTACAGCATACACTAGAGCTATAATATTATACATTCCTGGAACAGATGCTATTCATAAACACAACTAATATCTTTTCCAGGCAATACTGCCTTACTCATGGTCAGGGGCTACCTGTTTATTTTATTGGGGCTACCTGTTTATCAGTAGACAGGTCTATGAATAAGGTTATGATGCGTTTTATTGTTGCAGTATTAATTGAAAATGCAGAACATTTCCTGGTTACTAATTCTTTGTTGCCATCTCACAATAAATTGTGCTAATATTATCATTATTTTTGTTGTTTTTGCTTTTCCCAGCTTTTTAAAGAACTGTACTATAAGCAGGGCATAAGCCTATTAGCACATAGGGAACAGAGGTGGTAACAGACTGGGAAATGTGAGGTCAAAATATTCTAATGTTGAAGCAATTGCAGGATGGTAAATCCAGTTTCAGCCATTTGATGTAAAATGTCAAGGTCTTAATAACTATGTTTAAGAAAATATATTTTAAAGGTCAAGACAGGTTGATTTTCTTAGATGTAGATTTAAAATACTAATATAAAGACAATAAGAAGGAATCCTACAGATGCCAATACACCATTGTTTTGGGAAAACAAAATACTCTTCTCTTCCTCATAAAGGCAGATGACCAGGGGTTAGTGTCATAAAAAATCACCTGGTATTTAAATTAAAGGCCGTGAAACATCTTCAGTTCACAATTAACTCCCACTGCTATGCAGTAAAGTAAATTTATTTAGCATTCACATTTTTCAGGTTATGTGCTACAGCTTGTGTTTCACACTGTAGTAGACACTATTTCTACTAATATCTCAAAATAAGTGCATGCCTTCCTGCAGCATGCCTGTATACAGCAGCCTCATTCATCACACCACATTGTAAGCTTCTTCATGGCAGCATACCTGGTGACAACCACCATTCACAACATAAACCCTTAAGACAAGAAATGTCACCGTCTCAATCTGTTAAGGATGAATTGGCCATTTGAAAAAAATTAGTGGTTGGCTGTCATTGGGGAGGAACCTAGAGGTGGGGCACAGAAATCTGCATTTTAAATAAGCTCCCTGGTTCTAATGAGCACCGTTTGAGAGCTACAGCTTGTGGTTCATCCTAATACTAACTTACTAATAACGGGTTCTCTTGGTAAGACCTGTTCGCTCACTCTGTAGATTTCATTAATGACAAAGCAATTGGCTGCCCCATTTAGGGAGCTGAATGCATTCGCAGTTAAGGGCCTCTCTTCCCCTGCTTGTCAGGAGGGAACAACCTGAAGGAAGGAATGTTTAGGCTCTTGTGTCAGACAGATTTGCATCGGATCTTCACAGAACTGTTTATTAATTGCTTTTCTTTAGGCAAATCACTTCAGGTCTCTGAGCTTCGGTTTCCTTAGGTGATAACAAACCACAGCCTGGTTATGAGGATTAGATGAGATATTCTGTGAAAGCCTTCCTTCCGTACAGTCAACATTGCATAAGTGTTAGCTGTTCTCATGCTGCACTCTTCGTGGGTTCAGTGAGAATGAATGAGGGAGATGCAAAGCGCCTGGCACTTCAGAGCACTCTGCAAGCGGGAGCTATTAGCATCTTCAATTTCTGGGGACTAAATATAACTTATAAGCACAGTTCCCTCATCTATTGAGAACCAAGGGGGGAAACTATTTCTATATTCATTTGCCTTTAGTAGGAAAAATGTTACCGAGATACTAGCCGATTAACAAATTTTTAAGAAGGATCTTCCACTTAGCCTTTTAGTTGGAAAACAAGATTGTGTTTCCTTCCTGCTCCCTCTCTCCCTCACATTCTTCCTTCCTCCCTCCCTCCCTCCCTTCTTTCCATAGAATGGTATTACAAAAAACATGTGCATTTTCAAGTTGGAGTGTTAGAGCTCCTTAAAGTTATTGAAACATCATAAAGAGTTTAGTGAAGATAAGGTGGCAGGATATTTAGAGATACCTTCATTTTCCAAGGTAGACCAGATATCATATGAGTCCAAGAGAATACTTTAATGAATGGCCTCTTATTTAATGTGAAATCTGAAGTCTCAATGCTTAATCTGATCATAGGCTGTGTGTGTGTGTGTGTGTGTGTGTGTGTCTAGAGGGCTGCAAAAGAACTAAGGGCAGCTTTCAGAATTTAGCAGAGTAGTTTTGACCCAGTGACGAGAGGATGAATAAATGTGCTAGAAACCTTTACAAAAGTATATGGATAAAATACCCATCTGACACTAAATCAAGCATATTGTTTGAAGCATACATAAGAGGAATAGATTTGCAAGACTTTGGATATCGACACATTATCCTGGTGGGTAGGACCTTACTACACTGCCCTTCACCCTCTTCTTCCAAATTTAAATGGGGGGCAGGGGTGGGGTGCACCAAACAGGCAACTGGCCAAGACGAAAGTAATGTAACCATGTTACAAACTCACTGAAAGTTTTGGTGATTTCAAGTTTAAGTATTCTCTCTGTGTCTGGAGCCAGAAGAGCCAGCCCGGTAATCTACATTTCCAAGCAGATAATAACTCATCTCACATACAGGTGGGTCAAAACAGGGGTGGTGCTGACATGCACCCATCACATGCCAGCACATGATACTTTCTCATATACGAAGCTGTACTTGCTGATGCTGAGAGGGCAGACCCATTCCTTTCCACTTCCCACATCAAACTAGTATTTAAAGGCTTTAATTATTTTATTTAACTTTTCTGATTACACAGATAGGAAATCTACATAGACTTCTAAGGACCATCTCATTCTTTCACAGGGAAAAAAAGCCAAGGAACCAGAATGGAATGGGTCAGACTGGTTCTAAGCTCTAAAGAGAATACATGTGCTTTGGTAATAGGGGATACAATGCAATCATAGTTCCCCTCTGGTACCGTGAAAAAGCCCATGTAACAGATTCTGCTACATGTTACTTTCAATATGTTTTTAGTAGGATTCTTTAGGAACAACATGCTCTTCTCATTAAACTTGTTAGTCTGGTGACATTTCACACAGCTTTATCCCAACTCCATGGAATGGCCTAATTGATTTAACATTCCTCTTGGTACCAGTGGCACTAGGTGATTGTAGGGTAGTAAGTGAGCTAACGGATCAGCTAAGGAGACAGAGTGTCCCAGGTTTACTCTGACTTAGTTGGACTTTGAAGCAATGCTGTACCCTTAACCCACTCTAGGAATTTACGTTCATTCTGGATACAAATTCTTCCATAAAAAAAATGAAGCCAATGTCACATCAGAAATGCCAAACCCCAAACACTGGCAGATGCTAACCTGTAAGAATCATGCCATCAGATTATGGAGCAGCACAGTGGAAAAAAAATCTGCAGTGAGTAGTAAGGGGAAAAATGCACTCAAAATTAGGCCGGTTTGTTTTTGTTTTGCTAATATCTGCTAGTGCCAGAATAAGCCCCTTGGAAGAATTAGGGTAAATGGCAAAGGAGCTGCCATGCCTCCGCATCTGCTCTGTTCTCCACAGCCCGCTGCTACTGTATCCTCATTATACTAGAACACTTAGTTCCAAGAGGGTCATTCGTTCTGAATCTTCTCGAGTAAGATGACAAATGGATTTAGCCTGATGCTTCTTGCAGCATACATGTTTTCACTTCTAATTTATAAATATGGTTCAAACAGGGACTTTTTGGGTATTTGGTACCTATCCAGAAATCTGACAGAATTCTTTCTTTCTAGAGTTTATCAAAATAATTACACTGTGCAGGTTGATTGCAGAAACCACAGCTGGAGCTGAGTTTCAAAGTCATAATCTTCCAAGACTGCTGGTCTCACTCAGCCAGGCACAGGAACAGGGCTTCCCATTTCTGCAAAGGATGGCCTCCCAGCACTGTCTGGTTCTCCCTTTTCTACTTTTGTGGTGAAATTGGAAAGGGCTATCTATATGCTGTTAGGACAATACCAGGACACACATGTAGCCCTGGGCAGCATGGCATTGCTAATCATTACAGTCTACACTGAACTCTGGTCATGATGGCACCAACAGACAGCCTGTTATCCTCAACTTCACAGGAATAAAAATCAGCATGAGAGCAAAGCCATCATACTTGTCAAGGGTAAAGGGAAACAAAAGACATACTATAAGCTGGTAAGAACCAGCTGCGAAGACTGAATTGCTCAGGCCCATGTTTTGTTCATTTTAAAAGGGTTTCTTTGGAAGAAATGGCACATTCTCCAACAGAAGTCACTTACCCAGAACGGCAGGCAGAAAAATGGACATGTATTTGATTGAACCTCACAAAAAAATGAAGACATTTGGAATTGCAAAGAATATTAACAATGCTGCCGCAAACCAGCTGAATGGTCCAGTAAAACCCGCCTCACTGAGTCTGTTTCCATTCTTTGTGACAAGGTAACACACGGGGTGTGGCCACCCTTACAAACCCTGGGCAGAAGATAGTACATGGAACTGAGCTACCTATGCCCTTGGAAAGGTACTGAACAAAAGAAATTTTTTACTTTCCCATGTATCTTTAACCCTTTTCACCATTTTTAAGTGTACCATTCAGTAGCATTAAGTACATTCACAATGTTGTACAGCCACCACTCCTAGCCATTGATTCCCCTATTTTACATTCCCACCAGCAATAAATTGAGGTTCTAATTTCTCCACATCCTTGCCATCACTGTTACTTTCACTTTTCTTTCTTAAAGTAGCTGGCCTAATGGGTGCAGAGTAGTATCTCATTGTGGGTTTGACTGGCATTCCATATTCTTAATAATTTATTCACAAAGGACAGGTACGGCTTTTCCTTTGAAATTCCAGTTGTTCAGTTGGAGCCACCAAACGGTGTGTGTGTGTGTGCGTGTGTGTGCGTGTGTGTGTGTGTGTGTGTGTGTGTGTGTGTGTGTGTGTGTGTGAAGCCTATTTCCTGACAGATCTCAGAGCCCCTCCACAGGGATCTCACCTTCTAACTCTCACAACCACACAGCACACGGAGGCTGATTGCTAGTACAGAAAGACAAGCATCTGAATCTGAAGGGCAGTTTGCACTCCCAGTGGGTTGCACGAAGGGTTTCTTCCTTTTCTTTTAATACAGCAGCTTCACAGATCTGACATTTAGTGCAAACCAGGCAATTCATCCATCAAGCCTGTGAAAATGGCTGGAATGGATGCTCTAAATGGCTGAGGGGCTAGACAAAAGTAACCATTGCAGGGCTTGCTGCTTTTGAGGGAACAGCTGATTGCTCTGACCTAATGCAGGACAAGTAAATTATATCTGCAATGGTTGAAAAGAGCTGGATCTGGAACGATCAGAGAAGTTGCTGCTCTAGCAATTGGCTGACAGCGGTGCCCCCACTTTATACTCATAAAATGGCCATGGGACAATAGTGCTTTATTCTTTAGAGCTAGATGTATCAGCTGCAGCAGGCGTTTCTCCCTGAAGCCATTCAGGAGGGTGGTGCCCTGGCCAAGGGGCTGATGCCAGCAACATTCAAGTGAGAAGGGTGTAGCCATCCTCGTAATGGATGATTAGATGCCACAGTCATCATCTTTTCTGTGCCCTTGGTGTTGTGGAGGTCAGGGCTCCACAAATCTGGCTCCGGGCTGCAGTTGCCGGGCTCGGGGAGGCTTCCAGTCAACAGCAGGGCAGTTCACTATTGCTGGGAAGGCAGCTCTAGGGATCTGACTTACTTGGTTAGTATGTCAAGAATACTACTATACAGTGGCCCCTGCAACAACACGGATTTGAACTGTATGATCTATTTGCATGCAGATTTTTTTCAATAAATAATTGGAAAATATTTTGGAGATTTGCAGCAACTTGAGAAAACATTTTCTTTTCTCTAGCGTGCTTTATTGTAAGAATACAGAAAATAACACATAGAACATACAATATTCATGTATACTGGCTATGTATGTTCCTGGCAAGGCTTCTGGTCAATAGCAGCCTGTTAGCACTGAAGTTTTGGGGGCTCAAAAGGTGTACGTGGATTTCCCAGTGAGGGAGGCAGCTCCTAGCCACAGCATCGTTCAATGCTCAGCTGTAATTGTACAAGTTTCTGGCTACCTGGTAGCAGAGTACCAGAGATGCCAGTGAACATGGAGTGACGGAGATGCTATTCTAGACGGGCTTTTTGAGCTTCTAAGGAGCAGCTTCCAAGAGAAAGACTCTGATTAGTCTGTTTAATCACCACCACCTCTGCAGAGTTCGTCGATGTTGGGGAGGAAGAACAGAATCCTCCAGGGCTTCTCGCCGTGGATCGGCATTAACGAGCTCCAATCAGCTGTGGCCGGGCTGGGTCTCATGATACCTGATATGGCTGCTCCTATTCAAATATTATTCAGCAGCAGGCAAGGGAGTCTGGTCCGTGTGTGTGGCACCTTGGTTGGTGGATCTAATATGTTCATAACAATGTACAATGTTCAAAACCAGACACTAGGCCTTCACATTTGTCTCCTCTGCTTAACATTTAGACCAGTGTCTGCAGATTATGAGTTTGAGCTATAAGAAGAATTCAGCTCAGGTTTTACTTCCACAGTTATTCCTAATCATTATTCATCACTTACTTAATTTTTCAAACTATCCCTCCCTCCCAAAGAGAGAACAGGAATGAAAACGAATATCCATATAAATCTCTTAGCAGAAAATGTCTGTAAGAGAGTGTCCTTAGTGAATTGTCTAGGTTGAGTTAGACGTTTCCTAGAGTAAGTCCAGATGGTACTAATTCTTTCACTGTCCAGTGGTTTGGTCTAGGAGTCATTAAGAGAAAGAAAAAACAAAACATTTCTTCCTTCTTTTTGGAATTCTCATCTCAGAGGAACCATCCAGTTCCAAATATCACTTGCATCTTTCTTCTTAAAGATCCAGTGCTGCCTGCTCCTCCCTCTACTTCCCTCCTTCCCACCTCCAAACAGCAGCATGAGCGGCACTTTCCTCCCAGCTCTGGACGCTGGCGGCTTTGAATGAACTTCAGTCCCTCCCTTCTCTTCTCTGCTTCCTCAACAGCAAGTCACTCCTGAGTCCTGCTCTGTGTCCTCTCAGCCCATCCCTTCCAATATATTCCTGCAATTTGGCAACCGTGTCCGTCTGGGGCTCTGCCGCTGGCCCTCCTGTATGCGCTCGGATTTCCCACGTGGAACCTGGAGAACAATCTGACATTCTGACAGTCTCATTTGGGTCACCCCACTCCTCAGTTAGCAAACCTATGGTAAAGCCCCTGTCAAATTCAAATCCTACATCACACATTTCCTAAGCACAGGCTTCATGGATTATCGGTCCTCTGCATCACCACCGCTCCGCTCAGTAGGACAGCCCCCTCTGTGCATCACTGCAGTCCACTATGTGAGGCCTGCTCCCCCTCTCCGTTCTTCTGCAGGCCACCGCCTCCTCTGGAATGTTGCCCTCATCATCTCCCTTGGGAGCTCATTCAGTTCCAATGCCAGAGCAATCCCAGCACCACATCAATGGCCTTTACACTCAGCTTCCCTCTAACTGCCTCCCTATGGCTCAACCCGCTGCTCCCTGTCCATGATGCCTGCTGCCAGGGTGGCTCCCAGGAGCCTGACAGTGAGGAACACAAATCCCCCTGCTGTGCTATTGTCTGTATGACATATTCACTGAAGAACAATGGAACATGTACTTACCCTGGCCAAAATCCTCTTACTGTCGACCATCCATGGTTCCCCAGTTGAAGACAGATGTTTCTTGAGGTCAAATTTAAGAGGCATCTGTTACCTGGGAGAGGTAAGACATTATTGGCACCTAATGCACTCATATCATGGACTAGTTTATCAGATTAGCTAGAGAATAAGGAATAAAGGACTAGGGCAGAGGGTCATGATATTTGATATTTTATAAATCAGTCAGGGATTTATTTCTGTGGGTGAAATGACAAAAACCCATTTTGAACTGGGTTGACCACATAGGGAGATTTAATTGGATTGTGGAATTGGAGAAAGGGATGGACAAACAAGTGGGGTAAGTGAAGGCATGGAATTGAATAAGAACCTGGAATTCAAATGCCAGCAGGTACCACTAGAAAAGAAACCAGTGTGGCTGAGACACACCCCTGAGGAGACAGTGAAACTACAAAGACGCTTGTTTGGAAGCTGTCTGTAGCACTGTTGTCTCCAGCACTGTCTGTAATTCAGTTGCAGTAAAACGTTCCTTCAGTGTTTAGAGATACCAAGTGTGTATATAACTAGAAGGCCAATGGATATATCAATTTATTTATTTGCTGCAATTTCAACTTGGCTGCATTTGTTTACATATGAAGTCTTTGAAGTCCAAGTGTAATTGTGTTTTTACCTTTTTCTTAGAAATGAATAATTACGAATATATATTTATACATCTCACACATAATGGTGATGATAGAAACCTTTAAAAGTGCCTTGGAACAGATGGTAGTTTTAGAACAAAACAGATCCATTAGCTGTCAAATCCAGCTTCCCGTAGGATGAAAAACAGAGTCAGTTTTCAGGTAGTGCTAAGAAAAGCTCGCACTTATCCTAATACCTTAGGATATGGATTCTTTTGTGAAAACTTTGCCACGGGAAGACAATGACAACTCACTACTAATGAATGTCCAAATGGCAAAAAGTGAAAAAGGCTTCTCTGGTCAAATGATATGACACCAAATGATAGGAATTCAAAATGTCTTTTAAAAGATGATGTGATTGTAGACCAAATGGTGCAAATTCCCAGTGTTTTCCAGACACGCCTACCCTTCCCATTCCCACTTTAGAAACATTTTATCTCATATTTACCATAAGAAGGAGGAAGAGGTCATCTCTTATTTTACAAAGTAGAATGTTTTAGGAGTGCAGAAACCCTATAAGTCATTACAGATGAAGCAAATTACTTATTCAAGGTTGTGCAATGGTCTAGTGCCCGAGCAGCCACTGGAAATCAAGCACCCTGCCCAGTATCTCTCCACCACTTCCATCGAATGTTCAGCAGTCATTTCCTAAAGGAGTATATCCACACATAGTCACTCATATCAGATTTTCTGTATATGCATACTCATGTGCATCTACTAAATGATTTCATAAAAGATTGTTAAACAATGTTTTACATGATCACAGTTTTCAAGACAAAGGTATTTATGGTATCTTGCTCTACTCAATAGAAGTAGCAGAGATTTTTTTATATACCCCAGAGTACAGGGTCTACAGATAGCTACAAGAACTTAATTTAATAGTTAGAGCTTAAATGCCTATTTACTAAGCCACCAAATCTGTGTTTAAATAACTCAATCCATAATTTTACATGGGAATGAAATGGAACATCTATCAGCCCAAACACAAGTCATCAATCAGAAAGATACAGCATTTAAAACATAAGAAAAATATATGCGAACGAGCAAAATGGTTTTCAAGACCAAAAATGTCTATTATTTATGAGGTGGGACAGTAAATTTAATTAACTTAAAATTAAATACAGCAATTATTTGCACTCTGGATATCATCACAGTCCCCCAGTCCATGTTCATTCTGTTTTCTACTTTCACACACTTTTCAGATTGGTTTGCCCTCCTGTCCTCCCCCAACAAAAATCAAGTAACATCCTGATACTGGCCCCCCAGTGAGCCCGAGTCCTGATACTAAAATATGAGCAGATACTCTGCTATTCACTGGTGTCTTTTCTTCCAGTCGTATAAATTTTTTGCTTTAACCTTTCAGTTTCTTTATGAATTCAAGCTCTCTTCTTAGGTTTTCACTATTTCAGAGGAGTTTTTGATCGTCTCTGGTATGACCTGTATATTTGATGTAAAAGGGGGCATTCCCTCAAGTTGTGAAATCAGGGGACAAATCAGGCTGAAATAATATCACCCACTATAAAAAGAGCACATATTGTGGTCCTGTGCTGTGTGGATCATCTGCTTTATTTGCCACTACTTTTAGGTGATCTGGTCTGGGTCTTTACATTTCAGTAGCATGACTGCATCTGTCTCTGAGTCTTTCCCATAAGATCCTTCCAGCTCACAAGTTCTTTAATGAATTAAAAAGTTAAAGTTCTTGCTTTCAATAAATTTTCCATGAAGTTAGAGAGAAGATGCACTGGATTGTAGGATTGTAACGTGGGACACAGGTTTTACAGGAACTATTAAGATAGAGGCCAGTGACACCTGTGTGATCACAAAAGGCTACTTGAAGTGCCCTGAAAGGATGAAAGAAGGAAGGGCTTCCAGGTGAGGGACAATATGAGTTATGAGCCAAAGAAGCAAGAACTAGTTTGAAGGACCAGAGATGTATGTTGGAGATTGTGTGTGTGAGTGGGAATGGTGGGTCAACCTTGAAGGTTAGGCCAATAGCCCTAATTGCTAGCATCTCTAAACTGCTGACTCAGTTTATCTGTTCTACTTAACGGTGCCCAATGACTTCAGGTGATGTTGCCCAACCCATGGGATTCTAATTGCATGCCCTGTTCACATGCATGGCAGGAATTTATGGCAGCACAGAGAGTTTTGTCTGGCTAAATTCTAACGCCAACCTCATCTTCTCTCCAGAAGGTCTTTTTGTTTAAATGAATTCCTTTGAAATGTTAAAAATTGACATTACATGGCAAATTGGATGGGATTTTAGAGACGAGATTTATAAAACTCTGTATACAGTCTACTGACTCTTTTGAAAGATGGGAAATTCGGAATTTTCTAGCATTAAACTATAATCCAAAAATGAAACAGTACATTAAATTTTTTAAAAGGCTTTTCTCAAGGAAAAATGAACATGTACAAAGTACACTAAAGATTAACTGCCCAGAAAAACAACTACAAACAAAGTCTACTCATTGTCTGCCCCTTTTTGTATATTGAACTTTTCTCCTCCACAAAGGGTGGGTTTGTCCTTCAGCAGACAGATCAGTGTAAACGTGCCTCAGTGCTCGGTTATGTGGGTCATTAACCAAAGGGTGTGTTTCACTGATAGGGCAGAAAATAGAGTCTACCGCCGCGTTTGAAATGAGCTGCATTAGGAAATCCAATCGAGAGCTCATTTCTTTTTGTTTGCCTGCAGGATGATGTCGGTATGCCCAAGGTGGGAAGTTCTGTCTGCTCTTGGACTACACCAGTGATCTTAACTTTGGACTTTCAAGAGTGAATTCTATGTGCTGAGAGCCATGTCACAAATTCAAGTCATTAATTACTATATAGCCTGGGTGGAAATCTCGTCCCATCATTGACAAAGTTGTTCAATGCTTTGTTCCAACAGACAAAAGGCATCCTCACTTTTGTAAGCATGGTGCTTCCCACAGCTCAAACACGGGATGAGAAGATGGAGGGATGTCACCTAGCTTTTTCCCACCAGCAGTTCTGAACACTTTCTAATCTGAAGCATGTGGTTTGCAAATGTTGGTATATTTCTTGTAAACAAAGAAATTGTATCAACTTGGTAAGTCCAAAATAGTTTTCTGAAAGGCAATTAATATATTTCTCTCTCTTTTTTTAAAGTATAGAGCAAATTTTTTGTTTTGGCAGATTTTTATTTCTTGCTAAAGAGCTCCTACTGTTACCTCTCAGAATAGTGGAATAGGTATAATGGACTAAGCCCCAGATTTGGGATCTGGAGGCCTGGGGGGGAATCTTGGCTCATTAGCAACACCCGTATGATGGAGGCAGCCTTATTCCCCATTGGTGACACAGAGTTGCTCTCCAAGCTCTCCACTTCTTCAGACACTGCACCTCAGGCACAAGGCAGAGTGGTGTCTCCTTGTCAGCTGTGGGCAGAGCTGAACACACTCAGCCCAGCATCTTCCTCTTTCCTCCCTCTGAATCTACCAATCAGCACACACTCTCAGTCAGTCCTCAAGGGCAGTGTCCTGTTGGGGTTCAGCAGCGACACTGTTCATGGTTGGGAATGTAGATCTAATTCAGGGGCATGGTATTAGGCCCACATAGCCAAACCACATTCTCCAATAGCATTTATTCAGTAATAAAACTGCCTGACTCAACTGGTTCTGAATGTGATAGGAAAGGCTGGGCCAGGCAGGGGAGTTTTAGGCATGTGTCCTTATTCAAAAAGACCTAGGATGGTACCTAGAGCCCCACTGGACTCTAGCAAATTTTTGCTTAAAATCAATGAAGATAGAGAGAGTAGATCTAGTGGAAAAAAGCAAAGTGGGCTGAGTGTGAAAATTACAAATAGGCAGTTTGAAACAGTTGATCCAGCTTCAAACTCCCAAAACAGGCTATCAGCATTAGAACAGAAATGGCAGGATTTCTCCCCATGGGAAGTTCAGGATAAAACGGTCACCCCCAGGAAGGAGTGCCGGAACACACCACCATTTCCACCACCATTCTCAGGGGCTGGTGGTCCCAGCCAAAGCTGAAGAATCCTCACTGCAGGCCTCCTGCTGCATTTGTTTACTTAGAGCAAGTGGAGAGATGTGCCAGCTCAGCGTTCAGGTTTTAAATCAAATAATTTGGGAGATAGCAAGATAAAAGCCCTGATTCAATTTCAGTTTTCTTTCTCTTTTAAAAATAATAAGGTTCAGAAACATAGTGATCCAAAAGCAGGAACTGGATGAAGGCCATTTGCCTTCTAGGCCTTGTTCTGGGAAGAACAGAACACACAGCACACACACTGATTTCTGTCCCCAAGAGGGAAGCAGTGTACAAAAATAATGATCATCAACCACAAGGGGTATTTTCCTTTAGGGCAAATTTTAGAAGCCACTGATGACTGAAAGGCTCATGGCCCCTGAACCCCCTTTTAGAGTCTATGATGGAGACAATGCATTGAGGTGTGACACTCTGACCTCTAGGCTGGTTATCCAAAGGCTGAGATTCTCGCACAATTCATTCCATGTCCTTGATGAGTCACTCTGTTCATCTGGGTTTCCCCATCTGTGAAATGAAGGGCTGGGTGACTTTCTTCCACTGGTGGTGGGGCTGGGCTGCCTGCTTCAAGTTACCCACTCTGGCTGTTGGAACTGACCTGCTGTGGCACTGATGAAGGGCTACCTGAGAGGAAGCAGGGGCTCAGAGAGGAGCCCCCACCTTTGAGCATCTTGAATAGCATCCCTTTCCTCCCTGCCTTGTCTGGCTGCCCGATTTGGCAGCCACTTGCAAAATGACTGCTGTGCTTCCATCTGCTGAATCTCAGTGGAACATCAGGAGTGAGGGGTGTGAAATGTGGACACTCTTTCCCTACTTTTTTTAGTTGCTGCTAATGGTTGTCTAGGGACAAAAATATTGGAAGACCTTTTTGGAAGTCCCTTCTGAAATACCTAAAAATATCTAGAGCTCACTGGATAACTGACAGAGAATATAGGATGGCTGCCACCATTTTTGTAGCCTGTGATGCTCTGATTTATCCAAAGGGGTGAGAAGTCATTGTAGATGAGTTAGTCACTTGGAATAGAGCAGCAGATGCCAGCTGCCTAGCGAACAGCAAGGCTTTTCTGTATTTTGAGGCTTTTAAAGTACACACACACACATACACCAACTCTGCTGTATAAAAGTTATTCACAATACATGAAAACACAATTGTTTTAAAATAAATTCAAAATGACTGGTTTGTTTTGTTCCCAATTATGTTTATGAAAATGGCCAAAAGAATGTCTAAGTCCCAGTAGTTAAACATCAATAATCTACAACCTTGTTAACTTTCACCAACAGCTAAAAAATATGTTGACATTTTTCTTCCCAACCCAATGGGTGTTTATTTAACTACGTATTGTCATCTTTAATTTAGGGTTTCTCACCCAAAAAGTTGCTAGCCCAGCAATGTGATTAATGCTCTTCTGTGTATTCCTTTGTTTCCAAAGCTAATGACACCAAAACCACTCTCAGAGTACAGCAAGGTCCAGACTCATCCTGAACACTATCTGCTTCCTCGCTGGTTCTTTGAGGAACTTTTTATGAGAATTATTTATATAAGTGATGGACAGCCACTGGGTGGGGGCGGCAGGGGGTGTAAAGAGGGAGTCCAAAGAAGAAGAGTGTGAACATTTTAGATCTTATCCTTGTCTACTCCTAAATCCCTTTCCATACTCATTCCAAGGTCCTATCAGACCATGGGATGGAAAAGCAAATCACCATAGGGGATGTGGTATGTCCAGGCCTCTGGGACACGGCTGTCCTCACAAAGCAGAAGGACGTGCCACCCTCAGCTCATTGTCTGTTAGCTTCTGCTCTAATTCACATGCTGTTGATAAATGAGATTGAGGGAAAGAGTGGGACCGGAGCCAAACCCCAAGGCAAGATTAGAAGTGGCAGCCTGACACCGAAATGGCCTTATAAAACCCAGGATGGGCTGCCCCACCAGGCCAGGCCACACTCATTAATTTCCCGGGCACACTGACTTACTCAGACCACAGGGGCGGAGGCTGGCCTTCGTCCTCATGGCTAAACAAAACCATACGACTCTCGAGGAGTGACAATATGGTGACTTAAAGACAGCTAGTACATTTGTGAGAAGCTCTGCAATACGATTTTTGACAGTTGTTTGGCATAATTAAAAGATCACTAAACAGAGCTAAGAAAAAGCTTTTCAAAAATAGATGTGATTCTGGATGAGATTCTAACGGCATGATGGAATTTCTGCTTAAATTTATCTTTAAAGAAAGTTCCTGTCAAAAGTAGGGGGTACTAACATGGGAACTGACGTCAGATTTTTTCAGCAGGGTGTAGGAGTTAAGGAGGTGGAAAGACGTGGAAAGATGACTTTATCAAAGATTTGAATTTCCTCCTGATGGCAATGGCTGTATTTTAAACTCTATTCAAGTGATTTAACATCAATCTACTTAAAGTCTAAAATCAAAGGTACCTTTTCAAAACACATAGGATCCTCTCCAAGGAGAAAGGAGAGTGGAGAATGGAAACAGGGTCTGGGCAGGGGCATGCAATGGACTGTTGTTGCCTGTGGGGATCCCAGCAGGGCCAGAGCAGCAGGGAGGGCCGAGGATCTACATTTGCTTGGCAGTGCCAAGCCACAGCTCCTGGCATATAGCTGTAGACAAAGCAGAGCAGCTGGGAGTTTCCAAAGTTGTCCAAATCCCCGTGACCATCCCTTCTGCCCCCATGCTGCAACAGGAACCAGCAGACCCCTCGGAGGTACCTACACTTGCGGCCAACATCCTGAGCAAAAGCCTCCCTTCTGAGCACCGAGCCCGGTGATGGGTGTCACACAGCCCCCACAGTGAACAGCTTCAAAGCTTTGGGAAAGAAGCTTCTCCTTCCTGGGGGCAGGGTACAGAGCAGCACCTGAGCCAGTGTGTTGCAGTAGCCTCAGCAGCTCGAATATTTTTGGTTTGGGAGGTTTATGAATAAGCCTGTGACACAAAAAATTTGTTCCTCCTCTGAGGCACAGACTAGAATGGTCTGAGGGCGATGTTCAGGGTGAGGGTGAGCCATTTAGCTGCTTACAAACTTAGCTTACTGCTTAGCATCTACATTTCAACTCAGCTTTTGCCATTTTTCTGCTTAGCAACTCTTGTGATGGGCTACTGGAAAATAAATTGTTCTGTTGTGGAGGAAGGCCCGTAAAGAAAGCCAGCTATGGCTGCTGAGTTTGAAAGTGAGAAGAATGCAGGATGTCCTCAGTTAGCCAAGGGTTTTGGCCAGAAAATAGACTTTTTTGACAAATTAAAAAATGATGGAATAATTCAGGCCTTAACCCCAGTGGCAGCACAGAAGACCAGAGAACCCAAGGGTAAAGAATAGTGTAGAGATTCAACAAGCATTTAGAGGTCACGGTTACCTAATATGCATCTTCAGAGCAAACTGTAAACCCTTTGGTTGTGAAGAACTCATATTTATTGACTATCCCTTGCAATAACAGGCCTTCACCCGAGAGCTTGGGCGCCTTGTTACAGAAGTGGGACTTCCTGGGATTCTGTCTATCTTGCACAGCACTTTGCTAGGCCCACAAGGACTCCCTGAGTACAAGATGATTGAGCCGACATGGAATTAAGGCATGTGGTGCCCCTTGTTTGCTCTAAGACATCATCAGGACCTTGCCTGCCTGCCTTCTCATCGTTGCACTGAGGTCAAGATGAAAATTCAGGGCCTGTGTATTGGAGAGCTACTGGGATCGATATGGTAGATACCAAGGAAGTACTGGCCCCTCCTGGCCCCTTGGAGTCACTATCACTGGCTGAGGGACTGCACAGAAATTCGTCTTCTTGCTGAAGGTAGAGGACCTCTGTCCCTTGTGCAGTCTTGGGGGAGATGGATGGAGGCTGCCTTTGTAAAGGCTAGCCACCCACTCCTATCTTATTTTCTTCTTGCCCACAGACCTCCCAGAGTCTGCCTACTGGTTCTCTGTTGGGCCTCCTGCCAGAATTTCCCCACCTCCTCTTACTGCTGCATGGGGCAGCTCCCCGCCTTTCCTCCTCACACACTCTCAGGAACAAACACATGAAGTCCCCCATCCAGGGGCAACGGAGAACACCTGCTTCTCACCGAAGGCTGGTTCCATTTAAATTGCCTGAGCAGGGTGTTGGACCCAGCCATTCACATTCAGCCTGGGTGGTTCAGCCTGCCGCACACGAGTAGGGGATAGTTCTGGGCCCCTTTCAGCATGCCATCCTTTTCTCTAGTATTCCCTGTGGCCCAGGGACAAACTTTATGTCCATTCTCTGCACCCTAGGACTCCAGGTCTTTCTGCGGTCAGTGTCCCCATTTTTCTCTCCTGCCTTGAACTTGCAGCTCCCAGTTGGGTGCCTGATGCATGAGTCCCTGACTCTTATCTCTAAAGTGATTTTCTGATCCCTGATACATCTTCACTCCTAGTTTGGTATTGATGATAGATACTTACCAGTCAGTTACTAAAGCTACTTTTGTCCCTAGGGTAATCATGGCTTTAAAGACTCTTGTCCTAAATTAAGTCCTGGGCCAGCCTTACCAGTGGCCCTGTGGCCCCCATAATGGGCGCCAGCGTCCCAGGTGCCTTGGCAGGAGTGTCTCACCTCTAACATAGCCTACGGCTACATGCTCCCCCTCTCATCCCGTCTCTAAGCGTGCGTCCCCATCTCACCTGCCCTAACTTGGAACTGGGCCTTGAAATGTGCATTTACTTCTCTGCTCATTGGCACTTCACATGCCCTTGTATCATAGCATTTCTCCTGCTGCATCTTAATTATCTGCTTACCTGTTGGTCTCCCAGGCCAGACTGCAAACTCTGCTGGGGCAACGACTTAGTCTCACTCAACTTTGGATCACAAGTGCCTGGCACAAGACAGGTGCTCAGAAGATATTTACAAGCCATTCAGGCTACAGCTGTTTTCTAGGGCCAAGGTCTTACAGAATCCACAAGCCCAACCTTGCCATGGACTTCGTCCCGCAAGCAGTGGTAACAACAAATGACCAAAGGAGCAAGAGACAGGCTCTTCCCACTCATCCTGGGGGTGTTTTGCAGGTTTCATTTGTCTGTTTGTTTCCATGTGCTTATTTGCTCATTTTCAAGTAAAGAGGGACTTCTCTTTGAAACTCATGTTGAGTCAGCTGACCACAACAGTCAGGAAAAAATGCTGTGTTCCACTTTTTTTTCCACTGTCAGTAAAAGGCAAGGTTCAGTGCACATGAGCCACACTGTCCCCAGGGGAGCTATGATGTGGAGAAGCTTCCAGAGAGACATGATCGGCCTGGACACAAAACCCTCCTCGCCCTGTCACTCTGCCTTGCTGTGTCTTCCTGACCCCCTCCCAGTCCTGCCCCTCCAGCCCCCAGCCCCATAACTCCCACCACAGGGCAGTCTCACTCCAGCAGTGCTGGAGACAAGAGGAGTGTGTGTCTGAGCACGAAGCCTGAGAGTCCTGTGTGCCCCTAGCCCTATCTCCCCATGCCCCAGTTTTCTCATCCTATCTTTCTTACAGAGTTGTTACAGGGATTAGCGATCATGTATACCTGGCATTATTATTGTGATTAGCATGGAAACCTCTACGGAGAGGCCAGAGTCTCAAGCTAGCACATAATGAAAATCAAGGAATCCATAATGCATTAGTCATCACACCTTGACATGACTTTTATATAACATTCAGCCGGAATATCTTCAAACTGTTTCTTCCTCATTTGCTATTCTGAGCTGATTTTCTTTGTTGTTTGTTTTGTTTTGTTTTTGCAATTCAATGAGCTGATTTTTTTTTTTTTTAATGTGCATCTGTTTGTGCCAAGGTCTCAGGTTCCTGAATGCGCCTGGTTTTCTGAGGTTGAGGTATGAGCTGATGAAGGCTCAAGGTTGTGTCATGGAATTCCTCAAATAGATTATTAAGGCTGCATGACACATATGGAACATGAATCTATTTGGAGACACTGGGAAGGTGAATCAAGCAAGGGCTCAGATTTTCCAGGGAGCAACTGTAGAATTTCAATTAGCTTTGAGTCCATTTCTCTGCTGGAAATAGCAGATCTCTAAGCATTTCTTCAATAGCATTACAGTAATTATAACAATTCTGGAAAGAATCACTAACGGGGCGCATATTGTAAGCTTGAGGAACAAGAAAGGCCGTGGCCCATTCTGCACTTGGTACGTACCTTACTGTCAGGTAGACACAATATTAATGACAATGCTGCGGATCACTTGGTTGCACTCTCTACCAATACTCGAAGACAATCAAACTTTCCAATTGAACTTTCTGCAATAGTAGAAGGGTTCTGATTTGTGCTGTCTTATATGGTGGCCACTGGCCAGGAGTGGTCATCAAGCACTTGAAATGTGGCTGGTGAGACTAAGGACTGAATTTAAACTTAATTCAATGTAACTACCATGTGCCACGTGGCTAGTGGCTACTGTATTGGACAGCACAGCTCAAAGATACCAACTGGAACCACTCCAGCCACCCTGCCGTTTGGAGCACCAGTGGGGCACAGGAGGAAGCCCACAAGGCCCCCAGGGAGCTGCCAAGCCTGTGCACTTAGGCTCACCGGAAGCCTCTGGATTTGGTTCTCTGATTTCCCATTGCACAGCAGATTAGAAGCACCCGACTACAGAGAGAGGCAGACACAATGCAGCAACTGGAAATGAAGATGGTTAAAGCAGACCAGAGCTCAGAAGAGAACATCCTTCTAGGACTACTGAGCATAAGGACAAGCAGCCTTTACATCTCAAAAAGATAGGATTTGATGCCTTGGACCATGGAAAATATGTTAAGAGTTCAGGGACATAAGCTTCAAGAAGGGCAGAGAGAAAATAAGCAATCTTCATCCAACTGTCTGTCCAACAAAGATAGTAAAATACAGACCATTTTGGCACACAGCTGGATGAGTTTTGGTTATCTGGAGAGTCCAGCTACTGGGCACATCTCCTTCCTCCCATAAGCAAGAAAGTGTACTTCCCTATGACATCCTACTCCTCTTGGGATGGAAGCCCAAATCATTACTACGATTCCCTGGGCTGCCTGATGCAGCTTTGTCCACCATGCACCCCACTTCCCCTGACTCTCTGTTCTCCTGCTATGGTGGTCTTCCTTCTGTTTCTTGAAGGAGCCATGAGCCTTCTCCCTAGGGCTCTGCATGTGCCATTTCCTCTCTCTCTAGAAGGACTCTTCCAGCCAATCCCCATCCCTCTCCCTCTCCAGATCCCTGTAGAAATGCCACTCCTTGGAAAGCCGGCATACCCACCCTCCCTACATTTGGGGCTGGCCCCTTTGTTGTCACTCTTTCTTCAGAACACCTAGTTGAACACATACACCAGTCAGTGAGATTATCTGGTTTATTCACTTGTAAAACTCCAAGAAAACAGGGACTGTGTTTTCCCCCTTGTATGTCCAGTAGTGAAAGAATGAATGAATTCTGGTTTGTTTCTAACATTTTCTGTATGACAAGTGTCCTCCAACTCCTAATGCTGTCACATCTTTTTATAAAGTCTTTTTATTCTCTGAGATGACTCATCTTCTCTTTAGCTCCCATTCCAAAGTTCTTACTGCCCAATAACTTTTTCTCATGAAATCTTCAACCTTAAAATTCCACCCACCTCTCTCTTATTTGCTCTACTTACCACCTTCACCCCCAAAACTTCCTTTTCCTTTAAACAGTTGGAGCTCATGTTGGCAAGCTGAATTGCATCTGTGCTTCTTTTCTTAGTGATGCAATTTTCTTGACTTTATTTTTTCTGGTTCCTTCACTTGGTTTCACTGATAGCCTCTGAACACCTTGCTTACACTCTTACAGCCAAGGTAGCTGCATTGTCTTTTGGGATTTTTAGATTATCCTCCACCAGGCTTTTTCTACAGACTTCCTCTAAGTTTTCATTCTATTTCTCATTCTTTCTAAAAAGTGGAGGAAATGAAGTCTACACTTCTTCCCACCTGTTCTTACCCCCTACCTTTGAAACATAAAACAACAGTACAAAAGAAAGAAGGTCTCCAAAACCTTCAGGGGATTCCTAACTTCCAATTTTCTCTCATTCTAGTTTTTTCTAACAAATCAGGGGGAAAACTTGATTAGTAGTCCCTCCCTAAACCCAATCAAGTAGTTAAGCTTCGGGCTTCATTCTTTCTTTTAGAATGAGCTCTCTTCACCAGGTAAATGATTTTCCTTTCCTGATAGACCTTATTTAGGACTAAATTCTTGATATAAATGACAATTCTCTTTAGCATGTATTTACTGAGCACCTACTATGTGCCAGGCACTGTGCTAGGGAAACAGCAATGAGTAAGATGAAAACAAAAAATTCCTATCCTCATGGAGATTACATTTTATGGGGTGGGGAGAGGTCTAATAAATAGATGAATATATATAATGTAATTCTAGATAGTCATAAGCTTTACAAATAATGTTCTATGATAAATGCTACATAAAATGAAAAAATACCTGAATCTAGCTTCTAGCCCACAGGAATGTTGTGACAATTAAGTGAGCTAATGCATCCATAATGTGTAGAGAAGGGTTCATTACTCTTGGTGGAAATTGTGACTTTTCTTTTTGAGCATAGGGTCCTGTCATAAATGTATTTAAAATATTATTATTTTTTTGTCATTATTATTTTTATGAAAGGGAAGAGTATCCACTCATTTGCTCAAGAGATGTCTATGGGGAGTCTACTGTGGGCAAGGTACTAACATACATGCAAAGTGTTTCAATAAACATAAAACCTGAGATATTCTGACCTCACAAGCAAGACAGAAATGATGAGCTGACCACTGTGGGAATGGCCAGTCTGCCAGTGTGAACTAATACACTACCCTTTAGCTCACTGTTGCTGACTCACCACCAACCTAGTCGACTTCCCAAGGCTCTAAATGGCAGAGCCCTGGTTATTCTTTTGCTGTAATTTTTTAAAGTGCCCTGTACACATAGAAAGGCCAGCAACTCAGATTCATAGACTTAGAGCTGGAAAGAGCTTATGTGTTATATGTCTGGTTCATAGATGAGGAAATATATATGTGCATGTAAATATATATGTGTTATGTATACATACATATTACACATACATATATACATGCACACACATATACATATACATAAATATCCAGTTCTTTTGATCCTAAACAAGCCCTTTCTCTATTGTTACTGTAATAACCTACTGACAATAAAATTTTAGAGAGTTGACTTTCCACTTCAATGCAACCAACCTTTTCTGCTGTTTGGTTATGTGCAAAATAGAGGCATAAAAATGAACAAGATCTTGTTCCAGTTTTCAAGGAGTTTGCTATAGAACACAGGAAAGGTAATTCAAAGCGAGGGTGCTAAGTGCTAGGTAATGTCAAAAAGTATCATGGAAATGCACCCAAAGAAGTTGAACTCCAGCTTGATTAGTTCTGATAGGAGCTAGCCCACAGGCAGATGGGGAGAAGAGGGCATTAGGGATGATGTTACCAGAAGCTAATTCACAGAGGACTTGGGGCACAGGACTCATTTCAGAAAAGGGAAATAACTCTAGGAGGTTGTAGGTGGACAGGAGAGCAAAGCTCCTTCATACGGGACTTCACATGCATTGCTAAAGGGGTTTGGTCTTGATTCAGTCACAGGTTCTGAGCAGAGGAGTAACTTCTTCAGAACTGTACTTTATGACTAAACTCACAGAAGGGAGAAAAGAGGCAGGTTGGCGGCTGGCAGAAAAATGGCAGCTCAGTTTTGTTATTCACATGTTACCTGTGATAATAATAGTTAACTGGTTGATGTGCTAAGAGCTTTGCATACATTAACTCACTTAATTGTCACAAGGTTCTATTGGGCTAGAAGCCTTTATTATTTTGATTTTACAGATCAGGAAACTGAAGCTTAGAGAAATTACATGCTAGAAAGAGGCAAATTGGAGAACCAGAGAGGCCAGTTGTATTCCTAAATCCACCCTCTTAATTGTGATGCTACATTGCCCTGGTTCACAAACTCCAGTTGGCAATGATTTTGTTAAAAGGGCTACACAGGGGAGAGGTGAAAATAATTTTTAGACATCCCTATTATGGCTGGTATTGAAAAGGATAAGACAAAAGCTGGGCTTGAGCATGTTCGCTACCAGCCCTGCAGTGGTGGGTGACATTTAATCCCTGAGGGGCTCCTCCTGCCAGTTTTCTGGCCCAATTCCTCACCTTCAGTTTGTAAGTGCTGACATCATAAAATATAATTTTAATATTGACTTAAGAAAATTAAGAATCAGGAAGGTAAGGCTATTCTAAAATAAGCCAGAGAATACTTTCCAAAACCTAAAGCCAGTGGAGTAGTTTGTGTATTTTAACCACCTGCCATCATAAATTCACATTGGCATTAATTTGACATTACTACTTTTGATCAAAATAGAAGATCAAAGGCTGATTTTACAAATTATGTGCAAAAATCCAGAACGGAGATTTTACCTCCTATATCCTGAAATGGTTCAGACCCAGCATTCACCTAATTATGCTGACTCTTCTAACCCCTTATTTCCTAGTGACAACACCTAGGAAGAAACACATCACTCCCTCCAGGACAAAACATCCTATGGCACTAAGCCCCCAACCAGTATTTCTGTTCCAACGCAAGTCCAGTAGAACCGTTACTATAGATGATGCTTTAAACACTATATGTCATTTTAAAAAGCTGTTTTACAACAGGGAAGGGTGCACTGTGAAAAATCAAATGCACTGTCCATAGGCTTTTGTCACTGTGAAGCCTGCAGGGGCACAAAGGTTGATCTGGATGGACACAGTGACTATAGACCTACAAGCTTAAATGCTCTGCAATGTGCCCATTCTCCCATTTGACTTCTTGGCTATTATCCTTCTGGGCTAAAGAGATGGCTGCCAGCTCAGATGTAGGGAGGCCACGGCTGTGTGCAAGGAGCCTTCTGCGCCTGGATTCTGTAGACTTCTCTTCTGTGATCACTTTTCATCCCCATGGCTGTCATGATACTTCATTAAGACTGGAGAAGAGGTACAGGGTCCTAGTCTCCTAGTGGGACTTCAGAAAATTTTAGTCATACTGCTTAATAAAATAGGCACCCTATTCTAGGATGCCCTTTTTCTGCCGAGTACACTGCAGGCAGTATGTTATGTTCCAGAATCATGCCAACAGCCCCATCTGCAGTAAGGGTGGCCACACTGGGATGGCTGTTGTCGAGCATCAGTACAGTGTACATGAATCTCAGGTGTGTTCCCTTTGTTCAGACTCAGAGCTGGAGACGTATAGATATCCAGCCTTAGGACTGGTGAACACTGCTTTGTGTTCATGGGGAGATGTAAATTTTATCAGAGAATAAGACTCCAGGCATGGACAATACTAAGCACGGAAAGTAAGAGGCTCACAAAGAGAAGATACCTCATGCCCCCCAGCGTTCATCTCTTCACAGAGGACCCTACTTGGTGTCCTCAGCTAGAAGGGATGGATGGCAGGGGTCATCCCCTCACCAGACTGTCCATAGAGTCCCTGGGAGTAGATACTCTTTCACAGGACAAAGTTTTCCACCCTAGGGAAGCAGCGCCTTCTCCATAACAAATATTTCAGCCTACATTTCAGTGGAAGAAAAATTCCCAGTGATGTATAAGGGCTCCATCCCTGTACTCAGCAATTTTCAAAAGTAACTCTTGTGATTTTACCAAGTCCCCATAAAAAAGTTCCACATTGAACATTTTGGGAGTAGGTGTTTTTCCACCATGGATCTTGATGCAGCTGAGCTGGGAATCCTTGACCCAACTTGTTAGGTGGAAATCCAGGAGCTAGTGCCATAGACCAGCCCCACTGCTGCGCTGGGGCCGAGCACCTTCCCTGTTCCTCATGCTGTCTCTCTCCCGCACCTTGCACTCACTTATGTCTGTATGCCTTGCATCCGGCTCCCTGAGGGGGCTCCCCACCACGGCCCCATGGAGGGGGGAATGCCCATGGGCAGAGCAAAACTTTACTCAATGGACAAAGAAGCTGTATGAGGCTCCATAGGCTGCTTATGTCAGAAACACAATCACTCTCCCCAAAGTTGGACTCCATTCATTAATGGCCTTCTACCTGGAAGGTCCTGGGCTGCAAGAAGTAAGGGTGAGACTGGTTTTATGATGTTTAAAGAAACTGCAGGGGCAGAGGGGAAGAGAGAGAAGTTAGACCAGTAAGTCCATTGCCAAATCTCTCTCTCTCTCTCTCTCTCTCTCTCTCTGCCGCCACTCCTCTCTCTTTCTTGCTTCTGAGCAGGTGGAAAGTATTCTCACTGCTGTCCCTCTTCCTACCCCTTCTCTTGGTTCCCTTTCCTCTTCCTTCTTGGTTCTCCCTCCTGCCATGTCCTGCCTCACCTCCTGACCCCTTGTGCTCCAACTTCTCCCTAGGCTGGGTTTCTCCCTACACCCTTTCCCACGTGTTTCCTTCCCTTACTCCTCCTCCTACCCAGCCCCTCACCGTAAAGATGTTTCTGTGTTCAGCCTCTCACTCTCTCCCTGCTCTCATCAGAAACTTCATCCATTCTCTGAATTTCCCTGATTCCCTTGCCTCACTGAAGCCTGTCAAACCCGGATCTCCATCCAGTTCCCCAAGTCCTCCTCTCCCCTCCAGCTCAGGGCCGTGCCTGCCAGCACACCTGGGTGTGTACACTTGGATCTCTTGTTGTCTTCCAACATCAATAGAAAACAAGCCTCCCCTTTCCCCAGCTTGCAGATACATTCTTCCTCCCAGCTTCCTTTTATACTTAATGGTGCCACCACTTTCCCAGCCTTCCAGGTTCAAAATGTGAAGTCACTTTGATTGATACCTCAGCCAGTCACCTAGTCTTATGGGTTTTTCCTTAAATATCTCCCTCATAGCTATTCCTCCCACTCTGCTCCCCTTGTTGCTGCTGCTTAGCTCCAGCTCTCATTACCTCAAACCTTGATTAGCTCTGTAAGTGCTTTGCTGCTCCAAGCTCTCTCTTCTTCAATCCAAGGGGTGGGTGGATGGCAGCTGTGCCCTACAAGGCATTTGCCTCAGCAGCATGGCTGGGGGCAGGGAGGGCGGGGAATGCAGTTGGGGCTGATGAATGAACCAGCTATGTCTCTCCCCTCACTGTGCTGTCCCTCTGTTGATCCCCTTGTAGGAACGAGAGGCCGTAAGCCCAGGGCTGGGGGGATAACCATAATATGATTTCAATTTTTCTGCAAATATATTGAGTCCCTACAATACTAAACTCTGTCCTAGGTACTGAAATACAATAATGAACTAAACAGAGTCCCTGTCCTCAGTGAGCTTACTTAGTCATAGGAGAGATGGCTAGAAAATAAATAAAGATGCAATGTGACAGGAAGTGGCAAATTACAAGACTTTTGTATGAAGAAAAATGGAGCCAAACAGAATAAAAAATGAATGAGGCAAATGGTCAATGAACACATGAAAAAGTGCTCAATGTCAGTAGGGAAATGCAAATCAAAACCACAGTGACATACCACTTCACACCCACTCGTTTGGCTATAATAAAAAAATAGAAAATCACAAATGTTCCTGAGGATGTAGAGAAATTGAAACTCTCATACATTGCTGATGGGAGTATAAAATGGTGCAGCTGCTGTGGAAAACAGTTTGGCAGTTCCTCAAAAAGTGAAACAGAGTTACCATGTGAGTCAGCAATTCTACTCCTACATATTCACCCAAGAGAACTGTTCAGTGTTCAAACAAAAACATGTACATGGATGTTCATACCAGCACTATTCACAAGAGTCAAAAGGTGGGAGGAACTCAAGTGACCATCAGGTGATGAATGGATAAATAAAATGTGGGCACACAACAGAACATCATTCAGCCACAAAAAGGAGTGAAGTACTGGTTCATGCTACATCATGAATGAACCTTAAAAATATGCTAAGTAAAAGAAGCCAGATACAAAAGGCCATATACTGTATGATTCCATTTGTATGAAATGTCCAGAATAGGCAAATCCATAGAGACAAAAAGCAGATCAGTGGTCGCCAAGGTCTGGGGGAATGGAGAATGACTACTTAACGGGTACAGGATTTCCTCTGGAGTTGATGAAACATTGTGGAACTAGACTGTGGAGATGGTTGCACAGCATTGTGAATGTACTAAATACCACTTAACTGTACATTTCAAAATGGTTACAAAGGTAAGTTTACCACAATAAAAAAAAAAAGTGAATATGGTGAATATGGGTGTTCAGAGGGTGCTTCCTTGAATAGGAGGTTCAAGGAAGCCTCTCAGATGAGAGGAGATTTCACAGAGACCTGAGACAGGAGGGTTTGAACCTTGCAGCTACCCAGGCTGAAAGCCTGCTAGGCCACAAAGCATGCAGACGGCTCTGAGCAGTATTCATCAAGATCTGACTCTCCGTTCCTTGATTTGCTCCTCATCCAGAAGCACAAATGCTCCTTCTGCGTCTAACATCTCTGCTCCCCTGGACCCCACACATCCCTTTCTGCCTCTCATCAGGACATGCGTCATTGCCTCATCCCCTGACATACTGACCCCTTCTACCAAGCCCCTCACCCACAGAACTCCTCCTTCTGGTCACCTGGATTCTGGACAGCTCTTCAGGTCCCTACCCAGGGACCACTTCCCCTGGACATGTTCTTGGGTGCCGGCCAGGCTGCCGGCCAGATCATGGGTGCTGGCCCACAACTAAGGGTTTGAGCCTTGAGTCCACCACTCATCAGCTGTGAGTGACATTGGGGACTCAGCTACTATGTCCTTCTTTGTGAAAAATGAGCATAGTTGACAGAGTAAAATGAGATGGTTGCAAAGTGCTGAGCTTGGTACCTGATACACAGCACAGTGAGCACTCAAGGATGGTAGTTGTATCATCACTTCCACCTTTCTGAAGCTTGAACTTTAGCACTTCATTTTGTAATATCTGATGATATTTGGTAATTATTTAATGTTTTTAGGTTGGAGTCAAAATACATGGTGAACACTAATAATGGTATTTATATTCTTTGGACAGCTTTCCCCAACCCTGGAGGCTATTCCAATACATAGCATAAAAAATGCACTAGAATAAATGTTTGACTGACCAATGATTGATTGATTTGGCTCTATCATCAAATACAAATGAAATTTCTTCAAATTAAAACCTTAAAGGAAGCATAAGCCTGTCTGGGTAGAAAGGCTAAGGAGGGAGAACAGAGAGAGAGAGAAAAAAAGAGAGAGAAAGAGAGAGGTAGGTAGGCTAGGAAAGAAGGAGAGAACAGAAGAGAGAGAATTGGCAAATAAACACCTGATGTAGCCAGAGTGAGATATAGTGAAAGATTCCATAGGTATAAATGTTTGGGGGTGGGGGAGCACAATCAAAGAAAGACACAGATGTGGGCTGGTGGAAAGTTTCTCCAAAAAATGGCTCACTCTGCAAATGAGCTGCTCTTTTATTTCAAGAGGCCATAGCTATTGGTGTTCAAACAAAATGTTAGCACATTTTAGGAACAGCTGTAAGACAACTGGAATCCAAATTTTTAAATATAAAAATACAAGATAGTAGAATCACAGTTCACAATAATTCAGCAGTGGGATACAGACAGATAGATGGATAGATACATACATACATTCATACATACAGTGGCACCCAACAACCTGAGGAGAAAGTGGAATGGGAAAGAGAACCCATTTATGCATAGATAGGATGCCAGGATAAGGCTGGGAATGGCTCCTCTGGGAGCTGGTCATGTGACCAGCCTCCGAAACCTGCCCCAGAGAGTTATAAGACCAATCTGGCTATTGTTTCCTACCTTTGCAACCTGCATTTATACACACCCAAATGCAGTGTGGCGGCTCCACCGAGGCATACCCACTCCTTGGAACCCCAGCCCTCTCCCCACCAGCCGAGAAATGCCCCTGCGGCTTTCTCTCCAAGAGATTCTTCTTTCACCACTTTATTCCTCTTTCAGAGAAAACACAAGCCCTGTTCAGCAGTGAAAAAAAGCTAGGAAGCAGCTGGCTTCTTCCAATGCTTACTGACACAATTTTCTTAATCATCTTTCCAACAAAACCATGAAAAAGGAAAGAAAATGTTTTACCTGTTGAGAACCCTGATTTCTCTGTGAGAGTCTAACATCGAATATTTAAAAGGCAACTCGAACGCATCTTCTGAGAGTTCCTTAAATCCCAAACCTGCTTCCAGTGGCAGCTCTAAGTCTGAGCTCTGAATGCAGGCTGTGTGTTATTTTAACCACAAGGGTTCTAGTCAGGAGGGAGGGGAGATGGGAATGAGGGAGGCTGGCAAGCAGCAGCACCATCCACCTCAAGGAAAGGAGCTAGCAGATATTTGAAGAAGTCTCAGACCACCTTTCCTAAACTAGAGGTTAAAGAACTGTGGAACATTCCAAAGGAGTAAGATAAGACATTTATGGTCGTTTCTAAAAACGGCGCACTGGCATGGCCGGCCTGATGCTGGCTGCAGGGAGCGCAGCCTGGAGCTGGCCAGTGGAGCCCTGGGCCCAGGCGAGGGCGAGCTACACCTGGACAGAGCACCGCTCCACAGATGAAGAGCCCCCCAGGAGCTGAAAGTACAGAATGATGAGGCGCCTGCCTAAGTCACAGCTCTTGTGTGAAAACAAACCAGTGTCAGGAGAATCCACAAGCAGGTACAGGGTAAGGGACAGCTACTGCGGAACCTGTTATGGAAGATTACGGTGTGTGAGTGCATGTGTGCCTGCGTGTGTGTGTGAACGTGTGACAGTGTAAGTATATGTGTGCGAGTGTGGGAGAGTCTAAGTGTGTGAGTGTGTGTGAGAGAGCATGTGAGTGTGTACTCCTCACTTCCCAAACAATGTGAAAAGCAAAGCCCCAGTCTCTGCTTGGACCAGTTGGAGATCCTCCTCCTAAGGGTTTGGCAAATGCGAACGCCACCCTTGGACTTGGAGGAGGAATGATTTATGGCACACAGATCAACAGCAAAATCTAGAGCAGTTGAAATGGCCAAGGGTCCTTTACAGCCAGCTTTTCACAGATGCCAGAAGGTTTTAACTCCACCTTTGGAAAAACTCAGCAGGGCTTCCATTAAGCAGGGTCATAACTCAGTTTTATATAGAACCTTTCATCTCACAGGAGCTCAAGGTGGGTTTACACCAAAATATAAATTACCCTGAGCACAGTCACCCAGTGAACGAGATGCAGCTCCTGCTTAGCAGCCGCCAGCCAGGTGCAGGCAGACAGTGGGAGCCAGGAAGGACTCTTGCAAGAGGAGCCAGTGGGACTGCCCTGCCCACTTGGCCCTCTCCTCCCCGGAGCTGCACTGACTCTCTGATTGGCAGCTCATTCACCTTCCCAAGTCCCTTGTGCCCTCCCCAGTGACTTCTTCTCCCAGTCCTCCCTACATTCACAGTCTCAAAATGGACCTCAAATCACAAACTGGGAGGAAATGCTGACTGCATTTTCAGATGTGATCCTGTAGCAGGGGGTTGGCAAAGCACAGCCCTCGGGCCACATTCAGACCATGGCCTGTTTTTATAAATAAAGTTTTATTGGAACACAGTCACACCCACTCATTTGTGGATTGTCTGTGGCCCTTTGGTGCTACACCAGTGCAGAAGAGATGTGGCAGAACAGATATTGGGTGTTTTGTTTTGCATTGCATTGTTTTATGTTTTAAAAGTGGAACAAAGAACAAGGAGGCTCTTTCAGTAATCTCTGCAGATCACACTTCGGAAGAAACACCAGCCCCATATTCAGGCCTGAGTCTTCAATTCCATTATTCCTTCATTAGAGAAATTCTGCCTGCCTAGCCACACTGCCCCAGCTTCCCTTGCTTCATCCCCAAGAAATTATGGTGGCTGCATCCAACTGGTTTCTCTAATACAAGCCTTGGAAGTGCCCTCAAGGCCCTCTCCATGTCCTCCCCAAACACACTTGTCTTTGAAACCCTCTTGGGATCTGTCCACAGAGTTACTTGTTCCCTTGTCCAGGCCCCCTTATCATCATTTGTTCATTCTTCTCTTGTATTTCTTGTCATTGTAGCCCCATGATCTCTTGCTATGTTTACCTTTCTTACTAGACTATGAGTTTCCTGAGAGTCAGAATAACATTGTATTCAACTTTTTATCTCCAGAACCTAATACTGTAAAAGACACATATGGGAACATTAGTGGTTATTACAAAAACAACTCAGTCTTATTCCACTAGAACATAATCTCAAAGGGAATGAATGAAAAGGTTGTCTGATATTCTCTGAGGACTAGACATTTTAAAATCGTCTTTCCCAGGGATGACCCTGCCCTGTTTTTTAAAGAGCCTTTGCCCTAAGCAGGGCAGACTTTTGCACATTTGCTAGTAGTTAGTCATTTAAATCTGAATTTATGAAAGAACCTCAATGCAGAAATACCAACAGCAGTTAGGAAAAGATCATCTTCATAACAATGAAAGCTGTTAGAAGACTCAGGAAGCATGTGGCACTGGGTGGAAAGGAGGCTGAGTGTGCTCTATTTTCCTTTCTCATGCTAAAGCTTGGTAAGGCTCATTTCTCTGGTGTGACCCCATCCAAAGACGGAGCTAACACATGGCCAAGGGATACAGATGCACCGCTATCAGGTCTGGAGCATAAAAGGAGTCAGTCTTCTCAGTGGCTGGGGCACTGGCATTGTACCGTTTCAGCAGGGAGTGCCACCACTCCCCTTACTTGTATCCTTTTTAATGATCTCAAGTGTGGGATAACCTGACATTTTGTACTGAACAGAAGCAATGTGGATGTCATAGACATGTGCCACATGAGTGCCCACTCAGCATCCCGTGATCAGTCTTCCTTTGGTTAGCTTGGACCTCCCACCTTGAGTCCTTGTCTTAGCCTGCTTAGGCTGCCATCACAAAATACCAAAGGCTGGGTGGCTTAAACAACAGAAATGTATTTTCTCATGATTCTGGAGGTCAGAAGTCCAAAATCAAAGTCAACATGACCAAGCTCTGGTGAGAACCCTCTGTGTGGCCTGGCCACCTTCTTACTGTGTGCTCCTGTGGCCTCTCCTTGGTGTGTCGGAGGAGAAACCTCTCTTTCCCTCTCTCCCTCTCTCTCTCCCTCTCCCTCTCTCATCCTTTTCTTATAAGGCCAGCAATACTATGAGATCAGGACCCCAGCCTGAGGACCTCACTTAACTTCGCTTCCTGAAAATCCTATTTTCAAATTCAGTTGCACTGGGGGTTAAGGCTTCAGCATACGCATTTTCTTTGATTTCAGTCCATAGCAGTTGCCCTTCCCCAAAGTAGAAGCCAGACTCTCTTCCAGCCTTTTGTGTAGCTGGGGTGCAGGCATGTCACAGGCTGTGCAGTCAGCTGCCTTCAACCCAGTAAAGACCAGGAGGAGGCAGGAAAGGGGTTGGATCCATTGCACAGGAGCCCCCTGGCAGGAAGGCATCGGCTCTGAGGCAGCGCCCGGGAAGGGGCAGTCGCTGCTCCAGTACAGATGGTCTGGGGGTGAGGCCAGGGTCCCAGCCCACACTCTGCCATGATAGTCGCCTGCCTTCCACCATATAACCTCTGCTCCTGTGCAGCTTCCACACCTGACCCTGATTCTGTGATCTGCTGACAACCTTCAGTGAATCATTTCTTGGCTGAAAGTAGCGAGAGGTACCATTTGCAACTAAGAACGCAGATGTCTATAGCTGATACTGGTACTTAAAACGAAACCATTTGGTTTGCTTTCACTTTCTCGGAAGCGAATCCACCCTCCAGAGGCTCCTTCCTTCATGCCCCAGGGCTGCTGTGAATGAATATCTGACGAGGTGTTTGTCCCGGTTTCTTGGCATGTTTGACCTTGGGCTCATTCCTCATCCTTTCCCTTCGCCTCATGGGAGGGGGATGCTCACCCACAAATGGGGGCCGCAGACCCTCCTGCTGCCTGGTTTCAGCTGGGGCCGCCCGAGGGGAGGCAGCGGTGGGAGTGGAGGGCCGGGGTTTGGGAGAAGCCGCGGCCTGTCTCCTGCCCACCCCCCGCCGACCTTGGAGCATGTCCCCAGCAGGGCTGCATCTCCTCTGTGACCTCAGCCCCGAAGGGCCGCCCCCCCGGGGTCCGGCTTCTGGCAGGTGACTCAGGTCCTTCGCCTGAGGGGTACTAGTGGCTTCCCGCCTCTCCTGATCGCTCTCCCGCCTCACCTCCCAGTCTGGCTCCTCGGCTCTTCCAACATCGGTGTCACCACTTCCCTGTATTAACTCTCCTTGGTTTTAAATGCTTAGGTTGTTCTCATTTTCCTAGTTAGACCCTGATTAATGCAGCTGTGCACACCACCTGCTTGCAGGTCAAAGGACCACCACCTGCCTTGAGCTTGAGCGGGACTCTGCGTGCCACCTGCGCCCTGTTGGGTAGAATCCCTCTTGCTGTTTCATACAAGATCACTTCTCTAAAGTTGAAGACCAGGAGCCAAGTGTTATCAGGCCCTCTGTGTAACTCTTCTGGTCTTTTCGGAGAACAAGAAACAGCTTTCAAAAAGACTTGTTGATGAAAAAAGTCATGATTAGAAACAGCAGCTGAATCCTGTCTCACTGACCAGAAGATCCCAGGAGGATAAAGCAAGCTAAAGCAGGAATGGGTCAGCAAAAGCTGATAAATACTCAGCTTGTGGGGAATTTAGAAAATTTTGCCTGACTTTCAGGAAAAAAATAAAAGAACTATAAACACTTTCCCTCTAATTCATAGGGGGATAAAAGCTATATACCCAAGGTATTCATTCCAGCATTATTTATTAAAATAAATTTAAATGCCTAATGGTAATAAAATTATTATTTTCATCATGAGACTTCTACCCCTTGAAACAGTTTATAAACAGTAGCAAAAATAATTATGAAGGTGATGTAGTGACTTGAGTGCTATGTCAAGGTGGGAGGGTGACAGGTGGATTATTTTTTATATATTTGCCTTTTTAAAATATAAGAATGTTTGATGACAGTAAGTATTCTTCCCCTCCTTCCTTTCCTTCCCCTTCCTTTTGTATCTAAGGTTGTGAAATACTGAGTGATGACAGGAAAAGGATACGGAGGGCTGCTAGGCAGCCACTTAACAGAACTTGGGGCATGTTAAAGGGGACACGGAGGTGGTAAAGAGTATTAAATAACACAAAATAAGAAACGCTGAGGAACCAGATAATACAGAATTGTAGTGATTCTTAGGACTTACACAAAAAACAAGAGCATGTAGCATTTTAACTTGGGGCTGAATAATATATTATAGCTTCCATTTTCAATATTTTACACACACTTTCACATCCTCTCCCAAGGAATCAGCATAGGAGATGGCAGAGTGGCATCCTGCCACTATTAACAGATGGAGAAACTGGAGCTAAGAGATGCAAAGTGACCTGCTGAAATTTACACTAGAAACGTGTCGCTCTACAATTGGAGATATCTTCTCTGAGTCTAGTACATTGTTGGACTCCATACATGGTTGCTTCTGAGCAAGTAAGATGTTGAGCAAACCAGTGTCCCCAGTGACCAGAGATGGGCACTCCCTTGCTCAGCCTGAGACCCCCTGCCCCAAGTCTCCTGGAGCTGCTTTGACGGCACATAGCCCTGTGTGCCTGCTCTTCTCTAGATCAAAGTTGCCTCTGCGGTGGGACCTTCTTATCTCCCATCGGGCAGGCTTCCTGTCCGACCCAGTGTGCTCGCTCTCTGCATGTTGATTCCCATGGAGAGCATCCAGCTGCTTTTAGGAAGGGCTGCACATACCGAAGGGCTGCCTGCAAGAGGGGGTGAACTATAGGATCTACTACCAGGTTAGTTGTAGGATGAAATTTAAAAAAATACATGTCTGGGATTTAGCACATAAATCCCAATATTTGAGTACCAGACACACAAAATGTTGGCTAGCTAGCACATAATAAGAGTTCCAGTGATAGTAAAAACAGGAATAGCAACAATTAACTAAAGGGTTAAGGTTAGAAAAAGCCTCACGAAGAAGTTTTCTTTAGAAATTAGGAGCAAATACAGGTTTCTTCCTTCTCCCATAAACGTAATTCATGGTGACTGATGTGCTATATTCTTAGCCAAAGTTGCAAGAAGACATCATTAGTCCAGCTCATTTTAGTTTTTTTTTCTGCCCCATTCCTCACCCTCGATATCTTGCTTCCTATCTTGGATCTTATAAATTGTATTATATCAAATTTATTTTAGAAGATGGTAGAATATAAATTAGTTGATGACAAAATAAATCAAGTGGTTTCTGGGGTATCTCAGCATGATGAATAAGCATTTCCCTTCTCTCCGTCTGACAACTGTGAAGCGATGAGTTAACAGAGCACATGCTTATTATATGTACTGAAAATAAACAACCTTTGTAAGTGCTACTAATTTAGTTACCATGCAATAAATGATTATCACCCAGAGTACAAAGATTAACCTTAATGAGAGGTAGGTTTTCCTAAATTTCTCACTCATGGCTCATACTTCTTTAAGTGTGGGTATATATGTGCATGCATTTCTTTTCTTGAGTATTTTATAACTATTTTCCAAGGCACTGTTCATATATTACCATCACCCAGTCATTCACTTACTCATTTGGCAGGTATTTATAGAGCATCTGCCATTTGCCAGGCCCTGTGTTATAGGAGGCTCTTCATGAAGCTTTTCAGTAGTCCATGGTCAAGCCTCCCTCCAAATCCTGAGGGTGGTTAGTGCCTGGGCCATTCATTTGATACTTGATACCTGCTTTCTGGCTTTGTAAATTGTTTTTTCATGAATAGGATTCTGTATCTCATGTCAGATTATGGTCCTCTCTAGAGCAAGGGCCTCATCTTACAAATCTCTGAAGCATTACTACCTGCCCAATTCATTGCCCTACATGTATTCAGTTCTCAATTAATGGTTTTATTTATATTGATTACATGTCACTGTGGTAATTTAAAATAAAGTAAGTGGATATAACATGGGAAGTGGAACTTGATGCCTCCAGATTCAGAAACATTTGTCATGTCAACATATTAAAAGTATATCCAAGGTCCAAGATTAGAGGCTTATAGGGTAGTCCAAACCACAGATTATTTATTTTAGAAGATGGTAGAATATAAATTAGTTGATGACAACTAATTTATAATTATATTTTTTATAATTATATTTTTTATAATTATATTTTTTATAATTATAAATTATAATTTATAAGTAAGGTAGTAGGCAAACATATAAGCAAAACTGGCTGGTGGAGTGAGTCTAAGGGTTAAGTCCTACAGCCTAAACTGTGCCTGAATAAATAAACGGACCCCAAGCCCCTCACCACATTTAAATAGGCACTGCCTAGAAAAGTATGATGAATGTGGTAATGAGAGCGGTTGGGAGATACCTTCTGGGAATGGACAGGCACGTCATAAACAAAACCATTCCCAAGCACTAAGTTGAATAGAATCTATCCTGTATGTTGGCCAAGGAAGAACCATCTTCCAAAGTAGGAGAGATAGAAAATAATAGTCGCCAAGCAAAGCCTTGTTCATTTCAGTGCAAAACTGATTGATAAGAACAGTGGTACTTGGCTTGGAGTAGATGTGATGCAGGACATAAACATGAGCAAATACCTAAATATCTCTGGGGAACGAAAAGCCAATACCTCAATGTATACAGTGTCAAGCAGCCAAATGTTCCCACAGACTCCCGGGATAAGGATCCCGGAGCACCTCTTAGGAGAAGCCTTTTTGGCTCTGTGGGACCAAACCCAAGGCTGCGCAGCTCTGCCAGCTCAGCTCCAAAGACGTGACATGAATTCCTCTTATGTTGTGGCAGTTCTCAAACTTATCCTATCATTAAACTTAGCTCCTGCAACCTTTAAAAATAAAACCCAGATTCTTGGTCCTCACCTCTAGATACTCTGTTTCAGTAGGTAGTTTTAAGAACTTCCCAGGTGATTCTGGAAACCGGCTAAGTTTGGGGTCCACTGAACTAGGTGTCTCTCCTACATTACACTTTGTTGGGAACTAAGGGGTGGAAAAGAAGTGTAGCCTTGCGTCACTTCAAAGGTGAGTAACTGAAAAGACAAAACCTGCACATATAAATGAGAAGAGAATAATGACAGAGAGAAAAAGGGCTCAAGGTGGATTTGGATTTAAATGCTACATAACATGTCCCTAGACTGGAGAAGGGGCAGGGCAGCTTGGGCAAAGCAAACTAACAGCCTTAACAAAGCCACAGGAATGAAGCTAAGCAAGGAGGAGGGGGCGGGGCCAGCTGACTGGGGGAAAGGAGGACATTTTGCAGTAGATGGAAATAAATCAAATTTTCGGATCTTTAACGATATGGCCATGTTCGTTCTCCTTGTACATACAAGCACATACAAGTGGCTATGTAATTCTCTTTAAAGAAAACTATTCAGACACAGTGACCTAGTGGAAAGTGTGACTGGAACCTCTAGCTTCCAACCAAGTTGGAGTTATAAGGCATTGTGGTTGTTGGTTTGATTTCACAATGCCCCACTTTTTCCCTCCATACCTCTCCAAAAAGCTCATCAGAATGGCATCCAAGCCCCAAGCACACCAAATTTTCCCCATTAGGAGGCTTTGCAAATGCTTCCTGAGAATTTCCAGATCTAAGATAAAATAACACTTAGGTAAAAAAAAACAACAACAACAACCTAAGAACCACATTTCCATAAGGACATACACTGCTTGAGAGAAATCACATCTATATGCACACCTCCCGACCACACCTGGGGAAAGGATATGGCAGAAGGGATGCCTCAAAGGGAAGGTTATCTTAGTCCTAAGGGGACACCTTGGTCCTAACATGACCTGTCACCTCACATTGCTATCCTACTGCTGGCAGTGGCTGGGTAAGTTCATCCAGCAGTGTTTTCTGAAGATCTGCTGTGAGCCACATGTTAAAATGAGTCCCTGGACATAGTGACAAATGATCTACCTCATGGAGATCACCTCCTTGGTCATTAAATATAAGGGTGAATCCAACTTTGGATAAGAGTCTAGCACCTCGAACAGGATCTAAAAGATCCTAACAGCTGAAAATGATGAAGGACAAGTAGAAGAAATTGATAAGACCCCAAAGAAGCTCAAGAAGGGTTCCCTGAGTGGCAGCGTGGGAGCCACTCACTAGTATCTTTGATTGTGGCTATGAAAGCAAGTGTGGTACCAAGACCGACTAGGAACAGAACAGGCAGGAGGTATGATGCAATCTCTCTCTCCTTTGCAGCCTCGGCAATAATCGCCATCATGTACTCATTGCAGTCCTGGCTTTTGTTCTTAAGTGTGATGTGCAGACAACAAGGAGGCAAGTACAGGAACAACTCAAGAAGGTAACAGAAAGGAGCCCTAGAGAAAAGTCAGATGATTTTAATTCTGTTCAGGAGAAGAGAAGCCAGAAAAGGGGCTTCGTAGAGAATTTAAATATAGGAGAGCTATTTTAACTAGAAAAGCACTTCTCAACCTTTAAGTGGCTTCAGTGAGAGGAAATGGCTTTAGTTTCAAGAAGAGAGGTTCATTTACTTATAGGAAAGCTTTCTGACTAGAAGGATTGTGACACATCAGATAACAGAAATTGGTGGGCTCTCCTTTCTTAGAGACCTTTGAGATGAGGAGTAACAGACTTTTGTCTGGACTGGTAGAGTTCTGGCAGGAGAAAAAAGAGGTGGGGTGGATTGCACCCTTAGAAATCCAGCAATTCAGACTCCGACATCTTACAGAATGAAGAAGTTGATTTTTATAACAGCAGTAGCCGCAGCAATCCTAGCCAGCCTTCAGCTAGTGTTTCCCATGGGCCAATTCCCACTCTAGCTGGTTGTATGTATTATCTCCTTTCATCCTCAACACAACCCCATGAGGCAGTTACTATATGCACATTATGAAGAAGCAAACAGGCACATGTGGTCAAGTTACTTGTTCAAGATCACACATGGGGAAGGGCAGAGCCAGTCTGGGCCTGGCAGTCAGTTTGCCAGTGTCCTCTGCTGACCCACCAAGAGAACCCGTGTCTGCCTGGTGGTCCCACGCAAGCAGAGTCCTTCCCTATCTCTAACTCATAGCCCTAGGAGGCAAGAATAAGAGGTGCTTTATTTGAACTATATTCTATTCTTTATACATTTTAAAATTCATGGTCAAGGGAAGGAATATTTTTAAGACCAGACCTTTTCCTAGGATCTTACTCTTTGGTCAAATAGGCAACAACAAACAGTGTGCCCCCAGGACACTTGGCTCTCCTCCTGGCCCCAGCTCAGGATCCACTTCCAGTTATCAACAAGGTTGAAATCCTTTTTTAATTTACCTCCACTATGTCTTATTCCAAAAATTATTTAAGACAACTTGAGACTAAAATCAGTTTTTACTTTCAAGCAAACCAATACTCCTTCTACTCCAGCCCACCAAAGGACTTTCAGATATTTACTCATTGTTAACCAAATTCTGTGAAAAACAGCTTTTATCCAGTTTCAGGTACAATCAGACAAGTTAAGGAAAAAAACATAATACCCCTATTTTGGCAGTTTTTGAGAGATGTGATAGGTGACTGTACTCCAGCAAAGAAAGGCATCATTCAAGTTGGGGATGGGATGGGAAAGAAAGGAAGATATGATCAAAAATAACTTTGTTCCCCAACTATTCAGGACCAGGATGCAGCCTCCAACAGGCAGCCATAAAACAGCTGAAATGGAGACAGCTCAATTGAAATCCCTGGACGCTTAAGAAAAGGAGTAAACACTCAGGCCAGGAAAAAGGTGGGGCTTGTCATTGTGGTGCTCAGGAAAGGCTGCTTTGCTTTGAAGCAAGGAATGCAGCTGGCATCTTCCCATCATGAGGTAAAGTCTTAACTTCTCTTCAAGAGACTGATCTAAGATCTAGAAGACACAGGTGCCAGGGCTGAAGCATTTAGCAAACCTGGCTGGATGCCTATGTGGGGCAAGTGCCTTATACAGGCCCATGTTAATGAGCTCAGGAAATGCCTATTCTTTACAAAGCGCAGAGCATTGCATACACACCGGTACATACACACAGAGACCCCACACCCATGTCACGTGCACACCATGCCACAGACACATGCAACACACCACACACTGAATCCTGTGGCCACTGGTGACTGGGCGCTACCTTCTTTATTTTGCAGATGGAGACCCAGGCTGCAGTGAGGTAAGACGTGACACCTACAGTAAAAGCAGGACTTGAGCCAATCTGCCCAACTCCAGAGCCCAGGTCTCTACCTCTGAATTATACTTTTGTGTTGGGAGGTTTTGATTGCCCTTGAGAAAAAGATCTATGATAAAGTGTACCAGTGGAGTCTAGGCGGTGAGATCAAGCAGATGAATGTGGTATAAAATTTGCCTCTAAGTAAATCTGATACAAAATTTTAAAATATATTATCATATATGGAGTTGCAAAACAAAAAAGGTTCCAGAATGTTGGCCATCACCACCAATTTGCTAGAGCCTTATGACATCAAGCTGCCTTCATAGAGTTCTAAATGTAGAAACCCAACTGCAGAACTGAATTAGCCCCGGAACTCCCCCTTGTTGCTGCTCTCATGAGGAACTAGGAAGAGCTCACCCTCCCCTTGTGCAGACTACTTGTCTGAAAAATATCTATTTGTTTTCGTGGATCAACTGAATGGTTTTTAAGTCTTAAAAACTTAAAACTTAGAATTTAAAGCCAGTGGGAGTCAGAAAGCTGCCCATGAACTCTCTTGCCCTTAACCGATACCCTTTCGGTGATGTGGTCGCCCAGTGATATTGAGGCAACAGTACGCACTTGCACGACATGTTTCCAAAGTGGCTGTAGTCATCAGCTCCTGTGACTTGGGTCACTCCATCTCCTTCACCCCCATGCTGAGACTGGTGATCTAGTAGGGACAACCTTGCCGCTTACTGCAATCAGGTGTTAAAGTGTGCCAGGTTAATGCCATGCACATGTTTTCTAAGATACTACCTTCCACAGGTCCTCAGTTGTAAGGTAAGATACTACCTTCCACAGGTCTAAGCTGTAGAAAGTAACAGAGCAGGACAAAACTCTGACTTTCTTTTTTTAAAAAAAAAGATGACTCAATGAAATAAGAATCTCCCAGGAAGGACTGCTGGGTCCTTGGAAACCATCTTCATGTTAGGGCTTTTTTTGGCCAGCCTACAGGCCCTGCTCTTCTTTAAAGCTTTGACCCAAATGTGGACATGAACCCCTTCTATTTACTCCCTACAACATAGTTGCAGTAGTGCTGGAACATTAAACTAAAGGAGTATGAGTAACAGAAGAGAGACAAAGAAACTAATATACTGGCTTCCAAATACTATCATCTCATGTTTCCTAGGACGGCTGCTTCTTCATCCTGCTCCGGCCTGTCTCCAAAGGGCCAAGGCCATCTTCACTGCCTAGAAGCATCATTGATCATGTTTAGGCACCTCAAAATCCAAACTCATGGGAAGAAGATCTAGAGAGACAGGAGTTGTCTTTCCCTCATATCTAAGGTCTCCCTGCTCTAATCCAGATGACCATCAACTCATTCCTTTACTCATCAGATCTTTATTGAGCACTTACTATGTGCTAGACATCTGCATGGGCTCTGAAGATGAAGTGGTAGACAAACATCTCTGCCCCACAGGCTGCCTTGAGTGATCTTTGGCATTCCTTCACAAGTCACTGGAGAATCATGTTTCTGTCATGAATAATTTTGATGTTTCTATAAAAGTTTCCCTTGGTTACTGACTCATTCACTTCTGCTCACTTCAGTCTTTGCTTGAAAGATCAAATTCTGAGTTTAATCCTCAAAAAGAATCCTAGTGGTCACTTCTGTTTTGACTGGGGTAGGTTTGATAGACAACTGGAAGGCTTAAGTTTCTTTGTTCTGTGTACCAATAGCACAGATAGTACTGACACAGCTCTGAGGCTTTTTAAAGATATGTTTTGTGATCCCTCATTGCAATGCTTTAAGTATCAAGGCCATACCTGTCCTACAAACTTGCCCGCTGGGTATCTTGAGGCTCCAGAGGAATCTTGCTGGCCCTGGAATGTTGTTGTTGGGTGTATTCTGTCCTGTGATATTGACAGGACATTTGTACCAACACACCGCATTGTACAGGGGGTCTGGTGGGGGCCGCAATCCAGGAAGCACTGGGTCTCAGTTCACCTCTGAGACCAAGGACTAAGCTTATGTGGCAAGAAGGGTGAGAAAAGAGGCTGGAAGCCAGAAGAGCCAAGTCAAACCTGGGGGATAGTTTACATAAAGCCACATAATCAAGGGCAAGTTGGAGATCTGCAGGACAAGGAGTCAAGACGAAGGCTTCCCAGCCTCTGTGTCAGGGGAAGACAAGGTTCTAGGATGGTGTAGGAGGTAGAGCTGAAGTGGCTGCCCCTCGGAATTGCAGGAGTAGACTCTGCTGCTCTTTGATCTCTCAGGAGTCTGGAGTGGCCAGACCCAGCTCCACAGGTGGCAAGAGAAGCACAGCACACAGCCTAGGGTCAGGGGTGGCTAGGCTCGGGGTCAGGGTGATCCGTACACCTGCATCTTCCCTAGAGATCTTCTGCAAACCAAGAGCTCTGTATGTGGCCTTCCACTGCCTCAACTTGCAAGCTCCATGGGGTTTTCAGAGGTCCCAGTCATGCCCAGTACTTCCACCAAATAGAAAAAACAAAAAAATAATAGACGCCATTGCATTCCATTTTTGTAAAAGTGTTTCATGAGTTTCCTATAAATTTGCAGCAGTTCAAGCTTATATATTCCTGTGTACTTTAGAGTGTACTGTATTTCATTATCTGACTTCCAGGAAGGTAGTTCCCCATTGGGTTACTAATTACTATTTTTATTACACTCAAGAGACTTTGCAATTTTTTGTGTGTGATTTGTTTTGCCTTGTAATTCGATGTTGTGAATAAATTAGAAGAATCTTAATGTGATCCTGGGATTTTCTTTACCAATCATACAGAAAGATGAAAGTGTCAAAGAGCCAGTAAGATAAAAATGTAGGATATAGTTGACACCTCATTCTCCTGACATAGTGGTTCTCACGTTGTGGTCCACGAATCTCTAGGAGTCACTGAGACCTTTCCAGGGAGTCCATGGAGCCAAAACTATTTTCCTAATGATGTTAAAATGTCATTTACCTTTTCCACTATCTTGACATTCACATGGAAACAATGATGGGGAAGACTATTGCTATCTCAGCACAAACCAGGGCAGTGGTAGCAAAACCTACCAGAAGTCATTATGCCATCACCACCTCAAACTCAGAGGGGAAAAAATAGTCTCAGTTAAAGACACTCTAGTTGAAGCAGTAAGTATGATGAATTTTATTACATTTCAAACATTGAGTATGAGGAAAGAGTCATTCAAAGTGAAAGAAAGCCCAGTGGACTTTAATGTAGAAAGTATTGTTCATTGATTAAGATTTTGGGTTCTCCATTACAACTAATCTCTAAGAAACTGCCATGTGTTGAATTTTGGTGTAGTAACAAGAAGAATACCCACAATTAGTTGAAAAGGCCAGTAAACATTCTTCCCTTCTCAAGCTACCAGCAGATATTCAGTGTTTTCTAATAAGCCAGGTATTAGAGAGTTTACAAAAATATAAACCAACGCCATTCTTCTCCTAATTATTTTTGTTTTAGAAAATACAGCATTTTTTTAATTAAAAAATGAAATGTTAATGTGCATCATAGTTATTTTTAAATGAAGTAGTAACTAGTTTTTATATGTCTGTTTTAACATCTAATATGATAAATATTGACAGATATAACCCATTTAAACCAAACCTCTTTGGGGTACTTACTAATTTTTTTAGAGTGTGAAGACGTTCTTAGAATAGAATAGTTGAAAACTGATATCCTAGAATGTACCCACAAACACATTCCTCTGTTCTTCCAGGACAGAAATCTCACCTGACGCACTAAGAAGCTGAAGTCCCTGGACTGTTCACAACAATCATTTGCCTCAGTTAGTGAGAGCCAGAATGGCACCCGTGTCTCCGCGATGGCCACCGGCAGCCTGCCCGGCCACTGAGAGGAACATGTCAGGAATTTGAGACTCGGAGGATGGACATCACCAGCACCTTGACAATACCAAAATTGCTCTGAATTATAGGAATTGTTCTACCATCTCTGTTCTTAAAGTCACATTTCTTCATTTCTACATAATGCTAAGACATCTGGGCCCGATCTTTCTCCTGATGTGCTTGCTATTCTTTAGTCTCTAGGAGAAAAGTTCTGCTAATGTCTCCTACGCACAGAAATATTGTCTGAGGCAGGGAATAAGTTCTAGAGCATTTTAGAGAGTCAAAAAAGAAGATACTTAACTTTCCTCCAAGATTTACCCCTTGAGACTTTAACCAATGCCTATAGTATAGGTTGGGGCCAAGTGTGGACTTACATAGGTTTGTAAACCAGGTACTCCGAGAGCCACAGGTGTTAGCAAACAGTTAGTATCTTGAGGCTCCCTATTTTGCCTCACGTCCTTAACAGAAGCTTCTGGATCAGGGCTTCTCCAGTGCGGTCCGGGGCCAGCAGCATCCCTCACCTGAGAATGTCAGACCACGACTCCTGGTCACCCAGACCCGCTGAGTCAGACACCCTGGGTGGTCTCCAGCAGTGGGTGTTGTAAGAAGCCCCCATGTAACAATAATACACAGCAAATCTGAGGGCCACTGTTCTAGATGGACAGGTGAAGGGGGTCCTGCTTGTCTCAGATGCCTCCCACCACGTCTTTAGGGTGCCCTATTCCTTTCCCAGTCAGGCTCTTTCTCATCCTTCACACTGTGACAGGAACTCATTTTTTATCTCCCTGCCAATCCTTCCCAAATGGAAATGTGATCAAATAGGGCTTAACTTATCAAATTTGGTTTCAAGAGAAATTCTTAAATGTGGAACTCGTAAGTGCCACCCAGAGACTGACACCTTCACCTTGCTCTTTATCTACTATGCTTACTATTATGTTCCAGTTCTTTTATGGCTTTTCTCCCTCTGGAAGTATTCCTCTCTAATCTCTCTAACTGAAACATTCATGACTGGGTAAGTGAACCTTCCATTTTTGCCTGATTTCTCCTGCCAATTTTAGATCAAGAGTTACTGGAAAGATCCCTATACATTAATTTCTGTAACACCGAGGTAAAGGAGGAGGATCTTAATGCCTGCTTATTGGACTCCCTTAGCCAAAACCATGTTGTGAACACCCACTAGTGCTCCTCAGGCTAATCCAGCAGCCAAACTAGAACTGCTAAGCCTGGCCAGCTGCAGAAAAAGTAGGCCTGCCCAGTCAAATGTATTACCTCCACTGAAAGAATAATTTACCTGTCGGATTCTCCTGTTGGAACAGTCTAATTCCCATGGGAAACTTAGATAGTCAAGCAGATCGGGATTCAAGAAGCCATGGCACCCATCCCTTGCCCCACCCCACAGCACCCCAAGGCGAGCAAGCACAGTGGTGCTGAGCACCTTCAAAAAGCCTCATATGTGGGTGGTTCTGAACCTTCTTGCACTGATGGACATTGTTAGTAGAGTTTGCCAGGGGCACCAAGCAAGCCTCAACTTTGGAGACAGGCATATTCTAATCTTTCTTCTAAGATGTGCCGTTGGCAATTGCCACCTCTGTTTTGTCCGTTTCCATTAAGTATGTAGTGAAATGTCCAGGAAAATTTTATCAGCAAAGGAACCATTTTTCAATACCAAATAAATGCATACACACCCCACCACCTTCTTCCAGGATGCATGTCTGCCTGTCACCATAGTTGCTGCCAAAATATATAAATATATTTATTTGTGTGATTTTGTTGAGAAGGATGGTTCTTGGTCTGGAAAGGCTAGGATATGTGCAGAATCTTGAAAGGAAGCTTCATTTAAAAATACTAAACAAATCTGGCTCTTTCTCCTTTGGCACCTCAGGGAGGAAAAGATAGGCTGGAGGCTGTGGGGTGGAGGGACTTTTGTGACCTTAGCCTGTGCTGTATTGATTCACTTGATGCAGCACACACAAATCACCTAATCTTGGAAAGAAGAAACCATCCTTTTGCCAGGAGCACCCTATGTCAGATACAACATGATTACATCCTTAAAGACAGCCATAGGAAGTTTCTAGTCTTTCATCTCTTTCTTTCAATGGCACAAAAGAGGACGCTCTGGGGACATTCTGCATGCCCTCTGCTCCTTTGTGGTATCACTTATTTCATATGAGATGCTACTGAATCAGTAGGAGTTCTTGGTAGCAAGTAACAGAAACTGGCTCTGGATCTTTGAAACAATAAGGGATTAAGGCCGTATTATTTGGGACTCTCAGAACTGGTAGGAAGCTGAAAGAAGGCAAAGGACAGCAGGAACCCTGAAATACCTGGAGAAAAGGGTGATAAAGTATAAAACAAGGCAACAGTATTGTTGTAGGTGCAGTGTGATCAAGACATCACTCTGACAATGACTGGCACCACTGTGATGCATCTAACCTCCAAGGCCTCTGCTTCCCTGTGTCACATGCACAGAGTCTAAAGTCCCAGAGTAAGCATTTGATTGGTAAATCTTGGGACAATGCCCAACCTGGCTATGTAGCAAGAGACAGATGAAGCAAGTATTTGGCACCTGTGCCCCCCATAGTAGGGAAAGGCAGAGAGAGGCAAGAACCAGGATAGCCTTCTGGCCACAAAATGTTCCAAAAGAGGATATAATTCCCAGTAAGGAAACTGGGTGGTTATTGGGAAGGAAAATGTATACACTATAGCCCACAACAGTACAATATCAGTCTTTTCCCCACAGGGATGTATTGAATATGGTGGTCACTGTCATATCCTGGCATGAACACTGTGAACTCGTGAAGGGTAGCCAAGGTCCCACTAAGTGTGATGTCCATGAACTCTGGTTGCAACGTGTCTTCACTGCACACTTTCCCTGCATATCTCAAGGCTGCTGGCTGAGCAATGAACTGCTTGGCATGGCTCCTTTGAGCCTCGAGGCTGCACCACAAACACAGACAGACATTCTGTACTTTGACATATTTTTCACTATTCTATCTTTTAGCTTGGCTTCTTACAAGGCACAGTAATTTTAAAAGTATTTATCTACCTAGATCTTGGTGTAGGTGAATACTGTGAGTGGCTTGAAATGAAAAAGTAAGGAATGTTCTGTGGCCATATTGAATCAGTCCACCAGAGCAGAAGGAAACTGATGCATCCTCATTGAATCCTACCAACTACCAACATCTTAGTGGATGTGATCCATGTCACATCAAAGGAGGGACCAGGGAGTCACACCAGGGGACAAAGTGTCTTCTGCTTCTCAGTGGCACACATCTCTTGTGATCTGAGGGCCACTGCCCATGAGGTGTGCTGCCAGACTATGAGACAATGTGTCTTTATCATGCAGGATTTTTATCTTACATATATTGAAAGAACTATCTTAGACCTATGTAGACATAGGTTTTATAATACATATGCATACATAAAAAGGAAAACACAAGAGATATAAATCAGAAACATCTTCACATTCATACTCTAGCTCTTCCAAATTGCTTTTAGACTCAGAGTCACTGAAAGAGTGTTTTTCTAGATTGTCTTCTATACCATGAAGGGTTTTAATGGTATAGCACTTCCTAAAGAAACCCATCAAAGAGCTAAAAGTCAAGGGTGCTAATTTCCTAAACTGGCTCTGCAATGATTTAGTTTGCCCTCCTTTGACTTCCTCTTTAAGAATTGTCAGACCCATACGATTCACCATCTTTCCCTCCCTCCTCCCCAGCCAGAGGATTAGGCCCCCAGGGGTTATAGATGATTGTCCCTGGGACTTTTCTAGGCTGCTGACACCAAGCTGGAGACTTTGATGCTGGTATTTTTAAAGCTCAAGCAATGACAATGAGATGACAAGTGACACCTGCCTATGGTGATTGTAAAACACTGTGAGTTGCATACAGATTTCAGAAATGTTAAAATACATATTTAAAAAATGTATCTTACAATTTTAGAATCAATTAAATATGGGATATAAAGGTAGGCAACAGTATCAGATGAGAGTTACTAGTGCTGTGTCATAACACTTGCTATGCAGGAGGCGGACAGCAGGAGTGTGTATGTGGATGGTGCCACTTTGATGAGTTTGTTTGGCATTGATACTTATCTCCTAGGCCTAGTCACACCACTAAATGTCCAGCTTTGAATGTTACCAGGATATGTAGACAACAGATACCTTTACCCTCCCCATCCAATTGCTCATCCGCTTCTGGAGTCTAACCGTATCCTTCACCTAGTCCTTTCTGGAGCTTGAGCTTCCTCCTGAAGAAGATGGAAAGGAGTCAAGGATGGGATAAAGGGGTCTTGATTTGAAAAGCTGGCATCAGTGAGCCGGTGGGCTTTGGGGGTCAGTGGGGTCTGGGATTGGGCGACGACCACAGTTTGGGCTCAAAAAGGCAAATTTTAGGGTTAGGAAGAGTGTGACCACCACAGTTCTAATCACAGGCTAGAGTACAGGTGGCTGAAACAACATCTAGATCATGAGAGTAGAGGCCACCTTGAGTACAGTTGACCAGAATAGTAAGCTGTTGACTACAGAACCAAAACTAGGGGTGAGGCAGGCAGCATTGGCCAAGAACACACGGGGAGTTCCAAGGATTAAGTAGATGAAGGCACAAGCATCACCAAGTATCTGAGCACAAAGGACTAGCAGACCTTGTTTACAGTCTTCATCTATACTTCCTGCCAAAGCAGATGTGTGGCTGGGCCCAGGTCTAAAGACATGAAGAGGAGATGAACCACAATTGGATGAGAGGAGAAGAACTTGGACTGTGGCCCAGCCCGATCACTCCCAGGGCACATGGGGGATAGATGCTGGATCTGCTATTCTTGGAGCATCTTGGTACAATGAAGGGTTCCTTCTCCAGCTCTCAGAATGATTTCCTGATGATTCCCCATGGTTATCCTCTGGAGTCCCCCCCAGTTATCCTCAGAGGGATGGCTTCATTCCAGCTGTGGAAACACCCCTGCATGTGTTTTCATCTAATGTTGTTGAACCCAGTAGAAGATTATGACAACTTAAAACAAAAATGAAACTTTCTTTAAGGCACGGCCACCCCACCTCTGCACACACAGCTGGAGTTTCCTGCTAACGTGATCCTTGAGAATCTGGAGGTCCTGGCCAACTGACAAAACAATTTGCTCATGATGGTGGCTTAATGACAAAGAGGAAATCTCTTATGGACTGTGGGGCAGCAAAAAGTGTCCAAAGAACACAGCTTTGTGTTATCGTAGCCACAGGGAACAACAGGATACCTTTATTTTCCACTGTGACTGTTCCAAAAATGACAAGCTCTGCAGAAAATCCAGGGTCCTATATGTATACATTATTTCTACTGCTGGTCCTATTCAGTCCTAAGTAAGTCCTACATCATCAATGAGCTTATCCCCAACAGAAAAGAAGAAAAACAAAGCCCAGATTGCAAAGTCCCGAACACAACTTGCCTTTGACAGCATTTCCCAGTGCTCTCCAGGAGATAGGAAACTACGGAAATGTTTGTACAAGCAGTGGCAGGGCAGAGAGCTAGCAGAAGCTTGGTGTTTCAGGACTGTTTTCTTCATAGCTTAGTTTAGTTCATTTTGGCTACCCCTTTGGTCTGATCAGAAGGTAAAGGTTTTGGTCTATAAGTCAATCTTTTTTCGAAGTTAAAGGACACAGTGTATTGATACCACACAATTGAGTCTTTTCTGATCACCTATGAAATGGGACTAAATTAATAAGCAAAAAATCATCAGAGGCTTATTTACTTCGCACGGAACCAGAATCACTTCCATGACTTCACTAGTAATTTGTCTGGTGTTACCCACTTTTGCTGAGGGGTTGGTCACTCCCTCAAATACATCACACAATAGAACACTCCATCTGAGCAGATTCTCCTGGAGAGAGATTCTCTTGCTGGCCTTGAAGAAGAATGCCATTCCTGCTGCTGTGTTGTGAGATGGTCATATGGCAAGGGACTTCCAGAACTGAGAGCAGCCCCCTGCTGTCAGCCAGCAAGGAAACAGGAGCCTCAGTCCTACAGTCTCAAGGAACTGAATTCTGCGTGAGCTTGGAGGAGGACTCAGTGCTCCAGAAAGGAAAGCAGCCAGCTGATGCCTTGATTATATATACACAGCAATATGGTAGAACTACCATCTACGCACGTGCAGGTGTTTCTGGAGGGCATGTTACAAAAAGTGGATTTTGTTAATAAATATTGCCAAATCACCCTCCATGGCTGTACCAGTTTACCCTCCCACCATGACCAGCCATGTTTGAGAATGCCCAGTCCCCAGCCCCCTGTAAGCCTTGATATGAACATGTGTCTGAATACTAATGAAATTGAGGGTCTTTTCATAGATATTATGTTGGCGACTTGTTTTCCTCTTTTGTAAAATGCCTTTTTGTATGTTTTGCCCATTTTTCTATTGGATTATTTATCGTTTTTGATTGATTCATAGAAATTCTTCATGAATTCTGGATATGAATCCTTTTTTCATTGTATATATTGCAAATAAACATCTGCATATCAAAATCTAGAGCTGATTTCTTTCATAAATTTGTGAATTATTTTTTTTAAATTTTTAAAAAAATTTTATTTTGTTATCATAAATCTACAATTACATGAAGAACATTATGTTTACTAGGCTCTCCCCTACCCCAAGTCCCCCCACAAACCCCATTACAGTCACTGTCCATCAGCATAGTAAGATGTTGTAGAATCACTACTTGTCTTCTCTGTGTTGCAAAGCCCTCCCCTTTCCCCCACCCCCTACATTATACATGCTAATCATAATACCCCCTTTCTTCTTCCCACCCTTATCCCTCCCTACCCTCCCATTCTCCCGTCTCTTTCCCTTTGGTAACTGTTAGTCCATTCTTGGGTTCTGTGATTCTGCTGCTGTTTGGTTCCTTCAGTTTTTCTTTTGTTCTTATACTCCACAGATGAGTGAAATCATTTGGTATTTGTCTTTCTCCACTTGGCTTATTTCACTGAGCATAATACCCTTTAGCTCTATCCATGTTGTTGCAAATGGTAGGATTTGCTTTCTTCTTATGTCTGAATAATATTCCATTGTGTATATGCGTGACATCTTCTTTATCCATTCATCTACTGTTGGACACTTAGGTTGCTTCCATCTCCTGGTTATTGTAAACAGTGCTGCAATAAACATAGGGGTGCATCTGTCTTTTTCAAACAGGAGTGCTGCATCCTTAGGGTAAATTCCAAGAAGTGGAATTCCTGGATCAAATGGTAAGTCTATTTTGAGCATTTTGAGGAACTGCCATATTGCTTTCTACAATGTTTAAACTAATTTACATTCCCACCAGCAGTGTAGGATGGTTCCCCTTTCTCCACAACCTCACCAACATTTGTTGTTGTTTGTCTTTTGGATGGTAGCCATCCTTACTGGTTTGACGTGATATCTCATTGTGGTTTTAATTTGCATTTCTCTGATAACTAGCGATGTGGAGCATCTTTTCATGTGTCTGTTGGCCATCCGAATTTCTTCTTTGGAGAACTGTCCAGCTCCTCTGCCCATTTTTTAATTGGATTATTTGCTTTTTGTTTGTTGAGGTGCATGAGCTCTTTATATATTTTGGATGTCAAGCCTTTATCGGATCTGTCATTTACAAATATATTCTCCCATACTGTAGGGTACCTTTTTGTTCTATTGACGGTGTCCTTTGCTGTTCAGAAGCTTTTCAGCTTGATATAGTCCCACTTGTTCATTTTTGCTTATTTTCCTTGCCTGGGGAGATATATTCATGAAGAAGTCACTCATGCTTATGTCCAAGAGATTTTTGCCTATGTTTTTTTCTAAGAGTTTTATGGTTTCATGACTTACATTCAGGTCTTTGATTCATTTTGAATTTACTTTTGTGTATGGGGTTAGACAGTGATCCAGTTTCATTCTCTTACATGTAGCTCTCCAGTTTTGCCAGCACCATCTGTTGAAGAGACTGTCATTTCCCCATTGTATGTCCATGGCTCCTTTATCATATATTAATTGACCATAAATGTTTGGGTTAATATCTGGAGTCTCTATTCTGTTCCACTGGTCTGTGGCTCTGTTCTTGTGCCAGTACCACATTGTCTTGATTACTGTGGCTTTGTAGTAGAGCTTGAAGTTGGGGAGCGAGATTCCCCCCCAACCTTATTCTTCCTTCTCAGGATTGCTTTGGCTAGTCGGGGTCTTTGGAGTTTCCATATGAATTTTTGAACTATTTGTTCTAGTTTGTTGAAGAATGTTGTTGGTAATTTGATAGGGATTGCATCAAATCTGTATATTGCTTTGGGTAGGATGGCCATTTTGATGATATTAATTCTTTCTAGCCAAGAGAATGGGATGACTTTCCATTTGTTAGTGTCCTCTTTAATTTCTCTTAAGAGTGTCTTATAATTTTCAGGGTATAGGTCTTTCACTTCCTTGGTAAGGTTTATTCCTAAGTATTTTATTCTTTTTGATGTAGTTGTGAATGGAACTGTTTTCCTGATTTCTCTTTCTATTAGTTCATTGTTAGTGTATAGGAAAGCCACAGACTTCTGTGTGTTAATTTTGTATCCTGCCACTTTGCTGTATTCTGATATCAGTTCTAGTAGTTTTGGAGTGGAGTCTTTAGGATTTTTTATGTACAGTATCATGTCATCTGCAAATAGTGACAGTTTAACTTCTTCTTTACCAATCTGGATTCCTTGTATTTCTTTGTTTTGTCTAATTGTTGTGGCTAGGACCTCCAGTACTATGTTGAATAACAGTGGGGAGAGTGGGCATCCCTGTCTTGTTCCAAATCTCAGAGGAAAAGCTTTCAGCTTCTCGCTGTTCAGTATGATGTTGGTTGTGGGTTTACCGTATATGGCCTTTATTATGTTGAGGTACTTACCCTCTGTACCCATTTTGCTGAGAGTTTTTAACATGAATGGATGTTGAATTTTGTCAAATGCTTTTTCAGCATCTATGGAGATGATCATGTAGTTTTTGTCTTTCTTTTTGTTTTTGTGGTGGATGATGTCGATGGATTTTCGAATGTTGTACCAGCCTTGCATTCCTGGGATGAATCCTACTTGGTCGTGGAGTATGATCCTTTTGACATATTTTTGAGTTCAGTTTGCTAATATTTTATTGAGTATTTTTGCATCTATGTTCATCAGGGATATTGGTCTGTAACTTTCTTTTTTGGTGGCGTCTTTGCCTGGTTTCGGTATTAGGGTGATGTTGGCTTCATAGAATGAGTTTGGGAGTATTCCCTCCTCTTCTATTTTTTGGAAAACTTTAAGGAGAATGGGTATTATATCTTCTCTGTATGTCTGAGAAAATTCCGAGGTAAATCCATCTGGCCTGGGTGTTTTTTGATTACCCCTTCAATTTCTTTGCTGGTAATTGGTTTGTTTAGATTTTGTGTTTCTTCCTTGGTCAGTCTTGGAAGGTTGTATTTTTCTAGGAAGTTGTCCATTTCTTCTAGGTTTTCCAGCTTCTTAGCATATAGATTTTCATAGTAGTCTCTAATAATTCTTTGTATTTCTGTTGGGTCCATCGTGATGTTTCCTTTCTCATTTCTGATTCTGTCGATGTGTGTTGATTCTCTTTTTCTCTTAATAAGTTGGGCTAGAGGCTTATCTATTTTGTTTATTTTCTCAAAGAACCAGCTCTTGGTTTCGTTGAATTTTGCTATTGTTTTATTCTTCTCAATTTTGTTTATTTCTTCTCTGATCTTTATTATGTCCCTCCTTCTGCTGACTTAAGGCCTCATTTGTTCTTCTTTTTCCAATTTTGATAATTGTGACATTAGACTGTTCATTTGGGTTTGTTCTTCTTTCTTTAAATATGCCTGGATTGCTATATACTTTCCTTTTAAGACTGCGTTTGCTGCGTCCCACAGAAGTTGGGGCTTAGTGTTGTTGTTGTCATTTATTTCCATATATTGCTGGATCTCCATTTTAATTTGGTCGTTGATCCATTGACTATTTAGAAGCATGTTGTTAAGCCTCCATGTGTTTGTGAGCCTTTTTGCTTTCTTGGTACAATTTATTTCTAGTTTTATACCTTTGTGGTCTGGAAAGTTGGTTGGTAGGATTTCAATCTTTTTGAATTTACTGAGGCTCTTTTTGTGAGCTAGTATGTGGTCTATTCTGGAGAATGTTCCATGTACACTTGAGAAGAATGTGTATCCTGTTGCTTTTGGAGGTAGAGTTCTATAGATGTCTATTAGGTCCATCTGTTCTAGTGTGTTGTTCAGTGCCTCTGTGTCCTTACTTATTTTCTGTCTGGTGGATCTGTCCTTTAGAGTGAATAGTGTGTTGAAGTCTCCTAAAATGAATACATTGCATTCTATTTCCTCCTTTAGTTCTGTTAGTATTTGTTTCACATATGCTGGTGCCCCTGTGTTGGGTGCATATATATTTATAATGGTTATATACTCTTGATGGACTGAGCCCTTTATCATTATGTAATGTCCTTATTTGTCTCTTGAGACCTCTTTGTTTTGAAATCTATTTTGTCTGATACTAGTACTGTAAGACCTGCTTTTTTCTCCCTATTGTTTGCATGAAATATCTTTTTCCATCCCTTGACTTTTAGTCTGTACATGTCTTTGGGTTTGAGGTGAGTCTCTTGTAAGCAGCATATATATGGGTCTTGTTTTTTTATCCATTCAATGACTCTATGTCTTTTGATTGGTGCATTCAGTCCATATACATTTAGGGTGATTATCGATAGGTATGTACTTATTGCCATTTCAGGCTTTAGATTCGTGGTCACCAAATGTTCCAGATTACTTTCCTTACTATCTAAGAGTCTAACTTAACTCAGTATGCCGTTACAAATACAATCTAAAGGTTCTTTTCTATTTCTCCTCCTTTTTCTTCCTCCTTCATTCTTTGTATATTAGGTATCAAATTCTGTACTTTTTGTCTATCCCTTGATTGACTTTGGGGATAGTCAATTTATTTTTGCATTTGCCTTGCAACCAGCTGCTCCACTTTCCCTACCGTGATTTTACTACCTCTGGTGACAGCTATCCAACCCTAGGAACACTTCCATCTACAGCAGTCCCTCCAAAATAGACTTCAGAGATGGTTTGTGGGAGGTAAACTCTCTCAGCTTTTGCTTATATGGAAATTGTTTAATCCCTCCTTCAAATTTAAGTGATAATTTTGCCGGATAAAGTAATCTTGGTTCCAGGCCCTTCTGCTCATGGCATTTAATACATCATGCCACTCCCTTCTGGCCTGTAAGGTTTCTGCTGAGAAGTCTGATGTTAGTCTGATGGGCTTTCTTTTGTATGTGATCTTATTTCTGCCTCTGGCTGCTTTTAACAGTCTGTCCTTATCCTTGATCTTTTCCCATTTTAATTACTATGTGTCTTGCTGTTGTCTTCCTTGGGTTCCTTGTGTTGGGGGATCTGTGGATCTCCATGGCCTGACAGACTATGTCCTTCCCCAGATTGGGGAAGTTTTCAGGAACTACCTCCTCAAAGACACTTTCTATCCCTTTCTCTCTCTCTTCTTCTTCTGGTATCCCTATAATGCGAATATTGTTCCACTTGGATTGGTCACACAGTTCTCTCAATATTCTTTCATTCTTACAGATCCTTTTTTCTCTCTGTGCCTCAGCTTCTTTGTATTCCTCTTCTCTAGTTTCTATTTCATTTATTGTCTCCTCCACCATATCCAACCTTCTTTTAATACCCTCCATCATGTTCTTTAATGATTGGATCTCTGACCTGAATTCATTCCTGAATTCTTGGATGTCTTTCTGTACCTCCATTAGGATGTTGATGATTTTTATTGTGAACTCCCTTTCAGGAAGAGTCATGAGGTCCATATCATTTAAATCTTTCTTGGGAGTTATATTAGCAGTTTTACTCTGGACAAGGTTCCTTTGGCATTGCATGTTTGTATATGGTGCCCTCTAGTGTCCAGAAGCTCTATTCTGGAGCTGCTGAGCCCCTGAAGCAATGTTGGGGGTTGCAGGGGAGCAGTACTGGTGCCTGGCGGGAGGAAAGAGCTGTTCCCTGCCTCCTGGCTCCTGTGCCTGTCTCCACTGCCTGAGTCAGTGGGCCGGTCACACAGGTATAAGTTTTTGTTCCAGAGCAGCCAGATATGGATCCCTGCTTTCCACAAGCAGCCGGATTCCCAGTCTCCCCAGGAACTCTGCCTGTATTAACTTTCTGACCTGGTAGTCATGCGAGTCTCATGAAAACACCATGAAATGTAGGTTTGTGCTCCCAGAGCAGATCTCCGGAGCTAGGTATTCAGCAGTCCCAAGCCTTCCACTCCCTCCCTGCTCTGTTTCTCTTCCTCCCACCTCCTGCCGGTGAGCTGGGGTGGGGGAGTGGCTTGGGTCCCATGGGGCCACAGCTCTGGTACTTTACCGCATTCACTGAGATCTGCTCTTTTCTCCAGGTGTGTGCAATCTGACGCTTCTCTTTCCTGTTGCTATCTCAGGATTAGTTGCGCCAATTAAATTTTCTAATTGTATCTAGTTTTAGAAGGAAGCCTCTGTCTCTCCTCTCATGCCACCATTTTTAATCCCATCTGTGAATGCTCTTTTTAATCATTAGTTTTTAATTATTGGTGTAGTCAAATTTATTCATTTTTTATCTTTTGATTTTGTTTCTTTATGCTTTCTGACCCCCAAGACTATAAAAAAATCCTCCTATTTTCTCTTATAATATTTTGTAGTTTTTTTTTCATAAGTTTTTGCTTTTATTCCATCTGGAATCTATTTTTAGCCATCCACCCTTCTACTCACCCAAGTCAGGTGTCCACTCTCACCATCTATCTGCTGTTGCTTTGGGCAAGGTATTTAGTGATGTCTATGTTTCTGAATCAAAGAAACAGTTCTGTGGTCTTGCTTGATTTGCCTTCTCAGCAGCTTTGTGGGAGTTAAGGAAACTTTTTAAAAAAACACTTCCCTCTCTTGGCCTCTGGGACTGCATTGTTTCCTAGCTTTCCCTAATCCCAACAGCCTCCCTTGGCCTCCTTGATTGGATCATCTTCCTCTTCCCAATCTCTAAATATTGGTATTTCTCAAGGTTTAGCTCTGAGCTGTCATCTCTCTGTCTCTCACTTGGAGACCCACACTTTATATCATCTCTACAATTATTTCTTAGCTCTGTCTCTTGCCTAAATGTCTTTCCTGGGCCATATATTCAGATACTCACCTGACTTTCTCTTGGGATAATCCACAGCCATTTCAAATGTCACATGTTAGGACTGAATTTTTTATTCTTATCCCCTGTTCCAAACCTGTTTTCTCTCCAGGCTTCATCACCATTCACAGCTTGGGCTCCCTCTGGGCACCTAGGCAGCATCCTTGCCTTTTCTTTTCTTCTACTGCCATAGCCAATCTAACAGCAAGTCCTACTAACCTCATCTACCAGATACATCTTGACTTGACGTGCTACCCTTCATCTTTTCTACCACCAGCTTCACCCGGGGCCACTGTGATTCCTCACTCATGCTCCTGTATTAGCATCCCTGCTCCTGTTTGCTCTCCACACAGAAGGGGTCCTCTTTTAAAAAGTAGGTCATTTAAACTTTTCAGAGGCTTCTTATTGTACTTAGAACCACCCAAATTTATTTCCAAGATCTCCAATACCTCAGGTGGTCTGAACTGTGACTTGCCCCCTGCATCCCAGGCTGCCCCTCACCTTGCTCCTGTGCCCTCCTTCAGAATCTTTAAGCAAACCCAGATCTTTACCTGTTTAGGGCTGTATTAGTTTCCTTGGGCTGCTATAACAAATTATCACAAGTTTGGCAACTTAAAAACAACAGAAATTTATTCTCACAGAGTTTGGAGGCCAGAAATCTGAAATCAAGCATTATACAGATGAGAGAGTGAGGTTTAGGAAAGCATATAACTTCAAGAGCCGTTCCCTGTTTCCTGCCCACAAAACCAGTCATCTACAAAATACAAACTGTTTTTCAAGGACAAAGACCAGAGAAAATATTTGTCATACAGAGTCATTCAGTGAAGCAACTACACTATGACTAGATCAAACAGTTCTATTACTGTGGATCAGGTGGTAGAAATAACTCTAATGCAGTGTCTGTGAATTTGTTACACTCATATTTCTACAAAAGAAAAATTTGAGATCTAGAAGACAGCCATGATCCATATGTGTTGTCTCATATGAGGAGGATTTCCTTAGATAGGTTTGAACATCCAGTTCAGTGTTTCACTCTGAGTTCTGTCTGTCCCCAAAACTTTGAAATCCACCCAAAAGGTGGATTATAACTATTTATGACTCTGCCTACCAAACACCCACAGGGCTTGACCTCCAGCGGACGAAGTGCCTCTGCATTTGCACTTCAATCTCCCAGCTGTTTGGAAAGGGCCTGCTTTTCTTCTCGGGGGCTTTTGGCATCTGGGCAGACACACACTCTGGAGTTATCTCCTCTTGCGCAGACAATTCAAGGATTAATTTATCTTAGTAAACACAGTGATCCTAGAAGGACAGCTAATCAACTCCCAGGAGAATTGGAAAACCTCACAGGAGAAAGAGAAGCCATGAGGGGCCTCATCCACAACAGCAGACAGCACACAGCTGGTGCCTCCTAGAGAGGCCCTGGGTCACGTGCAGCTGCCCAGTGCCGTGTGCATGTAGTGGCATTGAGCAGTGAGGCCAGCCGGGGGCCTTTTCTGGTTTCCCTTGCAGCACAAGAATTGGAGCTGGCAGCGAGTTCACCACGTATACCTGGAGAACGTGAGTTCATGGTTTCTGGCAGCCACTGCCCACCCTTCTAGGGGAAAAGTTACTCAGCCAGCTATGGGTGGCATTGCCAGGAGCCAAGCAGAGGTTCCTGTCCCCATGCCAATCTTGCAAATGATTTGTGAGCAGCTGGTGGCCAACATTTTTATCTGGTTTTTGGGTCTTTAGTCTTCAAACTTCCATCTCATCCTACCTTCCATCTGCACTCTGGCCCTAAAGACTAGATCAAGGAGTCCTACTGGCTCAGTGGTAATGCTTCACACACAAGGAAAGGGTTCAGTGCCAGGGAGGAGTTGTAGTTACACAAAATTAAACTTTGCTTTATGATAGAGCTTCCCCAAGCCTCCAACAGGCTAACTTAAATTGTAAGTCACCAAGAGAAGGGTAAGGTGCATATGGTTACTCAGACGTGTACTGAAAACACACTCATTACCTTACATTCTGTTAGAGATGCACAGAATAAACTTCGGGAAACTCTGCTCTGGGTTGCATCTCCTCCTGGGGAGCAGGGAGAGAGAGAACAGTATCTACTGCAAGCCTGTGTGTGCTGAGAGCTGTGCGAGCCCTTTGCAGGCATTGTCATTTGTATGTAGTCTCTCAACAAGTTGGGAAGTTGGGTATTGTCCATGTCCCTCCTTAGATATGAGGTGGTGTCACTGGCAGTCATATGAAGGCCCAAACACTAAAAGCATCCAAATAAAACTGCCCCAAAAGGATATTTTTATGATCATCTGTTTAAAAAATCAGGCCACTGTACTCAGGCACATTGTTCCGTGGTATGCAGTGCATGGCAGTGGTGTGCTCTGCCTTCTGGGCCATGGACAACGGTCAGTGAGTCATGGGGGCCTGGGCCATGAGATGAGGACACGGTGGGGGCAGGGGCACCCATGGATGCATCACAAATGACTCAGTCAGAAGACATGTTGTGTAGTGAAAATTGCAGAAATTTATGGAAACAAAGATCATTTATACTTGAACAGGAGCTACTGTGGACTCAGACTAAAGGAGAAATTCTGGGGAGAAAGCAATGGCCATAGTCAATCAGTGCCCTTAGGGGCCATGACCCTGTTTGCAATGTTCAAGGAAAGAGGCATGTAGATTAATTTCTGGATTTTGAAAAGAGAACTGATACACTGTACTATTGCTTTCTTTAAAAAAATAAGGTTTCATGTTTGAATAGTTTTAGATTTCCAGAAAAGTTGCAAAGATAGGACACAGCCCCACATGCCCACAACCAGTTTACCCATTTCAGATCTGTCACAATTAATCAACCAGTATTGCTACGTCATTCACTAAAGCCCACATTTGCACCCAAGGTCCTCTTTCTGCTCCAGGATCACCACCCAGGACACCAGGTCACACTTAGTTGTCATGTCTCCTTAGGCTCCTCTTGACTGACAGTGTCTCAGACTTTCCTTCATTTTGATCATTGCAACAGTTTTTAGGAGTACAAGGCAAGTATTTTAAATAATGTTCTTCCACTTGGGTTCATCTGGTGCTTTTCTCGCAGATAGACTGGGGTTATGGGTATTGGGATGAAGACCATGGAGGCAAAGTTGTCCTCTCGCCCCTCACACCAAGGGCCACACACCATCACCGTCATTTGTGTTGATGTTGACCCTGGTCACCTGGCTGAGGGGTGATTATCAGATTTCTCCATTGTAATGCTGCTCTTCCTGCCTCCCCATTTTCATACCATCTTCTTGGAAGGAAGTCACTATGCACAACCCACCCTGAGGGGGTAGGAGTTGAGAAGGGAGTATTCCCAGAAGCTATTTGGAACTTCTGCATGGGAAATATGTCTATTCTTCTCTATTTAAATAATTGTATTCAATCATTAATTTATATCAGGATGGACTCATGGGTATTTATATTATACTTTGTACAAGTATGTATAAATAACACTATATTATGTCTCTTTTTGCTCAAATTATTCCAGCTTTGGTCACTGGGAGCTTTCAGTTGGCTGCTGTGTCCCTCAGACATACGCCCATTGGTTGAGCGTGTGGAAGAGCAGTTGTTTGTTTTTTGGGGGCCGTCCTTGCCTTTTAGCACTACAAAAAGGTCTCTGCTCATCTTGCTGTCCAGCTCTTTTTAGGAATAGCCATTTCTCCAAGAAACCCTGTTCTCTTCTATCAGAAACCAAGACTAGATCTTGGTTGAGTGTGTTCACTGTTACTAGGGAGTCACTCCTTCTAGAGCCTCGTGGGAAACAGAGCAAAGAAAGATCTGTGTGCATACTAAGCCCTGCATGTAACCATCTATATCTAAAGTAAGCTAAACCTGAGTCCCTACCAATGTCTCCACCTCTGATATGGGCCTACACAGGAGTGCCCTAGCTCTCTCTCCTTGCCTGTAACTTTACAATCCAACAGTGAGAAACCCGGCTCCCACCAACTGCCATACATTTACTCCATTGTTCAGTTCTCGTTTACAGCCTAGCGGTTTCAGAATTCTTAACCCATGGCCCCATGGGAGACAGCTTCGTGGACAATGTACAATGCTGATAAGCAGTTCCTTCTGCCTTTGGCCTTAGGACGCCCACTCTTTTCCAAAGTTAGTTGATCTGTACCTTTTCTCCTCTCCCCTCCAGTGAGAGTACGGTCATACATTTGTAGTAGTTGGATTATTTTTGTTACAGTATGAATTCCATCCTGGGATCCTTTGACCTCCTAAATGATTTTTTTCTAAGTTTGCCCATATTTGGGTTAACTTGGTGCTATAAAGTTATATAGGTTTTGACAGATGCATGTTGTAATGTATCCACTGTTATAGAATTGTTTCACTGCCCTGAATAATTCCCATTCTTCATCTGCTCCACCCTCCTCTGTGTTTGTTTGTTTTTTTCCATTTTCAAGTAAGCAGTTATTTTAGATGACTACCAAATAAGGGCTTATATCTAATGTAATCTTTCATTGTTTTGCATAATATAGTTATAATAAATAAAAGTTTCTTTCTGAATATATTATTGCCAAAAAGGCTTACGTTGTACCGTATCTCATGTAACATTAGGTAAAAGATGTTGCAAGCTAAAACTCTTCCCTTTAGTGTGCTCTTGTGGAATACAGAAAGCTAAGTTCCAGAAACTTTACTGCTCTCTAAGAGATGAGGGTCTGGCCAGGCCCAGTAAACAACCAATGCTGTAGCAAATGGCAGGTCAGTATTTGAACATGCATCTGACTTTCCACTGTACCAAGTGGCCTTTCAGAGTTTTCATCACTTTGGGGGCTTAAAACTCAACAAGGACATTCTTTTTGCCCTCCAAACCTACTCTTGCCCTACCCCATTTTTTTAAGTCTAAATAATGTTTATATATTACAAACTCCAAGTTTTACAACGCAATCAGTACGAGGCTCACTCTGCAGCCAAGATTAGAGTGAAATACAAAGGGTAACATTTTTACCCTGTGCTTGTAGTCGATGGCTATTTTTCATTGACTACAGCTTTATGATCTCAAGAGCAAATCTCATGGAGGTAAAACTTTTATGACTTACATTAATTCAATGTCCTCAGCTGTCATGATCCTCAACTTGCGGTCAAGCCACAGAAGTATATTTTTAAGATACTTCTAGGCAAAGCAGTGTGAGCACTTATCTGACAAAATTTATAGCAAGACTTCCTGAGAAAGTAAAGCAGGTGGATTCTGACACAGGCACACACAGACACACACACAGGTACATGACTTTGTGTGGGAGGGTAGGAGACAAGCTCTTTAGGAACGTAGCCACTGAAAGGGTATCTCACCATGACCCTCTTTACCCCAGAACAACTCAGGAGACACGGCCCACACAAGAGATTTTATTATCTGAAAGAGAAAATTGCTGCCCCCAGAGAAAGGGAGCAGCAGCTCATGGGTGAGTAAGCGCATCTTTAAGGGGTAGGGGGTAGGGTGTGTTCTGTGTTGGTGATTGGTCTTAGCATGCCAGAATTTGCCTTCATTCCCATCTTTTTCTTTTCTTAATTGGGCCTATGGGGAACTGGGTGTAGAATCTCATTCTCTAGCTACTTCCTGCTGGAAGGGATTGCAGATTCTGGAGTCAGCAAGGCCACTGCTGTAGAGTTTGGGAAAAGTGGGCATTCTGAGATGGTTTGTGATGTCATCTGGCTGGTTTTCTTATTCTTTGTGAGAAGGCCTTGATAGCCCTAGAGGAGTAACTGGATGACAGTATGGTTAGAAATTTTCAAAATTTGATTTTGAATGAATTTTTGGAGTAGGTTTATAAAACAGGGAAGGGAAAGGAGAAGAATAATAATAAGGGTAATAGGGGCTAGGAGGGGCAGGAGGCAATTGAAGGGGTAAGGGAATGGATTGTTAGGGGAGTTTTCTAGAAGTATGGAGACTTGTTCATGGAAGTGTTTTGTGCCATCCCAGATGAGACGGGATTTTTTTGTTGTAGAAGCAGCATTGTTCTTGGAGTAGGGCACATATGCCGCCTTATGCAGCTGTAAGAAGGTCCCATTTGGGTTGTAGAGTAGATTACTGGAGGATTTGTAGTCTGTGGAGTTGAAGGTATAAGTGGTCCCATTGAGATGAAGGAGAATCATTAAGAATGCATTTTTGAGGTCAAGGACGGAGAAGTAAGTAGAAGAGGTGGGGAGAGTGGATAATAAAGTATAGGGGTTAGGGACTAGTGGATGGATTGGAATAACAGCTGCACTGATAATTCTTAAATCTTGAACTAGCCTAGAAGAGCCATTAGGTTTTTTGATAGCCAGTATCTGGGTGTTCTAAGGGGAATTGGCTGGTTGTAGTAGCTGTTTGTATAAAAGTTCCTGAATAATTGGCTGCAGGCCCAATAAACTCTTGAGGGGCCATGGGTACTGAGGTTGAGACAGAAAAGAGGTGGGGTCTTTAAGTCTGATAATTACTGGGGGGCAGGTGGCGACAGAGGGGGTGAGGGTGTCCCAGACTACAGGGTGTCCCAGATGGGGTGGCAGAGGAAAGGGAGAGGGAGGTGGGTTTGCAGCAGGTTGGAGGGCAAGTAACAGTGGTATTGAAGGCGAGTCGGGGTTGAGGTGCAGTCCAGGAGTGAAAGTAATGGAAGCTCCAACCTTGTGTAACAGGTCTCTTCCCATAAGGGGGATGGGACACTGGGGAACCACCAAAAAGGAGTGAGAGAGGGCAAGGCCTCTAAAGAGGTAGTGAAGCATGGGAGTTTGTAAAGGTTGATGAGGTATGCCCTCTACCCCAACTATAGAGGACTGTGAGAGGGAGGTGGGTCCCCAATACTCCTTCAGGACTGAGTAGGTGGCCCCGGTGTCCAGAAGGAAAGAGATGGGCCTACCTGCTACCACAATGGTTACCCTGGGCTCCTGTGCAGTGATGGTAGTGGTCGGGTGGAGGAGTCCCGGGCCCCCTCAGTCATCAGTTGCCAGACCCAGAAGGTCTATGTGTGGAGTGTTAGAGCTGGATGGCCTGGCACCTCTTGGTGTGTGAGGACAGTCAACAGCCCAGTGTCCCTCCTGATGGCACTTAGGACATGGACCGGGGGGGCTTCCGGGGATTTGGGCAGGCTCTAGCCCAATGACCTGTTTAACCACATTTGAAGCATGGACCAGGAGGCCCTCCTGGCTGCTTCTTAGGAAGTGAGGACACCTGAGCACCAGTGGTTGGGGTAGGTTGAAAGGCCTTAGTCAGCATTTGATATTTTTGTTTATAGGTCTTTTCATCTCTTCCATTACATACTTTGAAGGACACTCCCAGGACTTCTGCCTGAGGAGTTAAGGGTTCCTTCTCTAGACGTCTAAGTTTAGCCTTAATGTTGGGGAAACTCTGGGTGAAGAAGTAGGTCATTAATAATTGTCTCCCATCTGGAGTCTCAGGGTCTAGGTTTGTATATTGTAAAAGAGCTTTGGTGAGGCGGTCTAGGAACATAGAGGGATTCTCATTTTTATCCTGAATAACCTCTTGGAGTTTTTCATAGTTAATGGCTTTATTGGCTGACTTCCTGAGACCCGCCACAAGGCAGGTGATGAATTGATCTCGACTGGTGACTCCCCTGCCGTATTATAGTCCCAGTTACGATCTCAGTCAGGAACTGCCTCAGCACCAATTGGATGAGCTGGAGTAGTTTGGTGAACCTCATTGGCATGAGCTCTAGCCTGTTCCCAGACTCACCTACACTCCTCGGGCAAAAGTGTATTGGATAGGATCATGTGAATATTATGAAAGCTAAGATCATATGACTGAGTTAGGTACTGGAACTCTTTTATGTAAGTAGCTGGGTTGGAGGTGAAAGAGCCTAATCTTTTCTCAATTTGAGATAGGTCAGAGAGAAAGAAAGGGACATGGACCCAGATGATGCCCACTGTACTGGCTACTTCCTGTAGTGGGGCTAGGATCTGGGTTCAAGAGCAAGTGACTGGAGGGCTTGGCACGGGACTGGGTGAGGGAAGGGGAACTGGTTGTGGAGGAGGAGGAGGTGCTGTGGCTCCTGCAAAGGCACTAGGGGAGCTGGGAGGGTTGGGATTTTGATCTTGCAGAGGAGGTTGGGGCGGGAGAGGAACTGGTGGTTGAGGGGGAGCTGCAGGGGTTTGAGATTGGTAGGGAGGAGGTTCATCAGCACGGTCAAAATCAGAGGGCATGGTGGGAATTGGTGGGTGGTGGGGTGAAGTTTTTTAGAGCAAGGAGAAGATGTTTAGGATTGCAAGGGAGACAGAGAGTGGGCTTAGTTCAGAGGTAGGAGAAAGCCTGGATATATGGGATCCCTTTCCATTTGCCCGTGAGCTCACAGAAGTTATATAAGACGCAGAGAATTTTAGAATCTAAAGAGCCTTTGGGAGGCCGTTTAGACTGATTGATCAAGGAATATTGTGGCCAGATCTCATTACAGTAGCAAATAAGCTTAAAAGGTTTGAGGTCTGGAGTGAGGTGGAGGGGCTTTAGATTATTGAGTAAGCACCCCAGCGGTGAATCTGCGGGAATGGGGGGGCCAGATCCCATGGTGAGAATGAGACTGTTCACAAGACACTGAGGCATCCCAGAGTGATTGAGAAGGTCGTGGAGAAGACCAGACACAGTTAGGAGGTCGTCACCACCTCTAAGCGAGCGGTCGAGGTGAAAACATCGAGGAGGCTCAGTACCTGGTACCAGGAGTTTACCAGTAAGTAGATAAAGGGAGACTGGGCCTCAGTGAATGAGGATTCTCACCACAGGGAGGCAGAGAAGGGTCAACTATGGGGATCAGCCATGACTCTGAAAGTCGTGGTTGGGGGTGCCCCTGTCCCAGAGGAGCCCTTGGGGGTGCCGGTCACTCAATGGTCACTTCCCAGGTTCCAAAGGGACATTTAAGTCAACCATGAAGGGGAGACTTACCAAATTGAAGGCTGGTGTTGGGCAAAAAAATGCGTGACCGGGGAAGTGGACGGTGAGCCCGTGGAGGAGGGTCGGGCAGTGAGGGTTCCCAGAGCAGCTCAGGTTCCTGGAGGAAGAGCAAAGTCAATGGGAGAGCCTCATCCAAGTCACGGCACCAGTGAAAGGGTATCTCACCCCAACCCTCCTTACCCAGGACGACTCAGGAGACACAGGTCCACGAAGAGATTTTATTATCTGAAAGAGAAAATGGCTACCCCCAGAGAGAGGGAGCAGCAGTTCGTGGGTGAGGAAGTGCATTTTTAAGGAGTAGGGGTAGGGTGTGTTCTGCGTTGGTGATTGGACCTTAAGGGGTGGGGTCTTAGCGCGCCAGAATGTGCCCTCAGCCACTCCACAAGCACATCCATCTGCGGGTACCTTATGATGCACAGGCCTCAGTTTCCTCTTTTGGTGTCACTTTGGGCCCCACTGGTCACAGCAGAAGGGAAAGCATGGTATGTTAGCAAGGAGAAAAGGAAGACAGGAGGTAGGGATGGGGAAATGAATGGGAAGAGGGGAGGAAATGAGGCAAAATAGTGAATGGGAAGGAGGAAGAACAGGAAGAGAGAAAGGATGAGGGAGATGGGGAGAGAGGAAAGACATCTCTTAGGTACTTTGTCTCAGGTAATGGGCCATGTTTCGCTGACATTTTCTCACGTATTTCTCGCCAACATGACTAAGAGGATGACCAACGTGACATCACTGATGCCAAACAAAAGGGCCGGGAGGAACTGATGGGAAAAAAAATCAGGAAATAAAGTTTTCCCTTACATGAAGAAGCCAGAAGCAAGACCCTCATCAGATGGCAAATAGTTTTTCTCCTGATGTGCCTTTTTGTAAACTATAACCTGATTAAAATTTCTGCCTCTAACATATCCTCTGCTGGTCATAAATAATAAATGTATTAGTGGTCACTAACCCTGAACATGCCTATAGCCTAGGCTCTTTTGCCTTCATAGGCTCTTCCTTCATTAAAAAAATATACTTTTTATGACTATGTTGGTATAAAGATGAGTATGTTAATATTATCTATTTAAACATCTTCTTTGGACTGAAAGTTCATTTCTTCCCCTCAGGTATCAAAAGAAATGAAGACGTTTTCATGGGTCCCTGGAAGTAAGAACAGCCAACAGTGGCCCCATTGTGCCCTACGAGTGAGGGGCCCTGACAAATGGCCTTGGATTGACTGGGAGAGCTCGCGTGTCACCACAGGGCTCCTCAGTCCTGACTCGGGAGAGAATCAATGCTGAGTGTGACCAGCCTGTGGTTTTGTATTGCTGAGTGCCAGTGGCTCGCCATTCAGGAGGTCTTTTCTTAAATATCAGCTGAAAATCTGCACATATCTCATAAGGCTTACAAACAGCACTTTCATGACTGTGGGACAGGGGGCGGGGACAAGTTTACTCAGAAAGACAAGTTTTGCGAATGGATGTAGCCCAGCTCCATCCTCTGCACACCCTGCCCCCAGCAGCAACTGCCTGGAACAAAGTTACCTAAGAAAGATAAGGTATCAGAAGCCAGACTTGTCATTCTTTCCTCCCTGAAGATTCTAAGGGCATGGCCATTTTAAAAAAAAAGAAAAAGATAAGGTAAGATAAGATAAAAGAAAAGGCAAATTTCAAACACTCTCCTTCTCTTCTTGAGATTTAGACACTGCCCCAGAGTCTTTCACAGTTCTGAGTACTCCATATTATGACAGTCATCAGAGTAAAATAAGGTGTTTACCAAACTGATCCATTATTAAAACACGGTGATTGTTTTTGCAAATAAAATCACTTGAGAAGGTCACAGAGGAACCTTAGGATGAATTGTTTTTTAAAGGAATAATCACCCTTTAACGTAGCCCTCCTGGAGCCTGTAGCAGCAGACTGGAGGGTAGAGTTCCCTTTGAAGTGGACATGCCAGTGACACAGACAGAAAATCATTTATTTTGCATCTCCATTGCATTTTTCTAGACCACTTCTCTGAGATCTTTGCAGCATGACCCACACCTTATCTTTGAGGTCTCAACTAAACTATTCTCCCCTAGAAAGAGAACTCTCCTGACCACCCTACTGTTCTTTATGCCACTTCCCTATTTTACTTTCCTGATAGTACATGTGACCATCAGAAATTCTTGAGGTGTTTGTTGAGTGGTGGTTGGTTCACTTGTTTTGAAGTTTATCTCCCATTACTAGAATTAAAGTTCCCTGAGAGCAGACACTTCTGTGTTTCATTTACTGCTGAATTTCCAGTGTCTAGACTAGTGCCTGGCACTTATTTTTTGAAGGAAGGGAGAAATGAATGAATGAATGGATGGATGAATTTAAAGTACCCCACAGAGACCACTGGAAACAGACCTCTGAATATTTCTGGGAGGTAACAAGGAGCATTTACCAGATGACAGCATGTTAGAGCCAGAGGTCCTGGGCAGTCCTGTGACCTCAGACCACATTTTACATACACAGAAGGATGATGCAGTGACCCAGAGAGGTAAGAATGGCTGGTACAGAAGCACTCAGAGGTTCAGAGGGCCGCAGCTGTTTCCAATTCGAGACAGGCCTCAAACCACAATTTTAAAATAAAGGAACATGAAAATCAAACACAGTATCAAGCAAAGTCATCTTCCTTAAGGTAAACAACAGGCTGTCTGCGCTCACACAGCTGATACTCATCAAGACAAGACCGTCAGAACACCAAAACAAACAAGCGTGGTTCCTTTGGAGCCTTCCACCCAAGCCAGCAATCTCTCCCTCCTGCCCCCACGATCCTCACTCAAGGTTGGTAAAAATGAAAAGAGCTAAAACTTACTGAGAGTTCACCCTGTCTTGGGCATTATGCTAAATGTTTTACATTCTTCATCTCAGGAGGGAGATACTGTTACCCCATTTTATAGAAGGAGAATTTAGACTTTAAAGATGTTAAATAGTTGCCTGAGGTCACACAGCTGATAATAATGGAGCTTGGGTACCATCTCAGGCTCTCAGGCACCAAAACTTGGATTAGAAGATTGTTTTTTAACTTGATTTTTCGAATAGATAATACATCCACAGTGTCCAAAATTCAAAAACTACATATAGATTTGAGGCAGGGACCATGGGCTTAGACAGAGTAGGGTGAGGGCCTCTGGAAAAAGCAAGGCAAGATATTTACAGTCAAAGCAATGTAACAATGTAAAGTCCCTATCAAAACTCTGTGTTCAGCATTATGCAAAATCAAGGTCACACTAATTCTCTAGAGTAAAGATACCAGACTAGGAATATAGACACCTTCAGTGAGATCAGTTAAAGGGCAAAAGGCCAGGAGCAACTTGGCCTGGAATGTTTGAGTGTTCCGCAAGGGTATCTCAGCAGAACCCGTGACTTCACTGCAAACAGCCCTAGCAAACAGACAACAACCCAGCCCACCTTCAGGGCAGGGCAGGTAGTACAAGTCCATACCCTAAGCCCTCAGTTCCCAAAAATCCTCAACTGCCGATAAATCCCATGGACAAACACACCACCCTGGGCTCTCTTGTCCCCTCCTGGCATGAGCCAGGAGCTCTTTCCTTTCACTTTATTTCTACATAAAAGCCTGTACCTTGCTCTCCTACCTTGAGTGTTTGTGAAGCTCATTCTTCAGCTTCCTGAACAAGAACCCTGGCATCAGATTGACTAAAATAAAACCAAACTACTTCCTACCATAGCCGTCAAGTCTCCCTTCCCTTACATGACAGATATACTAAAGCTTCTTGAGGATCCTTCAAGAGATATTTTATGCACATACAAGTCAGTTAAGGGTGTGTGTCTGTGTGTGCGTGTATGTGTACATGCACATGTATGCTCTTCTGTAAACTTTTTGCTGTGGAAAATGTTGAACATGTACAGAGTAGATCAAGTCCTGTACCAGAACCCCCATGCTCCCATCACCCTACTTCCTTTCAGTAGTGCCAACTCAAGAGTATTCTTGTGCCACCCACACCTTTCCAGGCCCCTCTCTGACATCACAGCACCTCATCCATAAATACTGCTGTGTTATATCTAGAAGAAGAAGATGTTTAAAACATAACCAAAATATAATAATCAAACCTGAAGGCTAACAATAATTCTTTAATATCATAAACTCTCCAGCCAGTATTCAAAGTTCCAATTGCTTCATAAATGCCATAATTCTTTCCCAGTTTGTTTATTTGAATCAGGATCCAAATAAGGTCCCTGTATTGCAACTGCTTCTAGGTCTTTTGAGGTTCTTTTATCTACAGATTCTCTCTTGTCTTTCCTTTCACACATCTTGCAATTTACTTGCTGATGAAATCAATTGTTTGTTGCATAGTTTCCAACAGTTTGGATTGTGTAAAAGGGTGAAACAATCCCTTTTCCCTAAATGGTAGTGTAAAATTCATATGATTTTGCCCTTCCTTCACTTAAAAGATTTCATTAATTCATTCAACGAACACTTAGGGAGTGCTAGTCACTTTTCTAGTACTGGAGACACAACAGGAAGCAAAACACACACAAAGGAAACGTCCCCACCCTCACAGAGCTTAGGTTCCAGTGGACGAGACAGGGAAAGATAAATAGACAACACACAAACACGACATGGGACAAGTGTGCTATCAGAAGGTGAAGCAGAGAAAAGGGTAGAGGCTGTATGAGGACCACAATATTAAATAGTGTTATGAAGGAAAGCCTCCTGAGAAGATGGCACATGAGCAAACTCTTAAAGCAGGGGAGAGGGTGGGTGTTGAGGCCATCTGGGGAACAGTATTTTAAGTACAGGAACAGCAAATGCACAAGCGAAATACACAGTGAGAGACAAGCCTTTAGCCCATGAGTTGCAAATATTTTTTTCCTCAGTCAAGCTTTTCCCTTTTGCTTTGTGTCCATTCTTACCATTTAGAAAGTGTTGACTTTGAAAAACGTAGTTTTATTTTAAATCTCCCCTTTTATGGCTTCTGGGTTTTGTGTCAGAATTAGAAAGAACTTAGGTTTTTAGTGACCAGGTTATCTCACTGGCCAAACTTATAAATAATCCCAGAATCCCAGTGGGCTGACATAACCACTGATTTCTTGCTCACAACATATGTAGAGTGCAGACCAGCTCAGCCTGCCCTCCCTCAGGGTCCCAAGCTTCAGATGTCCCCAGGATCACTGGGTCACGAGTTGCTGTAGCAAATGGCTCACCAGCACTTGCAGGATTTTGCTCACATTCCACTGGCTAAAGTGAGTTGTATGAGCTACCTGAGCTCAAGGTGGGGCAGTGCAATCCCAGGCGTGCTCATGAGGAGAAGGGAAGGTGTGTGAGGGGCCCAGGTGACCAGTTCTCATGTGAGTCAGCGTGAAGACTGCTCTCCTATTAGCCCTCATCCTGTGACCTTCCTTCACACCTTCACATGCAAAGCAATGTGATCCAAACATACCACTAGATGGATCCGACTGGCTGGTGTGGCCAACTGTAAATCTGTTCAGGAGGGATGTTCAGAGAAGCAGCACTTTCAGACCTACAAAGCTCACAGCCTCCAAACTTCTCTGGCATGAGCAGGGACCAAGACGACACTGCTTCCATGGGCCAGGTCAGCCTTTTTGTGTGCACCATCTGGAACAAATGCATAAATCAATGCTGGTCACTTTCAGGTAAAAAAAAAAAAAAATAGTGTGTGTCCTACAGACCCAGAGAAAGGTGCTGTTTGTTTAGATAGTGGATTTTTTGCAGATCTAGTGAAGCCAATGGATCTTGGAACTTCCAACATAAACAGTGAGGAAACTAAAATAAACCCGTATGGTGCACAAGAGATAGGAACATTTTCTTCAGCATGAATCATGAGCTAATGATTGTTCCAAAAAACGTAAACTAATTTATGTTCAGTCAGCAGCTAGAGGACAGGAGGCATCCAGTAACTGCCTTGCCTTCAAATATAGAATATTTGGAGACAAAGAGTTGTGTTTGATTTTTCTGCTTGCTAGAATATCATCAATCTCAGGCTACTGCAATAAGGGCTTCTTTGGAGGACATACTTGAATAATAAGAGAAAGAGGGACCTCATGGGAAGCTAAGACCAGAAACCAGTGTACACCTGCCTAGACTTTGACAGAAATGAGTCCGCATCCAAAAGGGGCAGGATCTGACCCAGCAGCAGGGATGGGTTCTACATAACAGCGCCCTGGGGAGTCTGAGAGCCCGTGCTAGTGCCTTGCTGGCCAGGAAGCAGTGGGAATCTCCTTCATATTCCAGGATCAAGCGCTAATAGCCAGTGATGGGGAGCGGCACAGTTGCTGAGCAAAGTGCCAGTTGTTTTCTGAGGACGGAGGTTGTATGCTCACTGATGGAACAGGTGCATGAGAGAAAGCCATCAGATGGCAACTTCTTACCTTATTAGAACCTTAGAGCATGAAAAAGACAAATCCCAGTTTTGTATTTAAAGATTAAAATTAATAAAAAGAACTGTGTCAGGTTGTATTAGTGTATTATTTATGCCAAATATTTGCTGTTCCTCCCTATTAAGCTGACCCCTAGAGAGCCATGCCCTAGACCCTGCCTGATGGGAGGAGTTATGTGTTGGCCATGGAGGTCAAGGTTTACCCTGTGAGTTTCTTTGTCTAATGGAATTTATGCCAGGTCGAAGGGCCCTTGCACGGTTCTGCCATCACTGCGCTCCCTTTGCCTCAAGACTAAGACAGGGGCTCCTCCTTCAGCCTGTATTTTGAACAAAGGATACAGAGTGAACACCCAGGCACTGTCAATATGTATATGAGCAAGAAAGAAATATTTGATGTTGTAAGGCACTAGGATTTTGGAAGCCATTTATTATTGCAACATAACTCAGCTTAAGGTGATGGACACAGATATCCGGACCAGAAATGTGGTGCTGATCTAGCAAAAACCCTGAAATATATAACATGTTGCCTGAAAGAAGTTGTTGCCTGCAATAAGAAAAACAAACCAAATGTACTTGTGTTTTTAGTTAAGAACTGGGAAAACAAAACTTGGTGCCATGAGTTTGCTTTTATGGCCTGCTTTTGGCAAGGGACTGCAAGAAAGATAAGCTCCAAAATGATTTCCAGTTTGAAAGCCGAATTGAAAGGGATTGAAATAAATATGGGCATCCAGAATACCCACCAGTGAACAGAGTCAGGACTCGGGTAAGAGGAAGAGGAGCTAAGGACTGGGTACTACTGCCTCCCAAGTAATCCATCACATAATCCCTGTTCTCGCCCTAACACTGGCCATACCTTCCTTGCCTCCCTGGAGAGGGTAAAGCATGAAGGCATGGGACTGAAGGATGTCAGCCAGTTGCTGGTGCAGATACACTGCGTACAGACTGCTTAAGGCTCAGGCATTCCAGGCCTTTTCTCCCACTCAACTCCCAAAACACTGGTAGCCAGACCCTTCCTCTCCAGTGAAATTAGAAGACTCTCAGTGGAGAATCTTACCAGCTGGAGAGGAAGGAGCTTAAGATACTGAAGGCAGGGGGTCCCCCAACAAATGGTCCACCTACGTCACACTGTAGTGTGAAAATCAACAAGTCCTAATCAGGAACTCAGAGCTTCTAATCAGCCTTCTATTCTTCATCTCTTAAACTGCATGAGCCACAATTCACACACACACACACACAATTAATATTCTCGAGACATAGAGAAGTGTTTCATCCATGACACAAGAATGTTTTTGTTTTCTTTTTAAATAGGGACCATTCAGACATTCAGAGATCTTGGAAATTCAAAATACAATTGCAAAACAACAAACTTGATGATAGTTAAATTTGAGAGTAGTCAAAGACATAAAAAGATGAAAAAGAGAGTGAAGTAATAAAATGAGAGGACCAATCCAAGTGGTCCAACATGAAGATTCACTAGGAATTCCAGAAAGATATGAAAGGAAATAAATGCAGAAATCATCAATGAAATGATTCAAGAACATTCTGACATGTGTGGCCAAACCACGAGAGCCCACTGAGATTCATACTAAAGCACATTAGGTGAGATTCCGGTTTCAAGAACCATCAGAAGATCCTGAGAGCTTCCAGAGAGAGCAAACAGGTCACACACAAAGGATCAGTATTCACAGCTTTAGACTTTTTAAGAGGGATACTAGGAGCAAGAAGATATTCTGAAGAAAAAATGGTAACTGACCTATTATTCTATATCCAGCAAAAAATCTGTAAGTATGAGGATAAAATAAAGACATTTTAAGATACTCATTTCCTCAAAAAAATGTATCTCCTATGTATCATCCCTCAGCTGCTAGAGGAAGCACTCCACCGAAATGAGAGAGCAGGCCAAGAAAGAGGAGGAGCAGGAGATAGGGGAGATCCAGCCCAGAGAGAGGCACTGGGCCTCCCTTGGAGGAGGACGAAGGGACACCCTGAGATGGGCAGACAGAAGCGGCACGTCCAGTGGAAGGACGTGCCTCCAGAGGCGTGCCGACAGGCCATCAACGACTTCCCCACTAGCATCATTTAGAACCAAGTGCTCAGCTGAGTGTCCAGTTGAGCTTATTTGACTTCTCCTGCCCATGTTCATTCCTTCTCCTCTAGGACCTACTGCTTGGATCAGCTGAAGTTCGTCACTGCACTCCGGGGAAATAGTCTCCCTTGACGTTCCCCTGGGAGCTGGAGGCAGGCTGTGGTGAGTTTAGACCCGGGGAGTTCTGAGCGGCCTTCACCCAGCCACGTTGCTGCTGGGACCCATTCCACAACCTGCTTCAACAGCGCGAAGCCAGTGTCCCAGGTCTCCTCGCCTTGCTCCCTGACCTTTCCCATGGGGCTCTTTCTACGCATTCAAGAAATCGAAACCCAGGGAGTCTGTTGAACTTATCTTCTCCTGAGAAACTAGGGGCAGTTTTCCTCTTTTATTCAAGTTAAGTTTGTGTTTGTTGTCAAAACTGAGCAATGAATCCTTTGGGGGTACACACATGTGATATAAATCTCTAGAGAAAAGCAAAGGAATTGTTAACACCGGTTTGGAGAGGAATCGTGGAGCCAAGCGGTTGCCACTGGCAAAAAGAGCCAGCAGGGTTTCAATGGTGCTGACACCATTCTCCTTCTGAGCCTGAGAGAAGAGTGTGCAGGGGTGCATTTTCTTCTTCTTCTGATTATACATAAGTTTTTATATTCGAGTATGTATGATACATTTCACCAAAAAAATATTTTAATTTAAAAAAGAGGTAAGTAGCAGTGAATGATTTGAATGACAAAAGAGAATGCAGAAGCTCTGTCTGCTGATGTGGAATGATCTCTAAAGTATTTTGTCAGGTGAAAGGAAGAGGAGCAGAAAAGGATGTTTATGATACAAAGATTGGGCAGAGAAGTCAGAACAAGGGTGGGCTCCCAAACATGCCTTTGCCTGTACAGACCCAAGAATGTCCCTGCAAGGACCCACTAGGAAGAGGTAACCCTGAGCTGGACAGTGGGTGCTGGGGAATCAGGGACACAGAATCTTCATGGCTACCCTTTCACAGTTTTCAGTTTTGAAGCACTTGAAAGCTTTGCTTGCCCAAAGTACTTTGTTGTTTATAAGGAGAACTTGACTGTCCCAAACCAAATGTTACTGAGGACACGGGAGCCTGTATTGTTGGTAGGAGGGCAAATTGGCAAACCTAGGAGAGTGATTTGGAACTAGCTCATGAAGCATGGGGCAGCAACGACACTCCTAGAAAAACTGCTTCACACATATGTTCAGGAAACATACACATGAATGTTCACAGCAGCCTTGTATATAGTCATTTTAAAACGAAGAAAGAAAGATAAAAAGGAAGGGAGGGAGAAAGGAAGGAAGGAGGGAAAAAAAGGGAGAGAGGGATGGAGGGAAAAGGGAGTAACCTAAAATTTCTACAAGAGAACAATGTATTAAAAGAAATTCTGATTGATTCATACAATAGACTATCAAACAGTAGAAATGAATCAACACAGATGAAAATGACAAAATATGGAAAGGAAGTAACAAAATGAAATACATTCCGTGATACTGTCTATTGATGTTCACACATGAGCCAATGCTGTAATACGTGCATATAGCAAAGTCTGCATGCATGACAATGACAAGGCTGGCATTCTGGATGGTGGCCACCTCTGGGAGGGAGTGGGAAATAAGCTATGTGAAAGGTGTACGGGGGCCTCATCCATGTGGGCCACGCTGTATTTCCCGCAGTTGCACAGTGGGCACATAGTACTTGCCCTGACTTCCTGATTATGTGTCATACTTCATTCAGTAAGTAAAAATTGCCACCAAAGTTATCTGGAATACCGTATCTTACTCATTATAAATTAAATTATAATAACAAAAGATTAAAGATTAACAGAGAAGATAGATTCCAGCAAGTCTGACCTTGTACTTCACATTCCACATCTCAGGGGGTGTTTTTACTATGTTGTATCTAGCCAGATTCACTTGACCATGAAAAAGATGTAGGAATAAAAATGTCCTAGAGTTTTGTAAGTTGTGAAATGTTCAGAGTTGTGAGGAATTCTTCCAAATGCAGAGTCCAAGACTTACATGTACAGAGGGGAAACTGAGGCACAGAGAGGCAAGAGACCTGTGCAGGGACATCAGACAGAGAACGTCCATGGTGGACCTGCAGACCAGGCCTTCAGGCCGTAGCTCATGCTTCGTCATGGACACTATCCTTATCATGGAAGGAGCAGTGATTTCTCAAGAAGGTGTGCAGTTCTTGGACCAAAACATCAGCCCAGGCTCAAATTTAGGCACCACACCAGTGAGCTTCTGCCTGGAAGACCATGATAACAGGATTTCCTAGATGGAACAAACCAGACAAAAGAATGTGTGACTCAGACTGGAGCACAGTTGCACCCCAGAGGAGGAACTCAATTAATGGCCTGCTGGCTCACCCACCAGTCATCAACAGCGTGAGAATCTAAGAGTCCAGGGAGAGGCAGGAAGTACTGTGGCATACAGGGCTATGGTCACAGCTCCCTTACCAGTTCCGAGCCTGCACCAGCTTAGTGCAAGGCCAGGGTGCTCAAGAGCACTGGTGGTGAGTCTGAGAGCCCAGATCAGTCCTGGTTCTACCATTTACTAGTTGTTTAGACTAAGATGACTTTTTAACTTCCCTGGTTTTCCAGTTACAAGAAAAATGAGGATAATAATACTACCCACCTCATATGCTTGCTATGGGATTATATATGTGAAGTGTGTGTGCATGTGTGAGAGATGTAATACATAGTAAATGCTCTATGGTGGGTAATATTATATTATTCTTTTTTTTTTTCTTTTTTGAGAGGGCATCTCTCATATTTATTGATCAAATGGTTGTTAACAACAATAAAATTCAGTATAGGGGGGTCAGTGCTCAATGTACAATCATTAATCCATCTCAAGTCTAATTCTCGTCAGTCTCCAATCTTCTGAAGCATAACGAACAAGTTCTTTCATGGTGAACGAATTCTTACATAGTGAATAAATTCTTACATGGTGAACAGTACAAGGGCATTCATCACAGAAACTTTCGGTTTTGATCACGCATTATGACCTATAAACAATCAGGTCAAATATGAATATTCATTTGATTTTTGTACTTGATTTATATGTTGATCCCACATTTCTCCCTTTATTATTATTATTATTATTTTTTTTAATAAAATGCTGAAGTGGTAGGTAGATGCAAGATAAAGGTAGAAAACATAGTTTAGTGCTGTAAGAGGGCAAATGTAGATGATCAGATGATCAGGTGTGTGCCTATGGACTAAGTATTAATCCAGGCTAGACAAGGGCAGCAAAACATCCACGGATGCAGAAGATTTCTCTCAAAGCAGGGGGATGAGGTTCTGAGCCTCACCTCTGTTGATCCCCAAATTCTCACCTGATGGCCCCCCTGCGACTGTGCCTGTCTTAGGTTGTTCCTCCCTTGAGGAATCTTACCCGTCTCTGGCTAACCAGTCCTCTTCCGGGGCCATACAGGGAAATGTAAAGTTGGTAAGTGAGAGAGAAGCCATATTGTTTGAAAAGGTTAGCTTTTTACTTCTTTGCAGATTTATACCCTGTGGGTTCTATGCCCAGCACTTGTCTCGAGGTATCTTTGCCGCCTGGAGGAATTATGATACTCGGTAAATTCGATATGAGGCACGAATTCTATTTAAGGGTTGTAATTAGGAAGAAAGAAGAAAAGCTACAGATGTAGCATATGGAAGGAAACATGGGAGGATTGATTATTTCTTTGACATATCTTCTTGTAGAGTACCTTAAGTATGTATAGGTTTTAAACTACTAACTAATTTGCACACACATATTAACATAATAGGAATACGGTGACATAAACAAAGCAAATCTATAATTACCATCCATCTCCAGTGAAGCCAAGAAAACCATTTAGGCACCCTAGGCATTTGTGAAAATTTGTCTATGATATGATGGATATTGTCCAACTGTACTTGAACCATCTGAGAGAAATCAGACAAATTAAAGCAGCCCATTTCTGGGATCTGTTCACATCCCATATGTTCTTTTAACCGTAGATAGTCTATAGTCATAAGATTTTGGAGTGCTACACCTTGCACCCCTCCCAACTCCTGGTTGAGTTCCAACAGTACAGATCCGGTCAAATTCATTGTCTCACTGTATGCACATGCCAGCCTAGACATCTCCCTCCTCATTCCTATGGCAAGTCCAGGAGACGGTGGGCTGGATGCAGCCACAATCGCAGCATCGTCTGGATCCCTGTGGAGGCTTTTTGATGATCATCCCCCGGCACAAGTCCTCCAGAGAGTGCTGATGCCGGAAGCTCCTCCTCATATCGTATCTTAGTTCATTTTCTGGGTATCCAAGCTAGGCCTTGATCTTCTGCATAGAAACAAACAGACCCTTTGCCCACACTTTGACATGCCCTCTATACCACTGTGCAGAACTCATTGGAGGTCAGCACACAGTAACTGCTTTTTTTTTTTTTTTATTAAGAGAAAGGAATATTATCAGAAAAGAGTACCTCCATAGCTGATCATCTGACACCCTTTAAGTGATCAACATTAAGGATATTTAAAGCATGCGTTGATCTTTGATTTACCAATAGTTTTATCCTATCAAGGAGTAATCCCCCTTTTCTTTCTTTCTTTCTTTCTTTTTTTTTTTAAATTTTTAATCTATACCTACATGAAGAATACTATGTTTACTATGCTCTCCCCTATATCAGGTCCCCCCTAACAACCACATTACGATTACTGTCCATCAGCTTAGCAAAATGTTGTAGAGTCACTACTTGTCCTCTCTGTGTTGTGCAGCCCACCCTCCCCTTTCTCCCTCCCCCCCATGCATGCTACTCTTAATACCCCCCTTCATCTTCTCCCCCCCTTATCCCTCCCTGCCCACCCATCCTCCCCAGTTCCTTTCCTTTTGGTACCTGTTAGTCCATTTTTGGGTTCTGTAATTCCGCTGCTGTTTTGTTCCTTCAGTTTTTCCTTTGTTCCTATACTCCTCAGATGAGTGAAATCATTTGGTATTTCTCTTTCTCCACTTGGCTTATTTCACTGAGCATAATACTCTCCAGCTCCATCCATGTTGCTGCAAATGGTTGGATTTTTCCACTTCTTATGGCTGAGTAGTATTCCATTGTGTATATGTACCACATCTTCTTTATCCATTCATCTCCCGATGGACATTTAGGTTGCTTCCAATTCTTGGCTATTGTAAATAGTGCTGCGATAAACAGAGGGGTGCATCTGTCTTTCTCAAACTTGATTGCTGCGTTCTTAGGGTAAATTCCTAGGAGTGAAATTCCTGGGTCAAATGGTAGGTCTGTTTTGAGCATTTTGATGAACCTCCATACTGCTTTCTACAATGGTTGAACTAATTTACATTCCCACCAGCAGTGTAGGAGGGTTCCCCTTTCTCCACAGCCTCGCCAACATTTGTTGTTGTTTGTCTTTTGGATGGCAGCTATCCTTACTGGTGTGAGGTGATACCTCATTGTAGTTTTAATTTGCATTTCTCTGATAATTAGCAATGTGGAGCATCTTTTCATGTGTCTCTTGGCCATCTGTATTTCTTTTTTAGAGAACTGTCTGTTCAGTTCCTCTGCCCACTTTTTAATTGGGTTATTTGTTTTTTGTTTGTTGAGGCGTGTGAGCTCTTTATATATTCTGGATGTCAAGCCTTTATCAGATGTGTCATTTTCAAATATATTCTCCCATACTGTAGGGTTCCTTTTTGTTCTATTGATGGTGTCTTTCGCTGTACAGAAGCTTTGCAGCTTAATGTAGTCCCACTTGCTCATTTTTGCTGTTGTTTTCCTTGCCCGGGGAGATATGTTCAAGAAGAGGTCACTCATGTTTATGTCTAAGAGGTTTTTGCCTATGTTTTTTTCCAAGAGTTTAATGGTTTCATGACTTACATTCAGGTCTTTGATCCATTTTGAGTTTACCTTTGTATATGGGGTTAGACAATGGTCCAGTTTCATTCTCCTACATGTAGCTGTCCAGTTTTGGCAGCACCATCTGTTGAAGAGACTGTCATTTCCCCATTGTATGTCCATGGCTCCTTTATCAAATATTAATTGACCATATATGTTTGGGTTAATGTCTGGAGTCTCTAATCTGTTCCACTGGTCTGTGGCTCTGTTCTTGTGCCAGTACCAAATTGTCTTGATTACTATGGCTTTGTAGTAGAGCTTGAAGTTGGGGAGTGAGATCCCCCCTACTTTATTCTTCTTTTTCAGGATTGCTTTGGCTATTCGGGGTCTTTGGTGTTTCCATATGAATTTTTGAATTATTTGTTCCAATTCATTGAAGAATGTTGCTGGTAATTTGAGAGGGATTGCATCAAATCTGTATATTGCTTTGGGCAGGATGGCCATTTTGACGATATTAATTCTTCCTAGCCATGAGCATGGGATGAGTTTCCATTTATTAGTGTCCCCTTTAATTTCTCTTAAGAGTGACTTGTAGTTTTCAGAGTATAAGTCTTTCACTTCTTTGGTTAGGTTTATTCCTAGGTATTCTATTCTTTTTGATGCAATGGTGAATGGAATTGTTTTCTTGATTTCTCTTTCCATTGATTCATTGTTAGTGTATAGGAAAGCTAAAGATTTCTGTGTGTTAATTTTGTATCCTGCAACTTTGCTCTATTCCGATATCAGTTCTAGTAGTTTTGGAGTGGAGTCTTTAGGGTTTTTTATGTACAGTATCATATCATCTGCAAATAGTGACAGTTTAACTTCTTCTTTACCAATCTGGATTCCTTGTATTTCTTTGTTTTGTCTGATTGCCATGGCTAGGACCTCCAGTACTATGTTAAATAACAGTGGGGAGAGTGGGCATCCCTGTCTGGTTCCCGATCTCAGAGGAAATGCTTTCAGCTTCTCGCTGTTCAGTATAATGCTGGCTGTGGGTTTATCATATATGGCCTTTATTATGTTGAGGTACTTGCCCTCTATTCCCATTTTGCTGAGAGTTTTTATCATGAATGGATGTTGAATTTTGTCAAATACTTTTTCAGCATCTATGGAGATGATCATGTGGTTTTTGTCTTTCTTTTTGTTGATGTGGTGGATGATGTTGATGGATTTTCGAATGTTGTACCATCCTTGCATCCCTGGGATGAATCCCACTTGGTCATGGTGTATGATCCTTTTGATATACTGTTGAATTCTGTTTGCTAATATTTTATTGAGTATTTTTGCATCTACATTCATCAGGGATATTGGTCTGTAATTTTCTTTTTTGGTGGGGTCTTTGCCTGGTTTTGGGATTAGGGTGATGTTGGCTACATAGAATGAGTTTGGGAGTATTCCCTCTTCTTCTATTTTTTGGAACACTTAAAGGAGAATGGGTATTATGTCTTCTCTGTGTGTCTGATAAAATTCTGAGGTAAATCCATCTGGCCCCGGGGTTTTGTTCTTGGGTAGTTTTTTGATTACCATTTCAATTTCTTTGCTCGTAATTGGTTTGTTTAACTTCTGTGTTTCTTCCTTCGTCAGTCTTAGGAGGTTGTATTTTTCTAGGAAGTTGTCCATTTCTTCTAGGTTTTCCAGCTTGTTGGCATATAGGTTTTCATAGTAGTCTTTAATAATTCTTTGTATTTCTGTGGAGTCTGTCGTGATTTTTCCATTCTCATTTCTGATTATGTTGATTTGTGTTGATTCTCTTTTTCTCTTAATAAGTTGGGCTAGAGGCTTATCTATTTTGTTTATTTTCTCAAAGAACCAGCTCTTGGTTTTGTTGAATTTTGCTATTGTTTTATTCTTCTCAATTTTGTTTATTTCTTCTCTGATCTTTATTATGTCCCTCCTTCTGCTGACTTTAGGCCTCATTTGTTCTTCTTTTTCCAGTTTTAATAATTGTGATGTTAGACTATTCATTTGGGATTGTTCTTCCTTCTTCAAGTGTGCCTGGATTGCTATATACTTTCCTCTTAAGACTGCTTTCGCTGCGTCCCACAGAAGTTGGGGCTTAGTGTTGTTGTTGTCATTTGTTTCTATATATTCCTTGATCTCTATTTTGATTTGTTCATTGATCTATTGATTATTTAGTAGATTGTTGTTAAGCCTCCATGTGTTTGTGAGCCTTTTTGTTTTCTTTGTAGAATTTATTTCTACTTTTATACCTTTGTGGTCTGAAAAATTGGTTGGTAGAATTTCAATATTTTGGAGTTTACTGAGGCTCTTTTTGTGAGCTAGTATGTGGTCTATTCTGGAGAATGTTCCATGTGCACTTGAGAAGAATGTATATCCTGTTGCTTTTGGATGTAGAGTTCTATAGATGTCTATTAGGTCCATCTGTTCTAGTGTGTTGTTCAGTGCCTGTGTGTCCTTACTTATTTTCTGCCCAGTGGATCTATCCTTTGGGGTGAGTGGTGTGTTGAAGTCTCCTAAAATGAATGCATTGCAGTCTATTTCCCTCTTTAGTTCTGTTAGTATTTGCTTCACATATGCTGGTGCTCCTGTATTGGGTACATATATATTTAGAATGGTTATATCCTCTTGTTGGACTGAGTCCTTTATCATTATGTAGTGTCCTTCTTTATCTCTTGTTACTTTCTTTGTTTTGAAGTCTATTTTGTCTGATATTAGTACTGCAACCTCTGCTTTCTTCTCACTGTTTTTTGCCTGAAATATGTTTTTCCATCCCTTGACTTTTAGTCTATGCTTATCTTTGGGTGTAAGGTGAGTTTCTTGTAAGCAGCATATAGATGGGTCTTGCTTTTTTATCCATTCTATTACTCTGTGTCTTTTGATTGGTGCATTAAGTCCATTTACATTTAGGGTTACTATTGGGAGATATGTACTTATTGCCATTGCAGGCTTTAGATTCGTGGTTACCAAAGGTTCAAGGTTAGCTTCTTTAGTATCTTACTGCCTAACTTAGCTCGCTTATTGAGCTGTTATATGCACTGTCTGGAGATTCTTTTCTTCTCTCCCTTCTTATTCCTCCTTCTCCATTCTTCATATGTTGTGTGTTTTGTTCTGTGCTCTTTTTAGGGGTGCTCCCATTTAGAGCAGTCCCTGTAGGATGCCCTGTAGAGGTGGTTTGTGGGAAGCAAATTCCCTCAGCTTTTGCTTGTCTGGGAATTGTTTAATCCCGCCATCATATTTAAATGATAGTCGTCCTGCATACAGTATCCTTGGTTCAAGGCCCTTCTGTTTCATTGCATTAAGTATATCATGCCATTCTCTTCTGGCCTGTAGGGTTTCTGTTGAGAAGTCTGATGTTAGCCTGATGGGTTTTCCTTTATAGGTGACCTTTTTCTTTCTAGCTGCCTTTAAAACTCTTTCCTTGTCCTTGATCCTTGCCATTTTAATTACTATGTGTCTTGGTGTTGTTCTCCTTGGATCCTTTCTGTTGGGGGTTCTGTGTAATTCCGTGGTCTGTTCGATTATTTCCTCCCCCAGTTTGGGGAAGTTTTCAGCAATTATTTCTTCAAAGAGACTTTCTATCCCTTTTCCTCTTCTTCTTCTGGTATCCCTATAATACGAATATTATTCCTTTTGGATTGGTCACATAGTTGCCTTAGTGTTGTTTCATTCCTGGAGATCCTTTTATCTCTCTCTATGTCAGCTTCTATACATTCCTGTTCTCTGGCTTCTATTCCTTCAATGGCCTCTTGCATTTTATCCATTCTGCTTATAAATCCTTCCAGGGATTGTTTCACTTCTGTGATCTCCTTCCTGACATCTGTGATCTCCCTCCGGACTTCATCCCACTGCTCTTGCATTTTTCTCTGCATCTCTGTCAGCATGTTCATGATTTTTATTTTGAATTCTTTTTCAGGAGGACTGGTTAGGTCTGTCTCCTTCTCAGGTGTTGTCTCTGTGATCTTTGTCTGCCTGTAGTTTTGTCTTTTCATGGTGATAGAGATAGTGTGCAGAGCTGGTACAAGTTACCACTGGAAGAGCTTCCCTTCTTGTTGGTTTGTGGCCTTCCTCACCTGGGAGAATAGCGACCTCTAGTGGCTTGTGCTGGGCAGCTGTGTGCAGACAGGGCTTCTGCTTCCTGCCCGGTTGCTATGGGGTTTATCTCCGCTGTTGCTGTGGGCGTGGCCTGGCTGGGGCTGCTCCTCCAAAATGGTGGAGCCCCGTTGGAGGGGGAGCGGCTGGGAGGCTATTTATCTCTGTAAGGGGCCTCTGTGCTCCCTGCTGCCCAGGGGGTTAGAGTGCCCAGAGATCCCCCGATTCCCTGCCTCTGGTCTAAGTGACCTGTCCTGTCCCTTTAAGACTTCCAAAAAGCACTCTCCAAACCAAAACAACAACAGCCACAATTAGAGAGAGAACAGGAAAAAAAAAAAAAAAAAAAGGAAATAACACTTGATTTTTTTTTTTGTCCTCAGGCGCTTGTCCCAGGCACCCGCTCACTGGTCCTGCTGCCCTGCCTCCCTAGCACCAGGGTCCCTGTCCCTTCAAGGCTTCCAAAAAACACCCGCCCACTGGTCCCGCAGGGAGAAACGTGCGATATTCTTTGTTCTCAGGTGCCGGTCCCAGGCACCCGCTCACCAGTCCCGCAGCCCTGCCTCCCTAGCACCAGGGTCCGTGTCCCTTTAAGGCTTCCAAAAAGCACTCACCAAAAAGAGGAAAAAAAAGGGGAAAAATGCGCGATTTCCTCTGTCCTCAAGTGCCGGTCTCAGGCACCCGCCCACTGGTGCCGCAGGGAAAAACGCGGGATATTCTTTGTCCTCAGGCGCTGGTCCCAGGCACCCGCTCACCAGTCCCACCGCCCTGCCTTCCTAGCACCGGGGTCCCTGTCCCTTTAAAGCTTCCAAAAAGCACTCGCCAAAAAGAGAAAAAAAAGGGGGAAAAACACGCGATTTCCTCCATCCTCAAGTGCCGGTCCCAGGCACCCGCTCACCCGTCCCGCCACCTTGCCTCCCTAGCAACGGGGTCCCTGTCCCTTTAAGGCTTCCAAAAAGCACTCGCCAAAAAAAAAAAAAAAAAACCGCTCCAGCTCCGGTTTCTTTCCACCCGCCGGGAGCCGGGGGGAGGGGCGCTCGGGTCCCGCCGGGCCGGGGCTTGTATCTTACCCACTTCGCAAGGCGCTGGGTTCTTGCAGGTGTGGATGTGGTCTGGATGTTGTCCTGTGTCCTGTGGGCTCTATTTTAGGAAGATTTTTCTTTGTTATATTTTCATAGCTCTATGTGTTTTTGGGAGGAGATTTCCACTGCTCTGCTCACACTGCCATATTGGCTCCGCCTCTGTATATTATTCTTTTAGGAGAGAAAAGTCACAAGTTTTCAGGGCCTAAAAAACAAAGTTGATCCGAGTCAGAAAAAGAAAGGCACTGGACCTTCTTCTGCCATATGTTTCAAGATTAAGATAAACGAGCCTCCCTCTCTGGCTTGCAGAAGCAATGAATGTGGATTTGTGCTTTCCCATCCACTCAGGGTCCTTCACAGGCTCCAAGGGAGGAGAGCTGATGACAATTAAATCAGCCTCTCTTAACCCCTGCATGTGTCCCCCTGTATGGCATGAGTGGCTGGGGATGCCCTGAGCAGGTGTTTGCAACAATTGATGAGCCAGGTAACCCCTTTTCCGTTGGCTGTAAACCCAGAAAGGCCAGCCCTTCAAGCCAGGGATCCACTCAAAGGCAAAGGGATTCATGGAAGGCAAACAATGTAAGACAACTGTATAAAGAATCAAATTAGGGTGGCAGGCAAGAAGTAAAGGAGGACTATAGAAGAGGAAGGGATCATCGAAGCCTCCAGAGAAAGTAAGAGATGCCCCAGACTTTGAGAAGGTGGGTTGTAATGGGTTTTGCATCCAATTCCAAAGTGTGTGTGTGTGTGTGTCAGCGGGCAGATTCCCCACCACCACCAAGAAACCCATTAGACACCAGCTGGGTGACTATGCTTCAACTCAATTCTGACACTACCTACCTGGAGATAGCATCAAATGCTGCAGGTTAAGGGCTCAGTCCCACAACACTGCCCATCCCCTGCACTTCAGACACACAATCAAAGTCTAGCTTGTCACCTGGGCTTCTGACCAAATGGCTGTAAATGGAGGTTCCAACATCCCCTTCCTTAGGTTTCATTAATTTGCTACAGTGGCTCACAGAACTCAAAGAAACATTTCACTTACTACATCACTGGTTTATTGTGAAAGGATAGAACTCAGGAATAGCCTGATGGGAGAGACATAGGGCAAGGTATGGGGTAGGGGTGAAGCTGTGATGCCATCTCCAGGGGTATCACTCTCCCCAAATCTCCACATGTTCACCAACTAGGAAGCTCTCTGACTTCTGTCCTCCTGGGGGTTCATGGAGGCTTCATTACACAGGTGTGACTGATTAAACCATTGGCCTTTGGGAATTGAACCCACCTCCAGCCAGTCCCTCTCCAGGATCCAGGAGATGAACTGAAAGTTCCAATTGCTGATCACCTGCTTGATTACCCTGGTGACCACCCCCACACTTGGTGTCACCTCACTAACATAGTAAAAGACACCTTTATCACTGTCAGCATTTAGGAGATTCCAGCAGTGTGCCAGAAACAGGATACAGACCAAATACATGATTCTCATTATAATCACAATATCACAGGTATGTGTGAGGTCCCCTGGCCACATGTCCCCTCTAAGCCCCCACTTTTCCTCCCCCATCTCCTCACAAACAACTCTTGCTGAGACTTCCCAGCGGCTTCTTTATGCAAGTCCTCTCTGCAGCTTAGTGTTCTTGGTGTCTGGATTGTCAGTCACCCCAAGTCCCAGTCAAGTTTCTGCCCTCAGGTTGGATTTCCTGAGCTAAGATTAAACTGGATTCCCTGTTAGATCTTAACAGGATGGTCTGCAAAGTGAAAGCATTAGTACTTGGCCGAGAGTGTGTGGTGTGTATGCAAACCCTTCCCTGCATGGCCCCACACACTCTCACTCCCTAGACAGGGACAGTGCCCCCATAGCTTGGGGACCTATACTCACTTAGCCATAGCTTCTAAGCATTTTGAGAGCAATCTTGCAAATCTCCCTAGCCCTGCCCACCTGCCTGTCTGCCTCGGACACTGCTTCCCCATCCACTGAGTTACCTGTTGTGAAGACTGCAGGCAGCTGCTCCTTCCCTGCTTCCAGACCTCCCTGGTCCCCGCCCCACTTCCCAACGGCTTCCCAGCCCCAAGGATTTCCTCCGGGCACTGCCCATGCATTGGAGCCCTTAAGATGCCCATGCCTCACTGCTGGGCTGCTTCCTTGGGAAGGCTTCTCTCCTGCTCTGCACTGGAGTGCACCAGCAGGGCCGAGCTCTGCAGCAGATGTGAAACAGCCTTCTGGGTCCTCCCAGCCCCTGCTCCCAGGGGCACTTGGCCACAAGCCCAGAGGGAGCTGAACTCGAGGTGAACTGACGATCAGTGGCAAACTTAAGTCACATCCTCACTGTTCACATACCACCTATGCTCCCCTCTTTGAGTCCATGTTGTCATGTTAGGCGACCTCACTCCTTAGACTGAGTTTTCTCCAGGAGGTGGCTCAATCCCTTATTGGAAATAAAGCCTGGGGAAGACCTGCCTTACCAGGTGCAGCTCCAGGCAGACAGGGGTCCCATCTCCAGGCAAGGCCACTATGGATTTGATGAGACTGAATGATGACAACGGAACACTGGGGGTAGAAGGGGCTCATACCAAATTTTATTCTCAGAGGGGTCACCCAGTTGTCTACAAGCAGCAAGCCTGTCTCCATCTTCAGCCTCTGCCCAGGCACTGCCTCCACTCCAGGCTCCCCAGTCTCTGCTCTCTTCTCTAGGCTCCACTCTCCTGCTTCCCTCTGCTCTTAGCACTGGGCAGATCTCTTTTTATAGCAATATACCGACAGTAATGGCTTATTGCCAATGGGCACGCAAGCATGTGCCTTTGAAACAGGCCAAGTACTACCTCATTGCATGTACTCACTGGGTATCAGGTGAGGATCCTGGTCGTGGAACTTCCATTTTCCCTACACCAGGTCATGACTGGACAGGTCTGCACCTGCATGTAAACTCAGGCTGGAACTCCTGTAAGGACCATTATGGTGTATGCTCTTCTCTACCTGGCCTACAGTCAGGGTGAGGTGGGGTCTCAAAACAGTAGACTGCGTTGCTGATCCTTGGGGTCAGGACTGAGGTCACTGGGTCATGCACATTCTACCACTGCCCAGATGAGCAGGGAGTCTGCCACCTCTGTCCAGAGTCCCCAGCACCTCTGTAGTTCGTGTGGCTTCTGATGAGCATGTCGCCCAGGATTCCCCCACATGAGCAGACGTAGGCTGCATTCCTGAACCTTGGGTTTACAGACTTGCTGGGCCACCGTAAGGACCTTCAGATAGCACAGAACTGCCCTGAGGGCCTGGGGCCCTGGGCAGGGCTTTGGCGATGAAGGTTTTGGTAGGCAGCAGGGTTGCGGCAAGCCTCTCCTTGACTTTATTGGAGACAGAGAAATAGGGTTTATGTTTTCGGGGAAAAAGCGGTGGAGAATATGCTTCTCATTACATTACACATGGAGGCAGATGATCTAAGGGCAGGCCTGGGTCTCTGTGGCTGAAACTTTAGCACCAATTTCCTCTGGAAGGGCAGCTGCTCAATGCACACACCTCCTGAGCATCTGACACTGTAGGAAAGACTCAGGGCAGGTGAACAAGACACCTGGAGAGATCAGAGCTCCTCTCTTCCATTGGCTCTTTTCTTTCTTTCTCTCTTGTCTCTCCCCATTGTAATGCCCCACATCCCCCAGGCTGTTTTCCTTCCAGCCACCCAGACGTGCCTTGTTCCTGTCCTGCTTCCCGCACCCATCTCCGGAGCCCCAGAGGCTCCTCCCTGTCCTGGCCCCTTTCATGCCAGCATGGCCCAGAAAGCAGACAAATCGGAGGCGTCCCAGCCCAGCGTCTCCCCTTGCACATGGAGGGATGCGTTTGCCATCTGCTTTCAATGAAGTGTGGGTTTTGGTACATACTGTGGAAACAGAAATGGAAAAACCATCGGGGTCCCTCCTGCAAAAACAATCATTCTCCACCGAAATGTGCTCTTAGGAACTTCCGAGCAGAGAGCACATCACTATTAATGAGGAAGAATTCAGACAGGAATTCTGGCAGGGTTGGACAGATAGGAGAGGGAAGAAATGGAATGTTTTTGCTAACTTTGCAGTCCGGGGGAGAGCGCCTCAGCAGAGCAAACAGAATGGTTCTAGGGCCAAGGCTGTGCAATCTGACACCAGCTTCCAGCCGCCTGGTTTCTCTCTGACTCAAGAATGTGGGCTTGCCGGGCCACAGTGCTGAGGAGTGGGCTCAATTACCAGAGAAACACCAGCATCCACCCAAGGATGAGCTTCAGCAAAGGATGGAAATGCCATCTGCCCTGAGGGCCACCGTGTACTAGACAGGGGCCTGGCCTGGCAGGGGCTGTGAGTGACCAGGGAGTGCCAGGCCACCAGAGTGGGCCTCAACCCAGGGCTTCCAGAAGGAATTCTCCCTCCTTCCTTCTGTCCAGGAGTTGCTGTGTATAAGATAAGCCTCAACAAGTCTACAGTTCAGCACAGGAGAAAAGGGGGCACTGGGCAAGGATTGGGGAGATGGAATGGCAGATGAGTCTGGACAATGTCCTCTGTCTTTTCTCTGACTGTGAGAAGAGTCAGCACTGCCCTCTGCAGAGTGGCACTGATCCAGAGGCTCTATGTGAATGCATGCGTACGTGCACTCACGCCTGTGTGTGTATGTGTGTGTGTGTATCAAAACCCCAGTTTCCCTCGTTCACTGGTGCCTGAAATTCCAACTTAAAGACCTATTTCCTTCTTTCTGCTTAAGATACCATTATCTCAGGGAGAATAACACTTTAGGCTTTATCAATAATTGGCATCTTAGGGAAATTAGTCCATCAGACTCTGATGGAGAGAAGGTCTTAATGGGAGGAAAAGGGGAAGAAAATGAGAACACTGAGTCCCAGTGGGAGCAGAGCACAAGAGAAAGATGGTCACAAAAAGGGATGGGTTTGGCTCCCAGTTTGCTTAGAGTGAGGGGTCCTAACCTTCCTGCAGGCAGGTGGAGATGATGAGCATATTCCCAGGGACCATGCATTCCATGTCAGTGTTTCTCAGGAAAAGTCACTGCCATTAGGGAGCTGGTTTTCTAGATTTGGATTCCCAGTGGGTTTGGGTCTGGAGCCCCTACTTCCAAATACTGTGCTTTACACCAGTCAACCCCTTAACGTGTCTCAGGCATTACTGCTCTCAAAGTGCAGCGACACAACTATTCTCACAGGGCTCAAGACAGTGTGGAGACTGGGTACGTTTCACCTGTTGGTGACAGCAAGCAAGTAATTTACAGCTATAAGTCTGAGAACACAGCCCATCAGATCCCAGCCCTGGCCTCAGTTTCCTGTGCAACACTGATGGATGCATGGCGCACACACACGTGCTCATGGGCACACATGCACCCAGGCCGTCACTATAACTCAAAAGCCAGAGTGTAGTAAGAAGCAAAATTGGGCTTCCTAGGAATGAGTATACCCAGATGCCACACTGTAGCAACAGTGAGACTGTTGTCCCATGAGGCTGTGGGGCTTATGAAACAGATGGGCCTTACAAACCCCAATGCCAGCCTATAGTACACACTGTCTTGGTGTGCCTGTACACATTAGCTTGGCAATCACATTACAATGAAGCTCTCCTTAATTTTTCCCAGGGTGAGAAAAGGGGCTGACAGCTATGAAAGAGTTTTGCTCCTCTCCACTGCAGGGGAACAGGAACTCCTTGTCCCCCCAGTGGGTGGGGTATTTATTTACTCGACTGGCTCTTGGACAGCTCACCAACAGCATCAGAGTGGCAGGCTTAAGTAAACCAGAGCAGTGAGGCTACACATGCTGGGAAGCACCAGGAGCCTGTCATACCCAGATCTTCCCTGAACTCAGAGCCACCATGCAAATCCCAAATCCCCCCGCAGGAGGGCCAGGGTTCCAGGAGACTCCATTGCCACAGGCAGATCCCAAGCCCATCCAGCAAAGACAAGGGATATGGTGAAGGGGACCAAGAGGTACAAACTTCCATTAATAAAATAAGTAAGTCGCAGGGGTGAAAAGTACAGCATAGGGAACATAGTCAATAATACCGTGTTAACTTTGATTGGCGACAGGTGGTGACTACACTTTTCGTGGTGAGCATTTTGTAATGAATTGTTGATTCATTGTGTTGCTCACCTGAAACTAACATAATATTCTTTGTTAACTATACTTCAATTGAAACAATTTTTTAAAATACTGCAGCACTAAATAGTGGACTCAAACAGGTCACCCACCCAGGCATCAAAGCTCCACTTGATTACACCAATTTAGCTGAATAGCTACTCATCACACATTGCTCACTCTCCCATCTGTATTACTGACTACTTGCTTTGGAATTCACTGTTTTTTTGTGGTCTACGTACTAGGCCATTGTAAACAGGGGCTATGCTAATTTTTAATATACATTCTTGTATAGTTCATTGAAAATGCTGAACACTCATTAAGCTATCTGGATATGATAATGTTGGATGGGCCAAAGGACTGTCTGATTTGTCCAAAGGTATGTGGGGAATTTTAGGATTTAAAAGGCCAGACTGTGTCTTTGCTAGAAGTTCCTTCCCACCTCTTAACTAGTTCGGACCCTTGGACACTGTCTAGTAAATGTGGGTGACCTGGAATCAAGGGTCAACTAGGGCTAATTGAGCCAAGTGCCATACTATGAAACCGACTGGCTTCTAAAGTGGTTGGAACTAACAAGACAGATTTAGCTTATTTTGGTAGGGTGATCTGGCCATCCATTGCTTAGTGACCATAAATTAGTACTCTCGGAAGAAGTGAAGTAATCTAGGTACAATTGTATGAAAAGCTAACACTTAGAGAGGGCTTTCCCTGTGCCAAGCATTGTTCTAAGCACTTGAGTATGTTACCTCATTACCTCATTTAATCCTCAAAACAGCACCATGAGGTACGGTCTATTATTATCCTCACTGTGTAAATAAGGAAATGGGAGTACAGAGAGGTAAAAAATCTTCCCAAAGTCACCAACAGCTCAGTAGACCACACAGACCCAGCCCCCATCCCACCTTCTGTATTGGGAACTGACAACCATGATTATTAATTAACTCTGGGCAATGAATGGGGCTGTTTGACCATGGCTGGATTTGTGCTGCCACCAGGAGGGGTGGCAAGCACACTCCAGCTGATCAGTGAAAAACTCGGGCACCGAGGAAAGGAAAAGAGAATGTGGAGCTGGAGTCTGTGTCTCTGCTCAAGGAGGGCAGGCCTCTGTCCACCTCCCACCCCAGCAGCAGCCTTTGGGAGCAGTAAGGCAGGGCAAGAGGCAGAGAAGCCCTTGCCTATGGACAGCAGGGAATGAAGCTGAGGTGCGAGGCGTGCGCTCAGAGTCCGAGGCCAAAGTGAAAGGGAAAGAAAGCCAGGCTGAGCGGCTGGCTGGGTCATCTACCCGGGAGCATTGGAGGGCGCGGAGGGATGCAGGTGTGAGTCACCCCGATGGAAAGCCCGACTGCCGCTTGGAGGCAGAGTGTGGGGGCAGTGGAGACGGACACAGAATGAAGCCTGGAGCCTATGAACGTGCCCAGCTGCTGCTTCTCACGGGAGACCTGCCAGTCAGGGTGTCTCTGGAGCAGGAGTGGGCAATTCTGGCTTGGCTGAGCATGGCTCTGAAGCTGGGATATGGTCTGGCTACTAGTATGTTCTAGGATACATGGCCCAGACACACGAGCCCAGCTTTCTCCACTGCATTGGAGTTCAGAGGAGCAAGACTGGATTGCGGGCAGGAGGAAACACTTTGGAATCAGTTAAACCTGGGCTCAGACTTCAGCTTAGTTGTGACCTTAAGCGAATAAATAAGTTCCCTTTAAGCCTCCATCACCTCAGTGTAAAATGGGAATTATAATAAAACATGTAACTCCCTGAGTTAATGTAACAGTTAAATGAGAAAAGTGCAGGGAGGTTTACACAATGGTTGACATGTAATCAATATGCAATAAGGGCTGTTACTGTCAGTGTTAGGATGACAGAAGTTACCGACTGGACAGTGGCCAGGAGGGAGAGGCTGAGGTGAAGCTATCACTCTAATGGTTTGTGGGGCTCTATTTTCTCCTCCTACTTCCAAGTAGCTGGGTATGAGCCCTCCCAAAGGATCACTCCTCTCCCTTCCCTTCAGCACCCTAAGCAGGTACCAGATGTGGAAGGATGACAGGAGGCAGGGTGGCAGGAAGCCCTGTGTCTCCACCCTCATCTCAGTTCCTGCCTCAGCCAGCAGAGCTACAGGGGCCTCGGGTCCAAAACATCTGAACACAGCTCTGCCATCTTTGCTCTCTCAGGTCCAGACTGCCCGGCCCCAGGAGTGCCCTAGTGAGCTACATGCACCACCTGTTGACTTTCCAGCCTCTTTGCATGGTACTCTGTAAGCTTCCATCTTTTAACATGAGGTCAAAATTTGTGCTTATGCTTGGACAAAGTCTCATCATCTTGAATAAATTCCCATCTCCAGCTTCACAACAAGATGAGGGTTACCCTCAGCCATGAAACCTGGAAGCTAAGTGGAAAACCTCCCCACCACAGGCAGCCCCGCTCCTCCCAGGCTGGCTTCCAACCATCAAGGAACATCTGACACCTGGGAGAGCTGGCCCCTGGGCCCACCACTCACACCGCCCCACCAGCCAGGCATGAATGACTTCAGGATACAGCAGTTAACAAAGGAACGTATGAAGGGAGCCTGATTTTCCCAGCAGCCTGAAAGGGGAAAGGAAGCTGGGCTCCATGAATCATACAATGGCATTGAAACAATTCAAGGAACTGTCCAAAGGAAGTGACAAGAATAGCCCGTGGTTCATTGCTTGCTGGCAGAGCAAACAAAATGGAAGCCAGTATCTCTGTAGCACAGGGAGAAGGACGTTAAAACAAGAAACTTTCCCCATCACAGGGAAACTGCCCTTTAGAAATATTTACTGAAATGAAGTTTTCTGTTGACTCCCAGGCTCAGGAGGGAAGGGTCAGCCGAGGGACACCAAGGTGCAGGCTGTGGTGCTGGGGACCACTTCAGAGGCCGGGAGCCCTGTGCTCATCTCTCCCCAGCTCAGCATTCCAGGAGTAACGTGGATAGCTTGCCATGGGCCACTGTGGGAATAGTCACACCCTGGAAACCGGCAAGTGCCACAAACAAGCACCTTCCCTACTCCCAGAGCCGAGGTTTCATACGGGCAGCACACCACAGGGGGAGGGGCCAGTTATGGACCCTGTCAGGCAGAGAACCCCAGTGGGGTTAGGCTCAGATGCTAATGCAGGGTCAGCACAGAAGAGGCTGCTGCCCAGGCTGTGTGGCCCCTGTAGAGAGGCGCTTGTTTGCAGAGAAGTTTGAATACAGATGCTACCTCCTGAGGTCTTTTCTTCTCCCTCTGCTCTAACAGAGTCAGTTCTGCAAATCTCTCAGGGGCAAAAAGAGGTTTAAAGTTTTCAAGACCCAGCTAACTAAACATGGAGCCCAGGAGAGGCTAAACAGTCATCTGCTATCATGCTCATTATCCTTGGCTTCAAAGGACTCCTATGTGTTTACAAAAAGAACACAAGAGTTCTCTATGTTTATTTTAAAGTATGGACTTTAATAAACAGTCTTCCAAAAAAAAAATCCAAAAAAATCTCCAACTAACACACCAGGGGAAACAACCTTCTTTCTTTGTTTTATGCATCAGTCAAAACATAACACTCCCCTTGGCTTTGGCTTAAGTGAGTTTAGTTTCTTCACAAAAGTTCACCATTTATAAAATACGTACACTTTATTGGCTTTGATCTCCCCACTGGTGTGCAGCCTGAGCTTGGTTCAAAGTTCTATAGAGTTAAACACAACCACATGTGACCAGGCAGCTCATATGGACAATTTGCCAGTGTTGGCGAAGGCAAGGTCGGATTGGAAATGTCAGTGAGGTAGGCAAGGCCAAGCCCATGGGTGGGTGCCTCACCCTGAGAAGACCTCTGCCGAGCGCTCCCTCCTCCTGGCCTGTTCCTGCGTAGCCTGCACGTGTGCCAGGAGAAAGTGCTGGGCAGCCCTGGCCCAGATCCACATGGCCTTACAGAGGCTGGGAGAACACTGGCTGGTCTGCCTCTCATCAGGCTGGTCTGCCTCTCATCAGAGTTACTCTCACTAATGCACCCTGACTTGGGGCACTGATGAAAATGCAAATCTTCAAAGATTAGAAAATATATATATGTAAAATCCCAGACCCTTTAGTTACAGGAAGTCAAAAGTATAAGCGTTTTAGATCTGTGTGTGTATATGTGTAGGTAGGTAGGCAGTCAATTAGCTGACAGAGATAGATGAATAGGTAGGTAGACAGACAGATAGGAAGAAAGAGAAAGCCAGACAGGCAGACAGAAGTAAATTCACAGCTAACTGATCCCATTCTTTCTGCAAAAATATTCCTTTTCCTGCATCCTTTTTTGACAGATACTGCAGCTGCCTCCCTGACAGCCACTGTCCCCCTCTTCCATGATGACAGAGCCCTGGTTAAATTCCAGTGTGCATCTCTTCTCCTTGGGTCAAGGGTTAAGCCTGATTGCTCCAAGCCAGTCACGGCACACTGGGGCCATTTCTGGGAGTGGTTTAGTATTTGGTAGGAGATCAGCTATAGTCAATGAGCTATGATGGATGGTCCATTTGAACACCAGTGGGAAAGGCTTTTCTCCCGGAAATAAAGATGGAAGAAAAGAACCCTCCCTTTTCTGACCCCAGGATGTCTGAAGCTGCTTCAGCTGTCTTAAAATCACAAAGGCAGCTAGCTAAGGATGGCAGAGCAGGAAGATGGAGAGAACCTAGGTAAGGATAACGCAGTTAAGCCACTGAATTAATCAACTGTTAAAATGACCTAGTTGTGGACTTCCTGTCATGGGAGAAATAAATTTCCTTATTATTTAAGTGATTTTTTTGGTAATACCAAATTAAAATGTAATTCATATACCATATAATTCACCCATTTAAAGTCTCCCATTCAGTGTTCTTGAGTATATTCAGAGTTGTACAACTATCACCACAAATCGTTTAGAACATTTTCACCACCTCCAAAAGGAACTCCATCTACTATTTAGCTATCACTCAATCCTCCCATTCTAGGGGAATAAAATGGAAGAGGTGATATTATCAAACCATGAGCTGGCGGGAGGGGGCCTCACAGGGCTGTTGCTTGTACTTCTGCAGGAACACCCCATCCCGCTGATATCCAGACACATGGAGGTAGGGGTCTCCTGGAAGTCCCCTCTATCCTCCTCTTCCATCTTCCAAGTCCCTTCTTGTGCTTACCATTTACAGATCTAACAGGAAGCTGGCAAGGGAGACTGGGAGATGTACTTTGCAGAATCTCAGCCCCAGAGTCACAGAGCAGAATATTAAACGGTCTCTGAGGTAATGGACAATAGGTAAATAAACATTCCTTTGGCCAGCAACATCCATTCACAACCTTCTATGTTTTACTTGAGATTTCATACAAAAACAACTTGCTTTGGCCCTGTAAGACACATCAGTCTTCCCTACAAATGAAGACACTCTCACCTTCTCGCCCGAAAAGATGAAACAGGATCCCAACTGTCCTCTACCCGCCTCATATTATTGTGAAGTCCTCTTCAAGTTCATCACAACACCTGAGTTTTGGCAACCTAGAGATGAAATTATAGTTAACCATTGACAACAAGGTTTATGTACAATAACTCAGTAACAAGCAAGGGACAAGCACTGCTCTAGTTTTCACTGCTGTGTGTGACACAAGGCCATTGTTGATTTCTGTGATTTCTTTTCCATTGCCCGTTCTACAGTTCATTTACCCACACTCAGCCAACCCCTCAGTTGGTTGGAGTTTTCTATTTCTTTTACTTTCATTCCTAAGGGACCCAATCTTCTACAGTTCTACTGTTCTTAGGTTACTACAGTTTTCCATCCACTCTTGTGATAGGGCTTAATGGGACCAAGAGCCGTTCCCAGAGAATTCCTGGGGTTCCAGACACAGTCCTGCCTGCCCCTGGAGTTGTAGCAGCAACATCATTTTCTGCTTCGTAGTTAGGATCAGTCATCCCAGCCAGCGGGCAAACCCTTCTTTGCATATTAATTCAGTGGTATGAAGGCCCAAAAACTCCGTGTGGAAGTCTTAACTTTCAATTTGATGAGACTACTGTGTCCCCCGGTGGAAGCATGCATCTGTTGTTAGTGGTGTGGAGCATCTTTTCATGTGCCTGTTGACCATCTGTATGTCTTCTTTGGAAAAATGTCTATTCAGATCTTCTGCCCATTTTTAATAGGATCATTTGTTTTTGATATTGAGTTATGTGAGTTCCTTATATAGTTTGGATATTAACCCATAAAATATATATGATTTGCAAATATTTTCTCCCATTCTGCGAACTGCTGCTCTAGAGACTGACATTGTTCTGGAGCCTGGGAATTACTGCCTTGTGTGGTAATCCCAAGGCTGGAAGGGAAGGCTCATAGGGTCACTACTACATTCTGTTTGACCTCTTGCACGTCTTATATCTCTTCTCAGCTACCTTCATATATACTGAGGGGTGGCATACCAGGTCAATCACAGGGTTTGCTTTTTTAGCCTAAATGACTGACTTACCTGCACTATTCTTCACTGAGTAGAAAACAAAAACCAGATATGGAAGCATGCTCACTTGCACAGTAAGTGGCTCCTAACCATATGTAGAGATGGCTTTATAAAATTCAAATTAAGGTTTGTGTTTTCCCAGGGTAAGAAAGAAAAGTAGCTTGTACATATCCCTGAGAGATGGCCTTGTGTTTTGGTTAGGCTCTGGACTTCTGGAGTTCAAATCCCAGCCCCACCACTTAGGAGCTTGGCCAGTTTCTCACATCCTCCAAGCCAGAGCTTCCTTATTTGTAAGTGTGGAAGAAGGTAGTTCTACCTTCCCTACAGAATTTCTGTTAGGAATAAATGAGATAATACATGTAAAGTGATTGAAACAGTGCCTGCTATAAAGTTAACCCTTATTATTATCATCATTCAGAGGAATGGCTATTTCAGTGCCATTTCTAATTGTTAAACTATTGTCAGTTTTTATACTGTTGGAAACCTCAAGGTTAGGCAAATCCAAACTCCTTTATCTCAGTGCCCATCTGTTCCCTTTCTCCATGTTCCTTGGAGCTACTATGGTTCATTTTCAAGGGAAAATATCACAGTCAGATGAAAGGAACTGAAGAAAGTTCAAGTATTTCTGTTGGAACTGTTAGCATTCTGTGAAAGCTCTCCCTTGGTTCAGTGTGTGTGGGGTTGGTGGGGGTGTGAGTGACTACTTCAGCTTTGCAGAGAAGTGTGAGGCTATCTAGGGGGCAAACAGCAAACACAGCCCCCCTTTCCTGCTGTTACTTGAATTTTGGCATCCAAATCCACACTCCCATTTCTGGTGCTCATGATTGGTAGAACAATACCTGTCCTGTGCTCTGCTCAGAGATAGTGTAAGAATGACTGGAATGTGTGGGAATTGGGAATAGATACAGTCACTGTCATCAGGACTTTCACTAAGAGCCTCCCTCCTTTGTTCCAGTTACAAGGGAAGCTGGGTGATTGGGAGACATTGTCCCTACTCTTGAAACAACGTTATGAAGTGTGGACAATATAGGTTACTATGTCCGTGATGATATACCACAGTATTAGAAACTGCCTATCTAAAGGCTGTTAAGGTTGCACCTGGCTCTCATTTCCATTCCTTCTGACTTCACCTCTTCTCTCTTCTCCGCTTGTTCCCTTTGAACAGTTGTTATCACTGGCCCTTGGCTTATTTGTTGAAAATTTTTGATTGCATGTTCAATCTCCTTACTCGTTATTGTTCTGTTCGAATTTCCTATTTTGTCACTGTTCATGCTCATTAAGGTGTATGTTTCTATGACTTTATCCATTTCTTCTAGGTTATCCAATTTCTGGTGTGTAATTGTTCACAGTAGTCTTATATAATCCTTTGTATTTCTTCAACATCAGTTGTATTTATCCCACATTGGAGCCCTACTGATTTAGAATCAACCTTTGCTGAATAATATAGTTATAAAATATCAGTATTCTAAAGCAACAAGTATTTGTTTCCATGCATATGTATGTTGGTAGGTGGGGCAGGTACCTTCAGGCTGAGGATCAGTCAAGTTTGATTCACCTGTTTCATTCTGTTGGATGAACTGTAGCAACATGGAACATGTTATTCTCATGGTGATGGTCAGAAACTCCCAGAAGAGTAACTGGAAGCATGTGATATGTCTTGAGTTCTGAGCTCAAAACTAGTTCTTCTCTGATTCCTTGATGAAAGAAAGACATATAGTCAAGCCCAACATTAGTGGGCAGGGCAGCTGCTCCTCCCATGAAGGGGAGAGGGAGGGGAAATACAGTAACCTTCAAGGACAAGCTCAAAACCTTTCCTTCTTATTTACATTTTGGAAGTTGCTGTATGGATTGTAATATATATTCTCTACTTTTTATAGGATGTTTAGAGTTAATATTGTACCAGTTCATATAAATGTAAGAACTTTGCAAGTGTATAGCCCATTTACCAACCCATCTGTTATGCTGCAGTTGGTACATATAATACATCTGTATACATTATACACTCCAAATGTTTTCATTTTAGCTTTGAACAATCATATGCATTTTTATAAAATTAAGATGAAAAACTAGGCTATGCTTATAAAACATATTTACCATTTCTAGTCCTCTTCATTGTTTTCTGAAGATCCAGATTTCCATCTCTTATCATTTCCCTTCACCCTGAAGAACTTTCTTTAGCATTTATTGTAGTCCAGGTCTGAGGACAATTTTCTCTCTCTTCTGTTTGTTATTTTTTTTCTTCTGAAAGTGTCTTTATTTTGCCTTCATTCTTCAAGGATATTTGAGCCTCATACAGAATTCAATGTGGACATATTTTTACCTTGCAATCTTTAAAGATGTCCTACTATCTCTCCTGCTTCCTCTTTTTCTACCTGGCCCCACTGTCCTTCATTCTAAACCTTATTATTCTCCTAGAAACTCGCTTCCCTGAACCTTTCTCCTTTCCACAGCAGATGCCTACTTTGTTTAGAGAGTCATTCTTGAGTTTTGTGCCAGGAGAAATTGTCCTAGTCACTTGTAATATGGAAATATACTGGAAGGGTGAGGGGTGTGGCCAACCCTATAGTTTTTTGGCAAAAAAGACAACAATATCTTTATTTCAAATGATAGGCCTGTATATCCAGAAAGTCAAAGAATTAATAAAAGAATTTTATAAGATAGCTAGGTACAAAGTAACTTTATAAAATTAATGTTTTCTTTATGCTAACATTAAAAAGTTAGTTTTTTAAAAAAATACCATTTATATATAGAAAAAAACTGTACACATATTCCAAGCTATTTTAATGTAATTTCAATGGATTCCTTATTTTGGGGGAACTAAATAAAAATCATTATATAGTTTATATGAAAGAATAAATGTCTAAAAATAATGAAAGCACAGAGTTTGAAACTGGATTTATGAATATATGGGAACTTAATATACATAAAAATGGAATTTCAAGCCAGATGAGGAAAGATGACTCATTTAATAAACAGTGTTGACTAGGTGGCTACTCATTTAGAAGGAAGCCTAGACTTTCGTTTGCATCACCTAAGGGAGTAAATTCCAAATAGATTAAAATGCAATATAAAAAATAACAAAAATATTAGATAAAAATTGAAGATAATGATTTGTATTATATAACTTATTAGTAAGACAAGAAATATGAAAGCTATACATGAAAGAGAAAATATATCTATAATACATAGGAAATATATGTAATTATGTATGTGTGAATGTAAATATATATGTATATTTGACTACAAACAATTTAAAAATAATTACATAGTAAAAGACAAACTAAATAGAATCCAAATAATATACCAGAGAAAATATAATACATACATATGGGCTAGAATAAAATCTTCAAGTAAATCACTGAGTGGGGTGGCCTTCTAACCTAGCTCCTAATGAGCTCCACCTCCTAGAGTTTGCACCCTTGCATAAATCCCTCCCTGGAGTGTGGCCTAGACCTTGTGACTTGCTTCGAACAAAAAGAATATGGTAAAAGTGATGTGCCATCACTTTTGATGTTTGATTACAAAAAGACTGGTTTCCCTCTTAATCTCTGGTCTCTCTCCCTCCCCCTCTCCCTCTCTGCCTTTGCTCTGGATAAAGTCAGTTGCCATGCTGTGAACAGCCCTACTGAGAGGCCCACATGGCAAGGAACTGATGTCTCTGGCCAATAGCCAGTTAGGCCAGTAACCTGCTGATAGCCACAGGATGAGCTTAGAAGCAGATCTTCCTCCAGTCAAGCCTTCAGATGACTGCAGCACTGGCTGACATCTTGATTTCAGGCTTGTGAGAGCCTTATTTGCTTTATCTTATAGAGATATAAGATATCTGTATCTAAGAGAGTTACACTCAACTAAACTGCAACTAGATTCCTGACCCACAGAAACCTGAGATAATATGTTTGTTCTTTTAATCCACTCTGCTTTGGGGTTATTTGCTATGCAGCAATAGATAACTGATACACCTAGTATTTGTAATACAAAGTACTTGGCTTTATCTAAGACTCTACCTTGAAAGTGTGCTTGCACTCTAAAACCTTTGCCATACTTGACCATACTTGATATACAAAAGAAAAACTCTGGCTCAGGAAGTCTCTCCCTGAGCCTCAGCTGGCTGGCTGGGCATCTCTGGGTTGACCACCTTCAGTTTCCTAATCTTTAAATAAAAAGCATAATAATTCCTGCCTGACTTTTCAGAGTTACAATAGCTACCTGTTGAAATTATACATGTAAAAACATTTTCAATAAGTGAAGTACTGTACAAACAGGAAAGTGTCATTTCTAAAAGCCAGATTTAGCCCTATTTTCATTTTGTGTTCTGTTCCTTTAAACACCTCCATTCCTTAAACAGTTTCAACTGGGCTGTCATATTTAGCCTGAGAAAAATTATTGATTGCAACTCTGCACCACCTGGTTAGGCTAAACACAACAATGAGATGGTACTGAAATACAGTGTGTTTTCAGAGTTCTTTCCTTCTAGGGAGTTGGTTGTCAGACTACATCCTGACACGTGGAGATGAGCACTTCCTCCTGTGAATCAGGGTGGGGCCAACGTGGAAACCTTTTCTGATGTTTCTAGTACAACTGAAGCCTCTTCTCTGTTAAGCAGACAAAGAAAGTACCTAATGACTTCCTTTATTCTATTCTCTGGGGTCTCATCCTCGTAAGGAAATACTGAAATGTGAGAGGAAATGTGTTTGCTAAAATAGAAGTAATAATTTAGTCATGTAAATCAAAACAGGAGATGGTGGGATTTTTTTTTAACTAAAGACAATTTCAACCAAATCTAAATATAATCTGATGAATATCTGACTAAATTCAGTTAAATAACAAGAATTTACCAAAACAACATGTGGCCAAAATGTTCTTGTGCTATTTGCTCTTTTCTGCATTTTGTTAAATGTCTACAGTGAACTTTGTAATGCCTTATTGATTATGAATGGAAAAGGTCAACAAGAAAAGGCTCCCAGTAAATAGGTAGTGCATTTGCTTGTTTTTGCAAAGAGAAACACAGGAATGATAAACTTGTAATTGATGAATGGGTGGAACAGTATGAGAGGTACGGATGGAAGTGAGACTTCTTGTAGTATAACTTTTTATACCTTTTTTATTTTTGAACCACATAAATGTGTTAAATATTCAAAAATAAAATTAAATCAAAATGGATTATTTTAAACCCTAAAACTGAATACAAACAGAAGAAAACAAACAAGTAGATATGGAGTTGATAAAAAACTTTCAAGTAACTATCATTTTAAGGGACTTCTGATTCAAATTCAAGTCACTTTTATCTTTGACATCTGTAATGGATTATATTCTAAAGGCCAAAAACAATAGCAGAGAAACCTGAAACATTACTTACTAGGATTGTTGATAGGAGTAATATTGGTATTTGTGATGGTTAATTATATGTGTCAATTTGACTGCTTCATAAGGTGCCCAAAAATTCTGGGTGTGCCTGTGAGGGTATTTCAGATGACATTAACATTTAAATTGGTAGAGGGACTGAGGCAGATTGCCCTCACAGTTTGGGAGGACCTCATCCAATCCACTTAGGGTCTAATTCTCCCTCAAGTGAAAGGAAATTTCCTCTTGCCTGACTGCCTTCAAGTTGGGACACTTGTTTTTTTCCTGCCTTTGGACTCAAACTGAACCATTACTGGCTTTTCCTAGGTTTCAAGGCTCCTGGCATTTACACATGCACACTCACACAAACACACACATGCACATGCACACATGCGCACACACACCATAGGTTCCGCTTCTCTAGAAAACCTTGACTGATACAGTATTATAATTCTAAGCCAATTCTATTTTTAATCTGGATAAAGTAATAAGTAAATATATTAATCTTCTTAGGAAACAAGAGTTCTTTGTAAGAGAAAAGGGACAAAAACATTAAATAAGGTAAGGAAAAGCCTTATACTATGACATTTTGTAGGAAATATCATTAAGAACGCACAACTATTTTGAGCAATGTATCTCCCAGCTTTGTTCAATGAAATGGCAATGAGCACACACAGCACCTAGATTCTGGCCTCTAAATGTCCTTCCCCACTGAAAGAAATCAGAGTCCCCTGGAGAAATGACTGATTTCAGATCTGGGCCAGAGATAGCACGAGATGAACCTGAGCCCACTTGTGCCAGAAACAAAGTAGTATTCTAAGTCTTATGGTGTCATACTACAAGGGTACAGGAACCAGCTGAAGGGTCTCCCACCAGTGAAATTTAGGATGATGTGAGCTTCAGAAAAATGAGTTGTTGTTTACAACAAATTAAATTGTAAAAATTCTGAATTTATAATGACATACAAAGTTTTGGGTGGTGAGAGAGGGAGAATGGAGATGGAGACCGAGAAAGCTCTTCTTTTACAGAATGTCAGCTAATAAATATAGAAAAGATTATACAAATTTTAAAAATCATAATTTTGTAACCCCTAATATAAAAATTTATTCAGGCAGGGATTGCCATGGATTCTTAAATTGTTGGACAAAACATTGCTGGTGACAAGGTCTTCACACAATCTCAAAGCATCCCACTCCACCCCTATGATTTACCAATTTCAAGAAGAAAACAATATCTGTACAAGCAGAGAGATCTGGTGGCCACAACCTTAGTCAAAAAATAAAACTTACCTCACAAATATCAGGACAATCTAACATCATATGCCTATTGATGTGATAAAATAAAAAGTCCTCAATATCAACTATGTAATATTCTTACCAAATTATTTAACCTGAATATAATCATACATTTAGACTTTACCTTGAGTTACAGGAAAAACATAGGAGCTACCAGGAATAAATGAAACAACAGCATAACGAACAATCAGGATGGTCTAGAAGGTAGGCTCTTGTACAAGAATACTGGCCTGAACTCTTCCAAAAATACCATGTCATGAAGACGTAAATTGTTATATTGTAAGAAAGTTATAAGTGTTAACAGTCACATACAATGCTTGACCAGAAAAATATAGTCTGTATATGTTCATTTTATTAGGTATGATAATATTATAATTATGGAAGAGAATATTCTAATTTTAAGGAGATTGTGCTGAAATATTTACAAGTGAACTGTTGTGATGACTACAATTTACTTTTAAACATTTGAGCAAAAAACGTGGATATATGTGTATACATACCAGATAAAAAAAGAGGTAGGGAGAGAGAGAAAGAGAGCACAGGAGAGAAAACAAGCAAATGGGGCAGAATTGGTGAATCAAGGGCAATAGTATACTGGTTTTCTTTTATAATTCTTTCATTTTCTGCACCTTGAAAATGTTCAAAATAGGAACTTGGAGGAGGGGCAGTATTGATGATAATACCTTAACATTTAAAAACCTTAACCTTTCAGTTAAGTTGCTGCAGGAAAGAGGAATGATTGATCTGTGTTCTCAGATAAGAAGAGTACCTTCCCCTAAAGCCAGGGAGGAACACCCCTGGCACTGTCAAGATTCACTCTGATTCTGAGAGTCCCTCATTAATTTAAAAGGGCAGACTTGATCCATGTCCTCCCAAGCACTCACTATAAAAGCCAGGAGCACTTTTCCAGGGCAGCCAAGGTTCCAGGGAGGCAAAGCTTACAGGATGAGAGGATGTTCTTTCAGAATAGATGGTGGAGAGAGAAATAAATTAGGGCTTGTCTTTGAAAGGTGGAGCAGGGCATATGTCAATCATACAACCAGAACAAGAAAGGGGCAATTTGTGGAGAGGAAGAGGAATGTGCAGCTGTAGGAAGAAACATGGGCTCTAAGACAAGTTTAACATGTTAGTGTGTGAGAGTGATGTTCCCCAGTTTCCTGGAGAGGATTTTGGCTATTTTAGCTAACAGAAGACTTCTTGTGGCCCCTCTGTGGGTTTTGATCCTTTCACCTGTCTCTACCCTCTCCATCCCCACAAATGCTTGATTATCCCTGGACCTCTGCTCTCCTCTGGCTCCTCCACAGCACTGAAAGGAAACACTTGGCAGCTATTTCTCCAGTGCTCACTCAAGCTTTTCAGGCCTAGCCTCTCCCCAGAGAACTTCTTCTGTTACCAGGGATTTGAAAGAACTGCAGGTAACCCTTAGAGATTCCCAATAAGGCCCAAAGAATAATGGTTTCCCAGTGAGAACCAGAAACAAGGATTCCTCAAGCAAGTTCCCTGCTAGCTTGACTATTTTTAATTTACAACAAGCAAAAACCTCAATAACTTTGAAAGGGTGTAGTCAAAGCTAGCTGGTTTAAAACATAGACATATGCTGGCATTCACCTTCTGGGTAGGAGAGAGACCCTAGTTTGTATTCCTGTGCTCAGCTGTGCAATGAGGAGAAGACAAGACTTACTGGTGTTGACTGAGGATCCCTTCAGGGAGGAAAACAGGCCAGAGACAGACCTTTGATCAGGGCACCCTTCAGTTCTTCCCATGAACTCTGTTCAAAATATCTTCCACCGAAATTTTTCATAAACTTATTTCTTTAAAAAATCAGATTATAAATGTATTGAGGTTAGGTATAAGATAGCTGCTTTTGCATAACCCTAACAAGTGCCATTTTCACAAAGGTTCCAAGTGCCCAGCAGGTACTAAATACATCTACTTAATACAACCTAAGAGACTTTGTGCCCTTTTTGGTCCCAGGGACATGGCTTTGCTGGATGGCATCACAAGGTGGCTAAATCTACTTTGCTTTTCACACTGACTGCTAAGATCTCCAGAGTCAAATGTGAAATCCACCTTTACCAGTGTGAACAAACCTCATGCCCTGAGTTGGGGGCACCATTTTTGCGTCCTTATGATTTGTTACCTTATATTGGTTGGAGCTACCTTGAATCCTTCATAGAATGAGGAGGCATATAGAGGATGACAAGAACACTGGTGAAAACTAAGACATAGGTGAGGTTGCTCAGGAGGTTCTCTATTTGTAGTGGATCCCAGCATGCCTTGACAATAATCAGGGATAATTTGCCAGAGCCCGGAAGGCCTGAACCCAAATTCAATATTGTTCTCCAAGAACAGCAAATTCCTGGAGAGCAGCTCTCAGCTGGCAAAGCCAATAAATGAAGCCACCATCAGCTTCTTATGCACAGACAGCGTAAGGAACAAGGCCATACTGCAGTGCATCCCCCAGAGGTACACCTGCGTACTGTTGTGTGATGCACCTAGAACCTGACAGAAATAGAAGCTAAGTGTGCTGGACACTTGATAGACATTAACCACATACTCTCCCTAACAACCTTACAATAGAACATTATCATTCCCCTGACACACAAAGAAACTGAGGCTCATCGGATATAAGTTGCCCAAGGTCATGTAGCTGCAAGAAAATGACAAAACGGGAGTTAAAACCTTGGTGTGTCTGATTCAAAGTCCTGGCTTATTGTCACATACCGTCAGACCCCATTGCCTGCTTTTGCCTCTGTTTCCCTGTATGTCAACATGCAGGAACGTCACTTCTCCTTTACTCTTATGAGGCTGCTACATGATGTCTATTAGTTACTTGGAGGAAAAGAACCTTAAAAACATAAATCCATGTGGAATGAGGCCAGAGAACCACTGGATGATGGCCTGGTTTGATTTTGGGTCTCCATGAGTACTGGGAGCCAATGTCAAAGAATGGATTTTGTGCCCTGAGTTCCACGAATGTCAAATATTTGTGAGAACTCTAGAGAAGCTCTGCAGACTTTTGTAACTTCAGCATTTTGAGGGATCTACCACTGTGGTGGCCCCGGTGCTAATACCAGCAGCCTGCAAGGTCAGCCCTGTGCAGGAACCCTGAGCACAGACAGAAGCAGGGCATGGAGAGCCCTCTCCTCCTACTCCAGAGCCACAATCCCAGGCCATGGCCGCCCACATCACAGGCACTGTGCTAACCAGTGTGTGTAGCACCGGAGCCCCCAGGGACCCTCAGTAAACCTGCCTCAGCTTGTACCTGTCACTTCTCAGAACCCAGAGCAGTTACAGGAGGTATGTCCTAAGACATTTATCTCTCCTCCAGAGAGCGTCTTTCTGCTTCCTTTTTTCTACTAAAGCTCTAATCCTCCCCATTACTTTGGGTGCCTTTTCCCATCCCATCTGATATTACGGACAGTTCTCACCAGTGCCATGATCTCTCCCATCACCAAACCTTTGCACACACTGTTTTCTCTACCTGGAACACTGGAATATCTGCCCATCCCCAGGTCCTCTTTCTGACTTCCCAGTAGACATTCAGTTTAGTTAAGTCCTCACTTCTGGGAAGGGCTCCTGACTTTCCTAGAGAATTAGGCCTCTGCTATGGCACCCTGTGGTTCTTTAACTTTCATCACTATATAATTGTTACTTATTGCCTCTCTCTTCCATGAGACTCTAACCTCCCTTAGGGCAGGTGCCACATCTTTACTGATTGCTGCTCAAAGTCTAAACAATGCCTGGCACAAAGCAGATGCTCAGTAAATACCTGACGAATGAATGAATAAATCTCTTTTAAAGAATGAAGATCTAACTCAGACTGATGCCATAACAATGGGAATAATAAAATGTCCTCATATTTATGCAGCTCCTCATAGTTTAAAAAGTGCTTTCAACAATTTTATTACAATAATTTAGTAACCTAGGTCAAATGGATCAATTCCTTAAAAGATACAATTTGCCAAAACTCATACAAGATAAAATAGACAATCTGAATGGGCCAATACCTATTAAAGAAATTTAATCAAGAGTTCATAATCTTCCAAAGCAGAAAGCACCTGGCCCAGATGGATTCATTGTTGAATTCTATAAAGCATAAGAAAAATATTATACCAATTCTCTATAATTTTTTTCAGAGAATAGAAGCAGAGAAAATGCTCACTACATCATTCTGTGAGGAAAGCATTACTCTAAAACCAAATCCAAAGAGACATTATAAGAAAAGAAAACTACAGACCAAAATCCATCATGAACATAGATGAAAAATCCTCAACAAAACATTAGCAAGTCAATTCCAACAATATAAAAAGAATTGTACAGCATGAACTAGTGTGATTTATCCCAGATATGCAAGGCTGGCCCAACATTTAAAAATCAATTAATATAATCCAGCATATCATCAGACTAAAAAAAGAAAAATCACATGATCATATAACCAGATGCAGCAAAAGCACTTGATAAAACCCAACACCAATTCATGATAAAAAGTCTCAGTAAACTAGGAATAGAGAGGAACTTCCTGAACCTGACAAAGAATATCTACAAAAAAATCCCTACAGCTAACATCACACCTAATGGTCAGAAATAAGCAGCTTTCCTGCTAATATCAGGAACAAAGCAAGGATTTTCCCTCTTACCACATCTTTTTGATATCAAAGTTGAAGTCCTGGCCAATGCAATAAAGACAAGAAAAGGCATACAGATTGCAAAGGAAGAAATAAGACCATCTTGTTTGCACTTAATATGATAATCCATGTGAAAATCTAAAAATCTGAAAGAATCAATAATAAAACTCCTGGAACTAATAAACAATTATGGCAAGGTTGCAGGATATGAAATTAATATTAAAAAGGCTATTGTTTCCTTATACGTGAGCAATGAATGAGTGGAATTTGAAATTTAAAACACAATACCATTTATATTAGCACCAAGAAAAAAGAAATTTTTAGGTATAAATCTAACAAAATATATATATGAGACTTATGTGAGAAAAACTATAAAACTCTGATGAAAGGAATCAAAATATAAATAAATAAATGGAGAGATATTCTATGTTTATGGATAGAGTCATTATTGTCAAGATGTCAGTTCTTCCCAACTTGATTTAAAGACTCAATACAATACCAATCAAAATCACAGCAAGTTATTTTGTGGATATCAAGAAACTAATTCTAAAATGTATATGGAAAGGCAAAAGACACATATAGACAATACAATTTTGAATAAGAACAAAACTGGAAGAGTAACACTATCAAACTTCAAGACTAACTATAAAGCTACAGTCATCAAGTCAGTGTGATATTGGTAAAAGTAGAGACAAATACATTAGTAAAACAGAATAGAAAGCCCAGAAATAGACCCTCAAATATACAGTCAACTGATCTTTGACAAAGGAGCAAAGGCAATGGAAAGGAAAAAAAGATGGTCTTTTCAACAAATGATATTGAAACAATTGCAATTTCACATGCAAAAAAAATGAATCTAGACACAGACCTTATACCCTTCACAAAAACTAACTCAAAATGGATCATAAATCGCCATGTAGAATGCAAAAGCATAAACTAGTAGAAAATGACATAATTGAAAACTTAAGTGACCTTGGGTATGGCAATCATATTTAGATACAGCACAATCCTCCAAAGAGAAAATTTATAAGCTGGACTTCATTAAAATTAAAAACTTCTGCTCTGCAAAAGATAATGTCAAGAGAGAGAGAAGACAAGCCACATACTGGGAGAAAATATTTGAAAAAGACAGAGCTGATAATGGATTATTATCCAAAATATACAAAGATATTCTCATTCATTGTTGGTAGGAATGCAAAATGGCATAGTCACTTTGGAAGACATTTTGGCAGTTTCTTAGAAAACTAAATATACCCTTATCATATGATCCAGCAATTGTGCTCCTTGTTATTTAGTCAAAGGAGATGAAAACTTATGTCCACACAAAAATCTTCACATAAATGTATATAGCAGATTTATTCATAATTGTCAAAACTTGGAAACAATCAAGATGTCCTTTAACAAGTGAACAGAGAAATAAACTGATATATTGAGACAATGGAATATTATTCAACAGTAAAAAAAAAAAATACCCCATAGAAAACCAGTTATCAAGTCATGAAAAGACATGGAGGAAATTAAATGTACATTACTAAGTGAAAGAAACCAATTTGAAAAGGCTATTACTGTATGATTTCAACTACATGGCATTCTGGAAAAAGCAAAACTATGGAGAGAGTAAAATGATAAGTGCTTGCCAGGGGTTGAAGTGGGGAAGAATAAATAGGCAGAGCACAGGATTTTTAGGACAGTGAAAATATTGTTTGATACCATAATGATGGACATGTCATTATACATTTTCCAAACTCACAGAATATACAGTACCAAGAGTGAACTGTAATGTGAACTATGAACTGTTGGTGATAATGATGTTACTGCAAGTTCATGAGTTGTAAGAAAAGTACCTCTGGTGGGAATGTTGATCATGTGGGAGGCTATGCATGTGTGGGGCAGGGGGCACATGGGAAATGTATCTGCCTTCCACGCATTTTTCCTGTGAGCCTCAAACTGTTCTAAGAAAACGAAGTCTTTTTTTAAAGAGTGCTTTCACATGCTTTATCTTTATAACTCTCTAAAGTACATGTTTCTTTTGAAGGCTTCCTTTTTTTCAAATCTTTTATTCTTCTTAGTATATTTTTGTTTTGGAAGTGATAGCAATTGCCCACTTCCACCTCTCTGTAATTTTTTCATTTAGATAACTAACATTTTCAGCCTTAATGGTATACTAGGCACTTTACCTAAGATTTTTTATTTAAAACTCAGAAAGGTCTTGAGATCTTTTTACATGCTGGCTGACTGCCCCCTGGCTAGATGCTGCTTCTCCAGTTGCCTTCCAAAGCTTGCCTGTTCAGCCCCCTGACCGAGTACCTCTACTTCCACACCTCATCCTGATGCCATCTCTTGCCTTCCAGTTTCTGACTCTTAAGTGGAGCATGCACACCTCAGGATCTGGCAGGAGACTGGGCCCAGCTCCTCAGACAGCGGTGATGGCTCACTCCGCAGACCTCCCAGTCTGCAGGGAGTTCAAGGCAAGCGCTGTCTCCCATCCCCTCCTTGGTGCTGGTCCAACAGCACCAGCTTCATTCTGACCCTTTCTGGAAGCAAATCTGACCCTGGAAGTACTTTCCTCAGCAGAGTCAAGTGAACGTATGTCCAGCAATGCAAGAAGAGGCCACAAGGTAGGCATGTGAATGCAGCAGGAGGAATGTGGAGGGTGAGCCTGAAAGGAGCTGCTGATGGGGTGCCCACTCACAGGAAACACGAAGGTCCCTGCTAACCTGCTGCCATATCTGGAGTTTGTTTTCTTCCCAAGTGGATGCTAACTGAAAATACACTGGCAATCAGAAGAGGACACATATTTTTTGAGAAACAAACAAATTGCCCAGCTTGGGTGTTAAACCTGGGACCACTCCACTCCGGGAGGAAGTTGCCCATTCTGTGCCAGACAGCCAGATCCCATGCAACTCCAACTCACAAACTTAGGGCTTTGCCAGGATGAGGGTTAAGAAATTCCGTGGGACCTGGGCCTTAGAAGTACACCAACCTTCATGGAAAGTGGGTGGCAGGAGTGGGGAATCTGGGAGGGAGTGGCGGGTTGGAAGCCTCTGAGCAAAAGCAGAAAGGGAGCCTGACCCTTTCCAGTATTGGGCTGGGAGACACACATCTAAAATCTGCTTCATAATTTATAGGTGTGGATAGTAAATTTATCCCTTTCCTTCTCTTTTTCAGAGACAGGGGGAATGGGAAGAGAAGTGAGGCCAATAACAATCTGATGCTCTGATAATATCTGACAATCATTGAATTAGGTGTCTGCACTATATTGGAAGAAAATATTTGGCCACTGGATTAGAAACTAAGAACCCTTAGAATAACAATAAATAAAGTACCATGCTGACAACCCAAAGCACAGTGGACGGGTACCCCGGCGGAGGCCTAAGCACTTGATCCAGCACTATAAATGCAAGCTTGAAATCTCTTTGAAGTCTTGTGCTTGGTCGTTGAAATTCATCCAGTTTTGCATTCTGCCTGTTATATTTACTTTAATGTGAAAGTAATATTCTTTCTCTTCCAAATTTTCAAATAAAACCCAGTGCTCCAGGAAGGTGTGGCAGGGAAGTACATAGCCTAGTTTCATATGTCCGGGTACTTGAATAATCAAGTATCCAAAATCTACATGCATTTAGAGTAACTGCTGGGTGATGATCCAGCTGCCATGGATGATAGACACAGAGAACACAGATCCTGGGCTCCCAGTGATGAAGGGACTGTGGAGGACCTCTTTCTACAAGAGTATGGCTGGAGACACTGCAGAGCAACTTTGTGAGTCACACTAGGTAAAGGCATTGTATCTGGGGGCACACACACAGGAACTCACGGACTGCTCATACCCTTGGAGTCCCTGTTAGAGACTGCATGCATTCAGGTATAGACATATATATATATAGCTATAGACATAGACATGCATAGGGCTCCACACAATAGAAATGTAACAGTCCATGGAGGTTCAAGTAAGTAGTCTATTCCACACAGAGTCATACAAGAACCCAGGCTGATGGTGGCTCTGCCATCTTTAACATGTGACTTCCAAGATCGCCTGAGGTTTGCCACCCCACCATGCAGAAGGGGAAAAGAGCATGTCAGAGAAGGAAAGTAAAGTCTTTCTAGACCAGGCCTGGAAGTGACACACACAGACTCCTGTCACATTCCATTCATTGTCACCCAGTCATATGATTATACTGAACTGCAGGCAAGTTTGGGAAAGGGAGTCTAACTCTATCTTCAGGAGGAAAAGGGAAACATTGATTTTACAGAATGGTAACTTTTGCCACAATACCTGAGTCCTGGAAATCCCATGAAGCTGTATACAAGAATTTCAGATAGATTATAATGATGTAGTTGCTACGTGGGGCATCAGCACATTTACAGGGATTCTAGGCTCTCAACAATGTTCTAGTCATGTTACAGAGATTCTGCCCAAAATTAATGAGCTTTTAGAAAATTTACTTGTGCTTTTTCTGAAAAATTTTCTAAAAATTTGTGATTCAGTTAATTCCAGGCCCTCTGTAACATTAATAAAAATACTTGTCACTTTGAGACCTAAATTTTCTTCCTAAAATGGTCTTCCAGTTTAGCCTGTTAAAATTAATTACTAACAAGCATTTCTCTAGAGCACAGGAAGTACCAATGAGACTAATTTAAAGTAATCTAATGAATATATACAGCAAATAACCTAATGGCCCTTTACATAAGATCTTTTCTCATAATGTTTGCCTTTCTTACTTCATTGGTTGGATTACCACAAATGTAACAGTTCATGGAGTTTGCAAGTTAGAAAAACCATTACTTTCAATACATGACAACAGCATGACATCTGTGACAGCTCATTCTTGCAACTGAAAAACTTTATATTCACATTCAGAGCCAGGACTGGTATGAACTGCTTTAGGGCGGCTTCTGGCCAGAAGGTGAGAGTCCCATCCCTGCTTCTCTCAGCCAGTGTCTACACAGGTAGATTAAGTAAGCTCCCCTGTCCAAGGCTGAGAGACACCTGGGATTTGTACAGTTTTGTTACAGGAATTTTGTCTCCTGAAGGATGGCATTTATTTCAAAGAACTGGGGCTCAGATAAGTCAGTCTGCCAAACATTGCCATTCCCTTCCTCTTAGTGACTTAGCAACACCACATCATGCCTTATGTATGGAATGTCCTGTGCTGCATCTTTTGACCTTCACCTAAGGTCACCACATCACACAACTCCAGAGCTGTCTTTTGTGCTCTCTCTGGAATGTGAAGGCCTTCCCTTTATCAGAAGAATTCAGGAAGACTGAATTTGAGTTCAGGTTTTTGGCCTTTGGGGAGCATGTACAGGTGGTTCTTCAGCTCCAGTTACATCCTACAGGAAAAATGATACCAGCTACAACTGAATTAAAAGTGAAGGACTTCCATGTTTAGTGAAATGGTTTGGAAACCAAATCATTACACAAATTTGGTAATGCAAGATGAAAAGAACAAACATGATTTTAAGTCAACTTGAAGGAAAATAAAGGAAACCATGTAAGTCGGAAATAAAGAGCAAGTTAAAAACCAGGCAGAGAGTATGTGAGCTGATACCATGCCTGCCTCAGAGGTAGAGTTGTCAGCCTCTGTAATCTTGAGGCTAATTTCAGTACCCCTGCCAAGACAGGAGGGAGAATTTTGGTCCTATGTGAATAAGGGAGATCAAGACTTCCACAGCAAGTCTGACGCCCATAAAGAACAACACCCTCAAGGAAAGGTCAGACTAGATAAATATCCACATAAGATCACAGAGATATGACAACAAAGTTTTTGTGTTGCTTACTATACTGGGAGTCAGAAAAAAATATCCTTCCTGGGAATTTATAACTGCACTTCATGCAGATTTGGGGTTTGATTTCACAATAACAGCATGGTTCAGGAAAACCCAATTTCAGAAAAGAATATGAAAATTTTCCAATAAAAATCCCAAGGGCACTGAATGCAGGCTGCACAATATTTTCACAGAGGATAAGTTCACAATCAAAACTCTGAAAATGCCTCAGGAAGTAATCTGCTATGATTAAGAGTCAGCAGATGTAATAAATAATAATATTGAGCCCAGGAATTTCAAATAATTGGATAATCTTATAGATTATAAAATAAACATAATTGACATGATTCATGTCAAAAAGGAAGGAATTCAAAACAAGAATAAAACATTATTGAAAACAAAAAGTAACCAAAAAAATTTTTTTAGAAATAAAAATATAGATAATTGAAATTAAATTAATAACTCAGTAGAAAAGATTGATTCAAGATGGTGGTGTGAGAGGTGGGACAGAGAACTCCTCCCCAAACCACATAGAGTACAAACATAGTTAATATAACTAACCCTAAAATAGCAACAGGAAAGAAAGCTGCACCAGACTGCATATACCTGGAGAACAGAGCAGACCTCACAAAATAGGGTAACGTACCAAAGCCTTGATCCAGCAGGACTCAAGCCCTTCCCCCACCCCAGCTGACCAGCAGGAGGAAGAGAAACGGAGGTAGAAGGGGGTGGAAGCCTAGAGCTGCTGAACACCCAGCTCTGGAGATCTGCTTTGGAACACAAACCTGCATTGTGTGGTGTTCTGGAGGTTGATGGGGTTGGGAAACTAGGACAGGCAGAATGCTTGAGAGACTGAGAGTCTAGCCATTTGTGGAGGATGGGGATCCACATATGGCTGCTCTGGGACAAAGGAAAGGCGGGGGGTTGGAGAGGCTTTCTAGCAGCGAGAGGGGTGCTGAAGGGGTAGGGTTTGCAAGGAGCTTGCTGTGCAGAAGTGATATGTGGACAAGGTTGTCTGGGAACACTCTGCCCAGCAGGTTGGGAATTTTGAGAAGCTTCAGGCACCCCATCCCCCTGGCTGCCTACTCAGTTCTGAGGCCCCCCACTGTGACACCCAGCCTACTGCACCTTAATCCTGGCCTGGCAGTACTGGCTCGCAAACCAGCAGTCATTGTGCTGGCATCAGGCCAGCCAGAGGGAGGCCCCACCTACAACAGCTAGAGAAGCAAAGCACAGAGATTTACACCTGTGTGCTTGACCCACTGGCTCTGACACTGGAGACAGGCACTGCAGCTGGGAAGCAGGAAACAGCTCTTTTCTCCCACCAGGCACCAGCGCCACTCTGCTGCAACCTGGGGCTGAGCAGCTCCAGAGACTAGAGCATCTGGTCACTAGAGGGCGCCACACAGAAATATGAAGCATCAAAGAAACCTGATTCAGACCAAAATCTCACAATCCCCAGAAAAAGGGCCAAATGAAACTGAACTCACCAATCTTCCTGAGAGTTCAAAATAAAAATCATAAACATGCTCATGAAGGTACAGAAAAACATTCAAGAACTCAGGAATGAATTTAAGATGGAGATTCAATCATTAAGAAATTCCATATCTGAAATGAAACATATAATGAAGGGATTTAAAAGCAGATTAGATGTAGTAGAAGAGACGATAAATGTAATAGAAATTAAAGAAGAGGAATACAAAGAAGCTGAAGCACAGAGAGAAAAAAAGTATCTCTAAGAATGAAAGAATATTGAGAGAACTCTGAGACCAATCCAAACGGAACAATATTCACATTATAGGAGTACCAGAAGAAGAAGAGAGAGAAAAAGGGATAGAAAGCATCACTGAGGAGGTAATTGCTGAAAACTTCCTCAGTCTGGGGAAGGAGATAGTCCCTCTGGGCATGGAGGTGCACAGATCACCCAACACAAGGGACCCAAGGAAGACAACAACAAGACATATAATAATTAAAATGGCAAAGATCAAGGATCAAGGCAGACATTTAAAAGCATCTAGAGAGAGAAAAAAGACCATATACAAAAGAAAATCCATCAGGCTATCATCAGATTTCTCAACAGAAATCTTACAGGCCAGAAGGGAGTGGCATGATATATTTAATGCAATGAAAAAGAAGGGTCTTAAGCCAAGAATACTCTACCTGGCAAAGTTATCATTTAAATTTGAAGGAGGGATTAAACAATTTTCAGATAAGCAAAAGCTGAGAAAATTTACCTCCCACAAACCACCTCTACAGTGCATTTTGGAGGGAACTGCTATAGATGGAAGTATTGCTAGGGCTAAATAGCTGTCATCAGGGGAAATAAAAACACAGCAAAGTAAAACAATTAATTTCTAAGCAGATGCAAAATCAAATCAACTACCCCCAAAGTCCTCAAGAGTACAGAATATGATAACTAACATATAAAAAATGGAGGAGGAAGAAAAAGGAGAGAAAAAAAGAACCTTTAGGTTGTGTTTGTAATAGCATACTAAGTGCGTTAAATTAGACTGTTAGTAAGGGAATTACCCTTGAATCTTTGGTAACCTTGAATCTAAAGCCTGCAATAGCAATAATTACATACCTATTGATGATCAACCTAAATGTAAATGGTCTGAATGCACCAATCAAAAGACAGAGTCACTGAATGGACAAAAAAGCAATACCTGTCTATATGCTGCCTATAAGAGACTCATCTCAAACCCAAAGACATACATAGACTAAAAGCGAAGGGATAGAAAAAGATATTTCATGCAACTAATAGGGAGAAAAAAGCAGGAGTTGCAGTACTTGTATCAGACAAAACAGAATTCAATACAAAGAGAGGAACAAGAGACAAAGAAGGACATTACATAACAATAAAGGGGTCAGTCCAACAAGAGGATATAACTATTATAAATACCTATGCACCCAACACAGGATCACCTACATATGTGAAACAAATATTAACAGAAAAGCGGGAAATAGAATGCAATGCATTAATTTTAGGAGACTTCAACACTCCACTCACACCAAAGGACAGATCAATAAGACAGAAAATAAGTAAAGAGACAGAGGCACTGAACAACACATTAGAACAGATGGACCTAATGGACATCTACAGAACACTCCATCCAAAAGCAATAGGATATACATTCTTCTCAAGTGCACATGGAACATTTTCAAAAATAGATCATATACTAGGCCATAAAAAGAACCTCAGTAAATTCAAAGATTGAAATAGTACCACCCAGCTTCTCAGATCACAGAGGTATGAAACTAGAAACAAATTACACAAAAATAAAAAAGCCCACAAACACATGGAGGCTTAATAACATGCTCCTAATTAATCAATGGATCAATAACCAAATAAAAACAGAGATCAAGCAATATTTGGAGACAAATGAAAACAATAATTCAACACCGCAAAATCTGTGGGTCACAGCAAAGGACGTGCTAAGAGGGAAGTATATTGCAATACAGCCTACCTCAGGGAAGAAGAACAATCCCAAATGGACAGTTTAAACTCACAAACTCACAATTAATGAAACTAGAAAGGGAAGAACAAATGAGGCCCAAAGTCAGTAGAAGGAGGGACATAATAAAGATTAGAGCAGAAATAAATGAAATCAAGAAGAATAAAACAATAGAAAGAATCGATAAAAGCAGGAACTGGTTCTTCAAGTAAATAAGCAAAATAGATAAACCCTTAGCCAGACTTAATCATGAAAAAAAGAGAGTCTACACACATAAAAAGAATCAGAAATGAGAAAGGAAAAATCACTATGGACACCACAGAAATACAAAGAATTATGAGAATAGTGTGAAAACTTATATGCTAACAAACTGGATAACCTAGAAGAAACGGACAACTTTCTAGAAAAATACAACTTTCCCAGGCTGACCCAGGAAGAAACAGAAAATGTGAATAGACCAATTATGAGCAAGGCAATTGAATTGGTAATCAAAAAACTACTTAAGAACAAAACCGTTGGACCAGATGGTTTCAGAGATGAATTTTATCAAACATTTAGTAAAGACATAATACCCATTCTCCTTAAAGTTTTCAAAAAAGTAGAAGAGGAGGGAATACTCCCAAACTCACTCTACTACAAAAACCAGGCAAAGACACCACAAAAAAAATTACAGACCAATATCCCTCATGAACATAGATGCAAAAATTTTCAACAAAATATTAGCAAACTGAATTAAAAAATACATCAAAAGGTCATCCATCATGATCAAGTGGGATTCATCCCAGAGATGCAAGGAGGGTACAACATTCAAAAATCCATCAACATCATCCACCACATCAACAAAAAGAAGGACAAAAACCACATGATCATCTCCATAGATGCTGAAAAAGTATTCAACAAAAACATCCATTCATAATAAAAACTCAACAAAATGGTTATAGAAGGCAAGTACCTCAACATAATAAAGGCCATATATGACAAACCCACAGCCAATATTATACTTAACAGTGAGAAGCTGAAAGCTTTTCTTTTAAGATTGGGAACAAGACAAGGATGCCCACTCTCCCCACTTTTATTCAACAGAGTACTGGAGGTCCTAGCCACAGCAATCAGACAATACAAAGTAATAAAAGGCATCCATATTGGCAAGGAAGAAGTCAAACGGTCCCTGTTTTCAGATGACATGATATTGCACATAAGAAACCCTAAAGAATCCACTTCAAACTACTAGATCTAATATGTGGATTCAGCAAAGTTGCAGGATACAAACTTAATACACAGAAATCTGTTGCATTCCTATGAACTAACAATGAACTAGCAGAAAGAGAAATCAATGGAAAACAATTTCATTCACAGTTGCATCAAAAAGAATAAAATACCTAGGAATAAACCTAACCAAGGAAGTGAAAGACCTATACACTGAAAACTATAAGACGCTCATGAGAGAAATTAATGAAGATACCAATAAATGGCAAGACATCATGTGCTCATGGGTAGGCAGAATTAATATTGTCAAAATGGCCATTCTGCCTAAAGCAATCTACAGATTCAGTGCAATCCCTATCAAAATCCCAACAGCATTCTTCAATTAACTAGAGAAAAAAATTGATATGGAACCACAAAAGACCCCAAATAGCCAAAGCAATCCTGAGAAGGAAGAATAAAGCTGGGGGAATTATGCTCCCTGACTTCAAGCTCTACTACAAAACCTCACTAATCAAGACAATTTGGCACTGGCACAAGAACAGAAACATAAACCAATGGCACAGACTAGAGAGCCCTGATATAAACCCAAGCATATATGGTCAATTAATAAATGATAAAGGAGCCATGGATGTACAATGGGGAAATGACAGCATCTTCAACAGCTGGTATTGGCAAAACCGGACAGTTATATGCAAGAGAATGAAACTGGATTATTGTCTAACCCCATACACAAAAGTAAACTCAAAATGGATCAAAGACCTGAATGTAAGTGATGAAACAATAAAACTCTTAGAAGAAAACATAGGCAAAATTTCTTGAATATAAACATGAGCAACTTTTTTCTGAACGCATCTCCTTTGGTAAGGGAAACAAAATAAAAAATGAACAAGTGGGACAACATCATGCTGAAAAGCTTCTGTATAGCAAAGGACCCGATCAGCAGAGCAAAAATGCACCCTACAGTATGGGAGAATATATTCATAAATGACATATCTGACAAGGGGTTAACATCTGAAATATATAAAGAACCCATACACCTCAACACCCGAAAGGCAAATAGCCCAACTAAATAATGGGTGGAGGATATGAACAGACAATTCTCTAAAGAAGAAATTCAGATGGCCAACAGACACATGAAAAGATGCTCCACATCGCTAATTATCAGGGAAATGCAAATTAAAAGCACAATGAGATATCACCTCATACTAGTTAGGATGGCCAACACAGAAATGAATAGGAACAACAAATGTTGGCGAGGATGCAGAGAAAGAGGAAGCCTCCTACACTGCTGGTAGAAATGTAAATTAGTTCAACCATTGTGAAAAGCAATATGGAGGTTCCTCAAAAAACTCAAAATAGAAATACCATTTGACCCAGGAATTCCACTCCTAGAAATTTACCCTAAGAATGCAGTTTTCCAGTCTCAAAAAGACATATGCACCCCTGCTTATCGCAGCACTATTTACAATAGCCCAGAAGTGGAAGCAACCTAAGAGTTCATCAGTAGATGAATGGATAAAGAAGATGTGGTACCTATACACAAGGAATATTATTCAGCTATAAGAAGAAAACAAATAGTACCAGTTTCAAGAACATGCATGTAGCTAGAGGGTATTATGCTCAGTGAAATAAGCCAGGTGGAGAAAGCATAAGTGGGAAGCATAAGAACATGGGATGCATCTGTGAAGCATAAGAACAAAGCAAAAACTAAAGGAACAAAATAGCAGCAGACTAACAGAACCCAAGAATGGACTAACAGTTGTCAAAGGCAAAGGGACAGTGTAGGAGGGGTGGGAAGGGAGGGAGAAGGGGAATAAGGAGCATTATGATTAGCACACAAAATGTAGCGGAGGTGCACAGGGAAGGCAGTATAGCACAGAGAAGACAAGTAGTGATTCTATAGCATCTTACTACACTGATGGACAGTGACTGTAATGGGGTATGTGGTGGGGACTTGATAATGAGGGGAAACTAGTCACAATGTTGCTGATGTAATTGTATATTAATGATACCAAAATAAAAAGTAATAAAAATAAATAAATAAATAAAACTCAGTGGGAATGGATTTCATCTGAATAGACACAGCTGATCAGAGCATCAGTGACTTGGAAAACAAATATGAGGAAATTATAGAACATACAACATTCAGATCAAAAAATGAAAAATACCAAAGAGACATTAAGAGATACTCAAAAACAATGAAATCATCCAAACATATTTAATACAAGCTTCAGAAGGAAAGAATCAAGAGACTGAGGAGAGGCTGAATTCCTAGAGGATGGCTGAACATTTTCTGCAATTTATCAAAAACATGTATCTGTGGATTCAGAAAGTACACCTTTAATAAAATAAATAAAACAAGTCCAAACCAGAACACATCGTGATAATAAAACTGCAAATCAGAAGGCAAAGAGAAAACCTTAAAAGCAACTAGAGAGAGTATCCTTTAGACTGATAACCGATAAATTCTAACAGCAGCAATAAAAATCAAAAGACAGATGGGCAGAGTCAAGATGGTGGCATGATAGTGCAGGGGAAATCTCCTCCCAAAACCATATATATTTTTGAAAATACAACAAATACAACTACTCTTAAAAGAGAGACCAGAAGATTCAGGACAACAGCCTGGCTACATCTACATCTGTGAGAATCCAGAGCCTCGTGAAGGGGGTAAGATACAAGCTGCAGCCAGGCAGGAACTGAGTGCCACCCCTACCCCAGCTCCATGGCAGGAGGAGAGGAGTCACAGCAGGGAGGGAGTGGGAGCCCAGGACTGCTAAATACCCAGCCCTAGTCATCTGCACCGGAAGCACAGACACACAGTGCATGGTGTGCTGGATACTAGGGAAAAGGAACAGTAAAACCTTCAAGCGGGTCCCCACAGCCGGTGCCCCTAGGACAAAAGAAAACCGAGTGCTCTTGAAAGTCTTAAAGGGACAGGAACCTCACAGCTGGACGGAAGCATCCCGGCACACTCAGCCCAGCAGCTGGGAATCCAGGGGAACTCCAGGTGCCCTAACTCTCTGGGCATCACTGCAGCTCTGAGGACCCTCATGGTGGTACACAGCCTCCCATCCATTTCCACTCCAGTGCAGCCCTGCCATAGCAGAGCAGTAGCCTGAGGCTGGCCACGCCCACAGCAGCTGTGCAGAGCTTCCTCCACAGTGGCCTGGGCAAGAAAGACCCCATCTGTGTGCAGCTGCTGAGCACAAGCCACTAGGGGTAGCCATTCTCCCAGGAGAGGAAGGTGAGGAGCAAGTGGGCAGGGACTTTGTTCTCCCAGCTGACACATGTGTCAACTGCTCACGACTACCTCTACTGCCACGAAAAGGCAGAAGAATTTGATCCAGACCAGACTCACACAGACATCCTCCCCTGAGAGGGAACCTGGGGAGATAGACTTAACCAATCTTCCTGAAAAAGAATTCTAAATAAAGGTCATAACCATGCTGATGGAATTGCAGAGAAATATGCAAGAGCTAAGGGGGGAGAATACAAAATAAAACAATCTCTGGAAAGGCAAAAAAGCAGAAATGATGAGGTGCAAGATGCCATCAATGGAATAGAAATAAGAGAACAGGAATGCAAAGAAGCTGATGCAGAGAGAGATAAAAGGATCTCCAGGAATGAAAGAATACTGAGAGAACTGTGTGACCAATCGAAATGGAACAATATTCACATTATAGGGGTACCAGAAGAAGAAAGGAGAGAAAAAGGGATAGAAAGTGTATTTGAAGAAATAATTGCTGAAAACTTCCCCAAACTGGGGGAGGAAATAGTCTCTCAACCACGGAAGCACACAGAACTTCCAACAGAAGGGACCCAAGGAGGGACAACAACAAGACACATAATAATCAAAATAGCAAAGATCAAGGACAATGACAGAGTATTAAAGGCAGCCAGAGAGAGAAAAAAGGTCACCTACAAAGGAAAACCCATCAGGCTATCATCAGACTTCTCAACAGAAACCTTACAGGCCAGAAGAGAATGGCATGATATATTTAATGCAATCAGACAGAAGGGCCTTGAACCAAGAATACTGTATCCATCACGATTATCATTTAAACATGAAGGAGGGATTAAACAATTCCCAGACAAGCAAAACTTGAGAGAATTTGCCTCCCACAATCCACCTCTGCAGAGTATTTTAGAGGGACAGCTCTAGATGGAAGCACTTCTAATGCCAAATAGATGTCACCAGAAAAAATAGAATCACAGCAAAGAAAGCAGAACAATCAAATACTAACTAAAGGGAAAAAATAAAATCAAAAGCAGTCAAAGGAAACACAAAAGAGCACAAAGTAAAACACCTAACATATGAAGAATGGAGAAGGAGGAATAAGAAGAGAGAGAAATAAAGAATCATCATACTGTGTTTATAATAGCTCAATAAGCAAGTTAAGATAGTAAGATAGTAAAGAAGCTAACCTTGAACATTTGGTAACCACAAATCTAAAGCCTGCAATGGCAATAAGTACATATCTTTCAATAATCACCCTAAATGTAAATGGACTGAATGCACCAATCAAAAGACACAGAGTAATAGAATGGATGAAAAAGCATGACCCATCTATATGCTGCTTACAGAGACTCACCTCAAACCCAAAGGCATGCTCAGACTAGAAGTCAAGGGATGGAAAAAGATATTTCATGCAAACAATAGGGAGCAAAAGCAGGTGTTGCAGTACTAGTATCAGACAAAATAGACTTCAAAACAAAGCAAGTCACAAGAGATAAAGAAGAACATTACATGATGATAAAGGGGTCAATAAAACAAGAGGATTTAACCATTATAAATATATATGCACACAATACAGGAGCACCAACATATGTGAAACAAATACTAACAGAATTAAAGAAGGAAATAGAATGCAATGCATTTATTTTAGGAGACTTCAACACACCACTCACTCCAAAGGACAGATCTACCAAACAGAAAATAAGTAAGGACACAGAGGCACTGAACAACACACTAGAACAGACAGACCTAACAGATATGTATAGAACCCTACACCCAAAAGTAACAGGATACACATACTTCTCAAGGGCACATGGAACATTCTCCAAAATAGACCGCATACTAGGCCACAAAAAGAGCCTCAGTAAATTCAAAAAGATTGAAATTCCATCAACCAACTTCTCAGACCACAAGGATATAAAACTAGAAATAAATTGTACAAAGAAAGCAAAAAGGCTCACAAACCCATGGAGGCTTAACAACATGCTCCTAAATAATCAATGGATCAATGACCAAATCAAAATAGAGATCAAGCAATATATGGAAACAAATGACAACAACACAAAGCCCCAACTTCTGTGGGATGCAGTGAAAGCAGTTTTAAGAGGAAAGTATATAGCAATCCACGCATACTTAAAGAAGCAAGAACAATCCGAAATGAATAGTCTTAAGACACAATTATCGAAAGTGGAAAAAGAATAACAAATGAGGCCTAAAGTCAGCAGAAGGAGGAACATAATAAAGATCAGAGAAGAAATAAATAAAATTGAGATGAATAAAATAGAAAAAATCAATGAAACCAAGAGCTGGTTCTTTGAGAAAATAAACAAAATAGAGAAGCCCCTAGCCAGACTTAATAAGAAAAAAAGAGAATCTACACACATCAAGAGAATCAGAAATGAGAAAGGAAAAATCACGATGGACCCCAAAGAAGTACAAAGAATTATTAGAGAATACTACAAAAAACTATATCATAAGAAGCTGGAGAACCCAAAAGAAAGGACAACTTCCTAGAAAGATACAACCTTCCAAGACTGACCAAGGAAAAAAAGAAAATCTAAAGAGACCAATTACCAGCAACGAAATTGAAGCGGTAATCAAAAACTACCGAAGAGCAAAACTCCCGGACCAGATGGATTTACCACGGAGTTTTATCAGACATACAGAGAAGACATAATACCCATTCTCCTTAAAGTTTTCCAAAAATAGAAGAGGGAATACTTCCAGACTCATTCTATGAAGCCAGCATCACCCTAGTAACAAAACCAGGCAAAGACCCCACCAAAAAAGAAAATTACAGACCAATATCCCTGATGAACATAGATGCAAAAATACTCAACAAAATATTAGCAAACCGAATTCAAAAATACATCAAAAAGCTCATCCATCATGATCAAGTAGGATTTATTCCAGGGATGCAAGGATGGTACAACATTCGAAAATCCATCAACATCATCCACCACATAAACAAAAAGGACAAAAACCACATGATCATCTCCATAAATGCTGAAAAATCAATTGACAAAATTCAACATCCATTCATGATAAAAACTCTTAGAAAAATGGGTACAGAGGACAAGTACCTCAACATAATAAAGGCCATATATGAAAAACCCACAGCCAACATCTTACTGAACAGCAAGAAGCTGAAAGCATTTCCTCTAAGATCAGAAACAAGACAGGGATGCCCACTCTCCCCACTGCTGAATAGTACTGGAGGTCCTAGCCATGGCAATTAGACATAATAAAGAAATACAAGGAATCCAGATTGGTAAAGAAGAAGTCAAACTGTCACTATTTGCAGATGACATGATATTGTACATAAAAAACCCTAAAGACTCCACTCCAAAACTACTAGAACTGATATCGGAATACAGAAAAGTTGCAGGATACAAAATCAATACACAGAAATCTGAGGCTTTCCTATACACTAACAATGAACAAATAGAAAGAGAAACCAGGAAAACAATTCCATTCACAATTACATCAAAAAAAATAAAATACCTAGGAATAAACCTAACCAAGGAAGTGAAAGACCTATAACCCGAAAACTACAAGACATTCGTAAGAGAAACTAAAGAGGACACTAACAAATGTAAACTCATCCCATGCTCTTGTCTAGGAAGAATTAATATTGTCAAAATGGCCATCCTGCCTAAAGCAATCTACAGATTCAATGCAATCCCTATTAAATTACCAAATGCATTCTTCAACGAACTGGAACAAAGAGTTCTAAAATTCATATGGAAACACCAAAGATCCCAAATAGCCAAAGCAATCCTGAGAAGGAAGAATAAAGTTGGAGGGGGATATTGCTCCCCTACTTCAAGCTCTACTGCAAAGCCACAGTAACCAAGACAATTTGGTACTGGCACAAGAACCAAGCCACAGACCAGTGGAACAGAATAGAGACTCCAGACATTAACCCAAACATATACGGTCAATTAATATACAATAAAGGAACCATGGACATACAATGGGGAAAAGACAGTCTCTTCAACAGCTGGTGTTAGCAAAACTGCACAGCTACATGTAAGAGAATGAAACTGGATCATTGTCTAACCCCATACACAAAAGTAAATTCAATATGGATCAAAGAATTAAATGTAAGCCATGAAACCATAAAACAGAAAAAAACACAGGCAAAAATCTCTTGGACATAAACATGAGTGACTTCTTCATGAACATATCTTCCCAGGCAAGGGAAACAAAAGCAAAAATGAACAAGTGGGACTATATCAAACTAAAAAAGCTTCTGTACAGCAAAGAACACCATCAATAGAACAAAAAGGCATCCTACAGTATGGGAGAATATATTCATAAATGACAGATCCGATAAAGGGTTGACATCCAAAATATATAAAAAGCTCATGCACCTCAAGAAACAAAAAAGCGAATAATCCAGTTAAAAAATGGACAGAGGAGCTGAACAGACAGTTCTCCAAAGAAGAAATTCAGATGGTCAATAGGCACATGAAAAGATGTTCCATATCGCTAGTCATCAGAGAAATGCAAATTAAAACCACAATGAGATATCACCTCACACCAGTAAGGATCACCACCATTCAAAAGACAAACAACAACAAATGTTGGCGAGGTTGTGGAGAAAGGGGAACCCTCCTACACTGCTGGTGGGAATGTAAATTAGTTCAACCATTGTGGAAAGCAGTATGGAGGTTCCTCAAATGCTCAAAATAGAAATACCATTTGACCCAGGAATCCCACTTCTAGGAATTTACCCTAAGGATGCAGCAGCCCAGTTTGAAAAAGACAGATGCACCCCTATGTTTATCACAGCACTATTCACAATAGCCAAGAAATGGAAGCAACCTAAGTGTCCATCAGTAGATGAATGGATAAAGATGTGGTACATATACACAATGGAATATTATTCAGCCATAAGAGGAAAACAAATCCTACCATTTGCAACAGCATGGATGGAGCTAGTGGGTATTATGTTCAGTGAAATAAGCCAGAAAGAGAAAGACAAGTACCAAATGATTTCACTCAATGTGGAATATAAGAACAAAGGAAAAACTGAAGGAACAAAACAGCAACAGAACCACAGAACCCAAGAATGGACTAACAGTTACCAAAGGGAAAGGGTCTGGGGAGGATGGGTGGGAAGGGATGGAGAAGGTGGTGGAGAAGAAAGGGGCTTACGATTAGCATGTATAATGTGTGTGGGGCACGGGGAGTGGTGTGCAACACAGAGAAGACTAGTGATTTTAAAACATCTTACTACGCTGATGGACAGTGACTAATGAGGTATGTGGGTGGGACTTGGGAAGGGGGGAGTCTAGTAAACATAATGTTCTCATGTAATTGTAGATTAAAGATACAAAAAAAAACATGACAGTGGGATAATATCGTCAAAGTGGTAGAAGAATATACCTCTTGATTCAGATTATTTATATCCACTGAACTATTGTTCAAGAGTGAGAAAAAATTATACATATATATATTCAGACAAAACAAGATTGAAAGCAGTCTGTCCATTAATTCTTACAGAAGGAACTACTAAAGATCGTCTTCAGGAGGAAGTCATCAAATCCAGAAGAAACAAACATGATGTAAGAAGCAATGAAATTGGTAAGCACTCAGGTAAACATAAACAAGAATCAGCTGTATGAAAATCAATGGCAGATTTTAGGCAAGAGGTATAAATAGTGGAATAAAGTACCAGGTTGATTTTGACCGAGAAAAGTGAGGAGGGATGAAAAGTAAAGCATCCCAAGGTCCGTGTGCTGAGCAAGTGGAACACTGAAAGGATGGCTAAGTGCAGACTTTGTTAATTCAGGTCTAAGTTAAAAATTAGAAGGTAACAACTGAAAGAGTAGAAATAGAATACATAACTTCCAAAGCAGCAGCAGCAAAATTAGAAAAGGTAATTAAGAATACTTAGTCATTCCAGCAGAAGGCAGTAAAGGAGAAAATAAGAAAAAAAGAGAATTTTTATAATAGTACATATATTGCAAGCAGAAAGCAAATTAATATGGTAGGAATAAAGTTTTAAAATTATAATAAATATAGGATATATAAAATATGTATTAAAATATAACAATAGATTTAATTCAATTCATGGGGAAGGATGCAATCCACAAAAGACTGAATAGAAAGGACTTTAAACATATGGAAAGAATTCTCAGCCTCATTAGTAATTAAAGAAACAATGAAATTCACATATGGTTTTCAATTAAAATCCTCAGTGCTGAAGGGAGTGGATAAAATGCATTTTTTTAAATGTTGACTATGAATTGGATTGTAGCAAATTTTCTGGAGTACAGTTTGCAACATGTATCAAAAGGCTTAAAATATGCATATATGCATACCTAGCAATTGTACTTTGAGGATATAATCAGATCATGTGTATGAAAATTTATCTACAAGGATGTTCTAATGATTATTTATCAAAAATCTAAGATCTAAATATCCAACAATTAAAAGAGTTGTTAAATTATTACTACTGCTACTACTGCTAATAGTAATAAAAGTTAATATTTATTAAGAGTTTACTATATGCCAAGCATTGTTCTAAATGCTCTCCTGATTAACACATTTTAATCTCATTATAACTATATGAGGTAGGCATTATAATCACCCTCATTTGACAGACAAGAAAACCCAGGCACAAAGAATTTAGCAATTTGCCTAAAGTTATTCAGAGATTAAATGGAAAAGACTTTTCCCTTATCCGCATTTTTTTTTCCTTTTTTGGGAAGTTTCTCTTTTAGTGGTTTTTTCTTTCCCATTTCAAAATGCCTTTTTGGGATACTCATCACAGTTGAGAGCCAAAGGCCATGGGAACTTGATAACAGAGCTGAGAATCTGGTAGTGACCATGATGGCATATATGAACCCCCTTGAAGTCCCTCCCTCAGTCTGAGACGACTGTTTGATTTTTGTCACTTCTGTTTAACCTTACATCATTCCATGATCAACTTTTTGCAGAAGACAAAGGAAACTGAAAACAGTTAAGATTATATAAGGTGTGATAGCCAGTCTAAGTAGTGGTCACTCACTGGTGCAGACTATTCATAAATGGCCACAGCAATGTTTTCCTGCCTCACAGTCTCTTCCAGAGCCTCACCCCTCACCCAGTAAGAGGTGGGATCTGCCTCCTACCTGTGAACCTGGGGACAAACATGTGCTTGCTAGATACACAGCCAAGAAGGAACATGTTCTTGGGAATACTGTGTTTTAATAACACCAAACATCTGAAACAATATGTATTCTAAATCCTAATATTGTTAATACATATGTATGTTAGTTGGAAAATCAGTTTTACACAGTGAAATATTAACAACCTCTGCTCAGGGTAGCAGGATTTGGGTAATTTTTTTGCTTACTTTTCATATTTCTACAGGGGATATATGCTATTCATGTAACTTTAAACAAAGAATTTGTAATACAAAGATAAAGAAATTAGTGTGCCTGGTCAGGTGGGTGAGGAAGAAGGGATCTTCTGCCTGTCCTGCAGGAAGCTTCACTGTAGCCTAACGCCACATTTCCTAAGCACTCAAAACCGCCAGGTTCTTTTTCTGTCAGCCCCAGCATCTCCAGCTGCATCTTTTGGCAGCCAACTGCTGTTCTGGGTCAGTTGCCAGCCTTTTTTTCTTGGTCCAATCCAAGAAGTCACTAAATTACTTGGGGAGTCACATAGGTATTTCCTTTGGTCATCTGAGGAAGCAGGCCCAGGTGTACAGTCCACAATGGGAGACTGTCTTGCCATTGGGTTTCAGCTCCGGGCAAGTTTGCTATGGATTCAATGTGACCAAAGAAATTGACAGCAAAATGTTCTTGTTGGTGAAAGGATTTATTACCCAGCTTGTTCTCCCAGTGGTAGGTCGAGCACTAGTGTCTCTGCCTCCACCCAGAGCACTGGGCTGAGCTCTCTATATAACACAATAATAGCATATTGCCTAAACGTATGGAAGCGGCAGCCCAGCAACAGGCCAGTTACATCATCAGGTGGCTTAAGTTCAGTGAGGATCCTGGCCATAGGAACTCCAACTTCCCCACACTCCACCCCTCCAGGATTCTCGCCTTACAATCTACAGGCTTTCAATCTTCCACAATGGTCCCTGTGCGAGAAAGCTGGAGCACTGTAACCAGATTCCACAATAGCAACAGAGGATAACAACTTAGAGATAATAAAAATTAAGATACAACAAGATTTTGATACAGGTAACAAAAATTATAAAAATCCTCAAGCCAGAGGAGGTTCCTAATAACAAAAAATTGTAATAATCCTTAAGTCAGAGGAACTTCCCAATCCACAGACTTTAGGGGTGATAAGACACGTTTTAATGATACCAACATAGGCAAATCTTGTCCATAAGGTAGGATGCATACAAGAGAGTGGTCCTGTGATAGGACTGTAGCAGGAAGGGGGTCCCTGGAGGTGCATGCACTGGCCATAATGATAAAACAAAACTCCCCAGTAAGATGCTCCTACCCTCTGGCCATTCAGGATATACTACTGTGATCTTTGGTGGCCACTCTGCTATTATTCCAGGACTACACAGGAGGCCAGCTTCCAGGCCTTGTCCCCAAGGTGCCAGGAAAGCCAGCCATTGTTGGTCCATGTGTCAAAAGGTCCAAGGCCACGTCCACTCGAGAGAGTCACCGAGGTCCAGTGCAGGTGGTGCTGGCAGCAAGATGTTATTCAGGTGGTCGAACCTTGACTATAGTTATTCTTCCTTGGTTTGTACTTGCAGTTGTATAGGGGAGGCCACCATATGTGTTAACATGTCTATGGGGCTCAGGGCTCCCTTTTGGGGTCTCTCGTTCAAATGCTGTAGCACGGTCCGTAAGCAGACTGACCATCCCTGCAGACTATTGGTGTCTGACTTTAGTCCGGGTTTTAACAAGCCATTGTGCCTATCATGTCTGAGACGGTAGGACTGTATGGCACATGACATTTCTATTTGATTCCCAACCTTCACACCCATTCTTGCAGTGTATGTCCAGTAAAATGGGTGCCCTGATCATACTTAATTACCTGTGGTTGGCCATAGGCAGCAAAGAGACACTCCAGGCCTCTTTTGGTCATCTGCTGGTCTGCACAACGGGTAGGAAAAGCAACCAGAAGTCCAGTAGCTGTGTCCACACAAGCCATAGTATACCTATATCCTTCTGACACAGGTAGAGGCCCAATATAGTCTATCTGCCACCTGACGAGGGGTATAGGCCCCTTAGCTATTGTCCCATGTTGCTGTGGAACTCAGTGTATAAGTCCCTTATGGAGCACACAACACACTCTTGCTGGGCTCTACTAACTTCTTCGAAGGTCAAAGGCAAGCCCCACTAATGGGCTACAGCCCACACTGCCTTTTTCCCTGCATACAACAAAACACTGATGCAACCATTGGGCTACATCAGAGGCAGGCTTTCCTTCTAACCAACTTATCTGGGCCAATTTATCTGCTTCATCACTTCCTGGGGATGCCAGTGGCAAATGTCCTGTCACATGGTATACTGTAATTATTTTAGTCTTACCACAGGCCCATAAGTCTTGCCACAATTCTTGCCCCCAAAGGAATCAGTGACCAACTAGCCGGTTGGCATGGTACCAGGTTGGTCCATGTCAAGCCCTGATAGACAGCCCAGCTGTCAGTGCAGACAACTATAGGGGAGGGCTCCTGGCTGATCACAAGCCACACAGCCTGCAACTCTGCCCATTGGCTGCTCTTCCCCTCACCTCTTCCATCCATATTGTCTCAGTTTTAGGATGGAAAGCTATGGCCCTCCATTTTGGGGGCTGCCCATGGCTGGAGCCATCTGTATACCATGCATCTTCAGGTATAGGGACTCTTCCCTCCCAGTAGGGACTCTCTGGTACTAATGGTTCAAAAGCAAGTTCTTCCTGCTTTTCACTAATATATGTCACTGCCCCTAATAAGCATTGGAGTTCTTCATTCAAGGGGCTACTAAAGAGGGCACCATGCTGCTGTAGGTAAGCACCCCACTTGGCTAGTGTGGGCGTTTGTGCCACACCACTCCTTGGCTTTTGGGTGCAGTCTCGTACCCACCCCAAGAGGGATAGGTGGTTATTACCTTTATCAGGGCCATTCCAGTGATGGGTTCTGTAGCCAGCAAAAACAAACCCAGTTGTTTTTCTATCAAAGTGTATCGTACCTCTGCCCCTTTCCAGAGTTGTGACCAGAATCCAAAGGGTTGGCGAGTTCATTCAAGCCTCTGCCAGAGACCCCAGCCATAACCATCTTCAGTAACATGAAAATCCAGCTCACAGGGCCTTGATAGGTCTGTCAAACTCAAGGCCTGCATGGCCTTGACTGCCTGTTTTGCTGTAGTAAAGGCAGATGCACATGTCTCATCCCAGCCCCACCTGAAAAGGCTTCAGAATTTGTGCCAAGTGCGGGATAAACACTCCCCAGTAGCCTAGAAGACCCAGAAACTCCTGTAGCAATGCTACAGTTGTAGGGGTAGAAAAGGCCTGGACTTTATCTATAACTGCTTCTGATATAACTTTGGTCTTATCTGACCATATGACCCCCAAGAATTTGACAGACAAACCAGGTCCCTGAACCTTGGTACTGTTCACAGCCCATCCTTTCTCCTGTAAATGTTGCAGCAGTCTAGGTGCAGCACCTTCTAGATCTGAAAGAGAATCAGATGTGAGCATGATGTTATCAATATAATGGTACAGCCATGGTTTATCCCATGTAGCCAAGTTCTGGGCTCAAGTCCATGACAGACGGTGGGGCTGTGGAGGAATCCCTGTGGAAGGACATTGAAAGTCCATTGCTGTTCTTCCCATGTGAAGGCAAACTGTTCCTGACTTTCCTGCTCACTGTCAATGGAAAAGAAGTCATTAGCAAGATCCACCACATAATGGTATGTTCCTAGCTCATGACTAAGGGTATCCATCAGGCCTGCAATAGAGGGGACAGCAGCATGCATAGGGGGTATGACTTTATTCAGTTCTCTGTAATCCACAGTCATACACCAGGAGTTGTCTGGCTTTTTTACTGCCCACACTGGGGAATTGAAAGGACTATGGGTGGGCTTTATAATACCCACCTTTTCCAGCTCCTGGAGAGTTTCTCCCATCTCTTTATGCCCTCCAGGCAGTTTATATTGTTTGGTATTAGTCACCCACTGAGGCACAAGCAAAGCTATGGGCAAGTGCTCAGCATGTCCCCTCAGAACTGCCTTCACCACATGTACTCTCAGTCTGAGCTCACCTGCAGTGGTCTGCAACCATAGACCCTGCAGGATATCAATCCCCAAAATATACTCAGGGATAGGAGATATATACACAGCATACTCTTTTGGGGGTAGACACCCTATTCTCAAAGGGATTTGGGCTTTTTTCACTCTGATAGTCTTACCCTCGTATCCATCTATGATAGTGGGGGTCCCGGGGAACCATTCAGGGTTACCATGAATCAGTGATCATTCAGCCCCTGTGTCTACCAGAGCCAGGACACATTGTATGTTCACTGGGGACCAATGGATAGCTATTTCAACATGTGGCCTCCGATTCCACCCTGGTCCCTCAGGGCAGGTTCCTTGACCTTCTCCTCAGTCAAACCGTGTTCTCCAATCACCTTCCTGTGTGGGCTCAAATGAGGTTGGCTTGCTCTCCAGCAGGAAGTCTTGCAAACACACAGGCCAGACTCATGGCTCTGTCTCTGACCTCTGCCTCTTTGGTCTTAATGGCTGGAACTGCTGCTCTGGTTTCAGCTGTTGCCATAGCTCTAGTAAGGTTCTATTTTTACTTCACATCTAATTTCCTTCCACCTACTCCTGCCCTTATTAAATCAACCCACATCTGGGTCCTCAGAACCTTCATGGGGACCTGTAAATTCTTATTGTGAGGAACAGATCTTATTTCTTTCCGGGTTCTCATTGCTTCAGCCTCTCCTAAGTCTGCTACTGTATGTGTCACCTCGCTTATGGACTGCCCTAAGTGAGGGGAAAGAATGACCACTAGAGACCCAAAGAGGGATGCAGGTACCGTTTGAAGTACAATATTTCTCATCCCAATAGTGAAAATCTCTTCATCTGGGCCATAATTCTCTGGACTATAGATGGCATTTCTTATGCCTAGCTTTTGTAACACTTGTTGGAGCTCAGCATACTTTTGCCATCTAACAGGAGAGGATGGCAGATCACCTGGATTGGGCCACACAGCACAAAGTGCAGCCATAAGCCAATCAAGGAGGAAGAGACTCCCTGAGGTCTAATGTGCATTTTGTAATCACTGCCTCAAGATGGGCTGCAATGTCAGGGAAGACAGCTTTCCCATCTCTGATCCTGAGAGAGCAATTCCACCCACCCTTAAGTCCCACAGATGCAGAAGCCGAGCTGATATTGACTCCAAGGGCTTCTGTCCATAGAGTGCTCCATGACCTGGGGAGGGGGCTGCTCCTCTCCTTGGGGAACTTTCAGCTCCTGGATCTTTCTTTTCTTTACAACCACTGGGTGTGCTTTCAATACAGGATGGGCCAGTGCCTCTGGCACCACCCCTTCATCCTTCCCCAGCTTCTCCATTTCTGGGGCTGATGGCACCTTTCTCTCCCCTCCCCCGAGTGCCTCCTTTGCCACAACCTTTACCTTTTCTACTGTGCCTCGCAGCAATGCTAGCTCAGTCTTCAGAAGCTCTCTTAACCTTCACCTCAATGCTTCACACCTGACATTCTCATGCCACCTCCACCTGTGCTTCCTTCAGGAGTTCATCATTTTCCTTGATGGCCTCTTCTTCCTTTAGAACACCTGGCAGCACTGCCATCTTGTTCTGTAAGGAATTTTTTACCTCTTCAATGGCACCTTGCTGCTGGCATTCTTGTGCTGCCTTCTCTCACATCAATGCCATCTCCTTCTTCAGGGAATCCACAGAAGTTTGCAGCTCACGCTCTTGTGCCACCATTTCTTGGGTCTCTTCTGTAGACCTTTTTAATACTGTGAGAAGCAGCCAACCCACAGACCCTGCTGCCTCACGGGCACTGTCTCTCAAAAGATCTACTTACTATACCAAGGGCCACCCCTACAGCCTCAGGTGTCACCTCCACTTGCTTCCAGTCTTGGGGTGGGGCCCAGTCCTCTAGGAGGCAAGCCATCTCAGACCACATATCCATTGGGGGGCAATCCACTGTCTCCCCATTCACAGGGGCAGCTGGCTGAAGCACCCCTCCCATAAGGGCAGCCTGTCTTTTTCCTTGGTCAACAATGAACCCTGTCGACTTTCACCAATGGGTTTCAGCCCTGGGCAAGTTCGCTATGGATTCAATGTGACCAAAGAAATTGACAACAAAACTTTCTTTGGGATGAAAGGGTTTATTACCTTGTTCTCCCGGTGGTAGGTCGAGCACTAGTGTCTCTGCCTCTGCCCAGAGCACTGGGCCGAGCTCTCTATATGATGCAGTGATACCTTATTGCCTAAAGGTGTGGAAGCGTTAGCCTAGCAACAGGCAAGTTACATCATCAGGTGGTTTAAGTTCAATGAGGATCCTGGCCACAGGAGCCCTAACTTCCTCACAGAGACAATGGTAAATTCGTTAAATTCATTCAACAAATGTTACGGAGCACCCATCAAGGGACTGACACCATCTTTTGGGTCAAGGAACCTTGAATTCAAGGACTGTAAACTAAATTATCCTCTGCCAATACACTCCTCTAAGTGGTGTTTTTTTTTTTAATAAAGATCACAACAATAAAGTTCCCTTTGATGTAGATAAAAACCATAATCTCCTCTTCTGGCAAGATTATAGAAGTTCTATATCTGAGAGTAAGACTTTCCTGGTCCATAGATAAGCTCATGTGTGCTACATCTGACTAATTACTTGATTGCCACTTATTTAGATTATTAAGTTTCTCAGTCTTTAATCACCAAAATGAAGTGAAGTCAGCTGTGCATGGGGACTGCTTACCGACAGCATCTCTTTCTCATCTCATTTAAACCAGTGAACTGTTAATCTCACTGGATGGAAACATCCTGCAAAATGGAAATTTAGAAAACACTTCCTGCTGAAGCCTATTTTTCCTTTAAACTTGCCCACGTGTGAACCAGCAACCCCACCTTTAGGAAATACCCTGAACCTTTTCAGACACAAACCTGGGAAGATTCTTCAAAGCAACCACATTTTTCACCTCTGGTTCATCCAGGACCTTCTAACACTTCTTAAAAAGTAGGTCAGTGGCATCCAGAATACTGTACAATAGGTGTGCTTCTCCTTGAATTAAAATGCTGCAATGACAATGGACTTTAGCTTTTAATCTGTTACAAATTCTGTTAGAATTGTTGAGATGCTAAGGAGACCTCTCTTAATTGTGCAGAGGAACACTTCATCAACAAGAAATCAATCTGAGAAAATGCAAATAAACATTTTTACATGATTGCTTTTCCTTTTTCCCTGGACTGTGTTCCATATTTATTTTTTAAATGTTATTTATTTATTTATATTTATTTCATTTAATTATTTAGAAAGCATCTAAGTCATCATAAACTTTACTTCCTTGAAACACTTACACTGGCCTAACTAAATTAACATAAACTCTGAATAGATTATTGCTTTTCTGTTGGGGTGGGTAAGGAGTCCCTATAGTTATTAAAGATTTATATGAAATAGATTTAACTAAAAAAGAATTATTCTTCTTATACAGAAAGCACTGAAGAAGGTAACATGCCCCATGCAGTAATGTTCCCTCATATATAACTGGGCTAAGGAATCCAGAAACATGATCATTCCTGATCACTGTCACCCTCTGTCTATTTTCCTCCCTCATATGAAGAAGTAAACAGGCATCTGGAAATCAGACTCAGCTCTGCTGCTCACAGTGGTCTAAAGGGCCCATTCATTTAGAAGACTAATAAACACCAGGTAACAAAATGGAAAGGAACTGAGAGGCTTTTGTGTGCATTTCAATATTCACTAGGGAACTTGGCTGCTCAGTTCTTTTCTCTCTTCTAGTTTCTTTGAAGCAAAGAAATATCTTCTCTGAAACAAGTATGGGCAACAAGTTTTTTAAAAATTGGGGTATTTCTCCCCATAGACATTAGCAAGGGTTAGTGCTACAGTGTTTACCTTCTTTATATCCTTGAAATGCACGAGTTTGATAGGCTGAATGGTGCTATGGGCAGGCTCAGGGAGTCGTATCCAATATGCAGCTTCCAGTGAAACATTTGTTTCACCAAAAGTTAAATGTGTTCTGATGTGTCACTGGGAATCTCAGAGTTGTGACCTAAACTGTTCTCTGCTTTCACATAGGGCAGCAAAAGGATCCTAAACTCGCCTTTTAATGTCTAGGTAGGACAGGCTGGGACACTGAGCCACAAGCAGCCCTAGAGCAAGCCACTCACTTAGATCACTAGCTGAATTCAGTGTAGCAAGGGAGAAGGTTTCCATTTAATTCTAGCTGGTTTCCAACTGCACAACCTTCTGTGGACGCCAGGCCGTTTCTGCCCTGACCCCTCTCCAGCTCAGGAAGTTGTCATGACATGGATTTAGTGGAAAAATGCTCGTGATGTTTCAAGTGAAAACTGAAGAGCCTAAAAGCATTTCAGACAGTCACTAGAAAGAGACTAGAAGGAAACACACTAACAGTGGGTAGCTCTGGGTTGGAGATTATGGGTGGTTTTTTCCTTCTTAAATGTGTTTTCAATATTCAAATTGTCTACATTTATAATTTTAAAAACTAATTTGAATGGTGATTGCAAACTCTGTGGAAAAGTCAATGGCTCTCTCTGGAGAACACAAGTTCTCAGGAAGCCAGAAGACCATGTGGCTGATCCCTAGGACAGAAATTTTCCAGAGCCTTTCAGAAACTAAAAGTTTCTGGAACACATTTGATTAAAACCCTTTATGCACTGACCCCAGGCCCCAAGGTGGTAAGCCATTACATAGTGTAGTACAGCAAGGAAAAACTGCCTTGACACTCTAAAAATATAGTTCCTAAGTCCCAATGTAATGGACACATCACTCTAAAATCTCCATTAGCTAATGGGCCCCAGGATGTTCTGGAGCTCCCTCTGTAGGTGTATGATAGAATTATCTGACCACCTGTGCATTCTTGGTTTCCTTGAAAGGATCTAGGACCCTAGTCAACAAAGCTGTGGGTATTTTTAAATGAAATAAAATGCAATAAAAAAAATAAAAAAAACTCTTCTCTTGTATATTCTATGGTAGCAGAGCAAAGCAGCACTTTTAAACTAAATATAGAAAATAGAAACAGCCCTTGTAATTTCAGTCCCATGAAAAGATTTAGCAGGGGGTGATTAAAATCACATTACCAATTAGAAAGCCAAAATCAAGGCTGCACAGCATTCTTTCCAGCTCTGATGGACAAAGGCCTCTCTCATGCTCTCAAGCTCCTTAACAGAAATGGAAATGGTAAAACAGAAGTTGACTGAATCGGATTTCTATTTTCCCATCTTTCACCTATTGATTTTAGCCAGGAACTTGACAACTATGCATCATTCTCCTGATCAATAAAATGAGAGGGAGGTAGATCACATTTTGAAATTCCTTTAAGACCAAACAGAGAAAAAACAAATGTGATAGTAATGATATATATGTTATCATGTGTATATTAAAGAACTGAATTACATTAAAAGGTGTATAGCTCCAAGCTCATTTCAGAAAAAGGGTTAAAGGTGATTATTTAAAGTACACACAAACACACAGCAGGTACTCAACAAATGGTTGCTGAGGACTGAGTAAGCTCTGCCATCTCAGATGGGGACTCTAGTCTCAACACCACTGGTCCTGTCTCTCCCTAGAAGAGGTCCTTCTGCACTCAGCGAGGCCTCTGCCTGGCCTTCTGTGATATTCTTCCAATATGTTTAAGTCCTACATCAACGTGACTTTGGCTCAAACTCCAACTCGCAGCTATAAATTTTTTTAAGATGGAAAATTGAAACCCTTCTCTCATGAAGTTCATGCTAAGATTGAGGGGGGAAATGCCTTTAAAAGACTGGGTATAAGGCTTACAAAATAAAAATAAAATAGATTAACCCAGACTTGAGACACTGGAGACCACGCAAACAGAATTTGTGGTGTGCATGCACAGATTTGTTTACTGGACCAATTACGACCGCACTATTGTTATTTTCAGGAAGCATTAATTTAATTAAATTTTTGAAAATTAATCTTTAATTAAATTGCTTAATGCTAAATTAGGCTGAGCTGGGGATTCTGAGCATCAAATTGCCAGAGGCACACTATCTTGCCAGTCAACTAAAAATGAGGCATTCCCCTTTATGCAGGTATTAACATAACTGGTTGGAGGACAAGCAGGTTCCACCACATTCTAGACCGGGGTCCCTGAGACTGGCCCCGGTCTATAAACTGTGTATTACTAGTCTGTGGAGAGAAAAGTACAGAACTTGGAATGAGAGTATAGAATATTATGTCTATTGAATATGATATTTAGAAAGTAGGCTTGCATTTTACATTTACTTTATTTCTATGTTTCATCTTACTTTACAAAAGTGTCAGGCCCTAAATAGATTGCAAAGTTAAAAAACAAAAACAAAATCACTGGTCCTACACCAGAGATAATGCAAAATACACTATTCTGGTCTATATTTTCTTCCAGCCAGAATGACTATGTTCTTGTGGTGTCTATAGACTTGTGATGTCCAGTATAGCAGCTGCCCACCACATATGGCTGTTGAGCCTCGAAATGTGCCTGGTGTAAACTGGGATATGCTGCAAGGGTAAAATACACATGGGATTTCAAATCTTACTACAAAAAACATGTACACTATCTCAACATTTTAATAATGATTAAGTGTTGAAATGATATTTTGGACATATTGAGCTAAACAAAATATATTATAAATTTGATACATTTGTTTTAATTTTTATGTGAGCATGGTGTTCATTTCTCGGTAAATATGTAAGATTGGCATTACTGGATCATATGGCAAGTATACGTTTTAACTTTGTAAGAAACCAGCAGATGGTTTTCCAGGTGGCTGTACCATTTTGCTATCCCACTAGCAATGTATGCGTTCCAGTGCCTTCTCACCTTTGCCAGCACGGAGTACTGATTTTTTTTGTTGTTAAATAAGCCATTCTAATTAATGGGTAATGGTATCTCATTTTTATTTTGCACTTCCCCCATGACTACCAATGCCAAACATCTTATTTGGTAACCATATGTCTTCTTTAATGAAGCATCAATTCTTTTGCCAATTTATTTTTTATTCAGTTTTCTTATTGTTGAGTTAGGAGAGTTCTTTATATATTTTAGATACTATTCATCTATCAAATGTTTTGCAAATATTTCCTCCCAGTCTGTGGCTTGTCTTTTCATCCTCTCAATAGTGTCATCTGTAAGTCAAAAGTCTTCTGTTTTAGTAAAGTCTGATTTGTCCTATCTTTTTTTATGGATCATATTTTTGGTATCATATCTAAGAACTCTTTCTAACTCAAGGTTATAATGATTTTCTTATATGCTTTTTTCTAGAAGTTTTATATTTTTACGTTTTACATTCGGGTCAATGACTAATTGTGAACTAGTTTCATATGAGCTGTGAGTTTTGGGTCAAGACAATTATTTTTTGCATATGGACATCCAATATTTTGAGCACAATTTGTTGAAAAGACTGTCTTTTCTCTATTTAATTAATTGCCTTTGCATCTTTTTCAAAGATGGGTCTATATGTAGGCTCTCTGTTCTTTTCCATTGTTCTATTTGCCTATCCTTTCACTAATACAACACTGTCTTCATAATAATAGTTTCATATTTAGGTTCTGAAATAGGTCGGGAAATGTGAATCTTCATTTTTTTTACTAGATCTGGTTTGACTACTCCAGTTTCTTTGCCTTTTCATATAAACTGTCAGTTTGTCAATATCTACAAAAAATTCCTGTGGGATTTTGACTTGGATTGCATTTCATCTATACATCAATTTGGGGGGGGGAACTGATATTGCAGTATTACCAAGACTTTCAGTCCATGAACAATGTGTATGTCTCCATTTTTTTGTGTTTTCTTTGGTTTCTTTCATCAGTGTTTGTGGTTTTCAGGATATATACCCTGCACATATTTTGTTGGGTTTATATCTAAATATTTCTCTGTGTGCGTGTGTGTGTGTGTGTTCTTCTGAAATTTTTGAATTACAATTGCTAGGGTAGAAAAATACAGTTGATTTTTGTATATTAACCTTGTATTCTGTGTTCTAGATTTTGTTAGAATCTTTGGCTTTTTCATATAGTCAGTCATGTTGTCTGTGATTAGAGAGCTCTATTACTTCCCTTTAATCTGTATGGCTTTTGTTTCCTTTTTTGCCTATTGTACTGGTGAGAACTTCCATCTAATGGTGAGAGGGGATATCCTTTATTATCCCAGGCATTATGGGGAAAACATTCAGTCTTTCCCCATTGAATATGGTATTAGCTGTAAGACTCTGAAGATGCCATTCATCTGGTTATGGAAATTCTATGGTATACTGGTTAACTGAGACTTTTTGACTTCTACATCATTATTAACTGTACAACCTATGCTGTGTATTTCATCCCCATGACTTCTAATTGGAAATTCGTTATCTATTTATCTCCTTCATCTATTTCTCCCACTCTCCATCCCCTCTCCCTTCAGGCAACCACCAGTTTGTTCTCTGTATTTATGAGTCTATTTCTGTTTTATTTGTTTGCTTAGATTCTACATATAAGTGAAATTACATGGTGTTTGTCTTTATATCTCATTTGCTTTACTTAGCATAATACCTTCTAGGTCTGACTTGTTTCATTTATTTATACATGTGTGTGTGTGTGTGCATGTGTGTGTGTGTGTATACACACCCCACATCTCCCTTATCCATTCATCTATTGAGGGATACTTAGGTTGCTTCCAAATCTTGGCTATTGTAAATAATGTTGCAATGAACACAGGAGTGCACTTATCTTTTCAAATTAGTGCTTTTGTTTTCTTTGGGTAAATATCCAGAAGTGGAATTATTGGGTCACATGTAAAATTCTGTTTTATTTTTGAAGAATCTCCATACCATTTTCCATAGTATTCTTGTTTTATATCAATGTGAGCCATCAAATTTCTACTTTTCCATCACCTAAAGGCTAAGGCTTCCTTTCATTTAATTGAGCAGGGTGCTTGAACCTACAGCAGCTTTTAGAGAAAGATACTGAGCATAAACATAGACACACAAAATTATTTTCATTAAACCTGAAAAACATAAAATTCAGGAGTTCCCTGCTATCTAATGTTTGTAGATCAACAGGTTTTATTTTTTTAAGAAAACCTAGAACCATAATGACCTAGTGTATATAATAGCTATTTTCTTGAGACATGAAAAATAGCTTACTGGCAATGGATACTTGTCAACACATTCAAAATTATTTTTTCCTTTTTACTCTTAGGGAAACAAAAGACAAAAGATGGCTTTATTCATTAAGATCAGTATGAAGCACATTTATAGAATGCTAAAAAAAAGTAGAAAGCCTTTTCAATTAACATATTTGTCATCATTAAAAAGATTTCTTTAAAGGCCAAAGAAATACTTTTTCTTGGACAATTATAAGATTATCAAAAGTCTAGTTATAGGGTTATTGGTGAAAACCAAAGCTACTAATGAAACCCAAACTTAATAGGTTAAAAAACTGTAATCCTAAACTGTTATATGACTTTTATAGATGAAAAAACTAATAAGTAATTGCTTCTGCTCCCAGCCAACAAAGAGTAGTAACAAGGAATGGACTCAATCTCCCACTTAAAACAACTAAAGTGCTCAACTGTATTTCATGCTGTATTAAAAAAAAGTATTCGTATTTTCATGACTTTGCACCTAAAGGAAAAATGGAGTGAGCCCTGAGAGATGGGAAGGAAATAAAGTGAGACCTGTTTCTCCAGATTACTGCCTTCAGCCTCTCAGCTGCGGCTCTAAGAAGGGGAACCCAGGTAGTAACAAGCACTTCTTAAATCAAGGCATTATATAAGCACACTCATTTTGAGACAGGGACTGTGGGTGTAGTCAGAGTAGGGTGTGAGCCTCTGGAAAAAGCAAGGCAGGATAATTAGTCAAAACAATGTAACTACATGCAAGGAAACCGCCTACCAATACCCTGTATTAAACATTAAGCTCTAGAGTCATTCTTCAGTGAGATCAGTTAATGTTCCCCAAATAAAAGAAAGTAGTTCATGTTTTTATTACGCTGATCATTTGTAATCATGTGTGAGATTCACTTTAGCATGCTAAAAGGCCCAGGCCTATGTGCTGTCTTTCCTCCTTCAGACCTGATGAGGTGATTTGCAATCTGGGCAATTAATAATGGCAAGCAAGCCCTGCCATTAACAACATAGTAAAAGGCAGGAAGGATTCCATCTTAAAGATAAGATTGCATTTTAACACCCAAGAAGTTAAGAAGTAAAATTCTTAACTTACTCTTTAGCAAACAGACAATAACTCAGCCCACCTTGGGGGCTGGGCAGGTGGCCTTGTTTTGATATGCTCCCAGACCAAGATGCTGGTTATCTCGGGAGAAATCAGAGCAGTAAATCTCTTGTGTTAAGTTAATTTTAAATATTCAGGGACTACTTAACAAGTCCACACCCCTAAGCCCTTTATCAGGTTCCCAAAAATCGTCAACTGCCTATAAAACCCCTAGACAATGCACAACTAATGGCTCTCTTTCACTCCAGGTGTGAGCCAGGAGCTCTGTCCTCTCACTGTATTTCTAAAGAAAAGCCTCTCCCTGGCTCTCCTAACTTGAGTGTTTGATAAGTTCATTCTTCTATTCCGCAAACAAGAACCCCAGCATCAATTTTATTGCATTTTACTTTTGTGTACTTTGCAGATAATGTGTTTTACGAAGTGAAGGTTGTGGCAAACCTCCATCAAGTTGCTCTCTAGGAGCCATTTTTCCCACAGCGTTTTATCGTGTGTCTGTGTCACATTTTGGTAATTCTTACAATATTTCAAATTTTTTTCATTATATTTGTTATGGTGATCTGTGATCAGTGGTTACCACTCACTGAAATCTCAGATGATGGTTAGCATTCTTTAGCAATAAAGTATTTTTTGTTTAAGGTATTATACACTTCAGATCATAGACTATAATATAGTGTAAACATAACATATGCACTGAGAAACCAAAAAATTCATTTGGCTCACTTTATTGCAATATTCTCTTTATTGCGGTGGTCAGGAACTGAACCCACAATATCTCTGGGGGATGCCTGTGCTTTGGAATGCAGGGCCCTGGAGAGGAGGGAGATATGCAGAGTATAGTTGGTGAAGGGTCTCCACTAGTAAGATGGCAAACTTCCGGCTTCTCTTCGGGGTCCTCAGTTCCCGCCGGCACCACCTGAAGCCTAATCACCTCTCGCCCCCCTCCCAATCCCAGCACTTAGCCAACAGCCACCAGCGCTGTAGAAGTGACACCTCAATCAATTCATGCCCCTTCCTATATAACCCAGCACCTTTCCCTAATAAAGCGGAATTCTCTGGTGAACTGCTGCTATGTGTCGCTCCTTTCCTTTCATTGGTGCCGAAACCCGGGAGACGGGACACCCCAACTGGGCCCCGTCTTCCCCCCGACACCAGCAGCAGCTTGCCCTCGTCCTCTTTTTCCGGCGCTGGCTCATCACACTCACCACTCCTCTCTGGCCTTTAGGTAAGTTTTCCCCCCAGAGTGGGCCACTCTTCCCTGAGCTATCGCAGTGCCATTGACCGTGATCGTCCGGCAAGGCCCTGACGCTCAGGGATGAGGAGGGAACTCTCCCCGCCTCAGGCCTTCATGGCTGCGGCAGACCCTCAGGCCCCTCCTCCAACAGCCATAAATCCCCGCCTCAAGCCTTTACGGCTGCGGTGGACACTCAGGCCCCCTCCTCCGACAGTCATAAATCCCCGCCTCAGGCCTTTACGGCTACGGCGGACGCTCAGGCCCCTCCTCCGACAGTCATAAATGCATTCACTGTCCCTTCCATCAATGCTGAAAGTTTTTAAGCAAAATTTCCCCGGGGTGGGCCACTCTTCCCCGAGCTATCGCAGTGCCATTGACTGTGATCGTCCGGCAAGGCCCTGACGCTCAGGGATGAGGAGGGAACTCTCCCCGCCTCAGGCCTTCACGGCTGCGGCGGACCCTCAGGCCCCTCCTCCAACAGCCATAAATCCCCACCTCAAGCCTTTACGGCTGTGGTGGACGCTCAGGCCCCTCCTCCGACAGTCATAAATCCCCGCCTCAGGCCTTCACGGCTGCGGCCGACTCTCAGGCACGCCCCTCCAACAGCCATAAACGAGGTGACTCCTTTGTAGATGAGAACGCTCCCTTTCCCCCCCTCCTCCTTCTGCTCCGTCTGCCGAAAATGCCTAGCGCTAGGTACCTCGTGACTCCGGCACTCTGCCTTCTTAGGGAAGTCTGGGTGACGACCCACACTTCCTAAGAAATTCCGACTTGTATACGAGTTTCCGCAGACCACCAAGGATCATCGGGGACGCCCTTTGTCTCCTTGTGGTCTGCTTCCAGTCCGAGGATCTCCGTTCGTCTTCCCCTGTTTGTCTCCTTCTCTGTCTTTTAGCCATGGGAGCCTCCTCATCCCTCCCTGAAAGTTCACCTCTTGAATGCCTGCTTAAGCATCTGGCTACCCTCTCCCTGACGCCTGATATAAAACCAAAACTTCTGGGTAAATACTGCTCCCAAGATTGGCTGACATACCCCCTAGACAATAACAACCAATGGCCCGCAGGGGGAACTCTTGATCCTAACATCACTCGCGATCTTTTTAACTACTGCCAGCGCCTGAAAAAATGGAAGGAGATTCCCTATATGGAAGCTTTCCACCTCCTCCTCTCCCCGCCCCCTCCCAAGTTCTCCTAGCCTGCAAGCCGCCGCCCCCACAGAAGCCTCCCGTTCACTCCCTCCCCTTCTTCTCCTACAACAGCCCTTCTCCCTTCCTCCCCCATCTCCTACCCCATCTCACCTCCTCCACCTTCATTCCCTGCAGATTAAGCCTGAGCCTTTCAGCCCCCCTTTAACTAGGTCCCAGGGGCCTCCTCCATCTTTGCCCTCATCACCTGTTTCTCCCCTGTTAAAGACCGCCTTTGTCTTCTCACATGTTTATAAAGAGAATGAAAAAGCACCTCCCCCCATGTCTGAATGCAGCATGGGAAAGCACAAGCTAAACAAAAACCGGTGCAGTCCTTAGAAGTTATCTGTCCACAAAAACATGTGCAGTCCTTAAAAGTTATCTGTCCACAAAAACATATCTTGCCAAGACTCCTCACTCTGAAAATAGAGAGACCTTAAAGATGTGTAGAAACACCGCCCCTGCTTCTAGCTATGCCCTTCCCCCACTTGCCGATGTGGCAAGAATAGAAAACAACGCATTCCATAAGCAATTAACTGGAGCCCTGCTGTAGCTCAATTAGTAGAGCATGAGACTCTTAACCTCAGAGTCATGAATTCAAGCCCAACTAGAGCAGCAGAGGCAAGCAGCTGGGCTGCAGGCTGGCAACACGTGGGTCTGATTCTATCTTTCTTTATTTTCTTTGCCCCCCTTCTGCACTTCAGGACCTGCTCGACTAGGCACGGCTAGACCGCGTCACTCCCCCACAGACTGAGCCAGAACCCTTCAGTCCCCCTCAGACTCAGTCCCGAGAGCCTCCCAAAATTATTGCCCCCCTCCGGGAGGTAGCAAGATCTGAAAGCATCGTATGCGTTCACATCCCTTTCTCCTTAAGAGATTTAGCCCAACTAGAGAAACGCCTAAGTTCCTTTTCCACTGATCCCACGACATACATCAGGGAGTTTCAATAGACCCTCCAGTCTTACAGCCTCACACATCATGACATTTTCATGCTCCTGGCCAATACTCTCCTCCCTGAAGAGCGTAGACGAGTTTGGGACTTCACCCAAACGCACGCTACCGAAACCCACAAGACTGACCCCACCTATCCCCCTGGCCCCACTGTTATCCCTGAACAAGACCCACACTGAGATTATAACACCGCCATGAGTCTCTGCTCTCGAAATATTTTTGCCTCCTGCTTAATAGCAGGTCTGAAAAAAGCAGCTCGTAAAGTAGTCAATTTTCAAAAACTCCAAGACATAATTCAAAAGAGAGACGAAACCCCCTCTGAGTTCTTAGACTCACTCAAGCCCTATTACAGTATACCAGCCTGGACCCAGAAACACCTAAAGGAAGACATGTCCTTATGACATACTTCCTAGCTCAAAGCTACCCCGACATTAAAGCTAAACTCAAAAAGTTAGAACAGGGCCCCGCTATCCCACAGACTGAGATCTTAACAGTGGCCTTTAAAGTCTTCCATAACCGGGAGGAGGAGAAAGAACGCCGTAAACAAAAGGCTGATGAGGCCAATTTCCAGATGTTGGCCCAGCTGATAAAACCACAACCTGGGCACCCCTCTACAAACAAGCCCCCCCAGGAGCTTGTTTCAAGTGTGAAAAAGAGAGACATTGGTCAAGGGCGTGCCCCTCCCCCAGATCTCCTACCACCCCATTCCCCAGATGCCACAAAAAAAGCCAATGGAGTCTGATTGCCCAACCACCCGAAGGGGAAGCTAGACGAACAACCCCCATCCTAAGCCCGCCGTAGTGGGGCTGGCAGAAGAAGATTGATGGGGCCCGGGGGCTTCTCGCCCGACCATTTCCATCACCAAACACGAGCCCAGGGTTACTTTAACAGTAGACGGTCGCCCCATCTCCTTCCTCCTAGATACAGGAGCCACCTTCTCAGTCTTGCGAGAATACCGGGGCCCTACCATGCCAGCCATTACTCCTATAGTCGGGGTAGGAGGTAAACAGATTTTCCCATTAAACCCCCCCCTTTTATGCACAATCCTAGACAATCCCATACCTTTCTCCCACTCCTTCCTAGTTATGCCCCAGTGTCCCATCCCTTTACTAAGACGAGATATCCTTTCCCTCCTCCACGTTTCCATAACTATATCCACTCCCACAGCCCCCAGTACTCCCTTTCTCATAGCCCTCATAGCCGACGACCCCCTCTACCCAATGAAAGCTCCAGTTCCGCCCTCATACACCCTGTAAATCATAGCCGACGACCCCCCTCTACAACTATATCCACTCCCACAGCCCCCAGTACTCCCTGATAGCCCTCATAGCCGACGACCCCCCTCTACCCAATGAAAGCTCCAGTTCCGCCCTCATACACCCTGTAAATCCCAAAGTTTGAGACATTACAAGCCCCTCCGTGGCCCTTTGTCCCCCTGCCTCTATCAAATTACGTGATCCCTCTCAGTATATCTGTCAGGCCCAATACCCCCTAACCACTTCAGGCCTCATAGGCCTCCAACCCATCATTCAAGATCTCTTAAACATAAATTACCTCAGACCCACTCACTCCCCATTTAATACCCCCATATTAGCTGTTAAAAAAACCAACGGATCTTTCCGCCTTGTCCAAGACCTTCGCCTCATCAACATAGCCGTTGTCCCTATCCATCCCTTAGTTCCAAATCCATACAGCCTTTTAACGCAGATCCCTGCCTCAGCATCCCACTTCTCAGTCCTAGATCTCAAGGACCCATTTTTCTATCCCTCTAGACCCCTGCTCCCAAGATTTTTTCATCTTCACCTGGACGGACCCATACACAAGACATTCTGAACAACTCACTTGGACAGTTTTGCCACAAAGCTTCCGAGATAGTCCCCATATTTTTAGACAGGTCCTAGCTCAAGACCTCAAACAGTTTCATCATGATCACTCCAAGTCCACCTTATTATAATACATAGACAATCTTCTACTCTGCAGTCTCTCGTGGGAACAGTCTCAACTTGACACTGCCTCCCTACTTAACCTTCCAGCTTCCAGAAGTTACCGAGTATCCCCCGTCAAAGCTCAAATCTCTTCCCCTCCTGTCACTTACCTCAGATTCCTTCTATCTCAACAAAGAAAGTCCATTACCTTAGACAGAAAATGGCTCCTCTCTGACCTGCCCATTCCCAAAACTAAGACAGAAATCCTTTCCTTTCTAAGCCCTTTCTAAGCCTGGCTAGATATTTTAGAATGTAGATCCCTAACTTCTCCCTGCTCCCTGTTGGCAAGACCCCTATACGACCTCAGCAAGAGCCCCCCCCCTAAAAAACCATTATCCTCCTTACCCCGACACTCCTTCATTAAGCTCCGTCAAGCCCTTGTAGAAGCCCCAGCTCTCCATCTTCCTGATTTGTCGAAGCCCTTCTCATTATACATTCATGAGAGGTCCAGTCACGCTCTAAGAGTCCTAGGCCAATATTATGGCCCATCCTTTGCCCCAGTAGCTTATCTCTCCAAGCAATTAGACCCCACAGTTCGGAGATGGGCCCCCTGCCTACGAGCATTAGCCGCTAGACAGCTCTTGCAGAAAGAAGCTCATAAACTGACATTCACCCTTACCATTCTGTCCCCACATCACCTAAAAGATCTCTTAACCTACAAAAGTTTATAGACTCTCCCTCCCTCCAGACTCCTGACCATACTGTCCTCTTTCCTCCAAAATCCCGTTCACCCCCTTTGCCATCCATACCCAAATCATGACTTTTTCCTCCTTTACTGCTCTCTCGCTTTTTTCCTCATTCTTATTGTCTTCCCCGCCACCCCAGCCTCCTTTGTATGGCGATTCAAAGTCAGACAGACTTACACACAGCATCAAACAAAAGTTACTGCCCTCATTGCCACACCTGACTGCCCTCTGAAAAGCTGCTCTGAGCCTTTATACCTCCACTTTCCTTCCTCCACCGAAGTGTTCACTAGCAGCTACCCTTATTCTCCCTACCTCTGCTTCCTCTATGACCAAAAACAAGCCTATTGCAGGCGATAGCCAGACACCTACAAGAGATGTCCCTACTGGTCTTGTGCAATTCACTACATGAGTAACTTCCAGTACCCACAGTATTACTCCTCCAACCGTTTCATGAAATATCCCAACGGCTCATTCTCCTTATCAATCCCAGATCCCTGGGACTCTTGAGCTGCCAGAGTCACAGCCTCAGTTTACTATGGGGGGGGGTCCTCGACCCCCCACGGTACCCTTCATATCTCTCAAAAGTATGTTCCCTCTCATTCCCAAATCTCTCAAGTTGCATCAGATATCAGACATTCCGAAAAAGTCATTATCCAAACTCTTGACGGCGCCTCTTCATCTTCTTATCCCCACCCCTCTTCCCATTTCTCCTACTCTTCATTACAGCTCATTCAAGACACCACCATCTTTCTCAACCACACCCTTAACACAGCCAATTGTTTCTTGTGTGCATCACTACAGCGCCCACTGCTGGCCGCCGTGCCCCTTAATATTTCCAACTACTCCTTCCATGCAGAAAGACAACCCCTCTGCCCCCTGGCAGACATACCCCTATGGGAACCAAAATTCGCAGATAATCTCACCATCCACCACTGTGTAGGCCCAACTCCACCCCCCCTCCAGTGCACTTCACTGCCTCTCTATCTACACCCCTACCTCCGGCTCTAAGACTTTTACGCAACCGGGACACTTCTTTTAGTGTAATGGCAGTCTTTTCAACTCACTGCCTCTCAACTCCGATACACCCTGCATTCTCGTCACCCTAATCCCACAGTTAACACTTTACAGCATGGCAGAATTCCTTGAGCTCCAACCTCCCTTGCCCTCGCGCACAAAAAGAGCTGCTTTCCTTCCCATCATGGTCAGTAGCTCTTTGATCACCTAAGCCATTGGGGCAGGGTTTTCGGGAGAAGCCTTGAGTCACTCTCTATAGGCAGTTAGAAATCTCAACGCCAAACTTGAGGGAGCCCTGACATCCACTGCCGATTCTCTAGCCTCTCTCCAAAGACAGGTCACTTCGCTAGCTAAAGTCCCCCTTCAAAACCGGCAGGCCCTAGATCTGCTTACAGCCGAGAAGGGCGGCACCTGCGTCTTCCTCTGGGAAGAGTGCTGCTATTCCGGCATTGTAGAAACTAACATTACCAAACTCACCGACCTTGCCTCCAGCCTCCACTCTGCTTCCAATTCCAACCCATTCTCTTCAATACTAACAAACCCCCTCCTCACCTGGCTCTGGCCCATTGCAGGCCCCATAATAATCATTCTTCTCGCCTGTCTCTTCTTACCCTGTATAAAAAAGTTCATCAAATCCCAAGTCGGAAAAATCTCTAATCAAGCTTTCAACCAGCTTTTACTCAGGAACTACCAGCTTCTGGCCACAGAAGATCCCTCACCCTCAGATGACCTCCTCACCACACGCTGAGATAGACCCCTCTCTCCACTGGAAACTGTTCCTGGAAACAATGGCCGCAGACGCCTGGCTCCTGACACCCATATCCTCTTGGCACCATTAGAATCAACAGGTCCTCGACCTATGGTTACAGGGAACCTTCATTGATTTCCAAATGTGAAGAAGTCCACATCTACTCGTCCTTACTGCGGGGAGTCCTATCAACCCTTTCCTCCCAATTCTCAAGCCCTTACTCCCTTCTCCGCCCCTGTTCAGCAGGAAGCAGCCAGAGAGAAAGCAACGTCCACAAACCCATAGAGGAGAAAGGGGGGAATGAAGGGTCCCCACCAGTAAGATGGCAAACTTCCGGCTTCTCTTCGGGGTCCTCAGTTCCCGCCGGCGCCACCTGATGCCCAATCACCTCTCGCCCCCCTCCCAATCCCAGCACCTAGCCAACAGCCACCAGCCCCGTAGAAGTGACACCTCAATCAATTCATGCCCCTTCCTATATAACCCAGCACCTTTCCCTAATAAAGCGGAACTCTCCGGTGAATTGCTGCTATGTGTTGCTCCTTTCCTTTCAGTTGGGTCTTGTTTTTAATCCATTTTGCCATTTCTGACTTTTAACTGGAGAGTTTAATCTATAAAGCAATTATGGATAAAGTGCTTACTTTTGCCATTTTGCTATTTTCTTTAATATGCTGCACCTTCCCCTCAATTCCTCTATTACTGTCTGTGGGGAAGTTGGGGTTCCTATGGCCAGGATACACCGTCTTACTTAAATTTATTTGTTCTAGGATACTATTTTGATTCGCTTATTTACTTTTCTGTATATTTTGTGTTATTTTCTTGGTGGTTATCCAGGAGATTAAAATTAACATCTGAAATGTACAGTATTCTACTTTGAATTAATACCACTATAGCTTCAATTGTATACAAAGTACCTGCTCTTATAAAGTTCTGTTCCCCACACTTCTATTGTATTTGTCATAAATTATATCTTTTATATTGTGTATCCACTACAGAGGTTTATAATTATTTAGTGAGTGTCTCTTAAATCATACATAAAATGAGAATTCCAAAAAAAAATGTACAATACTGGCTTTTCCATTTACCCAGGTAGTTACCATTATTGGTGTTTTTTCTTTATATGACTTTATGTCTAGTCCTTTCATTTAAGCCTGAAGGGTTCCCATTAGCATTGCTCATTGGGCAGGTCTACAGGTAACTACCTACTTGAGCTTTTATCCTATTTCTCTTTCATTTTTGAGGATTTTATTTGCCAGGTGCAGTATTTTCATTTGACAGGTATTTTTTTTTTAAATACATCATCCTCTGCTTCTACCCTGCATGGTTTCTGATTAAAGAAACTGGCTATTAATCTTATTGAAGATTATTTGTAAGTCACTATTTTCTTGGTGGTTTCAACTCTCTCTTTGGCTTTGATGGTTTAATAATGTTTATTGATGTCTATCTCTTTGAGTGTATCCTATCACAGATTCATTGAGTTCCTTGGAGTGTAGATTCAAGCATTTTTACCAAATTTGGGAAATTTTCAGCCAGCATTTGTTCAAATATTCTTTCTGTCCCCTTCTCTCCTTCTTGGATTTCCGTTATGTGTATGTTGGCAAGCTTGATCATGTTCCACAACTCTGCCAGGTTATATTCCCCTTTCTTCATTTTTTTTTCTCTCCAGACTGGATCTAAATTAGGCTATCTTCAAGATCCTTGAGCCTCTTCTGCCTGCTCAAATCTGTTCTTATGCCCCTCTAGAGAATTTGTCATTTTAATTATAATTTTAAGCTCCAAAATTATTTGATTCCTATTTATGGCTTTGTCTCTTTAATATTCTCCACTTGGTGAGACATTATTCTTCTGGTTTCCCTTACTTCTTTGTTTATAATTTCCTTGATGTCTTTCAACATATTAAAGACAATTTAAAATCTTTGTTTAGTAGGTCCAATGTCTGTGCTACCCTCAGGAAGAGTTGCTGTTAATTTCTTTTCTTCCATATTTTGTTTCTTAGCGCACCCCAGAATCTTTTGAGTATGGATATTCTGTATATTCTGGTGAAATGACTCTGGAAATCTGCCTCCCCAGGGTTCGTTTTCGCTGCTTTTTGAGGGGGTTATAGCTGCTTGTTTAGTGACTTCTCTGAATTTCATAAAACTATTCTTTGTATTAGTGGCTACTGAATTCTGTATTATATAAGCATATTGGTCAGCTAGTGGTTTTACAGCACTCCTTAAGTGGCCTGAGACTGTCATCACCACTGCCATCATCTCCCAGCCTCTGCAGATGGGCTCTGTGCTTGCACAGTCCTTCCCTGGTCGTTCAAGCTGTATAGGACACAACATTTCCTGCTCCTGTGGAGCTAACAGTCAGCCAGAGGTGAAAGCTTAGGATCTTCTCAGTTCTATGAGCATGCCTCCAGTCCTGTGCATGTTTGTGTCTAGATCCCCTTATGTACCTCATTCCTGAGTCTCTGCCTACCTAGGATTTTTCAGTGTATCTACTCCTTGATCTGACTGTTATCTCTTGCCCCAGATAGCTGTAGCTAGTGTATGTGTCATTAAATGCTTTTGACAATGCTGCCCAAGAATCTGCTTTGGCTCTGAGGAAGCTGAAACAGATGTATGAAAGCCAAGCCCTTGAGATGATTCTTCAGAGTATCACTGCAACCCAGTAACACATAACACAATTCTTGGAAAGTAAGTCCACATTACTCCCTCTGAACCAGGAAGCTACACTCAGCAGGCAGCTTGCTATCTTCAGAGCTACCCCCAAACTGGGGAGGAAGGGATGGTAAGCAGGTGAATAGCAAGCCATAGAGCTCCCTTATGGAAATTCAAGTTTCTTCATTAGGCACCACCCCCACCCCCACCCCTAATATTATAAGCTTTTTTGTTAGATTCCAAACTTCCAGAAAAATTGATTTGGGAAGTTTTGGGCAGCTTGACCAGTGTTTTAGGAGAGGGATGGAGTTTTAGAGTTCCCTATTCAACCATTTTAAGTGATGTCACTCATGGAAACTGGTATTTTGACAAAGGTACAAAGTCAATTTGATGGATATCTACAAGCAAAACAATAAACTTCAATCCATACAGTATACCATATATAAAAATTAACTCAAAATGCAACAACTAAACTTAAAATGTAAAACAACAAAACATCTAAGAGAAAACAAATGTGAAAATCTGTTGTCTTGGATTAGGCAAAGATTACTTAGATATGACTCCAAAAGCATGATCAATGAAAGAAAAATATATAGACTGGACTTCATCAAAATTTAAAACTTCTGCTCTTTAAAAGATACTGTTGTTCTAGGGAGTGACCAACAGTCACGTGGGAGTATAAGACATTTTCCCTTTTTAATCAATGAAGTAAACATCCACACATTAACAAAAGGAACTTTGTGGGTATTCTGGGACCCAGTACTTTACTCCAAGAGACTCGCAGGAGTCTTGCGCATGAGTGCAGCTGGTAAGATGCAGACAAATCTCTACAGGGGTGATGGAACCAGCAGAGCCAGTAAAACTGCACAGACCCCTGCCACTGCTGTCAGACAAAAAAACCAGTTGAGTGCTGTCCTGGGCAGGTACTCATGCATAAGGGAGAAACTGCAAAAGTACAGCTTCCCCAAAGGGAGACTGCAGGACACCACTGGAGGAAAAAGAAAAAAGAAAAACAAATTGGTCACAGTAGAGATGGCAAGATAAACTTTCTGGCACCACCCTTCCCCTAAGGACCACTTCATCCAGGAGAGATGCCCTCTTCCACAGAGGAACAGGAAAATGGTGAGTGACAGCTGGGCTATCCCAGTTGGTGGGACTGCTGGACCCACTCAGAGCAAACAGGTGGGAGGAGGGAGGATACTGAGGAAGAGGCAGATAGGAATTTCAAAGGGTGTTAAGAGGATTGTGCTCAGCAGAAAGTCCACTCTCTAGCCTCTAAGAGTACCTCCTCCAAAGATCTCCCTACTGGGTCCACAGGCACCCCCAATACAGGAGCACTAAACCCACACCTCTCCCTACTCTGCTGAGAGCTCTTCGTGCAGGCCTGGGAGTACACCCAGGAGAATAAGTTCCAGTAAACAAGGAGCTGTGCGAGGAAACTGGCTGAGGTTGGTGGGCCAAGAGCAGACCACAAACGAGCTATATTGCCACCTTCTGGAAAACAAAAGAAGTTTCCAATCTCCACAAGAGGGAACAAGAGTGGAACAGATACAATTTCACAAAGACAGAGAGAGGAAAAAAAAACCTCAGATAATAACACTACCATAGAATGTAACACTCCATGTGCTGAAGGAAATGGCAGAGAGTTAAGGAGGCATCTGCTAATTCAAATACAAAAGCAGAAGCACATACTACCTTGAAAAATCAAGGTAATATGGCACCACATAAACAAAAGGGCAGTTCTCCAGCACCCAAACCAAAAGGCACAGGATACTGTGATCTAACTGATAGAGAATCCAAAGTAGCTCTTATGAAGAAACTCAGCAACTTACAAGAAAACTCAGAAAGGCAATTCAATGAAATCAGAAAAAAACTATACAGTTGACGCATGAAAAGCACGAACGCATGAAAAGCACAAACATATTGGGAATTTTTTTCAAGGTTTGTGACAATTTGAAAAATCTTTTTTTCTCTAGCTTACCTTAAAATAAGAGTACAATACATGTATATATGACATAAAAAATACGTGTTAATCAACTATTTATCAGTAAGGCTTCTGTCAATAGTAGGCTTTTAGTTTTGGGGGAGTCCAAAGTTAGATGTAGATTTTTTACTGCACAAGGGGTTGGCACCTCTAACCCCCATATTATTCAAGGGCCAATTGTACTAAAAAATGTGTTCTTTACTGAAGAGATTGAAATTATTAAAAAAAAAAAAGAACAATTCTGGAGCTGAAGAATTCAATGAATGAGATGAAGAAAGTAATAGCAGCTATAGCAGGTCAGGCCAGAGGGAATAAATAAATGATTTGGAAAATTAGGAATTTTGAAATAATACACACTAAACATAGAAAGGAACTAAGATTTTAAAAAAGCAAAGCCTATGATAGCTATGGTATTCCATCAGAAAGATAAATATAAGAATAATTTGGGCTCCTGAAGAAGAGAGGGAGAAGTGGGCAGAGTCTATTTAAAGAAATAATAGCTGAGACATTCCCAAACTTCTGGGAATATTTGGACATACAAGTCCACAGAGCAAAAAGAACATCCTCAATAAAAAAAAAATGTTCTCCAGACAAGAGGTGACTCTATAGCATCTTACTGCACTGATGGGCAGTGACTGCAATGGGGTGGGGGTGGGGAATTGATAATATGGGTGAATGTTGTAACCACAATGTTGCTCATGTGAAACCTTCATAAGATTGTACATCAGTGATATCTTAATTTAAAAAATCATGTGATTAAAAAATTTGCTCATAGTTGAGTTGAAATTAAAAAAGAAAAACAAAACAAAAAGATCTTCTCCAAGATACATTACATTGAAACTATAAATAATCAATGATAAAGAATCTAAAGGCAGAGATGGTAAAAAGAATGTAATCCCCAGCAGGCTTGCAGAATATCAGGATTTCTCAGCAGAAACTCTATAGGCCAGAAGACAGAACTACATGTTCAAAAAATTGCTAGTCAAGAATTCCTTATCTGGCAGTTATCCTTCAGATATGAAGGAGAAATAAAGGCTCTCCCAGACAAAAGTGAGTTCACCATCACTAGACCTGCTTTGCAAGAATTGCTAAAGGAGTTCTTGAAGCTGAAATGAAACGACAGTAATCAGTGCCATGAAAACATACAAAAGTACACGACACACTGGTTTAGCTGAAAAACATACAGATGTACAAAAGTGTAACTCAGGATAGTGTATTAACCACTCAACTACAGTACAAAGGTTAAAGGAGAAGAGTAGTAAAAATATTTGTAACTACTATGAATTATTAACAAATACACAACATATAAAGAGGTCAATTGAGACATCAGTAATATAAAAGGGGGGAGTAAAACGCTGGAGCCTTTCTAGGTGACAAAAGTTAAGTTGCTATTGGCTTAAAATGGACTGTTCATTTCTATAGAGTGTTTTTTTTTGTAAACTCCACAGTAACCACAGGACAAAAGAATCAATAAGCAAGTGTGGGTGTCTCAGAAGGAGGAGAAACAAAAGAACAGCTTATTTAAAGAAATAATGATCAAAAAAGAATGATCGTCACCTTTGCCATTTAATTGAACCCAGTCAAGAGAGTGACTCTTCATATCCAAGGTCTGATCACACCCAAGGACAGGTGATTACACAGCATGTCTATCCCAGAGGGCAGGAATCTTGTAGGCCATCACAAATTCTATCTGCAACTAAATGCACTAATTTTAAAGTTTTCTTTTAGAAAAGTTTAAAGATTTAAATGGACACTGAGCTCTTAAATTTTTCTTGGTACTAATTTCATTTTTGAATACCTTTAAAATCATGGGCTAGGAATGGCAGTGGGGGGAGGGGAGTAAGGAAAAGAAAGCCATGCTTTATTGATTACCAAGTACGAATCAGGTACCATGCTCCGTTTATTCCGTATCAGAGAGAAAGAACTGCATTTGAACCAAGGAAGTACTGTAAGAAACATGGAGCCAAACCAAATATTTGAGTGTTGAGGATTTTTAAGTACAGATTAAGAAAATTAGACAATGATAACACCTGTCATTAAGTAGAAAGGCTAAACTAGTATTTTAAGTTTTCTCTAAATGTGTGAGATTGGGTATGCTTTTGATGGTCTTAGAAAACAAATACTCTACATTTCCCAGTATAATGAGAGCTTTTTTAATAAAAAAGCAAAACAGATTTTAGTTTCACAGATTTAAAAGACTGTAGCTTATGTAACTAAATTTAATGGCCTAAAATATCTTTTCCTAAATCATGCTGCACATATTTTATTAATCTATGAATAAAATGTATTTTAGGATGGTACTGCACATATTTAATCATAGTCAAATCTTTTTTTATCTAGATCAACTGTAATATTGCTTAGAAATGGGAAGTACAAAGGGTTATGGAATTAAGAAACATTTTAAACCACATTTAAATTCAAATATTACCTACCACAACTTTCACCCTGAAGAATCAAAGACAAATTTGACATGTTCAGAGCAATCAAGATTAAAAACACCAAATGATTTCAGTTTTCAAATGATTTTATTAAATACTTAAAGACTTGAATTATAAAGTCTTTGATAGTATAAGTAATGCTAGAATATACATAGCAAATTATAAATACAAGTTGAAAACTGACTTGAAATAAGCTATTCTTAATTGCTGCTTCTCTGTTACCTAAACAAATATAGGCTGAGAAACTATAAATATGAAATGGTCAAACATTAGGGAAATAACTGACTCATAACACAGAAACACAGAGTATTCTACTGATGTAAAAATGCACTAAAATTCTGTGCTCATGAATAAGATATCCTGATAACATATGCTTAAAGCCCAAAAGAGAATTTCTATATTTTCTCTTATAAATCATAAAATTTTCAAGGATTTTGGCCTAAAATGTTTCATTCTTGGTCTTAGCCCAGATAAATATTTTGGAAAACTGGAAGAAAAACTGTGTTTCATAGTTGTTTGAGGTGTCTTAATATGGTTGGAAATAAGAAGGTATTTTCACCATTCTTATTTGGGCATTTTGTTCTCCATTCACACATGGCATAGATTTAAACTTTGAATTGGCACATACAAAATCCTCCATGAGAAAAACACAGTCCAGAAATAAAAGCTGGCAATTTCTGATTTCTGAAGCAGAGCACAAAGCATTTGCAGCACCCTGCTCCCTTAGTAGTGAACTAGGCATTTGTTCCAGACAGGTGTGTTTGCACTGTTACCCAAAGCCCAACACGCTCAGCTCAACACACACTGGCAAGTGAGAGAGCACCTTAGAAGGAAGCAAACTAAATGAATAGTACACATCATTCCTGTAAGATATGATATCTATCTTCCTATCTATCTATCTATCTATCTATCTATCTATCTATCTATCTATCCATCTATCTATCTATCTGGGGATCAGAAACTGGTGTCATAAAGATCTCAAAGATTTCTCTATCTATCTATCTATCTATCTATCTATCTATCTATCTATCTATCTAATCTGTCTATCTTATCTATCCATCCATCCATCCATCCATCCATCCATCCATCCATCCATCCATCCATCCATCCATCCATCTATCTATCTATCTATCTATCTATCTATCTATCTATCTATCTATCTATCTATCTATCTATCTGGGGGATCAGAAACTGGTGTCATAAAGATCTCAAAGATTTCCAACAATGGCAGACTAGGCAATATACACCAACTGTCTGATGAAAACAACTAAAGCTGGGCAGAACAAAAAGTAGCTAGCTGCTTTGAAAGCATCCAAATACTAACAAGGCAGTGAAAAAGAACAGGACTGTGGAGAAGCCAACTTAACACAGGTAGCCCAGCCTTGGAGGCTACTCTGGCCATAGGGACATCTGCTGATGAGGAAATGCAGTGCTGAGCAGAGCTTTCAAGACTCACAAGGAAAGGGGACAAAAACCAGATCAAAGGCCACCAAGAAGTGACCCTGCCACACTGAGTAAAGATGAACTATAACCTGGAACTGAATTCACCTTCAAAAACTCCAAGCCCTTTCTGGATTAAGGTGATCCAGGATCCTAAGTACCCCTTACTTTTACAAACAAAAGTAAATCAATTCGGAAGGAAGATTAACACCATCCTCTCTGAAATAATCTCTACTTTTTTTCACATACAAAATAACTAGGTGTACTAGGAGAGAAACTGACATAAAAAAAAAAAAAAACACAGAAGGAAACTTACAGGGAAACGAGATAGCCGGGTATCAGACACAGACTTTAAAATAACCACGTTTAATATACGAAAATGAGACAAGATAGAGCACTTGTCAGAAAATTAGAAAAAAAAATTTTAAGTACCAAGGGGAAATTCTAGAACTGGAAAAGAAAAAATCCAGAAAAGAAAACCTATTGAAAATGGTAATTCAATGAACCGGTTTAAAAAACTGGACACAGCTGAAGAAAAAAATCAGTAGGCTGTTAATATGGGTCTGAAAGTAATATCCAGACTGAAGAGAGGAAAAAAGGATAGAAAATACAGGTAAGAATATGGCTGAAATTTTCCTGTAACTAATAAAAAATATTTTTAAGTCATTGAGTATTGTTGAAAATCTCCACAGCACACACTGACATAATCAACATAATGTGAGAATTTCCTTAAGATAAACAACCCGTGATCTTCCATAAACATACACAGAAACCTAGATTCAAGAGACTTCAGAAGCAGATTTATCAATCACACAAGATGTGGACAGTAATTGAATCCTGATTCAAACAAATGTACTTTGGGAAAAACAATTGTGAGATCTGTTAAAATGAATACTAATTGCATATAATGATACTGAAGTTACTGTTTTTGTTTGTTTCATTTAGGTTTGAGAATAGTTTGTGATTATGTTAGGAAAAAGTCCCTATCTTTCAGAGATACTGACATATTTACAGATGATATGACAGAATGACTGGGATTAAATGGAATGGCTTAAAATAATACAGAAGTGGTAAGGAAATTGGGATATAAGTTAGACAATTTATCAGTTAATTGTTAAAACGTGATAGATTTATTTAAGTTCATTATAATTTTGTTTATATGTTTTGCCTGTGTTCAAAATTCTCCATAATGAAGTTTTACGTAATTATTGGTAAGCCAGGTCGTCTTTACTGTTTATGCCTCCATTTTAATTGCTTCTATGATCTACCTTTTGTCTTTGTTTTAGCCTATTATTTATAGATTTGTAGAACTCACTAATTATTAGAAAAACTAGCCCTTTTTCATTAATATCAGAATTTTTCCTTTTGCTTATGGTTGTTCTGTGACATAATTTCTATTTTAGTCACATTTATCAAGATATTCTTAAGTGCATGTCATACTTCATTCATGGTTTCTTTTAGTACTTCATGCTTTTTCCTTTTCTCCCTCCACAATTAAATTCTAATCCACCTGGAATGTATTTGGGTATAAGAGTGAGAATGGCATCAAATTACTTTTTTCCTACCAGTTGTCCCAAGACAACTTCCTGAATAATCCAGCTTTCTATTGACTTGAAACTGCCCTTTCTCATATTATCAGATTTCCACATGTATCTTGAATGTATCTCTGGACTGCTTCATTGATTTGTCTATTTCAAACCACTAGCATTGTTTTAATTTCTTTGTCTTATATTTAACTTTATTTGCCAAGTTAAATTTTTTTTCCTCCTAGTTATTCTTGATTATTCTTCCATACATACTTCTGATGATTTTGAAGATCCTTACAGGATTTTAATTGACATCACTATTATTGATAAATACATGTAGGCAAAACTGTTTTATACTAAGCCTTTCTATTCAAGAACAAAAATAATTTTTTCAGCAATTCACCTTTCCTATGTCTTAATAAGTAGTGTGTATTGATTTATGGTGCTGGTACGTGGTAAGCATAGGTATGTTTACTGATGACTCTCCACTGCACGAGGATTTTGGGATTGTCATTATTACACAAGTTTGAAAGGTATAAAGACAGCAGAGTTTATAAACAGAGTATCTTTTGGAAGAAAAAATCCTGTGCTTTTTACTTATGAGATTCCTTGAAGAGTAGTTTTTTTGTATGCTTGTACAAAAATGTTCACCGATGTTTTAAAATGACCTTAAAGCTTTGTACAATTTCAAAGTATCTTTAGAATTACTATAAACACATAATTTAATATTGATTTACCATGAAAACACACTTTCTTGAATTCCCCTCCTTTGAAAATTGATGGTTTAAATGGGTACAGAGAGAGAGAAAGAAACCACTAGGTTGGGAAATGAACTAATAAATTATTGCATTAAATTGGGAGAGTGGTAATAGAGACATGAACTAAGCTATCAGAAACAAACTGATCAAACCAGGGGGATAAAAGGAGTCTAAAATTATCCCAAAGTTTGAGCTATGTGGCAGAGAATAAGGGCACTACAAACAGAAAAAGACAAATTATGAGGTTAGCACATTATTAAGGAAAAAAATAATTTTACTTTAACACAGGCTGAATTGAAGGCAAGGAATAACAGAGCACAAAGTGTAGTGCACAACAGTGATGAAGCTCCAGAGAGCAGGACCAAGATGATTCGTCATCTGCCCAGAGGTGATGTTGGAAATCAACATAGCCTGAAAAATGGGTTTATGTGCTAAGCTATGGAAACCAACATAATCTGAAAAAATGTGTTTATCTGAACCCATCTTTCCTCTTAACAACAGATAAATGAAGTCTACTGCTCTTCATTATTCTGTGTAGTTACTTCTTTAAAAGAAAAAAGGTAAATGAACTAAGTATGAAAATATGCAAAAGGTGCTATGGTTTTCTTTTTAAAATACTCAATTACATATCAAGTTGAAGGAAACCATTCAATACTGATAACTGAACTTTAAAACTAGTAATACCAACAAATCAAGCACGGAAACCACAAAAGTGCTTCTGGGGGAGAATGAAGAGACACTATCACATATGTCATTAATAAACAGCCCTTCCACATCACCAAAATTAATTGCTAAAGAAGAAAAACAAGGTGACAAGGTGAAGCTTGTGCTAGTTTTATATTGGTATGTATACAGAGAGAATTATAATACACATTTTATAGACAAAGTAAAAAAAAAATCAGGCTTTGAGTTTCATATTCCATTGCAAAGCATTAGCCAGCTTCATAATCCACCTTTTACTGTCAGTTTCTGAGAGAAAACATTTCTCCAACTCCATGTGTGAACTTTGCAAAGATTAAATAAGACCCTAATCATTAAACTGCATTAATCCAAGATGAGTATCAATAGCTTTGTAATAGGAAAAGCTTCAGAAATAGTAAGTTTCATAGTACCTAGCAAGTTTAACATGCTAAAGAATTCTGGTAACAGACTATAATGCAGATTGATTCTTTAATGTCTTCATTAATTTGCTCCACTTTATTTGACAGCATCCATTATAGTAAGTTTTCAATGTGCCATACTTTAAATAAACCCAGAAAAAATAACAATCCATAATTTACATTTTTCATTAATTTAGACTTGACCTATTCCAAATTAGGCATTTTACCATACTATGTATTCTTCACAATGTAACATTAACTGGTCCAAGTTATCTTTCCACTATCTGCTTTAAAATGTCTCAGCACCACACTCTTAAGAGCTTAGAAACTTGGCTGTGAAATACAAAGTTTAAATGTATACATCTAAGAGTAGACAGAAAAAGTGAACAATACGTTTAAATCCAGTTTGACTCCACAGAACTCTTAAAAGTAGTTGGTCACATTTAAAATACGAATAGGGTATTTTTTAATCACTTGTGGTGATTTTATATATCCTGTGTCATAGATATTACAGATTAAAGATTCTATCTCAAATAGACATTTTCTGGGAGCTGCTCCATGGGAATTCCAGAGGAACACTGTAATGTTTATATTCTTTGGAATATGTATCTACAAATAATTGAACTTAGCATGGAAAGCAAAATAAGCCTTTCAAGTATTTAAAATAAATTTTCCAAAATTATCCCAAGGTAAAAAGTGATTTTTCATTCCTTTTCAAATATGTATTACAAAGAATTCCTCATTAAGAAAGTTTTGCATGAAATTATGTAATAACCATTATTTCCTGATGATGGCTTTAATACTTAAAACACTACTTCCCTTTAAATATTAAGATGCTTCTGAAGTATATGGGAGTCAGCTGTTGGACATTTATGGAGAATGTAACAGCCAAATTTTTATCTAACTTAATCATGGAAACTATAGTACTCAAATTTGTGGGAAAAAAAATAGTGATTTAAAACTACTCGGTGTCAAGAGATTAACAGGTCAATAATCTAAAAGCACTGCTTTAATTATATTACTGGTTTACACAAGAGCCTTTGTTTACCATTGAAAATATACTCAACCTCCCTGACGTGCCATTGGCAGTCTTTACACCAACCTTTACTCTTCTGGGTATCACAGTAAAAACTATATCCCAGCCAGTGTGAAATGTCAGTTCTCTAAACACCCTTGCTTTTTCCTGACTCCTACTTACGCTGTCCTCTTTTCCCACGATAATCCCTATGGCACTCCCTCGGTCTATCCCTTCAAGACCTACCCTACTTTATTCAATAAAGCTCCTTCCGAACTTCTCAGGCAGAAATGGTTTCTTCATTTCTATACCACTTTGAATGTTCCACTCCTACAGTTTCAGAAGTGACTGAATTGAGACAGAAGGACAGCTACTCACGAACTTAATGGCCAACTGTGCAAAGTGAAGAGTTGCTACTGGACAGGTTGTGTCTGTTGATTGCTCTTTCTGCTGGCTTTGCTGCACGTTTAGTGTTGGCTTAAATTATACATGCAAATGTAGCTTGTTCCCATTGTGTCACCAGCAGGCTGTAAGGAATTTAATAGAGCTGTACTTTTAAGGCCAAGGAACTTCTAGGAATATGAAGTGATCTAAAACAATCAAATTGTTCTCACTTGACTATAGCCCTAGAGCAAAAGAAGAAAGTGGCAAGTAGTAAATGACAGTCCAACTGTCTTTTTCTTCCCTTCTCTTGAGTGATACTTAAAGGTTTGTGAATGAGATAGATTATACATTGTTTCTAAATAGAATGTCTCTGGCCAATTCTCTAAGTTTCTAAGGATGGGTAATAAATCCAGTAATTATACTAGTGGGCTATAAAATACCTGAAATCAACATCTAGGTAGGCTCATATCAAAATTACTTTCATACTGAATAAAACTTATTAGGTGAAAGCTACTGAGTGAAAAGAAAGCCTAGTAGCAGCTAGAAAAGAAAATCCTTGAAAAAATTTTCTTCCTTACCTTACTGCTACAATTAGTTTTTTATTTTTATTTTTTATAATTAGTTTAAACTAAGAACTGGCAATGACAAAGGATTACCCCTAAGATGTAATGAAAACTATCTTAAAAATTTGGGATGTAATACAGGAAACTTATGAGAAAACATATTACATTTGTTTGTAGTATATATTCAGTTAACTAGAATTAAAACTTTATATTAAAAGATGATTGCAAAGCCAGGCAGAGAAGACAAGTATCAAATGATTTCACTCATCTGTGGAGTATAAGAACAAAGAAAAAACTGAAGGAACAAAACAGCAGCAGACTCACAGAACCCAAGAATGGACTAACAGTTACCAAAGGGAAAGGGACTGGGGAGGATGGGTGGGAAGGGAGGGATAAGGGGGAAACATGGGCATTACAATTAGCACACATAATGTAGCAGGGGGCGGGGGGAAACGGAAAAGGCAGTATATACAAAGAAGTAATGATTCTATAGCATCTTACTACGCTGATGGACAGTGACTGTAATGGGGTATGTTGGGGGGACTTAATAATAGGGGGAGTCTAGTAACCACAATGTTGTGCAAGTAATTGTACATTAACGATATCAAAAAAAAGAAAAAAGATCATTGCAGATTAAAATTCATCATATATACTGCACTGGGGTATGGTGGAGACTTGATAATATGCGTGAATGTACTAACCACATTGTTTTCCATGTGAAACATTCGTAAGAGTGATATCAATAATACCTTAATAAAAAAATTAAATTCATCATTTAATTAAATCTCATTCTGAAAAGTAAAACAAACCTAGTTTCAAAGTTTAATAAATTACAAAAAAGAAAACACTAATACATATGTATACTCTACATGCATAGATGACTATTTTAGACTTAACACCAACTTAAAAATGTCCAGTCACTTATCTGGGAACAGAAAAACATTTCATTGAGAAACTCTAAAATATTTATGCTTTTAAAACCTTTTTAATTCTTACTACAGACTTCTAGACCAACAGAATAAACCTAATTACAGGACAAATGAAAGTGGCTATTACCTGAAAGATCCCATCTGCATAAAAGAATGCTGATACTTGCTGGTTTCTGATGAGAAACCACCAAAATGGCACAGAACTTACTTGCTTCACAACAATTCCTATTAGTGAATTTCCCAAAATACCCCAAGCAGAGCTCATTACAACTTCTGACCTAAAGTTTAGATGGGAAACTATTTTGAAAACCACTACAAACCCTAAATTTTGAGTAGCAAGAATAGTATTATTATGTGCCACAAACACTAAAATAGCTAGAGAAATAACATGTACTGTGTGCCAGGCTCTTCACCCAGCCCTTTCCTATATGCCTCATTTCATCTTCACAAAAATCGGCAAAGGCACTATTATCATCCCCATTTTACAGATTAAATAATTGGGGCTCAGAGAGACAGAGTAATTTACCTCAAAGCCAGTCTGGCTTAAATTAGCAACATGTTTCCAAACACTACATTATTTGCCTCTTAAACTGAAAGTTACTCTATAGGGCATGTAATGGAAATTACTTCCCAATCTATTTCCTACAGGGAGAAAAGAGTCCTCAAAAGAGAAGTGAAGGAATATTGGGAATATCACATATTAGTAAAAACATGTTTTTTTTTAAAAAAAATAGAAAAACTAAATAATACTTTAAAACAAAATGTACCTATATATACACATGGCTTAGAATACTTAGAATGTAGTGGCTGAGGTATCTGCATTCATATCTTTTAAAAACATGAAGATTTTTGGAAATCAGTACCAACTTGTTTTAATTTATATGTAAGAGTACTCTGCCTGAAGAATACAAAAACACAGACTGAAGAGTACTACAAAATCTGAAGCTTTATTTCTATTCAGTGACTACATATGTACATATTCAGAAGTCCTTTTAAATCATTTTCACTCAGGAACTGACATGCAATCAACAACGGTTTGATTCTAAAGCTGATTTTTACTCCTCTCTTGGTACAGTTTATCTAAAATACATTCCAATCTTCCATCTGTTCCTGTGGCCGACGTTTTAATGTAGTGCCAGGAGGAACGCCATAACTGCAGAGCTGGTAAAGGCGCCCAGTGAGAAGATAATGAAGACCGAGATCTGTGAAGTTTCACACTGGTCGTTCCAGGTGGTCCAAAGATCATTTATATAGGATAAAACCCGTTCTTAAAGCAAATTAGTAGCCATTATGGCTGAGTAGTAACTGTTCCTTTCCCATTGGTGTTTGCGGAATTTTCTGTACTGCCTTCTTTTAAAGATTCCAACAAGCTTTTAATTCTTTCACTTGCAGGCTTCTTCCTTTTCATCTTGGCAAAAGATGTATTACCTGCTACAGAAGGCAACAACAGGGCTGCCAGCCCCCAGGGCTGATTCCTTGATGGAGAAGGGCCATCTTGATCTTCCTGATGTAAAATCCAGGCACTTTCTCTGGCCAGATCTACAAATTTTTGCAGCTGGCTTTGACTTACGTTTTTGCTGATGTTGAGAGAAGTTTCAAAAGGATTCTGAATGTGCAGTGGGGAAGATTCAGGTTTGTTTTGTTCCTTTCCCTATAGATTATTACAAGGAAGAAAAAAACATAAATATATGAAGGGCTCAGGTATAAAAACAGTTGGTTTAATAATGTCAAAAACATGTAAGATATTAACATTAACTTTACAGAGTAAAGAATTTCTTTTACAAGGGGATCAGATATATATGCATATTGTTCATTTGTATGCAAGTGTGCATATACTTGGTTCTTTTCCCTTGTAGTTGTATGAATATTCTGTAGAGACAAATAAATTACATTTATGAGCTATGGATGATGATGCTCAGATGAGAGGTGTCTGGACTAAATCAACTAATAAAAGTATTTTTAAAATAATGAAACTTTTACCTAACAGGATGGAGCTAGGAAGGGGAAAAAAAATGAAAGAGAAAACCATCAGAAAATAAGATGAAAAATACATTTCTTTTTAAGACTTACTAAATATATACAGTGGGAATAGAAGCACCCAAAGTTAGAATCCTTAAGTTAGATGTAGTAAGTAATGTTTTCAAGAATAAGATCAGTAAGGAAGAGAAGAGACAAAGGATTACTCAGTATTCATTTCAAAACTTTAAATTAAAAGCTCCCTATTACATTTCTAAAGATCCACTTAAGTAAGACTTTGCCAGGTAAGACAACAAAAATCTCATAGAAATAAACAGCTCAAGCTATGACTCATATGAACAGCAATGATCCATTAGCCTACATAACCTTTTCCTTTTTCAAACGATATCACAAATATTACTTAAATATTACAAGACAAGACAAATGGCCAAGATTCTCCATATGAGCAGCACCTGTTTATTCCCTAACTTCTCTCATGCCACTGTCCGGCAAGGGTCATGCCTGTCCATCATCCCTGAGCCATAGGGGAACAAGTTCAAAGAGGATAAACAACTCCACATGTTCAGTCATCTTTCATTAATATGAAATGTAATTCTTTATTAGACTGCATTCCAGAGCTCTGTGTCCCTTCCTTCTCCCTTCCCTATACTGTTTTGTTTTAAACAAAATCTCCCTGAGTAAGATGTTAGAGAAGAATGAACAAGAAGAGGTGAAGAAACAAAAAAAAGATATGAGTATGTGTTTTATGAAGCCAATTTTATAAGGGTTGTCACCAAGTATCTAAATGCTAAACAGAATAAACCCAGACAGCTATCTCAAGTATATCCACTTATAAACAAAATTAGAGTTATGCTCTAATTTTTTTTTAGAGAGGTATCTACCTTTCCAGCTACTCAGAAGAATCAAAATCATAAATTCACTTGCCTAAATTAAATCCTAGAGCTCAAATGGAGGGAATCACTAAAACCTGTCTCTGGAACCATGTATCTGATTTCTTCCATAGGAACACAAAGCAGTTTAAAAAGAACTGCAGGTGAACTTCTGCTTTCCAGAAAACTTTTCAGGATTCATTTCACATTTTGAAGGATACAGTATTAGATACTGAAAGAGTTGGCTTTTCCTCTTCCATAACTAGTAACTAATCTTAGTGAAGTTCTATAGCTCCTCCAGGCATCAATGTCCTTATTAGTATGTATTACTGCAGAGTTTAAATGCAATAACATTTGTTATATTGCTTTGAAAATTAATTAAATATTAGTATGGTAGAGGACCAGATAATCACCAAATATTAAAACATTATTTACCTGTCGAATATTTATGGAATTTTTATTGAAAGTGAAATTTCCAAAATATTCAAAAAATTCTTTCAGGAGTAATTCTGCAAGAAAACAAAACAAGGAAAATAAGTAAAAAGCCTGATTCAATCCAAAAAGAAACAAAAAAAGAAGAAAGAAAATACTTACCTAGTGTTTCTGTGTTTTCTGAAGGTTTAATTCTATTCAAGTCATGAATAAAAGTACAGTTGTGACCTTCTATGATACATTTATCTTCTGCATCTTACATAAACAGAAATGGAAAATATTTCACATTATATTTCAAAGATATTCCCTACTTCAGTAAAGGAAACTATAATTAAAGTTTAATGTGTCCTCTTACTGTATTATTATATATGTGGTTATTAGGATTTAAAACTCCATTAAAAAAGATTTGAGATAAATTATAGCATAGTGAAATAAGCATTACATTTACTGTGCAATACCAGAATTGTCTATCAACAACCCAATGATTCCTAATCTATCTTTTGAGGTAGTTTTCTAATTATAAATGAAAATGTAGATAGTTCCCAACTTTCACCAATTCAAATTGCAGCAATAATTTTATGAATAATATTTAATTTGGAACTCCACTTCCACTCTTACCATCCTTTTATGCACATACTTTCAATAATTCTTCCATGACACAAACTGAATGCTCTAAGAGTTTTGAAAAACTTCAAGTAATTTCTAAAATGGAGTACTCTATACTGACTGGAATTCCGAACAGATTTAACAGCACACTGCACTTGAAACATTTACCTTTTCTAACAGTATTTGTATCTTTAGAAGTAATTTCACTAATTATTGATAAATACACAGCCATATGAAATTCTTGCCCATTCTAAACTACCTCTACCGTACAAGACGCAGGCAAAGTTTCAGTCTTCAAAAATCTAGTCAAGGGCCACTTCACCTGAAAGCATTTCATGACTCCAAGCTAGGGCTCTGTCCTTTTTGTTCCATGCTCCATTAGTACTCACCTGACTGCATTTTGATCATATGCATGCTATTTCCATACCCCAGTCTGGGACTACAAAGGTCACTGTCCTACACATTACTGCCCCTTCCCCTGGTCTAGCCCACAGTAGCTGTGACTAGCTAAAAGTAGGCATATAACCAACAACCCGAATAATCACTGATATTTGATTTTCAATGCCTACAATCCCCAGCAGGAGGATTAAATATAGAAATTAGAAAGACCTAAGTAAGTTTCCTTCAAACTTCTGTCCACCATCTTTTTAAAAATTTTGGGGATTTTTTATTAAAATCTGTGTTACTGATACAATTTCTCAAAAATTATTCTAGATTCTAAAATTAATTTTAATATTAAGTTTTATGTGCTCTACTATAGAATTTATAGTACTGTGATAACTTATGTACAGTAAGTTCCACTTAGACCTATTTTTTAATGGGACATGGGCACATGCTTAACATTTTAAAATATCAAGTTTATATTTTTTCTGACACAGTGCCAGTCACATATATTCATGCTCTTTTTAGCTGCTGTGTGCTGTGTCTTTTTTCAGAAACATATTTCCAATTAAAGTATTACTACCATGAAAAAAAAAAAACATTAGTTCTAAGAATGCACAGTGAAGGAACACTGCAACTCTATGTCTTATTATTCACTGAAAAGGTTTTGTACAAAAAGTATTGAAACTTGAAGGGAAATAAGATCCTCTGACGCAAAACAGACCTTTGTTTTTTCAAAATCCCTAAGGCATTGAAACCTAACAAGCAGTTCAGTTGTCAAGTCTTTCTCCTCCTCGTCTCTCACCCCATTTTCTCCTATAATATCTGCAGGAAACACCTACGCAATCCACTTTAACAGCCACTACCAACATGGGGTTATTAAGATTAAAAACTCAGGAGGGATTAAAGATGGCGGGTGTGAGAGGAGAGACAGAGGCTTCCTCCTGAAACTGGATACAATTAGAAAATTTAATTGAGGCAACTAATCCTGGGAGAGCAACAGGAAAGAGGGCGGCGCCAGACTGCACACACCTGGAGAAAAGAGCAGACCTCAGGGAACGGGTAACGTACCGGAGCTGCGGCTCCACGGGACCCGAGCCCCTCCCCCACCACAGCTCACCTGCAAAAGGAAGAGAAATGGGGCAGGGAGGGAGTGGAAGACTTGGGACTGCTCAACACCTAGCCCTGGAGATCTGCTCTGGGAGCACAAACCTACATTTCATGGTGCTTTCATGAGACTTCCAAGACTATCCGGTTGGAAAGTTAATACAGGCAGAGTTCCTGGGGAGATTGGGTTTCCGGCCGCTTGTGGAAAGCAGGGATTCATATCTGGCTGCTCTGGGACAAAAACATACCTGTGTGATGGTCCACTGGCTCAGGCAGTGGAGACAGGCACAGCAGCCGGGAGGTGGGGAACAGCTCTTTCCTCCCCCCAGGCACCAGTACTGCTCCCCTGCAACCCCCGGCATTGCTTCAGGGGCTCAGCACTCCAGAATAGAGCTTCTGGACACTAGAGGGCGCCATATACAAACATGAAACACCAAAAGAACCTTGTCCAGAGTAAAATTGGAAATTACATTCCAAATCAACTCCCAAGTAAGCTTTAAATGACATGGACCTTGTGACTTTTCCTGAAAGGGAGTTCAAAATAAAAATCATCAACATTCTAATGGAGGTACGGAAAGACATCCAAGAACTCAGGAATGAATTCAGGTCGGAGATCCAATCGTTGAAGAGCACGATGGAGGGTATTAAAAGCAGGTTGGATATGGTGGAGGAGGCAATAAATGAAATAGAAACTAGAGAAGAGGAATACAAAGAAGTTGAGGCACAGAGAGAAAAAAGGATCTCTAAGAATGAAAGAATATTGAGAGAACTGTGTGACCAATCCAAGCGGAACAATATTCGCATTATAGGGATACCAGAAGAAGATGAGAAAGAGAAAGGGATAGAAAGTATCTTTGAGGAGGTAGTTGCTGAAAACTTCTCCAATCTGGGGAAGGAAATAGTCTCTCAGGCCATGGAGATCCACAGATCTCCCAACACAAGGGACCCAAGGAAGACAACACCAAGACACATAGTAATTAAAATGGGAAAGATCAAGGATAAGGACAGACTGCTAAAAGCAGCCAGAGAGAGAAATAAGATCACATACAAAGGAAAGCCCATCAGGCTAACATCAGACTTCTCAGCAGAAACCTTACAGGCCAGAAGGGAGTGGCATGATGTATTTAATGCCATGAAGCAGAACAGCCTGGAACCAAGATTACTTTATCTGGCAAAATTATCACTTAAATTTGAAGGAGGGATTAAACAATTTCCAGATAAGCAAAAGCTGAGAATTTACCTCCCACAAACCATCTCTACAGTCTATTTTGGAGGGACTGCTATAGATGGAAGTGTTCCTAAGGTTGAATAGCTGTCACCAGAGGTAATAACCACAGTAAAGAAAGTAGAACAGCTAATTATGAAGCAAATGCAAAATTAAATTAACTATCCTCAAAGTCAATCAAGGGATAGACAAAAAGTACAGAATTTGATACCTAATATATAAACAATGATGGAGGAAGAAAAAGGAGGAGAAATAGAAAAGAACCTTTAGATTGTGTTTGTAACAGCATACTAAGTGAGTTAAGTTAGACTCTTAGATAGTAAGGAAGTAACCTGGAACCTTTGGTAACCACGAATCTAAAGCCTGCTTGCAATGGCAGTACGTATATGCCTATTGATAATCACCCTAAATGTAAATGGACTGAATGCACCAATCAAAAGACACAGAGTCACTGAATGGATAAAAAAACAAGACCCATCTATATGCTGCTTACAAGAGACTCACCTTAAACTCAAGGACATGCTCAGATTAAAAGTCAAGGGATGGAAAAAGATATTTCATGCAAACAATAGGGAGAAAAAAGCAGGTGTTGCAGTACTAGTAGCAGACAAAATAGACTTCAAAACAAAGAAAGTAACAAGAGATAAAGAAGGACATTAAATGCTGATAAAGGGGTCAGTCCAACAAGAGGATATAACCATTATAAATATGTATGCACCCAATACAGGAGCACCAGCATATGTGAAACAAATAACTAACAGAACTAAAGGAGGAAATAGAATGCAATGCATTCATTTTAGGAGACTTCAACACACCATTCACTCCAAAGGACAGATCCACCAGACAGAAAATAAGTAAGGACACAGAGGCACTGAACAAAACACTAGAACAGATGGACCTAAGAGACATCTATAGAACTCTACACTCAAAAGCAACAGGATACACATTCTTCTCAAGTTCACATGGAACATTCTCCAGAATAGACCACATACTAGGCCACAAAAAGAGCCTCAGTAAATTCAAAAACACTGAAATTCTACCAACCAACTTTTCAGACCACAAAGGTATAAAACTAGAAATAAATTGTACAAAGAAAGCAAAAAGGCTCACAAACACATGGAGGCTTAACAACACGCTCCTAAATAATCAATGGATCAATGAATAATTAAAATGGAGATCCAGCAATATAAGGAAATAAATGACAACGACAACACAAAGCCCCAACTTCTGTGGGATGCACTGAAAGCAGTCTTAAAAGGAAAGTATATAGCAATCCAGGCATATTTAAAGAAAGAAAAACAAAGCCAAATAAATAGTTAACGTCACAATTATCAAAATTAGAAAAAGAAGAACAAATGAGGTCTAACGTCAGCAAGAAGGAAAGACATAATAAAGATTAGAGAAGAAATAAATATAATTGAGAAGAATAAAACAATAGAAAAAAAATCAATGAAACCAAGAGCTGGTTCTTTGAGAAAATAAAGAAAATAGATAAGCCTCTAGCCAGACTTATTAAGAGGAAAAGAGAGTCAACACACACCAACAGAATCAGAAATGAGAAAGGAAACATCACGACAGATGCAACAGAAATACAAAGAATTATTAGAGACTACTATGAAAACCTATATGCTAACAAGCTGGAAAACCTAGAAGAAATGGACAACTTCCTAGAAAAATACAACCTTCCAAGACTGACCAAGGAAGAAACAGAAAATCTAAACAAACCAATTACAAATAAATAAATTGAAGCGGTAATCAAAAAACTACCCAAGAACAAAACCCCCAGGCCAGATGGATTTACTCCCATTCTCCTTAAAGTTTTCCAAAAAATAGAAAAGGAGGGAATACTCCCAAACTCATTCTATGAAGCCAACATCACACTAATACCGAAGCAGGCAAAGACCCCACCAAAAAAGGAAACTACAGACCAATATCCCTGATGAATGTAGATGCAAAAATATTCAACATAATATTAGCAAACCGAATTCAAAAATACATCAAAAGGATCATACACCATGATGAAGTGGGATTCATCCCAGGGATGCAAGGATGGTACAACATTCGAAAATCCATCAAGATCATCCATCATATCAACAAAAAGAAGGACAAAAACCACATGATCACCTCCACAGATGCTGAAAAAGCATTTGACAAAATTCAACATCCATTCATGATAAAAACTCTCAACAAAATGGGTATAGAGGACAGGTACCTCAACATAATAAAGGCCATATATGATAAACCCACAGCCAACATCATACTGAACAGTGAAAAGCTGAAAGCTTTTCTTCTGAGATCGGGAACCAGACAGGGATGCCCACTCTCCCCACTGTTATTCAACATCATACTGGAGGTCTTAGCCACGGCAATTAGACAAAACAAAGAAATACAAGGAATCCAGATTCATAAAAAAGTCAAACTGTCACTATTTGCAGATGACATGATATTGTACATAAAAAATCCTAAGGACTCTACTCCAAAACTACTAGAACTGATATCGGAATACAGCAGTATTGCAGGATACAAAATTAACACACAGAAATCTATGGCTTTCCTATACACTAACAATGAACTAATAGAAAGAGAAATCAGGAAAACAATTCCATTCACAATTGCATCAAAAAGAATAAAATACCTAGGAATAAACCTTACCAAGGAAGTGAAAGACCTATACTCTGAAAACTATAAGACACTTTTTTATTATTTTTTTTTGAGAGGGCATCTCTCATATTTATTGATCAAATGGTTGTTAACAACAATAAAATTCTGTATAGGGGGGTCAATGCTCAATGCACAATCATTAATCCATCTCAAGCCTAATTCTCGTCAGTCTCCAATCTTCTGAAGCATAACGAACAAGTTCTTACATGGTGAACGAATTCTTACATAGTGAATAAGTTCTTACATGGTGAACAGTACAAGGGCATTCATCACAGAAACTTTCAGTTTTGATCCCGCATTATGAACTATAAACAATCAGGTCAAATATGAATATTCGTTTGATTTTTATACTTGATTTATATGTGGATCCCACATTTCTCCCTTATAAGACACTCTTAAGAGAAATTAAAGAGGACAGTAACAAATGGAAACTCATCCCATGCTCGTGGCTAGAAAGAATTAATATCATCAAAATGGCCATCCTGCCCAAAGCAATATACAGATTTGATGCAATCCCTATAAAATTACCAACAACATTCTTCAACAAACTAGAACAAATAGTTCAAAAATTCATATGGAAACTCCAAAGACCCCAAATAGCCAAAGCAATCCTGAGAAGGAAGAATAAAGTTGGGGGATCTCGCTCCTCAACTTCAAGCTCTACTACAAAGCCACAGTAATCAAGACCCCAGATATTAACCCAAACATATATGGTCAATTAATATATGATAAAGGAGCCATGGACATACAATGGGGAAATGACAGTCTCTTCAACAGATGTTGCTGGCAAAACTGGACAGCTACATGTAAGAGAATGAAACTGGATCACTGTCTAACCCCATACATGAAAGTAAATTCAAAATGTATCAGAGACCTGAATGTAAGTCGTGAAACCATAAAACTCTTAGGAAAAAACATACGCAAAAATCTCTTGGACATAAACATGAGCAACTTCTTCATGAACATATCTCCCTGGGCAAGGGAAACAAAAGCAAAAATGAACAAGTGGGACTATATCAAGCTGAAAAGCTTCTGTACAGCAAAGGACACCATCAATAGAACCAAAAGGTACCCTACAGTATGGGCGAATATATTCATAAACGATAGATCCGATGAAGGGTTGACATCCAAAATATATAAAGAGCTCACACACCTCAACAAACAAAAAGCAAATAATCCAATTAAAAAATGGGCAGAAGAGCTGAACAAACAGTTCTCCAAAGAAGAAATTCAGATGGCCAACAGACACATGGAAAAGATGCTCCACATCGTTTGTCATCAGAGAAATGCAAATTAAAACCAAAATGAGATATCACCTCACACCAGTAAGGATTGCCACCATCCAAAAGAGAAACAACAACAAATGTTGGTGAGTTTGCAGAGAAAGGGGAACCCTCCTACACTACTGGTGGGAATGCAAATTAGTTCATCATTGTGGAAAGCAGTATGGAGGTTCCTCAAAAAGCTCAAAATAGAAATACCATTTGACCCAGGAATTCCACTTCTAGGCATTTATCCTAAGAATGCAGCACTTCGGTTTGAAAAAGACAGGTGCACCCTTATGTTTATCGCAGCACTATTTACAATAGCCAAGAAATGGAAGCAACCTAAGTGTCCATCAGTGGATGAATGGATCAAGAAGATGTGGTACATATACACAATGGAATATTACTCAGCCATAAGAAGAAAACAAATCCTACCATTGCAACAACATGGATGGAGCTAGTGGGTATTATGCTCAGTGAAATAAGCCAGACAGAGAAAGACAAGTACCAAATGATTTCACTCATATGTGGAGTATAAGAACAAAGAAAAACTGAAGGAACAAAACAGCAGAAGAATCACGGAACCCAAGGATGGACAACGGTTACCAAAGGGAAAAGGACTGGGGAGGAGGGGTGGGAAGGAAGGGATAAGGGCAGGGAAAAAGAAAAGGGGCCATACAATTAACATGTATAATGTGGAGGGGACATAAGGAGGGATGTGCAACACAGAGAAGTAAAGTAATGAGTCTACAGCATCTTACTATGCTGATGGATAGTGACTGTAATGGGGTTTGTGGTGGGGGGGACTTGGTGAAGGGGGGAGTCTAGTAACCATAATGTTCTTCATGTAATTGTAGATTAATGATAATAAAGTGAATTTAAAAAAAAAGAAAAAAAATTCAGTTCCTCAGTCACACTAATCAGATTTCAAGTACCTACCAGCCAGAAGTGACAGCGCTACACAGAACATTCCCTCCATCACAGGAGGTTCTACTGGACAGCCACCTGGGAAAAATGACTCTCAACCTGTAATTGTTAGTTTAATCCTGTGCCACTGACTTTCTTCTTAAAAGTATTGACTGAAACATCAGCAAACATTCATATAATACAAATCTCTCTTGTGAGGAAAATAGCCATGTAAAATGCCTTACTTAACTCATAATAGAAACTTGATCATACTTTACTTCACCTTAAAAGTGAATTTTAAAACTGTATGAAAAGTTAAGTTCATGTATTTACTAAATTTGATTTCCTTGCTTCCTTTGGAAGCCTTCATAGCCTCATAGATTGGTCCAGCAATTACTGTTTTCAGCACAATGTATGTAACAGATGAAAGTCACTGAGTAATGTTTTCACAGGTCTATCCTTGATAAGGTTACCCACATTTTCAAAGGAACTAATAATACTGTACTAGACTAACTCATAATTTGTCACAAAGATCACTATTGGCAATAGTTGATATTAGCAAACTACTCGGGCTACAGTATAATCATATCTACAGGTTATAGAGTCATTTAGGTTTCTGGGCAAAAGAACAGATCAACACTGTCACAGCCACATGCATTCCTAACAAGCAACTTGAAGTTGATGGGTATAACAAGGGCAAAATAAGAGGCATCAAGTTCATATGAAGGCCTATTATTTTTCTCTTTGATAACAAATCCTTTAAAATGTTCTACCTTTTTTAAGATGAGTTTATTAGAATGAAACTTGAAGAGCTACAAATAATGTAACTAACTACACTCAGCTGCTTATTTGAGTACTAACAGACCCAAACCTTCCAGTAGGTTTAATTAAATAAGAGAAGCTAATAGCCAACTCTGCTCTACCAATTAATGCAGGTTGACTGAATACTATGCAGACTAGGGGTGCCTTGCACACTTAGACACACCACCATTTTCCTTCCTTCTAATCTACTGAGCCATAAGGATTTTTGAAAATGCACATCCAAGAAGCTGCTTCACAAATACTTGGGTCCCACCCTGTGAAAAGCCTAAGTGTCACAGTTATATTCATCCTTCAGAGTAGCTTTATTTCCTGGTAGCTCACTGAATTCATATGTGACTCACACTTAGATTCTATTCTTGACACATGTACATCTTACAGACTATTAACTATTGATACCTATGCTAATCAATGGACGAAGGAAGCCCTACCTGCTCCTCCCACCATGCCATATGCTCCACTACCACTCAGGCTCTTGGGAAGCAGACTATATATATACTGGTGAAGAACGCATGCTACGGGGCAGAGATGGTCAAGAGGGTGAAATGGACACAAGCATTCACTTCACCCCCCTACCAAAACACCACTGAAATGACACTAAATGATATAAAAGCTTAAGATGGAGAACAGAAGAAATAAAAGCAACCAAAAAATTTTTAACTGAACAACAGATAGATAATTAGCAAAGACTCAGGAGATCTGAAAACACTGAACCCTAAACCAGCAGCAAAAAAAGCCAAGAAGAAAAGAGGAATACAAGGCAGGGCTCTGGATGGCTCAGGAACTAGAAGCACCAGATCTGAGCGGAAGCACCAAGGTGGGAACTTGGTAGTTAAACAAGCAAGTCTTTCCCCAGATCTCTTCTTTCCTAACAGAAAACTTTCATTTTACACTGGAGAAGGCAAAAGAAAGGATCTCTAGACTGGGATATAAGAGTCGCAGCTGAGGGTGGGAAATCTGCTCTAAAAACAGTAAGAAGTGGACACAAGCATAATAAACGCCGGAGTTACAGCATGCTGGTAAATAGGCCTCTCCTTTGAGACTCAGTCATCTCTGGGGAATCTGACCAGCTCAACAGGAATGATCCAGACATAAGGACAGCTAACGTTCCCCACGATGAAACAATCCAGCCAAATTACGCCAAAATGAAGCTCACAGTCAACAAGCCCACCCAAGGGCAGACATTCAGATTAGCCTTTTAGTTTTTAATTCAAACATGAACAGAAAAATAAAGATTATCAGATACCTGAGAGAAGGTCTCTAACATTAGACTAAACTTATGAATAAAATGAAAAATACGAAATAAAACGAAAAACTGGAGGAAACACAGGCTAGGTTAAGAAGAATGAGCTAATGGGATATTTGATGATCCTTAGCATTTTTACAAAAGATTTATTTAGACAACTAGAAGCAACTTCAAGATTCAATTAATTTTAAGTACATAAAAAACTAAGCAAAAAGAAAATAATATTAAAAATTGCAAGAAATTTAATGTTTGTTTACTCCATGGGTTGGATATGAACAGCATCCACATAGCCATAATAGTGTAAGAATGCACAGCAAAATTATGCTGCAGCTATAGTCACAATACAAGGGATGGAAGAAAGGTGTGTGGGATAGAGGCTACAGGAGGAAGAGTTCATTCCTTCTCTTCTGTTAAGGGAAATCACAGACAGTGCCTGAAACTAAAAATCAAGAAACACAGTGATCACTTATCAATATATACAAATATGGAATCATTATGCTATTCAATTGAAATTTACATGATGTTGTATGTCAATTACACTCAATAAAATAAAATTAAAATCAAGAAACAGAAACTAAAACATTTTAGAAATATGATTTAAAATATCAAAAAGGTCACCTGTGAATTAAAAGTGGTTGCCAACAGGGAAAGGCAAAAGAAGTGGAAGGCACAGGCTCAGAGGGTGACTTATTGTTACTAAGTTTATCGAGTATTTTGCTCTTCAACTATGTGCATATGTAATTTGATAGAACTGAACTTTAAAAATCACAATTTTTATCAGGCACCCTTAAGAAAGTGAAAAAGGGAGATCACTAATCATCAGGGAAATGCAAATTAAAACCACAACGAGACATCACATCACACCAGTAAGGAAAAGGCCAGCATTGAAAAGACTAAGAAGAACAAATGCTGGTGAGGATGCGGAGGAAGGAGAACCCTCCTACACTGCTGGTGGGAATGTAAGCTAGTTCACCCACTGTGGAGAGCAATATGGAGGTTCCTCAAAAAACTAAAAACAGAAATACCATTTGACCTGGGAATCCCACTCCTTGGAATTTACCCAAAGAATACAACTTCTCAGATTCAAAAAGACATATGTATCTCTATGTTTATTGCAGCACTATTTACAATACCTAACATATGGAAGCAACCTAAGTGTCCATCAGTAGATGAATGAATAAAGAAATGGTACATATACACAATGGAATACTATTCAGCCTTAAGAAAGAAACAGATCCTACCACTTGCAACAACATGGTTGGAACTAGAGGATATTATGCTCAGTGAAATAAGTCAGGCAGAGAAAGACAAGTGCCAAATCATTTCCTCATTTGTGGAGTGTAACAATGAAGCAAAACTGAAGGAAGAAAATAGCAGCAGACTCTCAGACTCCAAGACGGGACTAGTTGTTACCAAAGGGGAGGGGTGGGGGAGGGCAGGTGGGTAGGGAGGGAGAAGGGAATTGAGGGGCATTATGTTTAGTACACATGGTATGGGGGGTCACGGGGAAAACAGTGTAGCGCAGAGAAGGCAAACAGTGAATCTGTGGCATCTTACTACTCTGATGGACAGTAACTGCACTGGGGTATGGGTGGGGACTTGATAATACAGGTTAATATAGTAACCACATTGTTTTTTCATGTGAAACCTGCATAAGAGTGTATATCAATAATACCTTAATAAAAAATTTAACAAAAAAAATGAAAAAGGAAGCACAGTGTGCATCTACTTAAGCTGTAAAGATGTACATATATAATCATACATAATGTGACAAGGGACTCATACAGAATATATAAAGAATTACTACAAATGAATATGGAAAAGACAGATAATCCAGTAGGAAAGTAGGAAAGACTGACAGAAATTTCACAAGAGATACTAAAATGGCTAATAAGTATATGAAAAGGTGGTCAACTTCACTAATCATTGGGGAAGGAAAACCCAAAACACCCCATGATATGCCACTACACATGCATTTAGATTTGCTCTCATGAGAAAAGATAGTACCACATGTCAGCAAAGACAGAGAGCAATTAGGACTTGTATATAATGCCTGTGGGAGTTTACACGTTGGAAGATGCAATGTCTATAAAGGCTGAAAAACCCAAACCCTACATTATACTTGACAGAAATAAATACCAATGTTCATCGAAAGAAATGTGCTAGAATCATCATACTAGCAACTGGTTATAATAGTCACAAACTACATTTTACATAAATATCTCTCAAAAATAGAATTAAAAAAAATCTTTGGTATATTCATATAACAGAACCATGTAGCAATGAAAACAAACAGTCCACAAATACTCTAATAATACAAATGAATTTCCTAAACATAATGTTGAAAGGAAAAAAGCCAGACACAAAACAGTATACACTATATATCTTTTACCTAAGAGACATACAGGTAAAATTAATCTCTGGTGTTACAAGAGTATCTCTGGAGTACTCTGTGACCGGAAGGGTACAGCTGGCACCCTTCAATCTGGGTGGTGCTTTTGTGGGTGTGTTCAGTCTGTGCATATACATATATGTGCACTTCCATGTGTATTATATTTCGGTTACCTTAGGAAATTTAGATAACCTCTCAAAGTCTCAATTTCATCTCCTATAAAATGAAAATAGCAGTTCTGTCTCTTCAGATTTACTGGAAGAACTGAATTGAGATGTAGCATAAGATTTGTAGCCAAGTGCCTGGCACATAATTAGCACTCAATGAATTGCCAGTGGGTCACAGTGAGCTACTAATTAAAGCTCTCTTCCATGCTGGAGTCTCTGCATAAGTGCTAATATGTTCCCTAGTCATTTCTTCCTCTAACCTCTACTTTGTCATAGGGAAGTAAAGGGATTCTGAAAAAACCCTCATCAACCGTTTGTAAGAAAAAGTGCTATATAAACGCACTGAGCAAAGAAGTAAATACAATAAAGGTAGCATAGCCAAAAAAGGAGAGAACACACAAGAAAGTAAGAGATATGTAAGGGATAGTAGTGACAATTACCAGAAAACACACAGAAACAGAAATTCAAGAACGAAAGTTGCCACTGTTCAGTACAAATAGACTTCAGTTTCAAAATGGTCATCCAATCATCTGACATCTATTTACTGAACTTGGCCTATGGACCCAGTACTATGCCAGAATGGAAGTTGCAGAGACTGATAATCAAAGACAGCCTGCCCTAGAAAAGCTTGACCCAGGCAGGTAGATAAAAGAACTACAGCAATCCAAGGTCTGTTACAATGCAGTGTGTGTGCCAGCTGCTTGGAAGTCAACAGAGCACCAACTTCCTGGGAAGAAGGCAGCAGGATAGCAAGGCAAGACCTAACAAACGAGCCTGTGGACTGTTTGCTGTCTCTCTTCCCTGCCTTAGTCTTATTCTCTATGTAAACAGAGAAGACAGGAAGAAGCCATTTCAGGTGTGAAGAAGTACCAAATATCTGAGGGACAGCAAGGAGTTTGCTGAAGCTCCTCATTTGCACACAGGAGTGAATGCAAGAAGAGTGGAGGAAAAAGATCAGAGGCCCTAAACACAACACTACAAAGTTTGGATTTAGCCTAGGTTCCAAACCTGGGTGACAAAGTTCTAGAAGTGCTAGGAGGTGTCCTGAAATTCATGCTGCTTTTTATTAACAAACAAAATAGTACTTTTCTTTCTAAAAATATACAAGCTGATAGCCTCTATATGCATATGTCTTTTTGAATCTGAGAAGTTATATTCATAGTCAGAAGAAATAAAATCTCTACAAGATGAAGTCACTTAGCTACTGAACATGGAGTAGATAAGACTGCTGGGGCTGTTTCACAGCTTAACAGTGTTTTTACTCTTAGCCACATATTGCTGCATATACATCAACATGGGACCACTTGTGAAAACATGAAATATAAAAAAACATCACTTTTCAAAAATACAAAAATTAGGAAAAAAATATTTTGATAAATTCTCCTCAAAATAATCTATACGCATTCATCTATGAAAAATTCTTACATAGCAAATCTGAGATATCACTAGAACATCAAAAACCAAAGATTAAAAAGCAGCAACAATTGTATCAAATTTGCTTTGTGTTTATTGGCAATTCATACCTATGCCATGTTATGTGCAGAGAAGCAACTGCAAAAACAGCTTGAAAATCTCTTTTTACCGTGTCTAAAAAATAACAGTGGCAATGTTAAACAAGCAAATTTAATATTTTTTTTTTACTTACTTACATTTATTTATTTATTTATTTATTTATTTATTTATTTATTTGTGTATGTATGTATGTATTCATTCATTCATTTATTTATTTTTAGGTATTATTGATATACACTCTTATGAAGGTTTCACATGAAAAAACAATGTGGTTACTACATTTACCCATATTATCAAGTCCCCACCCATACCGCAATGCATTCACTGTCCATCAGTGCAGCAAGCTGCCACAGATTCACTATGTCCCTTCTCTGTGCTACACTGTTTTCCCCGTGACCCCCCACACATGTGTCCTAAACATAATACCCTTCAATCCCCATCTCCCTCCCTCCCCACCCTTCCTCCCAAACCTCTCCCCTTTGGTAACAACTAGTCCCGTCTGTCTTAGAGTCTGTGAGTCTGCTGCTATTTTCTTCCCTCAGTTTTGCTTCATTGTTATACTCCACAAATGAGAGATATCATTTGGCACTTGTCTTTCTCTGCCTGGCTTATTTCACTGAGCATAATACCCTCCAGTTCCATCCATGTTGTTGCAAATGACAAGATGTTTCTTTCTTATGGCTGAATAGTATTCCATTGTGTATATGTACCACATCTTCTTGATCCATTCATCCACTGATGGACACTTAGGTTGCTTCCATATCTTGGCTATTGTAAAAAGTGCTGCGATGAACATAGGGGTGCATCTATCTTTTTGAATCTGAGAGGTTGTATTCTTTGGGTATATTCCAAGAAGTGGGGTTCCCAGGTCAAATGGTATTTCTATTTTTAGTTTTTTGAGGAACCTCCATATTGCTTTCCACAATGGTTGAACTAGCTTACATTCCCAGTAGTGTAGGAGGGTTCCCCTTTTTTTGCATCTTCGCCAGTATTTGTTGTTCTTAGTCTTTTCAATGCTGGCCATCCTTACTGGTGTGAGGTGATAACTCATTGTGGTTTTAATTTGCATTTCCCTGATGATTAGTGATGTGGAGCATCTTTTCATGTGTCTGTTGGCCATCTGAATTTCTTCTTTGGAGAATTGTCTCTTCATATCCTCTGACCATTTTTTAATTGGGTTATTTGCTTTTTGGGTGTTGAGGCGTGTGAGTTCTTTATATATTTTGGAAGTTAACTCCTTGTCAGATATGTCATTTACAAATATATTCTCCCATACTGTAGGATGCCTTTTTGTTCTGTTGATGGTGTCCTTTGCTGTACAGAAACTTTTTAGTTTGATGTAGTCCCATGTGTTCATTTTTGCTGTTGTTTCCTTTGCCTGAGGAGATGCGTTCAGGAAGACATTGCTCATGCTTATATTCAGATTTTTGCCTATATTTTCTTTTAAGAGTTTTATGGTTTCATGACTCACATTCAGGTCTTTAATACATTTCGAGTTTACTTTTGTATATGAGGTTAAACAATAATCGTTTCATTCTCTTGCATGAAGTTGTCCAGTTTTGCCAATACCAGCTGTTGAAGAGGCTGTCATTTCCCGATTGTATGCCCATGCCTCCTTTATCGTATATTAATTGACCATATGTGGTTGCGATTATATCAGGGCTCTCTAGTCTGTTTCATTGGTCTATGTGTCTGTTCTTGTGCCCGTACCAAATTGTCTTAATTACTGTGGTTTGTAGTAGAGCTTGAAGTTGGGCAGCATAATATCCCCAGCTTTATTCTTCCTTCTCAGGACTGCTTTCGCTATTCGGGGCCTTTTGTGTTTCCATATGAATTTTATAATGATTTGCTTTAGTTCATTAGGGAATGCTGTTGGTATTTTGATAGGAATTGCACTGAATATGTAGATTGCTTTAGGCAGGATAGCCATACTGACAATATTAATTCTTCCTATCCATGAGCATGGGATGTGTTTCCATTTATTCATATCTTCTTTAATTTCTCTCATGAGTGTCTTGTAGTTTTCAGAGAATAGTCTTTCACTTCCTTGGTTAGGTTTATTACTAGGTATTTTATTTTTTAATGCAACTGTGAATGGAATTGTTTTCCTGATTTCTCTTTCTGCTAGCTCATTGTTAGAATATAGGAATGCCACAGATTTCTGTGTATTAATTTTGCATCTTACAACTTTGCTGAATGCAGATATTAGATCTAGTAGTTTTTGAGTGGATTCCTTAGGGTTTTTATGTACAATATCATGTCATCTGCAAACAGGAACAGTTTAACTTCTTCCTTGCCAATCTGGAGGCCTTTTATTTCTTTGTGTTGTCTGATTGCTGTGGCTAGGACCTCCAGTACTATGTTAAATAGAAGTCAGGAGAGTGGGCATCCTTGTCTTGTTCCCGATCTTAAAGGAAAAGCTTTCAGCTTCTCACTGTGAAGTATAATGCTGGTTGTGGGTTTGCATATATAGCCTTTATAATGTTGAGGTACTTGCCATCTATACCCATTTTGTTGAGAGTTTTTATCATGAATGGATGTTGAATTTTATCAAATGCTTTTTCAGCATCTATGGAGATCATGTGGTTTTTGTCCTTCTTTTTGCTGATGTGGTGGATGATGTTGATGGATTTTCAAATGTTGTACCATCTTTGCATCCCTGGAATAAACCCTACTTGGTCATGATGGTATCTTTTTGATGTATTTTTAAATTCGGTTTGCTAACATTTTGTTGAGTATTTTTGCATCTATGTTCATCAGGGATATTGGTCTGTAATTTTCTTTTTTTGTGGTGTCTTTGACTGGTTTTGGTATTAGGGTGCTGCTGACCTCATAGAATGAGTTTGTAAGTATTCCCTCCTCTTATATTTTTGGAAAACTTTAAGTAGAATGGGTATTAAGGCTTCACTAAATGTTTGATAAAATTCAGCAGTGAAGCCATCTGGTTTAGGTATTTTGTTCTTAGGTAGTTTTTTGATTACCAGTTCAATTTCATTCCTGGTAATCAGTCTATTCAGATTTTCTATTTCATCCTTGGTCAGCCTTGGAAGGTTGTATTTTTGTAGAAAGTTGTTCATATCTTCTAGGTTATCCAGTTTGTTAGCATATAATTTTTCATAGTATTCCCTAATAATTCTTTGTATTTCTGTGGTGTCCGTAGTGATTTTTCCTTTCTCATTTCTGATTCTGTTTATTTGTGTAGACTGTTTTTTTCTTGAGAAGTCTGGATAAGGGTTTATCTATTTTTTTCACTTTCTTGAAGAACTAGCTTTTGCTTTCATTGATTCTATTGTTTTATTCTTCTCAATTTTATTTATTTCTGCTCTATTCTTTATTATGTCCCTCCTTCTACTGACTTTGGGCCTCATTTGTTCTTTTTCTAGTTTCATTGTCAGTTTAGACTGTTCATATGGGACTGTTCCTTTCCTGTGGTAGGCCTGTATTACAATACTTTCCTCTTAGCACGGCCTTCGCTGCATCCCACAGATTTTGAAGTGTTGAATTACTGTTGTCATTTGTCTCCATATATTGCTTGATCTCTGTTTTTATTTGGTCATTGATCCATTGGTTATTAGGAGCATGTTGTGAAGCCTCCATGTGTTTGTGTGATTTTTCATTTTCTTTGTGTAATTTATTTCTAGTTTCATACCTTTGTGGTCTGAGAAACTGGTTGGTATAATTTCAATTTCAATCTTTTTAAATTTACTGAGGCTCTTTTTGTGGCCTAGTATATGGTGTATTTTTGAAAGTGTTGCATGCACACTTGAGAAGAATGTGTATTCTGCTGCTTTTGGGTGTAGAGTTCTGTAGATGTCTGTTAGGCCCATCTGTTTGTTCTAATGTGTTGTTCAGTGCCTCTGTCACCTCATGTATTTTCTGTCTGGTTGATCTGTCCTTCATAGTGAGTGGAGTGTTGAAGTCTCCTAGAATGAATACACTGCATTCTATTTCCCCATTTAATTCTGTCAGTATTTGTTTCACATATGTAGGTGCTCCTGTGTTGGGTGCATAGATATTTATAATAATGATATCTTCTCGTTGGATGGACCCCTGTATCATTATGTAATCTGTGTATTTGTCTCTTGCGACTTTCTTTGTTTCAAAGTCTATTTTGTCTGATACAATTACTGCAACTCCTGCTTTTTTCTCCCTATTATTGCATGAAATATCTTTTTCCATCCCTTCACTTTTAGTCTGTTTATGTCTTTGGGTTTAAAGTGAGTCTCTTGTAGGCAGCATATAGATGGATCTTGTTTATTTATCCATTCAGTGTCTCTGTGTCTTTTGATTCATGCATCCAGTCCATTTATATTTAGGGTGATTATCAATACATATGTACTTATTGCCATGCAGACTTTAGATTCATGGTTACCAAAGCATCAAGGTTAATTTCTTTACTGTCTAAGAGTCTAACTTAACTCACTTTATATATTATTACAAACACAATCTGAAGGTTCTTTTTTCTCCTCCTTTTTCTTCCTCCTCCATTCTATATATCTTATGTATCATATTCTGTACTCTTTGCCTATCCCTTGATTGACTTTGGGGATAATTGATTTAATTTTGCATTTGTTTGGTAATTAACTGTTCTACTTTCTTTACTGTGGTTTTATTACCTCTGGTGACAGCTATTGAACCTTAGGAATACTTCCATCTATAGCAGTCCCTCCAGAATAGACTGCAGAGATGGTTTGTGGGAGGTAAATTCTCTCAGCTTTTGCTTATCTGGAAATTGTTTAATCCCTCCTTCAAATTTAAATGATAATCTTGCTGGATAAAGTATTTCTGGTTCGAGGCCCTTCTGTTTCATTGCATTAAATATATCATGCCACTCCCTCTGGCCTGTAAGGTTTCTGCTGAGAAGTCTGATGATAGCCTGATGGGCTTTCCTTTGGTATGTGACCTTATTTTTCTCCCTGGTTGCTTTTAATAGTCTGTCCTTATCCTTGATCTTTGCCATTTTAATTACTATGTGTCTTGGTGTTGTATTCCTTGGGTGCCTTGTGTTGGCAGATCTGTGTACCTCCATGGCCTGAGAGACTATTTCCTTTGCCAGATTGGGGAAGTTTTCGGCATTTACCTCCTCAAAGACACTTTTATCCATTTCTCTCTCTTCTTCTTCTTCTGGTATCCCTATGATGCAAATATTGTTCCATTTGGATTGGTTACACAGTTCTCTCAATATTCTTTCATTCTTAGAGATCATTTTTTCTCTCTATCCCTCAGCTTCTTTGTATTCCTTTTCTCTGATTTCTATTTTATTTATCGTCTCCTCCACCATACCTAATCTGCTTTTAATACCCTCCATTGTGCTCTGCAATGACTGGATCTCTGTTCAGAATTCATTCCTGAGTTACTGAATATTTTTCTGTACCTCCATGAACATGTTAATTATTTTTATTTTGAAATCCCTTTCAGGAAAATTCATGAGGTCAATTTCATTTGAATCTTTCTCAGGTGTTGTATTCATAATTTTACTTTAAACTAGGTTCTTTGGCATTTCATATTTGTATATGGTACCCTTTAGTGACCAGAAGCTCTACTCTCTGGAGCTGCTCAGCCCCTGAAGGAAAGTTGGGGGTCACAGGAGAGTGGTTTTGGAGCCTGGGGGGAGGAAAGAGTTTTTTGCTGCTTCCCAGCTGCTATGCCTGTCTCCATTGCCAAAACCAGTGCGCTGAGCACACACGTATAAGCCCCTATGCTTTGCGTTTTAGTTGCTATAGACAGGGCTTCCCTCTGGCTGGCCTAACACCTGGGTAGTGTTTGCTAGTATGTGAGCAGGTGGGTCTGGCCGGGGGAAAGGCACAGTAGGCTGCGTATCACGGAGGGAGTCCTTCGAGCTGTGTAGCCAGCCAGGGAGCTGGAGCACCTGCAGATCAAGAAAGTTCCCAACCTGTTGGTCAGAGTGCACCCAGACAATTTTGTCTACCTGTCCTTTCTCGTGAGCAGTAAGTTCTGTGCAATCCTTGCCCCTTTAGCAGCCCTCTTGCTGTTATAAAGTCTCTCAGGCTGCCTGCTTTTCTTTTGTCCCACAGCAGGCGGATATGGATCCCTGATTTCCAGAAGTGGCTGAAATCTCAGTCTCTCCAGGTATTCTGTCTGTCTTAGCTTTCCAACCCCCTAATCACGACAGTACCATGAAAGTACCATGAAATGTAGGTTTGTGCTCCCAAAGCAGATCTCTGGAGTTAGGTATTCAGCAGTCACAGACCTCTACTCCCTCCCTGCTCCATTTCTCTTCCGCCCGCCCGTGAGCTGGTGTTGGGGAAGGGTTTGGGTCCCACCAAGCCATGGCTTTGGTACGTTACCCTGTTCCATGTGGTTTATTCTTTTCTCCAGGTGTATGCAGTTTGGCGCAGCCCTCTTTCCTGTTGCTCTTTCAGGATTAGTCTTATTAATTATATTTTCATGTTATATTCGGTTTTAGGGGAACTCTGTCTCACCTCTCATGCCGCCATGTTTAATCCTCTGCCCAATTTAGTATTTTTAAGTAAAAATTAAGTGACTCCAAAACTAGTTTTTTCTGTTTTCAAATTTTAAGATATAAATATTAAAAAAAGATTTGAAGTAAAAACTTTACATCCAATTAAAATTTGTCCATAAATCATATTCTTCTTCTAAAATAATTACAAGAAATTCATAAAAAGATGCTAGTAAAATACTAACGGATTCCAAGAAAGAGAATAATATAACCAGACATGCATCTTTGAAAATCCCTGTTAGTTAAGACTGGATTGGTGGGAAGCAAATGGAGGTAAGGAGTGAGGCAGGATACACTTTGCTAGCCGAGACACCATAGTTGCATGGACTCTGCAGGAGTGGTGGTCCCTGTGACTGTCAGAGTGCGACCATGGTGTTAGAAGCAGTCTGCCCCTAGGGTAAACTCGTACTAGTTCTTCCTCCTTTTTACAGCTTCTACTCTTAGCTCCTGAACTCTAAAAGTTCCATGCTTTTCCCCCAAATTGGCTTCTATGAGAGTACAATTAAGCATCAGTACACACAGCAGGGTGGAACAGAAGTGCCATTACAGGTTGCTTATTGGTAAGAATCTACGTATGTACGTATGCCTTATCTTGTGTGAGTTACCTGAGAACATCACCACTGCACCAGAACATAACACATGGCAAGTATTAAGTAACCAATAAATAATTAGCAAATGAGTGACACCAAACGAGATGAGCACAGGTATGGATGTTGCTTTGTTTCAACCTCAAAAGTAAGGTACACGACCATCACCCTATATCCTTTAAAACTTCCTGCTTTCCATTCATCTAACATACTGAGCTTTTGTAAAGCTCAATTTGAAGCTATACCAAAACACAGTGTTCATAGGAAGAGATTACTTTTAATTTGAATTAGGGAAGGTAGCACAGGAGTGGGATTTTAGAGATGAGAAGGCACATTCTAGGCAGAAAGCAAATAGCATGGGCAAAGGAGCTGAGATGAAACATGACGAGAGTAATCGCTGTATTGGCTGGAATGTGGGAACATGAAGAGGAATAGTGGTTGAAGTGGCCCTCTGAAACACCAAGCTAAGCAAACCATTTGAGGTTTATTCTATAGAGAATAAAATCTCTTTAAATATTATTTTAAAGAGTGAAGAGTTAGGGATGTACTTTAAAAGAATTATCTGGCAGCAATGTATAGGATGGGTAGAAAATAGAATGTATATGCATTTTTAGGGTATCCCTTATTATCTTTTATTAGAACTGTATTATTTTAGTAACTCCTCCAGCAGTCTACCAAAATGTCATTTATTTACAATATAAATTAAAATATACACAAATTTTAAAATAATTTACCTAACATTGCTTATAAACATTTAACAAAAGCACACACTTAGGATCTTCAGACCATCATAAAACAGTTTTTATTAGCACCTCTATTAGAAATCTGGAAATACAAATTTGGAAAGCCAACTCGAAAACTGAACCAATCAAAGGCTGTACCTGGGATATATCTTTTTTTTCAAGGTCATTCCAGGCTTGGCCAAATAAGGGAGAGGCTCCAACTGTCATGACAGTTATAAACAACCTAGCCAACTGACACAAGGATGACAGTCTCAAAAGATTCTGAAGGCCCCAGCTTCACAAATCATCTGCTCTCATGACCTCTAGTGGACATTAAAAAAATACAAAGCACTTAAATTTTAGACCCACAAAGCTTTTTAAAATACAGAAGACATATCTGACTATTAAACAAATACACATGGCTTTTATAACACATGGCAATTATGTTCATTCAAAACATCATAAAGAGAAAATAGGCTGCTTCTAGGCTTACCTGCTAGGGTTTTTAGGTAGTCTAGGGTTGGAAGTATAGGGGGTGATCTCGTCTGAAGAAAAAAGATGACCATCATTGTAAGGGAGAAATTTGTAATCCAAGCACCAGGAATACTACTCGTTAATGAATGTATTCGAGCCCAACATCGGACACTGAACACCAAGGCTCTCACTCGTGAGTCCAGGGCACCATAGATATAAAGGAGTTCAGAACTTTTCAAAGCAATCCTTCGAAAAAGAAGAATAAAAAATAACTTCAAAACCCCAAATTATGACCCTAGGATAAAATTAAACACATACATGGAAACATATCTAAATATCTTAATATATCTAAATGTATTCAGAACACCATAATCAGATAATCAAAAGCATTAATTATTTGCAATATGAAATTTAATGAGAATAGCTGAATATCAAATTCATTATCTTTAAATGTCCTTTTAAATGTTGGTAGTCACAATGTAGTTCTTAAACTTAGAATTTTTAAATCAACATTCCTTAACATGGCTTAAATAAAAGTGAAACACACTTAAATAAAAGTAAGTAAGTGCTCTTTTGGTAACTGTCAATAAAGTTTACAATGCATTTGTAAATGAAAGGTTTTACACCTCAGTTTCACACCTTAGTTATCTAGTCCTTTGGCATTTGAGGAAAACATTCTACTTATTTTTTTAAAATATTTTTTAACTTTTAAAAATTAACATTGTAAAAAATTTTTTTAAATTATTATTAAAGTAATTCTAGGAGTCAAGCCACTTTTTCTGTACAAGAAAAACTGCTAATGCCTTATAATATTCATGTTTAAAATGATAAACTTAAGACATCATACCTATTGTTTGTAGTCAAATCACACTGAAATCCAGAGGCCTGGTGTGAGAACCTCACAAGAGGACACCGAGCATTTAGAATTTTCTGTATACCCACACAACCAGGGCCAAAGTGGTCAAGGCATTCTCCTAAAACAGACAGGATCTTCTGAGTTGCATTTCTTTCTGAAGGAACATTTTTCACTTGAAATTCCATCAGAAAATTTCCTGAGGCCTGAATAATAAAAACATTCATAAATAGGAGCTTTTTATAAAAATAAATTTCTTAAATAAACTTCTAAAATGATGTCTAAATCATTTCTCTTGTCCCATAAAAAAAAAAAAAAAAAGCCAGACATTTTCATGCAATCACAGACAAAAGCAGATTTCAGAAATCTTCAGGGGTCTTTTGTTTCTCTAGGATATAAACCGCTACCTTGAAAAATCACTGGTTTTTTAATAATGAACATACATATATCAATCGTAAAGCATTACATGTAGAGCCACTGACTATAAACTGAGTGAACATATACACTTCCCCCTTCCTAGTTAGCCATTACATTCTAATAGACACTATAAACCCACAGTAATTAGAATAGGGGAGTACATGTCTAAGAACAGCAAACCAATGGAAGAAAATTGGATGGTATAAACAGACTTAATTATATATAGGAATTTAATATTTAATAACATGAACTCAGCAAATTCATGGGGGAAAATCACTATTCAATGAATGAGTCATGTGATCATTAGAAAAATAAACTGGATCCTTACTCTAATCCTAAAACTATAAAGTACATTCAACCTGGATCAAAGATTTTAAATGTAAAAAGTTTTATCAGTGAAGTACCAGAATACAATAGATGAAGGTTTTTACAGTCTTAAGAGTAAAGATTTTCTAAGCAAGATACAAAATTCCAGAAGGCACAATAGAAGAAATATGACTCCATAAAAATTAAAACCATCTTGAGGAAAAGCATATATTCACTACTAAATAAAAGACAAAGTAAGGCAATAATACATATGTCACACAAAGGGCAAATGCCCCTAATTTATGAAGGATTTGCACAAATGAAAGGAAGGAAACCCCACCCAATTCTAAAAACTGAAGAAATTAATAAAACAGCAATAAAATGTTTCATTTATCTGCCTGTCAAAGACAAAATGGCTGACAGAATAAGCACTGGTGGGTATAGGGGAACATGTATATAGTGTCACTGGGAGTATAAAGTGGGACAAACTTTGTGGATAAGTTTAAAACTACTGAGACTTTAAAGGTATAACACTGACTAGCTACTAAAATTCTAGAGAATTATCCTAAAGGAGTATTTGCATAACTGAGCTTATTTACAAAGCTGTTTCATTCACTGCAGTATTATTTGTGTGGTACACACCTTTGGAAAGCTCTGTCTAGCTTAGTAAGGGCCCCTATCCTCAGCCTTTCTCAGAACTCACTTATACTGTGAGGATCCAGGCGCCAATACCACTGGTGATGGTGGAGAGCCACACCGTTACTCCCAACTGAGCGTCTTAGGGTGGGGCTGGATCGGGGTTGTTAGACTGCGGGAGTGTGCCACTTACTCATACAGAGCTCTCCACTGGGAGCTGGAACTGAGGCTCAGAGGCAGCTGTTAGGCTGAAATGTGTAACTCAGAAGCTTGGGGACAGGCACATTCCACATCGCAAGGACAAAAATGTAAAGGAAATCGATGCAGGTGGGAAGAAGGGAGTAAGAGGACAAAGATAAAGCAAATATTCAGAGAGAAAACAGAACAGTTCACGGGTCCTTGACAGCTCACACTTCCTCATTCTAGTCCTTTCCTAAGACTTGCCCACATTTATGACTCTGGGTTCTATGATGCTTCCTCCACTTTTTTATTTTAAGCTAGTTGGGTTGCATTCTGTCATGTGCAACCAAAGAATACTAACCAATGTAGTTGACAATAGAAGGGATAGGGGCAATTATCACCTAACTGTAACAAGGACTGGTTAAATAAATGATGGCACATTTATTCAACAGACTATTCTGCAGCTATTGCAGAGAGGATTATAACAGACTGAATTGCCAGGACACTATTAACTGGGAAAAAAATCAAGTTATAATCTGTACAGGTTAAGTTATAACCTATAAAGGTTTTTTTGGAAAAAATACAGAATAAAATACATTAAACTATTCACTGTACTTATCTCTGGAGGTAGTAGGACCATCAGAGAGACTTACATTACCCATTTTTGTTACTTCATAATCAGAAAAAAACACGTTTAAAAATATTTTTTTATACAAACAATCCCCACAAATAAACACATTGTATTTTCTCTACTGATGTCTGTCATCTAGACAGATTTGTATTTACTAGTTAACTGTTCAACTGATGAGAGTACAAACATGAATTTCCTGGACAACATTAAAACTTCAAAAATCTAACTTTGCCCATTTGTTAAACATCTTTATAACTTTTGGCTTCCTAGTTCATTCCAATTTAATTTAAACACACACCAATTTATATGAGAAGGGTGAATGCAAACAAGGGCAACCAATGAATAAAGCATGGAGTTCCTTAATAGAGAAATAGGATAACCAAGCTGAATTCCATCTTACCCAAGAAGCAAGAGATTGAGAACCACATCAGAGGATTAGATAAATGCAATCTGCAGAGAACTAAAACACTATAGGTATGGAAGATGCAGGCCATGAAAAACACATCTATTCTGAGCAAAAGTCCCTCTCAAAAATACTCTTTGCTATCAAACAAAACGCAGAAAAATTCTTCAGACAGCTAAATCAATAAAAATTTTATTAATTTTGCTATTCCTATAGTACTTAGTTTCAGATAGATTTTTAAACTATTACTGCACATTCCTCCTAATCACTCTAGTATTATACCAATATCTAATACAGACAAAACATGAGTTAAGCATGTTGCACCCACAGTAATAATTTTGATAAAATAGGGCTTAGCGACCAATTTTTACTTCTATTACACAAATCATCTAAGATACAGACCCTTATTATAAAAAGGAAAATCAGAAGAAAGAGCACTCAGATGTCAGCTTAGGATTTTGCGCTAAAATGATATTGTTACAAGTTATGTGACACATTTCACATGTAAGCATCCTTCACACATTACAAAACTTATGAAAATTTACGATTTTGGTTTATAAATAACTTCCATTTATTTATTAGCAAATCATCTGTTTAGTGCCTGTGGTACACAGGCTATGCCAAACAGCACTGTAAGGCACAAAAAATTCTGACACACTCTTGCTAACTCCCCTCAACCTGGGATGATGAATAAGCATGCAGAATTATAAACCAAGGTAGAAACCAGAGACATACACAGAGTACTAGGAGGTAGAGGAAGGAGCATTGAGACTGCATAAAGTAGTCAAAGAAACAGTTTTATGATTTAGATGAATTTAAAAAGACGCTTCATTTTTCATTGTTTCATTTTTATTGTTTCTATAAGCAAAACTATTATATAATTTTAAACATGCACACATTTCAATGACATGTTTCTAACACTTCACATGCTAAGCCTGTATAAAAAATAATTGCAGATAGTTTAGTGAAAGTAGAACATCGTTACATTAAAATATCTATTCTAAATAACTCTATATTTTCTAAACATCTATGACCCAACTAAGTTTCCAACTCCTCCTGATATCGAAGAGAAAAAACATTGTGTTTCCTACTTGCATAGTATTAAAATAACTCCTCCCGGGGGCTCTGACTGCAGCCTGGCGACCGGGGAGGCAGAAACTGTACGCTTCACTTTAAACTGGTTAATAGTGGCATGGAAGATCCATTTGATTAAAGATGGCAGCATGAGAGGTGAGACAGAGGCCTCCTGCTAAAACCACATATAATACGAAAATATAATTAATACAACTAATCCTGGAAGAGCAACAGGAAAGAAGGCTGTGCCAGACTGTATACAACTGGAAAAGAGAACAGACCTCATGGAAGAGGGCACCAGCACGGCCTCCCGTGACACCCAACATCACTCCAGGGGGACTGAGCAGCTCCAGAAAGTAGAGCTTCTGAGCACTAGAGGGCATCACATACAAATATGAAACATCAAAGGAACGTGGTTCAAACCCAAATCCCACAAACACCAGAAAAAGGGTCCAGTGAAACTGAACTCGTCAATCTTCCAGACAGAGATTTCAAAATAAAAATCAAAAACATGCTCATGGAGGTACAGAAAAATATTCAAGAACTCAGGGAAGAATTCCAGACACAGATTCAATCATTACAGAATACAGTATCAGAAATGAAACATACAATGGAGGGATTTAAAAGAAGATTTAATATAGTGGAGGAGACAGTAATGGAATAGAAATTAGAGAAGAGGAATACAAAGATGCTGAGGCATAGAGAGACCAAAAAAAGATCTCTAAGAATGAAAGAATATTAAGAGAACTGTGCAACCAATCCAAACAAAACAATATTCGCATTACACGGGTACCAGAAAAAAAGGGATAGTGTCTTTGAAGAGGTAATCACTGAAAACTTCCTCAATCTGCCAAGGGAGATAGTCTCTCAGGCCATGGAGGTACACAGATCTCCCAACACAAAGGACCCAAGGAAGACAACAAGACATATAATAATTAAAATGGCAAAGATCAAGGATAAGGACAGACTATTAAAAGCAGCCAGAAAGAGAAAAAAGATCACATACAAAGGAAAACCCATCAGGCTATCATCAGACTTCTCAGCAGAAACCTTACAGGCCAGAAGGCAGTGGCATGATATATTCAATGCAATGAAACAGAAGGGCCTTGAACCAAGAATACTTTACCCAGCAAGATTATCATTTAAATTTGAAGGAGGGATTAAACAATTTACAGATAAGCAAAAGCTGAGAGAATTTCCCTCCCACAAAACACCTCTACAGTGCATTTTGGAGGGACTGTTATAGATGGAAATATTCCTAAGGCTAAATAGCTGTCACCAGGGAAAATAAAACCACACAAAGTAGAACAATTAATTACTAAGCAGATGCAAAATCAAATCAACTACTCCCAAAATCAATCAAGGGATAAAAAAGAGTACAGAAGATGATACCTAAGATAAAAAGAATTGAGGAGGAAGAAAAAGGGAGAAAAAAAAAAAAGCTGTAGGTTGTGTTTGTAATAGCATACTAAGTGAGTTAAATTAGACTCTTAGATAGTAAGGGAATTACCCTTGAACCTTTGGCAACCATGAATCTAAAGCTTGCAATACCAGTAAGTACATACCTATCGATAATTATCATAAAGGTAAATAGTCTGAATACACCAATCAAAAGACAGTCACTGAATGGATTAAAAAACAAAACCTGTCTATATGCTGACTACAAGAGACTCACTTCAAACCCAAACACATACACAGACTGAAAGTAAAGGGATAGAAAAAGAGAAAAAGATATTTCATGCAACTACTAGGGAGAAAAAAGCAGGAGTTACAGTACTTATACCAGAGAAAACAGACCTGAAAACAAGGAAAGTCACAAGAGACAAAGGACATTACATACCAATAAAAGGGTCAGTCCAACAAGAGGATGTAACCATTATAAATATCTATGCACCCAACACAGGATCACCTACATGTGTGAAACAAATACTAACAGAATTAAGGGGGTAAATAGAATGCAATGCATTCATTTTAGGAGACTTCAACACTCCACTCACTCCAAAGGACAGATCACCCAGACAGAAAATAAGTAAGGTGACAGAGGCACTGAACAATGTATTACAAGAGATGGATCTAACGGACATCTACAGAACACTCCACCCAAAGGCAACAGGATATACATTCTTCTCAAGTGCACATGGAACATTTTCAATAATACATCATATACTAGTTCACAAAAATAACCTCAGTAAATTCAAAAACACTGAAATTGTACCAACTGGCTTCTCAGATCACAAAGGTATGAACCTAGAAATAAATTACACAAAGAAAACTAAAAAGCCCACAAACACACGGAAGCTTAACAACATGCTCCTAAATAATCAATGGATTAATAACCAAATAAAAACAGAGACCAGCAATATATGGAGACAAATGACAACAATAATTCAACACTACAAAATCTGTGGGAAGCAGTGAAGGCCATGCTTAGAGGAAAGTATACTGCAATACAGGCCTACCACAGGAAAGAAGAACAATCCCAAATGAACAGTCTAAACTCACAATTAACGAAACTAGAAGGGGAAGAACAAATGAGGCCCAAAGTCAGTACAAGAAGGAACATAATAAAGATTAGAGAAGAAATAAATAAAAGAAAGAAGAATAAAACAATAGAAAGAATCAATGATAGCAGGAGCTGGTTCTGAGAAAATAAACAAAATAAATAAACCCCTAGCCAGACTTATCAAGAAGAAAAGAGTCTACACACATAAACAGAATCAGAAATGAGAAAGGAAATCACGACAGATACCACAGAAATACAAAGAATTATTAAAGAATACTATGAAAACTTATATGCTAACAAACTGGATAACCTAGGAGAAATGGACAACTTTCTAGAAAAATACAACCTTCCAAGGCTGACCAAGGAAGAAACAGAGAATCTGAATAGACCAATTACCAGCAAGGAAATTGAACTGGTAATCAAAAAACTACCTAAGAACAAAACACCTGGACCAGATGGCTTCACCACTGAATTTTATCAGACATTTAGTGAATACCTAATACCCACCCTCCTAAAAGTTTTCTAAAAGGCAGAAGAGGATGGAATACTCCCAAACTCATTCCACGAGGCCAGCATCACTCTAATACCAAAACCACGTAAAGACACCACAAAAAAAGAAAACTACAGACCAATATCCCTAATGAACACAGATGCAAAAATACTCAACAAAATATTAGCAAACCAAATTAAAAAATACATCAAAAAGATCATCCATCATGATCAAGTAGGATTTATTCCAGGGATGCAGGGATGGTACAACATTAGAAAATCTATTAACATCATCCACCACATAAACAAAAAGAAGGACAAAAACCACATAATCATTTCCATAGATGTTGAAAAAGCATTTGACAAAATTCAACATCCATTCATAATAAAAACTCTCAACAAAATGGGTATAGAGGACAGGTACATCAACATAATAAAGGCCATATATGATAAACCCACAGCCAACATTATATCTAACAGCAAAAAGCTGAAAGCTTTTCCTTTAAGATCGGGAACAAGAAAAGAATAACCACTCTCCCCACTGTTATTCAACACAGTTCTGGAAGTCCTAGCCACAGCAATCAGACAGCACAAAGAAATAAAAGGCATCCATATTGGCAAGGAAGAAGTTAAACTATCCCCGTTTGCAGATGACATATTGTACATAAAAAAACCCTAAAGAATACACTCCAAAACTACTAGAACTAATATATGCATTCAGCAAAGTTACAGGATACAAAATTAATACACAGAAATCTGTTGCATTCTTACACACTAACAATGAACTAGCAGGAAGAGAAATTAGGAAAACAATTCCATTCACAATTCCATCAAAAAGAATAAAATACCTAGGAATAATCCTAACGAAGGAAGTGAAAGACCATACCTTGAAAACTACAAGACACTCATGAGACAAATTAAAGAAGATAACCAATAAATGGATATACATCCTGTGCTCATGCATAGGAATAATTAATATTGTCAAATTGGCCATCCTGCCTAAAGCAATGTACAAATTCAATGCAATCCCTATCAAAATATCAACAGTATTCTTCAACAAACTAGAGCAAGTAGTTCTAAAACTCATATGGAACCACAAAAGACCCCGAATGGCCAAAGCAATTCTGAGAAGGAAGAATAAAGCTGGGGGAATTACGCTCCCTGACTTCAAGCTCTACTACAAAGCCACAGTAATCAAGACAATTTGGTACTGGCACAAGAACAAACACATAGACCAATGGAACAGACTAGAAAGCCCAGATATAAACCCAATCATATATGGTCAATTAATATATGATAAAGGAACCATAGACATACAAAGAGGAAAAGACAGCATCTTCAACAATTGGTGTTGGCAAAACTGGACAGCTACATGCAAGAGAATGAAACTGGATTATTGTCTAACCCCATACACAAAAGTAAACTTGAAATGGATCAAAGACCTGAAGGAAAGTCATGAAACCATAAAACTCTTAGAAGAAAATATAGGCAAAAATCTCCTGAATATAAACATGAGCAACTTTTTCCTGAATGGATCTCTTTGGGCAAGGGAAACAAAAGCAAAACTGAACAAATGGGACTACATCAAACCAAAAATCTTCTGCACAGCAAAGGACACCATCAGCAGAACAAAAGGCATCCTACAGTACAGGAGAACATATTTGTAAATGACATATCTGACAGGGGGTTAACATCCAAAATATATATAGAACTCACACGCCTCAACAACCAAAAAACAAATAACCCAATTATAAAATGGGTGGTAGATAACAACACTTCTCCGAAGAAGAAATTCAGATAGCCAACAGGCACATGAAAAGATGCTCCACATTGCTAATCATCAGAGAAATGCAAATTAAAACCACAATGAGATATCATCTCACACCACTAGGATGGGCAGCATCAAAAAGACTAAGAACAACAAATGCCAGCAAGGATGAGGAGAAAGGGGAACCCTCCTCCACCTCTCATGGGAAGTGGAAAGCAATATGGAGGTTCATCAAAAATTAAAAATAGAAATACCTTTTGACATAGGAATTCCACTCCTAGGAATTTACCCAAAGAATACAAGTTCTCATATTCAAAAAGACATATGCACCCTTATGTTTATTGCAGCACTATCTACAATAGCCAAGATACGGAAGTAACCTAAGTGTACATCAGTAGATGAATGGATAAAAAAGATGTGGTACATATACACAATGGAATACTATTCAGCCATAAGAAAGAACAAACCCCACCATTTGCAACAACATGGATGAAGCTGGAGGGTATTACGGTCAGTGGAATAAGCCAGGCAGAGAAAGACAAGTACCAAATGATTTCCCTCATCTGTGAAGTATAACAACAAAGCAAAACTGAAGGAACAAAACAGCAGGAGACTCACAAACTCCAAGAAGGGACTAGTGGTTACCAAAGGGGAGGGGTGGGAGAGGGCAGGTGGAGACGGAGGGAGAAGGTGATTGAGGGGTATTATGATTAGTACACATGGTGTCAGGGGGACCATGGGGAAGACACTGTAGCACAGAGAAGACAAGTAGTGACTCTGCGGCATCTTACTCCACTGATAGACAATGACTGCAATGGGGTATGGTGGGGGACTTGACAATAGGGGTGACTGTAGTAACCAAATCGTTTTTCATGTGAAACCTCCATAAGAGTGTATATCAATAATATCTTAATTTAAAAAATTGTAAATAAAGTAATAATAATAAAAATAAAATAACTAATACTATTGTTTCTGATGGCAGCCATCATATGAGCACTTAGTATGTGCCAAACACTGTTCTAGATGTTTCATGTATATTAGCTCCATCAGTCCTCTATGAGATGGGAACTAGAGCACAAGCCCAACTTCCTAGCTAGGAAATTTGAGAAGGTAAGTAACATACTTGGCAGAGAAGGCAAGTCTTACTCTGGCTCACACAGGTAAGTAGAAAAATTACTACTCTGAATTTTGGCTCCAGACCTACGCTTTAACCATTACAATACATTATTATGCTCCTTGATTACTCAGTCAAGTCTCTTACTTAAAATAAAAATAGCCTGACACAGTTTGTGTCCCTACCAAGAATTTAACAAAATTTCAAGTACGTTAATCTTAGTAAGAATGATTCATTTCCCTTTGTTTGTGCTTTGTATTTCTTAGCCAGATTTAATTCAGCAAGTATATGAACATTTTAAGTATGCTAGACACTATATGGAGTAAGAAAAAGAACAGATATGGTTCCTGCCCTTCCCAAGTTTAGATATAATGGAAGACACATACAATGACTAAACATAACAGAGGAAGAATGTGGAAACAGAAATACAAGCAAGATACTACAAAAAAAGGAGCGATTAATTCTGACCAGTGTGGAGAGAAAGAAAATCAAGGATAGTTTCAAGAAGCTGGAATCAGAACTAAGCCTTCAAAGCTGCACAGGAGTGATGATCAGGGGATGATGGTAAAGAGACTCCTCACTGAAGAAACAGAACACTGTTTAGTCATTATCCATACTCTAAAAGTGCCCTATAATAATTAAGTGATGTGATTAGGAAACTGCATGTATGAAGATATATAATGAGAAACAAACACTAAAATTAATCAAGAGTCACATCATTTCAACACTATGCTGAAGAGAAAAAACATTCTAAGTTTGTAAAACGACCCAACCTGTGTTTTAAGACAACTTTAGCACACACTGAAGGTTGGAAATCAAGGCATGTATGTGACAAGAAATAAGAAGCAGAAAGCAGGATACTTGCAATAACCTAAGCAAGAGTTTACAAGGGACAGTGTAGCTATAGTTTTGAGGATGTAAATGAAGGGTAGATACAAAAGATAACTTAGAAACAGAACTAAAGAAGATAGTAAACATCAGAAGTGCTAAAATACCACTAGTTGACATATGAAACATATGTAAAAGGCTTTTGATAAAAACTTACAAAGCATTTTTGCAAAATGAGGGTAAGTTTTGTTTTCAAAGCGTTAACCTTGAAGTCTCAAGTAGAAATCCACAGAGATGACTGATAACTAGTTTGAAATACACAAGAAAACACTGTCATAAAAGCCAAACATTTTATGAACACACAGAAGCCTTTCTACACTAATAAAAGCATTCCTAATATTGTTTGGGAGGATGGAAGAGATACTGGTTAACTTTACTCTGTTGGAGAGCATGTTAACAAGAACCTAAGTGGAACATATAATTTCCAAACTATAAGAGAAAAGTGGAGAGAAAAGGGAAGGAATAAGGAAAGCATTAATCCAATAGAAGAAGGGAAAGAAAGAAAAGGAAAAGTATAGAAAATAGGAAATAGAAGATAAGTAGAAATGAACCAAAAATTATCAGTAGTAACAAATAAATATTTGAACTCAAAGACTCACAGATTGGAATTAAAGCACAAAATTCAGTGACTGGCTATTTATAAGAGATATACCCAAAATATAGCAATGTATAAAAGACTAAAAATGAAGATACAGAAGAAGGTATGTGAGGAAAATAACAAGTGGCTGGCTATCTTAACAAACAGAAAAGAATTTGAGGAAAAATCATTTACAGAGCTGAAGGACATAGCTTAATGATAAATGAACAACCCAGTAAGAAGACATAATAATCATACAATATGTAGCTAATACAGCCTTTGAATAAAATGAAAATCAAAAGAATTCTGAGAAATTAACAAAAGCAAAAATCATGAGATTTTTTAAGTATTTCAATAACCAGATCACACATTAAAAAATTAGTTGAACAGTACACACATGTCAAAATTCATCAAACTGTACACTAAGATATGTGGATTTTATTATATGTACCTCAATATAAAAAACTTAAAAACATTTTTCTAAAATGCTACGGAACGTTAGTTAAGATACAGATTACTTGAATAACACAATAACTGGCCTAAATGAAAAACTTCTGAACTCCTGATAAGAACAATCATTTTATCATATCTGTATAGAATACTGACAAAAAATGATCACAATTTAAGTCTATAAATACTTCGTTTTCTTTGATATCTTAACTTTAGTGATCTAAAGACATATAATTACCTTCTGAGTGTTGAATTTTCCTATTTCATCTAGATCCAAAAACATGTCCAAATCACATCCTAATTTTCCAAAACTGTTCACCGAAGAGCCAAAGGGTCTGACTGCACAGTCCGCAAAATATGCAGATGCTATGTCTTCAATAAAAGAACAGGTGAGATACCGGAGCTTAGTGTTCTCCTCTGTTAACTGGGATTCCTTCAAGAGAGTGTTTAGCTGATCATCTATCTAGCTGGCCAAAACAAAAACAACAAAATATAGAAAATGTACAAGTCATATAAAATAAATGTCATTTGACTTTTACAGATTCAATGCTTTGGAGACTCACTTTAAAAATACAGTTCTTTCCCTTTGGGCTTCAAAGTAGATTTTTAGACATACCCTTTAAAAAAACATGAGGAATGATGACACAAGCAAAATAAAAGGTAGCTACAATTAAAACTACTTTTCTCAAGAGGCATAGCCAAGATGGCGGGGTGAGTAGGACAGTGGGACTCTCCTCCCAAAAACACATATATTTCTGAAAATACAGCAAATACAACTATCCCTAAAAGAGAGACCAGAAGACACAGGACAAAAGCCAGACTCCATCCACACCTGCGAGAACCCAGCGCCTGGTGAAAGGGGTAAGATACAAGCTGCAGCCTGGTGGGACCTGAGGTCCCTCACCCCAGCTCCCGGCGGGAGGAGAGGAGTCGGAGCGGGGAGGGAGAGGAAGCCCAGGACTGCTGAACACCCAGCCCTAGCCATCAGCACCAGAGCACAGACACAGTGCATGCGTGGGGTGCTGGATACTAGGGAAACAGGACAGTAAGACCTGTGAGCAGGTCCCGAAGCCGGTGCCCTGGGACAAAGAAAAGCGAGTGCTTTTTGAAAACCTTAAAGGGACAGGGACCCCACTGCTGGACAGAAGCATCCCGGGTCACAGTCCAGCAGCTGGAAATTCCAGGGAACTCCGGGCACACTAACCCCCTGGGCAACAGCTCTGAGATCCCTCACGGAGGTAAACAGCCAAACAGCCCCCCATCCATTACCCCTCTGGGGCCGCCATAGCAGAGCAGCAGCCTGAGGCTGGCCACACACACAGCAAGGGAGCTTCCTCCAGACCAGCCAGGCAAGAAACAGAGACCCAGTCTACACGCAACTACCCAACACAAGCCACTAGGAGTCGCAGTTGTCCCAGTAAAGAAAGGCCAGGAGCAAGTGCAAAGTCTTGGCTCTCCCAGCTGACAGACGAGTAAATAGCTCACCATTGCACCTATCAACATGAAAAGGCAAAAAAATTTGATCCAGACAAGACTAACCCAGACAGCTTCAACATCTTCTACATCTTCCCCTGAGAAGGAACCTGGGGAGATAGATTTAACCAGTCTACCTGAAAAAAAATTCAAAACAAAAGTCATAACCATGCTGATGGACTTGCAGAGAAATATGCAAGAACTAAGGAGAGAGAATACAGAAATAAAACAATCTCTGGAAGGACTTCAAAACAGAATGGACAAGGTGCAAGAGACCATTAATGGACTAGAAAACAGAGAACAGGAACGCAGAGAGGCTGATGCAGAGAGAGATAAAAGGATCTCCAGGAATGAAAGAATTTTAAGAGAACTGTGTGAACAATTGAAATGGAACAATATCCGCATTACAGGGATACCAGAAGAAGAGAGAGAAAAAGGGATAGAAAGTGTCTTTGAAGAAATAATTGCTGTAAACTTCCCCAAACTAGAGGAGGAAATGGCCTCTCAGACCACATAAGTACACAGAACTCCCATGACAAGGGATCCAAAGAGGGCAACACCAAGATACATAATAATTAAAATGGCAAAGATCAAAGACAAAGACAAAGTATTAAAGGCAGCCAGAGAGAAAAAAAAGGTCACCTACAAAGGAAAACCCATCAGGCTATCATCAGACTTCTCAACAGAAACCCTACAGGCCAGAAGAGAATGGCATGATATACTTAATGCAATGAAACAGAAGGGCCTCGAACCAAGAATACTGTATCGAGCACGATTATCATTTAAATATGAAGAAGGGATTAAACAATTCCCAGACAAGCAAAAGTTGAGGGAATTTGCCTCCCACAAACCACCTCTACAGGGCATCTTACAGGGACGGCTCTAGATGGGAGCACTCCTAAAAAGGCCACAGAACAAAACACACAACATATAAAGAATGGAGGAGGAGGAATAAGAAGGGAGAGAAATAAAGAATCATCAGACCATGTTTATAATAGCTCAATAAGCGAGTTAAGTTAGACAATAAGATAGTAAAGAAGCTAACCTTGAACCTTTGGTAACCACAAACTTAAAGCCTGCAATGGCAATAAGTACATACCTTTCAATAATCACCCTAAATGTAAATGGACTGAATGCACCAATCAAAAGACACAGAGTAATAGAATGGATAAAAAAGCAAGACCCATCCATATGTTGCTTACAAGAGACTCACTTCAAACCCAAAGACATGCACAGACTTAAAGTCAAGGGATGGAAAAAGATATTTCATGCAAACAACAGAGAGAAAAAAGCAGGTGTTGCAATACTAAAATCAGACAAAATAGACTCAAAATAAAGAAAGTAACAAAGGATAAAGAAGGACATTACATAATAATAAAGGACTCTGTCCAACAAGAGGATACAACCATTATAAATATATATGCACCCAATACAGAAGCACCAACATATGTGAAACAAATACTAACAGAATTAAAGGAGGAAATAGAATGCAATGCATTCATTTTGGGAGACTTCAACACACCACTCACTCCAAAAGATAGATCCACCAGACAGAAAATAAGTAAGGACACAGAGGCACTGAACAACACACTAGAACAGATGGACCTAATAGACATCTACAGAACTCTACATCCAAAAGCAACAGGATACACATTCTTCTCAAGTGCACATGGAACATTCTCCAGAATAGACCACATACTAGGCCACAAAAAGAGCCTCAGTAAATTCAAAAAGATTGAAATCCTACCAACCAACTTTTCAGACCACAAAGGCATAAAACTAGAAATAAATTGTACAAAGAAAGCAAAAAGGCTCACAAACACATGGAGGCTTAACAACAGGCTCCTAAATAATCAGTGGATCAATGACCAAATCAAAATGGAGATCCAGCAAAATATGGAAACAAACGACAACAACAACACAAAGCCCCAACTACTGTGGGATACAGCAAAAGCAGTCTTAAGAGGAAAGTATATAGCAATCCAGGCATATTTAAAGAAGGAAGAACAATCCCAAATGAATGGTCTAATGTCACAATTATTGAAATTGGAAAAAGAACAAATGAGGCCTAAGGTCAGCAGAAGGAGGGACATAATAAAGATCAGAGAAGAAATAAATAAAATTGAGAAGAATAAAACAACAGCAAAAATCAATGAAACCAAGAGCTGGTTCTTCGAGAAAATAAACAAAATAGATAAGCCTCTAGCCAGACGTTAAGAGGAAAACAGAGTCAACACACATCAACAGAATCAGAAACAAGAAAGGAAAAATCACGACAGACCCCATAGAAATACAAAGAATTATTAGAGACTACTATGAAAACCTATATGCTAACAAGCTGGGAAACCTAGGAGAAATGGACAACTTCCTAGAAAAATACAGCCTTCCAAGACTGACCCAGAAAGAAACAGAAAATCTAAACAGACCAATTACCAGCAAAGAAATTGAAGTGGTAATCAAAAAACTACCAAATGAACAAAACCTCCGGGCCAGATGGATTTACCTCACAATTTTATCAGACATACAGAGAAGACATAATACCCATTCTCCTTAAAGTTTTCCAAAAAATAGAAAAAGGAGAGAATACTCCTAAACTCATTCTATGAAGCCAACATCACCCTAATACCAAAACCAGGCAAAGACCCCACCAAAAAAGAAAACTACAGACCAATATCCCTGATGAACATAGATGCAAAAATACTCAACAAAATATTAGCAAACCAAATTCAAAAATACATCAAGAGGGTCATACACCATGACCAAGTAGGATTCATCCCAGGGATGCAAGGATGGTACATTCGAAAAACGATCAATATCATCCACTACATCAACAAAAAGAAAGACAAAAACCACATGATCATCTCCATAGATGCTGAAAAAGCATTCGATAAAACTCAACATCCATTCATGATAAAACCTCTCAACAAAATGGGTATAGAGGGCAAGTACCTCAACAGAATAAAGGTTAAATATTATAAACCCACAGCCAACATCATACTGAACAGCGAGAGGCTGAAAGCTTTTCCTCTGCGATTGGGAACAAGACAGGGATGCCCACTCTCCCCACTGTTATTCAACATAGTACTGGAGGTCCTAGCCACGGCAATTAGACAAAACAAAGAAATACAAGGAATCCAGATTGGTAAAGAAGTTAAACTGTCACTATTTGCAGATGACATGATACTGTACATAAAAAACCCTAAAGAGCTAATATCGGAATTCAGCAAAGTTGTAGGATACAAAATTAACACACAGAAATCTGTGGCTTTCCTATACACTAACAATAAACTAATAGAAAGAGAAATCAGGAAGACAATTCCATTTACAATAGCATCAAAAAGAATAAAATACCTAGGAATAAACCTAACCAAGGAAGTGAAAGACCTATACCCTGAAAACTATAAGACACTCTTAAGAGAAATTAAAGAGGTCACTAACAAATGGAAACTCATCCCATGCTCCTGGCTAGGAAGAATTAATATCGTCAAAATGGCCATCCTGCCCAAAGCAATATACAGATTCGATACAATCCCTATCAAACTACCAACAGCATTCTTCAATGAACTGGAACAAATTCTTCAATGAACTGGAACAAATAGTTCAAAAATTCATATGGAAACACCAAAGACCCCAAATAGCTAAAGCAATCCTGAGAAGGAAGAATAAAGTGGGGGGGATCTCACTCCCCAACTTCAAGCTCTACTACAAAGCCATAGTAATCAAGACAATTTGGTACTGGCACAAGAACAGAGCCACAGACCAAAGGAACAGAATAGAGACTACAAACATTAACCCAAACATATATGGTCAACTAATATTCGATAAAGGGGCTATGGACATACAATGGGGAAATGACAGTCTCTTCAACAGATGGTGCTGGCAAAACTGGACAGCTACATGTAAGAGAATGAAACTGGATCACTGTCTAACCCCATACACAAAAGTAAATTCAAAATGGATCAAAGACTTGAATATAAGTCATGAACCATAAAAATCTTAGAAAAAAACATGGGCAAAAATCTCTTAGACATAAACATGAGTGACCTCTTCTTGAATATATCTCCCCGGGCAAGGGAAACAAATGCAAAAATGAACAAATGGGACTATATCAAGCTGAAAAGCTTCTGTACAGCAAAGGACACCATCAGTAGAACAAAAAGGCATCCTACAGTATTGGAGAATATATTCATAAATGGGATTAAAAAATGGGCAGAGGAGCTGAATAGACAGTTCTCTAAAGAAGAAATTCAGATGGCTAATAGACACATGAAAAGATGCTCCACATCGCTTGTCATCAGAGAAATGCAAATTAAAACCACAATGAGATATCATTTCACACTATCCAAAAGACAAACAAATGTTGGCGAGGTTGTGGAGAAAGGGGAACCCTCCTACACTGCTACAGTGTAGGAATGTAAATTAGTTCAACCATTGTGGAAAGCAGTATGGAGGCTCCTCAAAATGCTCAAAATAGAAATACCATTTGACCCAGGAATTCCACTTCTAGGAATTTACCCCATGAATGCAGCACTCCAGTTTGAAAAAGACAGATGCACCCCTATGTTTATCACTGCACTATTTACAATAGCCAAAATACGGAAGCTATCTAAATGTCCATCAGTAGATGAATGGATAAAGATGTGGTACATATACACAATGGAATATTAGTCAGCCATAAGAAAAAAACAAATCCTGCCATTCGCAACAACATGGATGGAGCTAGAGGGTATTATGCTCAGTGAAATAAGCCAGGCGGAGAAAGACAAGTACCAAATGATTTCACTCATATGTGGAGTATAAGAACAAAAGAAAACTGAAGGAACAAAACATCAGCAGAAGCACAGAACCCAAGAATGGACTAACAGTTACCAAAGGGAAAGGGACTCGGGAGGATGGGTGGGAAGGGAGGGATAAGGGTGGGAAAAAAAGAAAGGGGGCATTACGATTAACATGTATAGTGTTGGGGGGGGGCACTGGGAGGGCTGTGCAACACAGAAAAGACAGGGAGTGATTTTACAGTATCTTACTATGTTGATGGACAGTGACTATGAACAGGGATGTGGGGGGGACTTCGTGAAGGGGGGCCTAGTAAACATAATGTCCTTCATGTAATTGTAGATTTATGATAACAAAATAAAAATAAGTAAAAATAAATAAAAATAAACTACTTTTCTCAAGCAAGAGTATGGAGTATGAAGTATTGTTTTGGGAAAATGAAAATACTAAAATGCTCCAGAAGAGGTCAAAACAACCACAAAGCTAGAAGTTTTAAATGGATTTGGGGGAAGATACGAACCAATGTTAAAGGCAAGAAACACTAGAAATAAGTAATGCTTCAAGAAATGTTCCTCAGAAAAACAATCCTGTATATTCACCAGAAGACTTGTGTTCAAGTCATCACGTTTTAGAACTGTGCACTGGAATATTAAAGATAAAAACCATAGCTTCAAATGACCAGATTTGGAAATAATATTGAAAATACATGAACTCAAGCAATCAGCTCAAGAAAAATAAGTAAAACAAAAGGAAACGTACATTAGAAATCAAACCAAAAAACAGTACTCTGGTAAGACAAAGAACTGACTCTTTGGAAGGACAACTCAACTAGCTAAACCTTTGACAAGTCTGAGTAAGAAAAACCCAAACTAATATAAACAGTATTAGAGCAGAAAGAAGAGAGAAAACCAGAAAAAAGGTATTTCAAATTTACAGAAGAATGCCAGGTACAACTGTATATCATTATGTTGACAAGAAAAAGGAAACCAGAATAGTCCAAATGTCCAAAACTTGGGAAGAATGTGGTCACTCTACTCATGAGTGCAGATAAGGCATGGGGGCAGGGAGTGGGGAAGATAACTTTCACTTTTCACTCAACATATTCTGTTGTGTGAATATTTTATAATAAGAACTTACATAAAATAATGTCATACACACACTATTTTAAGTTGTGGAAGTTGAGAAGTTGGGTAAGTATACCTATAAACTTACACTTTCTGCACAACAAAGTAATTCAAAGAGTTTCCTGCTTGAAGGAGGCGACTGATTACTGCATTGTACACATGGCTGTTCAGAAGTCTGGCTTGATGGATTCTTCAGCTTTAAATTGAAGAAACGCGATCTGAATGGAATTGCACATTCTCTGTCCACACTTGGAGTACGACTGACATTCTGCAGTGAAGCTACACTTTCCTTTTGACAAAATTCTACAACAGCATAAAGACCCTATATCAAAAACATAAGAAAAAACAGAACATATCTCAGAATGATATATTTAATATAGCATTTAGTTGCTATTTCAAAACAATTACCATATGCTAAAAATAATTATTTAAAAATTTTACAAATGATATGCTTCTACCACAAGCATTGGTTTTATTTTATTTATTTTTTTAATCTTCAACACTTTATTTATTTATTTTAAATTAAGGTATCATTGATGTACAGTCCTGTTTCGTGAGGTCTGCACTTTTCTCCACATGTATGCAGTCTGGCACAGCCTTCTGTCCCGTTACTCTTTTAGGATTAGTTGCATTAACTGTATTTTCATATTATATGTGGTTTTGGGAGGAGTTCTCTGTCTTACCTCTCATGCCGCCATCTTTAACCTTCACAAGCACTGGTTTTAATCATTATAAGAAGATTAAGAAAAAGAACACTATTAATAAAGTCAAATTAATTAAGAAGCTGAAATAGAAAATTAAAAGGCAAACAAAAATTCCCTCTCACTTGCCTTTATCCCTAAGATAACGGAACTATTTAAAGTGTTCTAAATCTAAATTACTTAGCATTCTGTAATACTGTTATAAGGATTTGTTATATCAAAAAAAAACTCATTAAGGAAATTTAGATAAAGAGATGTAGTACACTAAAAGACAATCTAACTTTACCATATTGTAAATAACTAATGGGTCCTCTATCCTTCAAGATCAAGAATGTTAAGTTTGATTGTGTTTCAAATACTTACAAAGCTTTCATAGAAGAAATGACTCTTAATATGTCCATGTTGAGATAAATATTTGAGAAACTTTTTTTCACTGAATTTATTTGGACAATGTATTAAAACAGTTCGCTGAGCCTGTTCTCGTCTTTCTTTTTGCACCTCAGAGAATCTCTTTTTGGGAGTCCTGTCTTCAGAGCCTTTGAATGAGACAAAAACATTTCTCACACACACATGTAAAATTTAAAGCCTATTTGGTAAGTATATAAAGATTCTATAGCTGACTAAAACTAACATTATCCAAATCTCATCATCTTCCTTCTCTTCCTTTTTAAGGGTCACACTATACTCTTCCAATTTTTGCTTTACCATTCATCTATAACTCTCATTAACACTGTCACTTTTGCTGTTTTGATTCACTATAGTAAATGCACAGAGCTGAAAAGAGCTTGCTCTATGAAACTGTAAAAGCAAAAACAAGAAAGTAAAATCACTCATTTAACACTCTCTCAAATACACACATACAAAAATCTGTGCAAGCTATAACATTCCAAAGCCTAGAAGAAATTTTTATAAGCCTGAGTGTAATGAGACAATGGGTTTAGAAGATTAATGTTTTAAAGTATTAGTTATCGCAGTTCTACTTTGTCAAGGGCCTTCATCTGACCCAAACAATTAACAATAAATTACCAACTATCATGTGCTCTGTATCTCAAGAAAATCAAAGAATTTAAAACCTAGTTGCTGTCCATAAAGAGCTCATGACAATTTTACTGAAGAAACAGTAATTTTTTCATTAAAAACTGAACCAGGGGGTTAGGAGTTTTACAATCACAGGAAATGAAGACAAGAGATGTGATAATCAAGAATGAAATATTAATAAGCCACTGACCACAAAGGAAAGGAAAACTATAAAGAAAAAGAAAAGCATTCAAGTTCTAAGAGATATTAATGCCCAACACTGATGTTAGCAACTCATTTTTTCCTCCAAGATATTTAACGTCTACTTGAATGGCTTAAAATGACCTTTAAAGGCTTTTTTTTTTGACCATAAAAAATGGCTTTTTTTAAAGGTCAAATAGTGGATTCTGGAGATTATAAACTACCATGTCTGACACCAATACCCTTAACAAAGTTCCGAAAAGGTTAAATAGAATAGAAAATGTAGCTGATAGAAGGAAATCAATGAAGGCTCTTGGCCTCATTTTCTTACCAAAGGTTATAAAAGTGAGGATCAAGGAAAAATTGCAAATACACTGTACCTTATTTACAGCAAACTCATGACATCCTCATGGAAAAATTAGAGAAATGTAGGTTAATGACAGCAAAAGCCCTTTGAACCCTAAATTCTGCTCAGTAGCACCAACCCAGAGGCAAGTCTCTAATGACACATCAGAGAACTATTGGCCCTTACCTACTCCACATTTCTAACAATTAATCAAACACATGGGTATCTTTCCTACATTCACTGTACTAGATGCTGAAAGTATTTCTTGTAAATATGTGTCCACATCTCTGTTCTGATGCACCCCTTTAACATCAGTCTCTCATTTCAAGGCCTCTATCACTGCAATAACCTGATTTCTAAGCTGGTCTCATACACTCAAGTCTTTTCTTTCTCAAGCCACTCTGTACACTGCTGCCAAAGTGATCTTCATAAAACAGTCTGTTTTTAAAAGCCTTATTCTTTGACTTTCCGGCTTAAAACTCTTCAATAGCTTCCCTAGTGCATTCAAGATCAAGTTTAAACTCCACAGCACCCTGTATTACCAGAACGAATCTAATTCACAGTGTCGCATTTACTTTTCAATATGGGAGAATATCTGTCTTCCATATTGAGTACCGGGACTATTATTATTCACTTTGATCTCAATCTACTGAGAGACCTTCCAATTAGTCCCTATTTCCTTACTTATTAATGGTATAGGGTCTGCCTAGACCATCTCACCCACTTTTCAGTTGTAATCACCATATACATCTTGTCTCCGATTTTTACTGAGTCTAGACTTCTGTCCAACTGCTTATCGTGAAAGTAAAGTCAAACTGCTAAATTTTATAAAGTATAAATCCTTCCCCAGTTCTCTCCCTCTAATACCCAACCATTAAGTTTGGTGTGTACCTTTCCAGACATTTTCAAGGCTTATATAAACATATATGTTTGCACTTCTCCATAGATAAGCCTTTTTAATTTTTTTTACACAATTGACATTACTGAAATCATATTACACATTCTTTTTTATTATACACTTTAAAAAATTTAAGACATTGGGGATATCTTTCCAAGTCAGTATATATTTACCTCATTAAGTAACTATGTTAAGTATTCTTGCATATTAATCATAGTTTAGCTCATCTGCTACTGATAAGTACTGAGGTGGTTTACCTTTTTTCACTATTACCAACAATAATGTAATATTGTCTGTATGCAAATACCACTTTTATGCAAGTATATGCCTGCAGTAAGATTCCTGGGGAAGAGGAGAGACTAAATTTGAGAATGAAATACAGAAATTTGATAAAAGATGGAGAATTCTGCTCAAGGAGATGAGACAGGTAGAATTTAAAGCATTAACAGCTCTGGCCTTGAACAACAAACAGTAGGTAAGAATGATATGGACATGATGGTGGTGAAGGAGGGGACAAAAAGTTTAGGTGGTTTAAGTTTATTATCTCACAAAGGCTTATCAATCTACAAATGACACAAAGTTGAAGGTAAAAACTAGTAAGTGCTAATATTTAATGACAGACTCAAAATCTGCCAATGCTCTTCATAGTGTCATCTGGTAAGCATAAACCAACACAAAAAAATAAGACTAAATACCGTCCTGAATTTAGAATTAAAAACAACAAAGACACAAGCACATGATAGTGAGAAAAATTAACCCAGCATTAGCTGTATAAAAGAGGCCTAAAGTTTGATTTGAAGAAAGTTCACAATGAGTCAAAGGAATGTCTTAACATCTGGGATGAGGGTAAGGAGACAACAAATATATATATATATATATAATACATAAAATTTCAGACTGGATTCTCAAGATGGCGGCATGAGTAGGGTGGTGGAAATCTCCTCCCAAAACCATATATATTTTGAAAATACAGCAAATACAACTATTCCTAAAAGAATGACTGGAAGATACTGTACACGAGCCAGGCTACATCTGCAAGAGCCCAACATCTCACAGAAAAGGGTAGAATACAAAGCTGTGACCCAGTAGGACCCAAGTAACCCCCCAACCCCAGCTCACTGGCAGGAGGAAGGGAATCAGAGTGGGAAGCGGGTGGAAGCACAGAACTGCTAAATAACTAGCCCTGGTGGTCTGCCCCGGGAGCACAGACACACATTGCATGGTGCACTGGATATTGGAAGAGAGGAAAAGCAAGGTCCGAGATTGAGACTACCAACAAGTTCCCACAGCCAGCTGCCCTGGGACAAAAGAAAAGTGGGTGCTTTAAAAGTCTTTAAAGGGACAAGGGTTTAACAGGTGGAAAAAATTGTCCTGGCACACTCAGTCCAGCAGGCAGGAAACTTTAAGGAACTCCAGGTGCCCTAACCCCTGGGTGGCAATGCAGCTCCAAATCCCCTCATGGCAATAAGCAGCCTGCTGTTCCTTCACCCCCACTGATGCTGCAAGCAAACTGGCTGACCCACCATTGCTGCAGAACAGCCAGGGAGAAGCCCTGCCTACAGCAACCACACAGCTTAGCACAGAGGCTTCTCCTTGTGTGCAGCTAACCACTTGAGACCCAGAGGCTGCTCCCTGTGTGCGGTTGACCAGCACAGACAGCGGAGACTGGCACAGAGTCCAGGAGGCAGAAAGGGGGTTGGTTCTTGCAGCAGAAAACTCACCACTTGCCTGTGACCCCCGCCAGTGCCATAAGCCATCCTGAGGGCCACCCCGCCCACAGCAGCTCAGGGGATTAACCCAGAGGCTGCTCCCTGAGTGTGGTTGATCAGCACAGACAGAGGAGATGGGTGCGGAGACCGGGAAGCACAAAAGGGCTTTACTCTTGTAGCAGAACATGTGCTGCTGGCCTACAACCCCCACCATTGTCCTAGGCCTTCTCAAAGGCCACCCTGCCTACAGTAGCTTAGGGGATTAACCCAAAGGCTGCTCCCTGAGTGCGGTAAACTGGCACAGACAGCAGAGACAGGCAAAGAGACCGGCAAGCAGGAAGGGACTTTATTCTCCCAGCTGACATATGCACCACTTGCCGGCAACTACTCTCATCACCATGAAAAGGCAGAAGAACCTTGTTTAGTCCAAAATCCCTCAAACACCAGAGAGAGGGTTTGATGAGACTGAAATCACCAATGTTCCTGAAAAAGCATTCAAAATAAAAGTCATAAGCATGCTGAGGAAGCTACAGAGAAATATTCAAGAGATAAGGGATGAATTCAGTAGGGAGATAACAGAAATGAAACAAACAATGGAACGATTTAAGAGCAGACTGGATGAGGTGAAAGAGACTGTAAATGGAATAGAAATCAGAAAACAGGAATACAGAGAAGCTGAGACAGAGAGAGAGAAAAGGATATCTAAGAATGAAAGAATATTAAGAGAACTGTGTGACCAATCCAAATGCAACAATATTTGCATTATAGGGGTACCAGAAGAAGAAGAGAAAAATGGCTACAAAGTGTCTTTGAAGAAATAGTTGCTGAAAACTTCTCCAATCTGGGTAAGGAAATAGTCTCTCAGACCATGAAAGTCCACAGGTCACCCAACACAAGGGACCCAAGGAAGACAACACCAAGACATATAATAATTAAAATGGCAAAGATCAAAGACAAGGACAGAGTACTAAAAGCAGCCAGACAGAGAAAAAAGATCACCTACAAAGGAAAACCCATCAGGCTATCATCAGACTTCTCAGAAGAAACCTTACAGGCCAGAAGAAAATAGCATGATATATTCAATGCAATGAAACAGAAGGGCCTCGAACCAAGAACACTGTAACCAGCAAGATTATAATTTAAATTTGAAGGAAGGATTAAACAATTCCCAGATAAGCAAAAGTTGAGGGAATGTACCCCCCACAAACCATCTCTACAATGTATTTTAAAGGAACTGCTCTAGATGAAAATATTCCAAAAGCTAAACAGCTGTCACCAGAGAAAATAAAACCACAGCAAAGAAAGTAGACCAACCAAATACTAACTAAAGGTAAAATGAAATCAGCTATCCACAAACTCAGTCAAGGGAAATGCAAAGAGGACAGAATAAAACACCTAACATATAGAGTGGAGGAGGAAGAAAAAGGACAAAAATAAAGACTGTGTTTATAATAGCGTAATAAGTGACTTAAGTTAGACGGTTAGATAGTAAAGAAGCTGAGTTAAGTTAGATGGTTAGATAGTAAAGAAGCTTCCCTTAAACCTTTAATAACCATGAATCCAAAGCCTGCAATGGCAATAAGTACTTATCTACTGACAATCACCCTAAATGTATATGGACTGAATGCAACAATCAAAAGACAATGAGTAATAGAATGGATAAAAAAGCAAGACCCATCTATATGCTGCCTACAAGAGATTCACCTCAAAACTAAAGACATACACAGACTAAAAGTGAAGGGATGGAAAAAGATATTTCATGCAAACAATATGGAGAAAAAAGCAGGTATTGCAGTACTTGTATCAGACAAAATAGACTTGAAAACAAGGAAAGTAGCAAGAGACAAAGAAGGACATTATGTAATTATAAAGGGGTTAGTACAACAAGAAGATATAACCATCTACATACCCAACACAGGAGAACCTACATATGTAAAACAAATACTAACAGAATTAAAGGGGGAAACAGAATGCAATGCATTCATTTTAGACATCAACACACCACTCACTCCAAAGGACAGATCAACCACACAGAAAGTAAGCAAAGACACACAGACACTGAACGACACATTAAAACAGATGGACATAACAGACATCTACAGAACTCTACACCCAAAAGCCACAGGATTACACATTCTTCTCAAGTACACATGGAACATTTTCCAGAATAGACCACATACTAGCCCACAAAAAGAGCCTCAGTAAATTCAAAAAGACTGAAATTGTACAACCGACTTCTTAGATCACAAAGATATAAAACTAGAAATAAGTTGTACAAAGAAAACAAAAAAGGCTCACAAACACACAGAGGCTTAACAACACGCTCCTAAATAATCAATGGATCAATGACCAAATTAAAACAGAGATCAAGCTTTATATGGAGACAAATGAAAATGACAGCACAATGCCTCAACTTCTGTGGGATGGAGCAAAGGCAGTTCGAAGAGGAAAGTATATAGCAATCCAGGCCTATTTAAAAACATAAGGACAATCCCAAATGAATAGTCTAAATTCACAATTACTGAAACTGGGAAAAGAAGAACAAATGAGGCCCAAAGTCAGCAGAAGAAGGGACATAATAAAGATAAGAGAAGAAATAAATAAAACTCAGAAGAATAAAACAGAAGAAAAAATTAATAAAACCAAGAGCTGGTTCTTAGAGAAAATAAAATAGATAAACCCCTAGCCAGACTTATTAAGAAAAAAAGAGAACCTACACACATAAACAGAATCAGAAATGAGAAAGGAAAAATCCAGCGAGACACCACAGAAATACAAATAATTATTAAAGAATACTATGAAAATCTATGCTAACAAACTGGATAACCTAGAAGGAATGAACAACTTCCTAAAAAAATACAACCTTCCAAGACTGACCCAGGAAGAAACAGAAAATACAAACACACCAATAACTAGCAATGAAATTGAATCAGTAATCAAAAACTACCCAAGAACAAAACCTCTGAACCAGATGGATTCACCACTGAATTTCATCAGACATTTAGAGAAGACATAATACCCATTCTCTTTCAAGTTTCCCAAAAAATAGAAGAGGAGGGAATACTTCCAAACTCATTCTATGAAGCCAGCATCACTCCAATACCAAAACCAGGCAAAGACACCACAAAAAAAAGAAAACTACAGACCAATATCCCTGATGAACATAGATGCAAAAAAACTCAACAAAATAATAGAAAACTGAATTCAAAAATACATGAAGAGGATCATACACCATGATCAAGTGGAATTCATCACTGGGGTGCAATGATGGTACAACATTAGAAAGTCCATCAACATCATACACCACATCAACAAAAAGGAGGACAAAAATCACATGAGCATTTCCATAGATGCTGAAAAAGCATTTGACAAAATTCAACATCCATTCATGATAAAAACTCTCAACAAAATGGGTATAGAGGGCAAGTACCTCAACATAATAAAGGCCATATTTGATAAACCCACAGCCAACATCATACTTAACAGCGAGAAGCTGAAAGCTTTTCCTCTAAGATCAGGAACAAGACAAGGATGCCCACTCTCCCCACTTTTATTCAACATAGTACTGGAGGTCCTAGCCATGGCAATCAGACAACACAAAGTAATAAAAGGCATCCAGATTGGTAAGGAAGAAGTTAAACTGTTCCTGTTTGCAGATGACATGATATTGTACATAAAAAACCCTAAAGAATCCACTCCAAAACTACTAGAACTAATATCTGCATTCAGCAAAGTTGCAGGATACAAAATTAACACACAGAAATCTGTTGCATTCCTATACACTAACGATGAACTAGCAGGAAGAGAAATTAGGAAAACAATTCCATTCACAATTCCATCAAAAAGAATAAAATACCTAGGAATAAACCTAACCAAGGAAGTGAAAGACCTATACCCTGACAACTACAAGACACTCTTAAGAGAAATTAAAGAGGACACTAATAAATGGAAATTCATCCTACGCTTTTGGGTAGGAAGAATTAATATTGTCAAATTGGCTATCCTGCCTAAAGCAATCTACAGATTCAATGCAATCCCTATCAAAATTCCAACAGGATTCTTTAATGAACTAGAGCAAATAATTCTAAAATTCATATGGAACCACAAAAGACCCCAAATAACCAAAGCAATCCTGAGAAGGAAGAATAAAGCTGGGGGGATTAAGCTCCCTGACTTCAACACTACTACAAACCACAGTAATCAAGACAATTTGGTACTCGCACAAGAACAGACCCATAGACCAGTGGAACAGAACAGAGAGTCCAGATATTAACCCAAGCATACATGGTCAATTAATACATGATAAAGGAGCCATGGATGTACAATTGGGAAATGAGAGCCTCTTCAACAGCTGGTGTTGGCAAAACTGGACAGCTACATGTAAAAGAATGAAACTGGATTACTGTCTAACTCCATACACAAAAGTAAACTCGAAATGGATCAAAGACCTGAATGTAAGTCATGAAACCATAGAACTGTTGGAAGAAAACATAGGCAAAACTCTATTGAATATAAACATGAACAACTTCTTCATATCTCCAAGGCAAAGGAAACAAAAGCAAAAATGAAGAAGTGAGACTATATTAAACTAAAAAGCTTCTGTACAGCAAAGGACACCAGCAGTAGAACACAAAGGCATCCTACAGTACGGGAGAATATATTCGTAAATGACATATCTGATAAGGGGTTGACATCCAAAATATACAAAGAGCTCACACACCTCAACAAACAAAAAGCGAATAATCCAATTAAAAAATGGGAGGAGGATCTGAACAGACACTTCTCCAAAAAAGAAATTCAAATGGCCAACAGGCACATGAAAAGATGCTCCACATTGCTAATCATCAGAGAAATGCAAATTAAAACCACAATGAGATAACACCTCACACCACTTGGAAAGACCAACATCCAAAACACAAACAACAAATGTTGGCAAGGATGTGGAGAAAGAGGAACCCTCCTATACTGCTAGTGGGAATGTAAATTAGTTCAACCATTATGGAAAGCAGTATGGAGGTTCCTCAAAAAACTCAAAATAGAAATACCATTTGACCCAGGAATTCCACTTCTAGGAATTTATCCTAAGAATGCAGGAGCCCAGTTTGCAAAAGACATATGCACCCCTATGTTTATCACAGCACTATTTACAATAGCCAAGAAATGGAAATAACCTAAGTGTCCATCAGTAGATGAATGGACAAAGATGTGGTACATATACATAATGGAATATTATTCGGCCATAAGAAGAAAACTAATCCTACCATTTGCAACAATATGGATAGAGCTAGAGGGTATTATGCTCAGCGAAATAAGCCAGGTGGAAAAAGACAAGTACCAAATGATTTCACTCATCTGTGGAGTGTAAGAACAAAGAAAAACTGAAGGAACAAAACAGGAGCAGACCCACAGAACCCAAGAATGGACTAACAGTTACCAAAGGGAAAGGGACTGGGGAGGATGGGTGGGAAGGGAGGGATAAGGGGATAAAGGGGCATTATGATTAGTACACATAGTGTGGGGGTGGGGAGGGAGGCAGTATAGCACAGAGAGGACAAGTAGTGATTCTATAGCATCTTACTACACTGATGGACAGTGACTGTAATGGGTATGCAGTGGGCCTGCTAATGGGGGGAATCTAGTAATGACAATGTTGCTCATATAATTGTATATTAATGATACCAAAATATATATATATATATATATATAAAATTTCAGACTTTATTAAAACAAATGTTCATAAAAATCCAAATTCGGGGGGCAAGAGCAGTCACTTCTCTACAATTTACTGGTCATGCCACATATGGAGTGTATGTTCTGCTCTGGACATAATGGATATGAGAGAGATTAATGAACCAGAGAGCAACCAGAGCGGAGTGATAAAAGGCCTAGAAACTGATAGAGAATCATGTAGTTAAAGTGGAGAGTTATAGCCTGGAAAAAGAAGCTACTGAGAACCTGCGAGCTGTCTTCAAATCTAAGAGAGAACTTCCTACTTGAGCAGCACTTTACAGTCTTCCAAGCACCTTCACATATACACTCTCTTCCACATCTTTGAGACAGACAGCAGATTGCTGGAGAAAAAACTACACAGAGTCAACCATCTAAAAAGCCGTGTAGCCTCCTGTAGAGATTAGCTACTGTCTAGTTGCCTGCCATCACCCTCACTCCCCGCTGGTTCTGGGAACAACACAGCCCTGCCTGTAGAGAACTACTCTGTTTGGTTGTGGTGGGGCTATCCTACCAGGTATCGTACCTGGCACACTTGCCGTCACTCCATCAGATGGGACAAGATTATCAGACTATTTTGGACAGCCCCTCTTGTCCAAAGGGCAGGGTTGTGATCAATCAAAAGCTCTTTCTTAGAACTTTTCAAATTCAGCTAAAAGATTTATTTCACTCTTGCCTTTTGGAGAAGGCTACAAGCATGTGCACATGGAGCTGCTGATGGCCACACCCCCACCATCAACACCCCTGTGCAGAAGAATTTGTAATGAGGTCACCAAACAAGAACTGAGGAAAACAATACCTCACAATGACCACAAGCATCCGTGGACTTTAAAGCAGCTCTGTCTTTCTGGAGTTTGGTTACATGGGTTGGTATATCCTCCCTTTCCCACTTAAGCTCATTTGAGTTCATTTCTGCCACCTGCACCAAAGTCCTGAGTAATACACTCCATATTCTTATTGTTAAATCAGGGTTTTTTCCACTACTCATATGAAAGCTATGTCAAAACTAAGACTAACATGGAAATGGGAAATTAGTAGATGAAAACATTTTTCAACCATTAGAGCCTGACCAAAAAATGGAACTGACCAATTTATTAAATAGTGTGTTAATAGAAAATGTTACGAGGAATGTTTAGTGTTGAGTTCTTACAGAGTGAAAAACCAAAATAGGTATTTCTCAAGTTCCTTCCAATTACAAAATTATATGCTTAAAACATGCATAAATATATAAATAATATATATGCATAAAAATGGAGAACATTTTTCCTTCTTTTAAAAATGGAAAAAAACTTTCAGTGAAGATTATGCTACTTGTTAGGCTCCTTAGGAATCCCTTTATATTTAGCTAGTTATATTATCCTAATTTTACAAAATGAAACACATTACCTAAGAAAAAAACAGCTCTACTAAGTGACAAGAATAGCCCTGGGGGAATCAGAAGGTTTTATTCTTATCTTTGCCACTCAATAGTTGATTGTTTGAACTAGCTGTTCCCCTTGGACTGGGCTGTTTATTCACCTATAAAATTCAGTATTAACAATTCCCCCTTCCATATCTAGTTACTTCACAGAGCTTTGTTTCTCAAAGAGCATATGAAAATACTCTCAAATTTAAACCACTGTATGGATGCTAAATTGCAATAGCTTCTTTGGCAGAGCAACTTTAGAATTTTTAAAAGCTACTAAATACAAACCAGTCAGTATTTCAATGAAATGTCATGTTAAGTAACTTTTCTCACTCCTTGTCAATGTGAGTCAGTCTTTGTTTATACAGACTGATGAGGAAAGCAATCCTAATATTCATTTTAGGGGAAATATTTTACTTGTTTAGCTTACTTTAGACCTGCTCCCAGAAATAATTTCATCTCTTAAACTATAGCCCCAAGAAATGGTAGATATCAATACCTTTTGTTTAATAGCTTGACACGAGGTCTAAATTAGCTCAGCTATGTGACCTTACACAATTTATTTAGCTCTTTGAGCCTCTTTCTACATCTTTAAAATGGAGGCAGTGATACATTTCTTGCTCAAGTGTTTTTTATAATAGTGAACAAGGGGCACACACAACTCTTGGAGCCAGAGAGCGGTTCAAGGACAGTGGGCTTCTCAATACACAAAGCAGCATACAAATTTAAAACATCTGTCGGACAACAGCCTGCTCCACTGTGGATGCAACCTGTTACCAGATTGATTTTGCTCAAAATGGACAAAAGAATAAAGTAAACGACACTAACTTCATAAACTGAACCCTACATTTGGGAGCCAGAAAATCTGTTATTCATAAAAAGCCTTCCGCCAGTACCAACAACTTTTGAGTATCAAGATGCATTTGGAAACGTGAACTGACTGACGTGTGGCATCACTATTACAATTGGGAACATTATTTTGCCAAATTGTAAAATACTAGCAAATTATGTTCTTGGCGAACTTCACTAAGACTTAAAACAAATTCATTATCACACACAGAAGCCACCGAAGAAAGAAACGTCACACATGCCACCACCACCAGGAGCAAGAGGGGCAGCCCTAGGATCCCCTAGCAAGGTCAGAGGAGGGCGGGCCACAGCGGCACCCTCTGGCCGAAGGTTCCCTGGCGGTCTCCACGGGCCACGCGTTCGCCCGCGGTCCCACTCTTTCTCCTCCCCGCGCCCGCGGTGGGTACCGGCCGCTCAGCAAACTGAGGACACAGCGCCATCACCTGTCTCCAGGTTTCCTGAGGACTGCTCCTCTCTCCTGACGTCTGCGGCCACAGTTCCTGGGCAAGTAGAAAACCTTTGCACAGGACGCAGGACTTGACTTCTCTGAGCAAATAGGGGTAAACGGGTGAACAGGCCCACACCGCGAGCGGCCATTGTGAGGGGTGAAGAAGCGCGAGGAGAAAGGGCACCAGACTTCTGCGCATGCGTGTTGAGGCGAAACGAATGGAAAGCCAAGAGGGTCAAACTAGACGAAAGAAGCGGTCGTTTATACAAGAAATTCAGTTGAGTTCCCAATACAAATGCCTGAGCTTTCATACATGTTTTATCCCCAATCTCCCACAGTTCTTTAAAAGAAGACCTCCAATAGAACAAGCATGTCACCAGTCTTTAAATAGTCATGAAAATAGAACCAGAGAGCAAAGGTCATGAGGAAGGAATACAACATGGAAATCTATAAAATGTAATGAAGGATAGCTTTTCTTTATCAAATACTGTTCTAAGTGCTTTACATGTAAGGACCCTTACAACAACCCTGTGTTGTAGTAACTTATTATCTTCGTTTATTAATGGGGAGACTAAACATACAGGGCATTCCTAAACATTCATAAAGTAACCTTCCTGAAGGTACACAGCCAGTGAAGGGCAGAGATGGGAGTTAAACTAGGTTCCAAGATAACAGAGTTTTTCTTTTTTCTGGTACAAGTTTATTGAGATTTAATTAATATACTGAACAATTCACACGTTTAGGTGTGCCATTAAATGTTTTTAGTATTTTCACTGTTAACCTTAAAAACAAAGCTATCAGTTATTTTACCAGAAGAAAATTGGTTTATTCAGGAATAGCAGAGAATTGCCATTTAGAGCATTCAAGCTACAGCAAAACCATAGGCAAATCCTACTAACAAAGGAGAGGAAAATAATTTTATGGAGAGGGAGGAAGTTGGGAGGAGTTGTTTTGAATGACAGTCCACTGGACAAAAGTAAGAGTTGGATGATGAAGGTTTCTCACTGGCTGAGTTGCAGGGGTCAATTTCTTATAGGAGATGCAATGTACATCCCAGTTGGGGCCTGTAGTTGATGATTCCTTCCTGTAACTGACATGGAGTTGTACCCTGCCCCCCCTTCCAGTTTCCTAACTCCACTCAAGTAAGGGTTCCCTTATTATTTCTCATATTGCAAGTAATCATTTTTACTACATTTTCATCACTTTCAGAAGAAACCTTGTGCCCATTAGCCATGACCCTCTCATCATGACACTCCCCCACCAGTCCTAAGTAACCACTTACATACTTTACAGCTCTTTTTTCACCATAACACACTTAGAATTCAATTAAGATATAGTCTATTAAAATTATGCTCCAGTACCTTAAGGTTACATAAGGTATATATCAAGAGTAAATAGTGTTTCTGCTCTCAGGGAGTCCATTCTCTGCTGAAGAGAACAGACTAATCAATAGAGAAGTTCAATGTAGTGATAAATGCTAAAAGAGGAAAAGAAGTATAAGGCAGATGTTCCCATAAAGGTGTGGTGCAGTGTGAGAGAAGGAGGGGGACACTGTAAATGGTAAGAGTGATAAACACACGCACCATGCATTCAAGGTTGTGAGCTGTTTGATGTGAGAGACTGTGCCTCAGTCATCTTTGTCTCCCCAGCAGTAAAAAAGAGTAGGTTTACAATATATTGAATTATCAACAAAATAAAAATTTCTTCTGCTGACATTGGGCATATATTCATAAACTTATCACTTTTCATTTCAACTTAGTTTGATAGTCATTTTCTTCCATTTGCTCCCTTAGAGAAAACAGACATTATAATTTCACATGTTTTAAGACTTAAAGAATTAATTAGTACTCTACTAATTTGGAATTGAGATAACCTGGACTGAGATTAGACTAAAATTACCTTTCCATTATTGATGAGAGCAAGATTTGCAATGGAAATTAAAATAAAAACTATGTCTGAGCTCCTTTGAACTACTTTAACAACAACCTCTTAAAAACGCTCTTCAGATAATTCAGCAGTACTATTTTAGTATTGTAATATAGAATTACAAGTGCATTTAACCTTTGATCCAGTGATTCTACTTCTAGAAATTCATTGTATAGCTACTCTTGTTCAATCTTGCAGCTGATTTCTTATAGCAAGAGGTAAAAACATTAATGAATCTGGAGACTTTTTATTTCCTTACCTGTAACTCTTTTCAAGATACATTTCTAAAATTGCTAAGTAAAACAATCAAGAGTCAGAACACCACACACACACACACACACACACACATGCGCACGCATGCATGCACACATACATTTGCTTGTATGTGTACAGATGATCTCTGGAAAGATAGCCAAAAATCTGGTTGATTTTAGAGATGGAACTAAAAGACTGGAAGACAAGTGTGAGAAGAAGATTGTTTATACCATTTGTACCTTTAAAATTTTAAACATTTAAAAATATAATCCCAAATTTTATTTTAGAGATTTTAGTAAAATGAAATTCAACTTTGATTAAAATGTAACATGCCATCAGATCTATAGTTTGCATCAGAGGATTTGAATTGAGTGTCTAGTAATCAGGAGAAGAAGAAAGATTTTTCACTGTCTACCTCTTGTACCTTTTAAATTTTGTACCATGTATATATAGAGGAAAAAAGGAAGTACTTTGTTCTGGTGAGAAATGCTTTAGATATTCCATACAACTTTGTTAATGATGCTATTATGTAAATTCTTACATATGCTCAAAATATTTAAAAATCATATAAAGATTTATGATTATATATTATAAATTTATTATACCTCAAATTGACCATTCACATCCATATATTTGAGTCTTTATGCTTTTGCTACTGATAGTAATTTTCAACTGTTACTTGTAACTTTATAGTTCTAGATATTCCTTCACCTAAGAAAGTAAAAGCTTATTTTAAAATTACATTTTATTTAATCTTTATGACTAGATTGTAGAAAACATGGAATTAAGGTTGACATGATCTCTAAAATGAAACTTATGAAATATGTACAATCATCGTCTGGCAAGCAAGTTGTACAAACAATGTGCTCGTTATGTAATCCCTTCAGTTTTATTTCTAAACCATAAACCATAGGCCCCCCAACTTCTCCAGAATTCCAAGTCAGGAGGCCTTCAATGTATTACAGTTAAGATATCAGCAACATGCCAATCCCAACCATTCACTAAAAAAAATTCAGTCTTGAAGTTTGCCAGGATTTAAAGGTACTATAAAATTGCCAAAGTGATTTCTCATGGCTATATTATGTAGAGAGATAAACTGTACCTGTGCTGTTTCAATAGAAATGGTGATGACCTGTTTCACCAGTTCATAAATATCTATGAGATGTAAAGGAGATCATCTTTCAATATTCAGAGCAATAGCTTGGCCCCATATTCATATTGACAGCATCCATTGTCCCTTTCCTGAGTTGTCTATATCTCAGATCGTTCAAGAATTCCCAGCACAATCCTGTCAACAAACACCAGAGGAGGGAAATGATGTATCTGATGTTCTTCTGACATACGCCCATTTTCTGCTGCTGCTGTTTCTACTATGGCCACACGGGGTCACTGCTGAAAACTGGTGGTTTTACATGGTGCAAGGCACTCATGCAAAGCCACCGTGAAGCCGTACAATGCTGCTGGTGTCTCATTAGCCTAATGAAAATAGCTTACATTGATTTTGAACTTATTTTGGACCAGTATTGTGCTGTGTCCAACTGCATCATCTTATTTAAATTCCACAATATGCCTGTGAATGTTATTATTATTCCCATTTTATAGATGCAAAAACCGAGATGTAGAAAGGCTAAGTAAAATGACCAAGATCGAAGGATGTGTCTGACCCAGGTTTGACTGACTGTCTAAGCATCATGGTCCTAAGTCCATCTCTTCAGTATGTTCATGCTTTTTGACCTAGTAATTCCACTTCTAGGGAACTATCCTAATTGGAGATGCATTTTTATGTAACCTTTAGGTTTACATACAAGGATGTTTAATGCAGTATATAATGGCATATTGGAGACAATCTACAGATTGAACAAAGAGGGACTAGCTAATTTATAATCAATCCACAGATTAGAATACTAATAGATTGTATTTACTCTAAGTGATTAATATCAGCCAGTTATGGTTCTAAGCATTTTGTGTCTTGACTCAGTTAACCTCCACAAAATCTAGGATAATAGGAATAATTATCACATTTCACCTAGTCTGAGACAGCATCATTACAAGACACTCCACTTATTTTATGCACCCCTATGAAAAATGATGCCAATTAATCTAGGACACAATGCTCTTTCATTGTTAATGGTGGTCTGCACTCTGATTTCAGAGATATTAAAATATAGGATAAATGTTCATTTTAGAATTGATAAAATAAGTTATCAATCTATATTTATTGTCAATATATTGTCTATATATATCATAATCAATTTATTTATGGGTGAGGGAACTGAGAGAGAGATTAAATATTTGCCCAAGGTTTAAAAAAAAGAGGCTGTAAATAAAGGTAGAATAGTAATCAGGGTGACCACAGTCCCAGCTCAGTTGTTCACTCTCTGAAGAAAAAATACGATATTTTAATGCTATCTTTAAAAATCCCCAAAACTGCAAAAAGCCCTTAAAGAAAGAATAATTCAGGTGCCTCAGAACATGCCAATCTTTTGGGCAGGACTCAAATCATGGGAAACATTTCTATTTACAAAATGTTCACAAGAACTTCTATTAGGTGACTTAAACAGAGCTTTGAGCTATAAAGTTGCCTTAAGTGAAAGACTTTATCTTCTTCACTACCCTAGGAGATGCTTTCTGTAAATGAATTGCATTGACAATTTCTCTTTCCCCTGTGATTTTTTTCCTAAGCAATTAGCTGCTATTTGGGGCACAAGAAAGGTTAGTTGGATTTCAAGTCATGCACAAGTGCTGGTAGGCAAATGTTTTAACAAACGAATGTCAGCTTTTGGAATGTGACACCAATGTTCTTGAAGTTTGATTTTTGTATATTGCACACTAAGCATTGTTTCCCTCTTTGGTCCAGGGACCTGATTCATGCTTCCTAAGCATTCATGAGCTTACTAAAATGTAGTTCTGGGCTCTCCCCCCAGTCTTACTTAATCAGAATCCAGAGGCAGGGTTCAGGAATCTGTATTATTTTTATAACCTGTTAGGTTTGCTGAAATTTGAACCACTGCTGAAGGCCATCACCACGTGCATGTGTAATCCCATGGCATTCTATACTTTTCTGAAGAGGTTGTTTTGTTACATGAAAAACATCTCAATTAATCCAGTATTTGCTAGCGTTAAGTACTTTTCTCCATGGAGGACAAGTCAATGCTTTTTTGCTATATTTTTTATAATAATAATATAATAATAATTACTGTATTTGCTAAATTTGCAAATAATCTACTTTTTACTTAGATTACAAAGACTTTTACTGATTCACTGAAATGTGATTTTTTATTGTGATTAAAGATGTGATCCCATCTTTAATAATGAGTTTTATGAAGACAGACTCCAACAAGCCCATGAACTCAGACATCATCACCAGGACAGAAGTACTCATTTATGTTCTTGCCACCTTTAAAACTAATACACCTTCTTTTTTTAAAAAAGGAAAGGAAGAAAGAAAAGATCCTTTGAAGGCAAGAGGAAAGCAAGGTGGCTTTACCATATTTTGTGCCTCTGCAGGCTATTGTCCTCTCTCAGAGCCATCTGTCACTGTCCCTTCTGCGTTCTTGTGGAGAGAAATGCCTGCCAGGGGGTGCAAGGCAGAGAAAACCAGTGTCTAGTTGGATGGGGACCAGTATCTGGGAACACTGCGATCCTATTGCCATGGGCAGAGCCCACAATTTCTCCCAGGATCAAACCACTTCCTCTTGGTCTGTGGCAGCCCAGCTGGGATAGGGAAAGAGAAGTCTCAGAGCTAAAGACTCAAAGATATTAAAAATGAGGCTTATTCCTATCTGTTCCAGTGTCCTCAAATGGTCACTCTGGGCTGGTCCCTGAGACATAAAAATAGGTCATTAAATTGACCTTTCTAAAAAGACTATAAAGATCTCCCTAAAACCTTTGCAAACTATATAAAACATTCAACCATTTCTTAGTTAGCTGGGTATTTCCTTAAGAATGTCCTGTTTCTTATCAATTTCAGATATTTTTCCAAGAACCCCAGGGAGATTTGCAGTGGGATACTCCAGTTCACACGGTAACAATGAAACCACCCACACGGCTTATGATGCAATAAATAAAGTCTGATAAAAAAGTCACTAAAGAAAACCGGAAGGTTCAGTATCTTAAAAAGAAAAACCACAGCAATACAGCTTCAACATGCTGAATTGGTTACCAGGTTTCTCCACACACTGACCCAGGGTTTCTGTTTCTAACTAGGGTCCTATTCAGATGAAAGAAAAAGCCAGCCAACACTGAGTTCTCCTTTATTTGTCCTGCATTGAAGACATTAAATTTTATCACTGTGTATGCCATTTTTTTCTTTACTCTCCACTTACTATTCTCTCCATTTAAACTTTGGCATATTAACCATATTTACTAAGCATTCCAGTCTCATAAATAAGGGAACTAAAGCTAAGAAGGATTAAGTAGCCTTTTCCAAATCACACAGATAGAAAAGGGCAAAAACAAACAAAAAAAGAATCTGGAGGTTATGTAACAAGAAGACCTGTGTTCTTTCTTTCTCACCCCAGACTTTTGCATCAGGGTAAAAATGATGCAAATACGATGCTTGATTATATTTGATTACAGTGCATTTATGGGAACTCTATAGAGTAACATTTCTTTATATTACTCTTCTCTAAACAGGGCTAAATGCTACAGTAGACTAATGAAATTCATCAGGCAAAAATGCTAGCCTCTGGACATTGTTCTGTTATTTGCTGATAATGTGACTCTGGGTAAGTCATCCCCTTGATCTCATATTCACCATTTAAAAATGAAGGTGTTAGGTTAAGTCACCTCTAAGAGCTTTGCTTATTCAAGAATCTATCCACATTAACAAGAAAACTGAAGCATGGATTTAAGTGACAAACTGCTGCTCCTACATAGCGTCTTTTGATTTATGCCAGGTTGCTGTAATCTATATCATAATCCTCATGTGAGAGGCATATTCTCAGAGAAGTCCTCTCTGACCTAAGCAATGTCCAGTCCATAAGCATCTCTCACATTCCTTTATGTTCTCCACCTTGTTTATTTCCTTCTAGGCACTCGTCACAAGCTGTACTCTTAAATGTATTTGTTCACCTGTCCAGTGTCTCTCTCTCTCCCCAAGTTTTAGGACCCCTGAAGATCCTTGAGTTTCTTCACTGTTTCCCAGCATCAGGAACTGTAACTGGCACATACTACACACTCAAGTATTTGTTGAATGAATTAATGAGCAAGCAAATTGCCTTTAAAATGGGGTGATGGTCATTCTTTGCTTCCCACTTGTTAAGTTAATTGTAGAAGCAGTTACCAGAGATGAAGGTAACAAAATCTTAATTTCCATGCATTATAAAGAAAATGTTCACTAAAATTTTGACAGTAGTTACCTCTGGTCTGAGCACTGAAACTGGGGGTAAATTTCATTATCTCTACTTCCCAGAATGTCTTTGCTGAGAACATGAATTGTTTTGGAATAGAATTTAAGTTGCCAAAAAATACAAACTCTTGGTGTGCTCTCTACTTTAGTGTTCTTTTGGGAGCAGTTAAATCCAGAACTTGTGTATTGGGATGGCAGCTTAAGGGAACTGTTTGCTGTGTCTGGGCTTCCCCATCTTAAACTGACTGGAGCTAGAGGATATATCCTCATTATTCCAACTCCCCCAGAGGTCTGGGCTCTGGACTATGTTCACAAATCTTGGATCTGATGGGTGAAGCTGGGAGAGCTGATTCAGCAGTAACAGATGGACATTGTACACCGTATCCCTGGAGCCCACTGATCCCCAACAGTGTCTCTTGAATGAGTGATGCAGCACCTGCTAAGTCCAAGAATATAATTATTTATGGTGACATAATTTTGAAAGCAACAAATCTGAGTTCGAATTTTGGCTCTTTATATTACCTGAGTGATCTCAGATTCCTCAAATGTCAAGTGGGCCTAATTACACCAACTTTCAGGATTATTATATTAGTGATAATAACCAACAGATAAATGAAAGTATGTCCTTCAAAAGTGTTTTAGTACAATATAAATACATGTAATAACTGGTTTAACTTTTCTCCAAATGTCAAAGCTGTGAGTTGTTAACAGCTTTTCATATTAGAAAAAGTAAAGTGAAAACAAAATAACTTTTATTTTTTTCCATACTATAAATAACGTGACCAAGGTTCCATGAATTTCAGGTCACACAGACAGAAAGTGGCAAAGCAGAGGTTTGGACCCCCAAAATGATCTTTTTTAACTTGCCCAGGATTTCCCAGGAACATTCTCCTGGAGCTTTCTGAAATTCAGATTTTGGGGGCTCAAGCTGCTATCTACTGAGTGAGAATTCCTCAGGTGGCTCCTGTGAGGCAAATGGGAATCAATGATCCTGACCCCCGCCGGTGCTCGCTTGGGACTTCAGATGATAAGTGAAGGTGTCGCCTCCCACTGCCTGGTTGCCACACTGACTGTGTCCAGAGGGGACATCCTGAGGCTGCGACCTGGCCTTCAGGACAGGCCCCTGATGGCCTCCTCCCCTTCCCTTGGCTCAGCTGCTAGAATAGGGATGAAGCAGAGGAAAGTCTTGACTAACACAGAGGTGGGGGCCCACGCCACATCTCGCTGTTAGAGATTTTGCTACATGGGTAGAAATCAGATATCCAGATTATTATTAGATATTAGAAAAGGTAGAGTGTGAAAATGAAATAAATAACCTAAAATGTGTCAAAAGTACCTGAAAACAGGATTTGCCTCTAGCTAGTGGCGTGCTGATAAATATTTAACAACCAGCTTTCTGAAAACCCTGCCCTGGTTTGTAGTGCTTGCTGGTTTCCGTGGTGTAAATACTCCCACCATGGCCTATTTTAAGCTACCGCTATGAGGCCACTAAACACAGTTGGAAAGAGACGCACAGGAGCACATCATATTGCAGTGTTTCCACCACACAGATGTAATCATAATGGACACGAGTAACTTCACGGGCCTAGAGAACAATGAAATCTAATAAAATAATCAGGCAGTGGTAAGTTTTTAGTATTTGTTACCTTTGTCTTTAATATATATTTTATTTGATTGTAATTTTTGTGATTTTTCTTTTAATCATGACTGTTTAACAATCAGGTGTTACAGATTCTGAAAAGTTCAACACAGGCTCTGTGAGCTGGTAAGAATGGACTCCATCCAGGACACCACTGCCTGTAGGTGGCTGGGCAGAGGACTCTTGTTTTGGGGACAGTGCTGGCCTGGAGGGTTAAGCCTCTGTGCAAGAACTGGGTGGGAGTGGGAAAAGCCGACCTCAACATTCTTAAGACTCTTAGGAACAGGCTTTATGCCCCAGTAGCCTCCCCATATGCCCATCAACCCACCCAGAACCACAGTAAAAGGGGGCAGAAGTCCTGGAGAGGAATTGAAGCTGGTTTACCTTAAGGATAAGCAGAACGAGTGGTCCATTCCTGATGCTTCCTGGCCTCAGCCCTCCTGCACATCTCTATCCCGTGGGAGAGAGCTGAAGTTTCTTCAGAACCTCTCCTCTCACAATGCAGGATAAAAGATGAAAATATAAAAACTTGGTAGAGGTATGTCTGAAATTTATTCATGTCTTGAGGAAAGGGGCAAGAAGCTAGAGCCTGCAAAAAACTCTGCTAAAAACCCAACCTCCTGCAAAGGAGAGAATGGGAAAGCAATACAAGGCATTTCACAGCTGGCCTATGGGGCCTGTTGTCCGCCAGCAGGTACCAACAAATGTCAGCTTGGTCCCGAGGTGCCTCTGCTGTGGGAGGCGGCCCCATGCTTGGTGATGCAGGGAGTTGTTTATTTGGGTTTGGGGTCTGACAGGCGTGGATTAGGATCCGGTTTCCTTGGACACATTACTTAACCTCTTTAAACTCACACAAATCTCCCATGTAAAAGGAGAGAGTAGTGCCCACCTCAGGAGTGGTGTGAGGTATTCCAGCTGAAGAGCTTAGCAGAGCGCTGGGCATGTAGTAAGTGCTCAAAATAAATAGCTCTTATTGTGATTTTTAATATGGTCAGAGTATATAATGATGCTCCATTATTATGAAATACATCCTTTAAAGCATCTTGATACTAAGCAAGAAGTTCTGATAAACATCAATCCATGGCTTTAATTGAGAAAAGAAAGAGGTCTGTACCCAAACTAAAGAGATTGAATATGTTGGCATTTATTTTTAGCACCATAAGGGAATTGCAAGGGCAAGAATGACTTGGTTTAAAACAAATCACATGAAGATAAGCACACCATACCTGTTTTTAGGCTGTTGAAATAATCTGACCCATTTCTTAACATGCTGTGTGTTAAAAATACCATGTCAAAGGATATTAGCTAATTATTGTTCTGAGAGAGTATGCTCTTCTATCATTTTATCTCTACCTATGCATTTACATTTGCAGTTACAGAGCGGGCTTAGGCTGTACTTATTTGCTTCCCTTCACCAAACCTGTGGCCTGCAGGTCCCTCGCATCTGGGGCAATAAGGGCCCTCCTAAGCAGCATTTGCTGGCAATGCACACTATTGAGGGGCTGGGGAGGGGCTACTGAGGAGTAATAAAAAGTCATAGGAGGTCCCTAAGGTTGCACTGTGGATCATCTCCACAAACCCACCAGGGTCTGCTCTAGGAAGTTTGGCCCATGCACTTTGGGGGCATAGCATCCTAAAAATGTGAAAAATGAAAGCTATTGCATAGGCCTATGGACAGGGTCTTGCACAGTTCCTGGGGGCATCCTGAGCCGTGTTGTAATTTTGGAAGCCTGAGATTAAGAAATGCTGTAGCAGGGGTTTTTATTTAGGAGGTGGAAGAGAGAAGTGCAGAGCGGTAGTTTCTGTTTTCAAAGTGTGGTTCAAGGACCTCAAATTTGGGGAAGTCACAGCACAAAGCAAAAAATAAAAACATCAAATACACAGAAGAGGACAATTTTGGCTCTTTGAGAGAACTAAGTTTTAGCTTTCTGCCCATTAGAACAGACGGTCTCTGATTCACACCCAGGCCGGATGTGCACACGGGTTCATTGAGAAACAAAGGCCACAGCTGAGAGTGTTAGGAACTTCCCTCCCCTTCCTGCAGCCACTGGGGTTTCTCTCCCCTTTCCCCCACGTGCGTGTGGGCTCAACATTCTTAAGACTCTTAGGAACAGGCTTTATGCCCCAGTAGCCTCCCCATATGCCCATCAACCCACCCAGAACCACAGTAAAAGGGGGCAGAAGTCCCACCATGTCCCTGAAGAGCTGGAGAGGAATTGAAGCTGGTTTACCTTAAGGATAAGCAGAACGAGTGGTCCATTCCTGATGCTTCCTGGCCTCAGCCCTCCTGCACATCTCTATCCCGTGGGAGAGAGCTGAAGTTCCTTCAGAACCTCTCCTCTCACAATGGGGCTCTGACCCAGGCCCCATTTCCCTCGTTTAGTTGCTGCTCCCACTTTGCACAGTGATGGCAAAAGTTGGTGAGTCCAGTGATGTCCCAAAAGGTGAGAAGGCCAAAGGGAGGACAGGAAGACTGTCCCCTTCATCCCAGCTGACTCCTCCCCAAGAGTCCAAGGGAGGGTTCAAAGCGGGCGGGATGCAGGCCCTGAGGGTACAGCCTTGCACCTGATGGGCCCTGAATGCAATACAGATGCTCACCCCTCCATTCCTTACCCCAGCCAGACAGGCTGGAGGCTCCAGGGCCTCTTGCCTCTGCATTTTCATCGGGGATGCCTTAGGGTCTGTGGGGATCAGCAGAATTTCATGATGCACCATGGGGTCTGTCTCTACAGTAGGTGGATGGACATCCCATCCACCTCCAGATGGAGAGTGAGGCCGAGCAGGCTGTCAGTTTGTCAGTTGCAGGGGGCCCAGGCCATGCTGGAGGAAGGGGTTTGGGTGTCAGGTACCAGAGGAGCACAGTTAGAGCCCCAGGAGCAGTCCTCTGTGCATGAGGGTCTGGTGATTTCTCAGCTCCAGAAGGCAGCCCTGAATCTCCTCCTTCACTGAACACTTCAGCCTTTGGGCTGGTGTGTCTTTTTTGTGTTGTCCAAGCCAAGTGCTCTAACAGTGCATGCATGTGCTACAAATTAAGCCTTGTCATTTTGAAAGACCTACTATGAAAAAGTTCAATTATAAATGATATTCATGCACATCATCATAAAAAAAGTTACATATGGTAATGAAAGAAAAAGAAGAGCTACTGGATTTTTAAAATACAACTTCAGTTGTTTAAGAATTTTAAAGGTTATAATAATGGTTTTAAGTTTACCCACATGTCTGTGCAGTTTCTCATCTGAGAACATTATTATCAGAAGTCTGAAAAGATCATTATTCAAACATCTCAATTGATAAGTATAGTTGTTACAACAAAGGCATACAGAAGAAACTTATGCTGATGAAATCAGGCCCAACTTCCTCTTAACTTAAAAATATCAGATTTAAAGCTTTACTCAAATTCAGTATTTTCAGTATTTAATGACCTTCCTCAAATACTTTGTATTTTGTTATAATTTAAGAAAATGAAACTTTTTTCACCAAGACACATATAGATATCTCACAATTTGTTCCAATTTATCAAAGAATTTTCTAAACATACTACATTTTATGACTATGAAAAACATGGAGAGCAGTGTGTTTTATTAGTATAGAGCACTGTTTGGGGTAACATATGCCAATGTGTGGACCAGGTCACTTACCCTTTGTTACTATTTTGTTTCCCTGAGTAAATGAGTTCTGATTTCCAAACTAAAAGATTACAAACCCACTATTGTCCCAATCTGTGAGTGGAGAAAGCCCCTTCAAGTGAATTGTAACCAGTTGCAAGTCAATTTTAAAGTGCATTTCCTCTGCTGCAAAAAGCTTCAAGAGAGTTCTTCTGTATGGTTGTGCACACCCGCTCACCAGCAAGCTTAAACCCCACTTTAGTGGTATGCTCCTCAAAGAGTAAGATTGCTTTTGGAAGCCTGTGTAACAAAGTCTTGACCGAGAAAACTGCAGAATCAAAAAACTTTCTTTTCAGTTTTCTCTCTTCTCAATGTCTTTACCAGTCACTAAATCCAACCTCAACTTAGTCTTTAAAAATGTTTTTAACTGAAAGCTCTTCTTAATGCACCTTACCAGGTGAACTCTGTTATTGCATAAGTCATTAAACAGCCAGAGAGAACCCTGCTCCAGCAGCCATTTCACCATCTCCCTAAAATGTAGCTATATTTGGGAGACTTCTATATAGGAAGTAAGGCTAATACTTAGTTCCCAGAAGATTAGGTGTGGTTTTTGATGAGCTCATTCAAGGGGGTGGGGGCAGGAGTGGTTCCATGTTTCTATTTTTAAAATGGATATAAAGATCACCCTTTGTTCCTCAAAGACAACAGATGAGGGGCAGGCGTCTCAGGTTACAATTAGAAGTAACAACCTGGCTAACCTGGTTTCCAGAGAAAAAGCTGAAGGAGTTCAAACTTCAGTTCCAGCGCAAGCACGCTGCACCAGCCGAGTCAGAGAAGCAGTGTTGATTAAAGCTGCGCTCAGTCCGAGACCAGAAAAGCCCAGGGCCAAAGCAGGGCTTTTCCTTCAGGCGCTGGGGCGCTTCCACTGCCTGGGGCCACCTGGCGAGTTCGAGGGTATGGTACGTGATCCTTGTTACCGCACTCCAGGATTTAAAATAATTGGGAGAGGGCAGAGTGATTTAGTGCTCAGGCAAGCAGTTTGATTTGCTAGCCCGGCTCACTTTTACCGACGGTATAGGTGACTGTCAATCACTTACCATCCTCATTCTTGCCTGGAGAGAAGCACAAAGCAATTACCGGAGTTAAAGCCCTACAAGGAGGGCCTTGAATGTCACGAAGACTAGCCAGGTCCATTAGCAATTCTCACGTGCCTTCTTCGGGTGGGCAAAGCAATTTTCTTCCCACAAAAGAGAGCGTTAGAGCGAGTCCCATGCTGTTTTGCAACTCGGGGCAGAAGGAAGTTTGCTATGGGAAAGGGCAGGACAGGGAGCCAGAGTCCTGGGCGTTTGAATCCGGCCCCGCCTGGGAAGCCCAATGTCCGGTTCGGTAAGAGGGAGGATGTCTGTCTACCTTACATTCTCTCTTCTCCAGGCGCCTTGCAAAACGTCAGGCCCATAGTAAGTGCTTGATACTAGGTTAGTATTGGGGCGGAGGGGGTTGGGGGGGGGCGGTGCACTGCAACTCTGTAGGGACTGGGAATGTCCGGGAGAGTGGATTTCGGGGAGATAAGTTCTATTTCCCTAAAACTCTCTTCCGACTTCACCCAGAGCAAACGCTAATCATTCAAGAAGAAAGAACACTATGAACGAACTTTGATCTTCCCAAGCAGGACAGAGAATCCCAGACTCGCAGCTGGAGTTAGGAGATAAGTACTGGTACACTTTGTTATGGTACGGTGCCACAGAATGGTCCTTTCCAATAAGGCTGTAAAGAACAAAACCAGGTTTGGCTGGCGGAGTACACCAGCCCCTGCCCAGGTGCTGGACCCCGGTTCAGGCCCACCCTGCGGCAGCCTCTTCCAGGCCTTTAAACCGGAGTCCGTGCGTGCAGACCACAGATCGTGGCACTCGTGTGTGAACGTGATCCGAGTCAGCGGCGGACGTGCGGCGCTACCCGCGATCCATTGCGACTCCTAATACCGCCAGGTCTCCCGACTCCGGGCTCGGCCAGCGCCCCTCCCTGCGCAGCTCTCGGCTCCTCCCCCGTCCCGCCTTCCACTCCGCCCGGGCACCCCGAGGGCAAACAGGGGGAGGACGGAATTTCCCAGAGCAGGGGCTCCGGCTTCCCCGCAACGCGGCAGCCTCTTTCTGTTTACGGAGAGAAAGGGGAAATGGAAAAGGCGGGGAGGCGGCGGCGGGTGGCGTCCGCTGCACCGCCCCTCGGCCGGCTCAGACGCCGTGAGTCAGGGGCAGACGAGGGCGGCAGGGGCTCACTAGTCCGTTCCGCTCGGGACGACGCGCCACGCGCCGGGGCCGGTCGCCCTGGCTCCATCTCCTACTGCCGCCGGGCCCCGTGGCCCCGGAGGGCCGACCACCAGCTGTGCACGGTGCCATCTGGGGGAGGCGGCTGATGCGCTCGGCCCGCGGGGGCGCGCGGAGGCCGCAGGTAACACACAGTTGGGGGGCTTGGGAATGTCTTTCTGGTGGCAGCCCTCCCGGGTTCCCCAGCGACTGACACCCTGAAATGGAGGATGCCCCCGCGGAGAACGCAGGGGTCGAGGAGGCGGGGGCGTGCCCACCAACCGCGCGGCTGCGCCTTAGTATCTCGCTCGGGTCGCGGCTGCAGCCGGGGCAGCTGGAAAGCACCTTGCGCAAGGGTCTCACGGGGTGCAGGCTCGCGACTCCTCCCCCTTCCTCCCCTTCCCGGATCCCGAGCGCGCGAGCAGTGCCAGTCTGGGCAGTGCGTAGGGAAGCTGAGCCGCTGTTAACTGCGTCCACCGCCGGGACGGCTGCACCCTCCCTGTCCGGCCTTGGTGAGTGCACCTCGGAGGCCGGGAGACTCGGCTGCTGCCCCCGGAATCCTGGCTCCTTTTATGATTACAGGACCTTTTGGCTCCCCGGCGTTAATAGGAGGAAGGGAGTGGGGGTGGATGGCAAGCAGAGAGCCTTTTGAATAGCTGAGACTTAATTCAATGCTTCTAACCGGGACTCTATTCTGTGACTAAAGGGTCGTTATAGCAGAACGTGAATGCCGGGCTTTTGGTCTAAGAAAGAATGTTAGAGGAGAAAACAAACCTTAATTCACAGATGTTTCCCTGTGGTAAAGCGATATGAGGCCTCTGAAATTACAGATCTAGGCGGAGAACCTCGCTAGTTTAGAAGGGAATGCGGTGTGCACGCGGATTGCCCCAAAAGTGAGCAGGGAGCTGTATTTAAGAAAAACATTGTGTATTTCACTTTTGGAGAGAGATACTTGGTCCGAAATAAAGAGCTGCACCTGATAAAAACAGAAAGGCACACTACTACCGTTGTTTAACACATCTGTGGCCTGATTCTCTGGTACTTGCCTACTAGAGTATAATCTGAATATAGCACACGCCCTCAGCTCTGATGGATGGATGGAGGTTTGTGTGCAGTACTTCTGGCACATGGCCCTTAAGGACTTTTTTTGTGTAAAGAAAATTGATTTTGAAGCAGTGTCTGAGCTCCTATATAGTCAGATTGTGTCATTCTGGGGCTTTTGGGGAACGAAAATATAATGAAACATGTGCCTGGTGGGGCAATGTACTATTCTGGCAGAAAAACATCTTTTAAGTGGGAAGTAACACAGGCATAATTATCTTTTGTTAGGCAGAAGCCCATGCCTATAATCTTGGCCATTTTATTTACACTTGCCAGGAATTTTCTCAACGTTGGTTTAGGTAGATGGAAGTAGCCGAAAGTATGATATGACTGTTTTGGAATAGGATTTTCCCTGGGCTTTATTGCTGATTTCTGAAATAATTCAAAGCAAATAATTTGGACTATATCGCCCATTTCTCCACGTCTAAAATTGGCATAATCATCTACTGTGCTAACAAGTTGGGATTTTATGAGGATTTTTATTTTTATCTATGTGGGGAAGGGTCTTTATTGCAACAGTAGAATATCTTCACAATCCACACCTTTTCTAGATGAGGACTGATTCTGTGAATAATCCAGAAATGATTATCGGATTGTGTGCTAATTAAGGCCTGAAAGTACTGACGCTTTTTGCAGGGGCACTCAGCAGGTGGACTGGTCAGCAGAGTTGCTAGGGGAGCGCTGATGTTCATCACAGGAGCCCTGCGTTGCTAAGGAATTATGTCGGGGGGTGAAGATGGTCTCCTGTCTTACACGCCGCTCCTTCTCCTGGCCTCCTTTCTCCTCTCTTCCTAACACCTTCCCTCAGTGTGCAGTTTAGGGGTGTGTGTATTAACCGCTTAGATTTTAGATATAAAGGCTTGAGACAATCTGCAGGACTTAAGAAACAAAACCTGTCTTTCCTCTCTGGGTCAGCTGACTGGCTTGTAAACTTTATGGGCTTTTTTTCTTTCTTTTTTGAGTCATGTTACTACTGGGAACTTTATTTCCTCCCGAGTAGGCCATTTGATAAGTCAAGGAGCCTTGAACTCTTCAGCCAGTAGGGTGCTAAATCAGACTGTTTTTGTTTTAACTTCTGTTTTTCAGTAAATGCTGCAAGCAGAAACTGCAAGTAAATAGCTCCACGAAGTCAAAGTCCAATGTTCCTCCATTAGCTTAAGAAATTCCTTTCATGATTTAATAGATTCCAGGAGCCTGGATCACACTCTCTCTCAAAGATAATACAAAATCTCTGAAGGAGGGATGGGGGAGGCTCCCTCTGCTCTCTAGATGCAGCCCTGGGGGTAACAGCCATCAAAGCATTACCTAAGTTTCTGCCTTTTTTCCCTTATCTCTTGTTGTAGTGTCTTTAAAACTTCACTGGGAAGAGTCCCAGGGAATGAGCAAGCACATCCCATTTGCAGATAAGAAAGGAGGTCCTAGTACAGTACCTAAAAAGCCAGGGTCTGCCTCAGTACCTGTCTCTCTTATGCATACAGTAGCCATGGCAGATGACACAGGTTATTAATTATGCACCAGACACTGCACCAATCACTTTATGCACATGAAATGAGCTCTTTAAATTCTCACAACCATGCTGTGAGGTAGGTGCTGTTGTTATGCCCATTTTACAAATGGGGGAAGTCAAGGTGCAAAGTGGTTAAGGTCTTTGCCTGAGATCATGTAGGCAGGAAATGGGGGCTGAGACCTGTTCCTAAGCAGGTTGAGTCTAGATGGAATGTGAAACTGCAGGATTCTAGATTGTCCTCCTCAGACACAACTTGCACATCAGAAAATGATTGTCATGTAACTTTGAATCACACTGCATTGCATGATTCTTCTCTTAAATTAAATTCGGAGGCCAATGTCTGAGTCAGAGTTGCAGGTGGCCCCTAAGGGGGAATATTTCCTAGAGCCTTGTACTTGAGCTCCAAGTTGATCAAAGCCTATAGCTTGTGGCACTGAGCATTGAACGTGTTAAATAAAGGCTTGTGCTTTTAAGAACCTGAACCATCTTTCAAAGAGAGAGGTGGTACTTTTAGGAGCACAGTAATTTAAGTAGAAATACATGTCTCCAAGTTCTCTTAGATCTCTTCAGTCCTTTCATCTTTAATCCTTTAGAATGGAGTTGTTCTAAAATCCTAACTATCATTTTTTCAGTCTTGGTTTATCTTTTTTTTTTTTTCTCATTTACAGATGTAACACCTGCTTTATATGTAAAAACTGAAATACAATACTAGCTAATATAGTTAGTCAACCTTTTGCATGCCTTACTTATGATGGGTTTAGTTTTCCCTGCATCTTTGTAGTACCACAACTTCTAGAGGGTTGTTGATCTAGATAGTAAATTAGCCTTCCTGGGCCCTTGAGATAACAGCTTTGTACCGTTAAAGATTTCTGGTCCCAAGAGGATACACAGATTCACAAGTTAAATGAAGCTTCCCCTTTCTCATACTCATTGCTGGCAGAATGAGGATTTGAGACTATATCCCCCATCTAAAGGAGCTCTTTAACTGATTTGTACTAGAGTTATTCCTCAAAGTTGACCCACCATTATCAATTTGCTTAGATTAAAATTCATTTGACATAATTTTGTTTTGAGGGCCTGAATTTTATTTGCTAAGTTAACTCCTGACTTTGGTAAAGTAGTTCCTTTTTGTTTTTAAAAGTCACCCAGAGGCATAAAAGCCCCAGAGATCCGAGCAGGGAGGATTGGCCCCTTTAGGGGAGCAGTAGGGTTGGAAGCTGCTATAAAGGGTCAGAAGCCTTAGCTCCTCAGATTCCTAAGCTGATCTTATTTGTGTTTATGTTCAGCGAAAGTTGTTTTCAGTGGGTATAGCTGATGCCACCAACTCAGTGAGTAAGTGAATAACGAATTAGCTCCTTGGATCTTAGAGTTTCCCCTCTGCAAACTGAGTGGATGGACAAAAGGTTATCTGGCTGCCAACTTGAATTCATACACACTGTAGACACCAAGTCCTCATTTTATAAACATAGGCATATAGCAGCCTATTCCCAATCTTTTGATGTCATTTTCCCATTGATTTCAAATGCAAGTACAGTAAGCTAAGGATTTGTGTTTTCTTTTGCAGACTCCCCGGAAAGCCTAACAGTAATGGAGTACATGAGCACTGACAGTGACAATAAAGAAGAAATCGATTTGTTAATTAAACATTTGAACATGTCTGATGTCATAGACATTATGGAAAACCTTTATGTGAGTGAAGAGCCAGCGGTTTATGAACCCAGTCTAATGACCATGTGCCAAGACAATAATAATCATAATGAGGAGCATTCCGAGTCTCTGCTGCTCAGTGGCCAAGAGATGTCTTGGTTATCATCAGTCAAATATGGAACTGTGGAAGATTTGCTTGCTTTTGCAAACCATATATCCAATACCACAAAGCGTTTTTATGGACACCGGCCTCAGGAATCCGGAATTTTATTAAATATGGTATGTTTTTTCTGCATCAGTTCAGCCTTACTACTGAAGCTTCATTTAATGCAGAGTGGCATGTGAACTTGGTTTAGACTAGTTGCCAGGTATGATTTTGAAAAATGTAATATCTATAAGAAGTCCCTCCATGTTAAAGGTTCCAAAAAGGCCTTCATTAAAAGTTACATTTAAAGAATCTTTCCCATATTTTAGTAGTAATTCTACAAATAGGTAATTGAGAAGAATGTTTAATTTAATAATCCATTACACATCTCGCTCATCGGTCAGAAGAGAAAGGCTTAATGAGAATCCTTCATCTAAGAGGAGCGTACAGACTTTAATTAACATATTTGAAGGCTGAGTTTTTTGCTCCTCTCTTGTCACATATTGAAACGTCACAATATTACTACTGGCTGAATTTCATTCTTTCAGAAATATAGTTCATAGGCAGTAAATAGCTATCCACAGATTTACTCTGTTTATTGGCAGAGTATGAATGGCAAATGATATATTTACTTAGTCATCCTAAATATGCAAATAATCCAAAATATTGTGACAACACTTTGTTGCCACAAAGTAGATCAGTTGATGTGTTTACATGTGCCTGGGATTAGGATTCTGTCAGTCTTAGTATGTCAAAGGTGATCTAATTTTTTTAAAGCAACTATTGGCAAAGGAGTAGGTGGTAACTTGCAAAATGTACTTATTGATGAAAGTGACTCCTTTTCCTTTGGTGTATCTACATGGCAAAATGGCTAATGAAGGTCAGTGCTTAAGGAGTACGGATTGGCCAAAGTACTTAATTATCTTGTTTTTTTTGCATACCACATTCAATAAAAACAAGTAATTTAGGTCAGCTATGTAGTGAATTGTTTTGTTAGAAACTAGTTGTGTTCACCTACAGCTCAATTTGGAACAAGATTACCTTCTGCATAGTTGTGTGACTCGCTTTGGTCTAGATTAGCAAAACTAATTAGCAATTAATAGTTGACTAAGTACTTTACCTTATCTTGACAATATTCCTTCTTACACATGGAAAGTGGTAATTTGAACTAGGAGCAGTACCCAATTTTCTTAGCTAAAATATGGCTGGAGAACTCTGTTCAAAATAATATATATACCTATAATGCGAAACATAATAGTTAATGTATTTTTTTCTCATTTTTTAATATATTTATTATTTGTTAGAATAGGTATTTTAAAGGAAAATGTGCAGAATAAGCAAATTATTCTTGCTTGTAAATGCATAGAAACTTGGGTATATTTCTTCTGGCCTATCAGACTGATTAGGGATAGGCCATAGAGAGTCATTAGGGGATATACAGAAAGAAATACAGGAAAATTATAAAGATACAAAGAAACAGCTTCCTGAAGGTTTTGGAGTAAGAAGAAAAAAGCTTATGCAGAAAAGGAGAGAAACGAAGAAATTAAAAGGAAGTGAAAATTTTATCAACAAAGAGTAAGAGGAAAATGTTGTCAGCTGCTGCCAAGGATAGTATGTTCCTACTTTAAATAAATAAATGCATATTCAGGAGAAAATTTAAGAACCAGACATACCATAAAGGCAGGGATCTTTAAAACTTCAAGAAGATTTTTATTTTAAAAATGACCAAGAATATAAAATATAAAGCTAGAAAACTTAAAACTAGAATGGAGTAACAGGTGAACCTTAAAATCTACATGTAGACTGTAGACCGCGCCTCACTGGGCAAATTAACCCAGTGGCTGATGGCTCAGGGGGCCCTAGCTGACTCTCGTCCCTGAGCTTAATGATTAGCTACAACTCTGTGGCTGCTAACAACCTCTCACAGCTCCGTTTTACAAATGATGACATAAGGAATCCTGACTTGCTGCCCTAATCATAGCCAATCTGAGAAAGGATGATAAAGGAGGCAGTTTGCTCTTGACTGCCTTTCATCCTCATGTGGTGCTCTCCTTGGAACCATCCTGCATTCAAGACCTTTCTTTTCCCATGATCCTCCTGCTAATACCCTACCCAAATTCTTCTCTCCTGGGCTTTACTTACTGTTGTTTCTCTGCTTTACAGAAAAGCTAATTATCTACCAGATAGATTGGTTTCAAGGCAACATTGATCTACATGTATCTACACAGGGACAGATACTTTCATTTAAGTATTCACCCATTCATTTGGAGATGTAGTTCAAACATCCACAGTGTATCAGGCACTTTTTCAGGTGCTAGAGATGCTGTATTGAACAGTCTATGTCCTCTGGTAGCTTACAATCTAGATGCAGGAGGCAAGTAAACAGGCAGTTTTAATGCAGTGGGGCACTTCCCAATACAACTACACTCTAGTTGTTGTGGGGAAGCTCAGGCAAGGTATCTCATAAAGCCATGAAAGTGGGTAAGGAAAGGGAATGTCAGCCAGCTTCCCAGAGGATTTGCCCCCTGAGCTGTTAGGTTGGAATCAGCCAAATGATGGGGATGGAGAGTGGAGAGTATTCCAGATGAAGAGAAGAGCATATGCAAAGGCCTGGAAGGCAGAGAAACATATCTTCTAGGAACCAACAATCACAAAGCCTGTGGAGTTAATTAGAGAGGATGGAGGACCAGGAATTGTAATAATATCCTGATGCATAGGCATATTAAATGGTGGTCTGTATGTGTGTGTCAAGTGTATACTGTTTTCCTAAAAATAATATTTAATAAAGATTCCACCAATATCCAGTAGGACCTGGGAAAGAAACTTTAGGAAACTAACCTGGGGTTTGCTTTGTGTGGGAGTGCTACACAGTGTTTATAATCTAGACCATTCGTGACCCAATCTGGGCATGAATAACCTCAGATGGTTCCAGACATTCAACTCACTGGTGATTATTAGGGGAGCTGGAGGGCCCCAGAGGGCTCACTCATAGGTGTGAGTATGAGATGGGAATGCTGTTCCTCTGGGGTTAGTCATGGAGACTGGGCCTCTCAAGGTTGAAAAACCCTTAAAGGTACTTGAGTCAGGTTCTCTGTCTGACACTTGAATCATCCTCTTCATCATTTCCAATAATAGGTGGAATAGTTTGGTTTGTGCTTGAAAATCTCCTGTGATAAAGAGCTCATCCCATACTGGGGCATTTAATTTCATATTTGGCCAATTCCAATTGTAGGAAAGTCCTTTCTGATGTAGAACTAAAATTCATGCCTGACCCCTCTTTGTCCTGGTCCTGCTTTTTGGCCATAAAAAAGGTCTCTATGTTGAGGGGTGGTGAGGAGAGCAGGCCACTGAATTAAAGTGCTTGTGTAGGTATCTCATCTCTGAAATGGATTAGCTGGGTGACATAGGGCCAGTTGTTACACCCCTCTATGCCTCAGTTTACTCATAGGAGCGGTGCCTTTGGGGTCACGTAGACATGAGTTCGAATCCTGACTCTGTCACTGCCTAGCTTAGGAGCGGTGCCTTTGGGGTCAGGTAGACCTGAGTTCGAATCCTGACTCTGTCACTGCCTAGTGTAAAATGCTGTAAAATGGCAGCATCATAGCACTTAGTCCGTGAGCTTATTGTGTGTAGTAAATAATGTGCGTGACCTGTTTACACACAGGAGTGTTGGAAGAAGGGAAGCCATTGTGGTTGCGGTAGTTATTGTATTCAATTGTTACTCCTCTTTGTTATGACAGCCTTTCCAATATTTTAAAAATTGCATGTTCGCCACGTCTTCTTTTCACAAACACTTCTAATAATGTGGGTTGCTTCTTGCATGCTGTAGTGGTGACTTTCCTCCTCATCTGGCTACTGCCCTCTGAAATCAAGCCAGTGCCAGGGCCTGGCCTGCAGAACTTGAACATAGCAGTCCCTTTGTTGTGTGACCAGCAGAGTAGGACAGAGCTGGCTTTGCATTTGTGCAAGATAATATGCTTCTTTTAATGTGATCCAAGGTCACATCCATTTCATAGCAGCCACATCCCACAAGTCTCTTACAGATTTTACTCTTACTGCAATACCGAAGGATTTTTCTCAACTGCTCCCTGGCCCAGTATTATTCAGTATCAATGACAGTGATCCAGGTAAAGAAATGCAGAACATGCTTATAATGTCTTCACTTGAGGATGGCTTTGGCAAGTTAAATAATTGGCAGACTTAAGCAGCATAGAGTTCGGTGAGATTGTCTGGCAGGGCCCCTAGGAGGAAGGGGAAAAAAAAGTTTCCAAACCCAAATAGGGAAGGTCTAGGGGAAGGGGAAGAACCGGGGACTTTGCAGAGTTGCACACCAGGCAGTATCTACACTTCACACTGTACAGGCAGGGCCTATCAGGGAAGCTGTTGAGAACTTTTAGGGCATTAAGACAAGGGTTCCAGAACTCGGGAGATTTTAAAATAGTGAAGCAATTTGCAGTATTTGATCTAAAGCTAAGGTGCTTGGTGACATGTGAATGTAGGCTTTTAATAACTGGGTTTTGATCATGGCTCAGTTTTTAATTACAGCCTTCTGGAAGACAAAAGGCCCTTGTCCAAGCTTAGGAGCGGTGCCTTTGGGGTCAGGTAGACCTGAGTTCGAATCCTGACTCTGTCACTGCCTAGTGAGTGACTTAACCTCTTGAAGCCAATTTCTGCATCTGTAAAATGGAGATAAAAAGAGTTACCTCACAGGATTGTTGTGGACGTTGATGAAATTATGTATGCAAGTACAGAGCACAGTGCCTAGCCCACAGGTAGCACTCAGTATACAGCTGCTGTTATTATTCTGCATCCCTTGGCTAGAATAAGAGGACACTGGGTCAAATTGGGTTATGACAAATTTAGCTGGACAAAGTAAAATGTCCCTGAAGGCAAGTTAACCACTGAAGAAATACTTAATAACAAGTAAGAGGCAGTAAGCAAGTGCAGCTGAGTGCTGTGTGTAGTCCTGTCTAAATGTGGACGGGGACTAAATTTATTGCATGCTTAGCACATGGTAAAAAGAGGCCTCTGGCAACTTGAGGTGACACAGTTCTTGAAAGGAGGTCATGTTTCACACAAGGCAAGACGGTGGTCTGTACTTCCTCATCCTTCCCCTTGGGTTCTGCACAGGGGGAGGATTTGGTACAGAGGGAGCCCTCAGTGACATTTTATATTAAATTTAGTGACTTTCACATTTCTAAGTACTCAAGTTGGCCTCTACTTCATTCCTGACTAATAGTGAGCACAGCTGTTGGGGTGTAGCTAAGGTTAGCAAAATGGAGCCTGAATGAGTAACCTTCAGGGCTGCTAGAACTATTCTCACATCAGGGGCCTGAGTGGGGAGCCCTGTGCATCTGCAGATGAGTCAGGTCTTCATTCTGTTCCCGTGTGGTCACATTCCCCTTCAGCTTCTTCTGTACTTGAAATAATTTACTGCCACTTTGATAGTTTCATAATTCCTGAATTCATAATCTGAAGTCATAATATTACTGAATACATTTAAGAATAACTTGTATTTTGGGGACCCTTTATCCCTTCAAGGGAACACTTTAAACCTTTTTTTGGCATGTGCCCTAGGTCATACCTCCTGTGGATTATTTTAGTAATTTGTTTTAAGTTTAAATTATTTCTCCTTTTAATTTTTTACTGTTTATGTGCAGAAAAATACATACCTCTTAAATGTCCAGTTTGATGAGTTTTGACTATTACACACACAATTGTAATCCACACTGCTACCAGGCTACCTCTCTTTTCATTTTTGACTGGACTGGTTACAAAACCTGTGTTTGCTTGCTCAGGAATTCTTGGAGGTCAGAGGTTGTCGGTCTCTTGTTCATAGCTGCTGCCTCAGTTCTAAATGCAGTGCCTGGCACATATTATGCACATAGTAAATGTTAAATGAGTAAGTAGATGAGAAATAATTCTGCCCTTACTTTATTTATGCAGCATTGTCACCTCATAGCTCTGGCATAACACATTGTTTTCCGGGATCCTCTGTGATCATCAACTAATTTCCACACTCTCTCTGTATGTATCATGTGTGAGTAAATGCTATGTGGACCAACAGGTTAGCACATTTTAATTGGAACCAAGTCAACTCGTAGGTGCAATTCATATTTATGCAATCTTTATTTTCAACTTTTGGTCACAGTAGTCATGCTCCCTTAGATAATTTTTAAAGTTCTATTTGGCAATTAATTACCCATAAACAGATGGGAATATGATCAGGTCTGACCAGGGACATCTTTCTGTTACATACTTTTTCTGTTTTGCTGCAGCTCTAAATATAGTCTCTGTATACTTTATGATTACACACAGTGACATTAATTTCAAACACTGTGCATAGAAATGCAGTCTAAAGTAACCAGTATCTAAAGAGTAGGTCTTAGAAAAGGGCTTCACTGAAATTCTCACCTTCCTGCATTTTTATTTTGTTGTAGGTAATCACTCCTCAAAATGGACGCTATCAAATAGACTCTGATGTCCTCCTTATCCCTTGGAAGCTGACTTACAGGAATATTGGCTCTGATTTCATTCCTCGGGGGGCCTTTGGAAAAGTGTACTTAGCGCAAGACATAAAGACGAAGAAAAGAATGGCTTGTAAACTGGTATGTATTTAATAACCAGACAGGTGAGCTGCATGTTTAGCATTGTGGGTTTTGTTTGTTTGCATTACTGAAAAGTTGTTATCAAAGGTAGATCAGATCTACCTTAGAGAGCTCTGTCCGAATGTATCTGGTTTTTGTCATTTTTTTTTTATTTGTTTGGTACCTGGGGCTGTTCAGCTACTAAGTCTGCTTAGGTGCATGGTTGATTTTAATCTTAGTTTGCCTTGATAAAAAAAGAATGTGCTGCTGGCTTATTTAGCACCAGCTTAGATAACAGCATCACTCTCAGGGTGGGGTGGGCTGGAGGGGAGCTGTCCCCTCGTGCTGCTCCCTTAATCCCTCCCACTGGGGAGGGGAGGAGCCCAGGCAGGGAAACGGAAGCTGGGGAAGTTGCAAGGCTTTTCGGGCCTACAGATTAAAGGGCTAGATTTAATAGACTGATTACTGAAAAGACCCCATCTCTTCTTATTAAACAATCATTGCTGATGCGCCTCTGCTTTGGAAAACTCTTTGGTCATATCTACCCAAGTTGAACATGCACATGCCCTGTGACCCAGTAATCCCACTCTTGTAGATACACACCCTATAGGCATGTACATATCATCACCAAAAGCTTTGTACTAGAATGCTCATAGCAGCATAGTTTGTAATAGTCCCAAACTGGAATGTTTCCAGATGTTGCAATGTGGTATATTTACACAGTGGGGTACTGTAAGTGAAGAGAATCTGTGATTTATAACTTTAATAATGTAGATGAATTTCATAACCATTATGTTGAGCCCAAACAGCCAGACACAAAATAAGATGTGCTGCACAAGATCCCACTTACATAAAGGCCAAAAGCAAGCTAAGTAAACCCATGTTGCTGCACATCGGGTTAGTGAGTGCTCTTGAAGAGTAGTGACGGGCAGGGGTCAGCAGGGGTTTCTGGGTGCTGGTAGAGCTCTGTATGTTGATCTATGGGGTGGTTACATGTATATGTTCAGTTGGAAATTCATTGAGTTACATACTTAACCAGTTTTGCCTTTTTATGTATGTCTTTTATTTTAACAAAGTTTTTTTAAGTGCAATAAAATAAACTCAATTTTGAGTTAACAAAAAATCAAATACAAAATAATTGCTGAATATCATCTTAGTCTCTCTTAATTCAAAGGTTAACAATATGTTGGCCTCATTTGTTCATAAGGATTTGTTAGCATATCTGTTAGGAAAATTAAAAAAGGAGGTGTTACAATAAGCCATTTGAAGCTTGCAGTTAGGGGGGACATATTCCAAGTCCTAAAAAAATGTCTGGTGACATTTTATACAGCCCTTAGAACTAAAATGTTTTGTTTTTCTGTTTTAGCACAATGGACATGGGAAAAGAGCTTTGTGGGTTTATTTTTCTTGTAGTTATATTTAATTTTTAAGCTTTTTTTCTTAAAAAAGAAAAACATCTGATTAAACAGATTGAAAAGGATGTAGGCTGCAGAATGAGATCCTTTCCTTAAGGCATCTACCATATTGGGTTCTTATATATCCTTCCAGAAAACTTCTATGGACATTTATATGTACAGTTAAAATTTTTTTTATAAGTAAAAACAATATACATAACTTCTGTATCTAACAGAAATAGATAGATGTTTTCATCTAACACTGTGTTGGAGACATTCCAGATTTATTTTCACTGAAAGATCTAGTTCTTTCTTTATCAATGACTTCTGACTTTCCACAGAATAAGCTAGTTAGAGCATGAGTTGTAGGACCAAAGATATTATTTCAGTTTGGGCTGAAATACTGAAAATACAACCTGAAGTCTAAGTGCCATAGAAATTACATGTAAAATAGATGGGAAATTATCTCCCTTTTGATTCAGTCATATCATAATTCTTTGGTTCTATTTCTACATTTTGAATGAAAATAATATATTTTTTTATTTTCTTATTTTGTTTACCTAAAACTGACATAATGTAAAAGCAGATCTGAAGTCAACATTATTTTAACTTGGCAATACAATTTCATACAGATCACAGTATCCTTTAGGACATCTGTTTGCTCTCAGGTTTGTGGGTTGACCTATATTATATATATTTTTTATTATCCTATGGTTATTTAGATCTCACTGGTATTTTGTGTTCTAGATCCCAGTAGATCAATTTAAGCCATCTGATGTGGAAATCCAGGCTTGCTTCCGGCATGAGAACATTGCTGAGTTATATGGTGTGGTCCTGTGGGATGAAACTGTGCATCTCTTTATGGAAGCAGGAGAGGGCGGGTCTGTTCTAGAGAAACTGGAGAGCTGTGGACCAATGAGAGAATTTGAAATTATTTGGGTGACAAAGCATATTCTCAAGGGACTTGATTTTCTACACTCAAAGAAAGTGATTCACCATGATATTAAACGTAAGTTATCTTTGGATGCCTACGTTCTTGGCATAAAGAGGCCAATTAATGGGGCAGAAGCCAGTGGGCGCCTCCCTTCAGTCTGAAGACCCTGAGTGGCAGGGAGCATGGCTCCTGTGGAACACTTGTCACTCTCCTCACTGCTTGTGAATGAAACACATTTAGAAGCCAGTGGAGGTCAGTAGAGCTTTCAAAGTCCTAAGGAAGGATGATTACCCAATTCTTGTGAAAATTCATCTATTCATTGACATATCTACTACGTACTGCCTATACCCTTGTTAATAAGACTTTTGAAACAACAATTTACTTAAAAACATACTCAGCATCACATAACTTTGAGAAACAAATAGCTTTTTAGTTTTGAACACTATTTTAGCATTAGTCCATTAAACAAGCCTTCACTAGTTTCTAAGAGTAAGAGAGGGTGGGGAAATAAGCAATTCTAAACCCTTAGTGAATCTAATGCTAAGTTGGACTAGCAAAACTTTTACTTTTTAAAAAAAATTGGTATTTTTCTTTTTTGTTTTAGAAAAGTGGCTTCATAATAGTATGCTGCTTATATACCTTAGAATTTGAAACTCAGGCTCTTGAACATTATATTTTTTCCAATTTTATGGAGATATAATTGACATGTAACATTGTACAAGTTTAAGGTATACAATGTAATGATTTGATATATGTATATATTGCAAAATGATTATCATAACAAGGTTAGTTAACATGTTCATCACCTCACATAGTTATAATCGTGTGTGTGCATGGTGTGAGAACTTTTAAAATCTACTCTTAGCAACTTTCAAATATATAATATAGTATTATTAACTATAGTCACCATGCTGCATATTGCATCCCCAGAACTTACTCATCTTCTAACTGGACCGTTTGATTGCCTTTCATCCATTTCCCCTAATCCCCACTCCTGCCTCTGGAGTTCTCTGTATCTGTGAGTTCAGTTTTTTTATATTGATTCTACATATAGATGAGATCATACAGTATTTACCTTTCTCTGCCTGATACATTTCACTTAGTATAGTGCCTTCAAGGTCCATCCATGCTGTCATAAATATGGCAGGATTTCCTTCTTTTTTATAGCTGAGTAATATTCCATTACACACACACACACACACACACACACACACACACACACACACATCACATTTTTTTTATCCATGTATCTGTTCATAGACACCACTTAGATTGTTTCCATGTCCTGGTTTTTGTATCTTGAACATTATTAATGGCTACAATCATTTATATCTGCATTGGCTGAATTCTTGACAGATCTGAAGTGATTTTTCACCTAAACTCCCAACCAGATTCATCTTCCTCTTTTGAACATTGTATACCCATCACAGTAGGGAATGCATTTCACTTTATTCTGATTTGGATAGATGGTTGTTTTAGGTAATGTTTTCATTTTCTTTATGGGTATATGTAATTGTAACTAAAATTTTCCTCTCTTTATAGCTAGCAACATTGTTTTCATGTCCACCAAAGCTGTTCTGGTGGATTTTGGCCTAAGTGTTCAAATGACAGAAGATATCTATTTTCCAAAGGACCTCCGTGGAACAGAGGTAACTATATTCCCACAAAAATGGTCAATATATTTTCAAGAGTAAAAATAAATGCTTTAGCGTTCTGCAGATAGGACAAGGAAGAAAACCTACTGCATTAAATATTATCATCATTGGGACATAGTGAGCACTTGCTGTGTGCCAAGTACTAATTTTAGCACTTTTAAGTGTTTTTTTTTATTTAATCCTTATAACAACCCTATTGGAAAATACTGTCATTATAGGCAAATACTATTATGATTCCCATTTTACAATAAGGAAATAAGCTTGAAGAGGTTAAAATAAAGTGCCCAAATTAACTTAGCTAGTGACAGATCTGGGACTTGGACCCAGTTTTTTCCTGTCTAGATTCTGCCTAACCACTTTGAAACTTATTAATATAACTAATACATATATTCTTAGTATAACTAATATTACTGTTTTAGTTCAAACAGCCATAATTGTCATGGTCATTAATACTATGGATTGCAAACCAAGAACATTTCAGACCTATCTTAATCCTAAAGAGCCTATAATAAACCTCATTTATTATGCACAAATAAATCTTAATTTGAAAATATAAACTAGCTGTAATATATAACTCATTTGTGAAGCAAAAAGCAAAGTGAAACAAAAAAACTTCCTGGATCTGAATGAGATGCAGATAAATACATTCATTGGGCTTTCAAAATATATGTTTAACATTCACAGTATTAGACTGAATGCTCGATTCATATAATGAATATCTTTTGAGTACCTGCTGTGGCAGGGTGTGTGCACAGGGATAGAGCGCTGGACAAGGCCAAAAGACCATACCCTCAGTGGTACTTCAACTGACCCTGCTCTTTAGTGAAAGGAGCTATTTTAGATTTACTTGAATTGTTAAAAGACCAATAGTTTAGTTCACAGTAGGATATAATGGATATGGATTGGATGCAACTGGGAAGGTAAATGGGTATAGAAGCTGCCTCCCTGGCACATGTCCACTATAGTGGATGTTTTAGCTATCAGAGTCCCCCAGCACAATACCCTTCTTTTTGCTAAAAGTGCCCCCAGGACATGGAGAGATGGCACTTGGCTGCATCTTTACCTCAAGATTGCCAGGTCAGTCTTGTGTTCAACCAAATGACAACCCTTAGACTAGCTAGGAGAGGTATATTGCACTGAACTCAATTACAGTGCAAAAAAATTATCTTCATTTCAAACTGAGATTCTGTAAGCCTTCTCTTAACCATTTTAAAGGAAAGACTCTCCTGGGCAACAGAAGAAATCCTTGTTTTTGCTGGTATTACTTAAGTTATTCTGGAAAATACTTAGGACATTATCCTTGATAAGTTTCTCTGAGCAGAATTATATTCCTAAGAGAAAACTGTAGACTTAGAAAAATGTTTTCGTCCCCAGGTCTTAAGAATACTTCACCAAAGCACAAAACCTATTAAGACTTAATGCTTATGACATGTTTATTTTGGAAAATGTACTAGCATATTTTGGCATTAGTCAGAACTTCAGATACGACTTTCTACTCTTTTTCCTGGAGCCAGTTTGATATGCAAACTACTTATGGTTATTAAAGATGAGAAATACCTTTCTCTTCCCGGCAGTGTGATCAAATTGAACATTTTGCAATGGCTGGAGAAAGATTCTGGGATTCTGCAGCCCAAAGAGATTGTATGCTTGAATGTGAGATAATAGCTGTTTACTCCTGAATAGTATTTGGATTGAGTTACTTTCAGCAAATGTGAACTGCTTTTTCTGACGTGCTAAATTGACTTGGTGTTCAGAGTGATAACCTCTTTTCTAGTCAATCTGCATTAACTATCTGTTTGGTCCTCACAAGTTACAGTTTGATAATGAGCAAGGTTGTGAAGTCACCCATGAAACCTTTAGCAAGCTTGTTTCTATCATTCATATTTAAAGCACCAAAAAGATACTGAATCCAAATCAACCATGCAGATCTGCTTCCCACTGGAACTGGGTCACTTGGCTAATGCCTAGCCATAGGTGACCAATCACAGTATCGCTCACCACAGGAAGCACTTGTCACCTGTGTTGGAGCTCTCTTTCTCTATCTTCCTCAGCATTCATTTTCAGAGCATTATATTGTAACCATATAATACCTATCCAGAGTTAATTTGGCACCTATTTAATGTATTGCATATTTAATGTATGATGCAGGGAAAGAATAACTAATGAAAATAGCTATTTAGAATAGCTTCTGTAGCATGGCACTTTTTTAAAAGTTCCTATATTTTCCTGAGTCTGCCTTTGGTTTTATTTTATGTAAGTTAACACATAATCATCACATACACGGACATGCACACACAGTCTCTTTCCCTTTCTAATAAATGTGTTGAGAGGTAATGGGCTTGACCCCCAACATCTAGTACCCTTGCTCCAGTGCCCATGCCTGAGGGAATGCAAGTGTCAGAGACCCTTGCGCGGTCCCCTCAAGCCTCTTTCATGCCTGAAGACTTCCAGCCTGAAGAGTCCTTGAACACCACGCCCTGCTGCTCTGGCTCTTGAGGAGTTTGAGGAAGCAGAAGCTCTGAGCCATGGGCTCTTGGGCATCTGCCTGAGGGGCCAGAGCTAGGTCCCCAGGTGGACAGGACACTGCTGTCCTCAAATGTGCAGCCACTGGGAGCCTTCAGGTGCTGTGTGTGCAGCCGATGGTTACACCAACCGTAAATACGTGGCCTGCTCCTTGCTTAGTAGGGGAGGAGGCAGGCGGCCTCCATTGCCAGCTACTCCCCACCCACTCTATTTATTGTTTAATTTTGTGATTATATGTAGAAGAAAGTCTTTCAGTATCCAAATATTCTGTTTTTGCTTCAGGAAAAATTTGAAGACAAGGAGTTCAGTTTAGTCTGTTTTCTGAGACACACACACACACACACACACACATATGCATGGATGCACGCACATGCAGAATATGAATGAGCAAGGGAACAAACAAACCAGCCAGAAGTGAGTTTTAGGAAGGTGTTGAGTTTGGTTAGGATGGGGAAAATTGGGCACTTTCCCGTTTCTGTAACTTAGTCCTTCACTTACTCACTCTGAAGTGTGTTCCGGTAACACTTACCCCTCTCCATATTCAAATGACAGGCTGTATAAAAACTCCTTAGGGATAAATACTGGTAATTAGGTTGATACCTACTGTATGTCTGCCCCAGCCATAATGCAGATCAGTGGTCACCAGTGTTTGCTCTCTTTTTCTTACTTTTTTAAGTTTAAAAACAAACACTTCTTAGAGAAACTATTTCTAAAACTAACCCTACTTTTCCAGTATCAATTCATGAAACCAAATAGAACTTATACAGTGTTAATGTGGCAAGCCTTTAATATTTAGTCTCTGGGCTCATGGCTGGAAGAAATGAGAAATAGTTCATAGAAATGACTAATCACAATCACTTTTAATGCTACGCTTTAGCTTAAGTTCTTCTCTTCCAAATGATCAGTGTTACTATGCTGAGGACTTCTGCCACCTCGTATCGCTGCAGATAATTAGAGGTTTGGCGATTTAATGACAAACATGAAGTGAAGAACTACGTTTGTAGTGTCCATTTTAAAAGGATAGGAATTGATATTTTGACAGAAAAATTAAACATCAATCAGTGCTTTGCAGAACTTGGATGAGTGGGAGTCCCAGGTGGGTTCTCGGCTGTTAGATCTACCATGTGTTCAGTCCGTGGGGAAAAAAGGGGTGTTTTTGGAAGGCTGCAAGGACATCTCCGGCCAGGGCAGCCTGGCTCCCTGAGGGTGTCTTTGTTATTTGGGGAATGCAGTGACGACATGCTCTTCTGAAGGCATGTGCATTCAGTAATATGGTAAAGGTGCCAGAACTGGACTAGGGAAATCAACATGGAAGCTCAGATAAATGAGACAAGTCAGACCAATGTTTCCTGCTCTTTCAGATCTACATGAGCCCAGAGGTGATCCTTTGCAGGGGCCATTCCACTAAAGCAGACATCTACAGCCTGGGGGCCACGCTCATCCACATGCAGACCGGCACCCCGCCCTGGGTGAAGCGTTACCCTCGCTCAGCCTATCCCTCCTACCTGTACATAGTGAGTAGGGATCTCCCAGGAAGAGGTGGGAGGAGTCCCAGCTGCTCTCCGTCCTTTAACACACCTGAGGGGGGTGGTAGTAAACTAACAATCCATGAGATGAAGTTGAAATTTCCTCCCACATGGAGGGAAGACCCATTCTTGCAAAGAAGGCATTGCTCTTTTAATGGGAACTTACTAACATGTGCATTGGTCATAAATTATGTGGCATTCTGTTATATGTGTAATCAAAAATTGCCACTCAGCATATCAAAGTAGCATAAATCTTTGGGTCTAAGAAGTTACATATGGTTTTAGAATTCTTTCATAAAGAAGGTACTACTACATACAGATCTCCATGCCAGCCTAGCATGTAGTGAAACATGCAACTCCCATTTTATTGTTGAGAAATTGAGGAGCAGATACTTCCCCATTACTTCACAGTAGTCCTTGGGCCAATAGTCAGATATAAAGCTATCATTGTTTATTCAGACCTAGCATGTATCCCTGATTGCATTAACCCAAAAGATGGGTTTAACCCAGTGTCCTTAAGAAATTAAAGGAAAACTTGTTTAAGAGTATGGTCTGTATTTGCCAGGACACAAGGGGGGAAACAAATGACTTTCCAGGGTCTTGTTTCTAGAGAACTTTTCCTGTTGAGGGTGTATTTTCATATGACTGATGCTGAGAGAGAGCTGGTTTGTTGTAGATTCACAAGCAAGCCCCTCCGTTAGAAGATATTGCAGGTGACTGTAGTCCTGGCATGAGAGAGCTAATAGAAGCCGCCCTGGAAAGGAACCCAAATCACCGCCCCAGGGCAGCAGACCTACTCAAACACGACGCCCTGAACCCCCCGAGAGAGGATCAGCCGCGCTGTCAGAGTCTGGACTCTGCTCTCTTTGAGAGGAAGAGGCTGCTGAGCAGGAAGGAGTTGGAACTTCCTGAGAACATCGCTGGTATGGACACCTTGCTGTGCCCAGTGTCTCTGCTTGCTTGCTTTTTCTGTCTCCATCAAACCTCTGACATAGTTCATGAAAGCACTTGGGAAAACCACAGGAGTCACTTCTTGAGTGCTTGCCGTAAGTTGTTTGAGCAATTTCAGCCAGAATGTTAGCAAAAACATTTTTTTTTTAAATTGGCTAATTTACCAGCAAACTGTAATAAGTTTTCAGGGCAAATGGAGGTACACAGTCATTGAGAATTGCCTCTGACTTGCTTTTTTGCAACAGAGGATATCATTTGCCTTTAAAAACAAATCAAGCGTGACAGTTTTGCTCTTAGTAAAGAGCTGGTGTCTGTTTAATTTATTCATGGTAAACTTCACCAGTCCTTGGTTGGAAATATCATGGAATTGCTTTGCACAAATAAAATACTGAGTTTGAATTCAGCTTGCATTTCTGTCTTTCTGTGTTTAAAATCTCTTTGCCAGCTGTTAATCTTTCCCATTAGGAAGGTCAGTAATGCATTCCAGGAGCATTGAATATACATGGAGAGGGGTTTCTATTTTTATTATTAAAATCTGTGGCATTCTTAATCCATTTAGGTCCAAACCCAGATGTCAAATCTGGAATGCTTGTTTTCTTTTTTTTTCTGCTTCTTGTCTGACTTTTCTGTATTTAAAGAGAACCATCTGGGATGTTAGAAAATATGCCAGGATTTCTAGCTAATTTCTCATCATTATTGACTCTTATTTGAACTCTTTTCTCTATGTCATATTAGATAAACTAGCTCATAGTGTTCAGCTGTATTTATTAAAAAGCAGAGCTTTGAATGCTGTTTCATTAGGCCCAAAGTATTAGTAATATTACTTTTTTTTTTCAGAAGGAACAGGTATTTATTATTGAACATGTCCCCTAATCATTTATTTTTCAATGTTTCCCTTTTCAGATTCTTCATGTACAGGAAGCACTGAGGAATCAGACATGCTAAAGAGACAACGTTCTCTCTACATAGACCTGGGAGCCCTGGCTGGCTATTTGAACCTTGTACGGGGTCCACCAACGCTAGAGTATGGCTGATTGATGACATCATCTGCAGCATTTATGTCTGGAAGCTGGGTTCTGCTGACTCTGCACAGGGACTCTATATAGTGAATTGCACCATTTATTAGCTGGCAGTGTGGGGCTCCCCTGCTCATGAACGGGTCTCCACATGGCTCCTGTGTGTTTGATTTATGAAGCTGCCCTGGTACCTACAAGGTCTTAAAAGTTCTCATGTCTCAGGTGGCGTGTCTCAAAAGAAGTTGAGAGTTCATAGAAGGATCATTTCTGGTGACTGATTCCATTCACTGTGCACTTTGCTCAAAATTTTTAAAATATCAATCACAGTGATAATATATTAGCCTAAAATAACTATTCTTTTTTCTGATTTAAGTATGGAAACTTCATTTAACTCAGAATGGTTGCTATGTGTATACTGGTATATATTATATGGTAACTCTTTGAGCCTTTGTCAGTATATTCTAATATAAATTAAAGTCCTGTTTTAGGTGAATAGAACAACTTGTTGGCAGTAGGCTGAACTAGTGTCTTAAAATGGCTAACTGGTTAATTAGGAGCCATCTGACAGCAGACCACTAGTGACAGGTTCTGTTATGTTCCTATGGAAACATTTTGTACTGTATATGCTATGCTTAAGACATTTAAAACATGATGTTTTGAATGTGGATGAAACTGTGTAAACCACATCATTTCTGTACATCCCAAAGGATGAGAATGTGACTTTTAAGAAAAATGGAAACTTTTATAAATTCTTAACGATGCTACTTTTGTAATTCTTGTGATTCTATTTCTTCTATGGATTTGTATATTAAAATAGCATACTGTGTATGTTTTATATCAAAAGCCTTCATGAATCTTTCTTATATATATATAAATGTATATATTTAACATTGTAAACTATAAGAGTATTCCTACTTAAAATATATTTTTACATCATGCAAATGAAGCCAATACCTTTTCCAGCATGGTTAGTCAAATAAACTCAGTATTTTGCCTTAATTATTATAAAGAGTATGATTCTCAGCTGGGATCAGGGATGGGTTTTAGGTTTGGGCTATACATTGGAGGGAACATGTATCATGAGGCAAAAAATATCTGAGCTTTGCAACTTGTATGCATGTCCCTCTTCTGCTGCTGTGTTAAGCCATTGTCATCTGGAATATGTTGCATCCCTTCCATAAGTTGAGGTAGAAAAATAATTGTTCGCCACTAGTTCAGGCTAAGTCTGGCTCTATTTTGCATCTTGTTTTTATACATTTATATTACCTTTGAATATATACTTGGTGCCTGTTATTGTTCCTCAAGGTAGTCACTAACTGGCCTTTGCATGAGGCCTGCTTCGATCATGTGCACATATTCCAGTGCAAACTGTGAATGGACTGATCTGTCATTCACTGAGCAGACAGTATTAAACATGTTATGTAAAACACACCATCCCTGTAATCCTCACAACATGCACAGGAAAGATGCATTGTTTGCTACATTTTTTTTCAGAGGGGAAACAGGCATAGTGGGAGTTGATAACCTCGCTTAAGATCACAGAGTAAGTGAAGAAGACAGAGTTGGTATTTGAACCCAGGCCTTTCTGACTCCGGTGCTGGTTTTCTTCCTCATACTGTGTTGCTCGTGAGTGGTAGACCATCATAAGTGATAGGTCATCTCCCTGCAGAGAAGTCACAGTGCTGCCTCTGGGATTCAGGGCAGAGGTGAATGGTGGACTGACCATAAAGCTAATGAAACTTTGTCTTGGGGGCCTCTCACTAAAGTGAGCTCCCTGGCCCTGTGCCCACCTTCATGTTTATTCCAGATCAGCCTTGGGTCAGGGTGTGCAACTTTTGATGATTTTCATGACAAACGGTCAGTATGAATTGAGTTCCCATTAACAAATTCCACTTGGAGAGAAACATTCCTTTTAAATAAATTAGAGCTTGTGGAAAGACTCGGGGGTGTTTGTTTGCCAAGAGCTGATCCGGATCGTGGAGACTGAGAGAGCAGTCCTAAGAGCTAGCGGGGGACGTTCCAGGCTGAGACCTGTGTGCCCTGAGGAGGGCTTGCAGAGGAAGCCCTAGGAAACCAAGAGTTATAGCCTAGGATGGGCTCCTGGACAGAGAATCAACTTCAGAGAAGCTGATCTAAATGGCTCTCTAAAGATCTTGAGACACTTACTTGCCTCTGCTATGGCCAAGTCACTCTTGGTCAGTGATGGTGTTACCTGTACAGCAGTGTCAGGAAGAGAAGGGACACGTGGTTCAGCTTTGGCAAGACTGTGCCCTATAGGCAGTGGAGCACACCACGTAAGAGTCCCTGGAGGATTATCTCCTCAGAAGCTCACCTGCTAGCTATGTCACCAAGCTGTGAGGGTGCTTAGCTGGCAGCTGATACCAGCTTTTAGCTGGAAGGACTGACTTTACCGAGAGCCAACTCATAGAAAGGTATACACACCTCATCAAAATCTGGACTTTATCTCTTTCGCCTCCCCTTTGCCTGGAACAACAGTGTAATTAATCTTTCATTGTTTTGGAGTTATTTCTTTGTAGGCTTATTAAGAAGCATTATCCTGTATGCTATTTGCTTGTGAAATATTATTACTATAAATTATAATTCCCACAGTAAACCTGTGTTAAATAAATTACTGGCAAAGACAGTGTCAGTGTTTGAGCATAATTTGCCCTGCACAAAACACCAGTGTTTTCTAGAAGGCCTGTTGATTTTTTTTTTCCTTTTGTAAGTATGCAATGTGACTGGGAGTAAAGATTGCTGATGCTATGGGTCCAGGGCCAACCCTCAAGGGCAGCCAGGAGGGAATGCGCCCAGGGGGAGAACAGGGCTTTTTAGTGGAGAGCTGAAGTCTTATGGGGCCTGTCTCTGGACAAAAAACTGTGCTGGCTTCTGCAGGGAACAAGTAAGGGAGGGTCCCAGCCCCTTTTACTTATCCAATCCATGTTGAATGGAAGCACATTCCATTTTCGAATTTTCGAATTGTTAGAAGGTTAATTGTTTTGAAGTACATCCCCATTTGTTCCAAAAAGAATTTTTTGGCTGGACATTTACTTGCAGTTTTACTTGTTGCCTGTGAACTTGATTTTCAAATGTCGATTTCATCTCAAATGCACAAGAAAAACGTTGATTACTGTAACATAGTTTCAAAAGTCCACTTTGGGCCAGAGTGAGGAGCATTGCAAAGTAGCTGTGTACAAAGCTGTATACTAAGCTGCACACATCCTCACCAAGGTTTTTGCTTAACTTTCTCTGGGGTGAGTGTTCAGATGAGGGCATTCATGTAATCATATACCCTACTCCAATGCTCAAAGGCCCTCAGCCCAGGAGTAGCAGCTGGCCCCCAACAGCTGGAGCCTGACTTGTACCTCTATGTTTCACCTAGGCATGGGAAGTATGTTTTGTCTCCCTTCAAAATCAAAATTAGAGATGGCCACTCAGCAATCTCCCCCATAATTAACAGAGAATAAGCTTCATTTATGTTCAGTGCTGGGGCGTTTCTAGGTACTTAACCAATTCAGAGACATCGGTTTCGTCAGTGACTGCAGATAGAAATGATAAAAGCTAGTTATCTGGCTGTCTAGACTGCCGGAGATGATTTCATAGACCTGTTCATTCAGATGACCATACAAAGAAAGCCAAATGGAAATGCAGATCAGTGAGGAATCAATTAGAGAGCACAGCATTCTCTCATTATTATGCTATGTTTACACAGAGGTGCCCTGTGTCAGCCTAGTAATTTTATCATCATATGAATAACACTAAAGATTAGAAGAGATATGGAATTGCTCCACAAATGTTGGCTATTATTATTATTTTCTCTAATTAATTCATGCTAAATTTTCTCTCTGTGATGCTGAATGTATTTCAGGTCTGTTCTTCCCACCTGGATGCAGAATTTCAGACAGCAGAAACTCTCGTGTTTCATTGGAGTATGTCTCTAGAGTGGTCCATTTATACATTCCAACAGACTTGGTTTATCTGAGCCTAATTAACATTTATCCTAAGCATCAAGAAGGTGAAAAGGAAAATGAGTGTTGTCAGGGGAAAGAGAGTTGATTGGTACAGCTGAAGGCTTGGAGCTAGGAGTGGCACGGACTTCCAGTTCAGTACTGCTTTCCACCACAGCACCACTGCAGACCGTGGGGCTCTGAGCCATAGGCAGTGATGACAACAGAGAACTTATGGGACAACAGCTGGCACCAGCACAGTCTTCTGCCAACTCTTGGGTTTGTGTGAAAAGGAAATGGCATGATCCCTACCCATACACCCCACTCCTTCTGCTGAGGTATTTCTTCTGATTGGAAATTCTCATCTTGCTAAAATTTGCTCCCAATAAAACAGAGGGCTGGGGGTGACTCAGGGCCTACAAGTCTCTCTCTACCTCTCACAGCTTCCCTGTGTGGACTCCTCTGTGAGTCTTCACTAGGGCCAGAGAGCAAGAAAGTCCAAATTGTTTCTATTTTATTTAAATTGCACAGGAAAGGAAGAGAATGAACATGGAAACTAGTTTTTAATTTTCTCCCTGAAACCCAACGTTCCTTTTCTCATCTTGACAGCAGGCAACAGTGAACAGAAAGATCTGGCAAGTGCCTCTTCAGCCCTTCCTCTCACTCTTGACACCTGCATCCCTCCCATTCCTCAGTTCTGCTCCCAGAAGCACTTGCTGCTAGCAAAGATATTTTATGCATAAACGTATGTGCTTATGCAACTCTTCTCTGTAAGACAACAAAATGTGCACATGGTAGTGTGATTTATACCTATTTTTAGGTCTTGGTTTTTGACAGAGTATTTCCAAGAGATTTCAGAGGGAGTATTTTAATAAGAGCAATCCTATTTCACACGAGTCTTGCCTTTGTCGTAGCCAAAGCCTTTTCCCAACACTTTTTCCTGCTGTTCTTTTCTCTGGAAATTGTGGGGTAGAAACTGATGATCTCTCAGTTTGCTTCCAGTCCCCGAATTCTTTAAGATTCATTTTATAGGAAAAGAAATTGAATTACAACAAGTTTATGGATCTGACTAAAGTGGAAATTTAATTGCTTACAAGGCAGGGATGGGAACCAAAACCCTGGACTTGGAACCTCAGAGCCTTGCCACCAGACCACCCTGCTCTTTGCTCCTCACTGTTTCCTTTTTGGCTATTGAGAGCCTGGAAAATCCCAGAGCAGAAGTGAGACAGCATTTACGCGCTGTTAGCTTTGGAGTGCTGGGAATCGGAGTAGACGGATCAAGTTCCCCTTTTGTTGGTACCAATAGGCTAGATCCTGTCTCCACGAGATACCATCTATGTGGACGACAGTAGGCTCTGGGGTAAAGGATGCAGGGAACCAGAGATTATACAACTCACATGGTTGGTTCCCCTGGCAGCCAGTCTCCATTTTTGCTGCTTTCCAAAAGTCACCTCATTAGCATAAGTGATGGGAGGGACAAAAGGCCCCTGGGTCCGCTCGGCCTGGGCGTCCCAGCTGTTGTGGCTCCCACCAGAGCGGGAGCAGCGGAGGCCATGCTGGGACTTGGTGACAACCTTGGTGTAGACATGGGAGTGATCAATGCTGGTGGCTGTGGCATGGGCAGTGGTGGGGGCTGGTGTGGGGGGTGTTCTCCATGAGTGAGCAACTGAGGGGCCAGAGACAAGGGGGCCCAAGTGAATCTGTGAAGGTATGTCAATTGTATCTGACACAATGTTCCAAGAGAAAAGAGGTGGGGCCTTCAAGAGAGAGGGTATTCTGGAAGTATCCAATTCAAGAGATAAGATAATCTGAAAAAAATGTATTCACTGTGGCACTTCCCAGAGAGCAGTGTAGGGGAACCACGGGAGATAATTTGATGGCTCTGAGCTAGTGACAGCAGAACCATTACCAGCTCTGGGATAGAGGGATTTAGGGGAGAGAGTGATTATTGAATTCAAAAGGACAGAGACAAGTTTACCTTGCGAGAAACAATGGACATGGCCAACCCCAGGTCAACCTCACAAAGAATGAGCCACAGGGTAAGAGTTCAATTGGAGGCCAGAGAGTAAAGTCTACTGAGGTAGTTCGTGCAGGTGCATCTACTGGGCTGGGTGGAAAAGTGAGGACAGGGGGTCTGGAGAGGCGTTTGGATGACCTCTGGCTCAGAGTCCTACAAAGTAACTGTCGAGGTCTTTCTCTGCCTGACATTTTGTGTTTTTGTTATATGAGGGGTAATGTAGCTTGCTCAAGATTATCAGACTGGGAGAGACCTTTACAGAGTGAGTAGACCGTAGCTGGGCAGAAGGAAACTTGCCTACAGGCAAGGAAAGAAGGGTAAACAAATGTCCAAGGGCAGGAATGGGCAAGGCAAGTTTGCAGAGACTGAGGGTCATCCTGACCCAATGGAAAGTGAAGAATTGCGAGAAATACTGGTAAGTGGGTGGGGGGTCATACTTTGAAGGTCCTTAAAAGTAGGCAGATCATTTGTTTATCGCTGCACTATTTACAATAGCCAAGATATGGAAGCAACCTAAGTGTCCATCAGTAGATAAATGGATAAAGAAGATGTGGTACATATACACAATGGAATATTACACAGCCATAAGAAAAATACAGATCCTACCATTTGCAACAACATGGATGGAGCTAGTGGTTATTATGCTCAGTGAAATAACCCAGGTGGAGAAAGACAAGTACCAAATGATTTCACTCATCTGTGGAGTATAAGAACAAAGGAAAACTGAAGAAACAAAACAGCAGCAGAATCACAGAACCCAAGAATGGACTAATAGTTACCAAAGGGAAAGGGACTGGGGAGGATGGGAGGGAAGGGAGGGATAAGGGTGGGGAAAAAGAAAGGGGGCATTATGATTAGCATGTATAGTGCGTGGGGGGTACGGGGAGGGCTGTGCAACACAGAGAAGACAAGTAGTGATTTTACAGCATCTTACTATGCAGATGGACAGTGACTGTGAAGGGGTATGTGGGGGGGACTTGGTGAAGGGGGAACCTAGTAAACATAATGTTCTTTCTGTAATTGTAGATTAATGATACCAAAACAACAACAAAAAAAGTAGGCAGGTCAGTTTCCCCTTGGTGGGACAGGAAAGAAGTTGCTATTGAAGGTTCGGAAATGAAAGCACCACTGAGACCAGCCTGAGTGGAACAATAGATCCACTGTGGTAAACAGGAGTTGGATGCAGGGAGTCTGGCTGGGAAACATCAATAAATAAAGAAAAGAGTGGAGCAAGCCTGTATTTCAATATGGGAGAGGATGTGGACATTCGATGTGCTTCAGAGGGAAAATTGGCATAGCTGCATATTGCTGGTGTCTTGGTAAGAGAAAGGGATGAGCCCCTAGTAAGCATAAGTTTCTAAGTCTAAGTGATCGAAGAAATGGCTATGAGTTTGACAGAGAAGAAGATGGGACAGGTGGTCATCTAGAGCAGGGGAGTGGTTGGGATATCTCAAGACTGGGAAAACCCATTTTTTAATCATCTCTTTTAATCCTGACATGCAACCGAGTACAACCAAGGATATTACACATGAAAGGATAGAGCAGTGACATCAAATGTTCGGTAGCAGGCAAGCAGGGGGTGCATTGTCTATAGCAAGCCCACAACTGATCATGAAGTCAACCAAAAACTGATGTGCTTTTGATTATTACTATGCCCTGGTTAATAATTAAATGCTCCTGAAAAAAATCTTTTTTTGGTCTATTTGCTCTGATTACTGTTGACTTTTAGTAACATATATGCTTAATGCACATTTTAATTCTTTATTCTTTTTGTTTTAAAAGTTACTTTTAAAGATTGTGATGAAATATGCCACATAAAATATAAAATTTCCAACTAAACCATGTTTAAATGTACAGTTCACTGGCCCCACTTCCAGCCCCTGGTGGCCACTATTCTGCTTTCCATCTCTATAAATTTAACTGCTCTAAGTACCTCATAAGAGTTGAATCATTACTTATCCTTTAATAAGCATTGCATGGTAGCTAATTTGGGGAACTAATTATAAAATTATTCCCACAGAGAACCCAGCCACATGTTTTTGTTTCAAGATGGCACATGAGGGTTGAAGTTCATGTACAGTGGTTGATGTCTACAGCCCCTGTGGTCTTACATATCCCTTTGCTTAAATAGGAGACTCAAAATGGCCAATGATTAAGAGCCCAGTGGTTTAGAGAAGCAATGGAATGTGCGTCCCTTCAATTCTGTCCTTCTATATAACCACTTGTAATCCCTATTTGGGTTTAAAATGTAAAATAGAGTATAAATTGTGAGGTAAAATATTTTTGTTTGGTAAGTGTGAACTTTAGTTCGTACATGAACTGTTTTAAATATGAACAGTGCCTTGAAAGTTAAAATCAATTTTTTCTTTTTTTAATTACTAACTGTTGGTTTTAAAACTAAAAAATGGATCAAGAAAATAAAACTTTTTTTTTTTTTGGCCAGTACCAGTGGCATATGATTTGAGAAGTAAGATTAAGAGAGAAAATAAGACTCTCTCACACTTAAGATGGTCTCTTCTCTACTGTTCAACAGAACAGAGAAAAGAATGAAGCAGACAGTAAACTTTGCCTTTATAGTTTCTTAACTATAGTTATATATAAGTTTCTTAACTTGGTAGATATATGCCTTTACAGTTTCTTAAGTGTCTACTAATTATCAACAGAGATCATAGATGGTTTATTAAAAAATTTCAAATTTGTTTCTTTTTCATTGGAGACTGCTTGAAGATGACATTAAAAAAAAGGCACATTCAGCTTAAAATGGCTTTAAAACCTGAAGAACTTTAAAGTCCTTGAATGTGAGATAGCTGAATCATATCTCTCTTGCTTTAGATGAAGAGAAATTCCTGGTAGTTGAATGAAAACTCCTAAAATCTTTTGATAAACTCCAAAATGTGAAAATAGGTCAAGAAAGAAAAAGCAGTGAGAGATTTCTGCCATCATTTGGGCCTAATTTATATTTTTAACCAAAACAAACTTTTCTGCACTTAAAGAGCAGACATATCAGGAATCAAAAAGAAATTTGTTGCCCGCGGGTAGGAAGTCTCAAATTGCAATCTAGTTTTGAAGAAACATTTTGTAAAAATTAAACATACTATTCTTTTATTTATTTATTAAGGTATCATTGATATATACTCTTATGAAGGTTTCACATGAGCAACATTGTGGTTACTACATTCACCCATATTATCAAGTCCCCCCCGACCCCATTGCAGTCACTGCCCAACAGTGTAGTAAGATGCCACAGTCACTACTTGTCTTCTCTGTGCTACACAGTCTTCTCTGTGACAGCCCCACACACAACATGAGGGTCAATCATAATGCCCCTCAATCCCCTTTTCCCTCCCTCCCCGACCCTCCCCTTTGGTAACCCCTAGACCCCTTTTGGAGTCTCTGAGTCTGCTGCTGTTTTGTTCCTTCAGTTTTGCTTTGATGTTATATTCCACAGATGTGTGAAATCATTTGGTACTTGTCTTTCTCTGTGTGACTTATTTCACTGAGCATAATATCCTCTGGCTCCATCCATGTTGTTGCAAATGGTAGGATTTGTTTTCTTCTTGTGGCTGAATAATATTCCATTGTGTATATATACCACCTCTTCTTTATCCATTCATCTACTGATGGACACTTAGGTTGCTTCCACATCTTGGCTATTGTAAATGGTGCTGCGATAAACATAGGGGTGTATGTCTTTTTGAATCTGCAATCTTGTTTTCTTTGGGTAAATTTCCTACATGTGGAATGACTAGGTCAAATGGTCTTTCTATTTTTAGTTTTTTAAGAAACCTCCATATTGCTTTCTACAATGGTTGAACTAATTTACATTCCCACCAGCAGTGTAGGAGGGTTTCCCTTTCTCCACATCCTCACCAGCATTTGTTGTTCCTTGTCTTTTTGATGTTGGCCATCCTAACTGGTGTGAGGTGATATCTCACTGTGATTTTAATTTGCATTTCCCTGATAATTAGCTATGTGGAGGAGTTTTTCATGTGCCTTGTGGCCATCTGCATTTCTTCTTTGGAGAATTATCTGATGATATTCTCTGCCCATTTTTAAACCAGGTTATTTGCTTTTTTAGGTGTTGAGGCATGTGTGTTCTTTATTTATTTTGGATGCTATCCCTTTGTCGGATATGCCATTTATGAATATATTCTCCCATACTGTAAGATGCCTTTTTGCTCTACTGATGGAGTCCTTTGCTGTAAGAAGCTTTTTAATTTGATGAAGAACCATTTGTTCATTTTTGCTTTTGTTTCCCTTGCCTGAGGAGATGCATTCAGGAAAAAGTTGCTCATGTTCATTATATTCAAGGGTTTTTTGTCTATGTTTTCTTCTAAGAGTTTTACGTTTTCATGACTTACATTTAGGTCTTTGATCCATTTCGAGTTTACTTTTGTGTATGGAATTAGACAGTAATCCAATTTCATTCTCTTGCATGTAGCTGTCCAGTTTTGCCAACACCAGTTGTTGAAGAGGCTGTCATTTCCCTTTTGCATGTCCATGGTTCCTTTATGGTATATTAATTGACCATATATGGTTGGGTTTATATCTGGGATCTCTAGTCTGTTCCATTGGTCTATGGGTCTCTTTTTGTGCCAGTACCAAATTGTCTAGTTTACTGTGGCTCTGTAGTAGAGCTTGAAGTCAGTGAGCATAATCCCCCAGCTTTAGTCTTCCTTCTCAGGATTGCTTTGGCTATTTGGGATGTTGTGTAGTTCCATGTGAATTTTACAACTATTTGCTCTAGTTCATTGAAGAATGCTATTGGTATTTTGATAGGGATTGCATTGAATTGGTAGATTTCTTTAGGCAGGATGGCCATTTTGACAATATTAATTCTTCCTATCCATGAGTATGGGATGTATTTGCATTTATTGATGTCTTCTTTAATTTCTCTCATGAGTGTCTTATAGTTTTCAGGGTAGGGGTCTTTAATCTCCTTGGTTAAGGTTATTCCTAGGTATTTTATTCTTTTTGATGCAATTGTGAATGGAATTGTTTTCCTGATTTCTCTTTCTGATAGTTAATCATTAGTATATAGGAATGAGACAGATTTCTGTGTTTGATTTTGTGTCCCTTACCAATCTGGATGCCCTTTATTTCTTGGTGTTATCTGATTGCTGTGGCTAGGACCTCCAGAACTATGTTGAGTAAAACTGGAGAGTGTGGGCTTCCTTGTCTTGTTCCCAGTCTTAAAGAAAAAGCTTTCAGCTTCTTACTGTTAAGTATGATGTTAGCTGTGGGTTTGTCATATATGGCCTTTATTATGTTGAGGTACTTGCCTTCTGTACCCATTTGTTGAGAGTTTTTTTTTCCCATAGAAATTATTCTCTTATTAATGCCAAAAGCAAAAATGTAAACAATGACATTTGTCAGGTGAATTTTGTACACCAAAATAATCTGTTCCTTTTTTGACAAAGGTAGATTTTCCTAGCTGAATAAAACATAACTGTGTAAAAATTATACCTGGATAAAAAAAAGGTTAGTTGACTGAACCCTTGAAATTTAATCAAAAGTGCCCCATGCTGGTGAGCATAAAACTGTTTTGCCGGCTTCCTTCTTAGTGTTTTAGGGTGTAAAAATGCAGTTAGTACAACTGCTGTTCCTACTGACTGCATTCGACATCTCAGCAACAATTCTCTCCTCAGAATTCATATCTAAGATAGGAATTACTGAAAATATTTAGTATAGATAATTTTTTGACATGTAGGCACTGGGTATATGTATTGGTTTTTTCCATAACCCTGCCATAACGTCATCTTGACTATGCTTTCATGCCTGAATATTGTGATCAGTATCAAGTATAAAAATGTCTTTTTTTTTTTTGAGAGGGCATCTCTCATATTTATTGATCAAATGGTTGTTAACAACAATAAAATTCTGTATAGGGGACTCAATGCACAATCATTAAACCCCAAGCCTAATTCTCAACAGTCTCCAATCTTCTGAAGCATAACGGACAAGTTCTTACATGGTGAACAAATTCTTACATAGTGAATAAATTCTTACATGGTGAACAGTGCAAGGGCAGTTATCACAGAAACTTTTGGTTTTGATCACACATTATGAACTATAAACAATCAGGTCAAATGTGAATATTCATTTGATTTTTATACTTGATTATATGTGAATCCCACATTTCTCCATTATTATTATTATTATTATTTTTAATAAAATGCTGAAGTGGTAGGTAGATGCAAGATAAAGGTAGAAAACATAGTTTAGTGCTGTAAGAGGGGAAATGTAGATGATTACCTGTGTGCCTCTAGACTAAGTATTAATCCAAGCTAGACAAGGGCAACAAAACTTCCACAGATGCAGAAGATTTCTCTCAAAACAGGGGGGGTGAGGTTCTAAACCTCACCTTTGTTAATCCCCAATTTCTCACCTGATGGCCCCCCTGTGACTGTGCCTGTCTTAGGTTGTTCCTCCCTTGAGGAATCTTACCTGTCTCTGGCTAACCAGCCGTCTTCCATGGCCATAAGGGAAATGTAAATTTGGTAAGTGAGAGAGAAGCAATATTCTTTGAAAAGGTTAGCTTTTTACTTCTTTGCAGATTTATGCCCTGTGGCTTCTATGCCCAACACTTGACTTGAGGTATCTTTACCACTTGGAAGAATTATGATACTCGGTAATTTTAAATATGAGGCACGAATTCTACTAAAGGGCTGTAATTAGGAAGGAAGAAGAAAAGCTATAGAAGTAGCAGATGGAAAAAAACATGGGAAGATTGATTATTTCTTTGACATATCTTCTTATAGAGAAACATAAGCATGTATAGGTTTTAAACTACTAATTAAACTGTGTACACACATTAACATAATAGGAATACAGCTACATAACCAAAGCAGACCTACAATTACCAGCCATCTCCAGTGAAACCAAGAAAACCAGTTAGGCACCCTAGGCATTTGTGAAAACTTATCAATGATATGATGGATATTGTCTAACTGAATTTGAATAGTTTGAGAAAAATCAGACAAATTAAAACAACACATTCCTGGGAACTGTTCACATCCCATATGTTCTTTTAACAGTAGATAGTCTGTAGTCGCAAGATTTTGGAGCGCTGCAACTTGCACTTCTCCTAATTCTTGGTTGTGTTCCGACAGTATGGATCCAGTCAAATTTGTTGTTTTACTGTACGCACAGGCCAGCTTAGATATCTCCTTCTTCATTCCAATGGCAAGTCCTGGAACCGGTGGGATGAATGCAGCTACAACTGCAGCATCGCCAGGATCTTTGTTGAGGATTTTTGATGTTCATCTTCTGGAGTGACTCTTCCAGAAAATGTTGATGTTGGAAGTTCTTCTTCATATCGTCTCTTAATTCGTTTTCTGGGTAGCCAAATTAGGCTTTGATCCTCTGTATAAACACAAACAAACCCTTTGCCCACACTTTGATATGCCCTTTATATCACTGTGAAGAACTTATTGGAGATCACCACACAGGAACTGCTTTTCTTTTTTTAAGAGAAAGGAATATTATGAGAAAAATATACTTCAATAGCTGATCATCTGACACCCTTTAAATGATCAAAATTAAGGATATTTAAAGCATGCTTTAATCGTTGATTTACAGTTAGTTTTATCCTACCAAGGAGTAATCCCCCTTTTCTTTCCTTTTTTTTGTTATCATTAATCTACAATTACATGAAGAATATTATGTTTACTAGGCTCTCCCCTATACCAGGTCCCCCCCACAAACCCCTTTACAGTCACTGTCCATCAGCATAGCAAAATGTTGTAGAATCACTACTCGTCTTCTCTGTGTTGTACAGCCCTCCCCTTTCTCCCAACCCCCATTATGCATGCTAATCATAACACCCCCTTTCTTCTTCCCCCCCTTATCCCTCCTACCCACCCATCCTCCCCAGTCCCTTTCCTTTTGGTACCTGTTAGTCCATTGTTGGGTTCTGTGATTCTGCTGCTGTTTTGTTCCTTCAGTTTTTCCTTTGTCCTTATACTCCACATATGAGTGAAATCATTTGGTATTTATCTTTCTCCACTTGGCTTATTTCACTGAGCATGATACCCTCTAGCTCCATCCATGTTGTTGCAAATGGTAGGATTTGTTTTCTTCTTATGGCTGAGTAATATTCCATTGTGTATATGTACCACATCTTCTTTATGCACTCATCTACTTATGGCCACTTAGGTTGCTTCCAGTTCTTGGCTATTGTAAATAGTGCTGCAATAAACATAGGGGTGCATCTGTCTTTTTCAAACTTGAGTGCTGTGTTCTTAGGGTAAATTCCTAGGAGTGGAATTCCTGGGTCAAACTGTAAGTCTATTTTGAGCATTTTGAGGAACCTCCATACTGCTTTCCACAATGGTTGAACTAATTTACATTCCCACCAGCAGTGTAGAGGGTTCCTCTTTCTCCACAAACTTGCCAACATTTGTTGTTGTTTGTCTTTTGGATGGTAGCCATCCTTACTGGTGTGAGGTGATACCTCATTGTGGTTTTAATTTGCATTTCTCTGATAATTAGCGATGTGGAGCATCTTTTCATGTGTCTGTTGGCCATCTGTATTTCTTTTTTGGAGAACTGTCTGTTCAGTTCCTCTGCCCATTTTTTAATTGGATTATTTGTTTTTTGTTTGTTGAGGTGTGTGAGCTCTTTATATATTTTGGACGTCAAGCTTTCATTGGATCTGTCATTTACAAATATATTCTCCCATACTGTAGGGTTCCTTTTTGTTCTATTGATGGTGTCTTTTGCTGTACAGAAGCACAGAAGCTTTTAAGCTTAATATAGTCCCACTTGTTCATTTTTGGTGTTGTTTTCCTTGCCCGGGTAGATACGTTCATGAAGAGGTCACTCATGTTTATGTCTAAGAGGTTTTTGCCTATTTTTTTTCTAAGAGTTTTATGGTTTCATGACCTACATTCAGGTCTTTGATCCATTTTGAATTTACTTTTGTGTATGAGGTTAGACAATGGTCCAGTTTCATTCTCCTACATGTAGCTGTCCAGTTTTGCCAGCACCATCTGTTGAAGAGACTGTCATTTTGCCATTTTATGTCCATGGCTCCTTTATCAAATATTAATTGACCATATATGTTTGGGTTAATGTCTGGAGTCTCTAATCTGTTCCACTGGTCTGTGGCTCTGTTCTTGTGCCAGTACCAAATTGTCTTGATTACTATGGCTTTGTAGTAGAGATTGAAGTTGGGGAGTGAGATCCCCCCCTACTTTATTCTTCTTTCTCAGGATTGCTTTGGCTATTCGGGGTCTTTGGTGTTTCCATATGAATTTTTGAACTGTTTGTTCCAGTTCGTTGAAGAATGTTGCTGGTAATTTGATAGGAATTGCATCAAATCTGTATATTGCTTTGGGCAGGATGGCCATTTTGACAATATTAACTCTTCCTAGACACAAGCATGGGATGAGTTTCCATTTGTTAGTGTCCCCTTTAATTTCTCGTAAGAGTGACTTGTAGTTTTCAGAGTATAAGTCTTTCACTTCTTTGGTTAGGTTTATTCCTAGGTATTTTATTCTTTTTGATGCAATTGTGAATGGAGTTGTTTTCCTGATTTCTCTTTCTATTGGTTCATTGTTAGTGTATAGGAAAGCCACAGATATCTGTGTGTTAGTATTGTATCCTGCAACTTTGCTGTATTCCGATATCAGTTCTAGTAGTTTTGGAGTGGAGTCTTTGGGGTTTTTTATGTACAATATCATGTCATCTGCAAATAGTGACAGTTTAACTTCTTCTTTACCAATCTGGATTCCTTGTATTTCTTTGTTTTGTCTGATTGCCGTGGCTAGGATCTCCAGTATATGTTAAATAACAGTGGGGAGAGTGGGCATCCCTGTCTTGTTCCCGATCTCAGAGGAAAAGCTTTCAGCTTCTTGCTGTTCAGTATGATGTTGGCTGTGGGTTTATCATATATGGCCTTTATATATATATGTTGAGGTACTTGCCCTCTATACCCATTTTGCTGAGAGTTTTCATCATGAATGGATGTTGAATTTTGTCAAATGCTTTTTCAGCATCTATGGAGATGATCATGTGGTTTTTGTCTTTCTTTTTGTTGATGTGGTGGATGATGTTGATGGATTTTCGAATGTTGTACCATCCTTGCATCCCTGGGATGAAACCCACTTGGTCATGGTGTGTGATCCTTTTGATATATTTTTGAATTCGGTTTGCTAATATTTTATTGAGTATTTTTGCATCTATGTTCATCAGGGACATTGGTCTGTAATTTTCTTTTTTGGTGGGGTCTTTGCTTGGTTTTGGTATTAGGGTGATGTTGGCTTCATAGAAAGAGTTTGGGAGTATTCCCTCCTCTTCTATTTTTTGGAAAACTTTAAGGAAAATAGGTATTATGTGTTCTCTGTATGTTTGATAAAATTCCGAGGTAAATCCGTCTGGCCTGGGGTTTTGTTCGTGGGTAGTTTTTTGATTACCGTTTCAATTTCTTTGCTCGTAATTGGTTTGTTTAACTTTTGTGTTTCTTCCTTGGTCAGTTTTAGAAGGTTGTGTTTTTCTAGGAAGTTGTCCATTTCTTCTAGGTTTTCCAGCTTGTTGGCATATAGGTTTTCATAGTAGTCTTTAATAATTCTTTGTATTTCTGTGGAGTCTGTCATGATTTTTCCATTCTCATTTCTGATTCTGTTTATTTGTGTTCTCTTTTTCTCTTAATAAGTTTGGCTAAAGGCTTATCTATTTTATTTTCTTGAAGAACCAGCTCTTGGTTTCATTGATTTTTTTCTATTGTTTTATTCTTCTCAATTTTGTTTATTTCTTCTCTCATCTTCATTACATCCCTCCATCTGCTGACTTTAGGCCTCATTTGTTCTTCTTTTTCCAGTTTCGATAATTATGATGTTAGACTATTCATTTGGGATTGTTCTTCCTTCTTCAAGTGTGCCTGGATCAGTATATACTTTCCTCTTAAGACTGCTTTTGCTGCATCCCACAGAAGTTGGGGCTTTGTGTTGTTGTTGTCATTTGTTTCCATATATTCTTGATCTCTATTTTAATTTGCTCATTGATCCATTGATTATTTAGGAGCATGTTGTTAAGCCTCCATGTGTTTGTGAGCCTTTTGTTTTCTTTGTAGAATTAATTTCTAGTTTTATACCATTGTGGTCTGAAAAGTTGGTTGGTAGAATTTCAATATTTTGGAATTTACTGAGGCTCTTTTTGTGAGCTAGTATGTGTTCTACTCTGGAGAATGTTCCATGTGCACTTGAGAAGAATGTATATCCTGTTGCTTTTGGATGTAGAGTGCTATAGATGTCTATTAGGTCCATCTGTTGTACTGTGTTGTTCAGTGCCTCCGTGTCCTTACTTATTTTCTGCCCAGTGGATCTATCCTGTGGGGTGAGTGGCATGTTGAAGTCTCCTAAGATGAATGCATTGCAGTCTATTTCCCTCTTTAGTTCTGTTAGTATTTGTTTTACATATGCTGGTGCTCCTGTGTTGGGAGCATATATATTTAGAATGGCTATATCTTCTTGTTGGACTGAGCCCTTTATCATTATGTAATGTCCTTCTTTATCTCTTGTTACTTTCTTTGTTTTGAAGTCTATTTTGTCTGATATTAGTACTGCAACCCCTGCTTTCTTCTCACTGTTGTTTGCCTGAAATATGTTTTTCCATCCCTTGACTTTTAGTCTGTGCATTTCTTTGGGTTTGAGGTGTGTTTCTTGTAAGCAGCATATAGATGGGTCTTGCTTTTTTTATCCATTCTATTAGTCTGTGACTTTTGATTGATGCATTCAGTCCATTTACATTTAGGGTGATTATTGAAAGATATGTACTTATTGCCATTGCAGGCTTTAGATTCGTGGTTACCAAAGGTTCAAGGTTAGCCTCTTTAGTATCTTACTGCCTAACTTAGCTCACTTATTGAGCTGTTATATACACTGTCTGGAGATTCTTTTCTTCTCTTCCTTCTTATTCATCCTCCTCCATTCTTCATATGTTGGGTGTTTTGTTCTGTGCTCTTTTTAGGAGTGCTCCCATCTAGAGCTGTCCCTGTAGGATGCCCTGTAGAGGTGGTTTGTGGGAAGCAAATTCCCTCAGCTTTTGCTTGTCTGGGAATTGTTTAATCCCGCCATCATATTTAAATGATAGTCGTGCTGGATACAGTATCCTTGGTTCAAGGCCCTTCTGTTTCATTGCATTAAATATATCATGCCATTCTCTTCTGGCCTGTAAGGTTTCTGTCAAGAAGTCTGATGTTAGCCTGATGGGTTTTCCTTTGTAGGTGACCTTTTTCTCTCTAGCTGCCTTTAAAACTCTTTCCTTGTCCTTGATCTTTGACATTTTAATTATTATGTGTCTTGGCGTTGTCCTCCTTGGGTCCTTTCTGTTGGGAGTTCTGTGTGTTTCCGTGGTCTGTTCAGTTATTTCCTCCCCCAGTTTGGGGAAGTTTTCAGCAATTATTTCTTCAAAGACACGTTCTATCCCTTTCTCTCGCTTTTCTTCTTCTGGTACCCCTATAATACGGATATTGTTCCTTTTGGATTGGTCACACAGTTCTCTTAATATTGTTTCATTCCTGGAGATCCTTTTGTCTCTCTCTATTTCAGCTTCTATGCGTTCCTGTTCTATAGTTTCTATTCCATTAATGGCCTCTTGCATCTTATCCATTCTGCTTATAAATCCTTCCAGAGTTTGTTTCACTTCTGTAATCTCCTTCCTGGCATCTGTGATCTCCCTCCAGACTTCATCCCTTAGCTCTTGCATATTTCTCTGCATCTCTGTCAGCATGTTTATGATTTTTATTTTGAATTCTTTTTCAGGAAAACTGGTTAGCTCTGTCTCCTTCTCTGGTGTTGTCTCTGTGATCTTGGTTTGCCTGTAATTTTGCCTTTTCATTGTGATAGAAATAGTTTGCAGAGCTGGGACGAGTGACGGCTGGAAGAACTTCCCTTCTTGTTGGATTGTGGCCTTCCTCTCCTGGGAGAACAGCAACCTCTAGTGACTTGTGCAGGGCAGCTGTGTGCTGACAGGGCTTCTGCTTCCTGCCTGGCTGCTATGGAGTTTATCTCCGCTTTTGCTGTGGGCGTGTCCTGTCTTGGGCTGCTGCTATAAAATGGTGGAGCTGTGTTGGAGGGGGGAGCTGCCAGGAGGCTATTTATCTCCATGAGGGGCCTCCGTGCTCCCTGCTGCCCAGGGGGTTAGAGTGCCCAGAGATCCCCAGTTTCCCTGCCTCTGGACTAAGTGTCCCGGGGTGCTTCCATCTGGTTTTGGGGTCCCTGTCCCTTTAGGACTTCCAAAGAGCACTCGCCAAAAAAAACAAAGAAAAAAAAAAGCCGCTCATTTTTCTTTGTCCTATGGTGCCGGCCTCGGACTTCCAAAGAGCACTCGCCAAAAAAAACAAAGAAAAAAAAAAAGCCGCTCACTTTTCTTTGTCCTATGGTGCCGGCCTCAGGGACCCACTCACCGGTCTTGCTGCCCTGTTTCCCTTGTATCCAGGACCCCACACATGCACTGTGTCTGTGCTCTGGTGCAGATGGCTGGGGCTCGGTTTTCAGCAGTCCTGGGCTCCCTCTCCTTCCCCACTCCGACTTCTCTCCTCCCACCGGGAGTTGGGGGGAGGGGCGCTCGGGTCCCACTGGGCCGAGGCTTGTATCTTAGCCCCTTTGCAAGGCAGTGGGTTTTCGCAGGTGTGGATGTGGTTTGGATGTTGTCCTGTGTCCTCTGGTCTCTGTTCTAGGAAGAGTTGTCTTTGTTATATTTTCATAAATGTATGTAGTTTTGGGAGGAGATTTCCAGTGCTTTACTCATGATGTCATCTTGGCTTGCTCCTCTGTTGAGAGTTTTTATCATGAAAGGATGTTGAATTTTGTCAAATGCTTTTTCAGCATCTTTGGAGATGATCATGTGATTTTTGTCCTTCTTTTTGTTGATGTGGTATATGATGTTGATGGATTTTCAAATATTGTACCATCCTTGCCTCTCTGGAATAAATCCTACTTGATCATGATGGATGATCTTTTTGAATTCGACTTGCTAATATTTTGTTGAGTGTATTTGCACATATGTTCATCAGGGATATTGGTCTGTAATTTTCTTTTATTGTGGTATCTTTGTCTGGTTTTGGTGTTAGAGTGATGTTGGACTCATAGAATGAGTTCGGAAGTATTCCCTCCTCTTCTATTTTTTTGAAAACTTTAAGGAGAATGGGTGTTAGGTCTTTACTAACTGTTTGATAAAATTCAGTGGTGAAGCCATCTGGTACAGGAGTTTTGTTCTTAGGTAGTTTTTTGATTACCAGTTCAATTTCATTGCTGGTAATTGGTCTGTTCAGATTTTCTGTTTCTTTCTTGGTCAGTCTTGGAAGGTTGTATTTTTCTAGAAAGTTGTCCATTTCTTCTACGTTATCCAGTTTGTTAGCATTTAATTTTTCATAGTATTCTCTAGTAATTCTTTGTATTTCTGTGTTGTCTGTAGTGATTTTTCCTTTCTCATTTCTGATTCTGTTTGTGTGTACACTCTCTTTTTTTCTTGATAAGTCTGGCTAGGGGTTTATCTATTTTGTTTATTTTCTCAAGGAACCAGCTCCTGGTTTAATTGATTCTTTCTATTGTTTTATTCTTCTCGATTATATTTATTTCTGCCCTGATCTTTATTATGTCCCTCCTTCTACTGTCTTTGGGATTCATTTTTTCTTCTTTTTCTAGTTTCATTAATTGCAAGTTTAGACTGTTCATTTGTGATTTTTCTTCTTTTCTGAAGTAAGCCTGTATTGTAGTATACTTCCCTCTTAGCACAGCCTTCACTATGTCCCACAGAAGGTGGTTGTAGAGCATTGTTTTCATTTGTCTCTGTAGATTGCTTGATCTCTGTTTTTATTTGGTCATTGATCCACTGATTATTTAGGAGCATATTATTAAACCTGCATGTATTTTGGGGCTTTTTTGTTTTCTTTGCATAATTTATTTCTAGTTTCATACCTTTTTGATCTGAGAAGCTGGCTAGTACAATTACAATCCTTCTGTATTTACAGAGGCTATTTTTGTGGCCCAGTAAATGATGCATTCTTGAAAATGTTCCATGGGCACTTGAGAAGAATATGCATCCTGCTGCTTTTGGGTGGAATGTTCTGTAGATGGCTGTTAGGTCTATCTGTTCTAATATGTTGCTCAGTGCCTCTGTGTCCTTACTATTTTCTGTCTGGTTGATCTGTCCTTTGGAGTGAGTGGTGTGTTGAAATCTCCTAAAATAAATGCATTGCATTCTATTTCCCCCTTTAATTCTTTTAGTATTTGTTTCACATATGTAGTTGATCCCATGTTGAGTGCATAGATATTTATAATGGTTATATCCTCTTGTTGGACTGACCCCTTTATCATTATGTAGTGTCCTGCTTTGTCTCTTGTTACTTTCTCTGTTTTGAAGTCTATTTTTTCTGATAAGAGTACTGCACCTCCTACTTTTTTCTATTATTTGCATGAAATACCTTTTTCCATTCTTTCACTTTTAGTCTGTGTATGTCTTTTGGGTTTCAGTTTGAGTCTCTTGTAGGCAGCATATAGATGGGTCTTGCTTTTTTACCTATTGTGTAACTCTGTGTCTTTGGATTGGTGCATTCAGTCCATATATATTTAGGGTGATATATACTTATTGCCATTGCAGGCTTTAGATTCATGGTTACCAAAGGTTCAAGGGTAGATTCTTTACTATCTGAAAGTCTAACTTAACTCACTTAGTATACTATTTCAAACACAATCTAAAGGTTCTTTTTTTCCCCCTCCCTTCTTTTTCTTCCTCCTCCATTCTTTATATATTAGGTGTCATATTCTGTACTCTTTGTGTATCCCTTGACAGACTTTGGGGGTAGTTGATTTAATTTCGCATTTGCTTAGTAATTAATTGGTCTACTTCCTTTATTGTGGTTTTACTTTCTCTGGTGACAGCTATTTAGCCTTAGGAACACTTCTGCAACAGTTTGTAATAGTCCTTCCAAAATACACTGTAGAGATGGTTTGTGGGAGGCAAATTCCCTCAACTTTTGCTTATCTGGAAAATGTTTTATCCCTCTTTCAAATTTAAATGATAATTTTGCTGAGTAGAGTATTGGTTGTATGTCCTTCTGTTTTATTGCATTAAATAAGTCATGACACTCCCTTTTGGCCTATAAGGCTTTTGCTGAGAAGTCTGATGATAGCCTAATGGGTTTTCCTTTGTATGTCATCTTTTTTTATCTCTCTGGCTGCCTTTAATACACTGTACTTGTCTTTGATCTTTGCCATTTTAATTATTATATGTCCTGGTGTTGTCTTCCTTGGGTCTCTTGTGTTGAGAGATCTGTGTACTTCAATATCCTGAGAGACTATTTCCTTCCCCAGATTGGTGTAGTCTTCAGCACCTATTTTATCAAAGACATTTTCCATCCCTTCCTCTCCCTCTTGTTCCTCTAGTGCCCCATAATGCAAATATTTTTCCATTTCAATTGGTCACACAGTTCTCTTAACATTCTTTCATTCCTTTTTTCTCTGTACCTTAGCTTCTTTGTATTCCTGTCCTCTAATTTCTGTGTCATTTACCATCTCCTCTACCTCATATAATCTGCTTTTAAATTCCTCCATTGTAGGTTTCATTTTGGATACTGTATTTTTTGTAGTCTCTATCTCTTGAATTCCTCCCTGAGGTCTTGAATATTTTTCTGTAGCTCCATGAGCATGTTTGTTATTTTTATTTTGAAATCTTTATCAGGAAGATTGGTAATTTCAGTTTCACTTGGTCCTCTTTCTGGTGTTTGTGGGATTTTGGTTTGTACCAGGTTCTTTGACGTTTCATATTTTTAATGAATAATGTGGAATAATAACTTTGTGTAGGCGGTGCCCTCTAGTGACCAGAATCTCTGCTCTCTGGAGCTGCTCAGTCCCTGGAGTGATGGCGGGTGTCACAGGCAAGTGGTGCTGGTGCCTGCCAAGATGGAAGAGCTCTTTCCTGCTTCCTGACTGCAGTGCCTGCCTCCACTGCCAGGGCCAGTGTGCCAAGCATGCAGGTAAGAGTCTCTGTGCTATGCCCCTGTAGCTGCCATTGGCAGGGACACCCTCTGGCTGGCCTGGTGCCATGGTGGTGTCAGCAGGTTTGTTAGCTGGTGCCAGCTGGGCAGCAGGAACAGCAGGCTGTGTATCATGGTGGGGGTTCTTGGGGCTGCATTGCCAGCCAGGGGATGGAGTGCCTGAAGTTCCCAAAAGTTCCCAACCTGTTGGGCTGAGTGTGTCAGGACAATTTTGTCCACCTGTCCTTTCTCCGGAGCAGTAAGCTTTGTGCAATCCTTGCCCTTGTAGCAGCCCTCTAGCTGTTAGGAAGTCTGTCAGAGTGTCCGCCTTTCTTCTGTCCCAGAGTGGTTGTGAGTACCTGTTCTCCACAAGTGGCTGGAATCTCAGTCTCTCCAAGTATTCTGCCTGTCTTAGCTGTCCAACCCCACTAATCTCCTATCTACTGTGTAATGTAGGTTTGTGCTCCCAGAGAAGATCTCCAGGGCTGGGAGTTCAGCAGTCCTAAGCCTCCACCCCAACCCTGCTCTGTTTCTTTTCCTCCTGCTGGTGAGTTGGGGTGGGGGAAGGGCTTGGGCCCCACCAGATCATGGCTTTACTACTTTACCCTTTTCCATGAGGTCTTCTCTTTTCCTCAGATGTTGGCAGTCTGCTGCAGTCTTCTTTCCTGTTGTTCTTTCAGGATTAGTTGTATTTACTATATGTTCATATTATATGTGGTTTTGAGAGGAGGTTTCTGTCTCACTTCTCATGCCGCCATCTGTAATGCAGTTCTTAAACATACTATTCTTTTAAAAGAGATTTTACTTCATGTCTATTTCCAAAGAATTCAAAATCAGTTCATTACACTTCTGGGAAATTAAATTGAACTGAAGAATAGTGGTAGGTGTTAAAAAAAAAAAAGCAAAATGCATTGGCATTCTTTTTATTGCACCCCTGAAATTTCTCTCAGTTATTAACTTGAAGTGATGAGTTGTGTCCATATTGAAGATGGTTAAGTTAATCAGTTTGGATCATTTTTTTCTATTTGTGGGAAGATTGCTGTTGACTGCACCAAAGCATTCTTGGTTACATTGGATATGGATGAATAGAACAAAACCCTCTGCCATGGTTAAAGTAATGACAGCATGGCAGTTCTGACCACTGTTCTGGGTGGTGTCCTAAGGAATTGATCAAGTTCTTATTTGTGCTTTCTGCATTCATTCTCTGCACCTTTGCTGAGCTGACTCTTTTAGATGTGTTTCTTCATGTGTGTTATTTTTAGAATGATGGGAAAATTTTATTCCTTCTTAGTAATCTCATCTCATCAGTGAAAAATGCAGCAGACTGTAGGTTAACAAACCCAAAGCTTTTCCCAGAAATGAGGGAGTGCTCAGTCTGAAGCTGTGCATACCATAAAGACTAATTTTGAAAAATTAATCCTAACTTTGAAATTGGGAGTCTCAGTTTAGATTTTATGAAGAAGGCCTTTAACTCTGCAGCAACAAAATGTAAACAGATGACACTGACATAGAAAATAGAATTTGATTTTGAAGAAGAACGTGGAGCAATGACAACAGATACTGCCCTTATATTATCAGAAGAAACCAAAAGAGCAGTGTTGGAATGCCCCTATCATTTTCCCCAAGAATGGAACACTTGTTCTAAAGGAATAGATTAGGTAATGCCAATCTTTACTCTCTGATTTTTATAGAAGAAAAACTTCGAAAGTTTTTAGCAAATGAAGAAATCTATGATGAATTTTCTGGTGAAGTTATTTGGGACATAGTGGAAATGTTTTGAATGTGAAGACTTTTGAAAACTGCTGGGATCTATCCCCAAGAAACAAAAACATTGAAAGTATTGAAATTTTGGGAATTTATTGTGAAAAGGGGTTTTTGAGAATCTCTGCCAAACTATATTCTAGTTATATATCTGTTACCTCATGTGAAAGAAACTTTTATAATTAAAAATTAAATAAACATTGCCTTTAATCAATTATGAGTGAAGAAAGATGAATGAATCTGGCCATACCATAGTGTATTATTGCTCATGAACATGCCAAGATAATCAATCAAAGATCAAAGCTGTCATTGACAGACTTGAAGGAATTATGGCTGAAACACATAACCTATAATTTACTATTCTTCACTGCAACAGAAAAAAATACAGTTTTTTTTCAAAAAATGTATTAATGAAATTAAAATGATCTTTTCCATCTTTTTTTTCTGAACTATAATATTTATTTTTCTTTTAATGTTTTTCTTGGCATGGTTATATAGTTGAGGTGCAGTAAGAGACCATTTTCATTTGTCAGTGCTTCTTTTCTAGTCACAACTACAGTTTATTTCATTTCATGATTATGACTGAAAATTATTTTGTCCTATAGAGGAAGAGAGTGTGAAAAAGTGATCTGCTCTGAGGGTTATTGTCACTGTCATAGAGTCATTTTTGCAAATTTTTCAAAGAGGTCTTGCTTGGTCCAGGTATTTGGAACATTGAATAGCTTTCTAATTCTTGACAAAAGTTTGAGACTAGGGCTGGAATCAGGTTCTGCCTCACTTTAGCCAGGTCTTGGTAGATTAGAGGGTGTATTCCAGAGCTTGTGCACAGTGGTTGTTTTGATAAACATTTCTTGAACACATGAATGGATGAGTAAGTAAATGAAGGCCACTTCTGTCAGGGAATCTCTTTTCTGCACAAAGAAGCAGACACACAGGACTATTATATAGTATTTATTATACATGCTATTAGATATAATATTATAATATAAATAGGACTTAGAAGGGATTTGAAAATACACTAAAAAGTAAAGGTGAGACAAATTATTTTTGTAAGATTTCTGGAAGATTTATACGCTTTGGCATGGCTTTGAGTATCTTGACTGTACATGGTCTTGTTAGCAAAATATTATGAACCCTGAAAACAGGGCTTTTCCTTAATGAGAAAAATTTAATTTGAGAGAACACTAAGTGGTTGAGAAAGATGACAAAATAACATCTTTGTGAGCTGCGACAAGCAGAAAATAACATGGAAAAGGAGGACTGCCATCTTACCTTAATAGTTACAGCCAACACACATACTGGCTTTTTGGCACCCAAACCAGAGAAGTGAAGTTTAGAATTTTATGACACTGGTGTGAAGCTTAATAGAACTTTTCATTCAAAGCTTCAACTGTAGATCATCACGTCTGACCTGAAATAGCCCAGCTACTCAGAAGGGTGGTATTTGCTTCCTCTTCTAGACCCACTGATAGTAATTAAGAACGAAGCTGGGATAACTAAAAAAAGATTCAAGAAAAAAAAAAAGAAAGAAAGAAAAAAAAGAGGAAGTGTGTGCAAATGGTTGGTGGGAGTTTTCAGTACCATTTTGGTCAGTGCGTACCCTGTCAGTTTATCACAATTTCCTCCCTGCTGGGTGTTCCAGATCCTCTCAGAAACACATGCCATCTGGGCCTTGGAGCTGGGTTTTTTTTTGTGTGTGAAATTTGCTGTCTGAGTCTCTCCCTCCATGCTGGGGGCTGTAGTGGAAGTTGTAGTGGAGGCAGGGAAGTAAACATGGATGGCCTGGCCCAGGGGGAATTCCTTTCAGCTGCAGTTCCTAACAGGCCCTGCTAAATTTGTAGGCCAGTTTGCAAATTGGATCAGAGGCATAATTATGAATTAGAGTTAGAACTAAGAAAAGATAGAGGTAATTACATAGAACAGGAGATTCAATGAGCATCCAAAAAAGGGTTTTAGTTTGTGGAGAGGAGAGTCAAAGAAAAATACGTTTACTGCAACATTATTTATAATTGTTAATTATGAGTAATAGCAAGGGAATGATAAGTTAATTATGATGCGTTTACTTGTGGACCTTATGTTATCAATACAAAAATACATTATGAAGAGTTTATAATGACACAAAATGGTATAATGCTCCATATGACCTATGTTCCATTACTGTAGCCAAGGACGTCTGATCAGCAAATCTGATTATGCCCAAAGGAAGTCTTCATTGATCTTAGGATAAAATACAGAGTTAATAACCTAGTTTACATGGTCTGCTATCTCTAGAATCAACCTGCAAAACTTCCTGTCTCTTTCCCTTCCATGCTGCACACATGCTGTTCCCTGTGCTTCAAACAGTCTTTCTCTATTGCCCAGGTAGCTCCTGCTCATTCTTCAGATCTGGGCTTAGACCTCACTTCACTTGAGAGAGCCTTCCCTGAACACCCCCTCCAAGACCAGATTGGGGGCCACAGGACATTGTGTTTTCCACACTGTATTGTAACTGCCTCATGTCTTCTGACACCAGACCATAAGCTCACTGAGGGTGGGGAACTTTGTATCACCAGGGCCTGATACAATCCTTCACACATAAAAATGCTCAATGGCTGTATGATGAATGAGTTTTAATATTGAGTAAAAAATGGGGAGATCCACAACTCTATGGGTGATATGATTACAAATATTTTTTTAAACTTTATGTCTTAAACAACAGAAAGGATATACCATACAAAGACATGTTAGCACTTTAATTGCTACATTTCTATTGCAGCCATGTATTATTTTTGCAATAACAAAGAATCACTTTTTAATATTAAAATGCAACAGAAAAACAAGAAACATTTAATACAACTGTGCAGTTAAGAACAGTGTTTCAATCTTAATGCTTATAACCATGATTTGAATTGGAAAAAAAAAAAGCTGGGATAATCTTTGGGTGGAGGGAAGTGACATTGATATAAACTACCCATATGCAGGCCACAGAAGAGGGGACCTAGAGTGAGAGGGAAATGAAACACAGGGCTGGCAGTACCCACCCAGATGGCAGGCAGGGAGGGGAAGGGACCACTCCATAGACCCAAAGAGGGCAAAGCCTGGTTTTATGCAGGAATGGGGGTAGGGAAAGAGAAGGCAGGTCAGCGTATGCTGAAGGAATGTGCAGATAATGCTGAAAAATAACTGGGCACAATAGCCAGGAGATGATCATTCCCACTGGGACAAGGATGGCCTTGCTTGGCTTAGATCCGTGAAGTGAAAGAGGGAGAAAGAAAAGTTCTGAGGGCGTCTGGTGGGGGGGTTGGGGGGTTCGTGTGCATGCATGCATCAAAGAGCACATGGCAGCAAGGTCCTCAAAAGAGACCCACAAGAAATTCAAAGGCACATGCAGCTTGACCAAAAGGAGCCTCAGATTTTATCTGGAAAAAAAAAAGCTCAAGGTGCAAGGAAGAAAGATGTCATGAAGGAAACTTGGGGGTTCAGTTAAGATTAATATATCTACTCACGTGGTGAAACCCAAGTGAAATTTGACATGCATGTGACTAACCCAGCCAGCAAGGGACACAGCTTGCCAAGGGAGGAACTGGAGAGCTGGGCAAGGGGGTGGAGGTGAGAAGCTGTTTATCCTGCAAGGTGAACCTGGGTGGAGGTGAGTGTCTGGGACAATTGCTGGCTTGGTGACAGGCTGGGGTAACTATATAATGACAGCTTGTTAAGGACCTTCCTAAAATAACATAAGCTCACCAGCAGCTGATAAGAACAAATAAAATAAATCAACAGTGCAAAAGGAAGCTGGAGTGAGTTTTACTGATAGCACGCCAGGTGGGAGAAAGCACATCTCCAACCTCTGCTAGAGTCAGGAGAGAGCTGCTCACTCACTTAGCTGGCAGTACTGGGGTCCCGGAGACTCAGAAACACAGCCCAGCAAACCTTTCTCCTGGAAGCTGCTGCTGCCCTTCTTGCTCTGGCTGGCTGATTCAGATAGCCCTGGGAAACCAGACCCAAGCTGGCTCCTGCCTGGAGTTTTAGACTTGGAGACCCAGTGACATGAAGTTAGTTATTTCTGTGTCTAAAGCATTAAGGTGGGCCAGGCATTTGCCAAGAACATCAGTTAAACAAAGTGATTGTTCTTCCTTACTCAGTCATCAACAAAAACTGGCAAAAGAATCTGAGAATGCAAGAGAAACTCCCAGTGGTCACAGACCCCTGATAAACCTATTTCCTGCAGGGGCCTTAATAACACAAGCAGTTAGGAGCTGTCTCCCTGTATCCAAGCACAGATCTCATCCATACTCCAGCCCACAGGCATGTCTAGACGTGCTGTGCTGTCCCAACCAAGTGAGCTCAGGGGCTCCTGGTTGTCATACCCAATCTCACACCTAGGAATTGATGGAAATATGCCTGTGGCTGATCTAAGGGACAGTCAGACACATGCAATACATGCGACTCAAGAAACCACAGTCAGGAATAGTACTTCAAATTTGCAAGATTAAAACATACATGCATCTCATAAAAGAAAATGGTATGACATTTCAGTGGTACAATAGGTCATATGTCTGCAAACAATGAGCTGACCGAAAAGCCCCATTTGGAGCAGTCTTGGTTATACCCATCAATTTGGCATAATTATTAACAGCACCCTTGTTCATACTCAAAAGTATCCCAATCAGAATGGTAAGTTCTATGGAGGTCCTAGTGAATGGCTAACTTGCTACTGTGTCTCAACTGAAGGGGCAGTTGGGTTTCAAGGTCTTGCTATGGAAGGGGAGCCATAAGGAGAAAGGAAGGAGGAAAGTGACAGCTTTGGGAGAAAGAGAAGCAAACTAACCTGCTGTCTAACTTGGCAGGAAGAAAGAGGAAGACATAAGGAATAAACAAAATGATACAGGGGGGAAATCAGCAGCCAGATGACTGCTGAGGACAGAATGGGTGGAGTTGCTGCTGAGGGCTGGTGCGATCAGAACCACAGGATATGTGATCCTGGGTACAGTGGTGATGACCCTGGAGAATACTGAAGGGTTACAGATGGAGAGGAGTGAGTCACAGAGGGAGGACCCGACCAGGCAGAACCTGGGGCTGAGTAATGTGCTGCACGCAGTCGGGTTATGTGCGTCACTGTGTCATTGCTGGGGACTAGAGCTGGGACAAACAAGCTCAGGACTATGATCTGGGTCAAGGGGTGAAAACAGACACCAGCAGCCATCCAAGGAGGCTGTTGCTCTGAGTCCTGTGAAAGATTCATGCATTTTACCCTGAGAAATTCCAGGCTACTGAGCAACCCTGACTCTGGGAGAGATGTTGAATCCTAAAAATATGAGCATCTAAGATCAACCTTGTAATTGGGGCAGATAAGAAAAATGAGATTAAGTGGCTTGCAGTGTCCACACAGCTGGGCGATGGCAGAACTGAATTCTAGAGCTGGGATGCAGGAACCAGATTCTTAGGGCATCACTTAGGTATATTGTAAAGAACATTCTGGTCCATGAGATGTTAACAAGAAGCCTTTCCTTTTGGAAACTGGCCATGTACACTAGACCAGTAAAGGGCTTCAGAAATGTTGAAGTGAGAAACCAATTTAAACCAGGATTTTCTGAATGTATAGGACTGTGGTACCCATTTCCTTATGTCATGGCGAATTTCCTTTTGAGAAACACATCTAAGAACACACTTTGGAAATGCAATCCACATGGTCCTTGCCTGCTTAGAACAGACCCAAATTCCCAGGGCTTGAAAATGTCTCTGCCTTACGTCCAAGAGCCTTTGCAATATGGGTCTGAACATACAGCCGGGTCTTTTGGTTGTAAGAGTCTCAACCAGTCTCTCCATGGTTTCTGTGGGTTTGTTGGGTCTTATGGTCCTTGTGCTGTGAATTCTCATTCTCCACTCCCGATCACCTCTCCACCTGCCCTGTACTGAGAGGGCCGACCTGTGTAGGACATATCAATGTGCTCATCCTCTCTTGTCACCTTCCTCCCTGGCTTCTTGTTGTGTTTGGACCAGGGGGAGACGAGAAGTGTGAGGTCAGGCACGTGGTTCTTTTCCTCATGCCAAGATACCAGGTGCTGCTACATTGCCCTTTCCTCCTGGATTTCTGCCTCTCCAGCTTCTGGCAGTTGCCCCCTTCCTGTCCTTGGAGCCTTGGGGTGGTAATGGAGCACTTGCTGCTCCTAGCCCCAGGTCCTGCACTCTGCCTTCTGGTCTCTCTACACTCTCACCAAGGCTTGATAAGCAGTCCCTTTATTAAGCTCTCTTCAACTTAAGTTTGCCATTGTTTCCTGCAGCGGCCTTGACGATACAGTGGGGAAGACTTTGGGTCCATTATTCACTCATTTATTTGGCAAATACTTATGCAGAGCCTGCAGCATGCCAAACATTGCATAAGGCAAAACAACACAGTGGTGAACAAGACAGACTAGTTCCCACCACTGTGAAACTTAATGAGAGAGACAGAAAATGAAGAGCTCAGTACATGATCAAACTATATATTGCCCTAAATATTAGGAAGGAAATATGCATGGGGACATTACCGAGAATAACAGATAAACCTCTTAAGCCAGGGAGCACAGGGATGTCTTATCTGAAGGGACCTAATGGGGCCTAATGGGCAAAGAGGTGGAAAGCCAAAGGAGAGTTTTTTTCCAGACAAAGGAGATATCAAGGTCCTCAGGTGGGGAAGAACTTGTTGGCACATGCTTGGCATCTTTTTCCACTGTGAAAATGCTTTCATGGTGGTGTCTGCACAGCATGTGATGTCAGGGCAAGGAGAGCAAGCTCACACCCAGGGCCATGTGCTGTCACAGTGAAGAGGTGACAGGGCTCCATGCTTTCTCAGGGACCCGGCAGCCCTAGGCCACCTCCTCCTCTTCCCGCTCCTCAAAGATGCCCTCATCCTCCTGGCACTGCTGGTACTCGGACACCAGGCTATTCATGTTGCTCTAGGCCTTGGTGAAATCCATCTCATTCATGCCCTCCCCGACGTGGCCGCGAACTGCTGGGAGGTGCACTTGAACAGCTGCTGATGGTGGTGCTGTTGCTGATGAAGGTGGCAGGCCTTTCTCAGCCCCCAGGGTGGGATGTCACAGACAGCTATTTCCACACGGCTGGGGAGCCACCTGACAAAATAGCAGCTCTTCTTGTTTTGGATATTCAGCATTTGCTTGTCCACCGCCTTCATGGATGCGATATGTGGTCCCTGAACATGGATGGCAGGGTGGAAGGCAGCCATCAGCTTCTTGGCATTGAACATCTGCTGAGTGTGCTCAGGCTCCGTCAGGGCCTGGCCTTGCGGCGACCCCAGCTGGTAAGAAATAACAATAGCCGTGTGGTGGTCCTCTCAGGAAGGGTCAGGGGAGGCAGGGGCCGGGTCATACAGGGCTGCCAGCTCCAGGGACATGAGCCCTTGGTTTGCTCATCTGCACCCACCCGCCACTGCTATATCCTGGAGATCCCTGAATTGGTGCCTCCAGCCTGGACTCTGTCCTGAGCTCCATGCAGCCAACCTGTATGGGCCCAGTGTGGGTCTGGGGAGGGTGGCAAGGATATTTTTCTTCTTTTCTCCCAAGCCTGCTTCTCTCCCTGAGACTTAGGGAACCTTGTCTGCCTGCTTCCATTCCCTACTTTCCCCTCCACTTGCCACCAAATCCTGTGTATTCTAGGTCCAAATTGTATCACCTCACTCCCACATCGCAGCCACCCTCCCTGCATTGCACCCCCTCCACCCCTGCCTCCCTTCTCCACCGGGGGGTTCCTGTCAGGTCTTTCCAGTGTGGTCTCTCTCAGCATGTCACTCCATTACTTAAGCTCAATGACTCTACATCCTTTTGACTTAAAGTTAAAATACCTTAGCATGGCATGCTGTGCGCACTGACCTCACCTGAGCACTCCTCCAGGCCCATTCCCTAACCCCTTCCCCCTTGTGCCCTATCCATTCCAGCAATACTTAGAGCCTCCAGCCTAGTGCACCCTTTCTCTTGCCTCCTGCCTTGACAAAGACCATTTCCTCTGCCTGAAATGTCCTTCCCACCTTCCAGCCCCCCTTTCTGCCTGGTTAACCACCATGAGTTTTGGCTCTTAGGAATCAGTTCAAATGCCAGCTCTCCAGGAAGCACCCTTGCCAGCTTCAGTCTGTCTCCTGTGATGTGTTCTTCTTGCTCTGTGACAAAGAGTGGTTTACTCACTGGCTACCCTCAACTGTGAGTCCCTTAAGGAAAGGCTATACCCTTTGTGTCTCCCTTCTTGCTACTGTGCCAGGTACAAAACGTGTGTTCGATGAATTGATAAAGAAATGAAGGCCTCAATATTAAAGAAGAAGAGTGGCAGGGAGAATAGAAACACAGGAGTACTGCTGCAGCAGGGAGAAGGAGGACAGGAAAATGGTGCAAAGACCTAAAAAAAAATAACCCAGATCCCAAAGAAGTGGTAAAGAGGAGACCTGAACAGAGGATTCTGGCTGTACAGAGAGAGCTAGAGACACAGGCAGCAGGGATGGAGATTGTGAGAAATGTACAGAAAGGAATGAAAATTTATGTTTATTGAGTAGTGGGAAATCAAATGAATGTGTTGGCGAGGACTTTTTTGTCTGGTGGGATCAGTGAAGATAGCATCTTCATTCCACATGCATAAAAAAGAAACAAGGAAGGCCTATTTCTTTGAAAAGTAAAAACTTCTATGTAAAATCAAGTTACAATGATCATGTTGTATTAAGTAATCAGCCTTGCATGGTTAAAGCACTTATAAATGATATGGCCCAGAAAAATCAGCAATAGTAAATGCTATATAGGGATGTGAGCTCTATTCTAGTACCTTCTCTAAAGCATACTTTAACCTCTTTGTTTTGCAGACTTTCATTAGCTCCCTGCTGCAGTTAAAGTGTAAGCTGGAATCAGCCAATCAGTTGAAGAGGCATGGGACCCTTCCAATATCCACACCAATAGTCCTTCTGTTGATTTCTTATGAACTTTATTTGGAATTCCTGATCATTTCAGCCATGAAACCTACACTTCTGGGAAATGAAGACTGCGTGAGGGAGAATTAATACGATTGGGACACAGAAGCACTAGGAAAGGAAGGGAGAGTGTATTTCTTTACTGAATGCCTGTGATATGACGGGCTTTGTGCCAGATGTCCTACTGTTTCCCTCACTTGAGGTCTTTCCTTTGCCACATTGTTGTCAAATCTAGGCCATCTTGGAAAGATGCTTTAATGATTCACAAAGACACACCCAGGATCTCAGACTTTCCCTTGCAGTGGGAGTAAAGCGTTTGTCATAGGATGGGGCTGGTCCCAGGCAAATCTGGGATGCTGGAGAAGGGTTTCTCCTCTTGAGATACGGTCTCCCTCACCTATCTGATCTCCATCCTCACTGGCCTCTCCTACTTCTTGGTACCACTTAGGAAACTTATTCATAGTAATGTACCAGGGAGGGAGTGTGATGCAGTTCCCAAGAGTGCTGATACTTTGAATGAAAACTTAACTAAAGGGAACAAATGATAGGTGGGGAGATTTCCAGAATTGTAGGGAAGGTTGTTGTGGAGGAAGAAGGGAAGAATGGTTCCTTCAAAGAACAGCGTGTAGGTGACTCTGTCACTAATCCTCCCCAACTCTATCTTTAAGGTTCAGGATGAAAGCGGTGTTGCAATGGCCTTTTCACAACACAGACACTCACCTGCCCAAGTACAGGTGGGTTAAGAGCAGCTTCCAGTTGCTTATAGGACACCTAGGCACCTGTAGGCTCCCCCCTGGGCCGGGGACTCGGCTGGCTCCATGCCACTCTTCAGAGTCCTATGGCTTCCCCCTTCTTTATCTTCCTCATTGGTTTATGTCCCTAAATTCCCCCAAAGTATAAAATGTTTAACTTGGATATGGGTTTGCTTGATTAGACAAAGTACATTTTTAAAAAGTCCCAGAAATAGTTGAACTCTGAGTGGCCCTGTTGGGCCAAGAAATGTGAGCACGTCCATGCGCTGGTGCCCTGGAAGACTGGTTTTTCTAAAGTTGAATGTTTATAAGTAGCTGAGCCTCTGGATTTGTACCAAAGTTTGTTCAAAGTTTTACTGCTGGAAAAGATGAAATTCTATTTCCAGAGGAGAGAATTAGAGTGTGAGCCACCAGCTGACCACCTGATGAAAGCCACCTGGCCAGTCAAGGCCTGCAACATGGTTCCAGGGACAGGCACCCTGGGGCACATTCGGGAAAGGTGTTTGGGGGAATCTGCCTGGTGTGTGGTGCTGTTTGCAGGGCCAGAGAGAGAAACTTCCCCAGGCCTTCGCTGACCACCGTTGGTGTACTCTGGGCACCTTGCCCTTCCCACTTCCTTCCCACGTTTTCCCTGCCCATCTAGACCCATTCCAGTATCAACCCCTACATCTCTGGAGAAATGAGATGTCTTATTCTAAAAAATGGAGTTTATTCTACATTCTGCATTAAGAATCAACACTTAGAACTAAATAGAGCAGTTTAGCACTGTTCTCTTTTTAGTCTTGTGGTTAAAACCCTGAATATGAATGAAACCCTAAATAATGAATTGGGATTATGCTAAAGGGGAAAAGGACCACTGAATTTCAAAAGCAAAAAGAGACCTTAGGCGGGCTTTAGGAGACTTCTGTTAATTGAAAGCTGAAGAGATGGTCTTCTGGGTAAGGCCCAGAGCTGCCAGGAGTCCACCGGAGTGAGAGCCCAGGCTTTTCTGACTTCTGGCTTCATCCTATTTCTACAACACGATCCAAAAGACACTGAAGAGAAGCTTATACTGTCACAGTTTAGAAGGGAAAGATGAGGATAGATGGACTGAAATTACAGGTATTTTTGAAAGTGAGATGTAAAAAGTTTAATGTGCTAAATGACAAGGAACCATGGAGCTCCCAGCATGCTGGGTTATCTTCAAAATTCACCAGAGGCTTCAGTGGGAGCCCCTAAGGCCAGAAAGTATGAATTTTTATGAAACAAGTACTACCACCCAGGGGGCTGGCATGTAGTGCCCACCATTGGAACTCAGGTTTGTGGGGCTCAAAAAGCAGCAGGATATGGTACCCCCTCATTAGGCCACTCCAATGTCCAAACAGAATTTTTGAAAGACAGTAAGTAGTCTGGTTGGATTTTAGTAAAATGATGTGATTGGAAGACAATGTTGTATAGAATAAAGAATCTCAAGTGAATTGGACAAATGTGGATCTAAGACAGTACAGTGTAGACTTAAACTATATGAATCTCCACATCCTCACCTATAAAGTGGGGTTAAGAGTATTTACTCCATTGGTGTGAGAATAAGAATGGGTAATACGTACAAAGGAACTGGAATGTAATTAAAGTCAATGTAAGACAACTGTGCACCCTTTTAACATTGAAGGTTAGGAAAAGTGAAAGGAGACGTTGAAAGGAAGAGACAAACATTCTTATCTGGAGTGCGAGCCAGTGCTAAGTACTAAAAGGAGATCTAATAAGATAAACAGAAACAGGGTACAGGGCAGATACAATTTTTAGGTATATTTTCCTAAATTTTTCTCTTTGGTTAAAGACCAGTTTTGGCTATGTTCTAATCTAGACCACATTAGATTGGATATTATAATGAGGGTGGGGCTAGGCTTGAATTTAATATAAAAAATCGAATTCAAGTAAAAAAATTTGGCCTTTTATTTCTTTATCTGTAAAAGCTATAACCTTTTTCATGATGATAAGATCATAAAGCTTAAGAAAGCTTTCAGAGCCAAATACTCAGGGTTGATCCTTACGCACTTGAAATCTGTTTTGAGTTAATAAGCATGATTTAACAGATATTGTACTTAAGGAAGTGTTGAGGCCTTAAAGAATCCATTTATTAAAGGAAGTAAAGAAGGAAGAGGGAGCAAAGAAAGGAAGGAGGGAAAAAGCCAGCAAGCAAAGAGGGAAGGAAAAAAGAAAGCTGACCTCAAATTTCCCCAGGCAGAGTGAATGAAGTGCTTGGAAGGGGAACAAAAAACCTCAGGGAGAGAAAAAGGAGGTGGACGTTCAGGAGAGGTAGGCTTTCCTTGGGGACAGCTGCAGTGTGGCATTCTCAGGGAGGCTCTGAAGCTAGAAGCAAACTTCTAAAGGGTCCACTTATTTCTAACACATTGCCCTAAACATAGTGCAATGTCATGTTGCTCTGACTGTGGGGTTGAGACCTTATTAGTGTGCTGTCTTAGTCTGCCAGGTTGGCCTAACAAAATACCATAGACTGGGTGACTTAAACAGCAGAAGTTTATTTTGTCAGAGTTCTGAAGGCTGGCAGTCTGGGCCAGGCTGCCAGCATGTTTGGGTTTTGGGGAGAGCGCTCTTGCTGCCTTGCAGACGGTCACCTTCTACTCTTGTAGCTGTGTGGTCACATAGTTTTTCCTAGGTATGTGAGCATGGAGTGAAGAGTGGTGGGGAAAGAGATCTCTTCCTCTTCCCATAAGGCCACCATTCCTGTCGGATTAAGACCCCATCCGTATGACCTCCTTTAACCTTAATTGCTTAAAAAAAAAACCATCCTGTGTCTAAATGCAGTCACCCTGGGGGCTAAGGCTTCAATAACTGAATATTGGTGGTGGTGGGAATCATAATTCAGTCCATAGCATAGGGTTTGAAGTCAATTTAGTGGTTTGCAATGAACTTTACAAAAAATTAAATAGAGGAAAACAGGACAAAGTACATTGTATGCAGGGTCGCTGGGTATGGTTGTGCAGGTTGTGCACTGCACACTCCAGGGATGTCATTTGCATTGTAGTCTATGTGGATGGCACCCCTAGTGGTTTTGTGCACCGCTCACAGGATGATAGGTGATGTTTCTGATTAGTAATGATAAGCATCATGTGAAACTTTCATTTATTTATATGCATGTGTTATAAAATGTATATCTTATTAAGGGTCACAGTCAAAAAAGTTTTGAAATATGTATGGTAGTCAAATGTCATTTTTTTTTACCCAGAATAGGAACTCCCTTTCTGGCATTGCAGATGGCTGAATTGTGTGAATATTTATGGGGGCAGGTTTCTGTCCTCCTTTATAGAACTCAGAGTGGGAAATGTATTCTGTCTCTCCTCTCCCTGGAGTCTGGAGTATGAGCTCATTAGCAAGGCTGGACCAAGTGCATTTTCTCACCTAAAATCTGAATCTTAAGGGGGTGAAGCAGAGAATCATGGAAGTCAGAGATTATATTCATGGTGGTGGGATGGAGTTGAGCGGCAGAAGGATGGTCAAAGATGGGAAGTAACCACTATCGGACAGCAAAGGCTGGTGAAAGATTCTAGCTGGTGTGGCACTGTTATAAGTCCAGCTTCCAGCCTCCTCTGGCTGCTACCTGTTTTCTGATCATGTAAACCATTCATTATGTTTCTAGTTAGTTGCTTTTTTTTTTTTTTTGCATAAACTTGCTGGAGTCAGTTTTTATTGTTTGCCACCAAGAACTATGCCCAAAATACACAGATTTTTCTGGGAAGCTGAACTTTGAATGTGATCCACCCATCCCCTTAGCCTACATTTTTAAGTAAGCAAAATATATGGATGCAAATGAAGAAGTAAAGAGATAGGTGAAAGGGAAAAATACATATTCCTTTAAAATTTTTGTTTTTCTAAAGCATTGTTTAACATGCATTGTTTTGGAACAGGAAGAATAAAAGAAGTAAGCATTTCCTTTTATTGCAGCAGATGCCCATACAAACTAGCTTACGCGGCCAAAGTCAGTTGTGTGATATTTCTGACGCCCTATTTTGACTCCTGCCAGTCAGCATTTCTTTGCATTAAACATTCTCCTCCCGAGGCATTTACTATTTATTTGGCATCCACAACATTCAAGGGAATATGTAGAATATATGCAGAACATACCCATATGGCCCATTCTAAAACCAGAAGCTTGTGCACACTAAGCTACATTGTTTTTATTTATTTTTTGCTTAAGTGAAATATTATAATGCCTTCCCATCAGGTTTTCTGGTGTTGTTTTGTCAAGACAGTGTGTAGAGAAAAATAGCAATTGAGAAGACTGCTCCTGCAAAGGGGTTTTTACTTTCAGACTTTCAGAGAAGGCATTCCACTTTTGCATAATTTTACTCAGGCAGCCTTGAAAGAAGGCTGTGTTTATATTTTGCATTTTATCTGAGTAAAAAAACATCTCATTTCTGGTACTTAGGAAGTGGTTTCAGCAGCTAGAACGACCTCAGTCACAGAGTGTGATAAGCAGCCAGGGCAGACACGGAGGTTCTGACAGTACCTGCCCCAGGCCACCCCTGAGAGGAGGCCCCATCCAAAAATGACACATACTCTGGCTAAGGTAAAGCACCATGAACATTTGCAGAAATCTGCCCAAACAAATGTCAAAAACCAAAGAAATCACACAATCTGGTCTTTACACATCAGTTTCTTATAAACTCGATGGTTACAACAATTGAACACTTATTAAGGCAGGTCTCAGAAATCCCAGAAATTTAGCCAATTTCTAGTTTGTCACAATAGCTCTTTGCTTCTTGTTCATGTTGATTTTTGTGCATCATTTGAGCCTTCCTGTGCCTTAGCCTCTGTGACCAGAGTCACGGTTACGGGCTTACACCTGATGGGGACCGCATCCTCTTTCTTCTGCCTCTAATTTTAGTAGCCTTGTGCTCAGCCTGCAGTCCTCTGCTCACATTTTGTTTTATGGACAAACTCATGAGGTTCTTCTCCCTACCTGGCTAAACTTCAGTCATGAGAGGTTTCTATTTGAATAGCTGAACTCTGTGTCGGAAGGCGCCCAGGGGATCTTCATGCACTCACTCTGCTGGTTCCCTTCCTGGCTCTCTGGCTGATCCTTCTCTGTCTCGTGCTCTTCCACTTCAGGCTTTTCAATTGTGGAGGTCCAGGGGGCTCCATCCAGAGTTGTTTCACTCTGAGCTCTTGTCCTGAACCATCTCATTTACTCCCACCTACTTAATTACCACCAGTCTGTATGTTCACGACTCTTAAATTTGCATGTCTAGGCTAGACCATGTTATGCCCATGAGCTGCAATTTTGATCTCTTGACAACTTGACCTAGATAACTTTCAGATGACTTTAACCCACCCTAACTAAAATGGAAAACATTCATGTCTTTTATTCCCAAATCTGCTGCTCCTCAGTACATGCTTTCTGTGCTTTACCAGTAATTCACAGCCAATTCCCCAGGACCTCAGGGAAGACAAGTAGCCATCACTGGGGACAACCTCCTCCTTACCCCCTCCCCCACTTACCCTGCTGCTCCCCAGTCTCTCTCCAACGTATTCTCAGCACCCTAGACAGTAATCTTAAATGTTAATCTGAGACATCCTCCCACAGAAAACCCACCAAAGTCTTCCCCTGGCTCCTAAAATAAGGTCTCCAGATAATGTGGCTGACAAGGTCCCTCATATCCCTACCTGTCTGTGCAGGCTCATCCATGCCTTTCCCCTCCTTGCCCTCCACACTCCAGCTGCGATGACCTCTCATCAGTTCTATTTCAGACATGGCACATGCTCTTCGTTCCAGCTAGTGGGACTGCCTGACTCCACATCACTCAGTACCTCTTCCCTCTCTTCCACTATCTATCTAGATCTTTCCCGTTTCTCCGTATTTGGCTTCTTTGCAATACATTCATTTGTTTGCAATGCATTTTTAATGAAAGCTATGGTTGTGCATGGTTTAAGAGTTAAACTGTTCTTTGTGGTTTTAAACCCTAAGTCCCCAGTTCTCCAAACTACCCTCACCATTTTCTGCTCCCTAGGAGCAATTACTTTCAACAGTGTTAGCTGATTATTTTGGTAACATTTACCTTATTTCACTAAATAATATACTGCTTGTTACTTCTTTATTTTCCTATTGTAGGCATTATCTATGGATTTCTCACAACCAATCCCTACCATACTCTTGGCCACTTCCTGTGTCCCTATTCTTCCAACATAAGTTACAATTTCAGTGAGATGACTGTGCAGTGTGTACATAGTTATTCTGCTATTCAGAGCTGAGTTGTACAATATATTAGGCTTTTCCCCCCTAGAATTAACCATTGCCTTTTTGGAGACAGGCAGGGGCCTATATATTGTCTATGTATTTACCTCTGATTGTCCCCAGTTCTTCTCCACCTACATTAATATTGTTCAATAAAATCAAGCATACTAGGTATTCTAATAATTTTATCTCCTGGAAGAATCTTTCCCAGAAACTTTCTGACCTAATATATTTTGGATTTGGGTCAGTTTGGGTCACCCAGGAAGCAGACACCAAGACAATATTTGAAGAGAAAGAGATTTATTAGGAGACATACCTGTGGATAGAGTTAGGGGCAAAGGAGCAGGAGGAGGGAGAGAGAGCCTTCAGACTAGGATGCAGGTCTGACACCTGGGAGGAAGGAGGAGAGGGAAGGGAGATGGGGGTGGCAAGAGCCTCAGATGTGGAACAGTTCTGAGAAAACCTCTACATGGCCACAGGGAGCCTCACTAGAGGATCCCACCTTGGGCAGAAGTGACCTGCCCCAGTACCACTACCATGCTCGAGTGTTGGCTGGGAGCAGCACGGTGAGAGCATGGTACAGCATGGCAGCTGGAGGCTGTCACTCACTGCTCTCCTTCCAACAGGTTCTTTCCTGAAGGAAGAGCTGAGGGATTCCCCCGTGTCATCACTGACTAGTTGATTTCCCGGTCTTCTGCTCAGATCTGTGCCTGCTGCTCCACAGAGTCACAGAATGAGGCCAGAGGTCTGGAGCGTGCCTTCACCACCCATCCTGGTTTCCACGGCTCTCCTTTACGTACTGGCTTTTCCATTTTGGAAGACTTCACAGCTTCATGAGAAAGAGTGCACGGGAGGCAACGTTTTTGAGAACTTGCATCTCTGAAAATGTCTTTATTCTACTTTCATGCTTAATTGATAATTGGTTAAGTATAGGAGTCCAGATGGGAAATAATTTCCCTTCAAAATTTTGCTCTTTTCTATTTGCTTCTACTTCCTAGTATTGCTCTTGACAGTTTTAAAGTCATTCCAATTCTTGATCCTTGACTCCAGTATTCTAAAATGTCATTGTCATGTGTCTTGGCCATTTATTCTGGAATCCTGGGACTCTTAATTTGGAAACTCATTTTCAGCTTTTGGAAATTTAAAAGCATAATTTATTTAATGTTATTCCCCCATTCATCTTCTTGTTAGCTTTTTCTGAACTCTTCAGTTAGATACTCTAATTTTCTGGTGTTTTTTTTCCTCCTATTTTTTCCTTCATAATTTCTGGGATATTTCATCAATTTTAAACCATAAAACCTTCCAGAGATTAAAACTTTTTTTCCTATTATATTTTAATATTAAATCACATGAGTTCTTCTCAAAAGAACCTCTGAAAATTTTGTTCTTATTTCATGAATAGACTATCTTGCCTTATTTTGTTTTGAAGAAATTATTGATAGTTTATTTTTTAAGTTTTCTTCTCTTTACCTTTATGTTTTTATTCTTGGTTAGCTTGCTTTGACCTCTGTTTTACTATTAAAAGGCATTTTCACTTGTTTACCAATCCTTGGCTGTCCATTCATATTTAGCAGTTAGGTGCTCAAAGCTGATCAGCAATGGACATACAGAGTAGTTTTTAACAGTGGGAAGCACTTTAGAATGATCTGGATGGGCTGTTTTATTGGGAAAAACTCAATATTTGTATTAATATTTGTATCTTTAAGTCTTTCCTTTGGCAGTGGATTTTGGATTTTCTGCTTTCCTGTCCTGATGGTATAAACCTGGCTGTCAGCCTTCTGGGACTGGAGGATGAAAGATGGTTGGCGTCTCAACATTCAGTATGTCTTCACTTTACCCTTCTTTTCTTGGAGCCTAAACATCACTCTTGATTATGCTTGATTTCCCTGGTCCAGAACCTTCTATTTTGTTCTTTCCAGAGGATAAACCTCCAGTCTTATAGGGTCAGGTAGTCTTAGGAGTGAGGGAGCAGATATAGAGGTCTGAGTGCTATTTAAGCAGACATTTAACCAAATGTCCAGTTTTTGGTCCTTCCAGAAGTATCAGGTGATACCATTTCTTCAGCATTTTGGAGGTCTGTAGTTTCTTACCAGGTTTCTTCTCGACGTTTCCCAATCCTGGGTCAGTGTTCAATTTTCTTGGTTCTACTAAGTCAGTTACTATATGTCTTTCTTCTTCCCAGTTCCTACCACCCTGCCTTTTTTTTTCTGTTTTCTGGTCTTTATGGTGTATGCCTTTAAAATCCTTTTTGTCATATTTCTAATGCTTCAGGAGAGTGTGCTCAGCCCAGTGTCTTTAACTGGAAGGCATCCATAATGGACTCTTTTGGCACAGTTAACCTCTCCTCTGTAATAATAACTTAAATCTCTTCAAAATTTATCTTAAATCCAAATCAAATCCTTATACATTAAATTTTTTAATTAAAAATTTTTATTTAATGTTTTGATATGCATGTAGGTTTTATTTTCTATCAATTTCACTTCACGATAGTAAAGGAGATATTCAATATAAGGTTGAGAACCACTGAACTAGAGTATGTAGAAAATGCTGTATTTATTATGCTCTGCCACTGCACGAGCACTCCTTATGCTAAGCATTGTTAAACAGACAGATGATTCAGCAAATAATTATTCATAACCATTTAATCTTCAGCCTGGAATCCTTCTTTAATGGCTGTGAAAAATTACAAGTTCCATATTCCTACTTCCTCATATGTTATCAGTTCTTGTTTTTGTTTTTAAGCATAGACCAGACACATGTCATATGACAGTCTGTGTTCAAGGCGTTAGGTTGCTTAAAGCATAAAGTATACAAAGCCAGTGTGCTGTGGTGTACACTTTGGTTAAGAGCCAGGTTTCATAATGGGATGGAAATGGCTTCAAACATTGACTTAGCTCTCTGAGAAGACTTGGGTCATCAGAATCTGACATGGAAAAGGGAGACAATAAGGGTGCTAATTCATAGGGCTGCTGAGGGCTTTCTGCAAAGTAATGCATGTCAAGCACTGAGCATGGAACTTAGAGGAAGCAATGGGTAATCCTCTCACTGTCATAGAAGAGCAGTTAACAATATGGACTCTGGGATGGACAGCATGGGTTTGGATCCTGGCTGCTTCACTCATGGCTTTGTGTCTTGGGAAGTTATTTAACCTCTCCATGATATGACTGGAAACTTCATTCTGGTTCCTTCACAGCAGAGGTGCATCTGGTGTATGTTTTTGTTGAGTCATTAGAGCTCTGCTCTTCAAAACAAACAAGATCTAGACTGTTACTTAACAGTGGATTTTAAAAATAAATTTGTGGTCAGTGTTGTCTAAACTTCAGGATAGAATCTAAAATCCAAATCCTCATTAAATGTTTATTGGCCCTTAAAGTATCCACCAGAGAAGAGGTCTGCAGTTCTTGAGAACCAGAGCACTGTAGTGAGAGTGAGGGTTTACTAAGCTCAGGTGAGAAAAATGTCCAGTTAGGTCCTTTGGAACAGCAAAACTGAAATTTAGGTTTTCAATATATTTTTGGAAGTGGAGGAGTGAGATTGGGATGGCCTTGACATTTCATTTTAAGGAATTCAGCAAAGAATGACCCTCAAAAGACTGAAAGCAAGGATCAATGAAACAAACAAGCTCATGCCACTTGTAAACAAGGTTCATTATCATTTGTAGACTTTTCAGCAGCCCCTTCCTGCTTTGATTCCCCGACCTACCCCACCGTCCTCCTGGGCAGCTAGAATGGAAGATGACACATCTTAACTTAGACCCTTCCCAGAGGAGAAACTACATTTTATCTGCCTCATTGGAACCGGTAATTGTCCTGTAGCTTAAAAAATATCTCCCAGTACTAGATTATTCTGGCTTATATCTGGGGAAAAGCTAACTTCAAAAAGTACATTAAAAATCATGACTTGGCATGGATTTCTGAGAAGACTGACTGAATATTTAGCCTTTACTTTAAAAAATAACCATGATTTTTTAAAGGACTCTTTTTGGTTAAATCTACAATATAGGAAATCATTCCCTAGAACACATTAAATTTTAAATTGCTTTAAAATGTGCTCATGGTAGATGTTTGATTGTCTGGAAATCTGTTTTAAGTACTTCATGCAAAGTAATTCAAGGAAGCTCATCTTAATTAGCATAAGTAAAGTACACTTTATTCCTTTAGTCAACAAAAGAAATTAATACATGCATTGTTTCTCAGTGTGCAGAAATAGTGTTTTATTAAAAGAGTGACTTAAATATTTTGATTGAAAGGCCTCAACATGTAAGACTTGGTTGGGAGGCTTTACAAGAGTTTGTAGGAGTAAAGCCGGCAGGAACACTACAGCTTTCTCTCACTCTCTGGGCACAAGCAGAAAGGCGGTTGACATTCACAGACCAAGAAGAGTGGATTTTTCCCTGAAACTATAGGAAATATAAATTTCAGTGCCCCTATTTTTTTCTGTGGGTCTCTTGAAAGTCCTTTTCCTATTGCATTTTTTCTTCCCTCTTGAGGCTGCTCCTCAGACAGGCTTCCTCTGTGTGGCCTTCCTCCTTGGGGCTGGCTTGGCCAGGCAGCACGGAGTGGGCACAGCTAAGCTGGAGGTGATGGGTTTTAGTAATTAGGAATATCCGATAGGAGCTTCTGCTTTATCTAGAGCACATTTCATCTTCTCAGACTCAAGTTTATTACCACAGCCTGAGTTGCTGGTACAGCCATCCACAAGATGAGCCTTTTAGCTACAAGTAATTGGTAGTGAACTTATGATTGGTTACTCTATTTTCCTTCAGGAAAACACAGCTCCTGTTTGTTTGTTTGCTATTGATAGAGATAAAGACACATAATTTACATTTGTGCAATGCTTTTGACTTTTCCAGGCACTTTGGAGAAAGCCACACCTAGCCTGTATTGGAGAGAGTTGTCTTTGAAGTTGCAGTTTGAAACGCCTTACGCACGAATGTCTGAGAGATTTAGTAGGCTGTTCACAATGTTAGTTTATTCCTTCGTAGAGTAGGCACAACAATAACTCTTAGGGGCTATTGGGAAGTTTAAAGGGCTTGTACATTGCAAAACTGTATTTATGCATAAGCAGGTATTCTGAACACAGCAGGTGCTTGGAAAAATATTGGTCGAGCCTATTATGCAAGCAAACAACAACCTTCCACATTCAGTGTTTCTTGTTAGAGCATTACTTGCAATTTGACAAAGGTTCCAAGTTTAAATAGCTTAGATCGTCTGAGTTGAGCTAGACTGCCTGCGTTTACACTTGGCTCTGTTACTTACTACCCTGGTGACCTAGGACGAGTTGCCATCTGTAAGAGGGGAGAAACAACAAACAGCTTATTGATATTGATTGACAGCACCAACTTGCTTGGCCATGGCTTGTTTAACTTGTGAAACACCAGTTAAAAATCCTATTGAATTTACTAATGAAATGATGTGACATGTGGGATTTACTTCAAAATAATCCAGGTGGTGGCATGGGGGAAGTTGATGGGGATGCAGATGAAACAAGGTAGTCCATGAATTCATAAGGGATGAAGCTGAATGGCCAGTACATGGCACTTCATTCTGTCATTCCTTCTGCTTCTGCACAATTTCTGTATAATTTTGAGAGGTCCCATAATAAAAAGTTAAAGCAAACAATCAAAAGATTCCTTCAAAAGGAATTTAAGATGTAAAAATTTGGAAATTAACTTCTGAAATCCCATCTGGTATCTCAGAGCATTAAAAATTTTTTTTTTTTAGACAAAGGAAAAAGCCCTTTAGTTTACCTGAGATACGTGGGGGAAATAGCATGGAGATGCTCTTGTATGACTCAGCCACCCCTCACACCACAGTGAGGTTTTTCTCTAGTGGACAGGGTATTCCCCATCCCATGCTGGCCTACAGTGACTCATATATTGAATCAAAGTTTCACATCTAACTGTAATGGGCATTGATTATCAAAGTTGCAAACCAAAGGCCTGGTTGAAATGAGAACAGGCTATTTAGCACCCTTCTTTAAAGGTCAAAACTTTCCTCCAGAAAAGATTCCTCTCCATCTGGAAGGTTCTGCATGATGTCACCCTAGACAGAACTCAAAAGGGGACATTTCCTAAAAGTACACTCAGCTCTTTTTTGACGTTCATTTTATGAGTGAAATCAGCCTAAACCACAAACTGACTTGTTTACTTAGATTAAAGAAATTCCATTAAAAGATGATCAGGGAGTTCATCATAACCTTGATTATTTAGACTGTTTGGACAGTTGGCCCGCTGTTTCAATTTGCCTCTGACTTCATAGGCGTTTAGAAGAAGACAAAGAGTGCCTCCCTGTTTCTCACGGCCCATTGGTCAAACTGGTTGGGAGGTTCTCTCCCAAGGAGGCTAAGAGTGGATTCTGAAACTTCTTTGCTCAGTTGCCAGGCAGCCACTGCCTGGAAAGGCAAGTGAGATGAAATCTATTTACCTACCCTTGCAGTCTTCCTCTCTCTTTCCAAGTGATGAAACTGAGGTTCACAGGGGTTAAAAAACTTTCCTCAAATCATGGATGCTGTGGCTGGGCTGGTTTTGAGGCCATCTTCTCTCTGAGCCCAAGGAAGCAATATCTGCTCTACCTAGAATTTAAAGATAAAAATCAAGCCATTGACAGAAACATGTCCTGAGAATAAGTGAGCTAACATTTGCCCACATTTTTCATCCCTTGAAATAACTACGTGGCAACTACGGCGTCTCCTTTTGGTACAGGAGAATGAGGTGCAGTCCGAGAGCTGGTGACCGGTGGTGCTGCAGTTCAAACTACCTTCCTTCACACTCAAAAACTGTGTTCTTTCTATTGCACTGGAGAAAACAAGAAGACCTGGACGTGGGAGAGGGTTTTCTAAGGGAGACGGAATCATGTGCCCTCTCCCTCATTTCCCCAGCATCCTCTGCAGGTTCTCCTAAGATCCCCTATCCCAGTGGTACTGTTTTTCCCCCTCTCTCTGCTCCTTAAAAATCTCCTCAAGGCTTATCTCCAGTGTTACCAGCCTCGCCTGATTTTCCCAGTTATCATTCGTTACTTTTTCCCTGACCTAATTTTCTTACACATTCTGTGTCAGTTTGTTTTTGTAGGTTTGACTCCCCTCACTAGATTGTAAGCAGCTTGAGCCAAAAGATTGTGCCTATGAAGTTTTATCTTTTTATTTGAAAATTATGAACTGTTAGATCTGTAGAAAAGCATCTAACACACATTTTATTAATGAAGTTGGTATTCTTAAATATCCTTCGACCTCCTCTCTAATCTGGCATCCAGAGCTGACTGCCATGCTCAGGTTTACATTTCTTTGCTTTCCTTAGAGTTTTTAACGATGTTTGTATGAATTCCTAAACATTATTTATTTTGCTTGATTTTGAACTTTACAAAAACAATATCATACTTTCCAAAATCTTCAGCAATTTGCTTTTAAAATTTTGTGGGTTCATTCAGATGGACCTGGTCAACTATAGTCCATGCATTTTCACTGTTGGTCTGGTATGTACAGTATATTCCGTTATAAGAAAATACTGTGATTTGTTTATCTAGTCTCCCATCAAGAAACAAGCCATTTTGCTTTTTTAGCAACTCTGCCACTAACATTCTTTTCAGGTCTCTTGGTGCACGTGTGTAAGAGAATCTCTGGGCTCCAATTGCACATGTGTGCACATATATGTATATATGTATCTAGTTTAAGAAACCCTTTCTATTTTAAGGCCAATAGAATATTTTTTAAAAGCTTATTGTTTTGCTTCTGACATTTAGGTTTATAATCTATCTGTAGTTGATTTTGTGTATGTTATGATGTGGTGTCCGTTTGCTTCTTCCCATTGTGTATTACTACCAACATTTTTGATGACCAGAGCATCTCCTCCACCATCATCTGCAGTGTCACCAGTGGCATGGGTAGTATTTTTCCTCCCTGGTGCACAGTACTGATATGACTGCAGATTTTTACCTATATTACCCTGGGCTGCAAATAGATGCACTGGCTTATATAATACCTCATATGTTTGAAAGGCATATCATAGGATTCAAAGAGCTGTGGAACTGGGAGGCTTGGGTGATGCTTTGAAGCAAGAATGTAGACTCAGGGCTATCAGCCATCAATGCAAGGCAAAGTGTAGAAGACAGAGGGTTTCCTTGGGGGCACTAAAGTGATCCTTATTTCTCCTAAGGTTAGAGGACAGACCAAGCTGAAATCTGGGCTCAGGAACTGATTGCATGGAGTAGCAGAGCTTTACAGAAAGAGACAGACACACACAAAAATACTGTATTTTTCCATTTATATGAGTTACATAGAGTAATCAAATTCATTAAGACAGAAAGTAAATGGTAGTCTACAGGGGCTGGTGGGATGGAGGAATGAGCTGTTCATATTTAATGGTTAGAGAGCTTCAGTTTTCCAAGATGAAAGGAGTCCTGGAGATGGATGGTTCTGAGAGCTGCGCAACAGTGTGAAGGTGCTTAATGACCTTGACCTCTGCGCTTACAAATGGTTGAGGTGGTATATTTTGTTTTATGTATATTTTGACATGATAAAAAGGATGAAATAATATAGCACAGAGAAGACAAGTAATGACTCTATGGCATTGTACTACTCTGATAGACAGTGACTGCAAAGGGGTGTGTGTAGGGGGGTGGACTCGATAATAAGGGTGAATGCTGTAACCACAATGTTGCTCATGTGACACCTTCATAAGATTGTATATCAATGATAGTTAATTTTAAAAAAAAAGGACAAACTAATTTCTTAAGAGCTGTGATATGGGGCATTATAGACCCCACATTTTCACTTCTCTCTTATGTGACTTTTGCCATCTCATTTAAGTTCCTCCCAAGCAGCAGAGCATATTTCTTTGCCCCTTATCAAACTGAGCTTAGATTAGCTGAGCCCCAGAGGATCTGCTCATGCATGAATGACTATAAAAGATTTTTGCTTAAAACCACCGAGTTTGGTGTGGTGCATTTCTCAGCAAGAGTAAGCTAATTGAAGTATAAAGACACTTCAAACTTAGAACAATATTGGTAATACCTGTTTACATTTCAAATACTACTACTACTAATACAGTGAAACTGATGAAAGAGCATACAGGTCTTACCACAAGTTATGAAATAAACACCACCAGATGTCTTTTTACATTCCTTTCTTAGAACTAATTATGATCCTGATTTTGTTAGTTCTTTACCTTTCTTCATCATTTTGCCAAGTTTTTATGTATCCCTAATAAGCATATTATTATTTTTTAAAAACTTTATGTAAATCAACTTTTATTGTGTGAACTTGGTTTGGCACAAAATGATGTTTCTGAGGCCTAAACCAGGTGGAGTTGGGTATTTTTCTTCATCCATTTTTCCCTCCATTGGTAAGTTATCTGTTTGTTCATTGGTTGCCCTTGATGATTTAACATGAATATTTTATAAAACCCAAAGCTAATAAATAAACTTCATTCTCCTTTCAAATCAAAGAACCTGAGATGCTTCAACACCAATCTCTTAACTCCATGTCCACGTGCTGATGCTGCTCATTTTTAATCTCACTTACTAAGCATTGTCTTGTCTCGCATTGCCTTTGTTTGTCTAGGTTTCCCTCGATTCCCTACACTTCATTTACTCACAATCCTTTCTTGTATCTCACACCATTTCTCTGTGATTATATCCTTTTTCTTTTTTTTATTACTCAAACTTTAATAATAAAGAACATGTACTGACATGAAAAGATGTTAACAACAGAGGAGGGAAAAGCAGATTTAAAGTCATTATATACATGTGTGTGTTTCATTTTTGAAAAAAAGTAGGGTAGAAAAGATTCAAAGGACATATAGCAAGACAGAAAATAATCACCATCCAGAGATAATGAAAATATAGATAATTTTTCTGTTTGCTAAACTATTATATCCTTTCTCTTAAAGTCTATTTTTTAAGAGTTTGTTTTTGAAGCTCTGTTCATGGTCATCATTCTCAGTTTATTTTTCCCTGGAAAGGTGTCCATTTCACTCTTTCTTGGAAGGTAGTTTCATTGAGCAGGCAATTCTAGGTTCACAGTCACTTTCTCGTAGCACTAACCTTGAGGATATTAATCTGTAGTTTTCTTACTTCCACTTCTGCTATTGAGATATAGTATTCATTTTATTTTCATTCCTTCCTTCCTAGATAATCTGTCTTTTCTCTCTGGCTTCTTTTAAGATCTTTTAGTTCTTGTTATTTTGAAGTTTCCCATACGTATGTGCTTAAAAAATTCCGCTTGGCATTTGTTAGGCTTATTGAATATGTTATATCGATGTTGGAAATTCTCACTCAGCTTTTCCAAAATTGCTTCACCCCCACTTTCTCTGGTTTTGCTTTCTATACCCTGATGCAAGTTGAGTTGGGTGTTCTCACTCCTCTATGTCACTTAGCCTGTCTTTAATGTTCTCCCTTTTTCAATCTTTTGTCTCTCTAGGGTACAGTGTGGGTGATTCATTTAGAGCTATCCTTTATTAAGTCACTCTATAATTGTGTCTAGCCAGTGTTTGCTCTTCACTTTGTGGTTATAGTAATGGTATATTTAGTTAATTGTAATGTTGAGGTTCTTTTGAAGAGGTTCCTATTTTTTCTTCTTTCTGTACATTCTTGCTTATGGTGTCTTGTTTCCACGTGTTTTATAGTTTTTCAATGTGAGCCTGTGCTAACTGGTCATTTTCCCTGGGGACCATGTCAGGCCTAGCTGCTTGAGTGTACTTATTTTCAGAAGGGATTTGTGTTGGCTTCTTCCTGGCCCTGAAGACATTGTCAAACTACGTGCACTTTAAACCAAAAGTTGCCTCTTATGTCTTTCTAGGCTGTGCAAACTCCTCTGACATAAGGGCTGATTGGTGGCTAGGAATAGTTAGGGAGGATTTTACAACCTTATCCCAGAGCCAAAGCAGAAATAGACCTATTTTTTGTGCTATGAATGTGTGACTTACCCTTTTCTGAGGATCCAGCCCTTTCCTGGGTCTGGGCTGTGTGTGTGTGTGTGTGTGTGTGTGTGTGTGTATGTAGGATATGGAGGATGTTAATTGATTTGACTCGCTTCTGAATGGTACATAAAGCTTGTCTTGCATGTCCCTAAATAAGGCTGTTTAAACAGAGGTAAGATGGGTAGATGATAGATGTTTCTGGATTAGCCACAGAATCATTGCTGGCTTGCCTCCTGAATTTATGCTTCTGCTCTGTTCTTGGGGGAGTTTCATTAGGTTCTTATAAGCTTATCCACTCATTTAAAACCCTGAACTTTGTACTTCATCTAAGTTTTTAGGTTTTGTAGCAATACAGTTTTGGGATTTCTAGTCCAGCTTATCCTAGAAGCAGAACTCTTACTGAATTTTATTAACTGCTCTGGAGTCTGGCATATGCGTCTTTTGCATGGCAATCCCTTACACGTATGTTGAATGAATGGGTGGTTGTGGCTTTTCACTGTGTCACATGGGAATCCCATCTCTCCTATTACCTCTGTTTTGTATTTCTTTTTGTGCTTGCCCTGGCACCTAGCTTACTGCTATGCACTTGTTAGGGGTTTATTGCATTTGTTGAATAAACATATGAGTACTTTGTCTTGATTCTTTAGCAAGCGAGCCTTTATAATTGTTCTCAAAAGGCTGTTTCATACATTAATCATCCTTACATTGAAAATCTCCTGCTCAGTCTCTTCAGTCTCTTTCTAAAAATGTTAGTGTTTCCTTCTGTTTTGTTCTTTGTGAACATGGAGAACAGTTGATCAGCAATTTTCTCACTTTTTTAAAACCAATTAAGTTTTTAGATACCTAAATGACATTAACATAGCTTTCAACATCTCTTTTCCAGGTTAGACAACCTCATTCCCCAGTGGTGGAGAAATATTTCTGCATGAAGTTGGGTGTGGTGTGAATGAGGCTTGTTTCTGACAGTTATATGCAACTGAATGTGTTGCTGTAGAGTAACAATCTCACTTGAACAGGAGGCTTACCTACTGGGCATCCTTGCTCAAACTGTCTCTGCGTCACTAACTCCTTGGCATGAAGTTTTCAGGTAACCCAGGAAAAGATCACAAGCCTCTGTGGCTCTGTCGTCAGTGCTTTACGAGAGCTGCATCCACATTCTGTGAAATCTGTGACATGTTGCAGACTGGAGCTACCACGGCTCACCACTGCAACTTCCTGCCTGTGTGCCCAGGACTGCCTTCTGAGGCCTCACATGACTGGGTGTGAGCCTGGCCCCCTGCTTTCAGCCCTGACCGACAAAGAGGCACCTGGCCAGACAGAGGCTGAGGGAGGGGCCAGGTCTGCATATTCCTTCCTGAGGTGAGTTCTCCATGCCATTTACCTCGTGGTCGTTCATCAGTGAGCATTTGCACAATGCTCAGGACATTATCTGGCATTATCCAGGGGCCCTTGGTGGCCATCAGGTGCACAGATATGGATGTAAAGACAGAGTGAGTGGGAATTCACTGGATAAAAAGATGGCTTGTTGGCTTTTACCTGTTCGATTGTTTGATCAGATAACCAAATGATCCACTAGCAAAAATGAACCTGGTTCCTCCACAGAGCTCAGCTTTGTGCTTATCTTGGGGAGGAATTAGAAGAAAGACACAGGCTCTGCCTTCTGGAGAACTCCTCTCAATAGATAGATTTCTGAGTAGTAACTGGTTTGCTTATTCAATAAATACTTATTAAGCATCAACGGTGTGCCAGGCACTGTTCCAGGCATTTGGGACAAAAAGTCTACCCTAGGGAACATTCATTCTAAATGTGCATAACAATTATTTTTATTAGCAGAATCTGGTTTTTCAATGTCTCAAGGGAGACTGTTGCTTAAGGAAATCTGACTGAATTCTTTTTGTAAGACAGTGTCTCTTTCCTAGCCTGATGCAATGGGAAGCAATGTAGGCCAGTTGTCCAAAGGCCCAGCTGGGCTCTGCACTGCTTTTAGAACTTTGAGCAACTCGCAGAGCCAGGGCTGGGTACATAGTTTGCAGGGACCAGTGCACAGTGAATATGTGGGGCCTCTTGTTCTACAGGCAGAAAAAAAGCTGTTTCCTTTCTTTGCAGTCTCTCTCTTAACCTGTCATAGTGTTTCTTATTTTCTCTTTAATGTCTCATGCCCAGGGGCACACGGATACTTGCAGGGTGAGTACAGACCCTCACAGACACTACCCCTCCTCCCGGTGTGACTTGGTACGTGAGTTACACGCACCCTGCGCCAGCCCTATCCCTGCCCCACCACTGGCAGTGGGGGGCAGCAAGGTCTGGGCGCTGCAGTGAGGGAGGCAAGGAAGCCGCAGGGGTCAGGACTGTGGGTGAGCTGAGACTCCAACCGTTCACAGCACAAACAGTGTTCCTCTGTCCTGTAAGACTCCACCTGCAAAGCACAGATTCAAAGATCAAATCAGTACGTTTTAATTAATAATTAATTAACCCCCAAGTTCTGGGACATTGGAGTGTGGAGTCATGGTGACACTGACTGCATACCAGTGAAGTCAGCCTGGCACAGCCTTACCCTGTATGTTATACAGGGATAACAATGCCTGTCTTCCTACCTCCCAGCTATACTGTGAGAACCAAATGAGAAGAGGAGGTATTTTGAAAAGTGTTAAGTGCTGTTCTACATATCCAACATATATTACATATATAAATACATGTATAATTATATAATAATTACAACATAATATTACATGTATTACATAAAAAGTGCTATTTTATGTATATAATATTTATTATATATAGGCATATAGTCATATATATATAAACATACATATATAGAGAGACATATAGGGATGTATATGTTGACATAAGGCTCTCTATAATCCAAGTCCAGTTTCTCACATCTGATATTGTGTGGCCTTCACGTGACTCACATGCATGTGTATGGGGCTCATGTCCAGCAGTCAATATTCCATATCCCAACTCTATGGAAACAGGTTATGTAAGGTGCCATAGAGTCTTTATAATGAACCCCTTGGCTGGGCCCCTTGGAGGCTGCACAGCAGATGTGCTGCAGAGGAGCTCCAAGATCAGCCTTGCCCTGTGAACTGCCTTGTGGCACAGGAAAATGCCATGAAGGGCTTAAAACTTCTTTCCTGGCAGTTTATTGGTCTTAGGGGGTGGCATAACATAGGGTTAATTAGACCTGGATTTGAACCCAGATCTACTATTACCTAGCTGTGTGACCTTGGGGATGATACATGAATAAGCTTTTTCTCACTTACCATAAAATGGGTGTGACATTAGTAGTACCTTCTGATGAAACATGCCTAAACAGGACTTGACACATTAGCAGGCATGCAGTAGATGCTCAATAAATGTTAGCTATTACCATTTGTAGCTGGACAGTGTTTAGGCTCATGCAAGATTTGATGAGTAACAGACAGTCCTGCCTGGGCTCTTATTTGATGAATATCAGTCTTAGCACCCAAATGAAAGATGCCAAGTCTAATTGGCCACTAGAGACTCAAGTCTTGAGACTTGCCTCATGCACTTGAAATTCCCCATTCAGGTAAGTTCTATCAGGGTGAGAGGAGAAAACACAACAGAACAATAACCTGAATATCATATTGTGGCCCAATTGAAACCTTGACCTTTTTTGTTTTCATGCAGAAGAAATGTCAAAATCTGAACACTGAATTGTGTCACTCTGAACTAATTTTTGCCCATTCTTTTGGTTGTATATACCCTTCTACCCTTAGTCTTTGAAGTCTGCTTATGAAAATAGACTGTGTAGAAATTTGATAACTATGGCTTACAGAGAACTGCTTCTTGGCCAGGTCACATGCATGGAGATCCTGTTTCACACACTGGACCCTCACAGGATTCTTGTGCATCCACTTTAGCATTAAATGTTGCTGATTATAGAGATACCTTCAAAAAATAGTCATAACAGCTTAGCAGCTGCCAAGGAAAACACTACACTGAAAAGTAATGGCATTTTATTAGCTAGAGATGAGTTAAGAACACAGAAGAACCAGTTCCTCGAATGACTTGATGAATATTTGATGCCAGCTAGTGGTGAGTTTTCAAAATTTGTCACACTTTTCCAAAATCTGTCTCTCTAGGGCCAACACAACCTTGGGAATGCTAGGAATATAAGGAGTCCCCCAGCCAAAGCCAGGCAGAACCTGTTCTAAGAACATGGTAGAACCAGATGCCCTGGGCAGGGCGTGGGGCACACTGATCTGCTTTATGGTCTGACCACACCTTACCCAACCAGAGCAGATGAGTATCCAGGCAGACAGCATTTAACTGGGGAGTCTTAATTTATTTTGTGTTCCATATGGTGCCCCAAAAAGTTTGATTGGCAGACTTCTGTTTTGAGATGGGTTAAAGTTATGATTTTTAGCCTTGAATACCCTAATATGTCAACAAAAACTCTTTGAGGAAAGTGAATGAATGGAAGAGTTTGGAGACTGGGAAACTAAAATTGACTCTTATTCCTTCAATTTTAATGTGACACATGAAGATGAAGAACTAGCCCCGAAATGCTCTGCTCTTCCCAGCAGTAAAATCTGCCATCTCTTTGGCTTTGAAGTTTAAGAGGACCTTGTATGGTTTTTCACTCATTTGATTATTCATCCATTTATTCAGCATAAGCAGATCCCCCAATGCTGGATGTGTTACAGAGACTGGGATGGACATAATCCTTGCTCTCATGGAGCTTTTACAATAGATGTGTTTTTTTTCAAAGAGTGGATTGTGAAATGATGTAGGCAGTTGTGATGGGCATTGGAAAAAACAAAATAGAGCAGAATACAAAACTGTATGGGGGTATGGGGAGAGAGCAGAAGCATAATGATAAATCCCAGGAAAGTGAGGCCCATAACGTGTAACAATAAAACAGGTTTACTTTTGGCAAAGAGAATGGACTTAGGAGAAAACCCCGCTGCTCTGAGTCACACAGGAAGCTGAGAACTCAAATGCGTGAGTGGAGGCAGGTCTGATCAGCAGGGCATAATGTGAATCCCATGGAGACCTAGGGGTGGAAGTGGAATGAATTCTTTATCCTTGGTTGCACTGGTAAAAATCACTGATTTGGAGCACTTACGGGAAGTAGAGTTGATATGAAGTATATTACTGGATTTAATAATTTAACAGGCTCTTGGAAATCCCATTCTCCAAAGCCTTTGGCTTTCTGATTTTCTTTATGAAAGCTGCTTATGTTTGTTCTATTTTTTGTACCTGTTTCTCAAAGTAAAGTCTTATGCCTTCTCTCTGGCTGACCCTGGTCCTATTTAATTTTCTCTTTGTCCAATAAAGCCTATTTCTTATCCCAAACCATGTGACATTGTGGAATTCATCCTGGCAGGTGGTGACAGATTTTCCAGGACAACAGCTAATGAGGCAAGTAAATCTGAGAGCGTATGACTCAGGAGCATGAGAAACTCTCCTGTCTGCATCACTGATGAACTGTGAGGGGAAAAAAAGTTGATGATGACCTAGGGGCCTGGGTTCTTCGTGGTCAGGGCCATGCCTGTCCATCCCTGCAGCGCTGGGGCCTAACTGGGCCTGCTATGACGCCGGTGTTCATGCAGGTTGTTGAATGGAGGTTTATGTTTGTGGGCTAACAAAAGGGTGTGGAGGCTGTGGAAGTGGGGAAGCCTTGCTCCAGCTGTTATTTAATGGTGGAATGTGAGGCCCTAAAGAACAAGCCTCTGGGTATTAAGTCCACAGTCCCTTGCTGATCCGAGGTTGAACCAGGGCAGCATGGCTGCAGGCAGTATTCAGTGCATTCAGTAAGTGTCCGAATTGAAAAAGAATGTATTTATTTGTGAAAAATGGCCATTAAACATGAGAAAAGTTACTCAAAGTTGAAATTATTGTTAACAAATGGTTTGAGTTTGTTTCTGCACAGAAAATATGCCCCTTGAAGAAATGTTAGGTATGGAAAAGCTGTCACCTGCTCACATGTGGTTTCTGTTGTCATCTGTGTGATGATCTGTGGGTCTCATAATTACTCTTGAATGACAAAGGTCTATTGTGTTATTGTGAAAGAATCTATTTAAATTTAGTGGTGTCTCCCAGGGGGCTTCCTCCCATTACCAGGTAAGGGTTCAAACTCCTCTACTGCTGTAGTTTGAAAAGCAAATTGGCAAATTTGGTTGATAAGTACCTGCTGTGTAAATGTGCAGCTCATAGGCAAGAAGTTTAAAAGCTTGCTGTGCAGGCTACCAGTTTATCTTCCCACAAAACTGAAAGAACACAGGAAACTCTGGAGTCCAGCCCTTCCTTTCTGGCAGCTGCTGCTTCTCAGAAAGTTCTTCTAAATACCCTGATCACTGAGGCCCTTCTGTTTCTAAAAGTGAAAATTGCATTTCCTGATTACTTTTAATTTCAGGTTGGGGAATGATTCTGCTTGACTCCTGGACTTGCCCTCTAATAATACAAGTTAATAGTGTTATTTGTGTTATGATTTAGTGCTGTCTAAGCAGCAAGCTGTGTAACATTTCACTGTGTGAGGTTGGTTTTCGTCTCTACTTCACATATGGAGAAACTAAAGCAGAGAGAAGTTATGAACATGTCCATGATCAACCAGGAAATAGTGGAGTCGGGATTTGAACCCATGCAGCATGACTGCAGAATCCACACTCTTAACAACCAGCTCTTCATCCCATTCTAAGTGGGCACTGAGCTCTGACTTGGGCCACAAATCATCCTCAGCAAACATGAACTGATGATCCACACACTGTGGAGAACAGTTGTCATCCCCCACTGTCAATACCATGACACTTTACCAAACACTCACTACAGGCCAGACTTTGTACCAAGGTCTTTACCTACAGCAATCAAATGGAGGTAGGTGTTTTTATCCTCATTTCTCAGATGACTAATTGAAATTCAGAGAGGTAAATTGCTCATGGTCACACAGCCAATAATGGTGAATTTGGACTGCAAATCTCACTGTTACTGACTCCCCATCTCAGGTTCTTTCCACTATGGTGTGCTAATAATTTATAGAAGATAATAACAATGCACAAGCCTAGACTTCCATGGGAAGTGTCCCCTTCAAATTTCAGGATTTTTCAGAGTACCAGTTGTCTTCCCTTAAAGAGGTAATTTGAAATTCATAGTATATCTGTCTCAAATACAAAGACTTTGTCCAGTATTTTTATCTTCCAAACCCCTGGAATTGGCAAGGTCTGCCTTCATTTTCAAGACTGTTTAACGAGAGTATCCAGGACAGCGTGGTTTGAAACATTTCTCTGTCTAGTTTGAGTGGCATGGCAGGTTTGTTCCAGAGGATTCATCTGGGTGGGTTCTTCTCACTGGACGTGCCTGATAACCCCTGCTGGACTGCTTTGCTTACTGCGGCCAACCCAGTCCGTTGCTGGGTGAAGGTGCAGAGAATAGACAGCTTCAGTGTGGGGACTCCTTGGCCAGGTAGTCCACACAAAGGAGGCAATAAAGCAAACTCCAAATAAAAATGTTAAATTACCATCACCATAAAAGTCAAACCGGAGAAAAATGCAGTAAAGTGGAAGTGCTCTTCCTTCTTCTGATCAAAGCTGTTCTTTCCAAAAGAACTGTTACTATTAGTGCCTTGGGTATGCTTTCAGGAATTTAAGTAGATTTTAAATGGTGAATATTGGATTGAACATCATATTTATTTGCTTTAGGAGAAAGTTTATTTATATAAGAGTAAGAACCTCCCTCTGACAAGAACAAGGGATGATTTTATCTGTTTCCTTCCAGGGACCCTCTAGAATAAGTTTTTCATTTGGTGTTTATTTTGAAAACCTCTCCTCCCCTAACTTTATTTCTTAATTTGATATCTTTGTAAATTTCTTTCTGAATTTACATAGAGAGAGTGCCCAATACCTTAGCTTGGGTGGAAGGGGAAAACCCCCTGAAAACTCTTGCTAAGGATAATCACAGTGTTTATAAGAAAAACACTGGCCAGGATTACATGCCAGATATTCTCTAAACTATCAGGCATCAACGAAATGAAAATGGTGTGAATTTGAATCCAGAACTGAATACTGTGTATAAACAGAAGCAGTGGTTGTTGGGAGACAGTTCTTGTCAGTCTCTGTGTTTCTCTGTATCTTATTTACAGAGGCATCAAATGCTTTTGATGGGTACTATTTACTCAAGAATGGTTGTCGTAAACAGCCTTAGAAGATTGATGTCTCCTGGAGCAAAAGACAGGTTTACTTACTGTCCAGTGTAATAAAAGTATCTTCTTCTGGAGCAAAGATCAGCCAAGTTACTGCTCATTATAAATATTTGGATTCCCTAATTTTGATGTTCCTCTCCTATAGCTCAACTCTGTGTTCATGCAGGTATCCCCTGGCCCACTTCATCCCTGTAGGAATTGGGACTTGGAGAAGTGGCCCAATGCTGGCACTCTGGCTACTGCTATTATACTAATACAGTCCTTTGTTTCTGACCCAGGACTCTCATGTCTTCTGTCAATATCCATGAAATTGTGTCATGCTAAATTGTTAGCTGGCAAATAGGGTCAAATCTCCAACTCTTCATAGTTGCTGACTGTGGTACATAGATTAACAAGAAATATCAGTGACTCTGTGACATGGTGACTAAAATGGCATATTCTTCAGATGGCCAAGGAGTTAAGTTCCAGGAAAGTACCTATGAGGTGAGAGGAATAAATGCTCAAATGATAAGGTTACAACCTTCAAAAGCTAGTATAATCTTTAAATCTGAGAAATACAAGTACAATTACTAGAAGGCGAGGCCTTTGGGTTGCCATTGGTTGAGCCCTACCTGGAAGGTTGGGAGACTTCAGATTCCTGGAAGCCATTAGAAGGAGAGGGTAGATATCATAGCTTGAAAATAGAATCCAGGAAAACATCTTTTGTGGTATGTGAAATTTAAAACCAAGTAAGATAAATTGCTATTAATTAAACAATTTTAAATCATAAACATATGCCACATATTCATTTATACTCTTAAAAATTTATTGAAGATCCCAGGAAGCTCTTGTTTATGGTGGTTCTAGCAGTCGATATTTATAGTATTAGAATTTAAAACTGAGACATTTTTAAAAAGGTATTTATCAATTTGTTTAAAAAAAGTTACATGTTAGCATCAATAAATTTTATGGAAATAGCTATTCTTCAAAATAAAAAATAACTGTAAAAAAAGATTTTATGACTTTGGGAATCTCTTTAATGTCTGGCTTTCTAGAAGACACCAGGATTCCCATATTTGCTTCTCCATTCAATCTGTTGTGGCGTCTTACATTATGAAACCTCTGGAAAAACCATCACTGAAAGATAAGAATGAGAGAAGGAGGATGAAAAGGGACTAAGCAATGTATAGTTGATCTTTGAACATTGTGGGGGTTAAGGGTGCCAAACCCCTATGCAGTCAAAAATCCATGTCTCACTTTTGACTCCATCAAAACTTAGCTACCAAGAGCCTACCATCGACCAGAAGCCTTACCAATAACACAATCGATTAACACATATTTTATATGTTATATGTTTTATATACTGTATTCTTACAATAAAGTAAGCTAGAGAAAAGAAAATGTTTTTTCATATTGTCATGTCTCCAAAAGTTTTACCATATATTTATTGAAAAAATCTGCATATCAGTGCACTCACACAGGTCAAACCCACGTTGTTCAAGGGTCAACTGTACTCATACTTGTGTGAAAATAGCTTCAATCTTGTAGACCCCCCTAAAAGTATTCTGAGGACCCCCAAAGGTCCTTAGACCACACTTTGAGGCTGACCAATGTAGAGGTAGCACAGCCACAAGATAAAACAAGTATGACTGCAGCAAAAACATGTAAATGACTAGATTAGGAAATTACTGCATTGATTTTATGATACTAACACAACTCTAATTTCTGGGATTCCTAGATGAAGTTTCAGAAAGAGCCTGTTAATTCTATTTCTTTTTGTTAATTATGAAACCGATGGATTTTCAGCAGAGAAGCACATCAGTGTGCGATCAGATGCATGAGGGATTTGTTAGGTTTTATACTTGATAGAATTTCATTCAGGGCTGTAGGAATGCAGAATTTGGATAATATTTTAAAATAATAACTTTTCTTCCTCACGGGCTTAGCGTTTAATGCCTCACTAAGCATGCAGTTTCAGCACAGTCACCTAATGGTTGGGCACCTCTGGGCAGGTCATGTAGCCTCTCTGAACCTCAGTTTCTTCATCTGTTATGTGGGAGTAATGATGAAACCTATGCTTGCGAGGGTATGACCTTTTGGTTAGTATAACCAATGGCATTGGTCTGTGGCCAGGCATCCAGGAAGAATTCCCAGTCCTGGCTTCTGTTGGAGCAGAATGGGGCCTTTGTAGTCATCACGATGTGCATCCAGCTTTGGCTGAAACAACCGGGCAATGGAAGCACTCTATTCTCCAGGCAGCTCTACCCATTTCAGAAAGGGCTACTTGTAGAAAACACAGGGAGCTAAAATCTCCCTTCTCCTCTCCATTTCTCCGTGGCCTTGCTCCCTCCCCTGAGAGCAGTGGAATTCTCTTTCACAATATGTGAGTAACTCTCCTGTCCTGCCTGTATCTTCTTTCCTACAGACATTGTCACATCCTCTGAAGTCATTTGCATGATGTTTCAAACCCTGCACTGTGGCTCATTTTCCTTTGGACACCATGAGGCTCCAGTTCTGGACATCATGGGACCAACCCAGGCCCAGACATGAAACAGGTATACTTCTCCTTCCCATCACTCCTGTTTGGTGTGTTTGTGGGGTGAGTTTACCCTGCTCAACTGCACAGGACATGCTCATGATAGGCTCCAGGCATGGAAACGCACTGTGTGCTTGTTACTTCGTGCCCCCCTGAGGTTAGCCACTGGATGTGATGACTGCCAACTGGGCAGAAAGCAGTGCTGTCAGCTCGCTGCAGTGCTGTATTTCTCCATTTCTGCAGTGTCACGTTAGGGACCATGACACTGACTTCTAGCTAAAGCCTGATGAGTACAGACAACTTGGTTAGCTTAAGAAGTATGGGTGCTCCTCTGAAAAGCTGTTGAGTCACTGCCTTCACTCTGGTTAGCTAACAGTTATGTTACGTAATGTAGCTTCGGGACAAGACTTAGCCTTTGCCCTAGATTGCAGCCAAAATGCTGACACTTTTCCTGGAGCTGTCTTTTCACAATCTTTAGACTCTTTAGCATCCCCGAGGTCAGAACATTGAGAGTTATTACTCAGCCCTGGCAAATTCCCATCTCTGACACACAGAGCTATAGGAACTTCCCTTTCAAGTTCCCCAAAGCATTCTGAAACTGTGATCTAAAGAAAACACAGAGTTTCAGTGCAACATTTTTTTTCCAACTCTAAAAAAATGCCAGGAGTTTCATAGGTGACTCCATGGTCCTGTCACTCTTCCACATGGAACTCAGAATGAAACTCGTCCTAGTCCTGCTGGAGACTGCATTTTCTCTCTACCTCTGGTGTCTTTCATGGACTGTTTGGGGAACGACATCACATCATAAAGCTCCTATCTGGGGGTTCTGGAAGCTGGAGGGCTGTGCTCTTTTCTGAGTTTGCTGCCAGCTCTGCCTGGCCAGAAGCAGGACAGCCTGGGGTGGCTGAAATTTCTTAGGCAAAGGACAGAAAATGGACTTGTATTGGTGAACAGAAGCTGGACAACATGTGGCTTTATAGGACTAGAATTTATCAGAATACTCTTGTAAGTCCGTAGTGAGTTGCTGTACCAACAATGATTATCAGTGCTGTTGACTTCCCAAGAGACTATCAGATATTATATTCCTGCTAATGGACAAACTTATGAAGTAAGCTTATCAAAAAAATGTGAATTTAAATCTCAAAATCTCTGTATACAGGGAGCTGGGATCTGTATACAGGAAACACAGGGGACAGAAGAACAGGTAAACATCTTGCGCGTGCAGTAAGTGAAATCATGTTGTGTGTATCAGTAGCTGTTTCTTGAATTGCGGAGCAGTATTCCACAGCATGGTCATACTTGCATCTGTCTTTTCATTCTCCACTGAAGGACAGGTGTTTCCAGTTTTTCACTACTATGAATAATGCTGTTATAAGCATGCACGTACAGGTTTTGATGTGAATGTAAGTTTTCATTCCCTTGGGTAAATAACTAGGAGTGGGATTGGTATAAATGGTGTAAGTGTATTTAATTTTATAAGAAACTGCCAAACATCATCATGAGCATGTAATAAAATAAACTTTCCTTAGATGACTGTGAGGAATGGGTTGCTTGCAAAGTGCATGAGTATATGCTTGACACTCAGTAAATGTTGGTTATTAGCAATCCCATTATTCTCAGTGGTTTTAGGCTTGAGCACAGGTGTTGCCCTTGAACTTTGAGCACTGGAGACGATATAGGCATGAGTAGTATCCAAGACCCTAGGATGCTAGTGGTGATGTCTGGGACCATTAAGAGTGGGGCTAGGCTGTGGGGCCAGACCCTGCCAGCACGGATGCCCTGGGACGCCAATAGGACCCCTGGGCCGACAGGACCTTCTGTGAGTTGGTCAGATTTCCCCAGTTTTTGTTTCTAAGGAAAGACAAGATAGTTTCATGGTTACCAGATGGACACTAGGAGCCACTAATCTGAATATTAAGAGATGTGACCTTAATTTGTAGTCTACATATTAGGCTGCATATTAATTATATTCAATTCTGTGTACTTTTGATACATTTTAAAAGATAGTCTTTATTTTTCATAAGAGGTTTAGATTTATAGAAAAAAACAAGAAGGTAGTACAGAGATTTCCCATATACCCTGCAACAAATTGTCCCTATTATGAACCTCTTGCATTAGTATGGTGCATTTGTTACAGTTTATGAATGAGTACTAACACGTTATTTCTCTGAGATCTTTGCTCATTCTGATTTCCTTTGTCAGCTCCCAGTGGGTCATATCGACTGCTGGTAGTGGCAGATATGAATTCCACAGCCATCTTGAGCATTTGGAGAACACTCAGAAATAAATTATGAGATATTTGAGACAGATTGTTTAATGGTCACAGGTTCCTCATCTTCCTCTAGTATGTCCTGTGCAATGTGACTTTTCTGCTCCTTCCAAAGAAATGAAATATGTTTGCTTCCCCCTTGAAACAGGGGCAGGGCCATATGGCTTTGGCTCTTGAGACATCAGCAGCATGACACAGGTTGGCTCAAAAAGCACTTATGCATTGGCGTTTGATCTTTCTTGCTGCCTGAGACTTCCGGGTGAAGTAGTCTGAGCTGTTCTCCTTAATAATGAGGGAATATATGGAGAGGGACAGCCAGCCCCAAGTCCCAGACATATGAAACCATCTTGGTTCAGTTATCCCAAGTAATCTGTCAAATTCTGGGGGATCTCATGAGTGATTCCAGAAGAAGATCTGCCAATCTGAGCTTAGCCTAAGTTGCCAGCCAGGGAATCATCAACAATTACCCACTAGTTGTGGGGTATTTCGTTACATAGCCATAGGTAACCGGTACAACTCATGGGACAACTAATTCAGAAGATTACAGTTGATGTCAGTGTGGAAGAAATGGCAATAAAATCAGAACAGTCCCTCTCCCCCCACCAATCATCCACTCAGAACTTTCAAAGACTCAACAGAGCAGCTGCTAATACTGTTTGAGCACATGGATCTATTTTTCTATAAAACTGGATGAAAATCATTTTCTTTAGTCTCCCCAGTTTAGTTTCTGATATTTTTTTGTCCTCCTGTTTTGTCCTTTCTCTTTTTAGTTTCTCTTAAATGCAACTTCTACTTTTTAGATATTTTAACTCTGCACAAATTCTTCCCTCTTCTGGGGGTAATACCAGAATGTTGAAATTTTCTTTGCTTTGTGGACGCCATTGTAGTTCTTTCATATGTACCTCTATCACTTTCTCTTTTCAATTTCTTGAAGATATCCCTTAATTAGGAAAGAAGAGCTGTCTTTCGATTTCTTAAAATTTTCTTTGATTTTCTCCCAAGAATTAAGTATATAATCTTTATATTATAATTGTCTGAAACTATAAATATTATTTATAAAAATCTCCATATAGAACCCTGTCTTACGTATAACAGGAATTGGAATATGAAAATAAAAAGTCAGAATTGCATGATAGGAAAGTTTTCAGCTATAAATCACTTACTCATCAATTTTCCTTAAAATTTCATCATTAGAATGCATCTCTCATGGAAGATCCATCTTTTCTTTTCTTTTTTTTTCATTTTACTCATCCCTCACCCCATGATATCACACTTTACATCTTTTTATTTTGTGTATCCTCTAATTATTGCAGTTTCAGCTAATTTTACTACTTTTGTCTTTCCACTGTCATACCAGTTTTATAAATGATTAATCCACTATCTTCACTACACATTTTTTTCCAGTGAGACTTTTACTTTCATATGTTTTGTCATTAATCAGTGCCATTGTTTTTCAGCCTAAAGAAGCCCCTTTAACATTTCTTGCAGGACTGGTTTGGTGAGGATGAGCTCCTGTGGGTCCCTTAGGGGATCTTCACTTTTTAAAATTCTTTTTTCTCTTTGCTGCCCTAACCTGATGAGTTCCCTTGTTTTGTCTTCCAGCTCACAGATCCATTCTTCTGCTTTGCCCACTCTGCTGTGGAACCCCTCTAGTGTATTTTTCAGTTTGGTTATTGTAGTCTTCATCTCTGTGACTTCTATTTGGAACTTTCTTATATTTTCTGTCTCTTTCTTGAGGTCTCACTGTGTTCCTTCATCTTCTCCTGAGTTTGTTGAGCATCTTTATGATCTTTACTTTGAAATCTCTTATCAGGTGGATGGTTTATGTGTGTTTCATTTCTTTTTCTGAGGTTTTGTCTCATTCTTTGGTTTGGAACATATTCATCTGTCTCTTTGTGTTGTCTGATTCTCTGTGTTTGTTTCTATGTATTAGGCAAAAACAGCTACCTCCCCAGTCTTGAAGGAGTGACCTTGTGTAGGAGATGACCTGTGGGGCCTAGAAGCCCAGGGTCCCTGGCCAGTAGAGCCATGCACCTCAGGAGTGACCCCTGTGTAGGCTTCATAACCTGCCAGTTATGGCAGGACATGGCTGCGGGGTGGGAGTGTGGGACACTTACCTGGCTGAGGTGTGGCTGCACCCCCACCTGCACTAGCAGGTTATTGAGGAAGATTGCCAATGGCATCTACCAGTGCGGACATTAGTAAGGTGGAATAAAATAGCAAAAATGGTGCCCACCAGCACTTCTGTCCTTAGAGAGAGTTGCAACAGTTTCCTGCCTCTCTCTGCCAGTCACTTGAAGGTCAGTAAATACGGCTCCTTCAAGTGTGGTCCAGGTGCTTTTCGAACTACTGCTTTTATACTGTGTCCCAGAGTGAGTGGCCTGCCCAGCAGCCCTGTATAGGCAGGTTCTCAGTTCCCTACAATTCTGAGGTTCTCTTGGACATAATCCTCATTGGTTTTATGTTTTGGGGGCTCAGCTCTCTGGTGCATCACCCAGTGGTTAAGCTGCCGGATGTGCAGCTCAAATCCCACCCTCTTCTGGTTTTGAGATTCCCTACTGACTGTGCATCGCTGTGCCTGGGGTATGGTTTTAGGTGAGAGCGTGTCTCTGCTTCTCCTACCTGTCCTTATGTAGCCCTTTTATCCTTTGTTGCAGAGGGCTGTTCGTCTAGTTTTGAGGACTTTTTCAGAGGAAATTATTCCATATTTAGTTGTAGATTTGTTGTGTTCCTGGGAGGAGGTGAGTCCAGGATCTTCATATGCCACCGTATTGAACCGCCTCCTTGAGTCATCTTTTCTCTATCTGAAAAGTCTTGTATCTTTTAGCCAAAACTTTAACATCACTACGGTTCTTCTTTGACATTCACACATTTAGTCACTATTTACTAAGAGTTTTCTCTATTCTTGGCTCTGGGCGTGAAGATACAAAGATGAACGCAAAACTCTGCCTTCGAAGTAGAAATCATGATGATAGAAAATAGCATTAATTCAATTTAAGAAGTGAAATGATAGGCAAGCACAGGGCATTACAGGGGCTCAGAGGTCTGTGGGTGCGTTTGGGGGCGTGCATGATAAGGGGATGAGGAGGAGATGTTGGAGTTAGGTTGTGAACTAAAGTAGGAGTTAGTCATAAGAAGCATGTGTAATGTGAGTGGGCTGTTGCAGACAGGGCCACACGGGCCCCGGCCAAGACACAGCCACCAGAAGCGGGTGTGCACGGGAGCATGCAGTGTGGGGAGGAAGGAGGGGGACAGCTGCCTCCACTGGCAGGTGGCTCCAAGGCATCACGCTGAGAAGTGGACTGCATCTTGTAATGCCGAGGGAGCCCCTGGCAGATCTGCAGTAAGGGAGGAACGCTGAGAATGTGATGGCATATTTGAAAGGAGAACATTGCAGCCTGTTGCCCTCAAAAGCCTGATAGCAAATGAGAAGAAGAAGAAGCTTTGTTGCTGCTGGTGTTACAAAGAACTTTATTAACATTTGTGGCAAACTTTACTCCCAGGCTTCTTCAGCTTAATTAGCTGCAAAGAATGAATTGTGGGTAAGTAGAATCTGAAAAGAGTTTTAAGTGTACAAAGGGCAAGTGAAAAGATGAGGCAGATTGAGACATGGGTAGAAGACTAAGCTGGCAGGACTTACAATTAATTGGGTGTGGGAAGTAGGAGACAGAGTTAAGGGTGACATCCAGGGATCTAGTGTGGTGAGGGAGTGGGTGGCAGAGCCCTGGCATTGGGCAGAGGAAGAGGCAAAAGTAAGTGGGACAGTGGAGGAGGACTCCACGGCCATCTGCAGGAGGCACCGGGGGGCCCTACGGCCTTTGGCAGAGCGCTCTCAGCTCTACGGCAGAACCATTTAGTCACTGGCTCAGGCTGCTGCATGGATGACTGGTTAAATTCTCCTAACTGGATGGCACCTTCTTTGCCCTATCCTCTTAAATCCACTGTGCCAGGTGAAGATTTTTACTGGAGGATGAGGAAGACAATCAAGCCTTATTAGATACAGATGAAATGTGCCAGTTACAAAACTGGAAATTTGTTGATTTAGATCAAGTGATTGATACACAGCCCAGAGTAAATTTCCCAGAAATTGTTACCAAAATGCGGGGGGAACTAAACCCCAATTCCTGACTGCCTTTCTTTATTTCAGAGTTAAGATATTTCTCATGCTCACCTTTGACAGTGGTTATGAGCACAATGCAGCGTGTAGCTGGCTCAACGATTTTGCTTCAAAGATTGCTGCATCTTTTAATGTAGGCAATTCTTCATGTAAATACCAGTCCGGAAAGAGTTTTTTTTAAAGAGAAGCTGTTTTAATCAAACAAAGGGCAAGAAGTTCCTTCCTGAATGGTTAAAACCCTACTGATTATACCAGTAGTGTGCTGATTATAAGCTGCCCCTTGGCCAATTCTGCTGCATTTACCAGAATTCTTGTTAAATAACACTTTCCCAAAAATAATGTGAGAAAATCAAACAATGGAACATACAACTAGCTAACAGATAGGGAACTACAAAGTAAATATACAACCTTTTATGCTCTTTCTCTTTTAGATAAAAAGAAGCATGCACCTTTCTCTATAAAATACAATTTTTAGGTGAAAAGTTTCATTGACATTATTGTAATGTGTTAACTTTTCATGCTCAATGAAATCTTTTAAAAAGGTAATATGTTTTAAATAAATGTTCACATTATAGGACATTTCAACAGTACAGATAAGCAAAAAGAAGAAAATGGAAAGCGCTCGCCATTTCACCATTCTGAAATTTACCTTGTTATAGAAAATCCAAAACAGAAACAGAGATAATCATGTAACAAATTCTAATGTATCTATTACCCAGCTTGAACAACTATTAATTCATGGTTAGTTTTTAAAACAGCTGTTCAGTTTTCTTTTCTGACCTCCAGAGTGAGGGGAACAATGTCTAGCAGAGTTTTGCTGTGGAGAGAGAGCCGTCTGTGTCTGGAAGGAATGCACTGATGCTGTGGCCAGCAGGGACCACAAAGGATAAACTCAAATACACGCTGCAGTCTGCTGAGTGCCCCTGTATGGAGAAAGCCTGCATCAGCTTGGGCTTGGCGTTGTTAGGAGTGGTTATGTGGGTGCGGTCAAGCTGTATCTCTTGAGTAAGAGGTCAGAGGATTTTGAGGTCCATTTGGGGGAGGGGCAAGATGTCAAGCTAGGGGGAGGAAAATAGGATCAAGAGGGTAGACATGACATGAGGGACAGGGAGACAGGAAAAACTCTTAGGCTGCAGTGACTGGGAGGGACTTCTTCTCCTGCATATGGTGATATATGATGTATGCTACATCATCTGGGACTCTTCAAGAAATGTCAGGAAATTCTTCATCACTTGCTAATGCTTTTAACTGAGTAGAGTCTTTTCCTTTAGATTTCCCTTGCTACTTGACTATTCATTATCTGAATGCCCCCAGTTGCCAGTTTGTTGAGGGAAGCCCGAGCTAAGTAATATGAGAACATTCACTAATGCACTGACCACACGTAAAATCAGTCAGTGCTAAGTCATCTCTCCCTCCTAGATTATACCTTTTTTTTATTAAGGTATCATTGATACACACGCCTCCTACCTTGCCATCTTTAGCCATTCTATATTATACTTTTTATTGTGTTTTAAGTAGGCTATTTCTCTTTATCTGAAATGGAGAAGCAGGATTGGTCCCAGCCACATTGTCTAATGTGGTAAGCATCTGAGTATCACAGGTCAAGCAGAATGCATATTACTGCAAAGTGAAGTTAAAATCTTGCAAAAAGAGGTGGAATTTCATGAGTGTGTTGAAATTGATGTTGGCGAACTACTTAAAATATCTACAAAGACACTGAGAAATGAGGATCTGGCAGAATGCGTGCAGTCAACAACAGAAGGAGAGAAACTCAACACAGAGGATGCCATATGCTGTTAGAGAGTGTGATTTTACAACCAGAGGATTAGGGGAGGCGCCTGGGGAAATGGATGAAGCCCTGTCCTTGAGCAAAACAGGGCCTACTTTATGTATTCATTGTGAAATTCAACAATGCAGCAAAGGATGACAAAGATCTACTCAGGATTCACTTTGTTCAGACTAAGAGTAATGCATGGATTCAGTTTTAACCCATGTCACATTACATATCAGATAAACATGTTTTTGTTCTTGTTAGTTTGGTTTTTCAAGATAAACTTTGAGTCAGACCATATTTTTGGATGATTTTACTATAAAAATTTTAGCTTACTATAGAAAACCTAAAACAGAGATAATTATATAATAAACTCTCATGTATCCATTACCCAGTCTGAACTATTAAAGCCTGGCTAATTTTTTATAAAAGGTTTTATTGAGTAAGAACATAAAACATTATTAGATCAAGATACACAATGTCACCAGCACCCCAGAGGTCACCTTGGGCCCCCTTCAGCCACTAGTTCTTCCAAGTGTAATGGCCATCCTGACTTTCAACACCATACTCTAGGGACCCACTGCCAATCTTATCTTCTCCATGCCCACCCCTCCATTCTCCTCCCCCCACTCTGTGTCCCATCATTTCATATGAAAATATTTCAGAATGTAACTCTAAAAAATACAGGACCTTTAAAAAAATGACCATAATGCCTTAATCACATTAAAAAAATTAACTATGATACCTGAAGGTCAGGAAATATCTTGAATATGTACATTTGCCTGTTGGTCTTTCTTATAACTTTGAAATTTTGCAGGTTGTTTGAATCTTGATCTCAGTAAATCCAGGCTCCCCTTCTAGCTTGCCCTCTCTCCCTCTCTCCAGCAGCTCTTCTTCTCTCTGTCTCTCCCACTGCCATTTTTTGTTGTTGTTGAAGGAACCGTATATTCGTTCTGCAGAATTCTTCACAATCTGATTTTCCTCCTTGTGTTCTGTGGTGGTCATCACATCTCTCTGTCTTATGTGTATTCTGTAAATTGGAAGTTAGATTCAGAGTTTTGATTAGATTCAGGCTTGATATTCTGGCAAGAATCCTTCATAGGTGGATTCTTCCTGGCAAGATTTTATTAGACAAAATACTTCTAAAAAGAGAAACTTTCCCTCATCCACTCTTCAGGTGCCTTGAGGGACAGTTTGCCTAGGAAATACAGAATAAATGCTCAATTCTTTCCCTTTATTTACAGTTAAATAAAAGTGAGTTGATTCCCTAGCATCCTCAACAAATGCCTGCTGGGTTTTTTCCTTTATGAGGATCATTATGAACTCTTGTCAGGCTTTAGTCCATTTTACTAGAACACTTTGATCTGATTCATCTGGAGTGGATCTTCCCAACAGTCCTCAGATAATGCAGGCCTCTTGCTCAAGTAATAAAGCAGCTGAAGAGAGAGGCAGCAGCTTAGGTTTGAGTGTAAGAACTCACTGCATCTTTCTGTGAAGGTAAAAGTAGCAAAATACATGCAGGAGCCTTTTTATTTAGGAAAAAGATAACAGATTGTACCTCTCAGTACTGCAAATGTTAGATCAAAAATGCCCCATGCTTGAGAGGAGGCTTATAACTGGATTTGGGGAGCCTGTTGAAGATGGTGAGACATAGTGGCTTATTACCATTCAGCTTGGTATGTGCATGCGCCCAGGTTCCCACCTAAGAGGTTCAGTGTGACCACCGGCTCTGTGCAAAATCTGCGTCTACAAAAAAGAAGAGATTATGTCAGAGTTTATACAACATATAATAGAAAATACACTCGAGTTAGTCAAAGTCAACTCAAAGTAAGTTGGGAAGTCTAGCAGACCATTGTGCCACAAAGGTGACTCAGTAGGCTGGGCACAGGTTGGCCCAAAGCACAAGTCACACAAACTATGCAGATGTGAGTTGACGTGTGGCACATTCATCCCTCCAGCTCCTTGTCAGTTAGGCTTACTAGGCGCTTACTAGGCTTACTAGGCTTACTAGGCTTACTTAGCAGATATTCCCCAGTGGAACTAGCTTGAGGAGTAGTACAACCAAAGGGTTTGGATTGAGATTTCTGGCATCCCTACCGATCTGAAGATTTGAATCCCAAAGGTGGGCTTCCCTTGCCTTCCCTGGAAGCAGAGAGCCCCATGCCAGAGAATGTGATGGGGACATGTTCATTGAATAGAGATTTCACTGGGAAGAATGCTAGGATTTCCTGAGTGTAGGCAATGGGCTTTTATCCTATTTACCTCACTAATTAAAAAAAAAAAATCCATGATGATATGAACTCTGACCCCTTTTTATAGATGAAAAAAATGAAGCTGAGAGAGGCATGATAATGGTCTAGATTATGTGGCTTCCAAGACCCAAGCAGGCTTGGTTTCCAGTCTAGGTGAGTTCTAGGCCACAGTGAGGGCTGATTCCCTGCTAAGAGCCCTCCACGCGGGACTGTCTGGGGCACCTGAGCCTGGAAACCTTGGAGGACCAGCTCCCCAACCCTTCAGGCTTCCTGTGGACATGCTGCGGACCCTGCCCATGCCCCCAGGATTGTCTCTTCCCTGTGTGACCACAGGAGCCTCCTGACAGGTCTCCCAGCTTGCAGTCTTGATCCTCTCTAGAGTTGGTTTTCAACACAGGCAGAATCAACCTTCTAGAATGCAAATCAGCTCATGACCCTCCCTACTCAACCTTCCATCTCACTCAGCAAAATCTAAATTCCTTACTGTGATGACTCAGCCCTATAGTAGACTTTGTTAATTCTCTAATCTGTTTTCTAGTAATCTGTTCTGGTCTCCTGACTGCTATTTGAGGATGGCACTTGGCAAGAAAGCAAACAGCAAGCCCAAATGGAGTCAATTGCCCCACAAGTCAACACTTAGTTTCAACCTGTATCAGAAATATGACCTTTTAACAGTCAACCAGAATTTTCTGGTCTGCACCAGAGGTAATCTGTCACTCTTGTGCTGCCCAAAAGATGAGGTCATCTGCCTGACAAGACCACTTGCCTTCCCCCTAAGAGAAGGTGACCTCACCTGGAACAATCCCTCCTTTTCTTTTGCTAGTTACCTTGTGCTTCCCTAGCCCTCTTTCCTATAGAAGCTTCCATTTTGTACAAATCTGTGGGGCATCTCTCTGCTTGCTAAATGGGAAGCCACCCGATTCATGAATCACTGAATAGAGCCAATCAGATCTTCAGATTACTGGATTGAATTTGTTTTTTGACTCACTGTGGGCCTTTTTCTTGTGCAGAACTTCTCCTTGGAACATGTCTGATGGCAACACCTTCCTCCAGGCTGCAGGGAGGCTTCTAACCCCCCTGTGTGAAATTTCAGCCCCCTTACCCGACCCCCAGCACTCCCTATTCCCCGTTCCTGGTTTTGTTTGGCTGAAAATAATATTTTATTTCTATATTAAATTATAAATAATAAATAAAATAATACTTTTTCTCCAGTAAGTAATTTGCATATTTATTTCACTTGACTGTCCCATTGAAATTTAAGCTCGGGGTAGGAGTTTGGTCAGTGTTATTCACTGCTAAATTTCAGAGTCTAGAAGAGTGCCTCAGAGTGCACTAAAGATGACTATTACGATAGCCTCAGAATTGCATGCCCAGGGCTATGAGTTTTTTGCTGCCTGTGTCCCTTGGGGACAGGCCAGACCCACAGTCAGTCACATGAGCTCACGGTGACTACCCTAAGATAAGGGCTAGAGTAGCTGCATTTCCTCTTCTTACCAGGAGGTGGCAGTGTGCTCACACAGCTGGCAGCGCCCCCCCTCCCCCATCCGCCAACCCCCTCCTTACTTACGTTTCCCTCAAACAGCAGCTGGGGGGAGCTGTGGGGTCAGGTGACCTAGCCCAGTACAGCCCCCCTTCTAGGGAGAGAAAGGACTCGGTCAATCTAGTCCTGAACGACTTGACAAAACACCAAATGAAAATCCTCTCTCTCTCTCTCTCTCTGTCTACCTGAGTCAGAACAAACTGATGGTAATGCTTAAACATAGACTGTGATACCCGGTTAAGTATACATTGAAATTATCTGCAAAAAATTTTTGGAAGGTAGTTTCATTTATCTTCGGTTGTTTCTTCATTGTAATTATTTAAATATCTCTCCCTCCCCCAAATTCCCAAACATCATTATGTCAATTGTTTTCTGAGTTGAAGGAAATATTTCCCATGTGCCAGGCAATTTTGAAAAAGTGGAATTTCCTTTTGGGATTTTAATTTTTCAATCCCTACTTCTAAAAAAGCACAAAGGAAGAGCACAATTCATATGGCGTTTAACAAAACTAAATAGAATTCTGACTCTGGGCATGTTGAATGATTGTGCAAAGAGCATTAAGAATAAAACAACAGGATACTTCAATAAACATGTACTGGGCACCTCCTGGGTGTCTGGTAATAAGCTAGGTTCTGGGAAACCAAACACAAATAAAATGAGGTCATTGCTTTCAGGAAACTTAATATCTAATGAGCGTCAAGGATATTGCACAACAAATTATGATAGAAAAGAGAATAAAATGAATGATAAAAAAATGACATGAACTGCACGTGCCAGTAGTTCTGTAACATTTTTTCTGTTGACAGAGAGTAATTACGCTTGTTGGGGGTGAGGATTTAATTGTTTATATAACCATTGAATCATTGTGTTGTATACTTGAAACCAATATAATATTGTATATCAACTATACTTCAATAAAAATATATACATATATATATATATATATATATATATAAAGTACACATGGAACATTCACCAAGACAGACCAATCCTAGGTCATAAAACACTTCACTCATACTGAAAGAATAAACTTGGATCTAAACTAATGGCTACATGGAAATCTAGCTCGTTATGTATCTCAAAAGATGTTATATAACTTAAAAAACCTTGAATACAGTGGTAAAATTAAAACCAGAAAAATGAGGGCCTAAATGTATATGACTTCAATTAAGTTTTATTAACAAATATTCATTAAAGAGATAAAATGAAGGCAAATTATACCAGCAAAGTTACTAAGGAAAGTAGAAGCAGGAAGAAGTAATTTTGATTGGGAAATCAGAGAAGACTTCATGGAAGAAGTGACTTGCAAGCCAAACAAGACTTTGGTAGGCTGAGAAGGGGAAAAAAGTGCATTCCAAGCTAAGACTCTGACATGAGCAGAAGTACAAACGTGGGATCATGTCTGATCCTGCGTGTTAGAACATAGAGCTGTGGGCTAGTGCACGGGGTGAGGGTCTGGGAATGGCCAAAACATAAGTCCTGCTGAGTGGCAAGAGCCCAGCAATTGCTTACTAAGGGAAGACAGATTAAATAACTGTTCAAGCTCTCTCCAGTATAAGTGCTGGAGCCCAGAATTGAATGCAGGTTTGTGTGAGCAGAGTCCATGCACTAAAGCACTCTACTGCCTCCTCATTACACATGTGAGATACTGAAGGACCACAGGTTGCTGACATAATAGTTTTATAAAGATACCAACATGGTAAATCATGTACTCCACCTGAAAAATGGCTATGGAGAAATCATAGCACTGTAATGAAATGTTTTACCACCAGATAAACAGCTTCACACCAGCAGATGAAATATCTGATGATCCAAAAAGGTTTAAGGAGATTGGCCAGGCCCATGCCACTGGCCCACTCTGGCTACTTGAACTGGCCTTTCTGTTCATGGGCTCTGCACAATCATACCTTCGAGCCTTTACTTTTCCTATGTGATCTCCCTGCAAAGATATGCAAATGTGATTTTCTGGTAAGTTCCTAAACTTTCTTCTTTTAGTTTAAGATGTGGACTTATAAAACTGTGCAGAAAGTTCATGCAAATAACATTAGAATTTAGTAATATTTCTAAATGGAGGTCTGAAGGATTGAATATTATTACCATCACTGTGATTTCCAGAAGAAAACATAGGAGCCGTTGTGGGAGAGGTGTCTTCTCTGAAAAGTAAATACAAAAAGGAGAAGACAACTACCCAGTCTGGTTTCAAAGGAAGGAAGCTATCTCTGTGTTGTTATTTCAATGCGTTGAGTGAGCAGAGACCTTTCTAAGTGGTGGTCTTGTTACAGAGAAGTTGGTGTGTTACTATTTCTTGTTGGCCTAATTGTGACTTCGAGGAGGTGGAGAAACCAGATTCTATCCTGAAAGTGGTTTCACAGCTTTACTTTCTCAGAAACAGGAAGAACTTACTGATTTCCTTCTAAGTGCTACCTTGACCTGGGCACTGGGAGGGTGCAAAGCTATGGCTGTCATGGACCTGATGCCACAGCATACTCTTAAGGGACTTTTGACCCATCTGGGAAGAGACAAGTGCATGTAAAAATAATAATGCAGGTGCTTAGAGTGGTGTAGTCAGCATGGTCAGATTTCAGGGGCCAGAGTGGAGTCGCCTGCCATTTTCCAAAGGACACTAGTGAGTAAGGAGACAGTGCAGGTGGGAGGGACACTGGCGCAGCATCAACAGCATGGGGTTAGATCCTGAGTCCACTGTGTTACCTTAGGCAAGTCACTTAGCCCCTGCGTCTACAGGTCTAGTTGGCTTATATGTAAAATAGGAGACAGCAGTTGCATTGCATCCCAGAATTGCTGTAAAAAATAGCATCAAGTGAGATAATATTTGGGGAAGTACTTGGGAAATAACAGATGTACCCAAATGACAAGCAATTTCAATTCAATACCAACCCTGTTTCAACTGTCTTGAGCTCCAAGAAATATTCAAACAGCTTGAGTGCCAGGGAAAAAGATACTCTGTTTAATTTGTTTTTCTGATTTTTGGACACTTAATTAGAAGGCCTTGTTGGTGCAACCCTTCCTACAGATTTTTCTAAGCTTTGCATGGCTTCTCGCTCTATCACTGTCCACCATACTGAACAGCCTTCCTTCTGCTGCTTGAAGTGGTGTCTGCCAGTTTCTCTCCTGTACATTTGCTAATTTTTCTTTCTTAATGACAAACAAATTTGTGGGAAATACTTTAAGACCTTTACCAGCTAGTTTCGGCATTTAGTATTAATTTCTGAGTCCTTATTCTCTCTACCTTCACTGGTTGGCATTAGTGTAAGGAAGAGATTTCCTTTTCCCCATTTATTTCTTTGCTTATCTATTCATTATTATCAGTATGAACTAATTGATTTTTTTCTCTGCAGTGGGTTATAATCCATTACTATTATTACTTCCTTTGATGTTTGAATTGTCCCCATGCTGGCCAGTGGGAGTGTTTTAAGGATACCCAGGTTGTTTTAACCAGGTGCGGCCATGCAGACATCTGCAGACACGGAAATGGCTATCATGAAGGGAGCTGTGTCTTGCCCCTGCAGACCCTTAGGAACTGGAGGCACAGCATGCTCCACAGGGCCAAGGCCGCATGGGGAAGCACCCACGTCAGTCAGGAGGCAGAGGGAGGCAGACGAAAATGTGGGAGCCTTTCCTCTAGTTTCCATGGGAAGTAACGGGTAAGGATTAGGATTTAGGTTTAGGACTGGCTTGCCAAATAATGTCAGCAGGCTCTGGGCACAGGGCTGTCCCCAGCCGTCTGAAACCAGGGCTAGTTATGCAAAGGAACCGTGGCCTTGAGTATGAGAGCCTGATAAAGGAAGCGGTTGGGGCGTGGGCTTGGTTGGTTTTCATTTGAAAGGTGAATCACTGACTATCTCTAGGAATTAGCTGACTCTGGGAGGGGCAACCCCTCCAGAATCATCAGGGCACCTGACGTCAGAGCATCAGTAAAGAAACTGTATGACAGAAAGCATGGCTACTGCAGGGAATCCAAGCTAACTCCTGTATCCTTTCGTACATGCTCACCCTTCACTGTGTTTTCCCCTTGTTGCGGCACTAGAGGTTTGCCCTTCTTGTTTTAATCTAATGATCTATGTTGTCTGTCATATGAATTTGAAATTGTCTTCATTTTCAAAAGCCCATCATGAGTCAAATAAACCTACACATTTCAGGCTCCTTAAGGATTTCTGAATTCTGGCAACTGTAGGAGAGCTGTGTCTTCCGGGGACTGTGGGTCTTGGGCAAATCGGGCCAGAGGAGGGGTCTCCTCTACCACTTTCATCTGCAGAGCATCTCAGCAAACAAAGTGGTCCCACCCAGCTGGGACTGAACCTGTTCTTCTCTTGGGAGTTTGGACAGAGTCATATTTATGTCCAGAAATGTAGACCTCCCTGACAAAACTCTATTAGCAATTTCTAGCCCACTGGCCAATTGGACTGTGTTGGCAGGGGACCCTCAGAGCAGGAACACTGAGTGCTAAGATCTTAGCCACACTGGTAACAACTGGGCAAGGCCTAAAATCATGTCATATTCCTCAGGAATAGCCTGACTCCTTGTGGAGTTAAATGTCATGGACAGACCAGCCTCATTGGCGTCATCTGGGAGCTTGGTAGAAATGCAGATGCTCAGGCCTGACCCCAGACCTGCAGAGTCAGCATCCACATTTTAACATGACCCCACGTGATTCCCAGGCACATTGAAGTTCGAGACGTCCCTGCTGCAGCAGGTCAGCCTATTTACCTGGCTCTGCAGACATACAAGAGGAATGAGCACGGCGTGGGTGTGTATAACACGCGGGACATTTTGTCTTCTTCCAAGAAATTCTACCTAAACCAAATAAAATCTTGTTTATGAAGGCATGTAGGGTTAGGGCTACCTGTAATTACCATAGGGGAAAAATGTATCCTTTCCTGAAATTGACTCTACGCTCTGTAACATGAACGGGTCTGGAAAATATAACTGAGTATTGACGTATCTAATGAACTTGAGTTTTTAGTCATGCTGTTGAAATGTTGCTATAGATATGACTTGAGGTTTTCAGGCATTTTTAGGGTTGGGGCTGAAGTTTGGGAATGCCTGTGAACAAAGGAGGGTCTCAAATGAGCTTCCAGTAACTTTGGGGAGGGGCATTTCTCCTCTGGATGCCCTGCTGGCTGGCATGATGCAGCTCTTCTCATCTCACAACATGTGACACCCTGTTTTTGTAGTTAGAGTATATTTAGGTTTGGAAACCTTCACCTGCCGTGTTACTGAGGCAGCTTTCTTGCAAGCTTGGTCTGCCATCTTCTCCTAATACATTGATACCCACCTGCATGGAGGCTCCAGCAAAGTCCCTGTCCACAAGCTGGCAGTTGGATCACCAGAGCTCTGCGGGCACCAAGTGGCCAGTGACTGCATCCCATTCCCTGGGTCCTCAGTGAGAGGCAACCAGACACCCCCTTGCCCCTATCCTGGGGTGTGGGTTATTGGGAATGAAGCCATATTGGATTGTGAATGATGTGGTCATATAAAGAAGGACTTGAAGTACATAAAGTATTGTGAATAACATACTCCTGTGAGTTGCAACTGGAAGCATGGCATCATTTATGCCAGGATGCCCACATGCAATGTACATCTCAAAACTAGTGATGTCTGTAAATTCTGCAAGGTAATTAGGAATACAGGAAGGAGTGGGGTGGGATGTGGTGGATGTGTGTGTGTGTGTGTGTGTGTGTGTGTGTTGGAGAGAGGGGAGGTTGTTTAGTATTATTAATGAAGAGAAATACATAGTACAAACTTGTAGACTTAAGAGGACCTCAGAAATCCAATCCCCAAATTTTACAGATGAGGAAACTGAGGCCCACAGGTGTTAAACACAATGTCCACAGGGACACAGCCAGTGACTGGGGAGCAACTCTTCACTCTAGAACACCCAAGTCCAGGCCAAGAGGCTTCTCTGCACCAAGAGGCTGTCCCTCTGCATGTTCCACTGCTGTTCTGGTGGGAACAAGCTTGGTAAATGGTTTTCTTGACAAAAGAAAAGAGTTATGCAAAGCAACATGACAATTATTTTTCAAACACTACCTTTTACTAACACACAAAGTTAAATAAATGTCCCAGTCTGAAGATTTCTTTGTTTATATTTCATGTTTCTGAGTAAGAGAGCTATGGTTTCAGATATCATGTGATGAACATTTAATTGTGGATTTGATTCCATTTTAACTCAGTGTTTGGTACCTACATACACTCTTCCTTTTATTGTGCTTGGTATTCAAATACTGAGAAAACATAAGTAGGAAATGTCACTCTTCTAACAAGTGATGGCTTAAATGCATCATCAGTTTTCTATTAGACTTTTCATATACTTGACATGATATCAGTAATTATATAAAGGCTATGTTTCTACATAGATGGGAACAGAAAGGAGAGGAATTCTTGTCAAACAAAAAGACTCTAGGTAAAATGATATTCCCCAGCACCGGCTTTCTGGTTTTCGAATGAATTGATGAAGAAATATGAGAAATAGAAAAGACACCCATAGCTGTAAAGGAAATCAGGGAAAATTCCATCTGCATATTAGACACTCAGTTTCTTTTCTTGAGAAACAGCAGTGTCCTCAGAAAAGGAGGTGGAGGAAATTTTATCAGAACTCTTTAATCTGAAGCAACAAGACTGAAATGAGAGGAGGACATTTATTTATGTGACAAATATTTATTAACACTTCTTATGTGCCAGACTTGGTCATGTTTAGTGGACAAATCGCTCTTCCTAATAGAACTTGCATTCTAGTAGGGGACAGAGGCAAAAGAAGGGACGCCCAGAGGAAGCCTCACTGAACAAAGCTTTAGAGGAGTTAAGAGAGAGAACCCGGGGCCTTTTGGGGGATAAATGTTCCAATGAGCAAAGGTCCTCAGGTTAGGAGAAGGAGGGGCATCTGGTGTGGTCAGAGAAGTGAGCAAGGCAAGAGTCTTAGAGGGTGAGGGTGGGGAGATAGCTAGGGATTAATCACATAGGATTTATGGAGAGAGACAGAAGAGTGGCCTACCATCTACTGTCTGCCACACAGGGCAGGTATGAGATTTCAAATCAGTATACTTACAGTGGCCTCCCAAATTTAACTGACCTTCCCTTGTACCCCCAAAATAATCCAAGTATGCCCAGTCCTGTTTCAAAGAATGTACAGGAGTAAAGGTAAGATCTTGCAATGGACTATTTATGTTCCCTCCAAATGCAATGTACTAACCTCCACTGTGATGGTGATTACAGGTGAGGCTTTTGAGAGGTGATAAGGTCTGGATTGTGGAGCCCTCGTGACCGGGATTCGTGTCCTTATAGAGACCCCAGCAAGATACCCCCTCTGTCGCGTGAGGACACAGAGAGAAGACAGATGTATATGAACCAGGAAGTGGGTCCTCACCAGACACTGAATCTGCTGGTACTCTGACCTTGGACATCTCAGCTTCCAGAACTGGTAGAAATAGCTGTTTGTTGTGTAATCACCCAGTTGGTGGTACTTTTGTTACAGCAGCGCAAACAGACTAAGACAGATCACGTAGCTCAGGCCACAACAGTCACGTTTCTGAAGGCCCGTGGTGGTGGCCGTTGAGGCAAGGAGCTCTTTCACTGTGTCTAACCTCCCTACAGGGAGGAAGGTTTCTGTAAGGTCAAGTTATGGGGGCTCTTGACCCAGAGACTTATGCAAACGGTGCCATAGGGGCAAGTTAGCATGCAAGTCATCGGGAGTTTGGTGCCTTGGAAACCAGTGAGTGATTAACTTTGGGAACATTATTGCTTGTCTTTGCTGAGATCTCTTTTAACAATGAGGTCACTCAACCGGCGTATAATTTGTATGAGTCAGAAAAGGCCCTTTGTTTCCCACAACTTAAGTACACCAGCTTTGCGAAAACATCTTCCAAATGTATTATGCTGTGGAGATTCCGTCTCTCTCACCAACTTTATCATTTGTATTGCCCCACACTCCCAGCTGGGGGCCACTGTCTTCCCCCTTCTGTGCATCTCTTCCACCTGCTTTTCTCAAAGGAGGCTGTTCTCTCCATAGCAGAGACACTGCTTGATTCTGCAAATGTGTGGCTCCCCACTGCCACCTCAGAAAATGTAGACATTTTATACCACATCCATTTGGTCTTCTGTCACCAACAGACTTTCCACAAAACCCCTGCATATTTTTCTTTTGGTTTCCCTGTCCACAGCAAGTGCTGTTTCCATGACAAAGGCCAGTTAGCTTTGCTTCTTGCTCACCCTAACGGGTCTCTATGAAACACAAAATGATACAAGAACTTCTTTCATTTCCCCCATTCTTCCTCTTCCAGCTGTTCTTATTCCCTTGGGTCCGGTGGCCCTTCTGAAGCTGAGTGGGAAACTTGGAAGTTTCTATATTTATTCACCTGGAGGTCAGAAATGGAAACTTCCATGTGATCAGAGTCCTCTTGCTGGTTCTGAAACTGAATCCCAGTGAATCCCTGCCTTCCTGGGAAGGGATGGTTCAGACTGGAGCAAGGAGTCTGTCATCTGAGTTAAAGAGGGCACAGAAGACAGAGGGCGTCAAGAAAGTAGAAGCTAGAAGGATTGTCCAGAGAGTTACCCCAAAATGAAGGGTCCAGGGGGAGTTACACAAGTGGGGTGTGGAATACTAGGTCCAAGGAAACAGGAAACACACAGGTGGTCAGAGATAAATGTTTGAAACAGCACCTGTAGCTCACAATTGCTTTTATGGGCCAGTGAGGTGAGTGCCTGGATTTGCCAGGAGTAAAGATTTTGTGGGGTGCACAGAGACATACACTGAGATAGTCTCGTCCCTTCAGTGCCATCTGGGGGATTGGTCCGGACAACCGGAGTATTTGAACTTGAGTTTTGGCTGAAGGATGTCACTGCAACCTCACTGCTAGTACTCAACCAACTGTGTTTGACTGATTGTTCTAGGGACACAGGCAGGAATGGTGCAGCCCCAGGACTGGGCCCATTGCTTTGGCTCTGGGGTCCTCAGTGGTGGGGGTGTGGGAGGTGATTTTGCCCCTCAGGGGACATCTGGGAATGCCTGAAGACTTTTTTGGTTGTCACAAATTCGGGAGTGCTATTGGCATCAAACAGGGAGAGGCCAGAGATGCTGCCAAACGTCCTCCGATACCCAGGACAGCCGCCTGCGTGCAGACTGATGGGTCCAGAATGCTGACGCGCTTAGATTCTGGCAAGTGGGATGTCCTTGGTCAGCCAGCAGGAGAGTGCTGGTTCAAGGCTCAGCAACTCTCACTGTGAACAGCAGAAGTGAGAAGGAAAACTCAGTTTTCCTCCTGTATTTTTCCTTGACTCACACTCTTTCCACTCACAACACTTCTGACACCAAGTGTGTGTGGCGTTTGTTTGTTTGTTTGTTTGTTTGTTTACTGCATCAAGTGTTCTGCAATACCAACTAGTGTCCAACAATTTTACTCAATTTGGACTCTACCTACTTGGAGACAGCATCAGATCCCACAGGGGAAGGGCCCGGTCCCACAAGACTGAACACCCCCACTCCAGATGCCACTCACAAGTCCAGATTGTCACCTGTACTTCTGACCAACGAGCTACAGATGGGAGGTTCCCATAACCCCTTCCTTGAGTGCAATTAATTTGCTAGAATGGCTCACAGAATTCAGAAAAACAGTTTACTTACTATTCTCCAGTTTATTATAAAGGACATGATAAATGATTGAGATGAATATCCAAAAGGAAGGGATGTGGAGGGCAAGGTGTGTGGGAAGGGGCTCAGAGCTTCCATGCCATTGCCCAGGTTCACTAACCTGGTATCTCTCCAAAACCTGTACTTTGGGGATTTTTATGGAGGCTTTATCACATAGCCATGATTGATTATTAACTGCATTTCCAGTCCTTCTCCCTGATGGGGAGTGGGACTGAAAGTTCCAAGCTTCTAAATCATGGCTTGCTTTTTTGCCCCATCCAGGAGCTCCCCAGGAGCACCCCCCCCCCCACCAGAGTCACCTCATTAGAACAAAAGATATTATTACCTACAGAGGAAATTCCAAAGGATTTAGGAGCTCTGTGTCAGGAATCAGGGTCAAAGACCAAACAGCAGAACTGAAAGTTCCCCTTGTGCTCTGGTTAAGAAATGACAAGGGTTTTAGGAGCTCTGAGCCAGCACCTGGGGGTGGAGAACAATATATATAGTTTCTATTTTCTCACAAGAGAGTACATAGACCATGTTGTAAATGTCTTGCAGAAGTCATACCCTTTTAGGTCAGAAACCTTTGGCTTCAAGAAAATGTCTTTATTGAAAGATTTTTATCTATTCCCACAGCCCCAGGTTCTACCTTCAAGAGATCAAAAATTGCCAATAACTTATTATTGCCCAATAGACAGAGTTTTCTTAGGTATGCTTCAACACATAACTTCCCAGAACAACTCCAAATTGCTCAGGCAATTTAGGAGCTGACCATCTAGGCCGCAGTTTGCTCACCTGTAACATGAGATGGGCCCTCCCACACGCCCTGAAGCTCCTGTGTCCCCTGTCCTGTGACCAGCCGTGGTTACCGGGGATCCCATAGGGCCTAATGCCACCATTGTCTTGGAGTCAGAGGGATCATTGCTTCCCTTTGCTTCTTTCACTTTAAAATATAAAAAGGCATATTTATGTTTTCCTGACTCACAGACAGAGGAGCCTCGGGACAGCTTATTGAGGACCCATTTGGTTCTGGGGTTGGAAAGAGCACCGAGGCCCCTGGGCAGCCGCTGTCTGAGCCAGGTGACCTGACCTCCACAGGCTCTCCAGGCCCCACTCCTCCTGCACAGCCTCCCTGCCTTCCCTGTCACTTCTCACCTCGAGGGAAGGCATAAGGAGCAGGGTGGCCAGGTAAAGCACAGGGGGGCAGTTAAATCTGAATTTTAGAGAAGCTGTGCATCATTTCTCAGCACAAGTATATCCCAAATATTGTGTGGTTTAGTATAAGTATATCCCCAAGACTGCGGAGCTGTCTGCCGAGTCTGAGAGCTCCACGGGGAGAGAATGGGAGGGAGCATATGGGGAAGTGAGCAGCTCAGCTGGGGCTGTCCCCAGACAGGGATTCTGCCCTCCACTGCCCAGGGGTGTTTCCGTCTCAGTGCATGCAGTGGGGGATAGAGGGGTAGTTTCCCCCTGGGCTGCAACTGGAGGAAAAGTGTGTTCAGGTGAGTGGGGAACCCTAGGGGGTTCTCCTGGGGACCAGCGGGAAGAAGGACGTGAGGCCTCTCTCAAGGCCGGCTGCTGCTAGAATCCAGGTCTGATACCGATGGTGCATTGAGAGAACTTCCCCGCATCCCACCAAGCTGCTGGGACCCCAGAGCTGCAGACATAGAGGAGGCCCAGGAACCCCGTGAGGGCTGTTGGCATCTTTGGCTGCCTGTCAGACCAATAAGCAAATAAATAAATAAATAAATAAATACACACATACATACATACATAAATACATAAATACATACACATTTTTAATTGTCCTTTTCCTATCCTGAACTGAACGGATAATAAAACCTCCTTCATTTTTAAATTGACATAATGCTGAAACTGCTCTAGAATGAACTGGACCCCTTGCCTCTCTGCATGGGATCACAGGTTCAAACTCCCACAGTGTGGACTAACACAGTTGTGCCGTGTTGGTGACTCATCTACTTTAGTCATACACCTAGTGACATTAACGTTGTTACTGTGATTTTACAAAATTGCCAACAGCTCTTCACAGAGTTACAAACAATGCAAAAAACAATCCTCCCATATTAACAACAGCAGGTACTAGAAAATGCAGTATATCTCTAACCATGTGGAAAATGCTTGTGTTTTTCTGTGAAATGGAGTATGTTCTGGGCTGATCATAGGTCTGTCAATGACATGAATGTTCAGCTGTACATCTGATACTCATCTGGGCCACGGGATGCTTTTTCATTTCATGGGGACAAAGTGAGTCACAGAGAAAGGCTGGTATCCGAGGCTATTGAATTTCACTAGCACTCCCCTAATTATTATGATAATCCAGCCATTTCCCCACTGGGTGGAGGGACTGAGCATTTACTGATTAGCTATAGTGGCCAATTACGAACAGAGAAAGTAAGGGCTTGGACGTTAGGTAGATTGTTCACACTTGCAAGCTAGTAGGTGGAGGAGCCTGAACTTGAATCTAGGTCTATCTTAATCTATGTGGGACATTAACAAAAACTGTCTAATAGTAAAGGGAAAGAGGCAGGGGTATCTGGTCGAAACTCCTCTGGAAACTTGATGGAGGGAAGGTGGCCGGTTTGTCATGGCTTATGAGCTGCCTCCCTGCTGGGGTGGAATAGGCGAGATAATTTCTTGTAACTCATTCCTATCGATTTACATGTTTGTGAAAGATACTTAGTTTTTAAAAAAGAATTTTCAATAGCAAACAGTTTTTTTTTTTTCCTGAGCTGCATATTAATAAGGTCTTAAGTGGGCAAAGTGGCAGGAAGAAATTCCTCCACCTAAACTGGAAGTTTATCATTTGGGTACTTGGCCCTGTTTGCTAGCTCCTGTGACTGCAGCTGGGGTACTGGCTTGCTTGAATTTTGGCTGACCTTGGAAGTGAGGTCAGCCTTCTTTGCTTTGTACATTGGTTCCAAGAGCCATTTGGCCTCAAGCCTTGTTGCTAAGTTGGGCACCCCGGATCCTCCGGGGAAGTAGACGCAGGCTGGCTGGGCTGCATGTTACTGGACTACAAGCCTGTGCTCAGGCTTTCCAAGTTTGCATCCCAGGGCCCATTTCAGGATCCATGGCACACAGTTCACTCTTTGGTAGACGGCACAGTTCCCCCAACATCTGCTGAACACCTACTGTGTGTTGAGCCGCAGACTTAAGGCAGCAGACTTAAGGCCCGGCGAACCACAGGTCAAGGAAGCAGATCTGAACAGGTTCTTCTATGAATGAGTGGATCCAGGAAACATCACTGATCTTATTTCAGATATTGATTCTGAAGGGTTAGGAACTGCTACACAGAGCAGAACAATAAAAATGAAGACTGTGTTAAAATCTATCAGAAAATATGATTCATGGTCCAAACTGAATATGAATACCATTTTCAGGAGTATATTCCAGGAATTTAAAACTTAGAGGGACTTTAGGAGTCTCCTAGTACAATAGCATTTACTGCATAAAGTGAAGCGTAAATATTGGCATTGTAACTGTCAACTCTCCAGAACATATCCCGAGTAGAACTGTGAGTGTGGTAAGGTTTCGGGATTCTAAGTAGCTTTGAATGAAATTTCTTTTAAAGAATTGGTTGCGTATTATATGCAAGAATTCCATGTCTTCATTTTTTTCTTCACATGTTACCTGTTTACTCTTATGAAACTGCATTTTAAGAAAAAATATTTTTGTAGGTTTAATCATCCCTTAGTAATTTCTGCTGTTCTTTCCCTGGTTTTCCTTTCCTTGACTGCCATCTAGAGGCTGATGGAGCAATTACACACACGAGGTTGGTTGGGCAAAGCGGTAGGAGAAAAAGGGAGAGGGGAAGCAATCAATTCATCTTTCCTGGCTTTACTTCCTTAGGAGGGCCGTCCTGTGTGTGTCTTCACAGGTATTTCGATTCTGAGGTTGGGAGTCTGAAAGGCCCTCTACACTCTCCTTTGGTTTCCCCCACTTTACAGAGATGCGCAGATGGTGCTGTTAGACTTCCCATCTGTCAGAAGCTACTGCCCAGAAACTTTATTTAATTCACTAACTAAAATAAAACAAGGCCGTTCAGCTTCTAGAAAAGCAGCCTGGCCTTGGGAGACCATGCTGTCTAACTCCAGGGCCTTTGGCCTCTGGCCTCCCCCAGGGCGCTCCGCTGAAGAGGAGGAAGGGATACTTGTAGGATTGTCTACCGAGTGAACCTCAGCCTGGAAAACTGGTTTCCTGTGGTCAAAACTACTCTAAGATGGCAACCAACTGGTTGCTGTTCTTCCCAAGTCTCTGGAAAAAAAAAAATGAATGAACAGGATTTTCTCAATTCCAAGTTTTTCCTTGCATTTTCTTAAATCACTGCATCTGCTACCCCTCGCTGCCCGGATAGGCAACAAAGGACTCTGAAGTGAGACCCTGGGGACAGATGAGCTGGGCTCAACAGCTGCTCCTCCTCCTCTAAAAGCCAGCCCATGTCTAATGAGACACAGACAGTCAGGTAAGTCCAATAAGACTATAGACTTACGGCCTGTATTTTCCTTTGTTGCTGGAAAAATCATTTGTATTTCTTTTGGCAAAATAAAATGTATCAGAAATCCACTATGTTCTGAGGTCACGCTGTTGTTACACATAGAGTGACACGTGGAGTTCTATCAATCCGACAGCATGAGAATCTATCAGCCTGAACTCCTTGCTTCATAGATGAAGCAGCTAAGGCAGAAAGGCGAGGTATGCAAGCATCGGAGGTGTTCTGGAGGAGCGGGGCCCAGGGCCCTGTTCCTGCCATGCTTGGCCCTGCCTTCTCCTTCCAGAAGAAACTCTCTTCACAGAAACAGTTTCCTCCGGTTGAGAAAGACTGTCTCTGGAAGGCACTTACTACAATGTGCACGTGCAGCTGCCCCCACTAGCCCTTGGCCCCCACTGTCCAGCTAGCAGCTGTTGGCTCACCAGACTAGGTGCTGGTTGTCCCTGAAGGGGAGTGCAGAGCACAGTGGCCGCGAGGAACTGGGTGGACCCAGGGCATGGGTCATGGGGTGATGACAGAGCACCCACTTGTGGAAGGGGTGGTCTCTGAGGGGGAAGCAGGAAAGACAAAGACCCTCATTTTCCTTAACAGTCTCTCATGACGTCTGACCTCCACATTATTAAATCCCACAGCTGGTTCTGAGCCCTCAAGTTGCTCAATGTCAGCAGCACATGGTGGTGCTGATGGCTACCTCCCTGCACTGTCCCCACTTGGTCCAGGGGCCACCTCCCCTGGCTTCCCTCCCACTCCTCCCTGCTGGGCCTCCTGTGGCTCCTCAGCCTCACAAGCACCTTGTCCTTGGCCTCTTCCCTTCCTGGCCTCACTGGCTCCCTTGAGAGCTCATGCTGTTGCTTGTCCTTAAATGCCAACTATATATGTATAACTCTCCAATGTCCATCCCCAGCCCAGGCTCTCTCATGAATTGCATTCAGGTAAATTCAAGTTCCTGCATGAGATTGATCACCTCAGGGTCTAGGAGACATCAGACTTGATGCGGCCACATTTCTCCCAAATCTGCTCCACCTACAGTTTCCCCCATTCCTGGCATTGGCAACTCCATCTGTCCAGTTACTTAAGGGAAAAACACTGGACTCCTCTTCTGCACACACCTTATGTCTGATCTACCAGGAAATCCTACCAGCTCCACCTTCAAACCACGCTTGCAGTCAGACCACCCCTCACTGTGGCCCTGCTGCCCCCAGATCCACCAGCCTCATTAGGCCCAGATCACTGCATGCCTTCCACCCATTCTCCTGCTTAGACTCTGATTTCTCCTAAGGTTTCTCTTCCAAAATGCTCTTTAAAGGACAAGGATCTTCTAAAGATGCCTCAGATTGTCTTCCATCTCTGCTGGGAACATGGCGGTGGCTTTCCTCTTCATTCATGGCAGGAGCCCAGATCCCCAAGACATGGATACCAAGGTGGAATGATGAAGTGAGCGAGGTTTTTACTTGAGAATCTGCCCATGAGAAAAATACTGGGCAGGAGAGGAGGAGGGTTGGCGAGGCATCAGCCTGCCAAGCAAATGGGATCCCAGGTGAAAGAGAAACGGGAGGAGAGGTAGGGGGAGGGGCCCATACACTGGTGTGGCCTCAGAAAGGCTGGGCTGGTCATCTGGAGTCCCGGCGGAGGAGCTGGGGCCTCCCAGGAAAGCGCCTGCTTTCTGTGCTGTCACTTACTGGAAGCAGCCTTGGGCGGCATGCACTCGTATGGCCTGGGTGTCCAGGCTCCACATGATCTTGTCCCCATTTATCTCCCGACTCTCCCTCCTACGTGACTCCCTCTCACTCTGTCCAGGCACACCCTTTCTTCCCTGCCACCACTGACTCCCCCAAACATGGGGCTGTGACCCTGCCTGAGGGTGCACGCTCTAGCTGTCTCCTCTGCCCAGGATGCTTATCCCCAAGCATCTGCTTGGCTTAGCTACTCCTCCCTCCTTCAAGTCTTCTCAATTCTACCTTCTCAGTGAGGGCTGCCCCAAGCCCATAATCACTATCTCAGTCTGCATCTCCCATGCCTGCAGTCCTAATGCAGCTTAGCGGGGCTTCCTTTAATCTTTGTATGATGGTGCGTCCAGCCTTCAAATATGCTGTACTATCTGCTTATGCATTATGGCTACTTTAATAGCCTGTGTTTCTGGGATGGGTTTCATGTGCAAACATAATCCAAGTACCCAGAACAGTGTCCGGCATGTGGGAAACACTTGATATGTGTTTGTCAAATGAATGAATGCTGTTTCTCTCGGACTCTTTTTGGGTACATACATATTTTTATCAGTTCTCTCTCATTTCTATGTATTGAACTTCAACCAGCTGCCACTCACTGTGTTCATTCATCACTACATCCTTTAAGGGGGTATGGCAGGCAGTCCCCAAGGTGGCCCCCAGGGCCCCTGTCTGCTGGCGTCCGTGCCTTTGTAGCCCTCTCCCACGTTCTCTCAGGATTGGTCTGTGTGGCTAACGGACCAGCAGCAGTGACAGGCTATCATCTTTGAGGCGACCTTGCCTATGGTCCTGCAGCTAGGAGGAGGCAGGGCCAGATTTCACCCTCCGGAGGAGCCAGGGGCTGCTGGCCCTATTAATCACGTCACAATTTTGTATGTGTACTGTTCATGTTCTGCATTTTATATGTCCAAGGTGACAGGGCACAACAGAGGAGGGACAGCACACACTTGTTAATTTAATCAGGGAAATGAGGTTCATCCACAAAAACCAGAGAGTAGGTCATTAGGTAACAGGGCCTCCCCAGAAGTTGAAAAACAAAACCACACACTTGGTTTGATCTGAATCCATATCCTTTGGATCTGCATGCCCAGCCACACAGCTCTTTAAAACGACGTCAGGCAAAAAGAATTACAAAGCTGTCTGCTCCAATGAACCCATACCACTACCTGTTTGTAATAAAGCCAGTGTCGCATTTATTTCAACTTGGGTAGAATTTCTATCCAGGTTTGTGGCTGTGTTTGCTTGCAGTAACCAAGGATTTAAAATCTCAGTGATGCAATCTTTCCTGTTGAGTGTCTCATTTTTTTAAAATGTGCGTATATGGCAAAGCAATTAAGTCATTTTGTTTCAGTTTCTGATTTGATTTCTCTGCCCTCAACATTTTTGCAGGATTCGTTCGTTCAATTGAGTTAAAAAGAAACCTCACCTGAATAACCTTTTTAATAAAATAGTCATCGACTTCCCTTTGTTGTGCTTTATCTTTTGTTAGGAGTCAAGGTAATATTTAATGATCATGAGCTGGAACACAATTTCCCTCCCTCTTCTCCAGTAGTCTGGGCTCAGCTGGAGGCCACTGTGCCATGGCAACTTCCATTTCAATGACATTATTTCTAATAAATGACGGCCCAAGGGTTTATGGGGTGTTTCTGGCCCCAGCTCGGTGTAACCAGCAGGAGCTGGGGGCAGGGCTGTTTCCTGTCTCCTCTACCCAAACGTTTCTGCTTCACCATGAAAGATCACAGGAGCATTTGATGTTGGTTCTTGGAACAACAATCGGTTAATTAAAATCACTGAGCATTTGAGCAAAATGCAGGCAAGCAGACATGAGTGTCAGAAAGGCAGAGAGCAGCTCTGAGAGGAGCACAGATACAGGACAGGCAGGGGAGCTGAGGAGGCAGAAACATGGCAACAATTTATCTCTTCCTTCCAGCCAAACCTCTTTCACTTGCCTACCAGCAAATCCCTCAGCCTTAAGGACTAACGGTGGAAACAAAACTGCCAGCTTGATGTCAGCTCTTTCTCGTTCCCCACCCTGAGGCAGCCCCTGGGAGGAGGATAGGAAAGCAGGGGTCCTTCATGATGTTTGAACTAGGTGATAATCATTATTAATCAAGGAACTCTAATCTTATCCCTGAAAGGATGCATTAATGGTGTTTGAGTTGGAGGGCATGGTCTCCCCATTTTGTCTTTTTGAGAGACTCTTGTTCTGGAACTCTCTCAGCAAGGACTGAGCCCTGCAAGTTATCAGACCGGGAATGAGCCAGGAAGAATCAGCGCCCTGACTGCTAGTCACCGACCGGAGGTGATGGACTTTCTTTCCTGCTTGTCCCTGTCACTCAGTTCAAAAATGTTTAGGTGCCTGTGGAACCTACAATAACTATAATCTCCTAGATGCAGGGCATGGGGGCTGCTGGAAGTGTATACAAAGATATTTGATATTTTTGCCCCAGTGCAATGAAGTCACCATTTTCCCTCCATGTCAAGCCTGTCAAAGGCTTCATGGGCACAAGCTCTGACATTCATGAACATGAAGACTGTAGCTTTCTGGTGAGTGCTATTGTATCTTATAAGAATCATAGTCAAAGCATTCCTTTTGAGAGGGGGCCTGTTAAACATGGCCTGGGCCTTAATAGAAGGAATCTGAACGTGCTTCCTAAAATTTGCAAGGTGTGTGTATAGGTGTTAATTTAATTTTCCATATGCTTGAATATCTTCACAAATTCTTAATTATAATCAACCAGGAAGGCCAATTATAAATGTTATATAAGTCTAAGTGTTAGCAATGTGTTTGAAGCAGGACTGTGCCAAGACCACATCACCCAGCGCTAAAGAGTGGAAGCATCACCGGAAGCACCATCTGAAGAACTGACTGTGGCTTTATGGCAGATGGGGAAGGTAGGAGCCACTCACTCAGGTGCAGAAAGAAGACATGTGCCATTTACACAGTCAGCTGCACACCTAGTGAATGATTATTTTGAACAGGCTGATTTGCTTTTTATGAAATGCATTCATTCATTTGTGTTAAAAGATCATAATGTGGACTTCCATTTCAAAGAAAGTTGCTTAAACACAGTTAACCTGTATAGTTCTTCCTTTAACTGTTCAGATAGCTGAAAACCTGAAACTGGGGCATGGACCTTATATAAGTTCACCCTTTTACTCTCTACACTTTTGTATGTGAGAAGTAGAGGATGGGGGCAGGGATTGTCTGAGGGTACACAGCTGATTTGAGCCCAACCTGGGAGAGGTCAGTCTCTCACTTGTGCTTATTGTCAGCCTGTCCTTCCCCACTGGCTCCTTCCCCTCCTTCTGTAAATCCCATCAAATCTTTTTCTCCCAATGTAAAATTAAAAAATAAAATGCCAGAAATAAAAAAACTAGAGCCTTCCACCTGTGTGTATCTTTAGTGCTCTGGTAGGCATCATCCCATTTCTCTTCTCCACACTGTTGAAGGAGCAGCCCGTGTTGAGCTGTCTCAGCTAGAGGACATTTCTCCTTTCTGTCCCCAGGCATTTAGGAAGGGGCTTCTTCCTGCTCCAGATCTGGTGGGTTCTTTCTGTCTTCTCGGTGGCACCTTACTTTGTTCCTTTATGTGTCTGGCTTCGTTGACAATACCTGTCCAGCTTCTCACCTGGGTCTCTGAGCCTTCCTTCTAGACTCTGAGACCCTCTCTTCCAGATGGCATGCCCACATCCCTCAGTATTCTGTCTCGGCTGAGAGCTCTTCCGACTTTATGCTTGGTCCTGGGCGGTGTGTTCCATGCTCCTGATGGGCTGCAAAGCAGGTGTCTGTCTCCCCAGTTAAAACCTAAGTTCTGGGTGTTACTCCTAAGCTTCAATCTGAATAGCCAACTGCTTGTTGAACAACTCCACCTGGAAACATTATAGAAACCTCAAATCAATGTGGAAATTCAAACTCATGGTCGGACAGGCACTGTATCTCATTCATCTTTGTACCTGTAGCACCTTGCATATAGAAGGCCGTCAATAATTGTTGGCTGAGTGAGGATCTTATTCAAAAGGTAGGGTGAGGCAGAAACGTTCCAGAGCTTCAAGAGTAGGTAAAAGTTCCAAAGGGATGCATGGAATGTAGGTTGGAGTGTTATCAGACTCAGCTTCTCCATGGACTCAATAAAACGCCAGGTGTCTGAAGATGAAAACTTCCCTGTTAGGCATTGTTTTCCAGCACCACCTAGTGGCTATCCCGAGTCAGCCAGCCTGCCTTCAGCCTTTAATGAAAAACGACAACTGAGTGAGGAGTTGGCACTGCAGTTAACACCTACCAACTATTTTCCATAAGTTGCCTCATTTAATCTCCACAGTAAGATAGGTATTATCCTCCCTTTTTTGAAGGCTAGCAAAAACTAAATTTTAGAAACCTGAAGGAACTTACCTGAGTTCACACAATTATGTGTCTAACACTAAGTTTTCAGCACCCTGCTGTAGAGGTTTCTATCTTTGTTCTATTTGCTGTATTTAGATGCTATTATTTTAGCTCATCTGTCAGAGACCTGAGTAGTCAATGTATGGGGTTTCCAGAGTTTGCAGGAGAATGGTAGTAGTAAAAGTTAGGAAGACCAGCAATAGTAATAATAACAAAAACAGAGCACTGCTCTACTGCTTCCTGTATATCATCTCAATTAATTCTGGCAACTAGCCTCTGAGGAGATACCTTTATTATTGCTGTTTTCCCAAGGACACCAGCCAGTAGTGGTGGAGCCCGAATTCAACCAGAGTAAGGCTCCTCACCCCTATCGGAACAAACAACATCAGGAAGATGCTGAAAGGGTCAAATGTACCTAGGCAGAGGTTCTCTCATTTGATTTCCATGATGGTAAAGCCTTACATGTTTGGGCCACATTTAATCCACCCTCTTCCATGTCTGGCATGGGACCTTTTCAATAGTGGAATTTCAGGCACTACTTATTGAATGAATGGTCTCTATTAAGTGATATTGGATGGTAATAGCTTAATGTGTCCATCACTGCAAATGCCTTGTTTTCTTTTTATTTAAGGAGTTTCTGGAGACAAAATGCCTTAATCCAAATAAATTATATAACATAGTGATGGGCTGGGGGAAAGTCCATCATTTTTCAGTACCAGGGGATATCCTCACACTTGCCTCTAGGAACCTGCATTTTAAATTTATGTTGAATATGGGTACAGTGCCACATGCCCACTTAGCTTCTGTTTCTGCCACTGAACTTAGTTTTGAGTGCCCTCAGGGCCCAGTCCTTCTGTTGAACTATATGGTACATGACTAAATGGCCGTGATTTGACATCCATGTCATTCATACTGTAAGGTTGGGGTTTTATGCAAATAATATGCTCCCCTCCAGAAAGCGCTGCAAGCTGGGTAATGCTTCCTTGGTGACCTTGTGCATAAGTCCTTTCTGTCATGCTTAGATTTGCTTTTATGTTATAGATATCCAGCCAGGCAGTTTCAGATAAGGTGTCCACTTTTTCAAAACTCAATCTGGAAGGAAAGCCTAAAAGAGAAAAAAGGTATCTTTGGCGGAAGTTTTCCTTTCTAACAGGGTCAATTGTAGAAGATCTTAAATGAAGGAGACTCCCCTAGATGTTTGGTTGACATGTGATGAGACAAAACTTTGGAGGATAATTTTAACTTTTTGAATTCAAAAAATTTTAAAAGCGTGTGCCTGGAAAGATGAGTACTTCCCTTCATGGACTAGCTAACCTAGCATGACATCACTATCTTTGCTCTCTCCCCCTACTTCACCAGGTTCAGACTATCTGTCGTTTGCATATCCATTTTCCCTGTGAGTCATCCCTAGTTCCTAAGCCCCAAGATATCATTTCTATGGAACCCATATTTATACATCATTGAAAGGTGTCCACTCTGATTAGTTTACACTTCCTAAATGGATCATTTTACCTTTTTACATCCATCTCTGTTTCTGACAGCAGTGGGATCCCACGGCTGCCAAGTAGCCGCAGCCTGTCTGAACCGATAAACTGTAGCTGTGCTTCCCGAGGAGCACCTGAGGTACGTGTCCTGGCATGGCTTTTAGTTGGAAAGAGCATGGGATACACAAAAATGTTTTTAGGTTTTATTTGCCCGGCTAGAGGTAAGATCTGCTTGTTTGGGGTTTTTTTGCAGTTGTCTGAATGACAAAGACCAAAAAAAAACTCAGATGGGAATGAGTTTGAAGTTTGGAGGTGGAGGTTGGTTTTTTTCAATAGTAGATATTCTTTATCATAAGGATTGGATTAGAAGAGGACTTTGCTTTGGAGCCTGAACTGGTGTCCCCCACCCCACAGTGCATCTATTGAAACCTTTGCCCCCAGTGTGACTGTGTTTGGAGGAGGGGCCTTTGGGAGGTAGTCAGGATCAGATGGGGTCATGGAGGTAGATTCCTCATGATGGGGTTAGTGGCTTTAAAGAGGAGGAGGGAAAGATTGCTTTCTTTCTGCCACGTAAGGGCACAGCCAGAAGGCGACTCTGCAGGGCAGGAGAGGCCCCGCCTGGACCCATGTCATTCCTCACCTTGGCCTTGCACTTCCCCACCTCCAGGACTGTGAGAAGTAAATGCCTGTTGTTGAAGACCCCCAGTGTATTTCGTTATGGCAGTCCAAGAAGACTGATACAGACATGATTAAGAAGAGGGCTATTGATTGCTTTTCCAAAGTGGTTTTAAACACGAGATAAAATGATATTTTGCATTTTTAAAAAATAGTATGATTTTTTTCACTTGTGTTCTTACACTAAGGCAAGAACTTTCATTTCTACTGAATCTTGGTTTAAGTCAATAGAAACCCTTCATCATACCTGCTAATGGCAATTGCATTTGATCAAGAAGGCTGGATATATCACAAGGCAACCAGTGAGCAATCAGTGCAAGGTCGGAATGCTGTTGCTCACCCCTGAGTCTCTAGCACTCAGAGCAATGCACAGAAGCACAGTAGGTACTCAAAAACGATTTGCTGAATGAGTGGGTGAAATGGAAGCATGAGAGCATGTTGCAGGTAATGGAAAAGACATGGGCTTGGGAAGTCCAGGACTACGGGCAAGGTAATGAATTTCATTTAGCCTCAATTTCTTCCTCAAAATGGACATCATAGCCCCAGCATTGCAAAGTTTGGGGGATAATTCAAGATGTTAAGGACGAAGCACTTAGCATGAGCCCAGAGGCCCATGAGAGCCTCAGTGTTGCCATAATTCTGGTTTCAAGGGAAGGACAGACAGTTGGCAGGAAAACTTTCACAGAAGGAGAAATGCTTGATGATGCTGGTGAAGAACTAAAGATAAATGGAAAACTGGAAAGCTATCTCTCAAAAAACATTAAGGGAAACAGGTAATATGTATCTATAATACAATTCCAATATGTATATAATGTGGTCTCAATAATAGTGTTTAAAAACCCTATACCACCCTGGGTATGCCTGTAAACACAACGACATTCTGAATGCACGACATCCTGTTAGCAGTCATTTCCCTCTGGCTATAAGATGGGAGAGCTCCAGTTCTATTCCTGATATCATATTGTTCAAATTTTTAAAAATAGCATGCCTCTCTTTTGTCAAACGTAAAAGAAGAGCTTACCGAAGAGGTGGCATTCAACTAGATCAACATGGAGAGGGAATTCCAAAGCAGAGGCATACATTAAAGGTCTACCACGTAATCTGTGATTTACATCAGCAAGAGTGCTCTTGAACACATAAATCAGGAAGATTGTCCTCGTTTCCATCCCTCCTTCTTTCCTCCCAACACCAGTTAAAAGGAATTTCCCAAACTCCCTTTTTCTGGACTTGTAATTTAAGTAGGTATAAATCTTATATCCTGAGCGATCTCCTTGGATTTCAACCCTCACCTCAAATACTTGTCTGCAAAGCAGAAGAGCATGAGGTTGCTTGAATGTGTGGTTTCCTTCCCCCTGCCCCCTCGGCAGTCCCTTTGGCCTTTCATCACAGGGGTGGGGCGGAAGGGCTACAGTGTCCTTTGCAGTGAGTGTCACAGGCAGGACACAGAAAAAGCATGACGTCCTCATCCCTGTCAAGGGATGGTTGCAATATTCCAAACATTAACAATCTTCATTCAGAAACCCAGAGATTTCCCTGTGGGACTCTACCACTTTATCTCCAAATCTCAGTAGTTTTAGCTCATCCGCCCTTAAAGCTTGCAGGACACTTGGGTAGAGCCACATAGCAGTTAACCCTGGGCCATGCCTGGAAGCAAGCTGGGTGTCAGTCAGGGCTGCCCTCTGGCAGGGATAGGCTGGCAAGCCTGGTCTGGTGGTTTTGCACCTGCGGTGTAATATGAATGTAATGCTGTTTCTGGAATATCTGCCTCTCCAGGGACCCAAGAGGTATATGGAGGGTAGAAGAGGTTATTTTATTGGGATGTCAATCTGTTTCATTTTTTATCACACTTGGCGTTTCTCTGAGCTCATTTCCTCTGCCAGGTATGGAGCTGATTTATGTGGACAGAGGGCTCTTGAACTTCAGGTTGCCCGACTGCATGGCTGGTCTAGAGCCTGACTTGCTGCCCCAGCTCTGCGTGTTAGGTTGGGCATCAAAGCTGCAAACATTTGGGTGACATGGAAAGCAAGTGTTTTTGCTCTTTCTGAAGAGGTGTAAGTCCTTGGTCTGCTCTGGTTTCCCTGGGAAATGTTCATTTGGATACATTTTCTGGTTGGTCTCTCTCTCTAACTGAGCCAGTGACTTTCATGGAGAGCCATTGATAGCTATCTGCCACAATTTAACACACTGTTTTTGAAAAGTAGAATGGTGGGTTTCAGAGACGACTCAAAGGATAAGAGAATGGAGCTTGGAAGGGCTCCGGAAAGAGAGCGGCTCTCTCCTTTCTTGCATTCTTTCCACGCCTCAATCTGCCAGACCTCTACCACTTCCAAATGGCCTCAACCAGGGTGTCCTCAATGGCAAATATCTGCATCCACCTTTTTTTAAAGGGCTGTCTAGCTTGACCCTCAAGCCTCCCTCTCCCCATGATCCCCTTCTCCCAGGATACCTCTCTGCTGGGAGCCCCCATTGGTGAAGCATTTGTTCTGTGAATGCACTTGGCACTTGAGATCTCAGTTAATCGTCAGCACTGCACAATAAGCTATGCTATCATTTCCTTCATCGGAGGTGGGGAAACGGAGGCTTGTACAGGTGCAATGCCTTACCCAAGGCGGCCAGGCTGAAAGGAAGCTGCCTGCTAGGCTAACACAATGTTGCCTGCATAGCTGCAGGCCTTGGTTGCTGAGTGGGTCACCACCTGCCGCAGTCGACACCTGCTCATGCCCACCAAGGCACCCGCTTGGGCCCGGCTGGTGGTGGCAGTGACAGACAAGTGGGCGCTTTCAGACAGCATTTAGTGAAGATCTGGGGGCAACGTCACAGAAATACAGGGGAAGAGGGCAGGTGAGAATTGCTATGACAATGTCTGCTGCCAGAAGCCAGCGCTACCTTCGGGCCGCCTTCCTGCCTGCCTCCAGGTCTGCTTCCGTGCACACCCTGAGAGAGCTTGAGCACCACCCAGGCGGTGGGGGGGGGGGGAGCCTCCGTGTGTCAGCTGCTGGGAGGCTGGCTGGGCAGAGCTCCCTGAGAGGGAACGGGCCTCCAGCAGACACCTGAGTGCTCCTGCTCGCGGTGGAGTTTGTTAGAATGGAACCTGAGGTTCACCTCCGGGGTGAGGGCTCATGGTTGTGGTGCGAGGGAGTCCCCAGATGCCCCCAGGGTGATTTCATGCAATGATGGTTATCTATGTGTGAACTGTTTGAGGGTCTCTGATAAAACCCATGTCTCAGATTTTCTCACACCAGCAAACTGGTACATGCTCTCTCTCTCTCACACTCTCACACCACTCACACCACACACAAACACCAAAAACATACCACACACACACAACACACCACACACACACAACACACCACACACATACCAAACACACAAACCACACACATACAAACACACACATACCACACGCCACCACACAGACACACCACACACACTATGCTCACACACACACCACCAACACAGCATACACATCATACACAACACACACACCAAACACACACACACTCTGCACACACATACCACAAACACATACATACCACACATAACACACACACATGCACACACACACCACACAACATACCACAAATGCTCTGGTGAGTTGTCTACATATGCAACAGATTTTGTGTGAAAAGCAAATGGATTCTTTTTATATTAAGGCACTGAGATTAGGGGTTACTTATTACTGCAGCAAACACTACACTATACTGAGTGTTCCATTATCTCATAGCATTATTGTGAGGAGCAAATGAAGTTCTACTTGTAGAGGTTTAGACAAATAACTGCACACGGTGAGCATCCAGGAAATGTTAGCTGCTATTGTTAAGAAGAACGACACTGTCCCCTGTAGTCTGGAAGCTTTCCGAGGTTGCCTCAGACTGACCTAGTCAACCCATCTCCTCTCTCTGCTTTCTTGGAATGGTGCCTCTTCTATTTTAGAATTCACTTTACAAATACATTTAGGTGTCCAGCTCTCCCACTAGGTGTGGGTGGCTGGAGGATAGAAACTTTATATCACTATTTAGGTAGCTCCCTCCAAGGCTGGCAGGAATCCTGCATGGTATAAGCCCCAAAACAAATCTACTGAATGAATAAACAAAAAGTCCTCCTCCCATAAAAGAGGCATGAAACCTCTAGTCCCCAACAGCTTAATAGGAAATGTCTATCTGCCTCTCCTCCCCCCTTTCTTATTCCTTGTGGTCCTTCTCTCTACAAAACACTCATAAGTACGTTTTATGTATCAGGCACTGAGTTAGACCTGGAAGACAGGAAGCCTAAGACACAGTGTCTACTTTTCAGAGGTTCACAGTCTAGTTTAGTGGGGAAAGCAGACAACTAAAGGGACAGGTAAGTACAGTGTGGTCTGCAGAAGGCAGGTGCATGGGAGCATGTGGGGAAGGACATGGAATATCTGCTCAGAAGGACAGAAGTCTCCAGCAAAGGGTAGCCTTGTTGGAAAAGCCGGATCTGCTCTTCCAACCAGTGGGAACAGCACATGTAAAGGCACAAGGCAAAATCAAAGAGTGCTTCTGAGAGTGCAAATGTTTGGAAATAGTTGTAACTGTGATGTAAGTAAGAGGAAAGCAAGGAATAACTCTGGAAAATTACTCACCGATGGTTCCCCTCATCCTGTGACAGAGTGGGGATCCCACACATGCAGATTCTCAGCAGGTAAGGCACCTTAATGAATGTGCATGTGGCAAAGTTCCTTTGTCAGCAGAGTGGAGGAGACTAGTTATGAGGCATCACAAGAGCACAGGGGAGGACCAAGTAGATGGGTGTGGGTGAATGAAAATAGAAGCATTGATCTGAGAGAGATCAGAGAGAGCGAATTCACAGGTGGTGGAGGAGACCTAGAGTGAAGTGGAACCAGGGACGACGTTCATGATTCTCACTGGAAAGGTGGGAGTTGTGGTTTCATGGTCGATGTAGGAAATACAGAGCCCCAGGGAATGGTAGGTGTGTGATCTGTGTTTGTATCAGTGTGTAAGATTCGGAGTCCAGTTTTAGGGTTATAACAAGAAATCCAGGTAGAGGAAACTGATCCGCAGAGCCCTGTGCTGTGTTCCGGGAGAAGCCCCCCCAGGTGGGCAGCTCAGTGGCCTGGAGCCAGCTGTTCTGGGTATTTCTTGTAGCTGTGCCCTTCCTGGGAATGCCTGCCCTCTGTCTCCTTAAAGAAGCCCTGTTCTGTAAGTACATTTTTTAGAGAACTTGTCTGCTGAATGAATTTCAGAGTGAAGATCAGTTATCATTTTCTCGCTAATCCAAAAGCAGAAAAGAAGAAAATGAAGTTGTGCTCATTATTTTTCCCAGTCACTGGCTTTTAATACACTTGTGAAACTGCCAATTGTGAACAAAATATTTTCCTTTCCAGACAGGGACAATCAACTGAAAGTGTCTAGGTCTAGGCTCTGAATGCTCTCACCAGCCTGAGGTTTTTCTTTTTAGCTCTTAAGAGGGAGGTTACAAATATTAAAGTTAATATTTAGTCTCCATAACTGAAAGACCCTTAGCATAAATTTTTATGTGTGTGAATAACCACCCCATTTATTTGTTCCCTGGATTTCCCTATGGGGTTTTAAAACCACCGTGTGCTTTTTGCTGTGTGAAAGGGAATACATCAAATTCAAAAGACCTGGCACCATGTGAGTGACCTCTACTCCTCAGTGAATATTGTCTGCTTATACATCTCCCCTCAGCTTCAACCTGTAGTACCTGCTTAATTCACCCCTGTTTCTTAAGTTAACTCTGATAAGAACCATTATAACCTGTTTTCCTCCTGTTATTAATTTGGGCTTCAACTTAATGCTTGGCTCCACATTTGATACGCTTTGCTTCTCTCACTTTCTTTTCTTCTGTCCCATGCATGGGCCAGTCCATGTCTTTGAGCTTTTATTCAATTCCCCATAAAATGATTTTGAAAAGGTGTGTACCTGCTAGGTCACTTTTAAGTTGACATCTAAAATGTTTCATCATAAATGTAAGTAGTTACAAAATAGGTAAATCTTCAGTGTATTATAAATATTGACAAGGAAAAAAAAGCCCATTGTAGTTCTCTTTAAAAATACCTACTTGAATATGAATATTATAGTTATTTGATATCTATTAGCATCCATTAAAAGATACATAAAAGGGCTCTTCAGGAGTTAGAAATTCTATTTGAAATCATATTTTTATCCCATTTTTTCTTGCTAAAATACCATCCAAACGTGTTTTTTGCCAGAAAGTTTTTTATTGGTAACTCTCTTGTACATCTCTGCAACAAACATATGAATAAGAAATGGAAGTTTACAGCTGTCATTGCCCAACATCCACCAATACAGTTGTTATTAATAAGCAGTCTATGAAAATAACATCAATATATTACATAGTTCTGTAAATAATTATTAAACTTAAAAATAAATCATTATTGGAACCACATCTCTTAATGAGACAGATGGGGAAAAATGGGTTTGGGACTTTGATTAACAAGGGCGATCCACCGACTCCTATAGTTCAAATGATCTGGTATTTTATGCACTACATTTTTACACCTTAGGGCAGTGCACACCTAGTAAGATTTGGAGTGGGAGAAGTCATGTGACACCTTAGTACAATGAGAGAAGAGTGAATGTGAAAGGCAAGATGGAAAAGGAGAACCAGGAAAACAGAAGTGTTCTGTCGGGCTGTTTTGGAAAGGGCCTGTGCGGATGTTGAGAATCTGGAAATGGATTTCCCTTAACTGTCCTCATGTGCCCGCAGGACTGCACACATCCGGTTCTGAGATTCTTGCCAAAGAACTGTCATACCACAGCCCTAGGTGACGTCTCTTGCCTTGCTCTCCCAGGGAAACCCCTTTTTTGAAAGCTGTAATTTCATATAGTTTTGGATATAGTGATCATTCAGGTTTAGTGGGCATCTTTCCCAGAATTTCATTTACAGATGCATTTTCTATTGAATGATCATATCTACACAATGACTCCCTGTGATGATCTGTTGAATGAATACCTTATTTGCATCTGTTACCTAACAAAAGCTATGGATTCACCACTGGGGCACATGCTGGCTTGGCCCACGTCCCAGGAGCAAGGGTGAGTCCCTGAGGATCCCATCCTTCACCCCAGTCTTGGTGCAAAAAATGTATTGGCTAGATAAGTGATCTGGACAGTCATACAAATTTAGCCTGGTGTATTTTAAATGGTGTTAATTTATGCCAATATACCATTATTTCATATCAGAGGAAAGGAAAAAGACAAGCAAAATAGTAAATGTGAAATTATAAATAAAATATTGACATAAGGTATTATTTAAGGCTAAGGCTCATAATCAACTAAAGAATCATGCTGTATATTAACAGCTTTTAAAAGCTACCTTGTCAGTTCTTTCCAGTATATTCTATTTTTTAAAAAATTCCCTTCCCTCTCTTTATAATTATGACAGCATGTTTTTTCTGAGAATCTCATTGGTCTTTGGAATGACTAATATTCATTAATTGTCCACCAAATAGTTAACCATTTGCATTTTCTATCAGAGTGTTAAAGAGTTTCAGTATGTTAGCCAAAATGCAATATTCTAGACCAGGGGTCATATCAAGGTTGTACAGTCTGAAGAGGTGTATCTTATTTTTATTCATGCTTTTCTACCCTTCAGTATGAAAACCATTTTTCCAGCAGCTATTTCTACTATTCAAGTTCACTCACTCATAATCATGAACTAACTGAACACAGTTTCAAGGTCAACTGATCTACCATCTAGGTTTGGCATGAAGGGCTCTTTTCTTTCATTTCCTGGTAGGATCAAAGAAATGGAAAGGATTCAGAGAGAGAGAGAGAGAGAGAGGAAAGAGATGACAGGGGCAAAAGGCTTAGATTGGGGATGTGGGTATTTCAACTAACATACATGTTTTGGCTGTTGCTGTATTATATTTTCCCGCACTGGGAAAAATTACCTTGGAGTTTAGTGTCCCCTTTGCCCCTCTGCCAACCAGCCATTCTTCCCAAAAGGGCAAAAGTTGTGTGTGACATATCTGATTTGTTACAAGTCTGAAATTAAATGTGCTCAATGTGTTTAGTTCCATATTGGAATCCCAAAAAATGTTGAAATAGGAATGCCAAGTAGCTTGTAGGATGAAGCAAAGATTCAGAGACATAATTAGATGTTGGCCTCTTCTAGTCTTCTTTGGACTATGTTGGACTGGGAATATTAAAGTGTTTTGCTACTTTTGTTTTTTTGATCTTTACAATGTGAGTAATAGTTTCTCCAGGGCCTTGGTGGGATTCTTACCACTTTACTCATGACCACATTTCAGAGGAAGAGTGTACATCTCTTTCATCTTTCTTGCATATATTTTTTATAGGCTGGAGTGCAATCTGGTGGAAAATTCTCTAACTTGGGAGTTGGAAGCCAGAATTCTCAGTTCTGTCTCCAACAAGCTAGCTGACCTTGTGTAAGTCACTCCATACCTCTGATCTTCAACATATTCATCTTTAAAACAAGGGGATTGGACCTTAGGTGAACACTCAGTCCCACTAATATTGAAGAATCTTTGGGAAGGAACTGGCAGAATATTTGGTTTGTTTGCAAAGGTGAAATAATGCTTTCTAAAATTTCAATATGGATACACATGCCCTTGATATCATTACAAATGCTTTTGTACATCAGTGAAAGAGTAAGTCTGATTTATAAGGGACAGTGGAAATCTCCACACTTGGTATATTCATTTGCTAGGGCTGGCTGTAACAAAGTACCACCAGCTGGGTGATTCAGACAACAGAAATTTACTGTCTTATGGCACTGGAGTCAGAAGTCTGAGCTCAAGGTCTCATTAGGGTTGTTTTCTTCTGAGGGCTATGAAAGAAAATCTGTTCCATGCACCTCTCCAGCATCCGGTGTTTTGCGGCCAGTCTTTAGTGTCCACTGGCTCCTAGAAGGATCACAAGAACAAAGGCAGCAATAGAGTTCTCCCTGTGTGTGTGGTTGTGTGTGTGTGTTCAAATTTTCCTTTTTAAAAAAATTGAAATATAGTTGATATCAATATTATGTTGGTTTCAGATGTGACTCAACAATTACATGCATTATTAAATGCTCACCCCAGTAAGTATAGTTACTGTCTGTCAGCACACAAAGATATTACAGTATTATTGGCTATATTCCCTATGCTGTGTTTCCATCTCTGTGACTAATTTATTTTATAATCTGCAGTTTGTACCTCTTTATCCCGCTCTCCTATTTCACGAATTTTCCTTTTTTAAAAAGGACATGAGTCATGTTGGATTGGGGTCCATCTTTCTCTGATATGACCTTGTCTTACCTAATGCCTCTGTAGCAACCCTACTTTCAAATATTCTGAGATGCAGGACTAGGACCTTCACAGGTGCATTGGGTGGGGGGACACACAATTCAACTCATCAAAATTGTGAACAGAATAGTGCTGAGCACCTGAGATTCCAGATATGACCATTAACTACTTGGACCACACTGTGAGCAGTTTTGCAATGGGCTTCCAAGATAGGTTGGGGCATGCTGCTTCCACCTGTCAATCCCGCACTGATTGATACCTGCAACATGAATTGGAATTTAGTGCCCCCTTCTCCCCTCTGCCAACCAACCTTTCTTCCCAAAAGAGCAAAAGAAGTTCATGGCATCAATTTGTCAGCTCACCCACCTACATACCATCCAACCCACCATCAAGCCAACACCTGCCTCAGCCTCAGATGCTTTATCTGCAATTTTAAAATTGAAGATGCTTCTGTAAATGTATTTTACTGCCAAAAAGTAAAAATGACCTCTTGTGGGCCTAGACTCCAAGGAGGAGACAGAATAAACTCCTGCTGTTGAGGAGCTAAAGGTCTAGTTGGGGAGACCAGAGCTACCTGTTTGAACAATGCCATGCAGGGCAAGAGGCTTTTAACTAAAAACCTTGGCAGATTCACTAACTCAAGAATAAAACCATAGCATGTGTTCTCTGCCATGACATTTTTGTTTGCAGATACCATTTCTGAGGTTTTCTCAATTTTGGTCCAATTGCACAGCAGCAGCCATTGGCGTTCTTTTGGGCATCCTGTTTTTCCTGTTATGTGCTACTTTGTAACTGCATTAGAAGCGAAGACTCCATGCCACTCTGCATGCACACATAACCAGACCTGCCAGAGCTGGGATGTGGTATGTTTTTTCAATTATTACATTATTATAGAATACACATTAATGACAGGTTTTAAGTGCACTTATGTCTTAAATTGAATGTCATGACTCTGAAGAGTTAATATATATGTTTTTACTGTGGAAGGTTATCTATAGGAACTGCGGTTTGTTACCTCTTATTGAAGCATAATTTGTATACAGAAAAGTGCACCTGCCATAAACTGAATGAATAGTCACAAATTTAACACATCCATGAAACCAGAACCCAGAATGCCCCTTTGTGTTCACTTCCAGTCACTAGTTCCCAAAGGTTAACCATTATCCTGCCTGTTTGGATACTTAATATAAATGGAATCATCCCTATAGACATACTATATATTGCCCAGGTCTGGCTTTATTTGTTCAAGAGTATGGCTGTGAGATACATCTGATTTGTTATGAATAATCATGTACTGCTGTTTCTCATGGTTGTATAGTTTTCATTGTGTGATATAACACATGAATTTATCCATCCTACTGTTGTTGGGCACTTAGCCGGTTTTCAGTTTTTAGCCCCAATGAATAGTGCTGTTATTAAAAAGTCAGGTACATGTGTTTGGGTGAACATAGATACACATTTCTGTTGTACATAAATCTAGAGTGAAATTGCCAATCAAAAGGGATACATATGTTAACTTTGGTAGATAATGCCAAAGAGTTTTCTTAAGTGGTTGTACCAACTAATACACTCATCAGCAGCATAGGGGTGTTTCAGTTGCTCCACATGCTTGCCAGTATTTAGCAATTTTGACTAAAATTTTAGCTATCTTGGTGGCATGTAGTAGACTGTCCTCGTGGCTTCAATCTGTATTTCCTTGATGACTAACAAAGTTGAATATCTTAATACATGTTTACTAGCCATTTGGATATTGTCATTTATGAAGGGTCTGTTCACTTTTTTATCCATTTTTCTACTGGGCTGACTTTTAAAACATCAATTTTGTAGAAGCACTTCATATATTTTGGATACAAGTCCTTTGTCAGATATATGTATTGACAGTATCTTCTCTAAATTTGGGGTTGCCCTTTTTACTCCCTTCCTGGTATCTTTTGATGAACAAAAGTTCTTTGTTTTAATATAAACTAATTTATCTCATTTTTTTTCTTTTATGGATAGTGGTTTTTTAAAAAAATATCCTGTTTAAGATGTCTTTGTTAACCCAAGGTCATATAAATATTTCTTATGTTTTTCTCTTTTATTATTTTCCCCTTCACTTTTAAATCTATAATCCATCTAAAACTTACTCTTTTGTGGTATGGTATGATATCAAGATATGTTTTTTTTCCCCCACAGAATAACCAGTTGATCCAGCACCATGTATTTAAATGATGACCTTTTCCCAGTGCAATGGCAGTATTACCTTTGCAAATCAGGGCATCACATTAGGAGCTGGCATTGTCCCTGAACTCCAGATTTGTTCACTGGCCAGTTTATCTTCCTTGGGCCAGTACCACATTGTCATGACTATTGCTTTAAGAGCAGTGCTTGCTGCCCGGTGGTTACTGAATGTGATGTGGGCTTTTTTTTGTTTTTAAACAAACAAACAATGATAGGACTTCATGGGGACCACTAGGCACACAGTGTCACTCTGTGACATCTACAGTATGAAGTCGGATGGAACGTGGACACTGGCTAGGCAGCTGGGCTCATTCACTCACTAACCTTCTTAAATTCTTTCCTTCCTGAAGCTCTTACAGCATGGTTCCTGGAGTTATGTTTTGTCAAAATCACACAACACATGTGCCATAGCCCTTTGGGACTGCTTGTGAAGAGTGCACAGAGATGCTAAATTCGTGGGTGTTGACATTTACACAGGTCAGAGAACTAGACTGGTGGTATCACCACGGGCTGGCTATCTTGTAATGTAGACCTTATGTTAAGACAACTCGCTGTGAGCCAGGCAGTGACTCTGTGCCTGCTCCTGCCTTCTCCCCTCTAGCTGTGGGTGGGACCCGTACATGCCCTGAAAAAGGCAAAGAAACCAGTCCCTGCCTGAGGCCACACAAGGCAGTGTGACCAGGGCCCAAGAGGAGGGAAGTGAAGGCTGTGGTCGAGACCCCCAGGGACAGACAGACTGGCCTGGGCTCATACTCCACTCTCTCTAGCCAGGTTTCCACCCAGAAGCATGACAGCCTTCATTTTATTTAAGTAGACTCCTCAGACATAAAGACACATCAGCTTGGAGCTGTTCCAAGGGACCAGCATGGACCCATTAACAGGAATGTGGTCACAGTGCTCGCCTGCCAAGGATCCATGTGGCTCTTGTTGGACTTTACAGCGTGAGCAAGGCCCTTCTTTTCCCCACACCTTATACCACTTATGCTTGAGGAGATATATTTTTCTGGGTCAGTTAAGTGCCTTTCTCTTCATGCAGGAAACCCCCAATAGCTTCCTTATCATTAGTTTTTAGCTTATTGCTTGACTGCTGACCTCCAATAGGATGCAAGTTCCATGAACATAGGGACCTTATGGCCCTCAGTGACTATTAGGAAAGGAACAAATGAATGGATGCATGCTAGACTAATGGGTATGGAAGGAGAGGCATTGCAACCAGGGAGAACCATGGATTAGAGCATTGACAGGTGGTACTGAGGCCATTTGGAGCTATCTAACCAGTTTTCTGTAACTAGAGAACCCAAAGGAGCTAGTTTCAGCTGAGAAGAGCCTTACAATGAAATGACAAATATGGGCAAAAGTTTTGTGAAAATGGAACCCAGATGGCTTTACAATATCAGCTGTTGAAGCAAGTTCGTATTTGAGGGAATGGAGTGTGCTGGTGGGTTGGGTAAGGAGATTTGGAAAAGCTGGATAGAGTATCTTCTTTCTTTTTTTTTAAGCTGTCTGTATAGCTTGCCCTGATGGTTCTTTCAGAAATCTGTATCTGAGCACGTCTGAGAACAGGAAACTCCTCTTGCCCGTCAAGGAGGCAGAGCGTTACATTAGGGCCCAAAGCTGGATCAGTTGGATAGCTAAGATTCAGGAAGAACTCATATTTTGAGCTATTCCCCCCAAAATAAACAAAAACATCTGCTACTGAATAAAAGTTAATTACTAAAAGGCATATGTTTTATCATATGCTTCAGCTTCTCATTTAGAAACAAAACATCTGTGAAATTAAATTCCTGGAGATTTGTTTTGAACAAAAAAAAAAAGAAAAGCAAAATGGCTTTTTACAGCCCAAATCGAGGTTAAATAAATATCTACAGAGATATATACATACATATACACATATTTGTTTATATATACACACACATGTTTTATATACACACATATACACAATATATATGTTTATATATGAACATACACACACACGTGTGTGTGTCTAAACATATGTATATATATATATATGTTTAGGAGAATTCCCTGGCTTGTATTCCCAGTCCCAGCAGTGGAGACTTCAGGGAAGGTCCTTAGCACAGCAGCCAAGCACACAGTTTTACTATTCTATTCCTTTTTAACTGGGTGAATGATGTTGCCAGCAAACAGAGCCCAGTGTCCTACCTCTAAAGTGGATCTTTGCCCATCCTAAGCATACAGTAGTTTGTATTTGAACAGGTGGTTGAGGAAACTACAGGAACCTTTTAGAATCTTACCTCCTGTGTCTGCCAGGCCTTTTCCCTTCCTTCACATTTATCCTAATTCAAATTACTTTCTGTGCACATATTGGAGGGAAGGAGTGTACATATCTTTCCTTTAATGATCTTGTAGGTTAAATCTACCTCAACTTCCTTAAATACCTGCTAATTTAGGAGCACCGATTATGTTCCAACTATGTTCCAGGGATGACTAAGGCACCAGGAACCCAAAATGTCAGAGACATGGCCTCTGTGGAGGCATGGATGGTAAACACCCACGTGGCAAGTGATAGGACAAAGGCAGACGCAAAGGGTCCCCAAGGAGGGAGCCTCACCCTTGCCTTCGGCGTATTTTGCAAACCAAGTTGGTTTCCCTTTGCATCACTCTCAGGCTTCCCACGCTTTATTTTTTCCTGCTTTATTTCACCCTTAGGAAGGGGAGGGGTTCACTTTACCAACAGGCTGCAGTGATGTGATCACTTCCTTCCGTAGTAAAGAAAGCAAGCTTCAGAGCCTCCCTACCTCACGGGGCTGCTCTCTGAGGAGCAAATGAGATAATTTGTAGGAGGGCACCTTCCCAAGCATGTAAGACCCATTCTGTTCAAAATCAATCCCAGGTTCCCACTGTGAAACAACATCTAGGCAAGGTCATTACCTCCTGGCAGGAGCCTTTGGGAAATCCCAGGAAAGAGGCGGGCGTTTACCTTCTGGGAACGTGGGTGTGTAGGCGGGGTGAGGCCAAGGGCCTTAGGAAGATGTCCTCCCAGATTCATTTCCTTACAAATCTTATTTTGTTTTGGAAACAAGTTCTTTCTAGGTTTAAGGGACTCTCCACAGCAGCTCCAGGATGAAGACTCTGGCCCTTCTGTGCACCTATTGAAACAGCCATCATGGATCACTTTTGAACTCCCCTCCTTTGGCCCCATGCCCCACCTTGCAATTCCTGCCACCACACCCCCGATTTTTGGCGTTCTGCTCTGAGGCCAAGCATGCCTTTAGGCCATGAGCTGGCGCTGTGTGACACCAGGGGTCACTAGAGCTTTACAGTTGGCCCATCCAGGCCAAATGACCTTCCTAAGTGGTGACCCAAAGACTGAGTGTATTAATTAAAATGTTCACTCCAAGTGAATTTTGCCTGAATCTGTTTTCTCCAAAAATCAAATGTAATGGCTACTGTACTACCTGACCAAGGCTTAGAGCTAATCTTATGGAGTCTTTTTCTGATGAGATGCTAAGCATTTTAAATATTTGTATTGTTCTATAAACTGGCCTCCAAGTTGTTAAACTTTCTGAGTACTTGAGTTTGCTCAAAGCAGGATCTCCCACCACTGGGGGAGACTGGTGGCTCTGTAGCAGCACTGTAGGACTCCTCATGTGGTAGCAGGTTAGGGTTTAGCATTTGTTCCTCTCAGGAGTTCAAACGCTGACTCTTGGATCCTGGGATCTACTGAAAACTGAAGTTAATCCACAGCTTGTCACAATAGGAGGTAATTTAATTCTTATTAATTGCATTATTAATTCATAGGAATATTTTTACCTAACATTGAAGTTTATTTTCCAGTGTTGAAAGCAAATCTCACCCCCAAATTATTCATAACTTCTGCTTGGTAAGCATGTAAGTCTCCTTATACTCAAATTAAGCCTATTTTAATATCCTTTGGGTGGGAAGGAACATAGAATAAATCACTTGTGCCCATAGCTTGAGGACTGCATTTCTGGAACTTGTAAGTATCTTCTTGTCTGATTTTAGTTTTTTAAAACAAATTAAGCAATATATTTCTGCTTGGGCAGAGGCCTTGTGAACCCTAGTCTAGGTGGGGTGTTAATACCCTGGTCCTGTTCAGCTATAAACATTGCTTCCAGGAAGAATGGATTTCTGATTTCTCCTGGTGACTTTTGACCAGAAGTGCCAGCTGCTTTGAGGATTTGGACCCCTTTTAAAGTAAAAACCAAGAACAGACCCACAGACCAGTGGAACAGAATAGAGAGTCCAGATATTAACCCAAACATATATAGTCAATTAATATATGATAAAGGAGCCACGAACATACAATGGGGAAATGACAGCCTCTTCAACAGAGGGTGTTGGCAAAACTGGACAGCTACATGTAAGAGAATGAACTGGATCATTGTCTAACCCCATACACAGAAGTAAATTCGAAATGGATCAAAGACCTGAATGTAAGTCATGAAACCATAGAACTCTTGGAAAAAAACATAGGTAAAAATTTCTTGGACATAAACATGAGCAACTTCTTCATGAACATATCCTACTGGGCAAGGGAAACAAAAGCAAAGATGAACAAGTGGGACTATATCAAGCTGAAAAGCTTCTGTACAGCAAAGGGCATCATCAATAGAGCAAAAAGACATCCTACAGTATGGGAGAATATATTCATAAATGACAGATCCGATAAAGGATTGACATCCAAAATATATAAAGAACTCATGCACCTCAACAAACAAAAAGCAAATAATTCAATTAAAAAATGGGCAGAGGATCGGAACAGACAGTTCTCCAAAGAAGAAATTTAGATGGCCAACAGGCACATGAAAAGATGCTCCACATCACTAATCATCAGAGAAATGCAAATTAAAACTACAGTGAGATATCACCTCACACCAGTAAGGATGGCCACCATCCAAAAGACAAACAACAACAAATGTTGGAGGATATGGAGAAAGAGGAACCCTCCTACACTGCTGGTGGGAATGTAAATTAGTTCAACCATTGTGGAAAGCAATATGGAGGTTCCTCAAAAAACTCAAAATAGAAATACCATTTGACCCAGGAATTTCACTCCTAGGAATTTATTCTAAGAATGCAGCAGCCCAGATTGAAAAAGACAGATGCACCCCTATGTTTATCACAGCACTATTTACAATAGCCAAGAAATGGAAGCAACCTAAATGTCCATCAGTAGATGAATGGATAAAGAAGATGTGGTACATATACACCATGGAATATTATTCAGCCATAAGAAGAAAACAAATCCTACCTTTTGCAACAACATGGATGGAGCTAGAGGGTATTATGCTCAGTGAAATAAGCCAGGCATAAAAAGACAAGTATCAAATGATTTCACTCATCTGTGGAGTATAAAAACAAAGAAAAAAACTGAAGGGATTAAACAGCAGCAGACTCACAGAACCCAAGAATGGACTAACAGTTACCAAAGGGAAAGGGACTGGGGAGGATGGGTGGGAAGGGAGGGACAAGGGGGGAAAAGGGGCATTACGATTAGCAGACATAATGTAGGGGGTGGGGGCTATGGGGAGGGCTGTACAACACAGAGAAGACAAGTAGTGATTCTACAGCATCTGACTATGCTGATGGACAGTGACTGTAATGGGGTATATGGTGGGGACTTGATGATGGGGGAAGTCTAGTAACCATAATGTCACTCATGTAATTATAGATTAATGATACCAAAATAAAAATAATTAAAATAGTAAAAGTAAAAACTTGCATACATCCCATATTATAAAGTTGTAATTTCAACAGCTTTTGATGGGAACATTCACATGTAAACATGGGTTCCAGACCCCTGGTCATAATGCTATTGCTCCCAGGGTCTTCAGTCTTTGGTGAGGAGCTCTGGGGTAGGAGATAAGGAAGCCAAGTGCCCTACTGGTCGACTAACTCCCTGTGGGTCATCAGAAAGGATTTCCAGAAAGGTCCATCTGACTCCTTCATGAAGGATACACACCCTCCAATGAGTGGTGAACTTGGGCCCAAACAGGGCTCCTCTCCTGGCTAAAACTTCCCTTTGAAAGGCCCTGTGTCCTCGCAGCCTGTGGGTGGCATTGGTGGGGGATGCACAGATCCACAGGCAAATGATTCACATCTGGAGTGGGTGGTCTTTGGAGGCCTTTTGCAGAAGACTTGCCATTGTTTCAAAGCTTCATAACTGAGCCCCACAGCTCTCAGGGGGCCTGTCCGGAGTTCACTCCCTCAAAACTCCACAAGCCAAGTCTGCGCTACCCAAGGTGAAGCTGAGGTTAGGTTGCTCTGGCGCGCCTCTCGGAAGCAGGGGAAATGATCCAGTTTTCAAATGAGATGTTCCCGTGGCCTTTGGAAGCTCACTGTAGTCATTGGAGCCAGCCTTACAAAGGTGCTAGCCGCAGCCAGCAGGCTGACCTTGGAGGAGAAAGGAACGGGGCGATGGCATTCCCTCCCGTCCTCGGATGACTCCCATCCGGACCCTTTGGATGTGCTCTCGTCTTCCTTTGGAAGGTTGCTGAGCTTGCCCTCTGCGGTTGGCCCACCTACGGAGGGCCGGAGGCAAACTCCCCCTGGAGGCACAAGGGAGAGTGGATGTGTGCGCAGTGTTTTGGGAACCTTCTCCATGGCTGTATCAAGTCTCAGAGCACAGGAAGATCCAAGCGCAATCCCTCGGCAAGGAGAACCTGAGCCAGATGTGGGGACCTGGCGCTTCTCAGGGGAAAGAAGCCTGGCCATCCAGATCTGAGGGTGTGGCTGTCCCAGCTGAACTAGGGCTCCACGGTGGGAAGGAGCAGAGCCCGAAGGGCTCTGCCTGTAAGGCACAGGCAGTCTTGGCCGCCCCAAGCATCCCTCATTATGCAAAACCAGCCATTGCCATCACTAACCCCAGCTTCCTGTTTTGAAGCAGCAGCATAATAGACCCTCTGTAGTTCATTTGTTTGACTAAGGAATATAATTCTGCTGTGTGGCTCCCACAGTGGAAAGATAAAATTCAAACCATCAGGAACTGTCAGTTTTTTTCAGGCCACAGGAATTTGCACTGAAAAAAAAAAAGTAAAAACAAAACACCACACCTCTTTCAAGCTGGGTTTAAGGCTTCTTGTAAGTAAATGATCAGAAAGACTTTACAAGCAAACTGTGGACCTGGGAAGCTGGGAATCTCGGTCAGGTAGAGGAGGCACCTCCTCAGAGCTGTGCCTTGGTGAACTCCTATTTAAGAGTGAGTTTCTCTGAGACATCAGCTTCTGCAAGTCATCTAGGTGCCAGCTTTTGCTAAGTGGGAAACTGAGCATTTGGGGAGAAGAAATAAGTTAGCCTTGGTACCATACCTGGATGTTTTCTACAGCCTAGGTAGAAAGCTGTAGAAAAAGTCCATGCAAGTGAGCCAAAGATTACAGAGTGCAATGGAATGGGGGGAAAATAAAAGCCGTGGAAAAGCCCGGCTGAGAGTTTGGCCCCGGACAACTGACAGCGGCAGTCGCAACATCCCTGTCAATCTAGTAACAAACCTATTGTATCCCATTCATTTCCATGCTCACTCTTACCCTTATTTGGGGTAGGAATTGGCTTCAAAGAAGTCTGGAGAGTGTTCAGTGCCATCTGCAGTTGGTATGAGTAGCTGAGTTGCTGAGAAAACCACAGAGACACTCATGCTTGGAGACAGAGCGGGGAGAGTTTCACACTATTAAAAAGAGAACCAAGGCTCAAATATGGAGTCCTTCCTGCTAGTAGCTCTATGTCAGTACACCCAGACATAATACCACATCTAATGCAGCCCCAGCACCCCAAGAACATAATCTTCAATCAGGCAACATGGAATTTCCTGGTCAGTACTAGGGAATCTGATAGACTACGTCTCGTCCCCCAAGGAGGGCGACCTTGCCGAAGACAATGGATTCTCTGCTAATGATTTCCTTTTTTCCGTTCCCTCTCCATCTTTAAAAATGTTTCCTTTTTTGCAGTTCCCAGGAGCATCTCTCTATTTGCTAGAGGGGATGCTGCCCAATTCATTAATCGCTTAATAAAGCCAATTAGATCTTTAAATTTACTTGGTTGAATTTTGTTTTTCAACATCACTCTGAATTTTTGCCAATTCACAGCTCTTGCACAGCTAAAAATGTACAGCATTCAGAGCAGGCATTATAAGAGGTGCCAAAATCTTTACAATTACAGGTCTCTGGCAACTAGGGTGATCTGAGTCCACAGGCCTTGGAGAAGGTCCTTGGTGCCACAACATTTCAGGCCTCACCAACTTGCTGCTGTTCTCAGGGGATCTGTGAGGACAAGACTCACCGATCAGGCACGTGTAGGGTGAAAGAGCAGCTGATGAGGGAATGGTCTTAAACTGGGACCACTTACATCCCTCTACCCTCCCTTTGTTCTCCACGTTCTTGTTATCCGGACTCAGAGTCTGAAACTACAGAGAAGTTAGATCTGTTCTTTCTTCTCTTTACTGTTCCCCTAGTTCAAATACAAATTCAGAGAGTTTCCTCAAAGAGTGACACCTCCCTCCTTTGGAAATTAACCCTCATCCCCAAGTATGAACCATTCTAGTGATTTCAGAGGTATGATGACCACACTTCATCCACAATTCATCATTCTCGATGTCCTTCCAAGATCTCAGAGATACTGGTGTATCTCTCCCAAAGTTGAGAAGCAGCAAAGTAGCCAATCAGTTCTCATTTTTTCTACTACGAACCCCAAGAGAAGCTATGCAAGTCATCAGTGACATGAGCCTTCAGAGTCCACTTCCCACTTAGCCAGGTAGGCACTTTGAGAAACTGTAGACTCATCTCTTGGCCCTGAAGTTACCCTCTGCCATGGGGTGGCAGGACACACTGGGAAATGCCAGTGTCTGGAGTCATCAAGCTCAGGTCTGCACCCTGGCCTTGATATTTTCCTGCTTATGTGATTTAAGGCAAGTCACTTGACACTCCTAAACTCTCTGAGCCTCAGTTCCCTCACTTGTAACAGGGTCTCTCTACCTCACTGGGCTCTCTGTGGACGAAATGAGGTGATGGATGTCGCATGCTTTACAAAGTACTGCACAGATGGAAGTTGTCATCAAGACTCCTAAGTTTAATGCCTGGACCTTATAGTACGTATCATCATCTTCATCAATACTTACAGAATACCCACAACACAATGGTCTCTGTATTAGGTTATAAGAAAAAAATGATTTAATATGCCTAACACCACATCCTTACCTGCCTTTCCATCCTCCCATTCTCAAACCTCGTCTGGATTTTGGTTAATGGCACTCCTGGCCACCTATCAGCTAAAACAGAAAACTTAGATATGTTTGACTTCTTCCCCTCACTTCTCATGCTCAGTTAGTTCTAAAGCTATGTGAACAATTTTTTCCAAAACATGGATTTCAGTCTAGTAAACCTGGATGGCTTCTTCTTTTTGACAAATTAAAGCTTGAACTCCTTTGCACTGAACTGTGGTCCACCAGCCTGATTCTAACACAAATTCAGTCCCTCCTCTGTTCTCCAGTATCATTTATTCAGTATTACAGCAGGAGTAGAAGCTGGACCACATGTGTGGGAATGGTAACCACATCAACAACTCCCAGATTAGAAGTTCAAGGGTGTGGGACCCAGATTCTCTCGGCCACAAGTCTAGCCACTGAATTCCCTACAAGTCCTTGCACTCAGAAAGATTACAGACTACTTGGGGCATCAGGAATTACCACAAAAATATAAAAGTCAATGCAATGTGAAAAGTTCCACCTGCTCTAAGCCAAGTGTCATCCTGTCTGGGCCTTCGTGTCTGCGAGCAGTGGTACAAAACAGGACTGAAGAGGCACATATGCATAGTAGCTCTGTTGTGCATCCGTGTGGTTTTTTTTATCCTATCAAGGCCAGCTACTGGAACACGGTTCTGGCATCCTAGGCAGCCTTTCACTAATTCATGACACTTGGTTCAGTGTCTCCTATATGCTGGGGTTCAGTGTCTACTATACGCAGTTCTGGGGAATAAAACAAACCAGTCCCTACTTACCAGGGGCTTCCAGATAAAGGAGGTCCAGTGATGGTATCTGGAATCACATTAATCAGATAATTAAAAAGATAAATATACAGTTGATCCCTGAGCAATACAGGGGCTCAGGGTACTGATCCCCAGCACAATAAAAAATCCACATAAAACAGCTTCCTGTTGACTGGAAGTATTAACCGATAACTTTAATAGTTGATTAACACATATTTGTATGTTACATATATTATATGCTGTAGTCTTACAATAAAGTAAGCTAGAGAAAATGTGTTTTCAAACTGTTGCAAATCTCCAGAAATTTTTACGATATATTTGTTGAAAAAATTCTGCATATAAGTGGACCCATGCAGTTTCAACCTGTGTTGTCCAAGGGTGGGTTGATTGAATAATTACAAACTGTGATAAGTGCCTGGAAGGAAAGTGATGGAGTGATGGGAGAATAGAATGGAACATTCTAAAGGAGGAGGAGGAAACAGCCCTGTGGGCCCAGGGGAATCAGGACACCACTCTGAGGGCCAGATAAAGAGGGCCATTTAGGAAGAAGAAGGACCCAACTTTAACATTTGTATTTAGCTGGTTACTGAGGCCCTTGCCATCAGAGTTCACAATGAATTAAGGCTGGCTTTACAACATGAGGCTACACAACATAGTGGTCAATGAGTAGATTTTCATAAGTATTAGTCTTGGATGGTAATACTTACATTGAATTACATTTTTTCCATAATAACTGATATTTTAAATGGAATGCGCTATGTTCATAATAACCCCCAACATACACAAAACTGGCAAACCCAAGGGAGTGACCTTAGACAACAGCATGCCGTGCTTTCCCCAGCATTTTGCATAGACAGACCAGTTTTGAATGAACATTTTCTTCTTTTTCCTGCTCTTGAACATCATTCCATGTTCACAAACCATGCTTTTCCTTTCTTTCCCTCCTCCTCAATATTTATCACATATAAAGGACTAACTTTGAAGCCAGAAATTATTCATTATTACTTGGGTAATAATCAAGTCGTCATTTTCTGTAGACTTGTTTGGGAGTGAAAATGAAGTGGTTAGTCTTAAAGTTTAATTAGCATAGAACTTGAACTAAAAATAAGTTCTGGGTGATGAAATAAAAACATGGTATCATCGCTTGAACAAATCCATATAACATAAAACCACTAATCTAGTGCTTTATTTACTCTACTTGTTAAATTGTAATGTTATTATTACTGTATTTTTTTCTTACTGTGCTAAGGATGGGGAAAAATGAACAAATGTTGTTACACATGGATGATTTTCCTCCACAGATGCAGATATGAGATTATTAAGGGAATTTAATTTGTGTTTTTATTTTTATTTTTTATTAAGGTATTATTGATATACACTCTTATGAAGGTTTCACATGAAAAACAATGCGGTTACTACATTTACCCATATTATCAAGTCCCCACCCATACCCCAATGCAGTCACTGTCCATCAGTGCAGCTAGATGTCACAGATTCACTATTTGACTTCTCTGTGCTACACTGTTTTCCCTGTGATCCCCCACACCATGTGTACTAAACATAATACCCCTCAGTCCCCTTCTCCCTCCCTCCACACCCGCCCTCCCACACCCCTCCCCTTTGGTAACTGCTAGTCTCTTCTTGGAGTCTCTGAGTCTGCTGCTATTTTGTTCCTTCAGTTTTGCTTCGTTGTTATACTCCACAAATGAGGGAAATAACTTGGCACTTGTCTTTCTCCTCCTAACTGATTTCACAGAGCACAATATTCTACGGTTCCATCCATGTTGTCGCAAATGGTAGGATTTATTTCTTTGTTATGGTTGAATAGTATTCCATTGCATATATGTACCACTTTTTCTTTATCCATTCATCTACAGATGGACTCTTAGGTTGCTTCCATATCTTGGCTATTGTAAATAGTGCTGCAATTAATGGAGGGGTGCATATGTCTTTTTGAATCTGAGAAGTCATATTCTTTGGGTAAATTCCAAGGAGTGGGATTCCCGAGTCAAATGGTATTTCTACTTTTAGTTTTTTGAGGAACCTCCATATTGCTTTCCACAATGGTTGAACTAGCTAACATTCCCACCAGCAGTGTAGGAGGATTCACCTTTCTCTGCATCCTCACCAGCATTTGTCGTTCTTGGTCTTTTCAATGCTGGCCATCGTTATTGGTGTGAGTCGCTATCTCATTGTGGTTTTAATTTGCATTTCCCTGATGATTAGTGATGTGGAGCATCTTTTCATGTGTTTGTTGGCCATCTGAATTTCTTCTTTGGAGAAGTGTTTCTTCATATCCTCTGCCCATTTTTTAATCGGGCTATTTGCTTTTTGGGTGTTGAGGCATGTGAGTTCTTTATATATTTCAGATGTTAACTCCTTGTTGGATATGTCATTTACAAATATATTCTCCCATACTGTAGGATGCCTTTTTGTTCTGTTGATGGTGTCCTTTGCTGTACAGAAACTTTTTAGCTTGATTTAGTCCCATGAGTTGATTTTTGCTTTTGTTTCCCTTGCTCAAGGAGATGCATTCAGGAAGAAGTTGCCATGCTTATATTCAGGAGATTTTTGCCTATGTTATATTCTAAGAGTTTTATGGTTTCATCACTTACATTCAGGTCTTTGATCCATTTTGAGTTTACTTTTGTGTATGGGGTTAAACATTAATCCAGTTTCATTCTCTTGCATGTAGCTGTCCAGTTTTGCCAACACCAGCCATTGAAGAGGCTGTCATTTCCCCACTGTAAGTTCATGGCTCCTTTATCATATATTAATTGACCATATATGGTTGGGTTTATATCAGGGCTCTCTAGTCTGGTCCATTGGTCTATGGGTCTGTTTTTGTGCCAGTACCAAATTGTCTTGATTACTGTGGCTTTGTAGTAGAGCACGAAGTTGGGGAACATAATCCCCCCAGCTTTATTCTTCCTTCTCAGGATTGCTTTGGCTATTCGGGGTCTTTTGTGGTTCCATATGAATTTTAGAACAATTTTCTCTAGTTTGTTGAAGAATGCTGTTGGTATTTTGACAGGAATTGCATTGAATCTGTAGATTGCTTTAGGCAGGATGGCCATTTTGACAATATTATTTCTTCCTATCCATGAGCACAGGATGTGTTTCCATTTATTGGTATCTTCTTTAATTTATTTCATGAGTGTTTTGTAGTTTTCATAGTATAGGTCTGTCACTTCCTTTGTTAGGATTATTCCTAGGTATTTTATTCTTTTTGATGCAACTGTGAATGGAATTGTTTTCCTGATTTCTCTTTCTGCTGGTTCACTGTTAGTGCATAGGAATGCCACAGATTTCTACATATTAATTTTGTATTCTGCAACTTTGCTGAATTCAGATATTAGATCTAGTAGTTTTGGAGTGGATTCTTTAGGGTTTTTTATGTACAATATCATGTCTTCTGCAAACAGGGACAGTTTAACTTCTTCCTTGCTAATCTGGATGCCTTTTATTTCTTCGTGTTGTCTGATTGCCGTGGCTAGGACTCCAGTACTATGTTGAATAAAAGTGGGGAGAGTGGGCATCCTTGTCTTGTTCCTGATCTTAAAGGAAAACTCTCAGCTTCTCACTGTTAACTATAATGTTGGCTGTGGATTTGTCATATATGGCCTTTATTATGTCGAGCTCCTTGCCCTCTATACCCATTTTGTTGAGAGTTTTTATCATGAATGGATGTTGAATTTTGTCGTATGCTTTTTCAGCATCTATGGAGATGATCATGTGATTTTTGTCTTTTTTTTTGTTGATGTGGTGGATGATGTTGACGGATTTTCAAATGTTGTACCATCTTTGCATCCCTGTAATACTTGATCATGATGGATGATCTTTTTGATGTATTTTTTAATTTGGTTTGCTAATATTTTGCTGAGTATTTTTGCATCTATGTTCATCAGGGATATTGGTCTAATTTTCTTTTTTTGTGATGTCTTTGCTTGGTTTTGGTATTAGAGTGATGCTGGCCTCATAGAATGAGTTTGGAAGTATTCCCTCTTCTTCTACTCTTTGGAAAACTTTAAGGAGGATGGCCATTAGGTTTTCACTAAATGTTTGATAAAATTCAGTGGTGAAGCCATCAGCTACAGGTGTTTTGTTCTTAGGTAGGGTTTTGATTACCAGTTCAATTTCGTTGCTGTCAATTGGTGTATTCAGATTTTCTATTTCTTTCTCAGTCAGCCTTGGAAGGTTGTATTTTTCTAGAGAGTTGTCCATTTCTTCTAGATTATCCAGTTTGTTAGCATATAATTTTGCATAGTATTCTCCAATAATTCTTTGTATTTCTTTGGTGTCTGTAGTGTCTTTTCTTTCTCATTTCTGATTCTGTTTATGTGAGTAGACTCTCTTTTTTCTTGATAAGTCTGGCTAGGGGTTTATCCATTTTGTTTATTTTCTCCAAGAACCAGCTCTTGCTTTCATTGGTTCTTTCTATTGTTTTATTCTTCTTGATTTTACTTATTTATGCTCTAATCTTTATTATGTCACTCCTTCTACTGACTTTGGGTCTCATTTGTTCTTCTTTTCTAGTTTTGTTAATTGAGTTAGTTAATTGAGTTTGTTAGTTGAGACTGCTCATATGCGACTGTTCTTTCCTGAAGTAGGCCTATATTGCAATATATTTTCCTCTTAGCACAGCCATCACTGTGTCCCACAGATTTTGCAATGTTGAATTATTGTTGTCATTTGTCTCCATATATTGCTTGATCTCTGTTTTTGCTTGGTCATTGACCCACTGGTTATTTAGGAGCATGTTGTGAAGCCTCCATGTGTTTGTGGGGTTTTTCATTTTCTTTGCGTAATTTATTTCTAGTTTCATACCTTTGTGGTCTGAGAAACTGGTTGGTACAATTTCAATCTTTTTGAATTTACTGAGGCTCTTTTTGTGGCCTAGTGTATGATCTATTCTCAAAAATGTTCCATGTACACTTGAGAAGAATGTGTATCCTGCTGCTTTTGGGTGTAGAGTTCTGTAGATGTCTGTTAGGTCCATCTGTTCTAATGTGTTGTTCTGTGCCTCTGTCTCCTTACTTATTTTCTGTCTGGTTGATCTGTCCTTCATAGTGAGTGGAGTGTTGAAGTCTCCTAGAATGAATGCATTGCATTCTATTGCCCATTTTAATTCTGTTAGTATTTGTTTCACATATGTGGGTGCTCCTGTACTGGGTGCATAGATATTTATAATGGTTATATCTTCTTGTTGGATTGACCCCTTTATCATTATGTAATGTCTGTCTTCATCTCTTGTTACTTTCTTTGTTTTGAAGTCTATTCTGTCTGATACAAGTACTGCAACCCCTGCTTTTTTCTCCCTATTAGTTGCATGAAACATCTTTTTCCATTCCTTCACGTTTAGTCTGTGTATGTCCTTGGGTTTAAAGTGAGTCTCTTGTAGGCAGAATATAGATGGGTCTTGTTTATTTATCCATTTAGTGACTCTATGTCTTTTGATTGGTGCATTCTTTCCATTTACATTTAGGTTAATTATTGATAGGTATGTACTTATTGCCGTTGCAGGCTTTGGATTCGTGCTTATGAAAGGTTGAAGGTTAACTTCCTTACTATCTAAAAGTCTAACTTCACTCACTTAATGTGCTATTACAAACACAATCTAAAGGTTCTTTTTTTTCTCCTCCTTTGTCTTCCTCCTCCATTCTTTATATATTAGGTATCATATTCTGTACTCTTTGTCTATCCTTTGGGAATAGTTGATTTAATTTTGCACTTGCTTAGTATTTAGCTGTTCTACTTTCTTTACTATGGTTTTATTACCTCTGGTGACAGCTATTAAACCTTAGGAACACTTCCATCTATAGCAGTCCCTCCAAAATACACTGTAGAGATAGTTTTGGGGAGGTAAATTTTCTCAGCTTTTGATTATCTGGAAATTGTTTAATCCCTCCTTCAAATTTAAATGATAATCTTTGCTGGATAAAGTAATCTTGGTTTGAGGCCCTTCTGCTTCATTGCATTAAATACATCATGCCACTCCCTTCTGGCCTGTAAGGTTTCTGCTGAGAAGTCTGATGGAGCCTGATGGGCTTTCTTTTGTATGTGATCTTATTTCTCTCTCTGGCTGCTTTTAGTAGTCTGTCCTTATCCTTGATCCTTGACATTTTAATTACTGTATGTCTTGGTGTTGTCTTCCTTGGGTCCCTTGTGTTGGGAGTTCTGTGTACCTCCATGGCCTGAGAGAGTATTTCCTTTCCCAGATTGGGGAATTTTTCAGCAATTACCTCCTCAAGGATACTTTCTATCCCTTTTTCTCTCTTCTTCTTCTTTTTGTACCCCTATAATGCAAATATTGTTCTGTTTGGATTGGTCACACAGTTGTCTCAATATTCTTTCTTTCTTAGAGATGCTTTTTTCTCTCTGTGCCTCAGCTTCTTTGTATTCCTCTTCTCTAGTTTCTATTTCATTTATCGTCTTCTCTACTGTATCTAATCTGCTTTTAATAACCTCCATTGTGCTCTTCAACAATTGGATCTCTGGCTGGAATTCATTCCTGAATTCTTGAATATTTTTCTGTATCTATATAGGCATGTTAATGATTTTTATTTTGAAATCCCTTTCAGGAAGACTCATGAGGTCGATGTCATTTATATCTTTCTCAGGAGTTGTATTCATAATCTTACTTTGAATCAGGTTCTTTTGGTATATGCTGCCCTCTAGTGCCCTGAAGCTCTACTCTCTGGAGCTGCTCAGTCCCTAAAGCAATGTCGGGGATCACAGAGAAGTGGTATTGGTGCCTGTGAGGAGGAAAGAGCTGTTTGCTGCTTCCTGGTTGCTATGCCTGTCTCCACTGCCTGAACCAGTGGGGTGAGCACACAGGTATAAGCCTCTATGCTTTGCGTTTATAGCTGCTATAGACAGGTCTTCTCTCTGGCTGGCCTAATGCCAGGGTAGTGTTTGCCAGTTTGAGAGCCAGGTGGGGCTGACTGGGAGAAACGCTCAGGAGGCTGCATATCATGGAGGGGGTTCTTGGAGCTGTGTAGCCAGCCAGGGAGATGGAGCTCCTGAAGATCCTGAAAGCTCCCAACCTGCTAGGCAGAGTGCACCCAGACAATTTTGTCAACTTGTCCTTACTCCTGAGCAGTAATCTCTGTGCAATCCTTGCCTCTTTAGCAGCCCTCTTGCTGTTAGGAAGTCTCTCAGACTGTCTGCTTTTCTTTTGTCCCAGAGCAGCCAGATATGGATCCCTGCTTTCCACAAGTGACTGGAATCTCAGTTTCTCCAGGAATTCTGCTTGTCTTAGCTTTCCAACCTCCTAATCACAAGAATACCATGCAAGCACCATGAAATGTTGGTTTGTGCTCCCAGAGCAGATCTCTGAAGTTAGGTATTCAGCAGTCCCAGGCCTCCACTCCCTCCCTGCTCCATTTCTCATCCTCCAGCCTGTGAGCTGGGGTGGGGGAAGTGCTTGGGTCCTGCCAGACCACGGCTTTGGTACATTACCCTGTTCCATGTGGTTTATTCTTTTCTCCAGGTGTATACAGTTTGGTGCAGTCCTCTTTCCTGTTGCTCTTTCAGGATTAGTTGTATTAATTATATTTTCGTATTATATGCAGTTTTAGGAGGAAGCCTCTGTCTCACCTCTCATGCTGCCATCTTTAATCCTTTTTGGGATTTAATTTGTTTGATATTTTTTCTAGTAGACTATTCCCCTTGATCTAATTTAATCTAATTTTTGTTTGTTTTTGACTTTCAGGCAGTTGTTTCTCTTTGATGTACAAAGTAGGGATTTAGCATCCTGACTAGAAGCATGGAAAGCTGATGAGAAAAATATCAGAGGATAATGGTGAAAAAAATCATTTTTTTTCTAAGCAGAGAGAAAAAAATAATCAAATTAATCACATTAATCTGCTTTTGATATTCTCATAAGGACCTAGAGGGTCATCTTAATTTAGAGGATGTGAAACAAATAAAATGTTTTTAAAAAATCACAAAATTGTAAAACCATAGAGATGAGTTAGTTAAATCCTCCAATTTTATAAAAATTTGGGTCGTGAGAGATTTTGCCTCTTCCTGAGTCGCATGGGTAGTTAGTGGCAAAATCAGGACTCGAACTCAGGCCTCCAAACTCTTAGTCCAGTGACTTTAACCCATTTTGGAAGACATGGTTACTTGTGTATATATAAATATATATAAATGAAGAATATAAATATAAATATATTTAAATAAGGAATATAAATATAAATGAGGAAAATAATCTGATAACAGTAACACTTTAATTTCAGTTTTGCAAGTGCGTAGTTATTGTGTTTTGGTGTCCATACTCTGCTGCCATAACTCTTCTCACTCTTGCTTTGTCTTCTTAGGAATGATTGAGAGAGAGAGAATGAGAGGGAGAGGGAGAGTGTGTGTATTCTTTCTTTAAAAAACACTCTAGATGGGCAAAAACCATCCTGTATGTTTTTCTTCATCACCCTCAACCTTCAACTATTAATCCATGTGCAATTCAAACAATTTAAACAAATGCATCTAAAAATACGTGCAGAACGCTGTGCTGGGCATTGCAGGACTACGGTGATAAACATGCTGCTGCTCCCAAGGAATTTACAATCTGGTGGGGAATTTGACTCTTTTGCAGATAACTTGTCCAAAGCGGACACTGATTAGTGTCATCATCATAGAGGTAGAAACTAAATGCCATGAGAGGTTCAAAGAGAGGAAAGATCTTTTTGTGAAGATGGGGCTCTGGGATGGAATCAAAAGAGGCTTCTTCACAAAGGAAGCTGCCTTTGACATGACCTTAAAGGATGGGTAGGATTTCAATAGTTGGAGATGAAGGGAGGGGGTCTGCGGTGTGGGAGGGGGCACGGGCCGAATGACACCACCTGTCATTACAGACTTTCAAAGTTTGGGTCTGTTTCAAACTCTTCTTATGCAGTAGGCAGTCGATAAATGTGTGTTGATTGACTGATACTCTGCACCGGGGTCCCTGTCTTTCATCTGTGCCTTTGGTATGCAAGACCCACAAGGGCTGTGAACGCTCTGTAAGAATGCCATGTTCATGAAGTTCACGTGCATTGCATCTGCAATGGACTTGAGTGTCTAACCTAGAAATATTTATCTTTTTTCCCCCTCTGAGAACACACTTAACTTCTGGCGCACATCAGTTGTCAGTTTAGGATGATGTCCCATCTGTCTACCTAATATTTAAACCCAAGTCCTAGGGTTTTTAGCATCATATCCTCTCCAATGGTGGAGCTTCCTACTGCCAGGCTTCTGCAGATGGCTGCAGAAACCTCTTAGGATTCATTAGAGCATCTACTGAAGTAGGCTGAGTTTTTGCCTGGCTCCTGTACAGAGAAACAGCCAGGTGGGTTTCATCCTGAGGCTATGTCCTCTTGGCCTTTCCCCAGGAATTCACCCAGGAAACTCTTAGGCCAGTTTCCTCACCTAGAGTGGCTGACTCTTCCTCAGGCAGAATTGGCAGCTGGTACTCCTTCCCTGAAATGGCCAGGCACCCTGATCCCAGAAGCTGAGAGCACAACCAATATCTAGACCAGAGGTTTACTGGCCAGTCTGAACAGTGTGATTGTGAGCACAAGAGAGGTGCAAGCAAAAGGGTACTTTTAAGTTCAGCAGTAATTTAGCTAAACATTCAGTTGTGGAGATTAAGAAGGAGAAGAGCTGAGATCAGCTGAGAGGACAGAAAGAGGAAGAATTTCAGCGCAGGTCAGCTGTGAGCTTTGTTCAAATAACTTATGATTTCTGACTCAGTCTCTCTGTTTACCAAGTTGGACCCTTCCTATCTGCCCTATCCAACATAGTTTCTTTCTTAAGGCTTAAAAAAGGAAATTGAATGTGCAAGTTATTACATAGAAGTTAGAATTACATTATTAGTGCACAGAGTTTGAGGAGATGGTCTCAGGGTCACGCAGATTGAGCCCTGGGTGCCTCTCTTGCTTCACCCTGGTTATTAACAACTATTTTGTACAATATGTTATTAATAATTAATGAAAGAAGAAAATGTGGACTGCATAGTATCATTCTCTGTAATCACAAAGAGTTGTCCATTACAACTGTATTTTCCTTTGGTAATGAATAGTAAACAACATGGGTTATAGAAATGATCTCATCTGTTTTCCTCTTCTTGCTGCCTACAATCATTGCTGGACTCCTTTGTTTCACACACACACACACACACACACACACACACACACACACACACACACAACTCACAAATCAGCGAACCATGTTAAGGACCTGCTCAATGCCATGCACTGTGAAAGGCACAGCATGGGGGATGTAATCCTTATTCCTAAGGATTAAATATGCGCTTATTGATGCTTGGCCCAAGAGGAGACACAATGTCTTTTAGGGTAGGAGTTGTGTAAATGCTCTGTTCTTAGCATTCTGTTTGACTTGGAGAGAATTTATAAAGCAGAATGCCCTTTAACATCTATTTCAAAGAGATATGAATGCATTGAGTATAATACTAATTTCCCTCAAGTGGTGGTTATGCAGCTAGGCAAGATTGGTTCTGAATAGGTGACAGTCAAGAGGCTTTGCAAAAACTAGAGAAGGTGGGGAGATCAAAATGTGAGTTGTGTTTGCTACAGCAGGTAGAAGGTGCTGGTGAGCTTCTGCAGAGCCAGCCGTGGGGGTGAGCAGTAAATATACACAGGGCTGCTCACTCAAGAATGTTGGAAGCCATTCCCAGGCATTTCCTCTGCTCTTAGCTCACTCTATATTTGGAGAACATACCACTGGAGTGGTAGATCCCAAAGTTTTAGGTCTTAACTGCTTCCCTGGTGGTATTATAATAATCCATGTTCCAAACCATCTTTCCATACTCATGCCAAAAGTCAAACCAGCCACCGCATCAAGAATGAGGTGCATAGGTTCCACATACACTGAGCCATTGTTAGAAAATTTTCAGAAAGGGTCCCTCTGGTCATCAACCAGACCTTTGAAGTGAAGAATTAGAAAAGGAAGACTGTGGGGTCCCAAAGAGGAAGATAGAAGATGGGCATCTTACTTATCCCATACCTGAGGCCCTGGGATAGACAGCAGTGTCTGCAGAAGCAGCCTGGTGCACAGGGATGGACGTTGGCTTCAGGGTCAAGCAGATGCTGCAATCACATTCTGGCTCTGCCCCTTCCTTTCTGTGCAACCTACCCAGGGTCCCCTGAGTCTACAGTCTTGGTTTCCCCAAATGAAAAATGCCTGACATTTTATATTCTTAATAAAAGATGGTTATTATTATTATTATTATTTAATGAATATTACAAACAGTGATTGGGTGGTTGCTGCAGCCATGTCTCACTGCCTCTGAACTCCCAAAGTCCAAGCAACTTAGATGGTCTGACCTCCAATTACAGAAATGCTGATGTGGACATGCCAGTACACAAACACCTCAGTTTTCCCTGTACCTTTCTCTAAGGAGAGACCTGGGGATATTCAGGGTCAACCACCTACATAATCTATTACTAACCCAAAGAAAAAAAAGATTTCTCTGACAGCATGAGGAATGAGGTCACAAAACAAACTGGGGGGAAATACAAGGAAACGTCCTGTGTCCTCAGACTTCGCTTGGCATGAGTGTATTGTCACAGCCCCTCTCACATGGATGGCTCTGGTGGCATCACAGGGGAGAGGATGAGGAAGGTTTCCTCCACAAGGTGTTGTTAGGGATGACTGGGCTAAATCAACAGCCAGAGACATATTGATGTGTACATCAGAGAGAAACCGTTTAACTAGGAGGCTCTGTTTAGTTTAGGATGCTTTTGACTTTGAAATGCGAAAGCTGACGCCATATGGGGCATTCCCTGTAAGTGTGGGAAACCGCAGGCTTCAGAGAGCCTGCAATCTGCAAATATTTGAGTTTATTTTTTCCACATGCTGATAAGTTTTAGCTTTAATTCCTTCACATACTCACCCTGTTACATTTTTATTATGCCTCTGCTCTTGATGACCATTCCACAGAATGTACATGCACACAAAACACCAACAATCACAACTCAAACCATTGCTTATACAGTTAATAGAAACCACATGTCCCAGTAGCTTGCAACTCTGCATATCACATGTTTTCCTTTCCCCCACTGATTTAAGAAACTCTCTCCTTGAGCTAATTTTCTTCCCTGTTCTCTCCACCCCAGGCCGCAAATGTCTACAGTCTACAGGTCTTTTGTCAACCACACTTAAAGACTTCCATCTCTTCAAGGGTGAATGTGTCTGCCTTGTTTCATTACTTGCATGGCATTCTTCACAGATGGGAACTTTGACCTTCTGGAATTCCTGCTGGAGATTAAATGTGGAGCCTAGCAGTCCACAGGAGAGTTAATAGACAGTTTCAGTACACACAGCAAGACCTCTCAGAGGGGTCAAATTATTAACTCACTGGAAAATGTGGATGGGATAGTCAAATGCAGGATGTAACTCACATGTTAATCAACTCTGGCGATGGGGGTCAGTGCATCCTAGGTAGGGAACAGGTCTGCTCTTAGTGAGCAGAAGATCTGAGTCTGGGCTTTTTCTGCAAAGCACACAAATGCTACTTCTCTCCTCATTAGGGAACTTCTAGGAGCTTTCTTCCCATTTTCAACAACCCAACTCCTAGCCCTCACTTATAACCTCTCTTCATGCTGTTCTTACACAGTGAATGAGTCAGACCTGCTGCCTCTTCCATCCCTCTCTTTTGCCTTTCCACATCCCAGTTTTAGGCTTTTCTAGTAGTTTAAAATATTATCTGGCTGGTCAGTTAGACAGAAGTTAATAAGAAGCCTATTGTATACATGAGGTGCATATCCCATAGCTACACAGGGGCTTAAAGTCCCCAACTCAGGAGGTGGGGGGCCAGGAATAGAGCTGAGAAAATCATGTCCTTCTTTCAGCATGAAAATTTGCTAACAAATTTCTTGTTTTGGAATTGAACAGAATTTTTCCATTTTTACACTTTCTGAAATACCTGTTTGGTTGAAAGTGTTTTTGGACAGTTGTTTCTTCATTGATTCAGATGTTTTCATTGGTCCCTTTTTCCTGTTGTCTGCTCTCGGGTTATGCTCATTACTTACTCTCTGAAGTAAGGAGGGAAGGGTCCTGGAGAGAAGAAAGAAAAATATCATTCTGTCTTCTTCTCTGGGAACTTGTTAACATTTTCTTGGGAACAGGAGACTGAAGTTCTGGGCAAAATGTATCTTAGGATAAGTATTCAGGTAGTAAGTATCATGCAATGTATAACCACATGGGTTTAGTATCAGGAGAACCTAGACTTGAATTACTTGCACTAATTAACTAACCTTGTATGACCAAGGGCAAGTTCATTAAGACTCTCTCAGTTTTAATGTTCTCATTTGTAAAATGAGAATGATATTAATTTCATAGGATTGTTAAGGAGGTCCAGTTAGCTAATATACATGAAAAGTCCTTAGATGTGTTCTCAACATACAGGAACATTTATTGAGCGGTATTGTTTTATTATTATTCCATAAATCTGCTACACATGGAACACACTGCTCCAAACATTTTCTGTTCAGTGTGGCGGGATATTTTTGAGAATTTAGTCCATATTTTCCTACCTTCTTTCCTTTTCTTTGCTCAATAGGCAGCAGGCTACTGCCTGGATGGCTGAGATTGTGGGTTTGCCCCATACTGCCATGCCATTAAAGAGACCAACACTTCATTAAGTGGGTGAAAGCAATTTCAGATCAAATGGACAGAAGCATTTGTAACTAATCAGGAAGCTACGTGCTCCAAACTTCCCATCACTGATGTCCAGGGATTTAGTTTTTTCAGGGTACATTTGGCCATGCTCAAAGAAAAGACACAAAACAGAAAGTTTTGAAAATATCAGTAGTTTCTGAGTTATGCCACCTAAACTCTTTTAGGACCTAGAGTAGGAACATTAAAAATATCCAGAATGAGGTGGTGCTCACCTGATTTAATTTGGTTAGTTCAGTCCAATCAGTGGTATTCAGGCTTCACCCAGGGCCCAGGGGCTTGTTTTCACTCAGCCTCCTGCAAGAAAGTAGCTAGAAGGCATTACAAGACTGCTTGGCCAGCTTGACAGCATTTCCCTACCTGATAGGACAGGGCTATTTCAGAACTTTCTCCACTTTGGGCTTCAGAAGATTTTTCTGAGAGTATGAAGATAGTAAGGAGACTTGGAATCAAATAAGGAGCTCTGGAATCAGCCCAACTCTCGGACTGGCTTCAGGATGTCAGGACAGTAACATCCCCTTCTAGTGTTTAATGGGTCACTGAAGGCTACATGCACATGCTGAATTCATCCCTCCAATGGCTCTGGGAGGTTTACTGGACCAAATCGTGATCAGAACAGCAAAATCTCATTGAGCATCTGCTACGTGCTAGAATGTACTCTAGTACTCAGATCTTATGAGGTGGCACTGTTATACCCTTTGGAAGTGAAGCAGAAGCTGAAGGGGGTTAAGTTACTCTCACACTGCAGAGGTGGGGTTTGAACTTAGGCCTGCCCAGCCTGGCAGGCTGTGCCCTTCACCACCATGCAGGAGGCAGGAGGAGTGGGAGCCTCGGCACGACCAGGACCAACCCCAGATTTCTTGTCCCCTAGCTGGTCTTCTTCCTATTTTGTAGTGCCAAAGGCTCTCTATATTTTGAATTACTAAACTTAAGCAGCTTATAAAACCACTCAATTTCATTTACCCTGCAGCTGGGAGTGATTAGCTTAGTTCTGGCCCTTGGGTCATATATACCTTATATATTTATTACATATTATATACTTTATGTGTATTCTATATAAAATGTATTTATAAATATATAATATTTATTTATTATATATTAATATAATAATATATTTCAATATATAAATATATTGCATGCAATACAGTTATGTTATAATATATTATAAAATAAAATTTTATGTATTTATAAAACATTGTATTATATATATAATTATATATAAAATATGTTGTTTGTAATATAAAAATAAGTATTTCTTATATTTATGTATAATAAATGTATACTTTATATATTATATGTAAAATATACTTTATGTATGATACTCTATGTGCTATATGGGTTATAACTATAGTGTATATAAATGTGTATATATATATACTACATATACTTTATTATAAAAGTGCACTAAAATGTTTTTTAGAGATCAGACTTCATTTAAGACTATTTTTCAATCAACTGCTTAAAGAGAAGATAAAATTCTGATCATTTGAGTTATTAGCAGCCAAGATGATTTTTTAAAAAAAACAAGGCAGCAGCAAAGAGGTGGTTTGGTCAGAGAGAAACCAGAGCAGAGGAGGAGCATTCTGACGCGGGAGCAGGTAGGGCATCTTTTGGAGAACAGGAATTGCTAGCGTCTGAGTTACTTGCATTTAAAATCTAAATCCTTCCATCTGCTTGGGCCTTCTAGTAAAACCCATATAAATGTCCTCTGTGAGTGGGCTTTATTTTATTTTTGTGTTAGGAACGTTAGGAAAAGGGACACGTTTTCAGTAAGAAATGAGAGGACCTTTAAGAGACTAGTTCCTCAGAAGCAGGCACTTGTTGCCAGAGAGGAGCAGAAAGGGAGCTGGTGAGGATGCTCAGGAACTGGGAGGAGGCGTTAGGTAGTCCTGTATTTGTAAAGGGTTGAATCTGTCTTCCCAGAAGTATCAGGGGCTGTGAGTGACTTGAGAGTGAGCCTTCGCCTGGCTGTCAGCATACTATTATTGGTTTGTAATGGTGTAGACTGGGCTTTCTGGGTCGGTGAAGACTCTTGTGTGACTCTGCAGCTGCCACCTCAGGGTTTCTTCTCCAGGCCTGCCGCCTTGACACCTTTCTCTATCTGTCAAGAAAAATTGTCAAAAACCTGGAAGTAAGGCAAATGAATGGGCAGTACGCCCTTTCAATGTCACATGGGGACCAGAGCCTACCTAACGATTACCTAGGGCAATGCACTCTCACTGTGCATGTTGTTAATAATTCCTAGACTTGGAGAGGTTTCATATCAAATTGTAGATCTTTCTTTGGTAGAGGTGCAAGTAATTTGTATGGCAGGAAACAAACAACAACTCCAAAGTGTATAGTTTATTTCCTTAAGATGTTAGTTTTGGATCGAACCCAGAAATTTTCCCATAACATTCCTTTTGTAAAGTACCTATAAATACCTACCTCTTCAAATCTCTTTCAAGCAGTTTTATCTCACTAGTTCTCTCATGAATTAATTAGTTGAATAAAATCTTTGCTGTGTTTACTTTATATTTGCATGAAGAGTCACAACTTGACCTGCGTGGAAATTGTGCTCCAGCCCTCTCTGTGACTGTAGACCTCAGCCAGGGGAGGGTGCTGCCCTGCCTCACCCCAAACCCTCCCGGCTTCAAGATTTCAGACTTGCCCCGCCCAGGCTCTTATGCGCCATTGCCAGCACAGTGCCCGGCACATAGTACTCACCCAAATATTTATTGATTTATATGATTTACATCCCCTTACCCCTGTCTGCTTTGATGACTAGGTTCCACTCCTCAGATTCTGGGACTGGCTCTCAGCCTTCCACATAGAATGACTTCTCGAGACCCAGAACGCAGCAGGAAGCTGGGCCTACTTGGGTTCTTCTCCCAGTGAGCAGACAGATTGTAATAGCCTGAGCAGTCTGGCCTCTTTAAGTCTCTTGCTTTAGGGTTCACAGCCCTGGCTGCACGTGAGCATTCGCTGGGGAGTTAAAGAAAAAAAAAAAGCTCACTCCACGGGCCCCACCTTCAGCCAGCCTGATTTAACACATTGAGCCGGTCCTGGGTATCAGCATTTTAAAAAAGCCTCCCAAAGGTGCTTTTGTGCATCCAGTTTTGTGCAGCAGCGCTGACCCTAAACCAGCCCCCAGAATGCCCTGGGCTCAACGCCTCCTCAACCGGGGATCCCTTGAGCTATGTTCAAAGGGTCTGCTGGGGCTGTTTTTTTTCGGTGGTCCACAGAAAAATCCTAACTCCTGAAAGATTCTCATTTTATCAGCAATCTCACTGCTGCCTGCACAGAATGCTCTATTGTATGAGACTTTTTCTTTTTTCTTTCTTTTTTGTTTTAATCCAAAGTTCCTGGCAGCGACTGAAATGTCTCCGAGGCAGAAGCCGGCTTTGATAGACTGTCAGTAGAGTCGAAAACTGCAATTTTTAAAACAATTTTCTCGAGTTTCCCTTTCCTAGTCTTGTCCTTCGCCCCCACCGGCTGGCCTTTGGACTGCCGATGGGGTCTGTGCGCATTGCTAGCCTCCCCCGCAGCAGCCTTCCCCTCCTCCTGCCCCTGCAAAATAACGTTTAGCACTGCTGAGAGATGGGGTTTCTCCGAGGGTGCCTTTCTCTGGCCTCTCTGCCATCACAGCCTGGCAGCTTCAAAGCTGTCACCGTCCTGTTTCTGTCTTCTCAGTGCCCATGTGGTCTGACTCCCCTGCATGGGTCAAAAGTGCAGCCTCAGTGGTGGGCAACCTCCTCATCTCTCCCCCTATCGCCTTCTCCCCGTCCTCCTCCAAAATCAGCCCCTTCTTTGGCAAGATAAGGCCCTCTTCTCAGTTCCTGCTGCCCCTTCCCCTGACTGCTATTTCCTTTTATTGCAGACTAAGGGTGCTCTTTGTGAAGGGAGGGTGTGGGGTATTTTTGCACAAATATTTAATCTTTTCCAATCTGCCCTCTGCACGCCTGTCAGTTCTTCTGGTTGAAACTGCTCTGTTTGCTTTAGCTGGTAACAGGATACTGTTTTGAAAAGTGATGCAGAAGTCCGATTACTTATGAATCTGAGCTTTATTTTGCATGAATGCTTTTCAAGGCAACTATAGATTTTTTCTTCCTCACCAAGAATTATGTTACCAGTGGGGGCGTGGTAGCGAGCAGGCCGGGAAATCCAGAGACCATTTAACTTTTTACCTTTTGCTTGGATATCTCAGCAGCAGGGACCTAGTAAAACAAACTCAGCCAAGGTTTCATTGGTGGTTTCTTTCAGGATAGATCTTCCCCTTACCCACTTGGAAATATTATTTCACAAAAACTGTAATTCGCCCTATTGAAGTGTCTGTCATACCTTACAGAAATCACCTGTTAAACATACTGGAGAAAGAAAAATGTAGAAATAGAATAATAATAACCAGTTTTTATCAAAAGCCTGGTTTGTACCATGTGCTTCTGATATTGTTGCTAATCCTTACCACAACTGTATATGGCAAATATATTATTTCCATTTTACAAGAGCTGAGACAGCATGGTAAGCTTGTGTTTTAGATTTTTCTTGGCAGTATAGATGTGAAATATTTTCTCTCAATGTTGGACCAACAGGCAGATAATGGATCCTAATTGTTTGGAAAATGTGACCCAATATCATATTTCTTGTCTCCAAGTCATTCCCAAAGCTGTCAAAGAGCTCACGGATTAAAGATGGACCCTAAAAAATCATGTATTGAGGACTTTGGGGGATGCTTGCAGAAAAATGAGCCATGAGAAAAGAAAGGGCCCTTTGCAAAAATCACCAAAACCCGAGGCCTGAAAATGCTACTGGTTAGCCAAATAAACAACAGAGAAGAGAGGGAATGAATTATGAGACAGCAGAGTACCTATTACTCTGTCTTATGTATTGTCTTTTAGAAAACATTAGTTGGGGGACATTTTGTCATATATTAAGTGAAAAGAACAGGTTACAAAGTGAAAACCCTGTAATTCTCACTTTATAAAAAGTAAAAAAAAAACTAAAAGCTCGAAGAACAAACAGAAGTATTAGTAGCCATTATTGTTGAGTGTTGAGAATATTTTTATAGTTTTGAAAGATATCTTGTGTTTCACCATGACTGTGCGTTCTTGTTGTAACCAGAGCCTAACTGATAAATGACTTAAACAAAGGAAAGAAACGCCATTGCTCAATATGCATGGTTTCATTTGGGTTGTGCATCAATAAGGAGGCCCCGTGGTAGAAACTGTTCAAGTTGCAGCCTCATGTATGAAAACACACTCTCTGTCCTTCCCCTCCTTTCTGAGACTGTTAGCATCGGATCTACTGCTTCCCTTTCTTTCTAGTCTTGTGAAAGGATCAGATTAAACAGATGGGCTTGCTGTTATGTGTGACTTAGAACAGTTTCCAAGTGTCTCTCTTTCCCATTCAACTGCACTGTGGAACTAACTGGAAATGGGAGGGAAGGAGAATGAGGGAAAAATCACCTCTCCAAATTGTAATAGCTGCCTGGACATCCATAAGGGAGTCCCACTGTGGCCCAAATGCTTCTGCTGCAGTCACAGTTGTTCCTGGATCCTACACTGTCTCAGGCAGGGGCAACTTTGCAAGTTGATTGTGTGAATTTCCATCCCCTGACATCACTGCATGTAAACAACCATAAGCGGCTTGATGCCCCCAGGACCGGCAACATGGATGATGGTAATGTCTGTAGTGCTGCCTCAGCCATGAGTACTCTACAGTCCAGAGGTGCTGTGGAGGAAATGCAGGGCCTGGAAACTCTGGCAAAATGATTCAAGGGGAGTGGACCTCTAGTGGCTGTTTGATCTATGTTGGAAGAAATAATGTTTCATGGTTTAAATTTTTTAATTAAAAAACGTAAATTTTTCTTATTGAAAAAGTCAATAATGCTTATTGTTTGAAGTTTTAGAAATCTAGAGCATATTGTTATCCATTTTGGGAGGAGAGAAGAAATCTTCCCAGGTCTCCTAATGAAGTCTTTTTAAATTAAATTTTGGGTGGGAACATTTTGTACTCTTTTCTCCTAGATCTTTCAGGGGCCAGCTAGAGTTTGCACTGTATTTTGGTGAACAATGAGGAGGAACTTGGGCTTTCCCTATCCCTGAAGGACACTGTTCTTTCCCTGAGTTCTGAAGATTCCTATCGGGTGGTACTGTGTGCCTGGATCCCCCACTGTAAGCCTTGGAGAGAAAGTTACCCTTTCTGCATCTCAGTGCCTTCTGTGTAAAATGAAGATTACATTACATCATGTGCCAGGGTGCTTGTGTGGGGCATTTGAAATACTGGATGTGAAACTGATTAATTATGGAAATTACCCAGGACAATGTATTTTTTACCTTCAATTAATGCTGATGGAAATACTAAGTAAATAAAACATTTAGGGAAAGAAATAGTAAGATTGTGTGCTTAGAAATTTCATGTTTTGCAAAAAGATAGAGCAATCAGATTGTAGGGCCAGCCAACTTTCCTTCACCTTGAATTTCAAAGCACTCTTTTTTGGAGTTGGGTTTTTGTGTTTTAAAAAAATATTCCCCCTAGTCTTTGAACCGCTGGTGCCAGGCCCCATGCTAACCCAGGTCATTAACATGGTACCACTGGTTTAATGAAACAGGAGTTTTGTCTAAGAATGGGGACTGCAAGGCAGATGGATGACAGGACTACAATAGTGAAAAATACACACTGATGGGCTTCTATAAGCACAGATTATTGATTTAGAGCAGCTTAATGGATTCAACATTTTTCAGATTTTCTTCAGCTATCTTATGGAACTGTTTTTCAGTTCTTACACACATTTCAAAAGCTTTTCTCCCATGCTTTGTAATGCCTGGTAAATTGTCACAGGGTTATGTTTGTTTAAATATATGTGAAATGTTTATATTCTTCTGGCAAGTAGCAGTTCTGACTTTTTAAAGCCTATGCCAGTAAGTGAAGTCAGAAAGTTTGAAATGTGCCGGCCTGAAATCCCGGGCAGTGTGCAGCCAGAGAGTGTTTATGGGCTGTTTAGGGGGCATCCCAGAACCTATCCCTCTAAGCAGCAAGGACTTCCTTCTAAGTGGGGAACTTATTTGCAGGCATGACCATTTTTCTAACTAACCTTAATTCAGTGCATTCTGGATGTCCAATTACCTTCGACTAGAGCTTTTCACATGTAAAATTCCAACGAGGTGGGCCCAACACCTCCTTCCAGCATGGCAGAGAGCAGGAGAACAGACCGGAGCTCCCCTGTGATGGGGGCCTGCAGAGGAGCCACCCCTTCACGGCTGTGGCGTCGGGGGGAATACTTCTTTGGAATCTGATCTCCTCAGTCCCCTGTTACTTGTCATGAAATGTCCTTTAGATAGTCACCAATTTCCTGTCCAAACTAATAAAATCAGCAGGTTGAAGTCTGGAAAGGGTTTTGTCATGAGGATGTAAGTGTACTTTTTGAATTTGACAGATTTAATTTAAATAAGTGTTGGCACAACACGGAGAGCCCTCTTAACACTGGGAATAAGAATGCACCGTCACTTACTTGTTCCCATGAGAGTGTCCATCAGGGCTGCCAGGGAGAAGTGGGGACACTCCCCCTAGCAGTGTTGAGCTGAGGAAGGACTGTGCATCTGTCCACTGACCAGGAAAAGAATGAGCTCATGTTCTCAGACAGAGATTGGCAAACTACCACCATTTATGTAGGGCTCTCCTTGGCTAGGGAGTCTTGTTTTTAAGTAAGAAGCCAGTCAGGAGCCAGGCCTCCTTACAGTAAAGGAGAGTTTGTTCTTTCCAGGACTAGAACATTTTGTAGGTGACTTTTCAAGTCTTAAAATTATGCTTTTATGACTTCACTGAAACCAAGTCAGGGTGAAGTGAAGACACCTAAATGGAAATATTTATTTCCTTAAAAATCTAGCCTACATTTTTTAAGGAATTTTCTCCAACTTTGAGAAGGAATACTGGGAGGAAGGAGGACAAGATGACACAAACACTGACATCCAATACACAAATTCAGGGAGTTGTTGTTGCAAAGCGTCCTTGGGCCATTTTCAGCTTATGAAATGTCACATCCTTTTTTCCACTCAGACAGATCTCTGCCCTCACAGTGTTTCTTCCAGCCTTGCCTAAGGGGAAGAGGGAAACAGCAACAACAGAAAGAAGCATGACGTTCCCAATATTCTGAGGCTCACAGACCACGGATAATTAACCCAAATCACCAGAGGTGCTGAGGAGAGTTTCACTCGTTTCTGAAATCTGAGGGCTCCATCCTTTTGCCTGAAGACTTCTCTCTTCCTGGTTTTCTCCTGGTCCTTACAGAGCCTCAGCAACAAGCCAATGGCTTTGTAAGAATGGGTCGTTTAGTTAAACAGCCGCACCTCTGAAACTTGGTGTTTCTGGCATCGTTCTGGCATCGTTCACGGGAAACCCAGCGGCCAAAACGACAGTGACCCGAAATGGTGCCCGGTGCACACTTCTGCACAAGGGTTCTGCTCCCTTAGGGGTGACCGACATGGCCATCCTTCTCTCACCGCGGATTGCCTGTCTCCGCACAAAATGCTGCCGCAGCCCTCCCAAATCTCATCCAAATGGAGGGTGAGCCCGAGCTCTTTCTCTCTAGCATGTTGACCTCATTTGCAGTTCACTTTAGAAAGCTCCTTTCTTTCTTTCTGGAACACCTTACTATGAAAAGTAGTTGCGAATGATCGTGATTTGATGCCATCTCTTCTCCCCCGTATGCATCCCTTCTGCTGTGTTCCCCACTCACCCACACACCCCCGGGGGGAAGGGGGCTGCGGTCAGGGTCACGCTAGAACCGGTGGCCGCCCTGCTCAACGTCCGCCGCAGCTGAGAGGAATGCACAGACTCGGTTTCGCCCATGTCAGCCTGTCTCCCAAGAAAGACTCTTACCAATAGTCCATCCCCTCGGTCTCCTTAACGATTTTCTTGGCACAGATAATTGCATCTGTGAGGTCGTCAGTAAGCAAGGCTGTAAGAGAAAGAAGTCTCAGAATTAGCTGAGCCTGTTAGCTGAAGGGTGGGCAAATCAGATTTTCTGCACTTTTCTCACTATTTTTGGAACAGGAGGGTTGGAAGAACTATAAGTCATATTCTAATTTTTGTTGAGCTTCCTTACAAATAAAAAAGAATTTGTTTGTTTGTTCCTAGGCCCACCATCTTGGACTCCTTGAAGTTTCGGAGGAAGAGACCAGTCTTAAAGGGCTTTTGGATATCTGTGTGGAGAAGACACAGTAGGAGAATGATTCTCATGTCCTAAAGAAATGCACAACTAAGATAGGACAATGCATTGTTTTTCTCTACTCTGGTTAATTTGACATAGGAGATATCTTTATAGGAAAATATTAAGGGTCTGTCATTGTAACTTTTCATTTACTGTGTGCATTTAAAAAGAATTTTATCCAAGGTGTTTTTCATATGCAAAAAATTTAAGATTTTACGTCAAGCTCATTATTACTTTTTCAGTGGCTTTCAGATGTCACAAATCTTTCGACTGAAAATAAACTACAGCTGATCCTTGAACAACACAGGGTTGTGGGGCACCAATACCCAGGCATTCAGAAACTGTGTATAACTTTAGACTCCCCCAAAACTTAACTATTTAAATTAGCCTATTGTTGACCAGAAGCCTTACCAGCAACATGAACAGTTGATTAACACGTTTTGTATGTTCTATGTATTAGATACCATATTCTTAGAAGAGAAACATATTCTTACTAGAGAAAAAAAATGCTTTTTCAAATTGTCCCAAATCTCCAATCAGTAAATTTTCTAATACATTTACTGAAAAAGTCTGCATATTAGTGGACCTGCACAGTTCCAACCCATACTATTCAAGGATCTACTGTAATTGAAATTAGCGCTCTTTGTGGCTTGCCTAGAAGTGGCCTCAAAATATTTCTCAATACAAACATGATAGGAAAATGTAAATAAACGTAAAAGTCCAAAATCACTCCTGTTGCATACCAGGTTCTTCAGAAGCAGATGGTGAGATGGGTTTGGGGTGCCAAGTATTTATTAAGGTTCCACACCTGTGGAATAAATGGGGCAAAAGCAAAACTGGGCAGATGGAGCTGTCTGTCTGTGATGTGGGCTCATCAAAGCCTCAGCCAACCTAACCAGGAGCTTGGGGGTACATGCTACCCACCAGAGTTGCCCATGTTATTTCCAGATGGCTAGGTCTTCAAACCTCTGCCTCACCAGCCATGGGATGCAGGCTGCCCTGGAGGCACACCTTCCATTACATGGTCCTCTGCAGCTAAGGCAGACCCTGAAGAAGGTGCCAAGTAAGCTGTGTGTAAATCACACAAAGTCAACTGGGGACAAGCATCTTCCTTCCAAGGGGAATTAGGTTGGTCCATCTCCAAGCCCACCACAATAACCAGTCAAAGACATTAAAACTCAAACTATTTGAAATAATTTTAATTTATCAATTAAGCAAAGTTTTTAGATTTTTTTCAAGCATAGATTTTTAAAGAATTGGGTAATGCTCAGTGTTGACAAGGATGCAGTGAGATATTCACGCTCGAGTACTTGATATAGGGAATGTAATGGGTTCAGCTTTCAGGATAGCCATTAGCAGCATTTGTCAAGAGCCTTGAAGTGATTCTTATCCTTTCTGGACCTATCCTAAGGAACTAATCATGAATCTAGGCAAAGATTTGTATACCAAGGGGTTTACTGTAGCCTTGTTTATAAGAGGAAATTTATTTCCAAGTGGGAAAAATCAAATTGTATCATAATTAGGGATGTTCACATTAATAATAATAATACAATCTCAATATAATGAAAGAACAAGCCATTTAAATCATGTTTTCACATGATTCAGTAATATTGGAACATGTCCTTGTATAAAGCTCCCAATATTGTGAAAATATCCATCTAGAGCTACAACTGTCCAACATGGTAGCCATTAGCTACATGTGATTCTTTAAATCTAAATTAATTAATATAATTGTAGCTTCAATTCCTTGTTCTTGCTACATTTCAGATGCTTTATAACACCTTTATTGTGGCTAGTGGTTCTATATTGGGTAGCCCAGATAAAGAACACTTCTGTCATCGCAGAAAGTTCTATTGAACAGCATTGGTTTAGAGAAAGAGAGAGAGAGAAAAAGATAGTAGCAAATTCACCAGAATCTTAGGAAGGTCTAGCTCTTAATTGTGGGTTCACCAATGCTTTTAAACCTTCACTGCATGTTTCTAAATATTTTATAATAGAAATGCATTATTTTTGTTATCATAAGAAATCAGCAAAAAGAATAACATTAGCCTAAAATACTGCATTTTGATGGATCATTATAATATCAAATTCTGTTATCCTCATCTGCTTCCTTCCAACACAGCCACTTAATCTAAGATTCTTGCTTATGGAACACTATATGCTAATGAACTTGTCAATAAAATCATAAGTACTTTATTAATTTTTCAAGTAATTATTTATTTATTAGGAGATTATCCAAACTTAAGTGTTTGGTATCTGATATATGTTAAAATTTCTTAGAAACACTTTATTTTGTGTGCATAAATTCTTGATAAGTGTTGTGTGACTGTGGTTTGTGTTTGAAAGCTCCTGGAGCCTGTTTCTTAGAAGTGGTTTTAGTGAGGTGTCCAGGGATGGGAAGGACACAGTTTGCTTATACATAGTGGAATATGAAGAGATTTTCTATTGTTTCAGGACTGGAGCACACCCCAGGCATGCATGCAAATAGGAAGGTTCATATCTGGGGTAGGGAAGTTTGCTTGGCTGGAGATGCTGTATAACCACCGGGAGGAATAGGTGCCCGAGGCCCAAGTCGTGGAGACGGGGTGAAGTGTTTTTCATTATAGCATTTTGTTGCACTACTGAGATGTTTCAAAAGTGCTAGGTGGACGTGACTTTGAATTTGCTTAGGAGAATACATTAAGGGAGGTGGGGGCTGGCAAATGAACCTGATGCACAGCTGAGATGTGGAAACACAGTGAGATCACCACAGAGGGGCAGCAGAGGGGCAGAAATGGGATAAAGGAGCAAGTATTTATAAGGATCCATGCCAAGAATTGCTTCTGCTCAATTTACTTTACATAGACAGTTCTGTCCAGTCAAACATGAATAAAGAAAGGATTATGTTGAACAGCAAAGACTTATTCAGTTGATGCTTTATTCTGCCACATCCAACAGAAAGCAGCAGCAGTCTACAGAAAAGAAACTAGTTATTTTCAGGTAAGTTAGTTCTGCTTCAAGGAGTCTCTGTCTCTCCCCAGGATCTTCCTGCCTCTGGACTAAAATATCACAGCTGTACCCTCCTTTTACATTTCTTTCTGCTCTCTGAAGTGAGAAAGACCAACTCAGACAGCAGGCTGATGAGAAATGGAGATTAATATAAGTAGACTAGACTAGACATAAGTCAATAATCACCTGCTTTTTCATCATCATCTCTTATTTTAAAGACATCTATGCTTTTGGAGGAAAAGATTGCTACTATGTTATTACATGTGTGGTTATATTCCTATATATGCTTATATTTACATATATGTACCTATAACAAATATGCTGTTCAAACAGTTTGGGCAAGGTGGGTAGAAATTTTAGGAATACAATTTGATATGGGCATGAGAAGATGGCCTACCTGTACAGACGGGCATAAGTTGTGTGTGTACTGTACATGTGTGAAATGCCGTGTGCCTTGTAATCATACCCTAGTTCTAACTTGTTTCCAAGTTCCCATGACAAATGTTCCTCCTCCTACAGTACATAGGCAGAATGGCACTGTCCCTGATTAAAGCTTCTCTGGCCTGAGGATGTGGGGGTTCAGTCGCTCAGGGTGATTGGGATATAAAACCAACATCCTGTTTTCTATTTTAAGGCAAATCTAAAGATCCCATACTGTTTATGATGAAAACAGATATGAGTGTTTCTCCACCTCTAACCATGAATTGTCCAACATTTGAATTTCCTATAATTGAAGATTGTTTTGCAGATATATATTTGCCCAGATGTCCTTAATAGGAGCTAAACTGAACAAGATTAAATTAGTCAACTGCATGTAAAGTCAAGCATGGCCATGATGGAGTAACAGATTTCTCTCCCACTGTAAAAAAACAAAAGAACTAGATAAATTATATGAGAACATTATTTTCAGTCATAAGAAAAGGCAGTGCAGGACCCTTGAGAGAGAGAAACCAAATGAGATGAGCCTTGTGATTGCTGTGACTTTATGCCCAGAGACATTTCCCAGACTAGGAAGGCAGAGCCCATGCGGGAGATGGCAATCTAAGTGTAGGAGACAGAGATCAGAAGCCAAGGCAGCTGGAATTCATGGCACAGGATGATGGATTTTAAACTAACTGTATCAGTAATTACATTAAACATAAATGGTCTAAACCAAGGTTTGGCAAACTATGGTCCACAGGTCTACCCTCTGTTTTGTAAAGAAACTTTCAGTGGAACACAACCATACCCATTTGTTTACATACTGTCTATAACTGCCTTTGTGCTACAAAAGAGTACAAAAGTTACAAAAGAGAGTTGTGTGTAGAAGGCCCACAAAGCCTAAAATAGTCACTATATGGCCCTTTAAGAAAAAGTTTGCTGACCCTTGGTCAAAACATTCCTACTGAAAAGGAGAGATAGTTAGACTGCCTATAAAAGCAACATAAAAACACTGTAAGAAGTTCACTGCAAAAAAAAAATTACAAATAGGCCAAAAGTAAAATAATGGGAATAAACACCATTCAAAGAAAGCTGAGTGGCTATATTCTTATACTACTTTTAAAGTAGATTTGGGGATAAGAAATATTACCAGGATTAAGGAGGGACACTGATTGTCATGATGAAAAGGGTCAGTTCACCAGGAAGACGTAACAGGCCTCCTCAGTATGTATGCATCTATTCACAGAGCTTCAAAAACTGACGACATTGAAAGGAGAAATAGATAAAACTATAATTATCACTGGAGATTTCAATACATCTTTCTCACTATTTGATAGAATAAAAAATAAGTAATGATATAACAGTCATGCATAGAACATCCACCATTCACCCACTGTACAATGCACATTTTTTTAAGTATACATTTACCATAATAGATCATATACTGTCTGATGATCATAGATCTGTATCATTAAATGAAGTTTAAAAAACTTCAATTTTCGGCTCTTTAATCTATCTCACACACTGCTCACTGATTAATCTTTCTAAAGTGATGTTTAATCAACTGACCTCTTACTGATTTCCTATTGCAAGCAGAAATCAGTACATGTTTCTTAGCCTGGATCCCAAAGCCCTTCCTGGTCAGGTAGTAATCAGCCTTCCAGTCACATGACCTGTTATTTGTCTTCGTGACCCCTTTGTTCCAGAAAAGAAAAGTGTCTTCATGACTCTGTCCTTGCCCCACACCTTCCCACAGGCACCTAACTCTTTGCTTTCATTGTTCCCCTAACCTGGAGTGACTCTTCTCTCTCTCTGAATAACCAAATCTTATCTACCTTCCAAGTCTTAAGTCAAATATTGTTGTGTTTACACTATTTCCATGACTTTATTAATATCTTTCCCCTGAAGCCTCCCCTGTGTGTGTGCTCACACATTCTCTTCCCTAATACCAGAATTCATGTCTGATGGATTCTGCTAAACCCCTTTTGTGCACATATATATATTAAATGATTATAGTAGAAGACTTGGAGGTGAATTCTAGCTTAATTCTACTGTTTAAAAAAATGCTATGTGAACAAAATTAAAACGCAAATCATCAAGAAAAAAATGCTATGTGAAATGGGTTTTTGTCTTATTCTGTACAGAGGAGCATAAACTGCATCATCTGGGAAAGTTGCTTACAGAAAGCAGTTGGCAAACAGCTTTCTCCTTATTGAACATTTTAAATGCCCTCTAGGTGTGAAAGGGTAGGGAGGTCACTTGTTCTTCCCTTTTTCATGGTGGGGTTTATAAAAACTGTCCCAGAATTAAGTCATCGTCAGACAAGTAGGTCACAGGCTCCTGAAGGTCACCTGGGGACCTCTTGAATGATTTTTGGCCTGGTATAGACCTACTTACACATCTAAACTCCAAATTCTCATTAAAGCAGAAACTGGGTGGATATTCTATTATTGGCTTTCCTGCCTTTGTCCCTGAGGATGATATTTTTGGGAAAACAAAGCTGTACCTGAGCAGGCAACATGACAGCGGTTCTTCTCTTGTAACTTTGCATGTCTGCACCATGTGAAACTGTTTATCTGGAAAATGCCATAGTCTGTGCTGCCATCATCCAGGACAGTCTGAGCCATGGTATTGTAGCGGCTCTCATAGTATGCCATGCAGATCCCTAAAGGGGGGAAATGCCAGCCACTCCGGTACATTGTCTTCTCTTATCCTGCTCTTAGCGGAGAGTTCCCTTATACATGTTCCAACAGTGCTCTGTTCCGGAAAACCCTAGGGGAGGGTCAAGGCAGGTGGTGCCCCCTTGGGGCACATGGTGAGCAGGGAGTGCACACCTGAGGCTGCACACCTAATCAGGGGCTGGACCTGGACTAGATGGACAGTCAGGTCTGCTTCCTACAATGCCAGCAAGAGTGGCATTGTTTCTTCTTCCCTTGCTGTGTCATTCAATCAGGACTCCAGGGGTGAGGACGTGAGGGGCAGGGCTGAGGGGAGGAACCCCAGGGAGCAGCAGCTGAAGAGGACATGTGAATAGCTAGCAGCGCTCCCTGGTGGCACGGTGTGGAAAAGCAGGGAACAAATGGAAGCCAGTGTGGATGGGGCCTGTGACATCTCAGGGGAGAGCTCAAGGGCAGAAAGAGAACAAGAAAGGAGAAATCTCACAGTTTCCAAGGCTAAAGCCGTGGTAATTGTCCAGGCCAGCCCTCGAAAATATCTTTGCCAGTTTACAGCGAGTGTAGATTTTGGACTCCGTAGCAGTGACCAGGCAGCTGATCAGGGCCAAGATGCCAGCAGCCTTCATCCCCAGGCCTGTTGGAGGCAGAACCTGTCAAAGATCGGGAGACCGGGTCAAATGACCTCGCTTCGTCCTGAGTCCTGAGACTAAGTCGGTTGCCCATGAGAAGTTCACAGTCTGCCAGCTAGGGTCGTGGATGGCCCTGCCTAGTTGCTTCCTGTCACTTTTAACCATTCAGAACCTGCATTAGGGAAAAACAAAGTGCAGACAGTATCCAGTACAGGGAAGGAACGAGGGTGGGCACTGGATGGAAATGCTATGTTCTTGGGATCAGCAAGCAAAGGAATGAACCCATTTTTCTTGATGTCCAGATGGCAACCAGCGAGGGTGATACATTTCTAGGGTTCATTTCATTTTAACGCTATGAATAGAAAAACACAGAATATGAAGAGTTAAGCATTCCCTCTATATGAAGGAAAAAAACACTCCTATTTCAGCCAGTGATGAAATATATATAGGTTTGGGCAGAAAACTTTAAGATTTAATATTTGGGGTTTTACTGAAGGGAGACAATTCAGCACCTTATCTTTCTTCCATTTTCTTTTCTTGATACTTTCCAAATATGGGAGTGTTGCTTCAAGAAAGCTCTGTCACACCGCAAATGCAGTGTTTTCCTGGGGTCTGTTATCACTGCTCCACGGGGCCTTCTAAAAGTCTGGTGCCTTCTGGTGAGCAGGACAGGATGGATGACGATGGGTCACAAGAGGAGGAAAGAGCTGCTGGTGGGAGTAGAGAGGCCATAAAGAGACCCCTACTGAATTATTTAAAATGGGAGTAGGATCAAGAATTCTATGCTGGTTGGCTACTGGTTTTCCAGAAGCACTTCTCTTGAAGTTATCTGCCTTGCTGGGATGGGGATAGAGCAAAATTTCTGATAGCTACTCATGATACTGAAGCTGATATTCCTACATATTTTCATCCAGTATCATTTTCTGCACCAGCCTAGAAATCTCTAAATTTTCTAACATTTCTACACTTTTTATCTAAAGTTAGTTTCTCCTCTCGGAACTAGGTTCCCCAATTGAAAGGTGGGTCCAAAACTAGGGATGAGTATTCAGAAAGGCCAGAGGGAAAATCGCTATGGGGGCTTTCAAGTAACTAAGCAATAAGGTAATTACGTATCACCTGCGGGATGGAGACTACATACCAGTGAATTGCAAGGGGCAGCACCCTAGGCCTGCTTCTGGAATTAAGTCTTCTTGGGACATAGCTATGCCCATTTGGTTGTGTATGACTGTTTTTCCCAAAGCTGAGTCGTTTCTTTAGAAACTGTATATTCACTATCAAGCCCTTTACAGAAAAGTTCCTGGTGTACAGTGTGGGCTATACCCCAGCACTGCTCCAGGTGCTGAGAGGAAGACAAATCAGGTTTATGATGCAGAGCTGACAAGTTAAGTTGGTTTCTATCCCTGTCTTAGAATCTTACTGGCCTCAAACATAAGAGAACCTCACAGCAGTGATGGCTCCAGGCACAATACTCTATATCCTTCAGCCAACGGTTGCTATCGCTAGTTCTTCGGGGCAGACGGCTTCATCAGAGTAATTCAGATCTTATTAAAAAGGCAACTTTTTGGTGCCGGTCCCACAGACTGCTCGGGGTCTGCTGTACTTACTCAGTCAGATCAACAGCTCACTGAGCCGCCTGCATCCCCATGAAGCCACTCTGATTCTTACAGGGCACAAGTGAGCCTGTTTCCGGCCAAGAATCTTTCTTTAGAGCCTTAGAGAAGAATTCTTAACTCATTTGTTTCCCAACTGCCCAGAGATTCTAGAATTCTATTTCTTGGGACTTAGGTGATAACTACATTCTGGGCTCTCCTACCTCACTTTTTCCCCCTTCTTCCTCGACAGACACCCTTGGTGCTCAAGCTGGTAGGGCCTCCCACCCACGCGAGAACCCTTCTCTACAGCGTCTTCAAAACGTATCACAAACCTCACCAATAAAGACAGTTAAGCATGTATCCTCAGTAGTTACATATTAAATAATGTATCACACTAATGTTCTTCTGTACTAATATGTCACCTAAATTATAAACATATATAAAACTAATATTTGAAAAAGGATGAGATAGAGGTGAAATGAACAGTTAAAAATTGTATTAAGGGAACAAGATGTCTTGCTATAATTGAGTTGTTATTATTAATAAAATATTAATGAAACAGATTAGCATGACTGAATAGGATTTATTAGTTTTAAAAACTTTGCTGTAACACTTTGTGGATCAATAATTTGTGTGTTTCAAGATCCATTTATTTCCATGCTCAGATTTAATGGTACAGTTAAAAATTAATTCTCAGTGTGATATGCAGATCTACGTAGAAGAAATTCTTGCTATCTACACATGATAACCTTATGTCACACTGACTGAGTATCTTTTGGAGCCATTTGTGGATCTTTTTCTGTGAACTCTCTCTTATATGAGAAAATTTATAGGTTTATTCTTTATCTTTTCTAAATTCCTTTGAGTTAGAGATTTTACTGACAAGTGAGAAAATAGAGACATGTCTTTTTTTCTTCAGAAACACTCAGTTAGCAAGTTTGTAGGATACAAAGTAAGTATACAAAAATCACTCAGAGTACCAGCAATAAAAAATTACAAATTTAAATTTGTAAAAATACCATTTAAAATAGTATGCACAAAAAAGAAATACTTAAGTGTAACTAAATATGAGTAGGATCTATATATAATGACAATTATAAAATGATGAAAAGATCAAGAAGATCTAAATAAATTTTATGGATTTCTTCAAATCAGTATTATTAAAATTTGATCTACAGATTCAATGGAATCACAATCAAAATCCTACAGAGTTGTTTTGAAAACTTCAGTAAGATGTTCCTAAAATTTATATGCCAAAGCAAAGGAACTAGGATACACTACCAACAAAACAATTAAAATAAAACAAGGTGTGTTGAAGGACATATATCTCATACCTTATATACAGATCATCTCAAAATTGATCATACCTAAATGTAAAGATATAAAATTTCTGGAAGTATATATAGGAGGTAATTTGCAAAACCTTGGATTTGGGAATGACTCTTTAAATTAAACACCAAAAGCACCCTCCATAAAAGAAAATAATTGGTAAATTGACTTGATCAAAATGTTACTGTTTTTCTCTTTGAAAGAGACTTTAAAGAGAATGAGAAGACAAGCCACACATTGGGAGTAAAATTTACAAATCACATACTTGATGAAGACCTTATATCCAGAATATTATAAAAGACTCTTAAAACTCAACAGTAAGTGACACAAATAACCCAATTAAAAAATGGGCAAATTATTTGAACAGACATTTCATCAGAGAAGACATAAAATGGTAAATAAGCCTATAAAAACATGGCCAACATCTTTTATCATTAGGGAAATGTAAATTGAAACCTAAATAAAATACCACTTCGCATCTATTAGAATAACTAAAACTAATCAGAGACAATAACAAATAAAGACAAAGATGTAGATTAGCTAGAAGTCTCATTCATCACTGGTGGCATGCAAAGTTGTAGAATCACTTTGGAAAACAGTTTGGCAGTTTATTACAAAGTTAAACATAGACAATTAAAACAACAACCACACTTCTAGGTATTTATCCAATGAATTGAAAACTTATATTCACATGAAAACAAGCTGAACAGTGTTTATAACAACTTTACTCATCATCACTAACAACTGGAGGCAACCAGATGTCCTTCGACAAGAGAATGCATAAACAAACTTGGTATAGCCATTCAGTGGAGTACTACACAGCAACGAATGGCACAAGTTATGGATTCCCACACATGGGTGAATGTCAAGTGCATTTTGCTAAGTGAAAGAAGAAACCCAAGACTACATATTGTATGAGTCCATTTATATGACATTACAAGAAAGGTAAAACTCTGGGATGGAAAAGAGATTGGTGGTCTCTAGGGGTTAGGGAGGGTGTTGACTGCCAAGTGACCACACATGGGAAATTTTAGGTCAATAGAACTATTCTCTATTGTACTAGGGCAGTGACATATGACTGTGAATTTGCCAAAACCTTCAGAACTGTGCACCACAAAGAATGAACTTCATTGTATGCAAATTTTAAAAAATCAACCAGAATGTTGGGGGATCTCAGGATGGAATGCAGACTGTGACAAAGAAACTTAACTGTATTACAAATGTATGACAACATAACCTCATTGAAGCTGATGGAGACAGAGTTATTGATCAAGGCAATTTTGGTAAACAGTGTTTTAACTGGATAGTTAAGTCTAAAGACAAAAAGATCTGTGTATCAGCACTGTGATTTAGGTATTAAATTATTTTCTCACAGGGGTAAGGGTTAGCAATTTTGAAAATACTTCACATGTGTACTAGGGTTAAACTAATAAGTTAATAAATTATGGATACTGGGAGCAAGATTTTTGTACTCTCAGAGGAAAAAGTTACAAATAAGCAAAAGAAGAAGGCTAGAATGAATCTGGCAGTGCTGGATTGGACTCAGAGATACCTGTCACCTGTCATCTATCTATCTATCACCTATCTATCTATATCTATCTATCTATCTATCTATCTATCTATCTATCTATCTATCTATCTATCTATCTATCTATCTATCTATCTATCTATCTAATCTAGCACCTATGTCTATCATCTATCTACCTATCATCTGTCTGTCTCATGTATAGCATCTGTATCTCCCTGTATCTATTCATCATCTGTCTTCAGATAGATACACATCCATATACAAATATACCTGTATGTTTGCCTTATCTTTGATATTTTTGATAACATATCTCTGATAGATATATATTGAATGGATGTATATACATATGTCTACTATCATTGATGGAGAAATAAATATGTAAACATATGGTATATACATGGGTCAGCATATATTCACTTATTTCTTAACTCTGTCTTCTGGAAAACCTAGAAAAGGTGACACTCAGTAATAGTGAGCACACTCGGGACTCAGATCTTGCTTCTAGCCCCAATATCCAATCCAAGAAGCCAGGACTCCTTGGAAAACTGGCTGATTTCAGGACTGGGAAAGGGAAAATGCAAGATGAGCCTGGAGCATCTTGTTAATGCTAGAAATCAAGGAAATGCTTAAAAAGAAAGAAACAGAAAAAGAGGCAGGGGGATAATAAAAGGGCCAGAGGGGTCAGACTGGAAGAACAGCCAATGACCAAAGCTGGGACAGTTTGAGCAACTAAATACATACCTATAGTACTGGATTATAACTCAGAGGGTAAAATAAAATACACTCTGTGAGTGTTTACTGATACAAATAAATGATTGAATAAATAAATATGTGGGGAGAAGGAACAAATTTTATATACGGAAGAATTCTAAATAATCTATGTAGATAATCCCCTCTCCAGGAAATGGAGCTTAATTATTTTCCTTTTGGGTAGGGGCTGGATTCAGTGACTTGCTTCCAACAGACAGAGAACAGAAAGGGGAAAATGGTAACTCTATAGTAAAGAGATGGGGCAGGCCCCATCTTAGCCAGTGATGACAATTGACCTCATCAGTGTGACTCATGCTTTGCACCCCCTCATATGATGTGACCAGAAGGTCACTTTCCCTTGGTGGTTTTCTTCCCCAACATCCACAACCCAGGCTAACCATGAGAAATAAGTCAAACGCCAAATGGAGGGCATTCTTCAAATGTATCAAAGTCTTGAAAAATGAGACCAAGAAATGGTTACACACTGAGATCAAGAAGATAGGGTGATTAAATAGAACTGTTAGCTGGATCAGATACTGGAGAAGAAAAAGGATAGTATTAGAAAAACTGGTGAATCTGAACAAAGCCTGTAGTTAATGCATTGTACCAATGTTCATTTGTTAGTTCAATGAACATGCTTGTAGACGTGTCAGCTGCTAATGTCAGGGAGGCCTGGTAAAGAGTACTTGTGGAGGATCTGTGTACTATCTGTGAAACGTCTGCAAATCTAAAAGAATTCCTAAATAAGCTTAAAAAATCTGTTCGTTGTGCACTGCTAATAGCCCCTGGTTATTGATTTGTATATTGTATAGTGGGACAACAGGAAAATTCAGCAAATCTGAACCTCTTGTGTGATATTGTGACTTACAGTAAGAAGTATTTATTTGGTCTTTGTCCCAGTTTCTGGCACAGCGCTCCTTAAACCCTTGAAATTTCCTGAATAGTTAAGACTGATACCATGCCTTGATATTCATAGCAAGCCCCTTTCAACCACACTAATTTATGTTAATAAAGTGGCTTTTGGAAAGCACCTAAAGATGGAGGTGGTTGCCAGGGCAACCAACCATATGATTAGAGATTTCTTGATTTCCACAGAGGGGAGAGGGGCTGGAGGTTAAATCAATAACCTATGGCCAAAGATTTAATCAATCATGCCTATGTAATCGAGCCTCCATTAAAACTGAAAAGGAGAGGGTTCAGGGAGCTTCCTGTTTGGTGAACCAGAATATGTTTACATGCCTGAACTCCATGGGTACAGAAGCTCCTGTGTTGGGGGCCTTTCCAGAGCAGTATCTCTTCATCTGATTGTTCATGCACATCCTTTGATTTCGCTTGTAATAAACCAATAATCTAGTAAATAAACTGATTTCCTGAGTTCTGTGAGCCGCTCTGGAAAATTAATCAAACCCAAGGAGGGGTTGTGGGAGCCTTCAATTAATAGGCTGTTAGTCAGAAGCACAGGTAACAACCTGGACTTGCGATTGGTGTCCAAAGTGGAGGGCGGTCTTATGGGACTGAGCCAGTAACCTGTGGGATCTGATGCTTTCTCCAGGTGGATAGTGTTAGAATTCAGTTAAAGTGCAGTTCTCCCAGCCAGTGTCTGCTGAGAACTGGAGAACTCTTTGGTGGTGTTGGGAAAACACACACACACTTATTGACTTTGCTTATTAGAAAATTAAAAATGATCAATCTCCAAATCTGATAAGGCTTTTAGCTAACCTTGCTGATCAAAAACCTAGCAGACATGGGGCACAAAAGATTTTTGAAATCACTGTACTCATTACATATTGCTGTGAAGATTCTTATTAATTACTAACATTGTTAATCCTATGAATTTATTCTGGGCTTACTTAATGTTTTATAAAATGGGGCCACAGAGGTGATAAACTACCATATATTGGGTCATCTAAACTGCCATATATTGCAGTAAACTGAAAGGAATGAATAGATACATTGTTCTATGGATACATTATCCACTTACCTGGAGCCATGTAAAATAAGATGGACACAAGAACCATACAACTCAAATATATCCTGGGTGACAGCTGACCATGGACTTGGAGAGTAGCCCATCCTTACAAAGGGATGGACACTCTAATCAAGATTCTGGGCCACCGCCTAGAGAGCTTCCTCTGAAATAATAAGGAAAAATAAAGAAGCAGTGTTCTTTGAAATTTCTTTCTGGTTCATTGCTTTCTAATTGACTTTATGTTTACAGTTTCCACTGCCATGTATAGCAGAAGAAACTGGAAGATTAAGAATGCAATGTTTGGAATCAGACTGTCAAAATCTGAACTTAAGCCCTTGGCAACTACTGTTACATTAATCTCTCTGAGCCCCAGTTGTGTTGTCTGTAAAATGGGATAATAAGGTCACTATGAGCACCATACTCATAATACACATAAGCTTTTAGAATACTGCCTAATACAAAACAAGAACTCAGCATATGATGGTTATCATCATCATTTGTAAGGACTACAACTATGATTCTTTGTATTACCCTGGTGAAGAAAATGAAGGTTTAGGCAAAAGCAATGGACAGTTTTGGTAGTTACATTTTGTTGAAAAATTGTGAAACAGTCCAGCATATAGATCATTTATCAGAAGTGTCCAGAGATATTTTCTAGTTAGAGTTCTTAGTCCATGGCTCCCAAAGATTTGAAAATCTCCTGTAATTGTATGCAAAGTCTGCATTTTTCTAGGAATAGACTCTAAACTTCACCAAATTCTCAAAAGAATCTGGAACTTCCAAAATGTTAGGAACTGCTACTTTTGGGCCTGTTCAGTCAAGGTCAGACAGCTGTCCCATGGGGCACTCACCCTGCCTAGAGACATATGCACGAAAAGATAAGAATCTTTCATGCCATACTAATCTTGCACTGGCTCGCTCTTATTTTTTCTATTCCTTGACATTTCTGACATTTGCCGAATGGATAATAAAAGTTCTCCAGTGTTCCAAACATGCAAAATCCTTGGGGGCATGGTTCAAGACAGTGGCATAATACTGCCTGCTCCATGAAACACATACATACTAGACTTTGTGGCACCCTAGGAATTTTTTGGTCATTCATACTCTAACCCTGGGAAAATCTGTGGGGTGTGTGTGTGTGTGTGTGTGTGTGTGTGTGTGTGTGTATTCACATTCAGTCCTTCCCAGCACATATTTGTTAATTTTCCCCCACAAATGCCCACCTATTGGTAGACCTCTTTTCTTTGCCATCATCTTTGTAAATTTTCCCCATTTTTACACTTGTATGTCAGCATGTCATGTTATTGCCATTTCCAAGTTTCCTTAAGTCCAAGGTAAATGCTGAAAGAACTTGCACTGTGGCTGAACTCTCCCTAACTTCTTGAAAGGAAAATGTCTGTGTGGCATGACTTTTTCCATCATTTAATCCAACTGCGAGCTCCCAGAATAAGGCAAATCACAAACCTAGCAGGTTTACCATTAATGGTAAAATTGTTGTTACCTTGAGTCAGATAACTTGGGTAGGCGATACCACCCAAATTACCTGTGGCCTTGCACGTGTTCCCCAAAAGGAGGGTCCCTTTTAGAATCCTGTTGGAGTCCCTGCTGGAATCCTGATTATATTGCCACTATTCAGTGGGAAAGAAGTTTTATGAAGATAAGTCTAAAAATCTTGATTCCCTTGCTGTCATTTATTTATTGTATCTGAGGTCTGCAGTAATTTGCAAGCATGTGTTTAACATTCCAGTCAACGTTTATCTCCATTCTCAAGGCTGGCAGGCTCTGACTGTGAGAACTGAATCCTCTGGTGACCCTTCCAATGTATAATTTAGATTCAGGAAACATCACAATAACGAATCTGGATTGTTGAAGTTTGTAAATGAAAGACAAACTATAAACAAATAATAAAACCAATCAAAATGAGATTTTTTTTTTAAACAGGAAGGAATTCTAGAAGTGTTGTAGTATAGTATCTTCTTTTACATATTAAAAGGCTGAGGCCCCATCAACAAAATGAAAAGGCAAGCCACTGAATGAGAGAAGATATTTGCAAATTGAATACCTGAAAAGGAGTTAATATCCAAAATAAATAAAGAACTTATGTAACTGAATAGCAAAAAAACAAACAACCCAATTAAAAACTGGCCAAAGAATCTGAATAGACATTTTTGTAAAGAAGACACACAGATACCCAATAGACACATCAAAGACGCTCAACATCACTAATTATCAGGGAAATGCAAATCAAAACCACAATGAGACAGCACCTGACACCTATTAGAATGACTGTTATAAAAAAGACAAGAGACAAGTGTTGGTGAGGATGTGGAGAAAAGGGAACCATTGTGCACTGTTGATCAGAGTGTAAATTGGTGCAACCACCATGGAAAAAAGTTAAAAATAGAACTACCATATGACCCAGCAATTCCACTTATGGATATTTACCTGAAAAAAGAAAATGCTAACTTGAAAAGCCATCTACACCCCCATGTTTATTGCAGCATATTTACAATAGCCAGGATGTGGAAACAATCTAAATGTCCATCAATGGGTGAATGGATAAAGAAAATGTGTATATATAGAATTGAATACTATTAAGCTATAAAAAGGAATGAAATCTTGCCATTTGCAATAACATGGATAGCCCTTGAGACCATTAGGTTAAGTGAAATCAGTCAGAGAAAGACAATTACTGTATAATCTCATTTATATGTGGAATCTAGAAACAAAAGAAAAAGAGCTCATAGGTACAGAGAACAGAGTGGTTCCAGAGGTGGGGATTGGTGAAATGTGTGAAAGGGGTCAAAAGGCACAAACTTTCAGTTACACAATAAATAAGTCGCACAGTTGTAATGTACAACATGGTAACATAATTAATAATATTGTATTGCATATTTGAAAGTCGCTAAGAGAGTACTTAAAATTTCTTATCATAAGAAAAAAAACATGTGGTTAATTACAGGAAACGATAACTAGCCTTACTGGTGGTGATCATTTCTCAATATATACAACTATCGAATCCTTATGCTGTACACCTGAAACTAATATAATGAATGTCAAGTATGCCTTAATTTTTTTAAAAAATGAGGCCTGAAGAGTTACTTTGTTGCATTTTAAACCATGTAGCACAAAGTCTGGCTCCAAGTAAGCATTCAGTAAGTTCTTGTTGAATGAATATTTGTGATAAAGTGTCTTGCTTAAGAAAAAAATCTCCTAGTGCCTGACACCTAATCAGAGCATCATAACATTGAGTTAACAGGCCATACTGATGGAAGCTCAGGATTTCATATTGAGTTAATAGGACCTAAGATGGACAAGCTCAATTTAAAAAATAAAAATAAGCCCCCATTTTATCCAGAGAGGCAACTCTCCGCAAACCAGCCCATATCATAGTAGGACAACAATTGCAGTGATGGCTTTCCTTTCTGAGCATAGCAATCTTCTATGTTCAAAAGTACTGCAAATTATTATTGTTCTGCCCAATACACTTTATGTAAGTTAATTGGGAATGTACTTCTGTTCAGCGTGGCTGATCTTGATTAAAACATTAGTCCCTTTAGAAGCTGTCATTTCTTTTACCTTTGCCCCTCCCAAAACCCTGAGTGCCCAGAAACCACCCCTATTCCTCCTTTCCTCCTTTTAGGGAGCAGTGGGGCATCAGCCTGATTCCATAAGGTACTCCTACCTCATAGTATAGCTACTCCCTAAGTGAATATGGCCCAGGATTTCACACTTTACCTTACACATCTTCACATTTTTGACAAAAAGATAAAGCTGGTTGCAAATCTGGATGGGTTTTCACTGCAGAATTTGTGTCATCCATGAGGTTGCATGAGAAAACTTGAGGATTTGAGATTGCATGGCAATTTCACTGGCTAATCCAGATGGGGTAATAATATTTGATATTAACTCAACTAAGCATTCCATGAATGTCAAAAATCATGGTCACTTCCAAGGGGTTATTATTTCTAATTTCATTTGGGGATTTGAAGAAACCATTTGTCCTTTGATTGATTGATAACCTGATTTGTGGATGTCTCTGGTTTTCTGCACAGTCCATGCATTTTCCTGGTCATTAGCATCTCCCCTACTGGTGGGAAAAGGTAGGCACAAGAGAGCCCCAAATCAGCCCAGTTTGTTTTTAAGGTAGCTCTTGTGTAAAAGATTTCAAGGGAGAAGATGTTAAAATGATTGGTAAAAATGTGGCTTGGCGTTTCTGAGTACTTAAACTAGGTTATGCCTTTGTTGTGTCCTGCTAGAAAGGATAATCAGATTTAATTTTATTTTTGGTGTTGAGAGAGCAGCAACTAGCTTTGGGATTATTATGGGTTCTTTTGGGAGATTAATTAAAGATATTTACTTGGGGCAAAGGAGAATCTGGTCCTTTATGTTTTAAAGATACTCTTCTTTGGAACTAATTGCACACAGAAGATGAAAATGTGCTTTCATCTATTAAAAAATTAGTATAACTTTATATTTTCCTGTTAAAAAAGTACTGTGACATGTTTGTAAAACAATACTTTTCATTTTGGGTGGGTTTTGATGACACAGATTTGTTTTGCTTCCCTTTATTTGTTTGGAAATATATGATGTCTGTAATTATGCTGGTACATGTTCAGTATGAAACAAAGCCTGGAGATGTTTGGAGACAAGAATTTTGCAGTATTTGGAAAGCCTGAGCCTTTTAAAATGTAAGAATGTTTTGACATGCTGAATTTACATGGCTTAGAAAATCCAAGGACTAAATTTGTATTTAGGCATTACTCACTCCACCTTCTGTAGCCCTGGGTCATGGAGAAGAACCAGGGGGCACATTTGAATCTGCTAGTGAGTGGGGCTGGCACCAGGCTTGGTTTCCATAACCTCAGGGCAAGGTGAGGGGAAGCTGGGCCTCTGAATCTGCCACAGAATGTGAAAAGGAAAATCTAATGTTGGCTTTGCCCCTGCGCCTGGGGAAAATATGCATAGAGCGCAGAGAGTCATTGCCCCAGGGGAATATTTCTTGCCTTGGAGACAAAGTCCAAGGGTGACTATTTTTAAATGTCTAAAATAAGTTCATAAAGTCAAATGCAGGAAGATGATGTGAATGTAGATATTTTTGCCCAACTTCTTTGCGTTTATCATAGGCTCAGGCATGGTACTTTACACATCATGGGTGTGCAATACATCTCTTTTTGGCATGCATTATTAAACATCTGGAACATTGTAAAATGTATCATTTTCCAGATACTATTAATAATCACAAAATCGTTTGAATTTAAAATGCTTCTCTAACGTACAAGTCTCTACTCAGGGTAAATGTATATTAATGTTTGTTTCATTTGAAAGTCAACAGCATGTGCAGTATATAATCCTTAAAACACACACACACACATATATCAATATTGGATATTTTTAATCTTCTACTTGGAGACAAAAAGGACAGTGGCGTAGTGTTGGGAATGGTACTGAGTAACAATGTGGATAATATTTTTACTCAGTTTGTACCAGGCCTTGTCTTCATGGGGAGAAAATTCTATTAACTTTCTTTATGACTGCCAGCAGGGTATGTTGGAAAGAACAGTATCTTCAGAGTTTTAAGGGTTAGAGATTCAAGAGTATAAGTAACAGCTGGGAGCTTTGTCAGAACTAACTGCTTCCTTTGCCTCATAAAATTGCTATCTACATCAATCTGTGTTTATTTTTCTCCTGCTTTTTAATTTGCTTAATAGACTTCAGCTGAAGGCCTTCCTCACCATCTGAGGAAAGTAAAGTCTAATAAACCCCTAAGGACTTAGCAGGCATAGTTTGGCACTTTCAGATTATTTTGTCTCACTTTCATCTTTGCTGCTGTAGAAACAATGGCTGTGGAGCTCCCTGGACCTAACCCTGAATATCTGGAGCCTGGGAAGCAATAAGCCAGAAAAGTCCTGCTTCCCTGCCCTGCGCTGTCCTCCACTGAGCTCTTCTCTCCTCTGTGGGCTACACGCTACGGGCTGTCTCGGCTCCTTATGGCCTCTGTCTTCTGTGTTAAAACTACTCTCATCTTTTTTACTTTTTCCACACTTTCTTTGACTCCTTTTTAAACCAGAAAATGATAGAGGCTCACATTTCAAGCTCACCTTGGGAAGGACGTGCGTGCATGTGTGTGTATGTGTGTGTAGACACACACACATACCTATCTTCTCTTCCTTTCCCCTGTTAACGCCCTGTGGGGGTAGTTTACTGTCACCCTCTCCTCCAGGTCCCTGCTCAGAACCATTTCTTCTTTTGGTGTGTCCTGTGGGGATGTCACAGCTTCTGTTCCTAGGCCAGTAAAGGGTTCCTCATCTAGAGACTACGCAGCTGCCCATCATACCAGGCAACAGCTCTGCATGGCTGAAGAGCCGAGCATGGGGGCCCCACCCAAACTGGGGAGCCCACCTTAGATCCTAACTTCATGCATGATTCAGTCTGGAAGCTCTCTCGCTGGTATGCAGTCTGTCCTATTTATGGCCTGCCCATGGAGTCATTCATCTAATTTCCTTAGCATGGTTATGATCTTTTAAATTCATTTATTTTAACCTGTTATTCCTTGTATATTTGGAATACAGGCAGGAGATGAGCATGTCCAATGTCAATGCTCTCCTTATTGAAGATTCCAGGAATCACTGTTGTTAAAGTTTCTTACTGTCATACTTGGTTAGGATAAAATATTTTTATACCAATTAAACCTGTCTTTGAATCCATAACCAAACCTTCTTTGGCAACTGTTCTTAGAGGGAGTCTATGAAAAGCAAGGATTCACCTTGCTAGGTTATAGTTAGTATTATCAGAGTTGGTCAACTACCTTAATAGGCAGATGTGATATTAAATTACATTTGGCTTAAAATATACATACATATACATATACATATACATATACCTTTAGGGGAAGTCAATTTCAAAATAGCATGTCCTGCAGGCACTGACTCGGTCTCTGAAAAAGAAGTTACAAAAGCATCTGGGGCTGTGGGAGCATCACAGGATCAGAGGGAATGCAGGAGACAGAACGAGAGGGAACACAACTCAGGGACCAAGGCCAAGACTAGCAAGATTGGAAACCTCCTCCCCTTATTTCTTGCACGATCTTGGACTCTCTCTATCTCAGCCTCCTCATCTGTAAGATGGGGAAAATAACAGAATCTTCTTACAGGCTTGTGATGAAGATCAAGTGAGTCAATCCATAACATGTGCCTGGACATTTTCTGGCATGCAATAGATGCTCAGAGAAGGCTAGTTGGTATTACAGAACTATAAAGCTATAGAATCAGCAGGTTACAAGAGGCTAATAGGCTTTATGACATGTAGGAGCTGGTGTATCTGTTAAAAAGAATCAGGCTTCTTCTGAGGGCTGATTTTATGTGCCAAGTTGACAGGGCCATGGAGTGCCCAGACACCTGGTCAAACATGCTTCTGGATGTTTCTGTGAAGGTGTTTCTGGATGAGATCAGCATTTGACTGGGAGGACTAAGTAAAGCAGGTGGCCCTCCCCATTGTGGGTGAGCTTCATTCAGTCGACAGAGGTCTGAATAGAACAAAAGGACTGAGTAAGAAAGAGGTCCTCCTGCCTACCTGCCTTGAGCTGGGATACTGTTCTGTGCCTGACCTCACACTCCAGCGGAAATATCAGTTCTTCTTGGGGTTGAGCCGGTGGCCTTTGGATGATAGCTCACAGAGCCAGCCCTCCAGGGTCTCCAGCTTGCTGACTGCAGACCTAGGGACTTCTCAGCCTCTGTAATTGTATAAGCCATTTCCTTATCACATATATAGAAAGCTGAGTTGTGTGTGTGTGTGTGTGTGTGTGTGTGTGTGTGTGTGTGTGTGTGTGTGTGTGTAAAATTTTTGATACATATATATATTAAGCCTTGGCCAGCACAGATTTGAACTGTGTGGGTTCACTTATATGTGGATCTTTTTCAATAAATATATTGGACTTTTTGTTTTTGAGATATGTGACAACTTGTGAAAATGTTTTCTTTTTTTTAGATTTCTTACTGTAAACATACAGTGTATAATACATATAACATAAAATATGTGTTAATAGACTGTTTATGTTGTTGGTAAGACTTCCAGTGAACAGTAGGCTATTAGTAAGTAAGGTTTGAGGGGGTCAAAAGTTATACACAGATTTCTGACTGCGAGGGAAGTAGGCATGCCTAACCCCCACACTGTTCAAGGGTCAACTATATATATATCTCCTGTTGGTTCTGTTTTTCTGGAGCACCCTAGCATATGATCTGCTTCTAGCTGGGCTTTGTGTGTATGGGGGTGTGTGGTCAGCCTTGGGTTTTGACTACACTGATGTTAAAGGATATTAACTTCAATATCCGCAAGCCAGACAAAATACCCTTGCAGATGTGGAGTTCAACACAATTACAAAGATTTCATTTTGTTTGTGACATATTCTCTCATCTGAGGCCTTCAGGAGCCCATTCTTCCTGCTCCTCACACATTGTTCTTCTGTTCCTGAATTCTTTCATCTCAGCTTCTGGATGCAGTGAGTCTGGACCTTTCCCCTGTCATATATTTGTAAAACCCTAAAGTAAACCTTGTCTTTGGGGACATTAAGACTGCTCAGTAGCTGCCTCTACCCCCACAGGAATGAGGCTCTGCCCTGGCCCTTCCGTAGACCTCGGCACCAGGTCCACAGGAAAATGTTGGAGTAAACAAATCCTTCCTCTACTGTAATTATTCAATTCCACAATATTTGTTCTTTGTCAAAATACACTTCTGTTTCTAACTGACTCAATTTTATTTTACTTTACGCTAATGGTTCTTAACCTTTTTGGAGTTGTCCCCTCGGAATCTGATGAAAACCATGGCCCTAGAGCAATGTATATTCACACACAGACATGCAAACATGCACAGGGAATTCACCCCAAAGCTGGCATAGACCTGCCTTACAGATCTCTGTGTCAGGTGGCTGTCCAAACACTTCTTCCTTGGCAAATCCTGGTTCATTGCCTTTCCAAGGAAGCTGAAATCATTCTATTGCCCTATACTTCCCCATCCCAATGGAGCATAAGTAAGATTCTGAGGTGTCTGTTCCAATCTGTGGAAAATGTTTCATTGTTAATTAAATGCCAGATGTAGATTTTTAAAAATTTTTATTAAGGTCTGATTGATATATACTCTTATGAAGGTTTCACATGAAAAAGCAATGTGGTTACTACATTTACCCATATTGTCAAGTCCCCACCCACACCCAAATGCAGTCACTGTCCATCAGTGCAGCAAGTTGCCAGAGATCCACTATGTCCCTTCTCTGTGATACACTGTTCTCCCCGTGATCTCCCACACCATGTGTACTAAACATAATACCCCTCAATCCCCTTCTCCCTCCCTCCCCACCTGCCCTCCCACAGCCCTCCCCTTTGGTAACCACTAGTTCATTCTTGGAGTCTGTAAGTCTGCTGCCATTTTGTTCCTTCAGTTTTGCTTCATTGTTACACTCCATAAATGAGGGAAATCATTTGGCATTTGTCTTTCTCTGCCTGGCTTATTTCACTGAACATAATGTCCTCCAGCTCCATCCATGTTGTTGCAAATGGTAGGATTTGTTTCTTTCTTATGGCTGAATAGTATTCCATTGTGTATATGTACCACATCTCTTTATGCATTCATCTACTGATGGACACTTAGGTTGCTTCCATATCTTGGCTATTGCAAAAAGTGCTGCGATAAACATAGGGATGCATATGTGTTTTCAGATGTAGATTTTTATGAAACTGAAAATACATTTGTCATCTCATTTCTCAAGGACATTTCACCAACTGAGAGATTACCTGTCTTCATCATGGATTCTTCCGTTTTAAAGAAAAATACATGGAAGGCTTACTTCTGTGCCATTTCTTTACTTCCCTTCAGAAGGTATAATTTTTTAAATATTTGATGTTCTCATCTCAATATGTTTTAAGTAGTCAAAGATCCCATGGCTGTGTGTATATTATAGAAAGCTCTAGAAAATTCTATAAAGTTTTGTTAAAATCCAAAAGGCATTTTTTAAAAAGTCAGGGAAGAGAGCCCTCAATCCTGCTTCTCCCACTACTTCAGGTGTATCTTAGAGTGTCCAATTTCACTTTGCAAAAGAAAATCATTGCACCAAATAAGAGTGGAAAACTACTTCTGTGGGAAATCTGTGAATTTCCTGTTTCTTCTGTTTGTGAGGAAGGACTTTGTAGTGTTCCCAGGCAGAAAGTCACCATTTGCATTTTGGAAATATAAACAAATCAAACACAGAAATGAAGATGGGTCCCAGGACTAGGGGAACAAAAACAAGACACACACACACACACAATGAGAGTCAGTCAGTCGAAATATTGTATTTGGCTCATTGCAACAATTTATGACTATCGGTCACTGCTGTGAAAATTGATGATTGGGGATCTTGGGATGCTGGCCATTTCACCCATTAACTAGAGCATGTTCCCACTGCTTGTTGTTTAAAAGAGTGTGGGGCATGTAGTCTCATCCTGGTTGCTGCTTTGGAGACATTTTGCACATGTTTTCCCAAAAAAACTACACCATGTAACTTGCTGGGTCAATAGTGGAACAGAAAAAAACATTTCGCTTGGCAAACCAAGTAGCTGAGGCTCCAAATTGCCTCACAGGTAAAGTAAAGTAAGGGGTTCACGCTAATGAGACTGCTTGAGCTCTCTAAACACTTTTCTTGTTTTCTTTACTTTGTTGAAATTTGCATTCTTTTCCTCTCGTGTTTCTCTGTGTTCTCCCACTCACCATTGGAATATTTTTCAAATGAATATAAATCTCACGTTTATAGGTACAAAGATAAGGAAAGCAGATTCAGTGTGGTACCTCTGAGAGTAACCATTCCTGTCTCAGGTAGAGAAGTAACGTGTGCTTTACACAATAGGGTGCGAAACATGCCCATAGATTTCCTGGTGTTTCAGCCTAGGACATGGGCATAGCAGCTTACTTTCTCTCTGAGGCCATGCAAAGACATGAAGGTGACGCCCACCAGTGTCAGCTCACCCTGGTCACTGCACAGCCATATTCCTGTGAGAGAGGGTGTTACTCAGTGCAAAGTGTCGGCCTCTCTCATTGTCTTATCTGTGTTACGGATACAGGCAAATACACACATTAAATCTTACCTTTCCAAAAGAGGAACAGATGCATAAACATGGAGAACAAGGTGGTTGTGGCCATAGTGGAGGCGGGAAGGGGGATTAGCGAAATAGGTGAAGGGAATCAAGAGGTCCAAACCTCCAATAATAAAATAAACAAGTCTTAAGGATGAAAAGTGCAGCATAGGAAATGCAGTCAATAATATTGTGATACTTTGTGTGGTGACAGATGGTTACTATACGTACCATGGTGAGCGTTTCATAATGTGTATAATTGTTGAATCATTACATTGTACAACTGAAACCAGTATAATATTGTATGTCAACCATACTTCAGTAAAAAAGGATTTTTAAAGAAGTAAATCTTTGTATTTCCACACATATATTTAAATGTAAAATAGGTGTATATATATATGAGTTTAATCCCTCACATGCTTGTGTAGGCTGTGTAAATATATTGACCAATTGCCATGATAGTGCTTATAATGTATGCACACATATGCCTGTTCAGAATAGACCAAGATTCTCTACACTGTTTTATATCTCATGTACAACAACTGGCCCAGGATGACCCGGCAAACCTCCAGAGCAGTCTAAGCTGCCATAGAATTTTTATTTTTGAAAGCACGGCTCTAAACCTTATTTCCTTTGCTTTCTAGATCAACAAAAAACAATTCACTATCTTTGACTCAGCTTGACCAGCAAAAATAGGAAACAATACAAGCACGTGCTTTTCCAAGGCGCTGTAGTGAGCAAGTTACACAGCACCATGTGTGCAGGAAGAGGGGCAATCGACCGGGAGATGCACAGATACAGTGTAGGAGAAGGTGGGTTTTTAAATGTGAGTTAAAGCATTAAAAAAGGGTTTCTAATTAGGTATTTTAAATATGTATATGGAGATTAAAAACAGCTGCAGTACTCCTCTGTGGCATTTCCACTTTTTCCAGCGGTACTACTTCCTGAAAAGTTGTCTTGAGGAGGGAGCCCCAAGAACTGAGTGTTAGCTGTCCAAATACACGAGCAGCCCCCCTGGATGGCTCAGCACCTCAGTAGGTCCCCAGTGAGAAGCGTCAGCGCTGCCAGAGCTGTGATGGGGCAGGTGGGCAAACTGTGGTCTGCCAGCCTCCCTGAGGGCAAGGGTCATGCTTTATTCCTTGTTGTCCCCGAGCATAATGTCCCTGAACAGTAGGTGCTTGCGTGATGGCGGCTGATGGAGCGGCAGGTGCCACCACCTCTCGGAGAGGCTCTGCACCCAAACACGGCTCTCCCCTCTCTCTCTTCTTCTCTGGGCAGTCAGTTCTGACCATTTCTCCATCAGGCCTTCTAAGCCAGCACGACTCCTGCAGGTCAGGTGGAGGCTGCAAAGCTGAGAGAGGCCCTGGGAAGGACAGGTGTTTGGGTGTCTCTCAGTGACTTGGGCCCATTTCTGTGGAATCCCTGGAAGCATCACTACCCCAGCCGGCTGAGAGCCTGGAAGAATCTCAGAAGCACCCAGCCCCCATCCTCCATCAACCTTGTACTGTTCTTCCTCTTTCCATCCTGTTCTTTTCCCTCTTTTCTGAAAATCTCCTTTGTTTCCTTCTGTTCTGAGATGCAAGATTTCCTAAATGGCGATGGCAGTGGGATTCTTGATGCCCAGAAGCACAGAGTGAGTGGGGTGTGTTTTACACAGTGATGTTGGTGGCAAGGGTGGGGTCTTCATAAAGCAGGCCCCCTGGGCCACAAATAGGTAGTGCAATGATTGGGAGCTGCCTGGTGGGAAGGAGTTGGGGCAGAGAGGCAGACGGCGAAAGGAGGTCCGCTGGTTAGCGCAGGGGAGGGACAGGCTGGTGGTGGCTGGTTTCACAGCGGTGTCCAAACTTGTTCTCTAGCAGAAGAAAAAGCAGCATTGTCCTATAGGTGTCAGGGATCCCTCAGAGAGGGAAATTAGATTTCTCTCCATGGGCACATCAAAAAGAGCTACCTCAAAGGGAATGATGGTAGAAATAGGCTCAAGGGGAAAGATCTGGTCATGACTTGCCTACCCCAATTCCATGACAATTGTCTTTGCTCTTCAGGTACTGACCCGGCCCGCCTTTTATACCTGAGACCAATCCAGGATCTCAGACCTGTAACCTATCAAGAGGCTCCATGAGGGAGCTTCACCCTCCGATTTCTGCCATTTTGGCTAAATTTGGGGTACAACAGGGCTATTTTCTGCTGAAATTATTGCCTTGGGAAGGAAGAACCTGTGTATGATAGCTTCTTGTCACTTTGTCAAGCACAAAATGGATTAAGGGAACCTAGATGATGGGGTGCTGAGCACATCCATTTGGTAGAGGAGGTAAAGAGAAAGGAGGACGGTGGACAGAGAGGTTGGGACTCAGGGGGGGTCCCCCGATGGGAAGGCAGCAGCAGTGGGCAAGCAGCAGGCTGACCTGGGGCGGCAAGGGCTGGTAGGCAAAGGAGAAGGCTGTGAACTTTACTCACCCCCTGCAGTGTCACCTGCTCACTTCTGTATCTGCTCACTTCCACACCCTAGGATCACACACCAACCAGGGCCCAGAGGAATTAAGGTGTGCATACTTTTCACTGATACACAGAAGAATGGTATTGGAGAAAAGATTTTTTTTTGACATAAACTTTTTCTTTATTATAAAAGTCATTTATATTTTGTGAAAAGTAAGTGGAAATATAAAGAAGAAAATGAATATGTACATAATTAAAGGAAAAAAATACTTGTAACGATTAACTGCATGTCTCTAACATATTAATTCATTTACCAAAATTTTAAAAACATACCAAGATATGGCAAGCTCTGTACTAGTCATGGGGGATACAGTAATTAAGAAGATGGATTGGATTCCAGTCTTAAGGAACAAAAATGATCATATATTGTATGCTATCTTGTAGTTTGTTTTTTTCACTTAACCATGTAGCACCTATTTTCTTGTATCAGTAAATATTCTTCTACAACATGCTGGATAATGGCCATGTATTATTTCATTTTATAGCCTTACAATTATTCAGTAATCAACTTCCTATACTTAGACTGCTAAGTTTTTAACTCCTCCATTTTTATCAGTATAATGTGAAAATGAACATTGTTAAAAGGAACATTCTTGACTGTACATTTTATAATATGTTTCTGTTATTTTTTTTACTGGTTTGCTACCAGAATTGGTCATTCTAAGGGCTTTTTAGATGTTTAGTTGAAAGACTGTTTGTCCAGAATATTCAGGAATATCTGTATATGAATTAGTGGAATTTCTGGAATTTAAGCATCTTATTCCAAATAGCAAAGTTATTGAAAAATAAAATTAAAGTGTTGTTCTACCCCACATCTTCTGAATGCATACTCTTTTTTCTCCTTTTCTCTTAGGTATTAAGAGATTGGATGTATATTATGAGTTTGTGTAATGCTTTCTAACAATTGTTAACCTCTCAGCCAGTTAGGAATGCATTTCCTACAAAGCAATAGAGAACCAGGTTGATGGTATCTTCCACAAGTGGAGCTTAGCTTTTGTTATATAATCAGGAGACTGGGGCTCTTTGTGTTGAGGTAAAGTATCTGAGCCTCCTGACCTTCTCTTACAGTCACAAAATGGCTGTCCCAGCTCCAGACTTCACATCCTCGTTCAAGATGGGAAGCAGTTAGGAAATGGTGACAAACTCTTCTTTTAATTTTTTAAAAAACATTTTAATATTTATTTTTAACAGCTTATTAAATAAACCCTTTTCTGTTTTTTAAAAACTTTATTGGGGTATGACTGATATACAAAGAACTGTGCATATTTAATGTGTACAACTTGATGAGTTTGAACATAGGCAAATACCAGTGACACTATTACCACCGTCAAGGCAACAGACATATCCAACATCTACCAGAATTTCCTTGTGTTCCTTTGCTTTTGTTTTTGTTTTTGTATTTTGCTTTCTGTGGTAAAAACACTTAACATGAGATCTACCTGCTTAACACATTTTGAGGTATGCAATATTGTGTTGTTAACTCTAGATACTATGTTGTACAGTAGAGCTCTAAAATGTATTCATCTAGCATAACTGAAACAAAATAAATCTCTAGTAGTTGACCCCAGAGAAAGAGAAATCTATGAATTGCCTGACAAAGAATTTGAAAACCTCTTTTTACAGTTCTTTGTTCAATTCCAACTTACATTGCCATCTGTGTTTGCAGATGGAGAAAGTGAGATTTGAGCTTTTTTAGGTTTTAGGGTTAACATGAGCAAAGGAGAAGAGGTTCACCAGTGGTGGTAGGGGCAGCCAGCCAACAGTATCTGCCATACACACACCATGGCTCTGGGTGTCAGTTTGGAGGACTGGGTGTCACTTTTAAGGACTTTTTATTCATCTCCTTAATTGTCATTCACTGTGTGTGTGTAATGTATGGGAGTATTGTTTTGCATCCATTGGTCTTTTTTCCTTATGGTTTCTACCTCGTGAGTCATGATTCGAAAATCCTTCCCTTCTTATAAAACAACCATATAAACAATCAGCTACACTTCCTTCTTATATGATTTTATGTTTAATTCTTAATCTTTTCAGTTCTTTAAAGTATAAGCCATGAGGTATATCTCTAACTTCTTGTTTTCTAAAGAGTTAACCAATTACACTTGTATAACTTAGTAATAATCTATGTATTTCCCACTAAATAGATATAGTAGCTTTTTCATATAATACTGAATTTTAGGGTCTGTTTGTACACATTCTACCTGGCCCATTGGTTTCTTTGTCCACTCTTGTTCTAATGCCATATTAGTTAAAATACTGTAGCTTTGTAATCTATTTTAGTGCCTAGCACTGCAAGTCTGCTCATCTGTCTTCTGAAATACTTGACTGGATTTTCTCATCTGCTTACTGTTACACAAGGTGTTACTTTGAATTATGGTCAGTTTAGTCAAGTACCTCCTGAACAGCCTGGGAAACTTGGAAAGTGGTCAGCTCTCATGGCCTTGGATGCTGTAGGCTAAGAAACCATTTCCTGGACTCTCCTATAATGAAGGATTTTTACAAAGTAGACACTTGAGTGAAATTGGGGGACTGTTTCCCGAGAAGGTTGACCTACAGACTCATGAAAATGTAGATGGATATTCATCAAGCAAGTACAGTCTTGATGGGTAGTTTCAGTCACCAGCACATACTGAGCTTTACCCAGAAGAGGATTCATTCATTCATTCATTCATTTTTATTCTGAAAATTCTAAGGTCCCTGACTTAATAGGCTCAGCACCAACACTGGAGGACATAAGCTGATGTTAGCAGTGTCAGTACTTTCTCCCCATGGATCCTTTCACTTGAAATGAGTCTCTATTTTTGGTAGAGCATGAAGGGTATTTATAGCCCCAGTTTTTTGAAGATCAGACACCATTCCAGTTATGTGGTTCAGACAATGGGGGACTGACCTGATGAAGTGCTTAGAGTCCTGGGGCCAGGGCAGTTTTCCGCCAACAACATATTCCTGGTGACTTCCCTGCTCCCTTCAATCTTTGTGATCCATGTGCCAAATTCCTGGGCTTGACACATGTAGAGAGATAATTCACATGACCCTAGCTTGTTTTTGACTCTGTTTAAAAAAATGCAATAAAACTTTACAGTACAACCAGCATGACTCAATGTTGTTTCTGGATTTCAAAATATTGAGGTTAGATGTGCTAATGATTTGCTCGGGAGCTACTTTTAAAGGCAAGCCAGGCCTCTCTTGCCAGCACATCTGAGAAGGGGATGGCAGCGTGTTCCCAGCAACACCTTTCCACCACAGTACGTGCCATGTCTGAAGCTCTGGAGCCAGAGCATGCAGCTGATGGAGTCAGGAGTCACCTGTAACGTGGCCATCACTACCTCCAAATCATAAATAAAAGCAGAACACAATTCCAAGCACACTTGCACTGTCTTTTCAATACAGCTGGACACAGTGGAGAATGCATCTTTTTTACTAAAAGCATCTGGAGGGAGAGGAGTTCTCCACAAATATTTAAATATCTTTCTCATTCTTCTCACACATTCACTGTCAATCTCCTGCTCCCTCTTTTATTATCTTATTTACCCCAGTGGCAGGCAAGGTCAAAGAGATTGAACTTAGTTGCTAGAAAATAATCTTCTTGTTTTGACAAAGAAAGTCTTGGCTTCTCTGTGAGTTTCATTTTCTACAAATGCTATTGTATTTATATCACTAAAAGGGATGATTATAGATGCCTAGAGTTCACCTTATCTTTTAAATAAAAATTTTATTTCTGGAGACAGTCTTGTGGCATGTCTGGACCCTGCTGTAAATTTCCCTTTCCTTTTTTTTTTTTCAAGGTAAAAAAAGACAACTTTGCTTCATTCCTTAAAGGGTATTTACTCAAATTGTTTATAGTTGGTTTTAGGCAGGACAGTTCACATTAAGACTAAAGAAAGTTACCTGTTTGAAACCCTGGGGAAAAAAAACCCTCATTCCCTTGAAGCCCACTTTACGGCTCATTTGGAAGCTCTCATTTACTCTCCCCTCAGATTTGACCTTTTATGGAATTCAGGCATGCAACAAGGGAGTGAGGGCAGGGGCTCTAGAATCACGCCGTTTGAATGAAATGCTCCTGGTGCCCCATGTGGCATGTCTAGGCATCCGAGAGTCTCCTGGGCATCTCAGGGGGCAACATTAGGCACATGTTGCCTAAGATCCTTTGTAAATTCTCCTGTTGACTGACAAGCTTCTGTGGTTATTCTTGTGAATAACCTGAATTCTGTGACTTCTTTAAAGCAAACTTTAAATGACATTTACTAAACCAAGCAGATCACACAATGGGTGTAACACACTCAAGGCTTGCTGTCCATCCACAGGCCACATGGTTTCTGAGCTGGGCAATTAAAATGCTGATGGAGAGGATGCCACTAAAAAAAAAAATTTGTGCTTCATTGATCCCTGAAATCTTTTCTTTGGTTGAACATTTTTAAATCCCATGACTCATGTAAACCCCTGCTAGTCTGATTGAGGATAGCCACAAGATCCTAGCTAACTTGAGATAGCAAGCCCTACCCATCAACCAAGGAAACTGAAGACTTTAAATTTGGCTGTTCCAACCCTTTCCCCCCAACCCCACCAAGTCTGGGTTACCTCCCCTCTTCTCCATGAAAAGGAACTGGTAAAGCAAGAAAGGTCAGCCATGTGCCACAACTTCACTTCACTATGTCCAGGCAAAGCCAGAGGAAGGAAATGAGGGTCTTTGACAGGATGGCTAATGGAATGCATATTAAACAGGGTGTCACAGAATGGGACTTCCCCAAGTGACGTGGGTAGGCATCCATCTTTATGGCCTCCAAATTTTTACCTCTAAAATGCAGCGAGTTCTGCCTCTCTAGACTCCTTAAAGATGCTTGTGAACAAACTAAGGCTCTCCTCTTTAAAAATTGTTGGGCCTTAATGTGATTTGATGTTAGTCTGTTTCCTTAGGAAACAAGCAAATATTTGCTTTTTGACATTTCTGATCTGGAGACCTTTGGATGTCAATTTATTATCCATTGATTTTTTTTTCTTTGATACATATGCTTTTCTCAGACAAAACAATATCACTTTGGCTTACCACACCAGATATCCCAATGTTGGCTTCAGAAATTATGACCAATATGTAAACATTGTATTTCCTCTTCTGAGTGTGTGAGTGTGTGTGTGTGTGGTGCGTGTATGTGCACATACTATTTAAATCACAACTGGCTCTGGCTGATATCCAAAAATAGAATTGCACTGGTGATGTAAAGATGGAACAAAACTCATCTGCATATCCAGAGCTTAAGTCAGAACAATGACTGTCTTTAACAAAGGATGCTGACTGCTTCTGATTGTTTTTAATTATGCCCAGCATTTTAGATGGCCTGGGAGTGCTGTTGTAATTCAGGTACTAAAGATCTCATTGTCTGAGAGCTCACCCCGTGGATCTGAGCCTGAGTTAGAGCATTTTAGTCTATGAAAAAGAACTGAAAATAGATGCTCTTGGGCTGGTGGCCACCAGGCTGCAGAAAGTGTCAGCACACCACCCACCCCACCCTGCCTCTGCAGGCTGCTGCCTGGGGCCCCGATGCCATCAGCATTCTTGGCAGAGTCTGTCTGGGTGTTGGATGATTGATGAGCTGTAACTACAACTATCTTTGACAAAACACAGTGGACTGCAAGAGTTGGGAGGACTGGGGGTAGGGAGCAGGGACGGGCTCTCATTTTATCTGTAAGAATGCCCCCCCATAAAGGAAGTTCCTTCCAAAGCAGTGCCATGTAATTGTGTGTATGAGCGCGTTTCTGTGACAAAGCAACTTTACCTTAGGCAAGTTTTGCAGAGAACTTCCAGGCAGGAAAGGACATTTAGCTCTTTCCAAAGCAGAATCACCTTTCTTTGGTAGCTCAGGAGCTGGTGTGCTGAGACTTGTATGAAAGAGTGGACACGTATGACTCCAACACTGGTGTCAGAAAGTGTGTGTGAGGGGGACAGGGAGGTTTGCTCTGAAGAAGTTAATTGTCAGGATTCATTTGCTGTTCAAGTTTTCTACTGCTGGCCTGGGCGGTAGGTACGTAGTTCATTCTGGGAGAGAGCGGCTCACTCTCTAATCAGATTGAAGCATGCTTCATGGCTATAGATGTCCTGCTGAAACTCAATCTGCTTATATTTCACTGCCAACATGAGCGATTACATTAGCCTTTTAATATGTACTTTTGTCTATGAAACCACTGCTGTAAAAGCCCTCACATTAGAAACAGATTGTAAATCATCTACTGCCTGAGCACTGACGCTCCTGTGCTTTCTTCCTAAACCACAGCACATCTGCTCAGTGACAAGGCCGGGCACTGTGCCGTACGACACACTGGGTCATCCCAGCTTTGGCAGCAACGATGCTGTTTCAAATGACAACTCCAGGTGAGTTCCCCCACACCAGCCCCAATTGCATTCCTGTTTCCTACTGCTGGAAATGGTCAGCCCTTGGCCCTGTGTGCAAGCCAGTTCTTCCCTCATTTTCTCTTGTAGCAGCCTGAAAATTTCACAGACATTGCAGTAATCATCTCCCTCCTCCCATAAACAGAGAGGGGAAAGAGGAGGGTCTGTGGGATGGATTGTGTAAGGCTTCCTTTCCGCATAAGCATGTCCTGGAACAAGGTGTAGATGTGCCCCACATCCAGGACTGAAGGTTTTGCTCTCCAGGGGGTCTTGCTGAGATCAGGAGAGAGCCAGGAAATGTCACTGGGGACACTCTTGTGACCCTTGACTGCACTGAGGAGTCACCTGTCTTTTTTGCAGCAGCAGACAAGCTAATGATCCCCCAAGGAAATTTCAGATGCATTTCAGGATGGAAAAACTCAAGCATCGCTTGAGCTCATCTCTGCTGTCTTTTAATCATCTGCCAGATCAATAAACTGCTTCTTAAGACTGGATTCTTCAAGACACTGTCTGGTACAGATTCTCTGCATGGTATAAACTATGTTGGCTGAAACAGGTCCAGACTTATAGCAGGTTTTCCAGCCCAGCTGCCTGAGGGACTGGGCCAGGCTTTCGATGTGCCTGTGTGCCAGAGCAAGGGACTCTTGGGGACAGAACCCCGAAACATGAGGTACCCTCGATGCTGCTGCCAAGGGGAGTAAGGGTGGCTAGAGGCACTGCTGGGGCCTTGCAGGCAGGGGGCTCGCCTCCAGCACTGCGTGGGTGGGGTCAGGCTCAGCTACCTTCCTACACACTGGGACAACAGCCCCTACTCGCACTCCAGCTTTGCTGTTCCTGAGAAATACGCAGCACAGCCTGGGATGTCATTCATCTGAGACTCTCAGGCAGAATGTCCTAAGCTGCAAAATGGGCCTATTAACACCCATAGGACAATGTGTGAATCCAGTGAGATTGTGACAACATAGCCTTCTATTTGGGGATGTGGTAGGTGTCACTGCAAACAGGATGACCTCAGCCTCATACACCTGTGTGAAAGCCACTTGCAGCGCTGGTGCTCAGACAAGCTGTGAAGAGGGCTCTCTTACCCCATCTATGTGCCTTAGAACACCCTTCTCCCAACTTCTGAATGGTCAGGGTCTTCACTGGACCTGAAGCACATCTGGAATTCCCTTTTCTTCCCCAGTGACTTAGTTACTTGGTAGCTGTTGATTCCCAGTGTCCTGTGCTGGTGGAAGCCAGGATGGTCTGTTAGAGGCTCTCAGTACTGCAAAAGTCAGAGCACTCCCTGAAAATCCAAAATATAAACACTACTAAACCATGAAATAAGTGTCCCAAAGACCAACTGAGCTCCTCATTGCTCAAAATAAATCCTTTGAACCTGGAATTGTGATTTTTCACATCCATTCTTTTCACAGCTCTTCTAATGTCCCCACTTTGCTGAGACCTGACGGGTGCACATGGCCTGTTTATACAGCTTTAATTTTATCAGTCACCTCAGCCTGGCTCTGTCAGCTCACCTGCTGAGGAGCTATGAAGTCCCAGAGTCAGGGATAGGGGAGGGAAGATGTGTGAAAGGTGAGGACAGAGCAGCGCACAAAAGTCATCATCGTGAGTGTTGCAAAAACCAGAAATCAGAAATTTCAATTTGAAAAGGAATTAGAGTCCATTTGGTCCAGCATGTGCTCAGAATGAGCCCTGCAGAAGTGAGTTCATCAGTACATTAGGACACAGTGGGCAGAGCGTGGGGTTTGAAGTCAGAAGATACAGCGGTCTCATTTGTTAAGAGAGGCACACCAAGCACTTTGGGGTGAAATGATTGGATGTTGGTGAAATTACTTCAGCAAAACAAAAATAGATGCAGCACATGTCCAAAGATATTGACAGTTTTTAAGGCTAGGTGATGGGCACAGATGGTATGACCTACTTGTTCTACCCTTCTTATGTTTGAAAATTTAATAATGAAAATACTCAGTATGCTTGGGTTCCCACTTGGACATTGATGTTCATTACCTAGGTCATGCAAAGCCAGTCTTTCAACCTCTTGGCTTCCTTAGTTGTGAAATCAGGAATGAACTCTCATAATTGTTTTGCAGATATAATGGAGAAATGAATTAAAATCCTTTGTACACTCAAACGTACTACCCAAATGTAAGTTGCTTACTGATTAAAGCAGAAGATAAATTAGTCAGACACCTGATATCACAGCCAAGAAATGGCTGGACTTGGCCTAACACAGCTCCACCCACTAATCCTCTCCCCAGCTCCTCCCAAATGGTTTTCTGACTGGAACGTGGTGCAGGTTCTCACCTCCACGGGCAAGTTGGGACCTTTCCTGGGGGTGTGGTAACATGGAGTTCTTTCCTGGGTTCCATTCAGTGGCGTAACTGGTGCGGAAAAAAAGGCCAGCGAGGAAGCTTGGCTGCAGCTGGTTGGCCGAATGACAGACCTGCTCTTTAATTTCACTGTTGATTTCAGGGCATCTGATGCTAGCAACTCGCTCTTTCATTTTCAGACCCCCAAAAACTCTGTGAGAATGGGAGTGGTGACAGAGCTTAAGGGTGCCGAAGCTGAGGTCAGATGATGCCCAAACACAATCACGCTGCCGTCACACGGCCCAGAGCCGCCCCAGCCTTGCTGGGTAATCGGACATGTGTTCTTGCTCACCGCCTGTTCCACACGGGGCAGGTCAGGCTGAAAATCCTAACCCATAAAACAGGTTGTTAATCCCTGTCTCCTAGGACAGTCGCGTGAATCAAGTGAGATCTTGACAATATATCACATTTTTTATGAATTGGTAGGTGTCACACCAAAAGGAAAAGTCCCAGCCTTGTAAACTTCTCTTGGTTCAACCACTTAGAGGGCTGATGCTCAGCCAAGATATGAGAAGAGGAAACACCCCACCCACTCCACTTAGAGCACCTTTGTCCCAAAGTCAAACACACGGGGCCTTTCATTGGACTTCACCCTGTCCTCACCATCCCCAAATCACCCTCTTTCCTCTCTTCTATTGAAATCTACTGTGGACCAGCTGTCAGACTGGAATAGGTCTACAGGCTTAATTTTCCCTTTTACTCTGGGGACACTTTCATTTTGTTGGGACCACGACTCAACCCCCTCAAATAAGATGGTCTTTTGGACCTGTAGGATACATTAGCGGAAAGACGGACTGCCATGAGTCCAGTGTAGGCACATAGCCTGAAGGCCAAACGGTGCCCTGGGCACACAGGCAACCCCAAATGCAAGCTGGATTGGCCCTAGATGACTTTTGAATTTTTCTTATCTTTCTGGATCTTTGCACAGCTTTGAAGCAATGCCCCCACGTTGTTAAACTCTTCATCTTTAAAGACTCAAGATAGAAAGGATTTCTATTGCTGAAACATCACTACAGCTATAGATAGAAATTCAGAGGCTGCTGCTGACTTTCTTAATTCAGGCCTATTCACTGAAATAATTAGAGCAGAGGATTAAACGCTTGGGTTTGTATAACTTTCTCTCATGGGAGCTGTCACACACTGACATTTGAAAGACAGATTCCCTTTTGTTACAAGCCTCTTAATTGACCTATTTGGGGTTGTATATTTGGAATCCAGAGTTCCCACCTACGTCAATGGAAATCCTGTGGGCAGATGAGGCTGGAAGGCAGGCGGTCTGTGCACACCCACATGGGCCAGAAGTCTTCAACAAACAGGGTGGAGCAAAGAACTTTGCCACGAGAGAGAGAGATTTTATTGTCTGAGGCTTTGAAATTATGCTTCTCAGTTTAGAGAGAATGCTAAATCTTTATTACTATTGGTTTTCATACTTACAGTACATTCATCTACCAATATGAAAACTTGAAACATAAATATTTATGTTTATTAGACAATGATTTCACCATTTGCAGACCTCTGGAGTGTCAGACAAATGATAGCCAAGCTGGCCTCTCTCCCTGGTGCCTCATGGGGGCTCATAATATGCATTGATTTTAAACGGTGAGAGAAGCAAGGAGTGCAAATGGCACATTGCACTGTTACCTGAGCATCCTATGTTTGAGTAGAAGGTTGCTGAGTCTTTCACATGCATGTAAATACAGAAAAATACAGAAAAATGTCAGGAAACGTCCTGTAACCAATGGACCAACATCTTGCTGTTGCTTCATTTGCATTTTCCCCACCGTAGCCCTGCCTCTCATCCATGTGCTGGCACAAGGTCGATCGCTTGCTTTCAACGCAGCCCTTATGTCTGAGGAAAGATGTGAGTGCCTCAGTTAAACTTTTCTTAGTTTCCTATAGAGTTCTTTTATTTCTTTTAACCAATGTGTCCTTTATTTAAAACTTGTAGACCAAATGCATTCTATGTCTTTGTGCCTCAGTTTCCCCCTGTGACTTGGAGAAAGGAAAATATTCTTCTTCTGTAGCCTCAGAAGAAGTTCAGCTAAGTGGGCTTTTTACTAGACATTAAGGGCAAAATAAAATGGAAAACCATTTTTTCTGGGCAATTGTGTTGGAGGAGATGCTCCATCAAATGAATCCTGTATGTTGGGACCACTGTCCATCTTAGTATACTTCAAATGTACAACACATTGTCTTGCATGGCGTCTTCATGGGCTCTTGGTAAATGCTGACAGATTTAAATTCCACATTTACCGGTGATGTGTTATCAGCCAGAGGGTTTGTGCTTCCGTCAGATGATTTGCATGGGAGAGCTCACTCCTGAGTAATTCCTCCTGTTTACTGTGGGATTTTATCTGAACCTCCCTGACTGCACTTAGCACATTCTATCCTATAGTATTGTTATTGCAGATATCCTCCCTCCTTGTAGATTACAAGCTTTTGAGAATATGTGTCATATTAGACCAACCTTTGTTTTTTCCTAGAGCACATTTCTTATCTTTTTATAGTTCAATCTGAAGAAATAATTTTTGAAAGATAGAGCAATTAAGGATTTTTAAAGTCAAATAGTTTTACATCTATATTTTTAAAAAACCACAATTCTTTTCAGAGAGTATAGAATTCACCAGCTACCTGAGATACTTATTTTTTTTAAGAGGCTAAATAATACAATACAGGGGGAGATACAGAAACGGAAAAAATTAGAAACTGCTGCAGGCAGTATTGGAGTACATTCATTGAAATGATAGATGAGAAAAGCAGAAGAGAAAAATGGTTTTGGAACAGTTGGCCTACCCATAATGAGGGAAGCAGACTCCATACTCCATGCCTATAAAAAATAACAAGACATGTACAAGAAGGTTCATACTGAATTTGTTCATAATAGCCCCAAACCTGAAATAACTCAAATGTCCATCACCAGTAAAATGGATAAATAAGTCGTGGTGTTGTCACACAACAGAATACTGTTCAACAAAATAGAGCAAATTATGGATACCCAAAACACAGAGACAAAATTCAGAGTGAAAGAAACCAGACGCCCAAAGAGTATATACTCTATGATGACATTTCCAGAAAGTTCCAGAGAAATCAACATGTATGTTTGGTGATAGAACAAGGAAGTTGTTTTCTCTGAGGGGGCCAGATATAATGGGGAAGGGGCATCTTGGAGCCCTCTAGGGTGATAAAATGTTCTATATTTTTATCTGGGTCATTTTTGTATGTGCAGAAATTCATTAAAGTCTGCATTCAAGATACAGATATTTTATATCAACATAAAGATAAAGATAGATACAGACATCACTATATATCATTATATGAAGGCACAGATTATATATAATAAACTATACTATATATACATATACAAACATATATATAATAACTCAGACTTTTAAAAAAATTAAGGGAAAAATGCACTGCTATATACTGAATGCTTACTATATGCCAGGTAAAGTGCTCATGAGGCTTTAAAAATACTAAGCAATTTGACACAGGTCACAGATTCGGTGAGAGAATCTTGACTCTAGATTCTTTCTTTGTCAACTCCAAATCCCAGACTCCAAAGCTCTGCCCTGTGGTCCCCACTCTCCAGCCAAGGAGCTGATCCCCCGCCTGCGGGGACCTGACCCTTCCAGCAGGCAGGTTCTCTAAACAGAGCAGGTGGGCTTTGCCCTACATATCTGTTTGATAACAATAAACCTCTGTTGCTGTATTAACAGAGCTGTTAAAACATTTCCCTTGCTGTTGGTTATGTCAGAGGTCCTTGCCAAGTCTCAGGGACAGTGGCCTGATTGTAGAAGGAAGGAACTCACTGGAGGAACAGTGAATGGAGTTTTCAATAAGGCAGGGAGTAAGAACAGAAAATGCATTCTTTGTGGGATTTCTTCATATTTGAAGTTCATTCTGGCCAGGTGCTCTGTTGGGTAGAGAAAACCAAAAATGAAGTTTCAGACCACATTTCTCCATCTACTCTTCTCTCTAACTTTTAATTTAGCTTGTTAGAATTATGAGGTTTAATTTATAAACCTAATGAGTTATTAACATTTAATAAGTAGACATTTACTATCTTAATATTTATTAATGAGGGCTCACATATGTGAACCACAACATTCAAGTATATCCATAAAATGAAAGAAATGAGAAACCCATGCCAGGGTCATGGTCTGTGGAATCCTGACCCCTAGGTCTCTCCATACTGTTGTCCAAGGTCACTGATGTCCTCCTTGTCTCCGCAGCCTGCCATCCTGTGTGGTGAAGAATTTCTGTCATGCTTCTCTCATTTAGAAAATTCTGAAGGACATTCGAACTTCGTCTCCCACAAAATAACACCACTGACCCCTCACTTATGACTCCATTTCGTAAGATCCTGAAGAAATTCCTTTGCCTTCTTTCCAAGTCCTAGAATCTGATTCTAGAAGCAGGAGACAAGACAGCATGGCTAAAAAGTGCTCATTCACTTACAGAATTACCTGGGGAAAGGCACTCGGCTTCTATGAGCTTCCCTAGGTTCTTCATACACTGCTTAGCATTACACTGGAAATTACCACCTACCTAGCATTGCCCTAGAAAGTTAATTTGCCTACTAGAGTGCTTTGCACACGGGAACTCACTAAGTAATGATTACAGTGATGGCTAATTTGTTAGAAGTAGCTGAAAGCCTGAGTCTTTTTCCCCAGATAAAACGTGAACAAGGCTTCAATGCCGTACCTCCTTAGTGACGTTTTCCTCTACTGGGTACAAATTGGGGCTGCAAAGGGCTAGGCTTCAGGCCATGCCATGTTCCAAAATCAGCTAAATGCACGATTTTTTTAATCTTTTTTTTTCTTTTTTTTTGAGAAGGCAACTATCATATTTATTGATCAAATGGTTGTTAACAATAAAATTCTATATAGGGGGGTCAATGCTCAATGCACAATCATTAATCCATCTCAAGCTTAATTCTCGTCAGTCTCCAATCTTCTGAAGCATAACGAACAAGTTCTTACATGGTGAACAAATTCTTACATAGTGAATAAGTTCTTACATGGTGAACATTCACAGGGGCAGTCATCACAGAAACTTTCGGTTTTGATCACGCATTATGAACTATAAACAATCAGATCAAATATGAATATTCGTTTGATTTTTATACTTGATTTATATGTGGATCCCACATTTTTCCCTTTATTATTACTATTATTTTTATTTTTAATAAAATGCTGAAGTGGTAGGTAGATGCAAGATAAAGGTAGAAAACATAATTTAGTGTTGTAAGAGAGCAAATGTAGATGATCAGGTGTGTGCCTGTAGACTATGTGCTAATCCAAGCTAGACAAGGTCAATAATACATCCACGGATGCAGAAGCTTTGTCTCAAAACAGGGGGGGAAATGCACAATTTTTAAATTAGAATCCTAATCGGAAATGGGAAAACTCAATAAAGGTGACCCAAATCCTAATTTTCCAAACCCTTAACTGCATTGTGTTGATCATAAATTGAAGTCATCTTTTGAGACAGAAATTTGCTGATACTGAAATATCATTACGTCTAATTGTCTTGCCATTACTCAAGTTACGTATGGTCACTGGGACCATATAGTGACCCTCCTTCCCAATCCAGGCCAGTAGCCATTTCTGTTACCAATCTTCTTAATTACATTTGGGAGTTCTCGAAGCCCCCTCCCCTCAGCCTTTGGACAGCCCCAGCCAGTCCATCAGTGCGGCCTCAGGGACAAGCACTCATTTTTATGCTTGGTATAGCTCACTGGCTAGGTCCTGTACCAATGTTTTTTTTTTTTTACCACCGATCTAGGAAAAGCTAAAAAATCAAAGCCGAGCAAGCTATGTTAAATCTGGGCCTAAGTGGAGCATCTCAGCACATGGCCTGACCAGAATTTGCAGTTATGAACAGAAGCACCCATCAGTGCTCCCCTTTGAATTCTGTTTTTCTTCTCCATTCGTCCTGTAGGGGGCACTCCGGAGCGCGGCGTCTTTGCTAAGGTGGTGGAGTCTATCCAAACTCAGCTCTGTAGCAGGCAGACAGCTGGGAATCTGCAGATGCATGGCAGAGGGCTGCCGAGTGTCCCTGTCATTCGAGGCAGGTGAAGGCAGGTACACGAAAGGAAAGACAGGGACACTGGTTGAAACTGGATAGTCCAAGAAAGAAGCTGGGCTATTGGTGAACATTTCTCACTGGGGAACATGGGCTCTTGCTTATTCAAGGTCTAACTACATGCTTCAAGCTCCTAAGAGCAGTATTTTTAGATCTAAAAATAATACCAAGTTTATCTAAAACTTTCCATTCTCCCATTACTAACTAATCATGGCTCTCTAGGCCTTGCCTCCCCTGTATCACCAGTTTTGTCTAACCTTTTTGGGAGGGGCAATTTATTTTGTATGGGGGGCCTTTCCTATCTTTCCAAAAAGGCAAGGGGGTGCCTTAGACTCACATACTGGCCAGACGGGCCCATGCGGTCTGGCTTGCACCACAAGGTAACTCCTGATTCCCTTGTTGCAACCATCTCAAGGTTTTCTTTCTATAGGGAAATGACTTCAGAGAACCGTTATCGAATGCTTGCATCTTTGAGACTGAGCTGTTTCAGCTTGTAAACTCATAGGATGCATTTACTTGGTGGGTTTTATATTCCCCCTAGTAGCCAACCAACATGTCAGAGGACCAACCTTGCCTATGTGGGAGTCAGACTTTGAACAGATTTATGCAGGAGCTGTCCACTTCAAGACCCCCTTGACACCGTAGGAGATGTTGCTTCTGATGGCAAAGAGAAGCTTAGGAAAACCACTGGGATCATGCTACAGCTTTCATCTGTTCTGCTCCAGTCCTGACCTAGGGATTTTCATCCTCAGTGCTACTGAAATTTTGGACTGGGCCATTCTTTATTGTGGGCCCCATCCTGTGAATTGTGGGGTGTTGAGCAGCATCGCTGGCCTCCACCCACCAAATGCCAGGAGCCCTCCAACTCCAGTTTTGATGACACAGAATGTTTCTAGTCACTGCCACATGTCCCCTGGGCCCATTTGAGAACCTCAGGTCAAACTTGATATCTTTAATGAGGTGCCTTTTGGCTCATTTTTATACTTTAAATCGATGCTATAAAGCCATGCTCCTTTGCCTGGAGCACTGGAGCATATTTGTTTTCCAAGGATTCTTATTTTTAAAATGTCCATAAATTGGTGCTGGGAAAGTGTCAAGTTTTGACACCGTCCAAGGTGTCAAGGTGAACAAGGTGATTGGCACCTTTTATGAAGGTTTACATTTCATGGAGGGAAGACTTTACCACATGTGTCTGCATTTCTATTAGATTAGTGCTGTTTCTCCAACGTATTGCTTGCTTTTTGGTTCTGAATTCTTCCTTCCCTTTCTCTCCTTTCTTGTATTCACTGGTTTTCTCTCTAGTCTCCTTCAAAATAATTACTTCCATTCTAAATATACCAAAGGTAGTCTCCCAAATCAGTCCCATGCACCCACAGAGCCTCTCACCAGGAGAAATCAGCTTTTTTCTTGGCGTCCCAGGCACAACTTTGCTGTAACCTGGGGGTAAGGGGGTCACTAGACTGTGTTTACACAAGCCAACTGGCTTAGGGGGAGAAAGTAGAAAGTTTAATTTAGTCCAACTCCAGGCTATTGTATAAACGACTTTAGTCAGACGGCAAGTTGTTTTCAAATTCTGTAACTGGGAGGGACCTCAGAGAAAAACATGTCTAAGAAGCTCATTTTGCAGAGAAAGAAATGGACCTTAAGATAATGCTGTAATGACTAACATATAGTGATACTTGGCAACAGGCCTGCTGTTAAGGGGCTGGCATGGAAGGTCAGTGAGTGGGGGCAAGGTTAAGTTCAAGTGTTTGCATGCTCTTTCCTGATTAACAGTTTAATAGGCAGGGAGAGACACCCCCGATATTAATTTCTACCCTGGTGTGGGAAGCTCACTGCCTTGACACTCCTAGCCTCCCTCCCTCCCTCATCTAGCCCCGGGGAAAGTGGGGCAGCTTTTTTGACTGGTACATTTGGGAAGGTAAATGAGGCCCATGTTCCTGTAGGACCATCACCCTGCTGGGACCACGAGTCCCCTGGCAGAATCCTTCAGTGGCTCTGCAACAGTGTGGCATGGTTGCAGGATACCCTGCCTCAGTCTGGGGCCCAGAAACCAATATACAGCAGATGCATAAACAACCTGGCCTCTATCCATAATAACTCATATTCTGAGCAAGCGTGGGTTGGGTGCACGCATGAGCTCAGAGGGAGCCCGAGGCTGCTACTTGGCACTTGCAGTTTATGGAACATCAGTTGCCAGGCATCTCCATGGTTAGGAGCTAAAGTTGGCAGAGGAACTACTGTTTCAGTGGTTTCTCCCTCCTCTGAATTACTTGTCTTTTAAAAATAAGTTTTTAAACATAAGCCCTAAATTTTATGCCAAGCCACAGAGTTCAATTTAGCATTTTGGGGTAGTTATTTTAATTTATTTTTACCTTGTATTCTTGAGCATGTGATCAGGAGCATAGCACCAAGAATTGTGCATTAACCTCTCACAACAGATGTGATGAAAAAGAAATAAAACATTTCTTTTAAATCTTACTTCTATATATTCAGTGGCTATTTTCCTCTACAATAATCATATTTATTTCAAGATCATACCAACCCTCAAAATATATTTTAAAACTTCTCTTGGAATTTTTGTGACTAATTTATAAGTTAACATATGAAAGACACTATCATTATTTTATTATCTCCCTTTTTTAAGTGATAAAACTAATATCTTTTTTACCTTTCCCCAAATCAAATATAACCTCAAAATTTTTTTTAAGTTTTTTTTAACTCACTCTCAAGGTTATTTAACAAAAAGAAGAGGCAGTCTCTGAAAGTAATTATCAAGGGATCCACACATGTACTCTGAGGAAACCTCAATTGTATATGTAGGTTTAGGGATTTTCCTGTTAAAATACAAGTCCTAGGACCTTGTAGACAAACTTCATAAACTTCACAGACTTTCTTACAGTCATAGTACCAAAAGTGATTTCACTTGTGACTAGTTTCTGGTTTTGACTACTTTACCTAAAGAAAGATTAGAGAAGAAAGCCACAGAGGAGGTTACTTGGAGGTAAAGTGAAATATCTTAAATATGTTGAGAAGAAGCTCCATATATTTAAGTCAATGTAACGAGACCCTTGACATTTAGTATATTGCTCTAGATTCCATCAGGAATGGGTGGGTGAATAGGAGCTGGTGATGTCAATCAGGGCCCAGTTCAGGCCCGTGCACCACAGTGCAGGCTGTGCACTGTACAGAGCCAGTGTGCACAATACCTTCGCAGAACTGCATGGAGGAAAACTGCAGCAGCCCCGGATGGCATCAAGAAAGTCAGAAAAATTCTTAGAGCAAACGTTTAACCAAAAGTGTAGCACTACAGGACACAGGACCTGACGTCTTCCGCATAGCTTAGGAGTTCAGAGCTTGGGTTTGGGGATCACACGACTTTATTCTCATTTCTAACTGTGCCACTTTGTAGCTGTGGGCCCTTGGGTGAGTTACACCCATTCTCATCAGTAAACATGGAACTATTATAGGGAATACTGACAGGGTTGCTTTGAGGATCAAATGGGATAGTGTCTGCAAAGCACTTAGAAGGGGCTTGGCACATAGCGACTGTGTCGCACAGGCAGGTCGGAGAATCTGAGAGCTTCCTGGTGCAGGGCCCCTTGGCTCTCAGTGCCCAGGGTCCTATCGGCATCAGCTGTCTCTAGGGGGCTGGGGGCACCTCCTAAGATTCCTGTTTTCACAAGACCGCTTCAAAAGTGCATGATCTTGGAGGCGATAGGGCTCCATGATCATATCGCTCCTGGTAATGCAGACTCCAACACAGCACACAAATGGTGCCAATGTCACAACACACCAAATACACCAAATACACCAAACACCCAACCGTCCAGGGGTTAGTGTGGTGGATGGGGACATGAAACCCATCTCAGTTCTGCCTGGAGCCGGAAACCTTCCCGCACAGCGTGGGTGATCGCCTTTGCTTTCTGATTATTTAGTATCACAAGGGGCCCTCAGAGAACTCAGAAGAAGAGGTCTCCAGGGTTGGGGGAAATAAGGAGTGGAGAGAAGAGACATAAAAGGGTCTTATCGACATGTTTTGCCCAGGCAGCCAGAAGATTTGTTAGAGCCATGAAATAATATTTATCCTGCATGCCACTGACCAAGTTCAGCTGCCTTTGATCTATTTCTCTGCTGGAAATTTCTTTTTTCAATTTTTGATTCCTTCTGCCTAGAGGGTAACAAACAAGTAATAAACTTGGTGGTGAATTCAGAAAGAGTTCAGCAGATTAGCTATGCCCACAGGACTCTGAGTCCCTCTGTCCTGGTCCCAGGTTCCCCCTCTATGGACTCACTTGTCCGTTCTTTGCACAGCAGCGTAGCATCTCGCTGGGACCCCAGTGAGCCTCCTTCCAAGCCAAGATCTCTTTGTATTAAGCACATGTGGGCAGTCTGGCTAAATCCAGATCACAACTATATTATTAAAAAATTTTAGTAATACATTTTATTTAACCGAACATACTCAAAATATTACAATTTTGTAACAGTCAATATGAAAATTGTTAGTAATAATATATTAATGCTATATAGTTCATGATAATATATTAATGGCACTATTTTACATTTATTTGTGCTTAGTTTTTGAAGTCCAGGGTTTATGTCATGCCTCAAGCATGTTTCCAATAGCTGGTGCCTGCCGTGTTGCCCAGTGCAGTACCAGATGAATACGTGCAGCCTTAGAGATCAAACTACTTCTTGCAGCCCCACATCGCCAGCCTGTGCTTTTTTTTAGACAAAAGTCAAGCAGGTCAGTCTGACATGGAGGCATATGCAGATCATGATTGTATTTTATTTTTAGGCTCCTTCCTTATCTCAAGAAGGTGTTTTTGTTTTTCAATTTCCTAAATGTATTTCTAGATATGTGGGACATGGAAAAGTGGTGTAGTAGGACCTGAAGCAATTGAGATTTCTCAGCCAGTAACTAAGGCGCTGGGAGGATTGAAAGGACTGTAAAGAATTTTCTTTCAAAGTGCGCAGACAGCATCTGTTTAAAAGGTAAAGGACCCACCAAAGCACAGAAGCATGCCCCTTGGAGTAGCGTGGAGATCAGTTGCAAGCTTTGTAAGAAGTCATTGTGGTCAAGAAGTGGGGTCCAGACTACCTGGACTTAAACACATTCAGCTTTTATGCTGTTCCAGGTGGTCCTCAGGGCAGCACCTCCCTTTCCATAACCCTCCCACCTGTGGGCCAGAATGCACACTGAGAACCCCGATTGTCCATGCTGGAAACAGAAGTAAAGAAGCCAGAACCCTATGTCTGCTTTTTACTCTTATGTGATCCACATTACACAACAGGACTTTGATAAAGCTACTCTCATGCTCTGTGCTTCCTTTTTTTCCACTTGCAAAATGGGGATAGCAATGCATACACCCAAGGCAGTTGTGGGGATTAGTAAGAAAAAGAATCTACATTACCTGGCAAAAGAGGAAGCAGAGAACAAATGCCTATTATTATTATTAATATTATTACTGTTACTACCACTACTTTTATAACATCAGTCAACAGGTATTACTCTGTGCCTGCTTCTTATCAGATACTGCAAGAGTTCGCGGCGTATAGTAAATTTCCAAAGCATTTTATCCCTGTGACTGTGCTAAGACTTGACACATAAGTGAATGAAGAGTGCTTCATTTTTACCTTTAATGTGAATCTTCTCTTGGGTCTTACAACAAGAACCCTACCAAGCACTTTCCTAGAAGGTAAAATCTTGGAGGGAGGATCAGCAGTCTAGCTGAGGGCATAATTGGTCAGCTCCCGCTCAGTCCTAACGTCATGCCTCCATTGGGTAGAAATCCGGAGGTCTGCTGTCACCAGGGACTCTAAGAGTCCCCCCTACAAACTTAATTATGTTTGCCTAGGTGTGGAAACCCCTCTCCTGCCAGCTCAGCCAAGCAAAGTTGGGATTATTTTTTTCCAAAGGAACTTGAGAAAACCAAGGTTAAGGTATCTGAAAGAAGGTTTACTTAAGTAACCTAAGTGTCTTAAAAAACAAAAAGCAGTTATTCTCTCACAGACTCTGTGGCTCAGGAATCAGGCTTAGGTTAGCCGAGTCTCCAACCATCTCGAGGCTCACCTGGGAAGGAGCTGCCTGGCATGGCTGGTTGGCAGGATCAGGTCCTTATGAGCCACAGCGGGGGCTTCTCTGATCTCTGCCGTGTGGGCCTCTCCCAAGGGCAGCTCAGAGCATGGCAGCCGGCTTCACCAGAGGGACCCAGAGGGAGCAAGAAAGTGGCATACAAGACAGAAGTCACAGTGTTTATGACCTGTCAGTCTGCTTATGGTGTTATAATAAAATATCACAGACTTGATGGTGTATAAACAATAAACATTTATTACTTGCAGGTCTAGAAGCTGGAGGTCTAAGATCAAGGTGCCAGCAGATTCAGTGTCTGGGTGAGGACCCACTTCCTCATTCATGGACAACTTCTCACTGTGTCCTCACATGGTGGAAGGGACAGGGGGTCTCTCTAGGGCCTCTTCATAAGGGCACTGATCCCCAGAAGCTAACCACATCTCAAAGGGCCCATTTCCAAAGACTATCACATTGGGCACTAGGATTTAACATATGAATCTGGGGAGGACACAGGCATCCAGTGCATTAGCATAACCTAATCTCACTTCTATCACTTTTGTCACATTTTGTTCATTAGTAGCCAGTGACTAGGTCTGGCCCTCGCTCGAGGGAAGGAGATGGCACGAAGGCATGAGTACCCCGAGAGGTGCCACCAGGAGCCCTCACAGAGGTGCTGACTGCACGCATGTTTTCTTGATAAACAAAATGGGGCATTTTTGTGTCATGTCCACAGAAGGAAGACAGAGTAGAGTCTGTCCTGCCTGTAGAGTCCATGTGCAATGGCAAAGAGAGATGTTGGAGGAGGATGACCTGGACTCTGTCTGTCACTGAGGCAGGGGGAGAGCTGGTGGCTGGAGGAACTGCTTTCCTGAGGGCCTTTGCAGGCACTGGGCACAAGCCTCTGGGAGCCCTGGGGACAAGGTGTGGCAGGACACTGGAAAGTGAGCCACTGCCTGGACCTCTCCACCAAGTCTGCTGAGCACCAGGGCCCAGGAAGCACTGGCTGGGAGGGGACGTTTCTGCTCTGGCAAGAGGCATCTTCCCAGTGGTGACAGAGATGCTTCCTCAAGTAAAGATGAGAACAACGAACATGGACCACTGGGAGCTGTGCAAGGAGAAGAAAAGTGAGGCCAAGGACACCAGCAAGTAGCTGAAAATCTGACACATGGCACAGAAGAGACTCCGCCAGAGAAAACTGGGGAGACATGGAGATGAGGTCTGACAACCTCACACATGAGCACATGTTGCCATCGCAGTTTGGGGTGTCGACATAACGTGATATCACTGGTACCCCCATGCTGGCCCAGGGATCTGAGAGCTGGTTTCCATGAAGTAAGAAGGGCAGAAAGAGAGGTTCTTCCAGCAAAAGGAGATAAGTTAAAAAAAAAATCCTTTCTTTGGTTTTGTGTTCAGGCCTGGACCCTGTGCTGACTCTTGGCCCAGTGATGTGTCCTCCTCCTCATATGCACTGACACTGGTGAAGTCAGAACATAAAGGTGCATGGAAAAAGGCAAAACAAAATTCGAAAGATAACACCACAGAAGTTACAACATGTATCCTCAGATCTCTAAAATTTAGTTTAAAACTGTCTTGGTTAGTTGGCTTATTGATCACACAGACCCATACATCTTTTGCAAATTCTTTCAGCTATGTCTGGGTGTAAGGCTGGACCACTTACTAACACTCCAAGTGAAGACAAATCTTCAACACTGCTAAGTGGGTCAAGAATGTTCTTTCACTGCCAGAACCTGGGAAGCAGCTGTGTAGTTGAAGGATCATGTGTTTTGGTGTCGGACAAATCTACTTTCAAATCCCCATTTGCTGTCTCCTAACCATGTGACTTTGGGCAGAGTACTTATGCTTCTCAGATGGGGTTTCCCAGGGGTATCGTAGTTTAGTTAAGTGTCAGGAGCTCAGGTTGTGGGGTTAGATTGCATTGCAGTTATGGTTCCATGATTTAGAACTGTGTGACGTCTAAGCTTTGGCTTTCTCTTCTGCTAAATGGGCATAGCTGCTTTAATCACTATGGACTGTGGCTGGTCTCAGTGGGTTGTGTGAGTAAACCCCTAGACACAGGCCCAGGCATATGGCAGGTACTCAGTAGATGGTAGTTCTTATTAACACCAACAGCGCCCCTTATATGTAGGAAGTGCTCAGGTACTTTTATCTCTTCCTCCCCCTCCTGTCCACACTGCATCTCAATGTGACAACATCTCTGGTTCCAGGTCAAGCTGGAGGGTCATGTGTCCCACTCCTCATTTTATCTCTAGGTGCTTTTCCTAATTGCTCACCCATCAACTAAAAACTGTGCCAAATCTTCTCCCCGAAAGGGTTCGCTTCTCCATGAAGTCCTTTCAAGTAATGCCTCTACATCTTTGTTGCAGGTCTCATTGGTCCAGAGCCTTGAAATGCTACTTTCTCAGTTCTGCTCAGGTGACTGGAGGCAGAGGATCTTGGAATTATATGCCTACAGAGAATGGGCCTCAGGGATGATCTATAAGGGTGAGGAAGCCACAGCCCTGGGAGTGAGCACTGTGTCCAGAGTTGGCACAACCATCAAGTTGCTGGGGCTTATGGGGCTGTCTCTAGACTTAGTCAGCGCTTCCTTCCTGCTGGCTGGGGAGTCTGAGGGAACTGTGTCATGCTACTGTTGTTAAAACAAACCCCAAACCAAAAAAAAACTTGTTATGGAGTCTAAGGAGAAATAGCTCAAATCATTTATTTATTATAAAATAATGAGTCCCACATGCTAAGAATTAAAGTTTCTGAAATTAGGCAAGACCTAGTAATACATCTCCTTCATTATCAACATCAATGGAAGGTTTATTATTTTAAATCAAGTTTTGTTTTGTTTTGGAAGTACTGTCTAGCATGCACAGAATATTTATACCAGTAAACTGTGTCATCTGTCCCTGATGGCCTTAGCTCTTGAGCATGTTTGGGAGCTGGGATCAGCACAGACGGGTAAGACCAGAATGAACATGGGGGGTAGGTCAACCTGTTTGCCAGTCGTTCTTCAGGCCTGTCTAGTCTCAGGTGGAATCCAGCTTATCAGATAATGTTCTGGGCTGCCCTCCATCAAACATGGGTGTCATGTGATCTGCAAGGCAGGCACCACCTTTCTCAGAGCCTGGGCTCCTTTAATCCTCTCTGGCACTGAGCCAAAGATGGTGAAGTTTCGCATCTTGGAGAAGCATTTGCAGCAGCAGCCTGTCTGGATCTCAGCTGCTTGGTGGAGCTGAGGTGGCCAACAGACTGCTTTGCACAGGCAGGTCAGGGGAAGACCTCCTGTCTGCTGCATTCCCTCCCTCTGAGGCCTGGGGAGGTGCCCTGTCATGGACCTTACAGAGTTCTGGGATCAAAGTTCAGTGCTTTATTTTCCCCAGTAAGAAATAATATATGTTTATGATAAAATATTCAGACAACATGGGAAGATATTTTTCAAATATAGTTGCCATTCTACTTCCTAGAGATAACTGTTAACATTTTGAATATTCTTATCGACTTTTGAAATGCACACACACAATTTAACAAAAGGGATATTTTCTTACATCGTATCCTTTTTCTAATCATTTTTTTTCTCTTGTGTCATGAGAATCTTTACATAACAATGTCATTATTTTTAATGTCGGCCTAGAATCCTTTCTTTTTTGATCCCTTTACGTTGTTTCCAGGTTTTCTGTTTCAATAAATAATGCTATGACTGATGAATGTCCTTCTAGACACATTCCTATAATTTTTCTTGGGTTAAAGGGCAACACTTTCAGACTTCATACATTGCCAGATAACCCTCAGGAGCGGCTATAGAAATTTCTACTCTCACCAACAATTTATGGGACATACTGTCACTGGATTCTTTTAAATTACATTATAACAGGGTAAAAGGAGCAGGTGATAGCCACCCACAGTGAGATGAAGATTCTTCTCCTGAGTCTAATTCTTCACCTGAGTCTTCCTTGAACCTCCCCTAGAACTCAGGCATTTGGCATGACTTGGTAGAATCAAGATAAAAAGAATTACTGTAACATGGGCAATAAATACATAATTCTCTGCCATACATGGAAATAAAAAAACAATATCAGAGTGCAGAAGACAACAAAATAAACAGGCAAGCAAACAAAAAGGGGTGCAGAGAGGTTTTATACACACCATAGTTCTCTTTGTTTTGTTTTGAAAGCAGGCACTCTGAAGGCATCAACGTCACCGAAGCACTGACCTAACCACGTGTGACCATCTGCCGTATCTCGGAGGAGCTGGATGACACTGGGATAATCCTGTCATTTTCTAATGTGCCACAAAAGTTTTGCCTTGTGGGCAGAACCAGAGACTTCTTTTGAGAATTTTAATAGTGATCAGAAAATTAAGATTTCAGAAAAAGGATTCAATCAACAGATGCGGGTAATAATATCCAAAAGAGTTTCCTTTTCTTAAAAATAATTAGGTTCAGAAAAGGTCTATTTTTATGTCTGCCTATGAGCACAGGAAGTTGTTGGTAAATAGTAACAAAAATGATGCCTGAGATTTTAACTTCACAAATCACATTTATGTGGATTTCAGAATAGGAGAGGATGGTGTTCCTGGGGCACTCCTTACATTTAGATAAGCAGAGACATGCCATTCGTGTGGTTAAAGACTCAGGACTTCCTTTTAGGGACAAAGCTGCTGGTCGTGTGGGACATTTCGGAGCCTCAGTGTATGCAGAGATGAAGACGGTAGCTCTGATTCTCTATAAGAGCTGTGAAGAGATTAGAGAGGTATTTCTCTGCTGCAGAAAGGTCCCTCACTTTGCCCATATCAGGCAGTTCATTAGTTCTTAGAAGCAGACATTTCTTGGGCTTTATCATGTCCCCTAAATACTAATACCTACATGGTATTCTGATAAATCAAATCAGGTCTGCAAAGAGGACGGTCTGCTCTTCTAATGACAGACACAGAGAGTTGCCAGTGTATGTTCTGTCCTATCAGCACAGGGCAAGTGCAAACCCGAAACAACTTTCTTTTGCTTCTCTCTCTCTCGCTCTCCCTTCCTTTGTGTAGGTGAGGCCACCATACTAATCAGAGGCATCTGTGTTCTTAAAATGAGTCACCCATGGAGCCAGACACCCATTACCCTGTTGCTTCCTCTCGTTACAGATCCCCCTTCATCCCTTTGCCTCAAGTATTTGCCTGCCACCTTTCCCTCCCTCCCTTCAGATTTCTAGAAGCAAATTCCAGAGAACCTTAGCAAGTTCAGTAAGACCTCTCCATACCCATTTCAATGCCTATTTATTAAATTCTTACTATTTTCCAGGCCCTGGGGACACTCTCTTTTCTCAAGATAATCTAGTTTGGGAGATGAGCATATGTAGAAATAATATTACTGTAATTACCAGTAGACCTGGGTGGACAGCAGGTTTTACCACATGGGCATCAGCATTCCAATGATAGCTTGTCTCAGCTTCTCCTGATTGGAAATCCTATACTGTATTTCTTTTGACAGCCAGCTGAAGAACTTGACCTGCATCTGATAGGTACTAGGGAGATGCATAACATGTCAAATTTTAGCCATGGATCTTTCTGGTGGGCTATGAAGGGTGTATCTGAGGAGGACAAAAGTTGTGCAGGAAGATACATTTGAAGTCCCTCATTGCTCTGACCCTCCTGGGAGGTGATATGCACCTAAGCGAGCTTGTCAAGAGGGGGAGCAGATTTGAGCTGTGTTTAGGAGGTGACTCAAAGCACTTGGTGGCCCGTCAGCAGTGTAGTAGTACAAGGGAGGTGGAATGAAGAGAGCTGAGTGTGATTTACCTGTAGTCAGCTAATGCACCCAGGGAAGATTCTGCCACCACTTGACTCAGCAAATACAGATGGAATACAAATCAAGGGGAAGTTTCGGACATGCTGAGTTTGACGCATATGGATACTGAAGGGAAAATGGGAACAGCAAGGCAGTTACTGTGTATAGAAGTCTGAAGCTCAGAGGGGTGAGACATGGCAAAGAAATACAGAACTACCTCCCTTTATACGTGAATGATTCCCAAATCTACGAGATCGGGTGAGCACAGCCAAGGAAAGTACAGAGATAGGGTCAAGAACCAAACCCTGAAGAACACCACTATTTAGAGGGGTGGGGAGAAACAGGAACCCACAGAGGAGGAGAAGAAATAGAGTTCAGAAAGTACACAGGATCCCCCAGGGAACTGGAGAGCATTACAGGGAGCAGGGAGTGGTCAACGTGTCAAATGGTAGCTGTTCAGTTACACAAGGAGGCATTAGGAAGGCCCCTGACGCCCCTAGGAAAAAGGATAGCCTGTGGGTACCTGAGACCTGAGACCTGAGATGGGAGCAGCAGGCAGAGCGTGGCTTGAGGAATGAGAAAGGCCGGGAGGGGCCAGGAAGTGCAGAGCTCTGCCCTGACAAAGGCTGCGTATAAAGGGTGCTGAGCTGAAGAAAGGTAGTGACATCAATAGAAATTATTATTATTACATTTGTAAAGAACTAGGTGAGATTGACTTAAGTAATTTTATAAGCCCTGGAGAAACTAGGGGAGGTTGGAATGAGGGAGAAGAGAGCAAAATGGAAAATATGGAAGAAAGGGAGGATGAGCAAGTCCAGGAGGAGGCTTGGGGCCCAGGGTCCAGGGGTCAGGTGACTTGAACAGGAGAGGCACACCTCATTTCCCAATGCTGGAACAAAGAAGGCCTGGCAGAGAGGTGGGTGAGTGTGCAGACAAGAGGACCTGATGCCTGGCAGCTGCACCCAAAGCAGGAGGCCGAGACCTGCGTGAGAGTGGAGGGGCTCTACGGGGTGGTGTCCTGCGGCGGTGAGAGCACTGAGGACCTTGGTCTCAGGCTGGGTTCCACTCTCCCATGGAAATGCATGTCAACTCCAAAAAACAGGAGAGTAGAGACAACCTGCAGTCTTCCTGAAGGGCATTTAGAAACAGGTGAACAGGATGAGGGGGAACTGTCAGCACATGTTTGGGGATGCAGACCAGGGGCTGTGGCTAGCAGACCTCCCAGGGGGATGTGCATGCCTGCACCCAGGTTCCAGGCCTGGGCAAGTGGTGGGAGAGAGGAGAGGAGCAAGAAACCCTGTGTCCTTGGAAATGCCTGTGTGTGGAAACTAACAATAGAAGGGACAAACAGGGACAAGCAGTGTCTCTGCCACTGTGGAGCTTGCTTGCCATCTCACAGGACAGAGTATAAATATTAGGAAGTGAATGTTTGTTTTTGCTTTGTTTGGTTCTGTTTGTACTAGTCAGGCAGTTAAAATTCATTCTCATAGGATGTTGGAATTCAAGGGTGGGTTGAAATCTAAATGTTCTGTTGTCTACCCTCTTCTTAAAGATCCACATTAAGGGGCATTCCATGTCCCCTTTGGTAATGCATTCCAGCATCTCACAATCCTCAAGGAATTTTCATCTGAATGTCAGACTTCAAAAGGGCAATGTTGAAAAATTATATTATGTAGTTCAAAAAGAAAAAGAGAAAGAGAAGGATTCATTTCTCTTTTGACTGCCTCAAAATTCTCCCTGCACTTCTAATTGGACATGCTGTGCTCCGCTGCCTGAAGGAACGTCAGAAAACCATTAAGCAGTTTTGATGTGCTCGGTTCAGTGTCGTGTTTTTCCCTTGACACAGCTCCATTTTAGAGGCTGGCATGGTTAGCCTTCTTTCCCGGGATGCATGTCTTTGCACACAAATCCATGTAAATATGTGGTAGAATATGTATATATTCCACATGCTAGTCAACTTTTATCTTTACAAAATTATCTGAAAACTTGAAGAAGGACCAGTGTCGCTAGGACCCAGTTTCCATGAACAAAGTCAGTGATGCTAATGTGCAGTTCAGATAGATGAGCCAGTTGTAACGACCACATTTCTAGAATCATTGTTGGATTTGGTGATTTTGTGGTTGCCATTGCTGTTATTCTCTATTTAAATGTAAGAAGAGTCTGAATTTCATTTATGTTCATAGAGAGTCCACCCCTCTCTGCAATATTCCAAGTCAAGTCAAGTCAAGATGGTGTTTTTCAGGCTGAGGCAGTAATGCAAAGGTTTGAGGTGAGGCTTATTTATTTTTGTGCCTCCAGCGAGGGATGGTTTTTTGCTTCTGATTGGTCTAATCAACATGCAGTATCAGGCATCTTTTGGGAGCTATGTTATTGGTACTTGTAGCTGAAACCTTAGTCTCCTTTTCTTTTTATGATATTAACGTGAAGAAGAATGTGCTTCACTCTGGACAGAGCAATAGTTGTCTCTATGCACCACAGCTGCAAAAACTCCCCAGAGAATGTCCTGTCTTCCCGACCCACTTGTTCTGGGCGGGGTGTGGGGTGGGGGAGTGGAGACCAACAATTTACAGACAGCTCTGAAGTTGTCTGACATGTTTTAAGTGGAAATTTCCTTCAGTTCACTATGATTTCTCTAGTTAATCTCTACGCCACCTTCCAGTTCTTACTATTCACAAGATAAGGTAGAGAATCTAGGCCTCTAACTGCTTATGTAACCAGTCAAGCTTGGCAGAGCTCTTGGGCCTACCAACGTTCACAGTTACCTAATATGAAGTTGTTATTTGCTTGGTTCCCCAAGGAATCATATGGGAGGGCAGGTCTGGTGTCTTGCTCAACTACTTTTTGTTCAGTATTTCAATCAGCATAGTTTCCCGTGGCCTGAAGATTCCATATAAACTCAATACAGCAACCCAGTCAGGGTATCAGGTCAGCCTCAGTATCATGTATTCATTCACCCAAAAAATATTTCTTGAGCATCTGCTATGTATAATAGAAGGCAAAATAGAAAAGAGTCTTTCCTTGTAGGTTAATCTCACTTTTAGCCTAGTGTTTTCAAGGTTGAAGTTCACACCCATTCAGTGCCCGGTTACTTAGCACCAAGTTTGTGTGTTACGCACCATGTGGCCCTAGGCAGGCCACTCACTCTACAGGAGCTTTAATTTCTAAAGGGTGTTTGAATATTCCAGGAGTTTTTAAATTTCAGTGTCTCTTCAAAAGGGAAAGTAATTCCCAGTGGCTTACCTGTGGCCCTTGCAATTTTATCTTTTCATTAATGTACCTCCTAACAGGTTTCTCTGGGAGCAGAGAAAGGTCTTATGCGAATGTGATAATTTAATTTTTTATTTAGTCCAGAAAAAAACACATATCTGATGATTAAAGTTTGGATTTGGGACTACAATGTTAATTTTGAAGACAGCAGTAACATGATTCATTATTAGATTAAATCAAATTTAATTAAATCAACCATCTCTTGACATAAAGAAGGAAAATTCATTTTCTTTAAAATGTAGCCATTTCTAGGAAACTGGCCCATACTCCTAAATTAAAAGCAGGTTTCCACAAGTTGGATTCATGCCTCCTCTAGTTCTTGGTATTGTATTTGGTTTAGTTAGTTAAATAATGGTAAGAAAAGAAGACAGGATGGGTGATGTTAAATAAAGAGAAATTTAAGAGAGTAATTATGGCATTAGGCTGGGCCAGAAGGTGAGGGTTGTAAGTAATAAGATATCTGATTTTTAAACAAAGTCCTGTGTCTCCATTTGGCATGACCCTCCCAGGATAAACTGTATATTTTATCCCATTCCCATGGGCGAGAGAAAGTAAGCTCCAAGGGGAGTATTGGATGAAACATGTACAGGTTCTAAAATATCTTATATGAAGTTGCTTAACTTGTTATTTTAAATGGAGGTGTTAAAATTCCAGTGAAACAGAGTATTACAATAGTGACCCAGGTGAGGGAAGGTACAAAAAGCTTGGATATTCCGTTTATATGAACCCAGTGCATGAGTAGGCTACCTGATTATTCAGTGGACATCTTGGAGGGAAAAAATCACAGGGAAAACTTACGGCAAATGAGCCCTGGGAGCTTTTTATTGGATTTGAAAGACATGAATAATGGAACTCCGTGAGCAATGCTGGAAGGACTGTCCTCAATATCCAGTGAAATGGTTATTCCTGGAAAACACTTTTATGCCCCGAACCTCAGCGTTGGAAGGGATTGCTTTCCAGACTTTGATGGAGAGAGAGGGAAAGACAGAGAGAGGGACACACACACACACACACACACACGCACACAGAGAAAGAGAATGGATTCCAAACTGGACATTTTCTAGTTGGATGGTATTTTCTAGCTCATCTCTAAATGTCATTTCTCGTGACTCTTCACTCAACCAAAAAACTCAGGCTAAGAGATCTTGGTTGTGGTTGATTGTATGCTTGTTTATCCTATATTCTAAATCATCAAATGACTCCTCAATGTCCTAGATCCCCTGGATCAGTTAATTACCCTCATCAAAAGGCTTTTATCTAAAGGCTTTGTAGTGCAGCATCAGCTTCCTGATTAGGAGCCACCATTTATTTATTCCTAATATGGATAATTAATTAGGTGACAAAATCAGATTAAAGTCTTTATACAAATGTTCTTATATAACCTTTAAACATTAAGCTCATGAAGTATATACTGTTATTTTCCCCATTTTTAGAGAATGAGGAAATGGGCTTAGAAAGGTTCAGTCATTTGTCCAAGTTTACAAAGCGAGTAGGAAGAGGAGTTATGGTTAAAATATAGACAAACTAGCTTCAAAAGCCCATGCTCTCAGCCACTATCACTTTCTCCCTCTAAAGTCTCCAGGATGTTCCTAAAGTTGAATTTTGATTGATCTCATTCATAATTGAGGAGAAGGTAGCTCAGAAGTCACTGAGGGATGAAGCCACATGCCCACACCCAGTCTGAGGCAGTTCTGGGTCTGGAATGCAAACCCCTTTCAGGCTATTTATTGGTTTGTCTCCTTGGGATCTAGTATACAGTTTCGGTCTGTGTATTGTGAGTCAAAGCTGATACCACAACCGACTGCAAATCAAAGAAAGGTGGCTTTGCTTACAGCTTCCTCTCTGTTCTTCAGAACAGATTAAAAGAGTTTTCTCCATTTACTCTGCTGCCTTCTCAGGGTCCCTCCCTTGTTGATGAATCCGTGGATATCACCATCTGAAAGAAATCCCCTTTGGAATCAGATCTGCCCAGCCAAGCTCCACTCACCTTGCAAGGTCGCTTGCAGGTATCACCTCTCCCACAAAGAGTTTTCTGATTCACCTCTTCTCCCCTTTTAACCATTTCCTACCTCAACCAGGTAAAGTAGGTTCTGTCTTTTCTAGGCTCTTATTACATCTTATCTGTAACTTCCTCGTAGCTTTTCTCCATGTGGTCTTAGAGTCCTCTGTACATGTTTTTCTCTCCCATACTTAGGTGATAAGTTTTTGGAAGACAGGACCTGTGTCTCCATCATCATGAATCCCCTAAGGTACCTGATCCATCACCTTTCACCATCACAGTAGGTACAGTCAGTCTCTGATGCATGAAAGGACGAATGCAGAGTGAAGGGAGGGTAGCTCCTCCCTAGATCCCCCTGGCCCCGCTGCGGTGGCCATCTCCCCTCGCCCCCATCCTTCAGGCGACCACCATGCCTACTTACCTAAACTGCCTTCCTCGGATGCCTTAGGTTGCACATGTGCCATGACTCCCCGGGATCAGAGATATACTTCCTTAATGACATCTCCCTCAGCCTGCACCCCGAGGAACTCCTGCTCAGTAGCAAGAAGCACATTTTTGTTTAGCAGCTTTATCTTGCAAAACTCAGGTATTATCTGGACGGCCATATATTTCATGAATGCCAAAGATCAGCCCTGGTCTTATCAGGATGGTAAAGAAATATTCTATTTGGAGGACCATTTTTTTCTCAATTAGGAGAAGAAAATCTCATTTCACTTCTTTTCTTTGAAGGAAGATACCTTTAAATTTTTTATTGAGAAAAATCCATTTCTCTTGCAAACCATGACTTAGTTTTTCTCTTTGGTCCCACATGCCACGTGTCAACCCTCTCCTCCTCCCCATCAACAGATCAGTGCTGAGGCAGAAAATGTTCAGTCCAGTTGACTGGCTGTCTTACTACTGGGATGTTAGAGCTAAACAGTGCTGTGCCCTCAGGTGAACTTTCAAACCTTAGCTGATTTGGAGTAGTTCCTCCCCAGCCCTGGCATGAAATGTGCCTCTCTTTGCCATGTGCTTTAGAGTTTACAAGTGGCTGATTATGATACATATAAAGAAATCAAATAAGCAGCAGTGAAAGAACAAGAAGAGAGATTTGTCTTTTCCAGGCAGTTGAGGGCAAGACAACATCCTAAGCACTGGGGCCGTATAAGACCCAACAGCATTTTGCACAGCCCTGAGGTCCTGAACTCAGCTTGTTGATGGATTTTAAAATTATCAACAATATCTTGCTAGTTTGCATATCTGCAACTGCTATAGTAGTTTTCAATTATCTTCTGCATTTTCTGAGCAATTATACAGTGTAGGAAGGGCAGCTGTCTTACTCCAATTTGGGGTGGTTCTCCCGCCAAATTAATATCTATTTAGTTATTCAATCAATTAATATTTACCAGGATCATAGACTGTGCAGGTGTCCCAGGTGCTAGGGACAGGAGGAAATTGCTGTCACCAGGGTCATCTTATAGAAACAAATAAACAATAAATGAATGTAGATCAATAAGATAAACACTATGAAATCCTTCATAAATGTGTGAACAAAATAAAACAGAGTGACTTGGTAGTTACTTGCTGGGAGGGGTTGTGGAGGAAGGAAGTGATTACATTGTCAGAGAAAGTCTCTCTCATGAGGTATTGGAGTGGACGTCACGTAGGATCAAAGCGGCCATGAGCTGCTGCTGGGAATGAATTTCAGAAGGAAAAGGACTGAAGCTGGGGGAAACATTAAGAGGTTTGTTGAGTGGTCAGGTGAGAGGGGGTGTTGGCATGGTTTAAGGTGGGGAAGGGGATATGTGGGCAAAGACAAAGGTAGAAGGACAGGTTTTATTGCCTGACCATACCTCTTCAAATTATCCAGAGATGCCAAGTGATTAGAAAAATTTCCATGCTAGATCTTCATCTCCAACACAACATTGCATCCATTACCTATTTTTCCAGTTCATTAGATAAAATCACTGGCACACAGGACATTTCTAATTTTAGTCCTTTTGAGTTACCACTCTTACCCACCATTTCTAGGTGGTCATGCAGATCACCTTCTAGGAGACAAGATACTTGAAAGATAGGGGAAATATATAGGCTTTCACTGAAATAAAGGCCAGTCTCAAAAGGTATGATTCTCTTTATATAACACTCTCAAAGTGACATAATTATGGAGATAGTGGACAGATCTGTGGTTGCTGTGAATCAGGCAACTGGATGGGAGTCTGTGACTGTAAAGGACAGCATGAAAGAGTGTGTCATGATGAACTGTTCTCAACTCTGATTATGGTGGTATTTATGTGCATCCATAAATACACATTTGATAAAATCTGATGTAAATTAATAAACACGCAATTGGTACATATAAAAAGTGAAGTGCAAATAAAGTTTTGATAATTGATAGTGAACTATGGTTATGTATGATGTTATCACAAGAGGAAGCTGGGTGAAGGTTATGAGGATTCTCTAGTAATTTTGCAACTTTACATGAATCTAAAATTTCAAAAACTTCAAAACAAAAGTAAAAATAAAAATTAATATATAATGCATTAAAAGTCTACAAAATGCAGTTTATATGATCTTTATTAATTATCAAGTTTGGATATACAATAAAGGTCCACTATTTAAAAATAATTTGGAATTAGATATTCTCACTTTACAAAGATTTCTAGGTATGCTTGTTGGTGGCTGGAAAGTTAGGGCTAATTTTAAATTAAACACTTTATCTTAACTGTTTCAAAAGCAAGATGATAAAATTCTACCCTTTTTTAGCAGCAAGTAAGCACATTGAATCTAGAATAGTCAAATTCAACAGGAAAGAATGTAAATCAGAGACTACCAGGGCCTGGAAGGAGGGGGAAATGGGGAGTTATTTCCTAATGGTCACAGCATTTCTTTTGGAGGTGATGAAAAGATTTGGAAATAAATAGCATTTGAATGTAATTAATGCTGTAAGTGGTACATGTAAAAAATGGTTAAAATGGCAAACTTTGTGTTTTATTCATTTTATACAATAAAGAAATGCACTCTCCTCCCCTCCAAAAGTACATTTACTTTGAATCATGGGTGCATTTTAATATGTTCTGTATGATATGGGATAGGGTTACCTAGACCTACCCAACTATGGAAATGATCTTGAGTATTTAAATTTCTCAGGAGAGTGAGGTGTTCTGGAAGCTCAGAGCATTTTACTTAACCTAGAGGGCTGAGCGGGCAGCTGCCTTGAATGAGGCAGAGAGGTGGGGAGCAGTGAAGAAGGAGGGAGCTCCTGGGTGGTGCCTCGGGCAGCCTCACTACTCCTTGTGCCACCACTTGCCACCACTTGAAGAGTGAGTGACTAGACAGGGAGGCAGTCCAGCAAACTTCCAGAACTGGGGAGGCAGGGGAGGAGAAATAAAGGGCAAAGGAAGATTGTTCTTTTAAGGGGAGAAATACCACAGCATGTTTGTACCTTAGTGGGAATAATCCCCTAGAGGGCAGGATAGACAAGCCACTGCATGCACTACTAATGCTTGAGGGCCCCTGTCAGTCACCCCTGTCACCTGGTCCTGTCCTCCTGCGAGCTTCACATCAGCAAGACCTGGGCTGCAGCTCCCTATCAAAACTCGCAACCCTTTGTCCCAGCCCAGTTCCTGGGACTCCAAGTCCTCCAGGAGAGTCAACATTCCTTGCCCTCCAAGGTTACAGCCTCCATCCTCTTCCTTCAGGCTTTGGAAAAAAGAGGTTAATTGATGGTCCTCTGAGGGCAGAACACTAACACTCCCAAACCCAGAGCCCTGCCTACACTCCTGGCCCTGGAGAGCTCCCCTTCATTCTGGAGCAAAGTTCCTACAGATGGCAAAGGACGGCATGGCTTCTTCAGTTATTCTCTCCCATTGACTTTTAAATAACTCTCCTGCCACTTTTGTGTAACCTACCCATGGGTTAACATGTTATTAACATTATCTTATGTCACTAAATATTCATCAATGGCTGCATCGTACTTCATGTTTTGATAATTTGCTTTACCAATAAGGTATTATTGGCTACTTAGTTTCAAATACATTTAAAAGTTTCCACTATGATAAATGATATTATGATATTTATGATATTTATTAATCTCTTTGTATATCTCTGGCCATGCCCTTCAGACAATTTCCTAGAAATAGAACTTTTAGGTTAGAGAATAAGAATATTTCAAAAGAAAACATTGTCAACAGAAAATAAATTGTGTAATGGTTAATTTACTTGGATACTTTGTGTTATCCAGCCTGCTATTAAAATGGTTTTGCCTTCCCTGGGTGCATTTTGCCTGACCTCTGATTAGGAAGAAAAACAGTATTTGTAAAGTTAAAAATCTGTGGCTTTGAATCTCCAGCCAGACTTGAACTTGGTTAAGACTGTGGCCATCCTTCCCTCCAGTAAAAGGAAAGAAAGATTATGAGACTTCTTGGAGAATACCATTTTTTTTTTACTAAACAGTAGGATGAGATAAGTGGATACAAAACAGAAACATATGGATAATATTTTCTTGGAAATACTCAGGAGTTTGCAAAATGAAAGGAAATGTACTTGGAAAGGTATCTTGTAGTTTTGTGGGGGTAAAAGTGATTGTTTGGAAGGTGTCTAGAGATATACCGCTTTAATCAACACATCAAGAATAATCAACAAAGAGACATCCTCAGATCTGGACTCTTGAGTAACAGGATGATGACAGACTGCTGACAAGTGTGCAGTGTCCTCTGGGACACATGCTGGGACCCAAAAATGCTGGTCTAACTCGGCAGCTGAGTGAAAACCTACTGATGGAGAGCCCTGTGCTCCTTTAGCTGCTCATTTCGAATGCTTTCCCATGGGCAGTCAGCAGAATCATGGTGACACTGGCTAGAAGGGGGCCACTTGGTAGAAATCCTGAACCTGGCCAACCACACTTCTTAGACTGTCTGTAAGAAAGGGAAGGTGAATTTATTTCTGCTTTCCCATTGGTCCTTTCTGCCCTTACCTCAAGGGAATAAATACCATTTACCTAGAAATGAAGAACGCACTTCATCAACTATTTCCACCAGACTTTTAGCTGCTGGTTCAACCAGAAAATATTTTGTGTCATTAAACGCTTTCACAGAGTTGGAAAAGCCAAACAAAAGATAGCAAAACAAACTCCTCCCACCCCACCTCCAACATCTCCAACAATGCTAGTTCAATTATCTTTCAGAACTCCAGAAAATTCTGCCAAGCCAAGCTTCTAGGCAGAATGATTGAGATGAGACCTCTAGAGTCAGAGATGTTTTGAGAATTAAATGAGATAATACCTGTACCTAGAATTAGAATTAGAATTAAGTATTTAGAATTCTCCTGGCTTATGGAAAGTGTTGGCTACAGTGTAAGCTCCATTAATTCAAGGGGCTTTTGCTGTTTTTCACTGTACAGTAACAGTTCCCAGTACATAGTAGATGCTCAATATACACTTATTGCTTACTTTTATTACTGTGGTTTTTATTGGCAAGCTCTGAGAAATGTAAAGATGATAATCACAACAACAAATATGTATTGAATGCTTACTACATACAAGGCACTGTGCCAAGACCATTAGGTTTCTTGCTCTCCTTTCTTCCTCATGACAAGCCTGTGAGAGTTACTATGTTTTCCTCCTGTTATGAATGTGAGTACTCAGATCAGGAGATATTGGGTACATTTCCCAAATCCACACAGCTAGTAAATTAATATCCTGGACAATCTGGCTCTAGGACCCTGTTATAAAATAAATATTCTTTCAAGGAAAACCAGTACGAGAAAGATTAAGATGTTATGGGAACTCCACTTTATGAACAAAATGTGGAGTGTCTTGAAGAAACAGCACATGAGTTAAGAAGACTGTGGCCATCTCTGTCTGCATGGTGGGCTAGTGTTGACCATCTGGCCTTTTCTAGGAGCCAGATTTTAGCCAAGCCTGGGCATTTCTGTAGGGACTCGGTCAACTGAGCTGAGTTCCTCACCTGCAATTTTAGAAACATTTTAGCTTGTTTGCTCTCTCTCAGTCTCTCTCTCTCTCTCTCCAGATGCACATGTATATACAGTTTTGCATGTGTGTGTGTATACACAAACACACATACACAAACATATAAGATTATATATATTTGCTTAACCATGTAAAATTAAGTTGCAGACACTATGACAATTCACCCTTAATTACTTCAGCATGCATCTCCTCAGAATCACAATAGTTTTATTGCCTCAAGAAATTTAACATTGAATTAATAATATAATATAATCTATATTTAACAGTTTATTTTTTTCATTCCGGATCCAATCAAAGATGTCTGATTGTATTTACTTGCCTTGTTTATTTATTTTCCCTTAATCCAGCCAATTCCCCCTGCATTTCTCTTTCTTTTAGGATTCTGACAGTTTTGGAAAATCCAGTTGGTTTGTGGAATGTCATATAATTTGGATATATGGAATGACACAGAATTTGGACAAATATGATGGTTTCATCTTGATTATCCAGCTTATGCATTTTGTGGGAAGAAAACCAAGTGAGTAATGTTGATTCTTACTCTGTGTATCATGTCCAAAGGCATATGAAGTGCATTCATTATTATATTTGCTAAATTTGATTATTTATCCAACCAATTTCTCCATAGTGAAGATAACTTTTCTTCTCTATACATAAGCAGTAATCTTAGGGGTACCCCTTTGAGACCCTGTGACTGTCCCTCCCCCATAAACTTTCATTCACTGGTCTTGCTATGCATTGGTGATCCTTGCCTGAGTCAATTATTAGCTTTGCAACTGCAAAGTGCCTCACTTGCATTTGACTTTTAGGAAAGAATTATTTGGGAATAAAGCTCACATGTATCCCAGCCTGTTTCTCTCCTTGCCTGGGCATACCCCTAGTCTTGTGTATTTGTTGGGAAATGGAACCAAAGCCTTAAAACAATCCATTAGTGTTTTGTAACCAAGCAAATGAATTCCAGAGTTCCATGCCCTGATGTGTGAGGCTATCACAATATTTTCAATACAGTCATATTCTTATGTATCCATAAGTTAAAAAAAAATTATCTGTGGAATAGTTGACCCAAGAAGGTGCTAGTGATCAGCCAAAGAAGGCAGCTGCTCTAACATAAATAGACCATTATTCTAATTCATCCTTGCAACCCATTTGGAACTTTAATGTCAAAACTACAGATAAGGTAAAAAGTGCTCACAAATTAATATAATATCACTTAGCAAAATGCACTCATGCTTTTTCCATTGCCTCCATCCTCTGCAATAAGAACACATGACTCAGACATGGAATTGCTGTTTTTTACAGATGACTGAGATAAAGGATAAAAGAAGGCAAGGCAACCTGGTTCTTGGGTTATAAATGTATGAGGGTACTGGAGCTTAACATTTTTGACTGAAAGAAAAAAAACTAACAATGCAAAATTTCAAGGTAATTCAGAGTTCTTATTCCACAAAATTAGTTAATTTCTTGAGAGCAGTTGGCAATCTTTTCATGGGATTCAATCCTCAGTTGAGTTCTTCTCAGAGTTTTTCTGTTAACCAATAACTGTCTTCTCTGTCATTCTAAAAAATAATAGTCCAGGGCTAGGAAGTTTCAAGAAGAAAATTTTCAGTTGAATGTCATTTCCCGCCCCCCCCCCCCATAGTTCTCACATTAATAATTCCATTTGTTTTAAGTGAGTTTAAATAAATTTAAGTGAGCTTTTTAGTGTGCAAGCCACTAAGTTTGGTGTTGTGCATACACACATAGGAAGAAGGGGGAAACAAGATTATTCAAGCAAAAACTGATGGCAGTGGTTTCTGCCTTCAGGGGAAATAGCCTAGTTCAGATCTGGGACAGTTTGCTCTTGGATTTAGGGAAACACCTTGATGAAGTTTGGTGGGATTGCACCCTCACTCTAGTTGTTCATGTACTGTGAGCCCAACCTGAGAGCTGCCTTCCCCATGAAGAAGCTGCCCTTGGGGATGTGGCTGGACCAACAGCTGGTGCAACCCTGTGGGCTCCTATTGCTCAGAGGCCACCAGCTTTCTGTCTTCCTCATGCAAAACACCTTGCCTATCTATGGAGAAGCAGAAATAGTTTGTTTTTCTGTATTTTTCTTCCTGAGGAGGAAAAGTAACTATATTCTAGCAGGTCTCTTGCTGAGGTTGGAGGCTTAGAAACCCCAAATCTCATAGCAGAGCTATAGACATTGGAAAGGAAACAGACACACCAAAGCAGCAGTGGCTCTGCGTGACTTTGCATGGCAGTGGTCACAGAGATATTCAGAAAGACTGGACATGGAATTGACATTAAATGGACATTTTCTTTTAATTGATCTCAGATGTCAAAAGCTATAGCCATCACTTTCAGGATATTGATGAGAATTGTAAATATATACACAGATACATATTTATATGTGATGTATTATGCCCGAGATTTATGCTGTACCCAAATACACATATGTATATATTTAATGACATGAACAAATTGTATCATTACATATAGTTTCACTGTGTATTCCTTTATTTTATTTATACAAGTATTTTTTATTCCCTAGGAGCAATAGTCAAAGTGTTGCACAGGCAGGCTAGAAAAGTTTGCAACTAACATGAGATAGAAGCTAGAAATTCACTATACTCTTTGGAAGGAGAATAAATAAGTAGGATAGATATTCAAGTAATTAGTTCAAACACTCTATTCAACATGCACTATCAGTGATTAGTTCGGGCAGGAAAATAGTGATAATTAAGTTTATTCTTTGAAAATGTATTTATTGGATACTTATTCTGTGCCAGGCACTCTGCTAGCACTAAGCTGCAGAAGGTGAATAAGACATGGTTGCTGGCCTCAAAGTTCTCACAGTTGAGTTGAAGAAACAGATATAAACAGATAATTTAATGCCATGTAGCAAGGGACAAGGTAGAAAAAAGTGTGAGGAATTTTGATAACACTGAGAGGGAGAATCTAACCCCAACTGGGGTGAGGAGAGACAAGGGACAGAGACAATGTCTCAAAAGACTTCTAGAGAGCGTCAGTATGGTAGGGATCCAAGAAAGAAACACAGGCACTGTCTTCTTTGTTTAGAATCTACATAACAATTTCAATGGAAAATGCTCACCTGAGACTCCCAGTGATACTATCTTTTCATTGTGCTGTAATGCATTGTTTTCAAATCTAATTTCCTTTGGAGGGGTTCTAAGAATGGATTAAATTTAACCTGAATTGCCCTCTGTCACACATATGTCTTCATGGAAGATGCAATCTTTCAGATAATAATTAAACAGTCGCAGCTGGGAGAAAAATAGCTATGCATTACTCCTCTACAACCCCTCACAAACCAACTGCAAAACATTGTAAACACAATCTATGTTAAGTCCCATCTTTGTTCATTCCACTTTGAGGTGCAATTGTACAGTTAGCCAAGCATCAAATCAAGAGAATGAGAAAGCTAGCATTCCCACACAAATTCTAAGAACAATTCTGTGGCATCCTATTACCAGGATAATACAAATAATGTAATACCAAAAATAATAACAGTTAAAATTGTTTTGGAACTAAGCACTTTATGCAGATTATTTCATCTTAACCAGAATTCCATAAGGTGTGTAATATCCCTTCCATAATATAAAAAATGAGGTTCAGAAAGGTTAAACACCTTGTCCATTGTCACCTAGCTAATACATAGATTCAAAATTAGATGTGTCTGACTGTTCTTTGGCCATGTCTTTTCATATTCAGTGGACTATAGAGAGCTAGATGACATGCTATGGAAAGAGCCCAGCAGTTGGAATCAGAAAATCTAGGTTTGAACCTAGTGATGCCATTTACTAAGTGACTTGAATGTACTAATTCTTTCTCAAATCCATACACTTCAACACCATGTTTGATTTAATCAGAGGTTGTCAGGGAGACAAAGCATTTCATTGGCTATCTGGGTAATGTTATGGTTGATTTTTATGTTCTTCTTTATATTTTTATTTAGAGAACTAAAATTTCTACTATAAAGGTATTGTTCTTTTCATCAGCCCAACAGGTTGGGAACTTTTAGGAGCTTCAGGAGCTCCATCCCTCTGGCTGGCAACGCAGCTCTGAGGCCCCCATCATGATATGCAACCTGCCACTCTTTCCTCCTGGCTGGCACAGGCTCACAAACATGCTACCCCTGCATTGCACCAGGCCAGCTGGAGGGCAGCCCGGCCTATAGCAGCTACAGAGGTGTAGCATAGAGGCATCTCCCTGCATGCTTGGCCCACTGGCCCTGGCAATGGAGGCAGGCACTGGAGCGGGGAAGCAGAAAAGAACTCTTTCTGCCTGGCAGACACCAGCTCCGCTCACCTGTGACCACCATCCCCATTGCTCCAGGGGCTGGGAAGCTCCAGAGAGTAGAGTTTCTGGGCACTAGAGAGTGCCAACTACAAATATGAAACATCAAAGGAAACTGGTACAAACCATAGTCCCACAAACACCAGAAAGAGGGCCAAGTGAAACTGAACTCACCAATCTTCCTGAAAAAGATTTCAAGATAAAAATCACAAACATGCTCACAGAGCTACAAAAAAATATTCAAGATGTCTGGGAGGAATTCAAGAAAGCGATAGAAACTTTGAAAAATATAGTAGCTGAAATGAAATATACAATGGAGGGATTTAAAAGCAGATTAGATGAAGTAGATGAGGCAGTAAATGATATAGAGAATAGAGAACAGGAATACGAAGAAGCTGAGGCACAGAGAGAAAAAAGGATCTCTAGGAATGAAAGAATATTAAGACAATGCTGTGTCCAATCCAAATGGAATAATATTTCCATTAAAGGGGTATCAGAAGAAGAAGAGAGAGAAAAAGGGATAGAAAATGTCTTTGAGGAGGTAATTGCTGAAAAATTTCCCAGTCTGGGGAAGGAGATAGTCTCTCAGGCCTCAGAGGTGCACAGATCTCCCAACACAAGGGACCCAAGGAAAACAACATCAAGACATATAATAAATAAAATGGCAAAGATCAAGGACAAGGAAAGAGTATTAAAAGCAGCCAGAGAGAGAAAAAAGATCACATACAAAGGAAAACCCATCAGACTATCATCAGACTTCTCAACAGAAAACTTACAGGCCAGAAGGGTGTGGCATGATGTATTTAATGGAATGAAACAGAAGGCTGTGAACCAAGAATACTCTACCCAGCAAGATTATCATTTAAATTTGAAGGAGGGATTAAACAATTTCCAGATAAGCTTAAGTTGAGAGAACTTACCTCCCACAAACCATCTCTACAGTGTATTTTGGAGGGACTGCTCTAGATGGAAGTGTTCCTAAGGCTAAATAGCTGTCACCAGGGGAAATAAAACCACCATAAAGGAAATAGACCAATTAATTACTAAGCAAATGCAAAATTAAATCTACTACCCCCAAAATCAGTCAAGGGATACACAAAGAGTACAGAATATAACATCTAACATATAAAGAATGGAGGAGGAACAAAAAGGTAGAAAAAAAACCTTTACATTGTGTTTGTAATAATGTACTAAATGAGTTAAGTTAGACTGTTAGATAGTAAAGAAACTACCCTTAAACATTTGGTAACCACAAATCTAAAGCCTGCAATGGCAATAAATACCTATTGATAATCACCCTAAATGTGTATGGCCCAAATGTACCAATCAAAAGACATAGAGTTGCTGAATGGATAAAAATACAAGACCCATCTATATGCTGCCTACAAGAGACTCACTTCAAACTCAAAGACATATACAGACTAAAAGTGAAGAGATGGAAAAAGGTATTTCATGCAACTAATAGGGGGAAAAAAAGCAGGAGTTGCAGTACTTGTATCAGACAAAACAGACTTCAAAACAAAGAAAGTAACAAGAAACAAAGAAGGACATTACATAATGATAAAGGGGTCAGTCCACCAAGAGGCTATAACCATTATAAATATCTATGCACCCAACATAGGAGCACCTACATATGTGAAACAAATGCTAACAGAATTAAAGGGGGAAATAGAATGCAATGCATTTATTTTAGGAGACTTCAACACAACACTCACTCCAAAGGACAGATCAACTACACAGAAAATAAGTAAGGAGACAAAGGCACTGAATAACACATTAGAACAGATGGACCTAACAAACATCTACAGAACACTTCACCCAAAGGCAGCAGGATGCACAATCTTTTCAAGTGCACATGGAACATTTTCCAGAAGAGACCACATACTAGGCCACAAAAGGAGACTCAGAAAATCAAAAAAATTGAATTTGTACCAACCAGCTTCTCAGATCACAAAGGTATGAAACTAGAAATAAATTACATGAAGAAAATGAAAAAGCCCACAAACACATGCAGGGTTAACAACATGCTCCTAAATAATCAATGAATCAGTGACCAAATAAAAACAAAGATCAAGCAATATATGGAGGCAAATGAAAATAATAGCTCAACACCACAAAATCTGTGGGACCAGAAGGCCATGCTGAGAGGAAAGTGTATTACAATACCAGCTTACTTCAAGAAAGAAGAACAATCCCATATGAACAGTCTAAACTCACAATTAATGAAACTAGAAAAAGGAGAACAAATGAGTCCCAAAGTCAGTAGAAGGAGGGACATAATAAAAATTAAAGCATAAATAAATACAATCAAGAAGAATAAAACAACAGAAAGAATCAATGAAAGCAGGAGCTGGTTCTTCAAGAAAATTAACAAAATATATAAACCCAAATCCAGACCTATCAAGAAAAAAAAGAGTTTACACACATAAACAGAATCAGAAATGAGAAAGGAAAAATCACTATGGACACCATAGAAATACAAAGAATTATTAGAGAATGCTATGAAAAATTACATGCTAACAAATTGGATAACCTAGAAGAAATGGAAAAATTTCTAGAAAAATACAACCTTCCAAGACTGACCCAGGAAGAAACAGAAAATCTGAACAGACCAACTACCAGCAACAAATTTGAATTGGTAATCAAAAACTACCTAATAACAAAGGTCCTGGACCAGATGGCTTCACCTCTGAATTTTACCAAACATTTAGTGAAGACCTAACACCCATTCTCCTTAAAATTTTCCAAAAAGTAGAAAAGGAGGGAATACTTCCAAATTCATTCTATGAAGCCAGAATCACTCTAATATCAAAACCAGACAAAGACACCACAAAAAAAGAAAATTACAGACCAATACCCCTGATGAACAATAGATGCAAAAACACTCAACAAAATATTAGCAAATTGAACTCAAAAAATTTATCAAAAAGATCATCCATTATGATCAAGTATGATTTATTCTAGGGATGCAAGGATGGTACAATATTAAAAAATCCATCAACATCATAATCCACATCAACAAAAAGGACAAAAATCACATGATCATCCCCATAGATGCTGAAAAAGCATTTGACAAAATTCAACATCCATTCGTATAAAAATTCTCAACAAAATGGGTAGAGAGGTCAAGTACCTCAACATAATAAAGGCCATATATGATAAACCCACAGCCAGCATCATACTTAACAGTGAGAAGCTGAATGCTTTTCCTTTAAGATTGGAAACAAGACAAGGATGCCCACTCTCCTCTCTTTTATTCAACACAGTACTGGAAGTCCTAACCACAGCAATTAGACAACACAAAGAAATAAAAGGCATACAGACTGGTAAGGAAAAAGTTAAACTGTCCCTGTTTGCAGATGACAAGATATTGTACATAAAAATCCCTAAAGAATCCACTCCAAAACTACTAGAACTAATATCTGAATTCAGCAAAGTTGCAGGATATAAAATTAATATGCAGAAATCTGTTGCATTCCTATACACTAACGATGAACTAACAGAAGAGAAATCAGGAAAACAATTCCATTCACAATTGCATCAAAAAGAATAAAATACCTAGGAATAAACCTAACCAAGGAAGTGAAAGACCTATACCCTGAAAACTACAGGACACTCTTAAGAGAAATTAAAGAGGACACTAATAAATAGAAATTCATCCCATGCTTTTGGCTAGGAAGAATTAATATTGTCAAAATGACCATCCTCCCCAAAGCAATCTACAGATTCAATGCAATCACTATCAAAATACCAACAGCATTCTTCAACGAACTGGAACAAATAGTTCTAAAATTCATATTGAACCACAAAAGACCCCGAGTAGCCAAAGCAATCCTAAGAAGGGAGAATAAAGCAGGGGGGATCTCACTTTCCAACTTCAAGCTCTACTACAAAGCCACAGTAATCAAGACAATTTGGTACTGCCACAGGAACAGACACATTGATCAATGAAATAGAATAGAGAGCCCAGATACAAAGCCAAGCATATATGGTCAATTAATATATGGTAAAGGAGCCATGGGTATACAATGGGGAAATGACAGCCTCTTCAACAACTGGTATTGGCAAAACTGGACAGCTACATGTAAGAGAATGAAAATGAATTACTGTGTAATTCCATACATAAAAGTAAACTCAAAATGGATCAAAGACCTGAATGTAAGTCATGAAACCATAAAACTCTTAGAAGAAAACATAGGCAAAACTCTTAAATATAAACATGAGCAACTTTTTCATGATCATATCTCCCTGGGCAAGGGAAACAAAAGCAAAAATGAACAAATGGGACTACATCAAACTAAAAAGCTTCTGTACACGAAAGGACACCATCAGTAGAACAAAAAGGCATCCTACTGTTTGGGAGAATATATTTTTAAATGACATGTTCACAATGGGTTAACATCCAAAGTATATGAAGAGTTCACATGCCTCAACACCCAAAAAGCAAATAACCAGATTAAAAAATGGGTGGAGGATATGAACGGACACTTCTCCAAAGAAGAAATTCAGACAGCCAACAGGCACATGAAAAGATGCTCCACATCACTAATTATCAGAGAAATGCAAATTAAAACCACAATAAGATAGCATCTCACACCAGTTAGTATGGCCAACATCCAAAAGACAAGAAATAACAAATGCTGGCCAGAATGCGGAGAAAGGGGAGCTCTCCTATACTGCTAGTGGGAATGTAAATTAATTCAACCATTGTGGAAAGCAATATAGAGGTTCCTCAAAAAAATCAAAATAGAAAAATCGTTTGACCCAGGAATTCCATTCCTAGGAATTTACCCAAAGAAAACAACTTCTCAGATTCAAAAAGACATATGCACCCCTATGTTTATCGCAGCACTATTTACAATAGCCAAGATGTGGAAACAACCTAAGTGTCCATCAATGGTGAATGGATAAAGATGTGGTACATATGTAGCTTGCCACCTGGTACAATCAAAGCTGGCCTGTAGTGTTGGTCAGGAGACTGTATGCAAGACTGTTCTCATAGCTCCATGTCTGTAAGCACAGACTTCAGCCTTTCTGATTCCTGGTCCCATTAAGTGATGGGAACATACGATTTCATGGTGGAAAGCAGGAAAGGGCCGAAGAGACTCACCAGGCTGCTTAGTCTTCAAAAAGCTCTTACAAAATAGCATTTTGATGAATGAAGGGTAAATTAGTCAGAAAGTCCCTTGGAGCATCAATGGATTGAGAAAACCAAGGGGCCAAGCATCTGCATTTACGTGGTCGGAGTTTCTCAAACTGACTCACTCGCAGACACAAAGGGCTTCCTTTCACACCACCAGGCAGGCTGGCTGGAGATGTTTTCAGCAATCACCCACCAAAGCTTTGCACATGGTAAGCTAGGGCCCAAATGCACATGGTAGGAAATCTTCTCCAGGAATCTTCCTTCACATGTGGCTTCACCTGTCGTCCCCCACGGGGTTGGCTCCCCGTGGGATCAGAACATGGAGCAGTTAGTGGGAGTCAGCTGGAGAAGACATTTCAGGCTCCGCCAGGAGAAAGATTGGATAAACTAAAGTGAATGCAAAGATGTGACCAGAAGGAGGCAGAAATCAACCTGGAGGGGCTGATAGGGCTAGAGGAGAGATATTATGACAGGTTCTCCAGGTCTCCTGGGTCCAACCCATCATGTTCACCATTGCTCCCTCCTTGTCCATCTGCCTCTGATCCGCTGGCCCAATATTCCGTTACACTCCTGCGTTCCAAATGGAGAATGCCACATCCTAGCATTTCAAGGGAAGTCCCTTTTCTAACTTCCCTGACAGGTCATCTAGGTTTTGCTTGAATTCTCTCACTCATGAGAAGATCACTCCCTTACAAGGCAGCTCATTCCTTTTTTGAACAATTGCAATTATTAGAAATCTGAGTCCCTATAACATTGACCTTACGGTCTTGCTCCCACATCCTGCAGAAACAAGTTAAGTCTGAAAGACCCATCCACTGGATAGACTTTTGACCCCTTTGTGGCCCTACATCCTCACTCCCCTCAGCCCCCACAAATTGGTTTCTAGACCCTCCAACCTTATGGTCTTTAAATTCACTTCCGCTTATCAAAATCTCTCGAAATTTTAATAGCCCAAGCCATCTATTTCTCTAATGTAAGAGCTGTGTTCCTAAGATGCTTCACATTGTTATTTTTAAATCACATTCTCTTTGGATCATCTCAATGGGAAAAAGTTGGCGGTGGCAGTGGGAGGGACTGGTTAGGAGCCAGAGTTTTAGGCTGCCAGCTACAACTTACTTATTTTCAGCTGGAATTTCAACAACAAAGAAATCTTCATAAGTTTATTTTGTTTTTGCAAACTAAAAATAATAAACAGGTTTATCAAAACTGGAGAGGGAAAAAACTAAACCCTGAGCAGATCCTGACTTGCATGTGAGCTCAGATGAAAAGGAACAAATCTCAAGGTCAGAGAAGTGAGTGCAGCAGCCCCTGACCCTCACCTGCAGAAAACAAAAGAGAACGATGTGCCCTGAGCAGTCACTGTGTGCCCCAGGCAGCTACCTGCAGCAGGGGCTTCTGGGCCAGGCCCTCGCTAGTAGCTGACAGCATATTTGTAAGTCACATAGAGTTAAAGTACCCCATAATGAATTAACTTTTTATATCTAATTTGCATTATGAAAACTTGCTTAGTGGAAAAAAATTTTGTCCTCAAGCTGAGATTTGACTACCAAGAAAGAGAGAATCCACTGTCTTCCCCATGCTAAACCCTCTTCTATCAGTGAAGCCTAATTTCTTCAAGGTATGCCTGCTATGTCTTTGTGTAAAGGTCAGCAGCTTTCAGATGCACTGGGCAGAGCTCACTGTGACTCCCACACTTTATCATCACCCACACCCCACCTTTATGCAAAGCTTCTCTCCCTGGGTAATGCTTTCAGCACCATATGCTGATAATTGGCAAAACCATAAGGAAACTGAATTTTCATGTGAGGTTAAGTACTGCAATAAATGGAAGTGACTTCTCTGTATAAATGGGTTCACTGCACAATTTACCAAATTGAGTTTGGGGCTGTAACTGCAAACAGAAACAGGGATTGCTTGCCCTGCTCTAGTGCGTGGTGGCTCGGAGCCAGGCAGTTCAGCGCTCTTTCCAGTAGCAACAGTGTCTTCCCACTGGCACTAAAAAACAGCTGAAATGGGCTTTCTGTCTCCTGTTGCCACACTTGGAAACTTATGGTTCTAGTCTTTGAAACCACCTAGATTAGGTATTTCGGAAATCGAAGGTATCAAAGGCAAGTTGTAACTTGAGGAAATAACAGCAGGATGTGAAGGCAGCAAACAGCACCTCCCGCCCTTTGCTGGAGAGAGCTCTGGCCACATCCTGCCCCTTGCCTTGCTGGGACCACTCCAGAGGCCGCTGCTTTCCCCCGGGATGATCATTCTGTGGCTAAAAAGACACAGTGATAAAGATGAAAATGCTCTGAAATGAAGTGTTGCTTTAATCCTTCCAGACTGCCGGACACGCCCTCCTCCAGCACCAAGGAACACTGCCGCTTCTCTGTGTTTGGATGTGAGCGCGAACCCCCACTCCTCCCCAACTCCTCTCTTGGGACAAAAGGCAGAGATAGAAGGAGGATTCATTTCAAAGAGAGTGAACGTCGGAGCCTGCTCGGGGTCTCTCTGCAATGGCATAAAGCAGGCTCTTTTCTGTTTCCTGGGCACTGACCAGAGAAGGTGGAATCGTGAGAACCAAACTAGGGGGCCTCTCTCCCAGGCTGATATTATTATGCTTCCTTGTATTAGTTGTGAGAGTGATGAAAGCTGCCCTCCTTGCTTCAAAACAAGTCTTGGCAATACTGTACTGATGGCGCTGCAGCGCCGGCAAGAGGAAGAAGCATGGGTTCTAACTGGCTTTCTCTCGGGACCCCGACACTCTGAGATTTGGGGGGCCCTTCTACAGAGGCCTGGGGGTCTGGAGACTGGGGTCCTCATCTATCCTTTGTTACCATTTGTGATTTTGCCTGGGTAGTTTGCAAGCCTGGGCTACTTCATCCAGAAAACCAGGGCATTGGCCATGAACCCTAACTCAGGGCGTAGTCATGACGTCCAGTGACAGCTTCCACTCTCCAGCTCCATTACCTCGTTCCTTCATGAATGCATTTATTCATCCAATATCTGCTGAGCTTATTTATTTATTTAATGAAGGCTTATTTAATGAAGAAACTGGACTAGATTTTACTCTGAGCTCCATTATTCTGATTTTTCTCTTTCCTGGGTATCTAGTGAGTGGTTCTTTCCCAGATACAAATCCCTGGGCAGGGAGCTCTGAATAGTAAACTTCAAAACGTGTCTTCTTTTAGGGTCAAACAAGTTAAAATGAGAGGTGTGTGTGGGGAGGGGGGACTGCACAAAGGAATTACCCTCCACTTCAGTGGGAATTAATTTATAATTTTAGTTCCAAAGATAGTGGGGTTCTGAAGAATTGGACCAATCTAAGGGGGTACAGAGGATGATGGCAGATCAGGGAGGGGCAGGCCCGGGCAGCACCCAGACTGCACGTGATTCCTGGGTGCCAGAGGGGAGTCTGAAAAAGCAGTCACATAGGTGTGCGGCCCCGACCCTGGGCAAAACTGGAGCCATTAAAGCTCAATTCTACTCTAGGAGATGAGTGTGATTTAGGTATCTGCCGAGGCTCTTTTTCTGCATATTTTATTTATTTCTGAATATGAGAGAAAAATAACATCTGCAAAGACCCAAGGGCCTCATTTCTAGACAGAAACCCCCAACCCATTATCTTCTCAAATGATTTCCTGTAGGGTCTCCTCAAGTAAAACCACTAAGCTCTCTGATTCGGTTTCCACCAACTTGTGGGAGGACAGCCCTGAGGAAAGGAAACGCAAGCCCCCAGAACTTGGCGTGAAGTGATGCAGTTCCAGTTAAAGCCGATCACATAGGAAACAGAGGCACTTTCCCTCAAAATTCTGGGATGAAGTGGGTGTGGCAGACCAGCCAGGCAAATTGCCCGGCGGGGAAGGGCTGCTTCCTGGCCTTTTCTGGGCAAGCCGCTCAGGGAAGCCTCACTCTCTGCAATGGCTAAGCCGAGTCCTCCACATTCTGAGACGGCGTATAGTACGGGACCACCTTGGGGACTTTGGTGTACATTCAGCCTTTTCGTGTCTTATCACAATAACATCTAATATTTCCTAACAGCTTGTAATTCTGCTCTTTTACATTCATGGTCTCATGTACATATACAGGGCAGTTCAGTGGGTCTATTTTAACATGACGAAACAGGTTCAGAGAGGTGAAGTGACTTGATAGGTTCACACAGCTAGCTATCAAGGACAGGGATGGCCAGGTGGACTGGAGGATTGCCCATCTCTGCAGACATTTCCGCATGGTGCCCTTGGCTGTATTAATCTGTAAGCTCTTCAAGGGCGGCCCTTGAACTTGGCACAATCATAGAGCTCCTCCCAGCAAGTGCAGCCTCCCTGTGTGGGACATTTCACAGCCGCAGGTGGGATCCTCCCCTCAGAAGCCCAGAATTTCACTCTCCATTTGCCTGGCCCTCCCATGCGGTCTTTGGAAACCTTGATGCTTTCCAGGAAAGAGAAAACCAGACAGGTGCTATTAGGACAGGTAGGGAGAATGCCAAAGCACTGGGGCAGGGAGGGCAGGGCAGGGCAAAGCTGGGGAAAGCTAGTGACAGGGTATTTGGGGAAGGGCCAACAAGCAGCCCCAAAGTTTAGCACCAATTCACCCAATTCACTCATCTTACCTTTTCTCCTTTTTTTAATGCTTCTCACAATGAAGGCCTCATGATGGGTCCTTGGTGCATGTGTATTCATTGTGAGGTCAGAGACCACCTGAAGGAAGACCCAGGAAATAGTCTGACCCTTTCCTTGCTAGGAAGCCAGCCACAAGCTGCTGCCCAGTGTGGACGCTGCAGATCAAACCTTCTCTATCCTGGAGCTGTTTGGTCAGTTTCTTGGGTTTACAGGGCAGCTTCTCCTGCACACACCCTTTTCGGACACCATTGTATTTCTGTTACCGCCCTTCTTCCTCCAGGCTGCTTTTGATGTCCTTGTTCCCTCTGCAGTACACAAGCGTGGGGTTGTGGGGGAGTATGGTTAGTCCTCAACTCTGTCCCTGGCTGTGAATGACCTCCTCTTCCCTGTGTTAGAGGAAAATGGGCCTTTGTCTCTGGTAGTTACTCTGTTTGCTCTGAGCAAGCTTGAACCACCGTTTTTACAGCATTCAGAGCAAGCATGCTGCCAGGACTCTTCCCGGGCACTCACATTAGCTCTGCAGTCCGCAGTTCACGCCAGTGAGCTCCCATTCCGCTCACAGCAGACAGACACTGCTCAGCAGCACAGCACAAACCTAGAGGAATTAAACCAGCAAGGGGGTCTCCTCAGTTTGTACAGCACTTTTATTTTGATTTGCTTAGACTTAAAGAAGCCCAAGAGTTTGTTTTCACAAGCTTCTCTACCATCATCTGCATACTAGGGCTCTTTGAAATATGTTTCCATGATAAAAATCTAAAAAGCTAAACTATAATCAAAGTTAGATATCTGCAAATAATCTGTAATGTAAAACCAGACACCACCACACTGTTTACAATCTTCTTTCCCAAACCAGAGTGGAGGGGTGGCTTTTTGCCAGACTTTAGGAGAAATTTCCATTTGTTGAAGTTTATTCGTCCCACAATATATTGGTGCAAATATATATTGTGTACTACAGTATATATACATGCATATGTTTGCTCTGTATTTTGTCTTTCAAAAATATATATTTAGACTTCAAAGGGATAGAAATAATTTCCAATTTATTGCCTCAGGCTTTACCTTAGTTTTAGCCATCATGGACTCTCTGGGTTATTTTTCTAGGTTTGTTGATTCTGCTTTCTCTCGAGGCAAACAAGACAGAATCTCAACACTGGTGCCTTTGGAACAGGGAAAACTAGGTCACATTTTGTATCTATACTAATTGGAGCAAAGCAGAGCCATTGATGACTCCAGACAGCTGGTAGGCAGAGGAACAGAATAATAGGAATATTACCTGTGGCTTTGGAATGAGTTTCTGGTCTGAGGTTCTCTTCCCACTGACAGGAGAACGGCAGGCCAGCAGAGTTGTCTGTGGGGACCCCACTGGCTGAGAAGAGGCCAAGTCAGCCTCTTAGCACCAGCTTAAGCAGACCTTCATTTCTTCCAGGCTTCCTGCAATGGGGGTGTGGTAAAGGTCTCCAGTTACCAAGGGCCTTCATGTTGTCCAAACTCAAGATGAGAGAAGCGGGAGAGCCAGGAGCAGAGGAACTAGAACAGATTCCTCACAGGACTCTCCTCGGACTCATAGTACTCAGAGTACTAAGTACTCTCACAGTACTAAGGTAAGCGAGACATGCTGTGAGAAGCCACTACTGAGAGTCCCACAGGGTTGACCAGAAGGGGCTTCACAAGCCTGCAGTACTGGTGGCCGCTGAAGGATTCATCAACGGCATCACTCTCCCTGTACTAGGCTGACCTCTGAATGAGGAGATCTCGACCCACTTCTCCTCATCCATAAGCAAGGGGTTGTACCTAGCCTAATTTATCCTGCAGTTTAGTCACACGTGACTCCTGCACATGATCTTTGTCTCATGTACACATCATCTATACCATTACTTTTTAAATCATGATAAATGGTTTATTATTTGGCATATTAAAATATGCCAAAATAAGGGTTCATTCCAGGGGATTCGGAATATGGGTAATTATTTTCTTCTACATTACATACTTCAGTTTCCTTCTATAAGCTGATTGCTTCTTTTGTTGCTTTACGTTGGTTTCCTCATAAGAGAACAATATTTTATGATTCCAGACACACCAGTAGCTAGTTAGTCCTTTCTCTTTATGATTTCATTAACTAAAAATTATGCTTCAGTCATGAAGTTCATTTTGCACTGAGGCCCCCCAGGTGTCACCCTGGCACTACTTCATGCCTGCATACATTTGCTCATGTGGCTTTGGGAAACCTCCTCAAATGCATTAGGGAGTCCACTTGCCCTAATTTAGATGGTTTCACTCGAGTTGCACATTAATAACAACCACCTTTTGGACAGCTCTCTGCAGTTTGCATGGTGCTCTACATGATCTTGCTTTATTTCATCCTCACAACCACCTTGGGATTGAATACGGATTGTTAGAGCCACTTCAGATGCATCTAATGAGTTTCCTGGAGTCACACAATTAGAAAGCAAGCTGTAAATCAAATGCTCTTCATTGTCTTTCAAAATAATTGTATGAAGTTTGAGGTGACAACTGTCCTTTGTTGACCTGGAACATGCCCACTGCTTCAGGAGAGCCACTGTCATCACAAATAGGTAAGGAAAATCCCTTTTCTATTTTTGGAAAGATGTGACCCTAGGTATGAACTTATTGTCTAAAAATGTGAGTATCTTTATTTCTACATCATTCTAATTTAATCAGCAAGTATCAGTGGAATGCCAGTTCAGTTTCTATTCCAGCACTAAACTAAGTGCCATGAGAATTCCAGGAAATTATAACACAGCCCTTGCCAAAACAGAGCTTCCCAGTTACTTATGAATTCTGAGCTGCAAAGATCTAGATTTAGATTTTATTTATAAAATGCTCAACATCAGTAACTAGGGGGAAATACAATAAATTATCTGAGTATTTCCAAGTATTTGTATAACACATCTAGGTATTTTTCATGGCTTTATTCTCCAGGAACATACGGACTGGATTACAATTTATGATTTCTTACTCAGGGGTCAGCCTCCCTCGGTGGCCAGGATTTGATATTCTTGGGTGGGAGCCAGTGACGATCATCCTTGGCAGAACAGAGATGAGAGCAGGGACAGGAGTGGACAGATGTGACACTAAGGGAACAGTCCCTTCCTTCTGGGAAGGAGGGGCCAGGCTATACATCCCTGTGCTGTCAGCCTGGCCACAGCTCTCACAGAGTGGCTGGGAAGGAGCAATGTGGGGACAAAGGAAGAAACCTGTTTGCCTAGGGAGTCCTGCTTCCCTTAATTGGCTGTGGATCATGGACTTGATTTGCCACCTAATGTCCCTGGATATTAATTTCATTTCACTAGTGAAAAGAAGGTTGGGCAAAATGATCTTTGAGTTTCCTTTGAGCCCTAATGCCCTGTGTTTATAAATAATCAATTAGTCAAGAAGTTAGCCAATCCAACTGCAGGGTCTGCAGTGGGTCTGCACTCCATGACCTCGGTTTCCATTCACTCCACAGCAGAAGTCTTGGGGGATTATGTACATGCATGTGTGAGCAGAAATTATTTTCATTCGTGTTCGCATTTTGTCCTGTCCAATGATGGCACTCTCTCCCCTGGCTGTTAAGAGTTCCAGAAATCTCCAGGGTGGGGAGGGGTGTAAAGATACCTGCCAGATGCCTGCTGGGACTTTGAGTATGATTTCTTTTGGGGTGGTAAGGAGCTCCTTTTGCTGTGCCCCGAAGCCTACAGGGTGACCACACCTGACACAGAGCACATGCACAGCGAGGGGGCCCAGCCGCAGAGAGGCACTATCTGCAAACAGGGCAAGACAACCTTCTCCTGGGCGCCTGCTCTGAATGGCCTTTGGTCGGGCTGGGATACAGGGAGCTGGAAGTGACTTTTATTTCTGCCCTACCAGACCCAGGGAGAAACGTCAGGAGTGTTTATTAGTCATAGCCACAAGGCCCTGTGCAGGTTAGCCAGAAGTCAAAACCTGAAGGAGAGGGTGCAGGTAGGGCTGGCTTGGAACCCTGGACCCTAGCATTAATTAGAAACACTGGTGCCCTTGACAGAGCCAGCTTGTATAAGCTGTGTTCACTTCATAAAGCTGTTTTATATGGTATTCCTGGCAACAGCTGGACACTTTAAGAGAAAAATAAAAGGAACGTTATTGGTAGCTGGGGATAGAGGGGAGCAGTTCCTTCTCTGCCAGTCATCTGTCCAAGCGGCCCTGTCCCCTCTAAGAATGTGAGGATGAATTTTGTCAGAGTAGTGGGGCTTCTGCCTTGATAGGGCTTCCTAGGGAGGTCAGCTCACCTTTCCCAGCCAGAGTCTGCTTGTCTAAAGACACAATAGTATCTGTCCCTCCTTGCCTCCTGGGGCTGTTCAGATAAGTTTTGATAAAGCAGAGAAAGAGCTTTGAGGATTGCAAAGCCGTAGGTGGACACTCGGCCCCTGCTGTTCTAATTCTCAGGATAATACTGAGAGAGGTTGGGGCAGTGATTCCCAGCTGGTGAGGATTGTGCTCCCCAAGGGACACAGGTAACAGTAATGTCAGTTGCAGTCTGCTAGGCAGTTCCAATAGGGGGCGCTGGAGATAGGTTTGAGGAAACAAAAGGAGCACATTCGCTTTCCTGCTTCTTGCTCCTGTCAGGGTCCCTATAGCAAAACTGCTCCAACCTGGCTGGAGCTGTGCCTTCCAGGTGAAGTAATAGAGCCCAATTTGCAGGTTGCTCAATACCGATGCCTCTTTGCATCTGCTAAGAAACAACTTCTGCACAGAAACTCTGATCTCCCATTCTCCGAGGCAGGAGTTTCAGCTCCATGGACCCCTCCTCAAAGCTCCACATCTTCCTTTGTGCCTTTAGCCCTAGGGTACTAGTTACTTCCTTTCTAATCCCCAAGTGTTCTATGTATGCCTTTCAGTGCTTCTAAATGCATAGTTAACAATTCCTTACAGTAAATTCTCCCTTAGGCTAACTGGTGTGGTTTCTGGCTCTTGGCTGGTAGAGAAATGAAGGCCAGTTTCCTCCCCACAATGAGGGGACCCAGAGATAGCTCAGTCCAGTGGGAGTGATGAAAGCCTGGCACAGCAGCTGCCCCAGTGGCAGAGGGCACCAGCTTTGTTCAAAGTCTTTCTAGCTCTGTAACAACCATTAAAGCAAGGTCTCACCACCAGTGGGACAATGTAGTTCACTGCATCAAAACAGAGCTGTGGGGTTGAATTGCTGCAAACAAGAGAGCTTGTGGGTTCTTGGGTGTAGTTTAAAAGTGGTTCTCCTTGGTCTCCTCTGGCCAGTGGTCCCATTGGACTTTACCAAATCATCAAGACAGGGCACCTCAAAGCGACCCTCCAATGGTGACACCCATCTCCTGTCATGCTCTTCAACAGCTATTTGTGTCTTCTCCCTATTGTTGGAATATACTGGAAAACAGTTTTGCACAGAATATGAAGGCTTGTCTCCAAAAAATGATTTTTAAAAAAGAAGATCAAGAATCTGTGGTAGAAAACGATCCATTTGTCAGGTCTGTGAGGACAGTAAAAATGCCCCAGCTTGGAGACACAAATCATTTGGTTTATGGGAAGAAACTATGAGATAGCTATCTTTCTTTTCAATGAAGTAAATATTTTTAAAAATACACTGCTTGTGTATATTCTTCTGTCCCAGCTGGAAGCAGTAGTTACAAAACAGTCCATGAGCAGCATCTGAAGAATCACAAGGAAATAAAAAGGAAAGGCACATTGCTCTACTGTTGTGTAGGGCATGGACAGGAGCTGTTCCTTTCCTGCAGGACAAAACAACAAGAAACTGTGTGCTTGCAGAATGCAGAAGCTCAGATGTGTTGTCCTTGAAGCCCAGAGAAACCAGGAATAAGAAGCTATAGCTAAAAAGGCTGTCACCCTCTGCCACCTCCTCTGCCATGGTGACAGACCAATGACTGTCAGCAACAGGTCCGCTGAGGGTCCTCAGGCTAGAAGGATCAGAGACCACTGGGAGGTGTAGAACTTGGAGACTGACATTCTTCCTTGGACAATCCCTCCCTCATCCCATAGAGATTTCTCTGATTTCCAGGGGGTGTTTTTGTGCATATGTGTGCATTAGTGCATGTACATTTTAAGTTACAGATGGAACACTGTCAAAGCCCTTGACTCCCTTGTTCTCTGTCATCCCCTGCCCCCAGGAGCACTATTCTTCATGCTCTCTGAGAATTGCAATAGTCTTCCTATATGCACACACATCACCTCTTCTGCTTAGAGGCTTCTCTTATTGTGTCCTTAATATTGTTCAAGAGGAAAAGCTCTCCTGAAACATCAGGAGCTGTTTTCTTTCCTCTAAGTGAAGTTATGAGCAGGGGCTTTAGTGCCCAGGACAGAAACTGCCCCCTTCCTCTTCACCTGTTTCGGAATTCCATAAAGATTGTCTAGAAGTCAAAGAAGGTGGGCAGGGGGCAGAATGGGGATTGACCTCTGTCCAAGGCTACTGGTAAACAATCCCCTGCTCTCCTGGCAGTTCAGTCACCCCTCGAGCCGTCAGCGCCCCCTCCTGGCAGGGATCATGGCTATGCTTGTCAAGTTAGAGCTCTAAGGGCCCGAGTGCTACCAACATGGACACTCCCAGATGCCTGTGCACAGAGGCCAGGCAGCGCCCCTGCTCTCTCCAAACCACTTGGTACCCACCAGTTGGATAGTTTCTGCCAAGCTGGTAGCCAGTTTGGCAATAACTGTGAAGTCTGAGAGACGCTTCTCAGACATCTGGTCCTACCTCAAACTTTCCCCACCAAGGGCTGTTGGTGTGCTGTAGGTGCAACGACTCACCATTTGCTCCTCCAGAGCCAGAACCCGAATTGTATTCCAAATAGGGCGAAGTCCAAAAAGGATGTGTGTGCAGTCTCTTCCCCCAGTCTCTTCTTGCTCCAAGACCCTCATACACCATTAACTGCAGGCCTCTTGGTAAACACAGGCACTCAGAATAAATTAACAAATAAATAAACACACTTTGGTGCTACAGTCCTTAAGACAATTTGGACAGAGTCTATGTATGTGAGGAATGTGCCAATTCTTTATGAGACTGAGAGATAAGGCAGACATATGGTAGAGGACATGGTATGATTCTTAACTGGACATATGAATAAACTGAGGTACAAGGTGATTGATTCATTGACTCCTGAATATCAATTTCATAGAAAAGGAACCAGGATTAGAACTCAGTACTATACTCTAAAACTCTCAGTCCTGGCTCTTTACAAGGTCTAATTTCTGCTTCCCTGGGTATGTAAATTTTTTACTTTAATATTATGATGACATAAATAGAATTTTCTTTGCATCAGGGTTTCAGGAACCCATTAAAACTGTATACTCCATTTGATGTGAAAATGCAGAAATGCATTTTTCTTGTGAGCAGACTATGCTTTCATGAGGTTCTCAAAAGGGCTAGTGTAACTAAAAAGGTTAAACACTCTGACTTTTACTGTTATGATGGGACTGAGATCAAGTCAAAGGTGACCTTTCTAAAGATTGTAAATAGTGGGGGAAGGTTCCTTCCCGACTGTCAAGAGTCAAGGCCTGGAGAAGACAGGTGTGAAGAAACTAGTCATTTCATTACTCAAAGTCAGACAGGGTTGCTCAGCTTGGCAGCTGATCAGAACAGTTGGAGCAGCTGGCTTCCTAAGAAGGTGGAATGCATGCTTCACACCCCACAGGCGCAGACTCACAGATGCTTAGAACTTTCGGTCAAGGAGCATCCTGAAAGGTTATCTAATCTGGAGGTCCAGGAACCCAGCTACACATCAGAATCACCTGGGAAAATCTGAAAGCATACCATGTGTGAGACCAACCCCAGAGATTTCTGTTGTGATTGTTCTAGGGTGGGACTATAGGTGCTTTATTTTTTAGAGCCTGTTGGGTGATTCTCCTGTACAGCCAGAGTGGAGAACCACTAGCGTTCTAACTTCATAGTTCTCAACCTCGGCTGAACATTGAAATCGCTTGGATGACTTTCAGGACTCCTATTGCCTGAGACCTACCCCCCGATCTGATTTAATTGGCCAGGGAAGGGCAAGGCATCAGGAATTTTTTAAGCTCCCCTATATGATATTCATGGACATCCAAGTATGAGAACTGCTGTTGGAATCTGACCCAACATTTCTTTCATGATGCAAAGAAAACCATGTCAAAGCAAAGTGGCCAGAGGTCATATAGCTATGGCAAAGTGAGGATTAGAACCCCAGACTCAACCTCCACGCTTGGGCTGTTTCTGTGGTTCACCCAGTCATGGTGGATAGTCTCCTTAAGTAGTGCAGGGCTCCTCTGGACAAATAGGAATATTCCTAATAGGAACAGGGACAGGGACAGGAACAGGAACAGGAATAGAAATAGGAATAGCAGGGCTCCCAAGAAACAGACCTTGCCTCTCTCTTTGATGAGAGCAGAAATACATTTTTCTGACTCTAATATGTCTGCAGCCTGAAACATGAGTGGTGTAGGGTTCTAACCCCAAACCCTAACTCAATTAACAGTTTTGCTTTCAAGCAATTCTAGTAAAGGAATTTTGTGAGTGGCTAACTTTTTTGAATGTGAAATGATAGGAGTTAAGAGGTACAGATATTTCTAAGTGAGGGTTTTCACTCTTTGTTCTGGATCAGACCTGAAAACTTGCAGACGATTTCTTTGCCTTTTCTGCTTCCAGGAATAATCCCAACCATAGAATAATGGGACTACCTCTCCTGCCTCAAAGCTTTGAAGCCAAATTACAATGTAAATTTGTCTGGAGGGTGTCCCCGCTCCCTTTCTGTCCTTTCTCCGTGTCTGTGCACTTTCTCCTGGAGGCTTACTTTAACAGGGAGGCAGTCAAGCCTGGGTCCTTCACAGTCAGGACCCCATGTGTAAATAGAAAGCTGGATGAAAGATCTCTAGGGAACATCACAACTGGCCAAAAGTGTTGGGACACCAGCCCCAGACTTGTTTAATGGTTCTACATTATGGTGACATGTGCCAGGTTAGGGAAGAGATACATCAGGGCAATGGGGCTAATCCCAAGGGCTGAAAGGACATTCTTTACCTCTTCACTCACCTATATGATTTTTCAATTTTCATCATGACCCACTCAGCAAACATCCTTGGAAACAAAGAGATATGTAATGACACCTAACATTTTTGCATTAAGCTCTGCAGCTTACAAAGCCCTTTTCAAGTTTTTATTTTTATTTCATCCCTATACTTGACTACACATAGCCTAAGGCCAGCACTGACACCCCTTTTAGTGGATAGCACAGTATACCAATGGACTCCAGAGAACATCGGGGAGCAAGTAGCAGAGCTGAAACCCAGAGGGCTTCTGAGTCCAGGTCCAGGACAACTTTTACTCTAGGGTGACCTTGCTTTTGAAATTCAGTGTCCATCTTAGTCTGTTCAAGCTCAGTTAGACGGTCCTTCTCAGTTCAGGAATGGAGTGGTGGGACAATGTCCATAAGGGGGAATGTTAGGAGAACTGCTATCCAAATAGAATGGCTGAGAGTTCAAGCCTCTGGTGTTTGACTTTAATCCCTCAGTAAAACACTGTTTTTTCTTGCAGGAGTAGTTGTCATTGTGGAATCAATTTGAAACTGAAGTGTATTCACTACTTTTTTGATTTGCAGCTTAGAGGCCAATGTACAAACACATCGTCAGTGAAGGAAATGAAGTACATTTCTATATCAGGATGTGATCAGAGAAATTCTCAGAGCCTATATTAGCTGAGTAAGAATTATAATAGCTTCCAATGTATGGTTCTGCACTACTGGTTTTTACTTTGGAAGGAGAGTGTGAAAATATTTGCATAATGGATGGGTAGAGCACAACAAAGGAACAGCCTTATGTAGAAGCATTTTCTGAAGTATGCTGCTTTTCTGGTTTTCCCCTTAGGGCATCAGAAGAATGACAACAACTGTTGGGTGCATTTTACCGATTCCTTAACAGCCCCCTGCCCAAAAAGGTTCTTTTGACTTGGTACTTTAGGCAAAACACTAGAAGATTCATTGTGAAGAATTCCATTGTACTCTATGAAATAAATCATACACTACACTGAAAATAAAAGGAAAAAATAGCAATAGCTAAATCAGTTCTGGTAGAAAATGTCAATTCCTGTTTTCCCTATATTTCCTTCCTAGGGATTACTTCCAACAGTGCCTGTCTTAGCTGGGTCACACACCCTGCCCTCTTCTTCCTTGATCTGTGGTACTCATCAGCCTCTGCTTCATACCCTCGTACATGTCTGGGGCCTGATGTACTACTTTCAGAGTTCTAAGTCTAATAGTCTGCAATTACTGAAAGTCAGAACTTTTAAGTATCCAGAAACATTCTGCCCAATGACATGGACTTCACCAGCTCTTTAAGTGCTGATTTTTTTCTGTTTCTAATTGTTTGGCACTAATCATTGCAAATACTGGAAATCCTGAGTGTATAGGAGTATGGCACTTACTCATGCCATTGCTCAAGTGTTGCATGTAGGCTTTCTCTAAAACATCCTGAGAATATTGCAATGTCACCAGCAACTCACTGACCTCTCCAGATTTAAGCATGAAAAAAAGTGTCTTCTTGACCACTATTGCTTGGCAGGACACACACATGCATTATTCAGAAATCATTCTCTTTATATACCAGTGCCTACAAAGCCCCCTGTCAAACTTCTTTGATTGCAGTGGGTGGTATGGAACCTGCCTATATTCAACAAAAAGCTACATTGTTGGAGTTTTTCTCACTTGACTTATTTTTTAGTTACTTTTATTTAGTTTGTTTGTATAATTATCTAATATATATAACAATTAAACACTAAATTTTATAAACATTTTAGTTTATCTCTGTTTCAAGTCATAGATTTTTGTGTGATTCCATTTTTCTCATTTCAAAATAGATTGCACAGTGAATTCTGTGGTATGTTGCCCCAGTCCCCTCTCCAGGACTGAAGTAATTATTCCTTAGCTGCTGAGAGTGTGGGCTGCATTGGCTTAGAGCCAAGGTCTTCTCAGGGAATTACCCTCAGAATAAAAGGAGCTTATTTTCCAATATGTCTCCCCTTCTCTACCATGAGGGCACTCAGTGTCAAAGAGAATGAGGAAGGTAGGGAGGGGATTATAAGAACTGACCCTTATGCCCAGTTGGTGGCAACTCTGAAGAGCCAGCCCAGCTCCTACGTTCCCTGTGGGATCAGCTGAGCCCTCTATTACTACTGGATTGGAGCCCAACTTCTCCCTTTTGCTTCTGTTTTATAGCTATTGTTCCCCAGTGCACTCCTCCAAATAAACTGTTTACACACAAATCTCTATCTTAGAATCTGTTTCCAGAAAACTCAACCTATGACATAGTAGAAACCCATCCTTCATCTCTGTTGTGTATGCATCAACCCACTGATATGCTTCTGCTTTAAGTTTTAATAAACAAATCCATTTATTTAGTTTTCCAATTTGAGCTAAGCGCTCTTCATTTATTTATTTATTTGTTTGTTTTATTTTGTTATCATTAATTGACAATTACATGAAGAACATTATGTTTACTAGTGTCCCCCCTTCACCAAGTACCCCCTACGAACTCCATTACAGTCACTGTCCATCAGTGTAGTAAGATGTTGTAGAATCACTGCTTGTCTTCTCCGTGTTGCACAGCCCTCCCTGTGCTCCCCCCTCACATTATACATGCTAATAGTAATACCCCTTTTCTTCTTCCCCGCCCTTATCCCTCCCTTCCCTCCCATTCTCCCCAGTCCCTTTCCCTTTGGTAACTGTTAGTCCATTCTTGGGTTCTGTGATTCTGCTGCTGTTTTGTTCCTTCAGTTTTTCTTTGTTCTTATACTCCACATATGAGTGAAATCATTTGGTACTTATCTTTCTCTGCCTGGCTTATTTCACTGAGCATAATACCCTCTAGCTCCATCCATGTTGTTGCAAATGGTAGGATTTGTTTTCTTCTTATGGCTGAATAATATTCCATTGTGTATATGTACCACATCTTCTTTATCCATTCATCTACTGATGGACACTTAGGTTGCTTCCATTTCTTGGATATTGTAAATACTGCTGCGATAAATATAGGGGTGCAACTGTCTTTTTCAAACTGGACTCCTGCATTCTTAGGGTAAATTTCTAGAAGTGGAATTCCTGGGTCAAATGGTATGTCTATTTTGAGCATTTTGAGGAACCTCCATACTGCTTTCCACAATGGTTGAACTAATTTACATTCCCATCAGCAGTGCAGGAGGGTTCCCCTTTCTCCACAGCCTCACCAACATTTGTTGTTGTTTGCCTTTTGGATGGTAGCCATCCTTACTGGTGTGAGGTAGTATCTCATTGTGGCTTTAATTTGCATTTCTCTGATGACTAGCAATGTGGAGGATCTTTTCATGTGTCTGTTGGCCATCTAAATTTCTTCTTTGGGGAACTGTGTGCTCAGCTCCTCTGCCCATTTTTTAATTGGGTTATTTACTTTTTGTTTGTTGAGGTGCGTGAGCTCTTTATATATTTTGGGTGTCAAGCCTTTATTGGATCTGTCATTTACGAATATATTCTCCCATCCTATAGGGTACCTTTTTGTTCTATTGATGGTGTCTTTTGCTGTACAGAACCTTTTCATCTTGATGTAGTCCCACTTGCTCATTTTTGCCTTTGTTTTTCTTGCCCAGGGAGATATGTTCATAAAGAAGTTGCTCATGTTTATGTCCAAGAGATTTTTGCCTATGTTTTTTCCTAAGAGTTTTATGGTTTCGCAACTTACATTCAAGTCTTTGATCCACTTCGAATTTACTTTTGTGTATGGGGTTAGACAATGATCCAGTTTCATTCTCTTACATGTAGCTATCCAGTTTTGCCAGCACCATCTGTTGAAGAGACTGTCATTTCCCCATTGTATGTCCTTGGCTCCTTTATCATATATTAATTGACCATATATGTTTGGGTTAATGTCTGGAGTCTCTATTCTGTTCCACTGGTCTGTGGCTCTGTTCTTGTGCCAGTACAAATTGTCTTGATTACTATGGCTTTGTAGTAGAGCTTGAAGTTGGGGAGTGAGATCCCCCCCACTTTATTCTTCCTTCTCAGGATTGCTTTGGCTATTCAGTGTCTTTGGTGTTTCCATATGAATTTTTGAACTATTTGTTCCAGTTTATTGAAAAATATTGTTGGTAATTTGATAGAGATTGCATCAAATCTGTATATTACTTTGGGCAGGATGGCCATTATGATGATATTAATTCTTCCTAGCCAGGAGCATGGGATGAGTTTCCATTTGTTAGTGTCCTCTTTAATTTCTCTTAAGAGTGTCTTATAGTTTTCAGGGTATAGGTCTTTCACTTCTTTGATTAGGTTTATTCCTAGATATTTTATTCTTTTTGATGCAATTGTGAATGGAATTGTTTTCCTGATTTCTCTTTCTATTGGTTCATTGTTAGTGTATAGGAAAGCCACAGATTTCTGTGTGTTAATTTTGTATCCTGCAACTTTGCTTATTCTGATATCAGTAGTTTTGGAGTGGAGTCTCTTTTTTTATGTACAATATCATGTCATCTGCAAATAATGACAGTTTGACTTCTTCTTTACCAATCTGTATGCCTTGTATTTCTTTGTGTTGTCTGATTGCCACGGCTAGGACCTCCAGTACTATGTTGAATAACAGTGGGGAGAGTGGGCATCCCTGTCTTGTTCCCGATCTCAGAGGAAAAGCTTTCAGCCTCTTGCTGTTCAGTATGATGTTAGCTATGGGTTTATCACATATGGCCTTTATTATGTTGAGGTACTTGCCCTCTATGCCTATTTTGTTGAGAGTTTTTAACAAGAACGATATTGAATTTTGTCGAATGCTTTTTCAGCATCTATGGAGATGATCATGTGGTTTTTGTCCTTCATTTTGTTTATGTGGTGGATGATGTTGATGGATTTTCGAATGTTGTACCATCCTTGCATCCCTGGGATGAATCCCACTTGGTCATGGTGTATCACCCTTTTGCTATATTTTTGAATTCAGTTTGCTAATATTTTGTTGAGTATTTTTGCATCTATGTTCATTAGGGACATTGGTCTGTAATTTTCTTTTTTGGTGGGGTCTTTGCCTGGTTTTGGTATTAGGGTGATGTTGGCTTCATAGAAGGAGTTTGGGAGTACTCCCTCCTCTTCTATTTTTTGGGAAACTTTTAGGAGAATGGGTATTATGTCTTCTTTGTATGTCTGATAAAATTCTCAGGTAAATTAATCTGGCCTGGGGGTTTTGTTCTTGGGTAGTTTTTTATTACTGCTTCAATTTCTTTGCTTGTAATTGGTTTGTTTAAATTTTGTGTTTCTTCCTTGGTCAGTCTTGGAAGGTTGTATTTTTCTCAGAATTTGTCCAGTTCTACTAGGTTTTCCAGCTTGTTAGCATATAGGTTTTCATAGTATTCTCTAATAATTCTTTGTATTACTATGGAGTCTGTTGTGATTTTTCCTTTCTCGTTTCTGATTCTGTTGATGTGTGTTGATTCTCTTTTTCTCTTAATAAATTTGGCTAGAGGCTTATCTATTTTGTTTATTTTCTCAAAGAACCAGCTCTTTATTTCTTCTCTGATCTTTATTATGTCCCTCCTTCTGCTGACTTTAGGCCTCATTTGTTCTTCTTTTTCCAATTTCGATAATTGTGACATTAGACTATTCATTTGGGATTGTTCTTCCTTCTTTAAGTATGCCTGGATTGCTATATACTTTCCTTTAAAGACTGCTTTCGCTGCGTCCCACAGAAGTTGGGGCTTTGTATTGTTGTTGTCATTTGTTTCCATATATTCGTTGATCTCTATTTTAATTTGGTCATTGATCCATTGGTTATTTAGAAGCATGTTGTTAAGCTTCCATGTGTTTGTGAGCCTTTTTGCTTTCTTTGTACAATTTATTTCTAGTTTTATACTTATGTGGTCTGAAAAGTTGGTTGGTAGAATTTCAATCTTTTTGAATTTACTGAGGCTCTTTTTTTGGCCTAGTATGTGGTCTAGTCTGGAGAATGTTCCATGTGCACTTGAGAAGAATGTGTATCCTATTACTTTTGGGTGTAGAGTTCTATAGATGTCTATTAGGTCCCTCTCTTCTAGTGTGTTGCTCAGTGCCTCCATGTCCTTACTTATTTTCTGCCCCGGGGATCTGTCCTTTGGAGTGAGTGGTGTGTTGAAATCTCCCAGAATGAATGCATTGCATTCTATTTCCTCCTTTAGTTCTGTTAGTATTTGTTTCAGATATGTTGGTGCTCCTGTATTGGGTGAATATATATTTATAATGGTTACATCCTCTTGTTGGATTGAGCCCTTTATCATTATGTAATGTCCTTCTTTATCTCTTGTTACTTTCTTTGTTTTGAAGTCTATTTTGTTTGACACTAGTACTGCAACACCTGCATTTTTCTCCCTGTTGTTTGCATGAAATATCTTTTTCCATCCCTTGACTTTTAGTCTGTGCATGTCTTTGGGTTTGAGGTGAGTTTCTTGTAAGCAGCATATAGATTGGCCTTGCTTTTTTATCCATTCTGTTACTCTGTGTCTTTTGATTGGTGCATTCAGTCCATTTACATTCAGGGTGATTATTGAAAGATATGTACTTATTGCCGTTGCAGGCTTTAGATTCGTGGTTACCAAAGGTTTGAGGGTAGCTTCTTTACTATCTTACTGTCTAACTTAACTTGCTTATTGAGCTATTATAGACACTGTCTGGTGATTCTTTATTTCTCTCCCTTCTTATTCCTCCTCCTTCATTCTTTATATGTTGGTTGTTTTATTCTGTGTTCTTTTGTGTTTCCTTTAACTGCTTTTGTGAGTAGTTGATTTTATTTTTTGTCTTTAGTTAGTATTTGGTTGGTCTACTTTCTTTGCTGTGATTTTAGTTTCTCTGGTGACTTCTATTTAGTCTTAGGAGTGCTCCCATCTAGAGCAGTCCCTCTAAAATACCCTGTAGAGGTGCTTTGTGGGAGGCAAATTCCCTCAACTTTTGCTTTTCTGGGAATTGTTTAATCCCTCCTTGATATTTAAATGATAATCGTGTTGAATACAGTATCCTTGTTTCAAGGCCCTTCTGTTTCATTGCATTAAATATATCATGCCATTCTCTTCTGGCCTGTAAGGTTTCTGTTGAGAAGTCTGATGATAGCCTGATGGTTTTTCCTTTGTAGGTGACCTTTTTCCTCTCTCTAGCTGCCTTTAAAACTCTGTCCTTGTTCTTGATCTTTGCCATTTTAATAATTATGTGTCTTGGTATTGTCCTCTTTGGTTCCCTTCTGTTGGTAGTTCTGTATACTTCCATTGTTTGATCGATTATTTCCTCCCCCAGTTTGGGGAAGTTTTCAGCCATTATTTCTTCAAAGACACTTTCTATCCCTTTTTCCTCTCTCTTCTTCTTCTGGTACCCCTATAATGTGGATATTGTTCCTTTTGAATTGGCCACACAGTTCTCTTAATATTGTTTCATTCCTTGAGATCCTTTTATCTCTCTCTGCATCAGCTTCTCTGTGTTCTTATTCTCCAGTTTCTATTCCATCAGTGGCCTCTTGCATCTTATCCATTCTGCTTATAAATCCTTCCAGAGATTGTTTCATTTCTGTAATCTCCCTCTGGACATAATCCCTTAACTCTTGCATGTTTCTCTGCAGCTCCATCAGCATGGTTATGACCTTTATTTTGAAGTCTTTCTCAGGAAGATTTGTTAGGTCTATCTCCTTCTCAGGGGTTCACGCTGTGATTTTGGTCTGTATCAAATTCTTCTGCCTTTTCATGGTGATAGAGGTAGTTGTGGGGAGCTGGCACGTGTGTTGGCTGGGAGAACATCCCTTCTTGCTGGTTTGTGGCTTTCCTCTCCTGGAAGAACAGCGACCTCTAGCGGCTTGTGCTGGGCAGTTGCACACAGACGGGGTTTCTGATTCTTGCCTGGCTGCTGTGAAGGAAGCTCCGTGCCTGGTTGCCATGGGCATGGCCGGCCTCATTCTGCTACTCCAATATGGCAGAACAGCATCGGAGTGGAAACGGGCAGGAGGCTGTTTATTACTGTGAGGGGCCTCTGAACTGTGCTGCCACCCACAGTTCTTTGGGATTCCCAGGTGCTGGGCTAAGTGCCCCGGAACACCTCCATCCCGCTGTGGGGTCCCTGTCCCTTTAAAACTTGCAAAAAGGACTCGCTTTTCTTTGTCCCAGGGGAACCAGCTGCAGGGACCTGCTCAAAGGTCTTATTGTCCTGTTTCCCTAGTATCCAGCACACCACGCGCTGTGTGTCTGTGCTCTGGTGCAGATGGCTAGGGCTGGCTATTTAGCAGTCCTGGGCTCCCTCTCCCTCCCTGCTCCAACTCCTCTCCTCCCGCCGGAAGCTGGGGTGAGGGGCGCTCGGGTCCCTCCAGGCCGCGGCTTGTATCTTACCCCCTCCACAAGGCGCTGGGTTCTTGCAGGTGTAGATGTAGTCTGGCTGTTGTCCTGTCTTCTGGTCTCTCTTTTAGGAATAGTTGTACTTGTTGTATTTTCAAAAATATATATGGCTTTGGGAGAAGATTTCTGCTGCTCTACTCATGCCACCATCTTGGCTCCACCTCTGAGCTAAGTGCTCTTCATTTAAAAACCTATGCCTTCAGATAGGCCTCCAAAACTCTTCTTAGACTTCACAAACTGACTTTTCAGAAATAGAGTGAGATGCAGGAAAACACTGTGTTAATATACAACTATACACATGTAACAGCCCAGGATCATCTCTCCTCTCTACTATCGTTTGGAAACTCAGGCCCTAATAAGCTAATGGTCTAAAGGGTTGTAGATGAGATGCCTGTGCCCCATTTGCCACTTTGGAGATAAACGGTTCTCCGCTAGAGGGACTTTTTATCTCTGTGACAGGATTGTGAAGTTTTTTCCATTTGGGTGGAATCAGCTAGGTTTTGGTTCCTACTACCTTTGTTTAGAGAGCAGCTCCTTTCAAAGTAGACTCAGTTGCTATAGAACAGAGATGAGATAGATTTTTCAGTGCTGGACAGAGCTGGGGCAGGATGACTCCATTCGGCCATCTCTGAGCTGCACACATTCAACAGTTCATGTGCTGCAACCAGGACATGTTTTGCAAGGAAAGTTATACTTGACTAAATTGTCCTCCTGACGTAAACCTGTAATTTAAAAATTATATATATTTAGAGAACAAGTCAAAACAGGAAACACATTCCCAAAGTGGATAAAGATATTTGTGCATTAAAATACCTACTAATACCACAGTAGACCTGTGTTCCTCTGCTTAAATAGAAAAACCCTGATGAGTACAGAAAGAAGGAGCAAAGGAGTCAGGCTACATTTGTGTTTTCAGATGCAGCTGTGGGTGCTCTTGGATTGACAGATATTTCCTCTTTGCTGCCCCTTGGGAGAGGCCCTGATGCCCGTCACCCACGTTAGCACTCTGGCAGGAGCAGAGGCTGAGTCTGAGTTAAGCACAACAAAAAGGAAGACATATCTTCATGGAGAAAAATGTTTGAGTGGGAGAAATTAACCTAAAACTCTAAAGAGCCAAAGTGGAAGGAAGGAATCCAAAGTGGGGCAAATGTAAATCAGATTGTGCCCCTAGACACCCTCCAATATGTTGGTTCTCCTAATTTAGTTCTACATTAAATTAGGCCCCTCTGAAAGAGGCATCCATGCATAAAGCATTTATTGCACATACTCTATGCTAACTTGTTTAGATGCATGGAAGGGTAAGAAGTAACTGCTTCTATATCTAGTTGAGGAGGCCAAAAGGACACATACAAAAGTCAGTCTAGACTTAAATAACAGTGAAATAATATAAGAAACATTATTAGGCAATGACACATTGCGCCAAGAGAAATCACTGTCTCCATTTCCTAGTACACCTAGGAACCACTGTTTTGGCTCTAGAGAAAGAGAATTAATAAACAGGATTGGGGAATAAATAAGAGAGTTACTCAATCACAATATAAATTGATCATGGGAACTATTGAACCACTGTGATGTACATTCGAAACCAACATAAGATTATATATTAATGATACTTTAATAAAAGAAATGAGAGTTGCTCAGCTTGCATTTACCCAGGACAAATGTTGAAAATTCATATGAGGCTTCCTTAAAAGTGGTAAAAAGCAGGCAAACCATCTCTTCCCATTCTAGGGCCTTTTCCAAGGTTTTCATGAATGGAAGAGTGGCTGGGGCTGCCCTTTGTGCAGACCTGGTTGTCACTGCATGGAGGTTTATACTTTGATGACTTCTCTATGGAAGGGTACTTTCTGCTACCTGCACTGTTAACTCCCTTACTTTTGGTCTTTTCCAAACACTTCCCACAGTGCCTTATAAATAACAGATACACAGTAAATACTTCCAAATGAGTGAGTGACATTTTTTTTTAATGTGGTTTTGGATGAATGATTAAATGCTGCCCTACGTAAAGGAAAGGGTGAATTTCAGAGACTTCCTATGACCTCGGTGCTTGGTTCCCTGTGATCCTTCAGATTGGCTATGACTAAGTCTGTGGAAGGCAGCCTCCCTGATAGCAATCTCTATGTCCTATATTTATGCCCTTGTGTAATCCCTTTCCAGGAGTGTGGCTGGACTCAGAGATTTGCTTCTAATGAACAGAACATGGCAAAAGTGAGGATGTCCCATCCAATATTAGGTTATAAAGAGAATGGCTTCTGCCTTGCAAGCCTGCTCTTACTCTCACATTGCTCACTCTGGTAGATGCCAGATGCCCTGTTGTGAGCTACCCTTTGGACAGGCCCACATGGTGAGGAACTGGATGTGGTCCTGCTAGTCAATAGCAAAGAGCTAATGGCCTCAATCCAACAGCGTGGGAGGAACTGAATCACACCAACAACCACATTAGTGAGATTAAGGGTGGAATCTTTCTCAGCTGAGTCTTTAGATAAAATGGCAGCCCTGCCAACACCTTTATTGCAGCCTTTCGAGAGACCCTGAGGCAGTATTATTCAAACAAGCCATGTTTGGATCCCACAGAAACTGTGAGACAATAAATGTTTATTGTTACAAGCCCCTGTGTTTGGGGGAAATTTGTTATGCAGCAATAGATAACTATTACAGTGTCCATTATAAAAGTAAAAATTGTTAAGTGGCTTTATAGTTGTTGAAACCAAAGCATCAAAAGATTAAATGGATTTGGCATGGCCACTCAGGGAAGAAGTAGCAAAAATAAATGTAGTTTAGGTACCAGTTAATTTCAAGACTTATTTTTTCTTAGACAAAAGACAATGACAACATTTTATGTGAAACAATGCTAGTGGAACCCATCAGTATCACAATACCACTTTATTACTGGAAGAGCCAGGTGTCTCTTCTTTTGCCTTCCCTTGAATTTCTTTTTAAATCTCTTTATGGAGTAATTCAGTGCTGGGCCTTATCTCAAGGAATACCATTTCTTCAACAAGATAACGCTGCTTTTTTCTCCAAACGAAAGAGAATCTAGCCATTCAGTGTGCAAAATGAGATGTTGAAACATGGGAGAAAAGTAACTTTCAAGTAAGTACATAATTATCAAGCCAATCTTCTGTTTACCTTTCATGCTGAGAACTGTCATAAATTTTTCATTCTTGAGAATCTTGTTTCCAAGTTGACAATTCTTAGTATACTTTCCTCTTACTTAATCAAGTCGAAGAAAAAACTATATAAATGGAAGAAGAGTATTTTCCCTAAGAGAAATGTCTAATCAGGATCCCCACCATTCTTCCCACAGAGAAATAATACAATTCTGAATTATCACTCCTGTGAATGAGTACAGCACTTGGGTAAGAGAATGCTTCACATTAACAAGTCAATGAAAAAAATTCACTGGAGAAACCAAACATTCACTTAAAAAAATAAAGAGGCATCTCACATTGTAAAATTCTAAACTTGTACTCTATATGGATTAAGTGTTTCTTAAAATTACTTAAATATATCATAAAATAAAAGCACTAGATTCTATTGACGTGTGGTCCTCATAGACAGTGACCATTGTTGGCAAAGCGAGTATGTACAAGCTCCAAAGCACGTCGATTCTACAACACAGATGGCTGTAACAAGGTTTCATGTAGTGGGTGGTCAGTAAGCAAGGAACCAGTAAGTCTGGCATTAGAAGAAAAAGAACTTCACCTTTCTGGAAAAAGTGCCAGCTTTAAGCTGACACTGTCACTCTTCTGTTGCGCAAGGCCAGTGTGGTGTTTGCAGCACCTCAGCAGGCACCTCAGCTCTGGGCTGGGACAATGACGACCACCACAGCAGCAATGACACAGACACCATGATCACATTTATTCATCACAACAGCTCTGCTATGGAAATACTACTTTCTCCCTTAGTGCAGGTGCAGAACTGGAGATGAGAAGTTGAGTAACTTGTCAAAAACAAGTTACCTAGTGAAAGGTTGAGGCAGGATTCAAACACAGGTCACTTTGATTTGGAAGCCTGGGTGCTCCAACTACGCAGTTTCGATTACAACCCCCTGATTTCAGAGAGGTTGGAGCTTCAGTCCTTCAAGTCCAGATTTGCCCCATGCTGTTGATACACAACTGCCTTATTAAAGAGTACAGACACAACTACAATTTGCCCCACGTGTAGGGGAAATGACATTTTGGGGTAAACACTACAAAAGCAAGATGCAGACGGGAGGCCTTGAAACAATCAAGACTCCAGGAGGATCAAACAGTTATCACGAGGGATGTTTTCCTCAGAGTATTCCTAAGAGAGAAGCCCAGCCCAGTTTTCAATCTTATGCTAAAAACTCACATGAAGGTTTAGAATAGCATAAATATCTGTATTTTATGTTTATTAAAGACCTTAGTTTCCCCCATTGTCTGTTCATCATTATTATGTTGAAAAAGTTAATATTTTGTATCCTAATTAGAAAATAATGTGACTTTTCTTTTCCAGTAAGGACACCAGCTGTGATGTATTATAAATAACTATCATAAAATCTGATATTTTATGTGTCATTTTCTCAGTAAATAAAATAGACTGATTTACAACCTCAAGAAATTTAAGATATTCTTTTAGGAAAAATACTATTGCTTCTTTGACCTGAAGAGTCAAAGAAGAAGAAGAAAATTAAGTGTGCTTGAAGTAGCTTCCATCTTCCAGAGCAATTCTAGCCCCGCGTGATCATACCTCCCCAAGTACTGTGTTAACCACAAGGCAGAAAGTCAATCTACCTACAAGTATTTATTTAATGTCTATTAAAAATCACATTACAGACATTATGCCCTGTGAGCCTGTCCCATTTATGGCAAATATCTTAAATTTTCTGTCATTCTTTGGGTGATTTTCTCCCCATAGCTTCTACTTTTCCCTCATTAATCCTTCAAAACCCCTGGGAGGTAAGATTGTACATGTAATTTCCTCCTTATTCTAAAATACTGTTTAGAGTTTTGCTTTGAAATTGCTTTTAAGGCTGAATGTTTGGCTTTCTTAAGTGAACCTGTAATAAACACTGTTGAATTCTCTCCAAATTACCTCGAAGAATTACCTGCTTATCTGGAAGAACCATCAGTGCAATTTTAAGGGATTTTGTTTTTATTCAGTGGCTCTCAGTCTTTGAACTTCTCTGCCTCAATTTTTCAGTCTTTCCACAGGAAGGGCTCTGCTGAGAATGAGTGCTTTGCAGCACTTTTCCTCCTAAATGCTGAAGAGGTTATTTTTGTTTCTACTTTGGTACTTGTGATTCTAGCTCCAAAGGAAGCAAGATTTCCAAGATTAGGACAGTTTAGTCTGGGAAAGAGACTAGTTAAAAGAGATGTGATTAAAATGTACTTAGGGTTTTGAAAATGCTTGTAAAAACTCAATGATCCATTTTTGACCTTTCACAAAACTTAACAAGGAAATGCTGTATGAACCAGAAGAATGGGGAACTAAGACCAACTACAAATTCTTACACAATTTTTTGAGAAGGGCACTATTATTAGCCTAATTTTTCAGAGAAAGAAACTGAGATTCCGAAAAGCTAAGTAACTTGCTTAGCTAGGGCTGCAGAGCTATAAGCAGTGGTGTAGGGATCCTGCACATGGTTAGATTCTAGAGTGCAAGTTTTTAATTATTGTGTGTTTTTCAATTCTGTATTCACTCTTGGGAATAAGGAATCAGTGGAGGGAGGGCCATGATGTCACAGGTTTTCCATGTGATGGGTTTGCAAACAGTGGTGATGAAATTCCTCATGCCAGTTTTACAAGTTTTGCCTTAGATTGCTGCACAATAGTTTGAATTAAAAAAATGATACATCAAATCTCCTCATAATGAACCCAAAACTGAAGTCAGATGATCAGGATGGAATTACCATGATAGCACTGAGATTTACATCGAGGCAGAGGTAGCAACAGGGACGTGAAGTCAAGAGCACAGATTACAATTATATCTAACCAAATCTGTGTAGGGAAAGCTCATTTTGATTTCCTAACTCAAGGTTCAGAACACCAGCAGCCAGAGCCAAAAGGAATAGAGATATTCAGACTCTGAGATCCTGTGTGAACTTCAGCACCCTTCACACCCCCAAGGGCCTGTGTTTCTTCAGCTCTACAAAGAGGATCAGATAGTATTGACTTCATAAGGTTCAGTGAATGTTATTCATAATGCCTTGCTCAAAGCAGGCACTCAAAAAATATAAGATAGATTATGAAGGGCTACCTTGCTCTTTATGATATGCCAATGCCTGGCACAATGCAGGTACTCAATGACTATTTTTTAGATAAATGACTATTCTTTAAAGAGGTGGAAGAATCTGGTTAAGATAGATATCAAGGGGACCATGAAAGGGAAAAGGTATCCCAAGGGGGACCCATGAGACTATGGGGGGTGGCACGAGGAAGAGGAAGCTGGTCAGTGTGTCAGCTCCAGACCGTCTCCCCCAGTTCATATTTACATGCCAGTTGCAAGTGCTGAGACTTGGCCGTTTGGAGAATACCAGACCTTCTCTCCAATGGACTGTCTCTCACAAACTCCAAGACCCTACATCCTGGAGTCACAAGCGACCATTAAAGTCAACAGCCCCACCTTTTGGCTTCTCCCCAGAGCCAGACAGTAGGTCACTTATTGGTCTTTTAGAATTTGTTTGCTTGTCTGAAGAGCTCTCTTCACTGAATAAAATGGCATTTACCACAGCAAACATAGTCTAGATTGATCCCACAGACTAGGTTGAATAATGAATAGTAGGAGCAAAACCATTGCAAATCATTACAAATGTGCATGTTTTTTTCCAGTGATGATAAGCTTGCTAGTGAGAAGTTTCTTCTTTTAAGAAACGGTTTTGAGCTGTTGTTTAAAATCAGGCAGGAGTTAAAAATGCAAGTTGTTTTCTTTTTATTTGCTTTTAGGATATAAATCGGGGAGTTTTTCAAATTAAAGTTTTTATTTAGAGATACTTCTAGATTCACATGCAATAGTAAGAAATAATGTAAAGAGACCCAGAATACTGTTTCCCCAGTTTCCCTCAGTAGGGGAACCTCACAAAATTATGGTTTAAGATCACAACCAAGATGTTGACATTAACATAGTCAAGTTATAGAACTTGCCATCACCTTCTGGATCCCTCCTGTAGCCTTTAATAACTACTCCCTTCCCTTCCACCTCCACCCTTCCTGAACATCCCCCTAACCCCTGCAACCACTAATCTGTTTCCATTTCTATAATTTTGTCATTTCAAGAATGTTATATAAGTGGAATCATCTTGAATACAATATTTTTTGGATTACCTTTTTTCCCCACTTATAATTCTCTGCAGATTCATCCAGGTTATGTGTCTCTCTTTCTTTTTTATTACAGAATTGCAATCCATGGTATGGATGTGCCATCGTTTCTTTAACCATTCACCCATCAGAAGACATCTGGGTTGTTTCCAGTTTGGGGCCATTATAAATAAAGCTGCTATAAACATCCACATACAGGTTTTTGTATACACATAAGTCTTCATTTCTCTGGATTTTTATGTCAGTGAAAAATTAATTTCTTCTCAAAGCTATTGAATATTTGGGTCTGTTTTTAAGAGCAGATCTATAGGCTCTGCCTACTTATCCTAAATAATACAAATGTCTCTTCTATATTGGCAACTGCAATGGTGATAAAAGTAGCTATACATTCTTGTTTACTGCATGTAACCACACTACAACATTGAGGCACAGAGATTCATTAACTTTTCTAAGGATGCAGCTCAGAAGGGCTGAAAGAGGGATTGAAACCGAGCTAGACTAGAACCAGAGCCTACAGTCTTAACCCTTTGCCAGTTATTTTGTGGAATCTTCATGCATCTCTATCAGACAGGCTTGGGAGTTACCAAGGAATCCCCCAGTAACTAGCATCTCTCTTTCCACTAGAGTCCATATATGTTGAAATAAAATCATAGATTAAATAAGGAGTCCAGAAAATCATTGTTATTACTGATATCACTAAATTGGAGAAGCTCCTGTAGTGTGTGATTGCTAACAGGCCTACTCACTGAACTCCAGAATTTGGCAGAGTTATCCTCCCAGTAAAGCAATTTTGGACTGGTCCAGGCTCCCACCCTTACTGAGACTCTAGCCTCAGTAAGACCAAGGATGGGGACAGATGGGAACTCCTACTTTCTAAGGAGAGGCCTGCTCCCAAGAGGAAGGAAATTGAGCTGTATATATATATATATATATATATATGCCCAAATATTTCCCCAAAATATGTCACATTTGGCATTCTAATCATACCAGAAAATAAAGGACCAAAGAGATGCTTGGGGTTATCCTAATTGAATTTCTGCTCCCAAAAATTAGTTTCCTTTCCTTCCTAATAAGATGGGGAATTAGTAATATTAAGACGAGGTTAGAGTACTCCTATTTTATAGGAATTTGACGTGAGCAGAAGTTATATGAAAGAAAAATAAGGCTCAAGGATGTTTAAAGATGTGTCCATGATGACAAAGTGGGTTTCCCAGGAACCAGGACTTAACTCCATGATACTCTTCACCCCTCTTAACTCTGACTACTGACATTTTTCTCTCAGACAAAGGAGAAGGCATTCCTCTTCCACAAAATTTATGATATACAGCCACACATGTAAATAAATCACAGAAAAGTGCGCAATACCAAAGCAGAGCAGTAATCTGACAAAATAATTCTTTGTTTTACTAGATGAAACCATAATTGAAACAGGCAAAAAATGTATCTAGAAGATATATTTCCAAATATACTTGGAATCCAAAATAGATTTCCAAGACCTATGTTCTATATTAAAATGGAAAGGTAGGTGAATAGCTTTTAATCTTCTTTTTCTTTTTTTTAAAAATAGAAGTTTGTATGTGTATGTGTATTCACATGGTAAAAACATAAGTGATTATATCTATTCCTTGAAGATACCAGTTAGCTAAACCTGCAGCAAATCTATGATAGGTCCTATTTTTCTAACTGAGACACTCAATGTCACTTACTGGAACTGCAGTCATCACTCCTGGAAATAAAATATCCATCTTTTCAATATATCTTATGACTTTAAATTAATGTCAGACATCAGAATGCACATAAAGAAAATATGACATTTTCAAAGTATTCCAATCTAGGGCCTGAGAAGTATCTGCCAGCAACGTAGATCAGGAGCGTCAAAATGATTCCATCAAGAAGATACAAGGCAGAGTAGGCAACCAAGTGCTGGTTCCAGGAAACAGGAAGCATAAGCAGGAGGCTCTACATACCTGTAGGTCTGGGAAAGGAAATCCCAGGGCAAAATACCTCTAAAACCGAAATCAGGCAAAGGGAGAAATAAAGTTTAAAAGCTATCTATTGCTTACAAACTGCAGTTTCTCCTCCTGCTCCGGCAGAAGCAAAACCAGCAAGTATCTCCCCTTAACCTCTTAGGTTCAAATAAGCCCCTCCCCCTCCCCCTCCCCCCCTGTTTGCCAAGGTAATTACCCATTGATATGGAGATGAACTTCTCTACCCCCCTGAGGAATGATGTAAATCCACTAAAGCCATACTTCTTTCCACCTCTGAACGCCTATTGATATGCAGATGTACTAAAGCCAGGCCAGATATTCTGGAAATATTACAATTTCACCCACAATACTTCACACTCATCTTATATCCACCAGGATCCCTACTTCCTGTTATTCACACTCTTGTATCATCTCCTCCCCTTGACTGTAAATGTGCCTTGCTTCTAACCAACAAAATGCAGCAAAGGTAAGGGGACATCCATGACTATGTGATTATACTACATAAAATTATAATACTTGTCTTGCTGGAGTCTTTCATTTCCATGCTGTCTTTGAGGAACCAAATGGCCATGTTGTGTCTCCACAGGGCAAGGAACTGCATCTCACCTCTTGTAGCTGACAAGTTGACAACTTCGGGCCAATAACCACAGAGAAACAGAATTTTTCAGTTTTACAAAGAAATTAATTCTGACAACAAATGCATGAGTTTGGAAGCATATACCTCCCCAGATGAGACCTTAGCCCTAGCTAATACCTTGAGTGCAGAAAAGCCAGCTAAACCATGCCTAGACTCCTGGCCCACCAGAAAGGAAAGATGATAAATGTGTGTTGTGTTTTAAGCTGCTAAGTTTGTGGCAATCTTGTTACCTTGCATAAGACAAATGATACCAATTTTGGTAGTGAAAGGGGGAGTGCTGATATAACAATGCCTAAAAGTGTGGGATTTCCTATGGTTGGGCAGTAGGTAGAGACTAGAAGAATTTTGAAGGGCATGACACAGAAAGCCTAGAGTGTCTTGGACTGGGATTAAGGATGCTGCCAGTGAGGACTCAAAAGGAAGTGGGGAACAGGTTTTTGGAAACTGGAGGAAGGAAGATACTTGTTCGATAATGACAGAAAGCTTAGCACAGTTGTTCCCTGTGATTGTGTGGAAAGCAGAGCTTGTAAGTGACAAACCTAGCCATCTAAGGGTATTTCCAAGCACAGTGTTGAAGGTGCCACTTGGTTTCTTTATGCCACTTAGACTAAAACATGTTAAAAAAGAGATAAATTGAGGAAAAACTGTTGAACTAAAAGGAACCAAAACTCAATGATTTTAGAAATTCTCAGTCCCTCCAAATGGCAAACATGGTAATATTGAGAGACAGTTTTCCACCCCCCTCAGAAAAGTGCTCTCTAGAGAGAAAGCTGAGGGTGTGACTATACAATCTTGGACTAAAAGTAAACCCCAGGAAAGTTCTCAGAAGACCCAAGAAATTCTTGAGAAAATTGTTTCAGAAGGAACGCTCTCAGACTGGATAAGAAATACAGAGAAGCAAAATGAGAAAAGACTATTGTAACCCCAAATTCTGCCGGTAAGAAGCAAGTTGTGAAAGCTGCTCAGCTGCAAACACAACTGTTTCTGTACTCAATTCCAATGTGTAGCAGGCAGGATGACCCCATACCAACAAGCTGGGTGGTCCCTCTCTGACACCAGCCAGGTGTCCCACAGTTCCACTAAATTCTGACATTATCTACTACCTGGAGAGAGCCTCAGACCCACAGGTTGAGGGCTCAGCCCCTCTAAACTACCTGCCACCCACATTCAGAGCCCGTTGCAAGTCGGGGTTGTCACCTGTGCTTCTGACCAGTAGGCGATAAAGTTGAGGTTCCAACGCCCCCCACCTTGTTGAGGTTGGTTAATTTACCAGAGTAGATCACGAACTTGGAGAAACATTTTACTTCCTAGATCACTAGTTTATTAGAAAAAATGTAACTCAAGACCAGCCGTCACCAAAACACATGACCTCTACCTTTCTCTTAACACTCCACTTCACAGAAAATGAAAAGTAAGTCTTTCTCTCAGAAGTCTTGTTTACCTGTTACAGATGAAATTGCATCTCTCATTGAGTTTGCCTCACTTCCTGAGGATTGGAGAGGGCAGGGACAGAGAACTGGGGATTTCTAGCTTTGGGAGGAAATGTAGGGATGGATCATCCTATGCAGTTTCATGGCTGCTTCTGAATCGGGAAATCTGCCAAGCTGGTTTTGTGGGGGTGTTTTTAAGTGTCCATGTGGGATCATCTCTGACTGCAGTTAGCCCAGCAATCCCCTCTGTACAATGGCCCATTTTTTTCTTTTTGAATTTCAAAAATTAAGCCAAATCAACATCAAGAAAATTTCCCATGCACCCAGCCAGCTTTGTCGGGCCTGGCCCACACTCAGGACTGGGAGCTGGGCTGCCAGCCTTTTCTTCAGGATGGATCAGCCCATAGGAATCCAGTGCCCCGGGTCTTATTTGATTACTAAGTTGCTTAATTGGGGGTTGGGGTTTTCTGTTTGTTTTGTTTTTGAACATTTATATCCATTAGTTTTTGTTCCCCACCACCACCACGCCAATGGTTTGGAAATAAAAGTTTAGAGGAAGCCCAGCTCATGGTAAGAAACACTCTTTAATGATGAGTTTTTATATATTTAAAAACAGGACCTATAAATTCTAAATAATTTGTCATTTTATTGGCCAAGTGGAAATGTCCTGTGGTTAATGTAGTTATACAAAATTAAGTTAGTTGTTTCCTCACAGAGGCAGTAAGTACTAATAGAAACCATGTGATGTCACTCATTTAAAGGCACAAATTAGCACATCCTGTGAGTGCGTGGTAATTTGTTCCATGATAAGACAGTGCTAATGACTCTGATACATCATTGCAAAGCAAGAGCCTCTTCTCTGATCTTAGCAGATCTGCATCCTGTTGACCATTTTGAGCTCTTTCTCAAAACATTAAAAAACCCAAAACCTCTTTACTAAAAGTTGTGATCACCTGGCAGCAGTTTCAAAGCTACTACCATATGCTAAGCACCCTTTATGTGTCAGGCACTGCATGAGGTCTTCTACTTAGGTCATCGCATTTAAACCTCATTGTATCCTGGATTAATAGCTTCCAAATTATTACCCCAGTGTAACCAGTGAGGTAGCTAGGAATATTCCAAGTTCACTGCGCTGGTGAGTGAGGGTTCAAAGCCAAGTTGGGCTGGCTCCAGACTGTGTTTTCTCTGAGACCATGCTGCCTCCCTCCCCAGGGACAGACTTTTCTCATCCATCCTCCCTTCTCTGCACATTTCCTTCCCTAATCAAGCAAGATCTCTCCAAACCCAGTCAACCTGAGTACAGCTCAGTGATTGCTTGGGGTGGCTCAGGGGCATTCCCATCCTCTTCCCCCACTTTCCTCTGCTCCCCCTTAATATCTCAGCCAACCACTCTCCTACAGCTCTGCCCCAGGAACCAGGCATATTCAAGCAAATGCAGACCTGGCAGAAAAGGGGAAGGTGGAGGGCCAGTTCTGGGATGAAATGTCCCTGGCTGAGGAGACAAGGGCTGCCAGTGACAGAAGTCAGATCCATGGTCACCTCTGAGGTGAGTGACTGGGATGGGCAAGTGGAAACTTCTGAGGTATCAAAAATGTCCTGAATCTTGTTGAGGGGCTTTACATGACCACATACATTTGTCAAAAGGAAAGAGCTCTACACTTAAGATGTATCTGTTTTAGTATATAGTTATCAAATCACTATGCTATTCAATGGAAACCAATATAATATTGTATATCAACTATATTTTCATAAAAAATTAAAAGGTGTCTATTTTAAGTACAAAATTATACCTCAATAAAAATTTTTTTCAATAGCATTCTTTCTTTAAAGCCTGCAGGTGCTATGGCAGGCAGATAGCTACCTTTTAAGTGACACAGTTTTTGCCTTTGAGGTCCTGCTCCAGTCCTCACCCAGGTGCCCACATGCTCTAGGTATGTGAACTAACTAGGTGACTCTTGGTCCCCATCAGAGGGCTTGATGAGCTTTGGCTGGAGAAGGGAATCAGGCTATGCCATCTCAAAATGTTTAACCATGGGATAAGGATTGAGCTGAAGACAATTGAGACACTACCTGCCTTCCACTATCTGCCCCTGGGAAGTGCCCCTCACTCTTATACCAGAAAAGAAAGAATAACCTTTATCACCAGAAGTGGAGAAGGGTCAACACAGATAAAACCTGACTAACCCTTAACTTCCATTAGTTTCTGCATATATTTACCTTCCCACAATTTACCGACCCTAGAAATCCAAACCCCTTTTCCTTTGTCTTGTCATGTCTCCACAATTTATTGCCCATTGTTAATATGGTATACAACTCCCCACCCACTCCCCTCTAGTTTAACCACTTTTTTGGGACTTCATTTCTTTTCCATGAAGTCCTTTGAATATGTAAACATTAAAATATTAACATCAAATAAAATTTGTATATCATTTCTCCTATTAGACTGTCTTTTGTCAATTTAATCTTCAGGGACCAGCTCAGGATAAAGAAACTTTTCCCCTGCTCCAGTAGCCAAAGTTCAAGGACACCAGGTGAAGAAGGGCCTGTGTATCTAGCACCTGAGTTTCTTTAAAAGGAGAGGGAGGTGCAGTGTAGAGTCAGGATGGTGGCCCCAGAGCAGGTCCCGCTCTGTAAAAGCAGCTCAAGTCCCAGTCATGATTCAAGAGAGGACAGACCTGTTTGTGCTCTTCCAGAAGCTGTCTCACAGCCAAAGGCAAGGGCTGTGTACCAGGAGACTTCCCTAATCTGGCTGTTGGACTCCGCCATGAGGAAGCTAACTCACCATTGTTCCTGTCTCCTTCCCTTCCTGTGAAATACTGGTTCTCAAACCTCAGAGGCCCCTTGCCCTTAGAAGGAGAAGGTGGGCAGTGTTCTCAGGCTCCAAACAATGCCATCCCTGAGCCTTGGCAACAGTGGCCCTGGGTTAAGGGCCTTGGCTTCTGAAAAACTGATGGGCATTGCTATGCCACAGCAAGCCCAGCCCTGCCATGCAGCATCAGAAGGGTTAGAACGGTCCTGTCCTCTGCCTGCCTCTCCCCTCTTTACCATCTCCCAGCTGGCATGCCTTTGATCTCTTCACAGAAAACTCAGGCCCATTATAAACCTGTTTATACTCTAATGACAAGAATACAGACAAAAGTAATTAGAGATGAACATTGAATGGCCTCGCCCAGCTCTCCAGTAAAACACAGAAGGGCGGTTGGGATGAGTCAACAGAAATTTGCCCCAGGTGGTATAGGATGTGGCTTTACTATTCCAAAGGCCCTTTCTTCGCAGAAAAATACATCGGTGAGGGCCATGTCCACAGAACTGTGAAGCCCTCCACCTGCCTCCAGTTTCCCCTTGAAACAATTTCTAAGGACTCTGGAAGTTCTTGTCCCAATTTCAGGTGCCCAGTGAGCCCCAGGCCTCTTCTCCCACCTCCCTGATTTCAGGAATGAACTCTTTATCAGTCATGTATGCCTTAGTGAGAATCTGGTTCTACAAATTTGCTAGAGTCTAGTGTGTGACAACCACTCTACATATCCAGAAATGAATTAAAACAATCATTCCCAATATCAGCATCAAGGAGAAAGGCCATTTCAAATTGTCTTTCCGGGTAATAGCTGAAAAATTCATGTTCTAGAAAATGCAAAACATCAATTTCTCTTACATTGTAAGCTGGATGTAATCGGTTTCTGTCTGCAGGGATGCTCTTGAATTAATGTGCTCTAACAGGACAGCTGCATCCATGTTGAGTCTTTTTTGCACAACACCTGTTATTTTGTGATTGCTATAACACTCTCCTTGGCTCTTTAAGATTTTATATTTAAACTGGAAAGAAGTATTGAAAGCCTGAAGTTTTTTCTTTCTTTTTTTAATGATATTGCCAATGATCCCAATCTGAGTTACCAGGGAAGAGGTGAAATCATCTATCCCAGCTCTGCAGCTCTTTCCTCTGGAGCGTGAACCAAGACCCGGTCAAGCGCACAGGTGGCATCTTTCATTACTGTGGGGCAAGCCTCCAGTCAACCCATCAGAGTGGAGCCTTCTGGTCTCCAGAAAGTCATTATGTACTTCGTATTATCATTAATTTTCTCTCCCTGAAGTGCTTCTGATGAATGTGAGGACTGTGGGCTAAAGTCAGCCATGCATTCACTGATAAAAGGTTCTATGTTCAATTTTCTAAAAGTGCCCTTAGAGAATCCCCAATTTCCTGCCTCTTCCTGAAAAGAAACTTAGTTTGTGTTGCCTTCAAAAAGGGAGAACTGAGTCCTCTTAGTGTAAAAGCTTCCTGGAGTTTGGGAGGAGAGGCTTTGGAGACACTTTGGAGACTTGGAACCTTTGCTAGCCAGTCCCTGTTGGGAACTGGCAGTGCAGATAGAGCGTTTCTTATTGCAGACTTGGGAGCGATACAAGCCAATGTCTGAGTGGCTTCTGTTTCTCCATCCTATCTTCTATCAGCAAAGCCTTGGCCCACCTCCTCGGAATCTTATGCTAACCCCTGAAGTCCTGCTGAGTCCGATACATACAGCCCACCTTTCACTATGTTGGAATCAACACTGCCCAGTCTCACATGACTTGGCCCATTCTCTTGGACACATCCTTGGGTGTCACATTTGATGGGGGACATCAGCATCCTCAGACACCCTGGAGATGAATCTGGGCATTAAAGCAGGAACACACCCAACCAGCTGGGCTGCCTTGTGTCAGACGAGTAAGGCAAGCACACTAATCTCCAAGGAGAACTGCTGTGAGCAGACCATGTGTTCACACAGCCGCACTGTACAGCATCTTGCATTGAGCCAGAGCCATTTCCAGGGCCCTTGCTGTCAAGCTTTAAAGTGTTAATTACGTTATTGTGAACTAGAATGGGCTGTAGATGGGTTCAGGTTGTTGAATCAATGCCTTCTGTGTTGGGTGCCTTGTAAAGGAACACTTAGGCTTCAAGCACAATGACTTCCTGTGACCCAGGTCCCCCCACTGTCTGGGTTACTCCTGCCAGTGTCCAGGGTGTTTGCTGGGTGTCGCGGCTATTGCTGTTAACATTTGCCGTTAAGTGCCATGCATTTCCATCTCACAGTGCTGATAAAGAACAGCCCGTGTAAATCCCCATTGTCCAACATCTGCCTGAACCCCAAGTGCACAGCTGCAGCTGCACTGCAAGCGACCTACATATTCAAGCAGAACAGTTCTGTCCAGAGAGTAAAGTTGCCGTGCTTCCATACATTCTGATACCATTCAAATGGATCATTGACAGACTTGCAAAGTCTTAGTTTTGCTTTTGTTTCATCATCCAGATGAATAATTACACGATAGGCCCCAGGGTGTAACAGCTAGATCTGTCCAAACCCAGTTGTTTGGACAGAAGGGATGAAAGTCGGCAACATAGATAAACTCTGCCCTCAGGCCTCAGGGAACTTCCATAGCATTCTTGGGCTCTGTTCAGTGTAAGGAGTTGGTAAATAAGTAAAATGAACAGTTCTCATCTTGGGCAGAAATGAGTCATTCACTTTAGAGAGCTCAAAGTTAAATAGTTATAAATTCTGTGCTAGGTGACAGGAAACATTGGCACCATTCACTTGGACACTAACGGCCTCCCAGATCTGGGTAAGACATTCTCTGCATTTGAAGTTTGCATTAGTTGAGGTTTTCCAAAGACTGTTGGTTTTTTTGGAAGAAGCTCAGGGGTGTAGGACTCAAGAGAGAAGCCCAGGGAGACTCTCTTTCGCCCCTGTTCCCCTGGAACATCTCCTGCCTAACTTCTCATATAGACTGTGGCTGAATTAGATCTGTTTTGAATAAAAATTTTTACTGTATATAAAATACCACCATAGAACAGCTTGAAAACTTCTGGTTAAACACTCTTAAAGACCTTTTAGGAGTCTAAGATTTAGGGACTTCCCTGTTTTGGACTGTAACCCCATAGGTTGAACTTTCAGTGAGGGACAGGTGGCTTGGTGCTGGCAAAGGTTGCAGAGTCACCCAGGCCAGACCTGGCCCCATGCAATGAACATTAGGCCAGCTGAGCTCAAAGAAAACTATTGTAAAGGGGCTGAAAAATTCAATTAGAACTCATCACCCTGTAGGAACTTCAGCTCAGAGAAGGAAAGAGATGGAGGGCTTGGGAAGTATAGATAAGGAGTCTTTATGGATTCCCATTCCCTACGCCTCCACCTCTGCAGCCCTGAAGCCCTGCCAAAGTCACTATCAAGATATTTCAGCAGGTTTCATACAATAAATATGTTCTTGTAGCATGTGGGTCAACCATTCTTGTTTTGGATTCTTTGACAAGTTCAGATAATCTCTGGTTAAGTCTTTTCCCAAACTACACCTAGCTCTAGCTCATTAACCTCCTATCCCCTTACTAACCTGGGCAAATCAATAGTTAGTCCAAAGCTGTAGAATTTTAGCTCCAGAGGAAGAAAACTTGACATTGAATAGTATTTATAACACAAAAAGCCAGTCCATCTTACTTAGAAGATAAGTCAGTTCAGGAAGGTCTTTGTCATCAACAACATCAAACAACTGATTCATTGGCTTGAAAAAAATTTCAATCAATTCTTTTGAAGTTAGGTAGGCTCAACGTATGTGTAGGCATAGCTATCAAAAATGCTATGTCACTGAGGCATTGCGTATTTGGTATTGGGTACCACATAGAAAATTTTCAGACACAATAGGAAATCTGATGTGCCCTTTCAACACTGAGATGATAGAACTATTTTATCTTTGTTATGGTGTGATTTATATATTATCTCAATACCATTGTATGTTCACTTACAAACACTTTGTGAGATAATAAATCTTTTCCATTATTGTAATTGTATTCAAATGTAAGACAGGGCCAGAAACATGTGTCAGGGAAAGACCTATGATTCAGAGGACATGGGCTCTACCTCTGGATATTGCTGTGGATCTGCAGAGAGAATGGCTCAGCTTCTCTTACTTGAAAGCCTTGCCAAAGTGCACTTAGGAGCACAAGTGTGGAATCAAACAAACCCAGGTTTGCAACATATACAAGTAGAGTGACCTTGGCAAGTTACACAGTCACTCCAAGTCTTGGTTTTATCACCTGTAAAATGGGCATAATAATTATACCTACCTTGTGAAGCTGTTGTGAAGATCAAAGAGCATGCAGTACTTTTCCTATTATTGACCTTGATTTCCTACATACTGATGATTTTATATAAGACTACCTCTAAGATTCTTTTCAATTTTAAAATCTAGGATCAGCAGGCTTGTGCAATTCAGGCTTCGTCCTGCAGACAAGACATAGAGCTGGTCCCAGGAGCCCTGTTGAGGATAGCCTATCTCTCTTTCTTCTCACTGCGGTGGCTGTGGCGAGGTGCTAGTGAGCCTGAACTCAGACACTCAGAGTCTGGCCCAAGGTGCTGGATTAGAGAGTCTTCAGTGAGACACTGAAGGTGTCAAGCTGGAGGAATGGGGTATAGACCATAAATCAGTCAAGAGAGACTCAGCGCAAAATGCTGAATAGGCAGACAGGGAGGAAATGGCGTCAGGGACCAACAAGAAATGGGAATTGAAGCCAGGTATTCAGCTGAGGGTTTCTAGCTATGGAGAAGCACATCTAGATAAGGGTCATGCATGGACAGGTCCTGAACCATGGCTTAAAATGTGTGCAATTCAACAGAGAAGACAAGTAGTGATTCTATAGCATCTTACTATGCTGATGGACATGACTGTAATGGGTATGTGATGGGGGCTTGATAATGGGGGGAGTCTAGTATCCATAATGCTGCTCATGCAATTGTACATTAATAATACCAAAATTTTTAAAAGAAGAACAAATTAAAAATTTTTTTAAAAAGCGTGTGCAATTCAGTCTGGCAAGACAATTGCTAGTGCCCTGCTACTCAAAGTGTGTGGCCTGCGGACCAGCAGCATCAGCATTAGCCTGAACTTGGTTGGAGATTGAGAATCCTAAACCTCATCCCAGATCTACTGAAACAAAATGTACAATTTAACTGGACTCCAAGCTGGATGCATAATTCAATGAAGCTCAGCTAGAGCTTTAATCAAATCCTTTGAAGTAGAGACACAATTGAGATTTTTCTAAAACTCAAGTAGGAAACATTTTCCAAGAACATAGACATACCCGGTCAAGAAAATTAAACAAGGAACCTGTTTTACTTTTGTTTTCCCAAAAACAAAGCTTAAAATGTGTCCTTTAAACATGTTTTCCCTACACAGTGCAAAAAACCACCACCAATTAGTGGATATTGCAGAATACAGCTAGTGTCAGGTTGTCTGTGATCTTACGTATTCATGTCATTGATCAAAGGCATGGAGATGCCCCACAGAGAAAATCTAAAATGGCATTCTGTGAAATGATCCCATGACTGAGTCCCTGCTTCCTTACTGTGATGGAGCTCTCTGTAGGACATCGAAAGTCAAACCGTTCCCAGGAGAGGTTGGTGCTACTTGGTGCCAGGACTCTCAGATGCAACCCATCAAGGGTTTGTCCCAGGCAAAATGGTGAGGTGTGCAGTTTTTACCTTCTATATCTTGCCATCTCTCTCACAATGATGTTTTGCCCACAACACTCTCACTTGCTTTATGGTTAAGGAAGCTAAGATTAAGTAATTTGCTCAATGCAACAACTCTTATGGTTTCCAGAGCTAGAGTTTGAATGGGGATCTCTGTTTCCCCAAAGCCTTGGTCTTACCTCCCTGCTGTATTGCATCTTACATTGTCAGCCCACTTGGGGTTAGACAAGGAGGCTGCCCTCGATAAGCTTAAAGTTCTTGTTCCAGTAGTTGTCCCAATTTTAACAGAGTGGCCATTTGTTTCAGCTCAATTCAGCATGATCTGTAACCCACCTGCACAGACATGAAATAACCAAACCGCAAAGCCCTAAAAAAGCCTTATTCCACTTAAGTTCAAAGACAGGTTATTCTTTTGAAGTAGGGATGCTTATATTAAGACAGAAAAACAAGTCAACTAGGAAACATTTTCTGAGTAATGGGAAGACACTTAGACAAGAAATTTAAAACCATCAAGATCCATTAAGAATCTCCCATCCAAAGAACCCAGGACAATTTCATTTTCTTTCTGGGGCATCAGTAGTAAGAAGAACTACCCTCCAGAAGATTCTGGGTTGTATCAACTTGTGCAATATAAATTAAGGGCATAGAGTGTCAAGATAAATGAAACTTTTCAAGCCTTACTCCTCAAGGTATTGTCCCCACCAGTGCCACCACCCAGGAGTTTGTTAGAAATGCAGAATCTCAGACCCTAACCCAGGAATCAGAATCTTTGTTGTTAACAAGATCCTCAGGTCACTTGTATCTGCATTCAAGTGTGAGGTACCTAAAGCTGGTTGACCCAGGTGATATTTGGAAGCATTCTCCTGGCATCTGATAAGCAGTTTCCATCCTCCTTTATTCCTGAATGGGGACTATTCCCACTAAAAGGGTGAGCCTTTAGTGAGGGAGTGGTTAAGAAAATACCTGGCTACTGTATTCAGTGTATCATGTGATACCCATTTTTGAAGACCTGAAATATAATAAATGCCTATTTATACAAAAATTACATTGAAAACTGAATCTTTGTTGGGCATTGGGGGACTGGCTGGACCTTGCAGGGGATCAACTTTCTTTGTACAGAAGACATGAGAGGTGTCAACTAATGGAACATCCCAGTTTCCAGAGCTCCTAGGCGGGGCAGTTTAGTGGGCTGCAGTGAGAGAGCATGGTGGGTGGGGGGCGTTTTCAGGGTGGGGACTGGTAGACTTATGGGGGCCATTCGTTACACTGAGAAGGCAGATTTCTCTGTCTAGCTGAGTCAGGATTAATGGCCACCAGCAACTCAACATAAATAGGGCCAAGCATCTGAATGGGAATGCCTTTATAATTTAATTCTGCTTGAAGACTCAGGCTGGAAATGATATGGCAAAGGAGAGATTCACCTTCTAAATCCTCTAGTCTGGTCTGAATTCTGCTGAGAATTCTTGGTGTGGTCTCTGTTGTTATTTCCCTTCCATTTCTGTGGACTTAAAGATTTGGAAATGCCCAGACTTTCCCAGTCCATGTTGCAGAGTCCAGTTCCCTTCCACTCCTTGCGCAGAAGGGTGTCACAGCTGTGGACCCCACATTCCAACTACCGTGAATCAGTCCCTGTGTCTGCTGCTTGTTAGCTGGGAAAGCAAGTCACCTTTTCAGCACCTGAATTTTGCCAGCTGTAAATGGCGCTTATCGTAGCATGCCCTGAGAGGTGGCCCTAGAGGGTGACCCTGAGATTAATGAGTTCTTATGTTGTTGGGAAGCTCAGGACAGCTCCCGGCACATAGTAAGGGCAGCTCTTTTTCTAGGACATTGGATCTGGAACCTAAACCCAGGCACTTATACCCCCACAGGAATTGTAAAAAAATAAACTGAGGCATACTAAAGATTTTAATAGTTAATTTGGGCAAACACCAACTGGAATTGGGCAGCACCAAACGGGAAGTGGTTAGGAACGCTCCCGCTCCCCCGACTGGAGCTTGGGAGAGGCTTTGATAGAGAAAAGGCGGAAGCAAAGTAAGGAAATTATTGATTGGCTGTAGTTAAAGCCCAGTTGGCTGCCTGTGGTGGTTGTCCTCAGGTTTCAGTTTTCATGGCCTTGAGGCATTTATAGGCTTAGATTTTGGTTTGCTTACGTAGGCTGTCAGAGCATCTCAATCTAATGGCCTCCTTGCTTAATTAATTTAACAGAAGATTTAGGTTGCCACTAGCCAGTAGTAAATTGGGATCACACCACTCTGCCTGGGTCTCAGGGTTCTAGGAGGCCCGAGAAGAGAATGAACGACTATTGGTGGAGATAGATATAGAGTTTGGGGGATACCTGGGTTGTTCTGAATATATGCCAACACAACTTGAGTTCCCTCACCCATGCAGGAAATCTGGGGACTGCACCATTCCCTGACTTATAAACAACCAGAAAGTTCTCTTGGGAACAGGCTGTAGGTTTGTTTAGGTGGCTCCTGCTTGGCTGGGAAGGCCTCTGCTTGCTAGAGCTGCTCAGTTTAGTGCTCTGCAGCCTGGCAAAATAGAGTTCAGCCTGAGGTCAAGCTCTATTGAAGTTGGCAGTAAGACAAAATGCGGCCACTGGGCTCGTGATAACCCCAGGGCTTCCCTTGGAATTCGCACGTCGCAACCTCAGAAGTTTATCCTGGGACTGGACTGGACCATCACCATCAATTCCACAAAGATAAAGCAAGCAAGTCCTTCAGGATAAGAGAGCTACTTAGCTAGAGGATGAAGCTAACTAGCTAACAGCACAAGCTCTGGGATATGCAATTACATTCCCCAAATCCACACAGATAGGGGTGTCTTTGGTATTTTCTGTTCTCCTTGCTCACACTAAGCTGCTTCTTTTGGTGCTGTCAGGAGCCAGAGACACATTAACCTTTAGCAGACTCTTTTTGTCTGTTTTGGTTTTGTTTTTTCAGTGCTACTGCTGTTGGAATGTAGGTTGCAAACCCAGAAAAACAAAGCAACCTAGAATTGTCCATCTCAGACAGTCCCTGGAACTTCATATAATGACGGACAATATTTACAAGAGTCTGGCAGAAGTGCCATCACTTAGAAGCCAAACAAAAACAAAAACAACATCCTACATTTATTTTCAGAATGGACTCTGACAAAAAATAATAGTAAAGTTCTTTTACAACTGCAACAAAATTCAGCAAATACTATTCTTTGATCCTTAGAAAAGAAAATTAAAAAAGAGCTGGCTCACACTTGTGGCCCATAAAGAATTGCAGATAAAAACAAGTCTTGGTTGAGACATACATGCTGAATAATTACACATGGCTAGAAAACTCCTCAGTCAGGTAAAAACAATGACTTCAATAAAGGTTTGAAATAGATATGAAAACTTAAGTAATCAAAAGCTTAAAGAGAGACAGAGGAAGTCTTGTGGAAGAATGAGGGAGAAGTCATAAAATAAAAATGCATAGGAAAAAATTTATTAAACCTTACTCAAGTGTGTGTGTCTGTTCAAGCCTTTGCCATAATCATGTTGGGAAAACCATAAAGTATTTGAATGATAATTTGATCAATCTTACATTAGATATATAAATTTGTTATAATGCTATTTCTTTAGGTCAGCTCAGAAAGAGTCTGAAATTATCCTGATTAAAACTGACAAAGGTCCACTGGGAAGTCAATGAATTTCAGTGTGTTGACAAAGTCCACTTTGTAAAGCCACAGAAAAATAAGTAGAACCCAGATCTAAGGTTCTCTGGAACCCAGAGAGTAAGGGCAGGATTCTAGATGAATCCCTCAAGGAAAGGTGAATTTTGGGAAATGAAGAGAAATCAGAGTTCAGTGAGGATGTGTCAAGTCCAATCATTTTAATTTTCTCTTTGGATAAGCTTCTGAGGTAGGCAGGCAGGGGTAAGCACAGTGAACCTGATTTTCCCCAAGACATGTGACAATATATTTCATGTGTTCTGTAGACAAGATAGAGACCTATGGACTGAAAGCTCAGATAATTCAGTGCATTAGTAGCTGATGGAGAACAAAGGATACAAAGGGTACTGGTTGATGTCCCCTTGCAGCACAGTGTCTTTAGAGGAATATTCCAAGTTCTCAGTCTAATGCTATTGAGCTCTGTTATCAGGGACTTGGGTGAATATGTAGAAGGCATTTTCATTACATTTGCAGGTAGCGTGACACTGGAAAGACAGGAAATACATCGAATGATAGATACAAATAATTATTGGCAGTTTGTCCTCTTTAAAAAAATTATTTTTTAATAAATAAAAAATTTATATTTTTGATGCCAATAAATATGTAAGTTGCATTTATTTGTATCAAAAATAGACTAAAAATTAAACAGAATCCTTATAATATCTGTTGGGAGAAAAAAGATTCAGTTTCAAACCTCTACCCAAACCTGCAATGTGAATGCCTAAAGATCTGACTTTGGGGCCCAAAGCAGAGTGGTCTATCATCAAGCACCAATATGGGATCCTCATCTGAATACAAAAAGTTGGAGCTGGTCTGCTAATCAGCACTCGACAAAGCCTGAGTTTGAAACTCTGATTCATGTTAGCCGTTCTGCTTAAAACCATTACTTTTGGGGTAAAGATCAAAGCACCCCTCACCCCCATGCCTGCACAACTTCACATGATCAACTTCTTACCAACCTTTCCGGTGTTTTTGTTCTCCTCTTCCCCTGCCTTTGCCTTCTGTAGCTTTCTCTAACATATCATACTTCTCTTAACTCTGAGCCTTTGTACACGATATTCCCTCACCCTGATGCTGTTACCTGTCTTCTAAGCATCCTTTAAAATTTAGCTCAAAGTGTATTTCCACGGGAAAGAATTCCTAGACTTTCACAATGGTGCAGTTTACCACTGAACAGTCTCAGTGCTGCCTGTACCTCTCCTTTGTGGCACTAAGCACCATTTCACTTGTATGCTCAGCTTCGGTTTATATGTTCACCATTGTGTTCCTAGCATGCATGATGCCTGACATAGACTCATTTAATAAACTCACAGAAAGGAAAAATTATCTGAACATGTTATTTGTCCATTCCTGGAAGGACTTTAAATTCTCTTTGGGGATCAAGTCAGACCACCCCAAGATTGCTCTGGAGTATGATATTCTTGGCTTCTAGTGGAGATTACCATAAGGAACTTTTCCAGGAGAATGCTTCCACCTTGGAATACGGAGGGAGCCTCACTAGTGAGCTGTTCCAACACTCCAGGGAAAGAGAAGGAGCATGTTTTACCGCTGAGCTTGGGGCAGTGGAGGTATATACAGCCCAGGCTTTCTCTTCCCTTTCTCTTGGAAGTGACTGTCTACAGAAAGCAGACATTCCATGCTGCCCATGTGGGTGTCTTTCAGAGATGGGCCCCTACATGCCAGGCCTACGGTGAGCCAGCACTGCTTATGACTGGCTAGACAAACCTCTTGGGTTTGGAGGTCAGTACTGGGAACCCTGTTTGCCACATTCTCCAGTATTATATGTATCAGAAACAAAAGTAATTATTTTAGTCTCTCTGCTTCACTCTTGATGCCAGAATTCAGTCATTATTTGGGGCTACCCCCTTTCCATCAGAAACAGCTTTAAGAAATCCTCTTCTGTATTTATTGTAAAACAGGACAGAACCAAATTAAGTTCCCATTGTACTACCAGTTTCCATGTATAAAATCCTAATTTAAAAGTTCTCTTGGAATTTAGTGTCAGGAAAATTTGTCTCCTCCTTAAGAGCTGGTGTCCATTTTCCTTTGCAATAAAAGGAGTTATGAAACTGGAGTCTAGGATGCCAGCACATCCAAGGTCTCTCTGAGGCTCAGTCAAGGCAATTGGATCAACCCCTTCGATTAGCATAGTTGTACTGCTTTTATCTTGATGCTGTTTTCCAGTTTCCATGTTTGCTTGTTTGTTTTTGGTAAGCCACAGCTACCTCAATTCCTGTTTGGGAAAGGAGAGGTAAGTCCACATTCTAAAAACATGAGATAATATGAGTTGGCAACCAAGGAAAACAAGAAGGAAGATTTATTGAGTGATAAGAGTCACGCTAAGTATTTTATGCCCGTTACCTGATTAAATCCTTCACTAACACAGTGAGTTTGTACCATTATTATTACTCCCATTGAAGAGATGAAAAAAGTGAGCTGTGAAAGGGAGTTTGCCCAATGCTCCATGTGATGGGATGAGAATTGAACACAGAACCTGAACTCTGAACTGCTGTTTCATACCACCATAAACTTGAAATAAGATTCAGTTTTAATAATACTTATTAAAATAATGTCAACTGTATAAAAAGTCACTGTTACCCCCTAAGTGTTATTTTGTGCTCCCTCACCTTTATAACACAAGGCAGACTGAGTTTGGGGCAGTCATTTGGAGAATGAAGGCACAGAGTCTTGTTATTACCTGGGCATTATAATTTTTTAATTGTCAAAATAGAGACTTAGGTGATGGCTATCTCAAATGATCAGAATCCAAAATTCTATTTGATATGAAAGGAACAAAAGATAAGAAAACAGACTCATCACATGGGCTTAATCAAGAAAGAACGTGTAAGTTCTGGAGGTGTGAACACAGCCCCAGTTCTGTACTTCTTTAGCTTTGGGGCTGGGTGATATACTTGATTTGCTAGGTACTTTGGTGCAGGGGACAAAACAGACGGGGACCCTGCCCTTGGACTCAGGTGGGATGGGTTTAGGGAGGGGAAGGAAGACCAACAATATACAAATAAACAGGTGAATATATAGTATATCAGCCTTTAAGATCTATGGGAGAAATAGAAATTCACAAAATTGACTGGGAGTAGCTGGCAAGGGGTAGGGTGTACTGTTTGTGTAGGTTGGTTAGGGAAGGTCTGACTAGCTTAAGCACAGTGTGGAAGAATCAGAGTGAGCCATGTGCATATCTGGGGAAGGAACGTTCTGGAGGGATTCTAGAACATTCTAGAAGGAACATTCAGAATAGACAACACATGTAAAGGCTCTGATATGGGCTTGGTGTTTCCAAGGATTAGCAGGGAGATGAGGGGAGAAAAAGAGAAGGTGACAGGTGATGGGCTGTGAGAAATGGGAGACCAGACCACACAGCTGCTTAGAGGTCATTGAAAGGACACAGAAAGAATAGTAGCTTTTATTTTAAGTTAGCTAGGAAGCCACAGGAGCAGATGAGTCATCATCTGACTTATTTTTTATGTTTTTATTTTTTTAAATTAAGGTATCATTGATATACAATCTTATGAAGGTTTCACATGAGCACCATTGTGGTTTCAACATTCACCCATATTATCAAGTACCCCCCACTCCATTGCAGTCAGTGTCCATCAGCATAGTAAGATGCTATAAAGTCACTACTTGTCTTCTCCATGCTATACTGCCTTCCCTGTGACCTACCTATACTGTGAGTGCTAATTATAGTGCCCCTTAATCCCTTTCTATCTCCCCTCTCACCCTCCCCAACTGCCAGCCTTTGGTAACCGCCAGTCCCTTCTTGGAGTCTGTGAGTCTGCTGCTATTTTGTTCCTTCAGTTTTGCTTATACTCCACAAATGAGGGAAATTATTTGTTACTTGTCTTTCTCCACCTGGCTTATCTTACTGAGTGTAATACCCTCTAGCTCCATTCATCTTGTTGCAAATGGTAGGATTTGTTTTCTTCTTATGGCTGAATAGTATTTCATTGTGTATATGTACCACATCTTCTTTATCCATTCATCTACTGATGGACATTTAGATTAATTCCATATCTTGGCCATTATAAATAGTGCAGTGATAAACATAGGGGTGCATATGTCTTTTTGAATCTGAGAACTTGTATTCTTCGGGTAAATTCCTAAGAGTAGAATTCCTGGGTCAAATGGTATTTCAATTTTTAGTTTTTTGAGGAACCTCTATACTGCTTTCCACAACAGTTGAAGTAATTTACATTCCCACCAGCAGTGTAGGAGGGTTTCCCTTACTCCACATCCTCACCAGCATTTGTTGTTTCTTGTCTGTTGGATGTCAGCCATCCTAACTGGTGTGAGGTGATATCTCTTTGTGGTTTAAATTTGCATTTCCCTTATGATTAGCACATCACCTGAATTCTTAAAAGAATCATTCTGGTTGTGTTGAAGAGAGTGTTGTGGGGTGGGGATGAAGCAGAAATGGGGAACCCCTGAGGAGCCATGTGTAGTAAGCTGGTTGGAGGTGAGCATGGCCACAGCAGAAAGGCCAGAGGTGTCAGATTCAAAAAAAGCTCTGAAGGAAGAGCAGTGAGAGGAGTTCCATCTGAGAGCCTGAGATGCTGGGAGGTGGAATGGCTGTTTAATGTTATGGGCAAAATAGTGGGAGGAATGGATTGTGGGTGAGAGTCAGGAGTTCAATTCCTGGTTCTGCAATCTAGTGGAGATGTCAAGCAGACACAAGATAAATGAGTCTGAAGCTTGGGGTAGATGGTTGATTTAATGAGCATTTATATCACGAGTGATGCCTGAAGTCCTCTGCTGTATAAAGATGAATGCGAGTCTTGGCCATACTGTGTGCTTATCTGTGTGAGAGAATTTTTCAAGAGTAAAGTGAAAGCTTTAGACACCACTAACCTGGGAGCACCCTGAGGACAAGGACTTTGCCATCCTCATCTTTGATACCGCCCCAGCCAGCACAATTCCTGCACACTATCTGGATATCTGTACTAAACCAAGAGAGAGAAAAAGGATTTATGTTTAAATTAAACCCTGATTCATAGTAAATTCAATAAAACAAAGCACTAATTATTTTTTCTGATAAACTTATTTAAAACTGATCTCTTGCCCAATTCAGCTCATTCTTCCTGACACATTTTTCTAGATTTCTAAACCTGAGTTGTAACTTAGATAGCAAGATGTCTTGGAGAGGAAAGAAGGACACTTTTATTAGCTGAAGAAAAACTACACTGCAAGGAAATAATGTGCTCATTTTCTTTCCACATATTCTGTTTTGGAGTATACTACACTTGAGACATTAGCAGCACTCGAAGGGACTTAAAATATAAATTTTTAGAAAAGGTCTCTACCCTCAGGAGACTCTACAGTCTAATAAACTTATTTAATCAATTTAACTAAACTATAGTGCACTTCATTCCTCAATGTGGCTCCTTATATTTTTCCCCTTACCAATGTCTTACATCACTTGCACGGCATCTGGAAGAGTAAGAGTCAGACAGTAAGAAAGGAACAGCTGGAGGGAAAACAAAAATAAGAAGAGAGTCTCCAAGAGGGAAGAAACAACCCTGTATAAAGATACATTGGACCTTGGGCAGAGCCAAGATAGTGGTGTGAGTAGAGCAGCAGAAATCTCCTCCCAAAACCATATATATATATATATTGGAAAATACAACAAACACAACTATTCCTAAAAGACAGACAAGAAGATACAGGATAACAGCCAGACTACATCCACACCTGCGAGAACCCAGTACCTCACGAAGGTAAGATACAAGCCGTGGCCTGGTGGGACCAGAGCACCCCTCACCCCAGCTCCTGGTGGGAAGAGAGGAGTCAGAGCGGGTAGGGAGAGGGAGCCCAGGACTGCTAAACACCAAGCCCTAGCCATCTGCACTGGGAGCGCAGACACACAGTGCATGGGGTGCTGGATACTAGGGAAACAGGACAGTAAGACCTGTGAGCCTGTAAGTCTTAAAGGGACAGGGACCCCACAGCTGGACGGAAGCATACCGGGACACTTAGCCCAGCAGCTGGGAATCACAGGGTACTCTGGGCACCATAACCCCCTGGGCAGCAATGCAGCTCAGAGGCCCCTAACAGTGATAAACAGCATCCCGCCTGTTTCCCCTTCAATGTGGCTCTGCCATATTGGAACAGCAGACAGAGGCTGGCCATGCCCACAGCAACTGCAGAGCTTAACTCCACATCTGCAGGACAAGAATCAGAGGCCCATCTGCACACAACTACCCAGCACAAGCTGCCAGAGGTGGCTGTTCTCCCAGGAGACGAAGGCCACAAACCAGCAAGAAGGGATGTTCTCCCAGCCAACACACACACCAGCTCTGCACAACTACCTCTATCACCATGAAAAGGCAGAAGAATTTGATACAGACCAAAATCACAGAGTCAACCCCTGAGAAGGAGATAGACCTAACCAATTTTCCTGAAAAGGAATTCAAAATAAAGGTCATAACCATGCTGATGGAGCTGCAGAAAAATATGAAAGAGCTAAGGGATGATGTCCAGAGGGAGATTACATAAATGAAACAGTCTCTGGAAGGATTTATAAGCAGAATGGGTAAGATGCAAGAGACCACTGATGGAATAGAAGCCAGAGAACAGGAACACATAGAAGCTGACCCAGAGAGAGATAAAAGGATCTCAAGGAATGAAATAATATTAAGAGAACTGTGTGACCAATCCAAAAGGAACGATATCCACATTATAGGGGTACCAGAAGAAGAAGAGAGAGAAAAAGGGATAGAAAGTGTCTTTGGAAGAAATAATGGATGAAAAATTCTCCAAACTGGGGGAAGAAATAATCGATCAGACCACGAAACTACACAGAACACCCAACACAAGGGACCCAAGGAGGACAACACCAAGACACATAATAATTAAAATGGCAAAGATCAAGGACAAGGACAGAGTATTAAAGGCAGCCAGAGAGAGGAAAAGGGTCACCTACAAAGGGAAACCCATCAGGCTATCATCAGACTTCTCAACAGAAACCTTACAGGCCAGAAGAGAATGGCATGATATATTTAATGCAATGAAACAGAAGGGCCTTGAAACAAGGATACTGTATTCAACACGATTATCATTTAAATATCAAGGAGGGATTAAACAATTACCAGAAAAGCAAAAGTTGAGAGAATTTGCCTCCCACAAAGCACCTCTACAGGGTATTTTAGAGGGACTGCTCTAGATGGAAGTACTCTGAAGGATAAATAGATGTCACCAGAGAAAAAAAAATTACAGCAAAAAATCAGACCAACCAACAAAAGACAAAAAATAAACTCAGCTACCCACAAAAGCAGTTAAAGGAAACACAAAAGATCACAGAATAAAACAACCAACATATAAAGAATGGAGGAGGAGGAATAAGAAGGGAGAGAAATAAAGAATCACCAGACAGTGTTTATAAGACCACAATAAACAAGTTAAGTTAGACAGTAAGATACTAAAGAAGCTAACCTTGAACCTTTGGTACCCACAAATCTAAAGCCTGCAATGGCAATAAGTACATATCTTTCAATAATCACCCTGAATGTAAATGGACTGAATGCACCAATCAAAAGACACAGAGTAATAGAATGGATAAAAAAGCAAGACCCATCTACATGCTCCTTACAAGAAATTCACCTTAAACCCAAAGACATGCACAGACTAAAAGTCAAAGGATGGAAAAAGATATTTCATGCAAACAACAGGGAGAAAAAAAGCAGGTATTTCAGTACTAGTATCAGAAAAAATAGACTTCAAAACAAAGAAAGAACAAGAGATAAAGAAGGACATCGCATAATGATAAAGGGCTCAGTCCAACAAGAGGATATAACCATTATAAATATATATTCACCCAATACAGGAGCACCAACATATGTGAAACAAATACTAACAGAATTAAAGGAGGAAATTGAATACAATGCATTCATTTTAGGAGACTTCAACACACCATTCACTCCAAAGGACAGATCCACCAGACAGAAAATAAGAAAGGACACAGAGGCACTGAACAACCCACTAGAAGAGATGGACTTAACAGACATCTACACAACTCTACACCCAAAAGCAGCAAGATACACATTCTTCTCAAGCACACATGGACCACTCTCCAGAATAGACCACATACTAGGCCACAAAAAGAGCCTCAGTAAATCCAAAAAGACTGAAATTCTACCAACCAACTTCTGAGATCACAAAGGCATAAAACTAGAAATAAATTGTACAAAGAAAACAAAAAGGCTCACAAACACATGGAGGCTTAACAACATGCTTCTAAATAATCAATGGATCAATGATCAAATTAAAACAGAGATCAAGAAATTAATGGAGACTAATGACAATGAAAGCATAAAGCCCCAACTTCTGTGGGATGCAGTGAAGGCAGTTCTAAGAGAAAAGTATATAGCAATCCAGGGCTATCTAATGAAGGAAGAACATTCTCAAATGAATAGTCTAAAGTTACAACTATTGAAACTGGAAATAGGAGCACAAATGAGGCCTAAAGTCAGCAGAAGGAAGGATATAATAAAGATCAGAGAAGAAGTAAATAAAATTGAGAACAATAAAATAATAGAAAAAAATCAATGAAACCAAGAGCTGATTCTATGAAAAAATAAACAAAATAGATAAGCCCTTAGCAAGACTTATTAAGAGAAAAAGAGAATCTCTACACATCAACAGAATCAGAAATGACAAAGGAAAAACCACAAGGGATCCCACAGAAATACAAAAAATTATTAGAGAATACTACAAAAATCTATATGCTAACAAGCTGCAAAACCTAGAAGAAATGGACAACTTCATAGAAAAATACAACCTTCCAAGACTGACCAAGGAAGAAACAGAAAATCTAAACAGACCAACTACCATCAGTAGTACCAACTACTACTGATTCAAAAGAAATTGAATCAGTAATCAAAAAAGTACCCAAGAAAAAAAAAAACCCTGGTCCAGATGGATTCACCACTGAATTTTATCAGACATACAGAGAAGACATAATACCCATTCTCCTTAAAGTTTTCCAAAAAATAGAAGAGGAGGGAATACTTCCAAAGTCATTCTATGAAGCCAGCATCACCCTAATAGGAAAACCAGGCAAAGACCCCATCAAAAAAGAAATTTACAGACAAATATCCCTGATGAACATAGATGCAAAAATACTAAACAAAATATTAGCAAATGGAATTCAAAAATACATCAAGAGGATCATACACCATGAACAAATGGGATTCATCTCAGGGATGCAAGGATGGTACAACATTCGAAAATCCATCAACATCATCCACCACATCAACAAAAAGAAGAACAAAAACCACATGATCATCTCCATAGATGCTGAAAAAGCATTTGACAAAATTCAACATCCGTTCATGAGAAAAACTCTCAACAAAATGGGTACACAGGGCAAGTACCTCAACATAATAAAGGCCATATATGACAAACCCACAGCCAACATCATACTTAACAGCGAGAAGCTGAAAGCTTTTCCTCTAAGATTGGGAAGAAGACAGGTATACCCACTCTCCCGACTGTTATTCAATATAGTACTGGAGGTCCTAGCCATGGCAATCAGAGAAAACAAAGAAATACATGGCATCCAGACTGGTATAGAAGAAGTCAAACTGTCACTATTTGCAGATGACATGATATTGTACATGAAAAACCCTAAAGACTGCATTCCAAAACTACTACAACTAATATCTGAATTCAACCAAGTTGCAGGATACAAAATTAATACACAGAAATCTGTTGCTTTCCTATCCATAAATGATGAATTAACAGAAAGAGAAATCAGGAAATCAATTCCATTCACAATAGCATTAAAAAGAATAAAATACCTAGGAATAAACCTAACCAAGGAAGTGAAAGACCTATATCCTGAAAACTATAAGACACTCTTAAGAGAAATTAAAGAAGAGACTAACAAATGGACACTCATTCCATGCTCTTGACTAGGAAGATTTAATAGTGTTAAAATGGCCTAAAGCAATCTACAGATTCAATGCAATCCCTATCAAAATACCAACAACATTCTTCAATGAACTGGAACAAACAGTTCTAAAATTCATATGGAACCACAAAAGACCCCGAAAAACCAAAGAAATCCTGAGAAGGAAGAATAAAGTAGGGGGAATATAACTTCCCAACTTCAAGCTCTACTACAAAGCCACAGTAATCAAGACAATTTGGTACTGGCACAAGAACAGACCCACAGACCAATTGACAGAATAGAGAGTCCAGGTATTAACCCAAACATATATGGTCAGTTAATACATGATAAAGGAGCCATGGACATACAATTGGGAAATGACAGCCTCTTCAACAGCTGGTGTTGGCAAAATTGAACAGCCACATGTAAGAGAATGAAACTGGATCATTGTGTAACCCCATACACAAAATAAATTCGAAGTGGATCAAAGATCTGGATGTAAGTAATGAAACCATAAAACTCTTCAAAAAAACATAGGCAAAAATCTCTTATACATAAACATGAGCAACTTCTTCATTAACATATCTCCCCAGACAAGGGAAACAAAGGCAAAAATGAACAAGAGGGACTACATCAAGCTGAAAAGCTTCTGTACAGCAAAGGACACCCCCAATAAAACAAAAAGGCATCCTACAGTATGGGAGAATATATTCATAAATGACAGATCTGATAAAGGATTGGCATCCAAAATATATAAAGAGCTCATGTACCTCAACAAACAAAAAGCAAAAAATTCAATTAAAAAACGGGCAGAGGAGCTGAACAGACACTTCTCCAAGGAAGAAATCCATATGGCCAATAGACACATGAAAAGATGCTCCACATCGCTAGTCATCAGAGAAATGCAAATTAAAACCACAAAGAGATATCACCTCACACCAGTAAGAATGGCCACCATCCAAAAGTCAAACAACAACAAATGTTGGCAAGGTTGTGGAGAAAGGGAAACCCTCCTACACTGCTGGTGGGAATGTAAAATTAGTTCAACCATTGTGGAAAGCAGTATGGAGGTTCCTCAAAAAATTAAAAATAGAAATACCATTTGACCCAGGAATTTGACTCCTAGGAATTTACCCTAAGAATGCAGCAGCCCAGTTTGAAAAAAACACATATACACCCCTATGTTTATTGCAGCACTATTTACAATAGCCAAGAAATGGAAGCAACCTAGGTGTCCATCAGTAGATGAATGGATAAAGAAGATGTGGTACATATACACAATAGTATGTTATTCAGCCATAAGAAGAAAACAAATCCTACCATTTGCAACAAAATGGATGAAGCTAGAGGGTATTATGCTCAGTGAAATAAGCCAAGCAGAGAAAGGCAAGTACCAGGTGATTTCACTCATATGTGGAGTATAAGAACAAAGAAAAAACTGAAGGAGCAAAACAGCAGCAGATACACAGAACCCAAGAATGGACTAACAGTTACCAAAGGGAAAGGGACTGGGGGAGATGGTTGGGAAGGGAGGGTTAAGCAGGGAGAAAGAAGAAAGGGAGCATTTCTATTAGCAGATGTAATCTAGGGAAGGAGCACAGGAAGGGCTGTGCAACAGAGAAGACAAATAGTGATTCTACAGCATCTTACTATGCTGATGGGCAGTGACTGTAATGGGGTTTGTTGGGGGGGACCTGGTGATGCAGGGAGTCTAGCAAACATACTGTTCCTCATGTAATTGTAGATTAATTATACCAAAAAATATCAAGAAAAAATAATAATAAAGGCTAATACACACATGCTTTATTGTTTGAGTTGAATACTAAGTTCCATTGTTTTTGAAGACATCTAGTTTTACTGGGAATTGAGCTCCTGCCATTGTGGTCCTGGGTTCCTGGGCCTTGTAACCTGCACAGGTGTGCCCAGAGATGAGGCCATGTGTGTGCAGTGATGCTGGAGCAGTGGGATGTGTGGGCCTGTGATCTTCATCAGCATAATCTGCACATTTACAAATGGCATTGGATGGGTAAACTCAGCTATGCCAAGAGGTAACTAGAATTTTATGTTCTAGAAACCAGTGATGCACTGCAATTTATCCATTCCACGTCCAGACCCTCTTTCAACATTTCTGTGCTCTGCTCTGTGCCCTGGCAGCTGGTTTCTACAGGAGGTAGAGCTTGGGATGCCAGTGGCCCTTTATGGGTGGATCCCCATGGCTTCAACCCCTAGCAGCAGATAATACCATAGGAGCTGGAGATGAACAACCAAAGCTTGGTTCAAAGGCTTCAGACCAAAAGTACCCAGAAAACTCGATTCAGCAACAAGGGAATTATATCCAGAGGCCCATAGTATCCGAAATTTCATTGATTTGAAAGAAATGGGAGCATCTTTTCATGTCTGTTGGCCATCTGAATTTCTTTAGTACTCTGTCCTTGACCTTGATCTTTGCCATTTCAATTATTATATGTCTTGGTGTTGTCCTCCTTGGGTCCCTTGTGTTGGGAGTTCTGTGGGCCTTCATGGTCTGAGAGACTGTTTCCTCACCCAGTTTGGGGAAGTTTCTAGCAATTATTTCTTCAAAGACACTTTCTATCCCTTTTTCTCTCTCTCCTTCTTCTGGTATCCCTTTAATACCAATATTGTTCCATTTGTATTGGTCACTCCATTCTCTTAATATTCTTTCACTCCTGGAGATCCTTTTATGTCTCTCTGCCTCAGCTTATCTGTATTCCTTTTCTCTGATTTCTATTCCATTAATGGCCTTTTGCACCTCATCCAGTCTGCTCTTAAGTCCTTCCAGAGATTTTTTTTATCCTTTAAGTTTTGCATATTTCTCTGCAGATCCATCAGCATGGTTATGACCTTTATTTGAATTCTTTTTTGGGGAGATTGGTTAAGTCTATGTCCCCAGACCCTCTCTCAGGGGTTGTCTGGGTAATTCTGGACTGGACCAAATTCTTCTGCCTTTTCATGGTGATAGAGGTAGCTGTAGGCAGGTAGCATGTGTGTCACCTGGGAGAAAAAGTCCTTTCCTGCCTGCTGGTCACCTTGCCCTTCTCCGCTGCCTGTGTCAGTTACCCGGACTCCTGGAGCTGCCTCCAGATTAATCCCCTAAGCTACTGTGGGTGGGGTCTCTGTCAGGGTAGCACAGAGCCCTGCAGGGAGCGGCAGGTGCACCGGGTGTGCTCTTCTGCGAGAGTGGCATCCCCACTGGGCAGCTGCATGCTGGCAGCTGCCTTTGGCTCTGTCCCGGGTGGCTGTGTGCCAGGAAGGGATTCTGGGTGGCTGCTGGCGGTGCAGCTGCTCCCAGGCCACTAGGCCACCGCCACTGCAGGCTCACGCCAGCCTCTCGGCCACTACCGCTACCAGCTCATGTGGGCCTCTCCCTGGCCCTTCTGGCACTACTGCCACTGGCACACACACCCACTCCCTGCAGCACACGCACACAGCCACTCTCCCACTGCTGGGCCTGTGTGTCGGAGTCCATGCCAGTCAGCGGAACGACTGGCAGGCTGCTTGTTGCCATGAGGGGCTTCAGAGTTGCACTGCTGCCCAGGGGGTTAAGTGGCCTAGAGTTCCCCTGGATTCCCAGCTGCTGGTCTGAGTGTGCTGGGACGATTTTGTCCAGCTGTGAGGTCCCTGTCCTTTTAAGACTTTGAAAAAATATTCACTTTCTTTTGTCCCAGGGGAGCCGGTTGCAGGGACCTGCTCAGAAGTTTTGCTTTTCTATTTCTCTAATATCCAATACACTGTGTACCATGTGTCTATGCTCCCAGTGCAGATTACTAGAGCTGGTTGTTTAGTAGTCCTGTGCTCGCTCCCTCCCCGCTCTGACTTTTTTCTTCCCACCCAGGAGCTGGGATGGGGTGGGCTCTTGGGTCCCACTGGGCCGCGGCTTATATCTTACCCGCTTCATGTGATGCTGAGTTCTTGCAGATGTAGATGTAGCTTGGCTGTTGTACTGTATCCACTGGTCTCTCTTTTAGGAATAGTTGTATTTGTTGTATTTTCAAAAATATATATGTTTTTGGGAGGAGATTTCCACTGAACTACTCACACCACCATCCTGCCTCCTCCTTGTATTAGCCTTTTATGAGGCTGTTTATAATGAAAGGAATTGTATTTCTGTCAGACACTTCCCTTAGGTCTACAGTGAGAAGGATGTGTTTACAATTAACACTACTGGGAAAAAAGCAGGAAAGACTACAATAGAGAAAGAAGTTGTAGATTTTATCATTTATTAGTATTTAATAAATTATGATGCAAACTAGCTCTTTTGCCAGATCTCTGTGAGAAGGTGGTGGCCTGGTTGAAGGGTGCATGGATAGGCAGAGAAACAGTCAAATGAAAGTCACTTTTGGAACATGGAAAAATGCCATTTCCCTCTTCCTCGTGTCAGGCGACAAATTTTCCAGCAATTTCCTATCGGCAAAGAGTAGTCATGGCTGTAGATGGCAATAGCACAGCCAAGCTCCGGAATCCTTGTTGTGTGGTGTTGATTTAATATTATAAGAACATGTAGTTGCATTTGAAAATGACTTTGTTTATATACTTTTTCTTTAGTGTACTCTAGCAAACTATTGTTGAACTAACGTCTGTTGTCAATTTAGAGAGGGTTGAGTGAAACAGTGCATTTCAGAAGCTTGTTTGAATCTGTTTTTGGTTTCTGTTTTTATTTCATTTATATATGTATTGCCAACCTCAGTAGCCCCAGCCATCTGAGAGGCCCTGTTCCTTAATTTCCAGTTTGGATAGAAGTAAAAAATGACAGATTTGGTAGAAAGCACAAATCGTAGAAAGATAAGGCTCATGGGGGACTTCTCTTTGCTTGCGCCATCTGCCCTGTGGGTGCAGATACACATCAGTGATCCTGTGTGTCTCGGTGTTGTGTTCAGAGATAAGGCTGAAGCCAAGAGCTCTACACTGTTGCAGGAATGAATGGAATTTAACCATTTTATTTGTTAGTGGGATTTCAAATAACTTGGCTCCAGGTTTATTAAATCTCCTCTAAGTGTTTTCTAAGTCATACTAGCTTCAAACTGTTTCTATCTGAGGCTTTTTGGTTACCAATTTCATAAATTCCTATGTGACCTTTGTTAATTTTTTCCCAGGCTCTTTGTTATAAAGAATGATTCACTGACTATATATATCTATTTTAAAGGAAGTGTTGGGCTTTGGCTTCTACTCACAGTTCATAAGATCTTTTAAAAACTATTATTTGCCACACAATGACAGGAGTTTAAGAACCCCACTGATATGTGCCCTGGCCTAAGAATGTTATCTGAGTTGGGTAAGCTGGCTTTGAAATATTTCTGCAGTTCCCTCTCCTCCTACCCAGACCTCTCCTGTAACTGAAACACACGTTTATTTTTAAAGCTTTAGAGCAATTTGATTGGATTTCTCTGACTGTATTTCTTTTGCCCTTTGGAATTTGTAATATCAGATATTAGAGTAATAATATTGCCAGGAAGTCAGACTCAAGGGCATTTTGTACCTTGCCAGGAGCCAGCTAAGACAAGCATCTTTTGGTAAAGATGTTTGAGTAAGCCCGTTGCCCAGTTTTTCACACCCAGAACCATTTGCACCAAGGCAAGGATCCTTACTGGTAACAGGTCTGGGTCAAGGAACTCTTCTCCTCTGTCACTGGGGGATCTCTTAGAAAAAAAAGAGAGAGAGGGAGAGACTTAGGTGGAGTTTTTTCTGCTCTTCATCTCAGAAATGAATTCAGCAGAGACTCAAATCAGAATGTTAGATTTCCATAATTTCCATGAAGTCAAATTCCAAATGGCCTTTCTAATTTTCTCACTTGGTTGTTGTATGCACAAGGACAAGGGAATATGTGGATACAAATTTCCCAAGTGGCTAACAATTTCTGATTGACCTGTGGAGTTTCATCTAAAATAACCCATGCATCCGAATGTAATTAGAAGTTTTTTTAAAATAACTTATCCCCATCTTTCTTCCAAGAAATATTTAGGCAGGTTTGAATAAACTATGCATTCATAATTAGGTTGTTAAATTAGAAAAATCAGAAAGCATATAAAAGGGGAGATTTAAAATAGTTACTGTACCTTAACATTAAATTTAATTCTGAAAGGCTGACCCAGGATGAAACAGAAAATCTGAAAAGACCAATTACCAGCAACAAAATTGAAATGGTAATCAAAAAACTACCTAAGAAAAAAACCCCTGAACCAAATGGTTTCACAGCTAAATTTTATCAAACATTTAGTGAAGACGTAGTACCCATCCTCCTTAAAGTTTTCCAAAAAGTAGAAGAGGAGGGAATACTCCAAAACTCATTCTACAAGGCCAGCATCACTCTAATACCAAAAGCAGGCAAAGACGCCACAAAAAAAGAAAATTACAAACCAATATCCCTGAGGCACATAGATGCAAAAAAACTCATCAAAATATTAGCAAACCGAATTCAAAAATACATCAAAAAGATTATCCATCATAATCAAGTAGATTTATTCCAGGGATGCAAGGATGGTACAATAGTAAAAAAATCCATCAACATCATCCACCACATCAACAAAAAGAAGGACAAAAACCACATGATCATCTCCATAGATGCTGAAAAAGCATTCAACAAAATTCAACATCCATTCATGATAAAAATACTCAACAAAATTGATATAGAGTGTAAGTACCTTAACATAGTAAAGGCCATATGACCAACCCACAGCCAAGATCATACTTAACAGTGAGAAGCTGAAAGCTTTTCCTTTAAGATCAGGAACAAGACAAGGATGGCCACTCTTACCATTTTTATTCAACATAGTTCTGGAGGTCCTGGCCACAGCAATCAGACAGCACAAAGAAATAAAAGGCATCCAGATCAGCAAGAAAAAAGTTAAACTGTCCCTGTTTGCAGATGACATGATATTGTACATAACAAACTCTTAAGAATCCACTCCAAAATTACTAGATCTAATATCTGAATTCAGCAAAGTTGCAGGATACAAAATTAATACACAGAAATCTGTTGCATTCCTATACACTAACAATGAACTAGCAGAAAGAGAAATCAGGAAAACAATTCCATTCACAATTGCATCAAAAAGAATAAAATACCTAGGAATAAACCTAACCAAGGAAGTGAAAGACCAATACTCTGAAAACTACAAGAAACTCATAAGAGAAATTAAAGAAGATAACAGTAAATGGAAACACATCCCATGCTCATGGATAGGAAGAATTAATATTCTCAAAATGGCCATCTGCCTAAAGCAATCTACAGATTCAGTGCAATCTCTAACAAAACACTGACAGCATTCTTCAATGAACTAGAGAAAATAGTTCTAAAATTTAGATGGAACCACAAAAGACTCCAAAGAGTTCTCATCCTGAGAAGAATAAGTGGGGGGAACTACACTCCCTGACTTCAAGCTCTACTACAAAGCCATGGTAATCAAGACAATTTGGTACTGGCACAAGAACAGACCCGTAGACCAATGGGACAGACTAGAAAGACCAGATATAAACCCAAGCATATATGGTCAATTAATATATGATAAAGAAGCCATGGACATACAAGGGAGAAATGACAGCCTCTTCAACAACTTGTGTTGGCAAAACTGGACAGCTACATGCAAGAGAATGAAACTGGATTATTGTCTAACCCCATACACAAAACAAAACTCAAAATGGACCAAAGACCTGAATGTAAGTAATGAAGCTATAAAACTGTTAGGAGAAAACATAGGCAAAATCTCTTGGACATAAACATGAGCAACTTCTTCATGAACATATCTCCCTGGGCAAGGGAAACAAAAGCAAAAATGAACACGTGAGACTATATCAACCTTAAAAGCTTCTGTACAGCAAAGGACACCACCAATAGAACGAAAAGGCATCCTACAGTATGGGAGAATATATTCATAAATCACATATCCAATAAGGGGTTGACATCCAAAATATACAAAGAGCTCATGTACCTCAACAAACAAAAAGCAAATAACACAATTAAAAAGTGGGCGGAGGATAGAAACAAACACTTCTACAAAGAAGACATTCAGATGGCCAACAGGCACATAAAAAGATGCTCCACATTGCTAATTATCAGGGAAATGCAAATTAAAACCACAATGAGATATCACCTCACACCAGTTAGGATGGCCAGCATAGAAAAAACTAGGAACAACAAATGCTGGCAAGGATGCAGAGAAAGGGGAACCCTTCTACACTGCTGGTGTGAATGTAAACTAGTTCAACCATTGTGGAAAGCAATATGGAGGTTCCTCAGAAAACGAAAAATAGAAATACCATTTGACCCAGGAGTTCTACTCCTAGGAATTTACCCAAAGAAAACAACTTCTCAGATTCAAAAAGACATATGCACCCCTATGTTTATCACAGCACTATTTATAAAAGCCAAGATATGGAAGCAACCTAAGTGTCTATCAGTAGATGAATGGATAAAGAAGAAGTGGTACATACACACGATGGAATACTATTCAGCCATAATAAAGAAACAAATCCTACCATTTGCAGCCACATGGATGGAGCTAGAGGTTATTATACCCAGTGAAGTAAGTCAGGCAGAGAAAGACAAATACCAAATGATTTCCCTCATTTGTGGAGCATAACAACGAAGCAAAACTGAAGGAACAAAATAGCAGCAGACTCACAGACTCCAAGAAAGGACTAGTGGTTACCAAAGTGGAGGGGTGGGGCAGAGCAGGTGCGGAAGGAAGAAGAAGGGGATTGTGGGGTTTCATGATTGGTGCACATGGTGTTGGGGGGGGTCACAGGGAAGGCAGTGTAGCTCACAGAAGATAAATAGGGACTCTGTAGCATTTTACTACACTGATGGACAGTGACTGCAATGGGGTATGGGTGAGGGGCTCGACAGTAAGGGTGAATGTAATAAACACATTGTTTTTCTTGTGAAACCTTCATAAGGTATCAATGATACCTTAATAAAAAAAAAATTAAATCTGAGCTTCCTGGCAGTTTAGAGAAAGAGGAAACACAATGAGTTACATTGTTTTCAGCATTTGATGAAAGGGAGCATTTCACTGCTTCAGAAGATACTTGCTTTTCCTGAAATTTTTTAGAACATTATATCCAGCGGGCCCTTGTCTGTTTTACAGAAAATGCAAAAAAGAAAAGAAAAGACTTTTTTCATTCCCAAACAAGGAGCACAATACTAAAAATAGACCCAAGGGAAGGAAAGCACTGCCACCAGCAGGGATGGGATTGACGAGATCAGTGTGTTCTTAACATCACCTTCAGACACCAGGTAGCGTGTATCTAGATTTAGAATCCCTACAAGATAAAGTATCATTAACATCACTTTTTAAGTGTATGTAAGTCTGGATTTTCATTTGCTTTGAATAACAAATGATAATGACATTCACTTTCTGAATTGGTACAGTCTAGAAATCTAAGACTAAGAATTCTAAAACAAAGGTATGAAAAGTAGTTATGATAGCATATCATAAAACAGGAGTCCCCAGATGTGTGTCATTTAACATGGCAGTAAGTGTCCCTAATGGTGGTATAGCTTGTCACTGGGACTGGGTTTGGTTTGGTCTCCTTTGCTCTTAAGAATGATGTGAAATAATGAAAATCATTATACAGGATTTGTTGACATAGAAAAGGGAAGTGCTAAATTTATGAGTGGTCAGAGGACTGGGGTGACCTCAGTAGCACCCAGTGTAGTAGGAGAGCCATCGTTTCTGCTCAGCAGGATTGCACAATGATAGTTCGGCATTAAGATGCTTTCCACAGGCACACACTAAGCCCTGGAGGAAAAACTGACTGGGTCCTCCAAATTTAACTTAATTGGCATTGTGGGAAAACTTCCTTTCCACATTATCAGCCCACACTATGTACTTCATGTAAACTGAACACTGTTATTGAGAAAGCTAAAGATGGGGCGTGGTTTTGCAGCACTATTTCCATGATCCCCCATCTTGTGTAACAAAGTCACACAGCAAAAGTTGACACAGCAGTGGTACACCAGGACTGAGCTCTAAGGAATGCAGAAATTCATGAAAAGAGGGATGTATTGGCTTTTAACTGTGCATATACTTAATTGATTCCATCGTTGTCCTCCTTGGGGCATTCTATATTCACTCAGAGCTGCCTTACTTTGTATTTCTTTGTCTAACCTCCAACAACAATCATTCTTATAACTCATTAGGTCTCTCTTACTGAGTTACGACTTCCAACATTCACAGCACTTTGCAAATTACTGAAAATTTTATTAAAACACTTTTCTTTGAAGTATTTACTAAGTAAACTTTTAAAAAATATGCAACCAATACGAATTTCTGTAGACTTTAGTACCTTTCCTCTGCCACATCCTATGGCCACTGATTATCCCCTTGATCTCCATTGACCATGCACAGTATGTTCTAAAGTCACTGCATGTTTTTCCCTCGTTGAATTTCATTCATTACTCTGCTAGTTAAGTTGGCAAACTGTGAGACTGAGTACTGGGGCCTTCTCTACTATGCAACGCTGTGGCTCCTTATGCATTAGCACTCATTTAAATCACTCCATGTGTTTATTAAATATCTATCATGTGCGGAGCATGTTTATTTGCTACATGAATTATAAATTTTAAAAATATTCATCTGAAATGAAACTAAACCTAAAGGCATAGCCATCACAGGAACCCTGGCCTGATTGCCCTTGCCTGCCCATTGCCTTCACTGTGTCACCAGGACTTTGCTCCAATTTTCAGAGGCAGTGGGAAGAAGAGAAAGAATCGCAGGCTAGGGAGACTCGGATGGGCTTGTGTTTAGATGTGGTGTAGTAAGAAGGAAAAACTCTTGTTTTTTTTTTTTTTTAAGGTAACAGTCAAATTATAGGGAAGAGAAGTATAATTGTACATGAAAATATATTAATGACCTCTGTGGACCTGAAAGCAGACCCCAGCAGGTGAAGATGTGGCTGTAGTGGCCCAGGGCAAGACAGAGGGGGAACTAACTGTTGCACATAAAACCAGTTGGTAGAATATTAGTTTCAACAGCAGCCAGCGGGGGAATGAAATGAAAGCTATCAAGAATCAGAGACTGAGAGGTGAGAGGACAACAGCAGAAGCCTGCAATTCCTCATGAGAGCAAATGGCCAGTGAAAGATTCCTAGGGACAGAAACAGCCTGGGTGCTTGTCAGAACAACATTGTCTAGTATTAATTTAAAAGCCATTTCTCTTTCAAGTGGATGTGATATTTCATTAAATTAACCTCAAGCCCTCAGGACAATTCAGATAGGTTCAAAGCAGCCTTGGGTTCCTAAGAGCTGTATGCAATCAACGGAAAGACGGCTGGGATTCATATTTAGGGTGGGCGTGCTGAAAAGATGTGAAGAGTAGCAGGAGACAAGATATGATGGATCAAAAATTTGGTAAAAATAGAAAATTAGAACAATAGAGAGACATGCATCTTTGAGAATCTGGAGATGTCAGATTCCTCTTACATATGAAGGTGAGATGGGCTGGAGTCATTTGAATTTCAATTTTTAAAGAAGAATGACCTTGACTGTGTGAAGGATTTGGAGGCACCAAGGATGTTGACATTTAGAAGCCACCTTGGGTATCTTGGCTTCTCTGTGAAATGGGCATGCTGCATTAAGGTAATTCTGTGAAATGGGCATGCTGCATTAAGGTAAGACTGAAGGAATCATTATAGGCAAACAGCCTTCCTCTGTTGCTTTGGGCCTGGCAGGCAATCAGTAAATATATTCCTTGACACCTTTGCTAAGATACATTCTAAGTTCTTAATATGTAGGTACAAGAAAGCCCAAATGCTAATTTGTAAAAAATTAGCTAATATTAATATTTATTGACAAGTTTGGATAATGCCTGGGGGGAAGACAATTCAATGTGTAGTCTGTCATGTTGACATCAGTGATTCAGCCAACATTTGATGTATTTAGGCAACTTTGAAGTTAACTGGTGTATTAAAAATGGCCCTAAATTCTTTTATACTTCTTCCATTGAGAGGTGAGGGTCATTGTTTTTTAAATTTAAATGAGGGTGGGCTCTGTGGCTGTTTCGACCAACAAAATACAGTAGAATATGGACACAGGTTCTGGGTTCAGTCCTTAGCAGACCAGCAGCTTTCACTTCCTAGCTGTCAGAGCACTTGCTCTTCAAGCCCTGAGCTGCCATTTAAGAAGTCCAGCTAGCCTGAGACTGCCATACTGTCAGGAAGCCCAAGCTTGCCACTGAGAGAGAAAGAGACAGAGACAGAGAGAGAGAGAGAGAGAGAGAGAGAGAGAGAGAGAGAGAGAGAGTGTGTATCTGACTGAGAAACAAATGCCTGTTTAGCTCTTTGCTGTTCCTGTCTGCAGCCCTTCAGGTCTTCTCAGCTGAGGCCCCAGAGATCAAGGCATAGAACCAAACCATGCCTGCTGTGCTCTGCCTGAACTTCTGACCCATAGAATCAGGATTATAATAATAATCATAAATTATTATTCTTAAGCCTCTACATCTTGAGATAATTTGTTAGGTAGCAATAAGTAGCTGGAATGTTAATTTAAAGTTTAACTCCTGATACTGCTTTTAGTTAGATTCTGGATTAGGTGGCTCCTGAAACTAACTTCAATACACATTTTAATTTCTTTTTAATCACATAAAGTAACTCAATTTCAAGACTATCATGCAACAAGTCCAGTTGAGAGAACATGTGTGAACTACAGAAGCTGGTCTGCTAAGTGTTAAATCCTAGCTCATCTACTTCTTAATTATAGAAATCTGGACATTTAAGACACGTGTGTAAAGTATCTGCTATAGACCAGGCACTGGAAAAATGCCATTCCCCTTCACCCCATTCCCTTTTCTTTATATGTCAGTGCCATTTGAGAGGCAAGAGGTGAGGGTTAGTGGATTTTGGGGTCAGAGAGACATGGAATCCAAGTATGTGCATCATGTGTGTGGTCTTAGAAAAATCACTTAAAATCTGAATCTCAAATTTCTCAACAGGATTACTAAGAAGTTTAAATGAAATAATTATGTCAAGGGGTTAGTACAGTTCCTGGCACAGAGTAAGTGCTCAGCAAATGGAAGTTACCAACATTGTCATCATTATGATGATTCATGTCAAGCATAAATGTTAATAAGATTATATTATGAAGTCAATCCTATGTTTAATGATGCTTTGGCAGAGTAGCAAAGGGCATTTCAATCATCTCATATCTTTTCTGTCATGTATTTTTCTTCCTCTCAAGATGAAAAGGAGATTAATATGTGCTCCAGTAGATTCTGCTAGATGGAAACTACAATCTCTTAAGAAGCAATGTCCTACAATGCCTATAACATAAACATGGCAATGGAGTTTATCCCTATGTGAGTCAACTGTTTAAAAAAAAATTCCCACTTTCGTGAGCGCTTTTATTCCTGTTTCAGTCTAATGTAACCACACTGTCCATTCTTATCTCAACAGCTTAGCTCAATCCTGCAAACATGTTTCTTCTTAACATCAGGGCAGTCAAGGGACTTTTAGAACACATATTTCTACAGAGAGCTACATTTTATCTCAATCAGAAAAAAAGGGAATTCAATCAGGATGGTTCAATAGAGACCTTGTGGGATTCTGGAATGTTTAGGGGAACAAAGCACTCACTTCCTATTAGCCCTTTTGATTAGAGCCAACTGCTATGTTTTTGCAAAGCTTTAGAAACCTTGTCTTTGGCAGAAAGTAAGCGTTGAACAGAAAAATCTTCCTTCTCCTACATTTTCCAGACTTACATTGGTGTTGTACAGAGTCACAGCTAAATCTTTGAGAAGAGGGTGGAGTTGGTACAAGACGTCTCTTGCTCCATTTATTTTAAGGTCGATTGGGTCCTTGTCTCCTTCCTCACTTCCTCACCTTTCTACATACACTTTTCCCAAAGCTGTGAGTTTGGTGGAAGAGAAATTGGAGGACTTTTCTTCAGTCCCTGTGATCCTTTGCTGGAACTTTCAAACATATTCCACAAAAGCTGTGCACACACAAGCCAATGACAACCTTGGAAAGTGAGGTATACATAGTGTGTGGCACACAGTTGGTCAGTGAATTTCTTAGTACATGTTGGTTCTCTTCCCTACGTACCATGAGCCCTGCCTGTACACCTTAAATCTTTTTTAGTTCTCACTTCAATAGGTTGAGAACTTTGGAGTAGGAACGCTGTATCTGTGTCCCGACTACATGACCCCTGTAAGTTCTGATTCTACCATCTATAGAATAACTGTTTTGTAAAGGTAGAGTGAATAATGCATGGAAAGTTCTTAGCACAGTAGCTGGCACATAGTAAGCCCTCAATAAACATTTAATGAAAGTTAAATATTATCTGTACTTCAAAGATGAGAAATAGGGGTTCAGAGAATCCCAGGAACTCTTCTAGATCACACATCTAGATAGGAATGGAATGTAGGGTATAACATTTTGATTCAAATCCAAGTCTTTTAGACCCCATAACCCTATACCATATCTGGGTTGTGTTTGGGGATCTGTTACTCACTGACATACCAGCGAGGCCAGGCTGTCTCTACATCTACCCCTTGGAATGGCAAGTGCTTCCTATAATGCAGCAAGAACCTGGGAATTGATATTTATTTCTGCTTTACTCTTTTTTTACTCCCTTTCTTAATCTGACTTGCTGGAAACTCCATATTGCCTCACTGTTTACAGATGGGATCCCGATTTGCCAGCTCAGAGGGAGGATTTACCCTAAAGGTAGTGTGGTATAAGATAGACCTCTCTTTCCTGTCTTCTTTGGAAATTTAACAAGGCTGGTGAGGAAAAAGTAAGCAGCCATGAGACAGAAGTAGTCAGAGTTCACATCAACCCACGATGACTTTTGTAAGTCTAGTTTACAGGAGTCTTTCATTGGATAAAGACAAAAGTTCACTCTGAAATTCTACCAAATGCCTTTTGAAAACAGCAATGGGACAGGCTTAAGGTACATGGGTCAGAAACATCTAGATTACATTTCCAGGGAATTATCCAGGGATTTAAAAATTCTGAGGAAGTGAGGCTTGGTAACCAGCATTCTCTGTTTCATAAAAAACTTTGCAACCAGTTATACCATGGGCCTTGTCTTGTCCTGAGAGAGTTCAGTAATACCACCTAGACTCATGGGGCAGGGTCCCAGTGGTTTAGAGGCACAATTCACTGTTCAGGGCTCTGACCGTATTGTCACTCAGGGTAAGGTGATGGGAATCCATCCTGTTGGAACCACCTCCTTCTCATTCTCTGTGAGGCAGCCCAGAGGCTCCTTAGACTTGAGTGCAGGACAACCAGTTCCCTGAAGGCATCTTTTGTTGATCTTGCTGTTTAAAGACAAAATTATCTTGGATCAAAAGTTTTTCAATTTTTAGGTACATTGTTGATTGTGAAACTGGAGTCTCCAGGCTCATTTCAAAAACATACCAGAGACTCTCAAGAGACAAGTGAATTGATGTCCTTGCCTCAGGCAGTTTAGGGCGAGCTCAATGGGATCTTGAAGAACCTGGCATTTTGGGGGGCTGGAATTTGTGGAGAGGAGGGGCTGGGTATAGAATGAGCCTGGGAACCAATGGGACCTGGGGATCTCCCTGTTTTTTACTTTCAGCTCTCCAGGAAATTACTGGTGGCACTATATACAAGCCTTGAGCACCTTCTCAATAAGGAGAAAAAAATCCTCTAGACAGGCATCTGGCTTCACAGCGTTCCTGGGCCTGGACAGGCCCACTGGCCCAGGTACTCACTGTGCTACCACGTTCAGAGGTCCTTGTGGAGTACAACTGCTTGACCAGCCACCCTGGTCCTACCGTTGAAAGAAAAAGGCAGAGTAGACATGAGAAGGTATTTTCAAATAAAAGAGTGGGAAAGACAAAATCGGCCTCTCCAACGCTAGTTCATGTCTCTCTTAGAATTTGCTTTCATCTTTGGCTTCATTTATTCTACCCTGGCCCGCCCATCCTGTTTGTTTCCATGATTCGGGGGAAGCAGCAAGAGCTTGTGTGTCATCCAGGCCAAGCTGCAGTGGCTCTGGGAGGAAGCCCCAACTTGGCTCCTGCTCTACAGGGGCCCTGGCTCCGGGCCCAAGCCAATCATGGCCACTTTGTCTCCTTGCCAGGCCCTGCAAATTCAGACTTTGCTGTAATTTACAGACAAAGATCCTGCCTCCTGTCCACATCCTAAAGCTCAAACTTGATTCCCCCCTACAACTCCATATACCAGGATAAGGATGCTGAATCACAGAAAGACACCAACCTGGAAAACTCAGCCCTTACTCAATACCCCAACACCATGTGCCTTAGAAGAAGGGGAAATGTCCATCAATCCTGAAACCCTTTCTTTAGCAATCACCCTTGGTGGTGGGAACAGGCTGTTCAGATGGTCAGGGTTGCATTTTGAGAACACGGTGCTTTATGGAGGAAAATTCCAACTGGCTACTGGGTTCTCTGTTCTATTTCCATAGCCAGCTGCCTTTTGAGATGAAGCATCTAAGTGTGAAGGCAAATCTGCTAGTTCAAACATTGTTAAACCTTGGAATAAAACCTGGAGATGACAACTTTAATTATTAAAGTTGTGTCAATTTCATATTATATTCAACAGTACTTAAACCCAGTTACAACAGACCAGCTTGCAGTGCATTCCTGCAAAGCTGTTTCTACAAGCTAACAAAATATCTCATAACCTCATCAAAAGGAAAGAAGAGCCTTTCTACAGTCAGCTGAGCCTCAGTCTTGCTCCATTCAAGGCAGCACAGCCACCTGTGTGCCCAGACATGTGTCGTTTTGTGTCCAACAGCCTTTTCTAGCCTAACATCAGTAAAACCAGGAAGACAGTGGCATAAAATCTGCCAAGTACTTTCAAAAAGACAATAGTCCCTTTTGGCCTGGGATGGTACTACTTATTAAACAAATAGGCAGGGCAGGAGAAAGAGAATATCACTTGTTTTTTTCCCCTGAATAAGTGGTGCAACCCTTCCCATCTTAACACAGGAGAAAGAGTACTAGTGGATGGAGGGCTTGGTGGGGGCTGGGCAGTAGTGAGTTTAAGCTACATTTCTTTTTTAGGGAAAGGAGTAAGCAAGCATCGTCTGGCTAATACAGATAACAGTAAAAGGGAGGTCAGTTTTCTTATTTTCATTCTACCCCACTTCTGCTGATGATCATAAAGAAGCCAGAGAACCATTTCTGTAAATGCTTCACTATTGTACAGTATTTGGTTCTAGTGTCAAGAAGGGATTTTAACAATAGTCAAACTAGAGAAGTACCACACTATTGAAGAGGATGATCCTGATTCGATCCCTAAGAACACCCTACTTTAGAGGGGGAGCAAGCCCTCCTCTTGGTCCCTGTGGTCCACGGGGGCGCTCTCCCTTCCATGGGGAAGATAATTTAGTCCAATCGCCCCTAGTGGCCAGAAGGGTGACTACAGTTTCACAAAAACAGCATCCATCCATTACTGGTCTCTGAAAACTTGACAGATTCTCAGAATGTGTTTAGTAAGTATAATGAACCTGTTACACAACAAATAAAGCAAGATGCCTGGAATTCGCACACTGCACTGGTTTGGAAGCATCACTAGGAGGAGCCCTTGCATTTTAATTATAGCTACAAAGCCATTGGTTACTGAACTTAATAACTTAAGGTTTATTTAAAAAAATGACTTTGAACAGGCAATTAACAAAATAAAAAATTATATTCTTACTTGTTCAAAAAAAACTTTAGGCCCCTTACTGGAATATGCAAATTACAAAAAGGTATAGGAAGGCGACAAAGAAAGAGATATAAGTTGAAGCTCTGAGTGAGGTTAATTATTATTCTCTCTCTCTCAGTATGAAATAAATGGTAAGGCAACCTAGTGCCTTATCATTTCTGCTTTCTCTACTTATCTTCTCTCTTCCATATTTTAATATACTGTCATACAGCATATCAAATGTGAAGCCAACGGCACATTGTGTTTAGGCACAAACCCTCGAGGCATCAGACAGTCTAGTGGGATCTCTGGCCAGTGGTCTTCAGGACTGTGCTTTCTACCCACCTCCTCAGTGAGAGGCAGGATCACTGCCATCTTGAAGCATTTGGGAAGAACTAGCTTTCTTTCATTAATTTACTGTGGTTGTACTTTTTGAAACAAATACATTTTTTAGAAGATGGTCAACCTAATGAACTTTACTGCTCCTATTTCACTGAACAGAATGACAAGCTGGTGGGAAAAAAATACTAATATACAAAGGCAGGTCACATGAAATACACAGAAACCTTTGCTGAGTATCTAAAAATGTTACCTCTCTGTTAGAATTCAAACACTTCTATCTCTCTAAGTCCATGTGAAAGGCAGACAAAATCAATTAGCAACCCTTTCACCCTCTGGCAAAAAAAGGAATTTCTACAGGAATGCCTTCCAGAGGCTATCAGTTGTTTGGCTGTTGGCTGTTTGGCTGATGTGAAGGCAGAGACACAACTTTCGGACTTCCCCAGGGGACAGGACCTGGCTCCAGCCTGTCTCTCCTCTACCTTTGTTGGCTCAGCTCTCAGCCCCTGCAGGGAGGACCACGGCATGTCCCAATTTGGGGTCAACTGTCAGGAGACAGATCTGTTTAATATTTAGCTTTGAAGAGAATGGGCTGAATCAAAGATGAAAGGATCAGCTCCAAGTGATGGGAAAAAACAAAACAAACCTCAATTGTTTCAATATTTCCATGCAAAAATAAAAAGATAAGTCAATGCAGGTGAGAAAGAGAGAGAACAGGATGGATGGGGAGAGGTAGAAAAGAATGGATGGAGGGAGGAAAAGATCTGTAAAGTCCCAAATATCATCATGTCCATCTGCCAGCCTGGTCTGGTTGCATACAGTTCCATCAAGAAATACAAGTAAAATTCTATTCTCAGTGATAGTCCTAGAACAGAGCTTCTCAAATTTAATGTACACAGTAACCACTTGAGACCTTTTTTTGTTGTTAAAAATGCAGATTCTGATTCAGCGGGTCTGGGGTGGAACCTACAATTCTGCATTTCTACCAAGACCCCTTGCTGACGCTCTAACCCCAAGGAACACAGTCTAGAGCACGCTGGCTCTCACCCACAGCGAAAGTATTTAGGAATCACACCTTGCAGAGGGCTACCTATTTTAAAGCCATCTCTATAAAATGGTGAACAAATGAATTATAAAACTGCATACGTGGGAAATATAAAAGGAGAAAGAAAAGGTTTTAAAAATTCACTATTAAAAACTATTTTTTTAAAATTGAAGTTTAGTGGAAGGAAAAACAACAAATTCAGCATGATTTTTACTCATCCAACATGCCTACTTTTCAGGGTGGGGGGATTTTTATTTTATGGGTTTTGCTAGGATGTTGCTCAAGTAACCACTATTAGCCACAATGGAGCAAAAGCAAGTGTTTTACGTAAAATAGGCTAACTCTTCAGGATAAGTAGTAATACAAATACCAATCTGTAAGAAAGAGGAAAATAAGAAACCCAGGGAAAAAATAGACATGACCCTAGAGACTGGAACAATGCAGACTTATAGGTAATTTTCAAAAGAAAAGGAGAAATTAAGCCCAAGTCTTTGTCTTGAAATGGAGTTAAGGAAAGCTGCTTGAAATTTCAAAATCACTTCAGTCTTTCCTTACTAAATGCAATGAAATTGAGAATTCTGGCCTCTGAGACTTCAGAATTAACTGCAACACCCTTCCCATCACTCACTCCTTTCTATCTTAGCCCAGATGTCCTCTAGTTCCTTGAGGGCCAGAAGGCCATCTCAGACAATTCTAGAAGCTTCTTGATCATGAGACCAGGCTGGGTTCCTTTCCAATCTGCTACCAACGTGAGGCACATAGTCCTTAGAAAACTGAAAACCATCCAGGATCTGATGTTACCTAGCCTAAGCTCTGCCTTCAATTTACTAATTAAAATTTAAATGACATAAATAACATTTGACAATATTCTTGATGTAGACACAATTTCTTTATTTTATATCTGCTGTATTTTGTGCTGTCTTGTTGTTATGCCTGACTTGACCTATCTGCTGCAGGCAAAGGCCGGTTCGTGGGGGCAGGCACTGCAGCTGTTGGTCTGTGCACATGGGGTCCAGCTCAGAGCCATGTGCATGATGGCCCTTGGAGGGAGTCACTGACAGGGTTTGAATGTAGTGCAATGAAATTTCTGGGTGTACCTGCCTCCCCCAGCTCACCTCCAATATTTTTATACAGACGAAAAATGATTCAGATAAACCTGGAGGGAAGACTTGAAAGGAGCATGAAGGAGAGACCCTTTCACATTACACAGGATGACAGTGGTAAGTGGACTGGAAAATGGCCCCAGGGACCCCTGCCACCTGGGATTCATATCCTGTATGGTCCCACCTCGAACTATACCAGTAACACAAATAGAACACTGCAATAGTGGTGGCATGTCACACATCCAAGATTAGGTCATAAAAAATTCTTCAGCTTCCTGCAGTTGCTGTCTCTCTCTCATTGGCTCCCACACTCGTGAATCACTCACTCTGTGGGAAGCAAGCTGCCATGCTGTGAATAGCCTATGGAGAGGCCCATCCGCTGAGGAACTGAAGCTTCTGGCTAATGCGGAGTGTGGAATCAAGGCCTCCTGCCACCAACCATATGAGTGACCTTAGAAGAAGATCGAAGCTCTGTTGTGCCTTCAGATAAAACTGTAACCCAGCCAGCAGCTTAACTGCAGCCTTCTGCAAGACCTTGAGCTGCCCAACTAAACCTATCCTTAATTCCTGACACACAGATACTGGGAGATGATCATTGTTTGTCATTTAAGCTACTAAGTTTTGGGGCAATTTTCTATGCTGTGATAGAGAATGAATAAAAAAGCTCTGGGGTATTTTGAGATGCATGAGAGAAAAAGAAGAGACACGTTACTAGGCAGTCTGCCTCTATCCCAGAACATCTGGTGGGTGGTGGGAATCTATGTGACTGTGGCCCTAGGGTGGTGTCCTGTCCCCCCAATCCTCCTCATCCTGCCTGCCATCTCCTTGAATGGCCCGTTTCTGGCACTTCATCCATTTAACATGTTAGTGCCCAGGGAAATTTTGTCATAGTTTTGAGCTGCAGTATCAGATTTTCTGACTCTCAATTCTATTATTTCCAACCAGTTGTTTGTGTGGTAAGTGACCATATGCCAGAATAACAGAAAGAGGTAACATTTGTACCATATCTTCTAGCTTTATTTATTTTCCAAAGGTTTACCTGGAAATAGCTAAGTCTTTGGAGTGAATCAAGGTAATTGGCTAAGGTCATTCATTAAGGGAAAGAGAGACTTGAAACAGAACCAAGTATCTAGACTCTGAGGTCTGACTTGGAAATAAGAGTAAATGAGTCTTAGTAAGAATAACTAATCCATTTTAATTAAATAAATATTTATTGAAATTAGTCTAGCTGAAATTATAGGTAGGACTAAAAGGAGTAAAACTCATTTTATGCTTTTAAAAAAGTTATCATTTGGGGACTTACAAATTTAAATTGACCCACTTTAGATATATGAAATTTGACACAATTTTACCACATGTCTAAAGGAATTCTGAATTGCCTATTTATGTCTTTCTTGACCATCCCATCCATCCTCACCCCTTTCTTCAACACTTACGTGGCACTTATTGTATGTCAGGCTATTTTCTAAGCACTTTATGTAAAATAACATTTCATTCTCATTAAAACTACAAGGTTGATACAATTATTATCCCTATTCTTACATACAGAGAAAACAAGGCACAAAGATTAATTAACTCTTCTTATCAGTGATCTATTGCTACATAACAAAACACCCTAATTTAGTGGCTTAAAATAATCACAACTGTTTCTTTTTCTCACTAATCTACAATTTTAGCAAGGTAAGGGAAATGGCTGTCTCTAATCTATGTGCTGTCAAATGAGGCAGCTCAGGTGGGGGCTGGAGCACCCACTTTCAAGATGACTCACGTGGCTGTCAAGTTGGTCACCTGAGAGATGGCCAGGACTGTGAGCCAGGGGCCTTGTTCCTGTCTCTGTCAGCCTGTCTATGGGCTGCTTGGGCTACCTCACGTGGTGGCTGGATTCCCAGAGGACCAGGTAAAAGTGCACACAGAATTTTATGACTTCATCTAAAAAGTCACAAAGCATTACTTTGGTTATATTCAATTGGCTAAAGTTGTCACAAAGGCCCATCTGATTCAAGAGGAGAAATCGCCTCCATCTCTTGATGGGGGAGTGCCAGGTTTTAAAAGATTCTAGACTAGCATGTGGGGTGGGAGATACTGTTGTGGTCATCTTTGGAAAATATAAGCAACCACATACTATAATTGAGATAGAGCACACTGAAACTCAAGCACTCTGGAAGTCCATGCTCCTAAACACACCATAGTGTGGTCTTTCTTCCTCCTCTGTGCTCCTTCTGTAGAAAGAAGAACAGACATTTATTTCTCTTGTCCATAGCAGAAGGCTTTCCTATATAGAATTACAAAAATTTTGATCTCTGACTGAGGTAGCAGTTGCAGCTTCAATTATAAAGGTAAATCAAATACAATTTTTCGAAGTGCATTTGAAAATACAAACTGTGTGGACATTTCTCACTCAGTAGCATTCATAAGGGGCCTGTGGAAAATGTAGGTTGCTGATTCCCCCGGAGAGATTCTAAAGCACAAGATGTGGGGGTCATTTTTCATCAGCATCCTGAGATAATATGATGCAGACACTGAAGACCACACTTTGAGAAGTGACTTAGACAGTTCCCATATTTTTGGTAGCCAGGACCTTTAAACATTCTGCCTGTGTTTGGGAATTCCCTATCTGGTGAGTCATGGCCTCCCAGACTTAAACCTTCAGACTTCCAGGCACGTAGAAACATGCATTTTCAGCCTCATTGGCAACCAGGTTACAGGGGATGTGATCTAGTCTCAGCCAACGAGACACAGCCACATGAGACTCTGTCAGAAGGAAATGCTGCCCAGAACCCACAGCAGAAGCTTCTAGAGATGGTACAGGCAGCATGTCTAGTGGTAGAGGTCAAAACACATGATTAAAAGGACAATTTTCAATGTCTATGTCCTAGACTCCTTTTTACTTATTTTTTAAAGTTTTATTTTATTGTGTTAAGAACACTTAACATGAAACTTTCCCTCTTAACCAATTTTTTAAGTGTACAATACACTGTTTGACAACATCATAGAGCAGACTTCTAGAACTTATTCTAGAACTTGCTTAACTCAAACTTTAGTCCTTTAATTAGTGGGGCCATTGCACTTTTCACTGAAGTGATTCTAGTGTGTGGTTTGGGTCCCTGGATGCATTACTTGCAAGACTGTTTCTCTGGGCCTTCTAGAGACTCTGAATTGTTACATCATTTTCAATGAATTCTGTGTCGACTTAAACTAACTGAGAGGTGTTTCTACTGTTTGCAACTGAAGAAGCATGATCGACAACTGCCGGTATAAAGAATTTCATGCCTTGAAGCCCTTATTATCATTATTCCTAAGAGATAGCGAAGTCTAGGCCTAATTGTTATAGTGCTCCTGCTTTAGTTTTGGTTTATGCTGGTTGCTCTGTATTGGTAAATGTGCAAGTGTACTTAGCTGTATAGATGTTAGTTCCTGTACTGATCCTTTTAGGTGTAAATTTATAGAATGAAATTTGACTTTAAACATCATTTGAGTCCTTATATAGTGGCAAAGCAAAGAAAGGACAGAGAAATGCAACAAACTAAAGTGGAAGGAAGTTTATTTGCTACAAGTAACTGAATTAATCACAGGTCACTCAAGGGAAGACTCCTGGAGTCTGTCTGTATTTAGACTGAGGCTCATATTGGATTATAATCATAGAAAGGCTTCTGAGCCTCAGCACAGTGAATTGGTGTTTCCAATGCTGCTAGTTTGGGGATCCAGGGGCAAAGGTTGCTGTATAACAGTAAATTACAACACAGTGGAATGAATGCCATTGAGCAAACTAAGGCAAGATAGTTCATCAGATAATAAAATACAGATAGGTTGAAAGCAGGAATAAAATAAATAAGCTTTTGCTTCTTAGAGTGGCTATCTTTTCACTTTTCACTCTGAAAGTTCCTTTTCTTTTGCTATTTATTAGAGTTTACATATTTCTTATACAGACATAGTATGTCCAGGTAAAAATACCTGGGACAGAAACACAGCATATTATCATAAATTCCAAAAATAACAAAATAAACCAGACTTGGTACAGATTGTGAAGATGGAGCACTGGTTATGGAAACATTGTCAAATTCCAACTCACCCTCTTACAGTCAGCTTTGTGATGCTGCAGCCACGATTCTGAGAGGCCCTGCCAGTGGGAGGCAGTAGCGAGAGGCCCTCCTGTCAGGCGCAGAATACTCGCTCTTTCCTGTGTGTCTCCCTGGGCAGTAGTTTGCTCCACAGCAGCCAGAGTCCAGTTGGCAGCTTAGCCAGCACGACTAGAACTGGCCTTATTGTGCCCCCTCAGTGACGTCTAAGTAGGCGACAGGGACTCTCCTTAGAGGCTGACTTCCAGCCCTAGGAGTCCTCCAAGTTCCTGAGACACCAACAAAACCTCCTTCTCAGAAGTCAGGTTTTAGCTCCACTGGCCCTTCTCCAAGCTTCTAGGCTTTAGTAATTCCATCCTTTTTTCTTTGACCCTCCAGCTCTCGGGGTGGTGGCTGCAACAGAGCTGTTGGAACCCTAGAGTTCCATTTCTACCCTTAGAATTTTCCAGTTTCTTATACTAAATTCTCTCTTTTAAAAAGTTGGAGAGGTTGCTGCCTGTTGAGTGAAACTGGACGACACAGACGGGCTCAGGCTCACTCCACCCTCAGATATATGAACACTGAAATCAGTCACCAGCTGGAATCTCAGGAAGCCTTTTCCTACTAAACACCCTGGAATTAGAGTAGAGTAGATATGTTTGATATATTCCATCAGTTTAAATGTCCACAAGTGTAAAGAACTGTATTTTCAGTGTACTGAAAATACTTTTTTCTTTGGAAAATCCTGAGCCAAAACATCATAAAAGTGGGGACCTTTAAGGGACACTACATATCATCTTATTGAAAACAGGTTATGCACTAAAATTCATACTGCTACGTAGCAATAAAGACAGGGCTGTACACAGATCATCAGCCATACCACTTACAGAGCCCCAGAAGAATGTCTCAGTGGAAGGAGTGGCCTCTGGGAGAGTTTGAAGAAATCCTCCCACTGAAGACAATCAGAAAATCTGAAAAGCTATTTAAAAAATCTCCTTGAAGGTATCTAAAAGCTAACCCAGATAAGATTTAATCAAGCCAAATCAAGAATAAGACAGAAGCCCTCGTGGGGTTAGGAGGACAGAAATAGGTGTCCAGGTGAGGGTGGCTCTGGTTAGCCCTTCAGTCTTTGATTGGGACCCAGAAGGGAGGAACACCAGGAAAAAAGTAAATCAGTCCTCAAATGGATTACAGCTTGACTTCAAATAATCCAGGTGGCACAGAAAATCCCAGTCCCTGAATATGGATTAAGATGATCCCACAGTACTAGTGTCCCCAGTTCCTAGAAGAAGAAGAAGAAAAAAACCTCTGGAAGAAAAGTTCTCATATAATTCCTATAGTTTTCGGATACAATACTCAGTATAAAAATAAAATATTTCTGGGAATGACAGATAGACAAGACAACATGAGTGAAAACCACAGCAAACAATGGAAAGCCGAGACCCCAGGCTAGGTAGTCCCTGCTGTCTCTGCTAGAGAAAGACTCGTGTGCAGGTTTTCAGCTGCCATGGATTGGGATGACGTTTGCGTTTACACCAGAGCACCCTGTGTGGGCCACTATGTCGGCTCGCTAGGGGTTGCCGGCATCTATTTGGTTGATGGTTGTCAGGGGGGTGATGGCAGAGAAATGAATCCCAAAGGCATCTGAGAAGCGTCAACAGTGCTCAGTGTCATTCCCCTTATCCTGAATGCTGTGGGAGGGACCTTGGCAGCAGAATGGAGCTATTGTGTCCTCCTCTTACGTGGTGATGAAAGTGATGAAGCTCCTTATGTTCTTGTGGCAGATGAGGTCTGCTTATTTCACTGACTACAGAGGTACTCACTGGAGTTAATTCTGGTGGCCTCTCCTTGGACACAAACCTTGGGCTACTCATGTGTTCTTCCCTTTGTTTTGCATTCAAGTATCAAAGAACAGCATGCACCCTTTGCTGTGATACCAGGAGCCATTTGTGTGCATATTGAGTAATATGTCTGAATTGGATGGAACATTATTGAAAATTGGCTGCAAGAAGGAAAGAAGAGGATCTAAATGTTGACCTCTTAGTGGAGTCCCTTCCTCACCTCCATCACTTAATTTGATGATGGATGTATTTGTGGTTTGGCTTGAGAATATCCAGTTGCTCTACTGTGCCCCTCACCACCCAGGAATTCCCGGATTCCTCCCCAAGGAAGGGTCTATTTTGTTTGGAGGGGTCTCACCCTGCCCAAAGTGAGGCCAGCCTCTCTGTCTCAGTGTTCTCACAAAATACCGTGGCCTCAAAGAGCTGGGCAACGCTTTTTAGACTGAGGGACACTGATAAAACATTTGTAATTGTGTTGAATGTTTTCAAATGTATTTTATTATGAATGAACATCTAGAAAGCCCTTTGCGCAGAATGCTGCATGGCAGTATCCCTCCTTTCCATTAGGTCTTTGTCAAATGTCACCTTCTATGTGACACCTGCCCCAACCATTCTCTCTAAAATTGTAAGCTCTCTCCTGCCCCTAGAACTCTTTGCACATCACTCTGTTTTCATTTCCTCCATAAAACTTAATCACAGTATGTCAAACAAGTTATCATAATTAATTACATGTTTATTCCTATCTCCTGCCACCATGAGGGAAGAATTTTTGTTTTGTTCTTGATGTATCCTCATAGCACAGAGCAGTGCCTAGAACTTAGTAGACATTCAGTGACTTGTTGAATGTATGATTGTACACCATTTGGAAATTAACCCAATATTACCTTAGTTGATATAACATAAACATTCACATTTTGAAGTGGGAGGATTTTTATACCCTAGCCTAGTCTCTACTTTCTGCATATAGATAATTTTTAGTCTTTGAGACCCTGAAATACTAACAAGGATCATACATGTAGGTATTGAGCCTCACCCAAGGTCCTCTTACCTTCTTGGAGCAAGCTGGCCACTCTCACTGTGTCCATGACCTCTGGGAGTGAAGTATATCTGACCTCTCTTGTTCTTCCATCTGACAATGGATTTTTTTTCTAACTTTCTTGATACATGAAGTCCACTTGGCCAAGGCACCATTTCCAACTTTATAGGGAGACCCTGGGGGGCTGGGGGCTGCAGCGCGGGGCATGGCCAGCTCTTGTCCAGGACGTGTGGCCAGAGTCAAGCCCAGAAGCAGCTCATGGCAGCAGGAAGGACTGGGATCAGGCCAGAAACTCCCCAGGAGGCTGGACTTTGGTCCAAATACCCTCCATGTTAGTGTGACCACAATCTGGGCAGAGGCTTTGAGGATCCCATTATGTATTCGTAGATCAGCCTTGTTTATCAGGCAGTTCACAGCTTGACAAAAGTCGTTCTTTCCCTGGAGAGGAGGGTTGGTGGTATGAGCCTTTCAGTGTGATAGACGTCCGAAGCACAAACAGATTACGGCAGAGAAACATGCAGCTGTCTTGGGGAAGAGCCAGAGAGTAAAGGGACAGTTCCAGAACCGGCCCATCACCTGCTGGGCCCAACTGGACCCAAGAAACACATCAGCCTTCTGTTGTTACCCTTCCCTTTCCTTCAAAACCCTCCATAGCAGGGACAAAATGAGCCGTCTCTCAGCAAGAAACCCTCCATTTCAAATGGGTCTCATGAGGAAACACCACGCTTCTCCTGTGTGAATATTTCCCCGCCCATCCCAGAAACCACACATCACATCCAAATGTGGCACACGTGGTTACTGCCATCGCTGGTGGTGCCCTGCATGTCTGGGGACCCCACCCCCGAAACATCCCTGCAGGCAGCCAAGACACAGCATCCCAGAGGCTCCAGGACATGCACCTCGTCTGGAGCTCACAGTTCAGTAAGCTGAAGTGATTCATTGACATAAGAAAGTGGCACAAATCCGACAGGGGTGCAATCAGTGCGGATATTTCAGGTCCCTCTTCATGCTTCAGCAAATGCTCCGGATGCCCCTATCTTCCTCTTCATTCTCTTTCATTGTCCCGACAGCCTCACAAAAGAAACAGCCTGCACTTCAGATTCAATCAAGGTTTAATAAGCCACGCTCCCTGCTGGACCCTAGGGAAGCTGTACGCTGGGTCTGTCTATTACTCTCCACGATAGGAGTGAAAAAAATGCCAAGCCATTGTGCTTATTATCCCCTTTTGCTCCTGTTTCTCCAGGCACCCTGGGGGCAATCTCAGCTGAAATCTGCCTTTAAAGCTCCTTAACCCAGGCTCCATTTCCTCCTGGTGACACATTCCTGAGGGCTGTGCCCCACTGGCAGGCAAATACTGGACGGGCTGTATTTGTGGCATCTCTCATCTAGGCCAGATGACTGCTGTGGCCAAAGACTGCTTCTGCACCAGAACTTCACATCTGTGTCCTCTCTCTTCTGCTTTCTGTTATGGCTCTCCTTTTCCAGGCACAGGGAGGAAGCAAGAGGAAAGAAGTTATTTTAGAAATATTGCAAAACATAATTAAACTTCACACTCAACTTTTTTTTCTCCCTGCCCCCCTTATTTCTCCATGACTGCTGTCTTCCAGGCGGTTTTGTCCCTATATGGGTCTGCACCCCCCCACAAGTGAATGCTGTATGCTCTTGGCAGTGTCCTCCATTGAGGATGAAACACTGACCCCTTTCCTCCCCAATTTCAGACACTTTTCTCACCTGCAGAACCCTTTAAATGTCTCTTTGGCCTATATTGCACCCTTCTTCATAATCTTGAGATTCTGGACACTTTCCTGTCTCCTTTTCTAAATTGCAAGCTCCCTGAGGGTAGGAAGAGCATCTAATTCATCTTTGAATTTACTAAGTATCTACTAAAATGCCTTGCTCAATAAATGGTTTGTTGAGTGACTGAATGAGGACCCTCTTCCCTTCTCCTTTCCTCCTTTGTTTACTCTTTCAGTTGCTCCGAGGACCATCTGCAGAGAGGAACATGTAAATACAGAAGGTGAGACCTGTGCTAATTTAGCATAAATCTATCAGCACCTCTGGTTAAGTATTACTGGACCTGGAAGTTGTACCTGGTGGGTTCATCAACAGGATGCTCAGTGCTGACCTTGGTGAGAGGAGCATTCAGAGGCCTATGGGGTCATAGAATCATTGTGGGGCCAGCAGAGCCTTGCAGAAGTTTCCTCTATGACCTCAGTTTTGTCCATTTGTAAAATGGGCCCATTATAAAACGGGTGTGAAGACTAGCCTTATATACATAAAGCACATAGCATGGTCCTTGGAATCAAGTAGGCCCTTAAAAATTTCAATAAGTTTTTCATCTATATATTTGTGCCACCTCTTTTCCCATGACCATGGGCAATTATAATGCTACCAAAATGCCAGAATACAAATACAGAATAGAGGTAGAGTTATACAAAACATCTTGCCTGTGTCCACTTTGCCACTGACATCCAGTTTTTCTTACTAGAAATAAAATGTTGACTTTTCCAAAATTGAGGCTTGTAGTTGCATTTTATAATTGACAGAGTTACATTTTGAGGGGTTTTCAGCCATCAAAAATCATTCATAAATACTATGTATTTTGAAGAACTTTAAAGAAGGAAGCAGATATGGCCCTTAGTTTTGAGGCATCTATAACGTGTGGCCAAAATGCCTTCTTGCTTCTGAGAAATTCTAATGCAGTCCTTGTACTTGCTGTCAATGGCTCCTGTCCTTCCAGATGGTTCCATGATCATGGATGAGTGCCCAGGCCAGGCCTGTATTTCCAGTGGGTAGATATACTTCCTCTATACATTCAGACCAATGGGTTCGTGTCATGCTAGGTAGGGTAGGGATCAATAATTCTTTCCCATCTGCCATCAGAGAGCAAGAATCTGACAGACCTGTGGCACCACAGGGGAGACAAAAAGGAACAAGGAAAGAAGGGGACATAGCAGTAAAGGGGAAAGGGGAAAGGAATGCAAATTCCTTGTTCAAACATTTATGAAGCACCTACTATGAGGTATTCTTCTGGAAAACCCCCAGACAGGTAAAACAAAAACGAAGAAAGCTTGCCATCAAAGAAAGCCAGGGAAAGGAAGTCTTCTGAGAAGAGAGTGGTGATTATGTTGAAGGCCAATGAGAAGACGAGGCTGATAAAAACCAGAGTGGCCACTGGCTGATGGCGACATAGTCTTTGCTGTCTTCGGGGAGATGAGTTTTGATGGTGTGGTGAAAGCAGAAACAGAACTGTGATTGGACAAGGCTCAAATGGAAGATGAGGGAAAGGAGACACTCGGTTCAGACAACTCTTTAAGTGTCTTCACTGAGAAAAAAGTCAGATGCAAAAGGCAGTGGCTGGGGGGAACCGTGGGGTCAAAGGATGAATGGTTGGTTGGTTTGCTGTTCAAGTGGGAGACATCTGCACATGTACACATGCAAGTGTGAAAGGCCCTCTTGCCAGGAGAAGCTGCAAACATGGAGGAGGAAGAAAAATGGGTTGAGGCATCTAGGAAACAGGAAGGGTATGAAGTCTTGAGCAACTAGGGTGGGCTTGGTGATGGCCAAGAGGAAGGACATGTATCCTATGGGAACTTGTGAAAAGGAACAAGGGTGGGCAGCATGTGGGACATTTACAGGTGGGAGGAGGTAGGAGGGGTTAGAATTTGGGGGAGTTCCTGCCCAGTGGCTTTTGTTTCCACCATGATAAGGAAACAAGTCAATTAGCCAAGAGTGTTAGAAGAGCTGGTAAACAGAGACCACATGAAGAGCAGAAAGTTTTTTAAAGTGGAGAATGGCAGAGAAATAACTGAAGAAACATGGGATTGCAGGACCTACCTGATGGTGGAGATTATGTCAATACAGTTATGTGACCATCCCAGCAGCATCCCTAGTCAAGGGGCAGGATTTATCCCCCAGTGGAGGATGGGATTTGAGAAGGTGAGTGGCTTGAGTCGGGGTTGGCATTTTATTTTGTGAGTTTGACCCAAGTGCAAGAGGAATCATACGATGTTTTGCAAAGTAACAGTAGGCGCAGGCAAAGCCCAGGAAAGACAAAGCCATGGAGAGAGCAAGACTCCTCACGAGGGCCTGTGGCATCGTTCCATGACAGCCTGACCCCATAGGTAGAGAGATGCTTAAATGTCCTACCTAGCATTTCCTACCATCCTAGAGAACATTTCAACCTCTTGGAGGCTTCATTTTTTTCTTTTTCAAAAGTGCTGGAAAGGTTCTTAACATAGGTGAGAACTGCATTACAACCTTTAAGACTTCCTTGATTTAGGAAAAGCAGAGGGAATTACCACAAGCTGAAAGAAAAACAAGCACAAGAGAGTGAGAGGCAGCAGGAGGCAGGAAGAACTATTTGTGGCTGAGCAGGTAGCACATAAAGATTGTCCTGGACTTTGATAATTTAGTGCTTCTGTGATGTGCGAATGAGGCCCTCCAGGCCAGGGACTGCACTCCAGCTTCGGGTTTTTGATCTTCGTCAGTAATGAGATGCCAGCAGCCCCAACTTCAAAGTCTGAACTGATACTGATAATCTCCTGAAAGGCCCCCAGAATCTCAAGTGATCTTCCAGACTGAAGTATAGAGGATTACCTAGATAGCTGAATGGATGATAGAAGTATTGTTTGTTTGAAATTTGCTCTTTGATTTCTTTTAAATGTGCTGGTTTTCCATTTCCAAAGGGACAGTCTGCAGCTTCCACCAAGATTAACAGCTAACACCAAAGATTAGCAATGTTGGATTATGGTGAGGACCCTGGGGCATCCATAAATTTTATCTTTCCTTTTTTTTATCCCCACTGTCTGTAAAAACACAGCCAGTCCAGATTCAGTGACAAATGTGGTTCAAACAACAGTACCCAGCCTGTGACGGAGGCAGGGTTTTCCTGACAAACCCAGAGCCGTTCAGAGATTGCACTTGGATCCTTTTGAGGTTTAATCTCTTTTCTAAAGCAGTTGTGTACTCAAGGAGGGGAGGGGGCATCACAAAAATGCCACAGGCTATGAGAAACATGTTATAAAACAGCATGAACATTAGTTTCTCAGATCCAATTATGCTCAGAGTTGAAAGCATATAATTTTCAAGGCATGTTGTACCAGGAAATGTATCTGAAGTATTTTATATTGGACGACCTCACACTCTGGAAGCAAAACAGCAGGGCAAGGTCATTCCTCACGACCTGGGATTTTTATATCTCCAGGCATGAAAGAAGAGTACCATTTCAGTGCTCCCAGAAAACACATGAAATCCAAAGACTAGAAGCAATCAATGGATTAATCTGCTTAAAGAAGAGGGTAAGTGCTTGACACCCTCTTCATCTACATACAATTTCTAAAGGATTTCTCAAAATCAGAATACCAGGAAAACCCTGAAATATGTTACAGAGTCTTCTGAGCATGCCATGTGTGTCAATCAAGACAGGGACCACGAATGTATCCTTAGGCTAGCACAGGACCTGGCACTGTGCCTGTAGACCAGTTGACTGATATGGCTGGGACAGTAGATGATTGACATGCTCCCAGGTAACAAAGAAGTCTGTATGTACCCAAGATGTAAGTACTTGCTTTACCCAGAAGGTGGGAGCTGTGGTCTCAGCCAGTGTCCAGTATTCACAGTGGTCTGGGGAGTTGGCTCCTGCCACATTGCCAGTGTGGCGGAGATTGCTAACCTTCACCCACACCTCTTCCCAGCCCACAGCGAGACTGCCTGTCCTGGTTTCCTTGATACTTGGGCAGACCAATGGCTTCTTGTAACCAATGGGAAGTGAGCAGAAGCAATATGGGTCACTTCTGGACTGAGGCAGCTCAAAAGCAAGTGTGTCTTCTCCACTGTCTCTCTCTCTTTCCCCTCTGGAATTAAGTGCCAAGAAAGATGAAGCCTTAGAACTGAAGGGGCCACATAAGAAGCATGAATGACCATGTGAAGAAGAACCCCCCACCTCCCACTGACAGGCACTGGACTGTGTTCTGAGCAAGAAATAAGTATTTGCTGCACTAAGCCTTTGAAATGTGGGGGCTATTTGTTACAGCAGTTAGTTTACTAATATACTAACTAATACACACAGTAAATGTCAGAGTTACATTTGAACCTGACTTTGCTTAACCCTATATCTGGGTTTTGCTGAATTTTTATAAGAGGTGGTACATAAAAAATACAAAGGCAGAAACTCAACCACCTGTAACCTTGGTGTTGCCTTCTGCAGATACCTTCCCTGTGCGCCCTGTCTGAGTTGGGGACCTCTTGTCCTTGCTCCTATTGCTCCCTGTATATGTATTTTCTCTAGCACTTACCACGTAATAGGTATTGAATGGATGTCTTACTTACTTTTCAATCCAGAGAGGCAACATACATCTGGCAATCAGCAGTCACTCATTTTTTTTATTTTGTTATCATTAATCTATAATTATATGAAGAACATTATGTTTACTAGGCTCCCCCCTCCACCAAGTCCCCCCCCCACACCCCATTAGAGTCACTGTCCATCAGCATAGTAAGATGCTGTAGAATCACTATTTGTCTTCTCTGTGTTGCACAGCCCTCCACATGTCCCCCTCTACATGCTAATTATACATGCTAATCATAGTACTCCCTTCTTTTTCCCAGCCCTTATCCCTCCCTTCTCATCCATCCTCCCTAGTCCCTTTCCCTTTGGTAACTTTTAGTTCATTCTTGGGTTCTGTGAGTCTGCTGCTGTTTTGTTCCTTCAGTTTTTCTTTATTCTTATACTCCACATATGAGTGAAATCATTTAATACTTGTCTTTCTCCGCCTGGCTTATTTCACTGAGCATAATACCCTCTACCTCCATCCATGTTGTTGCAAATGGTAGGATCTGTTTTCTTCTTATGGCTGAATAATATTCCATTGTGTATATGCACCACATCTTCTTTATCCCTTCATCTACTGATGGACATTTCACTTGCTTCCATTTCTTGGCTATTGTAAATAGTGAGCAGTCACTCATTTAATGCTTACTTATCTACACTAAACTAAAGGGAATCTTCTTGTTCCTTAAACTTTTTGTCTAACAAGGTGACACAAACAAAAAGTCAACCAAAATGGACAAAACAAAACAAAAAAGACAAAAGAAAAAACAAAAAGAAAACAAAATACTCTGTGTTGATGCCATGGTATCAAAAGTTTCACAAAAATGTATCAGTCTACAAGTATAATTCAGTGACATGGAATCAAATGTTTCTTGGGGATCAGGATATTAACAATGCCCAGCTCTGACTTGTTGTGGATAATCCACTGAAGAATAGATTCTGTATTCAAGCAGTGGCTAGGCAGAGGGAGAAAAAGAAATGCTTTCAGATGCATTATAAACAGGTTGTCCAGCTCTGATTTCCTTTTATTTTCCCCTGCCTATTACTGGTCCTATGTGAAGCTCCAAGTATACCAGATTCCATATTTGCCAGTCGTACTGCAGCCTATAAAATATTTATACTGACATTTCAAATATATACATTATTTACTGTAGATTCCATAAAATATTTACATGTCATGCTAAATATACACAGTATTTATATTGCACTGTTTCTTCTGCTATAGGCTAGGGAGACTGCAGGACATAGAGGACATGTACAAGAATAAATCATGGCACACCTGGTGATCTCTGAAGTCCCCCCTGTGTGGACTGAATAGTGTCCCCGCTAAAATTCATGTGTTGGAGTCCTAACCCCCATACCTAAGAATGTGACTGTATTTGGAGAAAGAGACTTTAATGAAGCAATTAAGATAAAACGAATCCACTAGGGTGGGTCTTAATCCAATCTGACTGGTGTCCTTATGAGAGGAGGGAATGGGACACCTGGAGAGAGAGCAGAGGGGGTGCACATAGAAGAAAGGCCACGTGAGGACACAGCAGGAAGGCGGCCATCCGCAGCCAAGCAGAGAGGCCTCAGAAAAACCCAACTCTGCCCACACCTTGATCTTGGCCTCCTAGAGTCCAGAACTGTTAGATAAAAAATTTCTGGCTTTTAAGCACCCCAGTCTGTGGTGTTTAGTTACAGCAATCCTCAGAAACTAAGACATACTTTTAGGTCCTGGTTCAAAACAAGCATCTAGGTCATGCGTCTCTGAGATCAAATTGACAGAAACTCTTGTCCACCTCTGATCCTGGAGATACCTGGCAACTGGGTTCCTTCAATCACATAGCTGGGCAAGGGGCTCAGGGGCACTTCATGGCCTGCAAATGCGTTAGAACCTCTTGGCATCTCTGCCCAGGTGCCCAGCTGTACCACTGTGCTGCTTCTCCTCTGGAGGACCACCCACATCCATCATCTAACTTACCCAATAAGTGAAGTCTAACCACACAGATTCCTCTGTAATCTACTTTCTTTTTGAGTTATATTATAACACTGGGATATGAACCCCACACAAAGATACCTGAGACCTCATCTGGCATCTCCATATCTGCTTCCTACTAACCCAAGGACCTGAGGGACCACACCATCTCCAAGTCTTTGTTCCTTCCATGTGTGTGTTTAGACCGTTCCCAGGTGGAACACTGATGGCTGCCTTCCACTTACGATCAGCTGTCTGTACCTCTGCACGTCATGTCCCCATTTGGAGTGCAAGTTCTTCTCCTACTCCAAGCCTATTGCCTGCTCAGGGCCCAATAACACAATCTTGGTTTAATAGCTATTTTATGATGAGCAGAAGGATATTCACCATAAATCCTTAAGGTATACGCAATCAAATAATGTCCTTGCTATGCTTCCTACCTCTTCTCTATAAAAGCTTTTCCCCAGTTCCTGTGGGAGGAGTGTTCCTAAGCACTTTTAGTTTCCATTTGACTTTTGCTCAAATAAACTCTTAAAATGTGTATATGCCTCAGTTGACGCTGCAACAGTACACAGGCCTCTGTATCCATCCACAAGTCATGCCACACATTCCAGAACCTCCTCCCATAGACATCAAGTGAGTAGGCAAGACAAAGAAGGGCCCTTGCCACAAGGACAGCATGGTTTTAACTGTCATCTGCTGCATGGGAGGGTTTTGAGGGCAAATGCTGATGGAAGCATGTGTCAGCAAAGTTAAGTCAGGGTCTCCATGGTTTTAATAACTTAGTAATGGCAGCAGCAGGCAGACAAAGCTCCCCCAGGTTCCCTGCTACTGTGCTTAACACTGTATGGCAAGCCACTCATTCGTCTGAAACAAATGGCTCGATTTTCTGCTCTGCCCAGTGCTATGCTTGCTGCGGCTGTGGCAAGAGCCCTACAGCTGTTCCCCTGAGAACAGGGCCCTGACAGGACTGGTCCTGGGCAGGGCTGACCCTAAAATCAAAGAGAGGGACTCCTTTCCTCCCTTGTCCTGGACCTGCTCACCTGCCCACGAACATTTGTCCCTGAATGTGGATGGTGCACTGTGTGGCCTCTCCAAATTTCCACATCCCAGAAAGGTAACCCTAAGGCCAGCAGCTGTTAACAAACTCTTCAAGGAATCTCCCTCCCTGAGGGCAATGACCTCCATTTCCAGGATCCCAGAACTCAGTTGAAGATGCTGCCTCTGGATCAAATGAGAACCAGAAAACACTGTTCTCCAAGACTGGCACAGAGACTTAAGACTGCCTCTAGGAAGATCCCCTATTCAACTCAGCAAACACGTACTAAGGGCCCAGGGTATTCGGTTCAGCACTGGGCTTTGTGAAGGTTACATGAATTATATAAAAGCAGGAATATCACAATCCTTTCTCTCAAAGAGTTTTTGGCCTGGGAGGGAAACATCACACAAATAATAACTTTTACAAAAATGTTGGAAGTGCAAAAAGAGACGGTAACTACCCATATCATGGTGAGCATTTACTAGCATATATAATTGTTGAATCACCATGTTGTACATCAGAAACCAATAAAATATTGTCTATCAACTATATTTCAATTTAAAAAAACGAAGTGCAAGAAGACAGGTATATTAGCTGAGGGGATCTTGGGGAAAGCTTCAAGGCAGAGTTGGCCAATGAGCTGGTTTGTAAGTAACCTGGGGAGGATTTTCAGCCAATCAGAAATGAGAAGTGATTATGATGGGGATGACTACAGGTGTGTGGAGCAGGAGAATAGGATGTGCCTAAAAACAGTGGGTCCATTTGGCTGGAGTGCAGGTGTGAGAAAATTAGTGTGAACCAGGGTGGAATAGGGTCTGGAAGCCAGACCAGTTGGAGAAGTATATCTTGTGTACTGTAAGAACATGGACTGAGGCATGTTATTAAACTCTTAATATTTAATAACATTAAGAGTTTATTTGAGCAAAATTCAAATTGGCCAGCACCAAACTGGTTAGGAATAATCCCCCAACAGGAGCTGGGGAAAGACATAGAGAAGAGATAGAAGCAAAGCCACAACACTGTTTGAGTGGCTACAACTCAAGCAGCAGCATTATTTGGGAAAAGCCTCATTGGCTGTTCATGATTGGTTGTCCCTAGATCTTGATGTCTTAACTCTGAGGGACTTAACAGGCTTAGGTTTTGATTGTTTACATAGAGCTACATCAGTCCAGTGGCCTCCTTATTTAATTAACTTGACATTACTAAAGTCAGGGCTTTAGCAGGAAAATACTGACTTCAGGGAGTGAGAGAAGGACATCAAGTTATATAGATAGAGATGATGTATGGATATCACAAATCCGTTAGTCTTCCCCGAAAGCTCCCTTCCGCCCCATCCATCCTGGATAGAAGCAATGGTTCCCACTTCTGAACTCCCAGGCAGCTCTACCTCGATTGTGGCTCAGCTGAGTTTGAACCTTGAGTTAAAATGTGGGGTTTTTCCTTCTTTTCTCCTTTTTTCTTTTCTTCCTTCCTTTTTCCTTTTCTGTATGCCTGCCTTTTCCATCATCAGTCCATAAATTCCTCTATGGAATATAAAGACTGTGCGTTAGTTGTCCTATTGTCTTGTAGACATATTCTCCTAGAAACCAAATAATCCACCTCTGCAACAATGACTGAATCGTTGCATTTTCTCCACATTTAGAAGCTGAGGAAGTTAGCCACCCCTTCTCTACAGACTTCAGGCCCTCCTTATACAAACAACCTATGCATGGTGGCCCTGCTAAGTCATGCTTGCCTAAAGGACATCCAAAGTGTGAGCTAGGACGGGCCTGCGGCCCCCACCGGCCCACCTCACCGTTAGCCTCACTGGGCTTTCCTTTTCCTGAGCCCTGTCCTCCAGGTAACCCAGTCCCCAGGCTCAGGGACTCAGCCAGGCACTGACTCACTCTGCTAGGTGTTAAGTTGAGGTGTTACTACACCTCTGTGGGGATGGAACTTTGGCTAGAAAAACTCTGACAGGCTAAAACACTGAAGGCTAAAAAGGGAAGCTCAAGAGAATAAATGGTCGACTGCCAGCCATGGTGACAAATCACGTGGGGGACATACTTGGGGCCAGCCAGCCGTGCCAGGAACCCCCACCTGCTGGTGCCCTGGACCCGGCGGGCTTCACTAATGTGTAGATTGGAAAGCCAAACTCGATACCTCCTGGGCCCTGGACCCCTGCCAAAGCCTCTCGATTTGCTGAAGAATGGTCCCATTAACGAGTTACAGAGGCTGTCTGCCTTTGGCCTGGGTCTGGGGGCGGGATGGTGTCTGAAGCTTTTAGATTGGGGCTGTGGGGAGAAGGAAGAATAAAAGAAGCAGATGCTGTCAAAATAGTTTATTGGCTTGATTCATTAGGTTCAGCAGCTGCCCCAAAGAAAACAGATTCCGAGAGACTAGCAGCCAGACAGCATGTTCTTTCAAGGGAGCCTGATGAGAGCAAAGATAAGGCTCTGCTTTTAAGGTATCCTGCTTACCTTAACTGGGATTCCTTTTAAAAACAGGCCTCTGTGTGCGTGTGTAAGTGTGTACATGTGTGTGCATAGAGATGCGACAATCCCGGGAACACTGATGGGTAATGCCATGGTTGGCATACATTCCTTTTCCCAGAGTGACACCACCAGGAACTCAGCTAAGGATTGTGATTAGTAGAGCTTTTCTGGGGTATCCTCATTCGCACTCAGCAACTTAATTCCAGAGATAAGCGTCCACAGAACACAGCATAAAGCTCTGGAAAATGCCCAGATGTCACCCCTCCCCAGCAGGTCCCATCCGACCCTGGGTAATAGGTTGCAGGATTCTGATTTCAGGGTTTAAATGTCTACTTGGAGGAAGCCAACTAAATTAGCTGTTCTTATGACCACTCAAGTGTTTTAACTCTTTAAATTCTTTTATCTTCTTTACTGAGCTAAATAAAGAGGAACACATAAAATTGAACGTATTATTTAAAGACTAACTGTAAAGTGACTCCCATGTAACCACCACCCAGGTGAAGGCAGAGAGCCTGGCCCCCTCCTGGGGGAGGCCTCCTTTCCCAGGGCACCCCGACCCATCGGGTCTTCAAAAACCTTGAGTGGGGGTGGGGGCGGGGATGGAGGACACCTTCTGACTGTGTGATGGCATTCTTTACATAACATCGCCAAAGCGGTGGAGTTTGACATGATTTTTGTTGGTGCAAGGATGAACATTTAAAATTTGAATTCTGTATTCAAACTACTGTATATGAGGGGGAATGGCACCTCAAAGCAGTGCTTTTTCAGATAATAGGCTAAAGAATGTTTTTTAAAATGCAGGATAATGTCAAGAAAACCATGAAGCTGGTAAATTACAAATGTACAAAAACCGTGAAGGTAGGACACAGTGACCCTGTTTGAAAGCCTTCCTTTAAGGCACCTGAACAAGACTCTGTCAGAGCTAGAAAAGACTTGAAAGTCATCTAAACCAGTGTTATCCAAATACGTACACAAATTCCAGGCTCCACCCTGGCCCACCAAGTCCGAGGCCCCAGGAGCAGGCCCTGTGATCCGAATGATTTGCAAGCACCTCAGGTGACTTATGACCAGTAGAAAAGGAAGTTGAGGTCAGAGCTAGTTCCCACAACCCCAGGGCCAGGACCAGGGCCTCCTGATTCCCAGTGCAGGGTCTTTCTCTTTATGCCAGGTAAGGGGAGCCCCTACTCCCAGCTCTCGCCCTCTAGAAGGTTAGGGCAGAACAGGAGGAGAGAGATTGACCAGATGCAGAATCCAGACCATGGGGGTAGGGCAGGAGTGGGGATGGGGATTTGCCCCTGTGGCTGAGAGAATCAGGGGCCACAAGAGCGATGGACTGGGACTGTGAAGGCCAGAGAGTGTGTGTCTGGGGAAGAGAATGAGCAAGCTTCTCTCCCCTGCTCTTGACCAGGGCACTGGGGAGATTTGTGGGGGTTTCCATGGGCTCCTCTCTCACTGTCTAGCTGGGGTGACTTCTGAAGGGGGAAAGTGAGGCCTCAGAGAGACGAGTTTCTGCTTTTACAACAGGGCCAAGTAACAGATGCAATTAATCTATCAAGAAATTTTAATTAAATTCATACTATGCTCGGTGCAGAGTGCTGGGATGGAAGAGTGAAGAGCGGAGGGCATGGTCCTTTCCTCAAAAGGCTCACTGTCCACCTGGGCACACAGTGATCCGTGTGACACATGACATTCAGCTTCTGAGCCACCTGCCTGCTTCCCAGGCTGTGATTTTAAAGCAAGATCAGTGCAGGCCAGGGTGTCTGGGAAAGATTTCAAGGGAGTGCTGAGTAGGATTTCAATGAGGGGGCTGGCTATGCTGCCTGGGGGTGGTTGAGAGCATCCTGACTGCAGCAGGCTGGGTTTCTGTCCTTGCCCTCCTCCCACCTAGAAAAACACGTGCACACATGTGTACACATGCACGCGCGCGCACACACACACACACACACACACACACACTCACTGTCACAAGAAAGTTGATTTAAAATAAATATCAAATAAATGTCCCAGTAGGTAGAAGAAGAGATAAAAAGGCAACCTGATGATGTGTACTGCAGTGGGAATTTGGGAACCAAGGGAAGGAGAAGGCGCACGTGTGTGTGTGTGCGTGTGTGTATGTGAATCTGCCTTCTTTATAAAATGCTAGCAATTTCTAGGTGTCTCCATTTAGAGAACTACCGTCACTTTGCAACAGATCTTCTCTGTCTGGGGAAGAATAATCCAAGTGTTGTGGATGTAAGGAGACTAAGTCTCCATTCTCCTGAGAGATGGCAGAGCGGAACTGTTTTATGGCCAGATGCTTGGAGGCAATGAAGAGCACACAGCTGAAAAGGACATATTTGCTGGAGCAAAGCCTTGAGAAAGGTGACAGGGGTGGGATACAGAGAACAGACTGGTACATTAGGTGTGAGCTGGGAAAGAGGTAGAGGGTATTAGTGAGAAACTCACCACCACCACCATCACAGCCAGAACAACACACTTTATTGTACCCTTGTTATTTGTGTGTCATTCTGATAAGTTCCTTGCATTCATTATGATTTCAATCAATCCTCAGTAATTCTAGGAACTAGACAACATTATGGTCTAGTAATGAAGAAAAAGTCAGATGAAGAAAAAGTAACTCAGAGAAGTTACATTTGTTTCAGGACACACAGGTGGAAGTAGTGTTATCTAGAGTCAAGTTGATAGTGCCTGTTGCAGAGCCCCCACAAACTGATGGACAATGGATGAAATGGACAAAACATAAGATGAGTTCCTATGGCAACAAAGGTATAAGAGATTGGATATCTCTATGGGGTCAAAGAAGAAAGAGTGAAGGCCAGGAAGTCAGCAGATCAGAAGCACAAGGGTGTTGATTAGACAAGTAGAGGAAGATTGGAGTTTAAAGTCTCATCCCAGGTGATGAGAATATCCTGTGTGTCCATGTGGTGTCTGCTGAGTTAGAGAGAAGATGTCAGTTGTTGAAGAAGGAGAGATTCAGTTTCTGTGATCTGATTTGATCTGTTGTTAGGTACCCCCAATATGCTTGGATCCTGGGTAAACAAATATAGAAGTCCCTGAAATTACTAAAGCATTTGGGGTATAGTAGAAGACAGTGCACAGAAGATGCTAATGACTTTGATGAATGTAAGCAAATGACCAAGAGTTCAGCAAATATAGCTGTGAGGGGTTAAAAGTGGTGGTGTGGGTGGTGACAAGAGACTCAAAGGAATAGTGTCTTTGACATGAGGATGCATGAGTGATTGTCTAGAGGGGTAGGAGACCTACTGGCCTCTGGACCCTCACGAGGATGAGTTCCTCCCCTCAAGGGGCTGACTGGGCAAGTGGGTCCTTATGAAAGAGCCAAATTTTCTGAAATTCAAGAAGAGGAATAGAACACTAAAATATTTGGTTAAGAAAAGGGACAATGCTCCATCCACCTTTGCTTGCTGAAGCCACTGTCTAAATGATGAAGGAATGATCAATAATGATGTAATGATCAATAAGAAACATGTAGTTCCTGCTCTCATGGATTTACAGTCTAGGGGAAGCACTCATTAAGCCAAAAAATGACCCAGCAGCTATTTAACTAGAGTTGTAACAAGTGTATGAGGAAAACTCTAGTGGGAAGGGTGGCTGTATATCTAAAACTTGAGAACCTGGCCTGACAGGTCATGAGAAGCTGCCCTATAGCAATGAGAATTGAACTGAGGGTAGCAGGATGAGCGACTCTGAAGGAAGAGCATTCCAGACACAACAGGTATTTGGCAGGAGACTGAAGACAATAATTTGTCTACCATGGAGCTTAGTTGTACAGAGAAGAAGAGAGATACAAGGGGTGGGGATGGAGGGAGGTTGCAGCATAGAAGAGGAAAAACAGAAAGGTATGAATGTAAAAGTACAGCAGAAATGAGATAACTGAAGGACCTTGTGTTCTACTTGAGCAAACATGAAAGAAATGTGAAGCTCAAAGGTCACAGCTGGCCTCAGGGTTCCAGGCAAGACCCTGGTGTCACATGGCTTCTGTAGCTCTGTGGGTAAACTCATTGGTGGTTCTGGAGGCCAGCAGAGGCTGAGCCCCTGAATGGAGTGAGTGTACTGGTCAAACTTCACCTTATAATTCTTGGATCTGCCTGTTCTTGCTGCTGGAAACTATCTCCTGACTTCTGCTTCTGATGTGAGATTTGCACATATGCTTTGTCTGCACAAATCCAGAACAACTAATTGATTTATTGAGAGAAGTCCACTTGCTTACTACAATTTAATTTAATAATTAATAATTTAATAATTTAATTTAAATTAATTTAAAATAATTTAAATACTAAATTGTTAACTAAATTTAACAATTTAATTTAATAATCACGATTATGTGGTGGCAGCCTCTCAAAAGGCCCCATATCATTTCTGGTATTCAAACCCTTGATTATCCCTTTTCCTTGGGTAACTTGCTTCTAACCACTGGAATACAAGACCACTGACAGGCTGCAACTTTTGTGATGAGACTATAAGAGACCGTGACTTCCCTCTTCCTATCAGGTACTCCTGATGACTTTGCTGAAGCAAGTTGACATGTTGGAGGGATGCACATGGCAAAGAATTGAAGGTAATACAGCCAACAACTAGCAAAGGTGAGTGCCCTCAGTTCCCTCGACTCAAAGAGCTGAATCCCACCAAAAAACATGTAAGTGAACTTGGAAGCAGGTCCTTCCCCAGTCAAGCCTGCAAGTGAGATCCCAGTCTTGACTGACCTTGATTGTAGTCTTATGAGAGACCCAGAAGCAGAAGATACTGCTAACGCATTCCTGGACTGCGGACTCACAGAAATCTTAAGATCACAAATGAGTGTTTCTTTTAGCCACTCAGTTTTGGGGTATTTTTGATATACAGCAATACAGTACTAATCCAGTTAAGTATTAAAAAATGCATTCATTATTCATCTGCAGGACATCACATAGAAACTAATGTATGTAAATTTCTAGTTCTTGTTTAACCACATGAGTGATTTGTACACCCCAGGTTTGGGTCCCATAGTGTACTGTAATAGAAAGCATTGCATTTGGCTGCCAGCATCCACTCACTTTCCTAACAACACTCCTAACAAAAGGAAAGGATTTTCTTGGGGATTTGTCTATCCTCCACCAGCTGGAATATTGATGGTAAAGTATTTCTTCCATTATCAAAGTCTGAGGGGTCCGGTTCTTCCTCTCATCCTCTCTCCTGTGCCAGCATGTTTCAGTGGAGTCTGCTGTGACTTTAGACTTTGAATGTTATAGGAGGAAAAAGAGAATTGTGCGAGGGCATTGACTGCAGAGGTGACCTCTTGACCAAACTGTTTAGATCACGAGATTGTTCTCCTCCCTGCTTCTTGTCCTTCTGGAGATCCTTTGGTTTCTGCGAGCTCCCAGTTCTTCACCCCCTGCTAGATTGTAGGAGCAGTGCCTTCCTAATAAATTCCCTTTTACTAAGGTTAGCCATCAGTGCTTTCTGCTGTTTGGAAAGAACCCTACATGATGCAGGTATATGAGTCTTGGAATCTGGTAAGTGAGTGTGTTACGCACAGATACTGGAATAGTGATCTTTTATTTGATAGCATGGCTAGAGGAAACCTGGAAAAATTCCTTCAACAACTTATCAGTGGGTTCTACCAGGGCTCAGCCAAAGGGCCGTCTTCCTTCATTTGGTACTATTGTTATAACCTCTTAGAAAAAATCACCCCTGGACAGTCAGCTGAAAAATTGAAAAATTCAGTCAACCCAAAGCTGCTTTCGGCAAAAAATTCTCATACAACCCCTGTGAGTAATCCTTTCGTTGAAATGATTGGTTGTTTCAGTTTTTGTAGACCCAGCTCCCACCACATCTGCAAGTGATCCAGGAAAGTCCTCTCACACCAGGACTAAGTAGGTCCCAAAATTGGGAAGTATAGCTTACTGGGATGTCCAGGCAGCTGGCCTCCTGGAGAGACTGCATCACACTCATAAAGGCACTTCTTCAGTTTCCCATGGGGTCTGTGCCCCTCATTCTCATATCTGAGTGAAAAGATGTTTGCTTCTCCTGCCTGAAGTCAGAGTTTCTTACTGCTTTTCTCTGCTTGGGGTCCTCTTCTTCTTACTAGTACAAAAAACATTTACTGTCTTCAGGTTGCAAATGACAGTTTGGAATGCTAGATGGAGAGTGAGAAAACTGACCCACAAAAAGTCAGACCTGTATTGATTACCACTAAAGATTATTTTCAAAATAATTTCATCAGTCCACATAGACTGGCATAATAAAGTTTCTGCCAATAAAAATGGCACTAGAAAATAGAGGACCCAGCCAGACTCCTGTATCCATACCCTCAAACAAACTCAGAAGGCAGAGAAACCTGCTTCTAGATGGACCTGTTACATAAACAGACACAGCCAATTTGAATCAAATTTTCCTTGTGGAGTTTAAATATCCATGGACTGAGTTTATGAGCACTGAATAGGGTTTTTGAAGCCATAGAAAGATGATTCTAGAATTGCATGGTAAAATTTGGAGTCCAATTTCTTGTCTAGAATGTGACCAAAAAGGAAAGGAGCCACAAAGATCATACTTTTGTTCCCCAAAAGAATCTAAACAGAAGAGTCTTATATTTGTTACTCTGAAATCTGGGAGGATTTCAGGAGGCACAATAAAAAAAAGTCTGCATGACTGTAGGTGAATGTTTGAAAAGTGGTCAGTTACCTCCTAATATTTTTTAAGCAAAAAAAAAAAAAAAAAAGTCCATTGGCTGGCTTTCTTAGGTTCCCCCAACATACCAGGAGCTCTCATAACAAAACCTTCATTTGATCTTAACAGAACCTATGTCAGATAGTTGAGTATTTTGCATTCTTGGAGACAGCAACTAAACAAGATAAGCATGGCACTATAAATACATAAAGTAGATAGTATGTTCGATGGAGCTAATTACTAAGTAAAAAATAAAACATGGAAAGGGGCTATAAAGTGTTGGGAGAGGGTAGGGTTGCGGTTTTGGATAGGTAACCACAGAGACTCATTAAGAAGGTGACATTCAAGTAATCCAGGGTGAGGGAGAGATCTGAACGCTACCTGGGCAAGAGTACGTGGAGCAGAGGGGCCAATACAAAGACCCTGAGGTGAGAATATGCTTGGAATGTTCAGCAAACAAGGGAGAAGACAAAAAGGCACAAGGATAACCAAAAGTATCATGTTCTGGAAGCCAAGTGGAAAAAACAAACAAACCACACTACATTTTATAGAAGAAAGCTCCATCAAGGGTACCAGTGTAAACGCACAGGGGGCCCCCATTTGATGAAGCCCCTCAGACTCCTCCTTGACAAAGAGAAGCCTGGGTCCCTCAGTGATGACCTCAAGTGTGCAAATTGGAATGAGTAAGTAGAGAATAGAGAAAACAGGAGTTTGCAAACCAAGGTCAAACAAACTAAAGAGACACAAGACTCTTAGTTCCCCCTCAAGGCTGTAGATAAACTCTTGACTCATGCATCCTTGAGATTTTTTTTTTTTTTACTGTAACTTAGACCCTCCACCAGGTGGGCCATCTCCTGACAACAAGCACGTAGATCCCAGATTGGGTAGAGTCAGAAAACAGATAGCTAAGATTCCTGAAACAATCCTGTCACCTCACCACTGACCAAATAGAAGAATGGGCACAAGCTGATCACATACCTGCAACCCTTTCCCATAATTTTGTCTTTAAAAAAGACCCTTGCCTGTCAGCCAATGGTGAGTTGGGGACCTTGAGCATTAGCTACCCATTCTGCTTGCATGGTGGCCTGCAATAAATTCCTACCTTCTTTCCCTATATTCTGGTGTCAGTGTTTGGCTTTACAGCACATCAGGCAAATGGACCCAGGTTTGTTTGGTTTAATAACACCAGTGCTGTGATAGGCTAAGGGAACATAGAACTACAAATGGCCATTGGACTTGGCAGTGTGGAGGCCATGGAGCACCAAGTACAGAGCAGTTTTTGTGGAGTATGAGGGTGAAAATGTGGTTGCAGTAGTTTGATGGGATATTGGACAGAAATCAGACACAATAAAATATATGACTCCAAGGATTTTTGCTGCCAAGGAAATGAGAGAACTGAGAGAGTAGCTAAGAAAGTAAGTGAGGTCAGGAAGTTGAAGAGTATTATTATATTTGTCTACTGACAAATATATATATTTATGATTTTAAATAATATAATTAAATAATGTATATTATTTTTATAAATAAAATAATATGCTTATAATATTATAAATATTATAAAATAATATGCTGTGTTATTTTATAACTAAAAATAATACAGGGACATCCTCATAGGAAGGGAAAACTGAGGGTGCAGAAAAAAACTCCCAACTGCTGCAGCAATGTCCTTGGGTCCCTGAGAGCGGAGGAGATGCGGCACCTGCATGGAGGTGACCTTACCCAGGAGAAAGACTGTGCATCCACAGTAACGGGAGAGAAGGCAAACAGCAGTGCAGAGGTGAGAGTTCAGGGCTGGTCTTTCCATTTGCTTCTATTTTCTCAGTGTAACAGGGATTTAGCTGAAAGTGAGAACTTGGGGAGGAGGAGGTATTGGAAGTTTATGGAGAGAGAAGAAATGGTTTGGGTCTCTAGGGCCAGGGGTTGGAGAGCTACCAGCCACCACCATTCGTGTACAAACAGGCCACGGCTGCTTTCGCAGTGCAACTGCAGGGGTGAGCAGCAGCTGTGAGACAGACATGATGGCTACAAAGCTGAGAATATATACTCTTGGTCCCTTTACAGAGAAAGCTCACCAATCCCTGATTTAGAATGGGAACGAGGCTGGACATGGGACATGGCTTGGTTCCTTGGCAACGCGAAGTGTCCAGAGATCAAGAACTTCAATGAAAGAAGTCAGCACGGTGGCATTTCTCACCAGCAACATTTAGCCAGGAAGGGATAGGTACAAAGGAGATGAGCTGCTTTTCATTACGGTTGTGGTTTAGCCAAGGGAGTGGAGCCAAGTGAGAACCAAGAAAAGGATTTGTGAGTCTCTGAAAAGAAGGGCTTATAAGAATTGATTGTGAAATTCAAAGTTGGCAAAGAGGGATCTGAAGGCAAGAGGGTGACCAGAGAGATGGCAGTGACAGAATGTGTGGATTATAGTCCCTACTGAAGCTGAAGAATTGATGAAGTTAGGAAATTGGAGAGAGTGAGCTGGGAAAACTGGAGATAGTGGTTGGAAGTGAGGTGTTTGCAACTGAGATAATGGAAGGTCCTAGGGACTGGTTATGACATGGTCTGCGAGACAAGAACTGTCAGAAGAAGAGTAGAGCAAGAGGGTAAAGTGGGACTCCAGGTCATCGGAGGAGATGAAGACAGGGCATTGAGAGGTCCCTGTGCTAGAAGGAGTCATCCAGGAAGGATGTTCAGACACATTATCACAAACTTGGAAGTAAGGTTAATGGGTATGATGTGTCTCTTCAGTGTTACAATGGAGCATGTCTTACAAGCCTACTCACAGATTATTTAATTATCTAGGAGTATGTACCTGTGTTTGGCTTTGCTGTTTATTACTTAATTAGGAGCACACTGTAAAGTTATATGTTAACTTGTAGATTTCTGTACAGGAAAGAGATAACCCCAAAGATTATAGTTTTATGGCCCTGTGGGACATTAACCAGTTTTGTATATAACCCAGCCATGGTATTCTAACTTTTTTCCAAAATGTTTAAAAATGGTCAGATCCTCACAGTGGTCTTAGAATCAGCTTTATCATCTGATTTCTTCATTAATAAATTAATGAAGTTTTGCTAATTTATTCATTCTGCTCATTCTATATGAGAGGAACATTTTTAACTTTTTTAAAAATTATAATTGGAGGGATACTAAAATCATCAACAGTTCTAACGGGAGTAGTGATGGAGTAGTAACTGTGTTTGGAGACAGGGTCTCAGGTAATCAGGTTAAAGTGAGGCCAGTAAGGTGGACCTTAATTCAGTGTGACCAGTGATCTTACAAGAAAAGGAAACTTAAACACAGACATACTCACAGGGAGGGCCATATAAAGACATGGGGAGAATATGGCCATCTACAAGCCAAGGAAAGAGACCTCAGATGAAACTAATCCTGCTGGCACCTCGATCTGAGATCAAGGTTTGGATACAAAGTTCCAGCCTCCAGAACTGTGTGGAAATAGGTTTCTGCTCTTTAAGCCACCCGGCCTGGGGTGTCCTGTGGCGGCAGCTCTGGTGACTACCACCACCGTCTCCTGTTTTCTTTCTTCAGTCAGCATGATCACTGTGAGGGGATTTATTTCCATAGTATAAGTTTTTACAGCATGAGCTGAACTTAATAGGTACAGAAAGAAAAAAAATAATCCCATCCCATCTTTATCCATTAAAGTCATCATGAGGATTGGTTTTTAAATGTGCTGGGACGAAATCTTAAGCAGATCTCATAGCTTTTCCAAGCCCTTTCAGTCCCATGAACAATCTTATTTCAGCAATTTAAATCCTCAGACTTGTATAATAATCAAAACTCCAAACGTTATTTAAACTCAAGGCGTTTCCCCTTGTAGAGGCTGCAGTGAAGGAGGTGGGGCAGGTGGCTTTCTTTTAGCCTCTGCTGCTAACCTTCCATTCCTCCTCCTTCGCTCAGCTGGTTGCTGACCCTTCCCATGGCTGGGTAGAGAGCGAAAGGATTCCACTCACGTGCAGTGACCCTCTGGCTTGGGGCCCCCAGGGAGCAGACGCCCTTGCTCTAGCTGGCAGCCTCCACCTGCGATTCCCTGATGCCAAGCTTCTGGATTCCTTCCTCTCCTCCAGCAGAATTCCCTTCTAAGACGGGCCCTTTCAAGATGTCTCCAAGCCATCTGCTTCCATGGATCCAGTGGACTCACGGGAAACACACAGGTGTGCTTGTCATGCTGTTGAGGGCAATAAACCCACATTCTGGTGAAACCATCTTCTTGATGCCTTTGGGCATGGAGATTATGATCCCTCACAATTGGTGATGGAGAAAATCAGATACCAGTCTGTCTACCCTGGAGGCCATGCGGCCAACTTCCATGAGTCTTCCTGAAGCCCCTCTATTACTTGCCTCGATCTGAGGGGGAAATATTTGCTTTCCCCATGTGGGGGGCTTGTATCAGCCTGCCAGCACACTTCTCAATCTCTCTCTGGAAAGATAGATCTTCCTCTCTCAGCTCTTCAGTTCCCTGTCTTCCATAGGCTGGTGTTAGCTTTCCCCCACTGCAGTTTTGTAGTCTCCTGAGATGTGGGGATGCTTGGCATTAATCCCATTGCTAACCTTCCATTCCTCCTTTCTGCTCTTTAAGCCACCCGGCCTGGGGTGCCCTGTGGCGGCAGCTCTGGTGACTACCACCACCGTCTCCTGTTTTCTTTCTTCAGTCAGCATGATCACTGTGAGGGGATTTCTTTCCATAGTATAAGTTTTTACTGCATGAGCTGAACTTAATAGGTACCTTTGTGGTCTCTGTAGTAGAGTTCCATTTTAATGTCCTTATACTCTGTCCAAGCCTGAGTATAAATGTCTAGTCCATTAGTCCAGTTTGGATCATGGCTTCTCACAGCTGACGGGCAGGGCCATCAACTCAGGATACAATTTTTGAAACTGGCACTTCCCCAGGTCTCAAGAATCTGTGGATTCAAGTAGGGAAATATCAATAATAGTCACCCACATCTCACTGACTCGTGTCTCCACCTGTTCAGGTAGGGCCTTCTCCCTCTAGAGTCCCCTCAAAATTTTGAGTATCTAGGAAGTTTGTGTTTGGGAAAGAAAGTATGCCTTGTCCTGTAGGTACCACAGCTGTTCTGCTACTTCCGGTGAGCACTTACCTACTGTGGCATTTTGCACCCAGCACCTGCCATGTCTGATAGCACCACCGACAGGGTTACAAGGAGGGACAAACGCCTCTCTTCCTTTTGGGATGTCACACTCTAATATGTGAATCTAAGCAGTGTAGCTTGTGTCTAGTGTTTTAGTGAAACTTTTTACACTTACATCCCACCACACATACTTATCATGGAACCCAGACGTGAGTTAGAAATGTCCCTCAATTTGAGGGCTGTAAATCTGGGGGAATTCTGACTTTTCCTCTCCACTCTTGTCTCAACAACCAGGACCTGGTCCCAGCAGCAGACGGTCCTGAGGGTCTGGAGCAGAAAGCATCTGAGGGATGCACAGGACCGCTGCCTCTGTGGACCAGTGGGGAACACTGTGTGCACACACATCACCTTCCTTAGCTCTGCTCTGGGTCAGTTCCCTAGAATGTGCTGCAAGAGCCGTCCTGCAACTATGAGCTCAGAGATGTGAGCTGCCAGCTGTGGCCGCTGGTGTAGCAACACCAGCTGCCAGGCAAGGGTTGGGGCCCTGCAATGGGTTCTGAATACAACTCTGTGCTGGGCGGTCAGCTTTACTCTCTTCAAACAGCAAATCCCAGTGTTCTGCAGCCGGAGACATCCTGAACCTGTCACAGCATGTAGGCGCAGAGGAAACCACATGAAAAAAAATTCCTTTTACCCAGGCTGGGCTGGGCTGACCTGTTTGTTTGTTTTGAGTGTTGTTTTCTTTTAATGCTTTTCAGAATCAAAGCCCTTTGCTGGATTTTTTTGGGGCAATGGTGAGAAATTTAGTCTCCAAGCAAAGGTCATTGGACCGGGCTTTTGGATTTAGTGACAGGGAAGGCTATAATTTTTCTTGCTGGCAGCGTTGAGCCACTGGAGGAAATTATAAAAGAGACACTGTGCCTCCCTGGTGCATAGACTGACACCAAGCAGATAGAGTGAATGGAAAGTGACGTTTATCCCATTTAAAGTTGTACTTGTTTGCCCAAATGAGGGCAAAACAACTTTCAGGGCCAAGGAGAATCATCAGAGCAATTAATCAATGGTGCCACAATTTTTAACCATATTCATATACTTTTTTCCCATATCTTAATGCTAAGATTCACCCTGTGTCAATGTTTCACACAGAAATGTGCTTCAACCAGTTGGGTAGGGTCATCTGCAGTCTCCCTTGTCCTTAGAGGGTGACCTGGACCCTGCCATGGGGATCCTGGCATGTGGGCCATCTACATTCTCAGGCCGCGGGCTGGGCTGGACACGGCTGGGCAGGGCGGGGCAGGCTGTGCCTGTGAGGGACAGAACCCAGCACACGGCAGCAGCTGTTCCCTGGCGAGGACTTGAGAGCCCAAGCAGAGTAGGCAGGAGAAATATTGCTGGGCAACTGCAGTTGAACTTCAAGGGGCAGGACCTGGATGTGGGCAGCAGCATGGAGTCTGACCTGGCCTGCCACCTCCTGACGTGGGCACTGGTGTGGGCCCCACTGTAGACAGACAAAGACCCAGCTACAGACAGCAGGCCCTGCAGAGCAAAGAGCAGCCGTAGTGCGCCTGCGGGGAGGAAGGAGCCCCGGGCTGGCGCCCGTCTCCTGGGCCCCTGAGACTTCAGTGGCAGTCCCCACCATAACAGGAGGGCTTGCTCCTACCTGAGTCATAAGCCAGAAAGAGGCCGGTGCCTTCAGGACTGTTGAAACTGCTTTCACAATGGCTCCACGGCCCCCTCAGGATCAAATGACTTCCACAGAGGCTTCCCTCCCTGTGTGCCTAGAGCTCTCCATCTTCACAACTAGCTGGTCCCCTAGAGCCCCAGAGTAGAGCGCCCCCAGCCCACCTCAGGCCAGCTGCTGGGAAGGATTTTCAAAGGCTGCCAGCCATCACTGGGGGCTCTTTCTGGGTGCCAAAGGGCAGAAAATTGCCCTCTTTCCCGACGGAACATTGCTTTTCCTCCCATTACCCATTCAGTATTAAGCCTACCTTCCGGATGAGGAAACTGAGGCCATGGGAACTTCACAGCCCCACCACTGTGCACCAGCGATGTTATATATTCAGCTGGAAAGAGGAGAAGGCTGGAAGCCAGGGGACTCAGACCCTGGGCGCAGGCCACGAAACCAGCACTGTGCCCCATGGAACCTGGGCACGCCCCTTCACCTTGCTGAGCCTGAGGGCAGCCCTGAGCTCTGCCCTGAGGAGCTGGGGGAATGGGCTTTGTGCTCCAAGTCACTTGCAGCTCCAGGTTCTGTCATGGGTTTGAGTCAAGGGACTCAGGTAGGGAGCTCTGAGGTGTCTGGGCTCCCCCACCTTAACTTCAGGAATATAAGAATATAATACCCCACGAGTGTTGGGCCCACCTGGCCGGTGACCACTGTGGGGCCTGTTTCTTTACTTTGGTTGGAGGTCATTATTTGGAGTTCAGGTGAGATACCACGTATGGAAGGACACTGGCTCTGAAGCAAATGCTCCTGTGCTCATGTTACTGGTAATAGCAACAAAGGGGTACACTCCCAGGAAGACAAGCCCTCCCTGTGTGCCTAGAGCTATCCATCTTCACAACTAGCTGGTCCCCTAGAGCTCCAGGGTAGAGCACCCCCAGCCCACCCCAGGGAGCTGGGGCCTATTTACCAAGAAGGCTGATCAAAACAGCAACGCATCTTGAGTCTTGGAGGAAAGCTCGCTGCTTTATCCGCTTTTCTTTTGATGATACCACTGTGAAAACCGATGAGGGAAAGCCTGCAGGGGCAGCTCTGATGCCCACCACTCCTGGTTAATTGCAGACTCCACTGGAAGAGACAGAAGCCTTACAACTCATACTATTTTAACCACTTTGCCACCCATAGGCAGGGAAGAGTTTCTGCCTCCACCAGCAACAGCCCAGCCAATGAGAGGCTGTTATAATTCAGCCAATGAGCAGCCACAACACATGAAACTCCCAGTTTCCTCCAATGGACTTTTTGCTTAGAAGAGACCTCAACCCCTGGCCACTCTCCTCTATAAAGGATCCTCCTCTCCTTTGTTCTTCCCGTATGCTTGTGGTTTTGCCATAGCATTCTTGTCCTGAATTGTTCAGTGGTTCTCCTAAATAAACCGTTTTTGCTGGTAAAATAACTGACAGCTTTATTTTTAGGGTTAACACTGTGCATCTGGATAGAGGGTATTTGTCTGATCTTCTCCTCCTTATTTGACAGATAAGAAAACAAATGCCCTTGTTCAAAGTCAGGGGCCAAGCTTTTAGGAACTCCAGGCTCAAGGCTAATGGCCTATTTTCTGGCTCACAGCTATTTCTCCTTCTCTACCTCCCCACCCTCACACCCATTAATCACCAGGGGCTTTGCCTATAGAAAACCAAATACACGGACTTTCCAAAATGCCCAGGAGATGGAAGAGATTTGTTACTTACATCTTCCATGCTGGGAAGCCACAGCCAGAGAATGAGTATTATGAAGCTCTTAGTTTCTCTTCTGAAAGGGAAATATATATATTTATATATGTATTTCTATGTGTGATGGGAAGTTTATTTCAATTCAGAATTGAAACATCTTCTTAATTGTATGAGTAATATATGCTGATACTCTGACCTTATTATCATAAACCTCTTTCTTCCCTAACTACCCTAACTAGAGACCTTTTAAAGTCAAGGACTTGAAAAAAAAAAAAAAAAAAAAAAGGACTCACTGAGTGATGGAGCATGAGTAGAGACTGGGGAAGAGCAAGAAGTGTTAGGAGGTTGTTGTCACCACCTCTAGAGGTATGAAGTGACCACTGCAGTAGGAGGCAGTGGCACAGAGACTGCCCACCCTCCTCACACCGTGATGGCTCCAGGCCTGGGCAAGTCGGGCCCTTAGGGACTGCAGCTCCTCCCTGAATGTCTTCCAAACTTCAGGAGCAGAATCTTCTTGGGCTTCTCTCTGCACCACATTTTCTTTTGTAATCAAATGGACCACTCCCACATAGATGACCATTTGCCTAGCACCTTGTTTCCCAAGCATTTGGTAAAAACAGAACGAAATTAATTTTATGCAGAAATTGCTCTTTATATATTCAGAGTCTGGCCTAGTAGATGCAATTGGATGTGTCTCATTTTCCTATTTATCCACAGGTAAAATTCTTCACTGTCTCCTGAGAAGGACCAACCAAAGACACAAGGTGTACCTTACCACATATGAAGACATGAGCTCAAAACCTCTGAAGGCTTCTATTCAGCCTGTCACAATTTAGTTCCATTTCCCTGAATGGCTTTTTGAACTTTTGGAGAGTATCAGATGTACTGTGGTGTAAATCATATTTGAACAAGAGGAAGATTATTAAGTTGCCAACCAAAAAGGCATTTTAAACTTACCCCATTACCCTGTTTAAACATCCCTAGCATTAGTGCACTTGGAAAACTCTTCATATTAAGTAATCATTTTAAAACAACATGCATTGTTCAGCAGGAGGCACCCAATTCCAGCTTGACATTTAGCACTTAAAGGAGTTGGGAGACTCCAGGAGGCCTTATCAACTCACAGATGGGGGCACTAAATGTCAGGCAGGCTGCTTCTGCTTGGAAACCACAGGCAAGAGTGTGGATGAACATAGGCTCCAGTTAAGTGCTTCAAGTATTAAGAGAATCTGAAAACAAAGTGCACACACCATTAGCCAAATTGATGCTGGCTTTTGATGTACTTGTGGCTTGGTCGTTGTCAAAAGTTTTTTAAAAGCGGTGGGTGGGTGGGGTATGGGCAATGACATACTTATAACCCTTCTGGAGGATACAATAGAATAGGATGGGCCTATTAACAAGTCCAGGCCAATGAGCTTTAGCTGTAAAATGGCCACCAGAAAGGAAAAAACAAAAAAACAAAAAACAAAAAGCCCAGCTCTAATGCAAAGAAATTTCTGGCATGTATTCATTAGACCATCAGAAAGTGAAATAAAAAAGCACTAGATGATAAGGTGACTTTTTTCAAATTTACCTACAAGAAGCTGACCTATGATCTCCTGCAAGAAAAATGGATGTAAACTTAATTATTTGTGTCTTCAATCAACTCAGAAAATTTTCCAGATGGAAGAAAAAATTATCTTCATTCGGGTACACATGCTTTTCAAAGGACTTTTGCTTCCACCATCTTAATTTGAGCCTCACACAAGCACCATGGACTGGGTACACTGTGTGTCCATTTTAACAGATAAGAAAATAGTTTCCAATTCAGCACACTAACCCTCTGCCCTGCTCCATTTCATACTTGCTTCTTGGGGTCTTGCTAGCTAGAAGTATAATTAGAATTAAAACACAGGCATCTGACTTCTAGTAGAACTGCAGAAATTCAAAACCCAACCAAGCACCCCAGTCTACAGAGATGCTCTTTTCTTCAGTGACCAAATCATGTGTATCTCCTGCTATTTCTGCCTAACCCCCAAAGAAAGAGGATCACCCTTCATGCCTTCATCCGAATCTCAAGCCCAAGTTCAGGAGTCAGAGAACCTTCACTCAATCCTTAGAAGACTTGGGTGGATGGCATTTACCTTCAGTGCCTCTGTTGAGGAATAGAGATTATGCCTACTTCTGTGCATTATCATGAAGACAAATTACAGTAAGGTAACTGCTCTTATCAGGGACTCTTTTTATGTCCTAGCCCAGGGTCAGACTCATTGTGACCATTAATTCCATATTTACTGAGCTCTTACTCTATGTAGGAGGTAGTCTGCTAGATGCCAGGAACAAAACTGTGAACAAGACTGTCTGCAGTTCCTATTTTCATAGGGCTTGCTTGCATTCTAGGTGGGAAACAATGGACAAGAGAAATGAAATAATCTATGATGTGCTATGAAGACAAATATATAGAGTCAAGAAAGGACTAGTTAAGATTCAAGGAGGAGTAAATGCATCTCTGAAGAGGACATTCAAGCTGAAAACTAAAGGAAACTCAGCAAACCTTCCCTTTTAAACCAAGTCTCAGCCTGATTGATGCGTATCCCAGACAGTTGGCTCCTGGTATAGCACCTGTAACCCAGCAATGATTTTGCTACTATTTCACATTTTTACGCACACACACACACACACACACACACACACACACACACACACACACAGATCTTTTAAATACACATGACTGCTCTGTTCAGGCACAAAACGGTATTTCTCTGAGGTGATATTTTATAATGCAAAACAAATGTCAATAAGGACCCAGGACTGCTGAACATCAAATATTCCCAAAAGCCTTTTCTGGAAAATATAAATCATCACATTTGCTCTAGTGATGGATATTAACATGGCAAGGGTCCATTCTTTACCTCATGCTCAGTAATTTTCAGCAGCCTTTTCACCATCTTTATATTTTCTGTGACTCCAGGCAGGTTTTAGAGACTCTGGAAAGCCCCCTAAATCATTGAGATGCTTAGAAATGATTTGTCAAGGTTTTCCCCCAAATGGATGGGCTGTGGGAGCAGGAATCCTCCAGCTTCCCGTGGCTCTGGAAAGGGCACCAGAAGGAAATCCTCCCGAGGCTGTTTTCCTAAACTGGATCCCAGCTGAGTAGACTGGCTGTGGTGGGAAGGGGGTGTCCTAGGATCACAGATAAGACCACAGAGCCAAATCCTACAAGCAGAGGTTTGTACCAGGAGTTGTGCTGTGAGATTAAACAGATATTTTTCTATCAAGGCAGTGAGTGAAAGAAAAAGCCATTAAAAATTATATTACTAGGGCGTCTTCTTGTCTTCTTTCATTGCTGTGAGTCCATTTATTCCATGGAAATTGTTACCTTTAGGGTAATTATGCACACACCCTGAAATAATGATGGCCACACCTACATATGAAATATTATCACTTTGCTTGTGCACTTTGAAAAGACCTGCCTAATTTGTGGACGGCCCTTGTGTATGAAGAAAGTGATACTTTTGAGAATTTTTAAATTATTTGACTTTTCCACAGGGAGAAGTGCAGCCTGTCTTCTGTGCTTTGACATTGTATGAAAGGAAAAGATACAGCTAATTTTGTTGCAATATTAGATTATCCAGGGATTGTTTATTTTCCATTGCTTCTCTGAAAAGTCAAAAAGATCTGGAATCCTGGTTTGTATTCAGTGTGTCCATTTGCAGTTCCTAGACTGTCCATAGTCTGTGAATGATGTCTTTGCAGAAGTTTGCATGGGAAGTGGTTAGTGCCTTTTGCCCTAAAAGGACTTAGGACATTCCAAACAAGGATCGAGATCTTTCCCAGGACTGTTTGCAGAATTCAGTGCGTGTGACATCATCCATGACCTGGACACTTGATTTGATCTTCATCTCTCTTAGGCCCCCAAATACCAATCCCACTTCTTGCAACACACAGAGAATCAAATTTTAATAGACATGTTCTGGTGCCATTTCTAAGACTGGAATCAAGATTGATAGTCAAAACAAAGTTAAGTCACCATAGCTCGTATAGAATGACAAAAGCCATTAAGTTGAACCAGGACTTCATTGCCACTAAGGACAAACAGGTTTTTGGTCTCTTTTTTCAGACCACACTCTAGTAGCATGGAGATGGGAACATGGTTTATTTGGCTAGATGTGGTAAAGCACTGAGTCACCCCTAGCAGCATAAAAACTCTGAGGTTTGGGAAACGGGGATCAGGGAACCTGACACTCAATGACCTTTCACCTCAGGTCAAATCTGCTGAAAGCTCACAGGCAAACTCCCTGTGGCATGCTAGTAATGCTCCACATCTCCACTGATTTCAAATCGCTGCAGGGTTGGATGGTAGCAGAGATTCCGTCTGAGCTAGGGATGCCCCTTGAGGAGACAGTTTGCAGGCTCAGGAATTTGTTTCTTTTTCTCTGGTTCTCAGTGGCCTCATCTGTGAATTACAGATGATAAAACACTGGCCACACAGGGAGATTGTGATTGCTAGGGCAGGTACTATAATCCGTTTCTGGTCCTTCCTCCCTTCCTTGCACCAGTTGAGAAGAAGTGTTTTGGAAAGAGATTTAAAAATACACATATATCTCAACTTTTTAAAATTAGGGTTAGAAAATATGAATTCCCTATGAAGTGTTATTGAATAACACCTTAAATATACACATATATTTGTATGTATATAATTTATGCACATATATATATATAAATAACTTTGCTCATGGATTCTCATTTCTTCTTCCCAGTGCTGCGGTATGGATGTTATAAGCATCACATCTTACAGAGGAGAATATTGAGGTTCAAACAAGTTCATCAACTTGCCAAAGGTCTTACTTTTGATCACTGCTGGATCTGGTGTTTGAACCCAGGTTAGTCTCATTTCCTAGTGTGTATTTTCTTCTATAGGCCCAAATTCTAATTGGTAACAGCAGATTTTATATTCTAATCAAAATCTAAAAGAAGCAAAGTCAGATGGCTAGATCCATGATTATCAACTGCAACTGCATCTAAGAGAAACATGGAATGCTTATTCCAATGAGCCTATGACTCAGTCCTGGAGATTCTGACTCAGCAGTTTTAGGACAGGACCTAGGAATCTGCATTTTAACACACACACACACACACACACACACACACACACACCAATTGGTGCTGGCTTTAGGTGGTCTAAGGTTCACAGTTTAAGAAACATGAATGGAGACACTATTACTGTCTCCCATCATCTTACCTCAATGACACAAAAATAGGACACCCCAGAACAAGAGCTTGCTGTCTGGGAATGGCCCTGGTGCTAAGGCAGAAACCCCTGTGTTGAGTTCTCTGAATGTCTGAGCACTCATCTCTCACAGGCGCTGTAGTAGACAGGGACCATCTCTGCCCCCTGCAGTCATTGAGCTGGGAGAGTCATTTCCACATACAGATCATCTATTTAGAGCTGTAAATAACTACTAACACACTCATTGCTCCGTAACTAAGTGTTAGTGAACTGAGGAAAATAACCAGATTTGATCGTTCTTAAACTTCATGGATTTGAGGTTTGCCTTCTTTTCTAGAAAATGTTTGAAAGAATGTGTTTCTTTGAAGTCTGGAAGCTCTGGTGGTGAGCAACACCTCTGTTCATTGAAGGCAATCTGGACTGAAGCTGACTTTACCTCTGACTGAAAGATATCATGGGACCTGCCTGAAGGAAAGGCTTCAGCTAGTCTACCTGCACTCACCTGAACAGCCCACAGTGAAGATTCTGGGGACAAGCCCCTCATATATCTACCCCATCAATTCATTAATCTTCAAATTTAAATTTGAGCACAAAACCTCAGACCACAACACAACCGAGTGCAGCCCATTCAAACCACAATATATACATTGGTAAATATGTCTGCTTTCTTTTCTCTGAAGCAGATTATAATCTCCAAGAAAGCATGGACCAGGATTCTCCAATGTATATTTGAGGAGCATGATGTGATGCTGCTGAATAATAGGTACTTGATATACTTGAACAAGGAATGAATGGCTGAATAATGGCTGAAGTCAGAACAAAATGGTGGTGGGGGCTAATTGCTGAAATAAATGACAAATTAGTTTGGGTGTACATGGGGAAACCCCAGAAATATTTAGAGGAGAGAATACTTTACAAGGTGGATTGAGGGTCCTGTGTGGAAGGTCGGGGCGAGAACATAAATTGGGCAGTACCAATCTTAATGAGCCCTCATTTACATATTATGCATAGGCATTAGCCTAGAGTGTTGATGCGACTTTGGTGACTTCAACAGCATTGCTATTTACTGACTGTTTTTATGAATCAGGTTCTTGGCAAAGCATTTTTGTATACATTGCCTTAATTAAACCTTACTTCTGTGATTATTACCATTTTATAGACAAGGAAACAGGTTCAGAAATCTTGAGTAATTTTTCCAACTTAAATCAATAATCTGTACAATGGAATTCAAACCCTGGTCATGAGTTCAAAACTCCTACTGCCTCCCTCCACCCCACCCAGCCACAAAAGGCCCTTTCCACTTAACACAGTACCCACATCCTCCCATGAAGTAGTCTCTGAAAATGTGATTTTTGTTTAGTATTCTGTGTCATCCCATGGACACATCATAACTTATTTAACTCTAAACGATCTCCAATATTATGCAGTAAGCAAGTCCATTGCTTAAAAGAAGTTACAAAAACACCACACAGAACATCCTAGCACATAAAAGTTCTCTGTGATTCTCTAATTATTTCCTTAGGGTAAAATCCTGGAAGTGCCTCTTACTTCAAAGACTAAACATGTTTAAGAACTGCCAATCTGCCCTCAGGGAAGTGTGCACACATGTGGATTCATGACATGCGTATTTCCTCATGCCCCTGCCAGCACGAGGGTCATAACCCTTTTCAGTCTTTGACAGTCTGATATGTAAAAAATGGTGTCACTCTTGAATTTGTATCCCATGGATTGGTCATGAGGTCTAAAGCATTCAACATATGTTTATTGGATTTTTTATAATTTTTGAGAATTGTTTTACATATCCTTTGCCCACTCATTCCTTGGGTTAACTCATCCTTGCTAATTTGCAACTCTTCATATAATAAAAATACCTTAGTTTTTTTTTTTTTTTCTGATATGTAAAAAATGTTTCCCTCCCGGCCCGCCGTTTGCCACTGTCTCTGAAGTCCCATTGAACTCTAAGAATGTCTGTGCTTCACATATTTCTTTTTCTAAAAGTGGTAAAATTCATTCTCATTCCGTTTGGGTAGAAATGGCAATGGTGAGCTTGAAAAGAAATGTTTGGTCAACGAGAGGGCTGCGTGGGCTTTCTGGAATCTGGCATGGAGAGGTGGGTAAAGGAGACAGCAAAGTATCATTGGTTCATCCCTGTTGGAAAGACAGGCCAGATTTTAGAGTGTGTATAATTGAAGTGGATAAGGGAATAGAACAAAAGATAAAAAGATGTCAGACAGCCATGAATAACCTCGTAAAAAGCTTGCTACCTATCTGGTGAGAAAATGTTGGCGATGAGTTAAACTATAGGGTCCCAAGAAAAAAAAATTAGACATGGTAGTTTTCTTAACTTTAAAAAAAAAATTGATAGTGAAGCAGTTTCTTTAAAAGAATCTTTAAAAGGGAGCTTCCTCCCTCTGTGGACCCCCTGCACTGCTTGGTCAGTTTATGAATTTTACATGTATCCCTGTGGCAGAAATGAAGGAAAGCAGACCCTGTATGTGCTCCATTTAAGGCCAAGTGGCTTGTATGGCCACTCCAGCAGAGTCCAGGTTCAAAACCACAAAATTTATTTGGATCTACCATTTCAGCAACCCTGAAGCAGCTGTTTTGTTTTATTTTGCTGTTTTTTAAACTTAAGATTTTGCTAAGAAAACACAGAAAAAACAACTTAGTAGAGCTGAACTTTATGCAGAATGAACTGTGTACCATTTACTAAGTAACCATAGATAATATAAAGGTGTAGCTATACCATATGTATTAACTATTAACCCTGCAGAATAAATCCGGAAAGTCTTGACCATGTTCTTTCTTATGTCAACACCCCAATATTGCTTTCTACCCATATCTCTGCCTTTGTGTCTGTCCACAATGATCTGATCCCTCGCTAGACAGGCATCCCCATTTTAAGGTCCCTTCCTTTAATTGCAGAAGACATGTTAATTGCTTAGAGTTCTTAGTTCTTACAAAAGTTCCCTAAGAGTCAGTCTTAAAATCTAAACCTGTGCTATTTAACTCAGATCCTTTGACTTAGCTAATGATCTGTTTGCTACTAAAATGCCAAAATTCCAGAGATGCCCTTTATTCTAAAGCAAATTCATCCTGGCTCCTGAAAAATACAGCCTGTTTTGTACTAAATAATGGGACAAGTTTTGAAATTGTTCTGATTTTTGGAGGGAAGACTAACCTTTTTAGTCTAACCTTATCCATTAATTATGCAAAAGTTATTTAGTTGGTGATTTTCCATGCCCCACTATTGAAAGTCCTCTCTCCTCCCTGATTGCCGCAAGTGGGAACACAGGCTGTTTGCCTGCTCTTCACTAGGTTTTGCTTTTTTTATAATTGCCATACAGTTGACTACAATATTCTATTAGTTTTGGGTGTACAGTGTAGTGATTCAACAATTACATACATTGCAAAATGGTCATCACACAAAGATACTCCCTATGCTGTACTTTCATCCCTGTGACTTGTTAATTTTGTAACTGGCAGTTTGTCCCTCTTTATCCCCTCCACCTATTTTGCCCATTCCCCTTTTCGCTCCCCATGGCAACCACCAGTCTGTTCTCTATGTTTATGAGTCTATTTCTGTTTTGTTTGTTGGTTTCCTTGTTGTATTTCTTAGATTTCACATAAGGTTTGCCTTTTTAACTGTGAAGCTCCACTCTGTAGTAGCTACACGCACAGCTTCATATAACAAGTAACCTTAGTTTTAAATGGTTAATAGGTTCATAACTTGTCAAAGGTGATAAATTAGAGCAACAAATTAATTTCTAAAAACCCCAATCCTCAGATAAAGGAATATTTTAACATGACTAGACCTCCAATTGCTCTACTTCCTAGGCAACCTGAACTTTCCTGGTCCAGTAGGTGGGATGGTGTGGTGTGGAGGTTCACTGTGGCGCTGCAGCAAGATCCATCTGACACACTTCACACTGAGACAAATGGAGAAAGTGGGAGTTCCCGGATAGGGATGCCAAGTGCAGAGTCAGACAGACAAGAGCGGTGCTGAGCCAGAGGGTGGTGAGGCAGGACAGGTGTGCACAGTTACAGGGCATCCAGAGGCATACATGACAAGAGTACCTGATATTTTATAGTCCTGATTAGTCTCTTAATCATGTTCTCATAAACTGTTGTAAGTTCAGAAAGAGTAGGAGAAGATTTTTATAAAATTAATCAATGGAAAAATTAAATTCACTTCACTAAAATTAAGCTTACAATTGAGTGAATGTGGGGGACAAATTTGCTCCATAAAGTATGAGCACATCATGGCCTGGATGCCAACTGAAATCAGATCTTAATCCAGAGGCGGTGGTTTATGTCGTATCCAAGGTAGCAGCAGTTTTAATCCACTTGTTAAGCCTCTTTTATGACCCACTTTGATTTACTATTGACTTTGGCATTGAGACCTACACTTTTGGCTCCCTCCCCAACGAGCATTCTAACCATTGCTTCCTCACTAACGGAACCTCTATTTTGCTCACCATCTTGCAAGTGGTCAGGGGAGGCTGGAATTGTCTTCATCACTAAAGGTCAAGTGGACCCGTCTCAGTGAATCAAGTGACACTGAAGTGCTTCCAAGCAGGGAGTCCTGGGATGCCCCAAAAAGTGTCTGCTGAAGGGCATCTGAGGACAGAGTTCAGCAAAACCCTATTGGGGCATTTGTGACCCCTGAATGAGGGAGCTGTTGCAACCAGGGCCTGCCCAGCCCGGGCACCTGGACAATACATTAAGGATGGAGAAGAATGGGTCCTTGGTGACTATGTTGAGACATTCAGACTTACTGTTAACTGAAAGAAGCAATGTCCTTATAAATCAAGATACTTTCCCATAGGTTTTCTACTACTTTCCTGTATGTAAGTATCATTCTGTAATAATAGTGTTTAGACACTGTCAGTGAACGGACCCCTCATCTATTTTATATGTTCATTTTTGGCAGAACAACTATTCAAACATATTCTATAACACAAGGAGGTTTTTCAGTGATCTAATTAACAAAAACAACAGAAAACCATTCTGTGCCTATTTCTATCAGACATTCACTCAGTTTCAAAAGAGTGAAATACATTTTCTTTTGCATGTCAAGACCCAAGCTTCAATCATAAGTTCATGTTCAATTCTGAAGTTGTTAGCACACTGTGATCCAGCATGGCTAATTGAGCTCGTTCAGTTTATTAAAAACCATTAGCAAGATATTAGCAACATCTGATCTACTTGTCATATATTTAAGAGCTATTTCATAAATAAGATCTCTTTATTGGCCAAAGAGATTCTCATGTGGAATTTATACCATCAAATTTCTGTGATCCACCAATGAATTATCACAGTGGGTATTAGGTTGATTCATATGAAATTAACAATTTTGTAGATTAAAAATAGTTGAAAATCTTCAACTTCATATGATTCAACCTACAAAATCTGGAATTTATCCACTTTCCATGTCCACCAAATCACTCTGAAAAGTCTGAAGTATAAAGACCAGGCTTCAGTAAAATTGATTATTTAAATGCCATTAATGAACAGTTTTTAAAAGATGCTATCAACAAATGACTAGTTAAGCTCACCATTAAGTTTTTATCAAAGCCAGTATTCCTGCGATTTTTTTTCCCTGACTTTTTTGGATTTATCAATATGAAAGCTACATTTTTGGCTTACATTTACTGTGTTTTAAAAGCAATATAAACTTCAACAAACTTCAAAACACTTCCTGTTGTACATACCACATGTTTTACAATGTAACAATTTTCTCATATTTGCCTGATTGACCATGTCATAAGGTAAGCAAAATATAATATCCACACCCTTCATTCTCTCAAACAGCTGAATTGTAAAGATGCTTCATTATCTCAGCCTTGGATAAATTCATCAGGGGTGTTGTTTGCCCAGCCTCAATTCTTCTCTAAACTGCCTTTTCAGACAAGGGCATTAGTTGTCTTGATAACCTTTCCTCAGATGGTAGGTTTTACCCTCACCTGTACAGATTCAACTTACATGGTGCTTGTGGAGCATTTAAACCATCAGACTTAAATTTAGCTTGCCAAAAGATCTTTGGTGCTACGCTCCAGGACATGGCAAGTCCTATGGCCATAGCTATTGAGACTATTTTGTTCACCACTGTGTAGGTAGAACCTCCTACAGGGCCTGACCCAGTGTGGGCATCCAATAAATATTATTAAAAATTAAGACAGAAATGAAACCTCTCTGGTTCATCAACTCATTTATCTTCATCGTAAATTGGGCTACATGAAATTGTTTTTGTGGATCAAGAACTAAAGACTGGGAATTTCATGTGGCTCAACCTAATAAGAAATGGAGGCCCAGAACGTTTAAGGTTATAAGTTGACAAAGCTGAAATTGGGGCAAGTGTTCTTTCCATGTAGCCTCTTTATCAAGAACGAAGAGGCCCATGCTGTTGCTAGCAGCATGATTGATGATCTGTGTGCTATTTGTAGTGTGTTATGGTAGCATACAGTATGTCACTCTGAGAAGTCAATAGTCCAACACCCCTATGAACAGCTGCTTGACTTTCAGGGAGGTGCCAGGCGTGCTGTCCCCACCTGAGTGCGGAGATAACCCTGGCCAATAGCATCTAGCTGTGAAATGCTGTCTGCAGCAATGCTGCTGACATGCCTAGAATTATAGACACCTCAGACATCACCTGCCCTTCCTCCACTTTCGACTTAAACAAGAGGACATGGTAAGTGGAGAGACAAAGTTGTTTGCTCAAGAGCATGCAGTTGGCTCGAGGTCACGTAGCTTGCTTGCCCAGTGGTAGCAACTCCAGAAATGACACATTTTGCTGAGGAAATGAGATTCTTCACAGATCTTTCAGGATGTGGGTCTCACATACTACAGGCCTATAGAGATGGTGGACCTGGTGACCTGTGGTCAGGAGGATCTCCTGTTTCAGAATCAGCCTGCCTGTGGGTGCTTTCAGTTGACCTGGATGTTGGCACCGGCAGCCTCTCCCTTGGTCCCAGACAACAGAATTTAGGGAGAAATCAAAATGGCTCATTTTGATATCTTGAGCAGGCCTCTTCTGTTTTGTCCCATGCCCCAGGCTTCTGCGGATTTCCTGCACATCTCCTGCTTCCTGTTCACGTTTGCGTCCCCCTGTCACTCCAATGCCTGAGATGTGTGTCTGCAGGTCATTGCCACCTGTTTATCTTCCATCACTTTCTTTTCCTGGTTCATATTCTTTGTGTTGCCCCAGTTCTAAGTCATCATCTCCTCTAAGCCCTCATACCTACTGAACCTTTCAGCTTTGCTTCAGATTTCCTACCTCCATGTTCACAGCAACCTAACCTCCAGGGAAACCCCAGCTTTGCCAGTCATAGGAATGCCTTTCTCTAGAATTCATCTTGATTTCTCCTCCTTGGCTGTAAGCTCAGCACCACAGAAACACATAGTGAAAACATGGGAGTGTGTGGTGATTACTAGCAGTGCCTTATGCTGACATTACATGCTCCAGTTTATGATCCATTTATCATACCTATACAAAAACATTCAGTGCATCCTAGAACTCAAGAGCCAGGAGTATGGTCCAGGTCTCTTCCCTAACACTGGAATATCTACTGGTAAGGGGTTTGAGATCATTTGGGAAAAATTCCAATTTTTTGACTCTATGTTGAAAATCTGAGTCACTAGCACTATAGATTACAAGGACCTGATTTTCTAGTATTCCATGTGGTGTGAAGAATGGGCAGGTTTAGAAACCACAGATACAGTCTATCTTCACCCTTCATGGAAGGATGTTAGCTAGCTTCCAGTTAAGTATCATGTATGTGAGAAAACCTCCCTTTTTGAGATGTCATGTCCATTCTGTTGTTGAATATCTCTTATTGCTGGGAATTATGCCCTGGACTGAACCAAAGCAAATTTGGGCTATCAGATTATAAACAGAATTCAAATAAATGAAGATTAAACAATAGGACTTTCTAATGCTCTTGTCAGTACCTTGGAAAATATCAAAAAATGTCCACGATTCCTTACCTGGTAAAAAAAAAATTGTATTTTTATCAATTTGGAAAATTTTAATATTATATTTGATCAAAGGACAAGGAGCCCATATGTCATTATTTGTATCCAGCAGGAAAACTCCTGATGGTTAGAAATGGGAAATGAGAAAAGGTTTTCATTCTTCCTTCTCTTTCTGCCTGAAGACTTCCTGGGCTTCAGAGAGGTTGGTTATTTCATTGACAGAATGGAGTGACCGCTGTTTCCACTAAAGCAAAGCCCAGTAGGCTTCCTTGGAAAGAAAGGCTCTGCTGGTGCATTTATATCACATTCTGAAGCCATCACATGATGGCATCCCTGACAGGTGAGTGTCACTGGGCTTGGAGGTCACACTGGGACGGACATTCATGCATACCTACTTGATGCTGTGAAACTGGCATGTCCTACCAGAGGCATTGAGGCAAGGCTGACCCTTTTCAGCCATGGTAGGGCTTTTAATTTATACAGAAAAAGGGGGAAGAAATTGGAAAATACATAGGGAGATGAACAGATGGACATAAAAGCAACTTCCTTTTTTTCTCTTAAAGCTTCAGTGAATAGCTGCCTGTGAAATTATGCTAATGAAGAACAGGAGTGGAAACAAACCTTCCACATTACAGAACGTGACAATTAGCAGTGATGAGGTGAGGTATTCCCCAGGCGCCAACCTTTTCTCTATCTGCAGACTCCATTAACCCTTCTTGCTCTCCCAGGACATTTGCTTGAGAAATGTTGTGACAGACCAATTCTCTAGTGCCCAGGTTCACAGCCCAGGCTACAGGTAAGAAACACTTGCTGTCATTTGATTATCATACAAATAACCAGGTCAGGATTAGCACAGTTTCTGCTTTTGTTTAATATGCAGCCAGAGTTGGGCAACCACTTACTAGGAGCCCACCAGTACAAACAGCTGAGTCTTTGTTACTCCAGCTTCTACCTACACCTTCACACTCAATAAACTTACCTCTTTGTGGTGCGTTTTAGGACAGGCACAAGTACTATGAGGTACACATATGCATAAGGTACAAAATTTTGAATTTAACTAGGAGCTATGCAAAGCACACAGATCTAGTATGTCAGAGAAAGTTGGTAAGTTCTGTGCAAGTTAAAATTTATATACACATATACACACATGAACATATACACAAAAACATACATACACACACAGACATGTGCATGTTTTTTTCCTTCAGGAAGCAATAAAATTTCATGGAAGATATTGTTCAACCACAAATTAAAGGTTGTAAAGGTTCTGGACATGCAGAGATGGCGAAAAGATTTCTCATCACATGACTAAACGAAAACAATAAGCTAGTAATAGCCAGTACTCTTCAAATTCAAACTCATGTGAGGTTTTCTTTACATAGATAATAAATACATAGATGCACACACACACATACATATATATATATACATATGTACATAGATACATATATGCATACATACATGCATACATATTATGTACATATTTTAGAAGTGTAAAGTGTAAAAAAGAACTATAGACAAGACAGTTTTTTTGTCTCTCCAAGACAATTGGAAATGGTATGGTTTTTTAACATTTTTCCTGAAACTATCTTCCTCTTTTTCCAATAAAACCTAAATAAAGTCAAATTGTCCACCCTCCACCCTCATTCCCCCAGCAGAATGACCTGTAGTGACCTGACAATTACAAGCTATGTGAGATAAACCTGTTCCTGCCCAGTGATTCTGGAGAGAAAAGAAGGGTTTATCTAAAATCAAACATACTCACATAAGCCACAAGGGTTGGGCTGGACACAAAACAGTCACCTTGTCAGGTGGACCTTGAGAGAAGATGTGATCTACAGTGAGTGGGTGAAGCCTTGTGCCCTCAAGGGAGAGAGAAAAGGGTCAGGAAGCCAAGAAATCTCTTGATCCTCCTGGCGCCTGATGCAGCCCCAAATGTAGCTGAAACCAAAGAGATGCAAGCTTCATTACAGACACTGGAGCGTCAGCATCACTTAGAGCCCTTTCGAGACGGTTTCTAAAGCACTCTGTCCTGGCATCCTGAGTTTCCTGTGCCGGCTGGAAGCAGGAAGGGCAAGGAGTTTCAGAAGCAAGAGAAAGTTTTAAGTAGGTTGCTCCGTGTACTGGCCCTTCAGTAACTCCGGCTCTGGTGCCAGACCCCACACCACTCGGCATCTCCCTGAAATCAGGTTGCCTTTTTGTTCTATGGGTGAGATGGTGGCAGAGATCCATTCACACACACCAACAGAGCCACTGTTCAAGTGCTCCCCTTGGGCCGTCTACACTCGCCAACAAAGGGAGGATCACAACAGGCTAAATGACCGGGTTTCTGATCCAATTTCCAGTAACTGTAGACATTTTCCGTAAAATTTCAGTTGAGCATATAAATACAGCTCAGACTTATTTCCCGACTCTCTTCCCTGTCCCCTCTTTCAGCAGGTGTTACATACTCACTTCAGCTATAACATCATAAGGTAGGGTACAAGGAATGGGATGGTGTGGGGGAGCTCGGTAGCTTGTTTTCCTAAAGACAGAGATCCACACCCTTCCCAAAAAACAGCTAGCTCTCTGTTTAGTTCCTCCCTTTAACTCGGTACTACACTGGTTACAATTCAACCTTCACCTTGATTTAACTCTTTAGGTTTTAATCCATCCAACCATTGACCATTCATTGAGTACTTGCAAATTTCCCTGGTATTGTTACGGTCCAAGGAAGATTGGAGGGGAAGCTAGCTGAAGCAGCTTCCCAGACACCAAGTCTCGGTAGCAGGGAGTTACAGGTAGAGACTGAAATAGAATCAAAATGGCAAAAAACATACTGTCCATGCTCCCAGCACACTAAGTCATAATTTAGCTCCACTTTGTTGCTCTGATGAATTTTGAACATCAGGCATAATGACATTCAAATGTTCATACAATACTTTCAAAAGAAGTAAACATGAGTTTGAGATTACTTGCTGGTTTGGACAATGCCTCATTGCCCTTTCACTGGAAAATAGAAACTTGATCATAATTGAAAGTTAAAAAGCTTTTGAAGATTGGGGAAAAAAAATCTCTATACTATCAAAAAAGCATGTATTTCATATTGACTATTAAACCTTCTCCATCCTTACCCTACATTACATCATAAATGTTCATTGTGGGTATAACAGGTCTGATTATGATTATTCCACAAGTTGCTGACATACTTGGCATAGAAGCATTCAGAGGACTGTAAACGGTGAGCAGTATACAAACTACAGACTCAAATGTGAATGGGAAGAAATGAGCAAATTCACTAAAACTAAGGCTTATATAGTAATCAGGATTTCTAAATTACCTACAAGAAAGAAATGCCCTTGATGCTAAGGGTCCTTTTATATTAACACTTATTCTCTGTGCATACGATGTGCTGCCACTTTAAAGTATTATTTATTTTCAGTGTTAAAAAAAAAAAAGCACAGTATTTGCAAATAAGTGGTGGCTCCAAGGACACAATATCACCTTTCAATAAAAAAATTCTTACCCTGTACATTTTCTAAACTTGTAGGAGTCTTTGGCTTGGAGGGTATCTCGAATACCGTCTTGAAGCAAAGCCAGAGGCAGACTGGAAGGCGGGAAAGCAGAGGGGAGGTGAATGAACTTAGCTAAAATAAGAGATGCCCCTGACATCTCTCCTGGCTTCAGAGAAATTCCTTCATTATCTCTCATGATTTTGCCTCTTCTGCTTCTCAGCCACACTGCAGCTGCCTTTCCCTGTTTGTTAATTGTTCACCATCACATCAGCGAAAACAAAGAGGGTCAGATCCCAAAGGGACTGCCCTGGTGGTGGTGACTGGTTAACACACTCATTATCCTGGTGGTAACACACCCAGAGATGGTGGCCTCTTCCCTACTGAACCACTGAAGCTTCTCCATGAGGCTGCTCACCCAGACACCCTGTCTCTGTTACAGCATCTCTTCATTCTCCTCTAGTTCATATCCCCATTTCCTGTCTTATTTCTTTCTAGGTAGCACCCATCAGTGTCAAATCTACCAATGATACACTTATTTATCCAGACTATTGTTTGGTCTCCCCGCTAGAAAAGAAGCTCCACGAGGGCAGGTATTTTACTTTATTTATTTCTTTTTTGGTCTGTGTTATTTACTTCTGTATCCCCAGCACTTAGGAGAGTCTGTCAATAAGTATTTGTTACATGAATAAATAAATAGCTGGCCTGGTCATTGTTAACAGATTTGATTTCCTGACAGAATGCTTTTGGGTGAAGGATGAGTTGCATTTTTGGGCAAACTTGGAAGCAGGATGACCCTACAAGATGCCCCCACCTCAAATAAGACACTATTTTAAGTGGAATTAAGCCTGGTCTTTTAGGAAAATTCATTTCTAACTCTTTGGGACCAAGCCACATAGCAGAAGAGGAATGGGCTGTATTCTGGTATATCCTTAAAACATATATCCAAGCAATCTGGTCAGAAGTGGACCAAAGGAGTTGTTAGTTTGTGTTTTAAGATACCTTCACCACTTCAGAAGGCTGACAAAGAAATGAAGAAACAGCACTTGTCAATATGGGAAACTGGGGTACACTTTGACAAAGCTTGCTGCAATTATTTATTTATTTAAAATTGATTTATCTGTATTATCAGTAAAAATAAAAGCTATTAGACAAAGGAATTTCATGCTGAGTGAAGAAAATCTAGGAAATACAGAAAAGCTTGAAGAAACAAAAGTCACCCATAGTATTGTATGAAAGGAAAAAAACCATTCAAATGTTGATGTATAATAACATCTACTTAGATTCATGTATAATCTATTAAGTATTACATCAACTATGCTACTTTCCATTTTTTGTTTGATATCACAGACTGTATCATGAAAATGTAGTTGATAGGATTTTCTTATGAAGAAATTGGGCAATAGTAAAAAAGTATAAGGGTTAGAAGAAGTGTATCTTGATTCAGACTTTCTAGAATATAAGACTTAAATCTGCTTATAGTATTGGACTTAATAATTTAACTTCCAGAAATTAATATTTTAAGAAAACAGATATTTAGATACATACATACATAAATGCAAACAAGCATACATACATATAGATACCCATAAAGATGTTTGTTGAAGCTTTATGTATAATAGTGAACTGGGAATAAGATTAATTGGTCAAAAAATTACAGTGCATACAAATAATGGAGTACTATGCATCCATTAAGAATGATGCTATGGACTAAGAGATTAAAGATGGTGGTGTGAGAGGTGAGACAGAGGCTTCCTCCTAAAACTGCATGTACCTCCTAAAACCGCATGTAATACAAAAATATAATTAATACAACTAATCCTGAAACAGCAACAGGAAAGAGGGCTGTGCCAAACTGCATACACCTGGAGAAAAGAGCAAACCTCAAGGAACAGGGTAACATACCAAAGCTGTGGCCCAATGGGACCCAAGCCCTTCCCCCACCCCAGCTCACCAGTAGGAAGAAGAGAAATGGAGCAGGGAGGGAGTAGAGGCCTAAGACTGCTGAATACCTAACTCCAGAGATCTGCTCTGGGAGCACAAATCTACATTTCATGTTGCTTTCATGATACTCTAATGATTAGGGGATTGGAAAGCTAAAACAGGCAGAATTCTTGGAGAGACTGAGATTCCAGCCACTTGCGGAAAGCAGGGATCCAAATCTGGCTGCTCTGGGATGAAAGAAAGGCGGGCAGTCTGAGAACTGCTTAACAAGAAGCCCTTAGCAAGAGGGCTGCTAAAGGGACAAGGATTACACAGAGCTTACTGCTCAGGAAAAAGGACAGGTAGACAAAATTGTCTGGGTGCACTTTGCTCAGCAGGTTGGGAGCTTCATGATTTCAAGGTGCTCCAGCTCCCTGGCTGGCTACACGGCTCCAAGAACCCCCTCCATGATATGCAGCCTACTGCGCCTTTCTCCCAGCCAACCCCACCTGGCATGCAAACTGGCAAACCCTACCATGGTGTTAGGCCAGCCAGAGGGAAGATCTGTCTACAGCAACTACAAATGCAAAGCTTACACCTGTGTGCTCAGCCCACTGGTTCAAGCAGTGGAGAGAGGCATAGAAGCCAGGAAGCAGGGAAGAGCTCTTTCCTCCCCCCAGGCACCAATACCACTCCCCTGTGACCCCTGACATTGCTTCAGGGTCTGAACAGCTCCAGAGAGTAGAGCTTCTGGACACCAGAGGGCTCCATATACAAATATGAAACACCAAAGGAACCTGGTTCAAAGTAAAATTAATATAACTCATGGCTCCTCTTGAAAGGGAGTTCAAAATAAAAATCATTAAAATGCTCATGGAGGTACAGAAAGATATTAAACAACACAGGAATGAATTCCGGTTGGAGATTCAATCATTGAAGAGCATAATGTAGGGTAATAAAAGCAGACTGGATATGGTGGAGGAGATGATAAATGAAATAGAAACTAGAGAAGAGGAATACAAAGCTGAGGCACAGAGAGAAAAAAGGAACTCTAAGAATGAAAGAATATTGAGAGAACTGTGTGACCAATCTAAATGGAACAATATTCACATTGTAAGGGTACCAGAAAAAGAAGAAAGAGAAAAAGGGATAGAAAGTGTCTTTGAGGAGGTAATTGCTGAAAACTTCCCCAATCTGGGGAAGGAGATAGTTTCTTAGGCCATGGAATCCACAGATATCCCAACACAAGGGACCCAAGGAAGACAACACCAAGACATATAGTAATTAAAATGGCAAAGATCAAGGATAAGGACAGACTACTAAAAGCAGCCAGAGAGAGAAATAAGATCAAATACAAAGGAAAACCCATCAGACTATCATCAGACTTCTCAGCAGAAACCTTACAGGCCAGAAGGGAGTGGCATGATATATTTAATGCAATGAAGCAGAAGGGCTTTGAACCAAGATTACTTTATCGGGAAAGATTATCATTTAAATTTAAAGGAGGGATTAAACAACTTCCAGATAAGCAAAACCTGAGAGAATTTTCCTCCCACAAACCATCTCTACAATGTATTTTGGAGGGACTGCTATAGATGGAAGTGTTCCTAAGGTTTAATAGCTGTCACCAGACATAATAAAACCACAGTAAAGAAAGTACAACAGCTAATTAATAAGCATCTGAAAAATTAAATTAACTATCCCCAAAGTCAATCAAGGGATAGACAAAGAGTACAGAATATGATACCTAATATATAAAGAAAGGAGGAGGAAGAAAAAGGAGGAGAAAAAGAAAAGAACCTTTATATTGTGTATGTAATAGCATGTAAAGTGAGTTAAGTTAGACTCTTAGATAATAAGGAAGTTAACTTTGAACCCTTGGTAACCAAGAATCTAAAGCCTGCAATGACAATAAGTGCATACCTACCGAAAATCACCATAAATGTAAATGGACTGAATGAACCAGTGAAAAGACACAGAGTCACTGAATGGATAAAAAAACAAGACCCATCTATATGATGCCTACAAGAGACTCACTTTAAATCCAAAGACATACCCAGACTAAACGTGAAGGGATGGAAAAAGATATTTCATGCAACTAATAGAGAGAAAAAAGCAGGTGTTGCAGTACTTGTATCAGACAAAATAGACTTCAAAACAAAGAAAGTCACACGAGACAAAGAAGGACATTACATATTGATAAAGAGGTCACTCCAACAAGAAGATGTAAGCATTATAAATATCTATGTGCCCAACACAGGAGCACCTACGTATGTGAAACAAATACTAACTGAATTAAAAGGGGAAACAGAATGCAATGCATTCATTCTAGGAGACTTCAACAATCCACTCACTCTGAAAGACGGATCAACCAGACAGAAAATAAGTAAGGAGACAGAGGCACTGAACAACATATTAGAACATATGGGCCTAACAGACATGTACAGAACTCTATACCCAAAAGCAGCAGAATACACATTCTTCTCAAGTGCACATGGAACATTTTCAAGAATAGATCATATACTAGGGCACAAAAAGAGCCTCAGTAAATTCAAAAAGATTGAAATTGTACCAACCAGTTTCTCAGACCACAAATGCATGAAACTAGAAATAAATTACACAAAGAAAATGGAAAATCCCACAAACACATCGAGGCTTCATAACATGTTCCTAAATAACCAATGGATCAATGACCAAATAAAAACAGAGGTCAAGCAATATATGGAGACAAATGACAACAATAATTCAACACCAAAATCTGTGGGACACAGCCAAGGCCACGCTAAGAGGAAAGTATATTGCAATACAAGCCTACCCCAGGAAAGAAGAACAATCCCAAATAAGCAGTCTAAACTCACAATTAATGAAACTAGGAAAAGAAGATCAGGCCCAAAATCAGTAGAAGGAGTGACATAATAAAGATTAGAGTGTAAATAAATAAAATCGAGAAAAATAAAACAATAGAAAGAATCAATGAAAGCAAGAGTTAGTTCTTTGAGAAAATAAACAGAATAGATAAACCCCTAAACAGACTTATTGAAAAAAAAAGAGGGTCTACTCACATAAACAGAATCAGAAATGAGAAAGGAAAAATCACTCTGGACACCACAGAAATACAAATAATTATTAGAGAATACTATGCAAAATTATATGCTAACAAACTGAATAACCTAGAAGAAATGGACAACTCTAGAAAAATACAACCTTCCAAGGCTGACCAAGGAAGAAACAGAAAATGTGAACAGACCAATAACCAGCAATGAAATTGAACTGGTAATCAAAAACCTACCTAATAACAAAGGTCCTGGATCAGATGGCTTCACCATTGAATTTTTTCAAACATTTAGTGAAGACCTAATACCCATCCTCCTTAAAGTTTTCCAAAGAGTAGAAGAAGAGGGAATACTTACAAACTCATTCTATGAGGCCAGCATCACCCTAATACCAAAACCAGGCAAAGACACCACAAAAAAAGAAAATTACAGACCAATATCCCTGAGGAACATAAATGCAAAAATACTGAACAAAATATAAGCAAACCAAATTCAAAAATACATCAAAAAGATCATCCATCATGATCAAGTAGGATTTATTCCAGGGATGCAAGGATGGTACAACATTCAAAAATCCATCAACATCATCCACCACATCAACAAAAAGAAGGACTAAAACTACAGGATCATCTCCATAGATGCTGAAAAAGCATTTGACAAAATTCAACATCCATTCATGATAAAAACTCTCAACAAAATGGGTACTGAGGGCAAGTACCTCAAAATAACAAAGGCCATATATGACAAACCCACAGCCAACATTATACTTCACAAGAAGCTAAAAGCTTTTCTTTAAGTTTGGTAACAAGAAAAGGATGCCCAGTTTCCCCACTTCTATTCAACATAGTACTGGAGGTCCTAGACACAACAATTAGACAACACAAAGAAATAAAAGGCATCCAGATTGGCAAGGAAGAAGTTAAACAGTCCCTGTTTGCAGATGACATGATATTGTAAATAAAAAACCCTAAAGAATCCACTCCAAAACTACTAGATCTAATATCTAAATTCAGCAAAGTTGCAGGATACAAAATTAATACACAGAAATCTGTGGCATTCCTATACGCTAACAATGAACTAACAGAGAGAAAATTCCAGAAAACAATTCCATTCACAATTGCATCAAAAAGAATAAAATACCTAGGAATAAACCTAACCAAGGAATTAAAGGACCTGTAGTCTGAAAACTACAAGACAGACACTCATGAGAGAAATTGAATGGAAACACATCCCGTGCTCATCGACAGGAAGAATTAATATTGTCAAAATGGCCATCCTGCCTAAAGCAGTCTATTGATTCAATGCAATTCCTATCAAAATACCAACAGCATTCTTCAATGAACTGGAGAAAATTATTCTAAAATTCATATGGAACCACAAATGACCTCGAATAGCCAAAGCACTTCTGAGAAGGAATAATGAAGGTGGGGGGACTATGCTCCCCAACCTCAGGATCTATTACAAAGCTACAGTTATCAAGACAATTTGGTACTGCACAAGAACAGACCCATAGACCAATGGAACAGACTAGAGAGCCCTTATATAAAACCAACCATATATGGTCAATTAATATCTGATTAAGGAGCCATGGACATACTATAGGGAAATGACAGCCTCTTCAATGGCTGGTGTTGGCAAAATTGGACAGCTACATGCAAAAGAATGAAACTGAATTATTGTTTAATGCCATACACTAAAGTAAATTTGAAATGGATTAAAGACTTGAATGTAAGTCATGAAACCATAAAACTCTTAGAAGACAACATAGGCAAACATCTCTTGAATATAAGCATGAGCAACTTCTTCCTGAACCCATCTCCTCGAGAAAGGGAAACAAAAGCAAAAATGAACTCATGGGACTACATCAAACTAAAAAGGTTTTGTACAGCGAAAGACATCATCAACAAAACAAAAAGGCATCCTAAAGTATGGGGGAATATATTTGTATATGACATATCTGACAAGGGGTTAACATCCAAAATATATAAAGAACTTACACACCTTGACACCCAAAAAGCAAATACCCGATTAATAAATGGGCAGGGGATATGAACAGACAGTTCTTCAAAGAAGAAATTCAGATGGCCAACAGACACATGAGAAGATGCTCCACATCACTAGTTATCAGGGAAATGCAAATTAAAACCACAATGAGATATCATCTCACACCAGTAAGGATGGCCAGCATTGAAAAGGCTAAGAACAGCAAATGCTGGCAAGGATGCAGAGAAAGGGGAACCCTCCTACACTGCTGGTGGGAATGTAAGCTAGTTCAACCATTGTGGAAAGCAATATGGAGGTCCCTCAAAAAACTAAAAATAGAAATACCATTTGACCCTGGAATCCCACTCTTTGGAATATATCCAAAGAATACAACTTCGCAGATTCAAAAAGACATATGCATCTCTATGTTTATCGCAGCAGTTTTTACAATAGCCAGTATATGGAAGCAACTTAATTGTCCATCTGTAGATGAATGGATAAAGAAGATGTGGTACAGATATACAATGGAATACTATTCAGCCATAAGAAAGAAACAAATCCTACCATTTGCAACAACATGGATGGAGCTGGAGGATATTATGCTCAGTGAAATAAGTCAGGTGGAGAAAGACAGGTTCAAATGATTTCCCTCATTTGTGGAGTATAACAACGAAGCAAAACTGAAGGTACAAAATAGCAGCAGACTCAGAGACTCCAAGAAAGAACTAGCGGTTAACAAAGGGGAGGGGTGGGGGATGGGGAGTGGGGAGGGAGGGAGAAGGGGATTGAGGGGTATTATGTTTAGTACACATGGTGTGGGGGATCACCGGGAGAACAGTGTAGCACAGAGAAGGCACATAATGGATCTGTGGCATCTTGCTGCACTGATGGACAGTGACTGCATTGGGGTATGGTGGGGGCTTGATAATATGGGTAAATGTAGTAACCACATTGTTTTTTCATGTGAAACCTTCATTAAGAGCATATATCAATAATACCTTTATAAAAAAAATTTTTTTTAAAGAATGATGCTATGGCTCCCTGCAACTATTCCTTGCTGTTTCTGAGTCTTCCTACCTGCTCTACTCTTTCCCCATAGCACAATCCCTCAGACAAACTGCATTTACTCATTCATATTGTGCATTGTTTATTGCCTGTGTCCACCTGCTAGATTGCATGGTCAGAGAGAAAACACAGAACACTTAATTAACTTACCCAAAGTAACACAGCTGATAAAAGGTGGAGCTGGGACTTGGCGGTCAGCTTTAACTTAGCCTTGGAACTATGCAGAGAATCCAAGCTAATGCAGAGAACCCAGAACCGATGATCATGTTCCATTCCTCACTCAAAAAGAATAATAGGAACAATGGTCCACAGTCTGCTTTTAAATACTTGCTTTTTTTGTCTTGCTTTTAAAGGTCTGTCTTTAAGTTTTTTTTCAAACAGTCCTAAAATTTCCATGAAATTAAGAAAGATTTAAAGTAAACTGGCCTCTGTCTTTGGGATATTGTTATAGAGAAAGTGGTTTCACCAGTGTCGGTTAAGTCAGTTATCATTTCTGTCCAAAAGATTCTTTTTCAAATGTAACTTGGCATCTCACGTTCTGGTTAGCCAAAATGCAATGTTATTCTATTAGTTGCTAGCGAACTGAAAGGATTCTAAAAAAAGAACCTAAATGCACTTAAACACGCTGATACGGTTTGAGATGAAGTAAAGCTCTCAGGACCGCCCACTGTGTCGCCTGAGAGCAGGGATTTTGTGTTCCCCCCACAGGCCCAATTAAAGAAACGCGACTACACAGATAAAGCCTGCTCTTGTACGGGTCTGGCTCCTGAAGTCAACGAAACTGGCGGGCTCACTCTCTGGCCCTGGTGGGAAAGACAAAACCCGACCTGGATGATCATGAAATTGTTCCTGATGCCTGCTTTCACTGGCTCCTGGACTGCGATGCAGCTCACAAAGAGCGTTTGTTAAGCTGGGCCCCACGCCATCGGTCTGGTTTCAGAATAATTTTTAACAGTAGACTGGGCATGGCTGGCAGGGGATGGGTGACTTGGAGGGAAAGGTACCCACGCAGAGAATGAAGAAGTATGCCCTTTGCAGCTATGCATCATATTCTGCATTGTTTTCATACTTCCTACACAATTTGAGAGTTAGTTGTATAATAATACACTTAACTTCTCTTGGATTCTCCACCATGCATTTTGCTGTAACACTGAGGTCCTCTGCAATAGACTATTTCAAAGCCATGTACATGAATATGGTTTTGTTCTTGATGAAAGAAATATTCCTACCTGAGCCCAGGTGATTGTTCTTTTTTATTGTCCATTATCTTATTTACTCTGATAGCAACAGATTTTCCCATGTTGCTAAAAAAAGAATGTGGTCTCACTAGCTAGTTCTACTTTCCAAGTCTTCCTAGAAAAGCTCACAGTCAGTTATATTTGGATACACAATCCTAGAGGCTTGTTTGACGACTCTGCTGTACAGTCTTACTTCTGTACAAAGCCCATGGTTTTGTCATTGTCCTTCCTTCCTACTTCCTTATCATGGAAGCTTCTAAAAGGAAATGTATTTGAGGTGTCTCAGCCTCTCCATGTCCCATGTCACTCCCATTGTAGGTCAAGCTGACACCCTACTTCCCCTGGAGAAACAGTCTGGCAGAGATCCCCAGAGATGAATGTGACCGTATGTCCTTGTTTGCCTAACAACAAGTGTTGTTCAGTTGTAATTATTAACAGCATCTCTGCTCACTCTCAAATGTGTCCTAGTTTGAAGATAAATTATTTGGTCTGCTGATCAATGATCTCCTAACTGCCAAATCCAAAAGACTCTTTTCTGTTTTCACAGGATTTGGCCACTCTGCAGGATCTGGCAGGGTAATTCACTCCCACAATAATGAAACTCTTCTCCTTCGGCTTCCATGATACAGTTCTCTACAGTACTGCTCCATCAAAGCTGTGTTTGTGAGTTCTTCCTTCCACACGTTTAAGTGTTGATGCATGCTAAGGTTTATGAACAGGCTTTTGTCACTTTATGTGATCACCTTGGACAATCGTCTCCTTCCATATCTTCAGTCACAATTTACAATCTGATGACCCTGTAGCTTTCTCTTTCTCTGTCTCTAGCCAAGACTCTTCTCCTGGACTCCAGTCCTGTGCCTTTTCCTCCCTGAATGCCCCACAGGCCTCACATAATCAATGTGTCCAAACCTGAGCTCTTTACCTTTGCCCTCAAGTTTGCTCTTACTCTTCTTCACAAATCTTGGTGAACAATACACATTCCGTATCCCCAGCTCAGCCATGGCTTCATTGCATCCAGCCCTGTGCAGCCTGATCAGCCATATGCCAACTCTCAGATCTATGGAGATAAGTGGTGGTTGCTATAAGCCACTGAGTTTTGGGGAGATGTTTTTGTAGCAAAAGCTAACCAAGGTTGAAACTGGTACTGGAAGAAAAGTGCTCCCATCAAAAGAACTCATTATACATATTGTTGGCTTTAGGGCCAGGCAGCAGGTGGTGAAGAAATTGTTAAAGGAGACTGAACAGTGGTGACCTCTTTTATTTGGTGATAAAGCATTTGGTAAGACTGATATCTATGATAACTTAGAAGATACACAATGTACTTAATGAACCTACAGACCTGGGCAAAATAGTTCTTTGAAGTGTTAAAAGCATAAAATGATTACTTTTAGCCACATTGCATAAAGATCTACAATAAAGAATTGTTGACCTGGATTAAAAGGAACTGAGGCTTATCAAAGTTTATAGAAACTTCTGGGCTCTGAATCTTCTACAGAAAAGGTAGGAGTCTTTAAAAGCTGCTCAGCTACCAAAATAGACATATTTTCAATGTCCTCTTCATAGATGACCAAAAAAATCATAGATTGGGAAATCTTTGAAGAATTAAAAATTAAGAAGCCATTCTCAGGGAACAGAACCCAGGTCTAATCAAGGCACATTCCCTACTAGAGGAGGAGGATTTGGCAACATTTGCCATGTGAGATTTCAAAATTGCTATAGGTCAGTGCTCTGTACCTCAATCTGCTCCCCTTCTCTGACGGGAGTATCTGTTTGTGGCCATCACACCCATGTCTGCACCACTGTATGTTAGGAATGGATGCGGCAGATAACTTGTCTGTTAGTTCATAGGTCTCTGAATTTAAAAACATTCACATCTAGACTTGATATGGATGATGAAATCTTGGACCATGAGCCTGATGCCATGATTCGATGAGATTTAGAGGGTACTGGGTTGCTAGTGAGTGAATTTTGCATATGAGAGGGCTGTGAATAATTCTAACTTGATGGCAGTTGCTTTAAATGAGTTTCTGGCCCCAGTTCTTCACCCCTGTCACAGCCACACCATTGCCACCACATAACTGTGGGAGGAGAGCACTTCCCTGCCTCTTGGCTTTGGACATAGTCACATGATTTGCATTGGCCAATGGGAGTAGGTGGAGCAGTGCCCATTCTAAGCTTAGGCATAAGAGGCTTGGTGTGTTTCTTCTTGCCCCTTTGCCCCTCTGAAACTGCCATCAGAAGTACATGCTGTCTAGCTTGCTAGTTTGAACAGAATGACAGACACATGAAAAAGCACTATTTCATCCAAACCATAGAGTTTCAATGAGAAGCAGAACTGTTCCAGCTGCCACAGTCAGAAGCAGAGCCATCTAGCTAAGTAAGCCCAGCCTAGATCAGCCAAGTCAGAATCTTTGGATCCGTTAGAATAAATCATTGTTTTCAGCCATTGAGTATCAAAGTGGTTTGTCACACACCATAATTAATCATGGCAATGGCTAACTCATTTACACCACCATCCATTTAGTGCTTCCCCAACCCAACTTCCCCACTTTCTTACCTTAAAAATAAGTACAATTGATACCACAGCCCCCCCTCTCTATATCCACTGCCCTTGTCTTTGTCTACATTTGTAACATCTCTCACCTGTTCCTACAAAATTATCCTCATTGTATTCCTTTAATGCATCCCTGTCATTGCCACCAGAGCAATGTTTCTACAATGCACAATATCAGCCCTAAGCTTAAAATTTTGGATTCCTCCCATTTTGTAGTAGAAGTCACACTTCTGGGTCTAATTTGGCCCACAGATTATTTCTGTTTGCTGCAAGCCATATATCTTCTTACAGCTGAATAATATTCCATTGTGTCTATATACCACCTCTTCTTTATCCATTCATCTACTGATGAACACTTAGGTTGCTTCCACATCTTGGCTATTATAAATAGTGCTGCAATAAACATAGGGGTGCGTATGTCTTTTTGAATCAGGGATCTTGTTTTATTAGGGTAAATTCCTGGGAGTGGAATACCTGGGTCAAATGGTATTTCTATTCTTAGTTCTCTGAGGAACCTCCATACTGCTTTCCACAATGGTTGAACTAATTTACATTCCCACCAGCAGTGTAGGAGGGTTCCCCTTTCTCCACATCCTCACCAGCATTTGTTGTTCCCTGTCTTTTGGCTGTTGGCCATCCTAACTGGTGTGAGGTGATATCTCATTGTGGTTTTAATTTGCATTTCCCTGATAATTAGCAATGTGGGGCATCTTTTATGTGCCTGTTGGCCATCTGAATTTCTTCTTTGGAGAACTGTTTACCCCATGTCATAATTTTCAGGATTGCAAAAGTGTAGGTAACTTCTGTGCTGATCCACTGTGCCTGTGCTGATCCACTTCTGTTGAAGCGTTTAATGAATCTCTGTTTGTGTCAAATGTATAAATCAGCTAAAAAAAAATTGCAGCTGGAAGAATTCTCAGAACCATTCATTCTTTCAATAAGTGAGTAGACATTGCCTACCTCCTTCTTAAAATGGGAAAAGGGAAAAGAGACTTTATTAAATGACCTCTTTACAAAGATGAGGGCAGAATTAAGAGAAACCAACAGTATGACAGAGAAGCCCTAGGGGCAGCACCAGCAGGAAGCCACTCTCACCCAGAGACCTTCCAAAGAAGACACAAGCAGGAGCAATTCCCAGAACTGTAGCTGCAGCACAAGGCTCCTGACAGGAGCTGTGGCCCTCGGTTTAGGAATAGAGAAGTACAGCGCCTCCTGGCAGGAGGCTGCAGGTAGAGAAGGAGGGCCAGATAATAGGAACTTCTATGTTTCCTTCTTTCTACCATCTAATCTACTGCTGGTGCCTCCCAGGGGTTGAGCCTAGCCAAATGCCAGAGGGCAATGCAGCCTAATGACACAGTTTATTAAGATCAGATTCCTGGGACAAATAGTAGGTGGAAAAGGTAGAAACAGATCTGCGGTGCATATGGAGAAATACAGTGCACGGACTTTAATTCGAAAGGATTGCTTCTCATTAGACTGTCGGGCTAAACTGGACTGTCCCTGCTCAAAAGAGGAAATGAACTGGGTTAAAGATTTATAGATTGTGAGAGCTGAAAGAATGCTTAAGGATCATCTAAGCCAGTCCTCTCACTTTACAGATTGATGAAACGGAGGTCCTCAGAGATTAAATGACATGCTTAAGATCACCTTCAAGTTAATAACTGAACTAAAACCAAAACCCAAGTTCATGTTTCTCTGTCCAATGCTTGTTGCCCTATCCATGCAAATCAAATTCTTTGTAGCTCTGTGAGTTTCCAGTAATAGGCTACATTTGGAAGCGTGAATAAGAGCACCCAGCAAAATACAAAGTTTTAGGAATTTTAGAAGAAAAACTCTCAAAGGACCACAAAAGACTTGAGCTGCAAGAGTGTCCTAAAGACTCACATTTTTCCTATCATTGGTCAAACTAGCTGATCAGAAAAAATACCTAATATTTTATTGTTCATAAGTGAAACATGAAGCTAATGAGTACAGGAAGAAAAAAGTTTTTTTAATTTGTTCCTATAAGTCTTTGAAGGAGCTAAACATTTGCTTTTTATATTTCTGCCACAAAATATGTAATATTAACCACATGTTACATACTAAGAAATGTACATATATGATAATAAAAGATCAAGCTATTCTAGAAGATTCTGCAAGATTCCAGAAGTCTGAGGCTTCTATAGTTTCCAGGCCATTCTTTTTTCCACCCTCTTTTGTTGAGAACCTTATTTAAAGGTTTCATGATAGGTGCTAGGGGCACAGGAATGAAGGAAAACATGTTCACTGTACTCAAGCATCTTGTGGAGCAGAAGAGGAAGCAAATATCCCAACAATGACTGAACTGGTTGACTGGGCTTCCAGTACAGATGCTTCGATAGTGCAGCACAGGGAAAGACGTGGTCATTACACAGATTTCTCCAAAGTAGTGTTTCTCAGTCCAAGTACTCAGAGCTGCACTCATTTGCACAGGCTGTGGTAGGGGTACATGAACTTCAGCTGATAAGTAAATCCCTGCTCTGATCACCTAGAAGAGGTACATGCTCGGATCAGGCCAGATCCTCATTGACCAATATTCAAATACAACATAAAACCAACCCCAAACCTAGATAAAGCAGTAGCTTCAAAGATTATTCTCCTTTCCTAGGAAGGGAAGTAAAATGCATTCATTTATTCAGCAAATATTAATTTAGAATGTACCATGTGCAGAACTTGTGCTAAGTGGTAGGGGCATAATAAATTAAAAGGCACAACCCCTGTACTAAAAGGGAAAAAGAACAATAAACCACATTGCTAAAGTTGGATGAATGGATGTCATGAGAACATGTATGAGAAAAGAGACATTGAACAACAAATTAGTTTGAGTTGAAATTACTTTTATTTTCCCTAAGTGTAAGAAATGTCAGGAGTTAAATCTTGAAATGTGAACCTGAAGTTAAGCTGTTGTCAGAGCATACAGAATTGCACCATAGTTAAGAAAGACTGGGCTCTGGAATTGAATTGCCTGAGCCTAGATCCCAGTTTGACCTTGCAGAAATTGCTGAACCATGCTATGCCTCAATTTCCCCATCTAGAAAGTGAGCATAACAATAGAAGTGCTTGAAACAACATATCATCTCACTCATATGTGGAATATTTTAAAAAAATAAAGAAATAACGACAATAAAAACCAATCTCAGATACAGAGAACAGATTTGTGATTGCTGGTGGATGGGCATATAAAATGGGTGAAAGGGTCAAAAGGTATAGACTTCCAGTTGTAAAATAAATAAGTCATGCAGATGTAATGAACAGCATACTGACTATAGCTAATAATATGGTATTGTATATTTGAAAGTTTCTAAGAGCATAAGTCTTAAAAGTTCTTGTCACAAGAAAAAATATTGTAACAGTGTGGTGACAGATGGTACGCAGACACTGTGGTGATCATTTCACAACGTACACAAATATTGAATCATTATGTTGTATACCTGAAGTTGATATAATGTTATATGTCAATTATACCTCCATAAAAAACTAAAAGTGCTTGGCATATCTAGATAAAGTAGAAAATGTGTTCGATTATCAAATAGTGGTTGGTTTGGTTTGTGCAAATAAAATATACAGATAGTTGGCTGAAATGTTTAGATCCCATCCCAAAGTTGACATTGCACTTTTGACTTTAATCTGATTGTACAGTCAAGGGCCACTCAGGAAACCTGATAGGCTAAAGATTCTCTTTCCAAAAATGCACATATTTCTGGGGATTCCTGACCCCTAAAGCCATAATAAGAACTCTTTTAAAATGTCTTTTCCTTATTGCTATGACACCAAGAATGTTATCTGGGAAATTGGTGTGGTTTAGTTGTCCCAGTATCTACACTGTACCCATGCTTATTACTATTCTAATTGGTATTATAATTCTCTAACTATCCCTCAACCAATTATGACAATGTCACAACTTCGAAATAACAAGACTAGTACTGTGACACATGGGTTAAGGCAGAGAAGTACTTGAACTGTTATCCATACGGAAACATCCAAAACTGAGACCCCAGAAGAAAGTATTGAATACTTTACACAAAAGTATGCCTCAATTTTTAAAGATATTCAGATGCAAATATTATTTCTCCTGAACCGAATTCATTCACAAAGGGTTGGAATTTTTGGTGATGTGCTCAAATTACATAGAGCTGAGTATTTAATACTTGATCATTTCAAGCTGGCGGTCAGTTTTTACAACAGTTTGACAGACTGAAAACAATTTAATCACAGTCACCAGGGAAATCTATGAAGTCATCTCTTAGTTGATAAAGAATAGCAGTGAAGTCCTATACTGTATGACATTCCTCAATAGCTCCCTAATTTACTGTGATGAAACTCTTCACAGTTTGATGAGACACAGATGATACTGACTCCTGAACAAATATGCAAGTGATAACTTTGATAAAAGGAGTTTAAAAGAACCACTTTCATAACTTGTATCTTGTATAAATTAATCTAATCATTGTATACATTATGTGTTTTTATATGTATTACCTTCTCCTTTTGAGGTCTCAAATGAAAAGTATTATTCAGATCATAGATTAGAGAATAATTCCTTTGGAGCTTCAATATTTATACACGCACTTCTATAAATTACAGATCTCACTCAGGAATAATCACACACATCAAATAACATGGTTTGGGACACGATTTTTTTAAAATTTGCTCAGAATACATATTACAGGTGGACTACTCAATTTTAGAAAGTGGCCTCAGCCTTCCTTCCTATTTTTATAGACACACTGAAATCTACTTAAAAGCAAATGTCCCAGTGAAAACTTGGTTTTGCATTTTTCTTTTTGAATTGAAATATAGCCAAAATACAATATTACATTGGTTTGAGATGTCCAATGCAATGCTTTGACAATTATAAACATTACTAAATGCTCACCATGATAAGCATAGTTGCCTTCTGTCAACATACGAAGACATTACAATATTATTGACTATATTTCCTATGCTGTACTTTCAGCCCCAGGACTAATTATTTTATAATTGGATGTTTGTGCTTTTGTATCCCTTTCATCTATTTCACTCATTCCCCCTCTGCCCTCCTCTATGGCAACCAGAAGTCTGTTCTCTGTGTTGATGAATGACAACAATTATTATCAGTGTGTTTCAGGATGGAAGGTGTACAAATCCTACTGCAGGAGTATCTTATAAAACATCACTTTGCTCCATCCCTCTTTTCCCCAATCCTTCTTTAGTAGTGCCAAGTTTTATTAATTGGGTTGATTTTCTCTGCTCAGAGAAGATACAAGAGTTCATATTTCATGTCTGGGCTTCATACAGACTTTGCCTTCAAAAGGCCTGTGTAACTTGAGCTGATTACAAACACAGGTTCAAGGTCCCAACATTTGGTCTTGCTGATTTTAGCGGCCTTAGAAAAATTGCTTTGAATCAGTTTCTTCTTTTATCAATAGAAGCACCACTCATCTGAAACAAAGACCCAACCCGAATTTATCACTTGCTGACAGAAATAGCTGTATGCATAAGTTACAGTCCCACTGAACAAAGCAAACTGATGATTGTGTTTAAGGTTTTGGGAAACATAGAGTTCAGGTGTGGAGAGAGAAACTGAAACGTTTCGGTATTGGTTGATCTCTGACAGGCAAAGCCTTTTTGATGGACATAAGCTGTTCTGATTAATTGACTTTCAAAAGTATGAGTACTGAAGGGAAGTTGTCACTGATTGATTGGGAAGAATGTAAGATCAATTCTGGAGGTTACTAATTCATAGCTTAGGACTATAGCCAAAGAACCAGCAGTCTTTTATTTTCTTGCATTTGGAGGACAAAAATTCTTTTTTTTTTCTCACCCTGTTGGTTTCATTTAAAATACTACATGGTATTTCATAATGGCTTTTTTGCACACCAAAATTTTTTAAAACATTTTTATATGTAAATATACAATGCAACAAAAGTAGAGAGAGAAAAATGAGTAGTGGAAATGGTGTGATGAATCCCTGTGTACATAACTTCTAGTTTCAACATCAGAATCCCGATAAAAATACACATTGCTCGTGATTATCATGTCTTTTAATTTTTTTAATCTATAATAATCTCTCCTCCTATTATTCTCATACCATTTATTTGTTGAAGAAATTAGATCATTTGTCCCATAGTAGCTTCCCTCATCCTCATGGTATTGTGTACCATGTTCTACACTCCATAATTTTGCAAACTGGAGTTGGAGTTAGATTTAAAGCCTTGACTATGTTTGGGGTCAATGTTTTAAGTAAGAGTACTTCATAGGTAGTGTTGGTGCTTCTTAATACATCACCTCAGAACACAGCTGGTTAGCCCAGGTGTAGTGATGCAGAGATACATCGGTAGGTTCAGATGTCAGCCAAGCCATCAGTTTTAAAATTTGTCTGTCTCTATTCCACCAAATGGTTTTAGCTGCCATTGCTGGATGCTGGTTCAACCCATTTCTTCATTAGAGTTGTAATTTTTCTAATTCTATCAATCTGTCTGCATTTATGTGCAGTAGTTCTTCTCTACAGAATAAAAGTCTCATCAGCTATTTGGTTACTTTGAAAGATAATCTTTACAGGAACAGCAAGCTAATACCTCTGACAATGTCCTGTCCCCACCAATCTTCTCCTTAGTTGTCAGGGAGGCCATTGGCCAGGAGTGGGACCAGGTAGGACTGTATCATTCACTTGGGAACAGATTGTAATTAGGTGGCAAACTTCAACATTATTCTCCAAGGAATCTCATTGGAATGATCTTACTTTCAGGAATGTTTCCATGTCTAGAATTAACATAATCCCTGATTTGAAAATTCTCTGCAAATAAAAAGCCCATCTTAACCACAAAACAGATGGGAAGTTTCTTAAAACGTGGTCAGCCAGGATGTCAGGCTCACTTGAGGCTGATCAGCTTCATCCTCTGCGGGGTCATCCAGGGGGCTGATGAAAGTGAGGACAGTCTCCACCTATGTTCCCCTTTTCTGGCCTTTGCAACATTTGATCACATCATCATCACCCTTGACGACATCCCAAGGACCCAGCATGGGAAAGCATGACTTCCAAAGCACAGAGGAAATCAAGCTGCTTGATGGGGAGATCAGCAGCCATAGGCCGCAAGCCAGAGGGAGAGTGACGGAAAGGGTGTACAGGATTTTGTTCTGATGGACCTGGGTTTCTGGTTGTGCCTATTCAAAGCTTAGATTTAAGGATAGTGGCCTTGCAGGGACAGGGATGAAGAAGGAATTTCATGTCTCTTCATCTGGAGAGGCAGCACACTAGCTGTGCAGCCCAATGCAAGTGACTTAATTGTGCCTCAGTTTTCTCTTCTGTAAAATGGAGGTAATATTAGTGTTTCCTAATGCTACAAAGATAAATGTTGACAGAGCTAAAATATACAAAGTACTTAGGGCAGTGCCTGTCACAGAGTAAAGGCTAAATAAGTAAACATCCCAAATTTGGACCACAGAGGGAGAGGTAGCTGTCTGTGCAGAGGAGAATGTTTTGGATACATTTTCAACATTCAACATTTCATTTCTCATATCTGCTTTTTTTTTTCAGAAAAGTAAAATAAAATTAATTCTTTAGAAGAAAAAAGAAAAAGCAAAATGCTGACTAAGGAAAATGTAGGAAAAGTTGTAATGGCTTCCTTGTAGAACATATTACATGGGACAGAGAAGTGTTTGAGGAAATCTGGGGAATTTAGCCTTTAAGCCTGCTCGCCCTTAGAGGACACTTAATTTTTGGTTTTGTTCACTGGTATACACTCAAGTGCTATAAACAGTGCCTGAATGGTGCACAATAAACATCTATTGAATGACCGGGCATTTGATGATTTTCTCTTCCTTCTCCTATTCCCTTATGACCGGTTTCCATTTCAAAACCGAGTGGTGAGCTCCATAGCAAGCAAGGTGGGAGGCCAAGGGCCAGAGCCATCCCAGTCCCTTCCAGTCCCTACCCTCCAGCCCTCAGGCAAGACCACCAGAATCTCTCCTGGATCCTGCAGGAACCTTCCAGCTGCTCCCTCCATGATTCTTGCTCCTTCCATCACATTCTCGTCAGGGCGGCCAAATTTTCTTTTAAAAATCCACATCTGATCACAGCACGTCACCACTTAAAACCCTTAGTGGTTCCCCAATGTCATTAGCATAAAATCTCAAATCTTTAAAATATTCGGCAAGCCCCTTGCTGGCCTCCATCTGGCTCTCCAGCTTCTCTAGTAATTAACTTGCTCTCAGTTCCTCTAATGTGCCAGCTTCACCTCACTCAAGAACCTTCCTACTGCCTAGAACTCCTTTCTCCCTCTCTGCCCTACCTAACTCCTATCTTCAAGGTCTCTTCTAAAGGGATCTCAGCAAGCTCCACCACCTTTTCCAGGTCATCTCCTACTTTATGCTCTCAGCAGACCCAGCACATCTCCGTTTTCATGGTAGTTATGTGGCAATGAACAACTTCCAGTAATGTGTCTAATGTAGCTCCTCCTCCTGGTGTGAGCACCCTGAGGGCAGGCACATGTTCATCTAATTTCACGCTGTAGCTCCAGCACTTAGCACAGAGCCAGGCATATGCTCAGTGGGCATTCAGTCCATCTTTGCTGAATGAGCAATGAATTAATGAATTTGTGAATAGATGTGTGTGCTTGGCAACCCAAAGGTCTTCACATGTTCTTAAAGTTCAGACTGGGAAAATCCAATGTCTTTAGGTCTACTTCACTCAATTAACTAATTAACTTGATATTCTGGTATGACTTTTACCTATTCATTCACTCATAGATAGCCTGACTTCATATTGATGCTTATTTATGGAATTGCAATAGGAACTGACACTGATGATTCAGCAAATGGAATAGCCATTTATTCATTCACTGCCCTTTAATACACTCATTGAGCTTCATGTTTGTAGATGCTTAAAAGGTATGAGGAGAATTTGGCATGATGAATTTTTTTTCTACATAAAGTATATATCCATGAAAATGAACTGCTATCCAGGTTCCATGTGCTTCAAAGCCAGTTTGCAGGTGGAAGGTCCAGGTTGGTTAGAAATTTGGGGTTACTTAATCCAATTGTGGAGATTAAGCCTCCAAAACTTAAGTAAAAAACCTAAATGCTCAGACCATTCTACTGTGAAGTGTTTGCATGTGGAATACAGGGACATCCTGGCGGAAATAGCCTGCCCAGGGCTGGCTCTGAGGCTGCTTAAGGTGCCATAAGATTCTCCTCATGTTGGGGCCAAGGCCATCAGGGAAACGGTCTGGGCAGGGCTGGAGGGAACCAGATTCACCCCTTCCTCACTGACCCCAGTGATCCACCACTATGGTACCTTGAGCTCTTTTTTGCAATCTGGGTGATAACAACAGATGTTCAAATTAGACTTTGCCTCTGTGGCTGTAAAACACAGCTGGCTCTGCCCTCTTCATGTCTTCACCTCCATTTCCTCATGTGAAAAGGAAGGGGTGGTGAAGATTACACAATCCTGATGGCAACTCCTCAATTCGAACCAAATACAGGCGCTGAGGTTAGAGACCTTTGAGAGCCAGTGTCTGGAGTCGCTGAGTAAATGGCAGTGAGCCGGTGACCATGCTGCACTCCCTGGAAGGTACCACTGCAAAGCAGCAGGGATTCGCACCCCTCTATTCTCCGCACCGCCGCCCCAGTGGTTTGGGAGCTTACTTCCCTGGGAGAGCATTTCCTCCTGCCAGAGAGTTTTGAACTGCTCATGCAAGGATCTTACAAGAATACTTCCCCCACTATTTCCAGGAGCTTAGCAAAAAACATTATTTCCAAGGAATAGGTACACATTTATGTATAGGAAATGTTTGTTTACACCAATTTAAAATATCAAGAATGTTGAAATGAGCTGGTAGATTTTTTTTTTATGAGCTCTGCTTCTAGAAAAACAAAAGAGAAATGATAAATGAGCAACTTCCTATGGAGGATGAATTCTACACAACTGAAATCTAACAACAGAATAGACTTCACACCAGTTCCTTTGCTCTCTCTACCAGTGGCAGGAGGTCCTAACAGGGCCCTGAGCACTGTGAAAACACAGTGCCTTCTGAATCACTGGAAGAGAAAAAAAAATACTTTTGAGTAGAAATTATAAAGTATTTCACTTACTTACAACTCTTTGAAATTGGAAAATGCTATATGGTATGGATAGAAATTCTCAATTAAGTAGCATATTTGAATAACCAGAACATTCCATTACCGGACCATATTAGAGGAACAGACATTCATCCATCTGTAGAGAGCACACTTCGCACTGAGCTAAAAGCTGAGGGAATTACTGATTTATTTTAGGCAGAAGGATAGTATCTCCAAGTATGATGTATAGCCAATCAGTTTGTAACTTTAGCCATCCTACCTTTACATTCTTGCAGAGGCAGGAGAGCTTAGCTCTTACCTTTCCTCAGTAAAATTGCCCTTGATGTCCCGGAATGAGATTTCTACAAATCTAATATATTGCTCCCAAAATAGCCTATTAAAAATGATGACTTGTTCTAATCTACTGCACTTTCTGGCAGGGAATGTGATTATAATCAGTAGAGCAAAGGTCAGTAAGAATGAATGGCATCTGTTCTCAAGGCATCTATGAGAAAGTTTTCAAAACCAGATAAGAATTTAATATAGGAATTTTTTGGTCTGCCTAATCAAATTTAGATGCCCCAGTGCTGCCTGGAATTTGTGCTGTAGATTGTAATCTGCAGGTGGCTATAAATGAGTCATGTGTCTTGGAAAGCAGTTCCTAAAATAGGAAAATGTTAAAAATTTTTTGGATGATTCTTAGGTTCTTATCAGAGACCTGCTTCTTAACAAAAATCATTGCTTTTATCCTCATGATCTTTGGGTCAGAAATTCATCAGGCCTCAACTAGGCATTTCTCAGTTCTATGTGGCAATGGCATAGAACACTATTGTGGTGGTAGCTGGGAGCAAAATAGCTTTATGCACGTACCTACTCCTGGCACTCTGGCAGGTAATCAGGATGACTGGGCTGAGCTGGGCCCATCACGTTCTCCATGTGCTGTCTAAGCCTCTCCTTACAGTCACTTCCATAATATTTGGGCTTCTGATATGGCAGCTCAGAGCTGCAAAAAACAGGGAAGCTGCCAGTCCATGAAGACATGGACCTGAAAGCTGGTACAGTGTCACTTCCCCTGTTCTCCACTTGTCAAAGTTGTCACAGAGCCTGCCCAGCTTCAAGGGGAAGAAACATAGACTCTGCCTCTCATTAAAAGTATCAAGGAATTTTCAGTCCTGTTTAACTTGCTCTAAGAAGATTGAAGGGAAAACATCCACAATCAGAATTTGAGGAGCTTTTCAGGCACCCAATAAACATCCAAAGGGCCTTGTAGCAGTAAAGTCCCATGAAAGTAATTTTTTATTCTGCATCTGCTCACACTGTGATCACGCAAAACAGCTCTTTCATTTGGCAGGAGAAATTGTACCCCAAAATGCAACCTATGGGTAGGTTGGAAAGAATCCTCAAATTCTTTTCCTTTTGAGAAAAGCTTTTGAGGAAAAGCATTTAAAATGCTCAGAAAATTCACTGGGAAAAAAAATCAATTCCTGTAGGCAATGCATGTTGGGAGTCCAAGCTGAAACTGCCTTTAGTTCACTTCCTGTGCCAATTGCCTTTAATCTGGGGCCAGAGTTCCATTCTGAGTACAAAGGAAAAGGAACTAACCCATAATTTGTAGCTCTCCTACCCAGGGTTGGGAAGCCCCCTGATACATTATTGTTGTATCAGCTACATCGCCAAGGCATGAAATGGTGAATTGGGACTCAAGTTTCTTAAGTTCACTTTGCTGCTTCCTGACTCTCTTTCCCTTTGGCATGCTTCCGTTGTTTGTCGTCACAATACAGGGTGTGTGGGTCTTTGAGAAATTCCTTTTTTAAATTCCAGCAGAAGTCCAGGCCAGAAAGAAAATTTTCAGATAAAGTAATCCAAGCAGAGGAGAAGTCGTAACCTTCACTGGGCCCTGAAGTGCGAGGTCCTCTGGTTCAGATGCCTGTCTCCAGAATGTTGTCCTCTAAACGCATGCTGGGCCTCAGGGCCCCAGCAGAGCCATGAATTAATAATACTGTGAAAGGATTCTTCCCCTATGGTATCTTCCTAATGGCTTTAAGTGTTTTTAGATAATTTAATTCTTGACAAAAAATTAGGGTAGGGTCGTGAAGGAGAAAAAAGGAACAAAGAAAGTAACTTTTAGCCAAAAAATGTTAAGAAGCAGTGCCATTTGGAAACGAGTCAGGGTAAATCATCTCTGAAATGAGAATGTAAAGTTAAAGAAAAATTGTATTACTTGGTTTACAAAAATTTAATGAACATGCAGCATTTCAGGAATACATCTATTGTACTAGCAAGGCATCCTTTGATTTTAAGTGTGCACGTCTGTCTGTGTTTCTTTACGTTTGGGTTTCCACAAAAGGGCAGTCCCATTTGGATGTGGTTAATAATCAGTTTCCTGGGTGAGCAAGAAATCATTATATTCTGTGCAGTTCTCTCAAAGACGTGAATTCTGCAGTGACCTGAATTGTCATGTGTCTAAGTGGCACAGAGACTGTATTTCAGCCCAGGGCGTGTGATTCGCATGAGGTGTAGTGATGTTGAGCTGCAAGGCGATATGGACAATGGGCTTGATCCAGACCCGTGTAGCAGCCAGCGTGCACATAACCCCAGATTCAAGTCAGGCTTGCAGACTCTCCTCACCACGCAGTGCAATTTCTAATTTACACCATCCTCTACGCCCTCTTCTCTCTGAGTGTGGACAGATCAGGCTGAACAGAACAAGCAGTAGCCCAGGCTTTAGTTCGCTTGTACTCAAAATCCTTATGGTTAAGAACAACCTAGATCCTGGAGAAAGCTTTGCTGAATTATTCCCAGTTGTTTTTTGTCCTTGTCTGCTCTAGAGCTTTATTCCTTCCATGTTTTCACGGTATTGCAGCTCACTCTACCCCTCATCCCTTTTCAAGACAAGGGCTGTTCCTCACCACGCTTGGCTCTAAACTCATCACGCAAGAACACCTGTTGATCACTTGCAGCACGGCTGACAGCTCCCCACTAGCTTAAAGGTGCTTCATGCCCCTGTTTGCCCCTTGCAGCTCTGCGGCTCCTGATGGCCCCCTGGCTGTCTCAGCTTCCTCTGCCACATTCATAATTGTGGAATTCCCCCAAAGCTCCACACCAAGGCCACTTCTCCCGACAATTTCTTCCTTGCATCTAGCAAACACCAAATACACAAATGACTCCGAACTTTCCATGAGCCTAAGCCTGTACTATGAATTCTGGACCCTTAGATCCAGCCACCCACTTGGGAAATTCACTTTGGTGTCTCAAAGATGCTTTGAACTCAACATTTGTAACATCAAACTTATGTTTCCTTCCCCCACGTAGTACTCTCTCAGTGTTTCCTCTCTCTCTAAATGAACCCATGGAAACCAGAAACATTAGAGGCATTTTTGAAACCCCTCTTCCTATCTCCCAAATCCAAACCATCACTCAGGAAGTCAACTTATCCTCCTCAATATCTCTCAATATCTGACACATCTCTCCCTCTGCCATAGTTTCCACACCTCTCAGGCCCCCTATTCTCTCCTCTATGTGCAAACAGGGTGATGTTCTGGAAACTCAATCTAAGCACGCCACTCCCTTGATGAACACCTGCCGTTATGCAGAGGCCGGGCTCTCTGGATCACGGGGGTCCTGGGGCAGGTAGAGGGCAAGCAAGGCTTCACCACACAGTGGCCCAGAGCCAGTCACCGAGTTCTGCCCTAACCCCACTTCTCCACATCATGGCCCGTGACCCTGGGACAGTCACTCAGCTTTTCAGGCTCCCAATTTACTTATCTACAACTCCCTTCCTCACAGGGCTGTAATGAGGGATTTTTAGTCATTAACAAATATGTACTGAGCACCAACCGTCTGCCTGGCACTGTTCGAAGCCCTTAGGACACACCACTTGGAAACAAAACCAGACCAATATCCTGTGGCATTCACAAGTAACAGCCCAAGAAAAGCACTTAGAGCAATGCCTGGAACAACATGCTCAAAAATTTAATAAATCTTAGCTATTATTAAAACTAAGAGGACTGGGGCTGAATGATAGAGAGCATTCACAATGGTGCATTTTCTAAATGAGTTAAATTATCATTTTGTCACCGGAGCCTCCCTATAGAGGTAATCAACTGCACTATTACATCTTTTTCCCAGAAACTTACTTCCAGACAAAGCAGGGCAAGGAAAACCTTAGCAGAGAACCACTCAGAAGGCAAGTAGAAACTGAAACGTCACCACAGACCCAAGAACCATGTGGGATGCTCTGCCATCTGAAGCACATGGGGAGAAACACCATCACTTTAGCAAATTACTGTTTTGTTCTTAAAGAAAGAACTGTGCTCTGGCTGTGAGTGAGATGCAGATATTAAGCTGAACCCAGTTTCCCATGTTCCATTATCTTTGCAGTCAATAGCTTTGCCCAAAAGAGAGCTCTGCCTGCACATGAACATCTGCCAAGTTTTTCAACTCTTCTCTCTAAGAAATCTCATTCTAGAGATTGTAGCATCTCCATTCCAGTCCAAGAGAGAGAATGCATGTCACGAGAGATGGAGAAAGCAGCTGGAAGGTAAGATTCCCTGCAGAGCGGGGACTCTGTGTAGAAGCAGGGGCCCTCCTGCACTTCTTTAGGTTGGAGTTGATCCATTTAGTTAAAACATAACCATTACGTCTTCTGAACATGAGTTTTGATTCATGAAGCTTGGACCCTGGTGTATTCCATGAAATTCCTTCTTTCCTTCCTTCCTCCCTTCTTTTCTTTCTTACTGATACATAATTAACACAATTCTGTATTTTAAGTATGTAAATCTAACTCATAATTTATACTTCTCCAGAATCCATTTTAAGTACAAAATTAAATAATCCAAATCCCAAAATTTTTACAAGGCAAAGGACAGTAAACCAAAGAGTGTTTCTGGTTTTGCATTTGCTGTTTGCTTATTTATTTTTATGTAATTTAGGGTATAGAATAACTGTACACTTTTGCATGAAACCACAATTTAAATACATGTTATAACACCCCTGATTCATATCATATCACATGCCCCAAATCTTTGTCTAGAAATAAATATCCAGCCATAATGATAACAAGGTCTCTGAGGTTTCACCTCAAACCTCTCTATACTTCCCTTATCTTCAAAACTGCGAAAAGATATTTAATTTTCATAAGAATTGCTCTGATTAAAATTCGGAAGTGACTTATGCATCAAAGAAAGATTACATTGTGTTTAATATTTTATTGATAATCTGTTGCCATAATAATTCTGAGTAATAAGTACTCTGACTCTCTGTAGTGTAAAATAGTAAGAATTTATTTTGTTCATGATTCCGTGGGTCAGCTGGGCACACTTTCTGGACTTGGCAGGATTTGCTTATGCACTGACAGTTCCCTGCAGATGGCTAGGCGACTCGGCTGATCTTGGCCGGGCTCTCCCGTGTGTCTGGGGATCGAGCTGGCTGTCAGCTGGTAGGATGGCCTCAGTTAGGACAACTGGATGAGTTGACTCACTTTTCAGCACAGGCACGTTCTCACTGTGAAGGCAGAAGATGGAGATAAGAAGAAATGCGCAAGCACCTTCTAATAAAATCCGCTTGTTTCAAGTCTACTAACATCCTTTCGGCCAAAGCAAGTTAGAAATAATATTGAACCCCTTGATAGGGAAAACAGCAAACACACATTACAAAGGGCCTAGATTTAGGACGAATCAGGGTCATTGATTCAATGCATCTACCACAGAGCATAGTATTTTGCAACTTATATCTTTATATTATACAATTTTTAAAAGTGAGGCAGCTATACTCTCTATATACAGAACACTATTTTTTAAATAGTTCAGTTCCAACAGTATTAAATGTACTATCTACTAAGCGTTCAGCAGTATGAAAGGAGCTACAGGTAATCTTGAAAAGGTGTGTTGCAGAGCAGTGAACAATAGTATAAACTCCTTGAATGTTCCATTGCTTCATGTTAACAAGAATGCAGTCTATTTGACACTGTTTCTGTTCTTTCAGAGACAGGCTCTGAAGTCGATCACAACTGTGATATCGGCAGGTGTGATGGTTTGGCACTTAATGTCTCAGGATGGAGTGTCTTGGGGGCACATCACTGGGCAAGGAACCCAGGTGGGGAGCTCTGCTGCTGGGTCCTACTGGGAACCAAGAGCAGAGTCTGGGTAATGTCTTCCACATTGAGACAAGCCCTTCTGTTTCCTCAAACCCTTGTAGACACAGCTGCAAACGTGGCCCTGGGCATCCTCTGATAGGACACACAAATGAACAGCACAGGCTGCTTCCATCCAGCCCTGAAGAAACCTAAGCAACCAGTCCAACCCTGAAGAACAGCAGATGGAGTCTCATGCCCACTGTGGAATGGTGCTTAGGTGTCTGTGTGTGTGTGTGTGTGTGTGTGTACTTGTGTATGTGCACACATCTTCTATCATAGGGGTTAGAGGAAGCATTAGGTTTTTTAAAAAGAGAGAAAATATTTAAACTATTCTAAAAAGCAAAAGGAATCCAGCCACCATATTCACCATCTTTATGTCCCAAGAAAAAGCCTCCTTCTAAGCTGTGTGTGTTAGGAGAAGGAATTTGTCTTAAAGGCATGACAGAGAAGACAAAGTGGCAAAGTGGGAATGTTTCAAGAACACTGAGGCCTTCCAAACACATTGTTTGATGACCATGATTCATTTGCCTTCCTAAACACAATGAAAAAGCTTTTTTAAGGGAAGCATAAACGTTATGGTCATCCAGTATAACTGTTGAGTAGAATACGCACTTTTCATATGCACACCTGTGTTCATTTCAGCACTATTTACAATAGCAAAGATAGGGAAGCAACTTAAGTGTCCATCAATAGATGAATGGATAAAGAAGATGTGGTACATATATACAGTGGAATATTACTCAGCCATAAAATAGAAGCAAATGTTGCCATTATGCTAAGTGAAACAAGTCAGGCACAGAAAAACAAATACCGTACAATTTCACTTATGTGTGGAATCTAAAAAACAAAACAAAGCAAATAGACCCACAAATATAGACAACAGACTGTTGGTTACCATAGGGAAGGGGGTAAGGGAAGGGCAAAATAGGTGAAGGGGATACAGATATACAAACTGCAAATTATAAAATAAGTTGGACATACGAATGGAAATGCCATATAAAGAATATAACCAATAATATAATAATATCTTGTATAATAATGGGGTAACTACACCTATTGTAGCAGGTACCTAGTAATGTCTATAGTTACTGAGTCACTATGTTGCACATCTGAAACCAATATAATATTGTATATCAACTTCATTCCAATAAAAAAAAAAGAGAGAATCTGTATTTTTCTACCCCAAAACAGGGGTCAACTTAATTTTAAAAAAGAATAGACGTTAACAATTTAGAATTTCCAAAGGCCTCAGCACTTCTGCATCCTAACTTAAGATACATTCCCTAAACTCTGTGGGGATCTTTTTGAGTCACTGTTTTGGCTTTTTGTAGTTTTTACTGCATGAAGTAATACAAGAACAACACTTCATCTAAAGTCACTCTGGGTGTAACCTACCTCCTCTCCGGGACACAGGTTCCTCCTCTGTACAACTCTGACATGCAAGTTTTTCTTTGTTAATATTGGAGCAGTTTTCACCAGAAAGTCTTCAGAGGCAACCAAATGTAATTAAGCATTTTCTTCCAACATACAATGTTGCAACAAAGTGGTGAGTAGTAGAACCATTTTCCCTAAACCATTTAACAGTCTCCAGGGAGGCATGATTTCCTTTCAAAGTAAACTATATTTCAATTCATAGACTGTTTTTATTATCCAAATTGGGCTAAGTGATTGAGTGTTTTGGAACTGAGTCCTTCATTGTCTCAATAACAATTAGCTAACGTAACATTGCACAGTAAAATGATAACCTGAAAAGATTCAGGTAAGATTTCCTGTAATCATTTGCTATAAAACCAATCTTGCCTTCCCCAATTACTCTTTGACTACTCAAGATAGGATCACAGCATTTAAATCAATCCTATAATTTGGCACATATACCAGCTTGCAAGTGTGCAACAGTGTCACCCTAATGAAACAGAGTAGTGTGGATATTTTTATACTGCTTTATGGGTACTTCTAGAACACAGTCTAGAAAGGGGCAGAACATAACCAGCTTTGTAATGCTAACACATTGCCTTTCTTTAATATTACATTTTATAAATGATGGACTTAAGCACTTTTTCTTTTTCTTTAAATTCTCAGCTTTGTCTCCATTCATTTTGATTCCAACCATCATCTATCAAAGCCTTCATTAGCACTTATTGATGCAAAGTACCATACTAGGAAGAGCTGAAAGACATTGACTCTCCTCTTAGAAAGTATACAATATGGGTAAAGAAATAAGATACAAACAGAAATAAATAAATATCTATCATTACATGCCAAAAGCAGTCTATTATAAAGTCAGATTCATGGTCCAGATAACCCATCTGCATAATTAAAGCAAACAAACTAAACAATCAAAAGCCCACCCCACCTCCCCTCCACAGGACTCAACTATGTAATTTGTGAGATTCTCATTTCATTTTTGTGGTTGGTAATAGGGCCTGGGATTGAAGGAAGCTCATCTTTTGAAAGCAAATATCTAACACCCAGGAGAGTTCTGTAATGGAAGGCTTAGTTGGCAAGCAGTAGAGATATGCTCAGAAACCCACAGGCCTGGAAAATCTAAGAAAAAGCAAGAAACACTGGGGCCCCCGCTGAGCAGGCTCCATGGAAAGCCCTAATGTAGGAAGAAAGAGGAGGGCTTCAGGAGTGTTCAGCAGGATCAGAGAATGGAGGCTACGTACGAGCTCTGCAATGCCAAGTGGCCACAAAGGAATTAGAGTTAGGAAAAAAGATCCCTGGCTCTATGGCATAGCCTAAAATACCAGCTCTCTGCAGGCCTGCATAAATTAGGTCAACAATGTACAGGATAGAAGATAAACATAAAAATTCACATTTCTATATTCTAGCAACATGGACATGGACATTAAAAATATAGTACCACTTAAAATTGCTCAAAAAAGTAAAATACTTGGTATAAATCTAACAGAACTTGTGTAGGACTTTGTATGCTGAACACTGCACAATACTGATGAAAGAACTCAAACAAGATTATAAATACATGGACAGACATTCTGGGTTCATATTTGGATCTCTCAACATAATGAACATGTCAATCCTTCCCAAATTGATATATGGGCTTAATGCCATTTCTAACAAGATCCCAGGAAGATATTTTTGTAGATATGGACAAAATTATCCTAAAATTTATATGGGAAAACAAAGGGACTAGAACAGCCAAACAAATTTGAAAAAGAAGAAAAAAATAGAGAGATCAGTCTGCCCAATTCCAAGACTTACTATATAGCTACATTAATCAAGACTATGGTTTTGACAGAGCATAGATGCATAAATCAAGAAAACAGAATAGAGAACCAGAAATAGACCCACAGAAATATATGAATTGATTTGACAAAAGTGCAAAAGCAAATCAATGGAAGAAAAACAAATGTTTCAACAATGATGCTGGAGCAATGGGACATCCATAGGCAAAAAAGTGAACCTCAAACCTAAATCTCACATTTTATGCAAAAATTAACTCAACATAGATCATGGACCTAAATGTAAAATATAAATAAAACTTGTAAGAAAAAAATGTTCAGATGCATGATCCATAAAAAGTTGATAAACTGCATATCATCAAAACTAAAAACTGCTGTTCTGCAAAAGACTCTGTTAAGAAGATGAAAAGACAAGCTACAGAGTGGGAGAAAATATTTGCAAGCCACGTGTCAAAGTACTAGTATCTAGAATAAAAACTCAAAACTCAACAGTGAAAAAACAAGCAATCCAATTAGATCGTGGCAAAACACACAGACATTTCACTGAGGAAGATACACAGATGGTAAATAGGCCTATGAAAAGATGCTTAGAGTCATCAGTCATTAGGAAAATGCAAATTAAAACCACAATGAGATGTCGCTGCAGCTTCATCAGATATAAGATTAAAAATAGCGATAACAGTAGTGCTGGCAAGGATACAGGGAAACTGGATCACTCATTCATTGCCAGTGGGAATGTAAAGTGGTACAGCCATACTGAAAAAATAGATAGTATCTCAAATTGAAACATGAAATTACCATATGACCCAGAAATGGAACACCTAAGCATTCATCCCAGAGCAATGAAGACTTGTGGGCACACAAAAACTTACACATAAATGTTTATAGCAGCTTTATTCATGATGGCCCCAAACTAGAAACAAATGACTTTCAGTGGGTGAATGGTTAAACAGTGTGTTACAGCCATACCGTGGAATACAGTAATAAAGAGGAATAAACTACTGATAAAGAAACACCTTGAATGAATCTCCAGAGAATTATACTGAGTGAAGAAAGTAAATTTTAAAATGGTACTTGAAACCAATGTAATATTGTATATCAACTATACTTCAATTAAAAAAAGGATACAGATGGAATGATTCCATCTACATGACCTCCTTGAAAGGAAAAATTTATAGAAATAGAGAACACATCAGTGGTGGCCAGGGTGAAGCATGGGGTGGGAGCAGGAAGGGAGGGGTCATGGGTGTGGCAAAAAAAGGGAACCAGAGAGATCATCATGGTGATGAGAATGTTCTGTATCTTGACAGCATCAATGCCCATATCCTGGTAGCCATACTTATGGTTTTGCAAACTGTCACCAAAGAGGGAGATGAGCACAAAATGTGTGTGGGATCTCTCTGATTTATTGCTTATAACTGCATGTGAATCTACAATTATCTCAAAATAAAAAAGTTTAATTTAAAAAACTATCTGTCAAGTAAGAAAAACCTCATCTGTGGTGTTTATAGCATCCCCCTGAGTACCTAAGTTTCATTCCAGTAACACAGAGTTTATTAAAGTAAATTCGTCAATAGTATCCTTGTATATGTACCTATGTAAAGAAATGGTCTTTACTCACTGTGCATACATTGTCTTTGCTCCTAAACATTTCTTTAGGTAAATTTGAAGTGATACACTTTGAAATAGTTGAATCTCCCAACTACGAAAACAAACTTTTTGAATCACAGGGGTAAAACCAGTTGTCCTCAAAACAGTTTTTAATTCTAACAGAAAATATACAGATATTAAGTAGTGTGCTCTTGGCACATTTTATACTGATTCATCATTTTACGTATGTGGGAATATACATGCCACAGTTTTATAGTAGAGTCTTTGCCGAAGTTTCCTTCTTCCTGATGTCCAGTGTTTCTGGCTGAGTTTCATAACAAAATACACATTGTTTCCACTGGAGTTTATATCAGAAATAATTAGGTAAATGGTGGTATAATGGAAACAATACAGTTTTTACAATTCATTATTGCATCATTGCTAAATACAGCTTTCTGGGTTTGAAGAACTGTCCTAAGTCAGGCTGTTGCAAATTACCAGGAGGAACCACCACAGATAATATAAACATATAAAATCTTCATTTGGTTTGATTACAAGTTTCAGAAATGTGTGATCCAAGACAGTTGATTTTTGCAGACTCTTAATGTTGAAAGGGCAACTTCATTCATGAACATAGAACATTCACTGCTTAATTTGAAAGCTGCATGAAGCTCCCTCCCTCTGAAGTCTCCTTACATGGACAGACTTCTTTTAAACAAACTGCTCCTCCTGCTTCTTGCTTCATCACTGATTCATACTGATTCTGTATCTCAAGTTTTCTATTCTCCATATTTATTTTCTATTTACTATTCTCCATGGAGTACATTTGAGGGTTAACAAAGTGTTTGCAAAAACATTTTCATGTTATCAAAGGAGTAAATAAGGGAAACTCCCTTTAGCCAGACTAACAACAAATAATTTGAAATAAAAAGATTTACATATATATATACACACACACACACACACACACACACACACACACACACACACACACATATATACACACACACATAAAAATTATGTCTAATATTCTCTGAGGCACTGAAATATGAAAGATTTTCAGAACTGCTAAGTTATTTTTAGAAGATTTTGTTTAGGTTATTGTCCAATATTTTAGTTCTTTGAAAATCAACCGATTTTATATTGGGTATATGTACCCAAGTACATTATCTAATTCAGTATTTGAAGTCTGGCCCCCAGACCAGAAACTGTAGCATCAAGGAGCTTGTTAGAAATGCAAACTCTTGGGTGGACCTGTTGAGTCAGATTTAGATCAACTAAAAAGAATTCCTGGAGGCCCAAGAATCTAGGTTTCATCAGCCCTCCAGGTGATACCCATGTGCGCTAAACTTTGGAATTACTACTACTAGAAGAGTGCTGCTCACAGGCAATGCCAGGCTGTGGACTGGGCCCTGTGCCCCTCTCCCCATCCACATGACGCTCTAATCCCCACTGCAGCTGTTTCTCGAGAGAGTTTTTAGGAGGTGATTGGGTTAAATGGTGTCCTAAAGGAAAGGTCAGGCCCCGATCTACCAGGGCTGCGGCCTCAGAAGAGGAAGAGCAAAGCTCTCCCTCTGCACCATGAGAGGACAAGACACAGTGAGAAGGCAGCTCTCTGCAAGGAGGAAGAGAGCTCTCAGCGGAACCTGACCCCCCGGACACCCTGATCTCAGACTTGCACCTTCCAAAGCTGTGAGAAAATCACCTCTGTTGTCGGAACCACCCAGACTGAGGCATCTTGTTATGGCTGCCCTAGACTGACAGTACATAGGAACCATCTGGGGGTCTTGTTACAGATTTGGATTCAGTGAATCAGGAGGTGGGATGAGTCTCCTGGATGGCGCCATTTGCCTGGCCCATGGACCCCACTTTGAGTAGCAAGGACAGAAATGACTTTGCATTTCACCTAGAACAAAATCCAACCCCCCTCCGTCCCCGCTCCCATTTTGATCTGCAAGACCCTGTAAGATCAGGGGCTCACCTACCTCCCTGACTTTATCTTGTACTCACCTCCCCCCCTCCCACATTTCAGCACTCTGCTTTCTTGCCTTCTCTTCAAACATGCCAAGCTTCCTCCTTCTTCCTCCCTCAGGACCTTGGCACTTACTTCACCTTCTGCCTTTGCTCCCAACTCTTTGCACTGCTGCTCAATTCTCATTGTTTAGGCCCAGCTCAGACATCTCGACTCAGAAAGCACATGACTACCCTACCTAAAACTGCACACCTGTCCCCGTTCTGCCACAGCTTCACCTTTCACAGCCAATTCAATCTGAAATGACTTAGTCCTGTTATGATTTACCATCTGTCTCCTCTACAAGAATGCAAGTACCATAAAAGCAAAATCCTGTCCCTCTTGTTCACCTAAAAATATGCTGATGGAATAAATGATGTAGTGTAATTCCCCATAAGGTCTGAATACTGAAATAAAGGGAATACTCCCTTCCTCATGTGTGGGTAAATGAAGACATCAGATTCACTCAGGGGGTGTTTAGTGAAGCCCTAGACCCATCTGGCACTGGTTTTGGAGAATGTTGGTGTTCTCCATCAGCTGCTTGCCTCTTCTCTGGATCTGAGCCAGGTCTGACCAGGAGAAAAAAGACATCCACAGCATTAGCCACTGGGCATCAGTCATGATGCTGGTTTTAAAATTGGCCACAGATGAGGGTCGGCACTCCTGCAGCCTCTTTGAGTATAGTGTTTCTCCTACTCTTGACTAAATTTTGCCTCAGCTTTATAGCTTAGCACCAGGTCTTCTGCCTCTAAGCCAGACCGATTCCAGCTTGTGGGACTGGTGTCCTGCGGCATGACCTCTCCTGCAGTGCTAGGTTCTACCTCCTCTGTGGGGACCTGGCTCAAGAAGGGGCCATGGTCCTGCCATGAATGAATGGACGGAGGGGCTGCACAGAAACAACACTCCGTCAGCTCACTCCAGCTCGTGAGGGTGCATGGTGTGAATCTCTGTAGCTCCACATTCAGCAACTCCACAGTGGTAGCTTCTAGTTGACCACAGCGGGCATATTCACTCCAGAGAAACTGACAGATGCTTCATATCAGAACTTTGACCCTCCAGAGACCTGGTTGTGAAACCTTCAGTGGTACCCCCTGGCTGAAGTCCACCTGAATTGGAAAAGCTCCTGCTCTGGGCACATCTGGTTGCTGTACAGTACATGCAAAGAGATCCCCTCACAGTGCTGCCCAGAAGTCCCTGCCCCCTTCAGCAGCTGCCTCTCTGGAGTTTCTGTTCGTGGTTTCTGCGAACAGTTTAATCCCAGTCTTGTCTCCCTGTGACCTCCCTACTATACACACACACATGTATAACATACAACACAAAGTGAGGTCTCATTGGCTTGGAGTCTTTAAAACACATTGCAAATTCTGACAAATGTACCAGGGACTTCAGGGTTGAAGTTACAAAAAGAAGAGAATGAAAGTTAAGGTTCATTCTCACTCTCCCTAAATGTTTTCCCCACACTTTTCTGAGTTTTCACAGACCAGAGATAAATGTAATTTATATCACTGATTTTATCAAAGGTGCTGGCACAAATAGGCAGTTGGTTGCCCAGAAGAGAGCAAGAACTCAGCACTGTCAGGATGGTCAGCTCAAGTATACTATTGCATTCTCATGTGATTAATCACACCCTGCCTGTAGACAAAATTTATTCTTGTCTAGACTGATATTTAAATCTGTGGTTATCAATGGAGATAATCTGCAGCATCTAAGGGTTTTTTCCAAACTCTGAGCAAACAACAGCCCATCTCCAGTGGCTACATCTCTTCTTCATGAAAAACCACTGTTTCAAATATTGTATTGTTTATTTTATACATGTTTATATCTGATTTCCACAATTGAGCTGTAGGTTTCCTAAAAACACTGACACATTGCTTAGGCATTCTATGTCTTCGAGGACTTTTGAGAAGTTCTGACAACACTAAAGTTAAAATTTTCTAGATGCAAAAAACACACCATCTTGTAAATGCAGTTTAAGGCAAATGACAAAATGCTAAATTTGTTGCAACATAGCACAATTTTAATATAATTTTTAAATCTCTCACAATTAATCAGGGGAAAATTTAGTCTTTCCCAAATAGGCAAAGACTAAAAGGGGAAGTTTACAAAAATACACAGATAGCCAATAAACATTTGAAAATGTGGTCAGCCCTACAAGTTAGCAAAAATTTAAGCAACAAAGATTGCGGCATGAGTAGGGCAGGGGAAATCTCCTCCCAAAACCATATATATTTTTGAAAATACAACAAATACAACTATTCCTAAAATAGAGACCAGAGGATACAGGACAACAACCAGGCTACATCTACATCTGCGAGAACTCAGGATCTCATGAAGGGGGTAAGATACAAGAGTGCTCCCCCCGACCCCAGCTCCCCGGCAGGAGGAGAGGAGTCAGAGTGGGGAGGAAGTGGAAGCCCAGGACTGCTAAATAACCAGCCCTAGTAATCCGCACTGGGAGTGCAGACACACATTGCATGGTGTGCTAGATATTAGGGAAACAGAAAAGTAAAATCTGTGAGCAGGTCCCTGCAGCTGGCTCCCCTGAGACAAAAGAAAAAAGTGCTTTTTGAAAGTCTTAAAGGGGCAGAGGCCTCACAGCTGGATGGAATCATCCTCGCACACTCGGCCCAACAAGTTGGGAATCCTGAGGAACTTCAGGTGCCCCAGCCCTCTGGGTGGCAATGGAACTCTGAAGCCCCTCATGGTGATAAGCAGCCTGACATTCATTCCTCCAGCCGGGGCAGCCCCGCTATAGTGACTGAAGAACCAGAGAGCAAAAAGATTGAAATCCTTCCACCCAAGCCTCCCAGAGTCTCCTCCCAGTGTGCAGCCACCTGGGCCAGACCCAGAGGCCACCGTCAGTGCAGGCAGACGAAGCTGGAGCAAGGTGTGGAGGGGCACCATTCTCACAGGAGAGCACACCCAGCACACCTGCCACTCCCCGCAGGGCTCTGGGCTGCCCCGCCCACTGTGGTTCAGGGGATTAACCCAGACGCTGCTCTCAGTGTGTGGGTAACCAACACGGGCAGCGGAGAAGGGCAAGGCAGCCAGCTAACAGGAAGGGTCTTTGTTATCCCAGCTGATATACACGCCACCAGCCTGCAACTAACTCTATCGCCATGAAAGGCAGAAGAATTTGGTCCAGTCCAGAATTACCCAGACAACCCCTGAGAGAGGGCCTTGGGAGGCAAATATAACCAATCTTCCTGAAAATAAAGGTCATAACCATGCTGATGGACCTGCAGAGAAATATGCAAGAGCTAAGGGATCAAGTCAGGAGGGAAACTACAGAAATAAAACAATCTCTGGAAGGACTTAAGAGCAGACTGGATGAGGTTCAAGAGACCATTAATGTAATAGAAATCAGAGAACAGGAATATAGAGAAACTGAGGCAGAGAGACAGATAAAAGGATCTCCAGGAATGAAAGAATATTAAGAGAACTGTGTGACCAATCCAAATGGAACAATATTCTCATTATAGGGGTACCAGAGGAAGAAGAGAGAGAAAAAGGGATAGAAAGTGTCTTTGAAGAAATAATTGCTGAAATTTTCCCCAAAATATGAAGGAGGGATTAAACAATTCCCAGACAAACAAAGGTTGAGGGAATTTGCCTGACACAAACCACTTCTACAGGATATTTTTAAGGGAATGATCTAGATGGAAGCACTCCTAAGACTAAATAGATGTCACCAGTGAAAATAAAATCACAGTGAAGAAAGCAGACCAACCAAATACTGACTAAAGGCAAAAAATAAAATCAACTACTCACAAAAGCAGTCAAAGGAAACACAAAAGAGTACAGAATAAAACAGCTAATATATAAAGAATGGAGGAGGAAAAATAAGAAGGGAGAGAAATAAAGAATCATCAGACCGTGTTTATAATAGCTTAAAAATGAGTTAAGTTAGACGGTAAGATAGTAAAGAAGCTACCCTTCAACCTTTGGTAACCACGAATCTAAAGCCTGCAATGGCAATAAGTACATATCTTTCAATAATCACCCTAAATATAAATGGACTGAATGCACCAATCAAAAGACACCAAGTAACAGAATGGATAAAAAAGCAAGAACCATCTATATGCTCCTTACAAGAGACTCACCTCAAACACAAAGACATACACAGACTAAAAATTAAGGGTTGGAAAAAGATATTTCATGCAAACAATAGGGAGAAAAAAGCAGGTGTTGCAGTACTTGTATCAGACAAAATAGACTTCAAAACAAACAAAGTAACAACAGATAAAGAAGAACATTACATAATGATAAAGGGGTCAGTCCAACAAGAGGATATAACCATTATAAATATATATGCACCCAATACAGGAGCACCAACATATGTGAAACAAATACTAACAGAATTAAAGGAGGAAATATAATGCAAGGCATTCATTTTAAGAGATTACAACACACCATTCACTTCAAAGGACAGATCCACCAGACAGAAAAAAAGCAAGGACACAGAGGCACTGAACAACACGCTAGAACAGATGGACTTAACAGACATCTACAGAACTCTACACCCAAAAGCAGCAGGATACACATTCCTCTCAAGGGCACATGGAACATTCTCCTGAATAGACCACATACTAGGCCACAAAAAGAGCCTCAGTAAATTCAAAAAGATTGAAATCCTACCAACCAACTTCTCAGACCACAAAGGTATAACTCTAGAAATAAATTGTGCAAAGAAAACAAAAAGGCTCACAAACACATGGAGGCTTAACAACATGCTTTGAAATAATCAATGGATCAATGACCAAATTAAAACAGAGACCAAGCAATAAATGGAGACCAATGACACCGACAGCATAAAGCCCTAACTTCTGTGGGACGCAATGAAGGCAGTTTTAAGAGAAAGTATATATCAATCCAGGCCTGTCTAAAGAAGGAAGAACATTCCCAAATGAATAGTCTAAACTCACAATTACTGAAACTGGAAAAAGAAGAACAAATGAGGCCCAAAGTCAGCAGAAGGAGGGACATAATAAAGATCAGAGAAGAAATAACTAAAATTGAGAAGAATAAAACAAAAGAAAAAATCAATTAAACAAAATAGATAAGCCCATAGCCAGACTTATTAAGATAAAAACAGAATCTATACACTTCAACAAAATCAGAAACAGCAAATGAAAAATCATGATGTACCCCACAGAAATACAAAGAATTATTAGAGAATACTATGAAAATCTATATGCTAACAAGCTGCAAAACCTAGAAGAAATGGACAACTTCATAGAAAAATATAACCTTCCAAGACTGGCCAAGGAAGAAACAGAAAATCTAAACAGACCAATTACCAGCAACGAAATTGAATTGGTAATCAAAAACTACCCAAGAACAAAACCCCCGGACCAGATGGATTCACCACTGACTTTTATCAGACATTTAGAGAAGACATAATACCCATTCTCCTTAAAGATTTCCAAAAAATAGAAGAGGAGGGAATACTTCCAAACTCTTTCTATGAAGCCAGCATCTCTCTTATACGAAAACCAGGAAAAGACACCACCAAAAAAGAAAATTACAGACCAATATCGGGCATGAAAAATAGATGCAAAAATACTCAACAAAATAATAGCAGACTGAATTCAAAAATACATCAAGAGGATCATACACTATGATCAAGTGGTATTCATCTCAGGGATGCAAGGATGGTACAACATTCAAAAATCCATCAACATCATCCACCACATCAACAAAAAGAAGGACAAAAACCACATGATCATCTCCATAGATGCTGAAATAGCATTCAACAAAATTCAACATCCGTTCATGATAAAAACTCTCAACAAAATGGGTATAGAGGGCAAGTATCTCAACATAATAAAGGACATATATGACAAACCCACAGCCAACATTATACTTAACAGTGTGAAGCTGAAAGCTTTTCTTCTAAGATCAGGAACAAGACAGATATGCCCACTCTCCCCACTTTTATTCAACTTAGTACTGGAGGTCCTAGCCATGGCAATCAGACAAAACAAAGAAATACAAGGCTTCCAGATTGGTAAAGAAGAAGTCAAATTGTCACTACTTGCAAATAACATGATATTGCACATAAAAAACCCCTAAAGAATCCACTCCAAAACTACTAGAACTAATATCTGAATGCAGCATAGTTGCAGGATACAAAATTAATACACAAATGTGTTGCATTCCTTTACACTAACAATGAACTAGCAGAAAGAGAAATCAGGAAAACAATTCCATTTGCAATTGCATCAAAAAAAATAAAATTCCTAGGAATAAACCGAACCAGGGAAGTGAAAGACCTATACTCTGAAAACTACAAAACTTCTTAAGGGAACTTACAGAGTACACTAACAAAAGAAAACTCATCCTATGCTCTTGGCTAGGAAGAATTAATATCGTCAAAATGGCCATCCTGCCTAAAGCAATCTACACATTCAATGCAATCCTTATCAAAATACCAACAGCATTCTTGAACGAACTGGAACAAATAGTTTTAAAATTCATATGGAACCACAGAAGATCCTGAATAGCCAAAGCAATCCTGAGAAGGAAGAATAAAGTGGGGGGATCTCACTTCTCAACTTCAAGCTCTACTACAAAGCCACAGTAATCAAGACAATTTGGTACTGGCACAAGAACAGATCCACAGACCAGTGGAACAGAATAGAGAGTCCAGATATTAACCCAAACATATATGGTCAATTAATATACGATAAAGGAGCCATGGACATACAATGGGGAAATGACAGTCTCTTCAACAGATGGTGCTGGCAAAACTGGACAGCTACATGTAAGAGAATGAAACTAGATCATTATCTAACCCCATACACAAAAGTAAATTCGAAGTGGATCAAAGACCTTAATGTAAGTCATGAAACCATAAAACTCTTAGAAAAAAACATAGGCAATGTTTCATTAACATATCTCCCCGGGCAAGGGAAACAAAAGCAAAAATGAACAAGTGGGACTGTATCAAGCTGACACCCCCAAATAAAACAAAAAGGCATCCTATAGTATGGGAGGATATATTCATAAATGACAGATCCAATAAGGGGTTGACATCCAAAATATATAAAGAGCTCACGCACCTCAACAAACAAAAAGCAAAATCCTATTAAAAAACAGGTAGATGATCTGAACAGACATTTCTCCAAAGAAGAAATTTAGATGGCCAACAGACACATGAAAAGATGCTCCACATCGCTAGTCATCAGAGAAATGCAAATTAAAACCACAAAGAGATATCACCTCACACCAGTAAGGATTGCCACCATCCAAAAGACAAACAACAACAAATGTTGGCGAGGATGTGGAGAAAGGGGAACCCTCCTACACTGCTGGTGGGAATATAAATTAGTTCAACCATTGAGGAAAGCAGTATGTAGGTTACTCAAAAAAATCAAAATAGAAATATCATTTGATCCAGGAATTCCACTCCTAGGAATTTACCCTAAGAATGCAGCAGCCCAGTTTGAAAAACACATATGCACCCCTATGTTTATTGCAGTACGTTTTACAATAACCAAGAAATGGAAGCAACCTAACTGGCCATCAGTAGATGAATGGATAAAGAAGAAGTGGTACATATACACAATGGAATACTATTCAGCCATAAGAAGAAAACAAATCCTACCATTTGCAACAACATGGATGGAGCTAGAGGGTATTATGCTCAGTGAAATAAGCCAGGTGGAGAAAGACAAGTACCAAATGATTTCACTCATATGTGGAGTATAAGAACAAAGAAAAAAACTAAAGGAACAAAATAGCAGCAGACTCACAGAAAACTAGAATGGACTAACAGTTACCAAAGGGAAAGGGACTGGGGGGGATGGGTGGGAAGGCAGAGATAAGTGGGGGGAAAGATGAAAGGGGACATTACTATTAGCACACATAATGTAGGGAAGGGGCACGGGGAGTGCTGTACAACACAGAGAAGACAAGTAGTGATTCTATAGCATCTTACTACACTGATGGACAGTAACTGTAAGGGGGTATATGGGGGGAAACTTGGTGATAGGGGCAGTCTAGTAAACATAATGTTCTTCATGTAATTGTAGATTTATGATACCAAAATAAAAATAAATAAATAAATAAAAATTTAACCAACAAAATGTCTTCTTTACCTATTAAACTGATTTTAAAACTGTAAATTATCTTGCCATCTGTAGATAATTTCTGGGGAAATGTATTCTATCCTACATCTCTGGGAGCAATGTATATCATTGTAGTATTGCTAAAAAGAGAGATAGCAAGCCTCACAATGGGTGACAACAGGAAACTAAATGGGTTACAGTGCATATTTAGAAAGAAATACAGTAAAACCTTTAAAATGTGGGTACAGAAAAATATTTAGTGACATGGAGAAAGGTTTATGAAATGAGCAAAAAAATTGTGTAATTATGGAAAAAATATAAAAATCAACAGAAATATCATAAACACATATTGTTTTGTGACTTCTTTTAAAGACAAACTTAAAAAAGGCTAACTACAAAAATTAGTGAGAATGTTTGATATCTTAGTGCCCAGAAAAGAAAAAGTTTTAAAAGCACACGTTTAAAATGAAAACTATTTATTACACTGTGGATCTTTAGTGAGGTCTTTTTTGGAAACAAAATAATGGAGCTCCTTCCTTCAGTGCTCATGTATTCATTAGGAATAACTCTTCTTATGATGGGCCATGATTTCTTCAGGACATTTGTGTCAATTGGCAGATAAAATATATCACCTACCAGAAGATCAAACGCATGTTCAACCCAACCTGGGAGTCAAGGTTTTGGTCACAGCTACATGGCAGTAACAAAAGGTACCCATGGGAGACTGAAGGTAGTACCCAATGTTTTAGCCTTGGATTTAGTGCTGGAATCATCCTATAGGGTCCCAGGATGAGCAAAGGAAAATGTGCACACCAAGGTGGGGAGAGACTGGTGGCTGGGAAGTGGCAGAGATAAATCAAAGTGGGCTTTCTCTCCACTTGCTGCAAGAGTTGGACAAGACCTGAAGACCTCAAGATGACCTCTGACCCTGGAGCAGCCTTCTAGCAGATTCTCAGTCTTGTTCTACATAAGCCTCATTAGGCAACTCTGTCCTTAGGCAGCCAGGCTATAACTCACAAGATGTGTTTCTGTGCTGCCAAATCAAGACCTCAGACAACATTAATATTTCAGCAGCAGGACCCGGAGTATGTCATGTCCACATAGTCCTGGCTTCCTCACTGAAGGTGTGCCAGGATACGGGAGGGCTGAGAGAGTGCTTTTCATGTTAGTTTAGATTCATACTTGTCCAGAGCCTGGAAGTGTGACTGCATTTAACTGCATCTCTGAAAGCACTGACATTTTTTCCACTCCTGTTTTCCTCTCCACCCAAAGCCCCCTTCCCACACCATGCCACAAATTAATCTAGACTCTAATAACACTTACGACATTTCTCCAGAGTCTACAGAGTCTCTGCATGAGAATCTGCTCTGACATTTTACCTGATTTATTACCTTTTTAACCTAACTGATAGCTCAGATAATCCAAATGTCTAAATTGGAGTGTTTGTATGCATACAGCACTCCTCAAAGTCCAGCAAGTTGGTGTCTTTGACCATGCAGGCTACTCTACTAGTATGCAACAGACTGGGTGGCTTATAAACAACAGACATTGATGTCTCATAGATCTGGAGACTAGAAGTCCAAGATCAGGGCACCTGACAGTCAATATCTCGTGAGAACCCACTTTTTGGCTCATAACATTTTCTGTCTGAAAATTTCCCATGATTGAAGGGGGCAGGGAGGTCTCTGGGGTCTCTTTCATAAGGGCACTAATCACATTCATGAGGGTTCCACCCTTACAACCTAATTACCTCTTGAAGGCCCCATTTCCTAATACCATTACATTGTGGGGTAAGATTTCAATGTATGAGTTTTGAGATGAAATAAATATTCAGACCATAGCAGCTAGTGCCCACTCAGAGCCCAGGTCCTGAAACTAAGCTGAAAAAAAAATTGCTTGGAGCAAATGCCAGAAATAGAAAACAGTGTCTTTCTCTTGCCTCCGGTGTTGTATACCTCTCCTGATAATGGAAGTGGCCAGAAATTTGCAGTAAAAAATACATTCCTTAGCACTACTGAGGCACATTGGACATGAGAGCTGATTTTACCACTTTCTGAACTCCCTAGTGGTATGATGCAGCCTGTCCCCACACAGCCCACCTCACGATGCTCACTGCCTTATGATCTGGCCCAGTCCAGGGGGCAGCTCTGATGAGAGGGTTTCCATCTGTTGAATTAAATTAAAATCTGCCTTCCCAACCTCACCCTCTATTGTTAGTTCTGCCTTCATGGAAGACCAAAAGGTTAAAAATCTAATTTCCCTTTATGCTATTAACAATAACGGTGTAGATTTAGGGACAGGAAAAGAAAAGACAACACGGAAGTGCTAAAATGATCATAGGAAGATCCACTGAAAACCCTGGCCAAGCTCATTTACTGTTTGGGGACAAATGCTTACAAATGAGAGGAGGGAAAGATAGGCATGGCCATGCAAGAGGCATTGTAAGAATTTGAAACCTCAACATTACCCTAACATGTGGCATTGCTTTTCCCAATAGCCATTCCTCAAATGTGAGGGCCCTTGAAAATTAATGTGTATAAATACTGTTTCAGATTTTTTTCCTTTCAAGCAGTAGAAACATTATGGTTTATAAATGTTAACATGATTAATGAATGATTAAAGGAACATATACATGACATTGCTTCATATGGACTGCCTCACATTTATCCTAAAAATAAATGTGGAGGTGCAGATTATCGGCCCATTACACTTCTTCTAGGCATGGAGGAAAAACAATAGCGAGCACCTACAAACACTAGAGAAACCTAACCTGTATTTCTGCCCTGAGAGGAACAAGTCATCATCTGGACAGAGCAAAAGGATTTAGTTCTTTCCTTCTCTGTCAGCTTCCTCTTGGTGACTTTTGATCTAAAGGTCGATGAAATTATTTCTATACTTCTGACCAGTCTTCAAAACAAAACTGTGTAAGGGCCAAGGTACCTGTAGCCATCAACTATATCTCTATTTCTAGGGCTTATTACTTAGCATCCTGAACAGCTTCAAAACAGGAATGGAAACAAAAAAGGGTAAACCCTGGCTTCTCTTAGTCTGTGTCTTCCAGGCCCAAGAAGCCACTAAAAGAAAATTCATTTCTTTCCTGAAGGGAAAAGGCTCAGAGGATTTTCTGCACATGGACTCGTAAATGACATTCCCACAGCACTCACATTTTTGCTACAACCCATATAAACCATAAATAAATTTCTTCTAACCCAATATATTGTGGTAAATAATTTATCCAGCCTCATCTGGGGCACAAAGCCTCTGGGGTGGAAAGTTGTTTACTATTAACTTGGGGATGCATTATTACACTGGCCAGCTTGGCATTTAGTGTTTGTATGCAAATAGCCTCTCAATTACATTTTTCTTTTCTTTTTCCCCTTTGGCAACTTTGCGAGCTCTTTAAGGACACCAGGCCTGACTACAGACTACAGATGGCTATGTGCCCAGGACAAGCACAGTGCTTCCCACAGAGTGGACTGTCAATTTGTTGTGTACAAATTCTTGAGGATGGGAGCATTTACACAATGCACATGATTTGGGGGTACAAATTGCAAATACTTTTAAATGACATATGTACTTGCAAATTCTTCTTGGGTGAATAAATACATACAGGAGAGCAGTGCAGCTAAGATTCACAACTCCTTAGGACCCCATAAAATGTTTGGTCCTCATAGGCATATGTATTAAAAATCTTACTGGATTAAATAAGAAGAAAATGCAGAATTTTCCCATACTTGCGCAACTTTAACACTATTACACTCAAGTTGCTCACAATCTGTGTTCTCACATAATGGATGTCAAGGCAAATATAGGTTTAAAAAAAAAACCCAACTCTTCATTGGTAGACAATATGACCCCTAAAGATCCAGAAATTGTTGACCCTGCAAGAGCAGTACTTTCATGGGGCAGCATTGTCAATGCCTAAAAATACACACAGGCAGGAAATGTTAAGTGACTAAGACCTTCGTGCCATTTATCTTGGAGGCAGAACTTGAGAAAGTCCCTTTTAGAGTCAGAAAATCAAAGAGGTAACAGAAGCAATGCAAGAAGAAATCAGAGCAGTACAGTGTCTGTCTCCAAGAAGGCACGAACAGGAGACATACTTTTGGGAAGAAAAAATCACAGACTTCAAGAAAACTACCGCAGCCAGACTGCATAGATGGACTGAAACAAAGCATCACAGAACCAGATAAGGGAAGAGAAGTGAACACATGAAGAGGATCTCGGCAAATGGACCCAAATTAGCAGGCAAAACAGCCACTCGGGCAAACCTGTGTGGATAAATATTTACCTTTTACTTGAATAAAATAAACATCTGAGTTGGAGCATGCTTCTTAAAAACGCCATGGATATGAATCCGCTCTCCAAATAAAGATAACTAGAGGAAATTATAACATGTAAAAAAAAAAAAAAAATGAAGTCACTCAGAGAAGCAAGTGTCATTGAGATTAAATGAGAAGAGAATGTGAAGGAGGTTGCATGAGATGGTACTATTTTACCAAATAGAGAGAATAATATCATGGGTAAAATTGTAATATTTCCAAAATCTCTCACCTGGCCTTAGTGCATCTCTGTATTAACAGGTTTTTCCAAGGGGTGGAGAGAATATCAATAGGTGATTACAAGGGGGAGTGAGGGCATATCTGAACCAGAGAGGTTGGGTGGGGTTCTCTTTTTGCAGCCAGGTTGTGAGAGACACAGGCAAGCAGAAGTGGATGACTGCTTGTCAGCAATAAATGGGTTTCTCCCACTTTATTTCTCCTTTTGACTGATTTTGGCTTCAAAGGTAATTTGCCCCGGGCTCAAACAGATTTTCCCCCTGGAGTTAAAATGTCTTTTAAGAGTTTTATAGAAAAACTTCAAGAAATTTTATTCATTCTGTTTAGGAACTTGAAAAATTATCTGGTAGGAAGTCCATGGAGTTTCAGTTAGTTGAAGAATTCCCATTAAGTTGCTAAAGCCAAGACTCTCTTATGAGACAGTCTTTATCAAACATGCCGCATGAAATACATACAACTTAAAAGTTCAAAGGGAAGTGAAGCAAATATACTTTTAAAAAACGGAAATACGTCTATCAGCAAACTTACGTGTCAACAAATCTCACCCTTAGAGTAAAAAATGTCAGAATGCTGCTGCTTTTGTACCTGATCACATGACAAAGCCAGCCATAGATACAGGATCCTATGCTTTTAGAGCTAAAAGAAGCCTTAGAAGCAATTTGGACATTGTTAAAAAGATATTCTCAAATTCTGTAGAATTTAGAGTGCCTTTGGTCATGTGGCCTGGAATCTAGACTGTGACCAAATCCTTCCCCCCATATGGTGGCAGGACCCTTATAGTTGCTGGGTTTACCAGGTTTTATCTACCCAGCTTCAGATTTCTCCATCTTATGAAGCATTCAAAAGCAATCCATCTAGACTTGCAAACTCTCTTGATTCAAGGGACAAATGAGAATAGACATGTGGAAAGGTAGAGAAGTTGGCCTCAATCTAGGTGAAACTTTCATTTTTCTTAATGCATGAATATGACAAAAACCAAGCATCATAGAAACTGCCGACCACAGTAGTGATAACTCCAGGAATGAGAGTGACGAGAGAGGGTTACCAATGGCTGCATTTGGGAAGGATTTTTTTCCCCAGTTCCCATTATACCTTTCAGATTCTTTCCTAAAAATTTTCTACAACTGATTAGTATTGAGGTTCTCTGTATCCCAAAATCATAGTAATTTTCTTTCAAGGTAGTTGAATGCTTTTTTCAGATTGAGTCTTTCAGTGTGATTGTACACTAGGGAGAAGGAGGCAATAAAAATGGGAAGACTGAAGAGGCAATGGGAATAGCTGATAAATCAAGATTTATCTCTATCCAGAGAGATAGAAGAACAAACATCAAAAATACAAGTAACAGCAATTTCACTTCTAAGTATGTAACCAAAAAAGTAGAAAACAGGGACTCAAACAAGCACATGTATATGCATGTTCACAGTAGCACTATTCACAATAGCCACCAGGTACAAACGGCCCCGTGTCTATCAGTGGATGGTCAGATAAGCAAATTGTGGCACATGGTTTCATTGCTGATTAAAAATCAGATGTCTTGTCCTTGTTTAGCTGAACTTCCCATGAGACCATGGGCTCCTTGAAGACACAGTCTTTGCTGTTTTCATTATCAGTTAATTATTCAGCACCTAACACATAGTGGGTGCTATGGTCTGAATGTTTGTGTGTCCCCTTAAAACTCATATGTTGAAATCCTAACCCCCAAGGTGGTGGTGTTAGGAGATGGGGTCTTTGGGAGGTGCTTGCATCATAAAGGTGGGGCCTTGGTGAAGGGGATTAGTGCCCTTATTTTTAAAAAGTGGCTCCTGGGAGATCCCTAGCCCCTTCCACCATGTAAGATCAAAGCAAGAAAGCACTGGCTATTAACCAGGAACAGGGCCCTCACTCAACCATGCTGGCATCCTAATCTTGGACTTCCAGCCTCCAGAACTGTGAGAAATACATTTATGTTGCTTATAAGCTACTCAGTCTGTGGTTTCGTGACAGCAGCTCCAACAGATTAAGAGAGTGGGGTCTCATCAATGCTGTTTTATGTCATTTGATGATCGCAGCCATTCCTATCACACATGAACTGGGGAGAGATTATTAAGAATTTGCATGCTTAGGATAAAGAGGAAGCAGACAGGGGAAATATTTTCCTGCATTCATCATAAGTATGAGAAATGAGAAAGATTAAAGGGGATGTGTACATAGAGAGAGGAAAAGACTGACAAAGAGAGCAAGCGGGAAGACTCCCAAAGACGCATCTGTCAATCCCCTGCCTAACCTCTCCAGGGGCTCTCTGATGATCAGCCTCTTAGTATGAGGGAAGCAGCTCTTCATGGTCTGGTCCCTGACCATTAGCCTCCTGTGCCCACAGTCTGATGTTCCACTTTGCTGTATGGAAATGCTTGTACATGCCTTTCACTTTTGTCCTTCTGCCTGGAAAGCCCCCTTCTCATTTCCGCTGGGAGAGCTCATAGATTTCCTCCATCTCTGCTCACAGGTTGATGCTCCATGGACCCTCTGTCTCCTTGGGCAAACTTACCATTTCCTTCTGGAAACTGATCCAAGTTTTGTAGGGTCTGAAGTTGGTACAGTATAGGGAGCCCTCTTTATAGAAAAGAATACAAAAGTAAAAGAGAAAATTTAATGGGAGATTGAAAATTCATTTAGAATGAGAAAAACAGTCACAATATATTATATAGCTCCAACATTTGGCAAAGCACAAATATTACACTATTTTTATGATAGTGATTACCTTGTGTACCCCCATAATACTTTTCCTCCCTCTGCCTTTTAGCTGCATACTCTTTGATCATTTCTTCACAAGACATTTTTATATCTTTTTGTTTTCTATACAGAAAATAAAAAGATCCATTCTCTACCTCAAACATAGTTGGTGGTAACCCATATTATAGGTTGTTTGAAAACATTTTTTCCCACTTCACAGCTCAATATTGGAAATATCATATAAAATTTTAAGGTTGCTGTTAAATCTGGGGAAACCTCTCCCAAGTGTTTCCATAACTAACTTCTCTGCTTACAATACAACAGACACGCCTGATAACCTGAAGAATATTCCACAGGTTACCTTCTGTCTCCATACACTTAAATCATGCTGTTCCTACATTACTCACATAGTTCTGCTGCCAGGAGACAGAAGACATGTTTAAATTGTGATATAACTTCTGATTGTGAAGCTTTACATCACTGTGCTGGTGAGTCACAACAGTGCATGATAAGAGTATTTCTGGAAGACATTCCTGCATGAGGAGGGCTAACAATAACTTCACTATGAACCACAGAAAGTTATCTCACTAAACCTAAACAAAATGTACTGAAAATTCGAACCTCCCTTAGCTGGTTATAAAATCACCCTTAACTACTTCCATGCCACATACTGCAAAGAAAAATATTACAAGGAGAAGGCCAGTTAGAAGAAAAGAGAACATTTAATAGATTCCTTTAAAATAGATTACTTTGGTAAATTTTGTAAGAGTATGTGACCATTTGAACATATTGTTAAGACCTCTCAGAAGGAGCCCATGCAAATGAGCAGGCCCTGAAGCTTTAGCTTCTTTAGCTTCAAGATACTATTCTCTGGTTCCTTCCCTACCTGTCTACACTTCTGTTATGGCTCAACTATTTTAAAAATCACAATCCCATGTTCGCCTATCTGTCTCCTCAGTGAGTTGGGACTCCCCAAGGCAGCAGCTATATCTGTTCATACGGGTATTGCCAGCATCCTACAATGCATGGTGCATCAAAGTTAACCAATAAAAAGTTGTTGAATGAATGAATGAAGGAGTACATAATGCAACTGAAGCGTAAAGAGATAATAAAGGTGTGCCATCAGAGAAGCTCCCCAGTGACCACCAGGGGGTGCTCTTGGGTGGTGGTGAACAGCAGGTAGGTTGGGTGGGGTCGAGGTGGGTAGAGTTGGCACTTCTTTTAAAGGATGCTTGGAACCAAGTTTCTGTAGCTGTGGAGACAAGGAAGGCATGATGGGCCTTGTACATTCAAAGTGAGTCAAGAAATGGAAGTTGAGAAAGAAAAACTATCTCAGCTTTGGAGATCACTGAATTGGCAAGCCACCTCCATTTCCAACTTTTCTCTGACCTGAGCCTTTGATGAATCTAACATTAGGAGTATTCTGGAAACACCACACCCAAGTCTGCTCCTTGTGTTTATAGAGCTTTTAGCACAAAGGTATTTTCATCAAAGCACTTTAAGAACTGGGCACACCCTGTCGCACACACGAGCTCCATGAAAGGGACTGCAAGTTCACAGCAGCCCTGAGGCCTGAGCTGGCAAATAGGAATGCGTTGGAATACACTCCCTGGCCACAGGCGTGCAGCTCAGCTTGAAACTGGTGGGAAGAACGCCATCAGGAGGGTCAGCCAAATCCCCCTGAGGGGACCTGATCTGCATTTCTGGAAGAAAACTCAGACTGGATGCCCAGGGACCATGCCCTGGGCCCCTTAGTAGGCTCTATACACACTTCATCTCATTTAATTGCCACATGATCCCACATTTAATACCCACATTGTGCAAATGAAGAAACTGAGGCTGAGAGAAGCAAAATCACTGGCCTTGGGGCAATAACCAGAAAGAGCCAAAGACAAGGTTAAACCTTTAGTCAGTCCATCTATCTCAACAGCCATGTGCTTTTCGCGGCTGTCCTACAAGACCTACATTTATCAGAAGAGATGCAAAATTTAAGATCCGGGGAGCCCAGCATGTTTCCAGGTGGACTTGTGCTATGTCACCTTGAGACCACCACAGCGGCCTTAGCACACCGCACAGAGGCTAGAGGAGGGCCATCTAAACCGTGATCTAATCAGCACTTCTGAAGTCCCCATGAATCCCTGTTCAAGCTGCAGAGGAAGGATACACATCATCTTTGTCGTGACACCCATGGCAAGAGGGGCTAATACCTTGGTACCATTTGTTGACTCCAAACCTGCACTGAGAAGCCATAGCAAATCGCTTCCAACAGGCCAGCACTTACACGCCTGCTTACCAATGCCTGGAACACAGAGAGCCTTATATAGACCTTGTGACTCTGGGAAAGGCATTACACTTCCTTTCACAGACTCTATCTGAAAACAAGGGTGTTCCACTGGGGGGCTTCCTTGCTGCCACAGTGAGCATTCTCCTATATCATTTAACAGCTCCTAAGAAAATCCAACTTTGTATGGATACCTCAGACATTGTCCACCAGTAGTCTCATGAAAATTCCCCCCCATAGAAAGAGTACAGATTTAAGTCCCAGCTCTGCCACATATTAGCTGTCTGACCCTGGGCAAGCTTCTTAATGTTCCCACCTGAGGGTGGGGATCATATTGCTCACCACACAGGTGGTTAGGTGAAGGGTGAATCAAAGGACAAAGGAAAAACTGTGAGCTCCCTGAGATGAGGATGATGACAAGTATGATGATGATGTTTAATATCTGCTTGCACTACTATTGACAGCATCATCCTCTCCTGGGTCAGGGCCCTAGTCCTGAATCAGTTGCTTAATTAGCACCTAATGTGTACTGACTCTGTCCTAAGAACTCAGAGCCATCAAAGACATATCGGAACAGGTCAGTGTTAAGACCAGTCTGTGGAATGAAAAGAGTCTGAAAAGGATATTAAATAAATAAAATAGAAGGGAAGATTTATTAGTGAGATGGAATTGTAGCTGGGCTTCAAAGAGTGGTATTTAAGTGGGATAAACTGAGCCAGACAGAGAAGAAGGAAGATGTTGAGGATTCTAGGATGACTTCAGGTCTGTAAGTTCCTTTTATTTACATATTTATTTGTTTTGAATATGGAACACTTCACGAAATTGCATGTCATCCTCGCACAGGGATGTGCCAAACTGCTTCGGTCCCTTTCTAGTATATACACTGCCCAAGCAAGCAGAGTTGAGTTCTTACTTCAGAAGATAGGGCCTTTTATTCATTGGGAGTGAAACACCCACAGGAAATGTTCATGAAGTATTGACCACTGCTGATTTGTAGTGTCTGTTGATTTCCATGGTGTCGGTAACTCCTACCGTAGCTGTTTTCAGACTGCTGGTGGGACTGAGAGCAGAGCTGGGAAGAGATGCTGAGTGGCCCCCATTATCTGGTATTTCCATCATACAAATACAAGTGATGCCAATAACCTCAAAACCAAAGGTAATAGTAAAACAGAGCAAAATTAAGAACTGATAACTTTAGAATATTTATTACCTCAGTTTTTATGATTTAATGCACATATCATTTTTTTCAGGCTTATTGACATATAACATTGTATAAGTTTAAGATGTACAACATGATGATTTCATATATATATATTACTAAATATATAACAAAAGTTAGTTTACACCATAATGAGGTTAGTTTACACCTCCATCACCTCACATAATTACCATTTTTTTTGTTGTCATAGAGAGAACACTTAAGATTTATTTTCTTAGGAACTTTTGAGTATATAATACAATATTGTTAATTATAGTCATCATGCTGCATACCAGATCTCCAGAACTTCTTCCTCTTATGCTTGCAAGTTTGTATACTTTGACCAACATCTGATTTCCCCAAACCCTCAGCCTCTGGCAACCATTGATCTACTCTCTGTTACTATGAGTTTGATGCTTTTAGATTCTACATACAAGTGAGCTCAACAGTATTTGTCTTTCTCTCTTTGACTTACTTTACTTAGCATCATGACCATAAGGTTATCCATGCTCTTACAAATGGCTGGAGTTGCTTCTTTTTTTTAGGTGAGTAATAGTCCATTGTGTGTATATATATATATATATACTATGTTTTCTTTCTCCATTCATCTATCAATGCACATTATTTAATTTTTAATCATGGCTAAACTTAATGGACTGGCTTTTGCAATTTAACAAGGTGTTTCTGGCAAACCACTGAGGCCACTGTAACAACTCATGGGAGAGATCCTTGAAGCTTGGAGCAAGATGTTTGTTGGGAGGTTGTCAAAAGGGGTTGGATGGGGATGTGTTTTGAAGATAGAAGTGAGAAGATTTTCTGGTACCTGCACATGGGATAGGATGGAAAGAGGAGCACCAAAGTGGCTCGTGGGGCTTTGCTTACCTTGTTCCGTGTCTGCCCATAAGCCACAGGTGGTGAAGGGGGTCTCTGAGGAGATGCCTCTTGTCCATCTGAGTCACCACCTCCTCTTTTCTACCTTCAGGCCCTGCTCTACGCTATGGGAGAGTGCTAAGACCAAGGCCTTGTCTTTTATTTTATAAAAAGGAAATAATTTAACTAAATGCTTGTTTTCCACCAAGCCAGGCTTCTAAAACTATTATCTCCTCTGTAAAATGTCCCCATTTTATTTAAATATATACACAGAAAGAGGTGGGGTGGGGAGGAGGAGCGGGGGAATGGCACTCTCTGGTGACCCAGAAGAACAGCTGGAGTGAATGTGCTCCAACCTTGGGTGGGCCATTTCATGCACTCTGTATTTTCAAATATAATCTAAATCTTTTACACCAAAAATACATTATTTGCATATTAATAATCTAAAGGAAAAAAGGGGAAAAGTCATAAATAAAAAAAGTCTGTTGACTGAATTCAGCTTAAAGAGAGAGAGAGGGACCTCTGGAACACACGTGAGAGGGACAAGTGGGCCAACAGCAGCCCTTAGCGGGTGGCACGGTACGGGACTCGGAGCTGGCAGACTGTGTGGCCCTGCAGCCACCTGTCAGGCTGGATGCCACTGGAGAAAGCTCTTGACCCTCTGTGCCTTGGAGGAGGAACAGCTCATATGTGAAGGGAGAATAAAAATAACACTTCGTGCCTCACATTGCCGTAATATGTCAAGGGTCAAATGAGAGAAAAAGAGAAAGTGTGGACGCCTTCTGAGAAGGACCGCACAGACACGATGAGCCTTTGCCTGGAAATTCCTCTAGATGTTACCAGGTGTGCTCGGGCAGATGGAGGCCAGGGTGGAGACAGCCCACCAGGTCCCAGGCACTGGAGTCAGAGGAGTGCCCTTCAGGCTCTGCACTAAGAGGCTACCAGCTCTGAGCAGCCACCTGGCCCCCCAACAAGACATCTATCGACAACCTAGGAGACTCCTGGGCTGATCAATAACAGCACTCCTCTCTGCCTCTGGCTAAAAGCTAAAGAGACAAGCTAGTGCATATGTGATCATGAGAATTTAATTATGTATCACATTGATTTTTAATTAGAACTCTGGTGAGGGCCTCATCTATTAAAAATAAGCCAACTGGTAAATGGGCTTTACCTGTGCCTTCAGGTCATTTGCAATGTGCTGCTCTTCTGACCTTTAACCCTTTTGATAAGGAAGAAACCAGCTCTGCACCCCTCACCATGAGGGCAAAGGCCTGGAAACCAGCTAGCTTGTCTCCAAAATCTTTATCCATTCTGTACTTCTGCATGTGAGATGGGCACCAGAAGAAACAGTGTCCAGGTGCTTCTGGGTTGTTATTTATAATTAATTCCAACTAACCCTGGAAGAGTTCCAGTGGCTCTGACCCCTGGTCTGATCTCTATAAGTGGTCGGTCCAAAGATACAGACCGACTCAAAAGTCAGATCTGGCCACAGAGCTTGCCTCATTTGACCTCTATTTCAAGCTAGGATGCTTTCTAGCTTCCAGGGCCCTTTGCTCGGTTTCTCAGAGCTATGAGACATGCATTTTGCAAGCTGGAGGGAGACTCTGGACCCAGGACCAAAACTTAGTTCCTAGGAAAAACCCTATTGCTGCTTATGCTTGCACAGAGGACTTTAGAGACATTAAACTTGGCCCTCTAGACTGTCTCGATTTCTCGTCAATGTTACTCTGGGACCTACCAAAGTAAAGCAAGCCACTAGTCACTCATGGCAATCAGGGAGAAAGAGGAGGCCTCCTTCCCCACAGCAAGGAGCCTAACAGTTGTGACTTATCACAGTTATAGCAGCGTCTCTGTGTTCCAGGCCTTGCACTGCACCCTTACATGACTTGTTTTATTCATCCATAGGTCAGAGCTGGTGGAGGTCTCGTCCTCGTAAAGCTCAGAAAGCCCCGGTTCAGGGAGTCTAGCGATGTGCTCACATCCACGCAGTAGCAGAGCAAGGACTTGAGTGGCAAGGCCCTCACCCTCTGCCTCTGGCCTTGGAGGGGCGAGCTCTGTAGGGATGGCTGCCACCACCCCGACACCTGCCAAGAGCAGCCACAGGATGCTGCCGGCCACCGTGAAGACACAGAGGCCATTCATTTCCTTTCTACCAAACTGTTCCACAGCGCCCCACCTTCCTCCTGGGGACTTGTGCCATATTGACTTGCACAGAATTGCCCTGCTCTCCAGCATTTTCTTGGGCCAACACTGCCCAGAACTTCCTACTTTCTCCTCTCCACTCATTCATTCAACTCAGCACATGTTTAGTGAGCTGCTACTACAGTCCACACTCCGCATTACCTGGGGGTTTCCAAGCAAACACACAAGACAACCCCTTGGCAAAGGGGAGAAAAGCAAAGATACATACTGAAGCATATGAGAGGGACGCCTATATCAGTCTTGCATGGGAGACATGATCACATGTGGTTTCCTGAAAGGAGCCCATCCTTCCAATCTCAGCCCAATGTGTTATTGTCACTTCCCATTTTCGACTTGGCATTTACCTCTCCTCTACCCTCCCAAGGCCAGGGCAGCATCCTCTCTCGTGTACATGCCTTAGCACTGAAGATAGACTAACTCCCAGACAATAGGAAACAGCCTCTAACTCTGAATTCTCCAAGGTGCCCAGTGAACTGCAGTGTACTCAGAAGACTAGACGGAGATCTTCACTAAGGATAATTAACATACTTTCTCAAGATCAAATCTTAGCTGTAGACATCCTAGTACAGATGATCGCATAATGTAATCCTTCAGTCGGGCCTGAGAACTACAACCGTTAAGCTACAGTTCTCGTTATTTGGAATTAGCCACTCTTCAGAGAGATGATGAAAGGGTCCATTTCCCTGACATCTGAGATCCAGGGAAACAAGGGGTGTTGAGTTTGACTGAATGATGGCCACCCAAAAAACCCACAGGCTGATCCCGGGGAGTTGTGGGTGTTAGCTCATGTGGCAAAGATTTGGCTGATGTGATACAGTTAAGAATTTTAAAATGGGGAGATTATTCTAGATTATCTGGATGGGCCCGCATTGTGAGCACAGGTGTTATAAGAAGGAGGCAGAGGGGGATTTCAGACAGAAGAGGAGAAGGTGATCATGACCCCAGCGGCAGACACTGGAGTGAGTGACCACAGGCAAGGGACACAGGCAGCCACCCTGTGCTGGAGGTGACAGGGTGCTGGCTCTCCCCGAGACCTTCTGTAGGGAGCACAGCCTGCCGGCTCCTTGAATCAGGCCTATTTAAACTGACTTCAGGCTTGTGGCCTCCAGCACTACAAGAGAATACATTTGTGTTGCTTGAAGCCTCTGTGTGTGGCAGATTGTTGCGGCTGCCCCAGGGAAGGTACCTTGGAACCAGGAGCAGCCATGGCAGAGTCATGAGCTCATGAGCTGGAGGACCGCTGGCGGTTTCCCCTGCACACTCCAGAGAGAAGGGGCTTCCTTCTTTGCCTGGCGACAGGCCTCCAGCAGCTGCAAGGTTCCGGGTTGGGGTCACCCTTCTCTCTTTTCCTTTCTTCCCCATATTTCCTGAGGTCTTTGAAACAGCAGAGTTTCTCAATTTTTTCACTGTATTGAGAGAGAGTTAACCTAGTCAGGGAAATAAGTATGAATCCCCCTCCCAGGACTCAGGGAAACCAACGTTCACTGCATGGAACCAGGCAATAAAAAGTAAAAAGACATGACCTCTAACTTTCAGTGTCTCTCCTCTGCTTCAACTCTTCGTTCCCTCTCCTCCTCCTGGTTTGCAGGGTACCTGAGAAAGAGCCCCAGATTCCAGTGCTAGGCTTCTTTGTTTGGTCTCTTGCTTGCCGGCTTCTTGCAACAGTCTAATGCAGTAGGAGATGGAAAAGAAGGCGATGTTGATAAAACTGAGCAGATCCTTTGCAATTGGTGCGATGATTAGAATATGATGGGATCTAAGGACTTTTACACTGTTAAAACAAAGGTGGTCGTAGCACAATTTCTCCCGAAGCCAGTTCCTTCCTTCTTCCAGGGAGGTGATTTGATGCTCACTCTTGAATTGCTGAAGAAACATTTAAAGGAAATGAGACAAAAATTGAAATAGAACACGTTACTCCTCTCGGGAACACAGGACTGCCGTCATGTAGCACTCGGCCAGTTTCCTAATGAGACAAAAAACCTTAAGTGTTATAAAAATAAGGACTAAGAAGGCAGTGAATTTTGTTAATCCCATGGATTTCCTAATTCTTCACCCTTATTTCCAAAGCACACAGTTAAAGTGATACATAAGATGGGGAACGGTTTTCAAAGTCCTCATTAAGGTGGGTCACCTGTGTATCCCTTATCCCTCCCTACCACCTACCACTATAAAACTTGGACAGAACTGGATGTGGCCCTTGGGGAAACTTTCCAAGCACATTTAGTAATTAAAGATACTGTATTTTGGTAGGCGGGCACCCAGAAGCCCTGAAGGCAGGGTGTGGGGTGAAACTCTAAGGTTACTGTTCCTTAATGCTCGCCTCCTCTCAGGTGCCTCAGGCAAAGGCTTAGCAAAGGGGGCCTGAAGTGTTGGCCTTGGTTATTCAGAGACACTAGGGATGGCAGCGTAGCTATCAGTTTCCAGCAACCCAGTGTTTCCAAAAATATTAAAAATATGCATCGAGGATATTCCAATTTGTTATAGTGAAGTAAGGGACATTCCATTTAGATGAAAACTACGCTAAAATTCATGTCAGGAGCTTTTGATATGCACACCATCGGCAAGGCTGCATGAGGTAAGCCAATAATCTTTTGTAATTCTATTCTTCTACAAGAAATTTAAATTTTCTGTGTATGTCCCTTTCACCCTAACCACCTTTAAGTGGAATCTTCTTTTCCATACTGCAGAGACCATTTTAGGGGCTGTTTTCCTAACTTTTCCTCTGGCTATAGAGTGTTTGAAACTTAATTTCAGTATCTAGCTCCCTCTCTGACTTCTGGTATCTCTGTTAGAAATGTCTTTTACTTCAATTTCTTATACGAGTGCAAAGGAACTATAACTTCTTGTTCCCCAGGTCAAAAACATTTTCAAGAGTGTACAGAATTATGTACAGAAAACACTAATAAATCTTAAAGGGTTACTCAATATATTTCAAGGCTTTTTTTTCTCTCAAGGTTTATAAATGTTTAACTTAGTTTTACTTAACTTTTATCATCAGTCAAGATGAAAAGAGGAAAATATCAATATCCTGTAAGAAATGATAAATTCCTGGATGTTTATCCAAAATATTCCCAGGGAAGAATTTGGAAAAAAAACAGCAACTGTGCATATCTTCACAGATAGTTTCTACATATCAAGTGAGATAAAAGTAGCTACCAAATCCTAGTGACTAATGTGACTTAGGGTTAAATCCCAGCAGCTAATGATTTAGGCAGTTGTCAATATCAGCAGAGACTCCTTTCTGGTCTAGGCCTAATTTTAATCCTTTTAAAAGGACTCTTCTACTGTTTATTTTATTTATTCTCTACCTTGAAATATAGTAAGAATAAAGATTTAGACATGACCCACATCAATGTTAGCCTCTATGAGTTTTCTTCTTTTTTCAAATGTTCAAGCAGATCTCTACCTCACACAGTTCTTTTTGCAAAGAGACATCTAGAGAGTTTTACCTATTATTTGGGCCACTGGTGTAGTGTTATGAACCCACCCATGGCCTCTCCTGGAACATACAACCCTTAGCAGTGTTGCCAACAATTAACTCTGATACAGCATTTGAGGTGGAGTTAATAGGCCTCATTCATAGCTACACTAAACAATAAATAATTTTAATTTTTAAAGTGTTTATCCTCCTAGGAACTTTAAGTGCATTATGTGTGCTGCTGTGTATGTTTGCAATTTTTGCAATTTGTGTTTTGAAAAGGTGCACATAAATTTCATTATAATTTCCTTCAGTGTAACTGACATGAGTCACAAACTACTGATTTCATTAGTTTCGCAAAAATGAGGACAAATCATTCATTGTAGGGTACGTACTAAGGTCTACAGAGGGAATCTGGCCAAGGTTTTGTTTTGTTTTGTTTTGTTTTGTTTTGTATTTTTCCAGAACAGCTACTTTACACCACAAGTTCCAGCTAAGAAACTTCTTGGCATCATTAGCACATTAATTAATAACCAAGAAGACATAGGAAGATTTATATACCATTCTTTCTATTAACTGTAATATAATTCCTGACTTCATAACCAAAACTTTCAAACATGAGTATTGAAAGTAACAAAGAAAATCCAATCCTTTACCCCATTTACAAAAAAAAGGTTATCTTTTCTTTTTTTAACTATTTATGCTACTGACCTCTAGTCTTGGCAATAATATAAAACATAGATTTTAAGGCAATGATGAAGAAAAATTTTGAAAACTTTCTTTTAAGGAAGGGGAATATATTTCACTATGGATATAATTTTTATGTTTCCTAGGCCCTACTTTGATAAGAAAAAGCAAAGCATAAGAAAGCAGTTTTTGAGAGTTTTATGGAAACCTTATAAAAGGTGTCCACTTAACACATATTATTTTTCTCTCTACATCTAGAGACTTAACAAAATAAGAAAGCATCTCCTAGGTCTTGTGGTAGCCTAAGTCACAAACATAGAATCAGAAATGTTTACTCTACTCACAGTGACTTTCCCAGTCTGGATTTTGGTAGGATTATTATGGTTCATGTAATTTTGTCATTTTCAACAAATTATTAAATATAATTTGCTTGTATGCTTTTGTAAGACTTTTCATTTAAATAAATTGACAGCTTATTAAACAATCCTTTTGCCAGACCATGAAATGTGGTATTTAGTTTGGAAAATATGGTCATTGTAACAATACCAGATGCAGTAATTCAGGAAAGGATAAAATTCGCTATAATTCAAAAAAGCAATCAAGGTTGTGGATTAAATATGAACTAAATCCCCTTCTTCTGTTCCTAATGTATAGAAATGCCTCCTAGGCCAAAAGTATAGACATTTTAGAAAAATATTAAATAAAGAAGAAAATAAAAAGTTGTATTCCAAAGCAAGGAAAACAAGAAATAATCGTTGCTATGTAGGAAAAATACAGACATGTTCATTTATGAATAAAACAGAGCTAAAGTAAAAATTAGTTAATTAGAGTTCAGAACTGAGAAAATGTCCCAGAACATGGCACAGAGAGATAACAACATAGAAATTATGAAAAAAAAAATTGAAACACATGGAAAATAGAATGGGGATCTGAGTAACAGATTTCCAAAAAGAAGAGAATAGAGAAAGAATAAAGGAGAGAAAATATAAAAATTTAAAAATGGGGGAAATTTCTGGGAAAAAAGAAAGATATGACTCAGAAAAAAATACCACTAGAGATTAATAAGCTTAAAATATCTATATATACCATATTAAAACTGCAGAAATGTGAAAAGAAAGAGAAAGCACTAGAAGCTATGAAAGAAAAAATTAGATTGCCCACAAAAGAACTATCCATAGCAGACCTCTCACGAACAATACAAACTATTAAATTGCATAAGAAAACTGAGTAATATCTCAAAAAGGCTGACGCAGAATTACTTCACTTGGAATTATATGCCCATACTACCTGTCCATTAAGAATGAGAACAAAATTGAAGAATTTTCAGTAACACAACAGAATAGGAAATGTATTGTCTCCAATGTTCACAGGAAGAGCTGCTAAAGAATATACAAGAAGGCTCTGTGGAGCCAAGATGGCAATGTGAATAGGGCAGTGGAAATCTCCTCCCAAAACCATATATATTTTTGAAAATACAACTATTCCTAAAAGAGAGACCAGAAGATACAGGACAACAGCCAGGCTACATCTATCCCCACGAGAACCCAGCGCCTCACAAGGGGGGTAAGATACAAGCCGCAGCCCAGTGGGACCTGAGCACTGCCCACAACCTAGCTTCACAGTGGGAGGAGAGGAATCAGAGCGGGGAGGCAGTGGGAGCCCAGGACTACTAAATACTCGGCCCATGTCATCCTCATCAGAGTGCAGACACACAGTGCATCGTGTGCTGGATACTAGGGAAACGGAACAGTAAAACCTGCAAGTGGGTCCCCACAGCTGGCGCCCTTGGGACAAAAGAAAAGTGAGTGCTTTTTGAAAGTTTTAAAGGGACAGGAGCCTCACAGCTGGACGGAAGCGCCCCAGCACACTCAGCCCAGCAGCTGGGAATCCCGGGGGACTCCAGGCTCCCTAACCCCTTGGGCGGCATTGCAGCTCTGAAGCCCCTCACGGCAATAAACAGCCTCCCGCCCGTTCACCCTCCAGCACAGCTCTGCCAGAGTTGAGCAGCAGCCTGAGACTGGCTATGCCCACAGCAGCCACACAGACCCTCCCCTGCAGCTGTAGGGCCAGACTAAAAGGCCCCTTCGGCGCACACTTGCCCAGTACAAGCCATTAGGGGTTGACATTCTTGCAGGAGAGGAAGGCGACCAGTAAGTGGGAAGGGTCTTTCCTCTCCCAGCTGACACATGCACCAACTGCCCATGACTACCTGTATTGCCATGAAAAGGCAGAAGAATTTGATAAGGACCAGAATCACACAGACATCCAATGAGAGGGAACCTGGGGAGATATATTTAACCAATCTTCCTGAAAAAGAATTCAAAATAAAGGTCATAACCATGATGATGGAGCTGCAGAGAAAAATGCAACAGCTAATGGATAAAGTTGGGAGGGAGAATACAGAAATAAAACAATCTCTAGAAGGACTTAAAAGCAGAATGGATGAGATGCAAGAGGCCATTAATGGACTAGAAATCAGAGAACATGAACACAGAGAAGCTGACGCAGAGAGAGATAAAAGGATCTCTAGGAACAAAAGAATACTAAGAGAACTGTGTGACCAATCCAAAAGGAACAATATCCACATTATAGAGGTACCAGAAGAAGAAGAAGAGATAAAAAGGGATAGAAAGGGTCTTTGAAGAAATAATTGCTGAAAACTACCCCAAACTGGGGGAAGAAACAGTCACTCAGACCACAGAAGCACACAGAACTCCCAACAGAAGGGACCCAAGGAGGACAATACCAAGATACATAATAATTAAAATGGCAAAGATCAAGGACAAGGACAGAGTATTAAAGGCAGACAGAGAGAGAAAAAAGTTCACCTAAAAAGGAAAACCCATCAGGCTATCATCAGACTTCTCAACAGAAACCTTACAGGCCAGAAGAGAATGGCATGATATATTTAATGCAATGAAACAGAAGGGCCTTGAACCAAGAATACTGTATCCAGCACAATTATCATTTAAATTTGAAGGAGGGATTAAACAATTCCCACAAAAGCAAAAGTTGAGGGAATGTGCCTCCCATGCACCACCTCTACAAGATATTTTAGAGGGACTGCTCTAGATAGAAGCACTCCTAAGGCTAAATAGATGTCAACAGAGAAAATAAAGTCACAGCGAAGAAAGCAGATCAGGCAAATACTAACTGAAGGCAAAAAAATAAAATCAACTACCCACAATAGCAGTCAAAGGAAACACAAAAGAGCACAAAATAAAACACCTAACATATAAAGAATGGATGAGGAAGAATAAGAAGGGCGAGAAATAAAGAATCATCAGACTGTGTTTATAATAGCTCAATAAACAAGTTAAGTTAGGTGGTAAGATAGTAAGGAAGCTACCCTTGAACCTTTGGTAACCACGAATCTAAAGCCTGCAATGACAATAAGTACATATCTTTCACTAATCACCCTAAATGTAAATGGACTGAATGTACCAATCAAAAGACACAGAGTAACAGAATGGATAAAAAAGAAAGACCCATCTATATGCTGCTTACAAGAGACTCACCTCAAACCCAAAGACATGCACAGACTAAAAGTCAAGGGATGGAAAAAGATATTTCATGCAAACAACAAGGAGGAAAAAGCAGGTGTTGCAGTACTAATATCAGACAAAATAGACTTCAAAACAAAGAAAGTAACAACAGATAAAGAAGGACATTATGTGCGAATAAAAGGGTCAGTCCAACAAAAGGATATAACCATTAAAAATATATATGCACCCAATGCAGGAGCACCAACATATGTGAAACAAATACTAACAGAATTAAAGGAGGATATAGAATGCAATGCATTCATTTTAGGAGACTTCAACACACCACTCAATCCAAATGAGAGATCCACCAGACAGAAAAAAGTAAGACACAGAGGCACTGAACAACACACTAGAACAAATGGACCGAATAGACATCTATAGAACTCTACACCCAAAAGCACAGGATACACATTCTTCTCAAGTGCACATGGAACATTCTCAAGAATAGACCACATACTTGGCCACAAAAAGAGCATCAGTAAATTTAAAAAGATTGAAATTGTACCAACCAACTTTTCAGACCACAAAGGTATAAACCTAGAAATAAACTGTACAAAGAAAGCAAAAAGGCTCATAAACACATGGAGGCTTAGCAACATGCTCCTAAATAATCAATGGATCAAAGACCTAATTAAAATAGAGATCAAGCAATATATGGAAACAAATGATAACAACAAGAGAAAGCCCCAACTTCTGTGGGACTCAGCAAAAGCAGTTTTAAGAGGAACGAATATAGCAATCCAGGCATATTTAAAGAAGGAAGAACAATCCCATATGAACAGTCTAACGTCACAATTTTCAAAATTGGAAAAAGAAGAAAAGATGAGGCCTAGAGTCAGCAGAAGGAGGGACATAACAGAGATCAGAGAAGAAATAAATAGAATTGAGAAGAATAAAACAATAGAAAATCAATGAAACCAAGAGCTGGTTCTTTGAGAAAATAAAAAAAATAGATAAGCCTCTAGCCAGACATATTAAGAAACAAAGAGAATCAACATACATCAAGAGAATCAGAAATGAGAAAGGAAAAATCACGATGGACCCCACAGAAATACAAAGAATTACCAGAGGATATTATGAAAATGTATACGATAACAAGCTGGAAAACTTAGAAGAAATGGACAACTTTCTGGAAAAATACAACCTTTCAAGACTGACCAAGGAAAAAACAGAAAATCTAAACAGATAAGTTACCAGCAATGAAATTGAAATGGTACTCAAAAACTACCTGAGAGCAAAACCCCTGGGCCAGATGGATTGACCACAGAATTTTATCAGACATACAGAGAAGACATAGTACCCATTCTCCTTAAAGTTTTCCAAAAAAATAGAAGAGGACGGAATACACACAAACTCATTCTATGAAGCCAGCATCACCCTAATAACAAAACCAGGCAAAGACCCTACCAAAAAAGAAAACTACAAACCAATATCCCTGATGAATGTAGATGCAAAAATACTCAACAAAATATTAGCAAATTGAATTCAAAAATACATCAAGAGGATCATACACCATGACCGAGTGGGATTCACCTCAGGGATGCAAGGATGGTACAACATTAAAAAATTCATCAACATCATCCACCACATAAACAAAAAGGACAAAAATCACATGATCTTCTCCATAGACGCTAAAAAAGAATTCGACAAAATTCAACATCCATTCATGATAAAAATTCTTAACAAAATGGGTATAGAGGACAAGTCCCTCAACATAATAAAGGCCATATATGACAAACCCACAGCCAACATCATACTTGACAGCAAGAAGCTGAAAGCTTTTCCTCTAAGATCAGGAACAAGACAGGGATGCCCACTCTCCTCACTGTTATTCAACATAGTACTGGAGGTCCTAGCCATGGCAATTAGACAAAGCAGAGAAATACAAGGCATCCAGATTAGTAAAGAAGAAGTCAAGCTGTCACTATTTGCAGGTGACATGATATTGTACATAAAATACCCTAAAGACTCCACTCTAAAACTACTAGAATTAATACTGGAGTTCAGCAGGATACACAATACACAGAAATCTGTGGCTTTCTTATACACCAGCAATGAACTAACAGATAGAGAAATCAGGAAAACAATTCCATTCACAACTGCATCAAAAAGAATAAAATACCTAAGAATAAACCTAACCAAGGAAGTGAAAAACCTATACCCTGAAAACTGCAAACCGTCTTAAGAGAAATTAAAGAGGACACTAACAAATGGAAACTCATCCCATGCTCCTGGCTAGGAAGAATTAATATTGTTAAAATGGCCATCCTGCCCAAAGCGATCTACAGATTCAATGCAATCCCGATCAAATTACCAACAGCATTCTTCAATGAACTGGAACAAATAGTTCAAAAATTCATATGGAAACACCAAAGACCCTGAATAGCCAAAGCAATCCTGAGAAGGAAGAACAAAGTGTGGGGGGATATCGCTCCCCAACTTCAAGCTCTACTACAAAGCCACAGTAATCAAGACAATGTGGTACTGGCACAAGAACAGAGCCACAGACCAGTGGAACAGAATAGAGACTCCAGACATTAACGCAAACATATATGGTCAATTAATATATGATAAAGGGAGCCATGGACATACAATGCGGAAATGACAGCCTCTTCAACAGTTGGTGTTGGCAAAACTGGACAGCTACATGTAAGGGAATGAAACTGGATCATTGTCTAACCCCATACACAAAAGCAAACTCAAAATAGATCAAAGACCTGAATGTAAGTCATGAAGCCATAAAACTCTTAGAAAAAAACATAGGCAAAAATCTCTTGGACATAAACATGAGTGACTTCTTCATGAACATATCTCCCTGGGCAAGGGAAACAAAAGCAAAAATGAACAAGTGAGAATATATCAAACTGAAAAGCTTCTGTACAGCAAAGGACACCATCAATAGAACAAAAAGGCATCCTACAGTATGGGAGAATATATTCATAAATGACAGATCCAATAAAGGGTTGACATCCAAAATATATAAGGAGCTCATGCACCTCAATATACAAAAAGCAAATAAGCCAATTAAAAAATGGGCAGAGGAGCTGAACAGACAGTTTTCCAAAGAAGAAATTTAGATGGCCAACAGGCACATGAAAAGATGCTTGACATTGCTAACCATCAGGGAAATGCAAATCAAAACCACAATGAGATATCACCTCATACCAGTAAGGATGGCCACCATCCAAAAGATAAACAACAACAAATGTTGGCGAGGTTGTGGAGAAAGGGGAACCCTCCTACAGTGCTGGTGGGAATGTAAATTAGTTCAACCTTTGTGGAAAGCGGTATGGAGGTTACTCAAAAACCTCAAAATAGAAATACCATTTGACCCAGGTATTCCACTTCTAGGAATTTACCCTAAGAATACAGCAGCCCAGTTTGAAAAAGACAGATGCACCCCTATATTTACCACAGCACTATTTACAATAGCCAAGAAATGGAAGCAACCTAAGTGTCCATCAGTAGATGAATGGATAAAGAAGATGTGGTACATATACACAGTGGAATATTATTCAGCCATAAAAAGAAAACAAATCCTACCATTTGCAACAACATGAATGGAGCTAGAGGGTATTATGGTCAGTGAAATAAGCCAGGAGGAGAAAGACAAGTACCAAATGATTTCACTCATATATGGAAGATAAGAAAAAAGAAAAAACTAAGGAACAAAACAGCAGCAGAATCACAGAACCCAAGAATGGACTAACAGTTACCAAAGGGAGAGGGACTGGGAAGGATGGTTGGGAAGGGAGGGATAAGGTGGGTGAAAATTAAAGGGAGTATTACAGTTAGCATGTATAATGTGGGGGGAGACATGGGGAGGGCTGTGCAACACAGAGAAGACAAGTAGTGACTCTACAGCATCTTACTACGCTGATGGACAGTGACTGTAATGCAGGTTGTGAGGGGGACTTGGTGATGGGGGGAACCTAGTAAACATAATGTTCCTCATGTAATTGTAGATTAATGACACCAAAAAAAAAAGACTGTACAAGAAGGCAAGTAAATCCATAATAAAGGAATACATTGTAAGGAGTAATTGAGAAAAGAAGTACTGAAAACATGGTAGAAAACCTAGTAAAAAACAACATACATAAGTACAAAAATAAATTAAAAATGCAAGAGAAGTAACAGAGAAAGAGAAGGTAAAAAGCAAGGATGAGAAGAAAAGAAAGCAGTCATGGTGTGACTGAAATAAACCTAAATGACAATGTGGGTGATAACATGGTGTTGATAGAAAGAAAACGTTTGAAGGTAGCACAGAGTGTGCTTGCCACATTTTCATGTTAAGTAGGATACAGACATTGATTATTTTAGGCTTTGACAGAAAAATATGCATATGCATATTAAAGGTGTATGCCACTAAATAAATTCTATTGTGGTAAAAGAAAATCGAAGGGATGGGCTGAAGGATACACACCACTTTAGGATGATAGTGGACTGGAGCAAGGGCCCATGTTGGAGGCCAAAAAGCATTTTAATCTAATCTCCAATGTTTTATTTCCTTAAAAAACACTGCCTGAAAATAAGATGTTTGAGAAGTTAATATTTCTAGATAGTAGGAATATAGCCTTTTGTTGTACTATCCTCCATATTTTCCAATATTTTAAGTTTTTCTCAAATCAAAAAACAAATTAAAATGTTTGTGGTTATTTTGAGTTATTATTCCAAGTATGTATAGAATGTGAATGAATTCCAAAGCAACTGAGAGCCCCCAAAGTCTGACAGATCAGTTCAGCCCACATCCAGAGCAGGTGAGGTACTGTTATGTAGAGGCGAGAAAAATTCTTTTATTTATTTATTTGTTTGTTTATTTATTTATTTATTTATTATTTTAGTATCATTAATATACACTTACATGAACAATGTTATGGTTACTAGATTTCCCCCATTATCATGCCCCCACCACATACCCTATTACAGTCACTGTCCATCAGCACAGTAAGATGCTATAGAGTCACTACTTGTCTTCTCTGTGCTATACTGTCTTTCCCATGTCCTCCACCCTACATTATGTGTGCTAATCGTAATGCTCCTTTTTCCCCTTATCCTTCCCTTCCCACCCATCCTCTCAAGCCCCTTTCCCTTTGGTAACTTTTAGTGCATTCCTGGGTTCGGTGAGTCTCTGCTATTTTGTTCCTTCAGTTTTTGCTTTGTTCTTATACTCCACAGATGACTGAAATCATTTGATACTGGCCTTTCTCTGCCTGGCTTCTTTCATGGAGCATAATACCCTCTAGCTCCATCCATGTTGTGGCAAATAGTAGGATTTGTTTTCTTCTTATGGCTGAATAATATTCCATTGTGTATATGTACCACCTCTTCTTTATCCATTCATCTACTGATGGACACTTAGGTTGCTTCTATTTCTTGGCTATTGTAAATAGTGATGCAATAAACACAGGGGTGCATCTGTCTTTTTCAAACTGGGCTGCTGCATTCTCAAGGTAAATTCCTAGAAGTGGAATACCTGGGTCAAATGGTATTTCTATTTTGAGTTTTTTGGGGAACCTCCATACTGCTTTCCACAAAGGTTGAGCTAATTCACATTCCCACCAGCACTGTAGGAGGGTTCCCCTTCTCCACAACCTCACCAACATTTGTTGTTGTTTGTCTTTTGGATGGTGGCCATCCTAACTGGTGTGAAGTGATATTTCACTGTGGTTTTAATTTGTATTTCTCTGATGATTAACGACGTGGAGCATCTTTTCATGTGCCTGTTGGCCATCTGAATTTCTTCTTTGGAGAAGTGTCTGTTCAGCTCCTCTGCCCATTTTTTAATTGGCTTATTTGCTTTTTGTATGTTGAGGTGCATGAGCTCCTTGTATATTTTGGATGTCAAACCCTTATTGGATATGTCATTTATGAATATATTCTCCCATACTGTAGGATGCCTTTTTGTTCTATTGATGGTGTCCTTTGCTGTACAGAAGCTTTTCAGTTTGATAAATTCTCACTTGTTCATTTTTGCTTTTATTTCCCTTGCCTGGGGAGATATGTTCATGAAGAAGTCACTCATGTTTATGTCCAAGAGATTTTTGCCTATGTTTTTTCTAAGAGTTTTATGGTTTCATGACTTACTTTCAGGTCTTTGATCCATTTCAAATTTACTCTTATGTATGCGATTAGACAATGATCCAGTTTCATTCCCTTACATGTAGCTGTCCAGTTTTGCCAACACCAACTGTTGAAGAGGCTGTCATTTCCCCATTGTATGTCCATGGCTCCTTTTTCATATATTAATTGACCATATATGTTTGCGTTAATGTCTGGAGTCTCTATTCTGTTCCACTGGTCTGTGGCTCTGTTCTTGTGCCAGTACCACATTGTCTTCATTACTGTGGCTTTGTAGTAGCACTTTAAGTTGGGGAGCAAGATACCCCCCACTTTATTCTTCTTTTGAGGATTGCTTTGGCTATTCAAGGTCTTTGGTAGTTCCATATGAATTCTTGAACTATCTGTACCAGTTGGTTGAAGAATGCTGTTGGCATTTTGATTGGGATTGCATTGAATGTGTAGATTGCTTTAGGCAGGATGGCCATTTTGACAATATTAATTCTTCCTAGCCAGGAGAATGGGATGCATTTCCATTTGTTAGTGTCCTCTTTAATTTCTGTTAAGAGTGTCTTGTAGTTTTCAGGGTATAGGTATTTCACTTTCATGGTTAGGTTTATTCTTAGGTATTTTATTCTTTTTGATGCAGTTGTGAATGGAATTGTTTTCCTGATTTCTGTTTCTGTTAGTTAATTGTTAGTGTATAAGAAAGCAACCAATTTCTGTGTATTAATTGTGTATCCTGCAACTTTGCTGATCTCTGATATTAGTTCCAGTAGTTTTGGATTGGAGTCATTAGGGTATTTTATGTACAATATCATGCCATCTGCAAATAATGACAGTTTGACTTCTTCTTTACCAATCTGGAAGCCTTGTATTTCTTTGTTTTGTCTGATTGCCATGGCTAGGACCTCCAGTACTATGTTGAATAAAAGTAGGGAGAGTGGACATACCTGTCTTGTTCCTGATCTTAGAGGAAAAGCTTTCAGCTTCTTGCTGTTAAGTATGATGTTGGCTGTGGGCTTATCATATATGGCCTTTATTATGTTAAGGTACTTGCCCTCTATACCTATTTTGTTGAGAGTTTTTATCATGAATGGACGTTGAACTTTGTTGAATGCTTTTTCAGTATCTATGGAGATGTTCGTGTGGTTTATATTTTTCTTTTTGTTGATGTGGTGGAAGATTTTGATGAATTTTCGGATGTTGTACCATCCTTGCATCCCTGAGGTGATTCCCACTTGGTCATGGTGTATGATCCTTTTGATGTATTTTTTGATTCGGCTTGCTAATATTTTGTTGAGTATTTTTGCATCTATGTTCATCAGGGATATTTGTCTGTAATTTTCTTTCCTGGTGGGGTCTTTTTCTGGTTTTGGTATTAGGGTGATGCTGGCTTCATAGAATGAGTTTGGAAGTATTCCCTCCTCTTCCACTTTTTGGAAAATTTTAAGGAGAATGGGTATTATGTCTTCTCTGTATGTCTGATAAAATTCTGAGGTAGATACATCTCGCCCAGGGGTTTTTCTCTCAGGTAGTTTTTGATTACCACTTCCATTTCGTTGCTGCTAATTGGTTTGTTTATATTTTCAGTTTCTTCCTTGGTCAGTCATGGTAGGTTGTATTTTTCTAGGAAGTTGTCCGTTTCTTCTAGGTTTTCCAGCTTGTTAGCATACAGATTCTCATAGTATTCTGTAATGATTCTTTGTATTTCTGTGGTGCCCATTGTGATTTTTCCTTTCTTGTTTCTAATTCCTTTGATGTGTATAGATTCTCTTTTTTCTTAATAAGTCTGCCTAGGGGTTCATCTATTTTGTTTATTTTCTCAAAGAACCAGCTCTTGGTTTCATTGTTTTTTTCTATTGTTTTATTCTTCTCAATTTTACTTATTTCTTCTCTGATCTCTATTGTGTCCCTCCTTCTGCTGACTTTAGGTCTCATTTGTTCTTCTTTTTCCAATTTCAATAATTGTGGCTTTAGACTATTCATTTGCGATTGTTCTTCCTTCTTTAAATAAATATGCCTGGATTACTGTATACTTTCCTCTTAGAACTACTTTCACTGCATCCCACAGAATTTGGGGCTTTGTACTGTTGTGGTCATTTGTCTCCATATATCACTTGATCTCTTTTTTAATTTGATCATTGATCTATTGATTATTTATGAGCATGTTGTTAAGCCTCCATGTTTTTGTGAGCCTTTTTGTTTTCTTTGTACCATTTATTTCTAGTTTTATACCTTTGTGGTCTGAGAAGTTGGTTGGTAGAATTTGAATCTTTTTTAATTTACAGAGGCTCTTTTTTGTGGCCTAGTATGTGGTCTATTCTGGACAGTGTTCCATATGCACTTGAGAAGAATGTGTATCCTGATGCTTTTGGGTGTAGAGTTCTACAGATGTCTGTTAAGTCCATCTATTCCAGTGGGTTGTTAAGTGCCTCTGTGGCCTTACTTATTTGCTGTCTGGTGGATTTGTCCTTTGGAGTGAATGGTGTGTTGAAGTCTCCTAAAATGAATGCATTGCACTTTATTTCCTCCTTTAATTTTGTTAGTATTTGTTTCACATATGTTGATGCCCCTGTATTGGGTGCATATATATTTATAATGGTTATATCATCTTGTTGGACTGACCCCTTATCAGTATGTAATGTCCTTCTTTATCTCTTACTTTCTTTGTTTTGAAGTCTATTTTGTCTGATACTAGTACTGCAATATCTGCTTTTATCTTCTTGTTGTTTGCATGAAATATCGTTTTCCATCCCTTGACTTTTACTCTGTGCATGTCTTTGGGTTTGAGGTGAGTCTCTTGTAAGCAGCATATAGATGGGTCTTTCTTTTTTATCCATTCTGTTACTCTGTGTCTTTTGATTGATGCATTCAGTCCATTTACATTTAGGGTGATTATTGAAAGATATGTACGAATTGCCATTGCAGGCTTTAGATTCATGGTTACTAAAGGTTCAAGGTTAGCTTCTTTACTATCGAACTGTCTAACTTAACTCACTTATTGAGCTATTCTAAACACAGTGTGATGATTCTTTATTTCTCTCCCTTCTTATTCTTCATCCTCCATTCTTTATATGTTAGGTGTTTTATTCTGTACTCTTTTGTGTTTCCTTTGCTTTTGTGGGTAATTGATTTTATTTTTTGCCTTTAGTTAGTATTTGGTTGGTCTTCTTTCTTTGCTGTGATTTTATTTTCTCTGTTGACATCTATTTAGCCTTAGGAGTGCTTCCATCTAGAGCATTCCCTTTAAAATATCCTGTAGTTGTGGTTTGTGGGAGGCAAATTCCCTCAACTTTTGTTTGTCTGGGAATTGTTTAATCCCTCCTTCATATTTAAATGATAATTGTGCTGGGTACACTATTCTTGGTTCAAGGCCCTTCTGTTTCATTGAATGAAATATATCATGCCATTCTCTTCTGGCCTTTAAGGTTTCTGTTGAGAAGTCTGATGATAGCCTGATAGGTTTTCCTTTTTAGGTGACCTTTTCTCTCTCTCTGACTGCATTTAATACTCTGTCCTTGTCCTTGATCTTTGCCATTTTAATTATTATGTGTCTTGGTGTTGTCCTCCTTGGGTCCCTTGTGTTGGGAGTTTTGTGGGCTCCCATGGTCTGAGCGACTATTTCCTCCTCCAGTTTGGGGAAGTTTTCAGCAATTATTTCTTCAAAGACCCTTTCTATCCCTTTTTCTCTCTTCTTCTTCTTCTGGTACCCCTATAATGCAAATATTGTTCTGTTTGGATTGGTCACACAATTCTCTTAATATTCTTTCATTCCTGGAGATCCTTTTATCTCTCTCTGCTTCAGCTTCTCTGTGTTCCTGTTCTCTGATTTCTATTCCATTAATGGCCTTTTGCACCTCATCCAGTCTGCTCTTAAGTCCTTCCAGATATTGTTTTATTTCTGTGTTCTCCCTCCTAACTTGATCCTTTAGCTCTTGCATATTTCTCTGCAGGTCCATCAGCATGGTTATGACCTTTATTTTGAATTCTTTTTCAGGAAGGTTAGTTAAATCTGTCACCCCAGGCTCCCTCTCTGGGGTTTTCTTGGTGATTCTGGACTGGATCAGATTCTTCTGCCTTTTCATGGCTATAGAGGTATTCATGGGCAGTTGGTGCATGTGTTAGCTGGGAGAACAAAGTCCCTTCTGGCTTGCTGGTCACCTTGCCCTCCTCAAAGCAGTTTCTGATTTTATTTCCTGATCCGCTGCAAGTGGTTCAGCTGTCGGGGCAGCCCAGAGCCCTGCAGGGACGACCCAGCATGTCGGGTGTGTTCTCCTGCAGGAATGGCGACCCTTGGTGCCCTTTCACAGCTTCCTCTGTCTGTGTGCATTGGTGGGGCCTCTGTATCTGGCCTGAGTGATTGCGGAGGAGGCTCTGGGTGGTTGCTGTGGATGTGGCTGCTCTCAGGCTGCTCTCTGGCTATGGCAGGGCCACGCTAGAAGGGGAATGGATGGGAGGTTGTTTATCACTGTGAGGGGCTTTGAGCTGTGCTGCCTCCCAGGGGGCTGGAGCACCTGAATTTCCCCGGGATTCCCAGTTGCTGGGAGAGTGTGCCAGGATGTTTCTGTCCAGCTGTGAGGCCCCTGTCCCTTGAAGACTTTCAAAAGGCACTTGCTTTTCTTTTGTTCTAGGGGTGCCAGGTGCAGGGACTTGCTCACAGATTTTACTGTTTTGTTTCCCTAATATCCAGTGCACCATGCAATGTGTGTCTGCACTGCTGGTGCAGCTGACTAAGGCTGGGTATTTAGCAGTCCTGGGCTCCCACTCCCTGCCTGCTCCAACTCCTCTCCTCCCACCGGGGAGCTAGGGTGGGGGGCACTCATGTCCCACCAGGCTGCAGCTTGTATCTTACCCCCTTCATAAGGCACTGAGTTCTCACAGATGTAGATATAGCCTGGCTGTTGTACTGTATCTTCTGGTCTCTCTTTTAGGAATAGTTGTATTTGTTGTATTTTCAAAAATATATATGGTTTTGGGAGGAGATTTCCACTGCCCTACTCATGCCACCATCTTGGATCCTCCCCCCATCAAAAGGGTTTTGCTTGTTGCTTTGTACTTTTGTCTGCTAGCTCCATTCTTCATCACTGCTGATACACGATCCTGGGGTAAAAACAGTGTTCCAACCAGTGACAGGATTGGTAAGGACAGTATGTAATGTGACAAAAATACTGGGAGTCCTCTAGTCAAAGGGGTCCCAAGCCATGCTTCCCATAGCCATAGGGAGATCAGCGAAAAGAGGGGTAAGCGGCCATGACTCCAGCCCCCCATTAATACATGGATCAGCACTTCCTGGTTTGCAGATAAAAACATCCACATTAGCTTTCATTTGAACAGAGGATCTTTTGGCTCCAAAAATTTTCTGAAAACCACTGCTCTACTCCATAAACTGACTTTGAGGTTCATGAAACTGTTCCAGTGAACTCTGCTGTCTGAGCATTTTCCTTGGCATCAGGGCCGCCAATGGAGGGAACATTGTCACAGGCTGACTAGAAGCCTCTGCTGGGATGGGGAAGAAAAGGCTTGGGGGAAATCAAAGTCCTGGCCAGGAAGATATTAGAGTGAGGCTGGATAGGCAGGGCAAGGACAGAGTCAAATACAAGTCCCCAAGTCAATGCTGGGAGATCTGTGGACAGTCCAGGTGAGGACACAGCAAAGTGTGAGGCTGGGTGGGTGGGACTTCTTCCTCAAACAGAGGGCTTGTAGCAGTCCAGCTAGCACAGTTGGAAAAGGTAGGTACAGCAGCTTTAGGCAACTGAGCTATGTGACAGAGTACTTCTTCTCCAGATGGAGTGGGTCATCATCTGGGTTGCATCATTTCAGGGATTCCAAGATTACAAGAACCAAATTTTACCCTGTGTCCCTAACCTGGATGAGGGAGCACATTGTCTTACCCTGACCTAACCTTTTAAGTAAAAACAGCTGATCATAAATGTTCTCCAGGAAGCAGATGGGAAATCTGGAGAGAGTGCAAATCAAATCTTTGATCTGAGAAATTCTGGGGCACCAGAAGTTTGAAGAGGATGTAATTGAAAAGACACACAGCTTCTATCAATAGTTTTGTCCTGAACCCATCACTGTGGCGACAACAGATGTCTTCTAATGCAGGGTCCTAGAGTCTGGAGTGAAATCTCCTTAATCTTCCCTAACTTCTTCCCTTCCTTTTTTGAAAATCTCAGAGGTTAGCAAACATTAGTTTGCCTATTAGTCTGTTTGGTATAATTACCCCCTGCATGCCTCTATCTGCCTCCACCTCTGCACTGCACCATCCACCCTGGGCTCTGAGTAAGCATGCCACCACCAAGACTGCCCAAGGCAATAAGAACCTGGCTCTCTCTGGATTGGGCTTGAAACATCTCTTTTTCAATCCCCCTCTACTCAGGATGATTTAAAATCCCTACTCTTTGTTTCTTATGGACCCCTTTTATTAGTATCCTTGTGATCTAGGGCTTGTCTTTTTTCCAGAAAAATAGAAAGGGTAATAAGCCTCAGATACAGTGGCTACCTTGTCATAAAAACCACCAGACCATTGAACATTTCCAAGTTTCTAGAAAAAAATACGTAGGCAACTTTACTCAATACCCTATTCCAATGCTTAACGTTCATCCCAGTCTGTCTCTCTGTACATCATTTCTATGTTTCTGATATTGTCTGGATCCAATTCCTATACCCACCAAACCATTACCTCTTTGGTTTGATATTTAAAGACTTTGTCTCAGTACTTTGTATTAAAGATACAATATAAAAATTAATTGCCTCGTATCATGGGAAGCCAACTCTTTAAAGCATTGTCAACCAGCATTATTACAATGAATGTGATAATAAATTTTAAGATGAGTCATGTAAAGCAAAATGGCAAATGGGCTCAGATGAAAGAGTCAGCAGGAGTTACAACCAAGCCTTGTAATGAACAGATGATGACATTCAAAAAACCCCACTTCTTTTTGGTCAGATGCAATTTGAAATAATGATGGGTCTATCTAAATCCAACGAAGCTCTCTTTTAATTTCAGCTTATGTGATGAAGACCCTAAGGTGCATGTATCGTCTGCCTCTATAAATACTGAAAAAGTGAGAAAGAACTTTCAAAAGTTCTGCACAGTGATGACGTACCTCTCTCCAACATCTATCAACAAGACTGACACTTGCCAACTCCTTTTCTCAGCCATCAGAAAGGAGCATTTTGCTAATAAGAATACAGTGATATATGACCTCCCCAAAGGAAACATACTCTTCATGACTGCTGGAAAGAATTCTAGAATCAGAGTCAAGAAATCTGGGTATTTGTCATGGCTCTGTTATACGAAGACCTTGGTCAAATCATATAAATTGTCCAATGCTTACTTTTCTCATCCAACAAAAGGTAATTAAAAAGATTAAAAAGCAACCACTTGTCCCATCTGTCTCACAGATTTTCTGTGAGCATGGCTTGAGAAGCAAAGGTGTCCTAATCGATTCTTATTCTCATTATTATTTATAGCTTTCTGGCCTTCTTCACTTAGATGGGTTACCTGAAATTTCCTTACCTCCTCCTTTAGAAAGGGGCAGTGCCATAAATTTCACATATATAAAAACAATCTGGCCAGACGTGACTGAACAGGAATTAGACGTTGAAATGATTTAGGATTTAGTGTTCTTCCCTACTCTGAACCCTGTAATTACAATGTACTATAAACCCTGGTGTAGCATATTTGCTGTGAGCATTCTATTAAATAGCATAGATTTATAGGTCTGGAAAAGCCCTCAGAGATCATCTAGCCTAACCCTTTCATTTTACAGATGAAGAAACTGAGGTCTAGGAAGGTTAGGAAGCTTGCCTGGTATTTATTCAAGCAGCTAATAGGACCCTGGGTTAGGATCCAGATTCTTGATTCCCTTGTCTTGTGGTCTTCCCTGTTGTAAAGCCACCCACTAACCTGGCCTGATTCAGGAACTGCTAAGTTGAGAAAAGTGTATGAGATTCCTATTGCAGTCACTACCCACTTCTGTTATTTAACACATATCTGTCCCTTAAGAGATGTAGGAATTCCTACTTTCTTATTGGCCTTCATTATAAAATTAGAGAAATACTTTCCTGGAAATGTCTCCCTAGTAGGTTGAATTGATGATGTCTCCCCAGTGATATAATCTATTCCTTGAAGGCAGACGCAGGGGTATGTGGATAAAGACCAAAGGATTGGACTTATAAAATCTTGTATATGCGTTTTGGTCCCAATCTTTTGGGGTTAGGATCTTGAAGGAGCCTTAGTCTCTTTCTGAGCAATTTTCCCCCATTTGGAGAATAACATAATGTCTCTAAAAATATTTTGTGAATTGTGCAGTGTGGTATTAATATTGATGCTTACTGTCTTGAAAAGCCAAGCAAAACCAAGCGAGTGGCAGGCTGCACAGGCGACACTGGTGAAATCAGTCTGGTCCCAACTCACACAACCGACGTCTTAAGTGGGCATCATGGGAAACCTGCAGACTTACTTCTCCCTGTTGGCATCCACATGAGGGTTCTTCTCCTTTCTCACATTTGGTGAGTTTCTCCTTTGCTTCCAGCCACTTGTCCCTTTTCCATCTCTGATGGATAAATTTTTTTCCTGTGCCCTGCAATGACCTGGCTCCATATTTTCTGTAACAAGAATTGCCAGTTGTAGGAGGGGAACTGGAAGTTGGTTCCTCTTTCTGCACATCTGAGCAATATACCAGGGAAATGGTGCCATACTGAACTGGGCACTCTTCTGGCTTGTAACGGACAGAGACCTTATTCAAACCCTCTTAAGCAGAAAAGTTATTTTTATTGATTTATTGGTATGATATTAGGACAGCTCACAGAACTGAAGGTGAGACCAAGTCTAATCAGGTTCTGCAGGAATCCCAGAGATGAGAACGAGGGTGTCGCCCTTCCTGGGGTTCCCCTGCTTCTCTCACTGAGGTGGCCTAATCTCCCCACTACAGGCTGGCCCCTCCGCACCATAGGAGATGGCCGTGGCACATCACTTTATGACTAGATATCTGATCTGGTTGGAGAAGTCTGAGAGGACTCTAAGTAGTTTGGCTGAGGTCTGGGGTTGAGGGAATGGATTCAGTCTATGACACAAAGCTGGGCACATAACTCAAGCATGATTTTTTAACCCCATGAGAAATAATTGATTCAGGAAAGGAAGTGTTTTTCTAGAAGTGCACAAGGTCTGCTGGGCAGTAGGAAACAATAGATGTATACCGCACTCTCTATGGTCCCATTTTTCTCCTCTAAAAACAGAACTCTTCACTAAAACAAACATATTAACCACTGAAGTTCATTACCTTCCAATCTGATGACTGCAAAGGCAACTCATGAAGGAATAATAGTACCTACTTACAGTCACTTACTCCCTATAGTAATCTGTCATATCAGTAACTCCTGGCCGTCCAGCCACTATGCCATGCAAGCACACTGGAGTAAAGCCCTTTGGAAGTATTACAGCAAGTATATGATTTTCCTTCTACCTTGTCTTTCTGCTGCTTACCTCCTACACCCAGTGAATAAACACATGTTTGAAGATTCAGTCATAGTTTTGAGACTGTTCATAGAATTATAACTGAAGTCCTTGCGGGCAGTTTCCCCTTATACTTAAAATGACTCTGACTTTCCTTCCAGCGCAGAGGCTCTCAAGCCTTGACATGCATAAGAATTGCCTGGACAATGTGTTCAAATGTGGATACACTAAGCCAGTGGTTCCCAAGCCTGTCTGCACACTGGAATCACAGGGGAAAATTACCAGGAACCCAGACCCATGAAATCCCAGTCTGTGTGGGTGACACACAGGCACCAGGAGTTTTTGAAGTTTTCCAGGAGCTTCCAATGTCCAGAATGTTTTAGGAACCCTGCCCTAACCCCAGGTTCTCAGCTCTGGTTGCACACTAGGATCACCAGGACACATTAATGAACTCAGCACTTGGGTCCCAGCCTAAACCAGTTAAGCTACAGTCTGGGAAGAGGGAGGATGGGATGGCTGGACAGAAGCATGAGCAGTTTAAAAAATGCTGATTAGTCTGAGCCCACCCCCAGAAATGCTAGTTGAAGAGGTCTGGGTGTGGCCCAGGAATCTGCTTTTTAGCCAACATACCGCCTAGCCCCCACCAGAGCACTTCTGACTAAGGAATATGCACTTCACTGTGATAAACATTTCACTTAGACCAGGCTACTCCAAGTGTGGTCCATGAGCCAGCAGCACTAGGAGTTTGCTGGAAATCACCTGGTGTTTTCTACTTGGAGTTTGTTAGAAATGCAGAATCTCAGGCCTCCCTGGCCCCCACCTGCTGTATCAAAACCTGCATTTTAACACCTGGGATTTACATGCAAATGAGAGTTTAAGTATCACTCTTCTTGAGGTACTCCTTAAGGTTGACACACTTTGAATACCTCCCAGTGGATCTTTAAAAAACACTGATGGCTAGATCCCTCCATGACAGATTTGGATCTACCTGGTGGGAGGTGTGCAGAAGTGCACCTGCATTTACTTAGCAGCCCAGATGGAGAACCACCACTTCCACTTCTAGAACCTCTGCGTCCATCCAGCTGATGGTTACCCAGTTCTACTTCCAGCTGGGCTTAAAGATTTGAGTAACAGACTTCTGTCACTGACCCCTTTAGATTGTACTGGAGAATGTCAGTCACAGTAAGTCCGTGTCATGGTGTGGACTTGTCTAAATCCACGGAAAGAAGGCAACCAAAAAATGAAGAGGAAAAAAGTCTCAAAGGTTTTCACGTTCACCTACTGTTACTCCCTCATTTCCAACATTTTTAAAAAGACTATTTCCCCATCTCATTAAAGTCATCAGCAGTAAAACATAAATGGTCACACAAACAAAATTTTCTGGGATTTTTTATATGTATTTCAAAGTCCAAATTCAGTTCCCTAAAAACAAATGGCATAAGGTCTAGTCACAGGACAGAACTAATGAGAAACAAGAGCTTATCTGGCCCCTGTTCGCTTTGGGTGTAAGATGCCATCAGAGCTGAACAAGGTTTGAGGTCTGAGACCAGCACATAGTAGATACAATTACTGAATGCCCACTTCTTTCTCCTCAAAATCCTTGCAGCACTACATTTGTGTCTCTTGAGATATTTATTCCACTCAGTCTGAATCACTCTCATTGCTGTGTCTTAGTCTGCCCTTCTCCATTGAGAGCGCAGGTTTCTTGTGAAGAGAGAACCTGTCTTATCCATCACCCCCACCCCTTGTGCCTTGTTCATAGCATGGAAATCAACCAACTGCGGGTGTGTGTGGGTCACAAGTGGATTAGCTATTCCTCTGGAAAACCGTCCTTCCCCAGCAAGCTGGTATTTTCCTTATAGAGGTATTCAGACTGAGTTTTCTCAATTTATCATCAGCTCCTGCTGAGCCTTTGCCATTAAGCATTTCTCTCCACCATCGATTTTGATCTAAGCCAGTGGAGCCAGCTGTGTGAGCAGCGACAGCCAGACTCCAGACATCTGAATGTCCCTAGTCTCTCTTAGAGCTTTCACGTTACAAATAGATTCAGGCTTCTCTGGAACAATTGACAAATCCACCCCATCAGGTCAAGTCCAGAGGCCAAGGCTCCAGGACCACACGCTGGGCACTGTGGCTTCATCTTTAATTCCATTCCAAACTGAAAATGATGCTGACCGCCTTGCAGGACACCAGGAGAAGCTTCAGAGATCTTAACCCTTGTCTCAGAGCAGCCTGTAGAATAAACATCTGAGATTACAGATAGAAAGAGTCAGGTCATTTGTCCCTCTAAGAAAGGAAAGGACAATGTAGGCAGAGAGAAGTGTTGAAATAAATGTCTAAGCCCAAGATGGAGTCACTCCTGCCTGGGGTGTCATGTCAGTAAACCAAAATTTAGATAACTTTCTTTGTGTTCCCTAAATGCTCTACTTAACCAGAAATGCAGTCTTTCCAGAGTAGTCTGACTAGGGCATTATAAAGAGGCCAGGACAGCAGGGGTGCAGATTCTGTCAAGTAGTAGTTAAGGCGGGGTCCCCTTCTGAGACAATAGAAGGTGCTGCCTTCAGAGGAAAGAGCAAAACAATGCAGAGTTCTATAGTCCCACGTGGTGAGTGGACAATTAGAATGAGAAGAAGAGAGAGCAGACACTTTAATGTTTGCAGAGTTTGGGGGCACTGGTGGAGAAGGCAAGCTCAAACATGGTGATACTGATCAAGGAATCCAGTTCAAATGCTTATGATATCCCTTAGAAGTTGTGGCTTTTTTCACTGTGGGCTGGTGGAGGTATGGTTAGTCTGGGGAAGGGAAATGTTGGTTGGAAGCCTAGTTTAACAACCCATGTGTACATTTCAAATATAGCAGATATCATTTGATATATAGCTCCATGGAAAAAGAATATTTAAAAGTCAGGGCTGCTCTAAATGGCTGTTATAGGAAGAAATAAAGTCCCCTTTAATAGGATATGGTAGAGGAGAGTCAAGCATCAGATGGGCGGTTTGACTAAGGAACTTATTTCTCAAAAAAAGCCAAGATTCTGTGAGACTCAAGTTGAAGCACAGAGTATAGCACATATGAAAAGGAGAATGCATTATTCAGAGTAGGCTTGGGTATCCCATGGTATCAATAAATCCAGAAATCTCAGAGGCTTAATGCAAGAAAGGTTTGATTCTCATCCACATAGAGTCTGATGGAGAAGATGACTGCAGGGCATCTCTCCTCCATCTGGTAACTCAGGGATTCAGGCTGCATCCATCCTTCAATGAGGGGGACTCAACATACAGCTTCTATGGCTACTGAGACAGGGGAAGAGCAGTCTGAATGTTCAGATGTAATATATCTAAGATCAGAGCTGGGGATGGATTACAACACTTACGCCTATACCCCACTGGTGAGAACAAGTCCCATGATCCAATCTAACTGGAAGGGAGGCTAAGAAGTGTAGTAATCCTACATGCTCAGGAAAAAGAAAGATTAAGTGACATTTAGTGAACATACAGCATTGTGTTTACCACACAAAGATTGAATCACATCATCTAATAGGGAGAGCCTCTAAGAACAGGTTTTCAATTACTCCATGCATTAAATAATGGGCTTTCGTGTTCCAAGTGAAAGTTTTGTTACACCAAATTCTCCAAAAATAAAGGCTTTACCACCTGGAAAGGTTAATTCCATTAGCACCTGGACTACAGATATCTTGGGAGCAATTGCAGCAGAGAAAGCTCTCTATCAAAACTGATTTTTGTCAGTTCATTTGGAGAACACTTTGGGCCCTTTGCGAGAGCAAAGATAAAAATCTCTTCAAGACATTCCTCCGCCTAGGCACATTCTATGGCCTTTCCAGGGTCAGGAAAATGTGTGGCTTGTCTAAAGTCATCAACCCAGTCACTGTGTTAGAAACAGGATGATCATCAGTATGTGGTTGCTTGTGTTTTTCCTATGCACACATGAGGTCAAGAGATCTTCCCATTAGACAATGGGCCCCTTGCAGGTATGCTTGGGACTGGGTCTAGGGGTGGCTAAAAAGGGTCAACCAATTTGACTAAATCTCCTAATCCAGAATTCTTCTCTAAACCAAATCAACAAAAACAGATACGGTTCTCCCATTAGCCTTTATTTGTTGTAATTACCCACTAATGTGCCTTTGAGGGATTTGGAGGCACATTAGCCTTGAGTCTTGCAACAAACCCAACAAGTCCCAGGTTGCTGGGCTCTCATGACACTGACGACTCAAATTTCCAAACTGCATGCATTTTGAAGATGGACTGACTGGAATTCAATTGAGGAGAACTGCACGGTAAACTTCTAGTATATGAATTTAAAGAGATATCCTTGATTTCCAGAATCCAATCTGCTTGAATCCCAAAACCTTCAGGAAGCAGTTTATATTGTTGCAAAAAAAAGATACAAGTTGCAGAGATCCAAAGATTCTGATTTTACTTCTGTCCCTATGATTCATTAGCTACAGAACTTTCAGGAACCATCAAGCGTCAAAACCTCAGTTTCTCATCTGTGTGGTGAACTGAAGAGGAAAGAGCTGTGCCAAAGGACTGTTTTGATCAAATGAGATAACAGTTTAATGTACCTGGCACATACTAGGTGCTTGGAAATATTAATTCCTCCTCATCTATCCCTTCTCTCATCTCTGACAGTTTTTTAAAATTATTTACTATGCCTAACCGGCTGGCAGCTTCTTTCTCCCACCACCCAGTCGAATAATTCTGTGGAATAGCAAACAGTGAGAAGAGAAAATTTCATCAATAAAACCTACAGCTCTCAGAGGTAAATTTTAGCTAAACGATTTGATTCTTGTATTCTTATTCTGTTCATCTGCAGAAAATTATTATTTCTCTCTTTCTTTCAGGACATCTACCTCAAACATGAATTGAGCATGTTGAAATAGTCATTTGCTAAGCTTCTATACCTAAAGCAATGTACCAGAAATTCCCAAAAATAGATCCATTGGGGGAAATAAGTTGAGGAAATTATCATCATGAGCTCCCTAAGGATTCCTGAATTTATATGACCAGAGGAGTTAATGGTGCAGCAAATGGAGAATCCTACAGCCTCCTGGGGACCGAGGCAGCTGTGCCTAATAAACTTGTACACAGCGGACACCAAGTTGATATCATTACTTATAGGAAACCTCCCATGTATCAAAATATTTAGGAATGGAATTCTCTAATAATTTAGAAATTAATTGAAAGTCAACTAGGAAACACCTATTTTTTGTTTTACCTTTGCTGTTGAAAGTCTTCCTGAAATTGGAAAAAGAAAAATTTCTAAACAGCTTTATAGCCTGGCTTTCCTGAAAATACATATTTTTTTCTAAGAGGGGCAGCCTGTTGTACTCAAGATGCTTGCACTAGATGTTCCCAGACCTGGAATCTACCCAGGATTTTCCTCAGTCTAGGAGGTACAGCTCAGGGGTAGGGCAATTGACTGCAGGATTTTCACCAGTCTAGTCATGGACCATCAGATACATCACTTTGGCTTCAGTCTGCTGTGATTATTTATTATTGTAAATATAATTAATAACATTTTAAGATTCAGACATAACAATTCAGCAAAAATATGGGAAAATGAGTAAATTTTTTTGACAACAATTGAGGGTCTCTATATCATATTAGCTATTGTGATTTATATTATTATTATGACCTGTGAAAGTCACTTCTGTCAGAGGCTATAACAGACCAGGGCAACGGTTAAGCACAGGGCTGTTTGCTGCAATATAATTCACAAGTGTAAAACATTGAAATCAACCAAAGTGTTCGATGTGTTTGGAATATATAGGCCTGGGGTCTTTCTGTGTTCCTCTCTTCCCATGATTCCTTTATGGGAAAATTGACCACAGGTATCTCTTTGTCAGGTAAAGTGTTGTATATTGTGTTATATGAATCCTGCTATGTGGGTCACAATATGTTAGACTTGGGGCTGAGCCATGAGAAATTAAGGTAAACTTCTGTGAGATGGTCATTTTGGAGGCTAGCTTTCCATCATGTACCTTGGCTTAAGGCTGCTCACTACACGTGCTCTATATTAAATGATGGAAAAACTGATCCAAACAGATTCTTTCTCTTAGGAACTGTGAGAGCAGAAAGCAGCAGGAACCTTGGGCCTCCATGGCAAGGCATTAAAAGACCCAGTCACTAGGGGCAGACAGCTCTTAAACTGACCTTGTATCCTAAAGATGACCTATTGTTCCAATTTTTTTTAAGTCAGGTCTCCAGAATGTCTGAACAAACTACAAAGACAGCTCTCTTGATTCCTGCATATCCTAATCTTAGCTTTCATCATTTAACTAACCTAGCCCCATGTTTTTTTTGTAAACTAAAAATGCTTAGTATAAATAAAAGATGTATATTGACCTGTAATATATTTCAGATATATTCATGTAAAAGTAAGCACAAAACTTGATGATGTTTGCAAAACTACACATGCACAGAAGGGGATCAGGAAGGACATATGTAGAAGTGGTAACAATGTACATATCTGTGAGAATACTGCTATATTAGCATTTGCTTTTATTTTCCCATTTTTGCTTGTCTTTATTTTCTGAGTTTTCAACAAATAAAATAGGTTGTTCTTATTGGGAGAAGAGGGTTTTTTCCCTTTCATTTTCAAAAGAAGCTTTTCCCAGTTACACGACAAAATGCTACAGACTCACTTCCCTGCTCCTCCCGTGCAAACATAACTAACTATCCTGGAACTAATTCATCAGACAGGCATAAAACAATTTCAAGAGGTGGAATAAGATGATACCCTGGCTGGAGATCTCCAGTCAGAAGCAACATCATAGTTTGCCTCCTATAGCTTCTTTCTGTGGCCCAAAGATCACAGGCTGGGCATCAAAGAAACCTGCAAGATGTAATCACCCACAAGCACAAACATATAAAAAGCTTTGTCTTTCTGGCAAAAGAACCAGGAAAGGGGCAGCCCAGCAGAGACCTGGTAGAGAGATCAACCCAATTCATACCCAAGACAGTGGCAGGCTCAATAAGTTACAGCAGCAGCCAAGGCCTGGTGCTTCCAGAACCACCCATCCATTTACATTGGGCAGCCCTACAGGAATTGAGTAAGAGCTGAGCAGAGCCAGGGGAATGAAGTCAACCAAAATAACATTGCAAGGGCTCTGAAAACTAAATTTTCATTGAAACTATAGCTCATGAAAACAGGCCAGAACCTAAATCTAAATAGGGTAAATGCTTATTAGAAACCAAAATGAGATCAAAAGTCTCCAAACGTGTTCTATTGCCCTTGTCTAGCTTGGATTAACACTTAGTCTACAGGCACACACCTGATCATCTACATTTGCTCTCTTACAACACTAAACTATGTTTTCTACCTTTATCTTGCATCTACCTACCACTTCAGCATTTTATTAAAAATAACAATAATAATAAGGGAGAAATGTGGGATTCACATATAAATCAAGTATAAAAATCAAATGAATATTCATATTTGACCTGATTGTTTATAGTTCATAATGCATGATCAAAACTGAAAGTTTCTGTGATGACTGCCCTTGCACTGTTCACCATGTAAGAACTTATTCACTATGTAAGAATTTGTTCACCATGTAAGAACTTGTTCGTTATGCTTCAGAAGATTGGAGACTGATGAGAATTAGGCTTGGGGTGGACTAATGATTGTGCATTGAGCATTGAGTCCCCTATACAGAATTTTATTGTTGTTAACAACCATTTGATCAATAAATATGAGAGATGCCCTCTCAAAAAAAAAAAGTCTCCAAACGTAGTGATATAAACCAATTTGACCAAAATAAAATAAAAATTAATTGAAATAAAATAAAAATGATGGATGGTAACTACATATATGGAGGTGATCACTTTGTAGTGTATACAATTGTCAACTGAAACTTATATAATGCTATATACCAATTTTACCTCAATTTAAAAACAAAGCTAAACATCACTTATCATTTAAAAACCATGAAAAACACAACTTGAATGAGAAAGACAATCCACTGACACCAACATTGAGATGAATCAGAAGATGGGATTATCGGACAAGGATTTAAAGCAGCCATGGTAAAAATGATTCTACAATTATAAATTTTCTTAAAAGTTTTGAAAAAACAGAAAAACATAGCAAAGACATGTAAGTAAAAAAAAGTGGACATTATAGAACTGAAAAATGCAATAGCTGAAATAAAAAATTCACTGGAGGGGCTTAATGATAAAGTGAAGATAACAGAGGATTAGAAATCAGTGAAACTGAAGACAGGTTAATAGAGTTTATTTGAAAAGAAAAGAAAATTTAAAATATACATATTAATGCGTAGATCCTTAGTACTCATTGGACAAAAAAGGTTTAAAAATTTACATCATTGTAGTGTCAAAGCAAGAGGAAATGCTGTGGGATTAAAAAGGTAGTCCTCAAAAACTACTGTGGTAATTTAGCTCAGTAACATGTAGATCATTTGAATAGTCACTTAACAAATAAAAGGAATTGAATTTGTGATTTCTAAACTCCTGAAAAATAGTTGCACTGGAGACTTTTGCACATTAAAAGAATAATTCACACCATGTTAATGAATTGGAATATTCACCATAATAAAGTTTTCAATTCTTCCCAAACCAATCTATAGGTACAATGCAATTCTGTCAAAAATCTTAGAAAAATGTTTTATGTAAATAGACCAGTTTATTCTTACATGGAAAGAGAAAAGCCCTAAAGTGGCCAAAATAATTTTGAAAAAAAAGAATAAGGAAGGAATTACTTTTCCTGATATTAGAGTTTACAATAGTCAAGCAAGGTAGTATTAGTAGAATGATAGTTATATGATCAGAACAGAGTAGAGAACCCAGAAATAGACCCACATTAATATGCCCACTTAATTTTTGACAAGGAATAGTAACAATTAAATTAAAGAACAACTTTATTTTTTTTTAAATAGTACTAGAGAACTGGACATTCATAGAGATGGAAAATACACTTCAACCTAAATTTCATTCCTTATATAAAAATTAATTGAAAATACATCATGGATGTAAATATAAATAGTAAAATTGTAAAACCTTTAGGGAAAAAAAATTGGAGAAAGTTTTAAGACCAAAGACTAGGCATGATTTTCTAGACTTAACACCAAAACACAGTCCATAAAAGGAAAAATTTATAAACTAGACCTCATCAAAATTTAAAAACTGCTTGCTCTGTGAATAACACTGTTAAGAAGATGAAAGACAAATTGCAGAACTGGAGAAAATATTTTCAAATGACATTTCCAACAGAGAACTCATATCTAAAATATATTTTAAAAATTTCAAAACAACATAAAAATATCCCATTAGAAAATGGGAAAAAGACATGCATATATTTTTCACTGAAGAGCATATATAGATTGCAATAAGCCTATAAAAAGATACCATCATTAGCCATTAGGAAACTCAAATTAAAAATCACAGCAAATGACTATATACCTATTAAAATGAGTAAAATTAAAAAATAGTTACAACACCAAATGCTGGCATGGATGTAGAAAAACTGGATTACTCATACACTATAGGTGGGAATGTAAATGGCACAACCACTCTGACAAACTTTTAAAACTAAAAAAGAACTTACCATACAACCAACAACAACACTCTTGGGAATTTATCCCAGAGAAATTAAAATTTATTTTCATGTAGAAAGATTTATAGCAACCATAAAAGGCAAAAAGTGGAAATAACCTAAATGTCCTTCAATGGGTAAATGGTTGAACAGACTGTAGTAGCTCAATATCATGGAATACTATTCATCAATAAAAAGGTATAGATAATTGATACATTTAACAAGTGGGATGAATTTCAAGGAAATTATGCTGAGTGAGTGAAAAAGTCAGTTTCAAAAGTCAATCTTATATTGCATGACTCCATTCATTTATTAGTGAAATAGTACAATTATGGAAATGGAGAACAGATTAGTGTTTGCCCAGGAGTGGAAAGGGAATGAATGGTAGCATAATGGAGCCTTGGGGTGGTGTTACAGTTATGTATCATATTTATGGTGATAGTTACACGAAGCTATACCTTGACAAGATTGCATAAACCCACACACACACACAAATGCACACACACACCAGGAATGAATAAAAAAGAATAATTTTGCATAATGTGAGCCAAAATTCTCACTCATGCACATGTACAACTAGTGACATTTGAATAAATTCTTGGGGTTGTACCAATGTCAATTTCCTGGTTTTGATATTATACAATAGTCATGCAAGATGTTAACATTGTGAGAGACTGAGTGAAGGGGCACCAAACTTCCCTGTATATTTCTTTGGAAGTTCCTGTGAATCCATAATTGCAAAATAAAAAGTTAAAAATAGTAAGTGCTATTTAAAATATTTCTTCAGGGAAAACACATATTCTTTTGCACTTATGTTCATTATTTTTCTCCAGAATTTTCCAGAAAGAACAGGCTGCATCCAGAGTAAGAATGGGAAATAATAGCATAATAAAAGGAAGACATCTGGAAATTATTTGGTTATTAATGGCCTTACTACACCTAACAATCATTCAATCTAAAATAATTTAGAGCAATAAAAAAACAAATGAATAAAAGAAGTCTTCAAGATATTTCATTAGCCCCCTCTCCCAGGTGGATGATAAAGAGAGAACAAAGTGTTTACTATTAAGGATGGTGCAACCTGAATTTAAAGAAGTGCAGCCAGTGTCACTGGAGATGTCACCTGGGCTCTGTGTGGCAAACCGGAGAAAGGGAAGAAAAACCTAAACTCAGACACGGGAAATGAGTTGTTTAAAAAGACAGCAACCAGGTCTTAGAGCCCACTTTGCACAAAATGCCAGAACAGATTCAATTTGGGGAAAAAACAATGGAAGTAGGAAGAAGTTGAGAAGAAGAAAATCTCAGGAGTCACTACTCAGAGTGTATGAAAAATCCATGAATGGGGAAAATACCAAGAAGAAAGATCCCGAGGAGAGCTGTGCCCCCCAGCCAGCTGCAGTCATAGCGACTGTTCCTATCTTACTCTGTGAGCTATTTTTCTTCCAGTCAGAGACAGAAATAAACATAAACTACTCTGGAAACCTGGATTATATTACCATGTAATTGTTTGCCTAGAATTAAATGGTTTGGGGCACTAGGAGGTCCCAGAACCTTGCTCCTTTGTACTAACTGTCTTAAATAAATTGTCCTGTTTGCCAATTTGCTTTTCCACAAAGAGAGGCTCCATGCTGTCTCTGCCTTTTTTTTCAAAAGCTTATTTCTGCATTTTGAAATTCATTTTCAAGGCTCTATTTAGCTGAGATGAGAGTAAAACCATTTGATGACTGAAGTTTGAAATCTAAGTAACTGAAATTATTTATGTAGATCATCAGAAATACATGAGTGGCCTCCTTGGTTTCCTGTGAAGGGAAAGCTTGTCGTTAAATACGCTTTTTAGCCATGACCAAAACTCACACAGCACCCAGTTCAAATCTTCTACAGACCTTAATTTATATTTCCAAAAGCAGTAGCTCTTTTCTGCAAACAATGGAAATACTTGTTATGGGTTTAAATTAGAATTCTTCATTTGGAATTTGTGAATATGGTGATATTCTGGGAAATGTCCAGAAAAAAACTCCTGCCAAGGGTTCAGCAAACAGTTGCATAACCCTCTTTTATCTGGGGTGTTGACCCAGCCATTCATTCCATGTTTGCTGTGGTGAGTCCAGCAAAGCTGGTTCCCAAGGCAACCATAATCCCTGAACAGAGCTGGCTCCATTGGTGGTCAGTTACAACATGCTTTGTCCAGTCGGTGTCCTTAGACAGACTGAATGGAGAGACAGAAAACAAGCACCTTCAGTAAACCTGACCTAATGAGGGTGGTGGCCTCCAACCAACTGGGGTGAGCTGCCTGGAGAGGGCTGGGAAGACCCTACAAGGAGCCAGGATTGTCACATGGACAGAGGGGTCACCTCCCAAAGAAGTTGCTCTCATAAAGAGTCTCTTAGCTGTTGGGTTTATGACATAAGATGATCTGATTCCTCTCCAGGGCCACAGAATTATCTTTGGATTGACTGCACTTTTCTAATAACCATGTCCTTTAGGAACTTGGAACTCTTAAAGGACAATTTGTTGGGCAGGTTAGTTTCCAACTGGAGCCTATAGGCCAGGTAATGAGAGGAAGGGTGGAAGGGTAGGAGAGGAGCAAGAACTGGAGAGCAAACCCCCCTGACCCCCTGACTCCAGGTGCATGAGAGTAGGGAGGTGCTGAGCAGGGCCAGTGAGCATGTGACCCCTTCCTGCAGGGCCAACAAGCCCCTCCATCAGATGTCCTTGCTCTAGGCTATGCAAACAGCCCCCTGCAGCTGCACAATATGGGGAGCCCTGGCACCCCTTGGGAAAATGTTCCTGTAAGTTCAGAGCTCATTGGCAATTGCAAACCTACATACATTAGTTTCCCCTGCTCCTCTTCAACTAATGTTTATTGGGTGTGTTGTGCTTTGACTTCTAATGTATTTAACATGTGCTGCAGATTGATAAGAAGTCATGTATGTCAAGCCTAGCCAAGACTCTTTGATTTCCATACCACTTAATACCATATTTCTTTAAAATTCCTTTCGCCAGCATCCCTCATTATATGATTTGCTGTGGTGAGTTCAGCAAAGTTAGTTCCCAAGGCAACCATAATCCCTGAACAGAGCTGGCTCCATTGGTGGTCAGTTACAACACGCTTTGTCCAGTCGGTGTCCTTAGACAGACTGATGGAGAGACAGAAAACAAGCACCTTCAGTAAACCTGATAAATAAAATATTTAATTTTATTATGAGATATACTAACTGGGAGAATTTATTTCAATGTGAAAGCAGTTCCTTTGGGGTATTTTATGTAAGTCTGTATGGGCTGTGTCTTCATTTATTAAGTTTAGAATTGCTTATATCAGGGGTTCTCATCTGACTGTGCCCCAGAATCACCTGGAAAAGTTGTTAGGTGTACAGATGCCAGGCTACACCGCAGATGCACTCTGGGGTGGTGCCCAAATACTGGTATTTTCATTGTTTTTCTATGTTTTGTGATGCACAACTATATTTAAGAGCTACTAGTTTGTTTGATAAATCTGAATACCTCATACCTTTTCCAATTGGCTAGACAAATATGAAGATCGACGTTTTGTCACCATTTATTTATTAACTGGAATTAATAGGAATTCACTGTCTCAGAGAAAGGGGACATCTGCAGCACTTCTCATCAAACATTTGTTTATTTGCTTGTCTGTTTCATGAAGGGCCTGAGGTTCTGTACCAATCATTTTGTTAGTAAAGCCAGTAAATGCAGCTTCTCAGGAAGAATATTAGGACCCAGAAGATATATCTTTGCCATAGGTGACTTCACCCAACCTAGAGGTAAGAGAGCAGGAAGGATGTATATTTATTTGAGATTCTGGATCAAGAAGGAATAATAGTAACATTTATTAAATATTTACATGTGCCAGACACTGTGCTAGTGTTCTGTTGAGAATTACATTCACTTAATCCTTACAAGAACTTAGAATTAGGAAATTCTGATATGCCAGATCACAGATGCAGAAACGGAGGCATGAAGAAACCCAGCGCTTTGTTTAAGGTGACACAGCTAGTAAGCGCTGGAACTGAGACTGGAACCCAAGTGAATAGTTCCAGAAACACCTTTCAACCACTACAGTACACTACACTGGGCCAGTGACATCAGGCATCACTTTTGCCATGAAAACTCAGCTCTTTGGGACTCTTCAGAGGACTTCCTCACTCAACAAACTTGTCTTCCATTGATCACAGGTGGCTCATGAACTTATCACACAATATTGCTATAAAAAAATCCATGAAAAGTAGGATTAATTCTTCCCCAGAAAAATAGAGAAGGAAACCTATTCTTGTCTTCACTTCATTGGCATTTTTGACGACACCCTCAGTGTGTATTCTTAGGCATGAAAACAAATGGGTAAGTGGAATAGAGCTTTGAGAATCAGGAAAAGGTTAGGTTGCCCTGAACCTAATTCCTTATTCTTCGTCTAATATTGTGTCTGGCTATGCCAGAGACAGGACCAGCCTCTAGGGTACAGGGCAGACTGGGTAAGAGCCGGGTTGTCTGCACAACCTCAAGGCTGACTCCATGTAGCTCTTTCAGGAGATCACTGACAGCTCCAGCTCCATCCCCAGCATGTACTGGCTACCTCTGCTTTCATACCTACGAGTCAAAACTCATTTCTACCATCAACAAGGGGCCATCCTAATTATTCTGCAATCACTGTTAGAAGTTTTACATTATTACTGTTAATAAACATATCACTGGCTAAAGCTTAGAATATCTTCTTGTTGTTGTGGAATGTTTTTTAAAGATGAGCAGGCTGTAGGAACTTAGAGCATGCAGGTCAACAGCCACAGGAATGGCCACTATCAGCCGTCAGTAGAGTCACCACCACAGTGCCCATCACCACCCCTTCCCAGAAGTATCTGTGTATGGCCTCCAGCCCTCCTCCCTGCTGTCAAAGGAACCCCAGTGAGTTCTGGTAACACTTTCTCTCCAATCCTGTCATGCCAAAAGAGGAAAGAATAAGGAAACCAGCTTGCCACATTTGAGATGTTGTCAACCCCTGATCCTACAGAAACTGTCTTTACAGTGGTCTTTGAGATGAACTGAGTGGATCCCTATGGCCTCACACAGAGTGGCACCACTTACATAGACCAATCACCGATGTCCCCTCCATCTACAGCGTCCACTCTTGCTGCAATCCCTCTGGGCCACTCTCCTCTCCTGTGAGCCATTCCTTGGGCACTGCTGTTGTTAATAATCACAGAACAGAAAAAGCCAGAAAACTGTCAAGTGCCCCACTTCTCAGTGTCAGTGCCTGGGCTGAGCCCTACTCAGGCCCACATACACTTTCACAGGAGCCTGAGGCCCACCCTAATTGGCTGTATAATTTCCCATGTGATTTTAGTCAAAAATAGATGCATACAACCCAACTCCTTGCCTGGGCTTGCTTTGTATGGCACCCAGCACAGTGTCCCTCTCCTGTGGGGGCTTAATAATCCCCATTTGATGACAATCTTCCTTTTCAAGCCTAAGGGCTTCAATTGTCATCTTCAACAATGAAAGCCCTTGGTTGTTCAGCTCTCTTATTGCCCAGAAATACCGAGCTGGCTGAAGATCACATTCCAAAACTTTGTGTGCCCACTGCCCTCTTCAGTCCTCCTTTTAAAAGGGTCCTCAGTGTAACAGGCTCAGGTTCGACTTCCTTGCAAAATATTTTTAAAGTAAGAGAAATTTAAGCAGAGTCCAGAATGATCTTGAAAGTCGCCTTCCACCCGCATCCCCATTTTCATCCTGGGCAGGCAGGACGCATGGTGTGGATTCACAGGCACCAGTGCTTCACCCATATTCATTGCAAAGGGCTTGATCCAATCACATGCTAAGGAAGAACTCCCGGGGAGATGAATGCCATTACAAATCTTGCCCTCAACTTGAAACGCCAGTGATAGTTTATTAAATGGCTCTTCAAAGAGAAAATACTGGCAAGCAAATATCATTAAAATGGAAGAAAGGGGAAATGCTCTAACCTTCAATATGGTGCTTTTCTCCATTAACCCCAGCCCAACAGGCCTGGAAGAGCCAGGAGGAGCTTCTGGCCCTGAGCCCCATCAATTACCTTCATCTCAGCCCAGGGAGGGGGTAAAACAAACTATCCAATTTAAGTATTTCCAAACATTGCATTAGAGAAAAGACCCCCAAGCTCTTAACCTAACTTCACCATCTCAACTGCAGTTGAGGACAAATTGTATTATACACAAGTAACATTAAAACATAAAAGACATACCCTCCAGTGAAAACCTTGCACAACTTTCCCTACTAAGCAGAATTAATCACAGGGAACAATTACCATTCCCAGTCTGAATATTTATGACATAACAGAAAGCCCATTTAAAATACTCAGTGGCTCGGAATTTTAAAAAGAGCCTCAGAGAGAGGAAAAGACACGCTAAGTTATGATGGAGTGGGAAACAAAAGGGACAGCTTCTTTCTTTTTTTTAAAAATTTTTTATTAAGGCATTATTGATATACACTCTTATGAAGGTTTCACATGAAAAAACAATGTGGTTACTACATTCACCCATATTATTAAGTCCCCACCCATACCCCAATGAAGACACAGACAACTTCTTTCTTAATCTTTTTCTCTGTCTCCAGCTTGGCTTGTTTTGACCCTCTCCACTTGCATCCCCATACCTTTCAAGACCACCTCACTGAGGGATCTGTGCAGCAGCAAAGGGAAGATGGGACATGCGATCAGCAGCTGTGGCCTCTGTTCCTGGCACCCCTCATTCATTCCAGGTGTTTCCACCTTCTTCCCCTCCACCTGCTCTCCAGGAGCTGTTTAGGAGGCATTTGTGAGTTGAACTGGAAATCATACTGGACTGTGAGTCATAATTCTGGCTGTCTACAAAACTGTGTGTGATCCTAGGCATGACCCACAGAGTGCTTATCTGTCAGGCTTGGACTGGAAAGCTCTAGGCTTCCTTCTGTTTCTATCAATATATGAATTCTGTGGTTCAAGCAGCTCTCTGATAGACAAATTCATTCACTTGCTCATTCATTGAACAATCAAGAATTGAGTGCTGAGTGTGTGCCAGACACAGTTCTAGGTGCCAGAGTGAAAGCAGTGACCAGGAAGGATGACCATCCTGCCCTCATGCAGCTTATACTCTGGTGGGGAAACTAGACCATCACCAAGGAAACAAATGAAATAGAATTGTTTGGGATCATGAATTTTGTAAGAAGAATAAAGGCCTGAGCCTGAGGTCATGGCCGTGTTGGGTAGCACAGCCAGGGGCCTGAATGAAGTGATGCAGTGAGCCACAGTCATTTCTAGGCTTTTGCACAAAAGGAGCAATGGAGAACCTTCAAGTCATTTCTAATATTTTAGAAAGCCCAGTAGAAACTGTGCATTTTCCCTGTAAGTTAACTAAAATGATTCTTAGCCTTTGGCTGGAAATAGATCCATTTCATATGATATTATTGATTATCTCATTCTTCTAATCAACCAGTGATTCTGAAGGACTTAATTTGACTTGAATATGGAAAAATGAATTATAACTTAAGTTATTGGATGACGATGAGAGGGAAATATTTAAGATGAAATCTTTGAGGCCACCATCCATAAGAGTCGACCACTTCTATCTCCAGAATGGATCTTGAAGGCATTCCTATGCTCCAAAACAGAATGAACACCTTTAAACATAGCTAATTCTCAACCATGGAGCAACCAGTACAACCCTCTCTCTCCTTCCCTCCCTCTCACCAAACAGTACTTCACGACGACTTACTTTGATTCAGCAAGAGACTAGAGACTGCAGAGGAAATACATTCAGTGAAGTTTTCATCCTGAAAGCTGTTCTTCTCAGGGCAATGAAGAAGCTGAACCATTAGCATAAATAAAATCTAGGACAAACATTGGATTTTGGTTACTCATTCTCTTCATGTTTCCCAACTCTCTGGGTATCCAAGCTTTCATACGGTAACTTTCACCAAGAAACAATGCATTTCTCTGCTAGGTGACAGAAATGCAAAGCAGATACCATGTCTGCCATCAGGGTGCGTTTAGGGCCCTAAGAGTATATTAAGTAATACATGTGATATAGGAAATATTGAAATCTAGGTTAGGTCTTAGATTACATTAGTCAGGATCATGCTGTAGTAACAATAGTTCCAAATGTTTGTGGGCTTAAAAGTACCAGTCTATTTCTCAGCCATGCCACATGTCCATTGACAGTTTGCAGGAGACTGGGTGGGGGCAGGGGGCTAGCCTTTGTAAATATTCAGGTATCCAAGTGGATGATGCAGCCACCATCTTAAATATTCTGGTTGCCCTGCCAGAGAGAAAAGAAAGCTCTAGCGAATCTCAAATAGGAAACTAAATCTTGTTTTTTTAAAAATATTTTTAAGGTGTAATTGACATATTACACTAGTTTTAGATGTACAACATAATGATTCAATATGTGTATGTTGCAAAATACTAAGAGACTAAATCTCCCAGCATGGAAGTGACACATGTTGTTTTCTATCATGACTCATGGGCCAGACTAGTCTCAGGGCCCTGCCCACTCATAAGGGAGTGGGAAACAGAGTCCCACCATGTGCCAATAAGGGGAGAGAACTGGAAATAGTTCATGAACAGCAATAATGATTTTGTAGTTGTAAAAGAGCCCAAAAACCTGGTCTCTGCCTCAAGAAACTTGTCTACTAAAACAAAATTCGTTGAATCAACAAAGAAACTAAAAGTTCTGCCTTCTCTTTAAAGGACGAGTTTAACAATGCCGTAGGGAAGTATAATTATTTAGTTATTTACATCATGTTGAAATCTCCTATTTGACTAGAAAGTATTCCCTCAACTTGCCCTCCACTTCTTCATGGAGAAGGCGGGTTAGATAGGTCCAGAGATTCCTCTCCCCTAGCAGCCCACAAGCCAAAGTAACATGAAAGTCAGATCTTCAGATTCAAGTAGCGCTCTGCAGACAAGCAGCTGTAATAACTGTAATAACTCAGTCTCCAATCTCTCTTGTTAATCTCATCCTAAGGAAGTAGGACCCTCTTCTCATTACTGATTGGGCAGTCTCCTGAGTTGAGAATACCAAGGGGATCCTGACTTTTCAGAAGCCCCACAGGAGACCTGGCATTTACACCAAAGCAACTTGCCAGCAATTTTGGCATTTGTGATTGGCTAATAGAGCCAGTAACTCAGCCAGAATGCTTTTCTAATGAGCACTGAGTCTGGTTCAACTAGAAACTGTTGCCAAGAACAGTTTATCCCACAAGAGCAATCTCATACATGTAAATCATCATTGGGGTAGTATTTGAGGAACTCTCAATTTTTATTAGATATTATCAATTTGACTACATAATTGTTTGGTTAACTAGAAAATAGTTATTCAACCATCTTCTTGGTCATTCAACCAAGGCTGTCATTCTAAGTTCTACTGAACAGAAGCTGTGTTGACTTCCCACTTCAACCACACTTAGAATTGCAGAATCTCTTACTTATGATTCAATATGAAATGAGAGAAAATTTTGCTTTGAGGATTAAAACCATTTTGATTTCTAAGTGACATTAAGGTGAACTCTTGACAGTTAATTCCCAAATCACTAGAATTACGATTAATGAATATAGTTAGCAATTCTTATGATGCCCAATGGAAAAAATATCTTTTTATGACCTCATCTACCCTTCAGGCTACGACACCACTCTATCTCCATGCCTAGGCTTCCTCAAAGACAGCTTTTTCTTACCAACTACCCTCTCTCTCTTTTTCTTCACACTTCAGGACATCCTTTACCTGGAACTTTTCTCACCAATGACTTCCTAACTGCCAAGTGCCCCAGCTTCATTTCCTGCTTGACTATTGGCATCATTTACATGTCAGGGGACTATCCTCCAGCTAAACAAATACTTCTAAACATGGCATTCTCCTGATTCAAACCTTTTAAGGGCTTCCTGAGACAAAAGTAAAGATAGCTACCTTTATAATCCATCTCCTAAAGAGGATATCCTTTGAGATTCTCTTTCATTATTTTCTCCAGAATGTTACTTAGGATGTACTTAGGCATCCCTTTTGAATTCGGTTCCAATTTTACTATATTTAGCAAAATTTTCCACAAAGTTTGTGGTTTTGGTTGTAGAAAGTTCTCAAATTTCATTTAAGATGAAGTTATTCTATCCTTGGTTATATTTGCCAGGAAGCTTTTAGCTGCAAGTAACACCAATTCAACTGGTTTAAACCAGAAAAGGGTCATACTATGTCTCATGCAGGAAATCTGAAAGTGGAGGGGCTCCAAGGTACCTCAGAAGCTGAACACTTCACTGAGGACCCTCATGAGCCCTTGGCATGTTTCTGCTCTACCCTCTACAGGAGGTCTGCTGGTCCTTGTGGCTGCAACCAGACAGGGCTTTATCCAGGGGACAGAACCCAGCCACAACCACCCAGGAGCTGAACATCCATTTTACAGAGAAGTAAACTGAGGTTCAGATACCTCATGTGACTTGACCTAAGTCACACACAGCTATTAGCAGTATAAACAGGGTTTGAACTCGGGTTTATCTGCTCCAAAGTCTATGCTCATAAACACCTGGTTCTACCCCTCCTTTGTCCTGAAAGTTCAAGAATAGCATTTACAAGGCTAATGGCTAAACTCACACTCTGTAAGTTTACTGGCCACTGACTGATTTCCAAAAAGTAAAGAAGAGTTAGAAATGTTGATCATTAGAAACTTGGACTCCTATAATTAGCCATGACCAACTATAGTCACAATTCCCAACAAACATTGGTAATGTGCATATATTACACAGGTATATATAAATATATATAAATTTTTAATCTTTAATTTTTAATCTTTAATTTTTAATCAGAACACAAATTTAGTGACTTCACATAAGTTGTGATTTTTATGCAACTATGTGATTTTTATGCAATAGAATATATCTCTATTCATATGTGTTTTATGTGTGTATCTATGTCAATATGGAGAGACACATAGCTATAGAGATAGAGATGAGTGACTAAGACCCAGAAAAGTTAGGAATCCTGTCAAAGCTTAACAGCTAGGAAGACAATGAGGGAAATTAGAAGACATCAGGACAATTTGCTGGTACAGTGTTCTTTCCTTAAGGACCTGTAAACTAGAAAATTACTTACTATCGTTCAAAGTACACAAGTCACAGCAGAATCTCATCAAGGTTATTCTAAATAACACAATGACACTGTCCTATCAGAAAGAGGAGCTCACCACAGGGAAGATTTTCACCCCATCCCCTTTGCTCAAGGTGGCATTGCAAGAATATGTGTACGTTGCTTCCTCTGGTCTCATTCTTTCTTGGGCCTCCATGGACCACGTCCACCCTCCACATCTCTATCAGACTGGGCACCAAGTGCTCATAGCAAGTAAGCTAGCAACTCCCTCCTTGCCTATCAGAAAGCAGGGAATTGGGGCTATTTATTTACAATATCTTGCTTCCAAGAGAATTACAAAATGAGTGAGCAACCTTCCCAACACAGACTACACACATTTGCATCCTGCCAACCCTAATACCTTGGCTGAGGGCTTGCAAAGCAGAGGACAATAAATAACTCAGGTCTAATCACAGGGACAGGTGACAAAGTTCATCAGACTCCTTCAAATGTGCATCCAAGATGGATGGGTGGCTCCTCTGGAACCCTGGAACACCAAGGTCCCCAACCAACTGACTCCTGCCATCGTGTCTCTGCACCAACTTGGCTTTGAGAAACCGCACTGACCCATTTGTGGCATTTCCCCTCTTTCTACTTCTTGAAAGTCAAGACAGCCTGTCCCAAGCACACTAACCAATCAGACTGGAAAGCTGAGCGCCTGTGCTCGCCTCAGCCGCGTTGCCCTGACTTAGGCATTGAGGTACCGGGACAGCTGTGTTGTGCTGGCTCTGCAGTCGGGCAGCATTTTCTGAAATGAAATACTGGTTGGGCGAAGGCCTTCCAACGGTCCCTCGGCGACATGAACTCATGAATCTCTGTCGGTTGCTGCTTCTGTGCTAAATTCTCTCGGCAGAAGCCAGAGGTTAAGTGCCGGTGCGTTTCCCTGGGCTGAGCCCCACATTGGTGCCGTGTTTGCCCTGCACTGTGGTCCTGTTACGATACAGATGTACCACACCAGGGCTGTGCTGGCACATGCGCTCAGCCACACGCCCGGGAGGTTGAGCCAGACGGGAGACACGGGCACAGGCACCCCTGCCCTCCATCCGCAGACAACACCCTGGAGGGTGCACACGCTGGGGACACTTACAGGCTCCCCCAGGCCTCCCCAGTGCCCTCCTCGGAATCCGTCCTAGGCAAGTATGTTTCAGCCACAGGGGCCAGTCGTCTGTCTTTGCCAAATTCTGTTTTGCCTCTTCCCGGCTGGCCAGTGGAGACCGCCTGATTGGCATCAGGTTTCCCAGGAGGGAACCTGTGCTGCCCAGAGCGCCAGAGCTGAAGGCAGCACAGCTTTCCTTGGGGGCCGCAGGGAGGATCCTGCATGGGGAGCGGGGAACCTTTTCCTTTGTGGTCACCCTGCCCCCTTCTCACCTCCCCTCCACAAGTTCCTCTGCTTTGATCCGGAGCATCAGAACAAGCCTCAGCCCCCACCCAAAAGAGCCCATGCCTTAAGATAGGGAAGGAAAGGAGAGCTCAGCGGCCTCCACTTCCTGGCTCATGAAACTCGATGGAGCCTGCTGCTACCCCTGAAACAGGATGGCTCAGGGCAAGGGCGGTAAATAAATTTCATCTTGTGAGCCAGCTGTCATTGGTAGTGGCTTGCTGCGGCACTGCATTAAGAAAGCTTCCGATGCTGAATTCAGTCTTAGGAAGCAGCAGTGTTATTCTTCACTAACCTCATTCAGGATGAAAGATTGGGAGGAAGGGTAAGTTGCAGCATAGGTCCCATGTAATTGCCATATTCAACCTAGGAGACAGAGTACTAATTTTGGGGTCAAGCTGTCAAGCCTTTGGAGCCTGGCTTTACCATTAACTGGCTGTGTGACCTTAGGCAAGTTCCTTAACCTCTCTGAGTCTCGGGAAAACTTCCTAAGTGTGAAACATACTTGAAATTGTTGTGATAGAGATAGATTTCACATCCATGAAGTATCAAGACCCCAGTGCTAAGAGGCAAAGGTTGGTCCAAAGACCTGAAACCAGTTAGATATGAGACTGCTCACTGCTCAGGACTGTGACATGGGGTGAGTAGCAGGGTGACTAACCGAGCACCATCCTCCCAGAGGAAAGGTTTGCAGTGAGGTGGGCTATATGCAGAGAGGAAATCAAAGTTGTAGCCAGGAGAACTGGGGACAAGGGCAACCCATACCGTTCCATGTGGATGGTGAAGGAGCTGAGACCTGGCACCTCCCAGCTGGAGCAGGTTGGCCCTGGTGGGTTTTTTAGAAGACACCACTGCACAGACCTGAGGACCTGGCACAGGTGGTGGGCAGAAGAGGCACACCTTGAATCCTTCCTTTCCCCTCTACCACCATCACAGTCCTGTGCCAACTAGGTTTCCATGGCAGGGAAGGCCACTGGCACCAAAGGGCACAAAAGGTTAGGAGCAACACCCTCACTGCTCCTGCCTCTGAACTACACCAAGGACTGCAACATCTGGTCTGTCCCTTCTGTTCTTCTTTGCCCTTTGGCTTAGAAACAAATGTCTTTTTTTCATTTGGGGAATGAAAAAAAGATACATCAACCCCATGACAAAAAAAAAAAACACCACTTTGTGCCTTTCTGAAACACTGTAAAACCTAGTAAGTCACGATTAACTAGAAAAGGTAGGAGTTGTGCAAAGCTGTTCAATAAATGTAGTTTCATCCCTTACAAAGAGGCATTGGAACTTGTATTGCTTCTTATTGTGAAAGCAAGAAACTGTGTAACCAGAAAGAGAGGTGACTGGGTAGGAGGGAAGCACTCCTGTGAGAAAGTAGGGCAGGTTCTCAGTGGAACCAAAAAATAGTAGACGGTATGAGGTAAGAGTGGATTATAAAATATTCTACAGAGTTTAGACCTAAGTATTGCAAGTAATGGGAAGTGATATGATAAAACCAGTGTCCCATTTCTGGATGCTAAAATCTAATCATAGTAAGCAAGATGGATGAACAGAAGAGAAGGATGTTAATATATGCAACCAAATGGAGCCCTTATTGTTAAAAGTTTCTCCAAAATTATGGTGCAGTGGCATTTTGTTATTGCTGTTATTTAGATCCACAACTGCATGCCAGAAAAGGTGACCCATGTTCAATGGAAGCCCTGTGCTTTTGCTGAGACCCTAAGTTTAGGGTGTGTGGACCAGTTATCAAGTTGTCTCTCTGTTCCAGCCAGCCTTTTGTACTCTGCTGTGTGACACTGGGGCACGATGCGCGAACCACATTTCCGCCTGGCCATCCGCTGTGTTAGGTTCCACCTAGAGGGGGCGCAAGAGGAACCTGCAGGGCTGGGAGGAGGAGACGCCTTGCTTCCTATGTTTCCTAATCCAGTAAGCATCACCCTCTGGCAACACCCCTTCACCGCAGCAGGGGACGTACCCTGAGCTGCTCCTGGGAACTAAACCCAGCTGACAGTTTTTCTAACACTTGCAGAACCTGCTTCATCCCACCCCAGCCCCAGGGACCACCTGCATCAGCTGAATGGTGCCCCCTCCCCAGTGGTCTGGGTTTCAGCCCCACAGGCCCCTCCTCCACACTCAGAGCCACCAGCAGGCAAGGCCCACCTTCAAGCTTCTGTGTTTGCATAATTCCAAACCCTTCCCTTTGTTCTGGTCCAGAGCTGGTAGCCGCTCCCTGCCATGGCTACCTCTGGGATACGTTTAATGTACTTACTGCCATTTCAGTTAGCTAGTTAATAATTTTGTTCCAGTTATCAACTCTTTATATTAAATTCCCTCTGTTACAATCACAGGGGTGGTTCCCGCTGCCCGCCTGGAACTTAAACTCTGAGTCAAACAGGAGAGTTACAGTAGAAGAACACTGAATTGCTCTGTATCATAGGAGAAGAATGTGATGCATCCAGGAGAGAAGATGCGAGGAGCAGCCTCGGGAGGAATCCAGCAGACAGGCAGCCTAGTGCATTTTGAGAACAGCCCTGCCTGCTGTTCCCTGCCCCATCTTCCCTTCCAAACCTGCAATAAAGTCTACTCCATCCACACCTAGTGAGAAGTGCTAGTCTTAAATCAGTTTTGAGAAGCTTTGAGATAGACATGATGTCAAGCGTTAATTTTTAAACTTCTGGTACCTGATCATAACCCCTGGCATAGCTGTGAGGAGAAGCAGCTCAGTGAGTCTTCAATGAGCAAAATGAATGTTCAGCCAATTCTCCAAAACAAGTACCCAGAATTCCTGTCATATCATTTTTCTACTTTTTTCCTAATAAACATAATCAGATCTCTCTGTTCACAATGACACAAAGAAAAGGTGGCTTTGCTAATGAGTTGTTCATCAGAATTGCGTCACACTGAAGGAGAATTTTTATTTCTTTCAGTCAGAGATGCAAGACTGTTTCACCTTATTTCAAAAATTCTTCCTAAGGGTATTACAGCTCACAAAATATTTCATAACGTCTTACAGCATCTATTTTACTATGCAAGGAGATAATTTATTGGATTGATTTCTTCTTATGTCACATCTCAGCTTTAATGAGCAATGTCTTTGAGCTTGTTTATGCTCTCCTACCTTATTACCATGTAGCTGTGTGTCAGGAAGTCCAGGAGAGTGGCTTTTGATGAACTGTGCTTTAAGGCAAAACCACTGTGGAGGGGGAGATGGATGATCTGGGGCTTTGAAGGGGCACGGCCTGCCTGGGGGAGAGCTTATTAGTCTGCTGTCTCCTGCTCCCAACCCTGACACCGTCTTCATGAAGTCGCTGCTGGCCCTCTGGTGCACTCCCCCTGGGCAGAAGAAATGTGTAGGAAGTAGAGCCCATAGGAACTGCAAAAAAAATCTTTAAGAGGCAGTTTGTTCAACCAAGTTAAAAATAAAGCTTTTTTTTTCTTCCCCACTCCTGGAAGTGTGCTTCCATTTCCACTGAGTTAATAAAGAAATCAGATGCATACAGGTCATCTAAGCTCCCTGAAGCCAGTGTGCCGTCATGTTCCTGTTAGTGCCCACCAAGCTGTAGCCATTATTAGTACGTGGCAGGCATTGTGCTTAGTACTCTATACACATTATCTCTCATTTAATCCTCCCAAGAACATGGTAGAGCTGGGTACTGTTATTCAGGTGATTCAAATGAGGAAATTGTGGTTAAGGGTGTAGGAGATTAAACTTCCCAAGGTTTCTTAGCCACCAAGTAGTGAAACCAGCATTCAACGCAGGTCTGTTAGATTCTGCAGCTCGTGCCCTTCCCCATGTCAGTATAAAGATCTGTGTCTGGCTGTATGATTACATAACCATTTACATGCTGGGCACAATTTGGCCTCGCATTTCACTTAGGAAGCAGAAATGGAAATGAATTCCATTGGGCTTGCTGTGTTGGAAATCACTGCAGAAATTCAGTTCCCAGAGTTGTGTGCTGGAGCTGGGGCGGGCATTACTGAACAGGTTTGGTAGAAACCTCAGGCATCACAGACCCTGGGCTCTGCTCCACCCCACAGTGCAATGCTACCAGAGCAAAAATGGTGCCATTATAAACAGTCTTGACAAAGTGGATTTTCCTAAATGGTAAAAACTGGTGAAAAACTGATCATTGTCATTCATTGGACCAATCCTTATTGAATATTGATTACATGCCAGGGAATGTGCTAAGGACATAGCAAAGAACAAGATTGACACCCCCTACCCTTGCCTTCCTGGAGCTCCTCTGAGGTCAAGTGCACCCTCTCTGTACAGATGGGGCAAGTGGGAATTGGTAAAGCTTTTGTGAGAGGGCTTTCTCAATTTATCACTGGAAAGCCTGTAAAATGCACCTAAGCGCTTCCTGTTGTCCTCCTTTCTTTTCCTTTCCTGCCTAAGCGATTTTATTGTAAAGCTACAGATGGTGCAGGATGAAGTAAGTCAGGGAAGGAAGGGGCCATGAGGGTCGGAGGTGGCCCAGGGTGGGCTGTGGGGGCCTGCAAGGGGGCCGGGGGCTCTCTGCACAGGGGGGAGGCTGGCAGGTGCATGAGGCAAGTGAGGAGATATGCATGTGGAAGGCAGCAGGAAGAGGAAGGTGTCCCTACCCAGGGAAAAGTAATAAAAACAAAATGTGCTTACTCTTTGATAACAGCAGAATCACATCTAGAAATTATTTTATGGAAGTAAATAAAGATGTACCAAATATGTGTGTGCAAAATTGTTTAAGCACAATAATTTATAATAGCAAACATTTGAAAATATCTTAAATGGCCGATCAGGTGACAAATAACCAGGAAGCCCGAACAGATCTACACGTGGATACTTGTTACACTGACGGGGTAACGTCCATCCCCGGGAAAGGAAAACAGTACAGAGGTAACTGGTCCTCCACATGGAAAAAGTGAAATTGGACACCCACATCATGCTAGTCACAGAAATCCCTTCCTGGCAGCCTGTAGACTTAAATGTGAAAGACTCAAATCTTAGGAGAAATAAAGCAAAAGAGTTTTATGGCTTCAAAGTGGAGAGAGGGGTTTAGTAATACACAAAAATCTCCAACTTTAAAGAAAAGGACTGCTATAATTAAGAACTTCTTTCATCAGAAAGCCCCAAAAAGAAGGTGATAAAAAAAAAGCCACAAATTGGAAGAAAATGTCTGCAATTTACATAGCTGCCAAAGGATTTCTTGGAAAAGTTAAGGATAAGACAAACTCCACAACAAGCAAATTGCTTAGAGGTATGAATAAGTAATTTACAAAGAAGAAAACAAATGAGGAGTATTAATCAGGGAAATGCAAATTCAGCCAGCCAGCCAGACAGACACTATTACAAACACTATGTTAGCAAAAGTTTTTTAAGCCCAACAGCAACAGGAGGACTTTACACACTGCTTGTGGGAGTGTAATTAGGCAGAAGTAACTGGAAAGGCAATCTGGCTTAATCCTGGGAAGCTGAAGATGCACACAGACCTTATGACTCAGTGAGCCTAGTGCAAGAACATCTACATGGAGCAGTGGCTCAAGGTCACCCTGCATGGGTGCAAATATGTTCATTGCCACCTGGACTGGGTGGATAGGTTCCCCCTAAGAGCCACATCCTCCCCAGAGCTTCTGAATGTGCCCTCATTTGGAAATAGGGTGGTTGCAAATATAATTAAGTTACATGAGGTCAGCCTGGAATAGGGTGAGCCCTTCATCCAATATCACTGGTGTTCTTATAAGAAGAGGAGAAAAGAGACAGATATGACATTGGAGGCAGAGATGATAGAGGATAAATCTACAAACCAAGGACCACTGAGGATTGTTGGCAACACCAGAAGCTAAGAGAAAGGCATAGGCCAGGTTTTCTCCTAGAGCCTGCAGAGAGTGTGGCCGTGACTCACCTTGACTTCAGACTAGCCTCCAGAACTGTAAAAGAATACATTTCTGTTTCTAAAGCCATTCAATTTGCATGGTTTGTTATGGCTGCCCTAGGAAACTAATACAGTGAATTGTTCATAGTAGCCAGAAAATGAGAATAACCAAATAAACTTAAATAAACTGTAGAATATTCATATAATGTAAAACTACGCAGCTGTGAAAATAAACAAGAGAACTCTCACATCTGCATGGAGGCCATCTTTGCCCTTTCTGGACACTTACTAGACATTCAATCACTCTCTGAGATTCATTTCAAGTCCCACCTCCTCCCCATGCCCCAGTGTTGACTCCTGCCTGTGTCAGTCATCGTACGTGGCCATGCTTCCCTTAAGCCAATCTCTATAACAATCGTTTAAGGTAGACAGTGTCAGTCTTATGGTGAAGAGGAGGAAAGCAATATGCTGAGCCCTTCAATGGCTGACTCTGGGTCACAGACTCCACCATCCATGCTCTGTCTGCTGTGCAGCTCAGATCCATGAAACGTGTCCCCCAAAAGTGCAGCTAACTGGACAAATAATACCAAATGGGGGTCTGTAGTGACAAACTTGGTCCTGGATTATCTTCAATTCACTTTATTTTTAGGCTTTGTAGTTTTGCTTTCTAAATGCCTCATAACCAATATTTCATTTCTGTCCACCATCTCCACAAAAACAGTGTAAATACCTTATATCTCTTCTCTGGCTAATGTAGGGAGAAGGAACCCAGTCCTACTACACCAAGCCCCAGACTCAGTGGCTCAACTAAACCACATTTCCAGAAGCCTGTTCCAGCTAGTCATTTGGTGGTAAGCAAACGGCCAAAAATATACAGTGAATGCTACTTTCTATCTGTTTGTTTTCCCTTCCTGAGGAAATTCTGTGCACACAGCTGACTCAAACTCAAATAGAACGAGGGGCCAATCCATTGTGAGCACTAATGGAGCCACTTAACCACCCAGGCTTTCCATCCACTAACCAAACAAGCTATTTCCATGCTTTCTCTTTGGTGCTTCTCTGTGCTGTGTGTCCAGCAGGAAGGTAGAATTAGCAGATTCTATGTTGCTGGGGTTTGCAGGCTGTGACAGATGCAGGATAAGTAAGCCAACAGATGAATATGTATTACGTTATTCCGCTGGTGTTCATTATCTCCAGGGTCAGTACTTGTGCATACATGTGAAAGCAGTATTTGTCCGTGACCCTTATTACAGCTGCTGGTTAAAACAGAATCACTCAGAGAATCAGCGAGGCAGTAAAAGCCAGCATCAAAACTGTTTACTCCCTATCTCCCATCTTCCCTCTCAAATGCTGGCATAATTGTCACTCGAGTTAATGGCTCATCAACCTATAGCAACCACATGACCCAATAAAGAATGCGTTGGCTTAAGGTTACGACACTATCCCATTTTGTCTGTACAAAAGTGATTTAGAAATCCTTTTTATCCTCGATTTCTGACAAGACATTGGGTTAACAAGGCTGCAAAAGACACTACAAAAAGAATAGGCCTCACTGACTATGGCGTTCCCGGCTTTCCTGGCAGGAGCAGTGTCTAAAGGCAGGATCCCAGAGGTAGGCAGTCCTAGGGCCCGGAGGCAATCCCGAAACACAGTGCTTTACCCTGGAGGAGGCCTCTAAATACATGCTGAGTGGACCAGGGAGAGCTAGGAAGGTGCTAGTGTGCATCGTCCCAAACAGGGGCATTTTTAATTAGTTCAAAACTGAACATTCTGAACATCAAAACCAGAGGCAGAAACCCAGACCATCTCAGAAACCAGGTCTTCTAATCTTTCTAGGTGTAAGGAAACAATGAAGCTTGGAATAAAGACTGACCTGGGTGCACTGGCTCTACAGCATCTAATAATATGGACCCTGACACTTTATAAACACTGCTCAGAGCATCTATTTCCTACTGTCACAATGGATTCTTATGAGGATGAAAGGAAAAAAATGCATGTAAAGACATGTCACATACTAGGTAAACAATGCTGGTTCTTTTCCTTTCTGGTTTCACTTACCCCTCACTAAACATCTGGGACAATCAATACTTGTGCTCTCTCAAAGCACACCCACTACGAACTCCAACAGGACTTTCTGGCTGCAGTCATCCTGAGTTTTTTGTAATGTCCCACATGACCTCTAAGTTACATTCATTCCTTTTGTAAACACAACCTTCTCATCCCTCCTAACTGAATGAAAACACCATAAAAATGATTCTCAGGCACTATAATGACATGAAACTTCATGAACTCATTACCTCAAATGTTGCAACCCAAGAAGTGGAAACAATTCAAAAGCCATATGCCTATAGTACTAAAGTAAATGTGTACCAACAACCAGTCTTCTCTAGGGCAATTCAGAATTAAAAATGTACTACCCCTAACTTTGGAGTGGGCTTTCTCTCCCTCTGAGTTTATTTTCCATGCTTAAGACCTTCAGCCTGTGACAAACATCACTGCTCTAGAAAAACTGGGAACACAACATAATGGCTTGACCCTTATGAAATTGCTGTCACGTGGCCATTTTTGACCTATGGAAATGGCAGTCTCATAAAGGTTTAACCTGATAGAACCAGGCCAAGGATAAAGGTCGTGAACAGACCCTGAGGACCTGTGACTGGGCTACTCCCCGGCCCAAGGAGACTTCGGCTCCCCAACACAAGGATGCCACATCACTCATGATGTCCACATGGTGCAGGGCTGGTAAACTTGACATTACTGTTTGGGTTTTCTTTCCCCATTAGTAGGGCAAGCGCTAATCAAACAGATGCATAATTATGCCTGTAATAAAAAAGCTTGATGGAAGGAGTAAAACCATTATCTCCACACACAGACAGCCTGAGGCCAGCAGGCTAGGTTTGCAGAGTTCTTACAACCCACCCGCTGTGGGTGCCATACCCTCTCGGGGAGCTGTTGTCCCATCCTAGGCTAATGACATTAATCATTAGCCAACTTAGAAAGGTTAATGGGTGGTTTGAGTGAGGGGAATATTTTTATGAAATTGATGTTCCCAGGAATCAGTACATAAGAACATAAGAGGGCTGTGAGTGTGACATCATTGTTAACAAGGCCCTCCGCCCACCTCATCCCATACGTAGGACACTTTGGCCCCTCACATCCTCTACCCAGGTCTTCAGGGATGGGTCAGCCAACAGGAACCAGGTGTAATGCCTGACTGGCTTCCTAATCTCTTCCTAGGACAGAGTTTCTTTGAGAATATGTTGCAAATTAAAATTGTGTTTGAATTGTCTTTTATTTTTAAGTAGCTACTATAGTAAACCAGACAATTTTCTGATTTGGTAATGAAATCAAACTAATAAGCTGTTATATACATAAATTGTTTCTTGTTTGAGAATCTATATATTAGAAAATTCTGGCAATGTCTTCCAACTCAGTTCTGCCAAAAACATAGTCTAATTGTGGCAAGTCAATTCCCTGGGGTTGGGTGAAAAGGGAGACTGCCCTATGGAAACTCCCTCAGCTCTGCCATGTACTGTGGAGATATGCAGAATTTGAATATGTCAGGTGGCATATATGAGCACCTGAGGGGTGCTCACATTTGTGTAAATTTTTTTTTTAATGACAAAGTGGTTATTATCTTTGAGAGACTTCTGTGTATATGTCAGTGTAGTGGGATACATTTTTTTTCCTCCTGATGGTCCCACTAGGAGTCTTTTGTAATACACCTTGCAATGGACCAAAGAGAGTCTGAATATAATCACACTCAATAGTTTTTCAGGAGGCAGTCATCCTTGGCTGCTGGAAAAGTCTGAGGGCTGTAGAGATTGGGGGAGCCCACAGTGGCCAGCTGCTGTCCTTCACCCCATCCTCCCAACAGCAGATGGATCTGAGCCCCAGCTCCATCCAGGGGAGTGGGTAGGGGAAAAGACAGAATGCAGTGGCTGAGCGTCCACTAGGAAGGCCCAAGACAGGAGGAGAGAGAACAGTGAGTGGCCATAGGCTGGACACCAAGAGAGGACCAGAAAGGTCAAAGATACACTGAAAGGTTCCCTGCTAGATCTAGAGAAGCAGAGCCGGGGAAGGAGTGGAGATAAAGGACCTCACTGCGCCCTGAGGAGCAGGGTAGGTGCGCTGACCCAGGTAAAGATGCCACCCCCAAATGCCACCCGAGTGGATGGACTGCAGTGAAGGGACTGCAGGGCGCAATCTGAGCCTGAAGCGAAAACGGTATGGGTGTGGTGTGTGTGTTCATATCCCTCTATAGGTTTTGCCCACCTTTCTTGACCCTATGCATTATACTCTTTCTCAGGGAGAAGTAAGACTCCTTATTCTGTGATGGACTCCACTGGTGCCTTTCCAATGTCCATATGTTATTTAATTTATTTACACTTATTTAATGAATCCAACCATGTGCTAGGTGTTAGGGACACAGCAGTCAACAGCTCTGACAAGCCTTGGAACACAGGGACCTTAAAAATAGGAAGCAGACACACAAACAAACAAAAGTTCATAAATTGATGGGGGTTATGCAAAGTTCTCTGAATAAGTAGAGTGATGCAGTAGAAGGAACTGGGGTGGAAGGAGGTGTCAGCTAGGGTAGTCAAGGAGGGCTTCTCTGATGCAGTGGCATTAAGGCGACACTGGATTGAGGAGAAGTAGCTGCCCATTCCAGAAGCCCAGAAAAGAACCATCCCAGTGAGCAGTGAGAGCTGGTACCAGAGCCTGAAGGGAAAAAGGCAGCAAAAAGCAGGAACAAAGGGGAGATATGGAAACCCCACAGGGGAGGGGCCCCTAGAATCTTCTGGAAAGAAAAGAATGAGAGTTGTTTGGGGTTCTTTTTCCCAAGTCCATGGGGAGTCATGGAGAGCTCTCAGCAGGACATGGAATGATCTGGCTCACATTTTTTAAAGCTCTCTCTGCTGCCCTCGAGGACTGTGACATTAGGGACATTCAGAGGCCAAGGAGAGAGGATGGTGCTCGTACTAGAGCGAGGCAGCGAGACAGAGAGTGGGGACAGACCTGAGGCCCATCTTGCTGGTGGACGAGACATGGTGGTGAGAAGGGAAGAGCAGAGGAAGAGGGTTATAGTGAAGAGCATCCAAAAACTCACTAAAAACAAACATTTTTGTTACATTGTGACTATTTCACCTACAAAATGAGAATCTCTAAATACAGGTAAAATATGAAATTTAATTCTTTTCCCATTTTAAAGTTTACCTTTCTCATTAGATAGCAGGTATCATACCGACATAGTAACAGGGTCTCCTTCAGAGCAGTCTCCTTGTACGGCCTTATACTCATTCCAACTACACTTCACCCACCTGTAATTACCAAAAAGATCACGTTTCCTTAAATAACCAAATTACCATGACTTTGAGGTCCAATTCCCTGACATGAGAGTTATCGTCTGCCTGGTTCTTCTCCACGGACATCTCGGAGAATTCCTGACAGATGCTGGGTGTGTCACTCACCCATTCCGGAAGCCCCTTGTCATTGCTACAGCTGCCCTGACTCGGAGCTCTGCAAGTCCCCTTGCGCAGGCTGGGAACTGGCCTCCCCAGGCTGCTCTGCCTCCCCTGCAGGGTGCTCCAAGCGCAGACCCCAATCTGCCTTAATCCCCAAAGCACAGCAAGGAACAGTCAGATTGTTTAACAAAATTTTACTGAAGGTTTGGGTTTGACACACTGCAAATCAGAAAACATTTACATGCTTATTAAAAGTGGTTACACTAGAAGTACACAGCTCCCAAACCCAAACTTTGTGTAGCTCTTGGAGAACTGTAACATGACTGAGCTGGCTCAGCTGCCTAGTCTAAACAGTCTCCAGGTCTCTTTCCCACCCCTGAATCCAGCTGTGGCCTCAAAGCCTGAGACTCAGTGCCAGGCCCATGTGTTTTCACCCCAATATGTCTGGCAAAGGGAGCTTCCCCATCCTACAGGGGAACCCTTAAACCACCCACCAACCACAATGTGGCCTCCACAGCCCCAAACACCAATCGCAATAATCAAGAGTTCATTTCCATCTACTGTTCTTAACACAGTAGGGGCTCTGTGCCCTAGTAGTGCCGAGCTGGAGCTCTGACCTACGTAGCCCTGGGCCGAACCTGGTCCAATTTTATTCCCAGGCTTTCCCCCATGTGAATAGAGGGTCAGTCTACCTCTTGGGTTTTGTAACGTCCTTAAATAACTTGGCCAAAGTACATGTGTTCAGACATGCACACACACACACATCTTCTTAAAACAGTTACAAACACTGAAATCTAAATCCATATTCAGAGAGGCTATAAGGACAATGTCCTACTAAAACAAGACCCGATTTATATTAAATAGAACACATCACATCTCAGCTTACAACATCTAGAGTCAAACTGGTTATGACTTTGGTTATACAAATGATTGTTTCATTACACAAATGATGACAAACTGAAATTCCAATTTTTCCCAGACCAGAAGAAGTCTGCCACAGTAGTGAGTTGATTTTTCAGCCTCTAGTAACTCTTAGTAACTTTTAAAGAACAGTTCTATTGCTTTAAAAAATATTTTTCCACTGGGCATCACTACACAATGATGCAGTCATGGCTCAAAATATTTTGGAAATTCCTCCTTTGGAATTGCCTCCAGAGCCAAGAGCACATTCTTTTAAAATAGCCTCAATGGTTATAAATCTTTATACCAGGAAGGTGCATTGATTCTTAAAATCAACCAAAACTCATTTGAAAACAGAACTAGTAAATATGGTGATCAAGTTAGGTTGATACATCTTTGACATAAAACAAAATATAACTCTGAAACATTAGGGAAGGTTTCTTGCACAGATCATAAACTACTTCCGAAGGCCATTCATTCAAGACACTTCTTTTTTTTTTTTTAAGGTTTTTAACTGTGCTGGGATACATTCCTGTATGTAGTATAAATCCCACAAATAACTAACTGTAGTGTTAAATGGAATATTTACAATAGTAATATATATGAAAAATCAAGAGTCTCAGAGGAATAATGTATATCAATCCAGGGAAAAAATTTTAAATTTTAAATTTTAAAAATTAATCTAAGGGATAAGAAGGATTGAACAAAGAGTTTCAAAAAAGGTTTAAGCAAACATATGTCATAGCAATTAGAGTTTTCACCATGGCTAATTTGCAGGCCACATTTGTTGAAATGTATTCATTCACACATATTTGTTGAGGCACACACCCCATGACTTTATAAGCATACTTTTGTATAAAGGGACGTGAACTTAAATTCACCCCCTGAGTTATGGTAGCAGGACCAAACAAGATATTACTTTTGTCCATGGTTCTTAACCTTTTCTCGCCTCATAACGCACCTTCAGTTATGATGTTGGGCTTTCTTCGAGTAAAACCCTCTTGGCTACCATGCCCCATAGTTATTTAGGAAATCCCTTATGACTTCCAAAACATTCATGTTTTTCCTGGAATAATATTGCACACATTTATATGCAACAACATTTTCCTGTCCCATGAATGTTTATGAACCCATATGACTTTGCTCAAAACCAATCCCCACTGTTCAGTAGCATTACAGAAGCTGGGGAACAGCACCCTGTTATTGAAGTCCCTGCACCTTGGCCAGGATGGGAAGGATACTAAGTTTCGGCTGCGGGAGTGAAGGCAGAAAGGCAGAAGGTGACTGCTCCAGACGGAGTCCCACCAGGGCCCCTGTGACTGCTTGAATAAAGAGTATCTTGGGCTTTGGGTGGCAGATTTTCCTAGTCTGGCCTCCATTTTATATCTGCATAAAGACTTGCATGGCAATTGCTACTCTAAGGTTTCTCACGCCCAGTGGAAAAGCGGCTCCAAAGCCCTTTCCCAGGAAAAGTCAGAAGGGACAACAACCTGAGAGATTTCAGCTCTGGCACTGGCATGAGTTTGGACTGTCATTCTTCATCAAAATCATCTCTTGGACTTCTAAAGTAAACACCAGGAAGAAAAGACATGATAAAATACAGCAGCTGCAGAACTCATGCCGCTCCAGGGGCATGGGGTGAAAGGAGTTGATATTTCACCAGGCCAGGTACCTAGGCCCTTACAAATCAAAAAGAGGGGTAGGAAGGAATTTTAGCCATGTCAAAATTTCACCTCAACTACTGTTTTATACTTTTCTTTGACTTGCTCTATAAATATCTTACTACAAGTTTCAAAGTTTAATAGGATCCTTAAGACTTGTAAAAATGTTGAATAACTGGAAACCAATGAACAATACCTCCCATGGGGATCTTGATTTTTTTTACAAATTCCATTGTACAGGATCGTTCTACCCAGGATTCCAAGGACAAACTCCATTCTCAGGCGAAGTGGTGCATCTACAGGGAGTAAAGAAAAATAGTGCCCATTTATCAACTCTGGGTGACTGGCAGGACTCCATGGTCTTGGCCCCAGATCTGGAGCTTCCATGGCTTACATACCTCGGAGGCTCGGTGTGTGGTGGCTTGCTGCTTTGTCCCAAAGAGAACCCAGGAGCCTGGTCCCTGATGCTGGCACCACACCCAGACTCCCCAAAGCAGAGAAGGTCCTGCTGCTTGTCCTCCCAACCACATCCTAGTGCATGATGGAAATGACAGACAGGCCTCTGGTTTCATAATGAAACATTTCCAAAGGGCCCCGCATCACACTGCAAGTTCTGATTGTGTCTGAGAAATAGGCACAAGTGTCCTCCATTTCCCGGTGATCTGATTTTATTGGCTTTTGAACTAACTTCCCTGATTCCCAAACCCTAAGTAAATAGCACTATGGTTATCAGTCTAAATGAGATTAATTCATCTATATACTTGATACATTTTTTCAACAATTGAATCATATGTGTCTCTTTTCTTCAATAATAAAGAGTTTCTAGGGGGCGGAGCCAGGATGGCGGCGTGAGTAGAGCAGTGGAAATCTCCTCCCAAAAACACATAGAGCTATGAAAATATAACAAAGAAAAATCTTCCTAAAATAGAGACCACAGGACACAGGACAACATCCAGACCACATCCACACCTGCAAGGAACCAGCGCCTTGCGAAGGGGGTAAGATACAAGCCCCGGCCCGGCGGGACCCGAGCGCCCCTCCCCCCAGCTCCCGGCGGGTGGAGAGAAACCGGAGCGGTTTTTTTTTGGCGAGTGCTTTTTGGAAGCCTTAAAGGGATGGGCCCCCGTTGCTAGGGAGGCAGGGTGGCGGGACCAGTGAGCAGGTGCCTGGGACCGGCGCCTGAGGACAAAGAATATCCCGCATTTCTCCCTGCAGGACCGGCGGGCGGGAGCCTGAGACCGGCGCCTGAGGACGGAGGAAATCGCGTGTTTTTACCCTTTTCTTTTCTCTTTTTGGCGAGCGCTTTTTGGAAGCCTTAAAGGGACAAGGACCCCGGTGGTAGGGAGGCAGCGTGGCAGGACTGGTGAGCGGGTGCCTGGGACCAGCGCCTGAGGACAAAGAATATCCCGCATTTTTCCCTGTGGACAGGTGCCTGAGACCGGCACCTGAGGACGGAGGAAATCGCGCGTTTTTCCCCTTTTTTTCTCTCTTTTTGGCGAGTGCTTTTTGGAAGCCTTAAAGGGACAGGGACCCCGGTGCTAGGGAGGCAGGACAGCGGGACTGGTGAGCGGGTGCCTGGGACCAGCGCCTGAGGACAAAGAATATCGAGCGTTCCTTCCCTGCGGGACCGGTGGGTGGGTGCTTTTTGGAAGCCTTGAAAGGACAGGGACCCTGGTGCTAGGGAGACAGGGCAGCAGGACCAGTGAGCGGGTGCCTGGGACCGGCACCTGAGGACAAAAAAAAAAAAAAAATCGCGTGTTTTTTCCTTTTTTTTTCTTTCTGTTCCCTCTCTCATTGTTGCTGTTGTTGTTTTGGTTTGGAGAGTGCTTTTTGGAAGTCTTAAAGGGGCAGGACAGGTCACTTAGACCAGAGGCAGGGAATCTGGGGATCTCTGGGCACTCTAACCCCCTGGGCAGCAGGGAGCACAGAGGCCAATTACGGAGATAAATAGCCCCCCGGCCGCTCCCCCTCCAACGGGGCTCCACCATTTTGGAGGAACAGCCCCAGCCAGGCCAAGCCCACAGCAACAGCGGAGATAAACCCCAAAGCAACTGGGCAGGAAGCAGAAGACCTGTCTGCGCACAGCTGCCCAGCACAAGCCACTAGAGGTCGCTATTCTCCCAGGAAAAGGCCACAAACCAACAAGAAGGGAAGCTCTTCCAGCGGTCACTTGTACCAGCTCTGCAAACTATCTCTATCACCATGAAAAGGCAAAACTACAGGCAGACAAAGATCACAGAGACAACACCTGAGAGGGAGACAGACCTAACTAGTCCTCCTGAAAAAGAATTCAAAATAAAAATCATGAACATGCTGACAGAGATGCAGAGAAAAATGCAAGAGCAATGGGATGAGATGCAGAGAAAAATGCAAGAGCAATGGGATGAGATGCAGAGAAAAATGCAAGAGCAGTGGGATGAAGTCCGGAAGGAGATCACAGATGTCAGGAAGGAGATCACAGAAGTGCAACAATCCCTGGAAGGATTTATAAGCAGAATGGATAAGATGCAAGAGGCCATTGAAGGAATAGAAGCCAGAGAACAGGAACGTATAGAAGCTGACATAGAGAGAGATAAAAGGATTTCCAGGAATGAAACAACACTAAGAGAAATATGTGACCAATACAAAAGGAATAATATTTGTATTATAGGGATACCAGAAGAAGAAGAAAGAGGAAAAGGGATAGAAAGTCTCTTTGAAGAAATAATTGCTGAAAACTTCCCCAAACTGGGGGAGGAAATAATCGAACAGACCATGGAAATACACAGAACTCCCAACAGAAAGGATCCAAGGAGGACAACACCAAGACACATAGTAATTAAAATAGCAAGGATCAAGGACAAGGAAAGAGTTTTAAAGGCAGCTAGAGAGAAAAAGGTCACCTATAAAGGAAAACCCATCAGGCTAACATCAGACTTCTCGACAGAAACCCTACAGGCCAGAAGAGAATGGCATGATATACTTAATGCAATGAAACAGAAGGGCCTTGAACCAAGGATACTGTATCCAGCACGACTATCATTTAAATATGATGGCAGGATTAAACAATTCCCAGACAAGCAAAAGCTGAGGGAATTTGCTTCCCACAAACCACCTCTACAGGGCATCCTACAGGGACTGCTCTAGATGGGAGCACCCCTAAAAAGAGCACAGAACAAAACACACAACATATGAAGAATGGAGGAGGAGGAATAAGAAGGGAGAGAAGAAAAGAATATCCAGACAGTGTATATAACAGCTCAATAAGCGAGCTAAGTTAGGCAGTAAGATACTAAAGAAGCTAACCTTGAACCTTTGGTAACCACGAATCTAAAGCCTGCAATGGCAATAAGTACATATCTCTCAATAGTCACCCTAAATGTAAATGGACTTAATGCACCAATCAAAAGACATAGAGTAATAGAATGGATAAAAAAGCAAGACCCATCTATATGCTGCTTATAAGAAACTCACCCTAAACCCAAAGATAAGCATAGACTAAAAGTCAAGGGATGGAAAAACATATTTCAGGCAAACAACAGTGATAAGAAAGCAGGGGTTGCATTACTAATATCAGACAAAATAGACTTCAAAACAAAGAAAGTAACAAGAGATAAAGAAGGATACTACATAATGATAAAGGGCTCAGTCCAACAAGAGGATATAACCATTCTAAATATATATGCACCCAATACAGGAGCACCAGCATATGTGAAGCAAATACTAACAGAACTAAAGAGGGAAATAGACTGCAATGCATTCATTGTAGGAGACTTCAACACACCACTCACCCCAAAGGATAGATCCACCGGGCAGAAAATAAGTAAAGACACACAGGCACTGAACAACACACTAGAACAGATGGACCTCACAGACATCTATATAACTCTACATCCAAAGGCAACAGGATATACATTCTTCTCAAGTGCACATGGAACATTTTCCAGAATAGACCACATACTAGCTCACAAAAAGAGCCTCAGTAAATTCCAAAATATTGAAATTCTACCAACCAATTTTTCAGACCACAAAGGTATGAAAGTAGAAATAAATTCTACAAAGAAAACAAAAAGGCTCACAAACACATGGAGGCTTAACAACATGCTACTAAATAATCAATGGATCAATGAACAAATCAAAATAGAGATCAAGGAATATATAGAAACAAATGACAACAACAACACTAAGCCCCAACTTCTGTGGGATGCAGCGAAAGCAGTCTTAAGAGGAAAGTATATAGCAATCCAGGCACACTTTAAGAAGGAAGAACAATCCCAAATGAATAGTCTAACATCACAATTATTAAAACTGGAAAAAGAAGAACAAATGAGGCCTAAAGTCAGCAGAAGGAGGGACATAACAAAGATCAGAGAAGAAATAAACAAAATTGAGAAGAATAAAACAATAGCAAAAATCAACGAAACCAAGAGCTGGTTCTTTGAGAAAATAAACAAAATAGATAAGCCTCTAGCCCAACTTATTAAGAGAAAAAGAGAGTCAACACAAATCAACATAATCAGAAATGAGAATGGAAAAATCATGACAGACTCCACAGAAATACAAAGAATTATTAAAGACTACTATGAAAACCTATATGCCAACAAGCTGGAAAACCTAGAAGAAATGGACAACTTCCTAGAAAAATACAACCTCCCAAGACTGACCAAGGAAGAAACACAAAAGTTAAACAAACCAATTACAAGCAAAGAAATTGAAACAGTAATCAAAAAACTACCCAAGAACAAAACCCCGGGGCCGGACGGATTTACCTCGGAATTTTATCAGACACACAGAGAAGACATAATACCCATTCTCCTTAAAGTGTTCCACAAAATAGAAGAAGAGGGAATACTCCCAAACTCATTCTATGAGGCCAACATCACCCTAATACCAAAACCAGGCAAAGACCCCACCAAAAAAGAAAATTACAGACCAATATCCCTGATGAATGTAGATGCAAAAATACTCAATAAAATATTAGCAAACAGAATTCAACAGTATATCAAAAGGATCATACACCATGACCAAGTGGGGTTCATCCCAGGGATGCAAGGATGGTACAACATTCGAAAATCCATCAACATCATCCACCACATCAACAAAAAGAAAGACAAAAACCACATGATCATCTCCATAGATGCTGAAAAAGCATTTGACAAAATTCAACATCCATTCATGATAAAAACTCTCAGCAAAATGGGAATAGAGGGCAAGTACCTCAACGTAATAAAGGCCATTTATGATAAACCCACAGCCAGCATTATACTGAACAGCGAGAAGCTGAAAGCATTTCCTCTGAGATCGGGAACCAGACAGGGATGCCCACTCTCCCCACTGTTATTTAACATAGTACTGGAGGTCCTAGCCATGGCAATCAGACAAAACAAAGAAATACAAGGAATCCAGATTGGTAAAGAAGAAGTTAAACTGTCACTATTTGCAGATGATATGATACTGTACATAAAAAACCCTAAAGACTCCACTCCAAAACTACTAGAACTGATATCGGAATACAGCAAAGTTGCAGGATACAAAATTAACACACAGAAATCTGTAGCTTTCCTATACACTAACAATGAATCAATAGAAAGCGAAATCAGGAAAACAATTCCATTCACCATTGCATCAAAAAGAATAAAATACCTAGGAATAAACCTAACCAAAGAAGTGAAAGACTTATACTCTGAAAACTATAAGTCACTCTTAAGAGAAATTAAAGGGGACACTAATAAATGGAAACTCATCCCATGCTCATGGCTAGGAAGAATTAATATCGTCAAAATGGCCATCCTGCCCAAAGCAATATACAGATTTGATGCAATCCCTCTCAAATTACCAGCAACATTCTTCAATGAATTGGAACAAATAATTCAAAAATTCATATGGAAACACCAAAGAGCCCGAATAGCCAAAGCAATCCTGAAAAAGAAGAACAAAGTAGGGGGGATCTCACTCCCCAACTTCAAGCTCTACTACAAAGCCATAGTAATCAAGACAATTTGGTACTGGCACAAGAACAGAGCCACAGACCAGTGGAACAGATTAGAGACCCCAGAAATTAACCCAAACATATATGGTCAATTAATATTTGATAAAGGAGCCATGGACATACAATGGCAAAATGACAGTCTCTTCAACAGATGGTGCTGGCAAAACTGGACAGCTACATGTAGGAGAATGAAACTGGACCATTGTCTAACCCCATATACAAAGGTAAACTCAAAATGGATCAAAGACCTGAATGTAAGTCATGAAACCATTAAACTCTTGGAAAAAAACATAGGCAAAAACCTCTTAGATATAAACATGAGTGATCTCTTCTTGAACATATCTCCCCAGGCAAGGAAAACAACAGCAAAAATGAGCAAGTGGGACTACATTAAGCTGAAAAGCTTCTGTACAGTGAAAGACACCATCAATAGAACAAAAAGGAACCCTACAGTATGGGAGAATATATTTGAAAATGACAGATCCGATAAAGACTTGACGTCCAGAATATATAAAGAGCTCACATGCCTCAACAAACAAAAAACAAATAACCCAATTAAAAAATGGGCAGAGGAACTGAACAGACAGTTCTCCAAAAAAGAAATACAGATGGCCAAGAGACACATGAAAAGATGCTCCACATCGCTAATTATCAGAGAAATGCAAATTAAAACTACAATGAGGTATCACCTCACACCAGTAAGGATAGCTGCCATCCAAAAGACAAACAACAACAAATGTTGGTGAGGCTGTGGAGAAAGGGGAACCCTCCTACACTGCTGGTGGGAATGTAAATTAGTTCAACCATTGTGGAAAGCAGTATGGAGGTTCATCAAAATGCTCAAAACAGACCTACCATTTGACCCAGGAATTCCACTCCTAGGAATTTACCCTAAGAACGCAGCAATCAAGTTTGAGAAAGACAGATGCACTCCTATGTTTATCGCAGCACTATTTACAATAGCCAAGAATTGGAAGCAACCTAAATGTCCATCGGTAGATGAATGGATAAAGAAGATGTGGTACATATACACAATGGAATACTACTCAGCCATAAGAAGTGGAAAAATCCAACCATTTGCAGCAACATGGATGGAGCTGGAGAGTATTATGCTCAGTGAAATAAGCCAAGCGGAGAAAGAGAAATACCAAATGATTTCACTCATCTGAGGAGTATAGGAACAAAGGAAAAACTGAAGGAACAAAACAGCAGTGGAATTACAGAACCCAAAAATGGACTAACAGGTACCAAAGGGAAAGGAACTGGGGAGGATGGGTGGGCAGGGAGGGATAAGGGGGGGGAAGAAGAAGGGGGGTATTAAGATCAGCATGCATGGGGGGGAGGGAGAAAGGGGAGGGTGGGCTGCACAACACAGAGAGGACAAGTAGTGACTCTACAACATTTTGCTAAGCTGATGGACAGTAACCGTAATGTGGTTGTTAGGGGGGACCTGATATAGGGGAGAGCATAGTAAACTTAGTATTCTTCATGTAAGTGTAGATTAAAAATTAAAAAAAAAAAAAGAAAGAAAGAAAGAAAGAAAGAAAGAAAGAAAGAAAGAAAGAAAAGGGGGATTACTCCTTAATAGGATAAAACTATTGGTAAATCAAAGATCAACGCATGCTTTAAATATCCTTAATGTTGATTACTTAAAGGGTGTCAGATGATCAGCTATGGAGGTACTCTTTTCTGAAAATATTCCTTTCTCTTAATTAAAAAAAAAAAGAAAAAAAAAAGCAGTTACTGTGTGCTGACCTCCAATGAGTTCTGCACAGTGGTATAGAGGGCATGTCAAAGTGTGGGCAAAGGGTCTGTTTGTTTCTATGCAGAAGATCAAGGCCTAGCTTGGATACCCAGAAAATGAACTAAGATACGATATGAGGAGGAGCTTCCGGCATCAGCACTCTCTGGAGGACTTGTGCCGGGGGATGATCATCAAAAAGCCTCCACAGGGATCCGGACGATGCTGCGGTTGTGGCTGCATCCAGCCCACCGTCTCCTGGACTTGCCATAGGAATGAGGAGGGAGATGTCTAGGCTGGCATGTGCATACAGTGAGACAACGAATTTGACCAGATCTGTACTGTTGGAACTCAACCAGGAGTTGGGAGGGGTGCAAGTTGTAGCACTCCAAAATCTCATGACTGTAGACTATCTATGGTTAAAAGAACATATGGGATGTGAACAGATCCCAGAAATGGGCTGCTTTAATTTGTCTGATGGTTCAAGTACAGTTGGACAATATCCATCATATCATAGATAAATTTTCACAAATGCCTAGGGTGCCTAAATGGTTTTCTTGGCTTCACTGGAGATGTATGGTAATTATAGATTTGCTTTGTTTATGTCACCGTATTCCTATTATGTTAATATGTGTGTGCAAATTAGTAGTTTAAAACCTATACATACTTAAGGTACTCTACAAGAAGACATGTCAAAGAAATAATCAATCCTCCCATGTTTCCTTCATATGCTACATCTATAGCTTTTCTTCTTCCTTCCTAATTACAACCCTTAAATAGAATTCGTGCCTTATATCGAATTTACCGAGTATCATAATTCCTCCAGGTGGTAAAGATACCTCGAGACAAGTGCTGGGCATAGAAGCCACAGGGCATAAATCTGCAAAGAAGTAAAAAGCTAACCTTTGCAAACAATATGGCTTCTCTCTCACTTACCAACTTTACATTTCCCTGTATGGCCCCGGAAGATGACTGGTTAGCCAGAGACGGGTAAGATTCCTCAAGGGAGGAACAACCTAAGACAGGCACAGTCGCAGGGGGGCCATCAGGTGAGAATTTGGGGATCAACAGAGGTGAGGCTCAGAACCTCACCCCCCCTGCTTTGAGAGAAATCTTCTGCATCCGTGGATGTCTTGCTGCCCTTGTCTAGCCTGGATTAATACTTAGTCCATAGGCACACACCTGATCATCTGATCATCTACATTTGCCTTCTTACAGCACTAAACTATGTTTTCTACCTTTATCTTGCATCTACCTACCACTTCAGCATTTTATTAAAAATAAAAATAATAATAATAATAGGAGAAATGTGGGATCAACATATAAATCAAGTACAAAAATCAAATGAATATTCATATTTGACCTGATTGTTTATAGGTCAAAATGCATGATCAAAACCGAAAGTTTCCGTGATGAATGCCCTTGTACTGTTCACCATGTAAGAATTTATTCACTCTGTAAGAATTCGTTCACCATGTAAGAACTTGTTCGTTATGCTTCAGAAGATTGGAGACTGACGAGAATTAGGCTTGAGATGGATTAATGATTGTACATTGAGCGTTGACCCCCCTATACTGAATTTTATTGTTGTTGACAACCATTTGATCAATAAATATGAGAGATGCCCTCTCAAAAAAAAAAAAAAAAAAACCTAAAAGAGTAAAATGGGATTCTAGTAAAACAATGAAAAGTAATAGTGAATACTCAAAGGAGTCTTTAATACCTTCATTTTTGGATTGTTGCAGAAATTAATATAAGTATTGCATATCTTTGTGTAGTAAAAAAAAAAAGAGTTTCTAGATTAAAATTTGGCCCCTAAAGGGGTCTAGATCTGTCACAGACAGACATAGAAACCCATACATGAAGCAAACACAGAAGCTGAAGGGTGTAGTTCCTTTGATTTGTAAGCAACTTCAAGGCACAGCCTCTGCTGTCTCCATCTCAGCGTATACGTGCCTTAGATGTAATTGAAGCTGAACCCAGCATTAAACATAAGGAATTAATGGAAAGTAATTACCACATATTAGAAAGACAGTTACCCATTTGGTAAAGCTTTGATACAGACAAGCCTTCTTTTGAACACAAAAACCCTAATACTCATGTATTTTAGAGGTAGTTTTACATATTAGAAAATAATGCTTCTCTATAGGAAGGATTCAAAATCACAAAATTTCTTTTGAAAAGTAAAGACATTCAAAACGTAATTGCATTTACAAATACTTGATTTATACACAACTTTTTGTGAATTTCTCTGTAACATTAAGGAAAATATTTCTGTGCAGAGAAAAAAAAGTTAGGCTTGTTTTGATAGGGAAATTTGATTACCCATTTAGACAGATGAGTCAGATAGTTATCCGGCTTTTGAAAATGCTTCTATTATCCTCTCTCTGCTATTTTAGGATCTGAGCTTCCTGAAGCTTTGAAATCAAGGTCCATGTAACATATTTTCTTGGGCTTTGCTGTAACATTCAGCATTAAATAAAAGACATGTGATGATGGGGGTAAAAATCCCAAGCCATTTCTTGCCAACTCCAGGATAACTTCTTGAAGGAAACAGTCTTTCCATCTTCAATCCCTTATTCTTATTATGACATGCCTTCCTTTCTGTATCTTAATCAAAGGACTCTTTCTATACTTGGAAAATTCTGTGCCTATGTTTAAACCCCTTGTTCTTTGGTTGGGGGAAAAGAGACACATTTCTTGAAGTATGCCATGTCTGATCACAGAGGTTCTTCTTGCTCAGTGGGACATGATATTTATATCTTCCTGAGCTGACATTTTTTCCTCCTTAATATAGGTAATTATTTTTGGCTCAGTATGTGTTTTGACCAGGTAACTAGGATGTGAATATTTTCACTTGTTTTTCTGTTTCAAGAACAAAGTTGTAGGCATAGCTTGGCTACACATTGGACTTGAGGGGGAAAATCTGGAGTGTGTCAGAGAAGCCTCACCAAACTTCAGAGCCTGCAGGTCCTTTGGAAAATAATCAAGGAGTTTCATCATCTGTCACCTGCCTTGGCCGTGCCCCTCCTGATAACTGCCTCCCTTTTAGGGCCAACTGAATAAGAGCTGTTGATTTAATGCCACCAAATCTCACAAAATCCAGTCATGAAATGGAGATCTGTCCTGTGAACAAAAACGCTTCCTGCCCAGCGCAGAGCCCCAGCGGGTCAGTGGCTGGATCTGCTCCGCCATAGTTAATAAGGCAACTGCCATTTATCAGAGGACAGGACCAATCTAGCAAAGCCGAAAGCAGAACAGAAAAAAAATAGATCTTTCTTCTGAAGTTTGAATGTAAAATATTTTCCATGTTCCCAAGAAGAAAAAAGAAAAAGTCACAACTTTTCTCCCTACCACAGTTCTAAGGGAGCCTTCCTAGTTAGAAAATGATGGGTACAAATTGTGTCTCTCCACCAGGCAGCCAGGCATTCAGGATATCTACATCTCACTGTTTCAAAAGGAAAGATCACCCAGCACAAACATGCCTTTGATGAGGCTTTCATTTATTATTTTCTCAATAATCATACTACTCAAGTAATCACACAACGGACTTCATAATACTGAGTTTTCAAAAGAAAATAAATGTTGCCTTTGAGGCGATATTCTCCAATGAATTTGGCATGCCCTGTTTTGAAGATTTTTCATCCCCAAGTAGGCTGGGTTTTCCCTTTTATCTAGTGGCCTGCCTTATTTAAATTTCTTTCCCACACAAAGGAAAGCCTACAAAACGTCCAGTCTTCCCCAAGACTTCAAAAGTACTCAGTGAGCCAGATAAAATCTGTCTTACGATTTTCTGTCTCCCTTACAAATACTTAGGAAAAAATGCACTTCTGAGTCCAGGGCTACTTGGTTAGAACGAAGATGTTCAAGAGAAAGCATTCCACTTAGGATCCTTGAATGAGTCAAAATTAGAGAAGGTTCTTTGCTCAAGAACCTTATTATATAAGGCCATACACTTCTCTAAGACTAGTAAAGCCACTCCAACAACAATGTGTCAAAAGATTGAAGGTAGGCTTTAGACAGACCTGGCTGCTGTGACAGCTCCTAACTCAAACATTTCAAAGCTCCTGTAAAAGGTGAATATAGGCCTCAAAGCACAGCTACTGCAAGGCAGGGGTCTACAATCAATGACCACTGGAAATACACTGTCCTGTTAAAGTAATTCTAGTAATTGTCATTCTGATGGAAATCTGCCACCATGGGTTTGTGGCCTCTTCCCCACAGCATACTTTTGTTGAAATAGATAAATATTGGATTTCTGGATTATGAGGCACGGCAGTAAGATGCTGCCCCATCATGACTCCACTAGCTGCCCACGGTTAAACCCAGTCACCACCCAGCCTATGTACTACGTATCTCCATTTATTAACTCACAGTACCCCTTCTTAAAGGTAGAGATGAGAACAGATAACCCATGGAGCTCTCTTCCTGCAAAGATTCTACTCTTTTTGTTGGTCTGTACTAAGAAAACCCAATCTGAGATCAGATGTTCCACAAGGATACAAGCCTATGTAAGAAAGTCCGAATGGTGTGATCCCAGGATCTGGAAAGTTAATAAACCAATTAACAAAATTTCCTGAGCATTGGTCACTTCAAAAGAGAAGGATCAGGTTACCTTTATTTTCAATGCAAAAAAAAAAAAAAATCTAATTAGTGTCATGCTCTGAGATATACCTTTTATTGAAAGCTATGTTTTTATTTTTAATTAGTTCAGTAAATGGCAACAGGCAGCCTTGTCCTTGTTAACTCCCCAGGCTGTAGAATCACTGCACAAAATTAGCTCCATTTCAGTCTTTGATCCTTTAAAACCAGGGTCTGCAACTTTTCTAGACTAGTGTCAGTCATCTGTAAGATACTAGAGAAGGAAAGCCTTCATGCCCCTTAAAAATATGAAAATGCACTATGTCAGAAGAACAGGGTCCCATCTACATTAAGCAAAGAACAGATCATTACCCATTAAAGAAGAGATTTACATTAACTTACCCCAGCAAAAAAAAAAAAAAAAGGAAAAAAAAGTTAGACTGGGTTTGCTAGGGAAATTTTGCTTTATGTGTCTAATAATCTTTTCTTGAAAACGCAGGTCTTCCCTAACTTTTTATCTAAATAAATATACCCCTATCTAAATATATATGGAGTTGTCTAAGTTGCTTCATTAAAGTAAAATAATAACACAGTGTGAAACATTTTTCTAACTAAAATTTTTCAACCCTAGGGCAGTGACTTATTTTCAGCTATGCAATAATAATATGTTCTCTTAGAGTCTGTTTTACTGTCTCTTGATTTGTAGTTTCCATTTTCCTAACTTTAACTTATTTTCTAGATGATACTCAAAAGTGAACTTATTCATGCTTCTTTTGAATTAGTACTTTGCAAGGTAAATCACATTACAATGAGTTTTTTTTAAAAAAAACCACCTCATCTTTAATCCTTTCACTTGGTGGAGTTTCATTGTTTTTGCTTAAAACAAGTAGACTACTCTTTCACTCTGAATTTCTTTTCTTTCAAGTTTATACATGCTTTTAATAAAAGTTAACCTGGAAGGTTTTGTTCTGACTATGTTAACTAAAATTTGAGATTCACCTTACATCCACAAATGTTACATGCCTTCATGGAGCTACAATGGTTTGCTGAACATTTGCTCTGCATTAAAGATTTATGATCTGCTTTTGTTCCTCTATGTCCCCTAGTTTTCAACCATATTTCTACATAATCATGCTCTCCTCCTAATACAGGTTCAAAGTTCCATTTTCCCAGAATTTCTCTCAAGGCTCAATAAATATATATCAAATTTCCACTTTAGCATGGTGGGACTATCACATATAATCTGTAACTCCCAACTTCATATACAATGATTTTTTAATTATGTATCTTATTTACAAGATATCTGATTGTGTAGTTATTAATCAAGGTCCTATATTTACTTTGGACCAATATTTCTTTCCTGGGGCTCATTTGGCTGGTTTCACATTCTGGTATAATAATATATCATACACAGACTTAGGGAAGAAATTAGAAAAACAGTCTATTCATAAGAACTATTTAAGAAACCCACTGGGTTGGAAGCCTTTCTCCCTTAGTTGAGATTGTTGTATTTGTTTTTTTAAAAAAGATTAATCTATAAATTATATCCTAGGAGAAAGCTTCATACTGGGTACAGTGAGCACCAAATCTCTATCCACTCTTTATTTAAATAGCGGGCTGTCTGCACGCCTTGTGAGAATTATGTTGTGGTTCTCTGCAAGATCAACAAGATGGAGTGCTCTGGTGCAGAAATCCCTGGTTCTCAATGGTTATGCCCTGCTCTGGGTTGGGATGACAGTCACTCTCCCTACTGCAGTTCCATGGCCCTAACTTGGGATGGACAGAATATCCCTCGTTTTATTTTATCTGTGACTTTTTTTTACATTGTCAGATTCTCAACAGGATAACCACTCCCACTATCCATATAGAAACATTCCTTTTGAAAAACCTTGACTAGGAAACTGATGCATACACACACACACACACACACACACACACACACACACACACACACACACACAACACACACACACATATGCAAAAACAGAATCCCCATCCCTGAAACTTTAGTTCTTAGAAAGGAACTTTTGTAGAGGTACCTGCTGCTTTGTATATACTGGATTTATGATGAGTGACCTAGAAATGGTTGCCTGGAGTCACTGGCCACAAAAACTTCCTCCCTATGTTTTCCTTCCCCAGAAAATTGATGTTAAGGCCTCTTCTGGACCCTAATCCCCAGTTTTCTTACTTTGCTCCAGAATTTGTTCAAGGCAAAACCATCCATGGCAGAACACGTGGTGCAGAAGGAAAAATGAGGGTCTCAGCTCATGCTGGCTGTCCCTCTTTCCCTCCACATCCGTATTCCAGGCCCCATCGTTCCATCACTCTTGATGCATACCAAAGCATCCCCAAACTCAACAGCTTCAAACCACCATTAGCTTATACTCACAGATTTTTCTGGGTTAGTAATTTAGTCAGAGTAGCATGAAAATTACTTATGTCTGCTCAGCAACATCTAGAATCTCAACTGGAAAAACTCCACAGCTAAGGGTGACTCAACATCTAGGGTCTAGAATCTTCTGGAAGCTCCTTCACTCACACGTTTTGGGGTTGCTACTGGCTGTCGGTGGTGTCCTCACCCGGAGCACGTATATGTTCCCTCTCCATGTGGCCTGGGCTTCCTCCCAGAATGATCAGCTCAGAGTTCCAATAGCATGTGTTCCAGTCAACAAAGTGAGAGCCATATTGCCTTTTCTAAACAGGTGTTGAGAGCCAGGCAGCATTCTGTTGATTACAAGCACGTTGCAAGCCCACCCAGATTTCATCATAGAGGACATAGGCTCCATTCTCAATAGGAGGAGGGTCAAGAAATCTGCAGTCTTTTTTAAACTACCACACTTATCAACCTCATCCCTTAAAGGCAATATTCTTAGTGCTTTCAAACCCTCTCTTCATAAACGCTATATACACATACTCTCTGTGATGCTCTTCACTCCAGGATGCTCATTTCATGTCTTTTTTTTCTCTGAAATATGCCAGCTGGTTTCTTCTTTGTACAAAGTAATGAAAAAACATGTGACTTAAAAATGAAACTGTGGGGAAAGACCAAAGAAACAACTAAAAAGGAAGCCCACTCTAACACTCACCCCCTCAACACCCACATATGCACAAACAAGCCAGACCTCACTTTTGCTTCCAGCAACAATGGAAAAGAATTTTCAAAACTCCAAATGAGCTGTAAATTTCCTTCAGGTACAGAAGGCTGGGAGAGTCGTGCCAAGATCATGTTCTCTCATTCTGAGATGAGAAAGAGAGAAACCCCAAGGTAAAGCAATAAGAAGTAACACTATGCAAATGAGCAGAAAAGCCAGCCTGGAGTCCTTCAGGCACCGGAGGTGTTAGGAACCAATCTGAACCAAGAAGGGTTAAAAGAGAACTCCCATTTCAACCCACTTTAAACAGCCACACACAACAGAAAGGACACAGGATTCCAAGAGATCAGAGTTCATACAGGCCATTTACTAGCTCTGCACAGGTACGCTTTCTCTCACTCTGTAGATGAAGAAACTTAATGAGCATTTAGTCACAGTCACGTGGCTAGACCAAGCCAAAGCCAGGTTGCAAATTTTCTGCTCATTACTGAGTCTCTATGAGATTCTTTCCCCTCAATTATCATTTTTTTCTGAATATCCAAAAATTAGCACTGTGCCTGGCACATGGTGGGTGTTCAGCAAATAAGTTGAAATAACTGACCAGTAAACGAATGTCATTCAGCTGCTCTGAGGTCCAGAGAGAAGCAGGATTGAAATGCAGATTCTGGTAATCCTGCAGACTGTCTCTACAAAATCTGCACAGGTGAATCTGAATCTTGCACGACTGAAAACTTTCATGGGCTAGGTTTAGCTGACAATGAAACATTTCATCCCTTAGTCTCCAGATGGATTATCAAAATGTAATTTGAGCTTCACAAAGATATTACAGGAACCTCTTTCCAAATTCATTCACTTGTTCTTCTAGTCACTGAACAAATATTTATTGAATTCCTTCCATGTGCCAGGTACAGTGACATAAGCTGGGAATACAATGGGGAAGAATCAAAGCAAAGAAATAATAGAAGGGCATATTTCTGAAATATCGACATTAACTTACCCCATCTCTGGCATTAAGACTCTTGATAGTCTAGATTACATAATGTGCAGTAATTGAAAATAAAATCCTTTTCCATTAATCTGCAAATTGGGGCATCCACTAAGTTAAATAAGACATTTTTCTTCACTGTATTATCTGAGAGGGCATGCTCTTTTGCACTCTTAGATAATATGAAATGGAGGGAAATATAAACAAAATTCCCAAATACAGATTCACATTCAATTCACTCCACAGGTGCCCTATGCTACTGATGACAGCAATTTAATTTAATTTTACCTGGTTACAACTGCCTACCAAGAGATGGCATGGGAAATAAATTAAACAATGTACAATTATGCACCATTTATTTTCCCCCAATTCCATGACACAATTAGCTGAAGGCCTTTTCAGAATTCAGTTTGCAGTGACAGTTAAAGTAGATGAGAATTTTCCTACTTTAAAAGATTTCCCATCACAGTTCCTTTAGCACACATAAAGTATCAACAGAATTTCTGCATTTCGGATAACTCACTAATGGTATTATAGTCATCACCATAGTTACAAATATGATGGTATTAACAGCAATGCCTTTTTGACTATCAATACATACAATGCTAAGTAACTATGTTTTCATTTTCATTCAACTCAAAATGAGAGTCACATTTTAAATTCATATGTATTTCTAACTTGTGTGAGTATATGGGAAAAATATCTCATCACTGTGCCATAGAGCTTTATCATATCTCATATTTATAAACATAAATACTAATGTGTACACAATAGAGAAATTTTACCTAAAACCATTTTAAGAACCTAACTGTTTGTTTTTAAGAACATTACATACAGTATTTGGTGAAAGACACTATCCATCTATTCATATATAATGGAAGTTGGATAAAATTTGAAAATTATCTAATGAATGGTCCCAACTTAGAGATGAGACAGCGAGGCCCACAGACATTAAAGAGCTTCTAGCCAGTTTCTCCTCATCTGCTGCTCTTCCCCTAACTACACTGTCTCTTTTACACCTGTATGTTTTCATTAAATGCGGATAAAAGAGAAGATTAAATTCACGTTTACTTGAACCACAGATAGCCATTGAATGGTGTTCTAGTATTGAGTCACTTTGTTTTTATCCCACATCATTTCAAATTCCCCCCAAAACAAGAAGTCAATGTCAAGGTTAAAACTATTACATAGAGAATCTTTCCATGCCCAGAGAAACGGTCTTGGTTTTAAAAATTCCGAGGTTATTAAGGGTTATTCAGGCACAGAGCAGGTGGGGCTTGACACCCCCAGCCTCAGTGGCCTTCCCGGAGCTCCATTAAGACCCTTCCGCCCCGACACCGGGAAACCAGGCTCCAGGGATGAGCCGCCTGGATTCCGTGACAGTCTGGAAAACACGAGTGTGAAATGGAAGCCAAATTCACTTAGTTTCCTTTACAGAAGTGTCAGCTCTACTCAAACATGGACTCTCTTCCCTGCCAGAGTAGAAAAGAAACTGCTTTGTCTCATGCATGCATCACGTAAAACCGTAGGATGGGCCTGACAGCTGCTGCTTGCTAATTTCGGGGCAAACTTCTCAGCAGGGAGGTTTGTTGCATCAGTAGGTCCCAGAACAATCCAGCAATTGTTTGGGGGAAGGTTGGGCATTTGGGATTGAGCATTTCATGTCAATTATCCCTAACTGGTTGTCAGGACTTGGAGTCACTCTAATGGAATAAAGGAAGCAAAGTAATGGGAGTCTCAGTGACCTGCACACAGCCACTTGGCTCTGAAGAACATCCAGCTGCCAGGGTATGTGCTTGGGGATTTGTCATTTTTGAAATAATAATAAAAAAGTTGAAAAAACGAATTCTCTTTTAATTCATAGAAGTTTTTTTGAAGTTAGAGAGGAAAATGGAAAGGGAAGGGAGGAAGGAAACAATCCATTTTCTTGGTGGATATAGTCTTGATGTTTGAAAGGAAAAGATTACCAACTACAGAGGAAAGGCTTAAAAAAGAAAGTGGAGAGTGCCAGAAGTCTACCAAAATCCATTGTCCACTTCCTCCTGAGCACAAGGCTGGACTACACTTCCCAGCCCCCCTTGCTCCTGGTTGCCACTGCCCAGTCCATGGACCCTGAGCAGAGCCATGTGGGCACTGCAGGGCCAGGCCCTGGGGTTGGGCATGTGCTTTCTCCTTCTCACCCAGTCAAACTTGGACATGTGCATAACCACCTTCAAGTATTCCAGGGAGCAGGGGGATGCGGAGGACAGAGAAAAGACTTGGAAGGAGCCTATATCTTTATGAGGCTGTGGAACAGAGCAGCCTGCTCATGGCTTATGCACCTTGGACTGTCATATGAAAGAAGTAAGTGTTATCTTTTAAGCCACTACACTGTTCGATCTCTGAACAGCAACTTGGCCTTTTGCCCTTACCTGATACAAACATGATTCTCAGATCAGGTCAGAACAGGTCCCCCACTTCTTTACCAGCTCTCACTATATCACATACCACCTGGAAGAATGCCAAGCCTTGGCCAATTCTGGGGACAATGACTCCCTGCAGCCTGGAAAGTCTCCTCAGGCAAGCAGCTTATGTATGTCCAGCAGTCTCTCTGGAAGAGTTTGGGCTCTCATCCTACAGCTGCAGCTGGGGTTTCTCAGGCTGTGGTACACAGCTACCTTCCATCCGAATGAGGGAAATCCAGTCCATGGTCCTTGGAGTCTGTAAGTTCCAAGAGGCCAGCAAGGAATTGTGAACAAAGGAGTCAAAGGAAGTATGTGGAAAGTGCTAGAGTGCCTACAGCCATTAGATTCAAGTATGAGATTAATCACTTACAAATTAGGTAATGAATCTACTGGAGGGAATCCTGCATGACTGAGTACTCCTAGAAAGGCGCAAACTGTAATGCCCAGAGACAGACAATGAGTTTAGCCATCGTTTCCTGAGATGATGTTTATCTTCGATTTTTAAAAAGTCATAGAAATCAAGGAGTCAAGATGGCGGTGTGAGTAGAGCAGCAGAAATCTCCTCCCAAAATCATATATATTTTTGAAAATACAACAAATACAACTATTCCTAAAAGAGAGACCAGTGGATACAGTACAACAGCCCGGCTACATCTATATCTGAGAGAACTCAGCATCTCACAAAGGGGTAAGATACAAGCTGCGGCCCAGTGGGAACTGAGTGCTCCCCCCACCCCAGCTCCCCGGCGGTAGGAAAGGAGTTGGAGTGGGGAGGAAGTGAAAGCCCAAGACTGCTAAACAACCAGCTCTAGTAATCGACACCAGGAGTGCAGACACACACTGCACAGTCTGCTGGATATTAGAGAAATGGAAAAGCAAAATCTGTGAGCAGGTCCCAACAACTGGGTCCCCTGGGACAAAAGAAAAACCAGTGCTTTTTGAAAGTTTTAAAGGGACAGGGACCTCACAGCTGGATGGAATTGTCCCTGGCACATTCAGCCCAGCAGCTGGGAATCATGGGGAACTCTGGGGCATCAGCACACCACTGAAGCCCCTCACAGTGATAAGCAGCCTGCCAGTCATTCCCCAGGCTGGCACAGTCCCCAACACAGCAGCCCAATAGCCTAAGAGTGGCAGCAGCAGAGCGGCCTGGGAGCAGGCGTGCAAGCTGGTGGTGGCGGCGGCCAAGTGACCAGGGAGAAGATGCGTGCACCCATGGCAGAGGCGGAGAGGCAAGAAAATGCCCCAGGAGCCACCCAGAATCTCTTCCCAATGCACAGCCGCCCAGGCCAGACCCAAAGGCCACTGCCAGCATGCAGCTGCCCGGCGCAAGCAGAAGAAACTGGGGCAAAGCAAAAAGGGGAACTGCTCTTGCAGGACAGCACATCCGGTGTGCCTGCAACCCCCCACAGGGCTCTGGACTACCCTGACAGCAACCCCGCCTAGGGAAGCTTAGGGGATTAACCCGGAGGCTGCTCCAGGAGGGTGGGTAATTGACACAGGCAGTGGAGAAGGGCAGGGTGACCAGCAAACAGAAAGGACTTTGTTCTCCCAGCTGACACACACGCTACCTGCCTACAGCTACCTCTGTCATGATGAAAAGGGAGAAGAATTTGGTCCAGTCCAGAATTACCCAGACGACCCGTGAGAAAGGGCCTGGAGAGAGATTTAACCAATCTTCCTGAAAAAGAATTCAAAATAAAGGTCATAACCGTACTGATGGACCTGCATAGAAATATGCAGGAGGTAAAGGTGCAAGTAGGGAGGGAGAATACAGAAATAATACAATCTCTGGAAGGACTTAAGAGCAGACTGGATGAGGTGCAAGTGGCCACTAATGGAATACAAATCAGAGAACAGGAATACAGAGAAGCTGAGTCAAAGAGAGTCAAAAGAATCAGGAATGAAAGAATATTAAAAGAACTGTGTGACCAATCCAAATGGAACAATATCCGCATTATAGGGGTACCAGAAGAAGAAGAGAGAGAAAAAGGGGTAGAAAGTGTCTTTGAAGAAATAATTGCTGAGAACTTCCCAAAACTGGGGGAGGAAATAGTCTCTCAGACCATGGAGGCCCAGAGATATCCCAACATAAGGGACCCAAGGAGAACAACAACAAGATATATAATAATTGAAATACCAAAGATCAAGGAAAAGGAGAGAGTATCAAAGGTAGACAGAGAGAGAGAAAAGGTCACCTATAAAGAAAAACCCATCAGGCTATCATCAGACTTCTCAACAGAAACGTTACAGGCCAGAAGAGAAGGGCATGATATATTTAATGCAATGAAACAGAAGGGCCTTGAACAGAGAATACTGTATCTAGCACGATTATCATTTATATATGAAGGAGGGATTAAACAATTCCCACACAAACAAAAGTTGAGGAAATGTGCCTCCCACAAACCACCTCTACAGGATATTTTAAAGGACATGTTCTAGATGGAAGCACTCCTAAAGCAAAACAGATGTCACCAGAGAAAATAAAATCACAAGAAACCAGACCAACCAAATACTAACTAAAGGCAAAAAATAAAATCAATTACCCACAAAAGCAGTTAAAGGAAACACAAAAGAGGACAGAATAAAACACCTAACATATAAAGAATGGAGAAGGAAGAATAAGAAGGGAGAGAAATAAAGAATCATCAGACTGTGTTTATAATAGCTTAATAAGAGAGTTAAGTTACATGGTAGACAGTAAAGAAGCTAACCTTGAACCCTTGGTAACCATGAATCTAAAGCCTGCAATGGCAATAAGTACATAACTTTCAATAATCACCCTAAATGTAAATGAACTGAATGGACTAGTCAAAAGACACAGAGTAACAGAATGGATAAAAAAGCAAGACACATCTACATGCTGCTTACAAGAGACTCACCTCAAACCCAAAGACATACACAGACAAAAACTTAAGGGAAAAAGATATTTCATGCAGACAACAGGGAGAAAAAAGCAGGCATTGCAGTACTTGTATCAGACAAAATAGAATTCAAAACAAAGAAAGTAACAAGAGAAAAAAAAGGACACTACATAATGATAAAGCAGTCAGTCCAACAAACATTATAACATTATAACATTATAACATTATAACATTATAAATATATATGCACCCAATACAGGAGCACCAGGATATGTGAAACAAAGACTAACAGAATTAAAGGAGGAAATAAAATGCAATGCATTCATTTTAGGAGATTTCAACACACCACTAATTCCAAAGGAAAGATCCACTAGACAGAAAATAAGTAAGGACGCAGAGGCACTGAACAAGACACTAGAACAGATGGACTTAACAGACATCTACAGAACTCTACACCCAAAAGCAGCAGGATGCACATTCTTCTCAAGTGCACATGGAACATTCTCCAGAATAGAACACATACTAGGATACAAAAAGAGCCTCAGTAAATTAAAAAAGATTGAAGTTCTACCAACCAAATTCTCAGACCACAAAGGCATAAAACTAGAAATAAATTGTACAAAGAAAACAAAAAAGGCTCACAAAAACATGGTGGCTTAACACCATGCTTCTAAATAATCAATGGATAAATGACCAAATTAAAACAGAGATCAAGCGATATATGGAGACAAATGACAATGACAGCATAAAGCCCCAACTTCTGTGTGATGCAGTGAAGGCAGTTCTAAGAGGAAAGTGTTTAGCAATCCATGCATATTTAAAGAAGGAAGAACAATCCCAAATGAATAGTCTAATGTCACGATTATCAAAACTGGAAAAAAGAATAACAAATAAGGGCCAAAGTCAGCAGTAGGAGGGACATAATAAAGATCAGAGAAGAAATAAATAAAATTGAGAAGAATAAAACAACAAAAAAATCAATGAAACAAAGAGCTGGTTCTTTGAAAAAATGAACAAAATAGATAAGCCCCTAGCCAGACTTATTAAGAGAAAAAGAGAATCAATACACATCAACAGAATCAGTAATGAGAACAGAAAAATCATGACGGATCATACAAAAATACAAAAAATTATTAGAGAATACTATGAAAATCTATATGCTAACAAGCTGGAAAACCTAGAAGAAATGGACAACTTCCTAGAAAAATACAACCTTCCAAGACTGACCAAGGAAGAAACACAAAATCGAAACAAACCAATTATGAGCAAAGAAATTGAATCGGTAATCAAAAAAACTACCCAAGAACAAAACCCCTGGGCCAGATGGATTCACCGCTGAATTTTATCAGACATATAGAGAAGACATAATACCCATTCACCTTAAAATTTTCCAAAAATAGAAGAGGAGGGAATATTCCCAAATTCATTCTATGAAGCCAGCATCACTCTATACCTAAACCAGGCAAAGACCCCACAAAAAAAGAAAAATTACAGACCAATATCCCTGACAAACATAGATGCAAAAATACTCAACAAAATATTAGCAAACCAAACTCAAAAATACATCAAGAGGATCATACACCATGATCAAGTGGGATTCATCTCAGGGATACAAGGATGGTACAACATTCAGAAATCCATCAACATCATCTATCATATCAACAAAAAGAAGGACAGAAACCACATGATCATTTCCATAGACGTTGAATAAGCATTCAACAAAATTCAACATCCATTCATGATAAAAACTCTCAACAAAATGGGTATACAGGGCAAGTACCTCAACATAATAAAGGCCATATATGAGAAACCCACAGTCAACATCATACTTAACAGTGAGAAGCTGAAAGCTTTTCCTCTGAGATTGGGAACAAGACAGGGATGCCCACTCTCCCCACTGTTATTCAACATACTACTGGAGGTCCTAGTCACAGCAATCAGACAAAATAAAGAAATACAAGGCATCCAGATTGGTAAAGAAGAAGTCAACCTGTCACTATTTGCAGATGACATGATATTGTACATAAAAATCCCTAAACTCCAAAACTACGAGAACTAATATCTGAATTCATCAAAGTTGCAGGATATAAAATTAATGCAGAAATCTGTTGCACTCCTATACACTAATGATGAACTAACTCAAAGAGAAATCAGGAAAACAATTCCATTCACAATTGCATCAAAAAGAATAAAATACCTAGGAATAAACCTAACCAATGAAGTGAAAGACCTGTACCCTGAAAACTACAAGACACTCTTAAGAGAAATTAAAGAAGACACTAACAAATGGAAACTCATTCCATGCTCTTGGCTAGGAAGAATTGTCAAAATGGCCATCCTGCCTAAAGCAATCTACACATTCAATGCAATCCCTATCAAAATACCAACAGCATTCTTCAACAAACTGGAACAAATAGTTTTAAAATTAATATGGAATCCCAAAGACGCTGAATAGCCAAAGCAATCCTGTGAAGGAAGAATAAAGCAGGGGCATCTCGCTTCCCAACTTCAACCTCTACTACAAAGCCACAGTAATCAAAACAATGTGGTACTGGCACAAGAACAGAGCCACAGACCAGTGGAACAGAATAAAGACTCCAGATACTAACCCAAACATATACGGTCAATTAATATATGATAAAGGAGTCATGGACATACAATGGGGAAATGACAGCCTCTTCAACAGCTGGTGTTGGCAAAATTGGACAGCTACATGTAAGAGAATGAAACTGGATCACTGTCTAACCCCATACACAAAAGTAAATTCGAAATGGATCAAAGACCTGAATGTCAGTCATGAAATCATAAAACTCTTAGAAAAAAAACCTAAGCAAAAATCTCTTGGGCATGAACATGAGCAACTTCTTTGTGAACATATCTCCCTGGGCAAGGGAAACAAAAGCAAAAATGAACAAGTGGGACTATATCAAGCTGAAAAGCTTCTGTACAGCAAAGGACACCATCGATAGAACAAAAAGGCATCCTACAGTATGGGAGAATATATTCATAAATGACAGATCCGATAAAGGATTGACATCCAAAATATATAAAGAGCTCACACATCTCAACAAACAAAAAACAAATAATCCAATTAAAAAATGGGCAGAGGAGCTGAACAGACACTTCTCTAAAGAAGAAATTTAGATGGCCAACAGACACATGAAAAGATGCTCCACATCAGAGAAATGCAAATTAAAACCACAATGAGATATCACCTCACACCAGTAAGGATGGTCACCATCCAAAAGACAAACAACAAATATTGGCGAGGTTGTGGAGAAAGGGGAACCCTCCTACACTGCTGGTGGGAATGTAAACTAGTTCAACCATTGTGGAAAGCAGTATGGAGGTTCCTCAAAAAGCTCAAAATAGAAATACCATTTGACCCTGGAATTCCACTCTAGGAATTTACCCTAAGAATGCAGCAGTCCAGTTTGAAAAAGACAGATGCACCCCTATGTTTATCACAGCACTATTTACAATAGCCAAGAAATGGAAGCAACCTAAGTGTCCATCAGTAGATGAATGGATAAAGAAGATGTGGTACATATACACAATGGAATATTATTCAGCCATAAGAAGAAAACAAATCCTACCATTTGCAACAACATGGATAGAGCCAGAGTATTTTGCTCAGTTAAATAAGCTAGGCAGAGAAAGACAAATACCAGATGATTTTACTCATATGTGGAGTATAAGAACAAAGAAAAAACTGAAGGAACAAAACAGCAACAGAATCACAGAACCCAAGAATGGACTAACAGTTACCAAAGGGAAAGGGACTGGAGAGGGTGGGTGGGAAGCGAGGGATAAGGGTGGGGAAAAAGAAAGGGGGCATTACAAATAGCATGTATAATGTGTGTGGGGGGGCACGGGGAGGGCTGTGTAACACAGAGAAGACAAGTAGTGATTCTGACTGTAATGGGGTTTGTGGGGGGACTTGGTGATTTGGGGAGTGTAGTAAACATAATGTTCCTCATGTAATTGTAGATTATACCAAAATAAATAAATGAATGAATAAATAAATAAATAAATAAATAAAGTGATAAAGATCGAGATCAAAGAACTTGATATGTTTGGGTTCTTTGTGGATTAATACAAAGGATTAATATATGTTAATATTTAACTTACAAGTAATATATAAATTTCAGTAGAACTTTCTGCAGTGATGGAAATGTTCTATATATTCATTGTCCACAGGTGGTTAATAAGTGCTTGATATGTGGCTAGTGCAAATGAGGGTGAATTTTTTATTTTATTTAATTTAAAAAATCCACATTTGAATACTATAGCTAGAAGCTACTGTATTTGAAAGCACAACTGTGAACAAAAGATCAGCATAGTTTTTCCATACAGAGCCAGACCGTACATATTTAAGGCTTTGAGAGCCATGGAGTACTTCCACAACTACTCAGTCCTACACTGCAGTGCAGCAGCCACCACAGAAAATGCATAAACTGATGGTCATGAGTCTGTTCCAATAAGAGTTGGTTTAGCCTCATTGATAACTTTGTAAATACTTTCCATGATGTTTTCAGCTATTAAGGCTGAGAAACAAATTCACACCAAGGTGTTAATGGCAATATATTTCAATATCTGGATTTTTTTCCCCTTTGGTAATGACCCAGGGAAAGAGGTGTTTACTCTATGGTTCATCTCAAATTTCAGCATTTCATACCCTGTGGAACTTGGTAGGAGAAAACTCTGGGGCAGAATGGCTCTTTTCACTGTGCCCCTGCACACCACTTTCTGGAACGGAGCAGCTTCTTGCTCTGTCTTCTTGCCAGGGCCCTGCTCTCAGACCCAGGTGCTGCCAACATCTGGGGGGCATTTGCTCCCATCACTGTTCCCCCATTTACCCTTACACAGCCCAGCAGTGGGTAGAGAAATGCCCTGGCCAATTTGTCTCAGAGAACCAAAACGGCCCTTTCAGAGCCCATTTCTCTTGTCACCTTTATTTGTTGCCAAGATTTAAAGCTTATAAAGGTAGAGCAAATCCTTTTTATCACATGGTAAAGGCAGATCAATATACTCAATTTCCCAGAGCCTCAGAAAAGCCATGTTTCATTTTTAAACTTTACCTCAAAAGCCCTAACTGGTAAATACACGACACACCGCATCCTGCACATCAGGGCTCAGTGGGAGAGAGACCCTGAGAAAAGAGGGTTCTGGGCCAAAGTGCCAGAAAAAAGAGACTCAGTAATGAAGAATTCAGGGTGGCCCCAAAGGCAATCCTTTGCACAGTCTACTTTTGATTTAATATTGATAAAGGAACATTTAATTGTAGTTCACATGTGTACCCTAAGATACTGTTATGTGCCTTAGGGAAAGGCCTTCTTCCCCTGCACAAGAGTGGTGTAGATAATTATGCCAGGAGAATGCACTCTGGTCATTAGGAAAGTACATGAAGAATGTCTAATATCCTCCAAGTCACATCACTAATATCATCCTTTGGGGTCATTCCAGAGGAAAATATGTCAATATTGTCAATATTGAATAGAAAATGTTCACATACATATGATCCCCAGGGCAGATATAAAGCAAAGTTATTGGGGGCAACTCTGTATATATCTATATCTATTAATATCTAAAGGTATAGGTTTACATCTATATATCTATATCTATGTACAGTTGACCCTTAAACACACAGGTTTGAACTGTATGGGTCCATTTACATGCAGATTTTTTTCAATAAATACATTGGAAAATTTTTTTGAGATTTGGGACAATTTGAAAAAACATTTCATTTTCCCTTTACTGTAAGTTCACTTTACTATAAGAATATAGTATATAAGGCATATAAGATACAAAATACTGTGTTTATTGCCTATGTATGTGATCAGTTAGGCTTTTGGTCAACAAGGGGGTGTTAAAAGTTCAGTTTGGGGGGGATTCAAAAGTTATGCTTGGGGGGCGGTACCTTCACCCCCACGTTGTTCAAGGGTCAACTAGACATGCGTTTTCCGTTCCTCCAGGATACTGTGCTGCCTCCTAAGCTTAGCATTAAGAGCTGTCAGCGAAGCATTGCCTGACTGTGGTGCTTCTTCTGACCCGTGAGGAGGAAGGATCCTGAGGATGCCAGACACAGTTTAAAGGAAGAACTGCAGGCGTGTCTGTTCCTCTGGTTGTGTCCTACTTCCTCACCTCCCTTTCTCAGTATCTTTTTCCTTCCAATTATTCCTATTAGTAAAGCAAAAATGCCCACTGGTACCAATATCCCAAGCCCTCCCTAACCATCGGTGTCAGCAGGGCAACCGTTCATCTTACCGCCTGGCTGGGAGGCGGGCATGTCCCATTGGCATGGCTGACTTCGCAGGGGTGAGCCAGCCAGCCGGCCCTGGGAGCCCATGATGGAAGCCTACAGGGTGAGGCAACTGGTACAGGTGGGATGGAGAAGGGGGGACAAAAGAACCCCAATGACCCCACGCTATTCTAATTTTTTGGTAAAGAAGAAAAGGAAGAACACAGAGAGACAAAAGAAAGCATAGAGGCAGAGCTCCACACCCAGAGGAAACCTGATCGCTCCCCCCAACCCCGGCCAACACCCCCACGTCTAGGGGCCCCACCTTAAGCCATGAGCCACAAACCTGTTTAAGGGTCATCTCAGAGCATGGTCACCAATGTGGATCCCCTGTCAGGGGAATTTGTCTGGAATGTGTACAATGATTTTAAATGCAAGGCTAAAATCATGCCACCTCTCTCTGCAGATTAGAAAGACACTGGGTATCTGTCCAGCTCAGACGATCACACCTGCAGGGCTTCAGAGCCACAGTATGACCGACCACATTCAATAAGAACAGCAGCACAGCGTATCCTTGGACCCCAATGTCCAGGGGAGACCACAGCTGGCATTTTGGAGTAAACACCTTGCCAAACCATTTTCTCTTCCAAGCAGAAGAAACCAGTGAGCTTTTGGCCAAGATCAAAGGACTCACTTTCCTTGTGACCATGTGGTAAACCTCATGCTGGGTCACATGCATTTACCTCCTGTGAGCCCCAGGACATTAAGGGGCAAGAATTTTAATATATATATTAAACATCATCAGTACAGACAATTTCCTAAGGTTCTAATTGAATTTCTTTTATGTTGGAGGGCAAGAAAAAGTGAAAGTCTTCAGTCACTGTATTAGGAATCACACTTCAGAATGTAAGCATTGGATCCTCTTAGAAATAACAAGAACTCTGCATAGTGAGCCTATGCTATACTTATTGTCACACTTTTGTTTTATTTAAAAAAAGGTCTAATCACTCTCTGTCAGCAGGGAAATGATTGAACATTTTAGGGTATAACCATACCATAGGATGCTAGGCAATCATTTAAAAAAATAAAGCCCAACCTTTGAATTGAACTGGAAAAAATCTCTAAAACATGTTTTTACATTTTAAAAAAAAGGTATATGTTAAACATGGTTTGTACATTTAAATCCCACAATAGGAAATCATGTTATTCATACACATATTGCAACTGCATAAAAACAAAAATTTAGAAAACTCATAAGAGCAGTTGCTTCTGGGCAGAGGGCTGATATGAAATGAGGTCAAGGAGAATTTAGATTGTAACATTAACTGAATATATGGAATGTTTTCACCTAGAATATACTGTGTGCTCATGTGACAAAGTGGTTGCAATCAGGGATTTGAGTCAAGATTAGTTTTATTTTTTATTTCAGCTTCAATATTTAGTAATGGAGGCAAATTATTTAACCTCTGTGAGCTACAATTTCCTCAACTATAAAATGAGGAAAATAATAGTTCCTAATTCAGAGAGTTATTTTTCTGTTGTTGTTATCATTAATCTGCAATTACATGAAGAACATTGTTTACTAGACTCCCCCCTTCACCAAGTCCCCCAAACACACCCCATTACAGTCACTGTCCATCAGTGTAGTAAGACGCTGCAGAATCACTACTTGTCTTCACTGTGTGCACAGCCCTCCCCATGACCCCCTCCATATTATACATGCTAATCATAAGGTCCCCTTTCTTCTCCCCCCCCTTCTACCTCCCTTCCCACCCATCCTCCCTAGTTCCTTTCCTTTTGGTTACTTAGTCCATTCTTGGGTTCTGTGATTCTGCTGCTCTTTTGTTCCTTCAGTTTTTCTTTGTTCTTACACTCCACATATGAGTGAAACCATTTGGTACTTGTCTTTCTCCACCTGGCTTATTTCGCTGAGCATAATACCCTCCAGCTCCATCCATGTTGTTGCAAATGGTAGGATTTGTTTTCTTCTTATGGCTGAATAATATTCCATTGTGTATATGTACCACAACTTCTTTATTCATTCATCTACTGATGGACACTTAGGTTGCTTCCATTTCCTGGCTATTGTAAATAGTGCTGCAATAAACATAGGGGTGCATCTGTGTTTTTCAAACTGGGATGCTGCAGTCTTAGGGGAAACTCCTAGAAGTGGAATTCCAGGGTCAAATGGTATTTCTATTTTGAGCTTTTTGAGGAACCTCCATACTGCTTTCCACAATGATTGAAGTAATTTACATTCCCACCAGCAGTGTAGGAGGGTTCCCCTTTCTCCAACATTTGTTGTTGTTTGTCATCTAGATGGTGGCAATCCTTACTGTGTGAGGTGACATCTCATTGTGGTTTTAATTTGCATTTCTCTGATGAATAGCGATGTGGAGCATCTTTTCATGTGTCTGTTGGCCATGTGAATTTCTTCTTTAAAGAACTGTCTGTTCAGTGCCTCTGCCCATTTTTTAATTGGATTATTTGCTTTTTGTTTGTTGATGTGCATGAGCTTTTATATATTTTGGATGTCAACCCTTTATCAGATCTGTCACTTATGAATATATTCTCCTATACTGTAGGATACCTTTTTGTTCTATTGATGGTGTCCTTTGCTGTACAGAAGCTTTTCAGCTTGATACAGTCCCACTTGTTCATTTTTGCTTTTGTTTCCCTTGCCCGGGAGATATGTTCATGAAGAAGTCACTGATATTTATGTCCAAGAGATTTTTGCCTATGTTTTTTTCTAAGAGTTTTATGGTTTCATGACTTACATTCAGGTCTTTGATCCATTTCGAATTTACTTTTGTGTATGGGGTTAGACAGTGATCCAGTTTCATTCTCTTACATGTAGCTGTCCAGTTTTGCCAGCACCATCTGTTGAAGAGACTGTCATTTCCCCATTGTATGCCCGTGGCTCCTTTACAGTATATTAATTGGCCATGTATGTTTGGGTTAATGTTTGGAGTCTCTATTCTGTTCCACTGGTCTGTGGCTCTGTTCTTGTGCCAGTACCAAATTGTCATGATTACTGTGGCTTTGTAGTAGAGCTTGAAGTTGGGGAGTGAGATCCCCACCACTTTATTCTTCCTTCTCAGGATTGCTTTGGCTATTCGTGGTCTTTGGTGGTTCAACATGAATTTTTGAACTATTTGTTCCAGTTTGTTGAAGAATGTTGTGGTAATTTGATAGGGATAGCATTCAGTCTGTAGATTACTTTGGGCAGGATGGCCATTTTGACGATACTAATTCTTCCTAGACAAGAGTATGGGATGAGTTTCCATTTGCTAGTGTCCTCTTTAATTTCTCTTAAGAGTGTCTTATAGTTTTCATGGTATAGGTCTTTCACTTCCTTGGTTAGGTTTATTCCTAAGTATTTTATTCTTTTTGATGCAATTGTGAATGGAATTGTTTTCCTGATTTCTTTTTCTATTTGTCCATTGTTAGTGTATACGAAAGCCACAGATTTCTATGTGTTAATTTTGTATCCTGCAACTTTGCTATATTCCGTATCAGTTCTAGAAGTTTGGAGTGGAGTCTTTAGAGTTTTTTATGTACAATATCATATCATCTGCAAATAGTGACAGTTTGACTTCTTCTTTACCAATTTGGATTCCTTGTATTTCTTTGTCTTGTCTAATTGCCATGGCTGGGACCTCCAGTACTATGTTGAATAACAGTGGAGAGAGTGGGCATCCCTGTCTTGTTCCTGATCTCAGAGGAAAAGCTTTCAGCTTCTCACTGTTCAGTATGATGTTGGCTGTGGGCTTACCATATATGGCCTTTATTATGTTGAGGTACTTGCTGTGTATACCCATTTTGCTGAGAGATTTTATCATGAATGGATGTTGAATTTTGTCAAATGCTTTTTCAGCATCTATGGAGATGATCATGTGGTTTTTGTCCTTTTTGTTTATGCAGTGGATGATGTTGATGGATTTTCGAATGTTGTACCATCCTTGCATCCCTAGCATGAATCCCACTTGGTCATGGTGTATGATCCTCTTGATGTATTTTTGAATTCTGTTTGCTAATATTTTATTGAGTATTTTTGCATCTATGTTCATCAGAGATATTGGTCTGTAATTTTCTTTTTTGGTGGGGTCTTTGCCTGGTTTTGTTCTTAGGGTGATGCTGGCTTCATAGAATGAATTTGGGAATATTCCCTCCTCTTCTATTTTTTGGAATACTTTAAGGAGAATGGGTATTATGTCTTCTCCATATGTCTGATGAAATTCTGAGGTAAATCCATCTGGCCCAGGGGTTTTGTTCTTGGGTAGCTTTTAGATTACCACTTCAATTTCTTTGATGGTAATTGGTTTGTTTAGATTTTGTGTTTCTTCCTTGGTCAGTTTTGGAAGGTTGTATTTTTCTAGGAAGTTGTCCATTTCTTCTAAGTTTTCCAGCTTGTTAGCATATATATTTTCATAATATCCTCTGATAATTCTTTGTATTCCTATGGGGTCCGTCGTGATTTTTCCTTTCTTGTTTCTGATTCTGTTGATGTGTATTGATTCTCTTTTTCTCTTAATAAGTTTGGCTAGGGGCTTATCTATTTTGTTTATTTTCTCAAGGAACCAGCTCTTGGTTTCATTGATTTTTTTCTATTTTTTTATTCTTCTCAATTTTTATTATGATCTTTATTATGTCCCTCCTTCTGCTGACTTTAGGCCTCATTTGTTCTTCTTTTTTTCCAATTTCGATAATTGTGACATTAGACTGTTCATTTGGAATTGTTCTTCCTTCTTTAAATATGCCTGGATTGCTATACACTTTCCATGTAGAACTGCCTTTGCTGCATCCCACAGAAGTTGGGGCTTTATGCTGTCATTGTCATTTGTCTCCATATATTGCTTGATCTCTGTTTTAATTTGGTCATTGATCCACTGATTATTTAGAAGCATGTTGTTAAGCCTCCATGTGTTTGTGAGCCTTTTTTGTTTTCTTTGTACAATTTACTTCTAGTTTTATGCCTTTGTGGTCTGAGAATTTGGTTGGTAGAATTTCAATCTTTTTTAATTTACTGAGGCTCTTTTTGTATCCTAGTATGTGGTCTATTCTGGAGAATGTTCCATGTGCACTTGAGAAGAATGTGTATCCTGTTGCTTTTGGGTGTAGAGTTCTGTAGATGTCTGTTAAGTCCATCTGTTCTAGTGTGTTGTTCAGTGCCTCTGTTTCCTTACTTATTTTCTGTCTGGTAGATCTGTCCTTTAAAGTTAGTGGTGTGTTGAAATCTCCTAAAATGAATGCATTGCATTGGATTTCCTCCTTTAGTTCTGTTAGTATTTGTTTCACATATGCTGGTGCTCCTGTGTTGGGTGCATACATATTTATAATGGTTATATTCTCTTGTTTGACCCCTTTATCAGCATTTAATGTCCTTGTTTATTTCTTGTTACTTTCTTTGTTTTGAATTCTATTTTGTCTGATACTAGTACTGCAACACCTGCTTTTTTCTCCCTGTTGTTTGCATGGAATATCTTTTTCCATCCCTTGACTTTTAGTTTCTGCATGTCTTTGGGTTTGAGGTTGGGCTCTTGTAAGCAGCATATAGATGGGTCTTGCTTTTTTATCCATTCTATTACTCTGTGTCTTTTGATTGGTGCATTCAGTCCACTTACATTTAGGGTGATTATTGAAAGACACGTACTTATTGCCACTGCAGGCTTTAGATTTGTGGTTACCAAATGTTCAAGGGTAGCTTCTTCAGTATCTTACTGCCTAACTTAACTCGCTTATTAGCTATTATAGACACTGTCTGGTAATTCTTTTTTTCTCTCCCTTTGTATTCCTCCTCCTCCATTTTTTATATGTTGGGCGTTTTATTCTGTGCTCTTTTATGTTTCCTTTAACTGCTTTTGTGTATAGTTGATTTTATTTTTTGCCTTTAGTTAGTATTTGGTTGGTCTGCTTTCTTTGCTGTGATTTTATTTTCTCTGGTGACATCTGTTTAGCCTTAGGAGTGCTCCCATCTAGAGCAGTGCTTCTAAAATATTCTGTAGAGGTGGTTTGTGGGAGGCAAATTCCCTCAACTTTTGCTTGTCTGGGAATTGTTTAATCCCTCCTTCATATTTAAATGATAATCGTGCTGGATACAGTATTCTTGGTTCAAGGCCCTTCTGTTTCATTACATTAAATTTATCATGCCATTCTCTTCTGACCTGTAAGGTTTCTGTTGATAAGTCTGATGATAGCCTGATGGATTTTCCTTTGTAGGTGACCTTTTTTATCTCTCTAGCTGCCTTTAAAACTCTGTCCTTGTTCTTGATCTTTGCCATTTTAATTATTATGTGTCTTGGTGTTGTCCTCCTTGGGTCCCTTCTGTTGGGAGTTCTGTGTACTTCCGTGGTCTGAACAATTATTTCCTCCCCCAGTTTGGGGAAGTTTTCAGTAATTATTTCTTTAAATACACTTTCTATCTCTTTTTCTCCCTTCTTCTTCTTCTGGTACCCCTATAATGTGGATATTGTTCCTTTTGGATTTGTCACACAGTTCTCTTAATATTGTTTCATTCCTGGAGATCTTTTTATCTTTCTCTGTGTCAGCTTCTATGCATTCCTGTTCTCTGGTTTCTATTCCATCAATGGTCTCTTGTATCTTATCCATTCTGTTTATAAATCCTTCCAAAGATTGTTTCATTTCTGAAATCTCCTTCCGGACTTCATCCCTTAGCTCTTGCATATTTCTCTGCAGTTCCATCAGCATGGTTATGACCTTTATTTTGAATTCTTTTTCAGGGAGATTGGTTAGGTCAATCTCCCCAGATTCCTTCTCAGGAGAGGATGTCTGGGTTAGTCTGGTCTGTATCAAATTCTTTTGCCTTTTCATGGCAATAGAGGTAGTTGTGAGGAGCTGGCGTGTGTGTTGGCTGGGAGAACATCCCTTCTTGCTGGTTTGTGGCCTTCCTCTCCTGGGAGAATGGTGACCCCTAGCAGCTTGTGCTGGGCAGCTGCACTCTGACAGGCCCGGCTGCTGTGTAGTTAAGCTCCTTAGTTGCTGTGGACGTGGCCTACCTCAGTCTGCTGCTCCACTATGGCAGAGCCGTGTTAGAGGGGTAATGGTTGGGAGGCTGTTTATCTCTGTGAGGGGCCTCCGAGCTGTGCTGCTGCCAGGGTGTTAGGGCGCCCAGAGTTCCCTGGGATTCCCAGCTGCTGGGCTAAGTGTCCCAGGACATTTCCACCCAGCTGTGGGGTCCCTGTCCCTTTAACTCTTTCAAAAAGCACTCACTTTTCTTTGTCCTTGGGGCACCGGCTGCGGGGACCCACTCACAGGTGTTACTGTCCTGTTTCCCTAGCATCCAGCTACCCACGCACTGTGTGTCTGTGCTCTGGTGCGGATGGCTAGGGCTGGGTATTTAGCAGTCCTGCGTTCCCTCTGCCTCCCTGCTCCAACTCCTCTCCTCCTGCCGGGAGCTGGGGTGAGAGACGCTTGGGTCCCGCCGGGCCACAGCTTGTATCTTACCCCCTTCACCAGGCACTGGATTCTCACAGGTATAGATGTAGCCTGGTTGTTATCTTGTATCTTCTGGTCTCTCTTTTAGGGATAGTTGTATTTGTTGTGTTTTCAAAAATATATATGGCTTTGGGAGGAGATTTTCGCTGCTCTACTCACACCACCATCTTGGCTCCATCCCCATCACAGAGTGATTTTAAGAATTAAATGTATGTCTCAACCCCAAACATTTTCCTTCTAAGACCAAACAAAGGAATCACAACCATGAGGGCCCAGGACAGGCTGATTGTGATCAAAAGGCATGCACTTCCAAAGTCTGAGCCTGCTCAACTCCTGGGGAGTCAGGTCACAAGGACAGGAAAGAGTGGGAGATGGGGGTCAAGATTTTTTCTTCTTTTATCTTATAAACAGGCCTCATTTCTTTTTGCTGGAAGCTGGAGTTAAACATGCTTTATAAGATTGTGTAAATTAATCCTTAATATCTCAAACTAGTCCAGGCATTATTAGGTAACAACATCATTTATTTTTATATGTGGTGTACACACATACAAAGAGCTGCAATCTTTCCCAGCTATCAGTCATAGCCATTAGAAACCTAAGAATTCAGAATTAGTCCTGACACAAGCTGAGTGACTTAAAGGCAATTTAGGGATGCAGTATGCAGTTTGATTATTTATCAAGTAGAATTTTATTCTTTTTAAAAGAAAGGGAACAAAGCTCCTTTGTGACAGTACTTTCCTTAGTTCCTAAACTTCAGATTATTTTGAAAGTCTCCAGATATATCCTTGAGACTAGCAGGGGCCAAGGGCCTACTTACATCAAGTGTTAAGTGTTAGAAATGTTTAAACGAACTACTTATTAACTAAATTGTTCACAGGGGATAAGATCTCATTTTAAAAAGTAGTACTTTAATTATTTGAGTACAAACAGGGAAATTCTATAATACCTTGTCATATTTGCTGTCTGGGAAAACAATAAGTGGATATGTATTTACTGACAGAATTGAGTTTCTCAGCAATGGCAGAGTGTCATTTTTTAAATATTCACTTCATTCAGCCTCAGGGAAAATTTCTAACAACAAAGGATTTGCTGTTTGTTTTATACTTTGTATGTAGTGTAATGAATTTTCAGAATAAGAGGCTTGAGAACCATTTGGTTAAACTTTTTCAGAAGAGTTCAATGTACACAAACTGTTCATTAGCAAGAGCAGAAATATCCCTTGAGGTAAAATTTGGATTTTAGAAATGTGATTTTTATTATATTCGGAGCCAAAGCACAGTAGGAATACATATCAGATTATAACAGAGGGATAAGATTTGAAATTCAATTATGGCAAGTACTGAATTTCAACAGGTCATGGGTACACTCTTCAAGAATATATCAAGTGAATAAAATGATGAGAACTCAGAATCATGTTATTATCAGAATAGGATATCTAAGGGGCTTTTTACTCTAACTGGAAGTTTCTATTGAAGATTAATTATTGTGAATATAAGTAATTCTAGAGATAATGTTTTAAAAAGCATGATAGTAGAGGATAGCCTTTATTTCCCAACCACTTGTGATGTTTATCAAACACTCCTTTGTGTAACAGTGTACTTGGCCCTAATGGGATATGCACAGGAAGTTTCCACAGGAGTCTGTATTTCATAATGGAAAACAAGACAAACACACGTGATTGATGTATAATGACACCTAGACAAATGATATCCACTTCATATACAGAGAGCCCTCCACTGCCCTGAGCTCAGGGAGGGATGCCAAAATTAAAACAACTCTCAAGAAATGCAGAGTATTGCTCAAAAAGAAAACAGAACTATGAGATAGCTATTTTTGTACTAATCAAATAATAATAGATCAGAATCTCAGCATCTCAGAGGTAGAGGAGAAATTAGAAATGATAGACTAACCCTTCAGTAGATGAAGAAATAAGATATGAAAAAAATGGAGAAAACTAGTATTTCATGACTATTGTAAAGCAGATGATGTGCAGTACATTCTCTTACTCATTATCCCACTTGAAGCTCATGACAGCTCTGTGAGGTTCACGTGTTACCCTCCTTTTGCAATGAAGGGACAGAGAAGTAGGGTTGATGGAAGGGTCACATAGCTAAGAAGAGGTGGGATCAGGGAGCACACTCAGGCTCCCATACCCATCCCTGGTTTTCCCCCAAAACACACAGTGTGGGTTAAGGGCCGGGTCATGTGCCCAGTTACAATGTGAACAACATGTATGTTTGAGCCCAGGGAAGATACATCTGAGAAGTCTTTCAAGGAAATTGGAATCTGAATGAAGATGTAAGAAAAATACAAACCATAAAACATATTAAAAATAAAGTTAGTAGCAGATGAGATGGCCTCTAACTTCCATGCTTGTCTGCCTCACCAATGAAAAGGTAAACTCTTCAAGGGCCTTTTGTATATTTTATTCTCCATGCCATTTGCAGTGTCTAAATCACAGTGACACACAAGAGATATGGGTTAGACTAATACATGCAGAGAGACCTGGCTGTGATTGGAATACCCTGATATGGATTAACTGAGGAAGAGAAGAACAGATTTTATTTCAACGAACACCTACGAAATTGAAAATATCAACATTTGACAGATTGATCCAATTAAGGCATCCCTTCTCCTGGTGCCCTCTTGTTCCACATGGTTAGCTAACCTCCAACTTTGGAGTTTTTTACTGTGTTTTACTGGGTCTCCATGAGCAAAAGTTGTGCCATCAGCCCACAGTCTGAAGACGGTTCCTCCCTCCTACATCCTAAGAAACCAGCACGTAGCAGAGGCCAGGGCCTTGACTCCACACCAGAAAAATTCCACTGACCCACTAATTACCAACAAGCCTGTGAGTTGCAAAACTTTGGCAACAATCTTGAGGGACAGAGAGCAGACAGGAAGGTCCCAGTCAGCAGCTTATAATCAATTTTAGTTACAGCAAATGCTGGGTGGAGTCACATTAATAGCTGTGGACAGAAGGTTACTTAAGGAAAAACTTAAAATTCAGAAGATGACCTATTCTGTGCAGAAGCTCTCTGAACAGCAATGCTAAAATGGAGAGCTGCGGGGTCTCCCCTAGAGCTCTCACCCAAGTGAAAGCAAAGGTGTAAAAGCATCCTGTGGATGTCTCCCCACACTGACACAAGGTGGCATTTGGGCTGGAGCCAGACCTCAGAGGGTTCTTTTCCTGAAGCTGCGGAAGGAGTCTTCTTCCAGAGCAGTAAGGGCCTGTGGGAACCTGAGAGTCCATCTTTTTGCTGGCTGGGATTGGCCTCACCTCGAGAAAAGAGATTTTTTTACCACACCAGAGATACGAGTGTAACCGCCTACCTGGACACGTTCCACGGTCTCCTCCAAGCTTTCACCAGCACCACTTCCTCTTTCTTTCCATGCTACACTCAGATTTTTACCCCCTGTCAAAAGCAAAGAACTGTTAAAGCCATACTGAGACCGGGGCAGCAGTGGATGAGTTCACTCCATCATTGCTGGTGCTAACAATCTGACCTCTCCTTTCCAGTTTTGGACATCAAAGCCTCAAGCATTCATCAGAAATGAACAAAAGTAAACTTCAATTAACCAAACATTCCAATTAGTGAAAAATAGCTGCCAGAACCAGGAACCAGGAGACCCATGAATCAGAATCTGGACAGATCACACAGTTCTTTGAACCTCAGTTTACTTATCTGTAAAATGGAAGCAATGCCTCCAAGTGTTGCCCTGATGATTAAATGCCTCTGAGGAGGCATCCCGTCCACCATCTGCTCCCTGCAGGCCTCAAAGTTGTGTGTCAACTCATTGCTTGTCTGACTGCCCCAGAGCTCACCCAAATATTGGTGGGCACCATCCCTCCAAGGCCACACACTGTGAGCAGGAAGGCTAGATGACAACCTTGAGAAGTTAAAGGAGAGAGCTGAAGGCCAGGGGACCCCTCCCACCCACAAACATGGCAGTGGGGAACCAAAGACCAGAACGGTACCTATGAGGACACTATGAGGACAACTTCTGTCTCTTGTTGCATTGGATCTTTTCATTTTTAGAATTTTTCTGTTAATTTCTGTTAAAAATATTTCTGTTTTTATAAAAAGTCAAATTTCTTGAACCTTAGAGAGCTTTTAAGTTCTCAATTAAAAAGACATTGACTTAAATATCACTTTAAAGAGGGGAAAGGAGAGAAACAGAAAATTTGGAAGCACAAAGAGAAAGGAGGTTCATCAAGTTTACTGATAACATCATGCAGACAAAATGCAAATATATGCAAATGAGAGGGCTAAAGCAGTCCTATAACAAAATGAAATAGAATGACCAGAAATGTAAGGTTTCTTTTTGAAAGCAAAAATGGGAGGGAAAGAGGAAAACAAGAATGGTAGGAAGGGAAGGAAAGAAGAAGCTAGAAAATTATGCAAAAACAGGACACCACTCACCCTGCTCAGTTGAGTATTATGTGCACTGCACAAAAGCCCCAGGGCAGGGGAGCAACCAGGGTCCCAAATTCAGTCCAGCTTTACTTACCAAGCTGTGACCATTGCCTCCATCAGCCCAAAGGGGTGCCTTTTTCCTGACACGCCACCCAGGGAGGGTGACTTCTAATTCATATGCCAGCATCCTGTAAGTTAGCAAGGCCTAGCACAGATATTACTTGAAAATAAATAAACAAAAATAGATGTATCTGCCTTGATTGACAGTAAGCTCTCGGGGTACCAGTATGATGTCACTGAACTAAAGACTAAAATGATCTCAGGTTGTGATTACAGATATTTAAAACCTAGAATGATGGAAGGTGGTCTTCGCATTCTCTGTCACTCCTGTATCTATTCATTTCAGAGTGTAATATTTTCAAAGGCACATGCAGCAAAGGGAAAGCATTCCAAAAATGTGAGAAAACACAGCATCTGAGAAAGGACTGAAGCTATGAGGGTTGTGTGGTCTGGACCAGAGACATTGGTGTATGTGTGGAGGTCCAGACCATCACATCTATATTTAAATATCTTCGGGAGGTCTCCTATGTTCTCTGTGGTCTCAAAGGTGATATCCAGGAAGCTTCAGAAGAACAAATCTGGGCTCCATAGAAGGAATTATTTAGCACAAAGACAGAGAAAAGGCTTCCTGCAAGAGGATGAGGTCCCCTAACTGGAGGGAATCTAACCAAACCACTTCAAGTCCCACGATCAAGTCATTCTTTGCTGTGTGTTGTTTTATTTTGTTTTCTTGTTTTGGCCCTTGTTAGCTCCACTGTCAATGCCAACATGCATGCTTGTGTGCACTTTGCCTGCCCAACTGTATTCACTCATCAGCCCAAATGTCTTTTCCTTCATATTGTCTTCATTGTCAGGCAAAGATGGGTGCTCCTCACTCCATGCATCACTATATTTATCATTTTTATACCATCCCATCCATGTGCCCACAACTGCTAATTTTCCTTTTTATAGAACAACTTGTATAGTACAAATATTACTCGATGCAAATGTACTTGCCTTTGAAGCTTCACCTCAACAATTAGATAATATATTCTAATATATATTCTAATACAGTGATTAGTGAGTCCCTCCCTATCTGTTGGAAATAATTAGGAAAGGAGGGAACTGGATGTTGGGAATAGAGACAAAGCAGATGAAACCTGAGGAGGATCAGAGAGCAGAAAGAAAGAAACTCCACCCTCAGAAGTTCTTTGATGACCCTGGGCGCTTGGAGGAAGTGAATAGGCACAAAAAGAGGAGATTTGTGTCTGGTACAGATGGCTAGTGATGAGAGGACTAACCTTTCCTGTATTTCAAACTTTCTAATCACCTTGACTTTCTTTCATAGATGGAAAACAAGAATTCTAAAATATTAATCAAAAGTTATTAAATATTTTAAGGGAGACCAAAGCCAAGAAGACATTGTCTTGACTATCTTAGTCTCACATGAAAAATAAATTATAAACTGAACATTTTCTAAAGAACAGTGAATAAGTGAACACAAATGGAAAAAATTAATAGAATAGTGCAAGTTGTAATTTATTTAAGTTTTGGATTTTGCCTTGTTTCTTTTTTCCTTAAATTAAAAACGTTTGGTCATGTCCTATTTCAAAAATTCAGGAAAAATAGAGAAAAATGATAATTACCGACAGACTCATCTACTGGTTCTAGGAAATGTTAGCCTTAACTGAATCTCTGCTTCAGTTATTTTTCTTTTTTAAGAAATAAGATATTTTAGTGACAATGAAGCACTCCATTTCATCCCTCACCCTCTGTCACCAGAGACAGAGAATAACTCAACCATGTTTCACATTTCACATAGACATAAAATTTTAAGCAATATTTAATAATGTTTGCACGTCTTTAAATGTACAAATGTGACAATTATATTAAAAGATTTCCTAATCCTGCAACAATGGGGCCAGAACACTAATTAGGCAAAAAACGTATTCTTAAAATAATTTGGATAGATAGTTTGTTAATATTTTCTTTCAGATCATTGCATTCATGTCCATAATTGTCAACAGCCTACAATCTTGCTTTGTTTTTCCTTACTTGTTCAGTTTTATTGGCAAGGTTACACATATCAAATGATTTGGGGAGTTTTCCTTGTTCTAGTCTTTGAAAAAAGTGGTGCTTATCTGTTCTTTGAAGATTTTGTAATCTTGGCCATGTCTGGCTTGTTTTCTGGAGAGGGGAGTGCAGCAGAGAAAAACTGTAGATTATTAACTCGATTCCTTTCTTTTGTGTTTACAGGTATATTCAATCTTTCTGTTTCATCAACTTTTATGATTGACATTTTCCTAGGAAATTGTCTAGTCTCTAAGTTATTAAACATATCGCTGGAACATTTCCATAGCATTCTCTGGTAGGTCTTAAATTTCCATCTGTAGTCATGTCCTGTCCGTCTTTCATGCCTTCCCTCATCCTATACTTGGTCATTCTCGCCAGACACTGCTTTACCACTCTTTTCAAGGAACCAGCTTTTAGTTTGGTTGATTTTCTGTATTATTACTTTGTTTTCTAGCTCATTAATTGCCATCTTATCTTTATGATTCCTTCCTCCTGCTCTGTGTTTCATCATTGCTGTTTTTCACTGTGTCTGTTCAGCACTTAGATCATGAGTTTCAGTCCTTCTCATTTTCTAATATATGCAATTGAGATTATATGTATTCATTTCAAGTATCATTTAGGCTGAACTCCACAGGGATATTTTTTCCTGTTTAATTTTATTATTTCAAAATAGGTATTCTTTGTTTTGCTTTTATAGTTTTTAATTTTTATTAGGGAGTATTTTAAAGATACAAAAGCACACATTACTTCATATTGAATCATTCTGGAATGTTCCTAGTTCAATATGAAATGACCTTTCTAATATATACTGTTTGGGTAATAATGTTCCCTGGTTATTTTTATAAGAGAAATCCATGTGCATGTCTTATTTCTTCCACTTGAAGATAAAAACTATACCGTAAATAACTTTGCATCATGCATAGTAGGTGCTCAATAAAATCTGGCTGAAGGAATATTTACTAATTCCATGTGACCACATTAAAGATAGTACATTTTGCCAACAATGAACCTTAGCTTCATAGTTAAAAATCATCTGAAAAATACAATTAGCATTTCTATCTCAACAGTTCCTGTACTTGAACTTCCACAAAAGTTCAGGGCAGTTGAACAAACACCACTTCGGGAACTATAAATAAAGCAGCTGAGGTCGGTCCTACTTTTTCCCTTTGCCTGCTCGGTTTCCAACGCGTTGTGTGTGTGTGTGCACCCAGGGAAGGGGCAATTCAAGTCGCATCAGCCGTGCCACTGAGCCGAAGAAAAGCACCACGGAGCCTCCACAGGGAAAATAAGTTGTTGCCACACGAAGGAAAAGATCCAAAGCCTCTAGAATCCACCACCACTGGCTCAACTGCTTCTAAGAATAGCATGAACTGTGGAAAAGAAAAGAAAAAAAACAAAAAACACTGGCACCAGACGCTGATCTTTAATTGTCTCCAGGCTTTAAAATAGAAACAGGCTGAAACGGAAGTGCCCCTGGAAACCCTCTCCAGGCCTCCCTCGGTGCTGATGGGCTGCGGAATGTTGATCGGGCTCCCGGGGTACTGGCTCCAGTGGGCACACGTGCCGACCGTATTTCCAGGCAGGCTGGGCACTCCCACCACCAGGCCCGGCCGGGCAGGTCTCCCAGGGCCCCGGCCTCACCTTTGCCTTCAATTCTCAGAGGTTCTCAGTGGACCTCTGCAAGAGCCGGCCCCTGTGAGGTGAGGGGTTTCCCCTCCCAAGAGTTAAAGTTGTTTGCCAAATGCTTTTCTTTCCATTTCATTTTCAGTCTTAAATTTAGCTTATTGGTTCCCAAATCAGATTTTACAAATAGTTTCCTGTCCTCAAAAAACAACGTTAGCTTTACTACCAGCGAGGCTTCTCAGCCTAAAGGTGTGTGTACCGTTAGATTCCCCCATTCATGGGGTGACTAGCCCTCCACAGGTATATGGGATGAGATACACCACTCTTGGTTGCAGCAGACACACAACTGTGGGGTTTTTTTCTTAAATAATGTAGATCCAATATTAGTCTGAATGCTAGGTTTCTGCCCAGAAACAAATTCTCAAATGTTGGAGACTGCTTCTGAATAAAAGTTTTTAATGCAAAAAGTTCAAAGAATTCAATTCTACTCTCCACTCATTCAAATATCTCAAAAAGATTAATCATTTACTATAAAACAGGTTTCCTCCTTGCAAAATTACTAGTATTTATGAAATCACTCTTAGTTGGAAACATAAAATAAACCAACATTCAAGCTTCTCCCCCCAGAATTCCTAGACAAACACTGTATGTATATTAAAAAAGGTGGTTGGACCCAAACTTGCAGAAACCCAATGCCAATTGCTGATGGGATTATTTCAGATCTACTTCTCCAAAGTGGTTAATTACTTACCTAGGAAGAAGAAATAAAAAGAGAAGAAAATCGAACTGTTTCATGCATATAGTATTTCTGTAATGTCTGGAAGTCAATGGCTGCTTCACAAGGTGGGGGAGGGGAGCGTATACAAGTCATAATTATGGAACATATGTGATGGTCAAGTCCCACATGGCCCTAAACTATGACAGCATGTCCCTTCCAACCCAAACTCTAGTTCTAGAAACACACAGAACCAAAGAAACCTACCACCAAAGGGGGACAGACAGAAATGGGCATAGCCCACCCTGGTGGAGCATTTAAACTGTGGATCTCCCAGAGCCCCTGTCTTTGGTTACAGTCATCAGCCCATGAAGAAATTTATCCTCCTCTTCCCCACCCCAAACACAATTCTCACTATGAGCCTTATCTTCCCAAGCCTGGTTACTAAAGCCAGAGCAGAGATCGACTGTCCTTGACAAGGTCAATGATCAAACATCGCATATACTTGCCACATGCTAGGCTGTTCCTAACTCTGCAATCTTAGAGCATTCATTCGCACATGGGGGATCAATAAATGTTTGTTGAATGGATTGGAATCACTCTTCTGTTTCCTAATATCCAGTGGATCCCTCATAGCAACCACCATCCATCCCTTGGACCTTCTCTTGCCCATGTTTGTCATCAATGCTTCCCTCTCAGGACACTAACTTCACTCACCTTCCAGACCCTGAACTTGCATATGATCTCCAGTCCAACACCTCAGAAAAGCCTCAGCTTTGACTCAACACTCACCTATCAGCTATCTCCACTATCTGACATCTTTTGATCCAGCCACAGCCGTAAATACCCAGCTGTGACCCTTGGAAGATCAAGGAGGCGAAGGATGATGAAGCAGAGGAAGGAACTAACATTTATTTCTCCCTGTGTTACGTGCCTGGCTCTATGCCCAGCCCTCACACATGGTGCCTCTTTTAACTCTGTTTCTAAAGAACACCAGAGAAGAAGATGCTACTCCCACCGCCTGCAACTTGGGGTCAGGAAATAACTCGTACACCAAGATCCCAAGTGTTTTCACAAATGGAAACACTGAATGATTCCTTTAAATTACTGATTTTTTAATTGCCCATCTGAGAATTGATGAATATCCATAATGAAATTTTACTCACAACAAAATGAGAAAAATAAGGACAATGACATATGACTTCCACGGCTGCAATATTCTATTCAAAGGACTATCCTTTGCTGTAGGGCCATAGTGGAACCATAGCTTTTGATGGAGTTAAGCAAAGCCATTCCTTATAATAAAAATTGCATATAGTTAAAAATACCCTTCCAAATCCCTTAAGAAGCTACCCAAGTGAAGTCCAATTTACTATTTCTTAACAAGGCCAGTCACAGTCTATTTTTCCTACAGCATGGAATTTAGATTGCTAGTTCTATGGCTGAGTATGTCTGATGAAACACACGGCTTTCCCTTGAGCACCATGTTGTTCTTAAAAACAAACAAACCTCTTAAAGACTAGAATGGCACTCAGCTGAAGAACATGGGATGCAGGCTTAGGGGACAGAGGGTTCATTGCACACTAAGCCCTCCCGAGAGAGGGGAAGATTCATGCCTTACAGCCCCACCTCTCTCCAGTGTACACACTCTGTGACTGGAGTTCTGGAACGGCAGCCAGACTCTCACACTCCTTAAAAGATTTACCTTTGAATGTATATGATTGAAGTGAAGTCACAAAAGTTAAATGACTGTACGGTATTTTGTTCCTCCATATTCTTCCTCCTCCTGTTTGTGGTGAAAAAAAAAATGTCTTCCTTTCAGGAAATGATGGAGAGAACAACTGAAATATTTAGCAAAAAAAAAAAAAAAATAGTTGCAAAAATAAAATATTGGCAATCATATCAATTTCCAAACTCTTTTAAATAAACTCATTTATGAAGTTTAGAAATCTGAAATGACTGTCATAAATTTAATATTAGAATAGTAAGCAGGTGCCATATAAAACAAGAAAAAAAACAAAAAAAGTATGAAGGTCAAATGCAGATTCCTAAAGAAACATTCATAGCAGCTTTATTAAGACAAAAAATGGTCAGCACACGAAGGGCCATCAGTAGCAGGATGAATAATCATGATACAGTCATATGGGGACTACTACTAAGAATGAAAAGGCACAAAATATTGCTACACATGGAAGAATCTCAAATGCATTATGTTAAGTGAAAAAATCCAGTAGCAAAGGTTACATATCTATTATTTATCTGACATTTTGGGAGAAGGCTAATCTTGAGGGATGGAGATCACTGTTTTGTTTGCCAGGGATTGGTGGGGAAGGAGCATCTGACTCTAAAGGGAGATTTAGGGGTTGGACCCTGACCATGGTTGTTACAGGAATCTATGTGTGTGTTAAACTCATAGCACTGTATACAGAGAAAAAAATGAATTCAACTGTATGTCAATTTAAAACCATTTACATTGAGTGAAAGAAGTCAGATGCACAAAAGAAAGCATAGCACTCAATTCCTTTTATCTGAAGTCAAAAAACAGACCAAACTAATCTGTATTGAAAGAAATCAAAACAGTAGTTAAGTTGGGGTAGTGATATTAAGTGAAAAATGAGAACTTTCTGGAGTGTCAGTTTCTAAATCTTGATCTGCATGGTGGTCAAAGGGCTGTATGCATGCATATAATGTCATTGAACTTGATACTTCAGATTTGTTCACTTTACAGTATTTAAATTGACCTCAGTAAAGTGTTCTAAAAAATGCTTTCTCCTGATGGTCACATAAATATGAAGAAAATTCTCGAACATTCTTGCTTGTTTTCCCACAACTGTATTTTAATCAATACATTTCACTCCCTGAGTTTCTGAGTTTTAAATTCTCTCCCTGGCAGGAAATTAGCTCCCTAAAGAAGCTTCTTAATTCTGTCAAATGTTAAGTACAGAGGCCAGTTCTCTAAGCATATTACTAAAAACAGCCCCAGAGGCCAGGGAACCTGGGCCTTCACTGCCCTCTTTATGGAGCTTTTGTTCACCTTAGCTGAAATAATAAAACTCAAAATCAGGACATGACTTAGTGGAAGCATTGGTAATCCAATGGGAAAATGTTTCTTGGGTTAGAGGCACAAGAAAAGTGCTGTAATAGTTAAGTTAAAAAAAAATTCAAATCTCCCATGTAAGGTATATGAATTACTTTTTTGTTTCACAAAACAAAAAAATGTTTAACTCTTGATTTAAAAAGAAATTAAAGCAATATGTCATTGTTAGTATTCAAGATCTAGAAAATGATACAATAAAAAGCCTTAGCCATCAAAATAGCTGTTAAACAGACAACTTCCTTTCCCTGTCTCAATTCAGAGCCCTCAAGGGGGAGTTTATTAACTTAAGGGGCTAAGTTCACATTAATTAAGCTTAACTGTCCTTGACCACTTAAAGAGCTAATCTGTAAAAAAATGCAACTGCTTTTGGAATCTAGACAGATGATAGGTAGATAGATAGATGATAGATCTATAGATACATATCTACATGTACATAGATATAATTACCAATTTTTTTCTTTATTTGAGAATTTCCTTGCTTCAACCAGACTGCTTCATGCTTCATGAGCGGGTGAACACCTAATGATAAACATTTCCATTCACATGTACAGTCTTCCTCATGTCGAATAAAATTGAAATAAAACTGTAGCATCAGCCTTGTAACTGTAGACACTCCCATCAAGCAGCGGATATTTTTCACCTGTCTTCTGAAGCTGTGTCTGGAACTCCTGGTCTTAAACTGTTAGTTAAGCTCAAGTTGAGTGTCCATGCCAACAAAGAGGGAGCCAGCCACAAAGAAATGTCAGCTGTTGAGTGCCTGTTTCATGTCTTTGACTCCCATTTTGCTTCATTATTCTTCTTGCAGCCACCACAAGCCCCACACTCTGACCAAATCACTCCGGCAGCCTTCTGCTCAAATAAGTGACTGCTTCTCCCCCTGAGTTTTCTTTAATGGGGTAATTAATAAACAGCAGGGTACCGGGAATGAGCCTGGGAGGGCTGGGCTGGGACAGGGGACACAGGGGACCCCCTTTCTGGGCTGACCTGCAGTGGATTTGCACAGCCTAGAACTCAGGGCTATCCCCCTGGAGCTCCTGAGTAGGTTGGTAAGGAGTCCTGGGTGCAGAGGCAGCCCCAAGCCTGATCCCAAAGGGAAGGCAGTGCAAACAGTTTGAGTCACAGTGGGGACCAGACTGCTTTGTTTAATAACTTCAGACAACTCTGTCTGGATTTAAACTCCCACAGTCCTGTCACACTATCCCAAAGATCCAAAGATAAGTCGCCCAGTGCCTTCACAACACATTTCCTCTTATGCGGGAGACAGGACACTCTCTCCCTCCTGAATTGTAACTTTTAACAAAGCCTCTACATTAATTGATGTCTGACCTCGCAGGTCCTTAAACAGGGAATGAATTTTTTTTTTTTAAGTTAAAAAGGGAGAGGAAAAAGAAAAAAGAGCTCCATATCAGTGTGTGTGACCCGAACAGCAAGTGCACAGTTGGGGGACATCTGGAGTCCCTGGGAGGAGAGCACGGGTGGTGCCCTGGTCACCCCACATGGGACAGAGGCAGAGAGATTCCAAGATCTGACACTCACTCACTTTGCTACCTGTACTAAGTGAATCTGGGTGTGTGCCTAAATGGGAAACGTTGCTCTTTCTTCCATGATCACTGAGTGGGCACAGGTACAGTCCCAGACGCCACAATGACAGTCACAAAGTCCCAGGCATTATATTAGGGTCCAGAATTCATGTCCATTCTGGACCAAGTATTGAAGAAACAAAAGCGCTTTGGTAGCATTTACCTCCATGATCTTATCTTTCTTTTCCCTTGACGTGGCTGGCTGACCCACAGCATCAACACATACTCTCCCCCTTCTTCCTGCTTCAGGGTATGCCAGTGCTTGACAGAGAAAAACAAGGGATTAGACAATATCTATTCATTGTCTCTGCCCACCATGGAGAAGCAGATCAACAGATCCTCCTAAGGTCAGGGATGTGGATACTGAATCTGGAAGCTAATAGGGACACTGCTACAGGGCTTGTCCAATCTCAGCAATAGTCTCTGAGCTTACGTGACAAAGACAGACACATAGGTGCAAATCTGCCAGGGACCAGGCTGGCTCCTTCCTTGCGGCCTGCCCCGCCTGTAAAGACAGGGCTTATGGGAGCCATGTCCCACCTTCTCTTGAACCATAACTTGTCCTCCCTGGGGACAGTTGAGCTGGTCCCTCCCTAACACTCACCAGTCACCTCCCTGGGGGAGCAGTAAAAAGGCCTCTGGGTGAAGAACCTAGAGGAACACACACCACAGTCAAAAATAATCTACCCAGCATGGCCAGGGGTGCATCTGTTCTCAATTACAAATATATCTGGAAGCCAGAGATCTTGATTGCAAACAGATACAATGGTACAAAAAAGAACTTTTAGCACATAAGATCTAGTATATACTAAGGGCTATAAGGTTCTGTTAGAATGAATAAGTGTAAGTATATATATATATATATATATATATATATACACACACACACATATACATATATATGTATGTATAAGCACATATATGTGTGTATATATATAAAATATATCATGTTTATAATTATATCTATAATGTATATTATATTATATTATTATATATAATGTATATATACATGTATACTTAGCAGTTCTATACAGCTTATGTTACAATTTATAATTATATATAATATGCATCATAAAAATTATAATTATTATTTATAATTTATATTATATGTGCATATAATTATAATATAATAATATGCATGTATGTTACACTTAACACTTATATATGGTTTATGTATGATTTATATATATTTGTTATTTAGCAGAAGAAAGTCCAGATGTATACATAATATATAATTATATACTATTAAAATATAATTATGTTATATATGTATTATATATAATTATATATTATATATGCATTATATATAACGTATATTTGATATATATGTTATATATTATAGTATATAATTTTATATGTGATATACATAATACAGCAATATAAAATCTATATTAAAATATAATATGTATAGTATATAATATAATGTAATATAATGTAAAATACAATGATATATAATATATATTATATGTGTAATATATTGTATGTTATACTATGTATATGTATATACCAGAAAACTATTTTATCTAATAAAAATACATCGTGGATCATGCAAGTAGACTGAAAATATGTAAGAAGTACTCTCATTTTGTCTCAGTTATAACATTTTAGACTTACCTGAAAATGAGACAAAATTCATTAACATTAAACTCTAAATTTTAGGGACTAAGAATAACTCAAAATTTATATTTATCCAGTTTAACCACAAAAATATACAAATCTGCATTACACATTTGTTTCCTTAAAACATCTTCACAATAATCAATATAAAAACGATAGTAAATCAAAACTCCTGTTCACCTGTAGGGAGTAGTATGGCAAAATCTTGGAAGATTTTTTGTAATATCATCCACCAGACTAGAAAAAGCTATAGAATAGCAGTCTGGAAAGACCTTGCAGTATTATTTATTCTTCCTACAGGTTTTCTTTTACATTTTTTCAAATTCTCTCCATACTTGTACGGCTAGACAATCTTCTACTAAATAGTAAATAAGAATTGTTTCATAACGTTTATGAGGTATTCACAACATGAAATAGAGACATTTCTGATCTATTTTTCTTTGTATTGTGGATTTGTTTCCGTGAAACACCAGCTGCTCAGCCATGTTACTGCTCCTCTTCCAACTGCTTGTCCACAGTGAGCCAACATTTAATTTTTAACTAGATGACCATTTATAAGGAAATCTTTGGGGGGCTCTTCTGCTGTTTAGATATGTCAAGTATCTAAGTATCCAGAGCAATGGTTTTCTTCTATACTGGGTAGTAGCAGCAGGTGATGATTAGGGGGCTCTGGGTCCTGGAAGTCATTCCTACTATCTTGGCATCATCAGTTCCGTAGAGCTGGTTTCTTTGGGGTCATTCAACCACAGTGTGTCTCTCCCAGCCCCCAGTGTCCTCAAGTACATGCAGACTTAGACACATTCATCACAGGGAGATTGTTCTTCAGGCCATGTGGTAACTAAAGCTTCATTTGTTAAATGTTAATCCAAGTCTACAGCAAAAGTACTCAATATGGGGTTATTAAATTTTCTTATTAAATATAATCAGGGAGCTTTGTCTGGACATCAGGTTAAAGCCATGACTGGGAAAATTTCTTCTAAAGACAGAAAAGCAGTGTTATGACTAATAATATATCAACATACTCTGTCACTTGAACTTGAGAGTTCTTTAATCTTAATGAAAAGTATCAAGTGTTGAGTGTGCATTTTACAGTTTACACAGAGCCATGAGCCAAGGGAACTGGTCCAGTATTTCAGAAATGCCCTTCACTGCTAAGCAATTGACTGGGTTTGACAAGAGCGTGACAGCCATTTGCCCCATGTCAGGCAAGGCTCTTGTTAGGGTTGCCTCCTTGCCATTTCTGGACCCTTCAGATTATGACATATCACACTCAGGGAGGTTTCAGAATAGATTCACAGATAATCAAGGACCTCACAGATCATCTGTCCAGATGGTTTATTTTTATAAATAAGAACCTTGACACCCATATAAGTGACATGAATTCTTAAAGTTGAGCACAAATCATAAACCAGGTTCCCAGATGTTGTCCTACTGTGGGAAACCAGAGGGCACATGGATACCAAGGACAGAGCTGTGAAGTGGCCTTTGCTCCCCAAACTGGGGCAGTGGTGGCCCCTACACATTCATACATGGAGGCCTTGACTGTGAACACATCAAAGCAGAGACTTGGAAGTCCTGGAGCATTCCTGGAGCTGAGGGTGAGCACACGTGGTGGGTGACATAAAGGCCAACGAGGAAGGAGTCAAACTTTGAACCACCAAGGACAGGAAGCCAAGTGGGCCTCAACCGGCTCTTCAGGAACAAGCTCAGAGATGTCAAGAGAAACCAGAAACCTGGATTACTTAGAGTAAAATCTCCTAATTTATTAATGCAGGCACCCTATTTTTTAATAAGCTGCTGATCAGTTCTAGCTACTGTAATAAAGTACCAAAAACTGGGAGCTTAACCAACAAATTTTTATTTCTCACAGTTATGTAGGCTGGCAAGTTGGAGAGCAAAGTCTTTTGCTGCAACCTTACATGTCAGAAAGAGATGAGAGAGCTCTCTGGAGTCACTTTTATAAAGGCATTAGACCCAGTCATGAGAGCCCCACCCTCATGACCTAACAGCCTCCCTAAGGCCCCACCTCTTAACACCATCCCACTAAGGGCTAGGATTTCAACACACAAGTTTTGGGGAGACACGAACATTCAATCCAGAACTACTCTGCAAGTTGAGACAACCAATGTTAACAAAAAGTCTTATTCACATAGACATTTATTACCAAACAGCATTTAGATTTATTTTTAAAAAATATTTTCAAGGTTTGGATGTAGGGAATTCACAGCTTTCTGAAGAGCAATCTTTCAGGACTTACTGGTATCAGTAAAAATGGTTTCAGCTATGAGTAACAGCAGATTACAGCTAAAAGTAGCTTTAACCATAAGAAAATGTATTATCTCACCTAACAAGAAGTCCAAAGACAGGGCAGCCCGAGGGTGATGTCAGGGCTCCTGGTATACTTTTCTACAGTTTTCTCCACTTGGATCTTCTCTGTGATTGGCATCAGCCTCAGGCTGGAGATGAGATGGCTAAGACTGTGCCAGACTCACAACCAAAAGCATCTAAAGAAAGAAAATGGATCATTCATTTCTTAGATGGTTTTTAAGGAACTTGGAATTTTCCCCTGAAGTGTCCCCCAAGCCACTCCCCACCCCCCATATGAGCCCCTCTCACTCCCACTGACTAGAGTTCTGTCACCTCCCTGCTCCTAAACCAGTCATTGGTATGCACTGGGCACTCGCTATGATTGGCTCAGGTGAATTATTTGGGGTGACATGGATATTGGGGAGTTTACCACATTAGTCACGACAATATCAAAAACCTTGACCTAACATTTACAGCTCTGAGAGTGTAGCTGAAGGAAAGTATGCAAAGTCTTCCCAAATGGTAAGGGAATGTGCAGCCTTTCTTCACTGGGAGGCTGCTCTGGACAGAGGACCCAAAGCAGTTGGCACAGGCTTAGAAAGCCCTCTCTCCTCGACATCACAGCTCCCTGACCACGGTCTAAAACAGTGGTCCTAGAAACATGCTCCAAATAAAACCGAGTATCAAGCTGTCCTTAAGAAACACCAGAGCTGATCCAGCCATGCCCTAAATCTTTTGGGGACCACAGGCCCAAGGTCATTCCTTGTCCCCATACAGATCCACACACCACCTACTCTGACCCAGTACCACACCTGTCCTAGACCCCTACAAATACTTCCACTTGGCCTTCTGAAACTCCTGGTCTGCCAATTGCAAAACCCTATGTCTTCTACCCTTTCTCTAAATATTGCCTCCACCTCCGTGGTGGAGCTCAAGGCTGAGTGGCTGTCTTGCCACTTCTTTCGCCCCACCAGGCTGGAATCTGGGAAAAGTCTCTTTCTTCCTCCTCAGTGTTGCTCCCAAACTTGTGACCCCTTCTGCGTGCAAGTGCACTGCTCCTCTGAAAAGCTCGGCTTGAAGCCAGACCTGGAGAGCGCATCATGTGGATGCCCTCCATGTCACATCTACGGCCCTTCCATGCATTCCGTCTCACTCCTCGAGGATTTAAGTTCCTGGATCACTGCCTGTGTCTTCACCATTTCTCCTGCCATGATTCACGGGGATTCCCACATCCAGGAAAACAATTCCTCCTAATGAGTTCCCACTTTTAGGTTATGTATTCTGTAGGAAACTTTATGCCCTATTTCTGGGCCACTGCACTTATTCTTAAAATGAACTGTTTGACATTGCTGTATAACCATCAGCTGCCTCTATGGGAAACTCATTTGCAATTAACCTTATTTAAGAAATATCTTGAAGGTACAAAGCATGTCCCTTAAAGTTTCTTGGAAACTCAGGATCTGTTCATTCATGCCTCCAAATAATCCTAACATTTTCACAGTGTTTTGCAGTTCAAAGTGAGCATTAGCCAGAATAATGAACCTATTAATTCAACTGTGTCCTAAGTCTGCTCATAAATTGGAGTTTTGAATTTACAATAGAAGCACTGAATGCTTTTGTCTGATCTCTCTTCATTGTGGTTCCACAGGCCATCCCCCTATTTCAAACATGTCCAGCATAATGAATTTTTTTCTTATTATGGCTGCAATCTGTTTTAGTGTCAGATTCACAGAGACTTTGAGGAGCTTGTTGGTCTCTTTTCAGGCATCAGACCTTTTTGGTGTCTGTAGTGTTGACTGAAGATTCAAAATAACTGGTCTGAGCAGATCTGCAATGCCACTGTGGTATAAACCAGATTAAATATTAAAACAACTCCTTTCTCCTTTTGATCACTGAAGCAAAAGCAGCCTAATATTTTGAAGTATGTTTTTATTATCTTAGTTCAACTTGAAACAAATGCACATCATCCTGAGAACAGACCTCCCCAGAACTTCCCAGTCAGGGTTAGCCGGTGCCCCATCGTTTTGTTTACTGTGAGGTCATTGCCATGCTTTCTTAATTTATCAAGCAATTAATCAGCTGGGAAATAGCTTCCCCAGAGGAGATCTCCACAGTCTGCTCAGAGTCTGAAAATCTCAATAGCCCTTAAGGCAATATCATTTCCATCATTTTATTACAAGAAAGGGGTAAATTGACTTCTCGGTAACATGGAATCACACATACACAGTAATTTAATTTTGCCATTTCCGGATTCTGTTTAAAAAAGTCTACACCCAGCATTCTGGAAACCAGAACAGTGGAGTATTGCAACACATGACTCCCTCCTTGAATGGGGGCCATGAGGCTTACCCTGCTGGAGTCTGATGCTGGTCCTACGGAGAGCACAGGGCACAAGCCCACAGGGTGCAAGTGGGCTTCTTCATGAAGGGACTGGACATCCAGGACTGGGGAGGACAGACCTTAAAAATTAAATGGAACTCTAGGATTCCTCTGCAATGGGCTGAAAAGGACACCCCTGGTTTGGGGCCTCACTCTTTTGTCTCTACTTCATGTAATCTTTCAATGCTTTGGGGTCCTTCCAGAAGGTAGAATCAAAGATGCCCACCCTCCTGGGAAAGCAGGACAGAAGCCCTATGGGGAGACAACCATGAAGAGACACGAATCTGAAAATGAAACAGGATTCTTTTATGAGCCAGATTACTTAATGTCATGTTCATCTTTAAAACTATGCCCTACCCTTTCTACTGCCATTTAGCACTTGTTGAACTCCAGTGTCAGTGCTTAGCCCTGACTCGGTGCTGCCAAGGCTGAAAAAGCAAGCCTGCACGTCCTGCCTGCCACTTCCCAGCACAGGACATGTTTCCCTGTTTAGAAAGCCTGGAATACATCAGTTTGAGTTTAGTGGCAACTTTGTGGCAACTTTGATAAAATACATTTGGAAAAATAATACAGGTAAAAAGCACCCTACCCAGATTCAATTTAACCCGTGCAGATGAGAGATGGTCATGAAAGCATTACGGGAAGCCTCAAGGTTTGCGAGGAAGCTGCTCCAGGCAGCAGGCCAGAAGGCTGGTGGGCTTATATCCGGGGTGTCCCGCAGCAGCCCTCCAAGGATCTTGGCAACAGGCAAAGGTGAAGGGAGAAGTCCCAGTATGGAGGATGCACCTGGCTGAGAAGCAGATATGGCAAGGCAGCTCAAGCCTGATGGAGTCACAAACACAAAGAAGTGGCTGAGAGGCAGAGTTTCAGTGCTGAGGCTGACCACAGGCCTGAAGCCAACTCCAGGATTCTAGAGGGAAAGACAAAACGTGCCATCACATCTAGGGCTGCAGGGCAAAAGACCGGGCTCTGGAAAGAGAGGGCCTCCACATTCTGCTAGTTTCAGCCTTTGTGCATAAAACGCACACATTACTTTTGAAATGAAACACACACACACACACACACAGAGGATAGGAGGAGGGAAGAAGAGAGGAAAGGACTGAGGAAAGGATTCTGACATGCTCACCTCAGTTTCCCGTAAGGCATGAGAGGTCACCATCCACTGTCTCCTTTGCACTTACCAGGGTCCCAAAGGCATATCAGGGATGTTGTCCTTATGGGGCATCTGGACAGATGGCAGCCCACTGGGCAGTTATCAAGGGCATTTAGGGAAGATGGAACAATGTTCTTTCACATCCATATGGAGAGCAGACAGTTAAGTTGTGAGAAAAGTGACGGGTTGGACTGATGGACACGTATTTGCCTAATCTCTGCCCAGAGTGCAGGACAGATAATTGTGTTTTGACTTGATAAGATGCCCTCACCATTTCCACCCACCTTTACCTCCCCACCCATTGTTAGAGGAAAGTAATTTTTTCTAACTCAGCAAAGAAAAGATAAACTAACTGCATATCCATTAAATGTATGTAAAGAAAAAAAGTAAAATCCACAAGGCCAATATTCATATCTTGCTCCACCAGGAATATGAAAGAGAAAGTAAAAACTTTCCATTTTCCTTTAATCATGCGCTTACCCCAGGGTGTGCATTTACTAATCAATTTTTTCAGTTTATTAAGTGCCCACTATGTATTCCGCATGGTGGTTGATGCTGGAAACACCAAAATGAAGAGACATGTCTCTCCTCACCAGGACCCTATATGCACAAGCATAAACTGAAACATAAACGGAACAAGGTGTAAAATGTAGTGGACACACACACAAAAGATATGTAAGTCTGCCTGAGAATTGAGGAAGATTCTCTACAGCAAGGCTCCATCCTGTTATTTTTTAGTGGATATTATTTTCTTAAGCTTAGACTCAACCTTTGTTGCTCTCACATGTCTCACTTATTATCTAAATTTAACTGCTATTAAAAATAAACTGACTTCAAAGCACAAAGTCTTGCAGCAAAAACCTATTCCATCTATTACCCTTTCTCTAGGTCTTCTTGCCTTCTCCACCTCAATGCCCTTTGGTTGAAGCCATTGTGAGCAGGCTCCATCCTACACCCAAAAAGAAACTAAACCCCTAAAACTTGATATGAAAACTACACACATACCAAGTGTGTCTCCCCAGTTGTTTAGTTGTTTTGACTCACTCAAACTTTAATTCCAAGCAGGTATCCAGCCATCCCAGGGGATTTTCAGGACTCACAACTGTCAGTTTCAGGAGCAGGACCATCCCAGGCAAACTAGGACCACTGTTCATCCTCAGTCACCTGATCAGGAGGAGTTCCACAGGTCTGAAGCCTCACATCTCGTTTCTGTAAGGAAGCTTACCTGAGTTCATGATTTCAAGAACAATCATCTCAAATCACTGCAGTATCAAATTGGGTCCTCAGCGACAAAAGGACAAAATGACATTCTTGTTCCCATTCCCTTGACCCTTTCTACCCTTTGTAAGTATAGCCAAAGTGGAAAAAAAAAGACCCTCCCAAGCCTGGCTCCAGCTTACTTCTAAATCTAACCAGACCCGATCAAATGTCTCAAAGAACCACAATGAAAACGAAGAAACAGACAAACCCTTAGGCTGGAAATTGAAGACAAGAGACATAAAAACTCCCAGTTATTGCACAGTCACCACCAAAAAGGGGCTTGGGGCTCAATGCTGGACTGGTTACATCTCCTTTACAGTAAGTTATTTGGGAATGTCTCCTGTTTTAAACTAAATATGAAATTACTCTTGTAGAGCCTTTGTTTGTGTCTGAAAAGTTGACCATTAGAAGTACTGATCGCCTGTGTGAGCGTCAGAGTCTCTTTGACTGGAAAAGAAGTGCCTTCGCTCAAAATGGCAAAGCCCCCCAATATAGATGTGACTTGTCTTCAGCCACTGGCTACCCTTGTTAGAATAGGGTATATCATCCAGCAAGCTGGCCCAGGAAGGAAGTTAGAGTTCCCCATATTTCTCTTAGGTGTTTAGGGGGATCCAACTAGACAGCCCTCAGCAAATCTTCAGAACATCATGTCAGACTCTCTGCCTTGGACACTGCTATGGAGAGAGAAGAAGCTACATGAGCAAAAGTCTGGGGCCCGGGAGAAGCCCTGGACCCCCAGCAGCTAACAGGTTTTCTCTACCACAGCACCATTCATTTCCCTTCAGCTCCCCACAGCTGGGTGCTTATGGGAGCTTGCAAATCAGGACAACTGGAAACACTAAAGCTTGCCATGGGAAACAGAGAAAAATCTGAACTTCAGAAGAGCACAAAATGGGGATCATGTCATCATGGAGAAAAAAGCAGGAGGAGACCCAAGTCATCGCGAGGTCTATGAGCCCTCTGTAGTTATGACAAAGGCACTGACTGAGGTGGACAGAGAAGCTGGGTTGGAGAGGGACCTGAGCTTGAAAGCAGCCCCCAGACAGCGCCCGCATTCTAAAGGCCCCATTCAGGAACATCTAAAAACCATCGCGGGAAAATATATTTGTATTGTTAAATAAGGGGAAAGGGTCACAGCCTGCTGGTCTTGATTTTTCTCTACTTCCCAATTCCTCTGCTCCCCCAAAATGATAGCCACTTGCAGGGCCTGTAGTACAACTGAGTGCTCCGCCGCCCAGGCTGCGCCCACGAGGGAGGCTGCTGCTCACCCACAGAGAGGCCTCTGCCTGGTGCAGGGGCTCATTTGGGCACACGGTCCTCAAAGCTTCTGTGGTGTGAGTTGGCCTGGGGATGGATTTTCCATTTGGGCTTTCTTTTTTTTCTCTTCACATTGTCCACACTGCACTAAATTACTCTCCAAAACAATGTTTATCTTTCCTCTTGCCACTTCACAGCCTGTCCCCATTCAAGAATTTTCAGGACGGACTAGCTGATACCTGTAAAAATATCCACTGACTTTTACAAGTGGAACATGGCAAGAAAATCCTATTTTCTTTTCTCCTTCTATCCCTTGCCCGCTACCCACTCAACTCATAAACTGAGTGAAAGGATTTCAACATTTCGCATCCTTTTCCTCATTCTTTTCATTTACTTTTTTTCCTTGTTTTTGAGAAACTCTATTTCAAGAAGAAGTTTAATTTCCAATACCTGTAGCTGACTTCCAAAAACAGATGAGAAAACTCCCAGAGAGACAGCCTCATGTGTCTTGCATTACAGTATCAGCATGTGTGTGCAGGTGTGCATGCATGGAGGCGGGGGCGGGTGTTTGCACTGCTCGAGAGGTTACAGACCACAGCCTTTTGCTTTTTTTGTTTTGTTATTTTGTGTGTGTGTGTCAAAGAAATATTTCCCACCAACATGTTTTTAACTTTTTTTATTATAAAAAGTAATAAATTCATGATGGAATACTTGGAAATAGCAAAAAAGAAAAAAAAAATCTTTCACCAAGCTAAAAGCCAGAGGCCACCAATATTACTCATTTCTCATGTTTTTCCATTATTCTGCTTCCTAAAGTTATTGTATTTATTTGCTGTTTTAGGTTTCTGTGGAGGTTCATCAACTCAACTTCAAGTGTTCCTTTCCCCAGGAAATCTTTCCTAAGCCTCTTCTGGCCCCAGAGCTGGCTTCCTCCACGACCGCACCTGTCACATCAAATGTAAATATTCCCTGTGCTCACATTTGCGTCACTCACTAAACTAAAAGCTCCTGTCTGGCAGGGACTTTTTTGGGTTCATCTTAGTTACTCTAGGATCTAGCACACAACAACAAATTCAATAATCAAAGCAAATATTTATTTGTCCCACCTCTGTGCCAGAGCAGTTCCTGGAGACTGAGTGCACATCAGTGAGCCAAGCAGACATGAGAGGAGCTGGCCATGAGTTGCACGTGGTGAAGAAAGGCAGGGACAGGGGAGAGAATGAGGGCTTGCAGAAGGGTAAGGGCCAGATCAAGTAGGGCCATATAAGCTGTACAATGGGATCCATTGAAGGTTTTATACAGGCATCACACTTTCTCTGGATGCTGGTAAGAGTAGATTTGAGCTGCCTGCCCCATGTACAAAGCTGAGGGTAGTTTAGACCACAGTTCAAGACAAAGAAGTGGGGCTAAGTGAACAGGCTCAAGATATGTTTTGGAGGTGGACTAGATAGGAATTTATGACAAAGTGACTCTGAGCATAAGTGAAAAGAAGAGCCAAATAGGTCATCCGGGTTTCTGGTTGGAGCAACTGATGGGTGAAGGTATGATTTATGGAGATAGGGAAGAGGGGGCAATTGACTGCAGTGGCAGGAATCAAGAGTTCATTCCAGGACACATTAAATCTGAGATGCCTGTGAACAGCTACATGGGAATGTGGAGTGGGCAGTTGCATACACAAGTCTGGAGTTCAGAGAAGCCGTCTGAGCTGAGGCTGTAAATTCAGGGATCACCAGCAAATAAATATTATTTAATGCTATGGGTCAAGTTGAGACCACCCACAGAGAGTGTGGTAAGAAAGAAAAGGGCTCAGGAACAAGCATAGGTGGGTTGATAGATGGGGATGAGCCCATGGAAGGCCAGGCAGGGTGGTGACCGCTGCAGCGGGCGGAGCCTCATGGGGCGGAAGACAGAGCCCTGGGTGTGCAATGCATAGGCCACTGCTCGCCTCAATAAGGACTGTCACAATAAACAGCAAAGAGGGAGGCCTGGCCAGCCCAGAGAACAGGACAGGCAATCAGACAGCATTCCCAAACAACTCTTCCAAGAATTTTCAGCATAAAAGGCAGAGAAAAGGAATGGAATTTGAGGGTCCTCAAAAGGAGCAAGAGAAACAAGAACGTATGCTTCTGGGAATGATCAAGACGGGAGGGACTCTGACAATGGTGCAAGGAGGAAGGTGACTGGATCACAGAGCCAAATGAGGCTCCTAAAGGTAGCAGGTGGGGAGCTGAGAGGGTCCCCACTCCCCAAAGAAGCGAGAGGGGAGGACAGCCGCTGAGAAGGAAGGAGGAGGACAGGGCAAGGGCTATCGAGGAGCACAAAGGGGCAACCCAGGCCAGCCCTGGGGATGCAGGTGGTCTGGACTCAACAGGGAAGGAGGTGCGGAACTTGGCTAAGAGGAGCAGGGCCAGACAGAGTCTTATATGGCCAACGGAAGGAGCCAGGACATGCAAGGCCTGAGTGTGGACTGGGGTGTAGTGAGCTGTATGGCTGGAGAGGTAAGTAAGGGCTCTGAATGCCATGGTCAGGAATCTGGGCTTCATCCTGAAGGCAACGGGAGGCTCTGGAGGTTGTTAGCAGGGAAGTGCTGCAGTCAGGCTGGAGTTCTGGAGAAGATTCTGGGTGGGCACGGGCAGCGCTTGGGGGGTGGGGAGGGACTGAAAGCTAGTCGGCCAGAGGCAGACATGATGGTCAACAGGGGAGGTGATGCAGGCCTGGACTAGAGCACTGGTGGCCAGGGGAGAAAGTGGGAGGATTTAGGAAATGCTCAGGAGGAAAACCAACAGAATTTGAATCAAGAACATACCTACTTATAATTTTCTTAAGCATTATGCTTTACTTGATTTTAAAATGCCAGGTGGCTATTTTATCAAATAGTAAACTCAGTATCCTCTCCTAAGTCCAACAGTAAAAGCAGGCATCTCTTTATAAATGGCCTGGTTGGACTCTTTTTAGGCTTCACCTCACACTCTAGCACAGTGCAGGGCGCATAGCCCTGGTTAAGTAATTTCTTCAGCCAAATGAGGCTCCTAAGGGTAGGATGGCACCTTGTCCCACCCACCACTGCAGGCTGCATGACCCGTGGAGTTCACAAGCCCTGGTAACCTTGTATCTGGGTCACACATAATAGTAAGACCTCCATGGCACCTTGAGTATGGAAGACTACACTTGACAATATGCTATCCTTTTATATCACGACCAGTCAGAGAGATGGGCAGAACAGCAGTAATTATTTCAGTGTAATGGATAAAGACCTGCAGCTTAGAGAAGCCAAGCAAGGCCAGGAGACAGGGAGGCACCCAAGGCAGAGCCCAGACTGGGGACCCTCAAGGCTGTCCTTCACTTTGCCTTCTTTGTGGCAAAGAGCAAGTTTCCTGTTTTAGAGCCCTAGCCGTTAGCATCTTCTACAGTGAAAATATCTGACTCTGTGGACTCCCAACACATGTGTTCTTGCTCAAGAAGGCTCCAACCATAGAGCTGGAAATGTCCCCAGGCCTCAGGGGCTCCTGGCCCTCACCCACACCATCAGGAAGTGTTTATTCAGTGTCTTTCTCTGCCTTTTACTATCTTACAATGGAAAAAATTTATTTTCAAGGGATGAATTGACCATTTTCCCTGACTTACCCACGAGGGTGGGTATATCAGGGGATTAGTCTATAATTTTCATGAAATAGTTTTCTTCCATGGCCTCCAAATCCAGCATCATTCATGCACAGCACTCACCCAAGAAGAAATAATACACCCTGTACTCCTCCCTCCACACTGATGTTAGGTTGATGGGGTCATGAAAACACCAGGCCTAAAAATCTCTTTTCTTATCTCGAGTCTCTCCTACTTTCTCTGAAACATAATTCTTTGACCTCTCTTTCCCCACCAATCTTATTTCTCCGGCCTACTTCCCTTCTGAGATTTGATAGGGAAAGGTTAGAGGGCGCCGGAACTGAGAAGGCAGAGGGCCGAAGAAGTGCAGAGGAGGAATGGGGAGCCAGACAATGGAGGCCTAGAGTAAGCGGAATCGAACCCAGTGCATCGGCTGGGTCACGACATTTGTGACTTAAAGCATAATTCTATAGAGGAGACTTACTGATATTAAAACTGTCTTAAAATCGTTAAGTGAAGATTGATTTTTTTTCATTACAGTATTTTTCTGAGGGGAAGGGCTTAACAATAAGGAAACCACAATCCTGGAAGTTCAAAGATGGTGGGGTGACCCACTCTGGAGAATCCCAGGGGGCCAAACGCAGTGGAGGGCAGGGAGCAAGGAGAGCGGCGGCCCCAGCCCAAGCCGGCATGTCAGGGAGCCCAGCCCAAGGCGGCCTGGAAGGCCAGGGCGGGAGAGAGGCTGTGGCTGTGGGCGGGGCCAGGACAGAGCCCCCAAGGGCAGGGTGAGGCAGGGACCAGAGGGGGCCGCCGCTCTGAGGGCCAGGTCAGCGGGGCTTGGCAGGACTCCTGTGGGAGGTCTCGGAGGGACAGGACGCAGTCACCAATGAGTGTGGTCACTTCTTGTAACTAAACCATGTATTACAACACCACATATAGATGAGTGCTTGCCAAACACTGAGAGAAATAAGACCAATATCTCAAATATCTGCCTAAATTTCTAGCTTGCTATTTATCCTGTTTCTGTTCTTTTACATGTTTAGAGCTTAAATGCCCCATTTTCTTTTTGAAGAGGTGGCAGTCTTCTTACCTGCTCACTCTGAAAGGCCCTTTCTTTACCATCTCTTTCCATCATTCAAGTCACTTTAGGTGTATCTCTGCTCACTCTACTTCAGGGGATTTCCTTATACTTGCCCCCATTATTTTATTATTGCACACTGTTTATTTGCTTTATCAGACTCAAGCTCACTTTCAGCTTCATGGGACACAAGACCACAACCCAAAGTGGCACAAACATTGAGGAAATGTCCCATTGCAGAGCACCTGCAAAACTGGCTCATTGGAAGGCACAGCACCCTCAGGACGGCTCCTTCTCTCAGCATGTTGCTGCCCTCAGCCCAGCTACCCTCACTGATCAAAATGCCAGCTCACCTGGTGACACAGTGGTCTCCTGTACGACGGGGGCTGAGTCGTCATCTTTGTCTCCTCAGATCCATTCTCCAAAGCTCCCTCTATCAGTCAGGGTTTGGGCAGGGAAGAGCTGGTCCACTCACAGAGTTCAATTGGAGTGAATTTGATGGAGGGCAGAATTTTAAGGGATGGGCCAACAAGAGGCAATGAGGGGCCAAGGATTTTAAGAGCAGGAAGCTATTACTATTTCAGCTCCTACAGGGACAAGAACTGAAGTTTCCACTCCTCCAAGGAGAGCTGTTACTGAGGAGGAGAGGTTGCCCAGCAGGACCTGCACCTCAGAGGAATGGAGTTGGTAGCAAGACGGTGGCCAGGAGGTGGGGCAGGGCAGCAAGAGAGTATTACGTACTGAGCTTCCAGCAGTGCCTCCGCTGGCCAAACCCAGTGGAAAACCAGTGGACAAGGAAGCAAGCCTTCATGGTGCTGTTCTTAGAGGCAGCCTGCTGAACCACAACAGAAAGGCAGAAAAAGACAGAGAATGGTATTGGATGGAGAGAAGCAAATGGAAAATGACTAGCATATCTCCCAGCTGACTTCCTGAAGAGGATCATATGCCTATCTTCAACCCAGTCACGTGAAGTGTATTAACTACTATAGTGCCTCAGACTAGCCAAGACGTAACTTTAACTTAAGTGGGAGAGGGGTGGGCTCCCAAACAAAATTGGATTCATTTTTTTGTCAGCAAGGAATGGGAGAATGTCTGCCACAATAAATATTTCTAGAGAAAATAAAGGTTTGATAATTTTTTAAACTGTTCTTACTTGCCCCTCACCCCCGCCACCAAAAAAAAAAAATTGAAAACCATAAGCAAAATGTTCAAAATACTTTTTTGGAAATTTACCAGTCTATGAAATCTAAAGGTTTTGGAACAACTTCTTTATACTTTTTAAAACAAGACTATTCAGTCTCATTAGGATTTGGAGATTGAGATTAAAAGATGCCTGGAGCCCAAAGGCTGCAAAATACAATTCCGCTGTATAATCTTAGACAGTAGGGAGGCAGCCCACCAATTTAAACAGTCCTCATAGAATGTTCTCCAGCACTTTGTCTACTGGAGGCTTAAGTGGCTCAGAGTGGTGATTCTTGGGAAGACCAAAACATTTCCTCTTCTGCTCTGAAATAGGTCACAACACACAAATCCAATTTAATTCTTGTCAAATGCAAGAAATATTACAATAGATAAAAAAGGCAAAGAGAACAGTTTAGTACTTAGGCTAAAAGGCACCCTGACTGTCACCTCCTTATTGAGAGAAGAACAAACCATTGCAATCATACAAAAGCCAGCTTTAGAACCATCATCACCTGTCATCTGAATAATTAATTATTTCATCTAATTGTAGTTGACAGAACATTCAAAACTTCTGCCTTCTGTTCCCAAGATGTGGATCTTATTGCTGGGAATAAACACTGGGATCTAAATTTTCTTCATCACTGTAAACTTCCAGTTGACTTTCAGACAATTCTGCTGTGAAGAATGAGACAGTGTTGCATGGAACTAAAGTCAAAACTTAAAACCTAGAAGTAAACATTTACTGAATTTTGACAGAGTCTTAGTCTTCTCAAGCTGCTGTAACAAAAATACCACAGACTGAGTGGCTTATAAACAACAGAAATTCATTCCTCACACTTCTGGAGACTGGGAAGTCCAAGAATAAGGTGCTGGCAGATTCGGTGTCTGGTGTGGACCCACTTCCTGGTTCAGAGACGGCTGCCTGCTGTCTGTGTCCTCCCATGGTGGAAGGGGTGAGGGAACTCTCTGGGGTCCCCTTCATAAGGGCACTAATCCTATTCATGGAGGCTCCACCCTCATGACCTCGTCACCCCGCCAAAGCCCCACTTCCAAAGACATCACATTGGGGCTAGATTTCAATATAAATTTTGGGTGGACACAAATATTCCATCTACAGTGGACAGCAGCAGGAAGGAGGAACAAAAAGGCGACAAAGGATTAACAGAGGTCTGGCTTGGTCGGGAAATAAATGAGCAGGTGCACACAAACACTGGGGTATGAATGAAAGCTTAGGCACTCTCCTTGGGTGCTCTAACCACAGGGGGCACAGCAGCTGACACTCCAACACAACAATAGTATTAGTGCTCTGATTACTTGCAGTTCTTTGTTAACTTAAATAAAGTCCTTGGTTCTGACAGCAAACAGCTATATCATCCTCAAAAAGAAGCCAAATTCTCCAGTCAACCTACAAATGAAAGACGGTGGCTTTCAAGCATATTCTCATTTATTCACACACACACCTGTGATGGTAATGAAGGCAGGGGAGTTTAGCCATAGTTATACAAAACAGGAGAAACTGGCAAATTTGTCAGTTGCTTCTCTCAAGTACAGGCATTATGCTTCCGCCAAGTACATGTGTCATTGCACTTGTACAACAAGCTCATGAAAACGGAAGCATTAGTGACTAAAGAAGAAGAAATCATTTGGAGGCAGTTCAAATAGACCTTTAGGAGGAAATGGGTATTAACAAGGAATCTAAAGATTGAAAGAGATATTGATAAATCAGGAAGGGCTTGAAGAGTTGGGTCATATTCAGCATCAAGAGAAGAAAGGGCAGGAGGTGTTAAAGATGGCTGGTTTGGCTGGAACATAACATCTGAGAAAACTCGTTATTGAAGAAAAAGGAGGGATATTTGTGAGTTAAGAGGCAATAAATTTCAAAGTCCATGTGCTATGGTCTGTAAGTCTCTGTCTCCCCCAAATTCGTATATTGGAAACCTAATGCCTAACGTGATAGTATTAGGGGGTAGGGCCCTTTGGGAGGTGCTGAGCCCTCATGAATGGGATTGGTGCCCTTAGAGAAGAGACCGCACAGGGCTCCCTAGTCCCTTCCACCATGTGAGGGCACAGCAAGAACTCTACAGCCTGGAAGAGGCCCTCATGCTGACACCCTGATTCAGACTCCCAGCCTCCAGAGCTGTGAGAAATCAATTTTTGTTATTTATAAGCCACCCAGTCTGTGGCATGTTGTTGTAGCAGCCCCAACTAAAACAGAATGGCTTGAAGCTTTAGAAGGGGGGAAAAAATTGGAGGATGGGAAGACCACAGAAGGACTGGAGGTAAACAATCATGTCTTTGTATGAATGTTATTTTGGAGAACTGATTTCACCCAGTAAGTGGCTGCATGAAGAAACGGAAAGAAAAGCTGCCCACTTCCACACTTGTCCAAAGCACTTTCAGGAGCCGTGTGGCTTCTGGGAGCCTACAGGGTTGAGCTATTGTCAACGATCTCCAATAGAGAAAAAAGTGGCAGGCACTTTTAATGCCATTTGTCTGAACCCACTGAATGTTTAACATCATGGTGTGACAACTAGTTAAGAAAATCAGAAAAGTAAGAGAGGTCGAAATGAAAGACAAGGAGTTTGTACACTCTCGTCTTTAATTTGGGTTAACTATTAAGCATTCAAGAGGAAGTGGCTCAGCCATAGAAAGTGCTTAATGGAAATGCAAAACCAGTTTGGTTTTGTTGCCCCTGGACTTAACGGCTTCAGAAATATAAAATGCAAATTCCATAATATGCAAGAAAAGTTTGTGTGCAGTTCATAAAACACTAACCTAACTCTGGGTAAAGGAAGTGGGGTAGATGCTTACATTTAAAACAAAAATTTTGCATCTGTAATTAACTTAGATTTATCTTCAATTTAGCTTTCCTGTTCAACTTCCAGAATATTTTAACTATGAGAGCCTCTGAATAAAAAAAATACTGTAATAAGAAAATCTGGTACTACTTTGTGAATCAACTTTTTAAATGGGCATAAATAGTTCCATGTGTTAGCATGCCTCCGTTAGCCACTCACTGCATCTCACTGCCTTTATCTGTGACTGAACAGACTCCAACCAGCTGACTAGAGCATAGTGTCAGTGACTCCCAACGAAAGCATACACTGAGATTAAGTTAGAAGGGTAATGTTTGTGAAAACCATACAAGGAGGAAGGAAGATGGCTTGTGGTTCAGATCTGACACCTGTAAGAGAAGAGGGGGTAGGAAAAGAGAGCATAGACAGCCTCAGAAACCACGGTGGGCCTGACACAGACTTGGCCGACCTGCTGGGGCACTCCGGAGCAAAGATTCCCAGCTGGAGGAGCGCCCGCTTGGACAGACACAGCCGCACTACCACCGCTGTGCTCCATCATCGGCACTGCCCAGGCCAAGTGCGGTCTTGGCTCAGATCCTCAAGATACTGCAGCTGGAGGCCCTCACTCTTTGCAGCTGCCCAGAGCATCCTTTCTCAAATGAAGATCTGAGCAGTGCACCCCAACACCTGCCACAGTCTATCCTTGCACCTCATGGATTTACTTCTCCATATGTTTTTGGGGAGCTTCTCCAAAAATCCAGTGGGGCCCTCTTTGTGAGGGAAAACTGGACCCCATCACTGCAGCTGGTCTCAGGACTACCAATGTTTCACCTCTTCCCTCTCTTTCATTATCCCTTCTGAATGCCCCTTATGCTCTGTGGATCCTGGTAGTATGACCCAAACGCTCGTCTCCTGAGGGATCGGTGATAACCACAGGATTCTCACCCTGGGATCATGGCATTTGTCCACTCGTCTAGCTGCTCTCTGCCATCACCTTGACTGCCATCCTCACAGACAACAGAAACTCACCTCCGTGGCCATACCTACATCTTGTCATGACTAATCACTGCAGTCTTTCACCCCTCTTGATTTCTAAGCACCGGGGAGCCCCAGGGCTTGTAATCAGTCTTCCTTCCGTCTCTGTCCTATGTACTCCCATGGAGATCTCATTCAATTTCATGGCTTTAAATATCACCCACATGCTGACGACTCCAAAATGGACATCTCCAGTCCTGTCCTCTTTCCTTACCTCAAGACTCATAGCCAATAGTCTACTTGTAAATTCTACTTGCTTATCTAATGCACATCTCAAACTCATCCATCCACAGCCAAACTGACTTTCTGCACTAGCCTGCTGTGGCTACAACCTTCTCTACTTTAGTTAACAGCAATTCCATCCTTCCAGTTACTCTGGCCCAAAACTTAACTCTTCTTGGATCATCCTTGGCTCCTTTCTTTCTTTCATACCCAACATCTAATCATCAGGAATTTCCATTGCCTCTTTCTTCAAAATAAATCCAGAGAATCTGGCAACTTCTCACTACCATTGTTGCTATCACTTTGGTCCAAACACCATCATCTCTCATATGGATCAGTGTTCTCACCTCCTGAAAGATCTTCCTGCTTCTACCCTGTCCCTTATCATCTATTCTGTGTGGTCCGGATTCCTGTTACTGCTCTGACCCCAGTTCTGACTAGCCTCAGCTATAGCCACAGTGATCTGCTCCCTGATGTACCATTCAAGCTCCTTCCCTCCCTCTGTATGAACACCACCCCTTGCAGATTCCTCCTCCTCTCCTAGACTTTGTTCAAATCCAACATTGTCATGAGCCGGTTCTCAACACTCTACCAAACTTGCAACTTCCTCCCCCTCCCTCACACTCTCCATCCCCCTCATCTTGCCCTACATTTTTCTTGTACTTCTTTTCTCTATTCCTTGTTTGTTTTTGCATAGCACTCATTACCTTCCAACATGCTATATAAAGTACTTATTTATCATGTTTACTATTTATTGTTTATTCTTTCTATCTTCACAGTAGAGAAGTCATCATTTAGCATAATACTGTGCCAAAGCTATTTTGTTACAGATTACAATGTTAACAAAAGAAAAGTTTTGCAGGCTTTTTTTTTTTTTTTAGTGCTCCAATTTGAAGACTGTAATAATCCATCGATGGAGTCCAGAACAGTTCTCAACCACAAGAAGCAGCAGCAGAATGCTGAAGGGAGGGCAGGTAGGTAAATAGAAAAAGGTCAAGAATCAGGAGAGAAAGGGCTTTTGAATGTCAGTTCAAAGTGGATGATGTTCAGGGGAGGGGGTGGAGAATGAGTATAATAGGTAAAAGGGAGAACAAAGTACAAAATTCCAACTATAAAATAAATTAGTCACTGAGATGAAAGTAGAGCACAAGGAATATAGTCAATAATGTCATATCAATGTATGGTGACGGTGGTAACTACAGTTATTGTGGTGAGCATTTGATAATGTTTATAATTATCAAATCACTATGTTGTACACCTGAAACTAATACAATGTTGTATACCAACTATACCTTAATTTTTTTTAAGTGAATGATGTTCAGAATGCAAGGTGACCTAATCAGAACGAAGAGCAGTCAGCATCATTCTTTGGCCCCCAAGACCTGCAGAACAGAGAGGCCTCTTTCTCTTAATGGACTGACTGTAGATGCACTCTTTCCAGATGTGATAGGGCACCAAGATAGGGCAGCCCTTTTTTAAATTTAGTAATGAGAAAGAAAAACTTCTAATATAAGCAACCATTTTCAGTGCCGTCTTGGATTCCACAAAATTTGTTGAGTGTCTACTATGTGCATAGCCTGTAATCATTCTATGGAAGATTTGAAACTGAATAAGAAATTCTGTTATCCTGAAGATGTGAGAATACAGAAGAAGGAGAAGACAAACAAATAACTATAAATATGAAGTAGAAAACTGCTGTAATTGAGCCACAAACAAATGTAGTAGGAAAACAAAGGAAGAGATGTTATATTCTGTGGGGGGGCTAAATCAGCACCTTGGCTACAAAACTGCACATGAAGAAGGGGCCATTTCTTTCCTGGCAGCAGGATGTACTAAGTTAGGCATACAAAAAAAATCTTTCTCCAGCACCCTAGAGAAACAAAATGTACAAAATGATAAGGACAAAGCAGAGAATTCTGGGTGATTCTGTGGGAATTCTCATGAGGAAAGAAAGCAGAGACATGATTCAATGATAGCAATTCGCCTGATGGTTCATTTGAATATGAGGATATGTCAGGAAATCCCATGTATTCTGTGATTCGGAGATGTTGGGAGCAGTTAGAGAAATTCTAGAGAAAAAAAGGACTCGATGGGGATTAGAACAGGGGGTCCCAAGCCCAGTTGTGCCTCCCGAAGTGGAGAGTGCCCACAGCTGCCCATCTTGAAGAACGGAGCAGAGCCTCGGTCTTACAAAGAATGATTTTCTCTTCTGTGATGTGTCTCACCCTGTTGTATGACAATTGACCTGGGAGGGATGGTACTTATTAAAATAAAAAACAAATACTGATGCCAATCATTAGCAACAACCTATTTATATGATTTCTAGAATAGTTGGTGTTGGCATTTCCCTTAGCATAGATCAAATTCTTCCCAAGCCTAAAATAGGAACAATCCATTCTGGAAATAAAGAGAATAAGTGATCAAGCCTCAAGTTTTTTTTTTTAAATAGGAAAACAGTATCACTGTGATTTTTTAAATTTAATCTAATAACATTTCCTAAGAATGGTTTGCTAAACACCATTTATAAAGATTTGCCTAAAATTATATTCCTATACATACAGAAAATTTAGCATATACAATTCATTTGAAACCAGATATTTCTACTTCGTGAACTACACATAGTTTATAACCTGAACTAACAAAACGAAGGCTTATTTTAGAATATTTAGGTGTTAACAATCACAAAGTACAGTTACTGCTTCCACACACTAGTGCCTCTTCATAGCGAACGATCTTACCATGCCCTGAGTTGGGACAGGGGAAGGATCCCCATCCCACGTGTCACAGGATAAGTGGTACATGGAGGTCAAACAAAGTCCCACAATTCTTCTTAAGCTCTTGAGAAATTCCCTCCATTAACATTAGTAGCTACTTTTCTTTAAGCCTTTTGTCCGAAGGAATGTATTATCCTCAGCAATTTTGACAAAAGATGTTTTAGTTTATACACAGCCATCTCTAGACTGTACAGGCATTTACTCTGACTAACCTCAGAAATTCAAGCAAAACAAAGTTACAGTATGCATATACACAAGCAGGTCACAAGCATAATGTTTGACCCCAGCACTAATGACTTTCTCCTACTGCTCAACAGCCCGCAGAGCCGGGAGGCCGCTCTACCCAGAAGCAACAAATGATAAACACTTACCTACCCACAGTCAACCAACTTGGCACATCGAAGCAGTGAAAAGTATTTAATCATTAAAGCAAAAAACATACACAAAGTAAAGCCAGTAAGGAAGCTCCTTCTTAACCCAGTGGATTCTGCCCAGGGTCCAACAGACGATGCCAGAGGTGTCAATTCTTTCCAGTTTTTGGATGGAAGAGTAGTATCACTTTAAAACTCATTCTTATAGGATAAGAGTGATCTCTCAATGGATCTATAAAATGTATTAAAAACCTTTCTGTAAAATGTATTCTCAAATCCATTAGTGGGAATAAATCCTACATCATGTATCCTGGTCGATAGGGAGGGTTTTTCTATTGACATTGGTGGGGGGGGGGATGCATTTCCAAAGGTAAACTTTGGACAGGAGTTATGTATCTGTACTGCCTCTCTCACCTCAAGACAGGGCATCCCAGAGAGCCAGTGCTCTCCTAAACCCCGCAGCAAGTGGCAGGTGGTGGAGCACAGAGAAAGGGATCCCAGGATCTTGCACTGTGCCTGAATTGAACAGGCAAATAAAGGACAAATCCCAACTCTTAGCAACAATACTTGTGAGTTCTCTTCATATGGTTCTCCTAACTTCAAGGCAAAACTCCCCATATGGAAACTTTTGAAAAGTCATTTTACACAGCCTCCCTAAAGTTTGCACAGCATTCCACAAACCCAAAAGGCAGGACAAATCTAAGCCCAGAGAGAGTTGAGAAACTTTGATTCTAGGATGCAGGAGACCAGCTCTCCATTCCCTCCTTTAAGAAGAGAAATAGAGTGTGCACCAATATAAATGCATGAACGGACACCACCCTGCAGACTTGGACATGCACGAGGCTTAGAAAGGCCCCAGGTGCCGGCGGTTCAGTCACTAAGTCAATCCACACGTCTTTGAGAAGCTCTGCTCCCAGTTCGGTGTACTCCTTATCAAGAAGCCACTTGTGCATCCAGCCAGTTTACTTCAGCCTCTGTAATTAAATGAGGCTGAGGAGACAAGAGCAGCTTCAGGAGGATCAGAGACAGATGCTTGGTCTCCCAGACTTGTCTTTCCTCTGCTCTTTCCAGGCTTGGCCTTCCTTTGCATTTTTTCATTAACACATGGAGCAAATTTAACCCGCATCCTGGCCCAGGAGGAAGATCAAGCACAGCATCAAATTTCAAATCAGCTTTTTTACTATTATTGTCCCTCCATCAGCAATGTACCTTCACTTGTCATCAGACACCAGCAACAGCTTCTCAATTACTCCTCATGCTGCCTGCGGAACAGTCTTAACCCTATATTCTCCACGGCCCCTAGAACATGAAGCCAAACCCTGGCTAATGGCCAACCCCGAGTCCACCATGGGAAGTGCTCTCAATGAGACCCTGGTAGAACTGTGAAAGCAAAGGGCATCAACCAGCCCACAGTTGATCATCTGTTTCCTAACTTAATAAATCTTGTTCAATGGTTGACCAAAGAACCCGTGTAATATCATGTGACAGAATTTCACAGTGAGTCGATAGCTCATCAAGGAGATGCATGTGTGTGTGTGTGTGTGTGTGTGTGTGTGTGTGTGTGTGTGTGTGTGTGTGTGTGTGTAGATGACAAGGTAACCATTGGTTTCTTCCTTCCTGGTCTTGCTGTAGATCCCCTAATTTAAGAAATAACCTTCATATTCTCAGTTTTATCACTGGACTCAACTAAAGGGCACATGGCAGGAAGCTCAAATATTGTGCCAGATTTAATTAAAAAGAATAGATTCTCCAAAAACTTTATTAAGGGCAATTCATACGTAAAATAGCAAGGGTCAGATTCTGATCTAAAATGGCAGAGAATGGAGTTACCCATGACATGTTTCCATAGATTCCTCACAAACACCTATCAAAAAATAGGCATTGTCTCAACTGAAAATTTCCCATCTGCTTCCTGATGTTAAGAACCATTTCTATTATACAATAATCTGATAGAATCAACACACATTGGCAGCTCCCCACATTGATAGAAACACTATCAGATATTTCACATCTGGTTTTGTAAACTGTCTTAATACATTATCTCCTTCAGAGTTTGTTATTTCCTCCTTATGCTCCTACCTTGGGACTATAAATTTTTGTTTAAGTGCTTCTCCTGCAAAGCTTTGACTCGAGAGTGTTTGATGCCTTGTTCATTTGTCTTACCCAGTGATGCCCACACTCCCTAGTGAACCTGAGTTTCAACAAAACTATTTATTGAATGGAATAAATCATCTCCTCTCATCCTTGCGATAACCCTACAGCTGAGAATGCTGGATCTGGGAAAGGCTAGATAACCAGTCAAGGTCAGACACATGGTAAGTGACAGAGCACAGAGGCATGTGATGCTAATTCTAACCTCAGTTCACCTCCCTATGAACCTGATTTAATTTAGTACTTAGTTAGCTAATCACCGTGATACCTCAAAATTAAATTTGACATTCCTGTGTTTTTCATCTTCATATAGATTGTCATTGCACTGAGGGCAGGAGACTTTAGATTAACAAAAACACATTGTCTCTTTGCATTGATCTCAACACAGTTTGAATACCTTACTCATTGCAAGGAGTATTAAAATCGTATTTAATAATGTTAACATTAACCCTAATTTGTAGTTTATGGAAATTGTCCCGTGATGCTAAGAGAATGGCCACTGGGATCTGTCATGGGAGTGAGATGTGGCTTTTCTCTCTCACTTTGACTTTCTCAGACTATTGGCTTCCACGCCTGGGGACTGCCACTAGTCTAAGTCAGGCTGGTAGTTCAATATTCCAGCTTCTTTTTTGGTAATTCCTGTGTCACCCCAAATCCTACCCCAATGCTCACTATGATTCCCCAGTACTAGGAAAGAAGTTCCAAGCTCAGAAGGATTCATCCCAGCATGAGATTTCACATTCACTGCAGTTCACTCGGCTCCCGGAAACCATAACACCTGGCATTTTCGTGACTGAACTTGGAGCTTCTAATGTGATATCGAGTGAAGTTCAATCAGTAATTCCTATCAACTGAATGAAGCTTTGGTGAAATGATTGATTTATTCCAGGGTCAATACCTGAACTTCTAGACTTCATTCAGTATTATCCTTGTAGTATTTTTGTTTTAATCCACAACCTATGTACTTTTCTTCTACAAAATTCCTATTGTGATCCAGTTGATTGACTTGGTTGATTTTGTAACCCAGTACCCATGAACATTTACATGTGTCATTCAGCAGGTTCATGGTGCTTTCCATGTATTTCATGTATGCTCATTCTGCCTTTTCCCACAAGGGGGTAAATAACTCAAAGGCAGGAGCTGCAGCATTATTTATTTTGTATCTCCTTACAACATCCAACTCCCAAGTCCTTGTGGAATGAGTTCAAGGAAGGCTGTGTAAGTTACTTTATAAAATACGGCAGAACCTAGAGATAAGAATGTGCCTTACCTAAGCCACAAAGGTGATGTTCCCTCTTTAGAGACTGAGCTTGGGTGAGTAAACATTCATCCAAATGCTATCACTGTTCCAAGTCTTCATTTCTTTAAGAGCATGGACATAACGTATACACAAAACAGCTCTCTTGTAAATAGACAGCAGACTGCACCCAGAAAGAATTACCCAGAACAGTCAACAAGAGAAATGAAGACATCAGCCATTATGTTCCTGGAGTACTCCCAAGATGCAGGACTTGCAGGTAAAAATGATACAATCAGCTCTTATTTCAGAGACTTTAAAATTAAATGCTAAATTCCCACTCAAGCAGGTTTGAAAACTAATCTGATAGCCATTGAAATTTAAGTTCTCATTTCCATAGGGCATTCCCTCTTAAGCAGGACTGAGGCTTGAAGCTGGTTCAGTCGAGTGTCACACACCCATTTTCTCACCATAAATTGCACGCCATTAGGAATGCAATGGAACAGTAGTCTGTACTTTAAATATTATTATGTAAATCTGAGTTTCAAATATGTAATCCATTGTACCAACACTGCTTCCTCACTGAGGTGGCTTATGTCCTTCTGCATGATGATTGTCATGTTGGACCACATCTCAAAACCAAAAACACCAAGAAGTTCATCACATTTTCAGTCCCACTGTCTATCATTTGCTCAGTTTCCAGTGTAGGTCACAGACAGCAGCACATAGCTATGAAGGATTATTCACCAAATTAAATATAATACGTAGTAAATAAACCTCAATTTCTTTAGCAATAGGGACAAGAAATTTATTTTAATCTCATTTTGGCCATTAGCTTCCTAACTGGCCTCTATATTTATCCAAGTGGTCAACAAAGATCAGACAGATTTGAAGTCAGCAGCACAGCCTAGAACCAGTGCTTTGGACCTGTCTCTACGCCCCAGAAGGACAATAAATCAGGCAAATCAACAGTCATCTTGACCCTTATTTAGACCTGTGCCATGGCTACTGTAAAGGTCAGGTTTTTCTTTGGATTCCTCAGCTATTTTTTTGTAATCTTATTCCAGCCCATCTGTGAACAAACAACTGAGATTTTGGAACATTTAATGATCATGCTTATGAAAACTCTGGAGTGTTACAGAATTGCTGGTGTTTTGATAATTGTTTTTACAGCATGTTTGTGCATACTGCACGGTTTACTTCATAAACATCCCAATGTGAACTTAATTAAGTTCTGGTGAGAAGTAACACTCTCAAGAAACAGATTATTAAGGAAACTGCAACCAAGTTAGTTCTTGGCTCCAGCAACTTAAATTTAGATTACTATAAATATCCTCAATTGTGCATCCCGCCAAATACTGTATTTCAGTGTTTGTTCATAAAACATAATTTGAAATGCATGTAGGATGATACAGCCTTTTTGTAAAAGGAAGTTATTATCTGTGATAAAAGCAGTTGTTGACATTAGAAATGCAGGCCCAGGGATCCAGACAGGAAATTTAATAAAAAGAAAACCAACGTAGCAGGGAAAGGGGGGGTTAATGATATGGCAAAGCAAAGCCAGATGTGGAGGCAAATATCTGCCTACAGGCACAACCTGGACTCCTACCTTTCAACAGGCCATCAGTGGCCACTAGAAGCAAAACATGGCCCTGGGTTTAAAAAAGGAAAGCAGATAACCAATTCATCGATACTTGCTGTACAGGACCCCAGTGAGTAGACAGTCACATTCGGGCATTAATTCCTAATTCTTTCTCTTGGCGTCGAAAGTTAATTGCCTGTGGATTTCCATGTTGTCAGTCTTCTTATACCATTGCTTCCTCATCAGACATTCTCTGGCAGGCCCCACACCACAGTCTAATGAACTGGCTTTAATTATATTCCCTTGCAAAGATATGAGACCAGACCATTGAAACTGTACTTCAACATGCTTTACTAGACTCAGATAATCTGTTAAATGTTAGATTCTTTAAACAAAACCCACTGGAAAGCTCCCCTCTCTCCACGTCCATGAAGTTTTCATCCTGGAAATTATCATCCTGCATCACGAGGATCCTGTAAGACTCCACGTGCATCTTTCTCATGCTCATAAAAGCAAGTTACTATGGTGGGCTCAGGGGCTGGGACTCTTCCAGGGCTCATGTTCTTAGTACTTCCTGTAAGACAGGTATGTTTTTCAGCTTGTTTTTTACAAAACCCAGGTTCTCTACGGAAATTCTTGTTCCTTAATGCCCAAAGCAATCCTATGTCTATGCATTGCTCTTCCCAGAGGGGTTTCTTGGGCACCAATTTAAAATCATCACTGGACTCCCAAGAATTCACTTGAGTTTGGCATTCAGTTTAGGGATTCATCCTAAATACATTTTAAAAGGATCAAAGGAGACTCAGTTTTCTGATACATTTTTAGGACAAGTGCAACCCTTTCAGCACAGAAACTTTTGATAGTTCCCCAGCCTTTGGCATAAACCAGCAAACCACACAACAATAATGCCCTTTCAGAGTCTTAAATTCTTATCACTCAAGACAACCTGTAATTTTGAGTACCACAGAGCCCCTCCCCTGTCTTTTCCTTCTTTTCTTCCCAAGTGAATTTCTGGAAGACTCAAATTATATAAGCATGAACCTGTGGGTGGCATGGAAATACTTGATCCTGTTTCAAACCTACAAAAATTCCAGAAGGAAGGTAGCACCCAAGGGTGGGCACCAGACAATGTAGAAAAAGGACTGACCTGGAGATTCAGATGGATTTACTCAATGCCCTGGATCTCTGTGTCCAATAGCATAGAAATAACATGATTCTCAACAAGAATCAAACATTTCTTCAAGTCTTACTGCAAATATATTTGAAGACAACAGCCACATTAATGCAAATCAGACCTGGAAAGATCTACCCAGGTTATTCTAAGGATAACCCTGTTAGGAAGCTTAAGAAAGTTTACACCTTTAAACAAAATTTCCTATCCAATACTAGGCAGCAGCCAATTGCTGATGCAGACCCACAGCCTGCAGGGATCCTCTGTCCTCGGAGTCCTGGGTGGAAATGCAGAGCACGATCTCAGGGCTTGTGACTGCCCACGAGCCCTCCCTCGGCTGAGGCACACTGGGGGCCAGCTAGTGAAACTCTGGTCAAATAGTAACCTTCAGGTGGGCACTTTCAGATTCTGGTTATGAACACATAATCATTTCTTTTAAAAGGTTTCAGATTTGCACGGTATAGAATAAACAGGTATTTAAGAAGACGGGGCAAAAGCTGGTCAACCTCAACCTCAAAGACACTTGATAAGCTCGTATGTGATAACGTTGTACTGGTTGTGATACAAACAAGGTGGTTATGTATAGATACTAGTCTTTAATTTTAATTCTAATTATTTGGATCTTTTCTTATTTCAGGGGGAATACTTGAACATAACATAATATTTTAGGGAATCCAAATATGCAAAAAGGAGAAAATGACCATCCCTAATCTTAGCACACAGAGGTAACAAAGATTACAAATTGGTAGGTGTCATTCATTAATTTATTCCTTTATTGCTCGCTTACATATTTAGCATCTATTACAAGCCAGGGACTGTGTGTATTCACCTGTCCTTTGCCTACATATAAATAAGCTATCTTTAAAACATGGAATTGTTTTCTATATAGGATTTTAACCTGCTTGTATCAAAGAACATAGCAAGAACATTTTATTTCATCCTCTATTTTATAATATATTAATAGTTATATGGAATTCCACCAAAGGTATATGATGTGACATAGCTTATTTAAACAAATCATCATTGTCAAGCATATGCCTTTTGTATAAACATAAACGGCGGTACTAAATAGAAAATTTTACACACATATGTGATGGTTTTATTATCATAAATTCTTATAAGTAAACCTGTTACATCAAAGAACAAAATTTTTAGGACTTTCCAACTTAACTGCCAAATTAACCACCACTTATATTTTACATTCCTACCAACAGTATGTGATTTCTTATACTCTTCCAAATACTTGTCGTTTTAATATATTTTTGTCAACTTGTTAATTAATAATGACACATTATTTGACTTGCAGTGTTTTTAATTTTTAGAGAAATCCAACTTTTTCCCATTTGACTAGCTCATGCTTCAATCAAGAACAGAATAAAATTACTGAGTGCCTACTACGTTACAGACCAGTTCTTGGCCCTTAAGGGTGCTCTCCACAATTCCCAGCATACCCGGGGCCCAGGAGACAAGTTCTGTAGTCAACATCAACAGGTGTCTGCGCCCAGACTCCCAGAACAACAGGAAATAGGAAGTAACTGCCAGGAGAGCAGCGGGAAGGAAGAAAATGGAAGTTGGGTGTTACTCCTCAAACCCTCTCTCACAGGTAGTCAGTCAGCAAGGCTGTGCTCTGCTACTGAAACTCACACACACCACTTGCCGCTCCTGCCTAGAGCCCCAGATCTCCCCCAAGGCTCGGGTAACTCCTCACCCTTACCCCCTCAGTCCTCAGCTGGTTTTTACCCTTGGGGTTTGACCATCTTTGTTGGCTTCCTTTCACCCTGCCCACATGGTTCCAGTCTTTAAACTACACTGGGGATGGCACCTGTTCCTCTGTGTGTGTGTGTGTGTGTGTGTGTGTGATTTCTCATAATTTATTTATTCCTTTGCATTTTCTATATGAAAAATCATATCATCTACAAATAGTCATGTTTTGTTTTTCCCTTTTCAATGCTAACACTTTTTCTGCTTGTCTCACTACACTGACTTGTAAGCCAGAGCAATGTTCATTAGCAGTGGTAAGAGCAGCCCCCCTTGTTTTATCCCTGATTTTAAAGGAATTGCTTTTCATAATTCTCCACTAATAAAATTATCTCTGTAGGTAAAGGAAGGTCCATACAAACCTAGGTTGCTAAGATTTTATCATGAATCATTGTTGAATTTCATCAAATGCTTATCTGGATCTATAGTGATCACAAGATTTCCATCCTTTTAAACTATAAATAGGATGAATTACCTAATATATTCTATAATGTTAAATTAATCATTCCAGAAATAAATGCTACTTGATCATTGCCGACTCTAGTTGGCAAATACTTTTTCTAGAATTCTTGCCTCTATGGGGGAGATTGGTCTGTGACTTCCCTTCTTGCAATGTCCTTGTCTACTTTTGAAATCAAAATTGTATTAGTCTCAACACAAGCAGGAAATGTTCCCCCCTTTTTCCATCCCTTGAAAGAGTTTGTATAAGCTTGAACTACGTGTTCCTTAAATCTCTCATAGAAACTACCTGTAAAACATCTGGTGCTAATGCTTATTTTGTGGAAAGATTTTTAACTACTGACTTAAATTCTTTAAAAACTATAGGATTCTTCAGATGCTATTTCTTAAGCCAGATTTTATAATTTATACTTTCTAACGAAATTTTAATTTTGTCCAGGTTTTTAAGTATTTGACATCAATTTGTTCATAATATTCCCTGAAAACTTAAACTCTGCTGCATCAGTACTTATGCATTTCATTCATCCTGATATTGTTTGTGACTTCTCCATTTTCCTTGATCTAGCTTGCTAGAAGTGTGTCATTTTAAGCAACTTTGGCTTTGTTAATTTTGTATTTTGGTTTTCTCTTCATTTATTTCTATTCTTATGTTTTTCTTTCTTCTGTTTTTGGACTTATTCCATTATCTCTTTTTTCCCAGTTCCTTAAATAGACACAGCTCATTTCTTGTCAGCCTATCTTCTTTTTTAATTCATAGGCATTTAAGGCTATAAAGTTCACCTGAAGGTACTACTTGAGCTATGTCTGAAAGTTTTAGTGTATAATATCCCTGTGCTTGCTGTCATTCAGCTTCAACCATTTCCTAATTTCCATGACTTCTTTGAATCTAGGCCCTTTTTTTTCTAATTTCCAAGTGTATGAGGTTTATTTTAAGTTTACCTTTCTCCTATTAATTTCTAGTTCACTGCATTGCGACTAGCATCTTTGAAATTTCTAAGTTTGTTTTGAACTATTAAATGATCAATTTTTGAATCCTGCCCCTGTGTGCTTAAAAAGAATTTGTCTTTTCCAGTACCTGGGTACAGTTTATACATATCCACACATATGAACACATACACACATACACACTATATGCACATGTATGTTTCTCACTGGCTAAATATTGTAATTGTGCTGTTCAAATCATTGATGTCCTTGATGATTTTTTTTACTGGACCTATCAATTACTAAGAGAGGCATGTTTTAAACATTATTGATGTCTCCTTAAAGCAGTTAGTTCTGGTTTTATATGTGATTAGGTGCCTACAAATTTAGAACTGTAGCTTCCTGTTTAGTTGAAACGTCTACCAATATGTCAAAACTCTCTAACAAATTATTTTTCCCCTTAGAGCTGGCTTGTCTTGATATGGTCACATCCGTCTAATCACCGAGGACTTCAGCATCCTGAGCAAGGTGATAAATAGTATCAACTCAAAGTCGTTTTACCAGGTAGAGAATGTCGATAGCTTGATCACAACCTCTCTACCAAATTTGAAGGGTGAAATGTCACTTATTTCTTCAGCTGTCCCCTATTTCCATGCTCTATGATTTGCTTTTTTTTTTTAACTCTCCATTACTTAAGTGCCTCTTAGATTAAGTTGTTCAGACATAAGCTAATCATTGGCCAGCTCAAGACCCAAAATAAACTTCTCAGCAACTCATGCAGTTCTCTGGACCCTAGTTAAAACATTACCAAAAAGATTTTAAACTCAACATATTTCCAGGCCAGTTAAAGACACAGAAATGTAAAAATTTCTTCAGAATGTCAACAGGACAGAGGATGTGGGGTTCTTTCATGTCATAATTTTAAAAATCACCTCAACCTGACCTAGAAGGGGAAACTCGTTGCAGTGGCCTTATAAAAACTGCAGTCTCTTCCTCAAGGCATTTATTCTGAAGTATTTAGGTGTCTGGGAAGGAGCTAGAAGATAAAAACATAACTGATCTCTCAACAGAAACTTTCTGGCCATGTATGGTAAAATAGAAATCTGGCTTTTTGGGATCAGGGTTGAAAATTACTCCTCTGGGGTCACCCCTTTTAAGAGGCCCACCTCTCCCACTCAGGCCAGTGGCCAGGGCCGACCAGCCCCGGGGCCTGGCACTCAGTGGCTCTTCTCCAGCCTCATTTGGGTACAGTTTTGCAGCTTCTCTCTGAATCTCTGGTTTCAAAGGGAGTCCTTCAAAGACAGACAGTTTTCCAAAGAAGGATCCTCTTAAAATGTAGTCAAGCCAATGTCATCATCTGAAGATCACAGTAGGGCAGCTTGACAGAAATTCTTTATCCAAAATAGGAAAAATAAAACAGGTGGGTTGGTTACAAAGAATCACATGCTGAAACATGTCCTTCACTGTTATCTGCTTCTTGCCTTTTTTCCTACTCTCCTCCCAAGGATTTAAGAAATAAATTCAGGAACTTATGAGAAAAAATGCAGTCACTAAATTGACGAGTGTCTGACTGAGCATGGAAGAAGTTTCTTAAAGCACTAGGAGATCATGTCTCCTTTATAGAAGGAATTAGTTTTTATTTATATCTCATAATGCTTTCATTTTACTTATCCGAAGTTTCAGAGTAGTACATGAACTTATACTTCATAGCGGTAGACAATGCCCACATGTTCACCTCTTTTCTCTCCAAAACCACACCAAAATAACAACAAAACAAAATCCCCACCACAACAGTGCTCAAATGTCCCAGGAGCTTGGAGCATTTCTGGAAGATAAAAAGCAAAAGAGATCAGGCTGATGGACAGTTGGAACTTAGGCCAAAATAAACCCACAGAGGATCCTCCTGAGACCTTCTCCTAGAGCCTTGGGAAATCCCAGGGATGGGACAGCTGGCCAGGGAGCAGAGGACCTGCTGGCACCCTAACTGCCCTCAAGTTCCCAGCCAGCTGGACCTCCTTGCTTGGCCACTGAGGGCATCTAGCCCAGGGGCTCTCCAAGCGGGATGCCAGACCAGCCACATCAACAGCCCCAAGGAACCCATTAGCAATACAAAATCTCAGGCCCTAAGCAGACCTGTCAAGTCCAAGAATCTGGGAGTGGGGCCAGCAATCTGTATTTGAACAAGGCCTCCTGCTATTTCTGATGCCCTGGAAAGTTTGAGAACCTCTGATCAACCTGAGGGTCAAAGTACACAGACACTCTGTTTCCCTCAAGCTGCCTCTTCAGTGTTTCCTAGTATCGAATTCACTGGGTCAGAGTCAAGACTCGCTGTCAGAGAAAGAGCACATGGAGAGATGGGTAGGAAGAACATCACAGAGAAAATGAAAAAGGAGGAGGAGGAGGAAGAAAAGAACAGAGAAGGAGGCCATTTAATAAAGCAGAGAAATCTAAGCACAGTTCATTTCTCTCCTTTTGGAACAATTTTTTTCAAGGATCCTGGTTTTCTCTTTGTCCCAATAAATATGATAGTTCCCCTTCTCCTCTGAGGCTTTAAGTATTTGTCGTTTCTTCTGCAAGAGGTGTCTTGCCCATCCCATCAAAATTAGCTCTCAACTTTTCTTGTTTCCATAGCACATCTGAAATTATCCTGTTCATCAATTTTTTTAATTTGATTGTCTCACCAAGATCCTCCATGTGAGAGAGACCTCGCTATATTCCACAGCCTGTCACTTAGCAGTGACTTAACAAATGTTTGTCGAAACCATGAATGAATGGGTGATGAGTGTACCCAGCTGCCTGCCTGAGTGGGCGGACACACATCAAAACAGCTTTGGCAGAGGACAGGAACTATATTCCCACAGTTTGCTGGTGTGTTTGCTTGTACGTTTTATCCTCAAATGAAAACCACAATGTTATAACCTAGAAAAGCTGAACCAAGAGACTACCAGTCTATCAAAAGAGCATTTTGCCCCTCCCTTGAAAGATGGTGATTGCAAGGAGAAACCTTAGTGCTGGCTCTGGCCTAAAAACATTTGGATGGGATGAAAATCAGAAGAAGCTGTCAGTGACGCCTCCAGAAAACAGAGAAGTTTACACTTACTGCCCATGATTGCAAATCAAAACAAACTTAGAATCAAATGCTTTCTTGCCCTGTAAAATGTGTATTTAAGAAGTACAGAGGCATAAAGAACTTGAAGCGACATGAAAACATCTCATTTCTCTTGCATCCAATTAGTTTACTGTCTGCAAATTTCAGAAATAAAATAATCTAGGTTCTCAAATTTTGTGTCTTATTGCAACAGACTCAAATGGAGAGGGGGGCTGAAAACAGAGAGACAAAGACTAATAGAGCTGAGAAAAAGGGAATAAAATAGAAGGAGTAAGAGACACAGAGACAGAGGGAAGAAGGGAGGCAGAAAAATGCTAGAGAAAGCTAGAAACAGATGCAGAGGGAATCCCAGGGAGCAAGCAGGCTAAGAACTGTGCTCCTGACATGTGAGGGGAGGAAAAGGGAAAGAAACCCCATACCTTTGAGGTTTCTTTGTCTCACTTTTTTTAAGTCCTAGAAAGAGTAGATAAGAAAGTAAGAGGGCGGCTGGAGGCAGAGAGGGCAAAGGGAAGTTGTAAAACATTTTAAATACATTAAGCTGAGGGAGAATTCCAGTGCTGTTGCTGAAGTTTCCTTCATTGATTAAGACCAGCACCCCAAAAAGGGCCATCAGGAGGGCCTGCCCACCTCCTCGCCCTTCCCGCTATGACTCCCTGTACATCCTTCACGGCTTCGGCAGCCTCAGAGCAAACTGACCCTCACCACATCTCACAGCCTCCCAACACTGAGCTTCTGCCTGTTTGCTCTCCTGCCTCAACTATATTAGGAAGCAGATGAAGATAAAGCTTGCTTCAAGCAGAGAAAAGCCAAAACTATAAATTCCCATGGAGCTGGAGAGACCCTTCAAGACCATTCCATCGCACTTAATTTATTCCCAAGCAGAGCGTGCGTGCCTGTCCTGCACTCCTCGAACAGTGTTAGTTGGGTGCTTCTCTGTGAAACCTCCACCCTCTCCACTGTGTCAGCACCTGAAGGAAGGGCAATGCCTGACTCATGTCGTGTCCTCCAGAGCGTCACACACCAGGATCTTGCCCATGGAAGGATTCCATACACTTAGAAGCAAACTGAGACGGGGGCCAAGCAAGAGGTTGCACACCTCATTCATGTAAAATTTAGGTCCTCCGGGATCCCATTCCAGAGCTCTTTCAACCTGACCACACCCCTCACGCTCAAAAACTCAGCTGACTTTCCTCCTTTCAAATGGCAAAAGTGTTCACTGGAGTTTCATCAATAAAACACTTTCATCATCGTCCATATTCAAGTGCATTCCTATTAGCCCATGTCCCTAGTCTCCATTTTCACAATTCGTACTTTATATTACCTACAAACTATCACTTAGTTCACAAAACATAGAGAAAAATTATCTCCTGAGTTAACCAGACTCTTTGATGTTGCAAAGATGAGACACACAAATCATCTTCAGTGATAGGACTTGACTTTAAGAATACCCAGGGAACCAAGGCAGCCTGAAAGCCATCTCAGAAGCAGTTCAAACACAAGAACTGCAGCACGTCCAAGTTTGAGATGTAGGTCAGGCCTCGGGGCTGAAAAAGGCTGGCTTGGTGCTGTTCAGAATATGCCCTGAGCTTTAGACCTAAGTCAATTGGTTTTCCTGGCCCATGAGGAATCTGCTAAGGGCAATTTCCTCCACCCAGTAAGTAGCCATCTTGCCTGGCAGAATTTCCTACCCAATCGATTTCCCTCATTCTTATCTTTTATTTAGTCATGGAACCCTGGACAATCACTTGATACCTGGAAAGAGGGTCTGACTTAAAGAAGCCTATTACTCCTCTCCGGGATTTCCTTCCTAATACATGAAACTTTGTCTCCACTCTCCAGTAAGCATTAATAATCCACTTTCTTCCTAGTGTCCTTCAAGTCATTATTATTATTTTTTTTTAGACAATTATTTTTATTGAAGGGTAGTTGACACACAGTATTACATTAGTTTCAGGTGTACAACACAGTGATTGAACATTTATATACATGATAATTCTAGGTACCAGCTTTCACCATACCAAGTTGTTACAATATTTTGACTATATTCCTTATAGTTACATCCCGGTTACTTATTTATTTTACAATTGGAAGTGTGTATATACATATATATATATATATATTTGTGTGTGTGTGTGTGAGGGCATCTCTCATATTTATTGATCAAATGGTTGTTAACAACAATAAAAATCTGTATAGGGGGGTGAATGCTCAATGCACAATCCTTAATCCACCCCAAGCCTAATTTTCGTCAGTCTCCAATCTTCTGAAGCATAACGAACAAGTTCTTACATGGAGTACAAACTCTTACATAGTGAATAAGTTACATGGTGAACAGTACAAGGGCAGTCATCACAGAAGCTTTCGGTTTTGCTCATGCATTATGAACTATAAACAGTTCAAATATGAATATTCATTTGATTTTTATACTTGATTTATATGTGGATACCACATTTCTCTCTTTATTATTATTATTTTTAATAAAATGCTGAAGTGGTAGGTAGATACAAGATAAAGGTAGAAAACATAGTTTAGTGCTGTAAGAGAGCAAATGTAGATGATCAGGTGTGTGCCTGTAGACTATGTGTTAATCCAAGCTAGACAAGGGCAATAAAACATCCACGTATGCAGAAGATTTCTCTCAGAACGGGGGGGGGGGAGGTTCTAAGCCTCATCTCTGTTGATGCCTAATTTCTCACCTGATGGCCCCCCTGCGACTGTGCCTGTCTTAGGTTGTTCCTCCCTTGAGGAATCTTACCCATCTCTGGCTAACCAGTCATCTTCCGGGGCCATACAGGGAAATGTAAAGTTGGTAAGTGAGAGAGAAGCCTTATTGCTTGAAAAGGTTAGCTTTTTACTTCTTTGCATATTTATGCCCTGTGGCTTCTATGCCCAGCATTTGTCTTGAGGTATCTTTACCACTTGGAAGAATTATGATACTCGGTAAATTCGATGTGTGGCACGAATTCTATTTAAGGGTTGTAATTAGGAAGGAAGAAGAAAAGCTATAGAAGTAGTAGGCGGAAGAAAACCTGGGAAGATTGATTATTTCTTTGACATATCTTCTTATAGAGTAACTTTAGCATGTATAGGTTTTAAACTACTAATTAAATTGTGCACACACATTAATATAATAGGAGTACAGTTACATAACCAAAGCATACCTGTAATTACCAGCCATCTCCAGTGGAACCAAGAAAACCAGTTAGGCACCTTAGGCATTTGTGAAAACTTATCTATGATATGGTGGGTATTGTCCAACTGATCAAGTCATTATTTAACTCTTCTTTCTTTACATCCCTTCTGTCACTTACTCAACAAAACTGCTCAGTTTACTTATTATCTATTCTGCCAATCAACTTCTATAAGCCCTCATCCCACTAAATCTAAACCGGGACCCAGAAACTCTGGAGCCTCCACCACACCAGCGTCCTCATCCATCCTGCCAGTAGCTTCTCAGAAATCTGCAGACGGTTTCTGACATAAAATTCCTAATGAAGGGTTCCCACATTTATGTGCCACTGGGTACGGTGGTTAATGAGGCTCACTGTCTAAAAGAGAAAACAGTCTTCCTCTGGAAAAGTGAACATATTTGCAGTTGTGTTCTCATCTTACTTTCTCTCCCACCTCAGAGCCATCATGTTCAGTTAGCCACCTAGAATGGCTTTCTCCTCTACCCTGTCCCCCAAAAGCCTCCTGGGAATCACACCGATTGAGTCCCCAGGACACGCCATCAGAACAGGGGATCCATGATAGGCTACCATGATGGGTATTGAGTTCTACTAAATAACCTAAAATCCATCTACTCCCTTCCATCTCCATCCAGGCCATCATCCACTCTCCTACCTGAAGAAAACTGAGAAAAAGAAGAAAGAGGACACCCAGAAATAGGGGGGATGAGACAGTGACTGAAGTCCCAAAGGAAAGGAAGGGTGAGCTACATGGAAGTCTGAGGGAAGAACATTCCAGGCTAAACAACGCAGGTGCAAAGTCCCCGAGGTCAGAGAAGCCTGACATACTAGAGACACAGCTGGGACCACGTAGCTTGGACATAGGGCCATGAGGGCACTAAGCTTTAGAAGTCACCGACATGTTTGAGCACAGGGGTGACAAGATCTGGTGTTATCAAAGGCCCCATCTGACTTCAGGGGAGGCCACGGTGGAAGCAGGGCGACAGGCTAAGAGGCTGTGGCAGTAGCGCAATGAGAGATGCTGCTCCTTTGGGCCTGGGTGGCTGCACTGGTGGCCTGGGGAGTGCTGGAACTCTGGGTACATTTTGAAAGGAGAGCCAACAGGATTTTGTGGCTTGAGTGTAGTGTGAAAGAAAGTTATGCGTCAAAGGGTTCTGAGGTCCTGAGCTTCCAGGCAGAGGTAACTGCCATCACTGACCAAGGCAGATGGTCCCACTTCTCCACAGGTACACCGTGGCTTTGGCTGGATCTCTGCGAATGGCAAAATGCCACTTTGGCATTTCCTAGATTTGTAGCACTGGAAGTGAATAGACATGGTTCATAAAAAAGGGACCGTGATCCAATAAGGACCCCAGAGAGGAGGTAGGGATATCGGGGTTCAGGGGCCACAGCCACTGGAAGAAGGGAGTTGCCTCCAACTGAAATGAGAGCTCATGTGACCCTGGAGAGAGACCTCCAATTCTAACTGTGCAAAACTCAGTTTCCGAGCCCACAAGGTCCAGCCCTACTTCTAAAAACAGGGCTCTACAAGATCAATAAAGCCTGTCAATAAAGTTTTTTTTCCTTAGCCTTATTTGAGTCACTTTCTCTTCTTTGGAATCAATCAGCTAAAATAGAGACCCCAAAGAATGATGGGACTCCTTGATTGTAGTTCACCCTGTTCCATGGTGCTGTCTTTCTTTCATATATGCTGTGTTTACTGTGTATGAGTCTGCCTTGAACAGAATGCAATATCCCCTCCAATCAATAGAATGAACAGTAAATCGCAAAATACCCTGTAGTTATTAGACTTCTTTAAGTTGAAAGCAACAGAAATCTGACTCAAACCAGCTTAAGCATGAAAGAAAATGTATACCTCCTACAGATAGGAAGTCGGAGAGGTAACTCGTGATTGAGGTGTGACTGGCTCCAAGTCCCATCAGGAATCTGTCTATCTATCTATCTGTCCATCCATCCACTCATCTATTCCCCTCCTGGTTCTGCTTTCCACTGTGCTGACACCACTATCAGGCAGATTCTTCAGCATTCCACAGGGTAAGAAAGAAAGCCCTCCCCACCCACCCCCACATACCCCTCCACAGTTATGGGCTTTTGTCTCCCTTGCAGAGACCCCTCCCTCTCACCATCCGTATCAGTCTCTGAAGAAGATTTCTATCTGCCCTGCTTGGGTCACATGTCACCCTAAGGTGGGAAGGGTGTGGCAGGCCCTTAACTGACTGACCCAGCAGAATGATACAAATGCAAGAGTTAGTAAGATCTAAACCCAAGGAATAACCTGAGTTAGACAAAACAGCAAGAGATACTTGCTGTATAGGCCTTTATTCTCACGTAATAAAGGTTTTCTCTATAATATACAATTGGCATCATAATGAATCTACATACAAATCCCTAAAACTATGATAGGACTTACAATATGTTTAAAGGAAGCTACCCTATAAAACACACACACACACACACACACACACACACACACACACACACACACACACAGACTCCAGCAAAAGTGTTAACTTAAAAATTCATTTGAAAGATCATTGGTAAGCATTTTCTCAGGAATGTAAATCAAGCGTGACTTTACTGGATGTCAGATAGGCTAGTTCTTTCTTTTTTAATGACTACATGTAAACTGTAAGGGAAATGCTCTTTGGGCAGGCAAGAGATGGGAATTGGTTTCAGGGCTGTCTTGCTCAAGGACCATTTCTTCGACACTAGATTGCATGGAATAAATGAAACACAAGGGAATTTCCTAAAGGGGGGAAAAGAAAAGCCTCTGGGTTTTTGATATACAGTGTGGGGAGCACAGGTCAGGAGAAAAAAAGAAGGGTCGTTCAAACAAAGATACCCAAGAGGCCTACAAATGTGTCTCATTTTCTGAGCATTACACTTTGGGGATGGGGAAGTTGGTCAGATACTGATTTATGTACCAGGCCACCAAATGTAACTTTGTGTGTGTGTGCGTGTGTTTTTTCTTTTTAGGAAATGTAGTCATTACCTTGGAAGGAAAATGAAATTCAACTAGCTAGCTTCCATCACCCAAGGATTAGCTGTCCTGGTGTGAGTTACCCAAATCCTGATCCTCACTGACCACTTCACAGAAGTACATCACCCTGAGGAGAGCCCGAGAGGGGAAGAATGTAAAGCTTGAAAACCTCAGCTTGGGTAGTGAGGAAGTAAATCCACCAACTAAAATGGGAGTTCCTGGCAGCAGATTTAAGACTACCCCGATCCTTCCATTACTTAGGAGATTGCAAACACTCTCCTGCTAGCCTCCCGTCGCCTTATTAGGAAGGGAGGAGGCCCCCAGGGCTCTGGGTGACAGAGGTTGTGATATTTAAAGGAAATAAATCCTTCCAGAACAGAAGGCCCAAAAAGGAATTCACTTACCCTGATGATTACGAATTCCTGAGCCTTTTACATTACTTAAATTTGGATAAAAAGTCTTCTTTATGAAAAATGCACCAGCTCTTAAAATGTTGCCTCCTTAAAACAATGTGTGATTACTCAACTGAGAATGAATATAATCTTTTAAATGTTCATAGATGCATACTGAGTACAGAAAAGAGCCATCTTTAGCTCGCCCATCCCCAAATACAGCACCTACCCCATGGTAACCACATACAGTTTGGTGTGTACCTTCTAGACTTTTCGCTATGAGATGTACATGTGCATCCATGCACACTCACAGGCATGCATACACACATGCACACCCAAACACATAAGGTATATAAATAGGATTAAACTGTATGTATTATTCTATGTATACTTCTTCACATAAAAATATATCTTATGAATCTTTCCATATCGGCACCATAGGACTTCCTTATCCTCTTTTAGTGCTGGATATTATTGCATAGCATTGTCAATATCACAACTTACCTCCCTAATGATGCACATTTAAATGGGTTGTAATTTCTTGCTACTTCAATGCTGCACTGAAAATCCTCATCCATGCTTCTTTCTGCATATGTGCAAAGAATTCTCTCAGAAGCATAGAAGTGTAAGTGATGGTTCAAATAAGATGAACATTTTTACTTTTTCTATCCAATGTCAAATTGACCTTCAAAAAACTATACCATTTTATACTCCCTTAGCACTGAAAGCAACAGAATTCTTTTTTTAATTTCCAGTCTAATAAATGAAACTTGATCGACACTTTAATATTTGCTCACCATTTACTAATTAGGTTAAGCAGCTTTTTACATGTAAATTAATCACTTTTCTTTAAGTCAGTGACTTGACTGTGTTTTTGACCATCTTTCTACTTTTTTTAAAATTTATTTGTATGAGCTCATAAGTGGGATAAATCTATCACTGCTGAGTCTTTTTCAATAACCTTTTGATTAATCTGTGCATTTTCTATTCTATACAAACTTGCTGATCAGTTTTTCAAGCTTCATGAAATACCCCTCCTAGTTCTTCTTAGGATCGCATTAAATTAATAGAGTATTTTGGGAAGAATCCTTCACAATTTTGAGTCTACCATCCAACATAGTATGTGTCTGTTTATTCAAGCTTTCTTTTGCCATTCAATAAAGTTGTAGGTTTTCTTCACATTAGGTTTTCATGACATTTCCTACTTGTTTATTGGTATTACATTGGACCCCTAATTTTTCATTCTATTCCTTCAGCAAGTATTTGCAAACTGCTCATTTTGTGATGCACTGGGCCATCCAATTGTCTAAGTGTACAAACTATTTATTTTTGCATTGTTAAAAGATAAACTGAGAAAAAAAAGAAAAGAAAAGAAAAAGAAGAAAAAAAGATAAACGGAGGCATTAAAATTTTCAGGAGTTTATTCTAGGAATTTATTTTAGCCCATAAACATTTGAATCAGGCAGTGCAAACTTGGAATGGGGGTTGGGAGGGTTCTGCCAACAGACCCTGGGAAAGACCATTACAGAGATGCAGAAGCAAAGCAAGGGAGCTATTTGATTGGCTGAAATGTAAGCCTTTGCCGTATCTAGGAAAGTCCGGCTGGCTGTCGGTGACTGTTGTCCTTGGGTTTCCATTTCTTAACCTTGAGGCTCTTACAGGCTTAGGGTTGGGTTTGCTTAAGGAAGGCTGCCGCCCAATAGTCACCTCAGCCTGCTGGCCTCCTTGCTTAATTAATTTAACAGCATTGTTGATCTATGTGAGAAGCTAAAGGATGAAATATCGGTAATAACTTGTAATAACCAAGGGTAGATGGATACATAGAAGAGTTGAAAGGAAAAGTTTAAAGGGAAAGCAAAGTGCTTTGAAAAATCTCTGAAGCACATTTTCTTTCAACCACATTTCTAGTGTCTTGTATATAGTCACACAGGAGAAATTTCTTCACTACTGAGTGGTAGGAAAGACTTTGCTTTCCCTGTAGTCACGACGTTTTCCTCACAAAGAACGAAAAATATGCAACTGCATTTATTCTTTCTGCACCCACCCTTTGTCTGCATTTGATGCCAGAAGGGTCAGCGTTCACCTGTTTGGCCAACCACAGCAGCTGTGCATTATCCCTATTCTTCTCTCCCCAACCTACCTGATCTAGTGTTTGCTTTGGTTTGTGTTTTTAATTTGTTTCCTATAAAATTGCTAATCTCCTGGAAAGCAAAGCAAGAAAGAAGGGGAAATATTTTTGAACATCTAGAACACTAGGTGGTATAAAGCTGATATTTGAAATGGATTCATCTTCAAACTCCTGAGACTCCCACACAGCAGGACAAACAGCTTTGCCCACTCACAGGCAACCCCCACCTGTGCCCTTCTGCACCCCCCACTCTTGGGCCAAGGTGTTCTACACTGATCACGCCTTAAGTCTGCTCTGGGGCTGTTCCTCTTTTTGTGGAGTTACCTCTGGCTTCTAAGTCCTTGTCAAGTCACACAGGATGGACAGGCCCTGAATCCTTACATGAGGAAGACAGCATTTTCTTGAGTTTCTTTTTAATTTAATTTAATTTTTTGAGTGTTTGTAAGGAGCAAAAGGAAAGGGATCTTCTCTTGAAGACCAAAACAGTTTTAAAAGTTGCATGCTCATGGCAAACAGCTTTTCTCATTCTGTTTATATGCTGTGGCCCCACAGTTTTGAGTGACTCACACGTCAAAAAACAATTCAGGTCTGGGGGAGGGGCACCCACAGAGGTTGCTGCCCTAATTTGGCAGATTTTCGCATTATGAGGCAGAAATAACACAAAAATGCCAAAAGAAGCTGGGAAACACATTTTTCTCGGTTTCTCTGCATTCCCTCTCCCATCTCCACCATCATCCACACCCTGCACCCCACAACTTAGCTTTTCTATTGCAAATGATCAGGGACTGGATTTGAATACAAGCAGAAGCTATTTCCTCTGCTCCCAGACCTACAGACAACTGCATCACAATTTGAGATAATTTGCACATGTACCACCAATTGTGAAATAAATAAGCTTATCTGATTTATGCAATTTGAGTAAAAGAAAACTACCAAATAATAGATCAAAATAAAGAGGTTTCCTGTGCATGTGTGAAGGCCATCACTAGATGAATGACCGGCCTTCAGATTTTTATCTCTTTAGACTTGAGCAAGAGAACAATAACAAAGGAAATACCCAAACAAAAAACAAAAAACATCTGATGGGTACAACCTTTGCAACAGATTTTTGACCCTTGAATATTTCAGAACCCAGAAACTACTGGGGATAAGTTGCATTTGAGGCTGTAGAAATGATTCACTATGGAAATTTCTAAAAGAGTCAACAAAGTTTCATGCAAAGTAGCTAAAAGGGAACTCCTCCGTTGAGTTTATTGAATGAAAGTCATTGTTACTTAAAACAGGCTCCTGTGTGAGGCTCTGATGGCAGGGTGGTGAGTTGTTTTTTTCTTTTTTTAAAACATGACGTCCAAGCTGGTGTGGGAGAGAACATCCTCTCAGCTATTTTCATTATCATCTATACTTAAACTCTCACTTTAATAAAGAAGTCCTTTTTTCCTTCAGTCTTCATCAGTAATAGCATTTTACCTGTACACTGTAGACATTTTGGAAAATACTGAAAATCGGAGAATTCAGATCACTTGTTTTTCCAGCAGCCATCAATAACCACCATTAACATTTTGGTATTTAGTCTTCTAGCCTGTGCTTTTCAGTGCATATATTCATATTCTTTACAAAAAATTAGAGCATGACATTTTTGTTTTTTTCATAAACTGTTAAAAATCCTTGCCATCATGACTGCAGTTACATGCCACCATATGCTGCACCGTTTTTTCACCCTATCCCCCCTTACAGGCCATTTGAGTTTTCCTCAGTGGCTCTTTTCAATATGAAAGATGCAAAGAATGTAAAGTCTAATTTTGCTCACCCAAAGGGACATTCCCACCACTGTGAGCAAGAATCCTCCTGGAACACAGAACTGACGGGGGGATGGGAAGTAAGGAAAATATTTTGCACACTTTGGGGGGAGTTGGCTAACCAGAATCTAGGGCCAATATTAAACTGTCAACAGCTAACACCTCGTCAGCAAAATATACATGGAAACAACCCACCAAAAAGGAAAAACATTAAAGCCCTAAATTTGTGTGTTCTCTGTGAAAGTGCTCTTTCCCTTTACTCCAAAACGGAGCAAGGAAAGCTCATTTAAACCTTTCCATCTCTCTTTGGCAACCATCTCTGACATTTGAACGTCCCCTCAAATGTCACCTCCCCCATAAAAAGTCCACCTCCGTCACCTCTTCGCCCTACTCCCCCAGCACACTGGATCAGCTCATGTCCTGTGATAATAGTTTCTACTATGCTAGTGCTATTTTAAACAACCCCTTTTTATCTTTTCTCCCAGCTTCCTTTCCTCAACAGTCTATGTCTGATTCAACTAGGGAGCCCCACACAGTTGGCACTCAATAAATATTTGTCGAATGATTCTTTCAAGGCATCCCGGCAAGGGTCTAGGGGTGCTTTTTTTTTCATTTAGGTCTCTCACAGGCTTGAGGCCACAGTTTAACAAAGCTAGGGCAAGGTCAGGGGGAGTGAGAAGGCAGCTTTCAAGTTGAGTAATGAAAGGCGATGTTAATTACTGATGTGGGCCATTTAGAAGGAAGAAAAATGCTACCTCTTATTAATTTTGCTGAAATGGACACACTCTTGTCAGTGGCTAATGGTTAACAAAGCCATTCTTTTCTCAAGACAGAGCAGAAAAATCTCAGAAAAGGATCTTGGGGTCACAGTGCAGAAACCAACTTCCTGCCCCCACACGTCCGTGCCTGCCAGAGATAACGTGTCTTACTTTTTTTGTTGTTCATGCATAAAGTTAGACAGAGAACCATCCATGAGAGGTTAGAAGGGTCATTTGTACCAAGATGTTTATGACAGGCTTACAAGGAGCCTCCGTCACAAAAGCCAGGCTCCTGCTAAGTATACAGGAATCAGGTTTACATTTTAATGAGGGTGGGGGAAGTAGAAAGAGAAAAGAAATCAGCCTGTGGGATGGGAGTTCCTCCTTCTATTAGTGGGAAACACTAATTTAATCAAGAAGAAAGGGTCTGTGGAGCAGGCACTCTCCCTTAGATTTCAGCCTCCTGGATAATCTTGGATGGAAGTTCATAAATGTTTCTCAAATGCTCCCATGCTTTCAATCTGAACACTGGTCTTGGCAGTTGTGAACTTCAAGTGGGCTCTTTAAGCTGATCAGAGGAAACAGGCTGACAGTGAGCTGATTAGAAGCCTCTTAGACCCTGCTTTAAAGAGGGAAAGGAGTTCTTAACGTTTTTCCCATCAGCTTTGGAGAGGGCCCCGGGAGTGGGTCATAAAGAAGAAAGGATGGGGGTGGAGGGGGAGTCCGTTTTAGAACATGAAGAAAAACAACCTCCTTGCCAGACTTTTGCCAACCTTCCTGTTCTTGTCAAGCTCTGCTTTGAGGGAATGTTTGGAGATAACAGGAAAGGAAATAATGAAATGATATGGCAAGGACAGTTCGACTTGAAAAGACGAGTGCAAGCTGTTTCCCTGACCCAGGCTTTTCTCCAGCCTGCCAAAAAATAACCATCTATCAGAGACCCATAAATAGGTTAGGAACGTTGGAGCAAAATGCTTCTTTTAACAATAAAATGGGATCTGAGTTCATTTAGAAAACACCACAAAAGGTATACAGGCAGCCTTTCCCTTTTGTCTCAAGGGATGAAAGGTGGGGGTGGCTCCTTTCAAAAAGCTGAACATTGATGAGGAGTGAGGAGTTCCATTGGAAAAATGTCATAAACATATTAACATTTAGAGGGGACATTTCAAACCTCTCTGGATGGGGTGGAAATAGGAGTTGCTCACAAAAACTCACATGGAGAAAAACATCCCTCAGAAATTTTAAATAAATGGGCAAGTTACTTCTTTGCAATCCAGAGTGCTTATCAGCAACAAAATTTCTGGATAAGGCTTTTGCTCTCTAAACTGATAGCCCACAGTTGACCTAAAATAGAGCAGGCATTTGGGGAGTGGAGGGAGACTGCAAACTTGATCCCCTTTGAAATGCTTTGAGAGTCAGGGGGTGCTGCTTGTAGGAACAGAGCAGCAGTTTAGATTCCAGAGCCTCAACTGAAACTGAAGTTTACAAATTAGCTTTGAATAAATATTATCCTTCCCGTCTCCAGTGAAGAGCTGCAGCCCCAGTGAAGCCAAATGAGAAAAAGATGCAATTCAGCTCCTAAATACACAGAACCAAATCTAACTCAACCTAAACTGGCATATTCCTCTTACTCTACCCAGACAGCATGGTGATGTCACGCTTTTTTCATCATCCCCCAAACCAACCACCTATCTCTCCTAAAAATAGCTCTATACTGTTCTAAAGAGGTAAAGGGGGGAAGTCAAAATATAAAGGAAAAAAACTGTTTAACTTTAAACTGGCAAGCAATAAAAGTCCACTTTTTCCTTCCTGTTTACTGCCTCTCTGACCATGTCAGGGGGTGGAGGGTTTGGAGGGGAGGGGTCTCCCAAACTCCCTCTGAAAATTTTACAGGAAGAAAAAATCATTTCCAAAATAATTTCACTTATGTAGCCTTATTTCTGAAGCCTTCTCATTTTTTGTAGATTTTCCCTTTGTTCTTCACCAGGGAATGCACTGGTGTTAGGATTAGCCCAATTCTTATCTTGGAGCCCTTTGGAAAAAATAAGCATACATGCAAGGAAAAGAAAGAAATTAAGGAGGCTGCTAAATATCAGGAGCCTTGATCACTGGGTCTCTATGCTAGTTGTTTATTGAATTTTTGTACTTTATTGATAAAAGCAAATACTAGATCTTTAGGTTGTCCTGGCAACCCTATCCTGGAAGCCCCCAAGTCTGAGATGAATTGGACTGGAAACCATGGTGAGCTTCCTGGTCTAGGCACAAGCCATTCAGCTGGAATGCTCTCAAACCAGGGGTTTGGGAGAAAAGAAAGAAAATAAAGGGAAAGGTCCAGGGCAGGGCTTGGGGCTTTGTTGGGGGAGAGGGACTGACTGCATTGTCTCCAGAAAACTGATTCCCTTCCTCCCTCACCGGAGAGTGCCCAGCACCCTACTCACCACTCCCTTGGCCTTGTCTTGGGGGTGGCTGGCCAGGGTGTAGCTCTTCCAGGTATAGGAGAGCAACACCTTGTGGAGAAAGGAGAGTGGGAGGGCCTGGCCTATACCGCATCCCAGCCCACAGGGGCCTAAGGTGGGAACAGCCCTCTTTCTGATTCTTTGTTCCTTAGCCCTGATCTGGCCGGGGCCCTCCTTACTTTGCAGATGAGCAAATTGAGACCCAGCAAACTCTGCCTGGGCTTCTTGGATATTTGGTCTGGAACTAGAAAGAAGCCCCAGCTCCTAGTTGAGCCTGACCTGGACTGGCTTGAGAGGCTTCAGCCCACCCAGGCATCTGCTTTGTTCGGAAGGAATCCAGGTGACCCAGAGAGCAAGTTCCCATGCCCCTCTCCCTAGGCCTAGGGGCTGGTCCTGGTCCCAGCTCTTACAGGCCCAGCAGAGGCCAGATACCCTGTTAGATCCTCCATTTTAGAGCCCTGGCCCCTTGGAATAGCTTAGCACCCTCTCCCACTTCCTGTGCTCCTCATAAATTGCTATAGATTGTCTTTGATCTCAGAGTTGAGCTCCCTATAAAAAGGAGGCAAAGTAACTGAGATGGAAGAAAACTTTACCCAAGAATCTAGTAAAAGAGGAGTTAAGAGGACAGGGATAGAAGACTTGGCTCAGTGAGTCTTGACTAGTGACAAGTAGAGGGAGGGTAATGGTGAATCAGTCATCATTAGAAGAGAAACATTAGAAAGTTTTCAGGGGATAATGAAATCAGTTACTAAATACCAGTATGTTTATAATTTAATTTTTTAATTTTCACTCTAATCAAGTCAAATGTCTGACTTCTTTTAGAAGCCTTGAGCCTTTGGGCTACAATAAACTGCGGGGGACCATGTTTTCAAATCTCTGTCTTTGGTCAGAGTTTCTCCTAAACCAACCAGCCAGCCTGAAAGACACACAGAGTCAAGGACATTTTGCTGACATGCCATTTCCATTTCTCTACCCTCATTGTTAGTGGAAATGCCCATCTGATACTTAATCATACCTTAGATTCTTATGAAATTACCATCTATTGTGTGTCCTTCAAACCAAATATCTCTGCTTCTAAATGGTCCCAGCCACTTCTGTCTCCAGCTTTTCATTGCCCCTAGGGTTCCTCACACACCCTCAGAGGTCTATCAGATCACCCAGAAGTTCTGTCAAGGGGCTGCGCTGGTAGGGACAAGGACAAGACAGGGCAGGGCAGACTACAAGAGACTTGCAAAATCAGAGGGAGGAGAGTTCCCTCAGCCACAGGGCCTCCAGGAAGACCTCAGTGGCGGTCTGGATCTGGGATTCCAAGGAATGATTGGGATGGGAGGAAGGGGCAATGGCTTCATATCAGGAAATTATAGGACAACAACAAATGTGGGGTGGGGAGTGAATGTCACAGGGAAGCATAAAGCAATTAGAAGATTCTTCGCACTTGAAAGATGGGTCTGGGAGGCTCCTAGAAATAACGACGACTTCAGAAGGAAAAGGTGTCCGAAAACCCAGTGAAGTCCAAGAACTAAGCTGAGGGCTTTGGAAATCACCAGAAAGACCACTCCTGGCTTTTAAAAAAGAGGATGACATTTAAGAGACTTAAGCTGGCAGCCATGTGCAAGATGTACCTGAAAAGGGATAAATTTGCAATCTGGATCTGAGTCAAAAGGGCCTCGACTAAAGTTTATTGATAAGAATGTTGCCCAAGACTGAGTCAAAGTCTCATTAAAGGCAAGTTGCAGTAAGTCCATGCCTTACCCTTAATCTTGCAAGCCAATCAAGACCTGCAAGGCAGAGATAAAGTTCATCTGACTGGTCTTGTTTATGAAGCCAGGTGAGCTACTATTCACAGCACTCTCTCCCAGAATATGCAAGTATGCTGATCTGATGACTGTATTCCTCCTTCCACTGCCAAGAATTTCCTGACAAAACTCTTTAAAAACATTGGCATTGCAGAATGCTAAAACTCACTATAATCTTAGGAACTGGGTGGTTCCTATTTTGCACTGAGAGCTGACCACATGCCCAGAACTGTGCTGGAGGGAGGGAACGGGTTACAGTGGAAGCACCTTCCTGCCTAGCACATCATCTGGTTCAACTCTGTTACTTTTCAGATGGGCAAATCAAGGCACAGAGATATGTGACATATCCACCATCACACAGATATTTCAGAACCAGGGTAAATAGGCAGGCAGGTGGAAATATATAAGTAGATTTCATTTTTATAGATTGCATATCTATAACTTCTCTGTATATTTCCATTATGTCTTATATGCAAATGTATATATCTATATAAATATATATATATGTATACATGCAAAAGGTTCCTTGGCAACTGAGACTAGTAAAGAGTTAATAAGCATACAACCTAATTTGGCATCTAGGCAATGCAGATAGCAAAGCTTCCCTTTGATTCAATTACTTACAGGAAAAATATTAATGATCTTTATCATCAGGCTCCCTGAGGAGCTGCAGCCTGCGAGCAGAAAGAGGTGGGCTTTTAAGTAGCAGTCTCATTTATTAACACGCCATGCCACCCCCCAAGTACAAGTAACTACAAAGCATTCCACTCTCAGAATACGCTTTCCCATCCTGGGATGTTTTCACTTAAAACAAGCAAGAATCAGTTGTATTAAGCACTGAGGGGCAGCCCTGCTGAGCTAGGCTGTGTGGTTTGTTTCCAAGGTATGGCCTCCAAGCCGCTCCACTCCCAGGATTCTTGCAGATTTGGCTTTATCTGTGGGCAAGGGACCAGGCTCTGACAATCTACAGAACTAACTCCCTTTTCTCAGAATAATGAGAAGACTTGAAAAGCCATTTAGTAATAACTCAATCAACCAGTTTTCCTCACCAATGGGCCTCAGTGAAATTGCCCTAATTTCTCCCCTGGGTGGGGGTGTGTGGCTTACAGGGACTCTGATGGCATCTGTGTGGCAGGACGGTCCCATGGAGGGTTCACAGTTGACAGGGCACAGGCAGTAGCCCTGTAGGCCTTAGTGAACATGGTTAGTTACATTTCAGCTAGGACTCAGACTGAACCTAGAGGTGAAAAGACGACCAACAAAGCCACAGTGTTGAGACTCCAGAAACAGAAAACAGCTGTCTGTAAAGGAAACTTTGGCTGCCCCTACGTACCACCGGCTCAATTTCTCAGCAGAGGACTAGTGCTCAAGAGAAAGAGAGAGAAACAGAGACAGAGAGATAGACTAAGTGGCTGAGTCGGCTACCTGGGTGGAGAGCTAAGGTGGACTGGGAAAAAGTGAAAGAAAGAAAGAAAAGCAATTCTGGAGGAAAAACACTATTGCATTTAGTACAATGGAACAACTCCAACTGGTGTGTTATGTGAAAGAACAATCTGGAATTTGGTGATAGTGTTCCCTTGAAGATGTTGGAGGAATCTGTATAATTCCAGCCACATTCCAACAGAATTCGGTCCTGTATAGAAAAGGGTCTTTGGCAGAGAGGGGCCAGCTGGAGGAGTGTTCCACTGACATGCATATGGTTTGGTTGACTTTCAGCTGAAATGCAAATTTAGCCTTTCAAGGTATACTTAAGAGGTTTTTTTTTCCAACCATCCCAAAATATAGCTTAGAAGAGTAGAAAAACAATTGCACCAAAAGAAAAAAAAATAGGGGAGAGAGAAGGAAGAAAATTGGTGATAGAGAATGGGATGTAAGACTACAAAATCTCCCCCCAGGGAAGCCCTGATTTGAGTTTTTAATATTACATCAATCTATATCAAAAGAACTTGGAGTACAGAAGTTTACAGGATCAGGAATAGTGCAAGTTCAAGAATGTAATCTCCAGTGTGGTCCTAGACTTTGAAAAGAGAGGTTACCTCAGATGCACTGGCAGCTGGGAGCACAGGATAAGGCCCCCAGTGACCCTCCAGTCCCAGGGCAAACCAGTGAGCCCACATTAGTGGCAACCTCCCAGAGTGGCAACTCACCCCAGGACACAATTTGTGCATACACGGCATTGACGGTCACCCAAGGTGTCTCAGGATGAGAAGTAACAAGATGCATTTGTCCTTTTGTGACAGGGAGTCACAGAAACCAGGAGCCAGGGGTGAGGAAGAAATGGAAGAAAATTATATGTTTGAAGGAAGAAAATGGAGAGACAACAAAGATGAACATTAAAGAAAGGGGGAGGGGGCAAAGAACACAGATCTAGAATTTCTAAATTACCCTTGGCTCAAGGGTCTGGTTCACCACTGAAACAGGATAATTATAAAGTTAGCTTAAAACAGACCCAGGATCTAGTTACTAATTTCTTACTAGCCAGAGCATCAAAACCTTTTCTGCTAGTAGCTGGTCTCTTGACAAAAACCGTGTGTCTCATACAAGATGTGACCTATAGGGAGAACTGGTTTTAATCAGGCGGATCTATAAAATGGTATGCAGTTGTGGTCTCTCTTTTCAGATGTCAATCTGAGCAGAGGAGAAAGTGAGGGATGCAATTGTCAAAGTAATGAGGGAAAAAAATGCTTACATAAATGCTCCCCTGTCATGCAGTCTATAGACTAAGTTTGTCAGAAAATTCAGTGGGAACCCTCTGGTGGATTTGAGAAAAATGACCAGAAACATTCCTGCTGTGTTCATTTTTTGGACCAGATTCTGCTTGGCCTCCAAGAGGAAATCCTTGCCTGGTTACAGCCGTAAATGGGTGCTCAAATCCTCTGAACATTAGTCCCAGAAATGCTTTCATTCTTGCCCCATTTTAGTTAATAGGAACACCAGGAATCAAAGCCGCAGAAAGCTTTGCTCCTGTTTACTTTGGCGGTTATGTAGCCAGGGTTCAAAGGAAGATTGTTCATTTCTAAGGTACAAAATCCCCATTGATAAAACATTTTTCTGGAATTTATACATGGTAGGCACTTTTTCCCCTTTATTACTTTTGTTTCCTGGGAAAATGTTAAGTTGCAAATGTAGATTTAAAAAATATATACCACATAGCAGCCCTTTTCCGAATCAGGCCCACAGGTTCTTTCCCAGTATTACTAATCAGTTACTGACTCCTCAAGATTAACAGTCACCCCTCTTTATATGCAAATCTCTGGAGGGAGGATTAATTCACTGAGCCCACAGGAACTGTTATGGGGAGTGGCGTGGAGGGGGGACTGTGAAAGGTCATCTGTGGACAGAAGAAGGAATGGGCAGAGGAATATTCCCGATTTGGGGAAATTAGACCTTCATTCCATTTTGCCCTGGTGAAATTGCAAATGACCTTTGTTTCACCTTTGTATTAGTGCAGATTTTTAGAAGACGCTAGAAAACAATAACAAAAACACTTCAGTGAGCCCTTGAGGCATCCCCATGAAATAATATATAATCAAATAGTATTTTTATCAACAAATATACACCCACCACATGTCAAAAACTATCTTACGCATGAATGAGAAAAAGTGGTTTTAGTGCCATGCTAATCCTATTATAATGCACACTAGTATATAAGCAAGGGCATAAAAGAGGTCATCATGGGGAGATCCGAATTTATAACCCTAGGAGCGACATTTGAGCTAGGCTTTAAAGTCTAACTGAAGTTCACTGAATTAATAAACTAATCTGGTGGAGGGTGCTAGCTGGTCATGAAAATCCATGAACTGCTTTTTCCTAAGCACTAGCTAGCCTATATTTCCCAGCCTGCCTTGCTGTGAACTGTAGTCATGTGACTGAGTTCCAGCCAATAGAAGGGGAGTGGAAGGCAAGAGTATCATTTTCAATCCTAGCCATAAAAATATCCATCCCGCACCCCTCAAATGCTCTTGTCGCTTTTTACCAGGTAGAATGGAGAGGACCCCGGGACCGTTTGGAACGTACGTCTGGTAAACCGCAGAGCCTCTGCCAGTCTCGATTACGGAAAGACTAGAGGGAGAGAGGCTGTTTCACCAACACGTGCAGCAGCCGCACGGTGCCATTAGCTGCGCAAAAACGAACTTCTAATGTGCACCTGCCTGTTTGTTGTGGCACTTGGCCTTCCTCACTAATAAAGTGCTGAAGACACATGCCTGAGAAGCCACGTAGGTGCTAAGGCACATATAAGGAAGCTCAGGAGAACCAATTAAGGAGGCTCAAAGGTAGCAGAGCAGGAGACAGACACTAAGTTTTGACTTTTTTCCATTGGCCAGTGATTTTCAACTAGGAGAGATTTTGCATACCATCTCCCATCACCAGGAAACATTCATCGATATCTGGAGGCATTTTTGGTTGGTCCAACAAATTAGGGGACAAGGGTGCTACTGACAACTATAGGGAGAGGCCGTGGATGTGCCCAACATCCTACTGTGCCGAGGCCATGCTGCCCCGGCGAAGATTCATCTGTTCCAGATGCAAACAGCACTAGGGTGGAGGAGCATGGGCGCGGGCCATGCAGACCCAGCACCCTTCCGCCGAGGAGAGTCCCACAGTCATACCTATGCGTCGGAGAGAGAATTCTGGTAACCAAATAGAAGGTTAATGTTGACATGGAAGGAGAGAAGAAGATAAGAAAAACAATTTCATCTTTTGTTTAACAAGATGAGCAATCAATAGCCTAGAAAGGGAGATAATGATGCCTTTTCTGGGATGTAGGGTACTTGAGCCCCTAGCTTCATGTCTCTATCCCAGCAGGCATCAACATCTATGGCCTCTTGCAGCCAATGGGGACTCTTATGAAAGTAAAGCAAGAGAGGGTCCTGAGCCAGCTCAGTGGCTGAAGAAATAGAATTGAGGAACTTATTTGAGAAACATTTCAGAAATTATGGACATATGTTTCCACTGTAATATAAACAACACTCCATTAAATGTTTGGGGTAAGAATACATTTTTTTTATACTTATTTGATTATAAACCAGACTGGGTGTCAAGGCAGATACAGTGGTTGAGAAAAGTAAAAGCCAGTTCTGGTGTCTATACCGGGCAACTAAACTGGAAGGTGATGTTAATAACCAGAGCAGAAGAATAACAATGACTTAGAGAGCTGGAATATGATTCTTTTTTTTTTTGAGACCTGTCAAAATCTCAGATTCCTATAGGATAAGTACAAGCAACTCACATAAGAAATACCAATAGCCAATAAATATCAAAAGATGTTCCACTTCACTAATAAGCATAGAAATGGATATCAAACCAAAATGTTCTTTGTACCTTTCAGGATGGCACCAACAAATTAATTATTAATATCTAATACAAGAATTAGATTAATATCTAAAACAAGAATTTTTATACTCTGTGGATGGACGGGTAAATTTATAAAACTTAATTTAAAGGAAAATTGATTACTGACACTTAAAATAATATGTAAATATATATATAACATTTTTATTTTACGTATGCTCTGTAATCCAACAATTTTACTTCTAGGGATAAATTCTAAAGAAATAATCAAATAAGTATAAAAAAATGTATTCTTACCCCAAACAATACATGGAGTGTTGTTTATATTACAGTGGAAACATATGTCCATAAATAGGGGACTGGTTAAACAAGTTTTAGTACTTTTTGAACTAATGGAAAACTATGCAGCCACTAAAAATAACATTTACTTAATGGAAAGATACTCACAGTATTAATTATAATAACAAATTAACAATATTGAAGCAGCCAAAATCAGGTTATAAAGCAACTTGTGTAGTAGAATCCCATTTATGTAAAAATAAATATATTTATTTATTTAAAAATATATATATATATATATGTATCTCTGCTAATAAAAATAGAAAAATTTATATTGGTAGATAACAAAGGGCAATAATGGTTGCCTCTGGGTGATGAGACTGTATGTGATCTTCCACTTGTTGGTGACTATGCATGGAATTTTCACTTTTTATTATACATTTTATTATCTGATGATTTTATGAACATTTTTTTTCTTTAATGCAACACAAATAGCACACATCCTTAAAAATATGCATAAGATCTCCCAGCACCCAAGAAACAAAAACAAAAGAAAATGGCCTATTTAATTCTTTGAGTTTAAAGTGTTAGTTATAAAAAAAAAGGTACAAAGAAAGGGTAGCCCCATGTGCTAGATTTCCCTTGATAGTCCTGGATTGTGTCTGCTGTCCTGGCCATAGATGTTAAAACTCCCACCTCCACAATCAAAGCATCCTGGTAGGGGATAAATTATATGGTCCTTCTATTTAAAATGTATCATATCCTAATTTTTATCCTTATAACCAATTTTCCAGTCTCCCAAAATTTCTGTTTGCATCCCCAGACCTCTCAACCTTGCTACTTTAATCATTTCATGCATTATTTATAGAGAAAGAGACCCAGCTAAAATATCTTGCCCCTTTGATTTCCTCCAGCCAGCTGCTGAAGGAATTTATCTTAGCCTTTACTGAAAACTAAATTCTATCATTAAGGCTCTCTTCTAAATTCTGCTATTTTGACTTTTTGACTCACCTGGCACCCTCTGATATATAAAGTAGCAACAATTTGTACAATGAACAACTGTATTTGTTCACCAGAAATTCTTTCTGTTCCTCATACTTCTTTCCAGTTTCCTAATGCTTATGTACTTGAAAATTTGAAAAATTGCCTTGGCACTGTTTGAGTTTAGTGGGAGAATTTAAATGTACCTTCCCCACAAAGCTTATCAGTTAGTTACTTAACCTTTATGAATAGGTTAAATATTTTCCATAGTATTTATGGAAATAAATATGATACCTGGTTTCAAGTTATACCTAATGAAAAGGAAGTTATTCTTTACTTAAATTACTACCATTTCTTTTTGTTTTTATCTTTCCCCTTCTTTATGACCACTGACTAAGAAATTCACAAGACAGATGTGGAAATGTCACTTTATAAACACAACATTCAGCCATTACACGCTTGCTGTCCTTGTTTTAAGTAAAGAAAAAGTAACTATTCCTCCAGGATGTATGCTTTGGCCATGAAATTGAGGTCTAAAAGCAAGTCAAAGGGCTATGTTGAGTTTAAAGACAAAATTCTGGAAATAAAACACTCTATGTGTTGAAATCAGAGTGGCGATGCAGAGGCTGTGTGATACACAGAGAACATCCCAGTGTGTCCACAATGTTTAACAAAGCGTTCCTTGTTTCCATATTTCCCAAAGGCTCTGAGCACACATACGCTACAAACTCTGCCAATGGAGAAATGCTCCACTAAGTGCTTCATTCATTCCCACATGCTATATTTATTCATTTTTCAGCAAAAAGTGGCATATTGAATGTGTGTCCCTGGAAATTCCTGAAATCCATTCATTAGGCTTTCACCTAGTTTCTCATACACTTCCCCATCCCAGGAGCCAACCCCAGCAGGCCCAAGTCCCCTATCTGCAGTCAAATACCTTGGGGTACAGCAGACAGTGAAGCAAAGTGCCGTTGGGCCAAGTCTGCATCATTGTAAGTAATCAGCTAGCCCTATTCCTCACCTTTTAACTCAGTAAAAGCCAATCCCTAACTATGACACCACCCAAATTACTGCCTTTGTCTGCAGGCCTTGCCCCCTTCTGCCGTCTGGTTGTTTCCCTAAATTCAGAATGAGAAAGGAGTAGACCAGCATATGACGAACTCACTCTTGGAATCTGGGACAGCCCCTGAAAGCCCCTAGGATGGCAGGTGGGAGCCACAGGTCAGCAGCCTGCCCCTCCACCATTTCATGGAGCCCTTGAGAGTGTGACCTTTACGGAGTAGGCAGCAAAGATTCTGGCCACTCACGTGACACCCTGCACCCAGCACATTTTATATATCTCACTAAATAAAATTATGCAGTATCTTTCAGAACTACAACTAAAAACGTGAACGTTTTCAAAATTGTATTTTTCACTTTAAAAAACTCTAGTTAAAGAAAGACTAGGGTCCCAGTGCTGTAATTTACCTATAAAGCCAGACAATTAAATTATCCAATAAGCAGAAGAGGAGACAATCTAAATGTCATTTTGTGAATGTCTCCCCATGAAAAGCACTAGGTTGAGAGAGGATCCAGGCTTCAAGTCCAACCCTGGGAATTGTTCAATATATGACCTTTAACAATTGACCTATGACCCTCTGGGTTTTTATTTCCATGCCTATGAAATGCATGCTTGATTTGGTGATCTCTAAAATCCCCCTTCTGCTCAAAAATTATCTCTCTGTAGAAAAGCTGACTTTATATTTAAACCTCAGGAAAAGCTCTGTAGCATGGCACAGAACCGTGAAGCTGCAGAGCCCAATGATGCCATTTGCTGGTCTTGCGACCTGATGCTCTCAGTGCTGTTTCTTAGAAGCCCACGCTGGGATGCCCAAGTGCTCGGCGGTTCTGGGGAATACCTGAAACTTAGGTGGCCGCTCTGGAGCCCAGAGAACCAAGGGTGTAAAGATGAAGATGAAGTTCTGTGATTTTCCCTGAAAATTACCATATCCAAACAAAGCTAGTATTCACACTTTCTCCTTAGCTTGGAGCTCTCTCCTGGAAAAGAAAAAAGGCCAGCAAAACAACAGGCAGTAATGGACAGGTTCCAGGCCAAATCTTTTAGCAGCAAGAAGGTTCCAAGAAGCCTGGGCTGAGCTTCCCAGGTCCCCAAGCCCACCACAAGCCAGGGCTTGGGCTGAGGGGCTCTGAGGGAGAGGGGCAGGTCCCCTGCAGCGGTGGGGGAAGAAGGGAAGCAGCTCACCAACTCTTGCTGCGTACGTCAGAAGTGAGTGAGGCATGTCCTGCAAGCCTGGGCTGGGACACACAGCTCCTCAAAGTGATCACCAAAACCCAGCTAATGAAGTGGAGGAGGCAGCTAACACCCAGCAGACACACGCCTTACCAAGCCCTTTACAAGGCCTGAATAAAATGCACCTGCAGATGTGGCCACCCGAACGGGTGATCAACGGTCTGGTAAGTATGGTTAAATGCTGGCACCATTTTCCAGCCTTGGGTAAATTCACTAATCTATCTAAAGCTGTTTCCTCATTTGTAAAATGACATGGTAGAAGTCTGAAACTCAGAGGGCTGCCCTAAGGACTAAATCCAGTGACACAAATGAAGGGTTTAGCACAGTATCTGGTGTATGGAAAACACCAGATAAATGTTAGCTAAAACTACCAGGACCACCCTCACTGTTACTGTCCCTGCTGCTCCACAAGCATTATCCCTACAGCTACCCATGAACATCATGGAACAAGGTGTTCTAATTTGGAACTTATCTATAAGAGATCTGTTGCCGTACCTATTATACTGTCTCAGGTGAAGAGTTTAAGGTCCAAGTACAACACTGGACCAATGCTGGTTTGAACAGCATGGATCCACTTATACATGGATTTTTTCAATAACTATGGTACTGTAAATGTATTTTCCTTATGATTTTAATAACATTGTCTTTTCTCTAGCTTACTTTATTGTAAGAGTACAGTATGTAATATACATATCATACAAAATATGTGTTAATCACCTGTTGGTTATTGGTGGGCTTCTGGTCAGCAGCAGGCTATTAATAAAGTTTTGGTGGAGTCAGAAGTTGTATGTGGATTTTAACTGCATGGGGGTCAGTGCCCTTAACCCCAGTGTTGTTCAAAGGTCAACTGTATGACTCTCTGACTCTTATTTTGGACAGATTCATAAAACAATCAACGGATGATAGAAGTGATCAAATGAAACACATAAACAACAAAGAAAACAAAGAAAAGCCCAGACAACAGAGCCACTGACTAATAGATGCAGAAAAGAGAAAACATTGCTCAGTGTCATATAAATGACGGTAAGCACACACCCAAAACAAAGTTACATACCCTGGGGCCAGATACAATACTATAAGGTGGCCTGCTCCCTACCAAGTACAGCTGAAGAGAAACCACTTCTATTCACAAATTCAACAACAAATTTTCATCAGAAACTAACAGAAAACAGGAAAGTCAAAAATTTAGTCTGCCGTCATATATATTTGAGGTATTTGAAAACATTTACTAATCAAAACATGCAACTCACTTTTAAAGACGTAAGTTGAGAAACTGCAATCAAGTATTTGAGAGGGAACAAAAATAAAAAGGGCACCCTGGGAACAGCAAGAACATCTTGAAGAAAGTATTCCTATCCTGGAGGGAGAAAGATAATGGTAAAAAGATGAAAGAGGCACTTACAGAGAAGGGAGACTAACAGATAAGGGAGAAAGATGGGCCTTAGGATAAAAGGGAAGCTGGCCCCTGAATAACACAAGAAATCTAAGTAGCAAAAAGCACGCCAAGAGCATGTACACAAATTGCCTGTTGGGAAGCAGCCCTGTTCCCACAAGAAGGGACGATGTCATCAGCACTGAGTAAGGATAAGACATGACTTCATCTTACCTGAGTCCCTTTGCTCTCACTCGGGCTTTTACACCTGAAACAGGAAACGGTTCTTGGCTGTAAACAAAAGAAATGCAGTGAAAAGTGTAACACTTGAGCTGCCTGGCACTCCAGGCAATCAGAATAAAGCTGGCATAGATTTCCAGACGTGGAGCTGGCAGATGGAGTAAGATATTGCGTGGAAATGCTTATTTTAAAGAGAAAATGAGACTCTTTGACCTGAAAGGAAAGGAGAGTCCTGTATCCTGGTGCGAAGCCTGAGCAGGAGGCAGGAGCACAGGGCCCCACTGGGGGAGGAAATGGCAGGTTGGCCCGGGAATGAGAGGTCCTGCTCAGAGGACTTGCACTGTCCCCCAGGGTAAAGCTGTGCCTGAACAGAGTTGCCTAAGCTAATGGCGTCCTTCCCCAACTTATCACCCACCCCAAGAGGACAACAAGAATGTCCCATGGCCTTAATGAGAAGGAGGAAGACAGAAAGGTAACACCATACTTATTCATTCCTGCATGGTGTGTTCAGCCCAACTATCAAGAAGAAAGTGAAAATATGTATTTGAGCAAATTTTCTTCCTATTCATGACCAAAATGACTGTTGCCAGGTTCCTGGTATCTCTCCCGAGATACTATATATATATATATATAAACACAGATTAGATACCTGTCCCATTTTTTTTAATACAAATGGTAGTTATGTTCCACTCATACCATTATGAACCTTGTTATGTTTACCTACAAGCATATTCTAGTGTGGAAGACTGAATAATATCCTTCCAAAGATGCCCAGCTGCTGCTTTCCAGAACTTGTATGCTTTACACAGTGAACAGGACTCTGTAGATGTTATGGAATAAAAGATTTTCCTGGATTATTCAGGTGAGTCCATTGTAATCACAATGGTCCTTATAGGAAGGAAGTAGAGAAAGATCTATAATGATGGAAGCAGAGATTAGAAAGCCCAAGAGCTGAAGATTCTGTCCTGCTGGCTTTGAAGATGGGGAAAAAAGCAACAAGCCAAGGAAGCCAGAAAAGGCAAAGAAATGGCTGATGCCCTAGAGTCCCCAGGAGGACTCGGCGTTGCCAACACCTTGACCTTGACCCCATTGAAACTGATTCTAGACTTCTCACCTCCACATCTATAACATAATAAAGTTGTGTTTTTCAAGCCCCTAAATGCATGGTCCTTTGTTACTACAACAGGAAACTGCTGTGCCTTGGGACTATTCTAGAACAGTATATGTAGTCCATTCCCATTCTCTGTACTATCCACATAGTGTTCATTTGTACAAATGAACCATAACTTATGAACACTTAGGCTGTTTCTGTGTTCTGCCATGATAAATAATGCTGCAAAGAATGTCCCTGTATGAAAATACATGCATATATGAGTGAGAATATTTGTAGGAAACAGGGAAACTACTGGACTCAATTTTAATAAATATGGTTACATTCTCTTAAATGACATTTTATTTTTGTGTGTGTTCCAATAAAACTCACTTATGGAAATGTGAATTTCATACAATTTTTCTATGTCACAAATTCTTCTGATTTTTTCAATAATTTAAAAATATAAAAATCATTCTTAGCTCAAGGTTTTATATCAATCAGGTGGCAGAAAGATTTGGTCTACTGGCCATAATTCACCAAGCCTGGTTAAGTCTAGCTAGACTAGTTTAACTAGAAGTTGCCAAGGTTCACCTATTCCCAACTGAAAAGTTTCATTTAAGAAAAACATGCTTTGTGTTTGAAAAAATGTTAAATAAATTTAGTCTGCTAATGCAAGTCACTCATAATTTTTTTTTTATCAATTAGTTTGAAAACTTTAATGTTTTAATTTTAATTGCAAAAGCCAGGGGTGCAGACTCTGCTCTGACACTGTATCAAGTTCGGCAAAATGTTGTTATGTGAGACCATCCTTTAGGTTATTTAAGAATATAAACCCCCAGCCACTAAAGCTTTCTACCTCTGCTAAAGGAACCCACAGTGTGATGGAGGTGGGAAGGGGTTATGGAAGAAAAGTAGAAGGAGCAGATTTGGCTTCTTATCTATCTTATTTTGCTAAAAGATTCAGAGATGTAAAGGTTTACCATTCTCTCTCTCAACTGAATTATTTAACACTTGGTGTCACATTTCTTTGTTTATTCACATTCCTTAAAGTCTTTCATTTCTGTCTTTGATTTTTTTTGAAGTATAGTTGACATAATATCATAATAGTTTCAGGTGTACAACATAGTGGTTTGACAAATACAGTACGAAATGTTCACTGCAATGAGTGTCATTACCACCTGTCACCATACAAAGTTATCACAATATTATTGACTATGTTCCCTATGCTGTGCTTTCCATCCCCATGACTTATTTATTTTATAACTGGAAGTTTGTTCCTCTTAATCCCCTTCACCGGTTCCCCAGTCACCTCCTGCAGGCTTTGCTCCCTGGCTTCAGGAGAGAAATCCCTTCTCTCTGCCCTTTGCTTGACTTTGTGTATTTCCCCCAATCACATCCCCCTAGCATATGCAGAGGCTCATACTCGCCACACCCAGTGCCACACAGAGCGTTAGCCTGGGGCTGACTGTGTGTGTAGGTGAGATGTGTGCAGCACTAGGGGTGCCCCTTGGCCAGTTGGGGAGATCCACAGAGTAGGTATCCCCAGTGGCTTGCAGATAGGCTTCCTGATGGAGTCCTCAAAGCGATTTGCAGGACCCTCCTGCCTTTCCTTGATGCCGTCCAAGAGCCCTGGCTGCTGCCCTCCCTTCCTCTCGCTGCCCCCCAGATGGGCAGCACCCCTCAGCATCCTGGATGGGGACAGAAAGATATGGGTGGCATCCCACACAGTGGAGAAGCCACATGCTCTCTCCCAAACTCAGTCTCCCTTCAGGAGAAATCACTGGCAGGAAGGGTTCTGTTGGCACTGGCCTGGGGCTACTCTGGAGAGGGTCACTGGTGAAATGGCACTGTTCCCCTCACCCTCTTCAGTGTGTCCAACCTCAGATTTTAGTTTGCTCCAACAGTGTGCTGGACCTTCACGGAGGTCACTCCCGGACTCCCTCAAAGGCACTCTTATCTATGGGTGATTGTCAAAAATCAGTGTTCTTTGAGGAGAAGATGGTAGAAAACGCCTATCCTGCATTTTGCAGGTGTCCCTCTCCTTGATGACATTGTAATATCATCATCTATTGCTTTCCTTTGCCTCTGACCTGCCCGATCCAGTTCACAGGAAGGCTCAGGAGTGTGGTGCCTGGGTTTGTTCTGTCTTGTTTATACTTCAATCATAAAGAAGCCTCTTTGGAGCCTATTGGTGACATGCCCAAGAGAAATCACCTCAAAGTTTCTATCTTGACGGTGGAAGGCTGTCACCATCACTCTACACAAAGCCCCGTCCTTGAACTAGAGAAGCAGGAAGCGGTGGGAACCAGGAGCACAGCAGTGCCCGCGGCCAGCAGCCTCCACCCAGAAACAGTCATGGAAGTGTTCACTTTGGGGCAGCCTCTTTCCCAGGCTGAAGCCCCTAAGCATCAGTCCAAGTCCCTCAGTCACTCCTCCCTGCCAAAGAGGACACCAGGGCTCCACCCTAGCCCTGCTCCCCCTTCCAACAGTATTCCCAAAGGGCTTCACTAAAGGAAGAAATTAATCCCCACAAATTCAACGAGGGAAAGGACTAGCCTTGTTCCAATCATGACCTTTGCTGACTTAGATATTGGAGTAGACTGCAAAATAAATATAAATTTGAAATTGTGTTTTTAAAAAATGTTCCTGGAATATACAAAAATAACACAGTACATAGACAAGTGTCTAAGAAAAATCAACGAACTCACCTCTGCTTCATGACCAGGAAACTAAAGCATTGGCCAGGTGGTTAGGTGATTTATTGAAGGGCATATACTTTTTTAATGACAAATTATATTTTTACATATGTACATAATTATATATAGTTAATATTATGGGAATTATATATGTATCATATAGTATTATGGAAAGTCTGGGGACACAATAATAATATGGGAATATATTCCCAAACTAGTGTTTACACAATACCAGGCTGCCTTTATGGAGAAAGGTATGTGTTAGTTTTCTCTAGTATGCGCGCTGGTAGAACTTTACTAAGGGACTAGTAGGTCTGTCTCTGAAAAGCTTAATTAAAATGCGACATGGGCCATTTAAATGAGGTAGGCGACATTCTTTGATAAACACATGAATACATGGGCTTGTTACCCATTCTGTTGGCAGAGATGTCAGTAGGAATAACTAAGAGCAGCAACAGTTGAAAGGGACAGATAATAGCTTTGATTGGATGCAGGGAAGCCCAATGCAAGGACTGAGGAGGGAGGTTCCAGACCTGGCTAGAAATGGGCGGGATTCACCAGCCATCATTGCACAGAAAAGTTACCTGCCACTGGGGAGTCGACACTCAAGTAGTTTGGTGGTTTTTAGTGTAAATCATCCTAATCCTCCACCTAGAAAAATGTCTAAAATCAAGGTTAATTTACACAACCCACAAAGAACAAAATGCACCCAAAGCACACAATATTCTCTTTTATACAGAAAGACCCTCCAAGAAACAGGGTCTCCAGTAATCCTGTCTGGCTACTAAGGCAATTCACCAGGAGAGGGGTGTTTGGGAGGGAGGACTGTGGAGCACATGATCTCCCAGGAGAAGAAATCACAGAGATTTCCCATGAATCTCCTCTGCTGGCTATTTAAAATCCAGAAGGAGATAAATGAGTGACAGACCCAACCATGCTTGTCTTCACTGGAACTAAACCATGCCTACTAACCCTCTAATCAGTGGGCAGTATTTGCTTTCTCTTTTAATGGAGTCACAACCATTAGTCATTTCAATATTGTCATCTGACACCATTGTGATTCTGTTACAGGCAGAGAATAGATGCGGCAGGCATTCCTGTGCTTCAGAAACAACCCACTGCTTCCAGAGTGAATGAACCAAACTTAGACAAGCTTGGATCCCACCCCCAAGTCCAGCTGTCCGACAGGCAAACACTCACCCACACCCTGCTGTTAAGAACAGTTCATACCCTGTGTCCTACCTAAGTAGACCCAGTAACAGCCCTATTATAACACTCTCCTCACCTGCCCCTGGCCCCGCAGAAAGTCTTCTGTTATTGCAGCCGGAGCAGTGAATAACTGCCCTCTCCAAGATCCAGGACCCACAGCCATGCTTCCCGGCACATCTCGCTCTGTCGCTGGCCGCAGATATGGTCTGCCTCAGCCTTTCTGCCAGGAAAGGAAAAGACAAGGAAAACTCCTGTCCTGTTCTAGCTCACGCCCTCTGATGACTCCAAGGTCAGAGGATTTTCCATCCTTTGTAGAGTGGATTGAATCTGGTGACTGAGTTTTCAAAGTTAGTGATTTTTTGGGGGTGCCAGACACTGTATCAGTCACAATTATTGAACTTCAGACAACTTCAGCTTTTCAATGCCAGTGTCAAAACATGCATGAGTTTTCTGAGGAACCTCCATACTGCTGTCCACAATGGTTGAACTAATTTACATTCCCACCAGCAGTGTAGGAGGTATACATTTCTTTTTAAACATGAAATTATTCCAAACGAGAGCAAGGAATGTGAAAGCATTACTATAACTTTCCCACTGAGATCCTTTTCAATTTGTATTTTATTCCAAGGAACATGGTTTAAAGCCAGCCTCTTATTTTTTCTGCCGGCCCAACACCTAGAGAAATTTTTATTCGAAGAATGAGATCTAGAGACTTGGGGAAATTATTCAAATCCCATTTTCCCAAGGCTGACATTGAATCATCCTCTCTCATACCTGATCAGCGCCTCAGCAATGTATGCTTTTACCATAATTACAGCAAACATTTCATTGACTCATGGGTCTGGGCTGGGTACCTTGTTAAGTGCTCCACATACATTGAATGACAACACCCCAAGAAAACAGGAAGTATAATCACACTCATGTCACAGATGAACAAATCCAGAGACATAAAAATTAGGTCATGTGCCCAAGCTCTTATAGACCTGCGATGGATAAAGCCAGAATTCAACTCCGCGGTTTGTGCGTACTTTTGCCCCTCAGAATGCAGTCCCTTAACCAGCAGCAGCAGCCAATGGAACTTGTTAGAAATGAAAATTTTCCATTCCCACCCAGGCTTACTGAATTGGAAACCCTTAAGTTAGGGCCCAGCAATCTGGGCTTTAACAAGGTCTCAGTAATTCTGATGCACTAAAAGATTCAGCAGTTGTATACTTGAAACCAATATAAGAGTGTGTATCAATGATACTTTAATTTTAAAAAAAAGATTCAACAAACTTTTTCCTAAAGAGCAAGATAGTAAATATTTTGGGATTGTGGCCCACATACAAAAACAGCCATAGAAGATACATAAACAAATGGATGTGACTGTGTTCCAATAAAACTTGATTTACAAAACCAGACAGCCATCTCTCGGGCTGTAGTCTGTACACCCCTGTAATTCTCATATAAGAAGCATCCATAGAATAGCTAGAGCAGAGATGGCTGAGCACAGCTGCCCCACCCCAGCCTGTGCTGGGGAATCCCCGAGTGACCTCCAGCTTTTTCTTTAGGCCGAGCACCACCCTGCCTTACTTCTGAGTCTTTAGGAGTTTTTGGGTTTATCCAGGTGACCCTGTTTGCCCATGTTTGTTTTGAAGTTGTGGAGTGGAGTAGAGAAGGAAGAGAAGGGAAGAGGAGTCCTAGTTGATGAAGGGTGCCCCAAAGATCTGAATTCAGAACTTTAAATAGACACTTTAATGAGGATCTTCCCCTGTCCCGCAACCATTCCTGCCTTTGCATTTGACAGCTCCGCACTCGGAGTTCTCCAGCCCTCCCTTATCTCTGGATGCTCTCTATCTGTTAGCATTTATTCACGCTCTGTGGTTCCTTCAGCAATGTCCAGCATTGTTGTTTCACTGGATAGATTTTTCAGATGGACAAACAGACAATGCACAGTTAACCATCTCAGTCATCTCAACAGGACCTTGAGAAAGGGTGAAGCTTGATGCACAGGTCTAGTCGGCCACCTTGAACCAGACACTCATCAAAACTCAAGGGACAGGGGATTTGTCTTACGGGGATCCATCTTTACATTTCCCTCCTTCCACCCTGTCGTATTATACTTCCAGGAAATTATATGATATATACATATATGATACATTTATCATCTAGTAAATACTTCTTTTAAAAATAAACACACACACCACACACACACACACACAAGGATAATGAGAAGGTTTAGAAGCTAAATTTTAATAGAAACAAAAGACTTAGGCTTAAAGATAAATAACATTACCATTTGAGAATTTCAGGCACTGTGAAAGTGCAAACATCCAAACATTTTATGAAAATTCTCCTTTTATGGGGAATTTGACTGTTTGATATCAATGATATTTCTATCTGAACAGCCCTGAACTCTGATACATCTACCAATCAGATGAACAAAAGACTTTTTGGTGATATTTTTGAACAAATGAGAAAGTAAGGTAGTTTTTTAAGAAAGGCCATATTCCAGACCAGACTAACCACATTAAGGTAATTCCAGACTTCCCATCTTTCAAAATGTCTAATACTCTAGGAATCTTTGAAAGTACATGGAAAAAAATTATTGATCAATCTATATACATTTCAAGAAAGTTCTAAACCAAATATTTTTGACTCATAAATATCTTATCCAGTTGCAGAAAGAAAAAATAAGAACCAGAATATATAGAATTAGAGAAGATTAAGGGCAGGTAATACATGTAAACAGATAATTCTTGGGTAATGACTGGAAGAAAAAGTGTTAGATTTTTAACTCTCACTTTTATTATAAACATTAAAGAAGACACATAGCCAACACTAATAGTTGAATCTTTGTAATTCTGTCCATTATGCAAAATATCCTAGATTTTTATTATAACCAGTATGTATTATAATGCATCAGTGTGAGATCATATAAATGGCAGGTATAGAACAATTAAGGTATAGTTGGCAGTTGACACTTCTTCGATCCCCTTCATTTTGCAAATAAATAAGTAACTTATTAGCTCCCATACCAGTCTTAAACTCTGAAACTTCTTTGACTTTGACTGCTCTTGTCTTGTTTTCAATATAGTGTGCACACATAGCCCTTGCTTTCGTATCAGTGGTTGGATGGACAAGGCCTATGACCAGATTCAGCCACACTCTCAGTTAGCTACCAAGCACAACAGTACTGGAAGGAAAACATTTGGATCAAAGTTGCAGCTTGCCTTTGTAACGAGACAAAAATGTTTTCTTTTTGATCTCCCGCTGGAGTTCTCTGTTGAGTACAGCAGATCAATTAGCTAATAGATTTTTCCCACTAGTATCCCACTAGCTGACTACCTAGGATAGAAACAAGTTCTATCAATCCTTCTCTTCCTCTTACTTTAGTCAGATCCTTCTTTCCCTTGAAATTACATAATTATTAAACTACTTCAGTCACTTGTATGGTTAATGATTTCCTCCTTTCGTTAGTTCCACTGTTATACTTAAACCTCTTGGTGGATTTTAAACACCAGCACTCCGTGGCTACAGTTGCATTTCATACTACAGTTAAGGTCAGGAGCAGCTTGACACACGATTATTAAAACCAACATCTTGTCCAGGTTTTCCTGGTTCCTTTGGGGAACTGAAATTATCATTTAAGTATCTATTTCTACAAAAATTCAGAGAAGTAATATAACATTTTCACCTGGATTTCAATCTAACAAGCTTGGTTAATTTTCCTTATACTACAAAGATCTGTTGTAGGAATTCAAACAAACATGTAATCTTTCCCTATGATTTTTTTTAATCCCATATATAATGACATTACTATCAGTGCTATTTAGAAAAGAATAATTACTTGTCAGGAAAACAAACTGAGTTATTTTGGGCTTGCATATAGAATTCCAGTTCATTTTAATGATTTTAGTGGGGCTAAAACATTGTATCTGAACTGTATTTTTCACCTGGACACAAAACCATTATCTCATGTAATATTTACCAGTCAAAACAACTGCTCTTAAAAACAAGGTTAGCCAAGTGACTGTACTCTTCAGGCACAATTAAACCAGTTGTGCACAGGGGACAGACACAGACACAAGATGCTTCATTGAGCCATACTCCATTGAGCTTTTACTGCAAAGACACCCCAGTTTGATTCACATGCTGAGGCCAAAATCCAGCTGTGAGGTGCTAACACTGGCCATGGTGGAAACGTTTCACTGGGGCTAAGACGTGGCGGCTGTTTCCCAGTGTGCAGCAACATCCAGGGCAGCTAGATAAAGTTGCAAAGGGAATTTCAGGAGGCAGAATATAATCAGCCATTTTGGAGTTTGGTGGGGACAGGAGGATGAAACAGTGTTGCCCTTTGTCCCCAAATAAAACATGCCAGCAGAACTCTAACAGACACAGCCAGGAACGCACAGAATGAGCCTGGAGTCTTGTTTTCAGAACCCCATTTTCCACCTCCTAGGTCCCCTACATCCTCAGGAAACTGGAAGTCCTCAGGGTGGCCTCTTGTATGGCACATTACCACTTTGAATGCTTTTTAGAAGAGGCTAGATATAAATGCTCAATAATGTCCCTGTGAGCCGCTATCTCTGAGCTCAGTTAAAATTAAGAAATATTTAGAACACTCGTTTCCAAGCTTTGCCTGGAAGAAAGCTCTACTCCAGGCAATGATACAGAACCTTCCCAAGGTGATTTTAGATGCTAACAACCAGTGTAACTATTCTCAAAAACAGAAATAAGACGGCTGCAGACTCCAAAGGGTGTCTTGTTTCTCATTTCTATAGACTTCATAATAATTAACACTTGTAATTAATGTTGGTCGGAAATTAACTGCTGAGTGTGGCTCTTGACAGGTTCACCAATAGGTAAATTATTCAGAGAATTATTGATGTCAGCTGGCTGTTTGATTTATGCCAAAGTCCACCCACAGCTGCACAGCCAAGACAAAGCAGAAGTCGCCTTGGACCCTTGCAATGTGTTCTTCCCCTTGGTGTTTATAGGACTCGATTCTCACTCCCTTGCTCAAGGCGTCCTTAACATGACTGGGCTTCCTGTTTTCTCCTAGCTGTTGGCCCTTCTGAGAAGGCCATCAGCCTAAGAGATGTCATCCCAGGACCTTACACTCTCTCCTTCTCACTTTTGATTCTGGTCCAAATAGCACCATGGTGATAACGGACCCAAGTCCGATGGCCCCTGCTCAAGGAACAACTTGCCAATAAATGTTAAGAAGCAGAATTTTAGACTCCCCAAACTAACTCCTACCTACACTCTCACTTTCAAATCCATCCGTTTCCAAAAAGGAAAAATATTCCACATTTCCCAATCATGGTTATTCCTGTGCTACCCAATCCTGATATACTACAGCAGATGTAATGAAATAGAAATCGGACCTAGACTTGGTTCTCTAAGGCACTACACCTTCCTTTATTGTGTGTTCTAGATAACAAATACCCTCTTGAGGATGGAGCTAGTGAATTCCTTTTCCCAAGGGCTACACTTCACCAGGTGGCCCAGGTCAGATTGTATGAGGTGCAAACTTGATAGGGAATAAATATCATCCAGAAGTCATACAGTTTTGTCACTTCAAGTAGAAATGTTTTGGGTCACTTTCCTACAAGAAGAATAGAATTGTGATTCTAGGTTAGTCCTGAGTGAAGTCTCTCTGAGTGTTTCAAGTCAACATTGTTGTGCCCCATTTTGGCTTTTTTTTTTTTAAGCAAAACCTTAAAGTTTTTCAATCCAAAAAGTGAAATGCTCAAAATAAGCAAAATATAGAATGTCTTATCAGGGATGTCCCAAATCTGACTCCAAAACCCAACATCTTCCTTCACTGCCACCCAACTACCCGCCGTGGGAAACCCTTTTGAAAGAGGAGGGTTTTACTGCTTTCCATAAGTGGGAAAAAGCAAAGTACCAAAAGTTTTAGACAACTTGCTAGAGCCACAAAGTGTATGTGAAGCAGCTGTACACACGTCCCCTTTTTCTGGGAGGTCATGATCATATGGAGCTCGTTGGGGAGCCTACAAGTAGCCCAAACAGGTAACCAAAACATTCCACTCTCACAGAACTACTGAGGCCCCAACCCAGCTGCTTTACGCCCCTCATTTTTCCCTGAAATCTCATCTCCCCTCTCAGTTTATGATCTCTGGGAGTCTGTCTTAGTCTGTGCTTCTGACTTTCCTGCATCCTGTGTCTCAGGATCACTCTGTGCTGTGTGCTAGCTTCCTTCAGACTCCATGGGATGCTCCCGAGCGTTTAGTTTCATCACATAGGTACTAGGCTGAGAGACCCTTCAGCAAAACTCCTCTGGTTCATGGGCTCTGGAAAGCCCTCTGGGAAATCACCTGACCTTGATGAAACGCCTGCTGCCTGCTCTGGCCAAAGCCAGGTTCTCTTCCCCTTGGCAGCCATACAAACAGCAATTTTTCTTCACCCTGAGTTCACAATAGGTTAAGTTTCTTTTTCACACTTGCTCAAAATGCTTGTCTGATCTCTGAGGAGGACTTGTGATCTGATGACATGTCATCTAAGTAAATACACTCAATTTTAATTTATAGATAAAGGGAAGACTCTGAATTTAAAACAAGTCTTTAAAGGAACACAAAAGGCTCCCCAGTATCCCTGGGGTCTTGCTCAGACTGCCTCTGGTGTCCACACTCCTGTAGTCTAGTCTCCGCTTAGCCCCAGATGGACCTCCCATGGAGTAGGGCCAAGGGTGGAAACACATCTTCCCTCTGGCTGAACTAAGTGGCTACTTCCAATGGTACTTTTTCAAAGTGAATGAGTATCACCTGGTGAATGAGATTTGAACAAGGGTCAAAAGTCAAATACTTTTCTTCTGAGACTTATATCACAGTGTTCTCACTTTTCATGGAAACTTGTGAATTAACTTCTGTCTAATATTTTATTTTATACACATCAAACATTAACCAACTATTCAGCCTGCGGTCATCAAACTATGGGAAACCATAGGGTATCCAGGAAACCCTAACATCTAGACTCAACCATGATACTAATTTTCTGAGTGTCCTTGGAAAAGTGACATAACCAGACCTCAGTTTACTTATCTGCAAAAGAAACCCTTCACTAGGATGACCTTCTAGGTCCCTATACCATTAGGGAAATTGATTGGCTCTGTATGGCCTTGACAGCTGCCACCCCACACCCCATGCAAAGTTTTGTGGTAAGCCCCACTGAAAAGCCGCGATCACAGCATGGGCATTAATGTCTGCAAGTTTTCATGTAGCCACCTCATCTTTCCCTCCATCCTGAGATTGTGACAACCCCTTTGTGACACCACCACCAATCCCAGAAACAGGAGGGAATCAAGATGACTGCTCCTTAAACAAAAACATCACATGTAAAAGGCTGCCTTGGAAAAATTAAGGTAAACATCTTTTGGTCTTGTTGCTGTTGACAGCATGTTTTCAATTTGCAATGCAAATTCATCGGAAGCCTTTCTGCCAGGGAAACGGATGACCCAGGGAACTGGGAATTGGTACTGAGGCCTGCAGGCTTTCAGGTCTCCATTACCACACTGAATGGAGTCCAGCTAATCATGAAATGCCTGATACTGTTGGAAACCTTTGCAACATGAGCCAAACCCCTGGATTCATTCCCTAGCTTAAAACATGAGTTACCCTGATGTCTGATTGACATTTATAAGGAGAATTAGGAGGGAACCGTGCACTGGGATGGAAGTAGACAATGAGAAAATGAACTAGCGGATTCTGTCTTAAAAGTCCGAGGTTTTTCCCCAGGATATTCCAAGGGAAAGTTCGAAGGAATGTCAGACATAGAGAAATGGAATGAATGTACACTTCACATCCCTGAAGGGTCAAAAATCCCAGAGTCTTGGAATTTTCATTTCTTCCTAATCACTCTCCTGGTCCAGAGGGTCTAACTACTTTGGTAGCAATTTTTCCAGGTGAAATTGATTTTACCATTTATTATTATCTCTATAAGCCCACCTTTTCTCTAAAAAACAAAAGAATTTTCTTATTAGAGCTTGACAAACTAAAAAAAACAATGAATCTTCTTTTCCAAGAGTTACCAAAATGAATTTCTGTGTTGCGATCTGGTCTGCAGCATTTTATTTTCAGTGTTTGCAGTCATCCTGGGGGAACCATCTAGCAGAAAACCAGAACTTTTACATCACTAGCCTTCCCTGCCCATTCCAGCTCTATATTTATATCACTACTTTTCCTTTACACTCTTTGGTTTATAGTGGCAATAATTTTTCCTCATATATAGTCCAACGAACAACCAATTAACAAATGCCCAGAGCAGTAAGCATTCTTGGCTATTGCCTAGTCAGTCATTAATTTGGTGAAGGAAGGGCTAACAAACTCATAAAGGGGAACTTGAATTTTAGAAGTTAGTTCAATTTTACATTATTAAAAAGGAAAATGTAGTAAAAATAATAAGAGCTTTGCCAAAACTCTACAGCAAAGTCAATTAGTCTCACAAAGAGCCTCGGAGTCTGTGATCTGAACTTGCATTTGGAACCACTTAGCCTATTAAAACAACTCCAAACTTCATCTCTTGCAAATCATATTTCAATGCTCATGGCTGAGCCCTAATGAGTAAAAGTCTTTCACCGTCCTTGATGCAAACAATTTAAAGTATTCCTCATGTCTGCATATTTGCAATATACATATGTGACTTCATATATGCATACTTTCATACATATATATGTACACACCTGAGATAAAAATTTCATATACTAAGTAGAGTCTTCTACAACATATAGTAAAATACATACTGCATTATATATATTGGCATACTACACATTTTTAAGATGCCTTTAAAAGAAAACTAACTTCAAATAGAAAAACAGCAAACCTGACATTACAAGCCTATGGCCAAAAGGCGATGTATATTATTCAGAAGAGAAATCATTTTCACAATTTTCTCCATATTTCAAGTATAAGGGGATGCTCTTTGTTCAGTTAAGAAAACTTGGTAATCAACTAAAGACATGTCATTTATTTATCAGCATGTTGTTATGGGCAAGAACTATTTTGTTGTGCTCTGACTGATCAATGGGAAAAAGTTAAAATGCTGAGTGAGATTGTTTTCATAGATAATTCTTGAAAAATAGTGTTTTCCGATCAATTATGTGAATTAACTGATAGGGTTTTTTTTTTTAAGAAAAATGTATTTCATTTCATTTAAATCTAACAAAAATCCACCAAATTCCTTCAATTAAAATGAAGTTACACCTTTTCAGACTCATGGCCCCCAACTCTCAGCCTCTGTAAAAACCCAAGTAATATCTATAGGTTTTCCGAGGAAGATACAGATCTAATTAACTACAATTTTGTCCATATTTTGTTCTTCTACTACCTTGAAAGAATAGCAGGGGGTTAGCCCCACAGAAAGGAAGATTATTAAAATTTTAATAACCTGAGCCTTTGAACCTTTCCAAATTCTTTACAATTTTCTCACATTTCCAGCCCAGATGTCTGCCCATAGAGTGCCAACATGAATTTATTATTTACAATTTTATTCACCTTATTTATTATCTCCTTAAGAAAACAACAACAGAAAAACACATAGTAACTTTATAGCTCTTCTAAGCAAATGAATTTAGTTATTCTTAAAAATAAATTTGTAAGAATGATTTTTATGCATTTTTAAGTTAAATCTTTCCAACACAGCTACTTCTTCCCTGCTGCTAGAGGTAAATTGTTAGGCAGCCTAGCAACGTGGCCAGCTGACACAGCATTCTTTTCAATCAAGCTACAAAGCTTGAAACAACTGAAAAGAGAGTTCCCTTTGGAATCTTGAACTCTTGAGATTGTTACAAAAGAAAGACCAAAAAGGAGGCATCTTTAACATAATTAGCGGCTTGCTGGTTCACCCAGCAGAGGGATATTTGCATACAACAAAAGCCACAGAATTGCCTTTTATAGAACTCTGTATGGGAGTTGTATTATCCCAACTCCAGATACCTGTAGCCCCGTAAATGCACTTCACAAAATCTTTGCTCTGTAATCAAGAGCTAGCAAATGAAATGCGAGTAGATGTGGTCAATGTATGTCCAGAAATTTTCCTAAAAGGGAACCAGTGGACCTTCTTCTTCCTTTCTCTTTCTAATGAATAGAATTTTAGTGTGATGGCTGGAACTTGAGCAGCCATTTTGTACCATACATCCAAGAAACAAAAGCTAAGGAAGACAGAGAACTGTGCTAGTGGGAGCCCAAGTCCCTGTAATCATGGAGCTACCTTTTCAGCTAAGCAAGACCTACTTCTAGAACTACTTTATATATGAAAGAGAAATAAACATCTTTATTATTTAAGCCTCTGTCATTTGGGGATGTTTGTTTAACATGACAAAAACCTAGTCTTAACTAGCATATCCCCTGATGCAAAAGGATCAGTTTATAGCTCTATTCTGCTAGTTGAAAAAGAGAAAAGCAGTCCCTACATCTTGGAGCTGGCCTGCTATTGCCAGCCAGGTCTTGGTGTTGCTAGAAGGTGTCCCAGTACTTACAATTAAGCCCCAGCATTATCTTGTTGAAATAAACAATTTCACAAAACATCCAACATCAGACAAGGCCACTCTGTGACCACAAAGGATGAAGACAAATGCAGGATCATTTCATATCATGTCTGAGCACAGAGAAAGCATGACTAGTACCAAGCCACAAAATTCTAAATCTCCCCCTATCTTGGCTAATGTAAGTGACTACTGATCTTTGCCAATCACAGCTGTCACAGGGCTTCATTCCTCCTGCCTTCTAGGTAACACTTATTAAGATGCCCAAGGATAGAGCTAATTCTACTTCCTGACAACATCCAATTCAGACCAAAGTTCCACCTCCTTGAATCCTTCCCCGAATCACCTAACACCAAATCCTACCAAATATCTTTTCAAACACTTCACGGTTTCCCATTGTGTGTATATTCTTCTGTGTTGTGGTAAATCAACAAATCTAGCTTGTTCAACTGCAGGTGAGTTCCTAGAAGTCTTTGTCTGGTGGTCATTGATGTAACTATGCCTGTGTCTCCTACAGCAGGAAACTAACAATAAGTCTGCCCACCATATTGATCCATAATGCAAATGATCCCACTCAAATGGAAAGCCCCAATTCTTCAACAAATTCCAGGTATTAAACATCAGTTTGCAATCTTCAGACTCACTGAAATGATCCCCTTGTGCTATTGCCATAGCTTGCAACAGACCCCATCTGAACCCGCACTATATACCAAGTTTGAAGTAACCACAGCAAATTTTCAGCTTAATGCTCCTTCAGATAAGGAGAGCCTGCTACACAGACAGGTAAATGCTCTACTCCACCTACTTCTCCCTTTATTCCTTTCCTGCTTTTCTCTCCCGGTTCCCGCTCTCGCATTTTTGAATTCCTGCCTGCTAAATCCTGAACTTTTCAGTGATTTCTGAGCTGAGTTCATTCAGAGCTGCACATGGCTTAGTACTAGACTAAGTGCTTACATCACATTTGTCACGTCTGTCATTTAATGGCAGCTCTTGTTCCTTTCCTCTCTGCTACCCTGCTATTCAGAGCTTACCCCTGCCACACTTCTTTCCTCTCTTTACATGCTTAAAAATGACCTTTGCTTATTTCATCTTCGCAAACAAGGTAACAATCACCGTCAAGTGTTTTAAGAGATGAAAGCTAGGGGCAACTCAATTTACCTTCTAATTTCTACTCTTTACCCTTCCTCCTTCCCCTGATTCACAGGCTACATTCAAAAGTAAACTTCTAGACACAATACCCTTGCTTTAATTGTCCAAAGTAAAGACAAAACTCTCAAGATTGACAGACAGAAGGGAAACCTAATTTGCCTTTCATGAGGCAAATAATTTATAGCAAGAGTGTCTCAAGATGTTTTTCTTCACTGTAAATTCACATCAATGCTAAGATTATCACCATACTATATAATTTTAAACATTCTTTGAATCTCTGGTCCTACCTAAATGCCTAGAACAAAACAAGATGGTAAATAAAATTGGTTAAGTGATTTAATTAATTAATTAATCATATGTGTGAAAAACCAAAGCAGCCCATGTTAACCAAACAGAGGAAAAATCAGTGGGGGGGAGGCAAGAAAGAAAGTAACATAAACCAAAGACAAAGTGTCACTGTGTTATATTTTCTTAGAGGTTTGCAAGAGACCCACTTGAACCTTGAGGCATAAAGAAACAAGCAATAGATTGAGAGTCTGGTTCTTCAGATTTTCAGAAGATCTGAAGTTGTTTGTGTTTTACTGTTTCTGTTATTTTAAAATTAACTTAGATATTAAAGGCTGACACATACAGAGAAAAGTGCACAAAATCCTAAATTCATATCATAACATGAGGTACCACAGTGTGAACACATCTGTTAAGCACCATCCAGGTCAAGAAATAGAACATTACCAGTTTTAAAGAAACCAAAGGCCATATGAGAGTCTGTTTTGAGGCTGAATCCACAACCTTACAGATCAGGGGAGAGCCACACTACTCTGCAGAGATCAACTGCTGCTCTGAGCGTGTATGTAAGAAAAAGATGTGGGGCAAAATGCAGGTTCCTTCCGAACAACATAGGTTTCTCAAAGACACTTCTTAATGGATTACAGAATGTGACTGATAAATCTCTCTTACATACTGGTCATCATCATAGTATGAAGTCATTTGGGAAGGCCTTCTATCACACCCAGCTCTCCACAGTTCAAGTTGAGTTAAGGCTCAAGCAGGCTTAGGGATATCCAACAGCCCAGCCCTAATGGACAAGGACAAGGTTTCAGCAGGAACTGACTGTGATTTGAACCCACTGGAACCTGTTCTCATACCTCTTCCCAACCACTAGCCTCTCCATTCTCCAAATAAATCCACTACTCCAACATTTGACCCAAAAATTATTTTGCATATTTTTTAACTTTAGATAAATGTACCAATATATTAGATTTTCTTTTTCTTCTTCTTGAGGTAAATTCAACTAGCATTAAATTAATTATTTTTAAGTGAACAATTCGGTGATACCAAGTACATTCATACTATTCTGCAACTGCCACCCCCAAAACTTTCTCATCTCCCGGAATCGATACCCATCTGTCTCTCCCTGATCCCTGGTTACCACCAATCTGCTTTCTGCTTCTTTGGATTTATCTATTCTAGATATTTCACATAAATGGAAACATAAAACATGTAACCTTTTATGTCTGGCTTCTTTCACTTAGGATAATGTTTCTGAGGTTCATCCACATTGTAGCATGTATTAGTACATCATTCCTTTTTATGGCTTAATTATATCCGACTGTATGCATATACCACAATTGTTTATTCATTTATTGATGGGCATTTGGGTGTTTCCATTTGGCTATTGTGAATACTTCTATGAATATGTATGTACATGTATTTGGTTGAGTCCCTGCTTTTAATTACTTTGGGTACATATCTAGGAGTAGAATTGCTGGACCATATGATAATTGTTTACCTTTTTGAGGAAATTGTTTTGTCTACAGCTGAACCGTTTTACATTCACACCAGTTATGTGTAAGGATTCCAATTTTGCCACAAACACCCTCACAAGCACTTGTTATTTTTCATTTTTAAAATTATGGACATCTAATGGGTGTGTGAGGTAGTATCTCATTGTGGGTTTGATTTGCATTTTGCTAAAAACTAATGATGTTGAAAATCTTTTAGTTATTCCGTCCTTTCTACTTCAGAAACCTTTCTTTTCTTGCCTATTTCTCTGGCCAGAACTTTCAGTGCAATGCCGAATTACAGAGGTGAAAGCAGGCATCCTTCTCATTTCTGATCTTAGAAGAAAAGCTTTCACTATGCGTATGATGTTAACTGTGGGCTTTTCATAAATGTTCTTCATCTTGTTGAGGAAGATCCCTTCTATATCTAGGTTTGAGTGTTTTAATCATGGAAGGGTGTTAGACTTTGTCATAACCTTTTTGCATCACTTGAGATAATCATGTGGGGTCTTTTTCCCCTTCATTCTATTATGTGTTATATTACCTTGTTTGATTTTCCTGTGTTCAACCAACCTTGCATTCCTAGGATAAATCCCACTTGGTCATGATAAATAATCCTTTTTAATACACAGCTGAATTTGGTCTGCTAGTATTTTGTTGAGTATTTTTGCATCTGTAGTCCTTTTTCTGTGATATCTTTATTTGAATTTGGTATCAGTGTAATGCTGGCTACATAGAACTGTTCTCTCCTCTTGAAATTTGGAAGACTTTGAGATAGATTGGAGTTAATTTTCTTTAAATTAACTTTTAAACTAGAGGAAACATTTTGTAGCTACACATATACACACGTATATATATGTATGTATGCAAGTATACACATATTGTATGCATGTATGCACATATTTCCTCCACTTTCCTGAGGGTAAAATCAGTGCCTATGGATTAAACCAGCTCTGTAGACACTGAGCTTCAAGTGGGAACTTCATAAGCTATCATAAGCTTTCTAGTTGATGTTATTACATTGTCCCCACTCCCTACCTGTCTGCCTTCTACCAAGTGAAGGTTGCCTGCTCTTTTCCAATTGCATAGGGCCAAAACCTGGAATCATCCTCAACTCCTCCTTCTCTCACATGCCCATTCCATCAACAAATCTTATTAGCTCTACCTTCCAAATATACTCAAATACAATTCTTGCCATGCTGGTCCAAACCACCGTCATCATTCCCTGAACTGTATGGTAACAGCTTGCTAAATGTTCTTGTCCCCTCTAACCTCACCTCCCCTTCAGCCCATTTCCAACACAACAGCTTGTGCAATCTTATTAAGGCACAAGTCAGATCATTTCACTCCTCTGCTCAAAAGCCTTCAATGGACCCCAACTCACATGGAGCAAAAGCCAAAATCCATGAAACATCCTCTAGGCCTGTTGAGTTAGAGAGCTGACCCAAGACCACCCTTGCGTTCAAAAATTAGTTAGAATGACTCAGAATTCACTGACAGCTGCTGTACTTATGGTTACAGTATATTACATCAGAAGAATACCAATTAAATCAGGCAAGAGAAGGGGGCAGAGTCCAGGAGAGTCACACACACCAAGTTTCCACTCATCCTCTCCCACGGGAGGCATGGACACTGTCAACTTCTCCCCACAACATGAGACAATCCACATAAATAAAACATAGAGTATTATCTTTGAAGAAAGCTCACCCAAGATTTGGCAGCCCAAGTTGTTACTGGGGCTTAATCACAGAAATTACTGACTGCCCACACTGCTTATCTTAGTCCCCAGCCTCTGCAGGAGTCAAGCTGATACCATGTCACCTGAAGCCCCCATCCTAAATCATATTGTTAAGCTATCCTGTGTGACACAAAGCCCCAGGTAAAAAGATGTTCAGCCTAAGGTCTTATAGATCACTCCCAGGAGTTGAGGGTAAAGGCCATACCTGTCTTTAATGAGGTTAATTCTTTACAACAGGCCTATGAGGTCAGGCCCACCACTGTCCCCATCACCACTTCTCTCCAGCTACACCAGCCTCCTTGCTACACCCACCACACTCAGGACTCCCACTCAGGGCCTTAGCACTTGCTGTTTCTGCTATTCTGCCTGCTACCCCACGCCCACTCCCCCCCAACTGTATTTTGTTCCTTGTATCCTCCAGGTCTGTGCTCAGAATCCCCCTGCTGGAAGCCCCTCTCCATCACCCTACTTAAGACGGCAACCCCACTCACACACACCGCCTCCCCCAGCTGCCCTCCAGCTTCACTTTCTCCATACCACTTAGCACCATCAGTAAGCATCTGTTTGCCAGCTGACTCTCTCACCCTGTAGACTCTACACTCCCTGCTGGCCAGGATCATTTCCTGTTTGGTTCTCTGCTCTGTTCCAGCATCTAGAATAGTGCCCAGCACATAATAGTTGCTCAATAAATATTCAGTGAAATGGAGGATTCTATATGCCTCCAAAGCATGAATGAGGAAAGAGCTGGTCATCCGGGGTGAGGAAATAGCTCCTCTGGGGCTGTTTTTGTTTCTTTTGGGCACTAATCAGATAAAGCCATTTTTTTAAGGTGCTAAAGAAAGAACCTGAGAGAACTGAGAGAACCCAGTTTTGTACTGAATGTACCTCCTGTTGGAGTAAAAGCCCATCCTCAGAGCCTGGAAGTTTCTGGCTCATTTTAATTTGTTCTTTTCTTTCCTCCCTCATTTACCTGCTGGTGATTTTCTAGGGAATTACAAATGATGCCAGTGTTTGACAGGAGAACTGGGCTGGATGATCTGTTGGGTCTTGACCAGACCTTCCAGTCCAGGTTCAAGTTTATGAGCCATTGCTTCTGTACCTTTCCTCAATGCCACTGTCACTCTGCTCCCTCTCCTCCTTCCCTGTCCTGGCTGCCCTCTGACATCACCCCATAATAGCCCCTTAGTTAACAGGAGGCTGTATCTAAGGGGTTGGCAGTTGCCTGAATGCTCCATCAAATTTCTCTTCTTGGACCCTTGGAATGTGAGGCGGAGGCACAGTCTGGTAGCTGCTGCACCCTTTAGAATTCACCTTTATGGCTCTCCAGGAGAAAATTATGAGCTTGGTCTCCAAGGCCCTTCAATTTTCCTCCAAGGCCCCTGTATCTTCCCCAGATCCTCCATCAGTGAGCTAACTGCCCACAGCACCTCCATTCTAACACTAAAACCTCAGCAGCCCCATGTACAATCCACCTTTATCCTCCTCTAAGCCACTATGAGAGAAGATGATAGCAATGAGTTGTCAGGCAAGGAGGAACTAATTAAACAAATCCACACCAAGTCTGTGTCACAGCCAAGTGCTAAAACTCCCCCAGGAGGCTCATGTTCTGTAAGAACCCAAAGGAATCATCCAGAACTTAGCAATTCTCCAACCTGGCTGCACATGAGAGTCATTAGGGCAGCTTCTTGAAAATTCAGATGCTAGTTCCTGTCCCAGACCAACAGAATCACAATCCCAGGGCTGAAGGGAACAGGGCAGGGCATGGCGGGCTGGCCCTGCTGTTCTCAGAGCTCCCCAGGAGAGCCAGGTGCAGCCCGGGCGAGACCCTCCCCCGCCCACCACCACCACCTCCACTGCTGCAGGGAAGCATCTACATGTAGCAGGGCCTCTGGGGGCTTCCTGGAGCCCCAACCACCTCGATCTGCCGAAGGCCAAAGATCCTGTTCATGACCCCTGTGAATCTCCCACCCAGCAAATGGGCCTAACTCTATATCTTGGCATCTCTGCTCAGTGAACCAAGAGGCAATTGGAGAGGAAGAGGGCCCAAAACAGAATCCTTTCAGAGCACTGCAGTGCCTTTACTCATTGTTCTCCCATTACTATCTCCTCCCAGACTCCACTGCCCACCACATCTCACCTCACCCAGGAAAATATAAGCCTAAAGTCCTGGCTGTAAATGATATTGAAAAGCATCCCAGGGGGACACCGGTGAATCCCTAAGTGTGCCTGTCTGTGCAGCTGCAGCACCATCTCAGGTGTCACCCAGAAGCACTGTCACCTAGAGGGCCTGGTGTCCATAAACCCTGTGTCATGACCCAAAATTAAAGTTGAAACCACACTCAGAATTCTCAGAGACAGGGAGGTAGCCCCCCGAATCAACCAAAGCACCCTATAGCAGGGAGGGCACATGGTCTGTAGCCAGACAGCTTTGGCCCCATCAGCTGGGACTTACAAGGATTCTCTGCAAGCTGGAACTGGAGGTCTGGGGGAGGCCCTCCTGGTGTCTGGATGGATTCCCTGTGCAAGGAGTAGGAGGGCAGGCAAGGGTCACAGAGCAAAAAATAGGAAGGCGGCCCAAGATTGCTCTTTCTTTTCCTTTAGAGCAGTCAGATAATTATAGTTATATATATACTGGGCATGCTTGGCTCAGCCCCACTCTTTTCTCTCTTGGGAATGAACTTAACTGCGGGGTTTCCACCACACTCTTGGTTCCACCACACTTGCCTAACTGGCCCATGCTCACATGAATGCAGGGGAAGTACGTTGAGTCCTGGAATTACTTTGCAGGTCCATTGGATTCTCACAATGCACTATTGCTTCCAACTTAGCCTTTAACCATAGCAAAGGAATACTGTGGTCCAATCTCTACTCTGGGGCTGTTTTTTCAGAACTTAAGCAGGTACAGAGGAGCTATTTATTGGTTTCCCTAAGAAACTATAACATAGCTTTTATCTCAGGCTCCTATTCCACTTTTTGTTTTTTAACAAAATGCACCTCTAACTCTGACCTAGTTCTTCAGGGACTTCAGCCATGACTTGGCATTTCTCTGGTTTGAAATGTCGGTGAAATAGGCCCTCATCTTCCCCCCTCTGCTGTGATTGCTTGATGCCTTCAGGGTCTGCCTCCTTGCTTCTTACCACAGGAACCAGCCCTGTTGTGATGTCATTTCCAGCCTACCATGATCTCTGACTCTTTTGAGCCCTTGGTGAGACCTCATAGCATGGCTGCTAAGAAGATGGGCTCCGGAGCCAGACAACCAGTGTGTGAAGGGCTTCCCCACTTGACGGCTGCCCAGCCTGGGGCAAGATACTTCAACTCCCTGTTTATGGCATTACTTAATAACTGATGTTCATAAAGATGATGTGAATGATCAAGCAAATTCAAAATCTGTTCAATGTGCTCTGTTTAGAAGGTAGAGAAATATGTAACAGTCTAGAAATGATATTATCTGCAATGGTTTTCAAATGGTTGATGTTTAGATAGGTGAGAGATAGATATTGATAGGTGATAGATTAAATAGATTGATAGATGGTAGATACTGATAGGTGACAGATTAATAGATAGATAGATCGATGATAAATAGGTAGATAGAAAGACAAGAATTGTTGTAGAGCTGGAGCCCCAGCTTGCCTTAGCGCTCCTGAAGGAGGCCAACAGCAAGGAAAGGAAGGGACAGTCTTGTCCTATTCCTGACACACGCTGCTGCCACGTGGGCTCGCAGGCAAAAACCCATTGTATAGGGGGTATGGCTCTCTGGGGACCCCGCCAAGGGATGGGCAACCCAGCCTCTCTCCACTCGTTTTTTTCTCTCACACCACATTCAGTCTGTCCGTAAATCTTGCCTTCTCTACCTTAAGCATATCTGAGAATCCAAACGCTTCCGCTATGTCTGCCAGCAACAGAACACAGCACATCTTCAGCAAAGTCCTCACCCTTTAAGGAGATTCTTTAAGGAGAAGCAAGAAAAGGAAGGGAAGAGTTTGAGTCAGCTTTCAAGTCTAAAAAGGAAAGCTCAGGGTCACCATTTGGTTTCATTTTCTGTCCTACTTGCCTGCATAAATGGACTCCGACAACAGGAAAGAGAGGCCAAGCTCCTTGCCGGCTGTTCCTCTGGGGGCAGACAAGCCAGAGCAGCCAGGCAGGGAAGCCCGACGCCAAGGGCACCACTCACACCCCAATATGAAATCCATTGTTCTCAGAAAAGAAAGGCATGCAAAACTGGAAGAAAATGAGGTATCAAGAGCCTCAGGCAAGCCGCTCTTCAGAAACAATTATCTCACAGACATGGATGCGCTCTTTTTTTCTTTCTATTTCTTGGCAAGTAAGCCTTTAAGAAAAGTGATTTACTGTTGCCTAACAGGATTAAATCCTTAGCTGAAGCATTTTCATCTAATCCATCCACTCCTTTCCAATCCCCTGTGAGTCAGAATGTAAAGAAAAGTCTCTATTTTGACTCAAAACCCACATTCTTAGAAGTCCTCACACTCTTGCCCTTTCTTGACCCCCCTTGCTGACAGGGCTACCCCACTCAATTCCACAGCTGGAGGCCTGGGGGAGTATTCACTAAGGCACCTTTTCCCCAAAGCGGCTCTGCCCTCTAGTTACTATCTGACCTTTCCACGGGCCTTGACTTTTTTTCTCTTATGTTTTTTTAAATGTCTACACCTCAGAACTGTTCCTTTTTGAGGCAGAAAACATTTCAGAGGCTTTGAAGGAAAAGGCTCCCTGGAAAAACATCTCCGGGGGCTGACTCCGTGTTTTATTCTATGATACAGATTTTATTCTGAACGTCTTAGCCAGAAACTCAGACGACAACACCAACTCATTCTAGTACATTCCCTATCGGTGGAAACGTAATGAAAGTAATATTGAAGTCAGAGTTAAAATACCTACCAGTTCTCCTACGTACCAGCTGAGGAACTTACTATTTCAGAGCTCAATTTTCCCATCCCTAAGAAGGGGCTAGTAATACCCATCCAGAAATTTTAACAAATGGAGAGGACAATCATAGGAGCTTTGTATATGAAGGCATTTCATAAATTTTATCATGCTCCCTACAACTACAAGATATTCATCTTTGCACTCTGAATTTTGTTCGTTTAAATTGTACAGTGCCTACTTTGCATGATATAAACACAAACGTTATTCTAGTCTAATGTTATCTTCTGCAGAGTCTGTCCACCCACATAAATCCTTGTTATCACTGGTCCTCTGAAGAATCCTGCTGGCCTATAAAAAATAATATCAATGTTATTTGATCCTTATTTATCAGGGGTTTTCTGTTTAGCAGGTGTTACTGCAATGTTGGCATAAGATTAGACTATTAGGCAAGGTAAACGTTTTGTATTTACTTCTCTAGCAGAGCAGGAATTTGTCCAATTAATTCACTGGAAAGAGTCCCGTGAATATATGATGTGACAAGATCCTTTCCCATGAAATATTGTCATCACAAAGCAAAGGAATAAAATTGATCTCTATGCATTTTGGAGTCCCACTTATGCAATGGGAAGGAAGAGAAATTTGCTCTGAATTTCAGAAGTGTTGCTAGAAAACAAGTTCCTGCTTCTCTGTGCTACACTGAACAGTCTTCTGTTCCATAAGACAGCGGCTTTGGCGTGTCCGCAGCCTCCAGCTGAAAGCACACGACCATCTTTGCAGCAGCATTTCACTAAGGCACTTATGTTTCTTAGGAACCAGAACTGACACAATGACAAATTACCTCTGGAGAGGAGGCCAGGGAAACCCAGCCTGCCAGGCCACCAAGCAATGTGTCCAAGGACATGAGGGCCCAGGTACTTCCCTCCTCCCTCTGCTGGGTCAGAGAACATTCCAGTGGACTTATGGGTGACTTTATCAAAATACAAGATCTACATTGTCCCTGCCACATTCATCATCCTCATCCCTCTCAAAGAGGCCCTTCCAAAGGCAAATGTTCATGGACAGATGGGCTTGCAAATTCTAATGATCAGCTATAGCCTGAAGGGTGTCTAGCAGAAGTGGTTGGTCTGCCTATGGAAAGCAAACCTTCTCCTCTTCTGAACCTAAACAATGGAGTAACTTTCCTTGATTACCTTTATTAAAATATCTCTTCTCTAATAGGGTGAATGTTGAAATCACAATGTTGTTCATGTGAAACCTTAGTAAGATTGTATATCAATGATACTTTGATAATAAAAAAAAATCTCTTCTTATAGTTCTATTCCAATTGTGACCTTAAATAAAGATGCAAGGGTAAGGAGAAATCATCATTAATTCAGACACTCTGGACAGAAGATATTTTATAAGTAAGGCAACTCTCATATCCTTCTAAAGCATACAGTATGTTAATAAATTGTTGCTCTGTTGAGGTCTGTAGGAAATGTGTTCTGCTGTCAAGGCCACATAAATTATATTTAGCCTCTCAATGGTTCATCTGCGTTTGGTGCGTCTCAAGACCTGTGTGTTCTCTTTGATCATTGTTCCCTTAACTGTGGGCGATTCTGAGTCTTCTGAACAAAGTCTGTCAGATATGCAACTGTACACATCAGCCCTGCATCTTTTCAAACTGATTTATCCCAAAGTCTGGCTTTGTGGAGTTTGAATTAATGATGTATTACCATAATCCAGCCAATAGGCACCACGGACTCAATCTGTGCACCTTAGTGTTTAACATCAGATGCGCGAGTCCACATGAATCATTTATCCATGTGTCCTAAGGCATGTTCTACTTTGTAGGATACATGAAACTACTAATCCTTACATCTTTTAATGGCATAAAATTTAAAACCCACAGAATATTAATACCAGATTCTTGTTTATTGTTTCCTTATTTCTGAAATCATGCTCTGTGGTGAAGGTTTCCAAATATCTTCATATTAATGTGCCACCCTGGGAAAAAGAAAAAATTGAAACTGTCCTCCAACTACAAAATGTGGCACAAGAAAAATCATTTCCTATAGAATTAGCCCCTGTAACAATTATCCACCAATGCCTGTTTTTGACTGTAGAGCTTGTACACCACTTCTAATCATCCTGGCTGGCATTTTCTTTACTTGAGTGCCAAAATCCTGCAAACAGTTATGGTCCACAGACGTTTCTTCATGATGGATTTACCTGAGCCCATACTCACAATATATTCTGTTCCCTCAGACAAAAAACTTCAAATTTCTGAGGGCAGGCCTCTGGTGCTGTGTTTAAGTGGATCTTCACAAGTGGAGGGGGAGGATGTGTCCAGGAAGGGGACAGTTTTGTCCCTCTAAAATATGCAAATGAAGATAAAAGCTGTTCCCAGAAAATGGAGGACAGTTCATATGGAGTTTTTTTTTTTTTAATTCCAAATATACCATAAAACAGAAGGAACATGCTTCGCCACACAAGACCACCCCTGAGGTACATCAGATGACAAAAGCATCTTGTGGCCCATTTCATAGGATTCTCAAATGTCCAAAATCCAAAGTTCCCAACTTATTGACAACATGTTAACTGTTTTCTTTTTACCAAATTTAAAAGCACTGATCTTGTTAATTTGATTTTGGGAAAGGATAGGCAGAAAGGGAGAAAGAGTTGCACTCACTGTTAAAATTAAATACATAAATCAAGTTCGACTTCAAGTTTTCTGTCTGTATTCTACATTCATTCATTAAATTTCTGCCTAGTCAAGGAGATAGGCTACTATCTTACAGGCTCAACTTTGTCTTATGCTGACTATTGAATGACCTAACACACAGCACTGCAAATTCTTGTCTAGAATCTGCCTGCATTCTGCCATTGTACTGACAGATTGTTACCCTGATAAGAACACCTACTATATGAATCTGACCTCAGGATAACCAATTTAGGCTGTGGCCTGTGTGAGGGCTGGCAACACAGGTCAGTGGAAATAAACACCCAACTAGATGCAATCCACAGGTAGTCTCAAACCTCATTTCCATTGCCTGAGCACCTAGACAATCTTGCTCATCTCCTGAAAATCCATAAATTGGAATTATACTCACAAACTAACTTTGCAAGATAAAAGAGGAAGGTAGGAGGCTAAAATATTAAATATGACTGCCCTTTGTGACTCATGATACCATATAGCTACCAAAAGCATTACTTCATAGGGGGAAAAATGGAAGGAGTGATGTATTGCCTCATCAAAGTTGAAAATATGGATTGATGTTCAATAGAGAGACCATTACACCTTATGTAAAGAGAATGTTACTCATTTGGATTTTAAGTTTGCTAGGTCAAAACATTCCAATAAATAAATAAAAATAAGTAAGTAACATATGGAGATGCTTTGTATGGGGAAAAATTAATTCTTCAAGCATCAAAGGGAAACCTGTAATTGTAGAAATGTGGCCAAGTTCATCATCTTGGAAAATTAATTTAGTGGCCAGAGTATATTAACTTCATCTGTTATTCCTTCTCCAGAACAAGTTAGAAACATTAAAGATTTTGCAAATAAGGAACTCATCTATCCTTTTACTCATCAAGAAGTGGGGAGGGCTCTCTTTCCAGTTACCTGAGAAAGGCGATTTCCACTCTCTGGACTCCCCACCCCCACCCCGTATTTTGACAAGAAATTCAAAGGTCATCTGGCCTGGGCCCAAGGGAAAGAAAGCTATTTTTTAATTAAGAAATCAATGCAAAAGCAAAATGCCTTTGGTCTGACTTCTCTTGGAGTCTCTTAGAGACGGGAGGAAATCTTGTGAGGGCTAAGCTATCTTTAATAACACAAATTCTTCAGCGAGCCTCTCCTAAGTGGGCTTCTCTGTAGCCCCCTGGCCCCAAGAGAGGCTTCTCTGCAGAAATGAACATTGACTTCACAAGGCTGTAGACCAGAGGAGACGCCTGCAACAAATGGATGCCCCCACCGCAGCGTCTGAAGCCACATTTTACCAAGTCCTTTCCACCTGGCACCAGAATGGGCGGCTTGGAGAAAAGCGCCTGGGGAGGGAGGAAGCCCTTGCTCGGTAGATCACATTTCATTGGGACCTCTGTGGATGGGACGCCTCCATCCAGCGCGGATGCGGGGCCAGGCTGCGGGGCCTCCGGGGACAGAGGGGACGTGCGGAGCCGCGCTCCTGGAAGGGAAGGCCCCAGGCGCGTGCCTTGGAGACGCGGGGCATTGCTATTTCCAGACTGTCTGCTCAGAGGCTGAGTTTGCCACATCAGTGACGGGCCGGCGTCGGAAGGCTCTTCTAAAATAGCCTCCCACTTGTACTCAGAATGAAGCTGAACCAGTAATTCAAAACACAGCACTGCGCTTCCTCCCGCGCCCCTGTCCGGACAGTCGCTGCCCCAGCAGAGCGCACCCTCGCCTTTGGGAGCCTGGCTGGCTCCGCCGCGCTGAGCTCGTTTTAGGAGGTTGTCTAAACAGCTCCCCGCCGCGGCTCTCATTAGAGGGAAGAGCCCCACGCAGACAGACAGCCCTGCTTCTTTTAAACACAGCAATTTGGGCTCATCTGTTGCTCTCTGCTCCTTTTTTTTAATCATTTGGACTATAAAGTAATTGGAGAGACATTCCGAAAAATAAAGCGAGCAACAGTTGAGGTTTATAATGCTAACGTAAGCACATGTATCATTTCAGGCTCTCCCAGGAGCCCTGCACAGGTACGATTTCAATAGTCAAAGCGTTTTGCATACATTTTCTAATCACTACTCTTGCCCCTCTATTTTTATTTTAAACTTCCACGCTCTCCAGGGCCACAAACATGGGCTCTGTCCCCAGCGCCACCCTGCGCCGCTCACCCGGAACACAGCCTTGGGTGTTCCGTCCCTGTCAAAGCACTGCGCAGCAGAGAAAAATAGTTTTGGGGGGTGAAAGACTAAGGAATGATGATTATATTCCTAATCACATGTAATTTAAGAGAAAATTAGTAGATTGAGAGGCCATTTAAGCTCTTGACTCAGTGTAATTCCATAGTCTGGGACCACAGGCACCCCAGTGTCACCAGGGTGTCTTTCAAAGCCACCGTCTCTGCTCAGCAGCCCAACGGTTAATTACAAGGGAGGTGCTGCTTCCCAGCAGCTGCAGCCCCGATTCAGGACAACTGTCCCGAAATAATGGTGACTCTTCCCCCAGACCCAGAGCTTGTCTCCACTAAATGGTTCCCAAGTTCTCTACCCAAGAGTGGAAGGCACCAGAGACGGGGGATGTTCCAGAACAGCAAATAGGTCTGCAGCACTTGCTTGGTGCTGAGTGCTTATTCCAAGTACTCTAGATTTGTAGCTCATTTAACTGGCACAAATGAATTCATGAACAAATGAATAATTTATTGAGCACCATCCGAGGGGGGTAACACTGCAAAGCAGTCATCTCTGTTAGGTTACCAGGGAAACAGGCAGAAGCCATCTTCCTTCAACATCTTAAAGAGCTGGACGTACAGACAAAGGGCACATGTGTCTATCAATTAGTGCAAAAAAGAATCGAACTCTATCAGCTGTGATCAAATAGTTTTTTAATCTTGAATATGTGCAGATGACATCAGAAGTGTTTGATCTGTATCTCACTGAATCAAAAGCAACTTGTTAAAATGCCCCTTTGGCTGCCAAAGAGTACAATAGTGATTTTCCATTTCCAAAAAGCTAGGTCAAAGGTGTTGGTTTCTCAGTTTGGTGTCTCGGGAGGAAAATCCCATAGCTCTTGCCCCCCAAATCCAAGACTTTTTGCTTAAAACTTTACTTTCAGAGCATCAGAAAATTATAGCAAGTGTGTCTTTCACTTGAGTTTTACCTCACTGTGAAATTTGCTCCAGAGCTAAAAGTATTCCTTAAAAATCTGCCATTGCTATCTGCACACACAATAAGTAGACCCCCAACATTGCTGGGAGATCCACCATACAAACTTTACCTGCAAGCCAACCCCACTTCTCCCAAAGTGGTCTAAGAGTTTACTCCTAAGACTAGAGAACGAGTTGAAATAGAAGTTTAAAATTCCTCACCAACTAGCTAATCCATTTTGCACAAGGCAATGCCAATCAGTCTTTTTTAGGCTTAGAAAATGAATGCTGTGGTTCACATGCTTCCAAGTTGGACTTCCTGCTGTTGAATAAGAAAAAAGCAATCCTTGTGTTCTCCTAGAGGGTAACATCAAGTTCATACAGCAGCTAGAAACGTGATAAATCCACCAGGGCCACAGTGATTCCTGCCTAAACTAACAATTCATTTCATTGCTACAGTTCGCTGCTGTTGTCATCACTTTCATGCCTCTAATTACCTTACATCTGTTTTGTGTTGGAAGTTTACAACACTTGCCCACTTCGGCTACACTAGTTTACATCTAACACCAAACACATGTTTATGTTTACCACATACCAGTTCTGCATTCTTGGACTTAAAATTCGATCAATTTATAATCCCATTAATGGAAAACTTATGAGAAGGATCCGGCTTCTTTAATAAAACTAAAAAGAACAACCATTTGGATGCTGTTAGGTACAAGCTCATAACAAAGGCTAAAGGCTTCAATTAGATGCAACCTGCTCTGATAAGTGGGCTTCGTGAAACACTATCCTGCCTGCTGGTTCCAGACTATAGGACTGGAAAAGCCTGGTGTTCTTTCTTTCTGGTACTTCATGCTGAAGATCTGACTTTAGTGGAAAGATAAAGAATGATCAAAGAGAATTAACATTGAGTGTTCAAGATATATCAAATTTGAATTGGCATTCTTGAGCCTAGCATTTTGAAAGTCAAGTTTGTGAATTAAAAACGTGAAGAATTCAGGGGAAGCCAGAGGAGCAGTGTGTGTTACCAACTGGCAACAGCCTCCCCATATATAGCTCCCCAAGACAAGGTTAGATGCATGTTTGGACCTCTGTGTCTATGGCTGAACAGCTTCCAAAAAAAACAGCAGATAAGAACATTATTTGAATCTTAGAGCATTTCTGAAGAGTTTCAGCTCTATTGAAAAAAAAGTACTTTCGGAACTGTAAGGGATTAAATTCTCCCACACGCTTCCTTCCACTTAAAGGAGAAACCACCCTTTTCCCTTCAACCTACTTTGTGAATTTTGATCCTTTTGGTGAAGGCTAGCTTGAGCATCTTGCTATCTATTGAAGTCCCAACCAGGAAACTTATAAGTAAACAAGTAAATAAACAAGAGGTTTGATGACCTTTTGATGATCTCTCTAAGTAACATTCCTTTAAAACAAAAATTAGCCTTCAAACTAGAATAAACTAGTAGGAGACTTCTAGTCTAGCAGTCTAGATGATAGTGTCATGGGGGAAATACACTGTGCAGGCTGAAAATTAGTAAATTGAATCTTTTGTCACCACCTCACCTGGAAGGGCACTGGGCAGTGGAGAGCTTTCCCCAGGTGCAAAACAATGTGACATTAAAAATCATGGACACCAAATGAGATTAGAGTTTGTCCATGCAGGCTGTTCTAAGAAACTACGGACTGAAAAGCCACTCTGGGTTTTTCTGAACTTTAGGGCCAGATGCGATTCCCTTCCACCTAGCAGCCCACTCAGCCAGCACAAAATCCAGGTGGTTGTGCTGGCCCTGAACATCTCCCCATTTGGAGGAGACTCCGCAATTCCTCTCTTGTGGGGCAGCACACTTCTTACATCCCATTCACCTGCATACCCAGGTAGACCCCACTCCCACTCGATCCAGTATGAAGATGTGCCGTGCAGCACAGTGCACAGAGGTGGAGTGAGGAAACAAGGGCAACAGGGGCCTCTCCATTGCACTCAGCAGCCTGAGCCCTGGGAAGTTATAACTAGGCTTTGTTTCATGCATTATCAATTCCTTTCACCTGTGATCCTTTCCTTACACCTTGGGGATTTATGTGGGAACCAGAGATCCTTTAGGAACTTATAGCCTCTTAGAAATTCTGCTTTAGACTAAGAGACGTCTTGTTCGATCTGAGATGGGATCGTTTTGTCTTGGGCTGTAGGCCACTCAGCAGAATTTTAGTTCAGTTCAAGCTCAAGCCTTACAATACTAGGAGGGATGGCCAGAGTCCTCACAGTACCTCAAAAGCACCCTCCCTGCCATCCACTCTTCGTGAAGGTACATGTGCCTGTGCATGTGTGTACATACGTACACACACACACACACACACACCATTCTTTCAGAACCAGATCACACACTCAGCTACTGCAGACATCTGTCAGGTAGTGTAAGCAGGTGAAGCCAACCAGAAAGAATGTAAACTGCAGCTGTGGCCTCAGCTGTCTAGGTGGCTTTCTCTGCTCATGATGTGCCCACTTTTAGAATCATGCTACAAAGCCAGACCCTTTGGAGTACTCTAATGACCTATCTCACTGCCAGGAACTATAGCCAGGATTTCCCTTGTCCATGTAACAAGGCCTTGTCCACCAGCTTCCAAGTGACAGCATGATAGAGGAAAAACAGCCAGGCTGGAAGGCAGAAGCTCAGTGCTGGCTCATCTCTGCTGACCCAGCTCGCTCAGCAACCTTGGGGAACTGCAACGTCCTTGCCCTGAGACTTGTAAGGGCAAAATGGAGGGATTACACTGGGCCACAGGTTCCCAGACTCTTGGATTTTAGAGCAAAAGTTTAAAAAGAAAGCTTTTTGGAAAATGTTTAATTTCATCTCAAAAGGAGACTTTGAGAAAATCATCTACTAAAATAAGGTATTTTATACCAAGAAGGGAGAAAGAACAAAATCTGCGTAAAGATTGGTCCTTTAAATTGAGTAAGTGTCATTTCTTGGGGGAAAAAATCACTGCAGCCTTAATTTACCCACTTTAGTTGGGAGAGGTGAACACTCTGGCCTAGGATGGGCCCTGAGGTCCCTTCTAGAACTGTGCCCTACAGAAGGAAAAATGACAAGGGCAGAGGGCAAACCTTGAGGACAGAGTCAGGGCGCTCCCTCCAAGCTGAGGAGAAGGCTTTAGAACTCAGGAAAATTTCAGCAAAGGCTTTGCAATCCAGTAAGACTCTAAGGGGAAGGGTTTACAAATCCATCTGTTTGCCTCGGGGGGCCCAGAGTAAGAGCAGAGTTTTGAGTGGATAGGCTTATGACAGTATAACATATTCATTAGGCAGTAAAGTATAAAATGACTGTGTGTTTGAGGGTTGCTTCAGTCTCTTACTTACACAGCTTTTAGGAAACTTGCTTTATGAACCCCCAACTGGAATGATTCCTCCAAAGCTATCCCCCAGATTAAATAATGATTCATTATCTCTTCCGGGAAGTTTCCTTCTATAGTCACAAATATCCATGAAAATTTGTGGGAAAATATCCCTGCTCTTTCACTACATCTAAAATGTGATCAACCCATGTTAAAACACATAGAGAAGTTACATTTTAAAGGTGAGCTACAAAACTAAACTGAGAGTTCACTTAATCCCATTTTTATGGGCTGATTAATGTCCCAAGTAACCCAGCTGAGGAGGGAAGTTAATACCTGTTTCCTCTCAGGGAGTGCATCGTGCTTCTAGGCTTTTAGTGTGGCAGCACATCGCTGCCACTGCGGATTGGTACAGAACAAGATTCAAAGCCATTGTCAGAACCTTCTTCATGCCAAATGAAACCAAAATTATTCACTCACCAAAATTTCTACCAGTTGGTGCTTCAACCCTTAAAAGAAAATAAAAGTAAAATGAATCAGAAGTTGAGATTGTCTCACAAGTGAATAAAGAATAATGTTGTCTACCAGTATCTATTTGTGATAGCTTGAAATTGGAGTTACACTGAAGAGAGGTATAAGCTCTGCTTCAAGAGTAATAGCAATACACGCTTGCTGAGTAGTTACTCTGTACCATATTTGCATATTTTATTCTCATTTAACCCTCTGAGGTAACAGACAGGAGCCTTGGAGAGGTTAAGCAACTTGTCGAACGAAGGACACAAGCTTGCCTGACCGCTGAGCTGCTCTGCTCCTCCCCGGATGGGCCTACATCTCCACTTCCCTTGGCCAGCTTGGGTTACTTGCCCATGGCCAGGGGTGTAAAGAAGACATCCTTTCATTTATTCATTGATTCATCAGTGAAGAAATTAGAATCCTTCACAGCTCCTTCTAAAAGTAGCAGAGCCCTGAGTGACTTTCCTCCACGCATTCACCCTGCCTGCTACAAAACCTGAGACATGTGGCTATTTGATTGCTCATCCCTTGAGTAGATACCTCAGTAACCCAACAAACCATACTCACACCCATTACTGAAAACATGTTATTGCCATAGTATACCAAAACATTTTTATAGTGCTTTACATGCCAAAGAAACTTTTCCCAGAAATTATTTCACCTGGTAAATTACCTTAGGCAGATGCGGAAGGAGGGAACTAAGTTGTTCAAGCAGATTTGGTTTGGGAGAGTAGCATTTATAAAGTACACAGGCCCACAAGGAAAGGGCTGCTAGAGAATTCAAAATGGTTACAGGTTGTAGGATAAACTAGTTACACTTGATCATAGAGTATTTTGGCTTTCAGTAGCACCTATAGGAGGCTAAGCTAGTTAGAAGATACCATCTCCCAACATATCAGCCCTTGAATTCTGAGTCTTTTTCTCCTCAGTGTCGTATCCCCAGTATCCACCTCACTCCAGCTCCTCCTTCCATCCTTCACCCCACAAAATCACATTACATTAGTCAAGATGTGGAAGCAACCTAAGCATCTATCAATAGATGAATAGATAAAGATGTGGTATGTATACAAAATGGAATATTACATAACTATAAAGAAGAACACAATCTTTCCAATTGTGACAACATAGATGGACCTAGAGGGCATTATGCTAAGTGAAATTAGTCAAAGAAAGACAAATACCATATGATTCTACTTGTATCTGTAAACTAAAAAAACAAAACAAATGAACAAACAGAAATAGACACAGACTCACAAATGCAAAGGACAAATTGGTGGTTGCTGGGTGAGGGTCCAGGGAAGTTGAGGTGAAATAGGTGAAGAGGATTAAGAGGTACAAACTTCTAGTTATAAAATAAGTCACAGAGATGAAAAGTACAGTGTAAGAAATACAGTCAATAACATTGTAATAGCTTTGAATGGAACTACACATATCATGGGGGAGCATTTTGACACCGCGCATGACTGTGGTTTCTAGTATATGGTGATTTATCTGCCTCCAGTCAGCTCAGGCAGTCCTGACCCAAACCAGAGCACCCATGCTTCCCCTTCCTCCAAGACTCAGCCTGGCTGCCACGCAGAGCTACCAGTGGAGACCTTGCCAGGAGACAGTACAGATGCTTTGTCAAAGCCTCTCCCTGTCCAGAGCCAAAGGGGCCACAGGACTCCTTCACAGAGATGTCACCTGGTCTCTCCGGGCCTATAAGAAAAGGGCCCTGAACTAGTTTATCTCTGGCCGTACTTAGCCCTACAATCCGATGAAGCTGAACTCCTGTGGGGAGTTCTTCACAGCACCTCTGAAAGCTGGAAACTCATTCATTCCCTTGGTAGTAGGTGTGAATCAGATCTCTCTCTTTCAAAACCCTATGGAATTCCAGACATGCAATGCATTCTATAAATGTTCAGCTGTTATCATTATTGCTACTGCTTTAATGGGAAGCATCAGCACTAATTTCCCACGGCCATTCCAGGGCTTTGTCTGATCCCTGGATCTTTTTTCATTCACTGTTTGGATGACAGCACGGGAAAACATTTTATTATTTGCATTGAGGCATCTGACGTTGCACTCTCTCTCCTCCCCAAATTACCTCCACCCTGAAACTCTCGTTATGGATTATTTATTCCCAAAGTGACTGCTTATTCAGTCCTAGGCTTGTAAGAAAGGGAAGGTAGCAAGCTACATTCCCTTCAAGCTCATCAGTCTGATTATTTCCTCTTTTGCAAGTTTTTCTCCTCTCCTGTCCAAGGAGTATTTTTGCTTTAAGGGTTTTAGCCTTGAAGTTGCTATAAGTCTTCTGGCCACCAATGATGATCCTATGCCCAAACGTCTTTCTTTTCTGACTTTGGTACCAAAAGTCCACAGTAGATGGGACATTATTTTAATGGTCTAGTTTGGAAGCCATAGTTTGTTTGTTTTTTTTGTCTTTCTTCCTAAGGTAAGCATCCAAGTGTGAGGACCTGGAATCTCCCACTTGAAACCCTTTTTCCAGTGAATGAAGGGGACATTCTCATTGCCTGGTACCCCCTGCTGATGACTGGACAGGTACTGTTTATCTTTTTTATTGGAATATAGTTTATATACAATATTATACTGGTTTCAAATGCACAATATAGTGATTCTGTAATTATTATATATATTATTTGAATGCTTGCTGTGGTAGTGTAGTTACCCCATTAGAGCACCAAGGTATAACAATATTACTGGTTATATTCTTTATGTTTTACTTCCATTTCTATGACCAATTTATTTGATAATTTGCAATTTGTCCCTCTTTACCCCCTTCACCTGTTCCCCACCCCACACCCCTATGGGGACCAGGCTGTTGTCAGTGTTTATGTGTCTGTTTCTTTTGTTGCTGATGTCACTTGTTTTGTTTTTTCAGATCCCACATGAGTGAAATCATACGGTGTTTGTCTTTCTCTATCTGACTTTTTCTGACACACCCTAGTTTCTTTCTTTGTGGTGAAGCTTTGTCCAAACCTGCCATAATTTGCTAGATTCTTACTCTCAGGGTTTGTGCTCATCTCATTAGGAACACATGCAAACAGTTTGCAGACCAGTCCCAAACATGGATCACAGTTAAGGCACCTCGTCCTAGAGTATTGCCAGCAAGACCAAGGGCAATGGAGAGAGCTTTTAAAAAATGACAAGGAACCCACAGTGCAGGAGGGACCAGGGTCTAGCTTTGCTGCGAATTGGTACAAACCCGGGGAAGAGAGCCCTTGCTGGTGACCCTGCACTTTTTTACACTAAGGTCTGAGCTCTCAAAGCTCTAGATATCAGATTTAACTGCCTCTTGGAAACTCACGTGTGACCCTGGGGCTTGTTTTATTAAATGTTAACCTGTTCCATTTGTTTTCCTTTTCCCTGCCCAAGAAAAAAATTTAATATCCTCCTACTTTTCTAATATTCCTTTATGTTTTCTTTCTTCCCCTTCATTCTTTCTGTTTGTTTGCTTTCCTTTCTCTCTCCCTCTCTCTCCCTCTCTGGGTGTGTATGTAACCATAGGATAGAGAAAGTCAAGATGAGTCAGGTTTGCACAGCACAGGAAGACTTCTTGAAAATGATTACAGCTTTCTTCTCATTCTCCGCCCAAAGCACTTTTGAATGCAGATACAACCAGCCAAGAATTTTCACTCTCTTCCTCTCTTAAACATTGTACTTAAGCAAAACTTGGAGAAGTTAAACATTGACATTTTTATACGCTAATCATTCTGGTGACCCTTTGTATGCTAGACTTAGCTGAACATTCCTTGAACTTGATGTCTTAACTTTCTGATTCTAGCATTTAATCAGTGCCTGACAATTCCCATGACACTGCTCACTGTATTTCTGAAGTACCAATTATTTGTTATATAGGGAGAATTGAAGTCTCTGAACTGGATGATTATTCTAGAAAGAGAATGTTACTCTTCAGTGAATTCAATCATGTAGAAAATTCCCACTATGTTATGTTCATTGACTGTTTCCTGAAAGGAAATTCCCCTGGAATCGTGTTATGAGTAAAGTGTATTTAGTAAATAAAGTTATCAAAGCATAACCATGAGCCAAGTTGTTTGAGTTTCTTGTGCTGAAAAAGGCAGTGTCCAGACATAATGTCACTTTCTGAGTGCTATGGAAGCTTTATAAAAACAATTTACAAGAAGTTCTACGTTTTACAACCTTACAAAATAGATGCTGATACTATTCACTGAAATTGTACCAGGATCTTTTTGTTCTTAGCTAAGAATTAAAAATCAAGACTATTTTTAAAAAGTGATTTCAACACACCATTTTTTCTACATATACTTCTATGCTTCCAAGGGAAAAATCACTCACTCAAAAACCAAAACAGAAAAAAGATCTTTTAGAAAAGTTCAACTAATATAAACCACAAAAGGTCACCAGAATCGACTGATTTCTGCTTCTTTTGGTTAGAAAAGTGGTTTGTATGAGAGCAAGCGGCAAGGAGGAGAGGACGAGACTGTGTTCTTCTTTCCCTCCTCTGCTGCTCTCAAGAGCCAGAAAGAAGCCTGTTAATAGCGCCCTCTCCTTATTCCCAGAGTAGGGGACCCATTGCAGAGAAGCTGCCAGAACCGCAAATCTGCCTTCAAGGAATCGAACCTGAAAAGAAGATACAAAATTTCTTCTCATCCCCCAGGCTCCAGAAATAACCTGGGCAGATGATTCTTTCCTGGTTCCACTGGGAGGCATGGGGTGTGACTTGGCAGAAATAATATGATTTGGGTTCAGTGTGCTTTTGCTTTCCTGAGAGGTAGAAACCCTATTTCAGAGTGCCATTGTAAAGTTTCCGTTCAGAAATAAAACTTTGTGAACCTGAGTTTATTTTCATCACCAGTTTTCAGTATGTGTTGGGGAGAATGTGCCCCAGAAATCCTTGTTCACAGCACTGCGTTGGGCAAATCACTCATTCAGGTTTTTACTAGTGTGAGGGAGGCAGACTACCCAAATGTGCAATATTTAAGCCCCATTTAAGGGTCAAACATGTAAGCATAGGTCAATAAGGAACCTAAATATTCCCTCTTGCTGTTCCTAGCCAAGACACAGCCTACTACTAATCTTAACATTTGTAGATAATTTTCAAATATGAAGGCAATTTTATTATTATATTTGTCTTAAGTAGGAGGAAAGTATAAAGAATAAGGTTATTTTGAAGCAGAATTGTCCCTAAGGTTTTTGTTTGTTGTGTTGCACTTTATGTTTTGTTTTGTTTCATTTTATTCAGGATACTCTAAGAAAAATCAGCACATTTGTTTCAAACCATACACAACAATGCTGGTATCACTTTGGTTAACCATACTTTCAGACTTTTCTCCCCTCTGTCTCTATCTCGCAGCCCAGATGCTAAGCTTGAGGTTTATTGTAAATGTAAATTCAAGTACAAACAATATTCTAAATGTGCAGTGCTTGTCGTGTGCCCCGTCCTCGCAGGCAAGAACAGCACGCAACAACAGCAGGATTCTTCTGCAGAAAGCTTTATTCTTCAGCTCTTTGTGAAACAAATGAGTTGGGCAGGACCTAGAGGGGAAGGAGAGGCTTGCTTATATAGTTCTCATGCTCTGACCTGGTTGGTGCGGCTCCATATGCCTTATTAGCATAACAATTTGGTGGGTCTCATTGGTCCTTATGCCAAGGCGCAATTAGCATGTAGTTTAGTGGTGTGGGATGATTTGTCATTAGGAAGTTCGAGGCCTTCCGGCTGCCCTGCATTGGGCGCTATTTTCTGAACGCGGCTGCCAACACAGTGCTTTTATTGGTTGAAAAAGAAATGGTCTTAAGCATATGACCATTGTATGCCCCCTTTTCTGTCCTCTTCAAGCAAACTTCAGGGTTTAATTATAAATATTGAGAAAGGAGACAGGATTCAAAACCTACATTGTTAGAGTAATAGAACTAAAAACATAGAAGAAATGAAAATATGGAAATCCATGAGAAAAACGCTTATTTTTATTTCCAATTAGCATTTTGATAAATAATTCCTATTTTATAGTGCCTTTCCCAGGAAGATCAAAGAACCTTACCAGCACTGCAGAATTTCCCCAGCACACATTCAAGGCAGGAGGAAATGAGTGTTATCATGACTCTCATTTTCAAAATGAAAAAGATGAAGCTGGAAGATGGCATGATTTTCTGAATCTCACTGTCAGTATAGAATCTTTGAACAAATTGCTCCTTTTTCAACAACGGAAGACTGACTTCATCTTAGTTATGTGGTAATGAACTAAAAGTAGGAGCCAAGAGTGATATTAGTAAAGGAATAGCTGTGGCTGTGGTAGGTTTTATTGATCAACTATGCGGTGCCAGGCGTTGCTCTCCAGGCTAACCATGGAATTGACCAGAACATGCCAGAAGGTTCTGCAACTTCTTTCTGTGTACCACCAATGCCCTGGGGTTACCCCAACCAGGCTGAGACCAATGCTGCCAGAGTCCCACCCTGGCACAGGGGACAAGGTTTCTGTAGTAACAAGCCCAGAGAGCCTTCTGGGCGTGTACAGCCCCACTAGACACAGCCAGGGAGGAGCTCTCAGACCCTGAGACAGCCTATGTTGAGCCCCAGCCTGGTTAGCAAATGGGCAGTGCTTATTGGTTAAAGAAAGGAATGATCTTAAGCATACAACCGCAGTATACACCATTTTCTGTCTTCTTAAAGCAAACTTTATGGTTTAATAATAAATATGAAAAGAGTAGCCTGAGCAGCTGCCTGTCATGAGCTACCAGTTTGGCCAGAATATCCACGACATCTCATCAAACCTGGCTGGCCTTTCCTGGGTCTGTCAACTCAGAGCAGCCCTGAGCCATGCTGGAACATGTGCTCTTAGGGAAGTTCTGACCAGCTCCGTCCCTTGTCACAGGCAGCACATGATAACGTTCATGTGCCCACCCTTCCTCACAGCTCTGCTTGGAGCCCCACCTTGACTTCTTAGAGGGGATACCTGGTGGGTATGGGAGAAGCTCCCTCCTACACTTTCCCAGTCAAATTAACAGACTGGGCTAGACCAGAAGTGTGCCCTGCTCAGTTTTATCAGAGAGCCAGAGTGGATGGTCACAAATTATTCTTTCTGCAGCAAGAATTAGGGAAATTATATCAGATTTCAGTGAAAACTGTCCACTAAGGCCTTGGAGGAATGGACATCATCTTCTATCTTCTAGGCTGGTGATGAGCTCAGAGCTCAGGGGTCACAGGGCACCTGAGAAACTGCCGGTATGTTGTCAGTCCTAAGGGTGGTGGCCTCTTTCCTCAACACCATCTTGGCCTTGAGCACTGCAGCCTGCCTCATACCCCCTCACCCATAGGCTCCAATCTTATGTCGTTATTGGGTAAGGAACACTCACCAGGAGACGCAGGGTTATTGGTGTCCTGGGAGCTCAGTGAGGTGAGTTAAACGTGATTCTTGAGTGAGGAGCCAAGGTTGTCTCTAAAGAAGCAAGAGATCAACGCTCCGAGCGCAGGCAAGCAGAATTGCCCAGGCCTGGCCGCCCGGGCCGTCCGTGGACACTGTGGCATCAAGGTGGACACAAGAGAGCTTCCCAGTTAAGGCTAAGGTCAATCAAGTCACTGGAAGACAAGCAGACTGCACAGAAGAACAAAACCCAAATACGTGACCGCAAGAGAGAAAGGACATTAAGTCAGAGTAAAAAGGTCAGAACTAGCCTGAGGCAGCACTCAGAAGGAAGGCCTGAGCTGTGCAGAGGCATAGAAGAAACCTCATGTCTAGGGGTAAGGGCATAGCGTTATCCTCAGCAGTAAAACTCATGGTTGAGCGGGTCAGAAGAAACGGGGCCACAGAAAGGCCCAGAATGGATGGAAAGGTCCAAGGGCTGGTCCACTAATAAGGACGAGCTGGAACTGCCTTCTGTGTCTCTGAGTAAGAGTCCCCAGAAAGCAGCTGATAGCCTTTTGAAGATAACTGTGCAGAAGTGGGACACAGGTCAATTCCTGGGCTTGGAAAAGTCAGTCCCCTTGATTTGTCAGTATCTCAGGTAACACACACAGGAGGCTGGTTTACAGGAAGGCTAAAAACAGCACCATGTATGTCACAACATTCTAGTCAGAAACTATAAATGACAAGTTGGTGGATTTACGTTCGGTATTCTTATTGTCAAGATCCTATTGTGTTTTTAGTCTAAACTCTTTCTCAGAAGCACAGATTCTCATGAGAACAGTCCTCACCTGTGTGTCTGGGTGGGGGTTGGGACAAAATTTTAGTTTGCCTCTTGCCTTCCCGTAGGGACGACCTTTGCCAGCCCTTTACCCGGACTCCCAAGCATTAAGATGCCAAGTGCTCCCACCTGTGCTGGAGCCGGCGAGCTGCTGCCTGGCCCGCTGCCAACCTGGTCAGCCGCGCAAACTAACGCACTGGACAGCTGTGTATTGATTAACCGGATGTCCAAAAAGAGGTATCTGTTGTAACAAGGAACAGATAACATGCCCTTCCTGATTTTGGAGAATGTTAACACCAACTGCTCAGTGCTTATGTCGAGCACTGAGCACTGTAATTGTTCCTAATCAGTAACATTTCCTTTAAGGAATTTTGTAGATTCAAAATTTTCACATCAATATTAAGTACTTTTCCTACTGTCTTGTGCAAAATATAATATGGAAGGTTAAATCAGGCAAATTAGAAGCACTCACAAATAAAAAAGATTAAGCACTGCCGGGTCTTTGGGCTTATCCTGTGTGGTATGGTCGGGTTTGGAAACTGGGGACCCCGGAACAGTACATCATGCAATCGGCTAACATTTACAGCTTTGCAAGGAATTAAACTAAATCTTTATTTGCATTTTTCTATTTAATCCTCCCAACGACCCAAAATATGCATTATATCATTATCCCCATTATTTAAAAGAACGAAAGGAGAGGTTAATTAGCCCAAGGTCATATCAATGGTAACAAGCCAGGTGCAAACTTGAACTCAGGTCCCTCAGAAGTCAAAACCATACACAACTAGAGCCACTATAAAGACTATAAAAATGTAAGGATGAACAGATGTTTTTCACTGAAAGAAGTTCATAAAAAGACACGACCTAGGAAGAGACTCACCGGGCAGGTCTTTCTTTACTCCCCGGAGGGAGGTACGTTTTCCCAGAATAGGTATGAAGATTTGAAGCCAAAAGACATAGCCAGATTTTTTTTTTCCAGACGAGGTATTATGTGGTGTATGCGCTGAAGACAGGAGTTGTTTTTTTATTTTCCCCTTTCAGTTGTTTGCTGTTTTGGTGCTCAGCTGTTGCCAGGAGGCGTAGATGAACTCCAGCGTCTCGTGAGCCAGCGACTTCCCAGCAGGCGGCCTCCGTCTGGGTCAGCCCCGAGACCAACCCCAGCAGAGCACTTCCGCTCCCGAAACCCAACTTGAGTTCATGAAAATGCCGGGACCCTGCTGGACCTAAAGCATTGCTGAGAGCCATGAAAAAGAGCTCCATAAATCTTCAGCCCATGAAGGGAATGTCGGGCTTCCCACGATGGGATAAACAAATTCAGCATTTCAAAGCAACCTGTTAGCTATTCACCCCAATTTGAATACAAATGCCAACAGCCAACCTCCCATTGTTCAACAAGATGGTTGAGGATGTTGGGTTTTATTGTCTACCTATAGTGCTTGTCACAATCCAGTCCCTTGAAAGATTTACCTTATAACCTGCTTCACAACCAAGTGTCAGGCTGGGGAAATGACCCTTGACATTCAGCAATCCCGAATGGACAGACAATCCCCCGGCTGGGCAGCCTCCTAAAGCAGCGCCATCTCTATGCTCTGTCAGCCTGAGAAATTGGTGGCCACCTACGAAGAATCCCAGGGGAGACAGCGCCCCAAATCAAGCCCCATCCATAGATGCTACACCAGGTTTCTGCAGGAAAAACACATTTTTCTCTGTCCAGCAAAGAAGTTCGCCTTTGAAAACGTGCACAACAGTGTTGCTCTTCAAGAAATACATTTCTTTCTTCCACCCTTTATGCATATTTTTAACAAATGACTGGAAGCAGGTTGACATTGGCTTAAGTCAGGACTCCTAGAAAATATGAACAAATGTATATATGAAATATTTTTAAATAGTAAAAGGATTAGAGGAAACTAAGAATGAGGAAGTCATGAATAATCACACGCTTTTTAAAAAATGTACCTTTAGTTAATGAAAGTTATCTCTGTAATAAGTAATTTTCTCAAGATAAGATAATAGAAATATAATAAAAGAAACACACGAAAGGGTCTCAATTATAAAACTATAAATGGATGTGCAAGAGCCATTTGAATGTTGAAGCAAAAAGTAATCTTTGAATGAAGATCCTAAGTGTTTGTGGGGAAAGAGTAATTTATAACATCCAGTAGGACAAGTTACTGAAGATAAAATGCTAAGTCAGCCTACTGATTACAGGTTCTTCACCTTTGGGGCCAAGGAAGTTCTCAGTGGCATGTACACTATTTGAAGAAAACTTTGGATATTTCAAAATACTCAAATGAAAGTACAGCTCTTAGTTTAATGGGGAATAATGATACACTTCTGGGTGAGAATTAGTATTCTTAAAATAGCTTGGAGACTGCACCAAATTTAAAAGGTGGGCAGACCCATTTGACCTTAGCAATGCCAACTCATTTCCACACCCCTTTGAATCCTTTTTCCTCAACTCCCTCGGCTAGTAGCAACTTGGGTTTCCTTTAGGCTTCCTGTATGATATTATAAATGTGTAAAACAATTGTTTAGGGTGGAGAAACAAAACAGAAACATAACATTTGTTTATTTACTGACAATCTGAATACAGATGCCAGTACAAGTAGCCTTCATCTGTCCTTCATGTCATTCTCCCCTTCTGTTGAATTATGGAAACATAACAAAGGTTGATACTGAATCCTCCCCACCATGAGCTCAGTTTAATCCCTAAATCCACGTGAGAAATATTCCATTTACCAAGGCAACTGGTATCAAAATCACATCCACTAAATTCAGTAAAAAAAAAAAAAAAAAAAAGAAAGCTTCAGTGTGAACTTCCAGCAGTTGAAAAGTAAGAAACTGCTTCAGAAGTGTGGTGTTTTTCCACTGTCCCCATCAGTTCCCTAGGGAAACTCCAAGGTGAAGAGACTGGGCATAAAGAGCTTTCTGTATTTCTCTTGGTTTTTAACTGCTAAAACAATTTTTGTTCCATTAGGTTTGTAATGTGAAATGTTTCACAGTGAATTTACACAACAGCCTCTGACTTTATTAATTCATCACAACTAACTTAATTTTCACATGTCTAAAAACAAATTGCTGACTTCTCACAAATTCCAATATCTACTCACACACTGCCTTCAAAATTATGTAAATGTAGTTATTCCAGGATACCAAAGATTGTTTGGTGAGTATGGCATGTTAGATGTGGCATGCAACCAATAGTTAGCAACTCATCTTCCCAGGGTTCTCTGATCAGGTTTAGTCCCAGCGTCTCACCTGTAAGAGATAGGTAGCTAAACACAATTTAAATAACCCCTGAGAGCCCACTGCCTACTGGCTGCTAGAGATTGAATCCACTAAAAAGTCTTGAGGAATAACAAATGCTTTGAGATATTATCTAACTGCCTACCCAAAGTATCTCCCAAGATTGCTCATCAATGCCTTTTCTGTCTCATTTCAGTCATAGAATGTAGAATGAGGAAACTGTAGAAATATGGCTGGTAGGTCACCAGTAGTGATGTATACTTTGAAACGCTACAAAGAAGGTAACACTGGACAGTCACTGAATTGCGCCAGAGGACACTCCTATCTGGTAAAACTCAGCTTTGCCACCTTTCCAAGTCTATCTCCAAATTTCCACCACCACACTACAAAGTGGCAGTGTTTAAAAGGGACTCTGTGGCATCTTACACTGATGGAGTGACTGCATGAGGTATCAGGGGGCGCCAATAAGGGTGAATGTAGTAACCACATTGTTTTTCTTATGAAACCTTCATAAGAGTATGTATCAATGATACCTTAATAAAAAAATGGCAGTGTTTGCAGATTAACAAGGACAAGTGTAGAGTCTAAACTGTACCCCAAATAAAGAGTTGTCAAACTTTGAAAGAGCATTTCGTTTTATTATTTCATTGGACCTCAAATTCTCAGGTCGACGATCTGCTTTTCAAGTCAGCACTGACAGAATGAACTGGGAAGAGGGAAGACGAGTATATTGGTGTCTGAAGCAGTTATTTTTTCCATTACAACTATACTAAATTAACATCATTCAAGGAATTACATGAATTTTTTACTAACAACCATTGCCCCAAATTCACTAAGTCTCCAAAACCAGTTGTGGAACTATTTGTATTTTGTTAAGTGCACGTATGGAGCAAATTATAATTGATGGGCACATTTGTTCAGAATACATCAACCAGACACAGAGCATTCAAGCAATTCTGACATATTATCTGTCATTCAAGTCGACCCTCTTGGTTCTCTCAATGGATTAACCACTCAGAGCAGCTGAAACTCTAGAACTTTATTCTGTGAAATAGCAAAAAAAAAAAAAAAAAATAAGTATATAAAATGAAGATATTCTTATAAGTAGCCATCAAATTATTCCAAAAGGAAGCGATGACAAACCAAAATAATTAGTGAGTCTAAAGGGAGTAAATCAAATATTAAACATGTTAAATCCAGTCTGCAGGTGTCTGAGGGGCCTGTAAATCTCAAATATGCAAAGACCTGAAATATTAAAAAGTAAAAACATCCACTGTAGAAATAATAAACACAAGTTCTCAAATTTTGAGGCATGTTAGGTTGGTCTGTTCTAGTTCACCCAGGACTCTTGTGTCTAATAATGATAGCTACTTTACCTCCTGGCAGTACTATTATAAAGTATTATTGCCTCCATTTCTATAAGTAACAACTGAATATTTAAAGAACTTAAGTTATTTGTCCAAGTTCACATAACTAGTAGGGACAAAGGTAGCATTTGAACCCAGGCTATGAGACTCCATAGTGCCCCTGCCCACTACCCTACATGAATTCAGCCTCATCACACCATGTGACTTTTGCTGGTTTAAAGTCATTTGAGCTGAGACAGAGAAGAGGACCATTTAGAAGTTATAAGAGAAAAAAGCCGTCCTGGCCCCAAAAAGGCTAGTTCCAGACTCATGACACTAGATGCCACAGCTTTCAAGCTTTTAGCCTGTAATCAACCCATATTGAAACCAGATTTACAACCTCTTCAGAGAGCTTTGTGATTTTCTAAAGCAAGACACGTTTGGTATTTTAGGTCAAACCCCCTATGGTGCAGTGTTTTTAATAAAATCGGTTCAGTAGAAATTAGAGACACACCAGTCAATTTCTAGGAAGCCTCTGAGCCATTCAGAATACAGAGGAGAAATAATATAAAAGACATAACCACCTACAGATCAATTTTTTTCAAAAGGAATAGAATGTAAGGTGTATAGAGAAACATCATAGCAAATTTGGTCCCACTTATCTCTGGTTTGGGCAAGTTTCCACTTAGAAAGGGAAATTACTTTTGGGGGCAATTCTATGTCAATATTAAACAAGGGTTTTTCCTGGTTAGCCGCCCCGCGAAGTTACTGACACCTCAAAGTTAACAGTCGGTTAGTTACTGACACCTCAAAGTTAACAGTCAATATCTCTGAGGCAAGAACAAACCAGTCATCACTATTCTTACATCACCAAATCAGGTAGGAGGTCACTTCACAAAGGGTCTCTCTCTCTGCTCTTGGCAACTTCCACTTTCACAGGAAAGCAAAAGTAGTATCTGTATTTAGTTCTTCGTAAAAATCAATGTTGAGAAATTAACATTTTTGTCAAAAGGCTAAGTGATACACAGATCTAAGACAGGCGGCAAGAACATATGGAAATTCTAAATGCGTGAGGGAACATCAAGGGCATCTGGTACTAGGAAGAGACAAGACTAGAACTTGAGCTCATCTGACCAGCAGAACACGGGCACAGATCACCATCAAACAGGCTTCACAAACAGAGTGGAAGGACCAAGAGGCAGGTCAGCTAACAGACCCAGTTGGAGACACTTTGCATTCATCGCCCATCAAATTTCTGTGATTACAGCACTAGCCTGGACCCAGGCCTTCCTGCAAGATGGGGTTTATTGATTTCCAAGTGTTTCAAAACATGACTTTAAGTCCTTCCTTGCTTTATTTCCTAATGAATTGCTGAGTTCTTAGTTAACTGGTGCTGGGGAGAAATGGGGTGAATAGAGAATAAGGGCAGGGCCAAGGGGTGGGGGAGAAATTAACTAGCCAGAGCTGATATAAAGACACTTGTTCTAAGAATCACTGAGCTTGCATGAAGCTGTATGTGAAACAAACATGTAGAAGCTAGAAGTCTTTTAATCTTCAATCTACAAAACCACTGTAATTTTATCCAGAGCTAGAAATTGATGAGGTAGATATTTCACCAACTGGCAATTTTGATCAATTTCTTCTCTAAACAGGTTTAAGTAGTTAAATACAACAACATATGACTCAAAAACTAACACACACACAATTGAATACCTCTTACAAATTTTAAGTCATGCATGCAAGAACTGTCACTCTCAAAAAGCACACTACTGAATGCCATCATTTATTAAAATGCGTATTTATTCCATAGCCTAATTTGCGTGGGGCTGTGATCTTCGTTATTCATCTAAGTACTCATTTTTAGACTAATCATTTCAACTCAGATTCTTCCATGAACTTGGCCACCACATTTATCTTCTCAAGGGACGCAAATTATGCTGATCAGAAAATATTCCAGAAAATATGCCAAAAATAAACCCTTTAACACTCATAAAGGAAACCCCCATACTCAAATATGCAGGCTATAGGTTAATTTTTAAGCAAGTTTCAAATATACAAGAGTCTAGAAAAAACCCTATACAGCAAGTGATTCCCACATTTAAGATAACAAAGACCCATTTTGGGGGAAAGTACACAAATGTGGCATGGGTTTTAATTCAGGCTGAGCAGTGTTGCCAGACAGCAAGTCGTACTGGAGTGGACATAGTTACTTAGTGTTATTAGTGGCTAAAGTCAGTGTTTTATTAGGTTATATTAATAAGTTCATTTGGAAGAGAAAACCTAGTAGTACTGTGCATTATTTTCAATCTCATAACGCTCACTACTGAAAATCCTTCTAAAAATTGAGAAGTTAAAAAAAATGTTAGTCTAACTCTGTAAGGTTTGAAAACTAGGGCGCATGGTACAATAAAGTTTGGTTAATTTGGGATCCAAAATACTCATTTTGAGATAAACTCATGAATTAAATCAACAGTAAAAGTAGATAATTACCAACTCTGATCACAAAAAAATCTTTGCTTAGGTTTTTTAGTTCTCATTTTTGTTTTTTTGGTTGGAGGTAGACATATTTTAAAAAGTATTCAGAGCAACTGGGTCAAGTTGATAAATAGTATTACCTTTGCTAAGGCAACTTCAGAAATTGATTGATGATATCTGACCTGGTATAAATAAGTTTAAGATTTCTCTTACACAAAAGTTAAAAACCAGAATTATCCTAACAAAAAAAATGTGGGTAAGACACTGAATGATGGGCAGTACACATTTAGAAATGTTCCACACTATAAGAAAAGTATACATGCACATGTAATAAACAATATCTTGGTCTTGTGTAAAAAATAAAAATAAAAATCAAGCCAAACTCTAGAGTCGGGTCCCTACTATGAGCAACAACAGATCTTCATTTGTATAATGAAGATTCTTACACTTCCTGCTTAGTTTTTAATTTATGACAAGACACCACTAAATTTCAGACAAAATATATATATATATGTATTTATATATATATATATTTTTTTTAAATCTTTACAATAAATCAAGATGTAGGAGCTTACATAGATCAGATTTTGGTTTATTTAGCTGCTCCATCCCAGCTCCATCAGATGCAAATAACCCTGGTAACAGTGTGTACATAGTCTTCTCTTTGCTTTTTATAACTTTAAAGCAAATCATACATTTGACTGTACTTAAGTCTGTGCAAATAATCCTTCAGAAGAAGTATCAATCAAGATTCTGTTTGCAGAGGTCATTCTCTCTCAAAGATGATTACACTGAATTTGTTTTTCTTCAGATAAAGTGCTCCTGTCCAGCAGAACTCAAAGACCTTCGAGCATCTAAAAAGCTCAGTTCAGGTAAGACTTTGTCATACGAACTCCAACTTCCCGTGCCCACTATACATACCCCAGTGAACAAGCGAGAGGATCTTATCGTTGCTGAGGTCCCCTTGTCGCATTTTATCACAGGCCAGACAACAGTTGTCATGCCCACTCACTGGCACCATGCATTCCAAGTCTAACTTTGCAACCTGCCCCTTTTTGGAATGGTATCCATGGAAGCTGTAGTGCAAACGGGAGAGCATCTGTTGCCGCTGATCCTGTAGCCTCTTGTTTTCACTTCGAAGCATCCTCAAGGCCAACATGATCAGCAACACTAAAATCAGCCCTCCAGCAATTGGAACAGCAATCACAGCAGCCCGGAACCACAGCTCTTTGGAAGAAGTCAGCTCCTGCACTTTGGTGATGAGGTGTCTGCTACCATCACGCTGGTATTTGTTTCCTTGTCCTAAAAGGAGTACAAATAAAATGATCAAACTGTATTAACCCCTTCTGATTATCTGTCCATTTTAAAAGGCACCCCCCATAACAAAGAAGCCTGCGATTAAATCAGCAAATCAGTGTTGCAAAACGATGCAAAGATGCTTACTGAAACATTATTTACAGACCACCATTACTGGGCAGTAAGTAATGGTCTTTTAATGCCTTCAAAATGTTGAAGAAACAGGCAAAATCTATTATGCAGACAGAAATGCTCAGGCAGACAAGACATAAAAGCTACTCAATACAGATGCATCTCTGCATCCAGCCCTGCTTCTCCCTCTGGTGTCTCTAATGACATTAACAATGAAATCAACAGCAGCCATACAAAGTCATGGCTGTCACAAGCCTATAGATCAGGCAAGCATTCTGGTTAGAAAGTGCTTCTACCTGTACCTGAGGTCTCTCCCTTGGGAGGAGCGAGAACATCATGCAGCCCTCTGTAATTACACATATCTTCGTGACAGCATTCCAACGTAGGCATGGCAGTGCCAGAGTGGTTCTGTGCCTGTCTGGTTGGGCAGATGTCCATTGTGCTTCCGAGAGAGTCCAGGCAGCCATGGGTGAGTGGGGAATTTGCGTTCTGAGGGTCAAGAAGTCTGGAGAAGCAGGCACTCAGCTCTGATTTGCACATGTAGCCAGTTGCCACACAGTGGGCAGCATCACAGTAGCACCTGATTTCACCTGAAAACAATGAGAAGTTGAATCCCACTGCTTCAGAGGCCAGGTAGAGCATCTGTGGAAGCGCACATCTATGGAAGCGCACATTTATGGAAGCGCACATCTATGGAAGCGCACACCCAGATTCCAAGCTCAAAGGCACTGGCTTTTAGCATATTCAACTGAGTGCTTACAAAGACAGCTCAGGTGGCATGCAACCCATTTCCACATAACTTTAGAAATGTATTAATCCCCATACCAGAAAGTCAGAGTTTGACTTAGATTTCTGGTGAGTTAGCAAGTAATTAAAAATGACAGTTTTGTTTTCAAAGGAAATTAACAGTCACAGTGATTTCTCCTACCATAAAGCAAATTTATATTACTTAGTCATTTTTAATCCTACATGACCATACAACATAAAAATGTTAGGCTTTTTATTTTGTCGGTATAAATATTTGATCGGAACTATTGAATTGTTTACTACCTTGAAGGGCTGTGCCAAGATTTAAGAGCTTTAGCTAACACCTTATAACTAGAAACACAACAATCTAGAAAATTGCTCCGGTCAGGAGGTTTTAAAACTATGAAACTGGGCAGCTATTTGCAACCTCTCTAGAAAAGGCAAACTTTGTCTATAAAGATCTTTTCATGCAGAGGAGCTTTTAGTCAGTACATTGTAAAACAGGAACTAGGCAGTTTACAATTAGTGGTTTGCTTGCCAAAGTCAATTTCTTTCAGCCCAAATGGAAAGTCATAAAACTGGGGGCAGAGGGGGAGGGTGTGAAACTGCAAGGCTAACTTCTCCTCCCCCAAGTGCCCAGTTTTACATTGTAATTCAACATGGGATCTAAAAGGAAAAACACTGAAACTGAAAATCCTCTGCTGGTTGAATGAAAAATCCTTAAGGAAACCTCAAATTTTTCTACAGGAAGTGATTAAAAGTTTCCTTTATAAAACTTATTTTGTGAGTCGCTGTTAACATTCTGCAGCAATTTGAGATCTGAGGCTTTTCTCATCCATTTCTCATGGAAATAATCTGGGTCTCAGGTTTATCACTACTATGATACCCCACTGGGTGAGCTCGGGTCACTGTCATATGCAATAGGAAAAGCGATTGTATCTTGAACTAGTTAGCTAGCACACGTTTCTTCCCAATCTCAAGGTCTGTTTAGTTACTGAAACCTTGGCTCTGAAATTAACACCAAGGACTGTTACTTTATAAATTGCCTCCCACCCTTACAACCTTTCTTCCCCCTCCTCCTCTCCTGAATGCCGAGTAAGGCGTCTCATTTAATTATCTGTTCAAATTCCAGGCACTGAATAGTATGCTTAGTTTTCACGAGAGGCTGCTAATGCTTCGGTTGTAAAAGAAACCAGGCAACTAAACACAGAACTTTTAAAGCTGGAGGCTTCTCCTGTCCTAAATCTGCATACTGTCTTGAGTCTGGACCCAAATCCCTTCTCCAGACCTTCAAGTTAGAACCGTGCTTTGCAGAAGTTCTTGCTCCTCTTTCCAAGCTGCTTAGGTATTCACAAGTCACCCCGGTCTTATGTGGTGATGCCTTACCTATCCCTCATCTGACAAATTCTGTGTACAGATTTAAAGTAGAAATGAAACAGATTAAAAGTCAACTGTTATCCTATTCACCTCAAACCTAGTGCAGAAAAAGAAAACTGCATGCAAGTAAAATGCTTCTTAAATGTTTATTAGAGCCTATTTAAAATACTGTATTTTCAATGACCTAAAACAGTCTAATAAAATTTTGACAGGTAACTAGGAAAGTTCTAACAACTTTTTTTTTTTAATTGGAGCCACATTTGAGCAAGCTGAATGGACTTTTGTATTACTGTATTAAAACTATATTTCTGTCGTTTCATAAAGTTTCTTCCTGTGGCATGCAAAAGGCCAGAAAGGGGACTGGTATTTGGAAACTGTGAACAATGCTCTTCTGTTTCCCCCCACTTTCTTATTACTGTATGTAGCGATTAAACAAAAATGTCTGCTTTAGTCAAGATGGCTACAGGAGAGAGAGACTACTGGCTTCTTTTAAAAGCTTTTGAAGTCCGCTGCAGTCAGAATCTCTGATCCCCTAATTATATCATTATCAGGCACATAGTTTCGGTATCTGTGACTTCATGTCAGCCTCAGTCCCTCCCGGTTCTGCCGGCCTTTGATAGGGCCAGGAGGCTCCCCTCTGCAGGCTGCAAGGGCTGTTATTTAGGGTTAATTACACCCTTCCTTCCAAAACAAATAAATACTGTAGCGCATCATCCTTGCTGGGCTAGCTGTTCCTTTAACCTCATGCCTGCTACATGGCAATTAGAGAAAAGGGGTGGGGGGTGTGTGGAGGGCAGAAGCTAAATATCACTTCCTATTTAAAAATGCTTTTATCTGTTCACAGGACAGGAGGTAGTAGGAAGAGTTCATAGTGGGAGAGGTGGATGAACCTTGAAGCCTAGAGGAAGTTTGGGTGATTTCGACTTAAAAGGTGAAAAAGCCTGCGAGGGACAAGAAACTGACCGCTGCCTTTTTTTTTCTTTTTTTCTTTTTTTTTAGTATTTGTAAACTATGAGGTGAGTGGGAAGTAGGACCGCTGACAGAGCCCGCTCCTCGCAGCCGCTAAGTAACACAGCACACACTCCTGCTCACTGAGGACACCTCGGGCACTTACACTCCCAGGAAAACACACACACTCGCTGGCTCTCACACACACTCAAGAGACACAGGAAGACATACTCAACGGACAGAGATATTAAAAACGCACAGAAAACAGACACACAATCGTTAAGAGACACTCAGATATGCGGGGCAGACACATTTTTCAGGCACGGTGCTTTAAGGGACAGGGGTCCTCGGTCCCCCTGGCCAACTCCACCCATGGGTGCGGAGGGAGGCGGTGTCCCAGCCCAGACGCCAGCCCCGCTCCCCGGCTGCAAACACTCAGAAGTTCACTACAGACGGACTTACAAAACATTTTGACAACCACTTCCCTGAGGTCGGACTCCACCTCCACGCGCAGGGGCCCGGGACACCCGAGCGGGCGGCTGCGAAGCCACCGCAGCGACTTCTAAGAACAAACAACTTGTCACGACCTGCGGGCTCCGGCGCGGGAGGAAACTCGCCCGCCGCTAACAAAGCCTTGGCAGCCGGCTCCCAAGGCGTGTGGCGGCAGCCGTCCCGGGACCCCGCACTCCCTCCTCGGCGCCGGCGTCCGGCCGCCCGGCGGACACTCACCTTTGGTGAGCAGAACAGCCATGGCACAGAGTTCGAGCTGCAGCCAGATGAAGATGTAGCTGGAATGGCGATCCATTGACGCCCCCCACGGCCGCGGCGCCCACGCCGGCTCCCGGAGCCGCGGCGCAGCTGCAGCCTACGACTCCCGGAGCGCGCAGGACATGGGTGCTGCCGGGGCGGCAGACGCCGTCAGCGACGGGGAGAGGGGCCGGGCCGCGGCCGGAGCATGGAGCGTCGTTGCACGGTGCGCCCAGAAGCTCAAGAACTTGCGGTCCCACTTTGCAGCCACCAGCGCCTTGACTCCTCTAGGCGCCGCCGTCCCTGGTGGACTCTGGGCTTCGCTGCCCCCTGGCCAGCCAGTCCGCGCAGGCAGATGCTCCCCAGCGAGCGCCCACACCACGACAGCGAGCTCCCGCCAGCGCCAGCATCCGACGGCCCTGCTCCGCGCCGTAAATAGCGCCCCGCGCAGGGAGCCGCCGAAGTCGCCCGCCCCCTTCCCCGCCCCTGTGGCACCCGTGCCGTCCGATTGGCCGCCGGGCTCCAGCCAATCACTACTGTGTCCCGGAGGCAGGGCCAGACGCAGGCGAGGCGGGACCTGCCCCGCGGCTCCTAGCGGCGCCGGCGTCGGGGCTGCGGCCAGGCAGCCGCTGTCTCCCGCGCTCCCCCTCGCGGAGGCCTGCTTGTCCGTGACCTTCGGGAGGCGTGGGTCGAGCCCGGCTGCCCCGTTTGGCTCAGGCACCCGCCTCCGTGACCCTCACAACTCGGCCTTGGGGCCAGCTTCCCCCAACCCAGGACTTCCTTTTTGCTTCCCCCGAAACACGCGTGGGACCGCGTGGCCGCCTTCGGACGCTCTCCTGAGCCACGCTGGGCGCCGGGGGACCCCGGGCATAAGTGGCGGTCCCCCCGTCGTGCGCCCGCAGCCGACGCTCCCTGCCGAGCCCCACCCGCTCGCGGGTGGCGGAGGACGCGGCCCAGCGGGAGCCAGGAAGCGGGGACCTGGGCGCGGGGTCTGCTTTCAGCCTTCACCCTCCCCTCCCCACCCCCGTCGCTCTGAGCGCATCCGCCTCGAGCCGCCTGCCCTGTGATCAATAAAGCCCAGACAGACAGACTGTTGATCAGTAGGAGCCTCTAAGTTCTGGGTAGACTGGGGACGAGTAGCCGGCTAGAGACACTTAACGAAAATTAGCAAATCCAAAAGCACCCGGCGCCAGTGAGACGACACTGGCCGAGACTGACACTCAATTAACCACCCCCCAAACAATCGCAGGCAAACACACCGGCTGACCCTGATCAATATCAGCCCCTCAGTGATCTCCTTCCTGAGATGCTAATTCATTTATTAGGACTTGTGGGGCTACCAGCCCCCAAGTCCCCAAAGGCGGTCCTGAAGGTTTTCCTTTTTTTTTTTTATTTCTGGAGGAAAAATTCAACTTAAAGCTTTTATCTGAGGGAATGCTCTCTTCTCCCCTACCCCCGAAACCTGAGATTAACAAAAGTCAACCATTTGCAAAATTTCCTTTTAGGATCAGCCAATATCTCAGTACTTGACAAATGTTAAGAGGGAAGGGGAGAGCGGGAAGAAAGAAAAGCCATTTAATGCTAAGGTGTGCTGAAGTGCAGCGATGAGCGTGAATACTAAGAAATGTATGCGTGTGTGTGTGTGTGTGTGTGTGTGTGTGTGTCCAGGATTGAAAATCAAAGCGAACCTTGTAAACTAAAGTTTTTGAAAGTCCACAGGGCTGCAGAATGTAGTTAATGAAATTACCTTTGAAAGATAATGTTTATATGCAAAAAAAAACTAAAATAATTTCATAAACGGATGTTCTGGCCATTACTTCACTAGATCAAAACTACATCTAAAAGGAGGTTTTAGGAGGAAGTTTTAAGAGGAAATTCAACTGGTTAGGGCACTAGGTAAACAACAGGGGCCTCCCAATTGATCCGATGACCCTCAGTTCTGAGGAGGAGTTTGATTAGAACTTCCTGACATGTAATTCTTTGACAAGTTAACAATTCTAAGGGATTCACACAGAAAATACTTTGCATAATGATACACTCTAACTCCGGAGAGTCCATTATTAGCTCAAAAGGAACCTTCTGGAATATATTCATTCAACTATTTTGGAACTACCACTGTAGGCCAGGCTCACAATGTCTGGGGCTATAAAGATGTCAGAACCTAAATAACAAATCACAAACAATGAAGTTGAACGGTGATAAGAGATTTATAGGCACAATGTTATCGTGCATAAAAAAAGACAAGCCAACTAGACCAGGAAGGTAAAGAAGCCCAGGAGGTCGGCTGGAAGCAAGGACATTGGGTATGGCTCCTCAAGAATAAAGAGAAGAGGAACCATTAGCAGCACAGAGGACCACCGGAACTTGGGAATGAAATTCATTGGTTGCATTAGGGGAGATGGGTGGTAAGTAAGGAGACAGCTAGATGGGACTATAAGCAATTCTTTGTTGATGGAATATAAAATGTAAAACAAGGAAGTGGCAGAGATGTACCAGAGAATAACTCTTATTTACCCATGGTGCAGATAAACTCTTCTTTAAAGGAAGAGGATCTAGAAGATGTGTTGATGAAGGTTGAATTGTTAACACTTTATGAGTGCCTGCCCAGCTCACTTCAGAGAATGTCCTCTTTTTGTGGAGTGGACATTGGCAACCAGACTAGAGGACTCTGCCCATGTGGCCATAGCTAGTCACATGACCCCAATAGGCCAGTTAGGTTCTCTCTTCCCGTCTTGGGTCAGAGATGCTGGTCAATCTCTAGAGGCCCCTTTATGGGAGACATACAAATTCAAGAGTCCACATGTCTGCGAAGAAAGAGAGAAAGGACAAAGATATGCAGAGTGACAAGTCTAAGTCCAAATGGCTTTTCAGTCACCTGGCTTTACAGAAGTCATTAGGTTCCACATTAAAGTTAATTCAGTCACCTTAATAACTTTCCCCATTTACAGAAGCTTTTTTTTACTTTCAGCCCAAAGGTCCTGAACTATACTTGTATTTTATTGAATTAATACTGACTTTTATTGTTCCAGAATGTTTGCTTTCTTTGTTCCAAACAATTCAGAAGAACTTGTGATCCATTCTTCAGGCGATAATTTCAACTTTTGTTTTTGTCATTAGCTTAATGAACAGACTTTTTAAATGGTTAAAAATTAGTGTTAAGAGAAATAAGTCTGAACTTTAATGGCTTTGGAGCAGACGAGGACTTTTCAGCTAAGTGAACAAGAGTGAATGAATGTGGAAAAGCAAAATTGGTTTAGGGATAATACATCAACTATGAGGATATACTGATAGTTGAGAGAATAGGTAACAATTTTAATTCAACCTAAGACTCAAGGAAGACTAACTCTCTATGGAATTTTACCTGTGTTTTCTGTATTATCTGGTTATTACTTTCCCACAGGTAGGTTTGTAAGTAGAGGGGAAAATAGTAAAATCTAGTGTTTTTAGAAATTTAAAGCAAGTAATGAAATCAATGACCAAAATTCCTTTTACTTCATGAAAGGAATTCTGAAAATACAGAATTTGGAAAATTCTGAGAATGAAATTTGAAGAATAGAAAGTGGTTTTCTAGACCTAACAAACTGAAATGATTAAAATTATAATAGTTTACTTTTATTACTCTCAGTATTCTAAATATGATTTACCCACGGGCATTTATACCATATAATCACAACATGCCACTATGATCATTTTTACATTTGTCCTACACCACTGAGTAACTTCTTACATTTCATTTTGATTATAGATAGCAAAAAGCAAAAAAGGGGGTTTTATGTCCCAGCCCATTCTGTTAACAAAGCTGTAGATACTCTTCCAATCTCTACTTACTCAAATAGTGGCATTATCCCCACTTTTACCAATGCTTTTCTCTTTACAATTCAGATGAAAAGTAACTCTTGGTACATTTTGTCTGGAGAGAAGCAGTGTTCAAGCTCCTGGCTAGCATACAAACGTTATTGCAGTCTAGTGATAGAATCTAACATTTCTGCCTGTTACACAAATCTTCTACCAACTAACAATCCATGGAGGTTAGATAACACTTTGAATTCCCAGTAGCAGCTTTTTAAATTGAATTTCCAGTAGCAGCTTTAAAAAAAAAGTCATTTGTTCTCAGTAGAAGTTAGGGGTTCAGATCTAAAATTTACTTTCATTGGAATAAGGTCAAAGGTGAGAGATTAGCCCAGCACAAAAGAATAGTTTTCTAGTGAAGTTTATATATATATATAATATTTTCCTCCAAAATGGAAAAGGAGACAAAAGATTGGCTGCAAGATCTTGGAGGTAGTGTGATAGGACCTAGGAACAAAGAAGACTGAAGCTCACATTCCAAAATGCCCATCCTCCCACAAGCTAGCAAAAATGCTCTGGATCTTACTCAGAAACCAGAGATTATCTGCTGGGTTGAAGTTTCTTGAGAATTATTAAAGCAAGTAAGTATAGAATACAGTAAGAAACATCCCTGGTTAAACAACTTTAAGAACATTAACAACCTAGCAATGGATATTATTTATAACCAAATAATATCAAATATATTCTGTATGATCCTTGCCTATAAATCATAGGCTTTGTTCTACTCAGTTATGTTAATGGAGCCTCCAATTAAACCAGTAGAACTTTTAGAAATTATTCAATAGCCTGCTACTTTTGTCTACCTGCTGTCAAATAACCAGTTTGACTCCTTTTGTTCTTTTAACTACAATGGTAAATTAATTATTCAAAATAAATACCTAAAAACAAATTCCTTTCTAAAGGAATGTCCTTGATCCAAAATGCTGTTTAGTAATGCAAAGGATAGTATTTTTGAGTTCTATCTCCTTAGCTGACAATAGTTTGCTTATATTTTTAGGATTTTTTTCAAAAATGTTCATGTACAAACCATCAAAATTAAAAAAGCTTTAATATTTTCATTAGACAACCATTCACACTCTTGCTTCAAGATGGTTGAAACTTTGCATACTTGCCCACTGCCCAAAATCCTGAGTTTTCTACTCTTGTGCCTCTATTCACTCTCCTTTTTTTGATAGCCCAATAATGATTTCTGATCATAAAGCCATTCTCTTCCACTACTTGATCTTCCAAACTGAAATCTCATGGCCAGAACAGAATAAGGTCTTTTGCTTCGAGTGGAACCTCGAAATTACTTATATTTTCCATATCTTTGTCACAGCCACTGTTTTTCTTTCATAATAATTTCTGAGGAAATAATTAACTATACAGTATTTGCTTTACCATTCACAAATAATCAAGATATACATTACATTTGAAGTGTGGGTTCAACGCATGAAATGAAATGCCATATTTTCTAATATTTAATGTATGTCAGTGAAATGTATTCTATGGGCAGAAGTTACAGAGAGAGTTGCAGGGTTGAATTGAGCTCATCAATAAACAGAATTCTTGTTCTTATCTTTGACATTACAGGAAAACTTGGAACGCCTTTTCTCCCATATTCAATTATCTTCCTTTATTCCATTTGGTCACCTACAAAGCAAGCTCCTATTCCAATATGAATTTATTTAAAAACAAATAACCCTCCACTGTCCCATTCTTAGTTTACTGTCACTTACCTATATTTTTAGCCTGTCATTGCAAAGACATCATTTAAAATATGCACATTTATAGTATATTTTTCAGTCAGACTTGTTTCATGAAAAGGAATGGAAACCCACTTAAAATTAGTTAATTTAGGATGGATTTCTTTGGTAGATACAACAGGCTTATTGTAAAGATGCTGCTAAATTGGTAATTTATAAGCATTGCTTATCTTCCTGGGAAACCAGCCTCCCTGGAACTGGAACCTAGAAGACTTAGATTTCTTTTCACAGGAGTGCTTCTCATTTCTCTACCAGCATCTTTTCCTTAGTTCTAGTTTTTACTCTCATGACTTCTGCTTGCTTTTAGCCAGTCATAAGCCCCCTTTACCTAGAGGCAATGCTACAGAGATTGCTTTGCCTCCTACCTCCATTGCAAACTACCCCAGCCCTTCCTTTTCCTGCTTTCCAATTCCTAAGTTGAGTTCTGACATGTAAGTTACACACAGGCTACTGTCAGCTTGTGAAAAATGCTCAGTTTATGGTCCTTTCAGGTAGGGTAGGGCCCTGGCTGATTCAAAACGTGGCTGCTGTCCCTCAATCAAGATTGTAGGCTGAGAAGGCCAGGTGATATGGGCAGGCCAGCACCATAAAGAATATATATACACATATACATATATATATGTGTGTGTGTGTGTATATGTATATATACATATGATATCTATGACATATCTATGATACATACATACAAAGTTATCATTTAACTTGCCTATAAGAAAAGTACTTGTGTGTGGAATCAAATTATTAATTTAGTGTAAGTGGGTTTGTCACTTGACTGTTTGCTGCCATCAGAAATAAACTTAACAAAATGTACCAAGAGTTATCTTTCATCTGCATTGTAAAGAGAGAAGCATTGGTGAAAGTGGGGATCACATACAAGTTTGAGAAACAATGTCACTATTTGAGTAAGTAGAGACTGGAAGAGTATTTACAGCTTTATTAACAGAAGGGGTTGGGACACAAACCCCTACCTCCCCCCTCCCTGTTTTTTTTTGTGTGTGTTTTCTTTTTGCTATTTATAAGCAAAACAAAATTTAAGAAGTTATTCTGCAGTATAGGACAAACATAGAAATGTATTATTGTGTCATGTGATTATATGGTATAAATCCCCATGGATAACTCATATTTAAGAACACTGAAATTAATAAACGTAAACTATTATAATGTTTAATCATTTCAGTTTGTTAGGTCTGGAATTCATTTTCTGTTCTTTAAATTTCATTCTCATAATTTTCAGAATTCCCTTCATAAGAGTAAACTTAATGTAACCATCTTATACAGACCAAAGACATGGAATCTTTCCACAGTCCAGGAGCACAACACGACTTTGAATTGCTGAGTTATTTTTAATACACAACAATCTTGAATATTCTGTATTTTTAGTTGACTTATGGCAACTGAAAGAGCTCTTTTATCAGTTTCCCAAGAAAGATGAGTATTTGGAGTGAATCATCACCCAGATTGTTCTGCACATGTAGTTTGGGATGCACAAGGTCAAGGAGCCTGCCTGTCTATGAGCAAATGATATTGCTTACCAGTCTATATGTGATACACGAACAAATCCATCAACTTAACAACTAAAAGCCAAAGTAGTCATTTTCTACCTTCTCTGCCCCACCCCATAGTCTTAGCTGTTCCTCATAAAAATCACAGGAATATAAGGAGTTCTCTAAATAGTCAGCATTGTTTACATGGCTACTAAACTTTCCTTTTCTATCTCGCTGCTCAAGGAGATTATAAACCCTTAAAAACCAGAAAACATCCCTACTATTCTTTCTGTTCCCTTTGAGGCCGTTTGCAGTGTCATCCTGAATAAATTTTATTGTTTAACGAAATAATGTCAATTGGTGAATGGAAGCAATAGAACTCTGCAGATCAGGAAACCACAAAAACTAAGAGACAGACCTGGATTTGCATCCACACTCCATCCTTCAGTGTGTTATCACAGGCAAATCATTTCTCCCCTCTGGGCCTCCATTTCCTCTCCCATAAAAATGAGGACAACAGTAGTAGGTGACCTGGCTATGTCACTTGCTGTAAGAGTAATATGAGATGATCTCGTGAAGTTTTGTGAACTGTAACACCCTATGGAAACATTAAATGATTTTTCTTAGAAACAGAGAGTTACTCAAATGTATTTTTTAATCATCTGAAAAGATTTATGGCAGCTTCAGGACTTCCCAGCCAGTTTCAGGATTTTCTTCTCCCTGCAGCTGAAGATTTGAAGCTCAAATGATGCCACTGCCAATCTAGCCTCAGCAGAGTGATGATATCTCTCTAAACGCAGCATGAACCTTGCCAGTAGATGTTAGCTCCCATGACTGGTGATAGTCCAAGAATCAGCCAAAACAAATTGGTCAGCTAACTTTGCATTATGCAAGAAATGAAGCTCACAAGGAGCCATAATTCATATGCATCTAGTCTTCTGAGAAACACAAGAAACGCTGTGACAGGACACCTTTGGGTTACCATCTCCAGTACAATAGCATCTTTCAAGGAAGTCTGCTGTTGCCTTCCTCACTGTTAGAGCGAAGCATTTTCCAGTAAAATCCTGTCTGATGATGGATGTATTTGCCGTGTACAGTACTCATGAGCCATACTCCTTTGTGGGTAATCAGTACTGAGAGGCACCTGCCCTCGACATGCTTACTTAGAATCCTGCCATCCTTCTTTTAGGTGACTGCCCAATTTTAACAAGGTTTTGTAGAAATGGGAGCGGGGTGGGGGAAAGAGCACTGACATTCCTTTCTGACTAATCCTTGAAGTCATCCTGTGAGGACCCACAGTGTTTTTCTGGAAGTAGATGTTCTTGGGCACCTGTCAGAGTCAGAGAATGCAAAGAAAAGAGGCTGTGTTTTTATTTTTCACTTTTGTCATAGGCAGCATCTCGAGGCACCAAAGCCTCTTCGGGTCTAAAATCTTTTTTTTTCCCATCATGTTGCAAAAGTTTCAGCAGAAGCGGGGAGATAAGGAGAGAAGGAGGTGGGAAGGAGTGGCAGCCAAGAGTGAATCTTACATAGATACAGATCCAGGGAGTTTTGAGAACGTTAACTGCAGGCTCCCATCTTCTTACCGGTTCCTTGTTTATTGAAATGGAAGCAGAGAAGTAAGTACCTGGAGATACTCGTTTAAATATAAAAGAAATGAACATGCAGACCCCTCTCAGTTCCCACTGAAAATAGAAAAGGTTGCAGCAGCCGCTCCCTTTCAGACCAATCAATGGGGTGTTAACATCTGTTCTAGGGGGGCCTCCGGCAGGGAGGACTTCCAAAAAGTTAAGATCGATAGAGGGACAAGGGAAGCTGGGAGAGGCGGAGAAAGGATGAGAAGGGACGCGAGATCCCTAAGGGGAAATCAACCCTGGAGAGAGGCACCAATTATTATAATTGAAGGTAATGGTGCCGAGGCGCCAAGGAGCCCCGCTCTGCTTTGCATCATTCAGCCCCGACCCAGACGCCCGGCAGCCGCCGCCCCTCCCGCCCCGACCCGGCCCGGCAGCCGCCGCCCAGCCCGCGGGTCCGCTGGGCGCCCCGCCCGCCGTCCGCAAGGTCAGGTGCGCGCCGCGCTCACCTGCTGACTCACCTGCCCGCCTCGGCCCAGCTGTTCCTGGCCTCACCCGCGCGTCCCCCGACTTGGGACTTAGAAGAAGACACTGCCTTGTCCCAGCATAAAACAAGGCGGCAAACCCTTCTGGTCTGGACAGATGCCCCCAAACAACGCTGTCCCCATCTTTGTGCCATCGCGTCCTGTACATCGGGCTGTAGCTCTGTCTTTCCCCCATTACCCAGGAAACTTCAGTGGGGCCTTTAAAAGAAGCCACGTGGGCGCAGGGGAGTGAGTGACCGTGGTGGACAGGATAAAAAGGACTTTATTGTTGCTTAAGTTCTGACCAAAATGGGATCCCCTAATATGTAATTTCAAGAGGGCAGGGATGGTGGAATGACACCTTTGTTGGCTGGCACCTTACAGTGTAAAGACAAGGCCAAGGGAATTTAGGGACTGTGAGTGACGCCTGTTTTTTAAATCTGCACATATATATATGTATATTTTCCTGATTACAACAGTAAGGCATCATTACAGAAAACTTGGAAAATGGAAGAAAAAAGTATGAAAAATTTCTGTGCCTAGGGCAGGTGACTGGGTGTACTATTCCCAGCCCAGTTCACCCAGCAGCATCAGACACAGAGCAGAGGCAGCAAGGGGGTGGTTCCCTGCATTAGCTTGGGCTCAGCCCCTCACCAGTATGTGCTGTTGGCCAAACATCATTAAACCTCTCCAGACCTGTTTTGTCACCTCTTAGCTATGACTGGTAGAATGATGTCCAAGGTCGTGTCCAGATTCTGGGGAAGATAGCCTCAAAAGTGAAATCAGCATCCCAAACATCAAATGATATTACCTTCCCTGTCAAGGCAAATAAAAGGGAATCACTACTTTTCAGGAAAGACTTTAAGGAGACCTTCAAAAAGAAGCCATGTGCCCCTGTCTATCTGTCCAGAACTCTGTCCCTTAAAAAAAGATGTGAATAACAGCACAATAGCCGAGTTGACAAGACAACTTGGTGCCAGTACACATAAAAAAACCCAGCGCAAAATAATCACCATTCTCCTGAGGTTGCACTGGTCAGACGATTCCAAAACGGTGACCTCAGTGCTGCGTGCTGCCCGGAAAGGTCTGTGATGACGCAGAGTGCTCAGGCTGGCAAAGGAACTGAATACCACGTTTACCACTAAATGCAAAGAAAGACTTTCACTGATAAAAGACTTGCTTGTGTAATTACAGGGGACATGACAAGAACCAGTGGGCACCAGCTAATGTTGTCAGGAAGGCTTAAAAAAGGAAGAAGGTCTTAGCATTAATACTGTCTATAGACAGAGCAGGGTCCCTGGAGAGGCCCGTGGCTTCCAAGCACTAGACGAAGTCGTGATGCATACACGAACGAATTATTGGAGCAGGTGACACTTTAAAGTTCCTTTCAACGCTGTGATGCTATAATTACAGCAACAGCTTCCAGGGCTCATTCCCATTGTCACAGATGACAATGCGGTGTCGTTTTCCAGAGGAAGGAAAACTGCTGGACCCTGGAACTCATCTAAGGAGTAAGGACCTAAGAGTCAGCTCAGACTGTCCGTAGCTGTTCAAGAGCAAAGACATTCATCCTGCTGAGGAGCCAGTGGGAGCTTAAGTTCAAGCTCCCGCTCTCAGGAGGGGCTATGCATCCCTGCCCGGCCATAGCTGTTTGGGAGGGGTGCCCTGTTCTCACTGCCACAGTAAGCATGGATGGTGTGGGCCGTCACAGTCCTCTCACCCAGCCCTCGCTAACCTAGCAGGTCTAGTTCATCAGCAGGGAATTACAGCTAGGGCCGCAAGGGACAGATGGCCCACACGAAGATGGCTGATAGCTGGGAGCTTATTCAAGTTTGGGAGCCACATAAGACCAAGGAGAAAAATCTCAAAACCATTTTAAACTGATAGAGATTCTCCCAAACCTATATTGCAAGTTTCCAAGAGGCAATTGCTCTATTTCTTTCCTGACCTGCATCTACCCAATGCCTCGTGTCCAGTCTTTATTCAGTTGACAACTCGTCAGATTTAACTCTCAATGAGAATAAAAGCAAATTTTGGGGGCAGGCACTACCAACCTTCCTCATAAAACATTTCATACCATAACATAACTCTAGACCCACAGCTGCAGAGGAAGGAAGGGGAGAGGAGGAGAAAGGGAAGGAGAACCCACACAGGTCCTGGGGCTTTTTTCATGATGTAGTTGTGGGGGTTTTCCAAGATTTTGCTAACACGTTATTTAAAATTCTTGGTAAGTACCCTTTGAGATGCTCCTGGAACTGGATCCTCTAGAAGCAGGAACAGAATCGCCACTACGCAGCCGACTGGCTTTCCCTCTCCTGAAAGCACTGGTCCCTTACCATCCTCAGGAATATTCCCAAATGTCCTGCACATCACATTCCCTGAAGCAAGACTAACAGCACTGGGCACAGGACCTCTGCCCCCAGTCATCAGACCCTCTTATCACGCCTTTGAGTTCTTGCACATGCATCATTAAAGTTGTTTAAAATAATGTGTTTCTTCTCTAGAGAATAATTATGTTGGAAAAAAAACCCCACAAAAACTACCAGGATAAAACTTTTCCTAAGCCAACACTGGAGCATTCATGTCTTTCATCACTTTTATTTTTCAGAGAATAAAAGGCATCTGTCTCTGCAGCCCAGAGCCTTCTCCATTTTCAGGGTGTACAACCCCCCACCCCCACACTCACACCTGGCAGGAAGGGAGCAGGCCTTTGGCATGTGTCTCTCACCCTCTTGCTGTGAGAGGCGAGCAGCACCCAGCAGGGAGGAAGGTGCAGTTGCCGTTTGCTCTAGACACAAGAATCAAGATCATTCTAGGGGTAATTTAGATTCCATATGTCTCAATGCCCTGTGGTGACCTCAGTAAGAGGGCTGTGAGCCCTGTTTCCAGAATCATCTTAGGGCTTCGAACAGTAATGGACAAGCTTCTCTCTGTGCATAAGGCTGGGAGAAGGTGGCGGTCACCAGTTCAGGTACTCTGTGGAGTGTACCACAGTGACCGTTGTTCATCAAACACCCGTGCCCGCAAGGGTCCATGTCACCCACCAGCAAGCCAGGGCGCCTCCCTCAGGGAAGGTCATATTCTGGATGACACTGGTTATTCCTTAGTTTTTAATATTTTTGAATGGAAATGTGTTAACTGAACAGACCCACCACAAGGCATGGCCCCTAATCTCTAAGTTCTAAATGTGTACATTTTTTCTACACATCCACAAACTGTTTATCTGACTTCAGCTTTAAAAAGCAAACACACAGAAACCCTCCAAACAGATAAATGAAACAAAGATCCCCTCCTTTCTTGATCTACAGAACACTAAAGGATGGGTGACTACATTTCCCCTGCGAAGCATGGTGGCATCCTTGTAACAGTGTGGTCTGAGGCTGCACTGGCCTCCATGTGACATGAAAATCTGACTCTCGTTCAGGTCAAGATCAAAGACAAGAGACTAACAGGGTAATTCAGCCTCCAAGTCCACGTGAGATGCCAGGCTAGACTGATCAAATTAATCAAACAGGTCCTCTGTGTACTATGAGCTATGGGCAGCCACATAAGCTACTTTTTAAATTAAATCACAGAGGTGGTCATGTCCCCCTCTGCCTTTCCAGCAGAGAAAACCAAAGGAGCTTAAATGGCTCCCCAGGGTCACTCCAGCTGCACTGAGCCTCTGGGTTCAGGGTACTACCTTCTGCCTCTTTCACAGGTAAGAAGCTATGACGGGCCCTCACACTCACTGGGAAATAGTGGTCAGTTTCTCCTTGCACAAAGACATGGAAAGAAATTGTTAGTATTTCTGAGCTAAGATCCTTTAGAAACATTTTGGCAGTATTATATGGTAAAATTAGCTCTTAACAAATGAAGTAATTTGGGGAAGAAGGTGAAAAGGAGAAGAGAGAAAGAGGAGAAAGAGAATTTTACTGCTGAGAATAAGGGCTGTTTATGAGTTGGTTGAATCATTGCCACTCCCAAACCTCTCTCCATTCCTATAAGCCTGAAGTAAGGATTTCAGGTCATTTGGGATTTCGGCTTCCATTACAGGAACTGACCTGCCCAGGGAGCTGTCAGTGGTGTGCTCCCTCCCTCATGCTTGATTTTATTTGCAGGTTCCTTCTGCTCAGACCTTGGCTTCCTCTTCTGAAAAATATTCTATGGGAATTCCCTGACCCTGGCCCTCAGCACCCAACCAGGTGCATAAGCAAAAACAACCAGGAATCATAGCCTTCATACCCACCAGGATCCTCACACCAATCAGAAAAGCGGCTTCCATGGAAGAGACACCTCAGGCCTCCTGAGATCCACATCTGGTTTCCATTTTAAGGACAATGGATGGGAGAACCTTCAGTCAGCAGAGAACTTGGCGATTACTTCATCTTCCAGACCAAAGCAAAGACGGGAGCCCCAACTTCCCCTGCCTGCCCTTTGGGCTAGAGGTGGATGGGTCTAACCAAACCCAGCATCTCCAGCTGGCCTGCTCCTCCACACTGTAACTCCTTCTCTGTGTCAGTTGCAGGGTACTTTGTAAACTGGACACTAGGGAGTGGTAGGGGGCCAGCAAGACAAAAGGGGAGAGCCCTGAGCTAAGAGTCACCTTCATACCAACTCCTGACCTGGGTTTGGGTCAATTCTTACTTGGCCCCTTGGAGTGGCAGAATCCTCACCTACAAAAATGAGCCAGCCTGAAAAATGGCTTCTCACATCCCTCTGGCTCTAGAATTCTAAACCGCCTTTGTACCACCTGTTCATTTGGTAAAGGATGAGTAACAGGCTGTGAAAGTAGAGCCTTTGTTCTTAGTGTCTGCAGAGGTTCCAAGAACTAGCTCAGTGGTTCTCAAACTTGAGCAAGAAGAGAATCATGTTGAGGCTTGTTAAAACACATTAACGGACTCCAACCCAAGAGTTTCTGATTCAGTAGGTTGGAGGTGGAGCCTGAGAATGTGCATTTCTCATAAGTTCCCAGGGGGTCCTAATGCTGACTGGGGACCACACTTCAAGAATCTTTGGCCTAGAACCATACAGGAGGTACTCAGTACCCACAGCCCCCAAAAGACAGGCTGAGTGATAGCTGAGAGATGGTAACCCTGCTCTGCCAACCAGTGGGAGACTCCTCTAGACAGACACCCAAACCTACACCTGCTGACAGGTTTCTGAATAACCTATAGCTTATTTCCTGGAGTTAGTCTCATGGAGAAGTATATAATGATAACATACTTGCATAGCACTTTACAGTTTTCTAAGAGCTTTGCTTTACTTCATTTGTTACTCCCAGCAATCCTATGATACGGATAGAGAAAATATTATCCTTATTTTCAGAAGAGGAAATTCCAGTTCCAAGTGGTTCCCTCTCTGATCAGTATCCCACAGCTGGAAAGCAGTGAAGCGCAGACTCAGGACTCACTCAAAGCTTTTGACTCTTCTGTGTTCTTCATACTTGACCAACGTCCTTCAATACACCCTTCTGGGCAACTGGATATTGTTTCTAACCAAATAATTATTCCTTTGAGGTGTTAATTAGGTATTATTTTAATGCATGTAAATCCATATTTTTTAGGAAGCCATTTTCTCTGGCTCAGTTGTCATACCGTGATGGACGCCTGAGCCGGAAGCCCTTACTCCTGCATCAGCAGCTGGCTTTCAAACATGTCCAGTAAAATAGTGAATTTACACTGAATCAGTTCTCCTTATCATTATGTCATATCATTTTTCTGCACTGCCCAATGTTCTAGAGAACACCTGTGATAAGATTGTCAAAAGGTGAATTTCTATATTGAGTTCTCAGTTTTTAATTTAAAAATCTCTGATCCTCTTCTTGATTCCTTTCTGCCCTTAATTAATACAATTAACAGTGTGTCCTTGGAAGGAGTTGGCAGACAGATAATATAAAGTGATGGCTATAAATCAGATTGACTGAGGACATGGTCCACCATACACACTCCATCATCAACAATGACGAACTTCTCCAAAAAAATGTTACTTAAGTGCTGTGTCAGGCTCATCGTCCGTCATCCCTCCTGGGAGCACTGCCTGTAAAGTCTTTCATGCTGAGTGCTCCAGTGCAGCTGCATGGAATTCGGGCCTAGTTAGGAGGATAAAGAAACAAAAAGAATTCACTTATCATCTTAACTGTTTATACTTGAGGACAAATGAATTATCTTACAGTGACTCAATTGTGCTTGTCATGCTGTGAAACACTGACTCTTGGAATAGAGCTTTTGCAAGCGTGATGAAAAACCGTGCTCACTCCCCCTGAGATTCCCACCCCATAGCTGGTCCTGCATCCCTCCCTGGTGATGCTGAAGGGAGGGGGTGGAGCATGGGGTGGAGGTTTCCACCAGTGGGAATCTCCCAAACAGCATGGTACTGAGAAACTTACTCGCAACACCTTGTCCACCCAAGCCTGATGTTGTGACACAGATTCTAAGGAGAGAGGTGAGAAGAAACACAGTGGGCCATCTAGCCTACATGCAAGTTTGATAGTCAATCTCTGGCACAAGATGGAAGGAGATGAGCCTGGAACAACAGGCAGTGGCTGGGCCGAGAGAGGGTAAAGGCTGCATTGATATCCAGGGGGGATGTGCATGGTGCTACCAGAAGGGGAGGGAGTGAAACTCATTAAAATAAGTTTTTACTGAAAACTTTTAAAGTTTTGCCAACTTCAGTAAATTGGCAAAGTGATTTTTAGCAAACTGACTGAGAGCCCTCTGGGGCAGTCAGCTGGTATCTGCCCTGAAACCTCCCTGGCTTGGGTTTTATACACTCAAGCAACTGCTTTGCTACCCATATTCGGTAAGCGTCATGCCTCTTCTTCCAACACTGCACTGGCTGGGGATACAAATCACTGGCTTCTGAGGTAATGGTTCGACAGTGATGCCTTTCTGCCAGTAGACCTCCTGGCCCCACGTCCCCTAGAGCATTTCTCCTTAGGGGCCTCCAGAGGCTGTGGGCTGTGATGCTCAAGGGCACACTTTGGACTCGAAGCTCCACTTGCACCCTGGCAATGCCCTGACTGAGTCTGTCACTCCTGAAGTTGTTTTTTTTTTTTCATGGATTTAATGGAGCTCTTGGTTTGTTACACACTTGATGGAAGTCTTCAAGTCTTTCTTAGCTTCCATTTTCTCATTTTAAAAATGAGAATAAAATAACTATTGCACAAGTTATCAGGAGGAAAAAACTGAGACATTACACATGAAGCACTTTTGGCCACATTTAGCTATCCTTATTCTTTGGGTTCCCTGTAGAGGGAAACCCTTGGCGTTTAAGGTTCTTGGCTAGGAGCTATGTGCTGCCCAGGTTATATGATCTCCTATTCAATGTCTTCTCTACTCCCCTGCATCCCCTCAACTACCAAACTGATATCATGACACTAAATCCTACCCCCTGGGAAGGTGGTGAGGATTAACTAAAAAAGCACCAAGAAACCATTCTGTAAGCAGTGAAGATTACTTGCTTGTGTTCTGAGATTGCTATCGAAGCAGGGACTATGAACCAGAGAATGAAGAGCATGAGAACAGGAGATGGTGCATGTGGACTTCCCCTACTCACAATGATGCCCACAGGCTAAAGCCCAGCTCCCAATATATGGTTATATTGCTGGGACTTGCTTTGTTCCATAGGCAACATTTTAATATTACTTACTCTTTAAATGGAGATGTTCCAGGCTCACTGCTCGCATTCTCTGGGTTGCTGATGAACAACACGCAGCCAACTACTACCAGCATCCAGGACGCCAGGCCACTGGGCTTCAGGACCCCACAACTCCTGCTGCAGGACAGTGCACCCTACCCTTAGTCCATTGGCACTGGAAAGATGAGATGGTGATGGGGGGTGGATAGCCATTTCCCATAACACACTCTATTCTACCAGATGACACCCACCAAGCAAATGGTCTATTTGGCAAAATATATGGGCACTTGCTCTCCTAGCCAGAACTGACCTTTGAGCATGCAAGAAAATGAATAAACACAAAAGAGTGAAGTTATCACAAAGTTCATTTTCTTTTAAAGTAACAAAAGTCGCCACATATGTGTTGAAGTTTGATACCCTTTCTATTCCTGCCCCCTGCTCCAGGTTCCTCACTAATAACTTTATGAGCTCAGGCTGGAATGTAAACTTGAACTTTAGCATTTGTGACACAACCAACTATAACTCAATCTCAGCACACTTTTTTTTATTTGATTGAGTGTTCCAAGTTACTATGCACTTCCTGAGGCCCTCAGGTTAAAACAACATGATCTAACACAATGAAAACCAGCAAAAAAAGTCTATTCTTTATTTCCAGTAGCACGGGGCCAGTTGCATCTACCCAAAACATTCTTAAACACTATTAATCAGCCTAAAGACTAAATGGTGTTCTCGCTTCTCTCCAGGTATTCTATTCAGAAGCCTGTTGGTCTTCTCATAGCTATTCAAATGCACAATTTGAAGTAACCAAGCATCCCTGGGCACTAAAAAAGGGTGGTATTAATAGTGGATGCCCAAGGAGATTCCTGAATAATTTTGAGGCAGATTAGGCCAAGGAAAAAAGACATTCAGCCTCCAGTAATTAATTCCAATTCTGTAACTTCTGCCCAGAGTTGGAGTATAAGAACTTTATGATATTCTTGAAGACAAAGATCAGGAAAGACACAGAAGATGTGAACATTATCAACTACCTTTTTAGAACATTATATTTGACAAAGACAAATTCTTTTCAAGTCTATATGGTATGTCTATCAGGATAGACCATGCACTGAGCTATAAAACAGTCTATAAATTTTACAATATTGAAAGCATACAAAGTATGTTCTCTGACTGTACCAGAATTAAATGAGAAGTCAATAACAATAACATAACTAGGAAAACCCCTAATTCATTTTAATATTTGGAAATTAAACAACATACTTCTTTTGTTTCCCCCAGCTTTATGAAAATATAATTGATATATAACACTGTAAACATCACACTGTGGACAATCCATGGGTCAAAAAAGAAATTATAAGGAAAATCAGAAAAGATTTCAAATTAAATAATAATAAAAATACAACCTATCATATAATACGTGAAGTGCAGCCAAAGCAACACTGGTAGAGAAATACATCGTCTAAAATCTTTTCATTTAGAGTCTAGATGCCCAGCATAGCTCACTCTCTCCTCTATTTTGAGTATTTCTCACCTCAGCAAGGGAGAAGCTCTCCGTGACCTGAAGCTCCGCAGGCTTATCACAGAGCCTTACACCAAAATCCAAGTCAAAGTTTCTCCAAGTAGCTCGCTGATCCCTGGGATGCAGGAGAACTCAGAGCAGGAGGCAACTCTCCAACACAAAAGGTACAGGCTTGCTTTGATGTAGATTTCTGGACAGCTGGCAAATAAAGGCCATGAAATACAGTAAGTTTCTGTGAAGTCCAAGAACTTTAAACATCACCATCTTAAATAAACTCTGTATGAGGAGATAGATGTCCCAGTAAGTCTCTGAAAATTGGAAGGATTTTTTTCCCAACTCTGGTCTAGATATGCCACAGTTTTTTGATTTTAGGTCCATCCCTGATTCCATTTTTTAGATAAATAAACCCTCCCAAGACCTGATCCTGTAGCTTTTGAGCAAACCTCATCTGACGTCAAAGGAGGGTCTGCAGGAGTAGGGACTTCACACGGAAACCTGAGCTAGCATTTCCTCAGGTGCTGACAAGCCTCCATGATGGGGCTGTGAGACATGAGTAGGCAGCTTCCCAGCCACGGACGTAGTTTGGGGGCCACAAACCCAGGTTTTCTAGGTGTCTCCAGAGCTACAGGCAGCACCTGGAAGGCAATGGATGAGAAGGACAACCTGTGGCTAGGCCTGCTCTGCCGACGTCATCCTCACCCATTGGCCCCGGCCACTCTGTACGCGAGGAGAGGGGTTTGGGGTGGAAGGCAGTGAACCTACCCAAACAGAACCCCCAATGCCAGGGAGAGCTGAAGGTACCTGCCTCCCCATTCCACTACCCCAGCACCCTCAGGAACCAATAAAGGGGCCCCTTTCCCTGGAAAAGAAAGCTGCTTCCAAATACTTATTAAACTCCTTTGCAGAACAGGTAGAGGTGAGCTGCTGGATAGGGCTGTTTCCTAGGAAAAGGAAGAGCCACAAAGCCCTGAACTGAAAAGCTGACCCTTGAACAACTTGGGGGATTAGAGACTCTGACCCCCATGCAGTTGAAAATCCCCATATAAGCTTTGACTCCCCCCAAACTGAACTTCTAGTAACCTGCTGTTGACTGGAAGCCTTACTGATAACATGAACAGTCAATTAACACATAAAAAATATGTTGTATGTATTATATGCTATATTCTTATAATAAGGTAAGGTAGAAGAAAATGTTATTATGAAAATCATAAGGAGAAGAAAATGCATTCACACTACGTGTACTGTATTTTTGGACACTGTAAGTTTCTGTAGTCAGATTACAAGCTGCATTACTGATCCTCGCCTACATCAGTACTGTATTATATGATACAAAACCCTTATAATGTCATACATATTACTAACACTGGACATCAAGATGAGAAGGTAGTATGTAAAAGATATTTGTGTTTATTTACAGGTATAACAATTCGTGTCCTTTAAAATGAAGAACCAGCAATATGATTGCTTTCTGATAGCCTAACCTATATTCTGATGAATGAATTGTTGTGAGATTTTTATGGCATACAGCATTACAGGCATATTCATAACACGGTATTGTACATACCTAACTTTTTCTTAATTTTTAAAATATTTCTAGGCCATGTAGTTTGTGAGTTTTTTCAGATTGCTTCCAATTTGCCAATATATTTATTACCAGTTTATGGCAGGGTGGTGCCAGTGCATTCTGCAGTCAAGTCCACTGGCATGATGAGAGTGGGTGGTTAATAGGCCTCCCCCAGCCACAAGCCCTTGGATTTTTCGGAAGGGCTAGAGGAGGGTAAGCAGACCCCAGCACCTCCTTCCTGCATGCTTGCTCAGTTTACTCTTTTGTTCCTTTCCTGCTCTAGGCTGCTCAACTCCAAGTGCGCATCTAAGTGGTTTGTCCAAAGTGCTATTAGTGACCTTGAGGACGTTTTCCAGCTCTGAAAACTCTATGATGTAAAATAAACACCAAATGATAAACCCGCAGCCAAAGAAAAATTCAAAATGACCAAGGAAATATGCACAAGGCAGGCACTCCAAAGGAAGCAAACTGGAGAGCAGCGGAAGGCCCTGCTCAACACCCGACACCCACGGGACTATTTGTCCAAGTGGGACAATCGGAGAGCTTCAGATAAAGGGCTGAGGGAATTTTCCAGAGGGCACGATTGCTCCCAGTTTGGGGGTTGGGATTTAGTCATTCAACAAATCTTTACTAAGCACTTATGTTCCAGTCCTATTCTGGGCTCTGAGGACACCGCAGCAGACAAACAAGACCAACATAGTCCCTGCCCTTATGGAGCTGTTATTCAAGTCACCGAGAGAAGCCACAGGTACATAAAAAATAAAACGATGTGACCTTTTTCTGAGGCCCACAAATAAATTAATGTAAACTTATATAGTGAGAAATGCCATGGGGAAAGCATCCAGAGTGATGGGGTAATGTGGGGGTGGGGGGATAAGGGAAGGCCCCCCGAGGGGGCGCCCTTGAAGATGAAGACAAGGACCAGACATAGGAAAATCTGGGGAAAACGTGTTTCAGGCCAGGGAAGCAGCTAGTGATAGCAGGGTGGATCTGGGATGGGCAGTGGCAGTTGCACAGCTGTTGCAGGAGGCTGTGTGCAGATGCAGGGAGGGCCCAGCGGCACCCCGGCTGCAGCTGAAAGCCCAAGGAAAGGTGGCGGGGCTGGAGCACATCAGCGGCCCGCAGAATGAACTAGCTGGACAGATGGAGGTGGAGTGGAGGCGGGCAGTGGCGTGAGCTGGAGGGGAGGCTCTGGCGCAGCTTGCAGGCTAACATTGAGTCTTTTCCACTCCACTGCCCAGGAGGGCTGACATGCCCACACACGGCAGGCAAAGCAGCTGGTGAGGATGCTCCAAAGCGAGCTCTGTGAAGCAGGCAGAGGACTTGACTCTCCAGCCACAGTCTATTGCCACTATTTTCTGAATCAAAAATCAGGACTGTTGTCAATGTTAAGTCACTTGTTCTACAGAACAGGCTCCACAAGGCCTGGCTGTAGTCCTGCTCTGAGCACCTGGGTGCTATCATCCTACCTGAACCTGCAAAAGAATCCTCTGGCACCCAACATACAAGGTACTCTGGAAAACAGACACAGAAGGGGTTTCCAAGAGGATGACACCAACAGTGAGCAACTCAGTGGTGGAGAGTAATGAATAAACCACAATAGCCAGCATGGTGTGTGTGCACACTTACATTATGTCAGGCACTGTGCTAAGGGCCTTCCATGCATGTCCTGTTTATCCCTCCAGCAGTCCTTCATACGATAAAGCAAAACTGAGTCTTCTCTTGGGTCAAGTTAATTTTCCATGGTAACTCAACTCTGAAGGGACAAAACCTGGATTTGAATTCAGAGGGTCAGACTCCTGAGTGCTCTCTCTAACCCCTCAAAAATGTGCATTCATTACAATGTTCTCCATCACCTTCCCCGTTCCTAGCTCCTCAAGGTCCGCTTGCAATTGTAACACTTCCTTTGAAAGCGTAACCATACTTTTCTTGCCCCATCCCTAAATTTTCTTGTGGAGCTTCTCCCAGTTAAGATGATTTGGCTGAATATAGCCCAACACTGCCACCTAGTGTCAGCAGCAGGATGGCCCCACCCCTTGTTTTTTCTCCTCACTGCAAAAGAACACGCTAGCTGGAAACTCCAGGAGTATGCTTGTAAAGAACAATTCCAAAAGCCAGCTAATGCAGTGGATACCAAATCAGCCCTGCTTTGACCTCCAAGTGGCTATTTCTCCTATTTTCATTAACCCCCAGTTTAATAGAATCACATCTGTTTTGCGATGAGAGTGTTAGGGTTATGGAGGATAACAGCCTTGCCCTTAGGGGAGTCACACTAGAGTGGATAAGGAGTAAGTGTCATGGTGTCTGCAGTTGGCTTTCAAATGGTTGGAGGGCCGGGGTGGTGGGAATATAAAACTGAATTATCAAATCTAGAGGGGTAGTGTACAGGTGACCATTGTACAGTTCTTTCAACTTTTCATATGTTTGATTTTTTTTTTTAAGTCACCAACACCACTGGGATGTGTGAGGAGAGAGGATGGTTATGATCCAAATGTCATTATCTGAACTTAGGGATGTGGACCATGCATGCCCTTCCATGGAAGAAGAACTTCTAGGGGCTGTGTATTCTCAGGGGCAAATGAAATCTGTGAGGCTGGATTCCAGCCAGTGACCTCAAGGTAGCATCAGACCTTCTTGGATGTAAGTAATTTCCCCCTGCTCGTCATGTGCAGCAACTCCAACCAAACTAAATATAGTAAATCTTACACAGGATTAAACAGAAGAGTTTCTTACTATAACCCGTAAAGGGGGGCAGAATCTACCACCCCAAAATACGGCACCTGCCTTGGCAGGAGGGTTATTTTGAGCTAAGGGCAATCAAAATCCAGCAGATTCAAGAAAAGCCCTTACTTCCTTCTCAATTGCCTTAATTTCCATTGGAAAGAGGCCCATGCCAGGAAGAGGCTATTTGCACGGATACATTTTTACCTAAGACGCTTACCTGACAGGGTGACCTTTGTCTTCCAAACATCATTTCTGCCTTCCTGTGAATGACCTTCCTTCCCTTTGCAGTCCCCTAGCCCCTTTCCTTGGCTCAGGATGGGTCCACCATTTAAAAGCTTTTAAAGCACTGCCACCTAACTCAAAGACTTCCATGTCACCACACGGGTTAGATTGACATTAAGTCATCTGCCAATAAGTTGCTGAACAAGGTCACTGCAAAACACCACACAATCCTCAAACCAATGGCACATCCCTCTTAGATGTTAATTTGGCCCCAAGAGACCCACAGCTTAGCTAAAGCCATAAATGTGCACATAAAAACAAACAAAATATGGATGAGGTTTCCCTCTCATCTTGTTCTTTGTCTAGTGAGCTTAGCTTTATGACTCTGAGAATATTCTCTCTGGTATCCGCGATCGAGAAGGTACAGGTGTGGTGTGTGTAGCTGATTGGTAAGCTGTAGGAACCTGGGCTTGCAACTGTTGTCTCTTTGTCCAGTTGTCAGTTCTCATTTGTCATCAGATGTCCTCATCCATAAAGAACCTTTGTCATCTTTATTGTCTCATTCTGGATCTTGTGAGGGCTCCTTCCTGTCTCCTTTAGGGACGCCTCTTGTGGTCATGGTTAAGCCATAAAAAGGCTTACTGGTTTGAGTTGCTACTGAGATTAATATAAAATACTACTCATCAATTGCCAGTCCATGAATCCTTTGAGTTGGCTATAACTAAAAGAAAAAGAAATTTTTAGAGAGCTTTTATCTTACACAGTTGTTTAATTGGTACCTAGAAGAGACCAAAGGAGTATAATGCGTAGTCTAAGGACTCCCTCAATAGAAAGAAAGAACAGAAAGTACACTTAGAACAAAAATTAAGACCCCCATCTAATGGAAATCTAATGGAAATTTCCCTTCTCCACCCTTTTAACCCCAACTCCCTGTCCCTTGAACCTTAGTCAAGTGTTCAAACCTTTTGATACTTTTGACAAACTTCACTTAATCAAATTTTAAATGACACGTTTTTTACCTCAAACAGGATTTTCCAGAGGGCCTCTGGAACATCTCAAAAGATTTGTTCTCTCCCCCTTATTAAAAAGAGAGATGTAGAACTAATTATATGTTACATTATATGGGAAGAATTGTCAAATAAATAATACTAAACCATCTTTATGCTGTACTTGTCCAGGTGTATAAGCATTCCAGAAATTCCTAAAATTCTGGTATGTCCTGATATGTTACAGATCATAATTCTAGTTATTATGTTGAAATGTATCACAGAAATAAGCCAATTGCTTGTCAATTTTGATTAGCTCTCATCATTAAATCATAATAATTACAATGAACTACCCCCATTTTTAAGTCTTTTGTCATTTATAGTTATTGTTCTACTCTGATGCTTTTGTAGAAGTGTTTGTGAATCTATAGGTATTCCAGGCAAAGTCTGATGGTGAGTCTTGGCTTGACTTCCTGGCCTTGAGAGCTTTTAAAAGTTCAATCTGATATGGAAGCAATGTTAAGTGTCCATCAGTAGATGAATGGATACACAATGGAATATTATTCAGCCATAAGAAGAAAACAAATCCTACCATTTGCAACAACATGAATGGAGCTAGAGGGTATTATGCTCAGTGAAATAAGCCAGGTAGAGAAAGACAAGTATCAAATGATTTCACTCATTTGTGTAGTATAACAACAAGGCAAAACTGAAAGGAACAAAGCAGAAGCAGACTCACAGACTCCAAGAAGGGACTGGTGGTTACCAAAGGGAAGGGGGTGGGGGAGTGGGGAGGATGGGTGGGAAGGGAGGAGATTAAGGGGCATTATAATCAGTAATCACAATATAGGTTGGTCATGGGGAAGGCAGAATAGCACAGAGAAGACAAATAGTGACTCTATACCTTCTTACTAACCTGATGGACAGTGACTGCAGTGGGGTTTGTGTGTGAACTTGATAATATGGGTTAATGTTGAAACCTCAATGATGTTCATGTGAAATCTTCATAAGATTGTGTATCAATGATACCTTGATTTAAAAAAAAAACAAAAGAAAGTCTATGGTCAATTGCTATACTTGCTGCAATTATATAAATAACCAGGCCAAGTTCATCAGAACTAGACTTATTTTATAAACAAATTGGTCTTAATTTGGCTATCTTTGGTAGAAATGAAGGTGATTGTAGAGAAAAAAATTACTTTTCAGTAGAAACTGTAATATACATTTGTGGATATCAGATTCTTGTTCCATTCATTATCCTTGAGGTTTTGTTATTTACCTGTACACTTGACTGAATCTTGAATTCTTCTAGTTTCCTCATTATTTACAAATATCCACACTAACAGTTCTCCCTAATAACACATCCAAACTAGTTTTCTCCCATCCTTCTGACCTGGAATCACTAAGAACAAAAGCTGCCCTTCTCCCTGAAATCTCACAAACTGCATATGAATGACTTGTTTAAACCAGATAAATTGCCACAATAGCCCATGATCAGACAATCTTCATGTCTATGTCTGTGGGGGCCACGGAGAAATTTTCCCTGAACACCCAACAACATCATCATCACACATTCAAACTGCAGACGCGTGACCTTGACATCTAGAAATTGTGACTGGCTGCCCCCTGGAATCAGAAACTCGTTTACAGTCTGCTCCAATCATTAACCTTTATTGGTCTTTGGTTTCCATAGAAACTCTTGTTAAATACCGGATTTCTCAGCCTAACTCCTGGGCCCCAGCTGCACCACCAGCTCCTGAAATAAAACACAACTAGCTCACTCAACTGACCGACCTATTGTCAGAGCTGAGAAAGATCCTGGCATATGGAGCGATCTAACATAACCTCAGGACTGTGAAACTTACTTCAATTTTCACAGGCAGATCCAAAGGGGAACAGAATTTACCACCCCAGTACTGGGTTTTATCAAATATTATAATTTTTGTAAATCTAGTAGTTGAAAACTGATGTCTTGTTGCTTTGATCTGCACCATCTATCCATTCATTCCTCAAATATTTACTGAGTGCTGGCTATGTGCAAGGTACTCTGATGTATTATAAAAGGCACAATAAATAGTACCGTCAACTATACTCTCCAATTTTTCATGCATTAAACTTCCCTGATAAGAAAAAAATGAATGTTTGTATCTCCCATTTTCTCACTGCCTCCATTTTATTATTTCAACATTGCCACATTTTACTAGTCAGGTACCCCATGTCCCATTATTCTGTAGTTTCACGTGCATATTGCTTACCTATCACACACCCCACTTGTACTACCTTCCTCCATTCATCTCTGGTTAGCTTTTGTCACTTATTTTCTTCAAGGTCTCCTCAGTGCAGTAATAGCCTGACCTCTTCATGTTTGGGAGTCCCTGTTGAACGACCTACTAGGTGTAATATTTAGGTCACAATATACTTTCTTAGACATTTCTTAGAACTTCATAGACATCGCCATATTTTCTTTTGTCAGGAAATGTTGCTCAAATTGGCATACACTCTCTCTTCCTGTTTTGCTAGTGGGGTCAGAGGATGGGCTGGTGATTTGCTTTGCTCTCAAGTTCGTTTTTCTTCCGTTTCTTGCCTTCTTAGCATTGCAGGGACTGTCCACAGCTCTCCTGCCCCTGCTCCTCAGGGAAAGTACTGCCGATGTAGGCAGAACTAGAGGAGGGGAAAACCTGCCTCGTCGTCTCTCCCTCTCTACTTCAACATTTCTGTCAGTGGCCTTTTCTTTTCCTTGGATCCAGCTGCCTCCCTGCCACCCCCGTCCACACTCCCAGCTCTCTCGTCACTTCCGCCAGTTGGCCTGCCATGGTTTTTATCCTCTACCAGCTTCAAATTCCCTTTTGAAATACCTCATAAGGTGGCTTTCGTTTTCTGACTGGACCATTACTAATTCAGGCACGTTAGATGTGCCAAGCTACACTAAAATTTTCCATCTTCCATTCTCTCCAGCCATCACCTTTCAAAGATTATATAACAGTTTTTATCCTGCAATTCTACCATCAGAATTTTATGTTGCATCTTTGGAAATCTCGTGCTTGTGGAACAGGAGAGAGAGATGTAGACTGAAACTCTGCATTGGCATTTTAAAATTTAACAACGGTTGTTTTCTGTTTATCACTTTTAACAGTTTTAAAAGCTCATAGTGATAAAATGTCAAGGCATCAAAATGAGAAAAAAAGTGAAATTTAAGCAAGGTTTGTTGACTTGAAATTTCAGAGACTGTGAATTTATATTCTAAATAGAAGTATTTTAGAAAACACTTATGCTTAAACATTAAATACAAAATTGAGCAAAGTTACAAATTTAAAATGCGTACTTCATTGGCTCACTCATTGGAAAGTATTTTAGCACCATGTACTTAGTGCCAGACATATGTAATATACAAGACAAAAATTACTGTCCTTGCATTGTGCTCTTCTCATCCAAGGTAGGAAGCCTGGAACTACCTACATGGCATAAGAAAACTTACTGTGATCCTAATATACCCACATGGCTGATCAAATTGGACAGTAGTAGGCACTTAGAAATGAAAGACACCCACTAATGACATACATACAATGGCCCAAGTGCTATCCAAATCTCAATCTTCCTTCCCATCACAAAGACAGGGAGTTCACACATTCCATTTTCCTGTAGGATGGGTACATGTAGTACAGATGTTCCATTAGTCACATTAGAACGTGACCAGCATTTCCTGCCTACACTGCTGTCCTAAAGTCAGAGGCTGGTCCCTTTGGTAGGCCTATCAGTGTCCTATTTTATGCAACCAGGACAGTTCCTGGCTCCCATACCTCAGCCAGACCCTTCAGAAGCACGCCCCATTCCTGCTACTCTGTCTCCCCAGGCTGCACATCTGACATAGCGTTTTGCTTACTAGTTTATTCCTAAAGTGTGTTCACAGGAGGCTCTATTACTGGTTCAGTTGATTCCTCTTGCTTAGGGGGACATTTCAGAATGCTAACATACATGCTTACAATTACAACAGGTTTGGAATTTAGATTTTGGTAACCAATAGTAAATTTCAATTTTCTAAAAAAGAAAAAAAAGCTGGTTGCTGTTTCTATCTCCCAAAAGAACCAAAGTCAAAACTTTATAAATTTTAAATTGATCGCCCTTTTCCCCTAATTCATTCAATAAGTATTTATGGAGTACTGAGTAGTCAGAGTCTATCAAGACACTGTTCCTTTGAAGAAAACTAGAAGGCCTAGTGATGATGTTCTTTTACAAGGGAGATCAGGAAAAGACCTTTCTGAGCTGACCTTTGAGAAGACTGAATGGGCAGTAAACTGTGCCTATCTTGCACTGCTTTCCAGGCAGAGAACACAAACCCTGAGGGGGACTGCAAGTGAGCTCGGAACAAACCAGCTATTACTGTTGCTTGAACACATAATCCACAGGAGTTTTGGATTTTGTTGTGTGTGTGAAATCATTGGGGGAATACGAACGCGAAGATGCGTTCTGCACTCTGGGAGCTAGATGGAGAACAAGACTGTCCCTGGTGGTGGTGGTGAGGAGCAAAGAAAAAAAGAGGTTAGGAGGTTATAGCAGTGGTCTGGCTCAAAGATGACCGTACACCCTAGTGGTAAACGTAAAGGAAATGCTCTCAGACCCAAAACATTCTGAAGATACAGGGTTTGTGAGTCTTGATGATATTATATTTGTGAGTATATTATATAGTATTAGAAAAAGTAATAAACTACGATTCCTCTGGGTTTTTGAGCAACACAGGGAATGAAAGGGTCAATTACTGAAAATGGGAACACTGGCAAATAGTCTGAAGCATGAGCTTTTTTTTTAGAGAATTCGCCATGCTAAGGCAAGCATCTAAACCAACTGCTGGGTGCTTAAGAAGAGCTCAGGACTGGAGATGATTTGGGTGAAACTGACCTAAGAGTGGGATTCTCAAAGCCAAAGGCCTGGGTCAGGTCACCTAGGCAGGTTGTACTTCAGGGCACATTCAAAGTTCAGAAATCAGGAAAAGGTAGCAAATTGTAACATGACTTAAAGAATTAATTAATCTCAATTAATATATTGCAACTGAAACATGACACTGCTATTAAAATTTTAGCAGTAATCTGGTATTTTCTTATTCAAATGCAAATTATGCATTCTAAGGCTTTCAAAAGACTGTTCTGAAATAACTGCACAATATAGTCAAAACATATTTATTACTTTTTAGTGTCATTTTGTACACTCCAGTACAAATACAAGAATATAGCCATTATTTACAGGTATTGAAAAGAAATCTGTATATTCAAACCCCACATCTAAGTACAGAAACTTAAGTCCTGAACTACAGTAGTTCTGGTTTGATTTCTGCCCTGCCCCCTCCCCCTTTGAAACAAATCCCTTGAAGCTAAGCTTGCGTTTAAACAGAACAAGATTGTTTTTGAAATGGGTAACACAATTCATTCTTTGCAAAGTTTTATAAGCACCTCTTTTCCAAGATTTACAGGTGTCACACATATAAAATTCAGAAGATAAAACCATTCATCTGGACCTAAAAGAAACAATGTTTTATAAAGGGCTGAAGCTTGGAATTTTTGGTGCTGCTTAAAATATGGAATTATAAAGTTTAAAAATTAAGAGTTAGTCACACTAAGCAGAAAAAAAAGGGAAAAAAGGTTGGGAAGCTGGTTCTTCAGAGGAAAGACTTTCTAACAGACCCACCTTCACAAAATACATTTTTTTTCAGTATCAGTTTTTAAGGTTTGAATCTAAGACTACTAATGTCCTTTTCAAAAAAGGAAAAAAATTAAAAAACCTGAGGTTTCCTAGGGGCTCTTCATATAATCTACTTTCAAATGATCTGAACCAAGGTCCCCATCAAAATTAGATAACATGTTCAAAGCCATGGCAACTGGCCAACTAGATAAAAGAGTATTTTCTTAGATACTATGCCTGTTTTAATGAACATACCCAGGTTACCTCAAGAACGTTAGTAGCTGGATACCATGTCTGTATTAAAGTGCAATGTTTAAGATCATTTACTACAGGATAGTAAGTGAATCAAATATTGTAAAAATATTTCCACAAAAAATTTTAATTTTATGTTTAAAAATCCGCATTTCAAATTAGGCATCTTCTATATGTATGTGAGCAATTCATTCAGGGGTGTGAACGTTTTTTAAAGCAAAGGAATAAGGTGACACAGATCAATGATCTATTAGCAAATCAATTCAAATTTACCTTAAATCACAAGTTGCCATCTGACCAGGAAACATCTGCCTCCTACATCACAAATTGCTCACTTCTTTCCAGACAAGACACAGGACTGCATCAGGAAGGGTCCTTAGCTTAACAGTTTTTTCGAGTTTGTTTACATGCACTCATCAAGTCCAGCAAATGTTAACAATCTCACAGATAACGAACATTTCATTGATATTTTATGACATTTGTCTTAACATTTTAAAAGTATTCTCATGTTACAATTTTAAAAACTCAGCTTCCGGTATAAAATTTTAATTCCTCCTAATTACACTGGAACATTTTTGTATTTTAGTAAATACCCATACTATTGCTGACAGTTTACTTTTCAAAATTTATTGAAAACCTGAACATTATTATCTTCTATACTTTAAATATGCTTAAAGCATAAGAGCAGTTTCAAAATTTTAGTATTCCAGAATGTAGTAACATTAATGTCTACCATCACAAAATAAGCCCTTGGTGCTGGCAGTTCTGAAAGCACATGAATAGATCTGCCTCAACAGGGAAAAAAAGTCTCTTAAATTGGGTAAGTCAAAGATTTTTAAATTAAAATATTTTTCTGCATAAAGAAACCCTTGTGGATTTAATACTGGCAATGTCATGCTACGGTCATATGACCAATATTTTAGCAAAGGAAAAAAAAAGCCAAGGTAATTTTATAGTAGCAATAAGTTTCTTTTTTTATTTTAATATACTTTAGGAAACAATATACAAAGCTGAGCTTTCCCACCATTTCCAGATAACAGCAGGAAGCTCCAATTACACAAATTTAGCGTTTTGTGATGGCTAAGAACAGCAGTCAGCACCAGACTTGAACAGTTAGCTACAACACAAACATCCTTCAAAATGAAATGTCATAACAGCAAGACAGGTAAACCAGAGTTTAACAAATGACAACCACTTGGGAAGTGACTTAATTATTCTTGTTGAATTTCATATTTCATTAAATATCTTATACACAATTTCCTGTTACTTTGCTTTAAACAAACCTCATTTAAGGAATTATTTCAATTAAGTATAAATATTCAACAAGAATAGTTCTTTATTATGAAGAATCCCCAGTAGTTCAAATTCTAATATGCACTGACCAAAGGAAAAGAAAAATAACAATTTTTGTGTTTTATAACATGTTTATTACAACAGATACAATTCACATCTGACTAGCTTTGTTTCCTCTTTCCCTCCCACAACCATGTTCATTGGGCCACTTTCTTATATTTGAGCAATCAATGTACTTTTAGCACACATGCTCAGCAGTACTTTTTTTAAGTCTATTCTTACAACAGGGTGCAAATGGATTTCAATAATTTATACAAACAAGTGGGTTATGCTCAATCACCGCAATTTTAAGCTACTGTACACAGGAATGAAAAGGTTATAGAAAAGTGCCATAGCAACAGTGCCTTAAGAAAGAGGAGCCTTAAAAAAAATGGATAAAATCAGATCAAGGATTTCAGAGGGAAATGGAACACACAGGAATTGAAAAACATTTCTCTGCAAAACAAATGGAGAAGCACTGCTCTTGATCAGGTGCAAGTGTGGAAACAGTTATTTCATGATACTTTGTACATTGCCCATATGGTTCAAAATAGTATCCTCAGACACAGATCGCCTGGCGCTTGCACTGAATTTTTGAAAATGCAAGATTTCTGAATGATAAATTAACCCCCCCAAATTTTTTTTATAAAAGCTATTTGCAGACAGGTTTACATGTAAAAGGCTAGTTATTTAGCCACCTCAGCATTGATTAGTTTTGGATGTCTAAGCTCTGTTACACATGGCTTCCCATGGCTTCACTCTACAAAACATATTTACAACGTGAAGAATACATCTACAAGAAATCTACATTTCAAGGGTTTTACAAATCAATCTTGTATCTTTCCCCTGAATAGACTCACAAACCCCATCCCCTTGTCATTTCCTTTGCCCAGCTTAACGGTCCAAAGTCTACTTAAATGCAGCTCAAAAATGTTAAGATTGGGCTAAACAGATTTACAGTTCCTGTACTCAAAACCATGTGCAATTATTCACATCTTCACACCATGAAGGAATTCTGATTTTTTAGTTTTTCGAGTTCCTTGATTTGTTGTCTCAAAAATAGTATCCTGAAAAACAAAAGAAGGTGTCAGAACCTGTGTTCACATTTATTTTTTTAAAAAGAAAATCCAAACTTTTAACTACAAAAATACCAAACAGTAACTACTAATTAAGACAAAATAATAACTGATTAGAATTAAGACAAAATAAACAGTGGATATGAGGTATATATTATTAGGATCACAAAAGCGAGAATGTTTCCTGGATTTCTAACAATTTCTCAACAATTAATCTGAACGTAAGAATGATTTTTTTGTTGTTGTTCTCTTTATCATCATACACACAACACACTGAAAAAGACTAGATACTAAGCATGAGATAGGCCTGTATTGCCTGTTTTCTAGGTCACAATATATCAAGTATAGAATAAACAGGTATAAGAGGCTCATTGTTTTGAAGAAAAATTCTCAATGTAAAAACGTAAGTTCATAAGGATGAAGCCAAGTTCAAGTGAAACTGACATGTACATTTAACATAAACTTCATAGATAGAGTTCCATGAACTCTTCTGACCTCTCTCTTCTGTGAAATATGCCACTTATTGCCTGTACCAGTGAATTAGGCATAATCATATACTGGCTCGGTGTTTGTGTACACTGTTCCAGTTAAGTTGCAATGAAGAGTAGTATTCTTTCCTAAAAGTCAAATCATCTATCAAGCAAAAATGAAGTTTTATGTACGTTACAATTACTTTCACAGCAATCCTAGAGTAAACAAATTCCAGCTGATATTCAAGATGTACCTCCAAATATTTTTTTTTAGTATTTGAAAGGTTGGATAAAAACTCACTTTTCTAAGGTTACTATATGTAAATCCCAAACTCATATTTACTAAATATTGGTGGTTTCATGACAAGATTAATTCTATTTGTGACCTAGTAGCTTATCTATACAGGATGTGAAACCAGGTTTGTCCTCGACTTTGTAATAAGCATTTTAAAAAGTATCTATACTACTTACAAGGATGCAGATATCCTAACGAGTAGAATATCAGATTAAAAATATGAAACGAGTTTAGGTGAAAACAATTAAGAAAACAGGTATGTATCATTAAACTTGCTGGATGACTAAATTCTTACTGTAATTTCCAAGAGATCTAATGGTGATGGCAAGGACAATGTATACAGTGCCCTGAAATTAAGTAACCTCAATAGTACAGTGCTACCCTCAATTCAAGAGGACCTTTGTAATTAGCTGCTGTCAACATTTCACTTTTAAGTGTTGGAAGAAAAAAAGGCTAATGCAGCATTAACCATGGGTTAAGATACCATCTAGAGATGCCACTACCATTGACCAGGAGTATTACTAAATTATGAAAATACAGTTATAGTGTTATGGGACATGACACAATATATCAAGAACTTTAAATTTCAGTAATGAAATTTATGTCTTCAGTCTCATTTAAGATAGATCTACAATGCTAAGGGACAAAAAAATTTATTTCAGCAAAAAACTTACCTTTGCTCTCGCAAAGTTGCTTGAATTTCACATACTCGGACTAAAGATCTTAAATTTTTTAATTCAGTACAAATTTCTGACATGTGAACACTTCCCATGTTATGGGCTTCTTCTCTCAATCTTGATGCCTATAATTACAGAAGTGAAAATCATGTAAAAGATGAGTCAGTCTCATACAAAAAATAAAACATTATTACATTTCTGAGTAGAACATATACCAAGATTACACAATCCTTTTCCTTAAAATAAACAAAATTCTGGTGAATCAAAGGGGGAAAATGATTCTTTAAAAAAACCATCTCTAATGTTGGAAGATATTTTTCAGATTTCCCCTTCAGGTTTCTTTAGAAAACAGTACTTACAATTTCAGAATAATATAGCACTAGGGTAGAAGGACTCATGATTTGTGGCTAAAAAAAAGATGCTGGGTCAGCCAAAGCAAAGTTGAGGTGTAACACTGATAAAAGGGCTTTATGGTATTCCTGCATCATGAGACATACAACTATCTCTGTGGACTTATAGAACATCAATGGTCAGTTATCTGATAAAGGGGAGAAGCCAATGGCACTAACTGCAATGTCCTAAGGTCTCTCATCTCAAAACAAAATGGTTTCCTAACTTCTAGCTGCCAGTTTAGTAGGAGTCATTAGATTAATAGTACTAACAGGTTTCAAAACTGTCAGAGTGGCTGGCTGAGAGGGGAAAAAACACTGGCTTTGAGCTGCATCACACTGCATTAACTGTGTGACTTCAGTATAATCTATTCTAGTCCTAAGGGCTTCCTTTGTTAAGATGGAAAAATACATTATCTTCATTGTTTGCAAAGAAGTGGAGATAAGAAACATAAAGCACTTGCACAGAGCTAAATGCTGAATACCTGATAATGGCAGTACTATGTTAAAGTACTGTATGTGAAACCACAAGAAGTTATGACATGAATACCCTGTAAGTACATATGAACTATTTTATAAAATGACTATAGTATTATTAGAAATTACTTGAAATATAGCTTGAGTGAATTCAGTGGTCCAGGTTAGAGTTTCTAAAAGAAGAACCAAGGTACATATTTGTTAGCCATCCACAGGTAAACATGTGCGATGAATCATGTAACATACCTGCTTCTCTGCATGATCTGCAGGCCACCCTTGAACATGTTTTATGAGATTTTCATTGAAGTGTGCTGCTAGCGTAGGTGTTAATGAACATGTAGGTCGGGCAGATGAATTCTGTGGTACAACTGTTGCATTTGATGCATTACTACTAGAAGTATGATTTGGACCAGGTGATGGACTTCTCTGGCTGCCAGAAAACAAAATTGGATGTGGATTATGTTTAAAAGTTGTTTCTAGGGATCCAGGAGGAAATAGTCTGTCAGTATCTTCTACTGACTTAAAAGATAACCAAATTCCTAAGAAAAATCTGTTATTTTAACATCAAATTAATAGAAATTAAAATACAAAGTAAATTTTACCAGGTATTCCTTAATTCACTTTTGAGGGACAAAAGAATCCTTTTAACACTAATGTCAGTCACATTTAAAGTAACAGGGCTCTACAAATGTGACAGCACAACCTGCTGACTTTGTACACTACAGACACTATTAACAACACTTACTAAGAAATGGTCACATTTTTTTTCACTTATTTGATTTTACAAAACAATTTAAATATTGATTTGTGCCTAGATATTTTTTGGTATCATTAATATACAGTTACATGAACACAGTGGTTACTAGATTCCCGCCATTATCAAGTCTCCACCACATACCCTATTACAGTCACTGTCCGTCAGTGTAATAAGATGCTATAAAATCATTACTTGTCTTCTCTGTGCTATACAGCCTTCCCTGTGCCCCCCACCCCTACATTATGTGTGCTAATCATAATGCCCCCTTTTCCCCCTTGTCCCTCCCTTCCCACCCATCCTCCCCAGTCCCTTTCCCTTTGGTAACTGTTAGTCCATTCTTGGTTTCTGTGAGTCTGCAACTGCTTTGTTCCTTCAGTTTTTTCTTTGTTCTTATACTCCACAGATGAGTGAAATCACCTGATATTTGTCTTTCTCAGCCTGGCTTATTTCACTGAGCATAACACTCTCCAGCTTCATCCATGTTGTTGCAAATGGTAGGATTTGTTTTCTTCTTACGGCTAAATAATATTCCATTGTGTATATATACCACATCTTCTTTATCCATTCATCTACTGATGGACACGTAGGTTGCTTCCATTTCTTGGCTACTGTAAACAGTGCTGCAATAAACACAGGGGTGCACATGTCTTTTTCAAAATGGGCTGCTGTATTCTTAGAGTAAATTCCTTAGGAGTGGAATTCCTGGGTCAAATGGTATTTCTATTTTTAGTTTTTTGAGGAACTTCCATACTGCTTTCCACAATGGTTGAACTAACTTACATCCCCACCAGCACCGTAGGAAGGAGGGTTCCCCTTTCTCCACATCCTTGCCAACATTTGTTGTTGTTTGTCTTTTGGATGTTGACCATCCTAACTGGTGCGGGGCGGTATCTCAGTGTGGTTTTAATTTGCATTTCTCTGATGATTAGCGATGTGGAGCATCTTTTCATGCGCCTGTTGGCCATCTATCTGAATTTCTTCTTTGGAGAAGTGTCTGTTGAGATCCTCTGCCCATTTTTTAATTGGGTTATTTGCTTTTTGTGTGTTGAGGTGCATGAGCTCTTTGTATATTTTGGATGTCAACCCTTTATTGGATCTGTAATTTATGAATATATTCTCCCATACTGTAGGATGCCTTTTTGTTCTAGTGATGGTGTCCTTTGCTGTTTAGTTTGAAGCTTTTAGTTAGAAGCTTTTTAGTTTGATAGAGTCCCACTTGTTCATATTTGCTTTTGTTTCCCTTGCCCAGGGAGATATGTTCATGAAGACGTTGCGCATGTTTATATTCAAGAGTTTTGCCTATATTTTCTTCTAAGAGTTTTATGGTTTCATGACATACATTCAGGCATTTGATCCATTTCGAATTTACTTTTGTGTATGGAGTTAGACAATAATCCAGTTTCATTCTCTAACATGTAGCAGTTTTGCCAATACCAGCTGTTGAAGAGGCTGTCATTTCCCCCACTGTATGTCCATGGCTCCTTTACCATATATTAATTGACCATATATGCTTGAGTTAATATCTGAACTATCTATTCTGTTCCACTGGTCCAGTCATCCACTGGGTCTGTTCTTGTGTCAGTAACAAATTGTCATGATAGTAGAGCTTGAAGTTGGGAAGCAAGATGCCCCCTGCTTTATTCTTCCTTCTCAGGATTGCTTTGGCTATTTGGGGTCTTTGGTGGTTCCATATGAATTTTAGAACTATTTGTTCCAGTTTGTTGAAGAATGCTGTATTTTGATAGGGATTGCTCTGAATCTGAAGTTTAGCCAGGATGGCCATTTTAACAATTTTAATTCTTCCTACCCAAGAGCATGGGATGAATTTCCATTTATTAGTTTCCTATTTAATTTCTCTTAAGTGTGTCTTGTAGTTTTCAGGGTATAGGTCTTTCACTTCCTTGGTTAGGTTATTCCTAGGTATTTAATTCTTTTTGATGCAGTTGTGAATGGAATTGTTTTCCTGATTTCTCTTTCTGCTAGTTCATCATTAATGTATAAGAATGCAACAGATTTCTGTGTATTAATTTTCTATCCTTTAACTTTGCTGAATTCAGATATTAGTTCTATTAGTTTTGGAGAGGAGGTGTTTAGGGTTTTTTATGTATGATATCTTGTCATCTGCAAACAGTGACCGTTTGACTTCTTCCTTACCAATCTGGGTGCCTTTTATTTCTTTGTGTTGTCTGATTGCCATGGTTAGGACCTCCAGTACTACATTGAATACAAGCAGGGAGAGTGGGCATCCTTGTCTTGTTCCCGATCTTAAAGGAAAAGCTTTCAGTTTCTCACTGTTAAGTATAATGTTGGCTGTGGGTTTGTCATATATGGTCTTTATTATGTTGAGGTACTTGCCCTCTATACTCATGTTGCTGAGAGTTTTTATCATGAATGGATGTTGAATTCTGTCAAATGCTTTTTCAGCATCTATGGAAATGATCACGGAAAATTTTTGTCCTTTTTCTTGATGTGGTGGATGATGTTGATGGATTTTCTAATGTTGTACCATCCTTGCATCCCTGGGATGAATCCCACTTGATCATGGTGTATGATCCTCTTGATGTATTTTTGAATTCGGTTCGCTAATACTTTGTTGAGTATTTTTGCATCTATGTTCATCAGGGTTATTGGTCTGTAGTTTTCTTTTTCTGTGGTGTCTCTGCCTGTTTTTGGTATTAGAGTGATGCTGGCTTCATAGAATGAGTTTGGAAGTATTCCTTCCTTATCTATCTTTTGGAAAACTTTAAGGAGAATGGGTATTATGTCTTCTCTAAATGTCTGATAAAATTCAGTGGTGAATCCATCTGTTCTGGGTGTTTTGTTCTTGGGTAGTTTTTTGATTACTGATTCAATTTCATTGCTGGTAATTGGTTTGTTTAGATATTCTGTTTCTTCCTTGGTCAGTCTTGGAAGGTTGTATTTTTGTAGAAAGTTGTCCATTTCTTCTAGGTTATCCAGTTTGTTAGCATAAGATTTTCATAGCATTCTCTAATAACTCTTTGTATTTCTGTGGTGTGCATCATGATTTTTCCTTTCTCATTTCCAATTCTGTTTATGTGTGTAGATTCTCTTTTTTTCTTAATAAGTCTGGCTAGGGGTTTATCTATTTTGTTTATTTTCTCAAAGAACCAGCTCGTGGTTTCATTAATTTTTTCTATAGTTTTGTTCTTCTCAATTTTATTTATTTCTTCTCTAATCTTTATTATCTTCCTCCTTCTTCTGACTTTGGGCTTCATTTGTTCTTCTTTTTCCAGTTTCAATAATTGTGACTTTAGACTATTCATTTGGGATTGTTCTTCCTTCTTTAAACAGGCCTGGATTGTTACATACCTCCCTCTTAGAACTGCCTTTGCTGTGTCCCAGAGAAGTTGGGGCGTTGTGCTGTTGTTTTCATTTGTCTCCATATATTGCTTGATCTCTGTTTTAATTTGGTCATTGATCCATTATTTAGGAGCATGTTGTTAAGCCTCCATGTGTTTGTGAGCCTTTTTGTTTTCTTTGTACAATTTATTTCTAGTTTTATACTCCTGTGAGCTGAGAAGCTGGTTGGTATAATTTCAATCTTTTAATTTACTGAGGCTCTTTTTGTGGCCTAGTATGTGGTCTTTCTGGAAAATGTTCTGTGTGCACCTGAAAAGAATGTGTATCTTGCTGCTTTTGGGTGTAGAGTTCTGTAGATGTCTGTTAGGTCCTTCTGTTCTAATGTGTTGTTCAATGCCTCTGTGTCCTTACTCATTTTCTGTCTGGTTAATCTGTCCTTTGGAGTAGCGTGCTGAAGTCTCCTAGAATGAATGCATTACATTCTATTTCCCCTTTTAATTCTGTTATAATTTGTTTCACATATATAGATGCTCCTGTGTTGGGTGCATAGATATTTATAATGTTTATGTCCTCTTGTTGGATTGACCCCTATCATCATCTAATGTCCTTCTTTGTCTCTTGTGACTTTCTTTGTTTTGAAGTCTATTTTGTCTGATAGCAGTACTGCAACACCTGCTTTTTTCTCCCTATTAGTTGCATGAAATATCTTTTTCCATCCCTTCACTTTTAGTCTGTTTGAGTTTAAGGTGAGATTCTTTTAGGCAGCATATAGTTGGATCTTGTTTTTTATCCATTCAGTGACTCTATGTCTTTTGATTGGTACATTCAGACCATTATATTTAGGGTGATTATCGATAGGTACGCACTTATTGGCAAGAAATGGTCACATTTTAACAGTTGTAGATAGAAGGCACACCTGAATATGTATCCTAAATGCATATAGATAAGGACGGGAAGAAATGTATCACTGGACTTTTAACATCAGAACAAAATGTTGCATCAGAGCGTGATAACATGAAGCAAAATATAGACATTTTATTGGAAAACAATTAATGAGTTCAGCGGCAAAGTAAGACCACAAAAACATTAACACTCTGAGGCTGGTTATCTTCTTTTAAAACTGTACAGCTTGGACTAGGATTTGGGGATATAGTGGTAAAAAACAAAAATTTAATCACCCACGTTGATTTCCTACCTGCTTCACCAAACTTGGCTCTAAACGAATTTCAGTTATTTCCAAAAACTCAATCTCCCAAAGGATGAAGAATTTTCATCACTGAGGATACTTAAAATAATACTGCAGCCTCTAAAAACAATTTAGAAGAATTTCCCAAAAATGTTCTGATCAATGGCAACATTGCTGGAGTAAGTGGACAGCTTCCGAAGGTGATTATTTTGAAAGGACAACTCTCATTTGGTGTACAAGTTCTAAAATGCTCATTTAGAAAATAAAAACAACAATTGAATTATTTTGCCACACTACAGCAAGAAATAAAAATAGGAAAACCAATCAAGTAAAAATAATTTAAAGCTGTACTTGTTAATTAACAAAGAGAAGTGACAACACAATATAGCCCTGACAAGCAATTCATAGTCAGAGCTGAAGCTAATAGAAAAACCTGACACACCAGTTGGGAAATATTGGCCCACGTTTTAGATGTAAAGAATTTTGGCTTCATCAGTACACTCAAATCTAAAAATGAGGTGGTTAAAAATGATGTTATTTACAACAAAGAAAAGTATTATGAAATCATGTGCCCTCTTTGTACAAGTATCACATACTGTTACTCTCATTATAGTCCACTAAGTAAAATTCTAAACAGCTACTTTCTTCAAAGTAACTGGGCCTTACTACTGAGACAACAATCCACTTGTAGATTAGATGAACCTCTGTAAATTTTATAATACATAATACTAAGTCAAGCTATCATGGGTTCTTCCAAGGTCAAATTTATATCATACATATATAATGCTTGAACAATGCAGCATGCAGTATTAAAGAAAAAATAATGTTGTTTCAATACACATCAACTTACTTTGACCGCTGAAGACTTCGAGGAGAGACAGGTTCATGACCTTGCTGTTTGTCAGCAGTTACAGGCTGCTGTGTGGCTGACTGTGAAACTGGTCCTTGCTTAACTACTGGAGTACTAACCTGAAATGTCAAACTCTAGTGAGACAGGCTTCTATCACATGGGCAAATAGCATGGAAACAAGATAAAAGTGTAAGTTCCATCAATGCAACTTCCCTACTATCTCTATTCCTCAGTAATTTTTAACAATAGTTGCCCTAATTCTGTTTCATAAGATTAATACTAGTAATACATATTTCACTGTGTAAATTATTGTCATTTAGGCCCCAAATACCTACACCCCTCCAAATCTAGTTAATAATCTTAAGCACTGTAAAATCTAGAGATTTAAAGAAGTGGAATCAAATGAGTTTCCTTCCCAAAAGCCATGTAGTCATAGAGAGTCTAGTTTTAAGACCTAGCTCTAATTTCTGCATAAAATGGCCCAGGCCATAAAAATTACTTTCTTAGTTCATCAGCATTACAAAACCAGTTCTCCTGATTTTGAGCCCAGTTTTCTTCCCAATACACTGCAATACTTCTTCTGATGTACTGTTACTTATATATCAATAAAAATAAATATTATCACATCATACAAAAAAAGCTGCTCAAATTTCAACCACATATGCAAAGAATGTATAGAATGTCCTATTAGAGATTGACCTATGGCCCATATAAAATTCAATTTGAGTTATCTTCAAAGAGATGTTACTCTCTAGAGGTAGACCAAGAGGTCCATGATTACCAGTGGGGACACAAACACTATTCACATTCAGATGCCACAGAAAAAAGACAAGCGGTTTTAAATGTTAAGTCCCAAATTAAGGTACAAAGGCAGACAGAGCCAAGTGTGATTAAGTCACATCCTCCAGCAGCAGTTTTATTTTCTTTTGTTTTTTGTGATTAATATTATCCCCAACAAATCCAGAATAATAAAGAACACATTTTTTATAATGAACATTTTTAATAAGATCTACATAATATTGAAAATCCACTTTTAAAAAAAACTTGAACAAGTTTCTGAATGCAAAAAACTGAGAGCCATCTGCTTAAGAGATCTGAAATGCTAATTTTATAAATGACTGTAAAACTTAACACTCCACTTATTTAACTTTTAGTCATCAATTGGTACTCTTTAGGATACCACTCTGAAGATGTTTTAGACTCTAAGAATAAGGTCTCTTGTTGAAACTCACAATCCTTCTCCCATCAAAATACAAGCAAACAAGGAGTCACATAATGAACAATTTTAACTCAGAATTTTAAAGATCAATCTAGACTGACTCTAAAACATGCACAGATAAATGGCTTACCTAAGGAAGGGATGAACCAGTAAGACCTAAAAGCCGGCCTACGATCAACTTCGAGCTATGTTTTAATGCATTTTTATTTTCAGTCTTTTGCTTATGACTTTCTTTGAAATAAATCATTCTTTGGCATAAAAGTTTGAAACAGCCCAGTATTTTACAACAAGTAAAATGAATTTCCTCCTACATTTACCATTAAAAAAATAAATCACTACTTATGTAAGGCTGCTTCCAGTTGCTCTTATCTATTAAATGAGGCTAACAGCAGTCGATTCTTAGGATGTGAAAGTTAAATATAATAACATACAAAGCTCTGAGCTTTGAACTAACTCATTTCTGAAATAAAAGTATGGAGGAAAACTCACTGGAAAACATGTTCTCTCATATCTTCTAGACTCTGAAAATTCTACAAATATTAAGACTCAATAAACCCTTCTTTACTCCACTCTCCACGTCACAAATCCCAAAACCAAGAAAGAAGAGTCAGTGCACAGGAAGTAGCACGGATGCAATTCCTTCTTCCACCACTCAAGTAACTGAAAGATTCTAGCCTGAATCTCTTCTCACTCACCTGTCACTCACTCCACCACTACTCCATTTTCAAAGAGGACTTGTTCTACAATATAAAATCTAAAACATTATTAACCTTATTATACCAAAAGTATGCAGTTTTCCCCCAAATTTCCCTCAAAAGAGACATACCTTTGGCTGTGAAGAAACAGGAGGAGTACTGATCAAAGGTTTGATAGGGACTGTGTTAGTCTGAGGTGTGCTTATTCTTGGAGACACATACGATCTTGGGGATGATGCATCGGACGTTAAAGACATCGGAGACTGATTAGATGGCGGGGCTGTGAAAGAGTAAAGCACTTAATTTCAAAGAACCCAAAAACCCCTGTAATATATATAGGGGAGATCTCTGCATCTCTCCACACGCCCTTTACCACAGAGAGAGAACACGTAACTGAAAAAGTCAGAATCTGAGATACTCACTGGGAACACAAAGCTAAATGAACTTGTGTGTCAGAGATAAGCACACCCAACCCAGTAGACATCCCTACCACCCTTTCTTGGATTGGATCAAGTAGGTAAGCCCAAACCTATTCTCATAGGGAAGGCATCCTCGCCGTCCTTTCTTCTTTCTTATCCTACATTTCGGCGTGGTTATCCCCCTCAGCCTCTTCTCTCCTGAAGCTTTTCAGGGGATTATGAAAAGTTTCTTCACTATGATACTTTAGTTTTAGACCAGATTTTCTTGCTCCATTTATCAGCTTTCTGAATTGGGGCTGGAGGACAAGTCCAAGTGACCCTTTCATTTTTCCCTTTTGTTCCTTTGTTTCTCTCCACTGACAGCTTCATGGAGAAGCTCGATAGCTAATTCAAGGCAGGATTTGAGCATTTCTTTCTGTATCCTCTAATCAAAACCATCTAACACCAACCTGAACCAAACTTCAACTGTTAGAAAAATATATTCACAAAGACTTTGTGGAAAAAAAAAAAGATTTCACAAAGACTAAAGATATATCACAGTTTACATTCAGCTTTGGAGTAAACTATTTCAGTAAGTTAAAATTTGAGTTAAATATATATTACAGATTTGGTGGCAATACTGTAAGATAAATGTCAAAGCTTGCTTCATCTAAAAAGGTAAAAAAAAAAAAATGCTACTGTATACTAGTCTTAAAAAAAAAACCAAACAAAATAATTATTATGGCTATCTCCTCAAAGACTAAAAAAATCTATTCTTTCCCCTCCCCCAAATCAAGACAAAATTCTAGAAATATTTAAGAATATGAATACCTTGTGTAGAGAGCTGAGCAGCTTGAGAAATCAGAGAAGTTATGTTGAAAGCAGATGGTCCAGCAGTAAGAAACTTATGAATTATAGACTGCAATGAGGCTTGTGTCACAGCTGCTGTAAGAACTAAAAATATATGTCTTAAATTAAAATAAAAACAGGCATATGTGCCATTAGTAACAACTTGAAAACTCAAAAAGAACCCAGAAAAAAATGGAGCACTTGAAACTAAGACTGTCAAAATTAAGTCTAGAAGATGGAAATAATAAAATGGGTCTAGAGATATAAATGATCTGAGGCAGAGGGAAAGGAATTTAATAGTTTTGTAACAAAGGAAAACAAGAGTTTCCTTTACACTAAATTTTAGGTGTTCGTAAAACTGAGAAATTTTCAAAATAGTGAACAGTGTTCACTCAAACATCTGATTATACCAGGAACTATCCCTATATAGGTGCAGTACTTACTACATGGTATTAACTGGATAAATGGTAGCTAGCTCATGCGACTGCTTTATTAGATAAGCTGACCACTAAAACCCTACATCAACACCCACTCCAATTATCTTTTAAAAATGGATATGAAAAAGCTGGGTACTTAGGAATACCATGTATTTTTGAAGCATAAGATCTTTTATTATTGACATTCTCTTAGCATGCTATCCTTTCTTTGAACTGTTTAAAAGCCCTACTTTGCCTAGTAAGACACTTTTATGTACCAAACAAGGGAATGGCATGGTTGTCTTAAAAATCAAAATACAGAAAAGAATATTAATGACCAGTTAGCCTAAAAAAACTCCACTTTTTGGATAAAAAACTTAACCACTTAACACTACTATTTAATAATATATAATAATGAAAATGTACACAAATAGAAATTGATTACTCTTAGCAGAAAATTTTGTAATGCTCTTGGGATTTAATATTTGAATCTGAATGGCTTAAAATGAAACATTTTACCCAGACTTCTTTAAAGTGGCTGTCTAAATAGTTTAGTAGCACACTGAACAAAGTTGGAATTAACAATACAAATCAACTTGGAAATATAGCAAAATGTTATTCAGAAACTTTTTTCAAGTATTTTAAAAAGGAACTACCCAAATTTCTATTCACTAATTGCATATATTAAATATTCCAAATAATTACTTACCCATATATATGAGGTTTTTCAAACTATGCTAGAAATCAAAAGTGCTTTTATATTAATTTTAGCAAATGCTGTTTTTACTTTTAAAAAAAATCACCATATACACTAAGCAGATAGAACAGCTTATCTCTAGTAGCTACCAGGTACATAGCCAAGTTCTTGAAAAATAAACAGAAAAATCCAAATTACAGTACCAAGGGTCTTACACTACGGGGGATATAAATTTCAAAGAACGAAGTTCAAATGAGAACTTCAAAATGAAAAAAAAAATTCATAAATTGGTATTTTAATAATTAGATATAGTTTGCACAGTGCAAATTAATTTTTTAAAATTGTTACAATGAGGGAGGGAGGAGGGGATTAAGAGACATTATAATCAGCACTCACAAGATAGGTAGGTCACGGGGAAGGCAGTACAGCACGAAGACAAATAATGACTCTACAGCATCTTACTATGCTGACACACAGTGGCTACAATGGCCGGGTTGAGGACTTGTTAATGTGACTGAATGTTGAAACCACAACACTGCTCACATGAAACCTTCATAAAATTGTGTATCAATGATACCTTAACTGAAAAAAAAAATTACAATGAAAATTTACCTTCATTTATTTTGGATATGTCCACATTAGAATTGTTAAGTTGCAGTGTGGCTTGCAAAGCAGGAAGCAACTGTCTAAGAAGATTTGGGTCCTGAAGTAATGGAGGTATGGGTGACTGTGGAACAGGAGAAACAGGGACTGCTGAAGCAGATGTTGGAGGTGCGGATGTGGGATTCAGTCCAGAGGCAGAAGATGTGGAAGGAGTTGTGCAAGAATGTGACACAGATTTGTCTCCTGATGTTGATTCTAAATAAAAAAAGAGATAAGGCTGAAAAAAACTACTGGAATAGAGGAAAATGGAGTGAACAAATAAGCATCTTCCATGTGCCAGGCACCTAACCCACTATCATTTAATATTACAAGGTAGAAAATAGAAGGGAACACAATAAATGTATTACTGACTAGAGTAATGAAGCAAGCATTTTTACATTCCAATTTCACAGGTGTGAAAACTGAACAAAATAGATTATGTAATTTGCTTTAAATCACAAAACTTGGTATAGCAGTGATTCAACCATACCTATGTCTGACTCCCTAAGTATGATGCTGTTTACTGTTAATGCTGAAGCACAATTATGTGTCAATTATACACTCAAACAGAGCTTCTATTAGAATAAAGGGACCATATTCTGTAGGACTTAATTATTTGTCTTCATAAAATAACAAGGTTATTTTATGGCCACAATAACAACCTACCTAAATGACAACAGTCTCAATACAAATCTCCATAGGCACCATGGAGCACCCCCAGTATGGGCTAAGGATGTGATGAATGAGAGAAGATGCCTACTCTAACCTTTTATACTAGACATTGAGTTTCAGAATTACACGCTTCCATTTTGTAATTAAATACATAAGGCAATGACTATTACTACCTGTAACACTTAAAAATTATTAGCATGGGATTTTCGGGAATTAAAGATGGTGGCGTGAGAAGTGAGACACAGATCTCCTCCTAAAACCACATATAATACAAAAATATAATTAACACAACTAATCCTGAAAGAGCAACAGGAAAGAAGGCTCCAACAGGCTGCACACACCTTGAGAAAAGAACAGACCTCACTGAACAGAGTAAGGTACAAAGGCCATCACCCAGCAGGACCCAAGCCCTTCTCCCACCCCAGCTCAACTGTGGGAGGAAGAGAAACAGAGCAGGAAGAGAGTGGATGCCTGGAACTGCTGAACACCTAGCCCTGGAGATCTGCTATGGGAGAACAAACCTACATTGCATGGTGCTCTGATGATTAGTGGGGAGGATGCAGAATACCTGGAGAGACAGAGATTCCAGCTGCTTGTGGAAAACAGGGATCCATATCTGGCTGATCTAAGTGGGCAGTCTGAGAGACTTCCTAAATGCGAGAGGGGAGCTAAAGGGGCAAGGATTGCACAAAGCTTACTGCTCAGGAGAAAGGGCAGGTAGACAAAATTCCAGGTGCACTCTGCCCAGCAGGTTGGGAACTTCCACAATCTTCAGGCGCTCCAACCCCGTGGCTGGCTATGCAGCTCCAAGGCCCCCCACCGTAACACACAGCCTGCTGCGCCTTCCTCCCGGCCAGCCTGCACCTGTCTTGCAAACTGGCAAACCCTGCCCTGGCATCAGGCAAGACAGAGGGAAGCCCCGCCTACAGCAGCTACAAACACAAAGCACAGAGGCTTACATCTGTGTGTTCAGCCCACTGCTTCAGGCAGTGGAGAATGGCATAGCAGCAGGGAATTTCCTCCCCACAGGCACCAGCACACATCCCTGCGAACCCCAACATCACTGCAGGGGCTGAGGAGCTAGAGAGAGTAGAGCTTCTGGGCACTAGAGGGCGCTACATACAAATATGAAACATCAAAGGAACCTGGTTCAAAGCAAAATCTCAGTATCACCAGAAAAAGGGTCAAGTGAGACTGAACTAATAAATCTTCCTGAAAGAGATTTCAAAATAAAAATCATAAACATGCTCCTGGAGGTACAGAAAAATATTCAAGAACTCAGGAACAAATTTAGGATGGAGATCCAATCGTTGAGAAACATAATGGAGGGTAAATAAAAGCAGATTAGATATGGTGAAGGAGACAATAAAATGAAACAGAAACTAGAGAAGAGGAATAGAAAGAAGCTAAGGCACAGAGAGAGAAAAGGATCTCTAAGAATGAAAGAATATTGAGAGATCTGTGTGACCAATCCAAATGGAACAATATTAACATTATAGGGGTACCAGAAGAAGAGAAAAAGGGATAGAAAGTGTCTCTGAGGAAGTAACTGCTGAAAACTTCCCCAATCTGGGGAATGAGATAGTCTCTCAGGCCATGGAAGAGCACAGATCTCCCAAAACAAGGGACCCAAGCAGGACACCACCAAGACATATAATAATTAAAGTGACACAGCTCAAAGATAAGGACAGACTATTAAAGCAGCCAGAGAGAGAAAAAAGATCACATACAAAGTAAAATAAAACCCATCAGGCTATCATCAGATTTCTCAGCAGAAACCTCACAGGCCAGAAGGGAGTGACATGACATAATGCAGTGAAGCAGAAGGGCCCTGAACCAAGAACACTCTATCTGGCAAGACTATCATTTAAATTTGAAGGAGGGATTAAACAATTTCCAGATAAGCAAAAGCTGAGAAAATTTAGCTCCCAAAACCAGCTCTACATCATATTTTGGAGGGACTACTATAGATGGAAGTGTTCCTAAGGTTAAATAGCTGTCACCAGAGGTAATAAAAAGGGATAGACAAAGAGTACAGAATATGATACTTAGTATATAAAGAATGGAGGAGGAAGAAAAGAAGGGGGGGAAAAAAACAACCTTTAGATTGTGTTTGTAATAGCATACTAAGTGAATTAACTCTTAGATAGTAAGAAAGTTACCTTTGAACCTTTGGTTAACACGAATCTAAAGCCTGCAATGGCAATAAGTACATACCTACTGATAATCACCCTAAATCTAAATCATGTGATTGCACCAATCAAAAGACAAAGAGTCACTGAATGGATGAAAAAATAAGACCCAAATCCCAAATGAACAGTCTAAACTCACTATTACCAAAACTAGAAAAAGAAGAACAAATGAGGCCTGAAGTCTGTAGAAGGAGGGACATAATAAAGATCAGAGCAGAAGTAAATAAAATCAAGAAGAATAAAATAGAAAAAATGAATGAAAGTAGGAGCTGGTTCTTCGAGAAAATAAACAAAGGAAAAATCATTACTGACACCACAGAAATACAAAGAATTATGAGAATACTATGAAAAATTAATTATATGCTAACAAACTGGATAGAAGAAATGGAAAACTTTCTACAAAAATACAACCTTCCGAGATTGACCCAGGAAGAAACAGAAAATATGAATAGACCAATTACCAGCCAGAAATTGAATTGATAATCAAAAAACAACCTAAGAACAAAACCCCTCGGACAGATAATTTGACTGCTGAATTTTGTCAAACATTTAGTGAAGACCTAATATCCATCCTCCTTAAAGTTCTCCAAAGAGTAGAAGAGGAGGGAATACTTCCAAACTCATTCTATGAAGCCAGCGTCATTCTAATACCAAAACCAAGCAAACACACCACAAAAAAAGAAAATTACAGACCAATAACCCTGATGAACATAGATGCAAAAATACACAACAAAATATTAGCAAAGCAAATTCAAAAATACATCAAAAAGATCATCCATTAGGATCAAGAAGAATTTATTCCAGGGATGCAAGGATGGTACAGCATTCAAAAATCAATCAACATCATCCACCACATCAACAAAAAAAGAAAAAAACGCCATGATCATCTCCGTAGATGCTGAAAAACCATTCAACAGAATTCAACATCCATTCATGATAAAAACTCTCAACAAAATGGGTACGGAGGGCAAGTAGCTCACCATAATAAAGGCCATATATGACAAACCAACAGCCAACATTATACTTAACAGTGAGAGGCTGAAAGCTTTTCCTCTAAGATCAGGAACAAGACAAGGATGCCCACTCTCCCCACTTCTATTCAGCATAGTTCTGGAGGTCTTAGCCATGGCAATCAGACAACACAAAGAAATAAAGGCATCCAGATTGGCAAGAAAGAAGTTAAACTGTCCCTGTTTGCGTATGACATGATACTGTAAATAAAAAACCCTAAAGAATCCACTCCAAAACTAGATCTAATATCTGAATTCAGCAAAGTTGCAGGATACAAAATTAATACACAGAAATCTGTTGCATTCCGATATACTAACGATGACCTAGCAGAAAGAGAAATCAGGCAAACAATTCCATTCACAACTGCATCAAAAAAAAAAAAAAAACCTAGGAATAAACCTAACTAAGGAAGTGAAAGACCTGTACTCTGAAAACTACAAGACACTCATGAGAGAAATTAAATAAGATACCAATAAATGTGAACACATCCCATGCTCATGGATAGGAAGAATTAATATTGTCAAAATGGCCATCCTGCTTAAAGCAATCTATAGATTCAGTGCAATCCCTATCAAAATACTAACAGCACTCTTCAACAAACTAGGGAAAATAGTTCTAAAATTCATATGGAACCACAGAAGACCCCTAAAAGTCAAAACAATCCTGAGAAGGAAGAACAAAGCTGAGGGATTATGCTCCCTGACTGCAAGCTCTACTACAAAGCCACAGTAACCAAGACAATTTGGTACTGGCACAAGAACAGAACCATAGACCAATGGAACAGACTAGAGATTCCAGATATAAACCCAAGCATATATGGTCAATTAATACATGATAAAGGAACCATGGACATACAATGGGGAAATGACAGCCTCTTTAACAGCTGGTATTGGCAAAACTGGACAGCTACATGCAAGAGAATGAAACTGGATTATTGTTTAACCCCATACACAAAAGTATACTTGAAATGGATCAAACACCTGAATGTAAGTCATGAAACCATAAAACTCTTAGAAGACAACATAGGCAAAAATCTCCTGAACATTCTCCAAAGAAATTCAGATGGCCAACAGGCACATGAAAAAATGCTCCATATCACTAATTATCAGGGAGTGCAAATAAAACCACAATGAGATATCACCTCATACCAGTTAGGATGGCCAGTATTGAAAAGACTAAGAACAACAAATGTTGACAAGGATGTGAAGCAAGAGGAACCCTCCTACACTGCTGGTGGGAATGTAACTAGTTCAACAATTGTGGAAAGCAATATGGAGGTTCCTCAAAAAACTAAAAATAGAAATATCATTTGACCCAAGAATTTCACTCTTAGGAATTTACCCAAAGAAAACAAGTTGTCAGATTCAAGAAGATATATGCACCCCTATGTTTATCACAGCACTATTTACAATAGCCACGATATGGAAGCAACCTAAATGTCCATCAGTAGATGAATGGATAAAGAGGCGGTATACATAAACACAATGAAATATTATTCAGCCATAAGAAAGAAACAAATCCTACCATTTGCAGTAACATGGATGGAGCTGGAGGATATTATGCTCAATGAAATAAGCCAGGTGGAGAAGGGCAAGTACCAAATGATTTCTCTCATTTGTGGAGTGTAACAACAAAGCAAAACTGAAGGAACAAAACAGCAGACTCACAGACTCCAAGAAGGGACTAGTGGTTACCAAAAGGGAGGGGTGGGGAAGAAGGAAGGGAGGGGAGGTGGGGAGGGAGGGAGAAGGGGATTGAGGGGTATTATGACTGGCACACATGATGTTACGAGGATTATGGAGAAGACAATGTAGCCCAGAGAACACAAATAGTGAGTCTGTGGCATCTTACTATACTGTCGGGCAGTGACTGCAATGGGGTATGGGGGAGGACACGATAACCCAAGTGAATGTAATAACCACATTGTTTTTTCATGTGAAACCTTCATTAAGAGTGTATATCAGTAATACCTTAATAAAAAAAATTATTAGCATGGAATAGCAACCCCACAAAACCCTACACTCCGTATTTAAAAATAAGCAAAAAAGTATAAAATATACACGGAAAATTATTATTAGAAAGCTGTCATTACAAATTATATACATATGGATTCAATGCAATTGCAATCAAACTCCAATAGCATTTTTGGTAGTCTTTGATAAGCTGATTTTACAACCTACCTGAAAGAGGTAAAGGCTAGTAATAGTCATAAATTTCTAAAGAAAAAGAACACAGCTAGTGATGTGCCTTCTCAGACATAAAAACATTAACATTTAAAACAAAACAAATTTAAGGTAGATTAAATTTCTGTATATACATTTAAATTCTTAGAACTAGTAGAGCGGACAGAGGAAGACATCTTTAATACCCAGATGCAGAAAATTACCAAAAAGCAAAACAATTACATCCAAATAATTGGTAACAACACTATAGAAAAATGAATACAAGGCATGAAAGAGAAGACATTTCATAGAAGAAAACTAAATGGCTTAAAAAACACAAAAGGTGGTCCACTTCACTGATAATCAGGAAAATTGAAATTAAAAGCAACAAGATAGCCTTGTACATTTACCAGATTGACAAAAATTTAAAAATCTAACATCAAATTTGTTTGCAAGGAGCAAAGGGTATACAAGATTTCCATGGAGACTCAACTGTTACAATCACAATGGAAAATAATTTGGCATTATATTAGAAAAATTGCAGACACACATACTTCATGATCCAGTAATTCCCTTACGTATTTACCCTTAGAAACTCTGATGTACATAAATCAGTAGAAACATTCAGCAATTTTTGTAACAATATTGTTTATTTTAACACAAAATTAGAAACAAGCCAAAGGTCCATCAACAGGAAAATGAGTTTACAAACCGGTATTTTCACACCATGGAATTTCACTAATACAGTGAGTTCAATGGAGGAAAAGGAGAATTAGAAACAGAAGCCCTGTAAGTAAAAACACTGAAATGAACTATTCAAGATGTTCATGCATATTCTCTTGCAATATTGGCCTAAGTACTAAATAGAAGATTTGCTAAAGCAACTTTTTATATTTCCCTTATATATATCTCCAGTTGAAGATTTTCAAGCTCATATATATAACTGAATTAAGACTGCTATGATGATATATAGAAGTTTCAGAATACTGCATATGAATATTACCTAACTATAAATCTTCATTTCCAATTTTCTGAACCAAACATTCATTCATTAATCTTCATGGTCCCACTGAAGCTGAGAATTCCTAGCAAACTTATTGAAAAGACTTCTTTATCAGCTTTCACAACACTATTGCAATAGTAAAATGAGCTAGCTCTCTAAATGAAATCGCTCTCTAAAATATGGACCTCAGGGCTGCTTAGCTACATTTCAAGGATGTGTTAACTGATCATGATCAACTCATAAGGCCTAAGAAAATTTATTTTTTGGTAAGGCACACATTTCAAAGGAGAGTCAGTAAGTCTAAGCATACTTACTGCCTATCACATTTAGCTTTGCTGTAGAAAATTTGAATGAAGATTTTCCTTATAAAAACCTACTTGTCAGTCACTACATTTTATGAGGCAATTATATTATAGACTCTTAAGTTTTTTCCATATCACACCCCTTAAAGTTCATCTTAAGGAATATATAGCTTAGGGGCATCGTGATTATTGATTAAAATGAAACAAGTTCTATATTTTTCCTTCCTGCACAAACAATAAAATTAGCATTTATATCCCTCTGAAATGAGCCTTACTAATTTTTACAGTGGTTTCCTTCTGCTTTTAATGACAGGAGTTGGAGAAGGTATGAGTTGTTTTCAGTTTTTTTCTGGTACTGCTAAAATCTATCCAAATTTGAAAAATTAACATAGGCTTGAAAAATCTTCAGCATTGCCTTTATTCAAGAAAACACTCTAAAACACAAAACTAACACATATCACTCTGAAGAAATAAAGTGTAAAAAGAAATCCCAAACATCCTTAACTTTGAATTTTAATAAGTTTGTTTACCCCAAGGATAGGTTTCTTTGCCAATACTATGAGAGAAGGCTGATAAGTAGTATGTACACTAGCTGACACTACTTAATATTTACGGAACCCTTGAACAAGTGACATCTCCAAAGGCCAGAATTTTTCTATTAAAAGGGTTGACTTTGAATATGAGTTTTTAACGGAATGCTTATCAGAATCACCTATAAAGTTTTAAAAAAATACAAATTATCCAGGCTCCCCACTCCAGATCTAATGAACCTGGGAAGGCCCAAGCATATATTGAACTTGTAAGACTTTGGATTCTGGCACCCCTTGCTGATTATGAAAAAATTAAAATTAGAGAACTTCCAAGGTTCCTATTAACTTTAAAAACAAGGAAACAAAACTAAAACAATAAAAAAGCATAGCACAAACATGGAAAACCGAGGTCTTCAGCATACCATTTTCACACTATTTTGTAAACTGAGATATAACCTTCTTAAAGAGTGAATCTCAATGATACCGAAAAAAAAATCAAGACATAACTGACATACATCAGTGCCAGGAGGACCACATGACTACCAGTACTCGTATATACCGTGAAATGAGCACATCAAGTCTAAGTTAACATCCATCACCACAGTTACAGAACTTTCATGAGTACTCTTAAAATTTACTCTCAGCAACTTTCAAATATGCAACACAGCATTAGCTATAGTTAGTTATCCTGTACATTACATCCCCACGATTTATAACTGCAAGTTTGTATCTTTCGCCCCCTTCACCCATTTTACGCACCCTCACCCCTGCCCACCATCAATCTGTTCTCCATGAACTTGCGGTTTGTTATTTTTTCCATGAGTATTTTCATACTGTTTTAAATAAAAGTTCTACTCAACGCCTCCCTCTCCCTGAAAGATACATCCATGCAAATGCCCATCCAAAGCATGTTATGTTATACATTTTTTAAATTATCTGCCTTAATCTATGTGTATAATTAAGAATAACTGATTGAATACTTAACTTATAAAAATAAATACTACCCTGAAAGTCAACCTTAGTTTCATCACTAAAATATAAAAGGAAAAGTGTTGGCTGGGTGCCCCTCATCTATGTTCAGAGTGCCCTAACACGTTTATTATCTATTACCCAATTTCTTTCATTACACAACTTACTCTCCCCATTCTGTTAGAACACAAACTCCTTCGGGAAAGCAATTCTGTTGTATTTACCTCTGAAGTTCTGGTACTAAATGTCTCTTGGCACCAAGATGGCATCAACATGCATTTGTTGACTGGATGTCTGACTCTGCAATAAAGGCCCAGGTGTACATAGATGGGCTCTCTCTCTAACCCTAGGTTCAAAACTTATGATAATGGGGAGGAAAGCTTAAGGTCTCTAAACTGACAAAGCAGACAATGAACAGCTTGCTTAATGCTACTTTCATAAAGCTAACTAATGCTATATAGTCTTAGAGGCAAGTTTAATTCCCTTAGATTTCTTTTCAACAATCTTATAATCAACTATTTTTTTAAACAAAGGACACAAAACTATTCAAAACAATAGTGTGTTTTGTCTACACAAACATTTTATTTTAATTGACATTTCTATTTGTCTGAAACCTTTAATCAAAAATCTGATCAGATGCAAGCCTAGTAGTATACTTAAACAATTTTATTCAAATTTGTTTCAAACGGAACAAAAAATCGGCATCTTTGAAAATAGTTAGCCAAAGACAAAGAAAGAGTATATGCTAACAGAATAAATGTAGTGTTTTGAATTGCAAAGCAGTTTCAAAAGGCTCTTCTGCTTTTTAAGTATATGGGGACTCTTGTCTCATTCCTTAAAATGCAAACTTTCCCAAGCATTCAAGAAACCCAGGTTACTTTAAGCATTTTTTCAGTCTTTGGTAATGGATGATACCTAGTTTTAGCTCTAAGCATTTTTATTTGCTGTGTGTGCCGATGATCTTTTAAAAGCTACTTAGCAAATTCTTCCTAAGGTACTTTAAACTTAACGGAAGTAAGTCACTTTCCCACCTGCTCTATCAAAGACTTAAAGATCTCTTTAATAGGACCCATCAAATAAAAATATTACCCTTTGATTTTTTTATATTTTTTTATTTTGTTATCATTAATCTACAATTACATGAAGAACATTATGTTTACTAGGATCCCCCTTTACCAAGTCCCCCCCACAAACCCCATTACAGTCATTGTCTATCTGCGCAGTAAGATCTAGAATCACTACTTGTCTTCTCTGTGTTGCACAGCCCTCCCCCCCCACATTATACATGCTAATCATAATACCCCCTTTCTCCTTCCCCACCCTTATCCCTCCCTTTCCACCCATCCTCCCCAGTCCCTTTCCCTTTGGTAACTGTTAGTCCATTCTTGAGTTCTGTGATTCTGCTGCTGTTTTGTTCCTTCAGTTTTTCTTTGTTCTTATACTCAACATATGAGTGAAATCATCAGATATTTGTCTTTCTCCGCTTGGCTTATTTCACTGAGCATAATACCCTCTAGCTACATCCATGTTGTTGCAAATAGTAGGATTTGCTTCCTTCTTATGGCTGAATAATATTCCATGGTGTATATGTACCACATCTTCTTTATCCATTCATCTACTGATGGACACTTAGGGTGCTTCCATTTCTTGGCTATTGTAAATAGTGCTGCAATAAACACAGGGGTGCATCTATCTTTTTCAAACTGGGCCCCTGCATTCTTAGGGTAAATTCCTAGAAGTGGAAATCCTGGGTCAAATGTAAGTCTATTTTGAGCATTTTGAGGAACCTCCATACTGTTTTCCACAAAGGTTGAACTAATTTACATTCCCACCAGCAGTGTATGAGGGGTTCCCCTTTCTCCACAACCTCGCCAAAATTTGTTGTTGTTTGTCTTTTGGATGGTAGCCATCCTCACTGGTGTGAGGTGATATCTCATTGTGGTTTTAATTTGCATTTTTCTGATAACTAGCGATGTGGAGCATCTTTTTCATTTGTCTGTTGGCCATCTGAATTTATTCTTTGGAGAACTTTCTGCTCATCTCCTCTGCCTATTTTTTAATTGGATTAACTGTTTTGTTGTTGTTGTTGTTGTTGTTGTTGTTGAGGTATGTAAGCTCTCTATATATTTTGGATGTCAAGCCTTTATCAGATCTGTCATTTATGAATATATTCTCCCATACTGTATGGTACCTTTTGGTTCTATTGATGGTATCCTTTGCTGTACAGAAGCTTTTCAGCTTGATGTAGTTTCACTTATTCATTTTTGCTTTTGTTTCCCTTGCCCGGGGAGATATATTCATGAAGAAGTTGCTCATGTTTATGCCCAAGAGATTTTTGCCTATGTTTTCTCCTAAGAGTTTTATGGTTTCATGACTTACATTCAGGTCTTCAATCCATTTTGAATTTACTCTTGTGTATGGGGTTAGACAGTGATCCAGTTTTGCCAGCACCATCTTTTGAAGATACTGTCATTTCCCCATTGTATGTCCATGCTTCCTTTATCATATATTAATTGACCACATATGTTTGGGTTAATGTCTGGAGTCTCTATTCTGTTCCACTGGTCTGTGGCTCTGTTCTTGTGCCAGTATCAAACTGTCTTGATTACTGTGGCTTTGTAGTAGAGCTTACAGTTGGGGAGTGAGATCCCCCCCACTTGATTCTTCCTTCTCAGGATTGCTTTGGCTATTCGGGGTCTTTGGTGTTTCCATATGAATTTTTGAACTATTTGTTCCAGTTCATTGAAGAACGCTGTTGGTAATTTGATCGGGACTGCAAGAGTGTTTGCAGTTTTCAGGGTATAGGTTTTTCACTTCCTTGGTTAGGTTTATTTCTAGGTATTTTATCCTTTTTGATGCAATTGTGAATGGAATTGTTTTCCTGATTCCTCTTTCTATTGGTTCATTGTTAGTGTATAGGAAAGCCACAGATTTCTGTGTGTTAATTTTGTATCCTGCAATTTTGCTGTATTCCGATATCAGTTCTAGTAGCTTTGGAGTGGAGTCTTTGGGGTTTTTTATGTACAATATCATGGCATCTGCAAATAGTGACAGTTTAACTTCTTTACCAATCCAGATTCCTTGTATTTCTTTGCTTTGACAGAGTGGGCATCCCTGTCTTGGAGGAAAAGCTTTCAGCTTCTCGCTGGTATGATGTTAACTGTGGGTTTATCTTATATGGCCTTTATTATGTTGAGGTACTTGCCCTCTATGACCATTTTGCTTAGACTTTTTATCATGAATGGATGTTGAATTTTTTTTAATGCTTTTTCAGCATCTATGGAGATGATCATGTGGTTTTTGTCCTTTTCGTTGATGTGGTGATGTTGACGGATATGTACTTATTGCCACTGCAGGCTTTAGATTCGTGGTTACCAAAGGTTCAAGGTCATCTTCTTTAGTATCTTACTGTCTAACTTAACTCGCTTGTTGAGCTGTTATAAACATTGTCTGGTGATTCTTTATTTCTCTCCCTTCTTATTCCTCCTCCTCCACTCTTTGTATGTTGGGTGTTTTATTCTGTGCTCTTTTGTGGGTAGTTGATTTTTTTTTTGCCTTTAGTTAGTATTTGGTTGGTCTGCTTTCTTTGCTCTGATTTTATTTTCTCTCGTGACATCTATTTAGTCTTAGAAGTGTTCCCATTTAGAGCAGTCCCTCTAAAATATCCTGTAGAGATGGTCTGTGGGAGGCAAATTCCATCAACTTTTGCTTGTCTGGGAATTGTTTAATCCCTCCTTTATATTTAAATGATAATCGTGCTGGATACAGTATTCTTGGTTCAAGGCCCTTCTGTTTCATTGCATTAAATATATCATACCATTCTCTTCTGGCCTGTTAAGGTTTCTGTTGAGAAGTCTGATGATAGCCTGATGGGTTTTCTTTGTAGGTGACCTTTTACCTTTCTCTAGATGCTTTTAAAATTCTGTCCTTGTCCTTTGCCATTTTAATTATTATGTGTCTTGGTGTTGTACTCTTTGGGTCCCTTCTCTTGGGAGTTCTGTGTACTTCCATGATCTGAGTGATTATTTCCTCCTCCAGTTTGGGGACGTTTTCAGCCATTATTTCTTCAAAGACACTTTTTATCCCTTTTTCTCTCTTCTTCTTCTGGTACCCCTATAATGCAAATATTGTTTCTTTTGGATTGGTCACACAGTTCTCTTAATATTGTTTCATTCCTTGAGAGCCTTTTATCTCTCTGTGCGTTAGCTTCTACCGGTACTGCTCTCTGGTTTCTATTCCATCAATGGCCTATTGCATCTTATCCATTCTGCTTATAAATCCTTCCAGAGATTGTTTCATTTCTGTAATCTCCCTCTGGACGTTATCCCTTAGCTCTTGTATATTTCTCTGCAGCTGCGTCAGCATGGTTATGACCTTTATTTTGAATTCTTTTTCAGGAAGACTGGTTAGGTCTATTTCCTCACAGGCTGACTCTATGATTTTAGTCTGTATCAAATTCTTTTGCCTTTTCATGGCGATAGAGGTAGTTGTGCAGGGCTGGCGCTGTGTGTTGGCTGGGAGAACGTCCCTTCTTGCTGGTCTGTGGCCTTCCTCTCCTGGGAGAACAGCAACCTCTAGCGGCTTGTGCTGGGCAGCTGTGTGCAGAAGGGGCCTCTGATTCTTGCCTGGCCGCTGTGGAGTTAAGCTCCACGGATGCTGTAGAGTTAAACTCCATGGTTGCTATGGGCATGGCCAGCCTCGGTCTGCTGCTCCAATATGGTGGAGCCACGTCGGAGACAGGCGGCTGTTTATTGCCGTGAGGGGCCTCTGAGCTGCGCTGCTGCTCAGTGGGTTAGGGCACCCGGTGTTCCCTGAATTCCCAGCTGCTGGGCTAAGTACCCCAGGACGCTTCCATCCAGCTGTGGGGTCCCTGTCCCTTTAAGACTTTCAAAAAGCACTCCCTTTTCTTTGTCCCAGGGGTGCTGACTGTGGAGACCCACTCACAGGTCTTACTGTCCTATTTCCCTAGTATCCAGCAAACCATGCACTGTGTGTCTGTGCTCTGGTGCGGATGCCTAGGGCTGGCTATTTAGCAGTCCTGGGCTCCCTCTCCCTCCCCGCTCCGACTCCTCTCCTTCCGCTGGGAGCTGGGGTGAGCGGTGCTCGGGTCCTGCCGGGCCGCAGCTTGTATCTTACCCCCTTCACGAGGCGCTGGGTTCTCCCAAGTGTGGATGTGGTCTGGTTGTTGTCCTGTGTCTTCTGGTCTCTCTTTTAGGAATAGTTGTATTTGTTGTATTTTCAAAAATATATATGGTTTTGGGAGCAGATTTCTGCTGCTCTACTCAAGCTGTCATCTTGGCTCCACCCACCCTACCCTTTGATTTTCATTTAAATTTTGTATATATGATTTGATGAAATCTTTCTCTCCTTTTATGCTTGTAATCATGAATTATTCACTTGTATTTCCAACTATTACCAGTAGGGGGGAGTAGTCTACCAAAGACTAGATTTCACACGAAATCTGTTATTAAAACCTAACTTTTCAGGGTTTATAGTATCACTCATCTAATTATAAGCACCCATTCAAAATATCCAAGAAAGCATAAACCAAATACAAAATTTATTTTTGATCTAAATTTTTCTGATAGTTATGCCAAATACACTTTCTTTCTTTTTTTTCTACACCTGTTCTGACAATTGGTATAATAATACTGAACAGGACACATGAACAAAGCTCAAACTACTAATGCAATAAGCATAGCCTGCTAGTTCTATTTCTATTTCATAGTAATGGTGTTTCATGGGAAAGTACTACATGGGCATAAAGGAAATAAAGTGGACTAGTAGGAAAAAACAAGGTAGCTATGTGACAGCACTTGGTATATATCGTCTGTGGTTTTTGTTCTTTTTTTCAATTTTTAAATTAATGAATATTTTTAATTATGTTATCTGTCCAGAACTTTTTCTATGCATTTACAACTGTAAATATGGTATTGATGTTTTAATTACAATATTTTATTTCTTAACTGCTTTTTTATTACTGAAAGTCTTTATACTAATACAAGTATAGGATAACCATGCTTAAAACATTTAACAGATTTCACTAAAGTGACCTCTGCAATATCCAACTTCTCCCCACTGGTGAAAAATCTCATTTTAATCTTAATTTCCAATATGCTTTGGTTATCTTCCTCTTCAATGTTTTTATGCTGGCAAAATACATTCAAGATTTGCTATTTTAACCATTTCTAGGTTTACAATTCAGTGGCATTAAATACAATTACATTGTGTGCAACACTACTATCCATTTTCACAATGTTTTCTCATCTCTCCAAACAGAAACTCTCTACTCAAATAATAGCTTCCCATCACTCCAGTCCTTGGTAACCACTATTCTACTTTCCATCTTTATGAATGTGCCCATTCTAGGTACCTCATATTAAGTGGAATCATACAATGTTCATCCTTTTCTTTTTTGATCATTACACTTAGCATAAGGCTTTAAGGTTTATGTGTGCTGCAGCATGTATCAGCATGTTTCATTCCTTTCCATAATACTAAATGTATATATAATAGATTGTTTATCTTCCACCTGCTGTACACTTGGATTGTTTCCATCTTTTAGCTATTGTGAGTAATGCTATCAACATTGGCGTGTATTTGATTCCCTTGCTTTCAGTTCTTCTGGTTATAAACCCAAGTGTGGAACTGCTGGATCCCATGGTATTGTTTCACTTTTTGAGAACTGTCAAGCTGTATTCTACAGCAGCTGCATCACTTTACATTCCATCCAGCAATGCACAAGGGTTCCAATTTCTCCACATCCAAAAATCATTTGTAATTTCCATTGTTTGTTTTTCTAATAGTCATCTAATGGGAATAAAGTGGTATTTTATTGTGGTTTTTAAATTTGCTTTCCCTGATGACTAATGATGTCGAGCACCTCTTCATGTGCTTACTGGCCATTAGAATACCTTCTTTAGAGAAGTAGCTATTTAAATCCTTTGCCCATTTTGAACTGGGTTGTTTCATTCTGTTGTTGAGTTATAGGACTTCTATATTCAAAATATTAATCCCTTGCCAAATACATGATTTACAAACATTTCATCCCATTCTGTGTGCTGTCTTTTCACTCTATAGTGTCCTGTGATGCAGAAGTTTTAAATCTGATGAGGTCTAATTTATCGATTTTTTCTTTCACTACCTGTGCTTTTGATGTCACATCTAGGAAAACACTACACCAAATCCAACTTCAGTGAAGATTTTCCCGTTTTCTCTAACGGAATTGTATAGTATTATTAGCTCCTAATTTAGGTTTCTGACCCATTTTTTAGTTAATTTTTTAACTGTTTTAAGGTGGCAATTTAAAATTATTCTGTAATTGCCTGTTCACATCCTTTGCTTATTTTTCTATTTTTTTCACATTGCTTTAATGAGTTCTTAATGTACTGTTATATACGCTGCAAATATTTTCTCCCAACTTGATATTTGTCTTTAAACCTTAGTTTACTCTATCTTTGTCACAGAGAAGTTTTTAAATTAAATGCCTTATGTGGTCAAATCTATCAACTTTTTTTCCCCTAAAGGCCTTCCCTATGCCTCAAATTATAAACAATATTTTCTAATATTCTTTCATCACAGGTATTTTCCCTGCCCCATTTTTCCAAACACCGTATATTAAGTTGATTAAATGTAATTCCAAACTTATTGACTGAAATAGACTAAATCCTCAACTAATGTATTCAGTTATTCAAAAAATATTTGAGTTAACTCTATGGCCAATCTCCCCTAATTATTTTTCATGAATAACTTAGTAACCCTAAAAACTGTTTGAAAACAAAGTAATGGGGTGCTAAATGTGGCATACAACAGCAAGTTAATGACCTTTTATGTTGGCTATAAATGGGCTCCTGTCTTAACACATACTCACAAGTCTTTAGGTTCACTCAATTTTCACTCAGTCAACAGATAACCATCAAAACACAAATGGGAAGTTTATTTCAAGTGCCTAACTCACACCTCATATTAAAGAATGACTAATCTCCCCTCCCTAATGGGATTAAGACCTATGGAAGCAGCACTTGACTGACAGAGTATTTAGACATGCTAATCTTCTGAGAGCTAAAATTGAGGTCACTGAATAGGTCTGCTTCTGTGTTTACATTGTTTACTTTTCAAACTTATCTACACTAATATAACTTAAATCTAAATTACCAAACAGGGAACTTGTTAGTTAAGGTCATTAAACTCTTCTGACTCTGGCACTCAGGTGCTATTACAAAGAACAAGGAACCACATCTCCCTATCTTATCATTTCACATATCTGGAGGGGTGTAGTTAAGGCCAATTTGGATGGTCAAGTGGGTGCCAACTGACAAAAATCAGTTTGATTTTTCTTACAGCATATCAGTTTCTCTACTACCTTGTTTTACAGTTGTCCAATAAAGTAATCTTGCCAATAGATGACCAAATATTACCCCAACAAACAGATCTAGATCTAAAAGGAGGTACCCTGACCTCCTTGTTTCACCTTACCTAACATAAGGATTACCCTCTGCAAAACCAAAGCACTTCAGGGCTTCTCCACATTTCTGTCTCTCCAGCACGCACAGACTTTTATTTTATCTTAGGTTCTTTTTCTCAAAAGGCACACTGGCATTAAACAGATCTAAATCTATTGCTGGTATCCTTCAATTAGATGCACAACACATATTAACATTCTTCTTTTCCTCCAAATACATTTTTAAAACCATGACCAATGCAAGCGCTTCCCAACTCTCAATGCACTTCCTACTCTACTCTTTCAGTTTTTTATTCATCTACAACAGTATTTACAGACTGCCTATTACTTGTCAATAACTAGGGATAGTGCAGTGGTTAAGACAAAGATCCTGCCCTTGTATTATTTAATACAGCATCCTACCACTGACATTCTTAGATACAGCTTAGTTACACTTTCAGCACTGAAGACCAAGAAACTGATCTTACTTGTAAACCTCTTAATAAAATTATTTGATAAGAAAAATCCAAACAAGGAAATCATGTTGATGAGAAGAATCAATAGGAAGCTTAAATGAAATGGTTATCTCCACTGAGAAAAACATATATTTCAAATTAATGGATGTTTCACAATTTAAGACAAACTGGAAGACAACTAGAAAAGACCCAAATTGTTATGTTATGTATTTAAGGAAATACTGTCTTCAAATGCAAGAAGTGTTTGGAAATACTGTCCAATTTTCCCTACATAAATAGGCAATTCCAGGGTTATTTTATATAAATTTTTTATACAAGCTTTGTGATTAGCAAACATACTTTGTAGGATTTAAACCTGAATCTTTGATTTGTCAAGACATTTTGACTTAGTAGAGTCTGGATTAATATAGCTTTGTTGTGTCTTTCAATACCTACAGTTTTATGGCAAGAACATGAATTTTAAGGAAGCCGATTCTGCACCTCGTCTTTACCCTGTGGCAGTGTTCAGGCTCTTCTTACCTAAGGGACAATGCTTTCCCACACAGTGATATTTAAGGAATAAACTAAAATGTAAATAAAAAACACTTAGCACCAAACTTGGTACACAGTTAATTTTTTATGTTAAATTTGCCCAAAATGATGCTTAAAACATGGAGGGAGAGTATAGAAGGTGAACAAGTACAAAATGCAATAAAATATAACACCTAATCTTAAAGAGGATAATTGTAGGGACTAAAATTATAATGGGTTATGAGCTGTGACAGGCAAATACAAAAGTACAAAGTGTCTGGGAAATACAGACTGGGAAAGGTTAAATGACACTGAGAACATACAGAAATCAGAGCTGGCTCTTAAAGAAAGAGTACTTGAATTCAACAGGATGGGAATGGAGGAAAGAACATGTCCTTTTCAGCAAAGGCTTAAAACACGAAAGAGCATAACAGGCTCTAAGAAATATACAAGTTTGTAACAGATGAATTTTAGGGAATGTAAGAAGTGGAATGGTGGAGATCAAACTAGTTTAAGAAACACACTACAACGAGACTATCAAGTATTCTCTATAATCCTCTTTATCCTTTGTATAATGGCAAATGATTCAAAAATTTTAAGCAAGGATACAATCTAATCTGATTTTTACAATGACGCCACCATAAGCAGATAGATGGAAGGCAGCAGAGCAGTAATCAGGCTATTTTGAGAGACAGCCCTGAGTTTCAGTAATGGCAGTAGCACTAACAAGATAAAAGATATATATAAATAAGACATAAGAGGAAGAACTTATGAATTGTCAATGGTGGATAAGTGTACAAGAATGTTGAAGAGCAAGGAACAGCTGGGGATACTTACTGAGAATGTAAGAATAAACTGTGAGAAAAGGGAAGAATTTGGGACACATTATATCTGAGGAGATATAACAAATACCAATGCTTACTTACAGAAGGGAAGCAGATATATGTATTAATTACAAATGAAGGTTTAAGAACCATATATATAGACAAGGTAGTCACAAGATTGCTGCCAGGCAGATAAGGACAGGTTGAGCAAGAAAACAAAACAAAATGCATAGTAAAAGATGGAATGATACTGATACGTAAGGGACAAGAAGAGAATAGAACTAGGAATTGAAGCATTAGTATCCCAGAAGCCTGGGAAAGAAAAAATTTTTCAAAAGGAGGTAAAAGATAAAAAGTATTAAATGAACAATAGTTGAAATGAAAGACTCATAAGGCCACAGGATCTTATCTGACAAAGGTTTTTAAAGTAAGTTTTTCTGTGACTAATTTATCAAAATAAAATAACTGAAAATCATAACATCATTTAGAAAGTACTAACTACATTAACAATTACTGCATTCATTCCAATCTCCAAGAACTCTCTTTATAAATTTAACTGTGCAACAGGGCAAATATGACTTGTACGTATGAATTTTGGTCCAAGCCATCTTTGTGAAATTGATATTTGGAACAACCTACTTAATGGATTATGTGCTACTGTATGGTAAATGCACGTGGTTGAGTAATATCTTAACAACTGCTACAACTGAAATGCAAATAATGTGCATAAAGAGGAGGAAACCAGAAGCAAAAGAAATCCATTTGAACCCTTTGTCAACAAATTAAATCAATGTGCAATCATTAATCAGACAATAAATAGATTAAAAGCTTAAAGACTCATCAGGCCCATAAATTATCTTCTCATCCCAGAGGACTTTTAAAAGTTCTTCAACATTTACTGATGCTAATCTGCTAATTAGTCTACCCATGATTATTTATTTACTACCTTTTAGTTTCCTTAGTTCCTTAAAACACATGATAAAGTGTAAGTTTAGGATTGTGATGGTCTATGCAAATACACTTATCACTCTTCTGTTATATTGCTACCCCCCAAGTGGCTATTGCCACCATTTTTTTTTTAACTTTTTTGAACGTTGTATGGATATCAGCAGAGTCAGATAAACACAATTTTGGTTGCAAAATTTTAACTTCTACTCTTGAGACTTAAGTTCTAATTCAGAATTAAGACTCTATCTTGTGGTCCATGACTCAGTTTTCTAATTCACAAATTGAAACCAATAGTTGCATGTTATATAGAAGTAACAATCTTAAAATGTTTCTAGTCATAGTAAATCTTAATAAGAAATTGAGACAATTTCTAAACTGAACCATCAGAACAATTATCATAAAAACCAAAGGTTACACAAATATGAAGGGATAGCCATTTGGCTTTGATATGTTATCTAAACCATTACTAACTGTTCTAAATAAAGCATTTGACTTCAAAGTGTCAAAGGCAAAAAACAGTTCTGAGGCTTCATAATTGAAAGTTTAAAAAAGCTAAACATGGCTAACTCTAGACCTAAACCTATGCATTAACATTCTACAAGACTGAGAATTTATGAGTCTTATTTAAGCTAACAAATAATGAAATATACTCAGAAACTACAGTTCAACGTGCAGCATCTAGTAATAATGTCATACCTTTTCTTTCTGTTTTCTGTGCAGGGACAGAAGATGTGGGTGTAGGCAGTTTTGATAAAGTAGATGCTCCATTAGCATCAAATGATTTCTTTGGCTGGTGATCAGACTGTAGCGTAAATGGACTAGAAGGAAGAGTGCTTGGGGTAGCAGTTGGATGAACCACTGGTTTGATGGGGTGCTGTACTGGCGTAGAACTACTGTGAGTCTCTGCTCTTGGCAGTCTGTAGTCTCTGTCATTGTGTCTGCTTGTTTGAGACAAAATATTCTGTGGGAGCAAACTACTGGCATCACTGGAATGCTTGTCTTCCACTTTAGTTCACAGTTCGAAAAAAGAGATGTTGGAATGATGGAAGGGGGAAGAAAAAAGATTACGTTAGAATCCTGTCTTTAACATCACCTAATTTTGCAACATACTTGTAAACTTATGTTCTTATAAAACTGCAAGCCCAGTTAGTGTCTGCAGTTTTACCACTAGCATATAAATATCCAAAACTGGAAAAAAAAAATTCAGCTCGACTCTTAGGCACTAATCTAATCTGAGTAATTGCTAATTACTCAAATTTCAAATGGGTTACTAGTTTTGAGGGATTCTTTAGAACCACACCATAGTTCAAACAAAACAAAACCAAAAGAAATAAATATATTAAGTTACATATGACACTTAAATCAAATGAAAAATTTTTTAAATATTTTTTTAAAAAGTAAACGGTCCATTCTTTTAAAATACAGATCACAGATTCTAATAACTGACTGAATTATCCACAGTGGTTCAACTACAAAGGACTATTAGCTTTATTAGACTGATTTTTCTTAACACTAAGAAGTGAATGAGTGGACTCTAAAGTAGTTTGTTATGTACTAGGCCTTTTATGACCTCATTTTGGGACTGCTGAATTTATGATGAGCTGTGCATTCAATAAGTAAATTATAATCATATTTTTAATAAAGTTAATAAATACCAGACTTAGTTTTAAAATCAAGTTATAGATAATACTATCTGATAACAGAAGTCCTATACTTGCAGCAGTCAGAAAAATCCACTTGCTATTATTACCAGTTGTATTAAAAACAGATCCTCTTCCAATTTAAAGCCACGAAAATATTTTGAACTCAGAAGTACTTCTGCTTCCACAAGAGCACGAAAGAAGGAAAATTTCAACAATCATGGTAGTAAAATTCACATTTATCAAAAAATATCTAGCCTAAATCATAATAGTTAAGTCTAATTGTTAAGAATTAAACCAACTTCCATCCGAAAACCATCTTAAGATTCAAGCACGTGATATGTAATGATAATATTACCAAAGGATGCCCTCCCTGTTGAATACTGGTTTTTTTTTTCCAATTCAGGGTTCCTCCAAGTCTAGAGACCAAGACAGCATAAGGAAGGAAGTATGCTTAACTATTTATCGGTTTGCAAGTTGCCAGTACACAACTCCCATGTGTCACACCAAAACAAAAGGTACTGGGTACTGCCCACAAACTTCAATCCTATCAAAATACAAAATCTTTTGACTTAATGACATAACTGAAATTAGGTGTTATAGATTACACTGTACATTACAAGCAAAATGAACACACAGACTGGGCTAACACAGTAAAACACAAACATGTGTTGCATGTTATTAATTCATCAGTAAACTATCAACTTGCATGCACATAAAACTTAAAAATTTTTATTCTAGAGTTTCTAAAAGACTACTACTATAACACAATGCTTTAGGGACAGATATAATAGTAGTTAGCACCATGCCCAATTCCCACCAATCCTGTCACTTGATTACCAGGAACATTTATTTCCTTGGTCAAGAAAATTCCCTTTCAGTTCTCTATGAATAGAGTCAAAATGTGTCAAGTAAATGTATTCAAATGAAAATTAAAGATGATACATCTAACATCTGTAAGCTTTGGGGGGAAAAAGGTACTAGCATTACAGAAATTGAAGAAGCTGTTCTACTACTCAGAACTCTAGAGAAAACACAGTTAAAGCATTGACTCTTTTTGCACACACCCCCAACCCAACACGGGCATTTTTCTGGAGACATTTTTGGTTGTCATAACTAGGGAGGGGGTGTGTGCAACTGGCATCCAGTATGTAGAGGCCAGGTATGGTGCTCTACATTCTACAAAACAGGTCAGCATCCTGTAACAAATATAATTACCTGACCCAAAATACCGTAGTGTTACTGTTGAGAAACTCCAAGTTCAAGTTTCTCTAACCATAGAGCAATCACTCTACAAGGCACAGATTAAAGATGAAGAGTCTAACTGCAATAATACCAAAATTTTATTCATACCATTTTCAGTGTCAAGCTGTGGATAACATTTGCTACCTTGGCAAAAGAAAAATCCCTGAAATCTATTTTCTACCTTTACCTCTTTACACATAAAATCTTCCCAATCCCCACATACAAATTTTTTATTGAAAATTCCAAATTTCAAAACTTTACAAATTACCCTACATGAACACAGGTGTACTGGAATAAGGGAAAACTCTGCCAACATTTTTTTGATAGACAAAGTTAAACACTGAAATGGCTTAGTGACTTTATTACTATCACAACAAGTACAGCTCATCTGACCAATTTAAGAAAAAATAAAAAGGCCCTTTACTTTTTTTACTTAAAAAACTCAGAAAGTGTGATAACATGATTATATTTCAACACAAACACAGACCCATTGAATCATTTGCACTTCTAGGTATTTAGCTAAGAAAGTAATCATGCAAGTAATCAGACAGGAATCACATTATTTATTGCAGCAGAAAAAGACTAAAAAACCACCCAAGTATCCATGGATATAGTATATAAATGAGTGTATATCCAAAATATGGAACACCATGCAGTCAATATAATGCAGAATTATAAAGTGTCACAAAAACATATCCTTAAAATACTGCTGAACAAAGGAAAGGTTAAAAAACATATAACCCCATTTTTGGTATAAAATACCTATATATGTAATTTTATATACATTTGTATGCACATAGAAAATAAATTCCCTAAATATTCTTTAGTCATAGGATTAAAACATTTTTCCTATAATTTTTTACTTTTGAAATGAAGGGAAAAAAACCTATTTCATTTTTTAAAGAGAAAGGTGTACATAAACAATTTTAAAACCCAACTCTAATTTTATTTCCTTAAAGATGGTTTATTAAAAAGACAGAAATAGGTATTTTTACTTCCATCAGTATTTCTATCTGATCTCTAATTATCCTTTTCATTTACCCTATCTTAAGGGAGGACAAGTGACTTCAATAGTAGGTAATTCTTGTCAGAATTCAGTAAACATACTACACTGGTCTTTTTTTTTCTCTGGGAACCATGAGCCAGTAAGTGGAAAGGCCTGGCCCAACAACTAAAAAAAGAAAAGCTGTTGTTTCTATACCCATTCGACACTTCTCCTTGGTATCCCTGGGTACTCCCCCTACTTGCAGTTTGTTCAGGAGGCTCACAAGCTGGGTGCTTTTATTTTTTTAACCTAGAGAGGAAAACCTTTATCTTATTTTAATTGTTTGCCAGAAGTCATACTTACCTAAGATATTAAGTGAAATGGGACCCAGAACCCAAGTCGTGTGTCTCAAAATACAATTCTTAATTTCCTAGCCTCAGTACTTTAAATCACTTTGCGTTCTAAGAATTAAGTACAATTTCACTAATACAAAGAATTAAATGTTCCAAGGAATACATCTTAAACTTTCAGTGCTGTAGAACTATGTTACTGTTTCATCTTAAACAATTTTCCCCATTAAAAAAAAAGAACATCCTCTGCTGAAAAAATATAAAACCCTTACTTTTTGAGTTACTGGAGGAAGAGTCAAACACTTAAGTCTAAGAATTTCGAGAACACATATCTTCTTAAAATTCTGCTCAATATTTTAAAATTTGATAAAGAGCCAAAGAATTCTGTGTGGCATTAACCTTTTATTCTGGGCAAGGGAAGGTACCAGAAATAGAATACCAGTAGTAAAAGCTTGAAATTCAAATTTAATTATTTGAATTAAAAAACAAGTATTCATTACCTATGTTAATGTGGCCTCAAAAGAATATTAAGGTATGCCCACATACAGAGATGTTACATAGATCTACGATCATGGTGAAATCAGTTTCCAAATATAAAGTTTCTCACTGATAAACACAAAACATCAATAGGGACTTTGATGTCACTATCTGTGTGTGGCTATTATTCAATTATTAGATTGAAACACTCAGTGACTTTTAGAATGGATTTCAGTGCTGTCCAGCTTAACAGGACACAATTCAAGATTTAAAAAACCTGAAAAACAAAAAACCCCCGTTTTAAAATGGAATAAATCCACAACGTAAATTTTTTTTTCATCAACTCTACTACATGATAGCAACCCTGGGTAGTGAGGAATACAAACATGTACTATTCCACTCTGCAGCCCTTTCCCTTTGCAGGAAATAAAATGATGGAGGTTAGGGGGACAAATCCAACATAGAAGAAACCCTGTATGTTTCTATTTATTTTAGTTTACATATGCAAATAGCTATGCATATTTATAAAGTAAATGAGCTGTAAGAATGAAATCAAACATACTATTTCAAAGAAAAAACTTAATACTTACTTCCACTGGCAAACCCACTAGTGGCTGTTGCTTGCATCACCTCCCTTCTGTAATCCCTATCTTTTGGGAAGCTATTAATTGCCATCTTGTTTGCTTCTTTTTGTCTCTGTTCTCTAAATAAAAAATATACATAGGCCCATAAATATTACATCAAGTCCAATGAGTCTATGTAACACTTCTGACCAAATACTCAAAAGAATGGTATATGGAAAAATAAAGGAACTGAACATGATCTTAAAATCATTTAACTGGTGTGGAAAATGGAATGCAGCAAACAGAAGAACATTAATATTTCTCACCGATAGAAAAATATAATATGCCACTAACCCTACAACTAAAACTCTGCAACATTAATTCTACATGAAGTAAATGTATTATTGTCCTATAAGAATTATACAGATTTCTATTACACATTATGAGGAAGATGAATAAAGTAGACTGATACAAAATTTTTAATTAAGTATACTGACTGTTTACAAGGCTCTTGAGGAGAGTTACTTATATGTCCTAGTTTTTTTTAAGATAGAAATTATCCATTGCAATTAAAAAGGGGTGTACTGAATATTAGTATATGAAACCTAAACTTAGAATGTTTAGTATGTTCTAACATGTTAACCTGAAAAATTAAGGAAGAAAAATATTTTTCAATTAGATTAAAAGCAAATACCTTTCAAGCCATTCTTTAGGTTTTTCCCACTGTGAAACTTCTGTTCGACAATTGTAGTAGTATTTTTTCCCAGAAGAGCTAATATGCTCAGACCAGTCATCTGCAGAATCATAAGGCTAAAAAATACATTTTTAAAAATTAGAAAATGTTAATATTATTTAATCGCTTGATATGAAATATCAAGATGTCAATGGTTTTCAAAACATACATATGGGAAGACTTATGAGATAGATATAGGTGCCCTGATCTAGAATGTAATTATCTGCAATATATCTTAGGAGCCCTTAAGCCTATCAAAACCTTCAAAGATAACAAATGGAAAATCCTGTAAAATATCAAATTAAATAGATTAACAAATACTAGTTTATTAGGCACATGAAGAAAAATGTGAAATTAACATCTTAACTGCAGAAAAGCATTACAAAATCTCCTTATAATTTAAATTGCTATAATCCAGTCACATGGTTGGGGGGTGTTTTAGGGAAACCACTTTCAAATCAACTGATCTGATGGCATATAAAGCCTATCAGTTCTAAACTCTTCAAGGCACAATAGTAATCACATAAAGTGTACCAGAGAACAACCTGCCTATATTTACTGTTACTTAGTGAAAAAAAAAAAAAACAAAAAATTTTAAGAGGTAAACAGAAAGCTAATTAAAAACTATGAATTTGTTTCATCTTCAAAATCCATGAGATGGGGTAAATATGAACTAGACCTTGCCTCACATAGCAGCATCACTTTTTTTCCCAGAACTAAAACTGATCTTTCAGAAGGTCTCAGAAACAGTCTCTTCTGTTATTTTATAGGCACTGTAAAATTATAATGAATTTAGAATAATCTGAAAGGTCCAGTTTTCATAGAACAGCTCTCAAACTGTAACGTTTAAATTAAATCCCTGCACTGGCCCCAGGAAATCTGGCAGAATCCCTAGTTCTAGATGAATTTCTTAACTATTATTTCAAAGGAGCTTTGAAATTAAAATGAAATACCATACTTTGGTAGCCTATCCTTCTTACAGGTTCACCACTACAGTGTAGAGTGACGCGATTTTAAAGCTTGAGGGCAGGAATTATATACGCCCTGCCTACTCAGCTTTAATTTTACCAGGCTGGAAACAAGCTGAGAAAACATACAAGTCGGCCATAGTCACATATTTAGTATAGAAGGAAGATCAAAGTCAGGTATCCGGATATCCCTTATTTCCACTAACCAGCACCAATTCTGGAAATGCCATAATTTTGAGAGTAACTGAGTATTGCAGATTCTGCCAAATGTTTGTTCTCAGGTTTATGTCTCAAAATAAAGAAGCTATCAAAAAATCAGCCCTGTGCCTTCAAACCTCTAAAATCAATGGAGAGTTAATTCTCAATACTTCTAGCTTCCAGAAGCAGGCGACGCCAAGCTGGAGGAACCCAATCACAGAGAACCAAATTCAAAAAATGTTTTCCTACCACCTACCACTTCCTGTAACTAAATTATTATGCAAACTGAGCCCTTCTACGGAAGATTTGGTTCACTTGGCAAATAGTTATTTGGGATTAATGGTTTGGTCTGAAGAGGGAGAATGAGATTTGAAACAAGTGGACAGAAGGCATCAGAGTAGATCAGAGTGGTCTAGACCAGTGCTCTTCAAAGTGATGGTTTTGTGAACTGTTACATGACCTGGAGGAGGTAAGGAGCTTGCATCAGAATACATATCAACACACTGCTTCCCTTGCCAAGTCTTGCTTTAAGGGGAAAAAAAAAATCCAGCTCAACTAAACAGTGTATTTAACAACAGTTAATTTACATTCTGGCACAAGCACCAGGACAGTTAAAAATTCACGGACCAGAACCTTGAAGATCTGACTTTGCCCATCGAATCTCAGATTAGTACAAGTTAATGTCTTAATAAAATGTGTTCCAGGGTATAGCACTACAATCACATACCAGTACCCTTAGCTTATCTTCATCCCAATTGCAGCCTCAAGAAAAGATTAAGGGGGGGGAAAAAAACCCTAAGTAATGGGGTAATTTTTAAAATGTTGATATGTAAGAGTAGACATTAAACTCTTTTCATTGTATTTTTTCAGTTTTATGGAGGTATACCCAACAAAATTCTAAGCTATTTAAAGTGTACATTGTAATAACTTGATACACATACACACTGTCAAAGGACTGCCATCTAACAAACAAATCCATCACATTTCATACTTTTTCTGTGTGAGAACATTCAAGTTCTACTCTGAGCAAATTTCAATTACATTATTAGTTATCAACTACTATCACCATGTTATACATTATATCCTCAGGTAGTGAATTTCTTGATTTAGGAAAAAAAAATACCTAAAACTAAGAACTAAAACAAAAGGCCTGCAAATATTGCAAGTTTCCTAAATTAGGCTTGATATAGTTGCCAACACATGCTCTAAGGCAGCAGTTCCCCATGTGGTGTCCAGGAAACCTGGAGGCCCAAGATCATTCACAAGATCAACACTATTTTCATAATGTTAAGATGATTTTGCCTTTTTTGCTTCTAATTCTATCACAAGAACACAGTGGAACTTTCCCAGATGCTATATAGGAAATCTGATATCACAAAAGGTTGAGTGCAGAGCAGATAATTTTAGGTTTCTTCTTCTGTTAAGATAGACATCAAAGAGATGTTTGCTGTCCTTTGTTTCAGAAAGTTATTTTTCACAAAAATATATCCCATATGCTGACTTGTAATAGGCTTATTATTGATTTTTAAATGAATTTAATTATTTAAGTATTTTTCAAATTTGTCAGTTTTAATTTCTAATATGGTAAATATGATGGGAGTCCACTTAAACAAAAACTCAATTTCATGAATGCATAGGTTTTCAAACCAGTAAGTATGAAAATGCCTGCTCTAAAAGGGCATTTTCATACTTCTATCTGCTCTGTTCTCCTTCTATTCAAAATGTCTTTTAGAACTCTTATGTGAACACTGCTCTTCTCTTCTATTAAAAAAATTTTTAAAAAGCATCTCCCTCCTTTCCACTCCCTCTCCAAAATAGAAGTCCCCACTATTGCCTAAATTAAACTATGTAAAAAAAAACAGTTCATCTTGGTATTTATTCATGAATTGTTACCAATGAAGTTCATTCAATAACATCAACAGGAAAATCAAGAAATTCAGTACCTGAGGATATAAATGTTTGTTTTTTTCAAACCAAAACGTTTCCATGACCTGTGACTGTCCTAAGAGTTCTCTGATAATTTTTTAAAAATAATTAAGTGGAGTAGTTTACAGAGGATTGTGATAGCCTCAAGCTTAAAAGCTCTAAAATATGCAGAAGATATTTAATTGATTATAAGAGGAGCTGGAATATAAATGCAGTCATTTAGGATTGAATTTAAAGTGCTCCCCAGCAAATGAAAATTAAAGGATATTTAGAAAGGAAGACCACAGTTACATGTTTTACATGGGATATTTTTCTAAATAAATTCAGAGGTGCTTAAAAATAAATCACCAATATGCATAACTAATGGTAAAGAGTCTACATAATGTCTCTAAGTCCTATTATGATCTAGATTAGGAAGGAGGTATTCAGCAAGTTTTCCCTAAATAATTACCATGGGCTAGGCTCTGTGCTAAATCTACCACAACAAATGTACATCATAGGACAAACATACATGATAGGACATAGCAGGTAACAACACATGAATGTGTTAATCTAATACGAAAAAATGAGGCAATTTCAACTCAACTTTCAACAGCTGACTTGATAAATGTAAACCATCCATACAACCTTATCTGGGCAGATACCTCTAAAAAATATTGTTACTGATTTTCAAAGACGGACTTAAAACCTGAAAACCTCAGTGAGGGAAGAAAAAAAAACACCTAAAAAAAGCTATTCCACATTTTAAGCTAGGTTAAAATAATGTGTTAACCTGGGTTACCTAACACCCATTTGGTCATTTACTGTTTCCTTAAGAAAATGCTAGATGAGAACTAATTGTATGTTTTACGTCTTGAAAATTTTCCTTCTTGAAAGTGGTTTGAAGACAAAGAAAATATCATTTTACAAGAAACCTTCAGAAATGTCCAAAAGCTTACTTCTCAGGAAGGATTAAATTTATGGTTTGTAAATGATGTATGTATCATGCTCACTGGGTACACTATAATGAAAAAAACTACTATTTGGAAGTTATATACCTACAGTTGAAATGTACAGAGACTCCAATTCGGAAAACATGCAACATTTAATTCATTCTGGCAACAGACTTCAGTTTCCACTCACATAATGAAATCTCGATACCCTTTATGATTTGGGACTTTTGAGCTTATTGGAATGCCCATCTTTTTATTCTTTCTGATTCTACTATGTTAACCCATTTCTTGAAAATCAAAATTAAGAGTTTTATTTTCCCTGAATAAGGATTTGTTTTTTTCAAACCAAAACAATATTTACATGCCCTTTATTGTCCTAATAGCAAATACCAAATCTGAATTGTCAGTAATAAATGGAACTTTAGGATAGTTACTTTGAAAATTAATGGGGCCATTTTTCACAAAAATAGAAAAGATTCTTTCTGAAATCTTGAGTATTAATTACATCTTATTAAAAATGACTCATCACAGGCAGTTTAATGATAACACCTAGGAATGTTTATCAAGCTGTTGTCTAAGCCTCATTACTACCCTTCTTATATTCTGTTCTGAGATGCTAGGGCTAGGATAATGCAAATTACATTCTATTTGGCCAGTTGGCTTCCTGTTAGATTCAGCCAATGGTGGACATTCGAGCAAGGCTGACAGGCAGGAAAGGAGAAGCCTAGCAGTGAACAGGTCTCCAGTTTCCAGCTGTTGGCTATGTGCCCCAAACCAAAACAAACTTCATACCACTCAGGTGTTGCCACAGCTCTGCCGGGCTCCTTCTCTAGACTATCAGGTGCTGATAATCCCAACCTCTTCTAATTATACCCCAGCCCTAAGGTGGGATCTCTATATATGTTACCCAGGGTTTCTTTTTTTAGTCCTCAATATCTGCTTAGCCAATCCTGTATATAAAAATTCTGTTATTAAATTTTCTGTGCTAAAATAAAATAGTATGGTTTCTGTTTTCCTAACTGGACTCCAATACACTATTTAAAACCGCTCTAAAATTTGTCTTTGTATTACCATTGATGTCTCAATATTCTATGGAAATGTACTACCCACACAGCTTCACCAAGAGACAGGAACTAATAAACCCTGAGGGTCTCTCTCAATGCTGATTACAGTATGATGATCACCCAAATACCCACGGCAGTATAACTTGTTGGATTCTCCCTATACTTCAAGAGCCTTTAGTTTTTCTTTTCCTTCCATATTACTATATCCTTTAATAGCTCTTTACTACCTTTATATAAAATTCACATTCCTTGGCAAGATACAGAATTCTTTGTGATCTTGCCCCCCACTTATCTCTGCAACCTAAGCTACTGCCATTCTTCCACACTAACAAAATCCTTGCAATTCTCCAAATAACACTATGCTATTTCACACACCGTGTCTTTGTAGGTGCTGTTCCTTTGAATGCTACACAATTTCAGACCTCTTCGACTGGCTCATTTTTATTTGTAGCACTGCTTATACTTTAATACTTAATACCCTCCTCAGCCAAGTTGGGAGTGACCCCCTTGAGTGCTCTCAAAGCAACTTTAACATGTAATAGTTTTAATCATGTACTTTTCGGTCTTTACCAGGTCTGAAAGTTCCTTTGAGATGGGCCACATTTTCTTAGTTCTATATATCTATAACCTAGCATGTACTTGGCAAATTGAAACCTTAGTAAATCTTTGCTCAATGAATGTATCAGAACTTTAATTTGAATCTTGACTTTAAAAAATTCGAACTGAGTTAATAAGTTACTTTAACAGTTACTTCATTTTAGAAATACCTAAAATTCCTCAGTGGGTTTCATGCCTTAAGGGCTGGAACCTTTACACCATCAGTGTCTGATAGAGTGTATAACACACAGTAGATACTCAATAAATATATACAACTATAAGAAGTTTATGGAAAGAGAGCAAGCTCAAGTTAAATGACTTTAAATAACTATAGAAGTTTCACAATTTAAAGTTGTTTAAATCTCAGATATTACCATGGTAAAAATCTGCTCTGTACAGGAATGCTGATTAAATAATACCAAGATGATACCTTCTGACTATCCTCACCTCTACTAATAAATTTAGCTCATTAGTTCATACACATTAAGAAAAGGTCAACTGTGATTACAATTTTAAAATTGAAAAAAAAGGTGGGGGGCATGTCTATATACTTACTGCATCTGAAGTTTTGCTTGGATTATTGCTTGGATTAGAAGAATGTGAATTTGAACTATGAAGAGCACTGTGATTGTGTGAATTTTCTTGTGGAGAGTAACTGGTCCCTTAAAAAAATATAGAAAGCAAAGTGAATTGTAAGTTGTATTTCATGTTTAATTTAAACTGCTTTCTAAGATACTACAGACCATTGTACGTTCCTAAATCATCAATTTACATAAGCATCAGAAATCTATACATATTCATACTTCTCATATATAAAGTATCTGTGGGCCTACTAAAGATGTGGCTTAAAGCACATACACTGCATGGCTGACATCCTATGAACAATGTTATTTATAATTAAATGGGCAAAACCTCATCTATTACCATTTTTAGCAACTTGTATATGGTTTTAGAATTCAATTATTAGGGAAAGACAGAAACAACATAAAGAAAAAAGGCATAAGAATTCCACTGAGATAGAATTAACTATAAGTCACAATCATCCAGTATGTTCTTGTAATAATTTTTCAATGTCTTAGTTTCCACAACTTGCTTTTCAAGAGTTTTGCCAATTTTTCAACTAAAACAGTATCAAATTTTCAAAGCTAAGTCTCAGTTAAGAACATACCACCAGGTTGCCTAATAATAGCACCAACTCTAGTAATTGCTTAAAAATAACTCATAGTTTCATGAATAATCTACATGGCTAAGCCATCAGGGATAACAGTTTTTATTGTCTTAAGAAAAGCCAATGTATAAAAACCCAGAGTTGCAAAAGCACTAATGATACACAAAGGTTCACCACCAAAGTCTAATTGTTGGTATTTCAATTCCACATATTTTTCAGCAATAGGGTAACATAATTCAACCTTTTTTTTTTTGTTTTGCTGAGCTGGCAATGTATAGAGGCTATACTATAATGAACAAAAAAATTCAAATGTGAAAAACAATTTAAATGGTCAAGCAGTCCAGGAATTAGAGCCAGAACCAGAGTTGTTATATTTAGAAATGAGTTAAGAATTAACTATTTCAATTAACAGGAAAAACTAAATGGATGAGAAAGGTGGATTGGGACAGACAGAAGATGACTGTAAGGTTTTAGATTTCCAAGAGGAAATGGTCAACAGATTAACACTGAACTAGGAATTCAAAAGTAGATCCAGACATCTCTTCCATTAGAGGGAAAAGGTAAGGGACTCTAACTTTGCCTTGCATATAATAAACAAGCATTATGAGCTCAGAATGAAATATCTGAAGAGAAAAGGCAGTGACCAAGATTTAACCTTGAATACAGGCCGGCTTATTAGGGAAGCTAGCAGCAGATTCCAAGATCCAATAAAGCTAGTGACCTGACAAAGTCAAAGGAGTTACTTAAGTACCCAACACTAGGTAAGTAGTACAACAGAGGAAATTTCCCAAAAAGCTGCTCCTTAAGATGCCTGATGGTTTCACCTACTTGTTTTTAATTTGATCTTGCTGTATGTTACATCTTTCTATAAAACACCCTCAACTTTTTTAAATATACCAGGCAACAAATCCTTTAATAAACGTTTCAAGAGGCAATCAGCGAAGAATAAATAAGATCAGTGTGCAGGAAAGTGAACAAGGTATACCTAAGACTGCTATCCTTAGAAAGGCCTGCTTGCACAGCTGGCTCTTGGCTGGCATAAATGAACCTGGATTTCAGGAGAGTGGCTGCAACAATAACTGACAAGAGTTATTCATTTTGCCTAAGCTGTTTGTGCAGACAGTATGGTTTATGTTCAACACCTGCATTTCCAGACTTCTGGTATGTTCTAGGCAGAGGTGTCTATATAACAAGCCAAATCCAATAAAAACCTTGGGTAGTAAATCTCTAATAAGCTTCCCTGGTAGACATTTCACAAGTGGCATCACAATTCACTGCTGGAGGAATTTAAGTGTATCTTGTGTAACTCTACTGGGAGGTTTTTGGAAGCTTGCACCTGGTTTTCTCCATTCTGCTCCGTATTCCTTTCCCTTTGCTAATTATGTTTCATATCCTTTCACGGTAATAAGTCATAGCCATATTGACTATATATTGGGTCCTGGAGGTCCTCTTAGAGAATCCCAAACCTGGAAGGGGTGTGAGGTCCCCAGCACACGGAGTTACAAAGAAATATCACTACTCCAAGTCTGTAAATTTTTTTATCTGTTGAAATTTATACTTTTCAGATGTAACTCATAAAAATTTCTAAAAAATCAGGTTTACAGCTGAAAACAAATAGGAAACAAAACTAGTAATATGGACTACTAGAATACCATATTCATATACTACTAGCAGAATTGAGGTATCTATGGAAATTTCCATAAGCATGTTGACAGCAACAGAAAAAAGGCCAATCTTCTTGACTGAAATGAACCTAGAATAATCCATTAAGAAGCCTGGGTTAGATGCCCTGACATTTATTTGAAAGAATCTTGAGCAAGATGGTCTATGTTTACATCTGTAAAATAAAAGTATCACAATAAAGATTTGTTAAAAGACATGATAGGTACTCTATAAACTTAAGGTATGAATAAGGTTTACTGATGTTAAGATCCAGGAATTTACCTACTTTAGTGTTGTTCTTAACATCAATGAAAATTCAAAAACTGAAAAGCACCCAATTAAGCTCTTATCTCTGAAGAAATGCTATGTCTTCCACCAACCTGACAGACATTGTCCACTAGCTGTTAGGTCTAGTATATGTGTTTTAAGAGGACATAACATAATAATTAAAAAGCATATACATCAAGATACACTACCCTAAGACTTAAGAGTTAGGAAAAAACTGAATCATCTCTTAAGAGAAAAGCCATTTGCAGACACAGGAGCTTTTTGAGTAGGAACCAATTCCACATTGCATGAAATACATTTATTTAGATCACTTAGCAAAAGTAACCGCTGAAAACTTCAGGAACAGAGAAACAAGACTAAGATACAGATATTTTGGTAAATAACTAAACAGATTCTTAAATGGATTCAAAAACTAAGTAAAAGGGGTTTTATAAAAACCATGGGATTGATTTACATTTCCTTGATAATTAGCGGTATTTGAGCATCTTTTCTCATGTCTACAGCCATCTGGAGGTTTTCTCTGGAAAAATGCTTATTCACAAACCAGGGAAATGTGAATCAAAACCACAGTAAGATATCACACCTCACATCAGTTAGAAGGGCTAGTAACAAAAAGAGGTAACACATGTTGGTGACGATGTGGAGAAAAAGAAACCTTTTACTTTACATGCACTGTTGGTGGGAATGTAAAATGGTGTAGCCACTATGGAAAAACAGTTTGGCGGTTCCTCAAAATAAGACCCAGTTATTCTGGGTATTTAACCAAAGAAAACAAAAACACTAATTCAGAAAGATATATGCATTTCTATGTTTATTGCAGTAGTATTTACAATAGCTAAGATATGGAGGCAGACTAGTATCCACTGACAGATGAATGAATAAAGGTAGAATATTACACACACAGAATAGACTACTACTCAGCCATAAAAAATATGAAACCTTGCCATTTGCAACAACATGGATGGACCTCAAGGGTATTATGCCAAGTGAAAAAAGACAGAGAAAGACAAACATATGACTTCACTTTTATGTGGAATCTAAAAAACCAAAACAAATGAACAAACAAAATTGCAAGAGATTCATAAATACAGAGAACTGATGGTTGCAATGGGAAAATGGGATGGGTAAATGATGTGAAGTGGATAAAGAAGCACAAACTTTCAATTATAAATTAAGTCATGGGGATGAAAAGCACAACACAGAGAACAGTCAAAAATATTGTAATAATTTTTGTATGGTGACAGATGGTAACTACACTTACCGTGGTGAGCACTTTGTAATGTATTCAATTACTGAATCACTACCGTGTACACCTGAAACTATTATCAAATTGTATGTCAACTATTCTTCAATTAAAAAAAAAAAAGCAAGAATGGTATGGTAAGGTAGGCAATAGATTTTTAGATTCCAGCCAGAAGGATGCACTTAAGGACTGAAAGCAGGATAGATTTGCCCCCTGAATAACGTGACTACAAGAAGTTAAAATTCTCATAAGCATCTAAGAAAAGCTACAATTCATATTATCTTCTAAAGCATTTTGGGGGTATATCTCATATGAGCCTTTTAATTTCTCCACACAGTTCTTTCCAAACTCAGGTAATACACAGACATATAATCGTGATTACACACTCTCTCCCCAGGATCAGTGTTGTGATGATGGTGGTTATGATTTTCAAGAGCCATACCTACACAGAAAGTGCTATAACAAAAAACATCTTTGAAATCTATTTTATCTTACAAACTCACATGAATTTTTATATCCTACCCCACAAAGAATTTATATTATGATAAGAACACAAGTTTTTTTTTTTAACTGGTAGTAGAGTCTAAGGCTGAGAGAAAGAACAAGTGATTTGCAAATGGTAACATACTGGTTTGCCTACAAAGAGCAGAACCAAGCATGAAACTTTAACTCAGAATTTTAATGCTAAATTCAGTGACTACTCAAGTGCACAAAATACACAAGCTGGTGACAGTCTCATGGATGATGTTTGGCCCAACAAAGTAATGGAAGCAAAAGCTGTTTGTATGATTCAAGGCCCTTTATGCTCTTTGTACATTACTAAGAAAAAGGCTCACTATTTTAAGGAAAATATCTCCTTGAGAAAAGTAGCATTGGTGGATAAGTGGAATAAAACTGATTTAAAATGATACATATTTAAACCAAGCTTAAGAAATTAAAATGAGAACTGATGATTCTAAAATTTCAAGAAAAATTTTTCAAAGAAAAATAACCCTTGAAAATGATTTTTCTTTTTTTGATGGGGTGAACAATGGAGTTCTATGTTTATGCCTGCAATTTGAAGGACCTAAAGGGTGAACAAGTTCTCCCATCCAGTGCTTAACCAAAGGCAGAAATGGAGAAGTAACAACATGACTGGATGCTAGTATCAGACTACAATCCAAGGGTTGGGAAATACAACCTGCTGGATGAGTGTTTTTATTAGTAAGTTTTCATCAGAACACAGGTGCAGTCAATCATCTACAGCTACATCTGTTCTCTCAACTGTCACAAAACTATGTGGCCTCCAGAAGTAAAATATGTATTATCTGGCCTTTTAACAAAAAGTCTGTTCACTTCTGGATCAGACAGTGTCAATTCAAGTAGTTAATGTAACAGAACATTGCAAGATACTGAACTTTCCACAGAATCTTCCATATTTAAAAGGCAGAATAATCTCTACTTGGCATCCTCTAAAACTCCAGAAGCTAGATCTTAAGAGTGGTAAGGGTCTGAGAAATATGGAAACCTAAGAGAGTATTCTGGGAAACAGGGCAAAAAAAAAACCGCAGTAAAACCACATCTGACTCAGCAAGAAATGGGCTTTAAATAATTAGACTGTCCTGAGAAGGGTACTTGGATATTAAAGGGAAAATGGCAAGTATATACAATTCTTTATGATCAAAAAAGGCTGGGAAATGCAACCAGCTTTTCAATATGAAACAACAGTTTTCACTCACCTCAGGGGCAAAATCCTTAATCACAACATGACAACTACAATCCACTACCAGATTCTCAGACTTAGAAATTAAGTCTGAATGCCCTCTACAAAAACTGGAAGGAGCAGCTAAGGCTTATCTATAATACTAAATGGAAGATCTCAAGGACATTCTTCTCTAAACTGCTTTCCAAACTAATACAAGCAGATAATAGCTATGACTGAATAAAATTCAGCAGTAGCTCTCAAACCCCAGTAATTAAAAACTACAGATTTCAAGGACCCTCAAAAAGATTCTGATTCACAGTATATAAGATAGGACCCCAAGACCTGAATTTTTCATCAGCACACTCAAATGGCTTTTATCAGGATCTGGGATAAACTTTATTCTAAATGTAGTTTAGTACTGCCATCCATGGTCTTGGTTCTATTTCATCACTCCAAAACCAGAGACCATATCTGTTTAGAAATGAGGGTATTTCACTAAGAAAGCCATATACTTGTAACAGGTATTTTTGCCATTAACATGATGTTTTTTAAGAAAACCTTGAATTCTGCAAAATTGCACACTAAAAATAAGTCTTATGGGAAAAAGAGTAAAAGCAAATCCCTCAAAATTATTTAATATAACCAGAGAACTAACAAAAACTTGAAAAGCACAGGGAAGCAGATTAGCAGGGCTGAGGATTGCTTCAAGGGTTATCAGAAATGAAGAAAACATTATGACAGAAATACAGCTTACTGGGACTGAGAACATGAAAGTAAAATTCTGGGCATTGAGGCTATGAAGCTATAGTGGACAGAAGAAAAAAATGCAACTTGCCACAGAGAGGGAGCCACACAAGGTTAGCAGAGCAGACTTAAGACCTACAGGGTTTCTTTTTGGGTGATGAAAATGTCCTTAAATGATGGTGCTGGTTACACAACTGTGTCTATATTAAAAACCAATAAGAGAGAAGGATCAAAGATGGCGGCACTAGAGGTGAGACAGACATCACTCCCAAAACCACATATATTAGGAAAATATAGTTAATACAACTAAGCCTGAAAGAGCAACAGGAAAGGCTGCGCCAGACTGCATACACCTGGAGAAAACAACAGACCTCACAGAACAGGGTAATGGACCAAAGCTGTGATCTGGTGGGGACACAAGCCCTTCCCCCACCCTAGCTGCCAGTTCCCTGGCATCAGGCTAGCCATAGGGAGGCCCCACCTAAGCAGCCACAAACACAAAGCATAGAGGCTTACACCTATACACTCAACCCACTGGTTCTGGTAGTGGAGATAGGCACAGCAGCTGGGAAGGAGGAAACAGTTCTTAACAATCCCCAGGCACCAGCGCCGCTCCCGTCACCCCCAACATGGCATATGGGGCGGAGCAGCTCCAGAGAGTAGAGCTTCTGGGCACAAGAGAGCACCACATAGAAATATGAAATGTCAAAGGAAGCTGGTTAAAACCAAAATTCCACAAACATCAGAAAAAGGGCCAAGTGAAACAAAACTCATCAATCTTCCTGACAGAGATTTCAAAATAAAAATCATAAACATGCTCCTGGAGCTACAGAAAAATATTTAAGAATTCAGGGAAGAATTCAGGAGTGAGATTTGATCATTAAGGAAAAAATATCAGAAATGAAACATACAATGGAGGGATTTAAAAGCAGATTAGATGAAGTAGAAAAGACAGTAAAAGGAATAGAAATTAGAGAAGAATAATACAAAGATGCTGAGGCACAGACAGAAAAAAGGATCTCTAGGAATGAAAGAATATTGAACCGTGTGACCAGTTAAAACGGAACCATATTCGTATTATGGGGTACCAGAAGAAGAAGAGACAAAAAGGAATAGAAAGTGTCTTTGAGGGTGTAATTGCTGAAAAATTCCTCAATCTCCTGGAGGTGCACAGATATCCCAAGACAAGGGACCCAAAGAAGACAATACCAAGACATATAATTATTAAAATGGCAAAGATCAAGGATAAGGACAAACTTTTAAAGGCAGCCAGAGAGAGCAAAAAGATCACATACAAAGGAAAACCCATCAGGCTATCATCAGACTTCTCAGCAGAAACCTTACCGGCCAAAAGGGAATGACATGATATTATTTAATGCAATGAAGAAGGGCCTCAAAACAAGAATACTCTACCTGGTAAGATTACCATTTAAATTTGAAGGAGGAATTAAACAATTTCCAGATAAGCAAAAGCTGAGAGAATTTACCTCCCACAAACCACCTCTACAGTGTATTTTGGAGGGAATGCTATAGATGGAAGTGTTCCTAAGGCTAAAGAGCTGTCACAAGAGGAAATGAAACCACAGTAATGAAAGCAGAACACTTGATTACTGAGCAAATGCAAAATCAATTCAACAACCCCCAAAGTCAGTCAAGGAATAGACAGAGAGTACAGAATATGATACCTAGTACACAAAGAATGGAGGAGGAAGAAAAAGGAGTGGGAAAAAAACCCTTTACATTGTGTTTGTAGTAACACACTGAGTTAAATTAGACTGTTAGATGGTAAGGAAGTTACCCATCAACCTTTGGTAACCACATCTGATGCCTGCAAAGGCAATAACTACATACCTATAGATAATCACCCTGAATGTAAACGGTCTGAATGCACCAATCAAAAGATACAGGAACTGAATGGATAAAAAAACGAGACCCATCTATATACTGCCTACAAGAGACTCACTTTAAACCCAAAGACATACACAGATTAAAAGTGAAGGGATGGAAAAAGATAATTCATGCAAATAATAGGGAGAAAAAAGCACGAGTTGCAGTACTTGTATCAGACAAAATAGACTTCAAAACAAAGTCACAACAGACAAAGAAGGACATTACATAATGATAAAGGGGTCAATCCAACAAGAGGACATAAGCATTATAAATATTTATGCACCCAACACAGGAGCACCCACATATGTGAAACAACTACTAACAGAATTAAAAGGGAAAATAGAATGCAATGCATCCATTCTAGGAGACTTCAACACTCCACTCACTCCAAAGGACAGATCCACCAGACAGAAAATAAGGCACAGAGGCACTGAACAACACAAGAGAACAGATGGACCTAACAGATTACAGAACTCTCCACCCAAAAGTAGCAGGATACACATTCTTCTCCAGTGCACATGGAACATTTTCAAGAATAAATCATACATTAGGCCACAAAAAGACCCTCAGTAAAATAAAAAAGATTCAAACTGTACCAACCAGCTTCTGAGACCATAAAGGTATGAAACTATAAATATATTACACAAAGAAAATGAAAGAGTCCACAAACACATGGAGGCTTACCAACATGCTCCTTATAAGTCAGTGGATCAATGACCAAATAAAAACAGACATGAAGCAATACAGGGAGACAAACGACAATAATTCAACACTACAAAATCTGTGGGACGCAACAAAGGCAATGTTAAGAGGGAAGTATATTGCAATACAGACCTATCTCAGGAAAGAAGAACAATCACATATGAACAGTCTATACTCACAATTAACAAAACTAGAAAAAGAACAACAAATGAAGCCCAAAGTCAGTAGAAGGAGAGATATAATGAAGATTACAGCAGAAATAAATAAAATCAAGAAGAATAAAATAGAAAGAATCAATGAAAGCAGGAGCTGGTTCTTTGAGAAAATTTAACAAAATGTATAAACCCCTAGCCAGACTAACCAAGAAAGAGAGTCTACACACAAAACCAGAATCAGAAATGAGAAAGGAAAAATCACCACCAACACCACAGAAATACAAAGAATTATTAGATAATAATATGAAAAATTATATGCTAACAAACTGGATAACCTAGAAGAAATAGACAACTTTCTAGAAAAATACAACCTTCCAAAGCTGACCCAGGAAGAAACAGAAAATCTGAACACAACAATTACCAGCAACAAAATTGAATTGGTAATTTAAAAACTACCTAAGAACAAAAACTACCTAAGAACATAATGTCTGGTCCAGATGGCTTCACCACTGAATTTTACCAAACATTTAGTGAAGACCTAATACCCACCCTCCTTAAAGTTCTCCAAAAAGCAGAAGAGGAGGGAATACTTCCAAACTCATTCTATGAGATGAGCATCACTCTAATACTAAAACCAGAAAGACACCACAAAAAAAGAAAATTACACACCAATATGCCTGAATGAACACAGATGCAAAAATACTCAACAAAATATTAGCAAACTGAATTCAAAAATACATCAAAAAGACCATCCAGGATTTATTCCAGGGATGCAAGGATGGTATAATATTAGAAAACCCACCAACATCATCCACCACATCAACAAAAAGGACAAAAACCACATGATAATCTCCATAGATGCTGAAAACGCATTCGAAAGAATTCAACATCCATTCATGATAAAAACTCTCAACAAAACAGGTATAGAGGGCAAGTATCTCAACATAATAAAGGCCATATATGACAAACCCACAGCCAACACCATACCTAACAGTGAGAGGCTGAAAACTTTTCCTTTAAGATCGGGAACAAGACAAGGATGCCGACGTTACCCACTTCTATTCAACATAATACTGGAGGTCCTAGCCACAGCAATGAGACAACACATAGAAATGAAAGGCATCCAGATTGCTAAGGAAGAAGTTAAACTGTCACTGTTTGCAGATGACATGGTATTATACATAAAAAAATCCTAAAGAATCCACTCCAAACTTTCAGATCTAATATCTGAGTTCAGCAAAGTTGCAGGATACAAAATTACGACACAGACATCTGTTGCATTTCTTTTTCTTTTGGTATCATTAATATACAGTTACATGAGCCACATTGTGGTCACCAAATACCCCCCATTATCAAGTCCCCACCACATACCCCTGTATTACAGTCATTGTCCATCAGCATAGAAGATGCTGTAGAATCACTACTTGTCTCTCTGTGCTGAACTACAAATATGTTACATTTCTATACACTAATGATGAACTAGCAGAAACAGTTGTCAGGAAAACAATTCCATTCACAATTGCATCAAAAAGAATAAAATACCTAGGAATAAAACTAACCAAGGAAATAAAAGACCTATACCCTGAAAACTACAAGACACTCATGAGAGAAATTAAGATACCAATAAGTGGAAACACATTCCGTGCTCATGGATAGAAGGAATTACTAATATTGTCAAAATGGCCATCCTTCGTAAAGCAATCTACAGATTCAATGCAATCCCTATCAAAATACCAACAGCATTCTTCAACAAACTAGAGCAAAGACTTCTCAAATTCATATGGGACTACGAAAGACCCCTAAGAGCCAAAGCAATCCTGAGAAGGAATAATAAAGCTGGGGGGGATTATGCTCCCAAACTTCAAGCTCTACTAGAAAGCCACAGTAATCAAATCAATTTTGTACTGGCACAAGAACAGACCCATAGACCAATGGAACAGATTAAGAGAGCCCAGATATAAACCCAAGCATATATCAATTAATATATGATACAAAAGCCATGAACATCTGTGGAGTATAAGAACAAAGAAAAAACTGAAGGAGTAAAACAGCAGCAGATTCACAGAACCCAAGAATGGACTAACAGTTCAAAGGGAAAGGAACTGGGGAGGATGGGAAGGAAGGGAGGGATAAGGGGAGTGGTGGGGGGAGAAAGGGGGCATTATGATTAGCATGTATAATGTGGGGTGGCATGGGGAGGGCTGTACAACACAGAGAAAACAAGTAGTGATTCTACAGCATCTTACTATGCTGATGGACAGTGACTGTAATGGGGTATGTGGAGGACTTGGTGATGGGGGAATCTAGTAAACATAATGTTCCTCATGTAATTGTAGATTAATGATACCATAAAAAAAAAAAAAGCCATGGACATACAATGAGGAAACGACAGCCTCTTCAACAACTGGTGTTGGCAAAACTGGACAGCTACATGTAAGAGAATGAAATTGGATTGTTGTCTAACCCCATACACAAAAGTAAGCTCAAAATGGATCAAAGACCTGCATATAAGTCATGAAACCATAGAACTCTTAGAAGAAAACATAGGCAAAAACCTTTTGAATATAAACATGAGCAACTTCTTCATGAACATATCTCCCTGGGCAAGGGAAACAAAAGCAAAAGTGAACAAGTGGGACTGTATCAAGCTGAAAAGCTTGTGTACAGCAAAGGACACCATCACTAGAACAAAAAGGCATCCTACAGTATGGGAGAATATATTCATAAATGACATATCCAATAAGGGGTTGACATCCAAAATATACAAAGAACTGATGCACCTCAACAAACAAAATGCAAATAACCCAATTAAAACATCGGCAGAGGATCTGAACAGACATTTCTCCAAAGAAGAAATTCAGGTAGCCAACAGGCACATGAAAAGATGCTCCACATCGCTAATCATTAGAGAAATGCAAATTAAAACTACACTGAGATACCACCTCACACCAGTTAGGATGGTCAACATTGAAAAGACAAACAACAACAAATGTTGGTGAGGATGTGGAGAAAAGGGGAACCCTCTTACACTGCTAGTGGGAATGTAAATTAGTTCAACCTTTGTGGAAAGCAGTATGGAGGTTCCTCAAAAAACTAAAAATAGAAATACCATTTGACCCAGAAATTCCACTTCTAGGAATTTACCCTAAGAATGCAGCAGCCCAGTTTGAAAAAGACATATGTTTATCGCAGCACTATTTACAATAGCCAAGAAATGGAAACAACCTAAGTGTTCATCAGTAGATGAATGGATAAACAAGTGGTACATATACACAATGAAATACTATTCAGCCATAAGAAACAAATCCTACCATTTGCAACATGGATGGAACTAGAGGGTATTATGCTCAGTGAAAGAGGTCAGAGAAAGACATTTCCTCATTTGTGGAGTATAATCACAATTCACAACTGAAGGAACAAAAGAGCAGCAGACTCACAGACTCCAAGTAACTAGCAGTTACAAAACAGGAGGGGTGAAGGGTATTATAATCAGTAAACATGGTGTGTGTGTGGGTTATGGGGAAGACAGTGTATCACAGAGAAGACAATTAGTGGCTGTGCTATCTTACTACACTGATGGACAGTGACTACAATGGGGCATGGGAGGACTCGATAATATGGGTGAATGTAGTAACCACACAGTTTTCCATGTGTAACCTTCATAAGAATGTGTATCAACGATACCTCGATAAAAAAAAAACAGGCAAAAGTAAAATATGAACTGTGCAATTTAAAGGGGTGAACTGTATGGTAGGTGAATTACACATCAATGAAACTGTTACCAAAAAAAAAGTCTTACCACACATTACATGTGATTTTGACTTATCTAAATTGGAATTCCATATTTCATCATTTCTCACACTTGAATCCTATGAAATGCTTTGAATAAGAAAAAGTTGCATGGCCACGTAAATCTGGAAAAAGTTGTAAATGATATTTTCTTAGAGAAAACTCACAATGTACTTTTAAAGGATCTGAGAATTATTTAAGAAACTAAGCCGGAAAAAAAGGAATTGGTACTCATACATGATACAACATGGATGAACTTGAAAACACTATATTAAGTTAAAGAAGCTAGTCAAAAAAGACTACATATTATAAAACCTGTTGATATTAATATCCACAATAGGAAAATCTATCAAAACACAAAGTAGATCAGTGGTTGGGGAGTCAGCAGGGAGGGGTAGAAATGGGCAAGTGACTACTAATTGGAATGGGGTTTTTGTGTTGAGGCTTCGGGGAAGGTATTAATCAGCTGGTATGTGAATTATATCTCAATTTTTTTAAATGCCATTTAAAATATTTTTTAAAGGGTGAGAAACTTGGGTCGAACCAAGTTGAGAAGCAGTAATCTAGTGAAAAAAGCAGTCACTCAGTTAGGCAATTTGGCCTTCAGTCCAGATTTTTGCCTATGCCTTACTAAATAAAAATGAGGTCATCTAACATCATATCAAATAAGGTACTGACTGGTTGACAGTGTGTGGGATCATACTTCTATTTGCTTATTAGGAAAATTATCAACACATGGCTCAACTCTTCAGCCATCTCAAGGCACGTCATTCAGTACAACACAGAACAAACAGCATTACAGGACTACCTAGATTAATCTGGAGTGAGGATCTCCTCATTCTTACTGACTCCAAAATATTCTAACTGCTGAACCATGGTCATTCTCATCTCCATTTCTCTACAAAAGAGTCAAAGCAATCTTTTAAACATGTACCTCAGAGTATGACATATGTTCTGAATTTTAATGAGTACAGTGGGAAGCCATTTATATTCCTCTGGCCCCATTTAACCTTCCAGCTGCATCTGGTAGCACCCACCAGCTTGCTCACCACACTTTAGCTATACTGGCCTCTTTTACTTCTTCGAACATATGCCTAGTCCTTTCCCACCCTAGATCATTCATATATTTACTTCCTCACATCTATCTTCCACTCTTTGCCTGCCCATTTCTTGGGCATCCTTCAGGTCTCTGCTTAAATGCCACATCATTAGAAAAGCCCTCTGTGACACCTTCCCAATCTAAAACAGGCACCTTCTAATATCACATACCTATCTGTAATAGTTCTTTTTATGCAGTGTCATTAGACTACATCTCACATTTTTCTTGTTTTCTTGTTTTCTTGTTTTTAAATTATCTAAGTGGCTAGTCTAAGAAAAGCATTCCTTTGGGAAAAAAAACCAACATAGGTTAGTATGAGAAATAACAGAAGCTGCTTTAGGAAAATTTATCAAGTTCTAAGATTCTGAAAGGTGAGTTGATTAAGAGCATTACAGTTGAAAAACTTAGTATTATCCTTCCCCAAGCTGTGGCCTTTAGAAACACAGTACAACAAAACAAGGAAAGAAACAGTTCTTAGCATGCCGGTAGGTCTCTCCAAGTAATTTTTCCTCCCAACTCCAATCAACTAAGCAAGAGGTAGCTGATTTCCACCTTGGAAGTCTCACGGTACTTCTCAATCTGAGAATGGGTGAAAAGTAAACACAAAGGAATCAAGTACGTTCTATGCCCTCTTATGTCTCACACACTTGAAACTCTCCATTGCATTGAGATACTAAAACTACAAAGATCATCTAACACCCAAAGAGACTTAACTGGGAACACTGGAGATAAGCTTCAGTCAAGGCAAACAGTATGAGCAATGGCACAGAAGTAGGAAAGCACAAGGTGACAGGGGTTCAGAGGGCAATAAGCAAAATTAGCCTAACAGGAACGTGAGGTTCCTGTACATGAGAAGAAAGAGGCAAAGCTAAGTTAAGCCAAAGACTATTAAAGGGCCTTGGAAACCAAACTAAGAGGAAAAAAAGATTTTATCTTTTGGACAAGGAACTCTCAAAATAAATAAGAGCCTGATTTTTTCACTGAGTATTTTTTCTTTTTTTTAATGCTTTTGAACAGTACTGGGTGCCTCATGAAAAATCAGACTATGTACCCTTAAGCATAACACAACAGACTAAAGAAAAGGATTCTTTCTAGAGAAATAGTTGTCTAATATTTTTCCCCAGCTTTAGGGCCCAGAATTATTTCATGGCTGGCTGTCCATCCTTCAGTTGTCAATTCACAAGTAACATCCTAAAAAAGCCTTCCCTTGACCACCTCCCCTCGCCTGACATTACCATTAAATCACCATTTCCTTTATAGCACAAATCATAACAAGAAATTATCCTGTTTGTCTACTTTATTTTGTCTCATCCACTAGGAATGAAAACTCCCCAAGCACAGGGACTTTGCCTGTTATGTCATGGCTATAATCCTTGTAACTACAGTCCCTGGGTCAATCACTAGATTCCAAAATAGAAATGTACAAATGGAAGCCCAATACGTAAAATGGGAGCCACTTTTACTGTAATGTGGGTAAAAGAGAGATTAGGATCGGCTAGCCCAGTCACATTCTTGGAACCTCTAGGCTCTGTACAACACTGCTTAAAAAGGAATGATACAGATAATCTCCAGAGATTAGTTCTCAGAAGGCTGGGTAGTGGTAACAAATCCTAAGTGTCATAGGAAGGTACATAAACTTCACCTGCTAAATTAACTAATTTGACACAGCAAAAAAGTTCTATGAAAACACTCATTACCTGAAACAACCACTGAAAATATGTAACTTAATACATATTAACAAAAAAAATTAGTATACCCTCTACCCTATTACCTGTACAACATAATATAAATTGGGAAGTGCTTTTCCCAAAATTATGATGTATTGCAACAGAGTTACCTCAAGGAAAACATTAAGTTTTCTCTTACAACTAAGATATTTTAAATATCGCTCTTGTGTATCATTTGGTAGAGACACATGTACCCAAACAGCACTTATTCTAAAACTCCATCTGTTTCTGCTGCTTTAGTCATCCTGCTTTTGTGTTGAGACACGCCACAGTTTTGGATATAGCTACTGTTAATCTAATATTGGACTCAAGTCTAGGTGTTCTCCAACTGTGAAATGGTTGTCTACTAAAGGGAAAAGTAAACATTGCCATATTGCCTAAACCAAAATTTTATACACATTAAGTGGCAGGTACAAATGTCACTATGAGAATTTTTAAAAATAAAAACAGAAGCTCAGAATGATTATGGGAGAAGAAGAGCCAACAGATCTTTGCTGATAATGTTATACCATTTTTGCACAAAGAATATTACCTACCTATCTCTTCACTCTCCCTCTGGTCCCAATCTTTTCATTCCTTACCATCCTCCATTGTCCAATCACATCTCTAACCAAATTTAGTCTATATAGGTTTATTTAGGAACTGTTTCAAACTTTAAAGGAAAAAGTAATTCATGTAGTGCATAATCTGTTTCAGAAACAGCCTCAATCATAAAAGAAACTGCAAGACTGACAAAGAAAATAAGAACTACAGAACTGTAACAGAATTAAAGGGATTCACAACTACATATACACCTCAATTCAGGAATGCACAAGAATGAATATTGAAAGACTTGCATGACTATAAATCTTAAAGGCTAATATTTTAACAATTTGCTATTAACAGAGAGAGAGACATTTGATAGAATTCAGACTTCTAACAACTCATTACCAACTAACTGTAGAATAAATGTTTCCTTAACATGAAAAAGATTAACTTCAAATAGGGGTGATTACACAATGAATGTTATCACCAAGCAATACCTTTTAATACCAAAAACAACATTCATAATTGAGTCTTTTTCTTTTTTACCATTTTTTTTGAAATTGCAGTAACAGTTAACCCAATTATCTAAAATAAAAAACAGGTATTACTATTATAATCAGAAGCTACAGAAAAACATTAGGTAAGATAATTCTATTCTCACAGGCATTTTTCTACATATACATAGGATACCCCAAAATAGAATCATACCACTACTTTGTACATGAATTATTCTAGTTAATATCTAGGAATATCTTCACTCATCATCATTTTTAATGGCCACATTATATTCCACATTGCAAGTATATTTCATCAAATGTCATCAGAGAAATGTTTGTTTCCTATTTACCCTTTATCCAGGTGTTGAAATCCCCAATTCATATAAAAATGGAATTAGCAATATCTAACACTAAAAAGAATCATGAAAATGTAGTCTTAAAAGACTATCTAAAACGATTTTAAAGGCCATTAATTTGGAATGATATATTCTAACAAATCATAATCATTCAACAGCACAAAAATTTGATAATTAAAATTACATTAAAAGCATATTTTTTTTCAGGAAGATGACAGCATGAAAATATGTTTCTCTATTTGCCCTCTACAAAACTTAACAAACTTTTTTTTTTTTAAAAAAAGGAAATTAAATCAAATCCAGTAAGGGAATAGTCACAAACCAATAAACTGTACTGATAAATGGTTTCAAGAGACAAATCTATACACAAGTACAGAAAAATAACATCCAATTCCTCTAAAGTCTGTCAGAATACTGTTTGAAAACCATGGCGGGCAGAAGACGTGGAACAGAAAAGGGTTGCTTGGCCCAATAAATTGGCCTCTTGGACCCAATTAAGTAGACAACTACCTGAATCAGAGGTATAAACCTGCCAGTCTGAACCTGTGCCTGGACCCCCATACATGATCCCTGGAAAGAAAATTAATCAAATACAGTGGAAATTCAAAGAAAATAGAATGAACTGATACACACCCATTATATCACTCTCCTCCTAATAGACATCTCCCACATTTCTTTCCCTGAACTGGACTCAGATTATAAGCCACCAACTTCTAAGGAAACAATTATTTACAAGAATGTCGAGGGGAATAAGGAATGGATCAAAGATAATCTAATCACACTGCTCATATAGTATTTTTACATCTTTATTCAAGACAAGTACACAGAAACCAACCCACACAGAGCCTGTGCAGAGAAAATGGAGGTACATAACAAACAGTTGAAGAAAATATTTTGAAAGAAATCGCAGGAAACTAACTTTTCAGACAAATAGTGATCTCAAAGAGAAAAGAGAACATGAATTCTTATGAAATAAGAGATAAGATGATAACAAAAAAGGGGGGGGGAGGTGCTGGAATAATAACAGGAGGAGCATACAGAAAAGATAAAATCACCCAAGAAGCAAATACCACCTTAGAAGTAACAGAAAAATCAACAGGGCTGTGAGCAACATCAACTGCAACACACATAACAAATATCACCAAGCACACGGGACAAAAGAACAGAAATGAGAGCGCTTATATAAGATTCCAGACAGTAAAGGTGAAACCAACATTTGTAAAACTGAGGTCCTGAAAATGTGAACAAAAACAAGGAGGACACTCAAGTAGAATAAAAGAAAGCTTTTCTGAAATAAACCTGGAGACTGAAGAGCTCATCCTGGAGACTGAAGGGGACCCACATGTACCAGGAAAAAGTAGTAAAGAACCAATAAAAACTGACACATATCCTTATATCCTGATAAAGCTGCTGAATTTTAAGCAAAAAGAATTCTAAAAGCATAAACATGTTCCTCATGTAATTGAAGATTAATGATAAATAAAATAAAACTAAACAAAATAAAATAAAATAAAGGTGGGGGGTGGTGGTCTAACAGACTTCTCCATAGAAACACTAAATGATGAAAGACAATGTAGTAATGTCTTATGCCAAGGGAAAAATATGTATGTGACCCAGAGAATCATTTGTCCAACAAGAATGTCATTCATGATTAAAAACAGGAGAACATTATCAAATATTTAAGAATCCAAAAACTAAAGCACTCAACTTGGGGAAGATAGGGTTAGTAGTTTGACAAAGACTAACAGAATCGTAAAAGGAATCAAAATAACAAATTCACAAATGGAGAAGCTGTACTTCGAAGACTGGCAGTGTGCACTGAATGCAGCTAAACTCATCTGCTTAGTATCTGGGATTGACAGCCACTTTTGATTACCAAGCGTTTATTCTGATAACTGTTTTACACCAAATGACTGAAAAAACATATGGCAAACATTTCCTCAAAATATATTGTACATTTTTCCTTTGTTGTAATTTTGTCATAAAAGCAGTCATTAACAACCCCCCAACCCTTCCCAAACCTTCCCAAACACAGACTACCCATTTAGCAAATATCAGATTCACTGCAGGCCAAACATGGTGCAAGAAACTAACAGAATAAGAAATCATTCTTCCCTGTAGCTTAGCTGCCCAAACTTAATTATGTATCAAAAGAAACTGAGATTCTTCTAAAGAGTGTAGATTCCGAGTCCCATTCCAACACTTAATAATCTGAGGATTTTCAGGTTTGTTTAAACTTCCAGATGATTCTGACAGGCCAGGTTTAGGAACTATAGCTCTAGCTGCTACAGTCTGTATCTCAAAGTCTCTTCACGTCTCCTAAATAAAAGGAAGATTAAATAACACCCAGTCATTTTACTGTTTACGTTATTCTATTTTAAGTTTTTGACATTAGCAGTATATATAGGTTTGGCACTATGCTATAAATGTTGGATTCTAGTATCCCTGCTTTTTGAACAGAATAATTTTTAAATGTCTTAAAAACAGAGTAACAGCAAAATGTACTTCTGTGAAAATACGTAATACCTCAGGATCTAGGTACTAAATTACCTTAAATATACTGGATAATAATTTGCGACAACATGGATGGAGCTAGAGGGTATTATGTTCAGTGAAATAAGCCAGGCAGAGAAAGACAAGTATCAAATGATTTCACTTATCTGTGGAGTATAAGAACAAAGAAAAAATTGAAAGAACAAAACAGCACCAGCAGACTCACAGAACCCAAGAATGGACTAGCAGTTACCAAAGGGAAAGGGACTGGGGAGGATGGGTGGGAAGGAAGGGAGAAGGGGAATAAGGGGCATTATGATTAGCACACATAATGGGGGTGGGGCACGGGGAAGGCAGTATAACACAAAGACAAGTAGTGATTCTATAGCATCTTACTACACTGATGGACAGTGACTGTAATCGGGTATGTGGTAGGGACTTGATAATGGGGGTAGTCCAGTAACCATAATGTTGCTCACGTAATTGTATATTAATGATACCAAAATAAAAAATTTTTAAATACATATATATACTGGATAATATATTTGTCCCACTGAATATACTGACCAAATACTAAAGTACAGGTTATCCAGGAGAGTTGCTTATATTATTTTCAGAGCAAAATGAAAAGCAAATCTGGTACATTTACTATCATGTCACATAAGGTACAAATATTAAAACACTAAAATTAACAGCCTGTAATTAAATGCCTTTCCTTAAAAAAAATTCAGATATTTGTGTAATGTGTTATAGAAGCATGTGATTAGAGAAAATGATATGTGAAGATTAAATTTTGGTAACAATAATTTATAATAATATAGTTTGATGATTATGACAGTAAGTGGAGATTTTCCTGCTTGTAATCATCATTAAAAAGTTAAAGCAACTCACCTACCATATGATCCAGCAATTTTATGTACTTTCAGGCATTTGTAAAGAGAAATTCAGAAGTTATTTCATGCAAAAATCTGCACATAAATGTACAACTATACTGGTAACAGCCCAAAAGCAAACACCCAAATGTCCTTCAGTGTTGAACAGGTTAAACAAACTGAAGAATGTCATTTTAGTACTCTAGAATACTACTCAGCAACACAACAGAAATGCATTATTGATACACATTCCCTTAATTCTCAAGAGAACTATATTGAGTGAAAAAAGTCAATCTCAAAAGGTTACATACGTGATTCCATGTACATACTTTCTTGAAATGACAAAATTACAGAAATTGAGAATGGATTAGTGATTCCTAGAATTACATACGAGTGGAAGAAGAGAGGTGGCTATGGCTATAAAAACAGGGGCCATGAACTTGTGATCAACTGTCCTATGTTGAATATGGCAGTAGCCACGTTAATCTACTCGTGATAAAACTGCATGGAAATACATACACACAAAAGTACATGTAAAACTGGTGAAACTGGAATAGGGTGAACTGTGAAAGGGAGCAGAATATGCCACTCCAAAATATGCCACTTTGGTGTGGATTATTTTAAGATGAAGGTCATCAAGACCCAAGCAGACTCAGACAAACTTCTACCTCCCTTGTAACTACCTTAAAGTATTTAAGTAGGAGGCCTAGCTCAGAGGGAGAGAGCTATTACTAGATACCTTTTTTAGCTGCAAGATCCATCTGCAAAGCAGGGCAAACTTCTAATTACCAAATACTGGTTCACCTTGTGCATTAACCTCCTCCGCTTGAAGCCCCAGGCCACTATCCCATTTCTAGCTCAGGGCGGCTCATGAATCTCCATTGCCTGACCTGCCCTTCCTTGACTCTCATGTCTTCAGGGTTCCTGTAGGAAAAAATTAAATTTTTCTCTTCTTAATATCAACTTAAGCATTAGACCAGCCAAAGAACCTAGAAGGGAGGAAGGGGAAATTTTTCACCTCTACAATTACTGGATCTCTCTGTAATTTTTTTTTTAAGTTGCAAGCAAATCTATTATCTCAAAATGAAAGTTAAAAAAAAAAAAAAGTAAGTATATCAGCTAAAAACCAAACAGCTGGGGATTTTAAACCCAAGAGTAACTGCCCCTCCCATTCTCCTGTCTGCTAACAGAGGTGGTGTGGTTTTGTTCCCCCACTGCCCCTCATCACAAAGTCGTTTTTGCAGGAGGTGCTCTTTCAACACTGCTCTTCACCATCCCCACTAATGCATGTTCAATCACTCATCTAACCTTCATGTTTTCTCTTTCCATCACCATGACTTTAGTATCAAAACTTTCTCCAAATAGAGTAATTTGCCTTCTAGAGACAACACCAATGTCAGCCAATGCTGTCAATGAACTCCCCACTATCCTTTCCTAATGTTCTTAATCCTTGATTTTTCTTATACTCTAGATTTGATGCCATTTCTGAAAGTCTCTATTCAAATAATTTTTACTGTAATTTTCCTTGAAAATAAAGTGTCTTGTGTTGCTATAATATTGCCATAAATCTAAAAAAGTTGAAAGTAATCAAAAAGATTTAAATACTTCATTTATGTTAAGACTCACTGTAGAATTCCCAAACTTGATTAGTCTTATAAAATACATTTTGAGAGTTAAATTTTAAGAAATATTTTCAAGAAAAGAAGCAGTGCCACATTTAAACTTCCTCCTTTTTTCTGTTTTAACTCCAAAATCTCACTTGTTCTGCCTCTTAGAACACAATCACTAAGTTTGGCTATAAGCCAAAATTAAGGATGGACAGAAATTTTGGTATTACTAAACATCCCAAGTATATAGGAAGAGATTACCTGAAAAGAATGCTGCTGAAATATTTTATTATTATTTGTGCTTAAATCCAAGTATATTTTTTCCTCAGATAGTATCGTAAAACAAAAAATAAGATTTTTTGACTGCCTTGTACACTGTAGGTATTATTACAGATTTCAGGCACATTATTCCATCCAATCCTCAAGCAAATCTTTGAGAGGGTAGTAAAAATAAATGTTTTACAGTTCAAAACAAGAGAATTTTGAATAATGAGTCCAAGGGTACAGAGACTTGGTTTTGAGTCCTTGCCCTAACACTGTTATTTTCATTGTACAACACAATGCCATTAATTAATGTACCACTTACATTAGGTACAGGATGGCCAATATTAATTAGCTTAATCCCTTCAAATAAGAGATAGAATAAAATAAGTAGCTATTATCAATTTAGTTTTTTGTAACCTCTCTAACATCCTTTAATTATATTCAAATTCAGAAAAAACTATTAATCATAACATTTGCTCATTACATCATACTGAGCATCTACTATGTGAATATAGCAGACCAAAAAGCATGCTGTAAATGGTCAGCTCACTCTATTTGAATCAGATCCTCAATTAAGGCCAAGAAGGGGTAAAAATACTTAAGACTTTCTAAGTATAAGCATACTCATCTCAAGTATCTGCAGCATACCGTTTAAGTTTCAGGCTGTCACCCTACACTCTAACTCCAACCTCCTCACCCCCTCTGCCCACAAAGATTCTAATTAATGGTTTAAAAGAGGAAGCCATAATATTTCACCCAACCATGCCACCTATTGGAAACACTTGAAGGCTCTGTAATCCTTGGGCTAAATCCCACTAAAATACACACATCCCCACACACTAATGTAAATTGTTTTAAACTATCTTTTTTCAAAAACACTATTGAAAAGTGAGCTTTTCATTTCTGGTTAAATTTCTGTCAAAAAAAAGTCTACAGACGTGCATTTTAGATAAACAAAATCAAAAAACAAAACAGTTAAATCCATGGGAATGACAAACACCAAATTCAGGACATTCTGGGAAAGAGATGGGTGGGGGCTGGGGTGTCTAGATTATGTGATTGAGAAAGGTGTTACACAGGGGTTTTTCTTCACTTGTAATGTTGTATTTCTTAAATTGAGTTGGGAATACACAGCTCCAGAGAGCTACAACAGATCACCTAGCATTACTGTCCTTTTAACTGTGACATCAATCATCTCATATTAACAACACAAACTAAAACACGTTGAAAAGTGGTTTTCAACATTTAAAAAAGAAACTCTTTCCCAAATGAAATGTTACTCAGAACAGATACACAAAACAGATAAAACCAGAACTGGCTTTTCTTCCCTCGCTCCCATCAGTGACCTGCAAAGTACTTTGTGGTACACCAATAGCACCAGAAGCTGCATTTTGAAAGTATAAGAAAACCCATTCAGCAACTAGTTTCAAATAAACCTTCCCAAATTTAAGTTTAAAAATGGTGCTATAGTGATTTCTCCAGCTATAATTAAATGACAAATAATAATCAGGATATACAGTTAACAGTAATAAGCCTGCCTTACCATTATCAATGAACTGTTAATGTTCCAATTTAAGGCCAACCCTTTAATTTGTACACTAAACCTCAACACTGCTCTAGCAATGGGCATCTGCAATCTTTTCCTCTAGTGGATCAGTTCCATCAGCATATTGTTATGCTTCACTGGCTCCCATCTTTTAAAAAAGGAAAGATAAAACAACACTCTCCTTTCACCCACATTCTACTCCAGCCATAGTTCTTTTCTTTATTCCCTTTTAGATCAAAACTCTATAAAGAGTTTGTTAATCACTGACTTCACCTCTTCACCTCCGACCCTCTTAAATTCACTCCAATCAAGCCTTCATCACCCAAGCCCACTGGAACTGCTCTCATCAAGGTCAATGCTTTCTAGATTGCCAATTCTCAGTTTTCACATTATCCACCCTACTAGCAGATCTAGACACAACTGATAATAAACATTCTGTAAACACTTTCTTCATCCTTCACTTGGCTTCCAGGAAATATTCTAATTTCTCTTCCAGTCCACTGGCTGTTCCTTTTCTATCTCCTTTGTTGGTCCCTCTTCAAGTCCAATTTCTCAATACCACAGGATCAATCAGCAGCTTTCTTTTCTAAACGTAGCAGAGGTGAGCAAAACTTTCAGTTGGTCAAATCTGACCATACCCATTCCTTTACATAATGTCTGTGGCTGTATTTGCACTACCCTGTAGAACTGGGTGTTTCCAAGAGTCCCTGTAGCTGCAGAGACTGAAAGATTTACCTTCTAGCCATTTACAGAAAGTTCACATCAACTATTATCTCGGTGAAATCTAGTACCTGGTTTAAATTCATTCTACATGCTGATGACTCCAACCCAATCTCTTCCTTAAACTCCAGACTTATAGTCATCTGCCTACTCCACATCTGCATTTGGGGCCTAAGGAGATCCTCAGATGTAAAACAATCCAAAAACACAAATCCCCAATTCTTGCCACACCAAAAACCAACTGTTCTACAGTCTTCTTCATCTAAATGACAATTTCACTTTAGGCTAAATCTTGGAGTCATTCTTAATTTCTAGTTCATGTGCTGACTCTTTCAAAATACATCCAGAATCACACCACTTCTATTTTATCATCCTAATCCAAGCCACTGTCTCTTTGAGACTAAAGCAAATAGTCTCTTAAATCATCTGTTATTCACATAGATTAAGTCATTCAGTATCTTCAATGGCTTTGCATCTTACTCAAAGTAAAACCTAAATCCTTTCCAAAGCCTACAAGGTCCTGCTTAATCTGGCCCTTGCTACCTGAGTTATCTTCTATCATTTCCCCACTCCAACAACTAGTGGCTGCCTCACTCAACACACCAAACATGCTCTCATCAGAAGGCCTTGACATTTCCTCTTCTTTGCCTGGAACATACTGCCTTCAGCCCATGTTTATATGCCTGGCCTCCTCATTTCTATACAGCAACCTCTACTTCCCAAGACTATCATATTTCATCTTTTAGCTTAATTCTTTAGAATTAAGAATTTGAGTACTGCCTCTTCCATGAGGCAGCTCTTTTCTCTTATTGTTTGTTTATTAACTATCCCTCCAAAAAGGATTCAGTTTCTTGAAGGAGTAACTGTCTTGCTGTCTGCAGTATCCAGAGTACCTTGCACACAGTAGGTGGCACAATGTATTTGTGTTCAGTATCTTAGGTTTCCATATGACACCCCCTCCTAATGTTTTCTTACCTCACACATTCCATTTGTTTTATCAACAAATTCATCTAGGATGGTGTGTTCCAAAAGCAGTAGTATCCATTCTTCATTCTACAATTTCCCTGTATCTTCTAAACCTTTCACTTATAATCAATCTTTGACATCTAGGTACCTGCCAGTTAAATCTACCTAAAAGCCTCACTGTATAAAAATTACGTTCTGTTCTTTACAGAGTATCTTTATTCCCCAGGACACTCCCACCTTGGGATTCCTTGAACTAGAGTGCACCATATTTTATTGACTCTGAAACAATTATTTTACTTAACTTACACAGGTTGGTTCATTTACATAAAACTTTTTATACTTTACATTTATAAATAAGTAGATGCTGTATGTAACAGTAGAAAAACAATGTAAAGTGGCAAAAGTAAAAATAATTTCACAAAGCTTGCTAAATCTCATCCTTTATATTATTACATAATAATAATATTATTAATAATAATAGTTTTACAATGCTGTTGTCATATTGCCTCAATATGAAATTTTTACTGGCATTGAAAATGCATTAAATGTTGTGTTTTAACAATTTATTAGCCAGTTACACAGGTACTCAAGTTAATTTCTAAAAACCTCAGGGTATGACCACCAGTTTTTATTAGAAAAGGACTATTTCAAGTTAAATAATCTTGATTTAAGCAGCCTTTTCAGAAGTGTAACCACAGCATGCATTTACCAGTCCCAAATGTTTAGGACTATCTCCATTTTAAATTGTTACGCATTAAATGGATGAAAGTGGCAAAGTCTTCGTTTAACAAAACTACTGCTAGGAGACAGGAAAAGGCCTTCCTCACAACCCATTCACATCCAGGCTAAAAAACTGAGTGCTAATATAAAACAGTACACAATTACTGTAACAAATACGTGAAACTTTTTAATGCAACCAAAGCACTAAAATAGAGCAGACATTTCCCTAGAAAGCAGGAATTTGTAAAAATCTTTACAATACTGTATGTATATTTCTGTGGTTTGAATCAAAGGGTGTTTGCAAGGTTCTCTAGTGTAATTCCCAAGTGATAAAAGTCACTAAAAATTAGAATTAAGAATTAGAGTACCGATAACTGCAACTGAATCCTATTCAGTTGCAAAATATGTCACACTTGTTTCCAAAAAAAAAAAAAAGATGAAGGATATTCTGCAGACTTAAAGGTCCATGTTCTCTTAGCAAAGTGTTGTCACTATTTTTTTAAGTTTTAAATATACTTAAATTAAAACTTGTTTACATTTTAAATTAAAGTCTATCCCAGTAACCTTCTGCCACTAACATGCCATGGGATTCTTAGTTCCTCTATTCCATTATAATTCTATCATTCATATAACACAAAGCAGTGGTTGTCAAACTTCTATGTAGGCCAACATGACTTTTGGAAGCATGTTAAATATGTAGACATCCAGGTCTCATGACTCAGAGGGTCTGATTCAGTTGGTCTTGCATGGGTCTGAGTGGTATTTTTAAATTCCCAAGTAATTCTGGACAAGTGGTCCATGAATCACACTTTAAGAAACAATGGTACATGTTTTTGACCATTAAATAAAAAAGCCAGAATGTTTCTCTAAAATATAATGCATATAGATTTCTCTGAAATATACTAAAATATGTTCTGAAGAACACTGAAAAATCAACAGACTTGAGATTACTGGCAGTATAGTTTATAGTCTATGCTCACTTTTTGTTCAAAAGCAGCATATACACAACTCAAACTTCTATACACCTTAAATAACTGTAGTAAATTTAGTCTGTAATATTAGATATTTAGTCTTCTAATAGGAGAAAAGATTCATGAGAAACCAAGCATTTGGCTATTGCTGCTCTGGGTAACAACCACAGTACCACAGATGTCACTGTAATCCTTTTGATCATTCCACTTCATTATGTTATTACTCTCTAGTAATTATTCTTAATTGCATTTTATATGTAATTTTCAAACTACCTAAATGTATGATATATAAGATATCCATTTAGAATGAAGAGCAAAGACATCTGAAATATTCAAGGAACTACAGGAAGGTCGGTATGGCTAAAGCTCAGCAAGTAAACAGAATCCAGAGACATAAGGTCAGAGAGGTTAACAGTAAAGAGAGTAACAAATCAAATGCCTGTGAGCTAGTCTAAGGACATCTGAGAGGGCTGTGAGCAAGAATAACTTGATATGATTGCTGAGTTGAGAAGGAATTGACTAGCTGGAAGACAGGAAAGCAGAAAGATTAGTTAGGAGGCACAAAATGACTGGCCTAGGCAACTGTGAGGCTGTAGTTTCTATTTAACAATTTAAGGAAGACTGCAGGAAAAGCAAGTCTGAGAGGGGGAAAAAGAGAAGCTCTGTTCTGGACACTATGTAACAATCACCATAAATAAAGTATTACATATGATAATAACAGATGTGCCAACCTTCACAAGGGATTGGGAGGCTAGAAGTAATTTCTAAACTGAAGCCTAAAAATAGTAAGGAATTAATTAACTGGTCAAAAGGGGCTTGGGCAGGATTGTATTCTAGAAGGAAATAGCATGTGTTAAGCACCCATGTGTGACAGAATTCTTATTATCTTCAAAGAACTGAAGCATATAGGAGGGCTAAAACACATGTAGCAAGCTATTCACTCAAATATTTATACTTCATCTTAAGGGCAATGGGAAGACACAAAGATTTTTACATAAAGAATGAACAAGTACACTTTTCTTAAGAGGTGATTCTGGCTATGGTTCAGAGAATGAACTGGGGGCAAGGAAGTGGCAATATGCCACTGCTTTGATTCAGGCAAAAGAGTTTCATCAACTAAGCTACAAACAGATTCAAAAGCTTTTTCAGAGGCAAGAGCTAAGACAGTAAGTGTCTATTGGGGAAAAAGAGGGGATAATGGCATTAAAAAAGGTCAAGAGCTAAGCAAAATAAAATAAACCAATATGGAAAGAAAGACTAAACTCATACAATCAGAAAATTCACCCATGTTTCACCCAAATTTCAGGTTCACTCCATTCCACAGCTACAGAAACATACACATTACCCATGTCCAGTATTTGTGTTTTGAAAAATCAATTTTCACCAAAAATAGTTAAACTCAGGCATTACCATTTTATACTTATACAAATTATACTTTAAGTACACTTTATATTATATACTTTAAACGTAAAACCAGTAACAACTCTTCCCTCAGTCTTACATGGCACTATATAATTGTATAATGCCTTTTGTTTTGTAATACTGTATCTCATTCATTAAGTAAAACGTAGGAAAAAACTGTACATTTAAAACACAGAGAATACCCAAGAATTACTAGAATATGAAATGAATGTCTTTCTTTTTTTTAAAGTAAACCCACGAGAACCTGGAATGTGGCCAATAGATTAAAATGTTTAATACTCAGTATTTTGCAAGTCAAAATAAATATATCCTGACTTAGAGCAAAAACTGAATACTATATTTGCTGGGTGACTTAAGACTTTAATAAATTGGAAGTGTATTTGACAAGGCTACAAACTCAACCACTTTTTATATAAATATCTGAGTTTCACAATATATGCAATGATGTACTTCAGACTTCTGTTTATAATACTCTTGAAAATTCTCTATTTCTCAACTTAAACTTAATAGAAAACTATCATGCTGTTCTATCCATCTCCGTATAGCAATGAAAATACTAAATGAACACTGGTGGAAAATATCTCAAAGGTCTCCCTACAAACAAAAGAAGCCATATATATTCTAAACTACACTTCCAGCAGGGAGAGTGTTTTAGTTACCATAATGTGGCAGGAAACAGCGCAAATATTTGAAAGCATAAATGAAAGCACAAAAATAAGAAGGTTCTCCTGTACACATTCTCAAGCCATTTATTTGGAAAGGACTTTGGAGATTATCAACTCAACCTTGCTGAAAAAAGGGTAAGGAAAAAAAGGCAGTAGCGAAGAAATTATAATTTTCTCACAGTCAAAAAACCTAGTAATAACCAGCAAAACAAAAGCAAGACCCAGATCTCAAGACTGCTACTCCTGCCACTTTACATTTTCTCACCTTTATTCTTGTTAATAAATCAACAACAATCTATCTCTAGCAGCATACCATCCTAAAAGATACATATATCCAAATCCAAAGAGGAACTTTCTTACAATCAAAATCCAGTCAATATTCAGAACTCTGGTTCTATGACTTTTTTTTAACATTTAAAATTTTAATTGGTAAGTAATTCCGTAACAAGATGCTTTGACGTGTATATTAAAAACCCAAAGGCTAACCAGTAAGAGTCTTCTGTAATAACACTGCACAAAACAATCAAGTTCTCCAAATGCTTCCCTATCTTCCTCCATTGATACTAATCTTAATGATACTGAAAGCATTACAAGGAGGTTAACAGATAATACTTCACAAAGTGGTGACAGGGCTAACAAACTAGAACTGCAGCACTATTCTGACCCACCAGCCTAACTTTCACCTGGATTTGATCAATTTTGAGCCTACACAGAGAAAGAAACATAATATGAAACATATCTACAAAAATGAATTAGTGTGGGAATTCCACTCCTGGGAATTTACCCAAAGAAAACAACTTATCAGATTCAAAAAGACATATGCACCCTTATGTTTATCGCAGCACTATTTACAATAGCCAAGATACAGAAACAACCTAAGTGTCCATCACTAGATGAATGGATAAAGAGGAGGTGGTACATATACACAATGGAATACTGTTCAGCCATAAGAAACAAATCCTACCATTTGCAACAACATGGATGGAGCTAGAGCGTAGTATGCTCAGTGAAAGAAGCCAGGCAGAGAAAGACAAATACCAAACGATTTCCCTCATTTGTGGAGTATAAGAATGAAGCAAAAGTGAAGGAACAAAATAGCAGCAGACTCACAAGACTCCAAGAAGGAACTAGAGGTTACCAAAGGGGGGAAGGGGAAGGGAGGGGGGTGAGGGAAAAGGGGATTGTGGGGTTATCATGATTGGTGTACATGGTGTATGTGGGGTCACGGGGAAAACTGAAGCTCAAAAAAGACAAAAAGGGACTCTGTGGCATCTTACTACACTGATAGACAGTGAGTGCAATGGGGTATGGGGGGACACGATAATAAAGATGAATGTAATAATGACACTGTTTTTCTTGTGAAACCTTCGTAAGAGTGTATACTGATGATACCTTAATAAAAATAAAATAAAATAAATTTAAGAATTAGTGCTTTTCTAAGCCAGATGACAGCTTTTTGAAAACCACACATCCTTAAGAATACTAAGAGAAAAAATGGAAAGAGGATTTAAAAAAAAAATAAACACTAGAATTCTCATATGTAAAAAAGTAGATAGCAACCTTCAAAGCATTCACCTTAAAGCCATCTCTAGTGTCAATTCCCTAAAGTTATTACTCCTCTTTCAGAAACCATCTGTGCCTAGAAAATATTCACTGTGATGTCTTAAGCTAATTCTTTAATCAATGAAGATGGGTTTGACTATTAAAAACAATGAACAATTCAATGAAAATAATGGTAAATAAGGTAGAAAGTTAGCTAATAATGTAGCAGATCAAAAATAAAATGGGACTGAAGAGAAATTAAGAATGACCATTTACGGTGGTTTCTGTGTTTCAACACGATGTGCATTCAACCATGAAAGTCCTCAACTGAACCACTGTTGGACTGAAACAGTTTATATTCCTTCAATGAGTTTACATTTAAAAGTCATAGTTTTACTCTCAAAATGCATGTGTTCAAGAGCTAAAGCATGCCATGTTAGAGCTGCATTCTTTTTTTTTTCTGAAACGATCTTTAGTTAATATTTTAGCCACCTTAGGAATAAAAATCACAATGCAATGAATCACTTACTAAAAATACTTAGAGCAAAGAGCCCAGATATAAACCCAAGCATATATGGTCAATTAATATACAATAAAGGAGCCATGGATATACAATGGGGAAATGACAGCCTCTTTAACAGCTGGTCTTGGCAAAACTGGACAGCTACATGCAAGAGAATGAAACTGGATTATTGTTTAACCCCATACACAAAAGTATACTTGAAATAGATCAAAGACCTGAATGTAAGTCATGAAACCATAAAACTCTTAGAAGACAACATAGGCAAAAATCTCCTGAACATAAACATGAGCAACTACTTACTGAACACATCTTCTCGGGCAAGGGAAACAAAATAAAAAATGAACAAACTAGACTACATAATGCAAAAAAGCTTCTGTACAGCAAAGGACACATCAGCAGAACAAAAAAGCATCCTACAGTATGGGACAATATATTTATACATCACATACCTGACAAGGGGTTAACATTCAAAATATATACAACACCCAAAAAGCAAATAACCCTATTAAAAAATGTGCGGCTGATATGAACAGACACTTCTCTCTAAAGAAATTCAGATAGCCAACAGGCACATGAAAAGATGCTCCACATGGCTAATTATCAGGGAAATGCAAATTAAAACCACAATGACGTACCACCTCACACCAGTTAGGATGGCCAACACAGAAAAGACTAGGAACAACAAATGTTGGCGAGGTTGTGGAGAAAGGGAAACCCTCCTACACTGCTGGTGGGAATGTAAAATTAGTTCAACCATTGTGGAAAGCAGTATGGAGGTTCCTCAAAAAACTAAAAATAGAAATATCATTTGACCCGGGAATTCCACTCTTAGGAATTTACCCTAAGAATGCAGGAGCCCAGTTTCAAAAAGACATATACACCCCTATTTTATCACAGCACTACTTACGATAGCCAAGATATGGAAGCAGCCTAGGTGTCCATCACTAGATGAATGAATAAAGATATGGTACATATACACAGTAGAATACTATTCAGCCATAAGAAAGAAACAAATCCTACCATTTGCAACAACATGGATGGAACTGGAGGATATTATGCTCAGTGAAATAAGCCAGGCAGAGAAGGACAAGTACAAATCATTTCCCTCATTTGTGGAGTATAACAACAAAGCAAAACTGAAGGAACAAAACAGCAGCAGACTTACAGATGTTAAGAAGGGACTAGGGGTTACCAAAGGGGAGGTGTGGGGGGAGGGTAGGTGGGGAGGGAGGAAAAAGGGGATTGAGGGGTATCATGATTGGCACACATGGTGTGCGGGGGCTCAGCCGGACAACAGTGTAGCACAGAGAAGGCAAATAGTGACTCTGGCATCTTACTACACAAATGGACAGTGACTACAATGGGGTGTGATGGGAACTTGATAATATGGGTGAATGGAGTAATCACATTGTTTTTCATGTGAAACCTTCTTAAGAGTATATGTCAATACCTTAATAAAAAAATTAATAAAATTTTTTAAAAATTGTAATAAAAAAAGAAAAATAAGGAGACTTGGCCTAACAAAGAAGCAGATTGTGCTAAATGTGCTTTAAATCTATAACTTAACTTGTACCACAGGATACCAGTGATTTTTTTTGCCTACAAATAATTGCAAAATTTTAACCCAATAAAGCTATGATGAGGGGCTGCAACAGAAATGCACATTCTACCTTTCATGAATGTTGCCCTTCTAACTGTAACAAGAAATAAAATGCACTTAGCAGGAACTACATATAGTGACCACCTTGAACACTCGCTCGTTGTTACAAACGTTTGTTTTCCCTTTGGATACCTTCCTACTGATCTCATTAATAAAATTAAGTAAATCTGTTTAAAAAAAGAAAATGTAAGATGTTTTTTAACTTAACCCAGAAGTTTCCAAATAAGTGACATTTTGGTATGGTTCCCACCTAGCAAAATTCCGAACTAGGTTGTAACAGCAAGAAAGAGGCTACCCAATGAGAAACACAGCACGTCCAAAATCTATCTAGACCCCATTTCCCTTTTTCTTGGATTCTTCCAGTATATCAGGTTCAAGACTGAGGTCTTCTTCAGCACTTCTAACCATTTTGACACCCGAATTTGTTTTTCCCTCAAAATAACTCGAATCAACTGCAATTCTCTTGAAATCTCACTTCCACCATCTTAAATCAAGTCTAAATCACCTCAAATCTACAGTACAATTAACAGTGCTAATAACAACATATGGCTTTATGTAATAAGCATAGTTAACTCACATGCCCCAAGTCAGCATACAAAAAAGGCAATTTCAAAGCCTAAATGTGTAATATGCCAATGGACCAGAATGTAAGGGTAGGGAAACAGGAGTGAATAATGTGTAATCCCTTATCTGTGATAGGAATATGGTGCTGACAAAACCAAATTAAACAGGAGTAATAATAGCCCCCAGCAGGTCTGCTCTAGACTGACCATCTTTCCTGCACTATTTCACAATGAAAATGACAATTAATATACTAAATTCAACAGCAAAATAAATTTTCCCCATGTCTACACTAAAAATAATACTTTAACAATGAAATACTAAAATGAGTGCTATGTTTTGAAATCTGTTCTTACCAGGAATCAAGAGTATCTCTAAACTAAAATGACCCAAAATGAAGTACTTTGTTCTACTCTTCCAAAATAACACTGACATTTAGCAGTTATAAACTACTGTAATTACACAAAAACAGAAAAATAAGGTTAATCTAGTTTAATTAACAGCCTTGTTACTTAGACCCCTAATATTGTTTATATTTAAATGTCCCATAATGAGACTTAATGTATCTATGCACATATATTAGATATAACAAATGGTTCTAAAACCCTGATAAGAAGCCAATAGGCAGCAGGGATGGCAGCAGGTATAGAAACCAGACCAAATCACCAGAAAAAGGCTGTAGGCAATAAAGAAAACTACTACTAACAGCCTGTGATACTGTGTTCCAACTTCCCTAGTTTTTTCCATTACAATGAATGTCTTCACAATCATCGAGCACACATTTTTATGAAGTTGCAAGAGTCTGCAAAATTATTCTTCACAGGTCAATTGTAGAAATACTTTATCATAATCCTCTCCTCACCTAACCAAAATATTCCAAAATAATTTACTAGTATTGCTTTTCAGCTACCAGAAAGGCCTAGTTCTAGGAGTACAGTCTAGGTCAGAACCTTTCAGAAGATGCTAACATATGTCATACTCTTCTGGCACACGGTCACACAATTCAGAAGTAATGAAAGATTAAACAAAAAGATTAGCACTATCTAAATAGGTCAACCACACGCACCCTAGTTTTCTTCTAAAATGTAATTATTCCCAAGGGTAAACTTACAAAGAGCTGTTTGCTAACACCCAAGTCAGCCGAGTATACCAACCTGATGAAAACTATTTTCCAGACAAAAATTAAATGAAGTTTAGCACTGAACTGCTTTAGGACAGCCTGAAGGCACAGGGTGGGTATGTAGCACCAAAGATAGCTTTATCTAAAGCAAGTATGGTAGCTTCAGATACTACCCAAATTTACCTTACTGGCCTGTCTAGTTGGTAACACTGATTAAAAATTTCTCAGCTGGCATTAGTTCTACTCTAGGGCATTAGATGTCCTTGCCACAAGATACTAAATTAGTTATTGAATGCATTAACTGCATACAAATTGTACTATCTGTGAATCAGGAAAGAAGGTAAAAGAGAGCAAAATCCTTTAAAACTCAAGAAAACACATTAAGGAGGAAGCAGTAGCTTGAGACCTAGGGCTGCTGACCTGACACTATCTCTTAATTAGAGGAGTAAAGCTAGTAATTGCCTGTGTTCACAGCCCAAGCACTTATCCAAAAGCTCTAGAAGCATTTTAGATACAGAATTTCATTCACTGCACAACAATCCTTAGGGAGTAAACAGAAAACTCAAGTATTGGGTTGATCATCACCTAGTTTCAAGTTATCAGAGCCTTGATTTAACTACAAATGTAACTGAAAGAAGACTTCACCCATTAGTTAAGGATAAGGGATAAGTATTAATATTATCTAAGCACTAAAAAGTACTCCTACTCAGGCCCCTTAAATTGTATCAACACCAACTGTCTGTGGAATCCACACACAAACATTAAATAAGTTTTAAAAAAAAGCCCAACATAATAAAAGTCCTTCTGGTATATTCTGGCATAGGAATGTGTACTATGAAAACTACTGATGGATTCAAAATCATAGGATTTAAAGCAATTTTATTTTTCCCCTCTCTCTGCATTTCTTAATGTTTCTATAATTATTATGTATTATCAAAGAAAAATTTTAGTACAAGAAGCACTATACAGTTCAAGAACCCAGTAACTCCAACCCTGCACAAACACAGTATTTCAGAAACCAGGCATGTACAAATTTCTTTAGAGAAAGGAATACATGTAAAGCTTTTCAAACTAACACGATGATCATATTCTCCAGTACTATCCAATTCAGCAGCCACTTACCTACCACATACAGCAAGTAGGCACATGAAATGTGCTCAATCCAAACCAAAATGTGCTTTAAGTGTGAAATACTGGACTTCAAAGACTACACACACACAAAAGATTGTAAACCTTACTAAGTTTTAAAAATATCCAGTACATGTTGAAATGGTATTTTAGACGTATTATTGTAATATACTAACATTAATTTCACTTTTACATCAATATGGTTACTAGAAAACTACATACCTACGATTTTGCATTTGTGGCTCACAGTGTATTTCCACAGGACATTCTGTGCTGCTCTAGAACCTTGTTACTCACATGCAGCCAGCATCATGGGCACCATCTGTTATCTTGTTAAAAAAGGCAGACCTTTGGGCCCCAGAAGAGCACTGATGAACTAGAATATACATTTTTGCAAGATCCCCAGGTGATTAGTATACACATTCAAGTTCGAGAAAACCTGTTCCAGAAAACTGCAGTTTTATTTCCTCTAAATCACAATAATCCCAATATTCTTTTATCTATTCATTTATTGAAATGCTACAGGGCTCAGGTACTGTTCTAAGCAACAGGGATACAAGGGGGTAAAATCATTAGCAAAATAAACTCACTCCCTGTCCTGGTGGAGCTTATATTCCCCAGAACAAGAAAAAATAAACTAAAATACAATCGGCTTTGTTATTAGCATTTGTTTTGAAAATGCAAATTTGTTTACGCACTATTGATATATCAAGAAACTATTTGAGCTTAACATAAATTTTCCACTTGCTTATGAGCTGATTTCACCTGTGAGAAATACAAGCTGCAGCCAGCTGAGCCAAGCTACATAAGGAATTTACAAAGCACACAAATGCACACACACCTCAAACATCTGCCAGCTACTTCAGTTCGCTGTATGAATTATGAGTCATATCCATCCACAAGTGGTGTTACAACTTTCAGAGGGTTATTTCAGATAAGCATCCTTCCATCACTTCACAGTAATTCACAAGCTGCAACCCTTCCAACAGATGTTCACTTACACAAGCTAACTTTAGGACTTTGTCAAGGTAAAGCACCATGTTTATTATATTGTTAACACATTCTTTAATCATTTCATATTACACTATAACTTTTGTTAGGTTCCTACTCTTCTGTGTGTCAATGACAATGCTTTTTAATATTGTGCCCCTAACCATAACTTCCACATAAATCCTGTGGCGCAATTTTGCATAGCATGGTGACTTTTAGGAAGATGTATGTCACATTCTAACAGAATGACTGTAAATAAATAACACTGTCACTTTAAGCACAAAGAAGGAAAAGACAGTGAAGGGGTTGGGAGTGAGAGAAAAGGATAAGGAGGGCCTCTATGAGTGTGACATTCAAGAAGACACATTACTGAAATGAGAGTTCACCAGGAATACAAAATGATGTACATCCCAGGAAGAAGCATTAATGTACAGAATCTTCGAAACAGAAACAACGTTCTTCCTATAGGACCACTCTGGACAGAGCAGCACAAACAAGAGGAAGAGCGGGAGGTAAGGAAGTTAAATACCCAGGCACCAGAATTACACAAGGTCTTTTCTAGGCCTTGGTAAGTCATACTTACTGGAGGGTTTTGAGCATGAGAGAGATGGAAGCTAATGAGCATTTATTTTAACTGGACCATTCTGACTATTGTGGGCTGTGGGGTCAAGTAACTGGGTGAAGCAAAAAAGATGCAGAGACACCATTCAGGAGGCTCTTGTAGAGTCCAGGTAAGAGACGTGGTAGCCAAGACTACAACAGTTGTATTTTAAGTACTGACAAGTTATACTTGGAGTATAATTTGAAGGTAGAGGTAAGGTTGTGCATACAGCAGAGACTTGCTTTCTGGTTTCAACAACAGTAGGCTAAATACTTTAATTGGATTATGCTTTCATCAGCAAAACAGAAATAATCCTGATCAGTATTTTGCAAAGGGACATTTTTAAAAGCTTTAAAAATTATGAAGTACGACATAAATCATAAAAAAGGAGATTCTTCATAGATACAGCTCAAGCCCTAAATAATTTTTTGAAATGACGAGTAGTATCTCCAGTACTTTTAGAGTCCCAGAAGCCCAATACAGATACAGATGACTCCCAAGCCACAGAATTCCTAGATGCCACAGCTCAATGCTATCATCACTCTTTCCAGCTAAAAATATATCCATTAAAACAGATGCTTAACAGAGAGATAAGATATATAAATTTTCTTTAAATTATGGACCCAAATCCTAAGTATGTAATACCAACAACTTACATCTTGCACAACTTAAAAACAGTTCAATTTAAGACTGGCTTAAAAGATCAGTGAACCACTTTGAAATATTTTTGGTTGTGAAACAGAAATACCATTACATCATAAACACATAATAACTATCTCTTTAAAAATAACCAGAATGTTAAAATGTGATGACAGTGAGACAAATGACATGATATGTGTTCATATACATGCACAAAAGGTTAAAGTATATATTTCCTGAACCTAAGGAAAAAAAAATACTACGGAGTTGAAATTTTAAGACTATCAGCCAACCTTATTCTCTTGAAATGGAATACCTGTTTGCTGTGGTTTTTTAATTGACCTAAGGAAATACAATGCAAACATATTTGCCTAGTTTACTCTGTTACTATAAAGCATGGACCAATAAAATAGGTAATATTTAGCTCCTATTTTCACTACAGAAAAATACTTAGCATTAGTCAATGGTACTGAAATCCAAGTATTAGTCAATTTTAGATTCTTTGTGAAATTTTCAAGTTGCTTTGGAAACAAGTCTCTGAATATAAGAGCTTGAGAAAAATGGCTTCTTCATACTGAAAATTTTGACAAGCTTTCACATTAAAACTTAAGTTTGACAAGTAAAACAATAACATGTAGTAACTGGGTCTAGAACGACTACACAAAGGCAAAGTCAATGCCCTGGCTCTGATATTGTACTATCATTAGGTAAGATGTAACCACTGGGGTAGTTTGGTAAAAGCATTAAGAGGATACAAGCAAAATCATCTTTACGTATAATAAACACACAACAAATAAGCTTTTATGCCTAAATGTTTCATCTCTGACGGTGTATACAATTTATCAGCTTTTCTAGACTTCACTTTGCCACTATTCGTTCAATTTTATACAAATAAAGTTCTCACTTGTAAAACTATTAAACAAGGATTCTACCTGTTCTATCCACCCTCCAACGTCAACATGAGGATCAAATGAAACTGTTCATTTTCAAAGTACTTTCTAACTTTACAAATGCAAAGCATATTTCATTTCATTCAAAATGTAGTTATCTGAATAACCATAAGGCCATATATTATAAAAGTATCAGTCTACTATGCAACGTGCGAAGATTGAAACATTACCAAAATGTATTTTAAAAACTATAAAAATACCAATTATCCCCAAATGGTCCCTACTGAACAATTCCTTGAAGGTAGTACAGTAACCTGTTTGAAAATTAGATGAAAATACATTTCCAAATTTCTCCAGATATGGCTAAATGACAAGATAAAAACTTTATGCAGCTAAAAACTTTGAAATCTTTAAAAACAGTGGTTACCAAACCACTAAAGGCAATTTTCCTTTGTACTCATATATCTAAATGCTAACTAAAAAGCTACGCAAATTTATTAAAGTACCCATAAAGACTATTTTTCAGTTAATTAACTGAACAAAGCTACTACCCCAAAAACATGTTCCTAACAAGTATTCCAAATACATCTATTAAGTTTCTTACAGTTAATTCAGAGATGTATGATGAGAAGAATGGGACAACCCCCACGAGGCTGGAAATTCTGTGTAACAGCTTTACAGAGTATCTGTAAAAACATCCTCATTACTGAACTTATTTATACTGTCATCATCCTGAAATCTGAAGTTGGTAAATTTTACTTGGTAAAAGAATCATTTTGAACCAGTCCTCAAGAAAAAAATGTATTTAACCAAATGGAAAGAGTTTTAAAATTCTATGTACGTACAAATTCAACCTGTTTTGAATGTTCGTATTTCTGAGGTTTGCACGTCAGCTGCACCTTTAAAAACATGCCCAAGCTACACAGATCTAATGATTGTACCTTAAGATCCTTGCTTTTGGTTACTTTAAACAAAAGAATGTATGTTTTGCAGACAGATCACAGAATATATAAGAAATAACTTAATTCACCTAAAGAATCTTTTAAATTATACTGTAACACAATGTCCCTTAATTTACAGTAATCTACATTCTCTTTAATAAACGCTAGAGGAGAAAATCTCTAACTCTTAACTGTACATACTATATTATAATGCCTCTCCTGAAGATTTCTAGGACTGATAATCCTTCTTAATCCTTGCTTTCTTACTTTTTACAGTTTATTTAAAGTCCTATTACATATTATTTCTGAACCAGCACTTTTCAAGGAAATCTAAGGCGCCATTAAAAAGTCTTGTTATTACTAGAAAAAAGTATGTTTTCATGTTGATAAATGCCAGTACATCCCAATCTTGAGAAAGACAAACACATCTTATGAATTCCACATATTTAACTTGCTATGTAAAATGCAAGTTACAAATCATAGCACTTTAAGTCTTAAGTTGTTAGATATTCTCTAAAGCCAGATTTTTTAAAAATCCAAATGGAAAAGCAACAAATCTGAAATTAGTTCAATAAATACAGTAACCTGTTCTTATACTGTTACTTATACATGCTGAGCACACAGATAACCTAACTCACTTGCATTTGGCTTTGGATAATGATTCTGACTCTACATATATGAATCTTTACCTGTATGTATTTGAATTCAAATTTACTGAAAGACAAAAATCTAAAGGACTATAAATGCCAATAATAAAATTATTCATATGCACTTAAAAAGCTTACTTTTAAACATATCTTAGCAATAAAAGAAAATCTGGAGTCTAAGCATAATGACTAAACATGTAAGTATTAAATGAGGGAAAAATCACCACTTAACATCTTTAAAAGGCAGAAATAACATCAAAGATGCACTCTGAACTCCAGAATGAACATCTACATTACAGTATTCATTATTATTCTTACTAATTTAAGGGAATACAGCAGCCAGGTATCTCAGAGATGGTACAGACAAGAATGGAGTTACAGTATTAGTTAAAAGGCTCCAAAGGGAGACACACACACAGCTAAAAAGCAAATGAGAAAGTGGGGCCTAACTCAGAAAATAACTAGATCAAAAAATTAAGTCTAAGGAAAAATCAGCAAGCATATATAAATAAAAAAAAAACTAAAAGCCAACGAGAAGAGTTATTTGGAGTTCACACAGGAAGCAAAATTAACAATCAAAATGAAGAAAAAAGTATAGAAAAAGCAAGCAGCTAAACCACCACCAGCTTTCAAGAGTGAGGGTCTTTAACAGCTTCAAAGCCAAGACCCCATCTTTACTTCCAAGGAATATCACAAAACTGTTGCATACAGTGCAATGTTTGTTGAATGAATAAGTAACAACATTCTTGGGATTCTCTCACCCGTAAAAGAATTTATCAGGCATGGTTCTGTGTATGAAAGCATTTACAGAAGATTCCTAGAGTATCTAAACTGACTTCTTCCTAGATTTGGGGATAGATGGTAAATTAACCAGATCATATTCTCTAAAAAAGAACCTGACATACTTATGCATAATGAGATGAGGTACCACATCCTATTTTGTCACCACCACCAAAATTGTCACAAGAAAGCACAGTACAGTGCAGACAGCGGCTGCTTTTCAAAAGCTAACATTTGAAATGAAATCCACTACAGAATAGTGGTTGACAATATCGTCCCAGACTATACATTAATACTACAGAAAATTTACCCACAATTGAAATTGTAATAGTTTAAGAAAATTTGCCTAACAACTTCTAACACTGTAATAGCCAAACCTAACTGCTCTTACAAAAATAATTTATCGGCAGAAACAGCACAAAGCTATATGTCTATTCAACCAAGAACTCTCTTTTCCTCCCATTAAATAAACATCCAAATTATTCCAACCCAATGCAATCTTCTGACCACTATTAATTTCCTCAACCTAATAATTACATACAGAGGAAGCCAGTGTCTCAAAATGTGACCACACTTATTAAAATTGACTGTTACCCTAGGAAGCAAGAGAGGATCAAAAAATGCAGGTAATTTTTTAAGTGAGCGAAGAACTGAGAAGCTTGCTACTTGACAATCTGAGGCAGAAAACCACAGGGTACTCACACTATTTCCTTAGAAGCTTACTAGTATTATGTGTTTACTTCAAACATGTTAACTATTGAGTAATACAAAATCTTACAGTGGTAAAAAATATGGATGTCTTAATGACCTCAGTGAAACTTGTTTGTTCCTCAATGCATGCTTCAAACACGAAATCTTACTATTTTGGTAAACTCCGGCCAAATTAAGTCTGAAAATAGTTACTATGAGTTTTTCCTCAACCTCCTACAAGATCTTTAAGCAAGGTAATAATAATAACTGGAGGTTAACAACAATGAACAAAAGAAATGAAGCTAACTTTTAAAAAGTTGAGTATTTGAATGGAGTTTAGAAATTACATTAAGATGATCCTGGAGAACATGGAAAATGATACTTTAAATGTTTACAACAAAAACCCAAAAGGGTATCCTGAATCACTTTTTTTTAAAACCTGTGAACTGTCTCAAAAACTTACTAGGTTTTTAAATTCGTAATTTATCACTAAAAAACACATTTAAATTCCCTAAAATATAAATTTAGGCACCATCAAGGACCTCAAAATAAACTAAGCCAAAAAAATTGAAATGTTTACTTGAAAAGGGGAACGTTCCTTCCTTGAAAAAATGGCCTGCATTTCTCTCTTTATTAACACATTTGGTAAACTAAACTTGTAAGTGTATTCTCTTAGTATCCACTATACCGGGGTCCATTTTAAGATGTTCAGGTCAGCACATTATTTCTATAGTAACCTGTTTAGGAAATCAAATAAACTGATAGAAATAAAATATTGCGATAACATAACCATATGGTAAAGTCCGCAAGCTGGAAATATTTCTGCCACCTATCATTTTATATAGAGCTATTGTTAAATACATGTAAAAGTTTCAACAAAAAGCTACTCACCACCATCCCTCTCTCTAACTCTGTGAATATGCACATTTTTGGCCTTACTGTGACCTGTGCTGTCACTATATTTGTTTTCAGGACTATCAGATCTCCGCAACATTTTATTTGGTGGTGAAGGATCTGCGGCGTCTCGCATTTTTTCATGTCTGTGATCGCCACTACTGGGGTGACTCTTCGATGAATACTTAAGTGCCTGTAAAACATCACCCCCCCCAAAAAAAGAGAGAAAGAATTGAAACTTTAAACTTAGCTTCCTTAATCAATTTTATGATAAAATTTGGTGTATTCACAAAGCTTCATGAATTTACATCAGTAAAATTAAATTTCCATTTTCAATTCTGCCATTAAGTTATTCAAAGTCCAAATGTCTAAGAGTTATTTTAAGACTCTTCATACAAAACACACCACCATGTGTTAAAAAGAAATCCACTCCATTAGTATCTTGAAAGTACAAGAAATCAAATATTTTGGTAAATTAATTACTCAACAAATTTTTCTGGGAATTAATTTTAATCTAAAGAAAAGTAGAAACTGAGTACCACTATAATCAGTTTTTGCTCTACAACGAATATGCACAGACACAAGTATAAATATTGTAAGTATGTTTCTGCAAAACTACAAAGAAAGTATCATATTCTCTAATTCTTAGATTCAAATAAAGCATCTCAGACCTCAACTTACCTACTTTTGCAGCTGTCAGAAACAATATGAAGGCCTAAAAATGTAGGCCAATACTTGTAACATAATGGAACTTACGGAACTCCCTCACAATAATGGTTTAGTTTTAACACATATTTAAGACAACCACTGTATAACAGTTTTTTACAAGGTGTAACTAATATGCTTTCAGAGAGCTGTATTCAGTAAGGTTTAATCCTTGATTTATCCAAAGATAATGAACAGTTTTACACACCAGACACCTAGGGTTTGCAACTTGAGCTTTAACAATTCATGCTAGCCAGTAATAGAGCTATCGGCTTGGAAACCTGCTCTCCTATCCTTTAAGTGATTACATGAAGAAAATATTTACAATTGACCCTTAAACAGCACATGTGGTTAGGGGCACCAACTCCAGCAGTGGAATACCCAGGATAACTTTTGACTCCCCAAAAACTTAATAAAGCCTTCTTCTGGTTTTATGACAGTAAATGATGGACAAGTATCTACATGAATTTTACACATTCATGACACACCTAGCTTTTTCTTAGCATCTTCACTATTTCTAGGCTATGCAATTCATCTGCACGTTTTTTCATATTGTCGCAAATCTCCAGACTTCCAATTACTTATTGAAAAAAATCCGTGTATAAGTGGCCCCACACTTTCAAATCCATGTAGTTCAAAGGCCAATTGTAGTTCTGGTGTCATTTCATACTTACCAAGCATTTATGAAATTTTTCATCCTGAGAACAGGGGCCACTTCTAACAGTTTCTAAAAACTTTATCTGCAGCAACTAAGTAACAAAAAGGAACCTAGAACCACCTACGTTAGAATGAATTATCCAAGTATGCAAAGATCCCAATTCTTAGACAAACAAAAACACTTATCTTTCACTGGTAAGGCAGATATTTGCACACACACAAAAATTAAGATTGGAAGGAATAGTGGTTTACAACACACAAGAGTTGCAAATCAGTTAATTGTTTATTCCCAGGGTTCTCATCTCATTTTAACATCTTTACATTTTTGGTTCCCTAATAGTACAAATAAGTATGGCTCAGAAGTCATCTATCTCCTCATCCTATCGATTCCTTTACACCCAAATAATCAAGTCAGGTCCTTCCAGGCTGAGAATGATTCCCCCTCCCCACTAAAAAACCTGAACTTCCTCCAATCACCTGTCAAAGTAAGTCACTAAACCTTGCTGGAGGGCGCTAAATGGGGCCAAACACCAAATTTTAAGGGGCCCTGCGGTTCTAGTTTCGGATTTCTTGCACCGAAAGGCCTGTAGCGACTTCTGAAGCCTGCGCTCGAGTAGCAGTTCCTCCCTTCCCCCAACGTCCCCCCACCCACCCCCTCCACCCCGGCCTCGGCTGGTACCTGGTAAGGCTGCGAGTCCCCCCTCCGGTCGTGACAGCTGAAAAACAGGAAGAGAGACAACGACATAAGACATCTGGTGCGGGGAGAGGAAGAAAACGGGTGCCCCCCCCCATCAGGGCCCCTCCCCGCGGGAGTTCTACCGAACGTACCGGCGACGAGCCCACACTCACTCACTCACGCACACACACGGCCCGAAGGCGGCAACGAGCGCCAAACGCCGCGAACCCGGCCCTCCGCTCTGGCCGCGCTCACTCCGTGCCTGCCGCCCGCGCGGCTCCTCCTCCCCAGCCCGATCCGGATCAGGGTTAACAACAAAAATGGCGGCTCGGCCAGCACCAGATAAGGAGGAACAGCCCCCCCCCCCCACCTCCACCCGCGCCGCCGCCGCCGCCGCCCCCCGCACCGCTGCGGCCGGGCCCGAAACGAAAAGACGATTTACCCATCACTGAGTCTCTGCTGTTTCCTCGCATACATTACCATCAATGCCCGGCCTGTGAGCGTGTGTCGGGGAGGGGGGAGGGCGGCCGCGCGGGGCGGGCAGGCGCGCAGGCGGCGGGCGGGCGGCACCACCGGCACCAGGGCCCAGCGCGCCCTCTGCGACTCTCAGCACCTCCCGTTACTGGCGCCGGCGACCCCGGGCCATCTCCCTCCTCCGACACCACGCTCGCTCAGCCCGGGCAGCAGCGCCAACTACGCGGCGGCAGCGGCGAACCGGGGGGAGGGGGGCAAGAAGACGCGTCCGGCTCAGACCCGCGGAGAGCGACTGCCTCCTTCGCCTTCTCCTCCTCCTGCTCTGCCGCCTCCTCCCCTCCTCCCCCCGCCGCTGCCGCTGCCTGGCCCTTCTCCCCCTCCTGCCGCCGCCGCCGCCGCCGCCGCCGCCGCCGCCGCCGCCGCCGCTGGTGCCGCCGCTGCCGCTCCACCAACTACATCCGGGCAATTCGGACTCTGCGGCCTTCGGAAAACCTCGGCAGTTTCCGCTGCGCCCCTCCTCTCCTAGCCTCTGCCTTCCTCCCCACCCCGCGAAGCTCGGGAACGCCGCCTTCGGCAAACCTCGGCTCTCCCCGGCCTTCCTCTTCCTCCGAGGCCTGGCTCGCCTCCTCGTTAACCGTCCTCTCTTTCCGGTTGCCGCCGCTTTTCCTCACGCGCAAGGCAGACCACCGACGTTCCAGTTTAGGGATAGTCCTGCTCGGGGACCGGCTCCAGGCTGGTCCCAGGAACGCCTGCGTGCGCAGGGAGGGAGCCGCCTTCGGGAGGAGGACGGTGGGACGCGAGAGGAGCCATCGCAGACTAAATAAAGGAGGCTGCGGCTCCTGCGCGTGCGCTCAGAGGCACGGGGCGGTGGGAGGGTGCCCTTGGGTGAGCTCTCCGGACGCCGGCCTCCGCCCCTTCGGGCTCTGGCGAGGTGGTCGGAAACCCCTGGTCGGCGACGGGCCGGTGGCTACCGAGGAGTTCCCTCACCCAGCCGCGACGGAAGCAGCCCTCAGGGCGGAGGGCCGCGCGCCCCTGCTCCGTCCCTCCCGCTCCCTGGAGCCGGAACCCGCCCTGGGCAGCTGCCCCTCGCCGGACGCCGAGCGCGCGCCCGGCCTTGGGCTGGCAGGGGCCGCCCGCAGCTCGCCCGTTTGCGATTCAGAAGTAAGTTACTCCCACAGGCGTGCGCGAAGGCAGGCCTGCCGAGCGAGGACGGGCGAATTGAGGGACTTAGGGGGCACTGCGCCGCGTGCGAGGAGGTCGCGAGCGCGCGCGGCTATGAGGTGGGGGTTGAGGAAGGGGCGCCGCGTGGGGCAGAGAATTCAATCGCCGGAACAGACTGAGGGATTTACGAGGATGGGTTCCCCGGGTAAAGTGTTGAGCCGCCTAATGTTTGTGTAATATTTTCCATCCTCCCCCTAGCCTTTTTTTATTTCCCCTTTTTTTTTTTCTCTTCTAGTTCCTTTCCACGCTCAAGTTTGTTGAAAGAAAATGCTGTTGGAAATTTCAGCGTGTGAATAAAAGGCATAGGGTGTGGTAAATGACATTGTTACAAACTGAGTCGTGTATTCCGCTGCAATGGCAACAGTGGCACATTGGGAGGAAATAAGCCAGGTATAACGAAATTAAGGTTGACCTGAGGGTGGTGGTTGGTATTCAGATCTTGTGAGTTTTTTCCTTACTTCCTGCTCTTAACTTCGTAAGGCAATTTAATGAGAATAATTGTGGTAAACAAAGTCAGCATACAACTATTTAGAAGAATAAGGCGAAATAGGAAACACACCAGCACAAACAAGACCCCTCCAAAACAGTAAAAAAAGTGATTTATTTGGTATCCAACAAGTTATATGATTGCTAGGCCTAATGAAGAGATTGAATGATGTGAGGGAAAGGTCCTGAAATTACAACTGATTGAAAAAAATAAATAATAACTTTGTCAACTGCTGTTTGTGAGGGCCAGTAAAAGCCTGTTCATGTCCACTTACGTAGTCAGTCACTAAGAAAACTGCCACTGACTGAAATGAGGAAAATCTAGTGTTACCTGCCACTTCTAACACTTTTATAACAAATATATTGAAAACAGTAGACAGCAGATTATAATAGGCAAAAACTCTGAAAACTGGCAACAAAATGTATTACTAATTTCTTGTTTGATAATCATGCACTGAAAGTGATACATACTATTTGATCAAAAACAGCAAATTAGGCTGAGCTATGGGGAAAACAGTTCCATGCAATGTGCAGTCCTCATTCTTTACACCTTCTATATTTGCAAATTGCCTACTCACTTGTAACCTTAAAACCGATACATGACTGCATTCATGGACGAACAGAATAGCAAAAAATACAACCTTCCTGAAACATTCCCAGCTGAGGTTAGGCAACACTCAGCTTAATTATTTCAGCTTTCATACTGTAAACAAATGCGCTCTTCACAGTATGTTTTTCACATTTTTCATGCTTTTCGCTGCTGGTTTTGCTGTTTTAAGTGCCCTCTAAGCATAGTGCTGAAGTGCTGTCTGGTATTCCTAAGTACAGGAAGGCTGATGTGCTTTGGGGAGAAAACTTGTCCTAGATAAACTCCATTCGGGTTTAACAGTGCTGTCGGCCATGATGAGTTAAATGTTAATGAATCAAAAGTGTGTATTAAGTAAGGTGTCTAAGCAGAAACACATAAAACAAAGCTTTGTCTTGATGGGTTGATGAAAATGATGTGAGCAGAGTCACTCAGGAACTTAACCCTGTATTTCCCCTAGCAGCAGATTAACATGCATGGTGACTAGAACATAATCACCTCAAATAATGAGAATCGACAGTTTACTAAAGGACTCTTCTAAATGTTATACCCACTTATTTAAAATGCATCTCATTGCCTGAGGTTCCATTATCCATTGTTAACCTTTGCAAATACCTTCATTCCTTTGCTTCTCTCTTCCATTTTACATGGCTAAACCACAATTCTGGTTTGCTACGCTTGCATAAGAGCAATTGAACTTGGCTGGAAGAAGACACACAGCCGCTAACTCTGAAGTGAACCCGTGTTCTCACCCCCTCAGGTTAATTTCCTTAATGCATTTATCCTGCCTTCTTAGACAGCTGTTTAACATCTTCTAAAGTCATTATCTTGCTTCTTACCTCTAAGAAGTAGAAATCAGTAACAGCGCCTGTATACTCCCACTATTGCATCTAACAACCTTCCTACATCTGAATCCACTGCCACACTCCAGTAACTTGAATAAACTCCCAATTCCAAAGAACAAACTTATATGCATTGGGTTCCATTTTGCTCTTGGAATTGTCTACTTTCCTTGTGAATTTTTTTCTTCTCAGTTGGGACACTTCTGTGAACTTATAATTGTGTTTTGTAGCTAACATCTTAAAATAATAATAACCTCTTGACCTGTATCTCCCTCCAAATACTACCAAATTGCTCTGGTCTGTTCTCCCATATGGAAAAACCACATCTCCACCTTGTCGCCCTTGAGTCCCACACAGCTGAAATTGCTTAAGGTCATTAGTAGCCTCCATATTCTCAAATCCAGTTTTTACTTCTCAGCTTTCCTCTCACATCACCTGTCAACATTTGACACAGTTGATGACTTATTCTTCTTCCTGAAGCTCCTACTCTTGCCTATTAGGATTCCATTCTGTATTTCTCTCTTGCTGCTCTTCCTTAATCGCTATTCCTTAGTCTCCTTCCTACTTCCTCATTTTCCAGCCTCAAAATGCTGGAGTGCCTCAAATTCAAAACTCACAACTTAGACTGCTTCTCCACTCTCTGTTCTCTCTACCTAGGCAATCACATCCAGATCAGTGGCTCAATGAAACCCACATTTAAATCTATGTATCATACATTTCCCTGAACACTGAGTTCACGCTTAACTTTATAGCACTGCTTGAATGGCTAACAGGCATCACAAACAATACAACCAAAACCGAGCTCCTGTTTCCCCCCAAATTCTGATTAAGTCTTCTCTTCATGATAGGGCAATTCCACTCTCCCAGTTAAGGCTAAAAATTTTGAAGTCATCCTTGATTTTTTTTTGTTACTTTATTTTTTTAATAAAATTATCATTGATATACAGTGTTAAGAAGTTTTCAAACGAACAACATTATGGTTTCAACATTCACCCATATTATCAAGTCCTCACCTCCACCCATTGCAGTCACTGCCCATCAGTGTATTAAAATGCTACAGAGTCATTACTTCTTTCTATGTTGTACTGCCTTCCCCATCACCTACCTATATTATGATTGCTAATTCCAGTGCCCTTTAATCCCCTTCTCCTCTGCCCCCACCCTCTCCAACACAATCCCTTTGCTACCTACTGCTCCCTTGGAGTCTGAGTGTGCTGCTGTTCCTTCAGTTTTGCGTTGCTAAACTCCACAAATGAGGGAAATGATTTGGTACTTGTCATTCTCTGCCTTCCTTATTTAACTGAGCATAATACTCTCTAGCTCCATTATGTTGTTGCAAATGGTAGGATTTGTGTTTTTTTACAACTGAATAATATTCCACTATATATATGTACCACCTCTTTATCCATTCATCTACTGATAGCCACTTAGGTTGCTTCCATATCTTGGCTATTGTAAATAGTGCTGCAATAAACATAGGGGTGCATATGTTTTTTTGAAACTGGGAACTTGTTTTCTTAGGGTCAGTTCCTAGGAGTGGAATTCCTGGGTCAAATGGTATTTCTATTTTTAGTTTTTTGAGGTACCTCCATATTGCTTTCCACAATGGTTGAACTAATTTACATTCCCACCAGCAGTGTAGGAGGGGTTCCCCTTTCTTCGCATCCTTGTCAGCATTTGTTGTTCTTGTGTTTTTGATATTGGCCATTCCTAACTGATGTACGGTGATATCTCATTGTGGTTTTAATTTGCATTTCCCTGATGATTAGTGATGTGGAGCATTTTTCCATATTCCTGTTGGTCATCTGATTTTCTTCTTCGGAAAAGTGTCTATTCATATACTCCAATTTTTTTTTGTATCATTAATCTACAATTAGATGAGCAACATTATGTTTACTGGACTCCCCCCATCATCAAGTCCCCCCCACACACCCCATTACAGTCACTGTCTATCAGCTTAGTAAGATGCTATAGAATCACTACTTGTCTTCTCTGTGTTGTACAGTCCTCCCCATGCCCCCAGCCACATTATGTCTGCTAATAGTAATGCTGCTTTTTTTCCCCTTACCAATCTCTTCCCACCCATCCTCCCCAGTCCCTTTCCCTTTGGTAACTGTTAGTCCATTCTTGGGTTCTGTGAGTCTGCTGCTGTTTTGTTCCTTCAGTTTTTTTCTTTGTGCTTATACTCCACTGATCAGTGAAATCATTTCGTGCTTGTCTTTCTCCACCTAGCTTATTTCACTGAGCATAATACCCTTTAGCTCCATCCATGTTGTTGCAAATGGTAGGATTTGTTTTCTTATGGCTGAATAATATTCCATTGTGTATATGTACCACATTTTCTTTAGCCATTCATCTACTGATGGACACTTAGGTTGCTTGGCTATTTTAAATATTGCTGTGATAACTATATGGGTGCATATGTCTTTTACAAACTGGGCTGCTGGATTCCTAGGGTAAATTCCTAGGAGTGGAATTCCTGGGTCAAATGGTATTTCTATTTTTACTTTTTTGAGGAACATCCATACTGCTTTCCACAATGGTTGAACTACTTTACATTGCCACCAGCAGTGTAGGAGGGTTCCCCTTCTCCACAACCTCACCAACATTTGTTGTTTGTCTTTTGGATGGTGGTATTCTTACTGGTATGAGGTGATACCTCATTGTGGTTTTAATTTGCATTTCTCTGATGATTAGGGATGAGGAACATCTTTTCATGTGCCTGTTGGCCATCTGAATTTCTTCTTTGGAGAAGTGTCTGTTCAGCTCCTCTGCCCATTTTTTAATTGGATTATTTGCTTTTTGTTTGTTAAGGTGCATGAGCTCTTTATATATTTTGGATGTCAACCCTTTATCAGATATGTCATTTATGAATATATTCTCCCATACTGTAGGATGTCTTTTTTGTTCTGTTGATGGTATCCTTTGCTGTACAAAAGCTTTTCAGCTTGATATAGTCCCACTTGTTCATTTTTGCTTTTGTTTCCCTTGCCCAGGGAGATATGTTCATGAAGAAGTTGCTCATATTTATGTCCAAGAGATTTTTGCCTGTTTTTTTCTAAGAGTTTTATGGTTTCATGACTTGCATTCATGTCTTTGATCCATTTCGAATTTACTTTTGTGTGTGGGGTTAGACAGTAACCCAGTTTCATTCTCTTACATGTAGCTGTCCAGTTTTGCCAACACCAGCTGTTAAAGAGGCTGTCATTTCTCCATTGTATATCTACAGCTCCTTTATCATATATTAAATGACTGTATATGTTTGGGTTAATATCTGGACTCTATTCTGTTCCACTGGTCTGGGGGTCTGTTCTTGTGTCAGTACTAAATTGTCTTGATTACTGTGGCTTTGTTGTAGAGCTTGAAGTCAGGGAGCCTAATCCCACCAGCTTTATTCTTCCTTCTCAGGATTGCTTTGGCTATTAGGGGTCTTCTGTGGTTCCATGTGAATTTTAGAACTATTTGTTCTAGCTTGTTGAAGAATGCTGTTGGTATTTTGATGGGGATTACATTGAATCTGTAGATTGCTTTGGGCAAGATGACCGTTTTGACAATATTAATTCTTTCTATCCATGAGAAGGGAATGTATTTCCATTTTTTGGTGTCTTTAATTTCTCACATGAGTGTCTTGTAGTTTTCAACATGTAAGTTATTCACCTCCTTGGTTAGATTTATTCCTAGGTATTTTTTTTTTTTGATGCAACTATAATGGAGTTGTTTTCCTGATTTTGCTTTCTGCTAATCTAAACTAACAGATTGTATAGAAATGCAACAAATTTCTGTTTATTAATTTTGTATCCTCCAACTTTGCTGAATTCAGTTATTAGTTCTAACAGTTTTTTGGTGGAGTCTGTAGGGTTTTCTGTGTAAAATACCATGTCATCTGCACTGACTGCTTAACTTCCTCCTTACTAATTTGGATACCTTTTATTTCTTTGTGTTGTCTGATTCCATGGCTAGGAACTCCAGTACTATGTTCAGTAAAAGTGGAGAGTGGGTATCCTTGTCTTTTCCCAATCTTAGCAAAAAAGCTTTCAGCTTTTCGCTGTAAGTATGATGCTGGCTGTGGGTTTGTTGTATATGGCCTTTATTATGTTGAGGTACTTAACTCTATACCCATTTTGTTGAGAGTTTTTATCATGAATGGCTTTTGAATTTTGTCAAATGCTTTTTCAGCATCTATTGAGATGATTGTGTGATTTTTGTGTTTTTTGTTGATGTGGTGTATGATGTTGATTGATTTTCAAATATTGTACCATCCTCTCATCCTGGAATAAATTCCACTTGTGATGGATGATCTTTTTGATGTTTTTTTGAATTCGGTTTGCTGATATTTTGTTGAGGATTTTTGCATCTATGTTCATTAGGGATATTGGTCCATAATTTTCTTTTTTGTGGTGTCCTTGTCTGATTTTGGTGTTAGAGTGATGCTGGCCTCATAGAATGGGTTTAGAAGTGTTCCTTCCTACTTTTTGGAATACTTAAGGAGGATGGGTATTAGCTCTTCTTTAAATGTTTGATAAAATTCAGCTGTTAATCCATCTGGTCCAGGGATTTGTTCTTAGGTAGTTTTTGATTGCCAATTCAATTTCATTCATCCTTGATTGTTTAATACTTCACATCTGCTCCATCTACAAATCCCAGCAGTATTATCTTCAGAATATGCCCAGAATCTGATGTCTGCTCACTACCTCCATCTTCTTACACCTGGACCATTGCAAAGGCCACCCCCCCCAACTGATCTCCTATTCTGTACTTGCCTCCACATGGTTTTATACACTCAGCACAGTCCGAGAGAGATCTCTTTAAAAGCCAGTATCATTCTTATCTTAAAACCCACCAGTGGCTCCCCATCTCACTCAAAAGCCAGAATTCTTACCATGCTCTACAAGGTCCTGTGTAAACTGCCCTTACCCACATTACCTCTGGTTTTATATCCAATGTTTTCTTTTCTCTTGCTCATTATCCTTTCTTTTTCTCCACTATCCTTTTTGTCTGGAATTTTCCTCCCCTTATTACCTACTTGGTACCTATTTCTTTAGTTCCTTGCTCAAATCTCACCTCATCAGAAAGGTCTTTCCCATGACAGCTCAGCACTCCCCCACTCTCTCTCCCTTACCCTATTTTTCTTACACCATTTGCCATATAATGCGTTATACATTTTTGTTGAGTGGCTGTCTCCCACTAGAATGTTAGCTCTGTGTGATGTATCAGATAAATACTTGCTGAATGAAAAGATACTGTCTTGCCAATGGGTTTCAGCCCCGGACAAGTTCACTATGGATTCAGTGTGACCAAAGAAATGACAGAAGAACATCCTTGGGGAGAAAGGGTTATACCCATGTTTATTTCCACAGTGGCAGGTCAATCACTAGATTCCCATCCACTCATAGCGAGTCTGCATGCAGCAAGCTGGTCTCTGCCTCTAGGCCTCTACCCCTGCAGCCGTCTCAGTCTCTGTCCTCGGTGCTGCCACCACTCCAGTCTCATCTCTGCTCTCCTGCAGCCTTGAAGTCATGCCACCATGTCTCCCAGAACACTGGGTGGAGCTCTTTATATAGAGTCAATAACATTGTATTGCCCACACATGTGTAGTGAGCTAGCCACCCAGGGCCAGGTAAAAATACTGGCCACAGGAACCTTCACTTTATCCTACATTTGCCTACAAAAATAAGTACAAAGTAAAGTATTGTAATTTTCAAAAGCAAAAGGCATATGATTCCTTTCTGCCTGCTTTCTAAAGAATGATAGAATTATAAATCCAGTCCTGGTGTCACACAAAAAAGGAAAAGCTGGGTGATTCCTAATATGGATAAAATATTGTACTAGATGATGACATTTGAAATTTTATTTAAATTTGCGTATGTATAGTGAATCTTAAACAGATTACTTAAAATTTCTAATGCGAGATCTCAAGCTTCTAAATGAGCAAAAGATTCATATTGCAACCAGTAGATTAATTCATATCAACTAATAGAAGGAGAGAACTTTCAGCCCTCAGGCTATATGTGAGCATGATTTAATGTGATCCTGTGAGTGGGTGGATGAAGAAAAAGTGAAGTCCTTAAGCCTCTGATTGTAAAAAGGACTTTAAAAGGTTTTGCTGAAATTTTTAACTACCTCATTGATTTCTCTTTTTTTTTTTCCTTTATCCTTACCTTCCTTTCAAACTTGGCATAGTGTCATGATTAAAAGCATGGGTTTTGATGTTAACAACCATTTGATCAATAAATATGAAAGATGCCCTCTCAAAAAAAAAAAAGCATGGGTTTTGAAATCAAAATGACATAATGTAGAGCTCTGGCTACATTATTGACTGACTAGCAGTGTGACCTTGGGCAAATTACTAAAGTCTCAGAGACTAGAGCTTATGCTTCCTCATCTCTGTTTGGCTTAATAGGGCACAAGGCTGTTTGTCAAAAGTAAGTGAAGTTTTATAAATAATCTAGGAGCACCTGGCACATACATGCTCCACTACTGGTAGTTATCATTCATTCATTCAAGAAAAACATATTGAGCTGTGTAACATCTCTTAGGAACATAGCATTAAGCAAATTCACTTGGTCTCTGGAGTTTATGGTTTAATTAACTATTACATAACTAAGAGGACACTATTTATGTTCTCCAAGTTGTGATATGAGGCTTTCATTCAGTTATGTGGGGGAAAAAACAGGAAAACTTTAACAAAAAATGTTACTAGAAAAGGAGTGTAGAAACTTCCAGGACAGCACAGTATCAGTATGGTATATCCTTCTAAGGAGGAATGATAATGTCAATAATCAGCAAATCCTGGGATCTTTATTGATTACGTATTGGTAGTAGAGGTAAGTTCTGAATTTACAAACTGACCATTTTATGAAGTTCCTCCAAATGATAAGATACTAAAGTGAAGCCAAGTTTGAGAACTGTATCCTAAACCCTTTGCCTCTGTCTGGTAAAACAGCCTGAATTAACCCAACTATTCACTTTCTCAATATCTCTGCATAACTGCACACTGCAAAAGACTGTTAAACAATAGCATAGACTGATTCCACGAAAATCTCATGATCACCAAAATCAAATGAAACCATATTACAGCCAGGCAATCTTACATTTCTCTCTTTAATTTTCTCACCCACTCCAACGAAGTTTTTCAAACTTCTGTCTCCCTCACTTTACTATCTCTCCTTCACACTCCAAAGATCAAGATGACATTACCTCCTTCCTCCTATACTGAAGCCCTAAGTGGAAATGTTTTCCTGCTTGCAAATATGCAAACTGCCTATATTCAATTTGTCCTATTTACCCAGCAATTTATTGAGTACCCACAATGTGCTGGAAATAAGTCAATGAACAATACAAGCATAAATCTCTACCTTCTTAGAGTTATGCTTAATGGAAACAACAGGCATAAATAAAAGACAGTAATTTAGAAAGTAGTAAATACTGTGGAGAGGAGTGGAGGATGATAGGAAGTACTGGATTAAGGAGTAATATTTTAAAGAGTGGTCATTGAGCAGGTCACATTTGACCAAAGACTGAAGGTGATTGGGGACTAAGCTATATGGATATCTGGTGAGGAATGTTCTGGCAAGGGGAACAGCAAGAGCAAGTGTGCTGAGGCAGAAATATTCCTAGTGGGTTCAAGAACAAAAACGAAATCTGCATGGGTGAAATGAAGTGACTAAGGGGGAATGTATTAGGAAATGAGACCAAATAAGTTAAAGGAGGAGGTAAAGGATCAGATCACAAAGGAGCTAATAGGCCATTGTAAGTTGGCTTTTATTCTGAGTGAGATGCGAAACCATTGGAGAGTTATGAGCAGAGAAGTGGCACTGGCTATTCTGTTGGGAACAGTCTCAATGGCAAGAAAGGTAGCCGGGAAACTAGGTAGGATGCTACTGTGTTGTCCTAAGGTCACTTTCAAAACAAGAATTATGCCTCTTCTCAGGGCCATTTTCTTTGCATATGCTTTCTTTCCACCATTTCCATTACTTTACACTATCTACTATTTCTTCCTTTGTATACTGGATCCTTTGTATACTGAAACTCTCCCTTTCATCTGGGTCCTTTACATTGGTTTTTAAGCATGTTGGAATTTTAGGTGAAAAAAAAAACCTTCCTTGACCTGTTTACTGCTCTGCCACAGTTCCTCACTTGAGCCAAACTTCCAGTAAGACTTCTCTTTGGCACCTCATGTGTTTGATTCTTCTGAATTCATATTTCAGGTTACTGTAATTAGACATCTGCCTGCATGGCATAACCAAAATAGATTTTCCTAATGCAGTGGTTCTGTAAAAGATAACGCTAATTCTCCAAGCGGAATCTGGAAATGTGTGGCAGTATTGTTTTTGCTTGTTTATTTTTGGTTACGATTGAGAGTAAAAGGTGCTATTTCTGTTTAGTTGTCTTGGGTCAGGGATGCCTAACATACCACAATGTGTAGGATAACCTCACATTTAAGAGCTACTGTTCAAAAAACCAGTATCACCCAGTGAAAAATAGTGTTAACAGTCACAAAAGACTCCTATGTACCTATGTCCACTGAACATTTTTCAGTCTTTTTCCTACTTGATCTTAGAATATTTGACAATGATAACTACTCTCTTTGCATAACCCTTCTATCTTGGCTTCTGTAACATATCACATTCCTTGTTTTCTTCCTGCCTTTCTGATAGCCCCTTTCATTTTTGCAGACTCATCCTCCTCTACTCCACTACCAAATGTTGAGGTTCTTCAAGAATCAGTCCCTTGGAAATGACATCAGCAAAAATGTCAAGTAGGAAACTCCCAAGGACCTGTCCCTCCACATAAACAGCAAATAAATCTTCAAAATTATTAGAATCAAGTTTATGTTTTCTCTGGAAACTAGTCAAAGGTTTAGTAACCATGCAAGCATTTAAGCAAGAAAAAGGTGGTTGAATCTCACTAGGAGAGCTTTGTGTCATTTAAACTTATCCATTTGCTTGTCCCCAGTTCGTGACAGTTTTGAAGACAACAACCTGTATTTCTAGTATAAGTTACTGGTGCTAGAGGGAGCAGAATGGATCTTCTCAAAGAATTATGGTAGTTTATTTGGAACTGTCTGGTAGCTCCCTGAAAGACTGGCACAAAGAACTTTCCCTTATTTTGCCAACTCAGAACTCTCCCATATCAGGTGACTGCTCAGGGGACATTTGTCAAAAACACACAAAGGTGGTTTATCAGCTACTGCCACCTGGTGAAAGGAATAATAATTGGGGCAAACAATAGAGGCACCAAAAAGCCTGGGAGGGAAGGCTGTGTGATATGCTTTGGAGCATAAATTGTTTGAATAAGGCTCCCACATATTCCTGGGAATCTAAAAAGCTACATGCACATCCATGGGTGGGCCAAATGCTCAGAAAAAGACCCTAAACTCTCACTTTTGGTTAACTCAGGGTCTGCACAAATAGGAAATGAAGCCTAAAATGGATTTGTAAATTGCCACCTGACTGTTAAAACCATGCCCCAACACAAACACAGAGCTCACTAGAAAAAAACTGGAAGTTTTTTTTCATTTTTTTCATTCTAGACATTTAAGAAAATATCTCTTGAATCACTAACTGACCATTAAGCAAACAGAACAGAAACTATAGTGGCCACACGCAACAAGGGATACAAACTGTACAAACTTAGTTCAGAAAAGTCATTGAAATAAACAGCAACCACAACCCTCAACAACAAAAAACTAGAATGGAAAGAGAATCTGATTCTCAGACTTACAACATTATAATAATCAATATGTCTAGTCTTCAACAAAATACTACATGGCAGGCAAAAAAGATACTATTGCCCATATACAGGAAAAAAAAACTTCCCTGGAAGGACAAATGCTGGACTTACTACACAAAGACTTCCCATTGAGTATAGTGGAAGAACTAAAGCAAATCAGGAGAGCCTTATCTCACCAGAGAATATTAATATGGAGATTGAATGTGTAAAAAGAACCAAGTAGAAATTTTGGAGTTAAAAAGTACAAAGCAGACAAAATTCACTAGAGGGATTCAACAGCAGATGTGAGCAGTCAGAAGAAAGAATCAGCAGACTTCAAGATACATCAACTGAGATGGCTCAGTCTGAGGAGTAGAAAGGAAAAAGAATGAAAAATGAACAGCACCTAAGAGGCCTATGGAACAATATTGAGAATACCAATATGTGCTTAATGGGGGTCCCAGAGAGAATGGAACAGAAAAAATATTTGAAGAAATAATGGTCAAGAACTTTGACCATTACTTATGAGAGAGATGAATCTAGATGCCCAAGAAGCTCAAGGTAAGGTAAAGATGAAGAGACACACCAAGACAGGTTGTAATCTAAATGGTCAAAAGTCAATGGCAAAGAGAATCCTGAAAGCAGTAAGAGAGAAGCAAGTATTCACACACAAGGGAGCCTCAATAAGAATAACAGTTGATTTCTCACCAGAAACTATGGAAGCTAAGGGGTAGTACAGTGATATATTCAAAGTACTGAAAGAAAAATGTCAGCTAAATATTCTATATCCAGCAAAACTATGAAGGAAAAATTAAGATGAGAAGATAACAACTGAAGAGAGTTTGTCACTAGTAGACCCATCCTGCAAGAAATACTAAAGGAATTCCTTAAGCCTGAAATGAAAGGACAGTAATTTGAATCCACAGAGAGAAATAAAAAAGTTAAGTAGCTATGTAAGTAAATATAAAAGTTCATGTTAATGCATTTTTGTTGGTAACTTTTTTTTTCCTGCATGATTTAAAACAACTACAAGAACAGTAATTAAGTCTGTCATGGGGCACACCATGTATAAAAATGTAATTTGTGATAACATGAGAGGATGAAGCATAGGAGCAAAGTTTTTTATTCTATTGAAACTAAGTTTTTTATCTGAACTAGATTGTTACAAGTTGTTAATTATAATCTCTAGGACAACTATTGAGAAAATAACTAAAAATTACCTATAAAACAAATGAGAAAAGATATAAAAGGTACTCTTGAGAATATCTAGCACAAAAGGCTGTACATGAGAAATTGAGCAACAAGAAATACATATACCGTGTGTGGAAGAGCAAATGGCAAAATAAGTCCTTGTCATTAACATTAAGTATAAATGCATTAAACTCCAATTAACAGGCAGGGGCAGAATGGAATTTTTTAAATGTTCTATTTCATGTGTTCAAGAGACTCCAGAGCCAGACACAAATGGGTTGAAAACAAAAGTGTGGGAAAGATATTCCAAGATATCTCAAGTACATGTGCAGTAGTCTCTGTTGTAGAATATATGTTCTAAATAAACCAGTCTCAATGAATTTTTTAAAGACTGAAACCATACCAGTTATCTTCTCTGACTTCAGTGAAATAAACTAGATATAGCACACCCTTATACCACCAGTTGGTCAAAGATGAAATGACGAGAATTTTTAAAAATACTTTAAGATGAATAAAAAATAAAATAGAAACATGGGATGCAGTAAAAACAGTGCTCAAAGGGAAATTTGTTAGCTGTAAGTGCCTACATTTAAAATGATCTAGAATCAGTAACCTTGCCTTCAACTTGGGGAAGGAGAAAAAGAGAAAACAGCCCAAAGCTAGCAGAAGGAAGGAAATAACAAAAATTAGAGCAGAGATAAATGAAATAGACAATAGAAAACAAACTCGAACCAAAAGTTTGCTCCTTGAAAAGATCAATAAAATTAACCTATAAATATAATGACCAAGAAAAAATATTTAAATTAGTAAAATCAGGAATAAAGGGAGACAGTACTACACCTACTATTTCCTATCTTATAGAAATAAAAATAATTGTAAGAGAATACTACTAATGATTGTATGCCAACAAATAAGATGATCTGAGTCAAATGAACAAATTCCATGAAACAAACTACCATAAAGAAAACAGATGGACCTATATAACAGTACAACTAAAGAGGTTAACTCAGTTATCAAAAAACTTCCAACAAGAAAAGCTCAGAACCAAAAGGCTTCACTGGTGACATCTATCAAACATTTAAATGTTAAGTCCTTCTCAAACTTAAACAAAAAATACATGAAGAAGGAACACTTCCTAAGTCATTCTGTGAGGTGAGCGTTATTTTGATAACAAAGCCAGGCACATCACAAGAAGATAATATTACAGGCCAATATCCCTAATAAATACAGCTTTAAAGATCCTCAACATAAGAGAATCCAGCAGTTTAATTAGAAAAATTACATACCATAAGAAATGAGGATCCAAAGGAATACTATTAGAGCCAAAAAGCACATCTAACAAACCACAAGATACAGGACCAACACACAAGAATCAGTTGTCTTTCTATAATATTGGAACAACATTTCAAAAATGAAATAAACACAAGTCCATTGACAGTGTCAAAAAGAATAAAATGAAATGCAAATGCATAAGTTTAAATAAGGTATAAGACTTACACACTGAAAACTATGAAACTGTTGAAAGTCAAGAAGACCTAATAGACATTCTATGTTCATGTATTGGAAGACATAATATTAAAAAGGCAGTACTCCCTAAGTGAATCTACACATTCATTGCAATGCCTTTTTTCATAGAAATTGACAAATTGATCCTAAAAGTCAGGCACATCACAAGAAGATAATATTAGAGGCCAATATCCCTGTGGAATTGTACAATATACAATGTGCCAATATACAATGTGGAATTGTAAAGGACTTGAAAACAAAAAAAAGAACAAGGACTCATATGTCCTGATTTCAAAGCTAATTATAGAGCTACAGTGATCAAAACAGTGTGGAACTGGCAGAAGTTTAGATAAGTAAGTAAATGTAATAGAATTAAGAGCACAGAAATAAACCCATATTTATATGGTCAATTGATTTTTGACAAAGATGTCAAGACAGCTCAGTGGGGAAAAAATAGCATTTTCAGTAAATGCTAAGAAAACCGGATATCTACATGGCAAAGGAATGAATTTCGACTATTACCTCACTCCATATAACATTTAACTCAAAATGAATCAGACTTAAATGTAACAACAAAACTATACAAATCTGAAAAAAATTATTGGGGTAGGACTACATGACTGGGTTTAGCAATAGAATCTTAGATGAGATATCACAAGTAACAAAATGAAAACAGGTAAATTCTGGACTTAATTTAAAACCTTTGTACATCAAATAATATTATCAAGGAAAAAGGGCCCACTGAATCTGAAAAAAATACTTGCAAATCATCTGTTAAGGTTCTCTTGTCTAGAATAAATCTTATAAGTCATCAATAAAAAAGCAATTTAAAAATAGATAACGACTTAGACATTTTTCAAAGAAGATATTCCAATGGCTAGCAAACACTAAAAGATCCTCAACATCTTAAGTCATTAAGGAAATGCAAATCAAAACTACATGAGTAGTCCTCATGTAATTGTAGATTAATGGTACCAAAATAAAAATTTAAATAAAAAAAATTTTATAAATTACATGAGACAGCACTTCATACCCACTAGGATGATTATAATTTAAAAACAAGTGTTGGTAAGGATGTGGAAAAATTAGAACCCTCGTAAAATGCTAGTGGGAATGTAAAATAGTGCAGCCATTGTGGAAAACAGTTTGAGAGTTCCTCAAGAACTTATTTTGAACTACTGTATGAACCAGCAGTGCTACTCCTAAATACATATTTAAGAACTGAAAATGGGTATTCAAACAAAGTTTCAAGTGAATGTTTATAGCTAAACAATAACCAAAAAGTAGAAACAAATGTCTATCAATAGATGGATAAACAAATTGTGGTATACCTATACATTATTCAGCTGTAAATAGGAATAAAATAGTGATGGATGATACAACATGGATCAACCTTGAAGAACATTCTAAGCAAAAAAATCCGTACAGAAAAAGTCACTTATGTGATTCCATTTATGTGAAATGTCAAATAGGCAAATCCATAAAGATAGAAAGCAGGTTAGTAGTTGCCAGAGGCTAGGCAGAGGTAGGATTGAGGAGTTACTGCTTAATGGATATGGGGTTTGTTGAGTGGTACAAATATTCAAACTTAGAAGTGATGAAGGTTGCAAGCACCATGAATGCATTGGAAGCCACTGAATTGTATGCTAAAATGGTGAATTTTATGTCATCTAAATTCTACCTGAATTACAGGAGTCATTCTTACTATTTTCTTTCCAGGCTCCAGTGTCTTCTGTGTATATTACTATCCAGCCCAGGTCTTTTTTCTGAGTTACATGCCTGAATATCCAACTCCTTACTTATCTAACACCTCCACAGGTACGCTTCAGATGCATCTTTGCAACATACAAAATTGAACCCATTACCTTGCCCTTCAATTTAGGTGACCTCTGAATGTTTCCTATCAGTAAATACTAAAAGCTCACATTCATTGAGAGTTTACTATGCTAGGGGTAAAATAAGTGTTTTACTTTCATTTGTTTGTTTAATCCTCATAAGAACCTCATATATTATTTGCTTTTTGCAGTGAGAAAATTGAGAGGTAAAATAACCGGATAATCACACACCTTGTAAGTAAGCCTAACTTTGAACAAAAGGATCCTGACTTCTCAAAGACTTTGTTCGAAATGATACTGCCAGATGATCTTTTTTTTTTAGAAACTAGATGACATCATTGTCCCTTTCCTCCTGTACATGCCTAAATTATACCTTGCCTTGACTTCTCTCCTGAAATCCACTTTCCCATATATAATAGCCTACTCAACATCTCCTTTTGAATGTCAAGTGGACATCTGAAACTTACCGTCCAAACCAAATTCCTTATCTTCAACCCTAAACCTGTTGTTCAGTTGTCATTCTCATTTCACTTATGCCAGCTCCATCTTTCACATTGCTGAGGCTAAAAACTTTAGAATTGTTAACATCATTCTATGTTGACAGATAGTAACTGCAGTAGAAAGGGTGAGGATTTAACAAAATGGGTAACTATTGAACCACTGTGTTGTATATTTAAAACCAATATAAGATTGTGTATCAATGATATTTCAGTCATTTTAAAAAAAAACTTTGGAGTGTCCTTGACTTTCCTCTTTAACACACACATCCATTCTCAAGAAATTGTGTGAGCTCAACCTTTGAAATAGAATCAGAATCTGGCCACTTCTCATTTCCTTCACTGCCGCCATCCTGACTCAAGCCACTCAGTCCCTCATCTGGACTATAGCTCAGTTGCCTACTTGATCTCTCTGGTTCTACCTTGCTTCCTATAGTCTGTGCTCAACAGGGCAGGTAGTAATGCTTTTTTAAAATTATCTCTTAATTGAAGAATAGTTGATATACAATATCATGTTAGTATCTGTCATACAATTGTGATTCAACAATTATACATACAAAATGCTCACTATAGTAAGTGTAGTTACTGTCTGCCACCATACAAAGCTATTACAATATTACTATGTTCCCTATGATGTGCTTTTCATCGCTGTGACTTATTTCATTTACAACTGGAAGTTTGTACCTCTTTATCCTTCACTTATTTCACCTAACATCTAGTGATAGATTTAAAAATAAATCATACTGTGTCACTTATATGCTCAGAACTTTTCAGTAGCCCCCTATTTCACTTAAAGTGAAAACAGAAGTTGTAACAATGACCTACAAAAGCTGTGTTTGAACTGGGTCCTCTATATCATCTCCAATTCTCCACCCTTCCTTGCTCCAATTGCCTCCTTGTTCTTCAAATAGTCTGGACAGGCTACTACTTGAGGGCTCTTGCACGAGCTATTTACTCGGCATTCTTCTGCTATATATCCACTTGGCTAACTCCTTCACCTCCTTTAAATCCTTGCTCAAATGTCACCTTTTCATTGGGGCCTAATTTGATCACCCCACATTAAAAATTGCATCCCTTCTACCTCCATCCATGATTCCCCTTTCTGTGCTCTGTTGTTTTACCTGTGACACTTGTCATCTTCTAGCATGCTTTACAGTTTACTTACTAAATTATAAACTACATTTACTGTTTATTGGCTATCTCCTGCCCACTGAGGTAAGCTCCATAACAATAGGAATTGTCTCTTTCACTTACTGATATATCCCAGGTATTTGGTTCATAGTTGATCCTCAATAAATATTGGATGCATGAATAACAAAGAATGTAAAAAACTTATTAATTTTTTAGCACTTCATAATTGTCAGGTCATAGCAGAAGTCAAAGTTGAAATTATAAATTGTATACAAATTTAAAAACTAGAACACTTCATATGAAAATACATGGAATATGAAAAAAATCTAAATCCAAAGGGAAAAAAATCATAACTTTAAAGAAACATAATGCCAAATGTAATCTGGGATCAAATATCTGACATAATGTCCTCTGTACCATTCTCTCCTGCATCCATCTCTGCAAGGCTACTAGACGTTCTCTCCCAAAGTTACTGCGTTAGAACGGTAGTTCTCGAAGTGTAGTCAATGGACCAACAACATCAGCATTACCTGGGAAATTGTTAGAATGTAAATTCTGATTTAATAAGACCTGTGAGTGATTCTGATGCACATGATTGTTTGAGATTCAATACGTTAGAATTGGGGAGCTTATTTCTCACTGTTTTTCTCCTTCTATGACCCAAATAGAGGAGTAGAGTCTATGTACTCAAACACTTTATTTTGCTTAGGGAGAGAAATTTAATGAATCAGACAAGTATAACAGATAAATAGTTCAGCCATGTTAGTACAAAATTTAATTTTTAATGCATTCTGTCCACCATGTAAATTTTAAGTAATCTGTTTTTCATGATGTGGCAAGACAAAAATATTGTGCAGAGGAAAATTCACAGTCATAGATTTATATCTGCCTTATGGTTTTTATCCTGATGTTGATAATCACAGACAGATCTTTACAGAATATCTTACAGTATTTCTATAAAGGAGTATCAAGACCTATATTGGGAGCATTTTAAAATGTACTGAAGGACATAAAGCAATTTGACTAAATTAATAGCCATTTAATTTCCTGGATGGGATTACTTAATATTGTAAAGGAGGACAGTGCCTCCAAATTAATAAATAAAAGTAATGCAGTTCCAATCACAGGCACAACTTTGGGAAAGTGAGGGTTGTATTTGACAAGTTCATTCTAAATTTTATTTTGTGAAATGAATTAATGAAAAGTTCAGAATTATGAGAAAAGAGAATGAGGGAGAGCTTTTCGTACCACACACTAAAATTTACTATGAAGCTAAAGTATTTTTAAATGTATGTTGTGGATATTGGAAGAAACATACTGTATGGAAAAGACATATATTCCAAATAATGTATGAGAATACTGCAGTTCAAAACTAAATCGATGTGGTTATAACAAAGCAGTGTAATTATAAAGGACATATTCTAATCAAATTGATGGGATATTCAAGAAATGATGCTGAAGCAATTAGCTACCCATTCTTAAGAAAAGAAAATTAAATCCCCTCTTTACATCATACTCCAAAATAAATTCTTAGTTATCAATGTCACTAAATATTAAGAATTAAAGTATGAAGTAGGCTAGTTTTGATCTAGGAGTGACAGGATATGAAACCAAGACACCGTGGAGGAAGACTGATAGATTGGACACATACAATTTAAAACCTTCATGAAAAAATGCACCACAAATTAAAGATAAATTACGGATTTGGAGAAAATTAAATTGTAAGGCATAAAATAATCAAGAAGTTAATATGTATACTGTATAAAGAGCTTGAATTAGTAGCAAGATGAACTACTCAACAGAAAATAATAACATAATAGATGAGTCAAAAGAAGAAATACAAATGGCTGATGAACATACCAGAAATGCTCAATTTACATATAAACCAAGAAATACAAGATTAGCACCTACATGTACCTCTTTTTCAAACTTCCATTTTATTTTCCTAATTTCATAGTTATATATTCTTACGTTTACTATCACCTCATGATTTTTACAGATAAGGAAACTAGGGTACAAAGCAGTTCAATTAGTTGACCAAAGTCACACAGATAATAACCGTGGCAGAGCTAGGACAGTTTGGCTCTAGGATGTACCCTCTAAATTTCTACACCATGCTACCTCTAAATGAATTAAAGCTATTTTCAAATGTGATCTGAAAGTGGTCAAGACTCTTTCAGAAGATCTATGATGTCAAAACTTAACAATTAAACATTATTTGGCTTTTTCGCTTACTTTTTCATGAGTGTACAGTGAAGTTTTCTTGAGGCTATGTGATGTTGCAAAGGACTGAAAGCAAAAACAGATATGAGAATACAGCTGAGTACCATCAAGCCAGTTATTAGATTTACAAGAATGTAAACAGCCACTCATTTTGAAAAATTTTTTCAAAGAAGTATTTATTTGTTAACATATACTTTATTATTATTTGAAGTGAATTAATAAATATGTTTACATTTTTTCTCAGTTTTGATTTCCAGTGTGGTAAATGTTGCTGGCTAAAACCCACACAAACAAAAGCTCTTTGCAGTTTCAATAATTTTTAAGGATATAAAGCATTCCTGAGACCCAAAGTTTGAGAACTACAGAATTAAAGAATTACCTTTACTGAGTCATTTGGGTGCCTATTCCCCTTTTCATTCCCCTCACATATACAGAGCATATCCTAGGGGAATCTGGCTTTTGCCCCCAAGAATAAAATCTAGAGAATTGTTCTCCAGGCTAAAGCACTGTTTCCCAAAGTATAGAAAACCATTCAAGATAGTAGTGTCACCATCAGCCCACTTCTCTCTGGGCACAACCTGTGCCCAAGTACAAACTCCATTGAGCAGCACTCTCTGTGCAGTAACTAAGTCATCCCCACCCAGCATGCTGGCAGATGTAATAGGGCCGCCTGTTAGGGCATACTTAACTAGGATCATCAGCAAGGGATGTCCTGCGTGACAAAGGCATGTCTCATGTTTGTAATCAGCTGTGGCTGCAAGAGCACTTGATTCTGGTGTTCCATTTACGATATGGGTTTTAAAGTTTCCTTTTAAGGTTAATTTAAAAAATTAGGTTGATTTACAGAAAAATGTTGACATGTGAATAGGCAAAAAATCATTAAGTGAGGGAAGTTTGAGAAACACTGCTCTAAAGCAAGTCATTGATCTTTCTGGAGTGGTCTTTGGTATTGTTTTTGAGGTCTGAGAAAAAGAGGCAAAGCTTGAGATAACTCCACACCTCACATGAAGGGGGATCAAAAAGGAAGGAACTCTGCACAAGAATGGAAGATCAAACTGCTTCTTTTTGGCACCTGTGGAGGATTTCTAGCCTCTATTTACGTTCCTCCCCACAACTGAACCCGTTTATCAGCGTGTTTTGTTCACATACACGTTAACTTGTGTCCATCCCTTGTATTGTGAGGACTTAATTACCCTGTAAAACACTATGTGAGATGATATACATGATAAGTATAAATAATTCCCTACAACTCAACAACAACAAAAAACCTTATTAAAAATCAGACAAAAGACTTGAATAGACATTTCACCAAGGAAGGTAGGCAAATGGTTAAAAGCACGTGAAAAGAAAAAGTGCCCAACATCATTAAACACTGGGGAAATGCAAATCAAAACCATAATGAGATGCCACTTCATACCCACTAGGATGGCTTTATTAAAAAAAAAGTAAGTGTGAGGTGGGTATGGAGAAACTGGAACCCTTCTGCATTGCTGGTGGAAATGTAAAATGGTGCAGCCACTATTGAGAACTGTATGGAGATTCCTCAAAAAATTTAAAAGAGAATTATATGATCCAGCAATTCCACTTCTAGGTATATACTCAACATAAAGGAGGGACTTGAGCAGATCTTTATTCACCAATATTCATGGAAGCATTATTCACAATAGCCAAAAGATGGAAGAAACCCAAGTGTCTATCAATAGATAAATGGATAAACATGGTAAATACATATATGGAACATTATTCAGCTTTAAGGAAGGAAATTCTGACACATGCTGAATATGGATGAAACTTGAAGGCACAATGCCAGTCACAGAAGGATAACTACTGTTTGATTTCCCTTATATGAGGTACCTATTCATATGAAGTTCCTATATGAGGTAGTCAAATTCATAGGGACAGAAAGTAGAAGAGAGGTGACCAGGGACTGAGGAAAGGGAGTAATGGGGAGTTGTGTATAGTGTTTAATGGGTACAGAGTTTCAGCATGAGATGATGAAAAACTGGAGGTCGATGGTGGAAATGATTGCACAACAGGATGAACGTACTTAATGCCACAGAACTGTACACTTAAAAATGGTTTGAATGGTAAAATTTATGTATATTCTACCACAGTTAAAACACTATGTGAAGAATTATTATCCACATAACTTAAAGCACAATCTGACTCTCAGTATTGTATGTCTCATGTGAATGGGCAATCGGACATACAGCAGAGATGACTCCAAGATACTAGCCACAATATTCAATATTTAATGTAATTTGCATGGCATTGTCTACTTGTATGTATGCTCTTTACTCACAGATTAAAATTTTAGACTGATGGAGCATCACTCCTGGGTCCCAATTTTAGGCTTTTCTTTTGCAACCCTAGCAATATTACAATGCATCACACTGGATCCAAAATGGAAGCACTCTCTTATGCCAGGAAGTTACCTCCAAACAGAAGCACAAGTTGGCCAATAATACATGAGGCAACTCCATACAGCTACGGAATTAAAGTGTTATAATAACAGTTGCTCAGGTCTTACTCCCTATTCAGATCTCTGGTTTATCCAAATCATTTTGCAATGCAAACTTACCTCTGCAAACTTCTTTTTGCAAAACAGTACAAAACCTTAGGAAAATAGTAAGCAACTTTTTAAAATAGGAAAGCCGATTATTTTGAAAAAGAAAGTTCATAATTTTATCAACTTTTTATGAAGCTACTACAATTAGTCTTTTTTGTGAATGGTGTTTTTTTTATAATGTTTGAAATTACATAAACTGGCAACATTTCTCCAAAAAAGAGTTTATCAATGCCTCAAAGGCTTGTATTGTCCTTCAGCTATTATTATCTGTCTTTGAATCAAAGCAGAGGGAGAGCCTACAATGATTTCTTGGAACCCTTTTATTTTCCCAAATTTAAGAGAGATTGCATTCATTTAGGAGTCTTTGCTAAAGCAGAATTTATTTATAAGTAGAGTGTGGTGTAGAACCCTACAGGTTTCTAATATTGTTTGCAATTATTTCTAGTGAAAGTAGGGTTTGTCTGGTTCCTCCATCTAGCAATCACTACCTCTCTCAACACTCACCTGACAGATTGAATGCTCCATCAAACTGTCATAGGATCCATTTCTTCAAAACCTCCTTAAAATGAATATTCAGGTATTTTGCTCATCATCTGAATTACTGGGAGGTAAACCAATGGAATTATGAAGGCAGCAGTTTAATCCAACTTAGGGTAGATTGACCAAGTACCCTGTTTCTCATATAATTCCACTCATATAAATGTCACATACCTGCTAATTAAACTTACTTATTTTGAGATGATATGACTTCCATAGGAATCTTCTTTTAAGCAGGCCCATATTATGTGCCTTTAGGCCAGTGCATTAAACACATTGCAGCAGGGAGCAGCACCCTTGGCACATACAAGCAGGTGCATGTCCTTGCAGCCCAGTCCAGTAAGGACAAATGACACCATTGGTAGGGTTCCAAACTTAACATTAGTGTTGTCTGTTGTCAGGTGGTATACAACAGAGGGAGTACTGAATTATTTACTTTTAAGATGTTGTTTTTCCATCTGGCTTTCATTCCTCCATCACAAAATATACTTACAGAAAAAGAAATATTCATCAGCTATATCAAAAAAGGTAGGCTATCTTAAATTAGTATTTAGAAAAATTTGGTTTGCAAAATTCTAAAACAGATTTTAGATGTTTTATTTTATGAAAGTTATTTTCCTGTTTGAAGGAATACAACTATTTATATAATGAATAAACTTACCTATGGGACACTACAAATATAAAAGCCCTCTGTAGCAAAGAAGCTTTCTCCCAATATCTTTTCTAATTTTCTTTCTTAGTAGGACCTTTGATTTTAACAGGGCCCACATCTGTCCAGAAGAAGACTGTATTTGACCACGTTCCTGTAGCTTGATGAGGCCATGTGATCAAATTCTGTCCAATAGAATTAAGCAAAATTAGTGTATGGAGCTACCAGGAAATGTCCATAAAAGGATAGGGCTGTTCTGCATTTCTCCTTCCTGTGGCTCCAATATGAATGTGATACCTGGAGCTTGAATAAGCCATCTTGGACTAGGAAGCAGCAACTGTTAAGGATGACAGAGCAAGATGGGAGACTGCTTTCCTGGAACCTGGAATGGCACAGCAGCCCTAAAGAGATTGCCTACACATTTTTTTACATAAGAGGTAAGATAATCTGCTATCTTGTTAAGCCACTGACATTTTGGATTTTTTTGGAACTTGCAGTTAATTCAACTCTCAAATATGGAGAGAAATACACCATATTGTGCTCTAAGTTGTTCAGTTTTCACTGGGCATGGCATCTCCATTTAATGAAGTACCTCAAATTCCTGTAGTAAAAAAGAGGAATTAATAATAATACGGCTTATCCAAGATTCTCCTTCTAAGGATGGCAGTACTTTCAACATGATGTTCACCACCTTTGGAGGAATAGCAGGTCTTGACAGATGCAAATAGGTTATCAAAAGCAAATGAGAAAACTTCCCCAAACTGGGGGAGGAAATAGTCTCTCAGACCATGAAAGCCCACAGAACTCCCAACAAAAGGGACCCAAGGAGGACAACACAAAGACATATAATAATTAAAATGGCAAAGATCAAAGACAAGGACAGAGTATTAAAGGCAGCCAGAGAGAAAAAAGATCACCTACAAAGGAAAACCCATCAGTCTGTCATCAGACTTCTCAACAGAAACCTTACAGGCCAGAAGAGAAAGGCATAATATATTTAATGCAATGAAACAGAAGGGCCTTGAACCAAGAATATAGTATCCAGTATGATTATCATTTAAATATGAAGGAGGGATTAAACAATTCCCAGACAAACAAAAGTTGAGGGAATTTGCCTTCCACAAACCACCACTACAGGATATTTTAAAGGGAATGCTCTAGATGGAAGAACTCCTAAGGCTAAATAGATATCACCAGAGAAAATAAAATCAGAGCAAAGAAAGCAGACCAACCAAATACTAACTAAAGGCAAAAAATAAAATCAACTATTCACAAAAGCAGTCAAAGGAAACACAAAACAGTATAGAATAAAACACCTAACATATAAAGAATAGAGGAGGAGGAATATGAAGGGAGAGAAATAATCATCAGACTGTTTATAATACCTTAATAAGTGAGTCAAGTTAGATTATTAGATAGTAAAGAAGCTAGCCTTGAACCATTGGTAACCACAAATCTAAAGCCTGCAATGGCAATAAGTGCATATATTTCAGTAATCACCCTAAATGTAGATGGACTGAATGCACCAATCAACAGACACCGAGTAACAGAATGGATCAAAAAGCAAGACCCATCTATATGCTGCTTACAAGAGACTCACCTCAAACCCAAAGACATACACAGACAAAAAGTGAAGGGATGGAAAAAGATATTTCATGCAAACAATAGGGAGAAAAAAGCAGGTGTTGCAGTACTTATATCAGACAAAATAGACTTCAAAACAAACAAAGTAATAAGAGATAAAGAAGGATATTGCATATTGATAAAGAGGGCAGTCCAACAAGAGGATATAACCATTATAAATATCTATGCACCCAACACAGGAGCACCAACATAAGTGAAACATATACTAACAGAATTAAAAGAGGAAATAGAATGCAATGCATTCTTTCTAGGAGACTTCAACACACCATTCACTCCAAAGAACAGATCCACCAGACAGAAAATAAGTAATCAGAGCAAAGATTATTGAGGCACTGAACAACACACTAGAACAGATAGACCTAACAGACATCTACAGAACTCTACACCCAAAAGCAACAGGATACACATTCTTCTCAAGTGCACATGGAACATTTTCCAGAATAGACCACATACTAAGACACAAAAGAGCCTCAGTAAATTAGAAAAGATTGAAATTCTATGAACCAACTTCTCAGACCACAAAGGTATAAAACTAGAAATAAATTGTACAAAGAAAACAAAAAGGCTCACAAACACATGGAAGCTAAACAACGTGCACCTAAATAATCAATGGATCAATGACCAAATTAAAACAGAGATCAAATAATATATGGAGACAAATACAACAACACAAAGCCCAAACTTCTATGCGACACAGCGAAGGCACTTCTAAGAGGAAAGTAAATAGCAATCCAGGCCCATTTAAAGAAGGAAGAACAATCCCAAATGAATAGTCTAAAGTCACAATTATAAAAACTGGAAAAAGAGAGGCGGAGCCAAGACGGTGGCTTGAGTAGAGCAGCAGAAATCTCCTCCCAAACCCACATATATTTTTGAAAATGCAACAAAGACAACTCTCCCTTAAAGAGAGACCAGAAGACACAGGACAACAGCCAGACTACATCCACACCTGCGAGAACTCAACACCTCACAAAGGGGGTAAGATACAAGCCGCAGCCCGGCAAGACCCAAGTGCCCCACACCCCAGCTCCCAGTGGGAGGAGAGGAGTCTGGGCGGGGAGGAAGAGGGAGCCCAGGACTGGTAAATAGCCAGCCCCAGCCATCCGTACCAGACCGCAGACCGCAGACACAGTGCATGCGTGGGGTGATGAAAACTAGAGAAACAGGACAGTAAGACCTGTGAGCGGGTCCCTGCAGCCGGCACCCGGGGACAAAGACAAGCAGGTGCTTTTAGGAAGTCTTAAAGGGACAAGAAACTCACAGCCAGGCAGAAGCATCCTGGGACACTTAGCCCAGCAGAAGGGAACTCTGGGCACCCTAAACCTCTGGCTACCAGGGCAGCTCAGAGGCCCCTCATGGAGATAAAACAGCCTCTAGGCTGTTTCCCCTCCAAAGTGGCTCCACCATATCAGAGCAGCAGCCCGAGGCAGGCCATGCCCACAGCAACAGTGGAGATAAACTCCATAGTAGCCGGGCAATAATCAGAAGCCCTGTCTGTGCACGGCTGCCCAGCACAAGCCACTAGAGAATGCTGTTCTCCCAGGAGAGAAAGGCCACAAACCAACAAGAAGGGACATTCTCCCAGCTGTCACTCATGCCAGCTCCACAAACTATCTCTATCACCATGAAAAGGTAGAATTTGAGGCAGACAAAGATCACAGAGACAACACCTGAGAAGGAGACAGACCTAACCAGTCTTCCTGAAAAAATTCAAAATAAAAATCATAAACATGCTGACAGAGATGCAGAGAAATATACAAGAGCTAAGAGATGAAGTCTGGAGGGAGATTATGGACATCCGGATGGAGATTACAGAAGTGAAACAAACTCTGGAAGGATTTATAAGCAGAATGGATAAGATGCAAGAGGCCATTGAAGGAATAGAAACCAAAGAACAGGAACGCATAGAAGCAGACACAGAGAGAGATAAAAGGATCTCCATGAATGTAACAATATTAAGAGAACTGTGTGACCAATCCAATAGGAACAATATCCGCATTATAGGGGTACCAGAAGAAGAAAAGCGAGAGAAAGGGATAGAAAGTGTCTTTGAAGAAATAATTGCTGAAAACTTCCCCAAACTGGGGCAGGAAATAATCGATCAGACCACGGAAGTACACAGAACTCCCAACAGAAAGGACCCAAGGAAGACAACACCAAGACACATAATAATTAAAATGGCAAAGATCAAGGACAAGGAAAGAGTTTTAAAGGCAGCTAGAGAGAAGAAAAAGGTCACCTATAAAGGAAAACCCATCAGGCTATCATCAGACTTCTCAACAGAAACCTTACAGGCCAGAAGAGAACGGCATGATATATTTAATGCAATAAAACAGAAGGGCCTTGAAACAAGAATACTATATGCAGCATGATTATCATTTAAATATGAAGGAGGAATTAAACAATTCCCAGAAAAGCAAAAGTTGAGGTAATTTGCCTCCCACAAACCACCTCTACAGGGTATTCAAGAGGGACTATTCTAGAGGGGAGCACTCCTAAGACTAAACAGATGTCACCAGAGAAAATAAAATCACAGAAAAGAAAACAGACCAAACAAATACTAACTAAACACAAAAAATAAAATCAACTATCCAATAAAAGCAGTTAAAGGAAACACAAAAGAGCATAGAATAAAACAACAAACATATAAAGAATGGAGGAGGAGGAATAAGAATGCAGAGAAGAAAAGAATCTCCAGACACCATATATAACAGCTCAATAAGCGAGCTAAATTAGGCAGTAAGATACTAAAGAAGCTAACCTTGAACCTTTGGTAACCATGAATCTAAAGCCTGCAATGGCAATAAGTACATATCCTTCAATAGTCACCCTAAATGTAAATGGATGTAATGCACGAATCAAAAGACACAGAGTAATAGAATGGATAAAAAAGCAAGACCCATCTATATATGCTGCTTACAAGAAACTCACCTCAAACCCAAAGAAATGCACAGACTAAAAGTCAAGGGATGGAAAAACATATTTCATACAAACAACAGAGAGAAGAAAGCAGGGATTGCAGTACTAGTATCAGACAAAATAGACTTCAAAACAAAGAAAGTAACAAGAGATAAAGAAGGACATCACATAAAGATAAAGAGCTCAGTCCAACAAGAGGATATAACCATTATAAATATATATGCACCCAACACAGGAGCACCAGCATTTGTGAAACAAATACTAACAGAACTAAAGGGGGAAATAGAATGCAATGCATTCATTTTAGGAGACTTCAACATGCCACCACCCCAAAGGATAGATCTACTGTACAGAAAATAAGTAAGGACACAGAGGCACTGAACAACACACTAGAACAGATGGACCTAATAGACATCTATAGAACTCTACATCTAAAAGCAACAGGATACACATTCTTCTCAAGTGCACATGGAACATTCTCCAGAATAAACCACATACTAGCTCACAAAAAGAGCCTCAGTAAATTTCACAAGATTGAAATTCTACCAACCAACTATTCAGACCACAAAGGTATAAAACTAGAAATAAATTCTTCAAAGAAAACAAAAAGGCTCACAAACACATGGAGGCTTAACAACATGCTCCTAAATAATCAATTGATCAACAAACAAATTAAAATAGAGATCAAGGAATATATGGAAACAAATGACAACAACAAAACAAAGCCCAAACTTCTGTGGGACGCAGCGAAAGCAGTCTTAAGAGGAAAGGATATAGCAATCCAGGAACACTTAAAGAAGGAAGAACACTCCCAAATGAATAGTCTAACATCACAATTATCGAAACTGGAAAAAGAAGAACAAATGAGACCTAAACTCAGCACAAGGAGGGACATAATAAAGATCAGAGAAGAAATAAACAAAATTGAGAAGAATAAAACAATAGCAAAACTCAATGAAACCAAGAGCTGGTTCTTTGAGAAAATAAACAAAATAGATAAGCCTCTAGCCAAACTTATTAAGAGAAAAAGAGAATCAACACACATCAACAGAATCAGAAATGAGAATGGAAAAATCACGATACACTCCACAGAAATACAAAGGATTATTAAAGACTACTATGAAAACCTATATGCTAACAAGCTGGAAAACCTAGAAGAAATGGACAACTTCCTAGAAAAATACAACCTTCCAAGACTGACCAAGGAAGAAACACCAAAGTTAAACAAACCAATTACGAGCAAAGAAATTGAAGCAGTAATAAAAAACTACCCAAGAACAAAACCCCCGGGCCAGACAGATTTACCTCGGAATTTTATCACACATACAGAGAAGACATAATACCCATTTTCCTTAAAGTGTTCCAAAAAATAGAAGAGGAGGGAATACTCCCAAACTCATTCTATGAAGCCAACGTCACCCTAATACCAAAACCAGGCAAAGACTCCACCAAAAGAGAAAATTACAGACCAATATCCCTGATGAATGTAGATGCCAAAATACTCAATAAAATATTAGCAAACCGCACTAAAAAATATATCAAAAGGATCATACACCATGACCAAGTGGGATTCATCCCAGGAATGCAAGGATGGTACAAAATTCATAAATCCATCAACATCATCCACCACATCAACAAAAAGAAGGACAAAAACCACATGATCATCTCCATAGATACTGAAAAAGCATTTGACAAAATTCAACATCCATTCATGAAAAAAACTCTCAGCAAAATGGGTATAGAGGACAAGTACCTCAACATAATAAAGGCTATATATGACAAACACACAGCCAACATCATACATAACAGCAAGAAGCTGAAAGCTTTTCCTCTGAGATTGGGAACAAGACAGGGATGCGCACTCTCCCCACTGTTATTTAACATAGTACTGGAGGTCCTAGCCACAGTAATCAGACAAAACAAAGAAATACAAGGAATCCAGATTGGTAAAGAAGAAGATAAACTGTCACTATTTGCAGATGACATGATATTGTACATGAAAAACCCTAAAGACTCCACTCCAAAACCACTAGAAGAGACATGAGAATACAGCAAAGTTGCAGGATACAAAATTAACACACTGAAATCTGTGACTTTCCTATACACTAACAATGAACCAATAGAAAGAGAAATCAGGAAAATAATTCCATTCACAATTGCATCAAAAAGAATAAAATACCTAGGAATAAACCTAACCAAAGAAGTGAAAGACCTATACCCTGAAAACTACAAGACACTCTTAAGAGAAATTAAAGAGGACACTAACAAATGGAAACTCATCCCATGCTCTTGGCTAGGAAGAATTAATATTTCAAAATGGCCATCCTGCCCAAAGCAATATACAGATTTGATGCAATCCCTATCAAATTACCAGCAACATTCTTCAACGAACTGGAATAAATAGTTCAAAAATTCATATGGAAACACCAAAGACCCCAAATAGCGAAAGCAATCCTAAGAAAGAAGAATAAAGTGGGGGGATCTCACTCCCCAACTTTAAGCTCTACTACAAAGCCATACTAATCAAGACGATATGGTACTGGCACAAGAACAGACCCACAGACCAGTGGAGACTCCAGTCATTAACCCAAACATATATGGTCAATTTATATTCGATAAAAGAGCCATGGACATACAATGGGGAAATGACAGCCTCTTCAACAGCTGGTGTTGACAAAACTGGACAGCTACATGTAAGAGAATGAAACTGGGTCCTGTCTAACCCCACACACAAAAGTAAATTTGAAATGGATCAAAGACCTGAATGTAAGTCATGAAACCATAAAACTCTTAGAAAAAAACGTAGGCAAAAATCTCTTGGACTAAACGTTAGCGACTTCTTCATGAACATATCTCCCCAGGCAAGGAAAACAAAAGCAAAAATGAACAAGTGGGACTATATCAAGCTGAAAAGCTTCTGTACAGCAAAAGACACCATCAATACAACAAAAAGGTACCCTACAGTATGAGAGAATATATTTGTAAATGACAGATCTGATAAAGGCTTGATATCCAAAATATATAAAGAGCTGATGCACCTCAACAAACAGAAAGCAAATAATGCAATTAAAAATTGGTCAGAGGAGATGAGCAGAAAGTTCTCCAAAAAAGAAATTGAGATGGCCAACAGACACATGAAAAGATGCTCCACATCGCTAGTCATCAGAGAAATGCAAATTAAAACCACAATGAGATATCACCTCACACCAGTAAGGATGGCTACCATCCAAAGGACAAACAACAACAAATGTTGGATAGGTTGTGGAGAAAAGTGAACCCTCCTACACTGCTGGTGGGAATGTAAATTAGTTCAACCATTGTGGAAAGTAGTATGGACGTTCCTCAAAATGCTCAAAATAGACATACCATTTGACCCAGGAATTCCACTCCTAGGAATTTACCCTAAGAATGCAGGAGCCCAGTTTGAAAAAGACAGATGCACCCCTATGTTTATCACAGCACTATTTACAATAGCCAAGAAATGGTAGCAACCTAAGTGTCCATCAGTAGATGAATGAATAAAGAAGATGTGGTACATATACACAATGGAATATTATTCAGCCAAAAGAAGAAAACAAATCCTACCATTTGCAATAACATGGATGGAGCTAGAGGGTATTATGCTCAGTGAAATAAGCCAAGCTGAGAAAGACAAATACCAAATGATTTCACTCATCTGTGGAGTATAAGAACAAAGGAAAAACTGAAGGAACAAAACAGCAGCAGAATCACAGAACACAAGAATGGACTAACAGTCACCAAAATGAAAGAGACTGGGGAGAATGGGAGGGTAGGGAGTGATAAGGGGGGGAAGAAGAAAGGGGGTATTATGATTAGCATGTATAATGGGGGGGTGGGGGAAAGGGGAGGGCTGTGCAACACAGGGAAGACAAGTAGTGATTCTACAGCATTTTGCTATACTGATGGACAGTGTCTGTAATGGGGTTTGTGGGAGGGACTTGGTGTAGGGGAGATCCTAGTAAACATAATATTCTTCATGTAATTGTAGATTAATGATAACAAAAAAGGGTGGGATTACTCCCTGATAGGATAAAATTAACTGTATATCAATGATTAATGCATGCTTTACATATCCTTAATTTTGATCTTTTAAAGGGTGTCAAATCATCAGCTATGGAAGTACATTTTTCTGATAATATTTCTTTCTCTTAAAAAAATATGCAGTACCTGTGTGGTGGTCTCCAATAGGTTCTTCACAATGGTATAAAGGTCATATCAAAGTGTGGGCAAAGGGTTTGTTTGTGTTTATACAGAGGACCAAAGCCTAATTTGGCTACCCAGATACGATATGAAGAAGAACTTCCAACATCAACATCCTCTGGAAGAGTCATTCCAGAAGATGATCATCAAAAAACGTCAACAAAGATCCTGGCGCTGTTGTAGTTGTAGCTGCATTCATCCCGCCAGTTCCTGGACTTGCCATTGGAATGCAGAAGGAGATATCTAAGCTGGCATGTGTATACAGTAAAACAACAAATTTGACTGGATCTATACTGTCAGAACTCAACCAAGAATTAGGAGAAGTGCAAGTTGCAGTGCTCCAAAATCGTGCGACTATAGACTATCTACTGTTAAAAGAACGTATGGGATGTGAACAGTTCCCAGGAATGTGTTGTTTTAATTTGTCTGATTTTTCTCAAACTATTCAAATTCAGTTAGACAATATCCATCATATTATTGATAAGTTTCCACAAATGCCTAGGGTACCTAACTGGTTTTCTTGGTATCACTGGATATGGCTGGTAATTGTAGGTCTGCTTTTGGTATGTATCTGTATTCCTATTCTGTTAATGTGTGTATGCAATTTAATTAGTAGTTTGTTAAAACCTATACGTGCTTATGTTACTCTACAAGAAGTTATGTCAAAGAAATAATCTTCCCATGTTTTCTTCCATCTGCTACTTGTATAGCTTTTCTTCTTCCTTCCTAATTACAGCCCTTTAGTAGAATTCATGCCTCATATCAAAAATTACCAAGTATCATAATTCTTCCAAGTGGTAAAGATACCTCAAGACAAATTCTGGGCATAGAAGCCACAGGGCAAAAATCTGCAAAGAAGTAAAAAGCTAACCTTTTCAAAGAATATTGCTTCTCTCTCACTTTCCAACTTTACATTTCCCTGTATGGCCCCGGAAGACGGCTGGTTAGCCAGAGATGGGTAAGATTCCTCAAGGGAGGAACAACCTAAGACAGGCACAGTCATAGTGGGGCCATCAGGTGAGAAATTGGGGATCAACAGAGGTAAGCCGTAGAACCTCACCCCCCCTGTTTTGAGATAAATCTTCTGCATCCGTGGATGTTTTGTTGTCCTTGTCTAGCTTGGATTAATACTTAGTCTATAGGCACACACCTGATCATCTACATTTGCCCTCTTATAGCACTAAATTATGTTTTCTACCTTTATCTTGCATCTACCTACCACTTCAACATTTTATTTAAAAAAATAAGGGAGAAATGTGAGATTCACATATAAATCAAGTATAAAAATCAAATGAATAATCATATCTGACTTGATTGTTTATAGTTCATGATGAGTGATCAAAACCGAAAGTTTCTGTGATATGATTGCCCTTGCACTGTTCACCATGTAAGAACTTATTCACTATGTAAGAACTTGTTCACCATGTAAGAACTTGTTCGTTATGCTTCAGAAAAAAAAAAAAAAGCCTGACTTAACTTTTTTGAAGGTGATTGATTTCACATTGGAAGTGAGTGAAAGGTTAATTCAGCTCTTCCATATAAATTATTGCATATTGGTGAGTCACATGGGTGTTGGGAATTTGACAAGTTTTAAGGGTTTTTTCAACACGTGACAGTAGAATATATGACACCCAAAAACCTTTCAAGATTAGTTTTCTCAAAACATCTTACAACTTAAGACATGCTCCATTTCAGCATGCTTCAAAACCTATTTTAAAAAGCAGCAGTTTTTAATTAATGCCAACTTTTGAATTTGAGGCTTAGTCATATCTCCTTCTGTTACTATTTCTTTTGGTTACTAAGCTTTTGTTTATGACTCTGCTTCTTAGCACATCCAGTTGGAAGAGAAAGTTTCAAAAGTAGGAAATTTGTGTAATCCATTATATTACTTTCTAACATCCCTGAACAGTTCAGGTTAGGAGATAGTATAGCCTAAGGACCAAGGTACTGATTTGTAATGCATGTTCATTTTATATTACACTGTACATGACATGGAATCAACAAAATTGAACTAAACCAATGTACATGTATGTGCTTTTCTAATATTTTCCTTTCATTTGCTTAGCAGCATTAGGAAAATGAATGATTAAGGATAGCATTAACTAAAGCATAGGTTTATTAGGCTCTGAAAAACAGGAGTTAAGAATATAAATTTTTAGAAATATGAAGTTGCACCCTATACAAAGAGGACTAGCCTTCTATTGAAATCAAGTTATTAAATGTATTAAAATGTGTGTGTGTAGGAAAATAATCCTTCTTAAGATTAAAATTATACCTGGCATATATGGTTCACATATGCCTCTGTGTACACGTGTCTATATCTGTATCTACCTACATCTTATTTTTTCTATTGAAAATACAATTTGTTAATTGTGACAAATTAAAAGTAATGTATCTAAGCCAAAAATTAAAATAAAAATCACTTTGTGTTACATAAGAAAAAAAACTGGAAAAAGAAGAACAAATGAGGCCCAAAGTCAGCAGAAGGAGGGACATAATAAAGATTAGAGAAGAAATAAATAAAATTGAGAAGACTAAAATAATAGAAAAAAATCAATGAAACCAAGAGCTGGTACTTTGAGAAAATAAACAAAACAAATAAGCCCCTAGCCAGACTTATTAAGAGAAAAAGAGAATCTACACACATAAACAGAATCAGAAATGAGAAAGGAAAAATCACTACTAACATCACAGAAATACAAATAATTATTAAATAATACTATGAAATCTATATGCTAACAAGCTGGAAAACCTAGAAGAAATGGACAGCTTCCTAGAAAAATATAACCTTCCAAGACTGACCAAGGAAGAAACAAAAAATCTAAACAGACCAATTACCAGCAACGAAACTGAATCAGTAATCAAAAAAGTACTCAAGAACAAAACCCCCGGGCCAGATGGATTCACGGCTGAATTTTATCAGACATATAGATAAGATATAATACCCATTCTTCTTAAAGTTTTCCAAAAAATAGAAGAGGAGGGAATACATCCAAACTCATTCTATGAAGCCAGCATCACTCTAATAACAAAACCAGGCAGAGACACTACAGAAAAAGAAATTTACAGACCAATATGCCTGATAAACGTAGATGCAAAAATACTCAACAAAATGTTAGCAAACCAAATTCAAAAATACATCAAGAGGATCATACACCATGATCAAGTGGGATTCATGCCAGGGATGCAAGGATGGTACAACATTCGAAAATCCATCAACATCATCCACCATATCAACAAAAAGAAGGACAAAAACCACATGATCATCTCCATAGATGCTGAAAAAGCATTTGACAAAATTCAACATCCATTGTTAATAAAAACTCTCAACAAAATGGGTATAGAGGATAAGTACCTCAACATAATAAAGGCAATATATGACAAACCTACAGCCAGCATCATACTTAACAGCGAGAAGCTGAAAACTTTTCCTCTAAGATCAAGAACAAGACAGGGATGCCCACTCTCCTGACTGTTATCCAACCTATTACTGGAAGTCCTAGGCACAGCAATCAGACAAAACAAAGAAATACAAGGCATCCAGGCTGGTAAGGAAGAAGTCAAACTGTCCCTGTTTGCAGATGACATGATATTGTGCATAAAAATCCCTAAAGACTCCACTCCAAAACTACTAGATCTAATATCTGAATACAGCAAAGTTGCAGGATACAAAATTAATACACAGAAACCTGTGGCTTTCCTATACTCTAACAATAAACTAGCAGAAAGAGAAATCAGGAAAACAAGTCCATCAAAAAGAATAAAATACCTAGGAATAAACCTAACCAAGGAAGTGAAAGACCTATACCCTGAAAACTGTAAGACACTCTTAAGAGAAATTAAAGAGGACACTAACAAATGGAAACTCATCCCATGCTCTTGGCTAGGAAGAATTAATATTGTCAAAATGGCCATCCTGCCTAAAGCAATCTACAGATTCAATGCAATCCCTCTCAAAATACCAACAGCGTTCTTCAATGAAATGGAACAAATACTTCTAAAATTCATATGGAACCACAAAAGACCCCAAATAGCCAAAGCAATCCTGAGAAGGAAGAATAAAGTGGGGGGATCTCACTCCCCAACTTCAAGCTCTACTACAAAGCCACAGTAATCAAGACAATTTGGTACTGGCACAAGAACAGACCCACAGACCAGTGGAACAGAATAAGGAGTCCAGATATTACCCCAAACACATATGGTCAATTAATATACGATAAAGGAGTCATGGACACACAATGGGGAAATGACAGCCCCTTCAACAGCTGGTGTTGGCAAAACTGGACAGCTACATGTAAGAGAATGAAACTGGGTCACTGTCTAATCCCACACACAAAAGTAAATTTGAAATGGATCAAAGACCTGCATGTAAGTCATGAAACCATAAAACTCTTAGAAAAAAACAGAGGCAAAAATCTCTTGGACATAAATATGAGCAACTTCTTCATGAAGATATCTCCCTGGGCAAGGGAAACAAAAGCAAAAATGAACAAGTGGGACTATATCAAGCTGAAGAGCTTTTGTACAGCAAAGGATACCATCAACAGAACAAAAAGACATCCTGCAGTATGGGAGAATATATTCATAAATGACATATCTGATAAAGGGCTGACATCCAAAATATATAAAGAGCTCATGCACCTCAACAAACAAAAAGCAAATAAGCCAATTAAAAAAATGGGCACAGTATCTGAGCAGATACTTCCCCAAAGAAGAAATTCAGATGGCTAACATACATGAAAAGATGCTTCGCATCGCTAATCATCAGAGAAATGCAAATTAAAACTGCAATGAGATATCACCTCACACCAGTAAGAATCACCACCATCCAAAAGACAAACAACAGCAAATGTTGGTGAGGATGTGGAGCAAGGGGAACCCTCCTACACTGCTGGTGGAATTGTAAATTAGTTCAACCATTGTGGAAAGCAGTATGGATGTTCCTCAAAAAAGTAAAAATAGAAATACCATTTGACCCAGGAATTCCACTTCTAGGAATTTACCCTAAGAATACAGCAGCCCAATTTGTAAAAGATATATGTACCCCTATCTTTATTGCAGCAGTATTTACAATAGCCAAGAAATGGAAGCAACTTAAGTGTCCATCAGTGGATGAGTGGATAAAGAAGATGTGGTATATACACACTATGGAATATTATTTAGCCATAATAAGAAAACAAATCCTACCATTTGCAACAGCATGGATGGAGCTAGAGGGTATTATGCTCAGTGAAATAAGCCAGGTGGAGAAAGACAAGTATCAAATGATTTAACTCATGTATGGAGTATAAGAACAAAGAAAAAAACTGAAGGAACAAAACAGCAGCAGACTCACAGAACCCAAGAACGGACTAAGAGTTACCAGAGAGGGACTGTGGAGGACGCATAGGAAGGGAGGGATAAGGGGAAAAAAATGTGGGGGAGGCATTTCCATTAGCAGACATAGTTTAGGAGGGGGGCACAGAGAGGGCTCTACAACACAGAGAAGAGAAGTAGTGACTCTATAGCATCTTACTATGCTGATGGACAGTGACTGTAATGGCATATATGGGGGAACTTGGTGATGGGGAGAGTCTAGTAACCATAATGTTCCTCATGTAATTGTAGATTAATGATACCAAAATAAAATATAAATAAATAAATAAATAAAAATAAAAGATCTTTAAAAAAAGCAAATGAATTGCTGCTTTATATCTGCTTTAAAAAATTCAGTATTCACGTTCATTTACTGTGTTTAAGTGCAATTGTGGAAAAAGAGGTTTCATAGATAATTTGTATTCTGCTGAATTCAGAGATTGAGTGTTGCATTAATAGTAAGTGAATTTTGCTTTGGAAAGGATTGCATCTAGAGTATCGGCAACATTTTATTTCTTGACCTAGATGGTGGCTGCATATAAAGAAATCAAAAATATGAAACTAGTATTATTGTTAGTAAATTCCCAATAAAAAATATTACTTTGATTAACAATTTTTTTTGTCAAATATATGTGATATTTTAGTTGAAACCATTCAGTAGTTTTTTTTTTTTGAGAGGGCATCTCTCATATTTATTGATCAAATCATTCTTAACAACAATAAAATTCTGTATAGGGGGGTCAATGCTCAATGCACAATCATTAATCCATCTCAAGCCTAATTCTCATCAGTCTCCAATCTTCTGAAGCATAACGAACAAGTTCTTACATGGTGAACGAATTCTTACATAGTGAATAAGTTCTTAGATGGTGAACAGTTAGCCTGATGTTAGCCTGAAGGTTTTTCCTTTATAGGTGGCCTTTGTCTCTCTAGCTGCCTTTAAAACTCTTTCCTTGTTCTTGATCCTTGCTATTTTAATTATTATGTGTCTTGGTGTTGTCCTCCTTGGATCCTTTCTGTTGGGGGTTCTGTGTATTTCCGTGGTCTGTTCAATTATTTCCTCCCCCAGTTTGGGGAAGTTTTCAGCAATTATTTCTTCAAAGAGACTTTCTATCCGTTTTCCTCTTTCTTCTTCTTCTGGTACCCCTATAATACGAATATTATTCCTTTTGGATTGGTCACATAGTTCTCTTAGTGTTGTTTCATTCCTGGAGATCCTTTTATCTCTCTCTCTGTCAGCTTCTATACGTTCCTGTTCTCTGGCTTCTATTCCTTCAATGGCCTCTCGCATCTTATCCATTCTGCTTATAAATCCTTCCAGGGATTGTTTCACTTCTGTGATCTCCTTCCTGACATCTGTGATCTCCCTCCGGACTTCATCCCATTGCTCTTCCATTTTTCTCTGCATCTCATCCCATTGCTCTTGCATTTTTCTCTGCATCTCTGTCAGCATGTTCATGATTTTTATTTTGAATTCTTTTTCAGGAGGACTGGTTAGGTCTGTCTCCTTCTCAGGTGTTGTCTCTGTGATCTTTGTCTGCCTGTAGTTTTGCCTTTTCATGGTGATAGAGATAGTTTGCAGAGCTGGTATGAGTGACCGCTGGAAGAGCTTCCGTTCTTGTTGGTTTGTGGCCTTCCTCTCCTGGGTGAATAGCGACCTCTAGTGGCTTATGCTTGTCAGCTGTGCACAGACAGGGCTTCTGCTACCTGCCCGTTTGCTGTGGAGTTTATCTCCACTGTTGCTGTGGGCGTGGCCTGGCTAGGGCTGCTCCTCCAAAGTGGTGGAGCCCTGTTGGAGGGGGAGCGGCCGGGAGGCTATTTATCTCCGTAAGGGGCCTCTGTGCTCCCTGTTGCCCAGGGGTTTAGAGTGCCCAGAGATCCCCAGATTCCCTGCCTCTGGTCTAAGTGACCTGTCCTGCCCCTTTAAGACTTCCAAAAAGCACTCTCCAAACCAAAACAACAACAGCAACAATGATAGAGGGAAAAGAAAAAAAAAAAAGGGAAAAACACGCGATTTTTTTTGTCCTCAGGCGCTGGTCCCAGGCACCCGCTCACTGGTCCTGCTGCCCTGCCTCCCTAGCACCGGGGTCCCTGTCCCTTCAAGGCTTCCAAAAAGCACCCGCCCACCGGTCCCGCAGGGAAAAATGCGCAATGTTTTTTTCCTCAGGCGCCGGTCCCAGGCACCCACTCACCGGTCCTGCTGCTCTGCCTCCCTAGCACCGGGGTCCCTGTCCCTTTAAGGCTTCCAAAAAAAGCACTCACCAAAAAGAGAAAAAAAGGGAAAAACGTGCGATTTCCTCTGTCCTCAGGTGCCACTCTCAGGCACCTGCCCACCAGTCCCGCAGGGAAAAACGCGTGATATTCTTTGTCCTCAGACGCCAGTCCCAGGCACCCACTCACTGGTCCTGCTGCTCTGCCTCCCTAGCACCAGGGTCCCTGTCCCTTTAAGTCTTCCAAAAAGCACTCGCCAAAAAGAGAAAAAAAAAAGGGGGGAAAATGCGCGATTTCCTCCGTCCTCAGGCGCCGGTCTCAGGCACCCGCCGTCTGGTCCTGCAGGGAAAAACGCAGGATATTCTTTGTCCTCAGGCACCGGTCCCAGGCACCCGCTCACCGGTCCCGCCGCCCTGCCTCCCTAGCCCGGGGTCCCTGTCCCTTTAAGGTTTCCAAAAAGCACTCGCCTAAAAGAGAAAAAAAGGAAAAAATGCATGATTTCCTCTGTCCTCAGGCGCCGGTCTCAGGCCCCCCCACCACCGGTCCCGTAGGGAAAAACGCACGATATTCTTTGTCCTCAGGCACCGGTCCCAGGCACCCGCTCACCGGTTCCGCCACCCTGCCTCCCTAGCAACGGGGTCCCTGTCCCTTTAAGGTTCCAAAAAGCACTCGCCAAAAAAAAAAACCGGTCTGGTTTCTTTCCACCCGCCAGGCGCTGGGGGGAGGGGCGCTCGGGTCCCGCTGGGCCGGGGCTTGTATCTTACCCCCTTCGCAAGATGCTGGGTTCTTGCAGGTGTGGATGTGGTCTGGGTGTTGTCCTGTGTCCTCTGGTCTCTATTTTAGGGAGAGTTTTCTTTGTTATATTTTCATAGCTCGATGTGTTTTTTGGGAGGAGATTTCCACTGCTCTGCTCACGCCACCATCCTGGCTCCGCCCCTATTCTAAATTTTTAATTGAAGTATAAAACTTGATTTAGAAACATTAAATAGTTCCCTAAAGTATCAAGAGCAATTAATGATCCACTTCAGAGTGCACTGTAGTTAGTATCCTAGAGTATAGTTTGGCAATATGACCTGAATGCTCTTTTTTTTTTTAATAGAATCAGAAGTTGCAATTTGTGTATCAGCTAGAATTTTTTTTTTGCAAACAACAAAAACTAGCTCTGGCTATATTAAGCAAAATGGAATTTATTAGAAGAGCTTAGAGAATTCCTGGAAGGCTGGGGAGCACAGCATGGAAAAGAACAGGATCCAAGTTGTTTTCAAGGGTCAGGAAGCAAGTTCTTAGCAAAATTCATGCAGTAATAACAAAGTCTTGTCAACTTTTAACTGTTTCCATAACAGTGCTTCACTGACTCAAAATTCAAAACCCCAAAGAGGGTCTGACTGGCCAGTCCTCGATCACACGCTCAACACCCTTTGGTTCCCATATAAGAAAACAGCCCCTTCCTCCAAAAAATTACACGCAGTAGATTTTCAAGAGATCAGGATGCCAATAGGACAGCCAAATAATAACTGCCCCCACCGTAATCAGCCTTCCCCCTACTAGTCTGGCCACTGACAATCATCACAGGCTCTTTGTATGCAGACTTTTAGGAAGGGAAATAAAAAATGCAAATGTCAAATTGCTTAGTTTAGTTACATATGCTCAATTAAACATAAATGTATTACATATAATATGTTAATTTAGAAAAACTGGTTATCTCTTAATTACTACTGCTTTTATCCCAATATTTATCAGAGGAAGAAAAACTGAGGAGAGAGAGGTCTTTAAAAAGAATATGATTGGTTGTACTAAAGGAAGTACAATAAGGAAAAGAAATGAGAGATTGTGAGTTAACAAAAGTAGGAAGAGGTAGAAAGAAAAAAGAAATAAAAGGTGAAGAGACAGTATAGAGGAAAAAGCAAGGGAGGATATAGGAAGAAACCCAGGCGCAAGCCTCTGGCCACTTCCTCCTCTTGCAACTTCATTCCTGTGCTATCTCCTGTCCCTCGTCCACCTTTCCTTCCCTTCTCCATGACTTGGCTCGGACACAGTGAGTTCTCTGTACCTAGAAACAAACACTACAGCAGCCACTTGCAGGGATTTAGAGCTCACTCAGATCCCAGAAAGCTGGGAGAACAGTTGCTGCCAAGTATGGCTTCCCTGCAGTCTTGCAATGGGAACTCCAGAGAGCTGGGTGCTGGAGGCAGCACTGGTGGGCTCAGCACGAGCCTGGTGGACAGAGTAACAGCAGCAACCAGGACCTGTTCCTCCCTTTTTCTTCTTCAGTACCCAAAGCTTTCCAAAAGGAAAGGAAGTCAACTTCTGGGGAAATCCAGTAAAGCAAGCCAGAGGTCACCCACCCCCAAGGCCTGCCTGTGACCGGCAGGAAAGCTGCCCAAGCACATCTGCTAAGAAGTACTTTATGACTGTCACATGCTTCCTCAAATTCAGCTAAAATGGGATCCTAGCTTAGCTGTTTGGTTTTCAGAGTTTTTTTCTTCCATGAGTTTAAGCAAAAGGGACTGCTCCTGACCCCACAACATCCAGCAACGTAATCACTGGTGGTGGACATCCCAAGAAGTCCACACGGCCCTAAATTATAGTCTACTTTGAAAATGAATAGCCATATTGGACAAATATGCAAAATCTAAGAGGAGTATGTGCCTAGAGTTTTGCTTACCCTTTAAGATTGTCACAAAGTGTAAAGTAGAGGAAGAGGTAGATAGAAAATAATACATTGAGACACAATCTTCCTACTCTAGTTTTTCTAAAAAGAGCATTTTTTTCCCTTTCTTTGGGAGTCACCCTGTTAGCTCTCTTTCCATATTAACAGTGTGTCTCAACAAGTGTGACTAAGTTTTGCTCTATTTTGAATATCAATTTTTTTCTGTCAGAAATGGCAAGCATGGACACTTTTAAAGAATGACTGTATCAAGACTGGACTTGAGGAAGAATAAAAATAGATCAGTTTAGGCTTCATTTTCTAGTAATGTATTTTTAAAAATATATAGTATACTTTTGTCACAGTACAGCAAAACTGTAAAGGAGGTTCTATATTAGGAGAATTTTTTTATTAAAACCTTGATATTTATTAGAAATAACCAAATTTTGTAAAATGACAGCTGTAGACTGCAAATTCTATATGAAAATTAATATAGATTTGGGAATATATCCTGGTAATTGGGTAGTAGGCATATGATCATGTTTAATACAGAAGACAATGGTTTCTAAGAAAATCAGAATATGAGCTTCATGTCATGAGATGGGCTGGTTAAAGTTGAGAAGAATCAGAATACTTTAAACTTTTAGAGAAACCATGCTTTCTGTATGGATGTGAGAGCATTAAAGCAGGAACAGCTTAGGGAAGATAGCCTGGTTCTGTATTCCCAGTAAAAGGGGACTGGTGTTAAGAACATTTTGTGAGATGCAGTGTTAAACTGGATAGGGGTTTGTTTGGCTATCAAAAGTACATTTTTCACTTGACCTGGGAGGCCAGACTTAGGGCTCATATGGAAAGGAATGTGCTTCCCTAGTACCCAAGGGAACTGAGAAGAGAAATTTAGCAGCTGCTTTAAATCTTCTTAGTAGCAGTCAGCATCTATATCTAAACTAACTAACTAAATAAATGGCTCTGGCCTTGGCCTGGACATGGAAATAAGTGACTAGAATGAAAACTGGGAACAATTCAAAGGACAGCTCTGTGTGGGAACATGAGTTAAATTCTAAGTAACATATGCTTATTCACCTTCTTTGTACATAATTTGTACTTAACAATTTGTCTGGATTAGAAAAACTAGCTTATACACCCTAAATGGCTGATGGTGAAATGAATCTGGAGTGAGAGAACACACATGACATGATCCCAAGGACATCCCAGGAGCAGGGTGTGAACACGAGGCCAACTATGGCACTGTCTGAAACCTCAGCTGGAGGTAAATGGGGCTCAGAGAGACATGTCATCCCCTCATTATGTAACGCCTTATGCGCACAACAAAGGCCACTGAGTACCCAGCCTACAGTGAACCAGTGGGTCCTGAAAACAAGTCAGACAAGTACCTTGCCCTCAATGTTGGTAGGGGCAGGCCTTTCCTGATAGAGACAGGTCTTCTCAAGCCATCATGTAGCATTTTCCCTTTTGCTAGGAACACAGGTGTCCATCAATGGATATACTGTCAGAATTCCTAAGTTTTCAGACCACGTCCAGGAATCTATTTGATCTTTATCCATTACTAAAGTACATGGTGTTTGGGCAGTTACCTTTATATTTTCTATTTGGTTGAAATTTATCATATTAAAATGAGGTAAAAGTGAAAAATGGTTTTGTAGATTAAAATTTTTTCTCATTGTTCTGTGGAAATAATTTCAAACTTCAAAACATTGAAAGAGTAATAGTAAGTACCAAGAACAACCATATGTTCTCCTATTGTTAGCATTTTACCTCATTTGCTTTATCCTTATCTCTGTGTACATCACTGTTTATTTCCTAACAGTGGTACAGTTACTAACTTCAGTAAATGTAACACCATCTAATGCTTGTATCTAAGTAATCTATCATTGGCATCAATATTGCAGTTAGGTCAATTAACTCAATAATGTTCTTTATAGGAAGTTTTTCCCTCCAGTAGAAGATTCAGTCTAGGGCCAGGTATTGTATTTAGATATCATGTCTCTTTAGTCCCCTTGAGTCTAGAACATTTTTACAGCTTTTCTCAACATTTTGAAAAATACAGCTCTCTTGCCATTTAAAAAAAAATAGAATAGTCCTCACTTTGAGGGTTGTGTTTCCACATGTTTCAGTGCTGGTATGCATTCTCAGCCAAACTACTACTTAGGTGATGTACTCTTTGTGGGGCATCACTTCTGGAGGCACATTTAGATCACACCAGTCCAGGTTGTATTTGACTTCTCCAAGAAAATTGTTGTTTTCTTCACTTTTGCAACTAGTAAGCAGTCTGGGAGGAGATACTTTAAGACCAAGCTCCTCATCAGAATACACAGATTGAGCATCTATTGATGATTCTTGCCTTACCCAGGCTTTACTGCATGTCCAATGCCAGCACGTCCTTAATGTTGATCAGTGAGCCCTCAGCATGGGTCCTCCTTATCCCCAGTTATTTATTTATCTGTTTGTTATTGGCTATTATCTATAATTATCATTATGAACTCATGGATTAGTATTTTTCCCTGTGGCTTAGACTGTATAAACAAAATTATTTTGGTGTTCAAATTGTCCTGAATCTGCCCCATCAGGCTGGCTATTAAGTCTTTGTGACATGCCATGGGTGTTTTTTCTTTTTTTAATAACTGCATTCTAATAAATTCTACTAATACTGGGAATATAGAAAAAGTAAAAGCATGTTTTTAAAATGCAAGTTTCATCTAGAAGAATTTCAGTCTGTTTATAGTCCTTTTGCTATACAGATTTTTATTTTTAATTTTTTTCAATACATAAATATCTCTTGAGCACCCATAGTTCACTACATGTGCACAATTCTATTGAGACACAAAGGAAAGGTAAAGAAGTATAAACTATGGTCTTCCTTATATTAAGGTATTGATAATATAGCTGTAGACAGAAGATATTTTAGGGCTCACACGAATGAAGGCAAAGCACATGCAAAGATCATCAGAAGTTTAGTAAAAATACCTACTTCTAATCAATTGCAAGGGAAACCCAACCAATTTGACCTTAGTGCTAGCGCTGCCTTCCTGAGCTCTCCCAGGGACTACATGAGAAACCCGCAGTCTGAAACCCACACTTTGCAGTCTGCCCCTGCTCAGAGGGAAGCATCTGAGGGATACTTGGGGGGGAAGACAAGCAGGGACCCTTCTCCCTTCTGTAGAAGCCAGTAGACATCTGCAGACACAGACAGCTGACATGGGTGTTTGCCTGTGGTTTCATTTGTACTCTTTGAGTCACCCACTTCGGTGCTGAAGGATTGGTGGGGACTCTCTATATCCTCCATCATTCTTGTCTTCCTTAACTTCAGAAGTTGTATAGGTTCCTAGTTTCCACAAACAAACTTCTTACTCAAACTACTGGGTGGTTCCTGTTTTCCTGACCAATTGAATGTGACTTGCCAGTTTCTTATTCAGTTGTCACACACTTAATAATTTGCCAGACACTGGGCTTTACAAATATGAACTCATTAAATCCTCATAATCACCCTATCAAGTAAGTACTATTGTTTTTCCCTGACAGGCACAGAGGCAACTTGCTGAATGTCACAGAGTCGCTAAGTAGTGAAGCTGGGATTCAAACCCAAAATGTTTGGCTCCAAAGTTCATGCTATTATTCTTATAATTTTTACCAAAACATACCTATGAGACTATATTAGTCTGCTTAGGCTGTCATTGAAGAAAATCATAGATTGAGTGGTTTAAACAGCAGGAATTTATTTTTTCACAGTTCTGGAGGCTAGGAGTTCAAGATCAAGGTGCCAGCAGGTTGTTTCCAGTGAGAGCTCCTTTCCTAGTTTGCAGAGGGCTGCCTTCTCACTGTGTCCTCACATGACCTTTTCTTGGGAGAGAGAAAAAACCTTAGAGATTAAGAGAGAGAATGTACTCTCTGGTGTCTCTTCTTATAAGGACACAATCTTGTCACATCAGGGTCCCAACCTTATGACCTCATTTAATCTTTTCCCCAATTATATTGAGATATAATTGACATACAGCACCGTAAGTTTAAGGTGAACAGCATAATGACTTCCCTTACATATATTGTGAAGTGATTACCACAATAAGTTTAGTTAGTACCCATTATCTCATATAGCTGCAAAAAAAAAAAAAAGAGAGAGAAATGGTTCTAACCCTGTGATGAGAACTCTTAGGATTTACTCTCTTTTAACAGCTTTAAAATATACCATACAGCAGGGGTAACCATAGTCATGCTGTACATTACATCCTCACTAGTTATTTATCTTACAACTGGAAGTTCATGCCTTTTGACCACTTTTTCCAATTCTCCTCCCCCTCATTTAATTTTAATTATTTCCATAAAGGCCCACCCTATGTCCAAATAGAGTCACATTGGGGATTGGGCTTCAACATATGAATCTCAGGGATTCAAAAATTCTGTCCATATCAGAGATCAAAATAACCTCCCAAAATAGCTCTACCTACAATCATCATGTTGTGTGGCACTAAGTGTCTCTTTTCCTGAGCTTTGAAGGAAACAAATGCCTGGTTCAAATCTTTGTTTACCTCTCTCTATCATGGGACCTTGCCCAAGTTATTTCATCTGGCTAGTCCTCAGTTTCCCTACCTGAAAATGGGGATAATAATACCTATCTTGCAGGGTTGCTGTGTTAAATACCATAGCAATGCATAATTCATAATAGAGTACCAGCCACATAGTAGCTCCCTGTTTGGAGTTTTCTTCCAATGGAGGTCATCAATACCTTGGATCTGTCCTTGTTATTCTTTTGCAGCAACATTCTCATCCACGAATATGTTGTCAACCCCTGCCAGTTGTGAAAGGAAAGGAGTGACACACAGCAGCAATTCACCAGAGAGTTCCGCTTTATTAGGGAAAGGTGCTGGGTTATATAGGAAGGGGCATAGGGTGATTGTGGTGTTACTTCTACGGGGCTGGTGGCTGTTGGCTAGGTGCTGGGATTAGGAGGGGGGCGAGAGGTGATTGGGCTTCAGGTGGCACCGGCGGGAACCGAGGACCCCGAAAAGAAGCCAGAAGTTTGCCATCTTACTGGTGGGGACCCTTCATTCCCCCCTTTTTCCTCTATGGGTTTGTGGACGTTGCTTTCTCTCTGACTGCTTCTTGCTGAACAGGGGCGTAGAAGGGAGTGAGGGCTTGAGGATTGGGAGGAAAGGGTTGATAGGACTCCCCACAGTAAGGACGAGTAGATGTGGACTTCTTCAGCTTGGAAATCAATGAAGGTTCCCTGTAACCATAGGTCGAGGACCTGTTAATTCCAATGGTGCCAAGAGGATATGGGTGTCAGGAGCCAGGCGTCTGCTGCCATTGTTTCCAGGAACAGTTTCCAGTGGAGAGAGAGGTCCATCTCAGCATGTGGTGAGGAGGTCACGTGAGGGTGAGGGATCTTCTGTGGCCAGAAGCTGGTAGTTCCTGAGTAAAAGCTGGTTGAAAGCTTGATTAGAGATTTTTCCGACTTGGGATTTGATGAACTTTATTATACAGGGTAAGAAGAGACAGACGAGAAGAATGACTATTATGGGGCCTGCAATGGGCCAGAGCCAGGTGAGGAGGGGGTTTGTTAGTATTGAAGAGAATGGGTTGGAATTGGAAGCAGAGTGGAGACTGGAGGCAAGGTCGGTGAGTTTGGTGATGTCAGTTTCTACAATGCCGGATTCATTGATGTAATAGCAGCACTCTTCCTGGAGGAAGACGCAGGTGCCGCCCTTCTCAGCTGTAAGCAGATCTAGGGCCCGCCGGTTTTGAAGGGTGACTTTAGCTAGCGAAGTGACCTGTCTTTGGAGAGAGGCTAGGGAATCGGCAGTGGATGTCAGGGCTCCCTCAAGTTTGGCGTCGAGATCTCTAACTGCCCATAGAGAGTGACCCAAGGTTACTCCCGAAAACCCTGCCCCAATGGCTGAGGTGATCAAAGAGATACCGACCATGATGGGAAGGAAAGCAGCCCTTTTTGTGCGCGAGGGCAAGGGAGGTTGGAGCTCTAGGAATTCTGCCATGCTGTAAAGTGTAAGCTGTGGGATTAGGGTGACGAGAATGCAGGGTGTATCGGAGTTGAGAGGCAGTGAGTTGAAAAGACTGCCATTACACCAAAAGAAGTATCCCGGTTGTGTAAAAGTCTTAGAGCCGGAGGTAGGGGTGTAGACAGAGAGGCAGTGAAGTGCACTGGAGGGGGGTGGAGTTGGGCCTACACAGTGGTGGATGGTGAGATTATCTGCGTATTCTGGTTCCCATAGGGGTATGTCTGCCAGGGGGCGGAGGGGTTGTCCTTCTGCATGGAAAGAGTAGTTGGAAATATTGAGGGGCATGGCAGCCAGCAGTGGGCACTGTAGTGATGCGCACAAGAAACAATTGGCGGTGTTGAGGGTGTGGTTGAGAAAGATGGTGGTGTCTTGAATGAGCTGTAACCAAGAGTAGGAAGAATAAGAAGATGAAGAGGTGCCATCAAGAGTTTGGATAATGACTTTCTCGGAATGTCTGATATCTGATGCAACTTGAGAGATCTGGGAGCGAGACGGAACATACTCTCGAGAGATATGAAGGGTACCGTGGGTGGTCGAGGACCCCCTGTAGTAAACTGAGGCTGTTACTCCAGCAGCCCATCGTGAGTCCCAGAGATCTGGGATTGATAAGGAGAATGAGCCATTGGGATATTTCATGAAACGGTTGGAGGAGTAATACTGTGGGTACTGGAAGTCACCCATGTAGTGAATGGCGCAAGACCAGTAGGGACATCCCCCATAGGTGTCTTGCCATTGCCTGCAATAGGCTTGTCTTTGGTCATAGAGGAAGCAGAGGTAGGGAGAATAAAGGTAGCTGTAAATGAATACTTCGGTGGAGGGAGGAAAGTGGAGGTACAAAGGCTCAGAGCAGCCTTTCAGAGGGCAGTCTGATGTGGCAATGAGGGCAGTAACTTTTGTTTGATGCTGTGTGTAAGTCTCTCTGACTTTGAATCACCATACAAAGGAGGGTGGGGCAGCGGGGAAGACAATAGGAATGAGGGAAAAAAGCGAGAGAGCAGTAAAGGAGGAAAAAGTCATGATTCGGGTATGGATGGCAAAGGGGGTGCACGGGAGATGCAGAGCTTCAAGGGATCAGAGGGATGAGGCATGGTAGAGTAGACAGCGTCTTGGGCTGTATCCGAAGGACTCTGGATTGTGACTGATGGGTCTTGGGTGTCCAGAGAAGGTGGGTCTTGGGTATTTGGTTTCAACCTGGAGATATGAATCCAAGGGGAGACAGAGTTATCAGGCAGTGAGAGCTTGGCGGCCGAGAGGGTGCAGAGAATAACTGGGTGTGGACCTTCCCATTTTGGGGTGAGAGAGGGCCGATCCTCTGGTGGCTTATAAAACACTAGTTGGCCGGGCTGTAAGACAGGAGGATTTTGGGAGGTGGATGGATCAGGAAGGAGCCAATCCTGATATTTCCACAATTCAGTGCGGAGGAGAGAGAGTAGTGGAAGGGCTATATTGGGAGGAATTGGTCCTTTGTGGGAAGGGAGCCCCGGGGGTAGAATCGGGCGGCTGTACATGATCTCAAAGGGCGACAAGAAGGAAGGTTTCTTTGGGAGGGCTCGAATGCGGAGTAGAGCTAAGGGAAGTAAGCGAACCCAGTCAAGGTGTAGTTCTAGAGATAGTTTGGTCAGGATGTCTTTTAGAGTCCTATTGGCTCTTTCTACTTTTCCTGAAGCTTGTGGTCGATAAGGACAATGTAAATGCCAGGGGAGCGAGAGTGACTTGGAGAGGTTCTGGATAATTTGGGCAGTGAACTCAGGGCCGTTATCTGATTGGAGGGAAGTGGGCATCCCAAACCTAGGAAAGATCTGGGTGAGGAGGATAGAGGCAACCGCGGACGCTTGTTTGTTAGTGGTGGGGAAAGCTTCGACCCATCCTGAAAATGTATCTACTAACACGAGTAGGTATCTGGTGCGTCGTACAGGGGGCATGTTAGTGAAGTCTATTTGCCAATCTGCAGCGGGGACATTACCCCTTGCTTGATGAGCCGGGAAGGGTCGGGCTTTGAGGGGGGTATTAGGGTTAGTGCGTTGGTAGATGGTGCACTTGCAGGTGATTTGTTTAAGTAGGGTTTTGTCTTCAGGAGAGAGAGAAAAAAATAGATTGTAAAAAATGGATCAAGGATTGGGGGCTGGGATGGAACAGGTCATGTAAGAGGCGAAAGAGAGACTCTTTGTCCTGGGAGCAGAGGGTGTCTTGTGATAAGGCTAAAACCACAAGGGCAGACGGATTGTTGTTTGGTGTGTCTTCTGATAGGGCAACTGACCGGGCTACTCTGTCAGCTTTGTTGTTACCTCTTGCAATGGGGGAGTCATCTTTTTGATGTGATTTGCAGTGGACTATGCTTAGTCAGTGTGGGAGTTGTGAAGCCTCTAGAAGTTTAGTAATTAAGGCTGAATTAGTTATGGAATTCCCTTTTGTGGTGAGGAGGCCTCATTCTTTCCATACTGCCGCGTGAGACAAGAGAATGTGGAATATGTACTTGGAGTCAGTGTACAATGTGAGAGACGTGTCCCAGGCCAGAGTGCAAGCTCTGGTGGCTTCAATGAGTTCAGCCTGCTGATTGGTTGTACCAGGGGGTAGGGCTCGTGCCTCAATGACATCTTCGAGGGACACTACTGCGTATCCTGAGTAGTGGGGGCCTTCATGTTTAAAGGAGGACCCATCAGTAAACCAGATGAGGTCGGAGTGTGAGAGGGCTCCTTCGGAGATCGTGGAGTGGCACGGAAGGAAGTTGTGAAGGGCTTCTAGGCAATCATGTGAGGGAGTATGAGGAGAGTAGGGTAGAGGAAGAAGAGTGGCCAGATTCAGGGGCTGGCAGGGGAGGAAAGAAATGTCTGGATTTTGGAGGAAAGAGGACAGTAAGGTCAGGAGTCTGGAGGAAGGGAGAGTCTGTAAACTTTTGTAGGTTAAGAGATCTTTTAGGTGATGTGGGGACAGAATGGTAAGGGGCGCTCCGAATGTTAGTTTATGAGCTTCTTTCTGCAAGAGCTGTCCAGCGGCTAATGCCCGTAGGCAGGGGGCCCATCCCTGAACTGTGGGGTCTAATTGCTTAGAGAGATAAGCTACTGGGGCAAAGGATGGGCCATAATATTGGCCTAGGACTCCTAGAGCTTGACTGGACCTCGCATGAATGTATAATGAGAAGGGTTTTGACAAATCAGGGAGATGGAGAGCTGGAGCTTCCACAAGGGCTTGGCGGAGCTTAATGAAGGAGTGTCAGGGTGAGGATGATAATGGTTCTTCAGGGGGGCCCTTGCTGAGGTCGTATAGGGGTCTTGCCAACAGGGAGAAGTTAGGGATCCACGCTCTAAAATACCCAGCCAGGCCTAGAAAGGAAAGGATTTCTGTCTTGGTTTTGGGAACGGGCAGGTCAGAGAGGAGTCGTTTTCTGTCTAAGGTAATGGACTTTCTTTGTTGAGACAGAAGGAATCCAAGGTAAGTGACAGGAGGGGAAGAGATTTGAGCTTTGACAGGGGATACCCGGTAACCTCTGGAAGCTAGAAGGTTAAGTAGAGACGCAGTGTCAAGTTGAGACTGTTCCCACAAGGGACTGCAGAGTAGAAGATCATCTACATATTGTAATAAAGTGGACTCGGGGTGATCATGATGAAACTGTTTGAGGTCTTGGGCTAGGACTTGTCCAAAAATATGGGGACTATCTCGGAAGCCTTGTGGCAAAACTGTCCAAGTAAGTTGTACAGAATGTCTGGTGTATGGGTCCGTCCAGGTGAAGGCAAAAAAATCTTGGGAGGAGGGGTCTCGAGGGATAGAAAAAAAATGCGTCCTTGAGATCTAGGACTGAGAAGTGGGATGTGGAGGCAGGGATCTGCGATAAAAGGGTGTATGGATTTGGAACTAAGGGATGGATAGGGACAACAGCCATGTTGATGAGGCGAAGGTCTTGGACAAGGCGGAAAGATCCGTTGGTTTTTTAACAGCTAATATGGGGGTATTAAATAGGGAGTGAGTGGGTCTGAGGTAGTTTTTGTTTAAGAGATCTTGAATGATGGGTTGGAGGCCTATGAGGGCTGAAGTGGTTAGGGGGTATTGGGCCTGACAGATATACTGAGAGGGGTCACGTAATTTGATAGAGTCAGGGGGACATAGGGCCACGGAGGGGCTTGTAATGTCCCAAACTTTGGGATTTACAGGGTGTATAAGGGCGGAACCGAAGCTTTCATTGGGTAGAGGGGGGTTGTCGGCTATGAGGGCCATCAGAAAGGGAGTACTGGGGGCTGTGGGAGTGGATATAGTTATGGAAACGTGGAGGAGGGAAAGGATGTCCCGTCCTAGTAAAGGGATGGGACACTGGGGCATAACTAGGAAGGAGTGGGAGAAAGGTATGGGACTGTCTAGGATTGTGCATAAAAGGGGGGGGGGGGGTTTTAATGGGAAAATCTGTTTACCTCCTACCCCGACTATAGGAGTAATGGCTGGCGTGGTAGGGCCCCGATATTCTCACAAGACTGAGAAGGTGGCTCCTGTATCTAGGAGGAAGGAGATAGGGCGACCGTCTACTGTTAAAGTAACCCTGGGCTCCTGTTTGGTGATGGAAATGGTTGGGTGAGAAGCCCCCGGGCACCGTCAATCTTCTTCTGCCAGCCCCACTACGGCAGGCTTAGGATGGGGGTTGTTCATCCAGCCTCCCCTTTGGGTGGATGGGCAATCAGACCCCCAGTGGCCCTTTTTGTGGCATCTGGGGCATGGGGTGGTAGGAGATCTGGGGGAGGGGCACGCCCTTGACCAATGTCCCTCTTTTCCGCACTTGAAACAAGCTCCTGGGAGGGGCTTGTCTGTAGAGGGGCGCCCAGGTTGTGGTTTTATCAGCTGGGCCAACATCTGGAAATTGGCCTGATCAGCTTTTTGTTTATGGCGTTCTTTCTCCTCCTCCCGGTTATGGAAGACTTTAAAGGCCACTGTTAGGATCTCAGTCTGTGGAGTAGCGGGGCCCTGTTCTAACTTTTTGAGTTTAGCTTTAATGTCGGGGTAGCTTTGAGCTAGGAAGTATGTCATAAGGACCTGTCTTCCTTCAGGTGTTTCTGGGTCCAGGCTGGTATAATAGGGCTTGAGTGAGTCTGTCTAAGAACTCGGAGGGGGTTTCGTCTCTCTTTTGAATTATGTCTTGGAGCTTTTGAAAATTGACTACTTTACGAGCTGCCTTTTTTAGACCTGCTGTTAAGCAGGAGGCAAAAATATCTCAAGAGTGGAGACCCACAGTGGTGTTATAATCCCAGTGTGGGTCTTGTTCGGGGACAGCAGTGGGGCCCGGGGGACAGGTGGGGTCAGTCCTGTGGGTTTCAGTAGCATGCGTTTGGGCGAAGTCCCAAGCTTGTCTACGCTCTTCAGGGAGGAGAGTATTGGCCAGGAGAATGAAAATGTCATGATGCTTGAGGCTGTAAGACTGGAGGGTCCATTGAAACTCCCTGATGTATGTCATGGGATCAGTGGAAAAGGAACCTAGGCGTTTCTCTAGTTGGGCTAAATCTCCTAAGTAGAAAGGGACGTGAACGCGCACAATGCCTTCGGATCCTGCTACTTCCCGGAGGGGGGGGGCGATAATTTTGGGAGGCCCTCGGGACCGAATCTGAGGGGGCAAAGACGGACGAGGCTCCTGGAACTTAGTTAGAGGGGGGCTGAAAGGCTCAGGCTTGATTTGCGGGAGGGGGGAAGGTGAGGGGGATGGAGGAGGAGGGGGTGAGGTGCAGGAGGAGATGGTGGAGGAAGGGGAAGGGAGAGGATTGGATGCTTCTGCGGGGGTGGAGGTGGCGGAGGCGGCTGTAGAGGAAGGGGGAGGGGCTATGGTAGGCGAAGAAGGGGAAGGGAGAGGACGGGAGGCTTCTGCCACGGGGAAAGAGGCGGCAGCGGCGGAGGGTAGAGGGGTTGTAGGAGGGGGAGGGGCCGAAGGGGGGAAGTCTGTATGGTGGAGGCTCGTCGGCCGGGTCAAAGGTAATTGAAGAGGGACTGGGAGTGTGTGGAGGGGAGGGAGACGGCTTGCAGGCTAGGAGAACTTGGGGCGGAGAGCAGGTGGTGCAGAGGCTGGGATTTTGAGCCAGGAGGCGAAAAGCTTCGATATAGGGAATCTCCTTCCATTTTTTTAGGCGCTGGCAGTAGTTAAAAAGATCGCGAGTGATGTTAGGATCAAGAGTTCCCCCTGCGGGCCATTGGTTGTTATTGTCTAGGGGGCATGTCGGCCAATCTTGGGAGCAATATTTACGGAGAAGTTTTGGTTTTATATCAGGTGTCAGGGAGAGGGTAGCCAGATGCTTGAGCAGGCATTCAAGAGGTGAACTTTCAGGGAGGGATGAGGAGGCTCCCATGGCTAAAGGACAGAGAAGGAGACAAACAGGGGAAGACAAACAGAGATCCTCGGACTGGAAGCAGACCGCAAGGAGTCAAAGGGCGTCCCCGATGATCCTTGGTGGTCTGCGGAAACTCGTATATGAGTCGGAATTTCTTGGGAAGTGTGGGTCGTAACCCAGACTTCCCTAAGAAGGCAGAGTGCCTGAGTCACGAGGTACCTAGCGCTAGGCGTTTTCGGCAGACAGTTTGGCGGACGGAACAGAAGGAGGGGGGGGGAAAGGGAGTGTTCTCATCCGCAAAGGAGTCACCTCGTTTATGGCTGTTGGAGGGGGGTGCCTGAGAGTCTGCTGCAGCTGTGAAGGCCTGAGGCGGGGATTTATGGCTGTCAGAGGAGGGGCCTAAGGGTCCGCCGCAGCCGTGAAGGCCTGAGGCGGGGAGAGTTCCCTCTTCGTCCCCAAGCGTCAGGGCCTTGCCGGACGATCACGATCAATGGCACTGCGATAGCTCAGAGAAGAGTGGCCCACCCCGGGGAAATTTTGCTTAAAAAGTTTCAGCACTGATGGAAGGGACGGTGAATGTGTTTATGGCTGTTGGAGGAGAGGCCTGAGGGTCTGCCGCAGCCGTGAAGGCCTGAGGCGGGGAGCGTTCCCTCCTCGTCCCCAAGCGTCAGAGCCTTGCCGGAGGATCACGGTCAATGGCACTGCGATAGCTCGGGGAAGAGTGGCCCACTCCGGGGGGAAAACTTACCTAAAGGCCAGAGAGGAGTGGTGAGTGTGATGAGCCAACACTGGAAAAAGAGGACGAGGGCGAGCTGCTGCTGGTGTCGGGGGGAAGACGGGGCCCAGTTGGGGTGTCCCGTCTCCCGGGTTTCGGCACCAATGAAAGGAAAGGAGCGACACACAGCAGCAATTCACCGGAGAGTTCCGCTTTATTAGGAAAAGGTGCTGGGTTATATAGGAAGGGGCATAGGGTGATTGTGGTGTTACTTCTACGGGGCTGGTGGCTGTTGGCTAGGTGCTGGGATTGGGAGGGGGGCAAGAGGTGATTGGGCTTCAGGTGGCGCCGGCGGGAACCAAGGACCCCCAAAAAGAAGCCGGAAGTTTGCCATCTTACTGGTGGGGACCCTTCAAGTTGTACTGTACGAGATTTTGTAGCTCGGCTCATTCTGCCACCCTCCACCTCTTTGAGTGGGCCTTAGTCTGAAGACTAGCAAGATGGAGACCATACTGCCCATCCTCTATACAGTACAGCTCGGATCCCACATGTACCCAGCAGCTACACACATGCAATTTGTGGAATGTGGAGGGAGACAGAGCTGTGTTTCCACTGCTTCATGGAGGCAACTGATTTTTCTGAGGCAGGAGTAGCACAGAAGCAGATGGAAGGTGCAGTAAGTCATAAGAAATACACCTTTGGTCATTCATATGACCAAATAAATATTTCTCAGGTATATTTGGTCTTCATCCACAGTTCCTGAAAACACTGCAGAGTCTTAAAGGTGAAATGAGTGGTTTGTAATGTTAATGACAGACTTTTGAACCCCCCTCCCCCTCTACCGCCCACCCAAGGGCAGGGGCTGGAGGTTGAATCAGCCAATGGCCAATAATTTAATCAATCATGACTTCAAGAAGCCCTCACAAAAACCCATAAGAAGAGCTTATAGCTCTCTGCTCTGCTCTGCTTTGCCCAGTTGAATCCTACTTCTCAGCTGGGGAGCGCTTCTGTGCTTGGGGAACCAGAACACCTCCACAGGCCACCGAGCCAGGTCCCAAGTCCCAGGAGGATAGAAGCTCCTTTATTTGGGAGCTTGCCCTATGCCTCTCTTCATTCAGCTGTTTACTTGTATCCTTTACAGTATCATTTATTAAACTGGTAAATACAAGTGTTTTCCTGAGTTCTGTTAGCCGCTCTAGCAAATTAATGGAATCTAAGGGGGAGGTCATGGGAACCTCCAACCTGTAGCTGGTAGGTCAGAAGCACAGGTTGCGACCAGCCTCTGGAGTTGTGGGTGAAGGGCTAGTCTTATAGGACGGAGCCCTTAACCTGGGGATCTGGTGCTGTCTCCAGGCAGATAGCAGCAGAATTGAGTTGAGTTCTCCAGCACCCTGCTGGTGTTCAAGAATTGCTTGGTGTTATGTGTGGGAAGGTCCCCTCCACATACTTAACACGCATTGGAATCAGGTCCAGGAACCCAAATGAAGTCATACTACTATTACTGCTGTGTGTTGTTATTGTTATATATATATATATATATGTAGGAGGAAAAGTCTACACCCTAGCAGAAGGCATCTGCTATGTGGTGTGGACCACAGAAAAGCAGTGCAGCTTTAGAACCCAAAGCAAGGCAGCATCTCCTGGATTCTCAGGTTTATAAGGTAGCTAAGGAGGCAGTTCCCTTGCAGAGCTAGTTCAGTGGGGTTGTTCTCGTGGTTCATTTTGGAAGCTCAGCTAGTCTGCTCCTCCAGCACTTGGAATGATTTTATAGACCCAGTTCCCTGTATAATCCCTCCCTGCTTGAATGTTGGAGACATTACTCTCTGAAGGTGAACCTGGCTCAGACAAATACTCAGAGATAAGAGAAAATTTACTTGGTACATTAGGATATAAATTCTGTGGGAGCAGGACTGTTTTTTCTGTTCACTGTAGTATCTTCAGTGCCTAGAATAGTACCCCAGCATAACTGCTCAGGAAGTATTTGTGGAACTGTGGACTAAATTGATAATTAAATTCTTACATGCTTAATAGTTAGTTGTTGCTGCATAGCACATTATCCCAAATATAGAGGCTTAAATCAACAAACATTTGTTATCTCACAGTTTCTATGAGTCAGTAATCTGGGAACAGCTTAGCTGGGTGATTCTGGGTTGGGGTCTCTCACAAGGCTGAACCATACACCAAACTATACATACACTGAAGAATGGTTAAAATAGTCAATATTATGTTGAGTGTATTTTACTACAATTTTAAAAGTAAATAAAAATAAAGAAGAAATTTTACCATTTCTACCAAATTCTATTGGCTAGAAGTAAGTGACTAGATCAGCTCACATCAAAGAGAGAGGAACTGAGCTCCACCTCTTGAGGTAAGGAGTAAAATAAAATTTGCCTATATATTTTAAAACCATCACAGTCTTTCAAGGCTTCCATTCCAAAATAGACATAATTGGTAGAAAGGCAGAAAAATACACAAACTACTTGCATAAAGCACATGTCACAAACTACTTCAGTGGGTGGACTTTATACAAGACTGATCCAGAAGGCAAGGATAAGTATCTTTATGTTGTCATTGCTTGGTATTTATCTATTTACACATGTGGGACTTAAAATTGGAATTGGTTTGCTACAGAGAATAAAATACTGATAGGAATGAGCAAGCATATGAAATACTTCATCCAAACTCAGTGAGTTGTGATTCTTTCAGAAATAAGATACTACCTTTAATAATTTGAATCAAATATATATGTACCTAAAGGACTGCATGTGGACTTGTAGCCACACAATATACAAACTTTGTGAACTGTGTAAATTGTAACTCAATTGTGTTGAATTATTAGGTGTACATAAAAAGCATATTCTAGAGGCTTCTTAATGGGTTCCTTGTGATCTCCCTCCATTAACACCATGGGCCTCTCCATCACAAAATGGAAGGCGGGTACTTCTAGGCCTCGTGGGAGGCAGGTGTGGCTGATGATAAGCACTGTCTGCAGAAACATGTGCCTGTTGTTTTCTAATGCCTGAAGTTCTGTGCAAGATCACAATCAGCATACTCAAGCCAAAGCATTTTCCACTTCTCCTCAAAATAATGTGCTAACAGTACCCTCTTAATAAGTTATCTTAAGAAGCTTAATTTTTCTTGCATATAAGGAAAATTCTATTTTTTTCTTGCTGATTTATACATTTATTTCCTCCCCTACAGATATCCCATTTTTTGAAAGTTCGCGTTATACCGCTTCGCTTTTATGAAAGACCTACATTAGTACCTGTTCTCGCTAACCGAAAAGAAATCCTAAGAGGATTTTTGCTTTTAAGAAAAAGGGCAAAAAGTGAAAATAGCATTCTGCGTAGGTTTTGCAGCTTACTGGCTGCACAGGCAGCACGCATCCGATGAAGGAAAGTGGCGCCACCAAGCTCTTTCCCAAGGGAACTACACTCAGCATATGAGCAGCAAGCCGCCTAAGTTTTAACTGAGTCTGTGAGCATCTGTTCTTTATCTAGCTTTACTTTGTGCTTTAGTTAGCAAGATGTGTCCTAAGGTATGAGAAAAGCCTGAAAGGTGAGTTTTTGGGTCTGCGAATGCTCAAAAACTTTTCCATTGAAATTCTTGGTAATCACTTCTTCACTTCATGCCATTTTGGCAAAGGAGAGGCTTCATAGAATGCTCTACTTTTGGATATGGGTTGGTGGGAGGGTGTGAACCCTTATTTCATTACCCTACTGATGAGAGACCAAACTCCATTTTAAGCTAACACTGTGCAGGCTTTTTTATGATACTGTATCTGCTTTCCTTCCTCTTCTTTTTTCCTTCCCCAGAGTATATTACAGAACAGTTGTGGCTATTTCTCAATTTTAAACAGTTGTGTTCTGGGGAAACGAATCAGTAAGTGTATAAACTTTAAAAAAAGAAAAAATAAGATCCGCACCTTCTCTCCTGTTTTTTCTTTTTTGTTGTTGTTGTTCGTTTTTTTGTTATTTGACATGCCTGTGATTATACCTCCTTTGGGAGACAACAGAACTTTATCAAAAGAGATACACATAAATTATAGCCAATTTTTACAAAAACTGAGATAGGGGCTTCCTGCTATTGCATACTTTCCTCAGGTCTCAGGTCATTTCTCTTTCAAAATTCCTTTGCCTCCCTGGCTCCCACTTTCTCCACTGGGGGTAAAAGAGTTGACCATTTTATGGGCACCAGAGTCACCTCCACTGCTCAGTAACTGCACAATTTCTCCTCCTCCACTCCCGTTACTGCACAAGCACAGCGACTGTGGGCTGGGAGGTTTTTTCTTTTGTCTTTGTTGGGGGGCTGGAGACAGCTGGGAGATGTTGTTCTATTTGAGGGAAGTTTGCTAATGGAGGAGGAGTTAAACTGAGTAACAACTGAAAATTTTAAAAATTAAGGGCAATGAATTGGGTCTCAAGTGACCAGGGCTGTTCCCTGACATCACATCTTGTTTAGCATGTGAGAGCCTCCAAATTCACTTTCCTGTATTGTCAAACTTTCAATTCTTATTGTCATTTTAGAAGTGAAACTGAACAATAATTACCAGTTTAATCATTATTTTATAACGTTGGCTTAATATTAGCAGCTAGCAATCAGAAATCTCTTAAGAAATTGTACCATATCTAAACAGAGTTTTCTATAAAACTCTGAAGATATACTATTGTTTTCAGTACTGTGAAGCAAGTATCAATGTTGAAGTTTGCATTTCCCCCAGAAGCTGACTCAGAGATGCAGACGAGTGTGCAGGCTGTTTATGATGAGTGCTCCTGGCATCTCACCTGAGGAAGGAGGGGAAGGGAAGGAAATGGGACTGGGAAAATGGGAGGCTGGCTGTGAGGAAGCCTCCACAAAAGCCCCAGCTGGCCCCACAGAGAGCTCTGAGTCTGGGCTGGCCCCTCTGAGTTGTCCCATTTGAGTGAGAGGCTAGGTCCATTAGTCACTGGATGACGGCTGTGCTGGGAGGAGTATACCTTGGCTGAGGCACTTCTTTTAGCCTGAGGCAATTCCTGCTGACAGCTGGGTGCTAAATTCTCATTCCTGAAGGGGGTTCTGGGTGGTGCATTAGCACTTACACTGCAAGCAGGGTGTCCTTTTGCATGAAGAACACATCACATTGTGAGTCTGAAAGTGGAGATTCCATATAAACCTATAGTGAGTTGGCTCCGAGGTGTAGGCCTGAGCCTTGGCACCTGAGGGCTGGTCCATAGCCACCAGACAAGTTCTGATCATAGCCATCAGAGAAAGAAAAGGGAAGGAAGTTTATGCTCACCCACCTCCCTCTTCCCCGGGTCTCCCCCATTATTCTAACATGTCTGGATGGCAACTCAGATGACCTTCCTCCCTCCCCCTGCCCAGAGTAGGGGAAGAGTGGGTTTTTTAGCTAAGATGAAGATCTGATGTCATGCCTGCATTTATCCTCTGATCTCAATACCTGCCCTGAAGTTCAACCAAGCAAATCCTTAGCCCTTCTCATACTTACTGTCCTTTTGTGAGAACCTGAAAATGTGGCCCAAGGTGAGGAAGGGGCAAGTTTTCAAGAACTGTAATTTTCCTTGCTTCTCTTTTCCCTTTCCTGCCCCATTCAATTAACCCTAAGCACTCAACACCCTTTCAATAGGGTATAGCTTTCAAGCTTCCCCTCCCTGCTTAGCAGGAAGCCCTGCACAAAATTTTCTAATGCCATGTTGGAGAAGGGATATCAAAAGTAGGTACCACCTTCTGACATTCTGGAATGACCTGTTTTACACTCACTGAAGTGTAAAACTACAGGAATAAGAATCATTTCAAACCCAGGAGAAATCCCTCTTTTATTTTAGGAAGAGAGAATGGATTCATTTTTCCTTTGAAGTTTTCTTTTGGAGTTGGGCTTTGTAAAATGGTATATTAGAACATATTACATGTTCTGTGACTTGTTTATATTTACAGAATAATTTTTTACTTTCTATCTTATTTGAAATTTTTGGTTTGAAGTACTGAATAATAATACATCACTGCCAGTCATATTTGTCTGACTAGAATCAAATAGGGCTCTATGTGCTTACAGTAAATAGTTGGCCTGAGTGTGTAAAGAGGTAGGAGTGTGAACTCAGATTCTTTTGGATCTTGTTAGATAGGTAGGAAATTTAGAGGAACAAACACATCTTTGATGAAATAAATAATAGAGTTTTGAAATCAGGAAAAATTTTTTTCTATTTAAAAAGAATGTTAAAGTAATGAGAGCAAAAATCACAGAGGGCAGTTACTACATGATATGAAGAAGAAATAAAAAGAAACAAAGAAAAATCATTAAGTTATATAAGGAGATCTTGCAAAGATAAAAAGAGGGAAAGAAGAAGTAATCCTTTGGAGGCATCAGATTAATCTCTTACCCAATTCATAATGTGCATAATTTGAGTTTCTGTCTTGCTTATGAGAGAAAATATTACTTTTAGTATTTTTTTCATTATCTTAGGATTTCCATTGAGATTCATGTGGGTGACATGAATGCTAAGAGACCATTCATTCTAAAGAGAGTGCTAGAATCAGCCACAGCCCAAAACTAGTTTTGTAATCCTCACTTCATATCTTACCTTGTCTGTAAAAGGGAAACAATGGAGACATGAGGCAGGGACCCTGAGGGATGCATATGTTTTCCATTTTCACATAGCTAATAAGCATTAAAGCCACTACTTAATCCAGGCATGGTTATTCCAAAGTTCATGCTCTTTCCACTACCACAACCTGACTCCTGAAAAAGGTTTCTGAGTGAACATCCAGAACCTGAGAAAGTGGAACTGAAACATCCTATGTTTATGCCAGGGCCAGATTCTTGTGATACAAGTGGATTTCAGATGAATACTTTCAGAGAAGAGAACTAAAGACTTTTAGCTGAGAACAGAATATACGGTTCTTATAGGGCTTACTTAATTTGGGCTTCTAAATAAAGTATATGTGCAGTTTTCCCAGGAGAGTGTTCATAAATTGCATCAGATTCTGAAAGATGCCTATGATGTTTAAATAATTTACATCTAACTGATAAGACATGTAAAGCAAAGACAAACCCAAAGTAGAAACCAGAGATGATGCTAACAGAAAAGAAGGAAGGCAAATAGAAATAAAAGAAGACAAAGAGAAAGATGAAAAAGAACAGAGCAGAGTAGAGCACCTCCTGGCACCTCTTTCTTCCTTTCTGCCTGCTTTTCCTTGCCCAGTACTTTTGTTAGCTCCAGAGGAGCAAATGCTGGCCTTGAGACACAGGTAACTAATTAAAAGAGGTGCAAAAAGATGCAAGGTCTTTTGGACCTTGGAGCAGGGCTAGGAGCTCAAGAAGGGCACTTCTATGCTTGTAGGGAAGAAGTGTTAGCACTGTTTGTAAAACTGGAAAATATCAGCAAATGTGGCTCATTGAATCACAACCAGAATTAAGTAAGATAATCAGAAAAATCAACAAGGGATTCTAACTTAATAATAAATAATGTAGCAAGCTAAATGTACCTTCTAGTAAATCATATATATATTATAGTATATTATATATACTATATTCTCTGTATGTATACTTTTATATATATATACATACACACACGCATACACACATGTATATATATGCTTTCTCTCTATATATACGTATATATATATATATATATATATATATATATATATATATATGGTAGTTGTAGTACATATAACAAATGAATGCCTCATTTACTTTTTTCAAGTTGTCAAGTTTTCTATACCCTTCTTTCACCCACAGAAGGTTTTTCCCCTCACATTTGCATAAATTCAAATACGATAAAACTAGTTGTAAAGGTAGGAGTTGATTTTTGGAAGTCAGCATTGTAATAAAGCTCAGATTTATAGAACTGGAGACAGTCAGATACACTGATACATGAACAAGAAATCAGGGTTTTAGTCATATTATTCAGAATAAGACTAGGTCATGCTGCAGTGACAAATAACCTTAAAATCTCCATGAGTTATTTCTAGCTCATGATGTACATCCATTGAGGGTTGAGAAGGGTTTTGGTCCACAGACAGAGACTCAAGCTGACATTGACTGCACTATCTTATAACACTTCCTTCTCAGCACATGGCTTCCAGGGTACCACACACTGTGGTGTCCTACCTACAGGATCCAGCCAAGTCCTACCCACAGCCCAGTGGCCACAACTAGTCACAAGGCCCAACCTAATAGCAAGAGGTGATGAAGAAGAAGAGTCCCAGATATGGTGATTCTTGTACTCTCTATCACATTATGTTCTTTGAATTTGTGTACATTGTGTCAGTATTACCATCAGTTTAGAAACATGATCAACAAAACTTTTACTTAAAAAGCAAGAGAAGAAGGGAGTTTTCGGATTAGTTTATAGAGTTGAGTTTGATAAAAGAATTCTCATGAGTTATAGAAGTTTTCACATTTTATAAGTACCAGAATCACTAGCCTAATGAAACACAGATTCCTCATCCCTATCCCCAGAGATTTTTAATGTGATAAGCTTGAAGTGTAGTCCAGGAATTTGGATTTTAACAAGCACCTCTGAGGATTTTCATGAAGGGGGTCTTCACAGCTTCACGACCACAAGATGATTGCTTTCTGCCTTATGACAACACGCCAGCATCTCAGCATGAATAAGAGTGTGTGTGTAGTATGGTGGCTGTTGCTTCTGCCTCACTGATCTTCACAAGACAAAAACCTTGGGAGAAATGGGTCCCAAAACTTAAGAGGTGTATGGGGAAAAACAGCCAGAAATGAAAGACAGTAAATAGGAAGTACATCGTGAGAAGCTGTGGAGGATGTGTGGACCCTGAGAGTGTGCACAAAAAGAGTGGAAGTGAGGGCAGCAAGCATCCCTAGCAGGCTGATCTCACTCCTGGGTGTGGGGATTCCTTTGTCTGGGTCAGCATGTGGTCTGGTGGGAAGAAAAGGTGCTGAAAGTGTCCCACAGCTTGGCAAAGGGTTCTTGCCATGGTTTTTATTTGGAACCACTTAACTGAAAAACCACAACAATGCTAAGAGGGAGCAAAGTACAGTTGAATTTATCATGATTGAAAATGTGATAATTTACTATGGAAATAATCAGAGATATGCACAAATATCACATATGAAGCTTTTGCAGCATTTTTATAATGATAAAAATTGGAAATCACCTAAGTGTTTGCCAGCTGGCAATTGGTTAAGTACGTTTGGCTTCATCCATCTGACTGGGATGTATGTAATCATTAAAAGTGCTTTAAGGGCACCCAGGAAAGGCAGTGATGTATTAGCAGGTTTACAAAAATCTCCTTTACAATTTGTGAAATTGTTTTAAGTTACAGGGCAAGGATACTCTCTTACAAAACTAACAAGAGATTGTAACGCTCTGGAATCAGCATATATGAAAGTAAATGATCTTGCGTGCTGAATTGGGGTGGGTGTGGGGAGCAAGTGTAATTTTAAGTATTAAGCTTTACATCTAAAAGCTTTAAGCCTTTCTTCAGTGTTTGCTGTATTAATGTTTATGGTAAATAAAATATAAAAGAACAACAACAACAAAAAACTGACCAAAATGAATAAAACGAGATAAATCGAGGAAAACATCATCCAACAATGAATTTTGGAAAATTTCCCAGCCTTATACTACAGACTTCAAGAAATACAAGTCCAAATATAAAACATCTGAATACAAAACATCCAAGTACAAAACAACTAAGCATAAGTTGATATAAAATTCTGGGAATCAACCCACAACCCTCTTTTTGGAGTGAGCTGCACATTGTGGTGAGCAGAGGCAGAATTTCTGAAAAGTCCCACTAAAAATAATGCTCACTTTGGAAGGACAGAAAATAGGGGCCTGAATTGGCAAGAGAAGAGATCTGGAATGTTCCACTTGGGGCCCTTTTTCTTCACTGTGAAGCCAAACATCAGTTGAAGGCCACAGTAGTGGGACAGAGTCCAGGAATAAGCTGCTAGCAGCAATTGTCTCTGAGGGACTGGTAACTGGGGACAGAGCATGCTGGATGGAGGAAAATGCCTGCAGCCACAGTACACAAGGGGCTTCCTGCTGCCCTGGACTCTTGAGTCTGGTTTTGATCAGTCAGTAAGAGGAGACACCCCTAAATCTCTAGACTCACCACCAACCGTGGGACAGCGTAGGTGCTCTGTTGATTGGACTGGGCCTGTAGTCAAGGGCTTCAAAAATCAAAAATAAAATGAATGTGAAAATAGTTCCCATCTTTGATGGCTGGTGGGTGGAAGTACTCCCCTCCCTGCCCTTCTCAGGCAGCTTTGGGACCAATAGACATAAATGGTGCTGATCCAAGGCCCAGTACCCTCACATTCCACAGGGAAGCAGCTGATCGTGTTCAGGTAAACAGGAAGATAAGCAAACAGACTACATGGATATTACTTTGGAGGTAAATAGTAGACCCACGTAGAACTGCCTCTATTTCCAAATTACCAATCAAAAAGAAACCCATCTTGCAGTCTGCAATAATTCTGCCTCCCATGCCCTTAAAAAAAAAAGAGGTGGCAGAGGAATGGAGCTCAGAATTCATCAGAAAAAGGAAGAGATCACTTTGGAAGAAAATTTCAGAAAATTGCTTCTAAGTAAATTAAATATATGATCAAAAGAACAGAGTGGACTACAGACCTCCCAGGGGTCCAAGACTTACAATGTGCACAGTAGTTGGAAGACTCCTCACTGTCTTCCTTTAGGAAACAGCTAAGTACATTTTATGAGCCTTCAATATTGTTTAAAATCATTAGATGCAAAGGTTATAAGCATATGGATAGCCAGAGGGGAGTACTGAAGTGAAAGCTGATGATTGTTTATCTAACCACACATTCTCTTTCCCTCCTTCCTGACAGAAAATTCCTATTGGGTTTAGGTGCCCACCCCTCCTCTACACAGCCATGCACTTGAGAGTAAGCTGACCCCACCTTTGGGCTCTGTATACTGACCATCCCACTCACCAGTGAATAAAATTGCCCTGGTGTCTGTTACTGGTCAAGGGAGGGCATAGGACACAAATTAATGCAGTCATATCGAAAGAGCAAGCTTATTTTATATTCCATAAGGAGGACGTAAGGGACTCTCTGCAGCCTTGATTGCCACTGGAAGCCATCTCATGGCCACGAGGAGAATGAGCTTGGAGACGCAAATACAGCAGAGGAGAAAGACAGAAAACACGTGTGACTTTGATGACACTGTTGAGCCCGTCCTTCCTCAGAACTTTCTGTTTTTTATGGCAGTTAAAGTCATGTTTTCCTAACTTTAAAACTGTTGGGTTGTTTTCCCCCTTCTTTTCTATATGTTTTCATATTGCTTATATTTCTTTTACATTAGTGGTTGTTCTTTATGTAATCAGGCAAAAAGCTGTTTATATTTTGACAATACAGGAAAAAAAGACACTGAAACTATTCCAAGATGCAGTATTCAATTAAAAAGGTGACAAAGTTTTGAATAAGGTGATTCCAATTTTATTTTGAAAAGTGTTTGTAATGCTGTGCATGCATAGGGGAAAAACCTGAAGGAATGCATGCTGAAATAGTTGCAGTTATTTTTGAGTAGTAGAATCATCCATTTGTAGGGTGTTTAGCAGCTGCATGGCCTCAAGCCACTGGATGTCAGTAACACCCCACTCTTCTCCCACTCAGCTGGTACAACCAGAAATGTCCCCAGACATTGCCAAATATTCCCCAATGGTCAAAATCACCTCCAGTTGAGAAAAACTGTCTTGGAGATTAAGTAACTTACCTACATCTTCATAGTAGAGAAGCTGGATTTTGAATCCAGGTCTGAATCAAAGCTTATGTTTTTAACCATTATGTGCCTCACTGTTTTCACCACCTTCGGTTCCTGTATTCCTTCTCCAGCCCCCAGGACACTGCACCTTCCCTCAGCCATAACCTCAACCTGGAACTTCTTTCCTTTTCCTATCTAGCTTGGGTAATTGTTAATCAAGAGATAGTGGGACAGAGTTGTTACCTAGAGCAGCCCCACCTCCAAATCTAAATCTCATTACATCCCCCTCTGACCTCAGCCACCATGCCCTCCACTGTTTTCCTCTGGCCCAGGCCCTCTGGACTCCAGACTTGGTCTGCTTGTGTGCTCTGGTTCACCCAATGCCTAGGGTACAGAAAGTTGACCATATCTGTTATATCTAATGACATCAAATCCACTCTGATTTCTTCTCTATCTCATTCAGAGAGCCATTCCCTCAATTGCCCTTTTCTCCCTGAGTTATTCAGTGGATAGTTATTTACCAAATAATTACCATATGCCACATAGTTCCTACCCATAGAAAGGGAATCAGAGACAGAGGATGGAGATGGCTATACTCTAATGGGGGCTGATGGCAGAAAATAAGCAGGCAGTTATTGCAACAGTATGGGAAGTATAGAGTACTTTGTATATGAGGAGGTCTTCGGTTGTCGATCCAGAGTAAATTCCAATGAAATCACCTTCCGGGGACTCTTGACTCCCACAGCTCTCTTGTCATCTTATACACTCGCCTGGCAAACCACCAAACTCAGACTAATGTATGCTGACTTTATCGCTGGCTACACCAGATGGGTGAAATGACTGGTCTCTAACTTCAACCTGATTGTCAGCTGCTATTCTGAAACATGAACTCTCTTCCTCCAGTTTCTCAGACCTCTTGATGGGGCAGGGGGGTGTGCCTTCTATCTGCCCAGAAACTGACTTCCCTTCTCACCCACATGTTCACCTGCAAGCGCACTCAGCTTGGTCCCTTCCCACCTACATTAGAGGCCACGACTTCCCTCCGTGTGTCTCATGGGAGACCTTGCTCATGGTATGCCTTCTCTCTCCCTCTGTCTTGTCACCTGCATGGAAATAGGCTCACATTCATTGTGAAACAAAAATCCGTCCATAGCCCTTCTTTCCCTCCAGCTACCATCTCATCTTCTTTACTTCTCCACAGCCAGTTCTTTGAAAGCATCATGTTTACTCTTTACCTTGCCTCACCAAGACCAAACTTGGGTTTACAACAATGCCCCTAACTGCCCTGGAGTCTATTAAAAACCTCCTAGTTTATAATCCAGTCCAAAAATCCACACTCTAGCTCTCCATAGCATTTGCATCTGACAAAATTAACACTCTCTTCTCTTTCTAGGAAAGGAACTCTGGCTTTTTCCCTTATTGAGATTTTTTAGAAATTACAGACACTACATAACAAATTGAACAACACACAAGTCTATGCAGAAAAAAATCATTCTCCCCCTCCCAGTTCTCAATCTTTCCCTCCCGGTGAGGTATCTTCCACATTGTCTCGGCCCTTATAGACAGACAGACACACACACACGTTTCCTCCTTCCTCCCCTTCTGACATCATTTCCTCTTCCTCTCTCCCTTCCTTTGTTTATCTTCCTCTCCTTCAATGTAATGAATTTCTTTTTATATCCATTGCCCAGTTTCCCTGGTTGGTTGGTAGCAGAGATGTCTTCCCCTCTCCTGATGCTCAGTCCATGAGGGACTGTGAACCTCCAGGCTCTCTCTGCCCTCACCATCCTAGGAGACGCTGTGTGACCTGTGTCATGATAAACTGAAACTTCAGTGGGACATCTCCCTTTCTCTCTTGGGGAGGGGGCTGCTGATCTGTAGCACTGCTAGGACAGGCTGGCGCATCATATACTTCCCGAGTCCAGTACTGTATGAAGAAGACAGTTTTCTCTCGCCCTGGACTTGTCTTCTGTCCCAGCCGTCATTCCACCCGGAAAGTGATGCTGCCTTCCCTTTCATCATGTATCTCAATTTGTTCAGGATTCAGGTTGGAAATGTCTGACATTTATTCAGACATCCCAACATTTCATGAATTGTTTGCCCTTTTATGTCAATTAGAGTAGCCTTTTGAATATTAGGTATAATAACTATTATTCTATCTCATGTACCTCACAGTATATCATTTGACTCATAACTTTGTTAATAGTTTTTCTCCCTTTATGTGAGTAATTTTTACATATTCAAATATGTCAGTATTTTCTTTTTTGTATCTTTCATTCAAAAGTTATATAAACATTCTCCTAAATTTTCTTTTAGTGTTGTACTGCTTACATTTTGATATTTAATATATCTGAAGATTGTTTTTCCATATAATTTGAAATAGGGGGAGTCCAATTTTATTTTAATTTCTCCAGAAAGACAGCCAATTGTGCCAGCACTGCCTATTTTTAAGACCAACCTTTCTCTATCAACTGTCACTTTTTAATACCCAACAGGAGCCTTCAGTTTGAAATACCCCAGTTTCAATTTATTAACTGTTCTTTTTTCTGCATTCCTCAATTAATCAAAGGCACTTCCACCTTAGTATTTGTCTCTCATATTTACAGCCATCACCTGACTACTTAAAATTTCTCAAATGGCCATACTTTTTAAAAATTAAAGCAGTAAGCATTTATTTCAGAAAATACACATGTGGAAGAGGAAGAAATTTAAAACACCCATCATTATTCCAGTACTCAAGGGTGACTATGTGGGTATATATTTTTCTAGATACTTCTTCCTTTTCTTTTCAATAATTTTCAAAGGAGGATGGCTGGGCGCCTGCTGTCTTTCTTTTGCTCTTCCAAATGCACCCTCTGCCACCTTGCCCTCTGCTGTCTGCCTGAGGGGCCTCACTGTGTGGATAATATCAGCAATTTCCTTATTGTGGCTTCCCACACTGGGTCTGGCCCATGGGAGCTCCAACAGCTGATTGGAGGGAAGGAGGAGAATGAAGTCAGGGAATTTATTTTCTAACTCCTCAGACTGGCTGCGTCCTAAGAACACAGGCCACAGAGTTCCTCCAGGAAACTGCTTGACTCTTCCCTTGTTTCCTGTGACCCTCTCCCCCATCCTTTTGGGCTCTAGGGTGGTAAGGGCTCCATTGTTATTTAATTCAGGGTACATCACTCTCCTAAGTGGTTCTCCTGAACATGACCCATAACCATATAAATTGTCCCTTAATTAAACTCTCACCAAATTATCCTAATTTATACCATCTGTTTCCTGGCTGTTATAAGGGGGCAGTTAAAAAAAAAGGGTAACCCACGGACTATCTGAATGTATTCTTGCTATAAAAAATTTGGGTTATCCTCATAAAGTGAGAACATTTACTTTAATCTCCCAAATATAGTCCGTGCCTCAGAGTTAACTATTGTACTATTGTTTCCAATCTGGTGAATATCTTCTATATCTTTGTTTCTTCTGTTTACTTGTACATACGAATATATAGACAAATACAGCTTTTTATGTATATGTTTGTGAGGTGTGTGATTATATGTGTATTTATATAAGTGGTACCATGCTGTATGTATTGTTCCATATCTTGCTTTTTAAAATTTACGTCTTGAGCATTTTTCCACTTCAGAACAATAGAAAACCCGACACATTTAAAAGTTTTGCAGCTTGGTATTTTGTAGGGTGGAGATACAACTGCTTATTTAACCACTCCTCTATTGACTGACATTTAGGGTATTTCCAATTTTTTACTATGATAACAAGATTACTCTGAAAATCCTTGAATATCCCTTTTAATCACATGGGTAATTATTTCTCTAAGGCATGTGCTGAGAAATAAACCCCTGGGCTGAAGGTTGAGTGCATTTTTGGTTTTTTAAAAAATATATGTTACCAAAGTCCAGACCTTTTCCTAGGTAATTTGATTTAAGTTTCCAGAAGAGTTCTGCCTCTGGAACTTGGAACTCTAACTTTGAGTTCTCTGTTTTATTGTTCATTGGGTATGGATCTCAGACACCAACTCAGATGTGCAAGATATGGCACCATATTCATTATCGTTGAATATGGCATACTCAGTTTGGTATAAAGTCCCCATTTTGCCTGGCATCTGAAATGAAGTCTCAGTTAAGTTAGGGGATCTCTGTCCATTCCTAGTTGCTTAGTTAGTGTGGGGTCTCCTTTGCTCCCTCAGATAAGTTGCTTGGTTGTGGTGGAAGACAGAGAGGCACTAGTGGTTTCTGGCATCCAGTGTCTTCCAACTTAAGAATTGGAATTTAATAGCACTCCCTTTCACTTTCAGAAGTGAACCAGTTTGGATATTAAACTATATGGTCACTCTACACACACAGAATCTACTTTACCTGTTTGCTTTCTAACTCTCCTCTCTTCCAGCCTAGAAAATCTGTATCTCATTTTAGCTTGGAAGACCTGACTTACCATCACCTCATATTCTTTCTGATCTAGTGTTTGTGGTGTAAAATTAATGCTGTGATTCATTCAAGGCCAGGCTTTTGACACCAAAAAGCCCAGATGTTTGAACCTCCAAAAAGCATTTCCTCTGCTTCTCTGATGTAATAACCCTTCCCTGGGATGCCTCACAGTCTACTTTGACTGGTAAAAGGGTAAAAATAAATTAGCATTAATGAAAAACACATTGAATGGGATTCTATGAACTTACCCTACCACATGCCCCTCCCTCTTGTCATTCATCCTGAATTTACAAAGAAAGTTAATTTCTCCTAGGGGTGTTCTCTGCTGCCCCCCACGACTCCAGGAACTGGGAACTGAATCTCAGTGGGAGTGTCTGCAGAGTCAGTGCCCCTGCAAGAACCTGGGGGGTTGCTGGCCTAGAACCATCTAGGATGACTTCAGCTAACAACTGGCCCGATGCCCATCCTGATCATAACACTCCACAGAGGCCTTAGGCTTAGACACAGCCCTGGGGTGAGGGAAACTCTGAACTGAGTGAGATTAAATTAACTGGAATGAAGTTTCTGAACCCTGTGAATGAGCACAAAAATAGAAACTAAGTAGACTTACAGGAAAAAAGCAAGTAACATTTTTTTTTTTTGCCTATCTGAGTTGAGGTCCAAGACTTACCCCTGCTACATGTAGAGATTCATATGGGATTTATAATGTTATTAATGATAACAGTCATAATAATGATGATAGTGATATTTATTAACTACTTACTACATACCACCCTCTGTTCTAAGGGCTTTACTTGTTATCTAGTACATGCTATTATTTGTCCCCATTTTACAGATGAAAATTGAGTCACAGAGAGATTCAATTACTGTCTCAGGTCAAAGTATACACTGGTCCTACAGACTGATGAAAAACTCTAGAATGAAATGTGGGGTAGGCCACTCTAGGACATGAGAAAACTGGTGTGCAGACCAAGGCAAGCTTCTTAGAAAGTGTTGTTGATTTAGAAGTATTAGAGGCCTAGGTGAGACTGCATTTGTAAAAAATGCTATAGTTTCTGGGTTTATGCAGGACAGCCAGCAAAAGGAAGACATTTAAAGGTTTAAAAAGAGAGAGACTTTAAAAGCTCTTAAGTGAATTCCTAAGTGAACTGAACTTTGTCCTGGAAAAGGAAAAGTATTATGACTTGAAGCTCATTCCCGCATCATGGACCCCAGTTCTGATCAGCCAGGAGGAGAACCCTGAATTGCAGGCTGACTGCCATCCCCTTAACCTGCCAAGAACTCCTGAGCCAATGCAGACAAGTTGTGCTTTGGAGGACAATCCCAGTTTTCAATGCCAAAGGAAAAAAGCATTCCCCACCTCAAAAGGGGTTGCAATTTTTGTTCTGTTTTGCTCTTGAGACAACTTTTAAACAGAACGAATGCCGTTTCTGCTTCTCCTGATTTTGTCAGTGGGAAATGGCATGTTTGGCAGTGACTATCACACAGAAGCTAAAGTGGGTTGTGGGAACTTCTGCAAACTGAGAGACCCTGAAAACTGCAGGTCTGCTTAACCCATCCCTTTCCCTGGCCAAGGCCTGGGGAGAAATGAGGGGAAGGATGCATGGCTGGACATGCAGGGTGAGGAATCAACCTGCATGTCCAGCTTCCCTTAAGAAAAAGTAGCCACTGGTGGCTCCACACTCCAAACTTGCTAAAGACCCCCATGTAAGTGAGGAGAGCTTTGAGAAGACTCCCATTGTAAGGGGAGGCTTTGATAAGCTCCCCACCCCATGCAGCATGGTGTGGGAGTAGAGGAGAGATGGCCCCACAGAGTGCCTGGGCCCATTGCCCCGGGGCAGCCTCAGTGCCCTGTGCACCCTGTGAGGCACAGGAGTAGCCAGCCATTTCCTTGTGTGTCTGAGGGCAGTGCACACGCAGCAACGGTTGCCAAAGGACAGCAAGAAGGAGCGGTGACAGAGCCAGGGACTGCCTCAGGGGAGGAAGCCAGATCAGTGTTCTCCCACAGATGGTTCAAGTTCCACACCTCCCATCCTGAGTTTAAATGCAACCCAAGAAAGGGAGCAGGGTAGGGGGAAACCTGAGCACTTGAGAAACCATGATCTGAACAGGCTAAGATTTCATTTTTGCCACTCTGAAGAATGAGGAGAGGTGGTGAGTGGTAACTGTCTGAGACAAAAAAATCATTGTGACAAAAAAATGAGATAGTTACATTTCATATATACCTGAGTTTTCAGGCCTGAGTTATTGGTACCTACTCTGTTTGTTTCAGGAAATTTGCTAGAATAAGCCTTTTCTTATACCAAAGGAGCATCAGTTACTCTTAAAGAAACTGGGAAGGCAGACAAGCACTGTGGTTTGGTAACATGCATTACGCATTCAGGAGAGTGGTGTTTTTCTTGCTTTCAGGTGTGAGGAGTGGCTTTATAGAAATGAAGAAAGTGTTGGTTCCTAAGGAAATAGGCTTTCATAAAAATTTTTATTGTTGTTTTCAGGCAAGGAACACAGGGAAAAAATCAGAAGTGTCTGCTTTTGAGACTTTCGGAGTCCCACAGGGATGCAGTGTTGCAGCGGCACAAGTAACAATGTGGGGGCAGATCCCAGCATCTCTCTGGTGGCCTGGGGGATTATGTTACAGGATAGCTGGCAGAGAAGCTGGTGATCTTGTACGGGGGCAGCAGACAGCCTCTTCTGGGCAGTCTCATGGGCAGTAGATATCAAACTGGAGTGAGCAGCTGGGAAGGAAGAACATGGCAGCGGGAAGACTTGGCCACGGAGATCACAGAAGGCAAGACTTTGAGGACTTCTGGATATAAATGGAAGATGCTGAGACCTGGAAATGTGGGTTACATGTAATGGGTGTGAAGAGCTCTGTGGTATTCAAGTGCAAGAACACCGTATTATTTTTCAATGTACAGCAGTCCCCGCTTATCTGCAGTTTCAGTTACCCGTGGTCAATCCAGGTCCAGAAGCAGATGATCCTCCTTCTGATGAATAGTCATCAGAAGGTCAATAGTAACCTAATGCTACATCACAGTACCTACATCATTTGCCTCACTTATCTCATCACATATGTATTTTGTCATTTCACATCACCACAGGAAAAAAGGTGAGTACAGTAAAGATATTTTAAGAGTGAGAGAGAGAGAGCAAAACCACATATGTGTAACTTTTATTACAGTATATTGTCTAATTGTCCTATTTTATTATTAGTGATTGTTATTATTTTACTGTGCCTAATTTATAAACTAAGCCTTATAGATGCATGTGTTTAGGAAAAAACATAGTATATAAAGGGTTTGGTACTATCCAACTTTTCAGGCGTCTATTGGGGATCTTGGAATATATCCTACATGGATAAGAGGAGACTCCATGGAAAAGTGAATAAGGTAAACCAAATATGGCTTAATGATCACTGGTTTGGCTAACAGGACATCCTGGTCAGTCATTTTTGGAAGCCTGTGTCTCCAGGTAAAATCATTTCTCTCTAGGTACCAAGACCTCCCAAACAGAATCCTGAGTAAAGGAGGCAAATGGTTTTGGGTTTGGGTAAGTTTTACCCAAATAATCTTGAGACATTGCCTCCACCATCACATCCACTCCTTGGATTCCTGGTCAAGTGTACCCTGGCTGGGGAAGAAATAGCAGTGTTGGTGAGAACATATGCTCCCTCACTGCAAGGTGTTTCTCCAGCTGGCACAGAAACGGGCTGCCAATAGATCATTCCTCTGTTCTTCTGAGCCACCTGCTTCTGGTGTTGCGATACGCAATAAGATTAGGGAATTTCATGGGCTTTAGTCCATTGGCTTACTTTTTCTCTGTAAAATGAGTTTCTCGATCAGAAGTAATATTGTGTGGGAGACTATGACAGAATTTAAGCCATCCAGCAAGTCCGTAGAGAGGGTGCTGGCAGCAGTGTGACAACAGCCAGGGAAACCGAATCCAAATCCGGAATAAATGCCTGTTCCAAAGAGAACAATCACAGCCCCTTCCCTGATGGAAAAGGTCCAATGTAATTAACCTGCCACCCGGTACCTGGCTTCTCCCCCAGAATCCTCACTGTGCTAAGTGGTGCTGCCAGTCACTTGGTTGATCAAGACAAAATCCTAGGAGTCCTGTCAGTTTCCCCTTCCCTTCCCTCCCTTTCCTCTCCTTTCCTTTCTTCCCCATATCCAGTCTGTCAACAGATACTACTGTTTCTACTTTTACAAAGGACTCAAGGATCTGTGGCATCTTGCTGCACTGATGGACAGTGATTGCATTGAGATATGGTGGGGACTTGATGATATGGGTGAATGTAGTAGCCACATTGTTTTTACATGTGAAACCTTCATAAGAGTGTATATCAATGATACCTTAATCAAAATTTAAAAAAAAAAAGGACTCAAGATCTGGTCTTTTCTCAAACACCTCCACTTCTGTCACCCTAATCCAAGCCACTGTCCTCTTACCTGGACCCTGTAATAGCTTCCCAGCTGGTCAGCCTGCTTCTACTCTTTCTTGTCTACAAACTGATCTTCACACAAAAGAATTATTAAAAATTGTAATAAATACACTAACATAAAATTTTACCACTTTATCCATTTTTTTCCATTTTAAACATTTTTTTTTCATTTTAACCATTTTTAATTGTATTGTTCATCTGTGTTAAGTACAGTCACAACTTTGTGTAACCAATCACCAGACTCTTTCACCTAGGAAAACTGAAACTATAGCTATTAAACAACACCACCCCATTTCTCCATCCCCACAGTCCCTGGTGACCACCATTCTACTTTGTCTCTATAAATCTGGTTACTTTATGTACCTCATAAAAGTGGAATCATACTCACAAAAGTATATGTTCTTTTGTGACTGCTTTATTTCACTTAGCCTAATATCCTCAAGATTCACCCATATTGCAGCATCTGTCAGAATTTCCTTCCTTTTTAAGGCCTAATAACATTCTATTGTAGGTATATGCCACATTTTGTTTATCCAGTGTAATTTTTCAAAACCAGTATTAGACTCAATTTGTTCAACAAATAAGTGGCATGGGAAATAGATCAACACATTTTAATGGGTCAACATTGCTTGCATACCTATTTGAAGAAAATAACAATAAAATAATGTTTCTGAGATAATGTAGAAATTTGAACAAGGAATGGGATTTTACTAAGGATTTTTAAAAATTATAACTTTGTGGAGGTTTTTTTTGTTGTGAAATGGGTATTGTGGCTAAGTTTTTAAAAACTTCTTATCTTCTAGATAGATCCACTAAAGTATCCATAAGTAAGATGTTTTACTATGGAATATAATTTATGTACTCCACATTCCAGAAAAAAAATGTGTTTGTATAGCAGAAAATTTAGTGATATAAGATAGGCAAATTGTTAATCATTGATGAAGTTGGGTAATGCATAAATAAAGGTTTATTATGTTTTTCTCTCTGCTTCTGTAAATATTTGAAAATTCTCATTAAAAAGTTCTTAAAATCTCCTACTAGTATTGTATTGCTGTCTATTTGTATATTAACAGAACTACAGGGAGAAATAGATAGCAATACAATAATAGTGGAGGACTTTAATACCCCACATATATCAATGGACAGATTAACCAGACAGAAAAATGAGTAAGAAAACATAGGTCTTAAAAGACACATTAGCCTAGATGGACTTAACAGATATTTATGGAAGATTTCATCCAAAAGCAACAGAATACACATACTCAAGTTCATAAGGAACATTCTCCAGAATAGACCATAGTTTAGGCCACAAAACAAATCTTAGTAAATTTAAGAAGACTGACATCATATAAAGCATCTTCTCTTACCAAATAGTATGAAACTAGAAATTGATTACAAGAAGAAAACTGGAAAACTCACAAATATGTGGAGGTTAAACAAAAATTCTACTGAGCAACCAATGGGTCAAAGAAAAATTCAACAGAGAAATTTAAAAATACTTCAACAATGAAAATGGAAATGCAACATCCCAAACCTTACTGGATGTAAAGAGCAGTTTTAAGAGGGAAGTTCATAGTGATAAATACCTACATCAATAAACCAGAAAAATATGAAATAAACAACTTAACTTTACACCTCAATGTACAAGAAAAAAATAACAAATGGAGCCCAAAGTTAATAGAAGGAAATAACAAAGATCAGAGCAGAAATTAGAGACTAAAAAGACAATAAAAATGATCAATGAAACTAAGAGCTGTTTCTTTAGAAAGAAAAACAAAATTGACAAACCTTTAGTAGACTTACCAAGAAAAAAAGGAGTATGCAAATAAATAAAATCAGAAATAAAAGAGGAAACATTACAATTGGTACCACAAAACACAAAGGATCATAAGAGACTGAGACTGCTGTGAGCAATTACACACCAGTAACTTTGACAACCTAGAAAAATGGATAAATCACTAGACACATATAGCCTACCAAGACTGAATCATCATGAAATAGAATATCTGAACAGACCAATTACTACTGGGGACGTTGAATCAATAATCAATTGCCTCCCAAAAAACAAAAGGCCAGATCCAGATGTCTTCACTGGTGAATTCTACCAAACATTCAAAGAAGAAATAATGCCAATTCATCTCAAACTCTCCCCACAAAAAGAAGAGGGAGGAATATTTCTAAATTCATATTCTGAGTCCAACATTATCCTGATACCATGCAAGTTGTTCAGATAAGCACTCCAAGACAAGAAAATTACAGGCCAATGATCCTGAGGAACATAGATGCAAAAATTCTCAACAAAATATTAGCAAATTGAATTCAACAATCCATTAAAAGACACATTAGCCCAGATGTACTTAACATTAAAAGGATCATAAACCATGATCAAGTGGTATTTTTTCCATGATAACAAGGATGGTTCAGTATCTGCAAGTCAGCTAATGTGATATACCATGTTAACAAAGTGAGGCATTTAAATAATATGATCATCTCAATAGATGCAGAAAAAGCAATTGACAAAATTGAATGTTTATTTATAATAAAAAACTGTCAACAAAGTGGGTGTAGAGGGATCATGCTATGACATAATAAAGACCATCTATGACCAGCCATAACTAACATCATATTCAATGGTGAAAAGCTGAAAGCTTTTCGTCTAATATCAGGAAGAAGGCAAAGATTCCCACTCTTACCACTTTTGTTCAACATAGTATTGGAAGTCCTAGCCAGAGCAATTAGGGAAGAAAAGGAAATAAAATGCATCCATATTGGAAAGGAAGAGGTAAAATTTTCACTGACATGATATTATATATAGAAAACCTGGAAGATTCCACCAAAAAACAATTAGAACTAATAAATTAATTCAGTAAAGTTGAAGGATAAAAAATCAATATACAAAAATCAGTTACATTTCTATATACTAATAACAAACTCTCAGAAAGAGAAATTAAAACAGTCCCATTTACTGTTGAATCAAAAAGAATAAAATACCTAGGAGTAAATTTAACCAAGGAGATAAAAGATCTGTACATTGAAAACTATAAGACATTGATGCAAAATTGAAAAGGACACAAATAAATGGAAAGTATTCATGCTTGTAGATTGGAAGAATTAATATAGTTAAAATGTCCACATTACTCAAATTAATCCACAGAGTGAATGCATTCCCTATCAAAATCCCAAAGACATTTTTTCCCTGAAACAGAACAATCCAAAAAAATTTATATGGAACCACAAAAGACCCTGAATAGCCAAAGCAATTTTAAGAAGAACAACACTGAGGCATCATATTCCCTTATTTCAAAGTATATTACAACCCTAGAGCAATCAGAATAGTATAGTATTGGCATAAAAACAGACACATAGATCAATGGGACACAATATAGAACCCAGAAATAAACTCAAAAATATATGGTCAATTAATTTATGACAAAGGAGCCAAGAATATACAATGGGGAAAGAATAATCTGTTCAATAAATAGTGTTGAGATCATTGGACAGCCACATGCAAAAGAATGAAATTGGACCACTGTCTCATACACAAAAATAACTCAAAATGGATTAAAGACTTGGCTGAAGATCTGACACCATAAAACTACTAGAGGGAAACAGGCTCCTTGACAGTGATCCTATGACAGCAGAAGCAAAGGCTGCAAAAGCAGAAATAACAAGTGGGACTGCATCAGACTAAAAAGCTTCTGCACAAAAAAGGAAACCATCCACAAAATGAAAAGACAGACTACTGAAGAAGAGAAAATATTTACAAATCATGTATCTGATAAGGGGTTACTACCCAAAATCCAAAAAGAAGTCATATAACTCAATAGCAGAACAAAGCAAACTAGCAAAAGAACACAACAAACAATCTGATTAAACATGGCCAGAGGCACTAAATAGACATTTTCCCAAAGAAGACATACCTATATATGACAAGGTACTCCACATCACTATCAGGGAGAAGCAAATCAAAACCACAATGAGCTATCTCATACCTATTCGAATAGCTATTACCAAAAAGACAAGAAATAACAAGTTTGGCGAGGATATGGAGAAAAGGGAACACTTGTGCACTCTTGGTGGAAAGGTAAAGCTATGGAAAACAGTATGGAGCTTCCTCAAAAAATTAAAAGTAGAACTACCATATGATCCAGCAATTCCATTTGTGGGTATTTATTCAAAGAAATGAAAACACTAACTTGAAAAGATATATGCATTTCCAGGTTCATTGTTTATTTTCCAGGTTTCATTATTTACAATAGCTAACACACGGAATTAACTGAAGCGTGCATTGATGGATCAACAGATTTAAAAAGTGGCATATATACACGAGGGAATATTTTTCAGCCAATAAAAGAAGGAAATCTTGCCATCTGTGACAACAGAGATGGGCCCTGAGGGCATTATGCTCAGTGAAATAAGTCAGACAGAGAAAGACAAATATAATATGATGTCACATATATGTAATCCAAGAAAAAAAAATAAGAAAATCAAACTCACAGATATAGAGAACAGATTGGTGGTTGCCAGGAGTTGGGGATGAGGTGTGACTGAAATGGGTGAAGGGGGTCAACAGGGACAAACTTCCAGTTATAAAATAAATAAGTCATGGGAATATAATGTACTGCATGATGACTATAGTTAATAATAGTGTGTTGTATATTTGGAATTTCTTAAGAGAGTAAATCTTAAAATTTCTCACCACAAGAAAAAAAAGTTATAACTATGTATAGTAATATATATTAACTAGACATTACAGATCATTTTGTAATATATATAAATATTGAATCATGTTGTACTTTTGAAATTGATAAGTGTACATTAGCATATCTCATGAAAAATAATTATAGAATTGTTAACTCATGCTCCAGAAAAAAAAGGGTATGTGCTGATTTACCATCAGGTATAAAGAATTCAGTTGTGAGTAATTTAGAGAATTTGGAAAGCATCTATGGGAATTCAGAGAATGAAGAGATTATTTTCAACTCTAGTAGTCAGAGACATCTGGATTAGGCAATATTACTTTGGCTGGTCTTTGAGGCAATGACAGAATTTTAACAGAAAAGGATAAAGCAGATTAATCTAAATTTGTAAGACATTAATACATTTACAAGATATTTCACTTTGTAAAACAACTTGTAAGAAAAATATATGTATGTGAATCTTCTAGGGATCTTGTTTCAATGCAGACTCCAATTCAGCAAACTTGGGTATGACATTTCTGACTTCCAGGTGGTGCTAACGCTGGTGGTCCATGGAGCAAGGGGTTAGGCATTTCTGGTGGGTGGACTGGCATGGCAAAGACAGGGAGGTGGGAGAGTACTATATGAGCTATAAGAGAGCCAGAAACGAGAAATCCAGTCGATCAGAGTGTGATCTATATTTATGGAAGCTGTGGTAAGTAAAGCTACAAAGGCAGATCAGTTCCAGACTGTAGAATGTCTTGAATGCCAAGTTTCAAAATGTGAGCTTTATACTAGCAAAAGAGAAACACTGAAAATTTTTGAGCAGGGCAATAACATGATCAGAGTGTATGTTAGCAAAATAAATCTGACTATGGTGTGCAGGAGTCAAGGAGACCACTTAGGAAACTAATTGTAACAGTCCAAATGAGAAAATAGTAAGGACTTAGAGCAAAAGATGCCAGAAAGATTGGGAAAGAATAATTATTTTTATGTAGCAAATAGATGCTTGAAAACTATAAGCTAGATAAATAAATGAATCTGCAAATAAAGTAAAAAGCTGACCAGGGGAAGAATAAACAGGACATGGAGGCTGACATGACTGAGTGTAGGAGAATGATGATGCTGCCATTAACAGGATGCTGATGAAAGGGCACTTATTTGGGGGAAAAATATAATAGCAATACTCATCAAATAGTCACTATATGCCATTTATATGTTTTTGTGCTTTTTACTTTTTCTCATTTAATCCTTACCACAATGCTGTGAGGAGATATGATTTATATGCCCTGTTTTAAGGATAAGGACACTGAGAAACAGAGAGATTAAGTAAGTTGCTCAAGGTCACACAGCTAGTAAAGAGTGGAGCCAACATTGGAACTAGGCATTCTGGGTCCATAATACAACTCCTAATTGCTGCCGTAATTCTCATAGAGTATTAGATATTCTTTGGGGTGGTTCCCTCACTCACTTTCCTTGTAAGGCAGGAGATTTTGGGTTCCCGCCATCCCTTACCAAAGTTAACTCTGCAAGGGAGGAGACCTGACAGAATGGCCATCCATTAGCTGGCCTAAAACCTAAAATCTAGTGACCTGGTGGGAAAAGTGAATTGGGCTGATGTACTTACTCTCCTGGGAATTTGAAATAGTGACACAGACTGATTGTGGATAATAAGGGAAGGGATGGAAAGATCTGGTCCCTGAGACTTTCCCTGTGCCCCTGTGACCTGGGGCCTTACATCAAGTATCCCTTTTCCTGAGGTAGTTTCAGTCCCTTGTACCCAAATGATCCTGACCTCAGGTCAACAATTTACTTCTTTCCAGGAATTTATCCAGATCCATTGAAAAATGAATGAAATACTTACGGAATGCTAGGTATTTCCCCCTTTCAACTTAAAAATATGTGAAACTCTGGGGGGGGGTGGTCATGTGCATCCGCAGCATTCACAAGTGAAAGCTTTGAAGTCAAACCTCAGCCTACACCAACCAGCAAGACCTGGTGTTTGGGAGAAAATGTGTCTCTGGCAAAAATTGCAGATGGTCCTCGATCTGTAGGATCCTCTCTTTTTATTTTTATTTTTTGAGGTATAAATTTTTTTAATTGAGGTATAATTGACATACATTATATTAGTTTCAGGTGTACAACATAATGACTGGATATTTGCTTATACTGTGAAATAATTACCACCAATAAGTCTAGTTAATATCTGCCATTGTACATAGTTATAAAATTTTTTTTCTTATAATGAAAACCTTTAAAATTTACTTTCTTAGCAACTTTCCAACATGCAATGCAGTATTATTGATTCTAGTTACCATGCAGTACATTACATCCCTAGGACTTATCTATTTTATAACTGGAAGTTCTACTTAACACCCCTGGGGAGATGGGTAGGTGTGTTCTATGGTGTAGGGCAAAAACTGCAAACAAGTATTTGGTGCCAAGAGTAGAAGGTTGCAGAGAAAGGTAGTGTTGACCCAAATGTATGTTCTTATGGGAACAGTCAGGCCACATTTCTCAGGCTGCCTGGCAATGAACTGTGGCCATGTCATGATTTCTGGCCAGTGGATGTGGTGAGGACCATGGGAATCTCTCCTGTGTGCTCCTCCATGTATTCCCCTTCTGTTGGCTGGATGTCAATACCCAAGGTGATTGAAAACAGAGCTGCTTCCCACCGTCTCCCCTTGAGCACAGAATACACGTCTGAACTCCTAAGTGAATGAGAGGTAACCTTATTTTGTGTTAAGCCACTGAAACTTGGGGGCTTGTTATGGCAGCCAGCAATCCCAACTAATGCTCCTCTCTGTGCTTTTCATTACTTGAGGCAGAGGTAGCCAGGACTGGCTGCTTGTCTGAAGCATTCTTGGCGTTCTTTGAGTTACAACAGGAAAGAAGACTCTTGAAAAGGAGAAAAAATTCTTCAGCTGGTGACATGGGGTTTCAGAGTAATTTGATTAGAATTTTAAGAGATATTTGACTTTATCTCGTACCTGAGGCTGGCAAAATGGAATATAGCTCAGTTAAGACCAGAGCCCTATGGTCAAGATTATGGTGCCCAGAATAAGTTCATTTCTGTATGGGTGATGTTCACATCATGAAAATAAAATATTTTGTTTTATTTCTCCATTGATTAATTATTTTAATGTCAAAGGGGGTACTTAAAACATAAATAAACATTCAAAACAAATTAAGTGAAAAATGCTGCAATAGTATATTCATCATAACCCCAATTTTAAAAAGCAACTCAGAAATCTGTAAGTATATTCACTGAGCTAGAGAAATAACACCAAACATTGAGTGCTCATTTTTAGATAGCAGTGCTGAGTGTAATTTTTGTATCTGTCTTTTTAAAATATATTTTTCAAACTCTTCTCAATGGATAGTCATTACCTCCAGATTAACAACAACAAAGTCAATGGAAGTATTTTTTAAGGAAAAGATACAGAAAAAAATGTTGTCTTGAAATAAAAAATAATAATAATCCCAGTCTCTTCACTCATCATTTCTATGAGCTTTTTGGTCAGTCTCACATCCCAGCAGACTTGGGGATATGTCAACCCACCAATAATACTAAAGCTGCAAACAACAATATTCTATTCTTGATTGAATATAATTCACAAATTGAAAAGTTAAAAGATTTCCCTGAGTTTTATATTTTAAAGGACTGTTCATTGATTTTCAGTAAGCATGTTTGTATGCTTCTATTATATTTTTTGGGGGTCTTGAACACTGAACTCCGGCAAATGTAGCCGTGTACGTATTGCACTGTTGTCAACATCAGTGCACTGCTTCTGCTTATATTATCACAACCTGCCTAAGAATGTGTTGAACGGTCTTCCCTTCCTGAGGTGAACAGAGTTCCACCAGTGGGTTAAAGATCATTCATATTCCAAGGAAATGGAACATTGAATAAGAACTTCCGGAACGTTCGATAGCATGCAGGGAACTAAGATTCTAGCACCCCTCCTCCCGCTCCTCTTAGCCTTTGCCACCTCCACTCTTTCTTAATGTTCTTGCTCTAGATTTCTTCCTGTGGCATCAGTGATGTTGAGAGAAACCCAGTATAAGGCTGAAAAGCAAGAGGAGAATTTATAAAATGTGAAAGAGAAACAATTTTCCTTCAAAGCAAGGAAAGAAGTACCATTGAGAGGGCTGCCCAACCAAAGGCAACCTCGACCTTCATTCTGGCAGAGCCACCCCACTTTGAAAATGGCCCTTTTCATTGGCCATGTATGAGCCATTACTGGTCACCTTACTAAAGCCACCATCTTTCAGGCTGTAGCAAATACTATCTTTCAAAATGCCAATTGTCACCATCACAATGGCTACATTAATGACTTATGGCCACATTAGTGGGGGTAAGAAGGGAGGAAAGATCATTTATGAATATAGAATATCTTTCAAATGCATATAAATGAAAGAATTCCAGCACCACTTAGGAATCAAGCTGCATGGACTGCATAGTTAAACCAATCAGATTGGGAATATTATACTGCTAATTTAAATCTGGATTTGAAGAGTCAACTTAGGTAAGAATTTTTAAGTGATCAACTGCAGTTCCACAGAAAACTAGCTTTTGCCTAGTTTTGATCATCTAGATCTATCATTCTAAGTGACTTTTAGCTCCCTTGGGGGAGCTCTAGCTTAGGCATCCCTATGTGGAGGAGCCATATGACCAAGCTTTGTTTTTGGTATTTAAAAATCTTTACATAAGGAGTTTATGTTTGTAACAAATGAAAATATACCTCCTGCACATAGTGAAAAGTGAGAGTGCTTACCCTTTCCGTCTCTCTCCCCAGAAGAAACCACCTCTAACAATGTAATATATTATATACTGACATTGTTTTTATGTGATTATACTATCCTACACCTATTATTCAACAAATTGATTTTTTAGTCTTAAGAGTATGTTATGGATATCTTTTCATGTAGCAAATACAAATTTTCCTCATTATTTTTACAACAGTACAGTAAGAGGTGTGGTAGAAGGTAGAGATTAGGAGCATTGGCTCCTTGGGTCTGAAATTCACTTTTACCACTTGGGTTCTGTGTGAGCTTGGGCACATTACTTCACCTCTCTGGGTCTTAGTTTCTTCCCTTTTAAAATGTATTGCAGTAAAAATGTTCTTTGTGAGAACTGAATCACCAATGCAGACAAAACATGAAGAACAGTACTGGTCCATAACAAGTGTACTGTATCCATTACATAATCGTTTCCTTAGTAAAGTTTTAAGTTCTTTTTAAAGGTTAACTGTTACAATGGGTGCTATGATGAACACATTCTTAGACACATATTTTTGAACACTTCTTACTAGTGTTTTAATAAGAAGAAGTGAGAATGAATGATTGTGTTAAGATGTTCATATAGAGTTATGCTTTGCCTAATTGCACTCTAAAAGTTGTACCAATTTACACTTCAGCCAACAGTGTACATGACAGTTCATTTCCCCAGACTTTTGCCCAAACTGGATTTTTTTTTTGCAGAACATTATGTCTACTAGGCTCCCCCCTTCACCAAGGCCCCCCACAATCCTACAGTCACTGTCAATCAGCATAGTAAGATGCTGTAGAATCACTACTTGTCTTCTCTGTGTTGTACAGCCCTCCCTGTGGATTTTATAATAAAAAAAATTTTTCCCATCTGATAGGTGAACATGCAGTAGTCCCCCCTTATCCGTGGTTTTGCCATCTGCATGCAGTCCCAGTTACCTGCTGTCAGTCCAGGTCTGGAAGCATAATCCTCCTGATGAATTGCCAGGCCAATAGCAGCCTGACTCTATGTCACAGTGACTGTGTCATTCATCTCACTTCATCTCCACATGCGAGCATTTTATCATCTCACATCATCACAAGAAGGGTAAGTACAGTACAATTATATGTTTTGAAATATATTTTTATATAAATAAAACAATATACTTTCATTACAGTATATTGTCATGTGTTCTATTTTATTAGTTATTGTTAATCTCTGTGCATAATTTATAAATCAAGTTTTGTCATAAGCATTTGTATATGAGAAAACATAATATATATAGAGCTTGGTACTATCTGTGGTTTTAGGCCTCCTCTTGGGGTCTTGGAATGCAGGCCCTGCAGATAAGGGGGTGGCTACTGTAACTGATCTTTCACACATTGAACTATGGTGTAGAGTGTATTACCCAAAAGACCCACAAAGCAATCAAACTGGGAAGAGGCTGTACATTATATATTTTAAATTTTTAATAGAGCAGTTTCACCATTATCTAGCATGTATGAAATTCTTATCTTTCCATAATGAATATATGTACCCTCATTTTGAACTTAGGGTATATGAAAATAAGTTATACTTCTCTTGATTTCCTTCCTCTGAAATATTACAGAAATTGTGAATACTGATCTGTTCAGGGGAATTTATGTTCTAGTTGCTACAAGTATGTGAAGTCCTATCATTAGAATAAGAAATATATTGGCATTCTCTCCTTTCCCCTCCTCACTACATTTTCTGAGTACCAATCTTTCCAAAAAGTGGTTTCTGGAGACTGTGATGTGGGAGGTTCCTTGCAAAGGATTTAATCTCTGTCACAGACTAACATTTTATAGAAATAATTTGGAAATGCCAGAGTTAAGTCAAATTAGTTTTCAAAGCCATACTTATTCCTTTCTGAGCTCTCAAGTCAGGAATCATTCTTGCCATTTGGGTTCTGTGTGAACTTAGACAAACATGAAATCCCCTTTGTCAGCCTTGTTGGTTCCCGTGGCTTTATTTGCTGTCTTGTTCGCCCTCTGCTGGTTTTTTAGAAGAAAACTATGAATGGTAACAATGTTCTCTGACCGTTTTTTCTTGTTTGCTTTTGTTTTGGGAAATCAAAGTTCTAGATGAACTCCCTAATTATAAAAATGGTCAGAGAAGACATGTGCATATTAGCAATTAATTTGAATTATTGTGGCTGTTTGGAAATGAGGCCCAGGGGTGGAAGAAAACCCCCTTCACCTCTTTTTACATGTCTTACTGTTGAGCTCTTCAACTGTGGATTTTCTCATGTGTATAAATGCAATTATATCATAAACTCAAGGAGTAAAATGTACATGAATATATATATATCCTGGAACCCTGCCAATCTGGGGAACCCAGAGATGAGAGCATCTTGAGATCCTGGAAAAGAACACAGAAGTAGACAGTTTCTAGTTACTACCAGACCCATTAATTCAACAGAGTGTAATGGAGTGTTATCAGTGTCCTAAAATGCTCCATGTACTCACAAGTTCTATACAATACTTTTCCAGGAAATCCTCAAAGCTTATAGACGTTATTAATGATGTCAATTCATTTACAAGCCAGTTACTTAAGGTGGTTCTGGTCTGCCTGGGAAGTGTATGCAGGACAGCAGAGCACAAACAAGGGAGGTAAAATTCCCTGTCACTTACCTCTGCTCTGCACAGATATGTTTTTCTTTGTCCTTTCTCTCTTCCTCTATAGCAGCACCACCACACCTTTGGGCAATTGCCATTTCTCCTCCATGTGATTCTACGGGGTTTCTAATCACCTACCTTGGATCCCTGGATACAGCTTTGACACAGACACAAGGCTTGAAAAAATTTCAGTATCTCACCTCCCTGGTCAAAATGACCAAAGCTGGCCACTTTTTCCTGGGGATCTTATAAGTTAATGCTGGGAGACAAAAGCTATCTCTTTCTTCTAGAGTCACAAACCTGGGATTAAGGAAGCCTCACGCTGCCCCACACTGCCCTTCTATTTCCACCCACTTCATAGTGGACCCAGGATAGTAGACATGGAGAGGAGTCAATGGAATTGTAATATATTTGAAAGTAGAATCTGATGAGGGATTTAACTGGAGACAAGAGATGAGCAAAAGGGAAGAGCCAGTAATAATTTCTAGATTTCTAATTTTGGTTCCTCCATGAATGTTACCATTTGTTAATATGGGGAGAGAATCAGGAATGAGACTGGAGATGAACCCAAAACTTTGGGGTGACAATCAGAAGATCCATTTTGGACATAAGGACATGGAGACATCTGTGGGACAGCCAAGGGTGCTATTGGATGTGTGACTTTGGAGCTAGGGGAGAGACCTGAGCCGAAGCTGTTAATTTAGGAGTTGTGACATATAAACTGGATGTGAAGATATTGGAGTGGACAGAATATTTAAATATAGAAGATAGTGAAGAAACGAAGGCCCAGGACCACGTTTCGAGGAGGATCAAATTGTAATGATTGATTCGAGAAAGAGCACTAGCAAGGAGAACTTGAAGGGAGAGGCTAGTAAAAATAGGATAAAAAGTAGAAGGAGAATAGGGTATCATTGGATGGGAGAGAAGAGTTTCAAAAAGAAGGTAGTGGTCAACTAAGTCAAAAGTTACTAAGAATTAGAGGAATTTGAAGTCAGAGAGACACATCCTTTGGGTTTGGCAATACAGAAGGCATTAGTGAAGTTGACAAGCTTTTTCAGTAGAGTAATAGGCATGAAAACTAGTTCAGAATAGGTTAAAAAGGAATGGTAGTGACCAATGTTGATGACATGTGAGTAAAGCCTTACTCCATCCGTAACACACATACGCACACGCAGACACCACAGTACAAGTACATAGCAGTGACTGGTGAAGTATGTAAAATATATTTGAGAGACACTCAATCACTGTATCCCCGGGCAGAAAGATTTTTTCCGTAAGGATTTGATCCCTAAGCCATCAGAGCCCAGAATCATGATGATTTTTTTTTTGAGGGCATCTCTCATATTTATTGATCAAATGGTTGTTAACAACAATAAAATTCTGTATAGGGGAGTCAATGCTCAATGCACAATCATTAATCCATCTCAAGCCTAATTCTCGTCAGTCTCCAATCTTCTGAAGCATAATGAACAAGTTCTTACATGGTGAACAAATTCTTACATAGTGAATAAGTTCTTACATGGTGAACAGTACAAGGGCAGTCATCACAGAAACTTTCGATTTTGCAGAATCATGAAGATTTTAACAAAAATATTGAGGAGGTCCTTGGGTATTAAAGTAGACATATTACTCTTACATCCACCTCTTGATTCTCCAGTCCATATACAGCCAGTTATTCAGGGTATTCTCAAGCTTCTAGTCATAGTTTTTTGATCAACCGAAACCTCACTCACATTTCTATAGGTTCATTTGCCAGCATCCTTGTAAAACAAGCCAGTTTCATCAGCATCAAAACCTGCTCTTCTGTGTATGAACATTTTCTTGTATAACACTTAGCAGGTATTTTTTAAATTCTTCGGCAGCCTCTTGATCTGCAGTATCTGCCTTGCCTACAAGTTTAACATTTTTCACGCTGTCTTGCCTTTGAAATATGTAAGCTATCCCAGAAGAGTTTAATGTTTTCCTTATCCTGGGTAACACGACTGTAAATTTCTTTGGCTTCCAGCCTCACAACAATGGTGTCTGCTGTGCTTTTTTTTCAGTTGTTGCCTCTGAATCCACAAATTCAGCCCCTTCTCCTTAGCCTCATCACACATGATAGATGTTACTACAGTGTTTTCTGAAGGGGCCTGGTGCACAAATGAGAGAATTTCCTCTTCTTTTTTCTGAGTGTGCTATACTATTGATTCCTTAATAGTGAACACACAAACAGAACACCAGAAGTCATGCCTGAATGAAGCTTTTATAATACAGGCATTTTCTCCATAAAGCACATCACAGCCTTCTTGCTCTCAAGAATAGTGGACAGCACTTCAGCCCTCTGCTTAGAGGCCATTTCAGATGGTGAAGTCACCAACAGAAAGCACAGAAATGTGAAAAATGTGACACTAATTAGGCTGCAAAAAGGACATTTGTTCATTACGAAAGCTGAAACAGGAAGATAGTGTCTCAAATTTTTCACCACTCTGTGTGTGTCCTCAGCATCTGTGAAAGCAAAAAGTCCTGTCAGTATCAATATTGTGGTTTCACATAACTTTTAGCAAATAGGCAAATTCGCAAACACAGAATCCACAAATGATGAGGACTGACTATATTCTGGCTTTGGCAAGACCGGTGTTTTAATCTGTTTGGGCTTCTATAACAAAGTATCATATATTGAGTGGCTTAAACATTTATTTCTCACAGTTCTGGAAAATAGAATGGGAAGCCCAAGATCAAGGCACTGGCAGATTCAGAGAGCTGTCTTCTTGCTTTAGCCTCACATGGCAGAAAGGGCAAGGGAGTTCTCTGGGGTCTCTCTATTATAAGATCACTAATCCCATTCATGAGGACTCCACCCTTATGACCCGATCACCTCCCAAAGGCACCACCTCCAAGTACCATCACATGGGGATTACATTTCAATGTATGAATTTGAGGAGGGGACACAAACATTCAATCTATGGAAACCAATACTGTATATTGGTTAGTTCCAAGTCTATACCAAAATCCTGCAGTGAGGCTGTAACATTACATCCGTTGTCTTTCAGCCAGTGCTAGCATACTATGCAGACACATCTGTAATCCAGGTTCAAAACTTTCCCATCAGTTAAATAAATATAATAAACTGCCCATGATGCCATATGTGTTTGGAGATCAAAGTGGCAGTGGACAGGAGTAGATCTGCTGGGAATATAATCCATCTGTTCATGCACTTCATTTGGTCTACAGGAGATGCTTGGTTTGGGTGAGTGAGGTATGTGAGACTTCCACTTGGCAATGGAGTGCTGCTAGGCATCTCAGATGTATGGAGAAGAACATCAGAAAACAACCATTTTGTCATGGTTAGCTCAGTCACATGACCACCTCATGACCCATGGTCAGGCAACCAGTATCTATCACGGTTCAGTAGCTAGCCAAGGACTGTTTTCTCAAAACAGAAATTATTGCCAACTTGATACAACATAATTTTGCTCCAAAAAAACTATTATATTTTCATGGTTAGCTCAGGCTTCAGACTTCTTTTGCTCTGGGCCCTACTTAAAGATGGTAATATTTTAGTTTATAGAGTATATGCACATAAAGGGTGATATAGGTAGTTGCTATGGTCTGAATGTTTGCATTCCCCCAAATTCATATGTTGAAATCCTAACCCTCAAAATGATGGCACAAGGAGGTGGGGCCTTTTTATGTCATGAGGGTGGAGCCCTCATAATGGGATTAGTGCCCTTAGAGGCTCCAGGGAGGTCTCTGGCCTCTTCCACCGCAAGAGGACACCATGAGAAGGTGCTGGCTGTTACCAGGAAGCAGCTCTCATAAAAACACAACCTCACTGGTGCCTTGATCTTGGACTTCCAAGAATCTAGAACTTTAAGAAATAGATTTCTGATATCTATAAGTCACCCATTTCTTTTATTTTGTTACAGCAGACCAAACAGACTAAGATGGTAGCCTCTAAAATCTATGAATTCCTTTCAAATGTTGTGCCTCTTTCTGAATGCTAGAGCCCATGTTTGAGGGGATTTATTTCTCACACTTTAACAGACATTTATTTTAGTTGGGCATCCAAGGAACTTACTAATTCTAGTTCATCAGTGCTTATTCATACCCTGTCCACTATCATTAAAATAATCGACAAGCAGGATGTTGTAAAGGAGTAAGAATGTCACATACCCAAAGACTCCCTTGACTAAGGCCAGGGAGGAAATGAGGTTGATAGTAAAAATGTCCTGCTGCCCCTCCCAGGTAGAAGCATATTGCTTCTAGTTTTCTTTGTTTATTGAGTCAGAGAGAGAAAAAAGGCATTGTATGCATTAACAGCAGCACACCAGATGCCTGGGTCTGTGCTGACTTGCTATAGTTAAAGAGTATATCCGGAAGAGCAGTTCTAATTAGATCACTAACTAATAATTTCCTTCCATCTTCCAAGACCTCTGTTCTGAAGAGGCTCCATGGCTGAATTTATATAGGGATTTAATAGAAATCACACCTCTTGATCTCTCAAAACTTTGAATAAGGCACCAATTCCTACAGGAAAGATGTTCCATTGGTTTTTTTTTGTTTGTTTACAATTTTGGCAAAGAGCAAGAAGTCAAAAAGCTTTGATTTGGTCCTTCCTACCGCAACCTGTCCTTGCACAGGTCAAGGAACAATGTGGGGTTCTGTCAGTTGCCCAAGGCAGAAAGAACAGGTAAGGATTGTTATTGGCTGTGTCTGTCTCTTCTATTCAGAAAGCAAAAACTTACCCAGACATGTTCAGCAAGCTGTCACTTAACATCTTATTGACAAAATCTTGCCACTGACCTCTAGCTGCAAGGGAAGCTGGAAATCAAGTATTTTAAATATTCATTCTCAACAGTGGAGAGCAAAAGAGAAAGGTTTTGAGAATGACCTTTGGTTTTGCCACAACTCCATACCAGCCAGCACCTTATCACAGCTTTGACACTCTATCAATGTCCCCATTGCTATCAACTGGTCCTTGCTATCAATGTCCCCAGGGAACTGCTCTTTTCCACCCTCCACAGACATTCCAGCTCTATGTATGAGACACTGCCATCTGGAAACATATAGTTTTGGGGGGGGAAACAAATGCAGTAGGAAAAAGTTTTGCTCTTCAATTGAGTTATTCGGTTCTATTCTACTCTATTCTATCTTTAGTCTTTTCTTTAACTTTACCGACCCTCTACCAATAAAAGAGCAGCAATGGCTTTCCATTAGGTACTGTCCTCAGGGGAAAGGTGGATATAATCTGGCACAAAGCAATGATCATTCAGCTTTGAGTTCCAAAATATCATTTCAAACTCCTTAGTTAACACATTAATCTGAAAGCCAAGTACTTTTCATTTTCAAGAGAATGGCATGGTTGAGAAGGAAAACGCATGCCTTAGAAACTCAAGGCACCAGGGCTTAGAGGACTGGAATATAGATGTCATTAAAATCAGCTCTATAAGGAGGATACAAAATAATAGTTCTTCCTGAGCACAGTGGCAAAAAAAATTCCCTTGGAAAGACTGAATAAATTGAGAGTAAAGTAAGTTTCATCCTCCCCACATAGGATAATAACCCTGAGGAAGGAGCACTGTAAACACCTTAGGGGGCTGAGAGGGTCTCAGGAAGGGGACCTGAGCCTTACATTCCAGGCACACGCCAGCTGAACAGCCTCTGTGGAAGCCCCACATCGAGCATGGGGGACAAAGCAGTAGATGACCCACGGCTCAAGGTGTTGTACAGGCAGATAGGCCTGAGAGCAGCTCCAGAGTGTCCTGGACACCATGCAGCAACATGAAGAAATCAGGTCAGAGCTCCTGAGTTCCAGGGAGAGAGCAGAAGTTTAAATGCAGAGAGGGAGGATATGGGGTCTGGATAAAGGTAAAGAAGGAGTGGACCCAATGTTTTCCCCCAGAGGCTATACCATGAACCATGTATATATCAGCAACTGATGCTTGTTCTCAACACCCAGACCCAGGTGAGAGGTCCCCCTCCCCCTCAGAGGCCAATGAGAGCAGAAGAAAGGCATGAGATCCAGACCCTCTCTCCTTCAGTGTCACGATGTGCTAAGTCAGCCAGGAACATAGATTATACAGGGAGAAAAGTTTCACCTAAGCAAAATGGACAGGATCTTAAAATTGCTTACACATTTACTCAAAACAGTAAATTATTCCAGAAGTGACTCCAAAGTGGCAACAATGTGTGCTTTCTGATATGTGCAAATGTAGAAAACAAAGTTACCTCCCATACATAACTGGATTGTGACTATAAACTTCAACTCCTCTTCACAAGTGTGTAAATAGATAACTACAAAGTAAGTTCATGTTGTGAGTAAAGGAATGATAAGAATGGAGAAGGAAAGCAAGTATCTCTTCCTGGGGAAAGAAGGAAATCACTCAAAGAGGAAAATACATTCAGATGAATTGTGATGGATTTGCAGGTACTTGATAAGCAGACAGGTAAAGGGAAGTGATTCCAAGCAAAGAGAACAGCATGTACAAAAACCAAAAGCCACAAAAAATGGCAAAATGTATCTTAAAAAATGGCAAAAACTCATGTGAGAACTTGGGTTTTGCAGGATGGTGGAAGAAGGTGATGCCAGGGAGGGATACTGAAGCTTTATTTGTCTCTACAAGGTGTTAAATGCAATGGTCTGCACAGAAGTAGCCAACATCTTTACCTGGAGTTACCTGACTCCCTGGTTGTGTCACAGCAACACTTGGGAAGATAAAAATGGAGAGGTAGGCCAAAAAATAGTAGAGGAGGGAATACTTCCAAACTCATTCTATGAAGCCAGCATCACTCTAATACCAAAACCAGGCAGACACCACGAAAAAAGAAAATTACAGACCAATATCCCTGATGAACATAGATGCAAAAATACTCAACAAAATATTAGCAAACTGAATTCAAAAATACATCAAGAGGATCATACACCATGATCAAGTGGGATTCATTTCAGGGATACAAGGATGGCACATTAGAAAATCCATCAGCATCATCCACCACATCAACAAAAAGAAGGACACAAACCACATGATTATCTCCATAGATGCTGAAAAAGCATTCGACAGACTTCAACATCCATTCATGATAAAAACTCTCAACAAAATGGGTATATAGGGCAAGTACCTCAACATAATAAAGGCCATATATGACAAACCCACAGTCAACATTATACTTAACAGCAAGAAGCTGAAAGCTTTTCCCCTAAAATCAGGAACAAGACAGGACTGCCCACTCTCCCTGCTTTTATTTGACATAGTACTGGAGGTCCTAGCTGTGGCAATCAGACAACGCAAAGAAATAAAAGGCATCCAGATTGGTAAGGAAGAACTCAAACTCTCACTGTTTGCAGATGACATGATATTGTATATAACAAACCCTAAAGAATCCACTCCAAAACTACTAGAACAAATATCTGAATTCAGCAAAGTTGCAGGATACAAAATTAATACACAGAAATCTCTTGCTTTCATATACACTAATGATGAACTAGCAGAAAGAGAAATCAGGAAAACAATTCCATTCACAACTGCATCAAAAATAATAAAATACCTAGGAATAAACCTAACCAAGGAAGTGAAAGACCTATACTCTGAAAACTACAAGACACTCATGAGAGAAATTACATAAGATACCAATAAATGTGAACACATCCCATGCTCATGGATAGGAAGAATTAATATTGTCAAAATGGCCATCCTGCCTAAAGCAATCTACAGATTCAATGCAATCCCTCTCAAAATACCAACAGCATTCTTCAATGAACTGGAACAAATACTTTTCAAATTCATATGGAACCACAAAAGACCCCAAATAGCCAAAGCAATCCTGAGAAGGAAGAATAAAGTGGGGGGATCTCACTCCCCAACTTCATGCTCTACTACAAAGCCACAGTAATCAAGACAATTTGGTACTGGCACAAGAACAGACCCACAGACCAGTGGAACAGAATAAGGAGTCCAGATATTAACCCAAACACATATGGTCAATTAATATATGATAAAGGAGTCACAGACATACAATGGGGAAATGACAGCCTCTTCAACAGCTGGTGTTGGCAAAACTGGACAGCTACATGTAAGAGAATGAAACTGGATCACTGTCTAACCCCACACACAAATGTAAATTCGAAATGGATCAAAGACCTGAATGTAAGTCATGAAACCATAAAACTCTTGGGAAAAAACATAGGCAAAAATCTCATGGACATAAACATGAGCAACTTCTTAATGTATCTTCCTGGGCAAGGGAAACATAAGCAAAAATGAACAAGTGGGACTATATCAAGCTGAAAAGCTTCTGTACAGCAAAGGAAACCACCAATAGAACAAAAAGGCACCCTACAGTATGGGAGAATATATTTATAAATGACATTTCCGATAAAGGGTTGACATCCAAAATATATAAAGAGCTCACGTACCTCAGCAAACAAAAAGCAAATAATCCAATTAAAAAATGGTCAGAGGAGCTGAACAGACAGTTCTCCAAAGAAGAAATTCAGATGGCCAACAGACACATGAAAAGTTGCTCCATATCACTAATCATCAGAGAAATACAAATTAAAACCACAATGAGATATCACTTCACACCACTAAGGATCACCACCATTCAAAAGACAAACAACAACAAATGTTGGCAAGGTTTTGGAGAAAGGGGAACCCTCCTACACTGCTGGTGGTATTGTAAATTCGTTCAACCATTGTGGAAAGCAGTATGGAGGTTTCCCAAAAAACTCAAAACAGAAATACCATTTGACCCAGGAATTCCACTCCTAGGAATTTACCCTAAGAATATAGCAGCCCAGTTTGAAAAAGACATATGCACCCCTATGTTTATCGCAGCACTATTTATAATAGCCAAGAAATGAAAGTGACCTAAGTGTCCATCAGTAGATGAATGGATAAAGAAGATGTGGTACATATATACACCATGGACTATTATTCAGCTATAAGAAGAAAACAAATCCTATCATTTGCAACAACATGGATGGAGCTAGAGGGTATTATGCTCAGTGAAATAAGCCAGACAGAGAAAGACAAGTACCAAATGATTTCACTCATCTGTAGAGTATAAGAACAAAGAAAAAACTGAAGGAGCAAAACAGCAGCAGAATCACAGAACCCAAGAATGGACTAACAGTTACCAAAGGGAAAGGGACTGGGAGTATGGATGGGAAGGGAGGGATAAAGGGGTGATAAAAGAAAGGGGGCATTATGATTAGCATGTGTAATGGGGGGGAGGCACGGGGAGGGCTGTACAACACAGAAAAGACAAGTAATGATTCTACAGCATCTTACTACATAGATGGACAGTGACTATGAAAGGGTATGTGGGGGGGACTTGGTGATGGGGGGAGTCAGTAAACATAATGTTCCTCATGTAATTGTAGATTAATGATACCAAAATTTAAAAAAATGGAGTGGCAGGAACCTGTGGGGCAGGTCACAGCTGATCAGAGTGATGAGGGTGTCCTCCACCAGTGAGTGGTAGTGGGACAGGGAAGAGTCTGGCTGTATTTCTGAAGTGGAATGGCTAGGAGTTGACAGCCAATTCCATACAGGGCATGCAGTGTGAAAGAGAAATGTGAGGAACCAGTCAGAGACTTCTAGTTTCAGTGGATGGTCATGTCTTCATTTTGTTAACGGAAAACATGAGAAGGAAGCTTTGGAGATTCATTCATTTAACGAGTATTTATTGAGGATTTCCTGAGTGCCAGGCATGGTGCCAGGCATCAGCGTCAACCAGATATAGTCTCTGCCTTCATGAAGTTTACAATATAATGTGGAAAGTTACTGTTAAACAATATGACTGCATAATTAATTCACTATAGTCATGAAAAATATGATGTTAATTACAGTGCTAATATGTGCTAAAGGTAAAAATGTGATAAAGGAAAAGTTCAGCAGTGCCAGGAGATCATATATTAGTATATGAGGTGCTCACCACAGGATACCTTGGTGAGACATATGTGCTCCACAGGGCAGGAGATAATCTCTGAAGATTCATGGACCTGCCCTTTGGGAAAGATTTTGGGTGTCCAGAGGCTGGGGATTACCAGGATGTCCCTTCCAGGTTAAAAGACAGATTGCTGCATTTTGCATCTCTTACCATAAAGGAGAAAGTACTATCCCTGGTAGGCCCTTCACGTTGTGCACCTGCTCTGGCACATAGCTCCAAGTCATGTGTGGAGTGATCTGAAAGGCTGCCAGCTTTGAGTGAACCTGCAGCAGAAAAGGGTTCTGCAGCAAGTCTAAGCTGCACTACAGGCAGCCCTGCCTTTTGGACCATCCAATATGGCAGACCCTATGATGTTGGAAGGGTCCATGGTGAGAAACATGCTAGGTGGAGTTTATGCTCCAGAAGAACAGCTCTTTTGTATTGCTGGAAATAATTTCAGGTGTGTTCCTGGGCCCCAATAAAGGCAATACTTTACCATGGACCCTCAAGTAGCCATGCATCTGAAGCTTTTCATTAGGAGCTGGGTTCTCTTGAAGCCACTATCATAAAGTCAGCGGGTCCCTGCAGGAGTCCATATTAAGATGGAAATGCCGCACCAGTAAGATGTGTGAGAAGTTAGCCTACTCTCCCCTTTTCCATGTTAGTTCTACTGGCATGTCTCTCTCAACTCATATGTTTGGCCATATTGGACAAAGAATTGATGCTGACAGTGGAGGAAAAATCTTGGACTTGCTTTATGGATGGATTAGATTGGCCTGTTATGTGGGTGCAAGCTTAAAATGGATAGCAGATGCATTACAAGCACATTCAGTGGTAACGTTAAAATAATCTTGAGAGAAAAATTTTTCCAGTGGGTAAAGCTTTGAGTAATTCCCTGGTCATCCAGTTTATATAGAAAGAAAAGTAGCCCAAGGTAAAAGTTTATATGAGCTCATGGGCAGTGGGGAATAGCCTGGTTGGCTAGTCGAGAGCTTGAAAGAAAAAGACTAAAAGGCTGGAGACAAAGAGGTCTGGAGTAGAGGTGTGTGAAAGGGCATTTGAGGTGGGCATGACAACATTTGTAGTGTCCTCACAGCTCCTCCCATCAAGAGATGGGGTCTGCCTCTCCACCTCTTAAATCTGGGCTGAGCCATGCCAGATATGACAGCTTTGGCCGATGTGACAATGGCAAAAGCATAGGCTTCCATAGTGCCTTGACATGGGGACTTGCCCTCTCTTGCTTCTAGGATCTCTTCCACCACTATGTGAATAGCCTGACCTAGCCTCTTGGAGGATGAGAGCACCCCCCACAACCGAGCTTTCCCAGCCAAGATCCAAATGCATGGATGAGCCCCAGTGACACCACACAGAGCAGAGGCAAGCCATTTTAGCTGAGACCCACTCACATCACCAATCTACAGAACCAAGAGCAATAAATGCCTATTGTTTGAAACCACTAAGTTTACAGGTAGTTTGTCATGCAACAAAAGATTACTGATAATATCACTTTCTACGCTTTCCTCTTCAGGATTCAAAAGAAATCTCTTGCCAAAGACTGGCTTCTGACTCAGAAAAGTTAGGTGTGAGAGTCAGAACTGATTAATGCCTTTCTTCCAGCATACCTGCTTCCTTTTCCTAAGACATGAAGCACCATGCATCAGCCACAGAGGTGGAAATCTGCAAGGGAATATGATTTAAGGAAAAACACATTAGCTTAATATTTGCAAAATGTTATTCCTATTACTGAAGTTGGCAAGAAGCCAGGGAAACAGTTACTCTTGTGCATGGTTAGTGGCAGAATAGATTATACAGACACTTTGGAAAGCAAATTGGCAGTATCAACACAAAACTAACATGAACTTACTGTTGATTTAAGCAGTTCTGTTTCTTTGTATCCGTGCTAGATGTGAAGAAACACATGTATACAAAGGCATGCAAAAGGTGTAACGTTGAAACATTCTAACAGCAAAAAATTGAGAACAGAAAAATAGTAACGTAAATGATGCTCTGTATATTTGTGGAACATTATGTAGTAGTTTAAAAAAATGAAGTAAAACTATTTGCAATGTCTAGGAAAGGTCTCCAAGTATTTTTTTAATTACATGAAGAACATTATGGTTACAAGACTCCCCCTTCACCAAGTCCCTCCCCACAAACCCCATTACAGTCACTGTCCATCAGCATAGTAAGATGCTGTAGAATCACTACTTGTCTTCTCTGTGTTGCACAACCCTCCCTATGCCCCCACCACATTATACATGCTAACCATAATGCCCCCTTTCTTTTTCCCCACCCTTATCCCTCCCTTCCCACCCCTCCTGCCCAGTCCCTTTCCCTTTGGTAACCGTTAGTCCATTCGTGGGTTCTGTGATTCTGCTGCTGTTTTGTTCCTTCAGTTTTTCTATGTTTCTATACTCCAAATATGAGTGAAATCATTTGGTACTTGTCTTTCTCCGCCTGGCTTATTTCACTGAGCATAATACCCTCTAGCTCCATCCATGTTGTTGCAAATGGTAGGATCTGTTTTTTTCTTATAGCTGAGTAATATTCCATTGTGTATATGTACCACATCTTCTTTATCCATTCATCTATGGAATGACACTTAGGTTGTTTCCATTTCTTGGCTATTGTAAGTAGTGCAGCAATAAACATAGGGGTGCATCTGTCTTTTTCAAACTGGAGTGCTGCATTCTCAGGGTAAATTCCTAGAAGTGGAATTCCTGGGTCAAATGGTATTTCTATTTTGAGCATTCTGAGGAACCTCCATACTGGTTTCCACAATGGTTGAACTAATTTGCATTCCTACCAGCAGTGAAGGAGGGTTCCCCTTTCTCCACAACCTTGCCAACATTTGTTGTTGTTTGTCTTTTGGATGGTGGCGATCCTTACTGGTGTGAGGTGATATCTCATTGTGGTTTTAATTTGCATTTCTTTGATGACAAGCGATGTGGAGCATCTTTTCATGTGTCTATTGGCCACCTGAATTTCTTCTTTGGAGAACTGTCTGTTCAGCTCCTCTGCCCATTTTTTAATTGGATTGTTCATGTTTTGTTTATTGAGGTGTGTGAGCTCTTTATATATTTTAGATGTCAACCCTTTATCGGATCTGTCATTTATGAATATATTCTCCCATACTGTAGGGTACTTTTTGTTTTATTGATGGTGTCCTTTGCTGTACAGAAGCTTTTCAGCTTGATATAGTCCCACTTGTTCATTTTTGCTTTTGTATCCCTTGCCCGGGGAGATATGTTCATGAAGAAGTTGCTCATGTTTATGTCCATGAGATTTTTGCCTATGTTTTTTCCTAAGAGTTTTATGGTTTCATGACTTACATTCAGGTCTTTGATCCATTTCGAATTTACTTTTGTGTGTGGGGTTAGACAGTGATCCAGTTTCATTCTCTTACATGTAGCTGTCCAGTTTTGCCAACACCAGCTGTTGAAGAGGCTGTCATTTCCCCATTGTATGTCCATGGCTCCTTTATCATATATTAATTGACCATATATGTTTGGGTTAATATCTGGGGTCTCTATTCTGTTCCACTGGTCTGTGACTCTGTTCTTGTGCCAGCACCAAACTGCCTTGATTACTGTGGCTTTGTAGTAGAGCATGAAGTTGGGGAGCAAGATCCCCCCATTTTATTCTTCCTTCTCAGGATTGCTTTGGCTATTCGGGGTCTTTGGTGTGTCCATATGAATTTTTGAACTATTTGTTCTAGTTCATTGAAGAATGTTGTTGGTAATTTGATAGGGATTGCCTCAAATCCATGTATTGCTTTGGGCAGGATGGCCATTTTGGTTATATTAATTCTTCCTAGCCAAGAGCATGGGATGAGTTTCCATTTGTTAGTGTCCTCTTTAATTTCTCTTAAGAGTGTCTTATAGTTTTCAGGGTATAGGTCTTTCACTTCCTTGGTAAGGTTTATTCCTAAGTATTTTATTCTTTTTGATGAAATTGTGAATGGAATTGTTTTCCTGATTTCTCTTTCTATTAGTTCATTGTTAATGTACAGGAAAGCCACAGATTTCTGTGTGTTAATTTTGTATCTGGCAACTTTGCTGTATTCTGATATCAGTTCTAGTAGCTTTGGAGTGGAGTCTTAGGGTTTTTTATGTACAGTATCATGTCATCTGCAGATAGTGACAGTTTAACTTCTTTACCAATCTGGATTCCTTGTATTTCTTTGTTTTGTCTAATTGCTGTGGCTAGGACCTCCAGTACTATGTTGAATAATGGTGGGGAGAGTGGGCATCCCTGTCTTGTTCCCAATCTCAGTGGAAAAGCCTTCAGCTTTTCACTGTTCAGTATGTTGGCTGTGGGTTTATCATATATGGCCTTTATTATGTTGAGGTACTTGCCCTCTATACCCGTTTTGTTAAGAGTTTTTATCATGAATGGATGTTGAATTTTATCGAATGCTTTTTCAGCATCTATGGAGATAATCATGTGGTTTTTGTCCTTCTTTTTGTTTATGTGGTGGATGATGTTGATGGATTTTCAGATATTCTACCATCCTTGTATCCCTGGGATGAATCCCACTTGGTCATGGTGTATGACCCTTTTGATGTGTTTTTGAATTTGGTTTGCTAATATTTTGTTGAGTATTTTTGCATCTACATTCATCAGGGATATTGGTCTGTAATTTTCTTTTTTGGTGGGGTCTTTGCCTGGTTTTGGTATTAGGGTGATGTTGGCTTCATAGAATGAGTTTGGGAGTATTCCCTCCTCTTCTATTTTTTGGAAAACTTGAAGGAGAATGGGTATTATATCTTTTCTGCCTGTCTGATAAAATTCCGAGGTAAATCCATCTGGTCTGGGATTTTTTTTCTTGGGTAGTTTTTTGATTACCACTACAATTTTGTTGCTGGTAATTGGTTTGTTTAGATTTTGTGTTTCTTCCTTGGTCAGTCTTGGAAGGTTGTATTTTTCTAGGAAGTTGTCCATTTCTTCTAGGTTTTCCAGCTTCTTAGCACGTAGGTTTTCATAGTAGTCTCTAATAATTCTTTGTATTTCTGTTGGGTCCGTCGTGATGTTTCCTTTCTCGTTTCTGATTCTGTTGATGTGTGTTGATTCTCTTTTTCTCTTAATGAGTCTGGCTAGAGGCTTATCTATTTTGTTTATTTTTCTCAAAGAACCAGCTCTTGGTTTCATTGATTTTTTTCTATTGTTTTATTCTTCTCCATTTTATTTATTTCTTCTCTGATCTTTATTATGTCCCTCCTTCTGCTGACTATAGTCCTCTTTTGTTCTTCTTTTTCCAGTTTTGATAATTGTGATGTTAGACTATTCATTTGGGATTGTTCTTCCTTATTTAAATATGCCTAGATTGCTATATACTTTCCTCTTAAGACTGCTTTCTCTGCATCCCACAGAAGTTGGGCTTTGTGTTGTTGTTGTCATTTATTTCCATATATTGCTGAATCTCCATTTTAATTTGGTCGTTGATCCATTGACTATTTAGGAGTGCGTTGTTAAGCCTCCATGTGTTTGTGAGCCTTTCTGCTTTCTTTGTACAATTTATTTCTAGTTTTATACCTTTGTGGTATGAAAAGTTGGTTGGTAGAATTTTAATCTTTTTTAATTTAATGAGGCTCTTTTTGTGACCTAGTATGTGGTCTATTCTGGAGTCTGTTCCATGTGCACTTGAGAAGAATGTGTATCCTGTTGCTTTTGGGTGTAGAGTTCTATAGATGTCTATTAGGGCCATCTGTTCTAGTGTGTTGCTCAGTGCCTTTGTGTCCTTACTTATTTTCTGTCTAGTGGATCTGTCCTTTGGAGTGAATGGTGTGTGAAGTCTCCTAAAATGAATGCATTGCGTTCTATTTCCTCCTTTACTTCTGTTAGTATTTGTTTCACATATGCTGGTGCTCCTGTGTTGGGTGCATATATATTTATAATGGTTATATGCTCTTGTTGGAGTGAGCCCTTTATCATTATGTAATATCCTTCTTTATCTCTTGTTACTTTCTTTGTTTTGAAGTCTATTTTGTCGGACACTAGTACTGTAACACCTGCTTTTTTCTCCCTATTCTTTGCATGAAATATCTTTTTCCATTCTTCGACTTTTAGTCTGTGCATGTCTATGGGTTTGAGGTGAGTCTCTTGTAAGCAGCATATAGATGGGTCTTGTTTTTTAATCCATTCAGTGACTCTGTGTCTTTTGATTGGTGCATTCAGTCCATTTACATTTAGGGTGATTATCGATACTTATTGCCATTTCAGGGTACTTATTGCCATTTCAGGCTTTATATTTGTGGTTATCAAAGGTTCCAAGTTACTTTCCTTACTATCTAAGAGTCTAACTTAACTCACTTAGTATGCCGTTACAAACACATTCTAAAGGTTCTTTTCTATTTCTCCTTTTTCTTCCTCCTTCATTCTTTATATATTAGGTATCAAATTCTGTACTTTTTGTCTATCCCTTAATTGACTTTGGGGATAGTCAATTTAATTTTGCATTTGCCTCACAATCAGCTGCTCCGCCCTCCTACCATGGTTTTACTACCTCTGGTGACAGCTATCCAACCCTAGGAACACTTCCATCTATAGCAGTCCCTACAAAATAGACTGCAGAGATGGTTTGTGGGAGGTAAACTCTCTCAGCTTTTGCTTATCTGGAAGTTGTTTAATTCCCCCTTCAAATTCAAATGATAATCTTGAAGGATAAAGTAATCTTGGTTCCAGGCCCTTCTGCTTCATAGCATTAAATATATCATGCCACTCCCTTCTGGCCTGTAAGGTTTCTGCTGAGAAGTTTGATGTTAGCCTGATGGGCTTTCTTTTGTATGTGATCTTATTTCTGTCTCTGTCTGCTTTTAACAGTCTGTCCTTATCCTTGATCTTTCCCATTTTAATTACTATGTGTCTTTGTGTGGTCTTCGTTGGGTCCCTTGTATTGGGAGATCTGTGGATCTCCATGGCCTGAGAGACTATCTCTTTTCCAAGATTGGGGAAGTTTTCAGCAATTACCTCCTCAAAGACACTTTCAATCCCTTTCTCTTCTTCTTCTGGTATCCCCATAATGCAAACATTGTTCTGCTCAGATTGGTCACACAGTTCTCTAAATATTCTTTCATTTTTAGAGATCCTTTTTTCTCTCTGTGCCTCAGCTTCTTTGTATTCCTCTTCTCTAGTTTCTATTTCATTTATTGTTTCCTCCACCGTATTCAACCTGCTTTTATTACCTTCCATCGTGCTCTTCAACGATTGGATCTCCAACCTGAATTCATTCCTGAGTTCTTGGATGTCTTTCTGTACCTCCATTAGAATGTTGATGATTTTTATTTTGAATTCCCTTTCAGGAAGAGTCACAAGGTCCATATCATTTAAATCTTTCTTAGGAGTTGTATTAATAATTTTACTCTGGACAAGATTCCTTTAGCGTTTCATGTTTGTATATGGCGCCTTCTAGTGTCCAGAAGCTCTATTCTGTCACTGCTCAGCCCCTGAAGCAATGTCGGGGGTTTCAGGGGAGCGGTACTGTTGCTGGGGGGAGGAAAGAGCTGTTCTCCACCTCCCAGCTGCTGTGCCTGTCTCCACTGCCTGAGCCAGTGGGCCAGTCACACGGGTATGTTTTTGTCCCCGAGCAGCCAGATATGAATCCCTGCTTTCCACAAGCAGCAGGAATCCCAGTCTCCCCAGGAATTCTGCCTGTATTAACTTTCCAACCCAGTAGTCATGCGAGTCTCATGAAAGCACCATGAAATGTAGGTTTGTGCTCCCAGCGCATATCTCCAGAGCTAGGTATTCAGCAGTCCCAAGCCTTCCACTCCCTCCCTGATCAGTTTCTCTTCCTCCCACTGGTGAGCTGGGGTGGGGGAGGGGCTCAGGTCCCGAGGAGCCACAGCTCTGGAACTTACCCCGTTCTGAGGTCTGCTCTTTTCTCCAGGTGTGTGCAGTCTGAGGCCATCCTCTTTCCTGTTGCTCTCTCAGGATTAGTTGCACCAATTAAATTTTCTAATTGTATCCAGTTTTAGGAGAAAGCCTCTGTCTCTCCTCTCACACCGCCATCTTTAATCCTCTCCAAGTATATTCTTAAATGGATACATTAGTTAAGGAAATGCTAACTTCTATTATAGGAAAACACTTAAAAATGGAAGTTTATTTTTTTGCCTCCTATAAGATGCAGTGAGTAGCACAGGAGAGGGTGTGTAGCCATCTGCTGCACACAGTCATTCAGGGTCTAGGGATGACAGAAACTCTCTCACTTCAGCCACAGTGTCTAAGGTCACCCAGGGCAGCTGCATTCCAGCCAAAAAGTGGAGGAATACAGGAATCCTCTGAGACACTTCTTTATGGGCCAGTTCTAGAAGTGACATTCATTACCTCTGCCCATATTTCATTGGCCAGAATTCAGTCACATGGCTACATCTATTTCCAAGGTAGCTGGGAGATGCATCTATTATGAAAAGAAGAAAAAGAAATGAGTTTGGTGAGCAGTCTGTGCCACAAACACTGTTAGAATTCCCACCATTAACCGAGGCTTTCATGGATATGTATTGTCAAGATCTGTGATTTTTTTCAGAGGGCTGTCTGGCTTCTCCACGATCGGTGCCCGTACATCCTCTCCAAAGTTTTCTGGGATCTGATTCGAGTTGTGGGTCCCGAGGTCATAGAAGGTGGAAGGGTGGGTTTTGAGGATAATGTGGCATCTCCTTGTAAGAAAACTGTCTCAGAGGAGGACACTGTAGGATTTCTCTTCAGATAGAGGAAAGGGACTGCTTTCCTCAAGGGGGTCCTCTTCAGGTTATCTGTAATCATTAAGGTCCCACTCTTTCCAAGTCATTCCTTAACTTTGGCATAAAAAAGACCCAGAGAAGCTGTGAAATAAATGTGGGTTGTAATTTTGCAGTCCCTGGGCTCAGATGTTGGGTCTGATTTTCACACACTGGCCTGATAGCCATAAGAGACCAGCAGCTCCCTTAGGGCAGTCCTAGAAACTCTCTGGTTCTCTGATCATGACTTTAGTTGACAATCCTGAGCACTGAGCTTGCCGTTTTCTTTCTTTCACTCTGCAGAGCAAAGCAACCAGCCCACTGGTAATGCTCTCAGTCTTCATTTCTTTCATTCTGTTGTATTGCAGTAGCCACTTGACCCCTCAAAGCTTCCCTCTTAATATGCTCTTCATTCCAAGAAACTTCAGGTGACAGTTTAAAAAAGTGCTTGCAACTCCAAGCCATGGATGAGCAGTGTTCCATTTTCTGTAGCCTTCAAATCAAACCAGATCAAATACCTAATCCTAGAGCTCCATCCTCATAGGTCTGTTTCCTTAAACTATTTCTGGATGAAATACTCATGCAGTCAGGGTTCAGTCAAGAAAACAGAAATCATTCAGGTTACTTAAAGTGGAAAATATTTAATTTATGGGATTCAGGGCTCACACAGTTGTTGAATGGACTATAGAAACAAAAGTCAGGAAAGGCAGTACTAACACTTGGGAAATCAGGAAGTTCAGGCATCCCAGGAAAATGACAGCAATGATCTCAGCCACCTGCAGCCCCAAACAGGTGATTTACAGGAGGCTGCACAGAACCCCAACATGTCTAGAAACTGTGTTTGCCATCCGCAGAGGCACACTTCCCTGCCTGTTTCTAAAGCAGTAATACCTCTGCTTCTCCTCCGCCTTCTAAATCTCAAGCAAGGGCTTGCTATTCATGGAAACTAAACTGGAAACATGCTGGCAAGGAGTCTGAGAAGTGTACTTTCCAGATTCCAGCCCTGAAATGCAGTAGAAAAATACAGAAAGGAACAGGAATGGTGCTGAGATAACAAGTCAGTCTATGAGGAGAAAAAAAAACAGTTTTGGAATAATATACACAGAATAATGCCATTTACGGGAGAATAAACCTTTGCAAAATTAATGTATCTTCCATGGCTGAATAAATACACAGACAGAGGTACAGAAGGAGACACCGAATCGACTACTAGTGGTCACTTTGCTGGTGGTTGGTAGGTGGGGACTCCTAGGCAGGGTTGAGCTTTATTCAAATATTTGGAACCTTTTTACAGTAAGAATATATAGTGGATAAATGAAATAAAGGAGGTGGTAAATGGAAGACATATAAGGTAAAAGCTTGAGGGGGGTGGATTAAGGAAACTCTTTAATTTTTTTTAAAGGAATGCAGTCGTACATGTATTTATCGACTAAGAGAAGGAGCCAGAGCTTCTGGAGAGGCTGGACAGAAGGAGAGGGATGGCTGGTGGAGTCGGGAAGGATGGACTGTCGAGGCTCAGAGCAGAGATATTAGCTGTGGAGACTCAGGATACAGAGGCAAGAGCAGGTGCTGTTGCAGGTAAAGTGGGAGGAAAAGGGGGAAAAAATCTGAGAGAAATTGAGCTTGATGACCAGTAATTTTTCAGTGGAGCATAAAGCAAGGCCCCAAATGGGAGTGAGCAGGGACTGGGCAGTGACGGCCCTTGTGACTGTTTGGAGTGGTAGTGCCACCTGGCCCAGAATCTGCTGGGGATGCTGAGGTGTGCTTCAGGGTGTGCCCATCCCAAGTCACTGCACGGAGTGCTTTAGAGCTGAGTTTCAGGCATGGTATTTCTGAGAACGAATGACTCCCTCATGACATCATTACTGAGAGCAGGGTTTCTCACACTCAGTATTACTAACATTTGGGGTCAGAATATTCTTTGTTGTGGGGCTGTGCTGTGCGCTGTAGCATGTTTAGCAGCACCCTGCCCTCTGCCCACTACATGTCAGTAGCAAACACCCACCCTCCCCCAACACAAGTTACAACCACCAAAAATATCTCCAGACGTTGCCAAATACCTCTGGGAGAAGAGAACCGTCTCCTCTGGTTGAGCACCACCGATTTAGAGCTTGAGTTAGTCCACAGGCCAGAGCTACTTCTCAGGAATGTGCAAGCTAATCTGCTCCTGGGAACAGGCTGCCCCGCTGGCCTGTGCAGAGGGTGGAAAAGCCCCTGGCATTTGGGCAAGGTATTCACAGGGAAGCCCTGCCAGGCTCGCAGTACTGTTTGCATACAGGTGCTAACAAGTCTGTACTCCAGGTGTCTTCTCCCTAAAAGCCAAGAATGGCCCAGTTAGCCAATCCTTCTCTTAAGTAATTTTTCAATGTCACCGCCTTGAAGAAGAAGAAAATAAAATTAAATCAAGGGTGTGCATCATTATTGTCATGAAATCACGTCCCCAGATTCCCCCCTTTCTCTGTTGGAATGTTCCTATTCCCCTTGACTCCTCTTTTATTTGTGTTGGTAGCCACTGCCTTCCAGGCATTATATCAGGAGTTGGATGCTCAGATATAAAGCATGTGAGCTCCCTGTCATCGAGAAGCTCACATCCAAGAAAGAATGTAATAACAAATGATAAATATTAATCGACCCACACACACTGTATTTCAAATGCACAGCAGAAGGGGAGTGCCTGGAGGGAGGTGCAGTCAGGGAGGGTCTGGGGTGGTGGTGATTTGGTTAATGCCTGAAGGACACTTAGTTGTTCAGACAGTCAGCACAGGAAGGCCATTTCAGGCAGGAGAATGGATTATTCAAAGACTGAGGCATGACCACACATTGTGTTTGGAAGTCTTTGAAAAAGTAGATGTAACTGAAGTGCAGTGAGTGGAGAGAGGACCAAATTATGAAAGCCCTAGCCAACTGTGGTAAGAAATTTGGCCCACCATTTTAGGCAAAGGAGCCCTCCAGTTACTGGGTCCTGTTCTGACCTTGAGCTTTCTGGATGGTTTACCTTTGCTCCTCCCTTTTAGACCAAGATCCAACCATGTGGCTTAAGGGAACTATAACCCAGACATACATTTGAACTCCCCAGAGACATTTCTTCATAATCTTTTTTCTTTCTGTTTTTGCCTACACAAAGCAGACTCAGAATTACCATTAATCCACCTCCTAGGGTTTTCTCAACTCTGTTACCTTCTACTTTCTGCTTTTCAGAATCTACAGGTCCCCAAAACCCTAGTTTTTCCCCAAATGTATTTCCTTCTCCCCATCAATGTAACCAGGAAAACTTCCTTACTCCTTCTAGGATTAGCATATGCAGAAAGTGTTAAATATTCAAGCCCTACTTTATATGGGGAGTTTTTAGGTATTTTTTTTCTCCTTGGAGAAGGAAACCAAAGTGGGTGATCTTACAGGCACCCTGCTCTAAGTCTCTCACCAGTGGGTCCTGATAAAATAAGTATATAAATCCTAAAATTCCTCCACAGTGAGAATACATGCCTAAGCCATTACCAGAGAAATTCTTAGGGGTGGTTTTATAGCAGCTAGCTGAAAGCAAAGTACGGTGGGAAGTGGACAAGTCTGGAGATGCCAGAAGAGGCTGGGCAGGCAAAGTTGGGGGAGAAAAGGGAGAATTCCTTTCTTCAAGAACACGAATGTGGAGTCAGGCACAGATCCACATTCTCATTCTGAACTCTGAACTCTGCTCATTCTGCCCTTTGTATTGATACATCTCCAGTATTGCAGAGGCACACCCAGCTGGTGCCAAAGGTGATCGGGAAGGCTGGAGTGCTGGAGAGAGCAGGGCTTGGGGATGTTGGAGAAAAAAATGGAGTTTTATAGCTTTTGCTGACTTTACTTTTATATTCTTTACCTTTATACTTTTAATTTTCTCCAAAATGAAAGGAATTGGAGGAATCAGTCAGATGATGTCAAGCTGGATGTGGGTAGTACAGTCAACAAATACAGAAGTCTCTAAAATATTATTAGTAATTGGCATGTCTTCATAATTACCTATATATCCCAATTTCCATAATTAAAAAAATGAATGCCTTCTAAATTTTCTAAGGTAATGAAAGTAAAGTTAAGGAGGGTCAAAACTGATAAAGAATTCCAAAAGATACTAACACCTCTGTTTCTCTCCCAGTTCGCCCATGATGTAGCTCCATCCATGTAGCCAGGAACAACCTTTCCCTCTGTATTCTTGGAAGATGGCTCTGCTCCTGGAGATGAAAGTTCAGCCTTTGCTGGGCTGGTCCCAGTGAGACAGAGTGGAGGGCAGACCATGTTCCCATGGAGACTGTTACCCGCCGAGATCAGGGAAGCTCACTGGTCCTGGGCCATTCCTCTCTGCCCTGACTGAGGCCAGCTGCAGAGAGGTGAGAAGTGGGGGAGGTTCAGCCCTGCTGCTCTGCTCCCACCTCCTAGCCTGGGAATTCCCAGCTGCTGCTCCTCTTACTATGGATTGATCCTCTTATCTTTTCAGTTGTAATTCTCTAATAATGTCTACCTCTTTGTGATTTGTTCAGAATTCTGGGTAGAATTCTCTGAGTTTATTTTTGGATTTTTATTCCCCAGAAATGTTCATGCTATTATTCATTCTTTTTGTTTGAGTTTTTTAAAATGCAGAAGTAAAAAGAAGTAATTATAGGAAATGGATGATTGATTTGACTAAATAAAAATTTAAAACTTCCCTCTGTCAATTACCACAATACAAAAATTCATCAGCCAATGGATAAACAAGAAAAAAGCATTTGCTTTATGCCACAGTTAAAGGATGGATAAATAATATTAAGTAGTCATATATAAAACTAGTAATATAGATGTTCTCATGTACAAAATGTAAATATAAAATCAGTATATAAAATGATATACTAAAATGTAAGTTGTAAAAAAAATACATCCCATCAGGACCAAAAAAAGTGGATATAGAAAGCAATTCACAAAAGAACTGATAAATCAAAACATCCAACCATGTTAACAATCAGAGAAACACCAATAGAAACAACTAAAAAAAATGTTGAGGAGATTGGCATACTCTCATATACAGCTGTGGAAGTATACAAAAGTGAAATTTTCTGGAAGGCATTCAGAAATTTTTGTTAAAAGCTTTTATAATGTGCAAGCCCTTTGACCCAACAATCTCAACTCCTGAACATAATCAAGGATGTATTTGCATGAATGTACCAGTAAGGGTATTGGTGATCATCACAGTGTTATAAATAGAAAGTAGAAAAGAAAAGCCTAAATTCCTAACCTTTAAAAACTGGTTTAAGTTATAATTTATTACAATAATTTATAAGTTTTATAAGTTATAAATCTTGTATAACACAACACATGGGGGAAATGCTTATAACAAGGAGTTATGTATAAATGCTTACAGAGATACATATACATATGTTTGTTCAAAAACTATAAGGACATGCAGTGTACCCTACATTAATTTGGGCTATCTTTGGTGACAAGATTAGAGATGATTTTAGTTTTTGCTTTTGAGCTTTTTTACTATTTTCTGGATTTTGTTTTGCAATATATTAAAATATATTACAACTGAAATATATTTTATAATCTGAAAGGAGAGGGATTAAAGATGGTGGTGTGAGAGGTGAAGCAGAGACTTCCCCTAAAACCGCATATAATACAAAAATATGATTAATACAACTAATCTTGAAAGAGCAACAGGAAAGAGGACTGTGCCAGGCTGCATACACCTGGAGAAAAGAGCAGACCTCACTCACAGGGTAACATACCAAAGCTGTGGCCCAGCAGGACTCAAGCCTTTCCCCCACCCCAGCTAACCAGTGGGAGGAGGAAGAGAAATGGAGTGGGGAGAGAGTGGAGGCCTGGGACTGCTGAATACCTAGCTCTGGAGATCTGCTCTGGGAGCACAAACCTACATTTCATGGTGCTTTCATGATACTCTCGTGATTAGGGGACTGAAAAGCTTAAACAGGCAGAATTCCTGGAGAGACTGAGATTCCAGCCACTTGCGGAAAGCAGGGATCCGTATCCAGCTGCTCTGGGACAAAAGAAAGGTGGGCAGTCTGAGAGATTGCTTAACAAGGAAGCGCTTACCAAGAGGGCTGCTAAAGGGGCAGGGATTGCACAGAGCTTACTGCTCTGGAGAAAGAACAGGTAGACAAAATTGTCCAGGTGCACTCTACCCAACAGGTTGGGAGCTTTCACGATTTCCAGGTGCTCCAGCTCCCTGGCTGGCTACACAGCTCCAAGGACCCCTCCATGATACACAGCCTACTGTGCCTTCCTCCCGGCTAGCCCCAACTGGCACACAAACCGGCAACCCCTACTCTGGCATTAGGCTAGACAGAGGGAAGACCTGTATACAGCAACTACAAATGCAAAGCACAGAGGCTTATACCTGTGTGCTCGCCCCACTGGTTCAGGCAGTGGAGACAGGCATAGAGGCTGAGAAGCAGGAAACAGCTCTTTTCTCCCCCCAGACACCAATACCACTCCCCTGAAACCCCCAACATTGCTTCAGGGGCTGAGCAGCTCCAGAGAGTAGAGCTTCTGGGCACTAGAGGGTGCCACATACAAATATGAAACACCAAAGGAACCTGGTTAAAAGTAAAATTATGAATACAACTCCTGAGAAAAATTTAAATGACATTGACCTCATGAATCTTCCTGAAAAGGATTTCAAAATAAAAATCATTTAGATGCTCATGGAGGTACAGATATATATTCAAGAAATAAGGATTGAATTAGGGTTGGAGATCCAATTGTTGAAGAGCACAATGGAGGGTATTAAAAGCATATCAGATATGGGGAAGGAGACAATAAATGAAACAGAAAGTAGAGAAGAGGAATACAAAAAAACTCAGGCACAGAGAGAAAAAAGGATCTCTAAGAATGAAAGAATATTGAGAGAACTGTGTGACCAATCCAAATGTAATGATATTTGTAGTATAGGGGTACCAAAAGATGAAGAGAGAGAAAAAGGGATAGAAAGTGTCTTTGAGGAGGTAATTACTGAAAACTTCCCCAGTCTGGGAAAAGAGATAGTCTCTCAGGCCATGGAGATCCACAGATCTCCCAATACAAGGGACCCAACGAAGACCACACCAAGACACATAGTAATTAAAATGGGAAAGATCAAGGATAAGGACAGACTTTTAAAAGCAGCCAGAGAGAGAAATAAGATCATATACAAAGGAAAGCCCATCAGGCTAACATCAGACTTCTCAGCAGAAACCTTACAAGTCAGAAGGGAGTGGCATGATGTATTTAATGCAATGAAGTAGAAGGGCCTGGAACCAAGATTACTTTATCTGGCAAGATTATCACTTAAATTTGAAGGAGGGATTAAACAATTTCCAGATAAGCAGAAGCTGAGGAAATTTAACACCCACAAACCATCTCTACAGTCTATTTAGGAGGAACTGCTATATATGGAAGTGTTCCTAAGGTTTAATAGCTGTCACCAGACATAATAAAACCACAGTAAAGAAAGTAGAATGGCAAATTACTAAGCAAATGCAAAATTAAATTAACTACCCCCAAAGTCAATCAAGGGATAGATGAAGAACACAGAATATGATATTTAATATATAAAGAAAGGAGGAGGAAAAAAAGAAAATAACCTTTAGATTGTGTTTGTAATAGCATATTGAGTGAGTTAAGTTAGACTCTTAGGTAGTAAGGAAGTTAACCTTGAACCTTTGGTAACTATGAATTTAAAGTCTGCAATGGCAATAAGTACATACCTATCGATAATCACCCTAAATGTAAATGGACCACATGCACCAATCAAAAGACATAGAGTCACTGAATGGATTAAAAAAACAAGACCCATCTATATGCTGCCTACAAGAGATTCACTTCAAACCCAAAGACATACACAGACTAAAAGTGAAAGGATGGAAAAAGATATTTCTTGCAACTAATAGAGAGAGAAAAAGAGGAGTTGCACTACTTGTATCAGACAAAATAGACTTCAAAAGAAATAAAGTCACAAGAGACAAAGAAGGACATTACATAATGATAAAGGGGTCAATCCAACAAGAAGATATAACACAGGAGCACCTACATATGTGAAATAAATACTAACAGAATTAAAAGGGGAAATAGAATGCAATGCATTCATTCTAGGAGACTTCAACACTCCATTCACTCTGAAGGAAAGATCAGCCAGACAGAAAATAAGTAAGGAGACAGAGGCACAGAACAACACATTAGAACAGATGGACCTAATGGACATTTACAGAACTCTACACCCAAAAGCAGCAGAATACACATCCTTCTCAAGGACACATGGAGCATTTTCAAGAAGAGATCATATACTAGACCACAAAAAGAGCCTCAGTAAATTCAAAAAGATTGAAATTGTACCAACCAGTTTCTCAGACCACAAAGGTATGAAACTATAAATAAATGAGAAGTCCCAGAAACACATGGATGCTTCACAACATGCTCCTAAATAACCAATGGATCAATGACCAAATAAAAACAGAGATCAAGCAATATATAGAGACAAATGACAACAATAATTCAATACCACAAAATCTGTGGGACACAGCCAAGGCCATGCTAAGAGGAAAGTATATTGCAATACAGGCCTACCTCAGGAAAGAAGAACAATCCCATATAAGCAGTCTAAACTCACAATTAATGAAACTAGAAAAGGAAGAACAAATAAGGCCTAAAGTCAGTAGAAGGAGGGACATAATAAAGATTAGAGCATAAATAAATAAAATCAAGAAGAATAAAACAATAGAAAGAATCAATGAAAGCAAGAGCTGGTTCTTCGAGAAAATAAACAAAATAGATAAGCCCCTAGCCAGACTTATCAAGAAAAAAAGAGAGTCTATACACATAAACAGAATCAGAAAAGAGAAAGGAAAAATAACTATGGACATCATAGAAATACAAAGAATTATTAGAGAATACTATGAAAAATTATATGCTAACAAACTGGATAACCTAGAAGAAATTGATAACTTTCTTGAAAACTACAACCTTCCAAGGATGACCAAAGAAGAAACAGAAAATATGAACAGACCAATTACCAGCAACAAAACTGAACTGGTAATCAAAAACCTACCTAAGAACAAAACACCTGTACCAGATGGCTTCACCACTGAATTTTACCAAACATTTAGTGAAGACCTAATACCCATTCTCCTTAAAGTTTTCCAAACAATAGAAGAGCAGGGAATACTTCCAAACTCATTCTATGAGGCCAGCATCACTCTAATACCAAAACCAGGCAAAGACACCACAACAAAAGAAAATTACAGACCAATATCCCTGATGAAAAATAGATGCAAAAATACTCAACAAAATATTAGCAAACTGAATTCAAAAATACATAAAAAATATCATCAATCATGATCAAGTACAATTTATTCCAGGGATGCAAGGATGGTACAACATTTGAAAATCCATCAACATCATCCACCACATCAAGAAAAAGGACAAAAACCACATTATTATCTCCATAGATGCTGAAAAAGCATTTGACAGAATTCAACATCTATTCATGATGAAAACTCTCAACAAAATGGGTATACAGGGCAAGTACCTCAACATAATAAAGGCCATATATGACAAACCCACAGCCAACATCATACTTAACAGCAAGAAGCTGAAAGCTTTTCCTTTAAGATCGGGAGCAAGACAAGGATGCCCACTTTCCCCAGTTCTACTCAACATAGTACTGGAGGTCCTAGCCACAGCAATCAGACAACAGAAAGAAGTAAAAGGCATCCAGATTGGCAAGGAAGAAGTTAAACTGTCCCTGTTTGTAGATGACATGATACTGTACATAAAAAACCCTAAAAAATCCACTCCAAAACTACTAGATCTAATATCTGAATTCAGCAAAGTTGCAGGATACAAATCTGCATTCCTATACACTAACAATGACCTAACAGAGAGCAAAATAAGGAAAACAATTTCATTCACAACTGCATCAAAAAGAATGAAATACCTAGAAAAAAACCTAACCAAGGAAGTGGAAGACCTATACTCTGAAAACTACAAGACACTCATGAGAGAAATTAAAGAAGATACCAATAAATGGAAATACATCCCATGCTCATGGATAGGAAGAATTAATACTGTCAAAATGGCCATCCTGCCTAGAGCAGTCTACTGATTCAATGCAATGCCTATCAAAATACCAACAGCATTCTTCAATAAACTAGAGAAAATCGTTCTAAAATTCATATGGAACCACAAATGACCTCGAATAGCCAAAGCACTTCTGAGAAGGAATAATAAAGCTGGGGGGATTATGCTCCCCAACTTCAAGCTCTACTATAAAGCCACAGTAATCAAGACAATTTGGTATTGGCACAAGAACAGACCCACGGAACAATGGAACAGACTAGAGAGCCCTGATATAAACCAAACCATATGTGGTCAACTAATATATGATAAAGGAGACATGGACATACAATGGGGAAATGACAGCCCCTTCAACAGCTGCTGTTATCAAAACTGGACAGTTACATGCAGGAGAATGAGACTGGATTATTGTTTAAACCCATACACAAAAGTAAACTCAAAATGGGTTAAAGACTTGAATGTAAATCATGAAACCATAAAACTCTTAGAAGACAACATAGGCAAACAATTCTTGAATATAAGCATGAGCAACTTCTTCATGAATGCATCTTCTCGAGCAAGAGAAACAAAAGCAAACATCAACTCATGGGACTACATCAAACTAAAAACTTTGTGTACAGCAAAGGACACCATCAACAGAACAAAAAAGGCATCCTACAGTATGGGAGAATATATTTGTAAATGACATATCCAACAAGGGATATGTTAACATCCAAAATATATAAAGAACTCACATACCTCAACACCCAAAAAGCAAATAACCCGATTAACAAATGGGCAGAGGATATGAAGAGACAGTTCTCCAAAGAAGAAATTCAAATGACCAACAGACACATGAAAGATGCTCCGCATCACTAATCATCAGAGAAATGCAAATTAAAACCATAATGAGATATCACCTCACACCAGTAAGGATGGCCAGCATCAAAAAGACTAAGAACAACAATTGCTGGCGAGGATGCGGAGAAAGGGGAATCCTCCTACACTGCTGGTGGGAATGTAAACTAGTTCAACCATTGTGGAAAGCAATATGGAGGTTCCTCAAAAAACTAAAAATAGAAATACCATTTGACCTGGGAATCCCACTCCTTGGAATTTACCCAAAGAATACTACTTCTCAGATTCAAAAAGACATATGCACCCCTATGTTTATTGCAGCACTTTTTACAATAGCTTAGATATGGTAGGAATCTAAGTGTCCATCAGTAGATGAATGGATAAAGAAGATGTGGTACATATACACAATGGAATATTATTCAACCATAAGAAGAAAACAAATCCTACCATTTGCAACAACGTGGATAGAGTTGAAGGACATTACACTCAGTGAAATAAGCAAGGCGGAGAAAGACAATGTCAAATTATTTCCCTCATTTGTGGAGTGTAACAATGAAGCAAAACTGAAGGAACAAAATAGCAGCAGACTCAGAGACTCCAAGAATGAACTAGTGGGTACCAAAGGGGAGGGGTGTGGGAGGGCAGGTGGGGAGGGAGGGAGAAGGGGATTGAGGGGTATTATGTTTAGTATACATGGTGTGGGGGATCACGGGGAGAACAGTGTAGCACAGAGAAGGCAAATAGTGAATCTGTGTCATCTTGCTGCACTGATGGACAGTGACTGCATTGGGGTATGGGTGGGGACTTGATAATATGGGTAAATGTAGTAACCACATTGTTTTTTCATGTGAAACCTTCATAACAGTGTATATCAATCATACCATAATAAAAAACTTACGAGACAGGCGCTTTAGCCACCTAAGCAACAGAAACAGATTAATTAAAATTTTTTTTTAAAAATCTGAAAGGAACAGATACACACACACACAACATTAGTAGAAGAAACTGGCTTTGGCACTAGAGAGGTGTAGTTAAGAGAAAGTGTGTCCTGGAGCCACTTAGACTTGAATCTTACCCCTTCTCTTATAAGAAGTATGATTTAAGTCACTAACGTCATTTTGCCTCAGTTTCCTCATTTCTATAGTGGTGATAATAATAATGCCTCTCTAATAGGGTTAAGAGAATTAAATGAGCTACTTCATTCAAAACACTTAGAACAGTGCCTGGCCCAAAGTAAATACTCAAGAAATGGGAATAACATTAATTAATGATGATTTGTGAGGAAAAAAACTAACATCCTTACTTTACACCAGAATAAGTTTCAGAGAGATTAAATTAAATGTAAAGACATGAAAACATTAAAAATTAAGTAGCAAATATAGAGTTGAGGTTGAAAGCATTGAATGATACCCAGAAACTCAAGAAGAATGATTGATATATTTGTCTGCATAGCTTCTTTAATGTGGGAAAAACATTTAACACAAAGTTAAAAAATAGCAAATGGGGAAAAATATTTGCAATAGATATGACTAAGGATCACTCTCTCTTCCATACAGAGAGCTCCTTCAAACTAATAAGCAGACAGATCAAGAGTAATATGGGCAAAGGAAACACTAAGAGATTTATCAACAAAAGTATGAGAATATGTTTAACTCCCTGAAGGTCAAACAAATGAAAAGAAAGTCAGGATAGCATGTTCCGCATTTGTCATGATAAATAGTTTTGATAAAACCCACTGTTGGCAAATATATAGTAAAAGGAACAGTACCATAATATGTTAGTGACACTACAAATTGTTACATTTTTATATGGTAGTTTGGCATATCTATCAAAATACAAAATGTGCATATCCTTAGATATATCATTTCACTTTTGGGATTATCACTGGAAGATAATCCCACAATTATGCAAAGATGAATATATAAAGGTGTTCAGAGCAGTGTTGCTTCTAGTAGCAAAACAAAACAAATAAAAAATAACAAAAAAAAACCAGTCTAAATGTTGTTAAATAAATGACAGGTACTAATAACAAATATTTTCAGCCTTAAAAAAATATGATATAGAGCTATGTTCACTACAAGGAAGGATATCCACGTATCCACAATGTGATATTCAGGGTATTAGTAGTGGGAAAGCAGTTATAAAATAGTAGTAAAATCCCATTTTATAAAAAAAAATCTATACACACATACACAGTCACTATATATGTGAATATGTGTATATGTATATAGTATACAACACATACACATATATATTGGTATGCATACATGTATATAGAAGGAGAAAGAATGTTCACTAAAATATTGAACTGTAGTTATGAGTGATTTTTTATTTCCTTTATAGGTTTTATGTTTTCTACTCCTTAAAAATATGAATCATATTTAATTTCAAAAGGAAGTTATTTTTAAAATTCTGTTTAATTTTGAAAGTGAATAAACTTGAAACATTTACTAGATGAGATCCTGATCTTATCTAGTGAATGAACTAGCTCACTTCCCCAGAGGCCTTGTTGAATTTCTCAGTGAGTACCTGGGAGGTAGTCTCAAGAAACACAAAGCCTTCCCAGACCAGATGGATTCACTGCTGAATTTTATCAGACATTTAGAGAAGACATAAAACTCATTTTCCTTAAAGTTTTCCAAAAAATAGAAGAGGAGGGAATACTTCCAATCTCATTATATGAAGCCAGCATCACTGTAATATCAAAACCAGGCAAAGACAACACACACAAAAAAAAACTGCAGACCAATATCCCCAGTGAACATAGATGCAAAAATATTCAACAAAATATTAGCAAACCGAATTCAAAAATGCATCAAGAGGATCATACACCATGATCAAGTGGGATTCATCCCAGTAGTGCAAGGATGGTACAACATTTGAAAATCCATCAACGTCATCCATCACATCAAGAAAAGAAGGACAAAAACCACATGATCATCTCCATAGATGCTGAAAAAGCATTTGACAGAACTCAACATCCATTCATGATAAAAACTCTCAACAAAATGGATATACAGTGCAAGCACCTCAACATAATAAAGGCCATATATGACAAACCCACAGCCAACATCAAACTTAACAGTGAGAAGCTGAAAGCTTTTCCCCTAAAATCAGGAACAAGACAGGTATGTCCACTCTCCCTGCTTTTATTCAACATAGTACTGGAGGTCCTGGCCATGGCAACCAGACAACACAAAGAAATAAAAGGCATCGAGATTGGTAAGGAAGAACTCAAACTGTCACTATTTGCAGATGACATGATATTGTATATAACAAACCCCAAAGAATCCACTCCAAAACTACTAGAACTAATATCTGAATTCAGCAAAGTTGCAGGATACAAAATTAATACACAGAAATCTGTTGCTTTCCTATACACTAATGATGAACTAGCAGAAAGAGAAATCAGGAGAACAATTCCATTCACAATTACATCAAAAAGAATAAAATACCTAGGAATAAACCTAACCAAGGAAGTGAAAGACCTATTCCCTGAAAACTACAAGACACTCTTAAGAGAAATTAAAGTGAACACTAATAAGTGGAAATTCATCCCATGCTCTTGGGTAGGAAGAGTTATTGTCAAAATGGTTATTCTGCCCAAAGCAATCTACAGATTCAATGCAATCCCTATCAAAATACTGATAGCATTCTTCAACGAACTGGAACAAATAGCTCTAAAATTCATATGGAACCACAAAATATCTCAAATAGCCAAAGCAATCCTGAGAAGGAAGAATAAAGCAGAAGGAATTACGCTCCCAACTTCAAGCTCTACTACAAAGCCATAGTAATCAAGACAATTTGGTACTGGCACAAGAACAGACCCATAGACCAGTGGAACAGAATAGAGACTCCAGACATTAACTCAAGCATATATGGTGAATTAATATATGATAAAGGAGCCATGGACATACAATGGGGAAATGACAGCCTTTACAACAGCAGGTATAGGCAAAACTGGACAGCTACATGTAAGAGAATGAAACTGGATTACTGTTTAACTCCATACACAAAAGTAAATTAGAAATGGATCAAAGACCTGAATGTAAGTCATGAAACCATAAAACTATTAGAAGAAAACATAGGCAAAACTCTATTGAATATAAACATGAACAACTTCTTCATGAACATATCTCCATGGGCAAGGGAAACAAAAGCAAAAATGAACAAGTGGGACTATATCAAGCTGAAAAGCTTCTGTACAGCAAAGGACACTATCAACAGAACAAAAAGGCACACTACAATATGGGAGAAAATATTCATAAATGACATATCCAATAAGGGGTTGACATACAAAATATATAAAGAGCTCACACACCTCAACAAACAAAAAGCAAATAATCCAATTAAAAAATGAGCAGAGGATTTGAACAGACACTTCTCCAAAGAAGAAATTCAGATGGCCAACAGGCACATGAAAAGATGCTCCACATGGCTAATCATCAGAGAAATGCAAATTAAAACCACAATGAGATATCACCTCACATGAGTTAGGATGGCCACCATTCAAAAGACAACAACAACAAATGTAGGCAAGGATATGGAGAAAGGGGATCCCTCCTACACTGCTGGTGGGAATGTAAGTAAGTTAGTTCAACCATGTGGAAAGCAGTATGGAGATTCCTCAAAAAACTCAAAATAGAAATACCATTTGACCCAGGAATTCCACTTCTAGGAATTTGCCCTAAGAATGCAGCAGCCCAGTTTGAAAAAGACATATGCACCCCTATGTTTATCGCAGCACTATTTACAATAGCCAAGAAATGAAAGCAACCTAAGTGTCCATCAGTGGATGAGTGGATAAAGAAGATGTGGTACATATACACCATGGAATATTATTCAGCCATAAGAAGAAAACAAATCCTACCATTTGCAACCACATGAATGGAGCTAGAGGGTATTATGCTCAGTGAAATAAGCCAGGCAGAGAAAGACAAGTACCAAATGATTTCACTCATATGTGGAGAATAAGAACAAAGAAAAAACTAAAGGAACAAAACAGCAGCAGAATCACAGAACCCAAGAATGGACTAACAGTTACCAAAGGGAAAGGGACTGGGGAGGATGGGTGGGAAGGGAGGGATAAGGGGGGTAAAAAAGAAAGGGGGCATTACGATTAGCATGTATAATGTGTGTGGTGGCACGGGGAGGGCTGTGCAGCACAGAGAAGACAAGTAGTGATTCTACAGCATCTTACTGCACTGATGGACAGTCACTGTAATGGGGTTTGTGGGGAGGACTTGGTGAAGGGGAGAGTCCAGTAAACATAATGTTCCTCATGTAATTGTAGATTAATGATACAAAAAAAAAAAACCCAAAAATAAAACAATGACTCAAGTAGATTTGGCTAACCAGGAAGATAATTATGCTGATCACTTCACTAAGTATTCATATTTCCATGTAGGGAGCCCTTGCTTCAGACTTGGTGATCTCTCTGAGGCACCTCATTTGCTGTAGACACTCAACAAAAATTAAATTACCATATCAAGACATTGAAGGAGAAAATGTATTTTTAGACATAAGAGAACATAGCTGTTTGGGTGCTGTTGACTGTCGCAAGTTCTTTTGAAAGTGTTTTGTTTTGGTAACACATTTGGCAAATTCTCTTCCCCTTCATTTTTATTACCATGTGTATTCATGGGAGAATTTAATCCATATGTTTCAGATTCAGTTATACTTGAGTCATCCCAGTATTACTTTGTAAAAGCAATTTGAATGCCAAGATTCTTCCAAGTTTCCTAACAAACTCTGAAGATTTTGTTTTTTCCAAAAACTAAGATATTTACTTTTGTTCATCCAAAATTCTGCATGTTTTTTTTTAAGGATACACTTGGACTTTCACTTACCATTGTGTATTTAGTTAGAACTGGGGATGATGAGTGACAAGATGATGATATGAATAAAATTGTAAAAGTGTTGGTTATTTGGTATTCCTATTACATAACTGTCCAAAAAGACACCCCAAAATTAGATCATAGTAGGAATGATTAAACTCTTGAAAGCTCTCTTCTTGGTCCATTTCAATAAAAAATACTGAGCATCAAGAAAGTGCAGGTCACTCTGCTCTCATTGCAGACATCTTCAGGAACATCAGCCCCATTCCCAGATTAAATGCCCCACCTGCCTACCATTTCATGAAGGGGGCTTCTGGCACCACAGTTGCTTATTAGACTGGGTGAGCATTTCATTCCAATGGGTCTGCCAAAGTCTCTCCTGTTGACAATTTGAATTGGTAGAATGAGACAGACAGAAAGAGAGAGATAAGGAGGAGGAAAAGAAGCAGGTGGAGGATAAAAAGGAGAGATTGGTTTAGTCCATTTGTGTGGCTTCTATCTCTGTACCATACAAACACAAGAGCTGAGAATGGGTGTTTTCTGCCACGGGCTCTGCAAAAGTAAATTAGCCGGCACACAAAGACAGAGTGAACCAAAAAGCTCGTAGACATAGCTAATGCATTATTTTTCTCTAAAATCGGTTATAATCAAAATGCACTTTAGGATCTGAGGAATTCAGTATGCTTCATTATACTCTAAGATGAAATCAGCAGAGAGAGAGGACTTTGTCTTAAGGGACTGGGTAAAAAGAATGGTTCACATGAATTGTTTCCAATGTGTGGAATAGGATTTGTCCCCATGGAGTTGGGGGGCATCACCCTCCTGGTGTGTGGATGTATTCACTAACCAGAAAGCTCTCCAAACCCTCTATTATTGGGATTTCATGGAGGCTCCCTCACATAGGCAGGATCAATTATTACCTCCATTTCTAGCCCCTCTCCCCTCTCTGGAGTATGGGCATGGGGCTTCTAAATTCCAAGCTTCTATTCCTGGCTTTGTCTTTCTGGTGCCTAGACTCCATCCAGGAGCCATCCAGGAGTTCACCCAGAGTTGCTCACCAGAACAAAAGATGCTCCTAGTGCTCTTACCACTTAGGAAATTACAAGGGGTTTAGGAGCTCTGTGCAGGAACCAGAGGCAGCAACTAATATATTTCATTTCTATTACCTCACAGGTATGCTAACAATATGACACACAAAGTGGCATAGGCACACTGAAATATAAATATGAATAAATATGGAAACTATGGATGAAATGTCTCATGCCTTTGTCTGGCAGAATGGAGGTAAATTCATTAATAGAATGGAAGCCCCAGGCAGATATGGATGGAACTCAGGAAGCCACACTTTAAGAGGGTTCTAATAATCAGTCCTTGATAAATAACACCCCAGGGTACTATAAATATTTATTGGTATATTGACTAACACATAATGATAATCTCTGAATGATCAAAGAGGTTCAAAAAGTATCTAATGGAAGCAAATATATATATATATATGTTTTTTTTTTAGGAGGAGAAAGGTTCCAGCAATTTAAAACCAAGGGCTTATTCTCAAATTCTGGGGGAATTATATAACAGGTTGTTAAAGTAGTGTGGTGCAGCCACTATGGAAAACAGTATGAGGTTCCTCAAAATATTAAAAATAGAGCATATGATACAACAATCCCACTTCTGGGTTATTTATCTGAAAGAAATGAAAACACTAACTGGAAAAACATCTGTACTCCCATGTTAATTACAGCATTATTTACAATATCCAAAATATGGAAACAACCTAAGTGTCCATGGATGGATGAATGGACAAAGAAGATACGATACACACACATATGTGTGTGTGTGTGTGTGTGTGCATATATATACCTACATACAATGGTTACTACTCAGCCATAAAAAAGAAAGAACTCTTGCCATCTCTGACAACATGGATGGACCTTGAGGGTATTATGCCAAATGAAATAAGTCTGAGAGAGAACGTAAATGCCATATGATCCCACTTAGATGTGGAATAAAAAAAAAAAAACCTCATAGATATAGAGAACAGATTGGAGGTTGCCAGAGGCAGTGGGCGGGGAGTGAGCCAAATGGGTGAAGGTGTCAAAAGGTACAAAATTCCAGTTATAAAATAAGTAATTCCTGGGGATGTGATGTACAGTATGGCAACTATAGTTAATAATACTATATTTGAAAGTTGTGTAGATCTTAAAAGTTCTCATCACAAGAAACTGTACTGTGTGATAATGGATGTTAACTAGATACATTGTGATAATTTCACAATATATACAAATATTGGATCATTATGTTGTCCACCTAAGATTAATGTAATGCTGTATGTCGATTATACCTCAATAAGCAAAAAGGAAGGAGTAATTTCCAAAGTTGTAGATAGTATAGAGTGGGGAAGAATTATCATCTCATTTTATGACAGAATCATGTTCCAAGAGAAGAGTGAACAAAACCTAATAATGAAAATAAATAGAGAGGGATGTAAAGTGTTGCATATGATAATTGCAAAAGAGAAAGAAATGGGTGGAATCCATTCCCAGGGAAAAGATCAGTAGGAGTCTATGGTGAGAAGTGGTGTGCAGAACACGGGAGTACCTGCCTCTTGGCCACGCTCTTCAGCGCTCAGCATGTGCCAGCGTCCTTCTTGGAGGGTTGGTATTTTAGGAACACTCAGAGCTTTATGGACATCCAGAGGAGACACAAAACACCATGAGGTGAATCTTCAAATACTGGAAGGCCTTCTACAGAAGAGAGATTGGATTTATTTTATACAAGTCCAGAAGGCAGCCAGAGGAATAGCCTAGAGGTGTTGTAAAAGCCCACATTTGAGATTTTAAGCCAGACACTGTGGTAATTATATTTATCACTTCATTAAATGCTCCCCAAACAGATAACATGTCTGCTGTTATTACCCCCATTTTACAGATGAGAAAAATGGAGACATTGAATAGCTTACCCAAGGTCACATGTAGTGAATGACGGAGTCATAGTTTGAGTGGAGAGGGACTGAGCCAAGTCCACCTGCCTGGGTGGCAGGAATTGTGCAGTCACAGAAAGCACTCACACCGAGGCTGTCGGACGGCAATGCAATGCAGGATGCTCTACAGGTACTCCCTTCCTTCCAAGGGACATCAAGGTACATTATCCCTAAGCATATTTTTCCAACTCTGAGAATTTTGAATTTGAAAGCCTGAAAGAACATGTGCCAAGAAGTCACCAATATTTAGTACTGATTGTTGGGATTATAGGCTATTTTTACTTTTTATTTAAACTTTTCTGTACTTGGTGAGTTTTTTTACAGTGAACATATATTACTGTTATAATTAGAAAGAAACACAACTGTTTCCTTCTGAGGAAAGGGAAAAGGTCTATGAACTTGTGTACAAAAATATGAACGAATGATTCAATGGATATTAAATAGGCTTTGCATTCTTTCAGAAATTACAAAAAGTTTCCCAGAATGTTTTTATCTGAAAACATTCAATGATCTTACACACTTTTTCCTTTACACTGTTTTAAAAAAAAGCCATTATAATTGAAGAAGCAGGACTCACGGGGTGCGATATGAGCAGCTCGGCTCTCCTCCCGTCCCCTCCCCCACGCCACCTGCTCACACATTCTGTGCCGTTACTTCGGAGTCCTTCAGAGCCCTCCCCATGCCACTGGACATCTCTCAACAATCTGTCCTCTCCTATTCAGGCAAAACTGCCTTCTGGGTGTCTGAGTCTGGGAGAAAAGTTCCCCTGTACTGTTGGGAACTTCTGGCCCCTCCAGGTCACACTGTCCGCACAGGATCGGACACAACCCCTGCCTCCCTCGCGCGGCCCGCGTCCGACCCACAGAAAACGATCCCTTTGGTCCGCCACTAGAGGGCGCGCAGTCCCGTCGCAAACACACTTCCCGCAGTTGCTCCTGGAGTGTTTTTGAAGCACTCAGACACCATCTGCGTGGAACAATCATCAAGGTGCTCGTCCCGCGGAGGGACGGTCATAGCCCATCGATCATACCCTCCAGAAAAATCTCGCTTAATTTCCAACTGCAAATATATTATAACCTCAAAATGGGATCTGGATTAAGGGTATCAAAACTGGTTTTAATCCCTGCTTTGTAAAACCTGGGGCGGCCTAGCACTTCACCCTGGGAAATGGAAGTGGTAGCACCTGTGGTCTTGCGGGCTCTGTAGAAACAAAACTGAACATGAACTGTTACTTGAAGCCTCACGAACAAAGAATCTTATCCGTGTTTTGTGGAAAGAGAGAAAGGAAGGAGGGAATACAAAAAGGATGTGACATTTTCCTGAGTATCTGTTACATGCCTGCTGGTATGTCAAGCTCTTTGAAATATATATATATATTTGGGGATGTTATTATCCTACGGTTTACAAATAGGTTTGCAACAGAAGCTCATGGAGGAAAAGCACCTTGCACACAGGATTACACAACTCAGAGTGGTGGGGTGCTAGGCCAGCTGACTAAATGCCGTGCTCTTTCTACTATAACTACGCTTCCTTCTGTGACTATATCATGATGAATTGCTAATATACATGGTAAACCAATTATCTATATTCTTCAAATTAATAAAAGACCAGAATATTTGAGAATGTTTAAAAAAGGAGTAGGAGACTCCTTTATATAAGAAAAGCTGGGTGAATCATTGATCATTTCTACCCTGATGCAGGAGGCCTACACCCAGGCTAATCCTGTAAGCCTCTTTGTCACAGATCATCGGCAACAGAGTCACCTAGAACTAGTTACAAATATAGATTCCTGAACTGACTTTTGTATTAGTTTCCTATTGCTTCCGTAACAGATGACCACAGTCTTAGGGACTTAAAACAACATAAATGTATTATCTTACAGTTCTGGAGGTCAGAAGGCTAGAAAGGCTCAGGCAGGGTACATGCCTTGTCAGAGGTCTAGGGGAGAACCTGGTCCCTACATTTCCAGCATCCAGAGGCTGCTGGCATTCCTTTGTTCATGGTGTCAGCATTCCAGCCTCTGCTTCTGTCTCTCACATCTCCTTCTCTGACTCTGAGACTCCTGCCTCCCTCTTTCACTTGTAAAGATGCCTGTGAGTACATTGGGCCCACCCACATAATGCGAGATTAATATTTTCATTTCAGGATTCTCAACTTAATCACACGTGCAAAATCTTTGCCATGTAAGGAATAAGTATCACAGGTTAGGGGATTCGGATGAAGACATCTTTAGGAGGCCATTATCCTGACATCGTGATGCCTTAAAGGATTCTTATTCAGAAGCTTGATGTGGGTCCGGGAACCTTCATATCCAACAAGCCCCCTGATTGCTACACTAAAGTTTGAGAACCATTACTATAAATACCTTCTTGTTAAAGGCAAACATCCGAGGAGGTCTAATATCTTTCTCAACAACCTATTTTAAGTCTAAATATGTTCTATTAAAATTAATGACTAAGAGAATTTAAAGTATGTCTTTTGCCCTAATCCAATGTTCTAATGTCAGATTACTTGACAGTATTTTAAAATCTCTTGTCCTTTTGTTTTCAACACCCTAAGCAATCTACCTTTTCTTATTACTGGAAGCTTCCAGTATTTATTTTATTTTCTCCTTACCAATGTTTTTTATAACAAAGGATATTTAAACAAGCCAGACTGTTGAATTGAATGCAGGATTTCTTACTAGGATTTCACAGCAGATTTTAATTATTTACAATATTGTAGTTAAGACCATTAACCTTAATGTCAAATGGCCTTAGTTCAGATCTGCTACTTGCAAGCTGTAGAACCTTGGGAAAGTGTCTAGAGTTTCTCACCCATAAAGTAAGGATGGCAATAGTCCCTCTGGAGAGTATTGTGAGGACTAAAGGAGTTAATACATGGAAAGTGCTTATACTAGTGATGCCGGGGTTCTTGTTTGCGGAGCCGAAGAATGAGCTTCACAAACAGTCAAGGTAGGAGAGCGAAGTACAGGCTTTTATTTAGAGATACAGTGAAGGGACAGAGCTCCCGGCTCACGCCAGGAGGGGACAAGAGAATCCGTAGTGGTGCGTTGTCTAGGGGGTTTTATAGGCAGTTGAGGATTTTTTCGAGAACATGAAAAAACTTAGGGGTGGGGACTTGTTAAGTGGTCTCTGAATATTAAAAATTCACTTAACTGTAAGGAATTTCCTGCCTTGATTTCTCTCTGGGACACCAGCGCCTTGGTCTGGGAGCATATCAAAAGGCTGCCTGCCCAGCCCCCACGGTGGGCTGAGGTATTGTCTACTTGCTAAAGAAGCTTGCCTCTTGAACTTCTTGGGTGTTAAAATGCAATCTTATCTTTAAGATGGAATTCTTCCTGCCTTTCACTATGCCGTCTACAGCTGGGTCTGCATGCTTAGTTGCTCAGTTTGCAAAATCACTTTGTCAAATCCGAAGGAGGAAAGACAGCACATAGGCCTGGGCCTTTTAGCATGCTAAAGTGAGTCTTACACATGGTTACAAATGATTAGCATAATGAAACATGTGCTACTCTTCTTTATCTGGGGAACATTAACTGATCTCACTGAAGAATGATTCTAGAGCTCAATGTTTAACATAGAGTTTTAGTAGGGGGGTTTCCTTGCATGTAGTTACATTGCTCTGACTGCAAATATCCCGCCCTCTCCCTCCGGAGGCCTTCACTCTATTCTGACTGCATCTGTGGTCCCTGTCTCACTAGCACTTGCTACATGACATACTCAATAAACATTAGTTACTGTTACTGCTCTTGAATGATAGTGTGGGTCAGCGTATTTTCATCTCTTTGTTATTAGTGATCTGTGAAGGGCCCCCACCAGTAAGATGGCAAACTTCCGGCTTCTCTTCCGGGGTCCTCGGTTCCCACGGGCGCCACCTGAAGCCCAATCACCTCTTGATCCCCCTCCCAATCCCAGCACCTAGCCAACAGCCACCAGCCCTGTAGAAGTAACACCACAATTACCCCATGCCCCTTCCTATATAACCCAGCACCTTTCCCTAATAAAGCGGAATTCTCCGGTGAATTACTGCTGTGTGTCGCTCCTTTCCTTTCACTCTACTTTAAGGATCGTTATTCACCCCTCCCCTCAATTTTTATCTTTATTAACAGCCAAAGAGAGAAAATAAATGGCACATGGAGCTGATGATGCAAGGCTGACTTGTTTTCTCCGTGGGGCTTTATCTGCCTGCTTGGTGTCCTGCTCAGAGAGAATAACTGAAGGGTCCTAAAGCCATGGGGGATGTAAGGTGTGGTCCTCTGGGCACGGTGGGCTGAGACGTTGGACACTCTCAGTTGGAGGTCAGAGGTCAGAGTCATTAAGTCCTGTCAGTGGGAGGGCCAGAAGGCCCCTCGAGGAGAGGGTTGTATCTGGCAGGGTCCTAGCAGGAAAGAGATGGCACGTTCATTCTGGGATAATTTTAGCAACATTTAAGAAAAGGGATAAAGGTGGTGAAGAGTAGAGGGTCCAGAGGCCAATAACAGCAGGGGGATATTACTGTCCTTCAGCAGGAAAGAGTCTGGGGAGGGAGCAGAAACAGAGCCGCCACAGGGAGGCAGCCCAGGGCAGGGAGGCAGCCCACCCAGGACCCCCGCCAGGGAGGAGGCAGGGAAAGACACACATTGACCCCGTTCCCCTCTGTCCGATCTCCAGCTAGAGTCCCCATTGGCCACACCAAGCAGGAAGTCTGAGAACCTGTGTGTAGTGCCTTCAGGTCAGCCACCTGGGGCTCAGAACAGGTCTTTGGGGGCCAAGGAAAGGTCTTCAGGATAAGGAGCATTTTCACTTCTTGAGAAAGATGTTGCTGTCCTGCACTCCAAGACCCAGCATGCCCTAAAGAGATGGTGGAGGAGTGTAAATCTAAGGGATAACTGGTGGGTAGTGTTAGGGTCCAGGAACTCAGGGTTTTCCCGAGAGAACAAAGCACACAGGCATGGAGATGTAAGTACAGGCAAAGTCTTTATTCAGCCAGCAAGCTGGGGTCGACAGCATCTCCCCTGACACGCAGGCCGAGTCCGAGCTGCCGACCCCCAGGCAACTTTAGGTATTGCTTATATAGGATTTTCACAGCCGTTACACCGAAGCCCGCGCATTTCTACAACCAATAATTTTAAAACACATTCTATATTGTAACCTTTTAGGGAACACTCCAGTTGCCTGACCGCTTCAATTGTTATCTCTTGCTTACCCAAGCATGTCTATGTGACTTATCACGGATCACGCCCCCAGGCTGTTGCCCACTTCTAGTTATCTAACTTAAAGCAGGGGCATTTCTAAGCTTAGCCTCGGGTTGTTTATTCAAAACTGGGTGGCCCATGCTTTAGGCAGTTAGGTTAAATGTTATTAGTCCTTTTTCCTGACTCTTGATGCCCTCTGCCCTCCTTTACATTTCCCCCCTTTTCTTGACCAGACTAAGGAATCTTCTGCAGTGGTATCTAGGGCCTGATATTTTTGGCGAAGGACCAGGAGTTGGACGGTGTCAAACTTCTCTTGCACAAACTTAAGCAGCCTATTTATTATACACGGGCCGATGGTAAGCAAAAGCAGCAGGATGACCAGTGGCCCTGCAACGGCCGAGAGGAGGGTAGCAAACCATGGCTTGTGCTTAAACCAAGATTCAAACCAGCCTTCGTTGCTGCTGCTTTCATATTCTTTACGCCGCCTGTCAAGATCTTTTTTTAGTTTGGCTAAGGAATCTCTAACTGCACCTGTCTTATCTACATAGAAACAGCATTCTTCTTTTAGGGCTGTGCATAGCCCACCTTCTTTTAAGAACAAGAGGTCCAGGCCTCTTTGGTTCTGTAGGACCACCTCTGCCAAGGAGGTGAGGGATTGCTCCAGGTTTGATACTGACTGTCGGAGCTGTTCTAGGTCCCTGTCAACTGCCAGCCTCAGGGTTGTGAGCCCTTTTTCCCGTGTCATGAGGGCTGCGACCCCAGTGCCTGCCCCTGCTATCCCTAGGGAGACAAGGATCCCAATGGTCAGGGCAGTAACAGCCTCCCTCTTGCTCTGGTGGGGATTCGGCCTTTCTTCCCAATAAGAAAGGAGAGAGTCATGAGAACGATATATTAGGCGAGGTAGAATGGCCACCAGCACACAAAACTCATTATTAGTATTGAACACAGAGGTGGATAGGGCTGGGGTGAGGCCTGTCTTTGAACAGAGCCACCAACCCGAGGAGGGTATAATCCACTTTCCTTGCTCCCACGGGTGCTATTATAGGAGGAGCATAACTGGCTCTGGGCCGTCGGGACTGTGCCTACTCATGTACCAGCGATAGAGACTTGAGTGATTGTAAGTCTCCACAGTCTCCCGTCCCAGTAAGTGGGATGGGAGTTGTTGATAGTGTAGGAGCCATTTATCCCGATTGCCTCATAGAAGTGGGGTGAACCTGGGTAGCATAGCCAACAGGGATCGGTGAGGGAGGAAGTGGTGTGGTTAAGAGTCTCTACTACTGCCTGCACCATTTCCCACATGGGATTATCTAACCCGGAGGGAGTGTGCTGGGCCCAGAACCCAGAGGTCGATGGACCCGGTCCTCTCGTGGGTTCTGGAGCAAACGTCCTGGTCGGCATTTTCTCATCCTTTTTGCTCAGGCCCTTATCTTGGATTGAAGGTTTCTGGGGATTTATAACCGGGTTGGGACCTACGGCGGCGGTGGGAGCTAACACAGTTAATTTAATGGTGAGGGTTGAGCCTTCTTCCTCATGTCCCCAAGATTTATAGTACTTTATCCCCCATGCTAGCCCTCTTATCCAACGTGATACCTCAGTCTTTTTGCCCATCTCAGTGAGTTGAATTCGTACCCAATCCCGGTCCCGGTCACAAGCCCTGTCCCTTTGCACATGACGTGGGAGGCCCTGGTTGACATAAGAAAATTTGACAGCATCCCCTTTTGTAACCGGCCATTTCTGACCCCCATCGTTTGAGGTTACACAGGTCAATTTGGCACACCAGAAGGGCCCCCACCCACATGACTCTCCTTTACCTGCTTTTGGGCAGGCATAAAATCCCTGGGCCTGGGTGCCAGCCGAAGGGGCGATCCCCCAAAGGGTCCGGTAACCTTGGTTGATCCGTCGAAGGCAGAAAAACAGGTCAGGCCACCAGGTTCTGAGTGGCACACTGTGTTCTGTGGTACTGATGACTTCCCCAGTTGCGCCGTTGACCAGCACCCAGGTCAGGCCCCATGGCTGGGGGAGGCTGGTCACAGATGTGGTTCCCTTTAAGGTCCATACTAAGGCACTTATCAGCAGGATCCCCTTCATCTTCGGCTTAGGTGTAGTTTCAGGGGATTCGCAGTATGCTGCTGCACCTTCCACTCCTCCTTGCGGGCCCCTAGATCCTGATGAGGCAGGATCTTCGAACGTGGGTGTGGTGCACCCAAGGAGCAATACCGTCAACCTTGAGAGCAGTGGGGGTGGTAAACAATACAATGTAAGGTCCTTTCCACCTGGGCTCGAGAGTCTTCACTTGGTGTCTCTTGACCCACACCATATCCCCTGGGACTATGCCATGTTCCGGGCTCGGAATTTTCCCACCCTCATAATACGCTCTGATCAGGGGCCAGATTTCCTGCTGCACTTTAGCAAGAGCTTGCAACACCTTCAGATAGTCAGGGGACAGGTCCTCTACACCGGGAAGCTGCACTCGCCGGATTATGGGTGGAGGAGCCCCGTACATTATCTCAAATGGAGTTAAACTATGTACATAGGGGGAGTTCTGAGCATGGAAGATGGCTAAGGGAAGGAGGGTCACCCAGTCCCCGCCAGTCTCCAATACCAATTTAGAAAGGGTCTCCTTCAGGGTCCGATTCATTCTTTCTACCTGCCCAGAGCTTTGTGGGTTATAAGCACAATGTAACTTCCAATCTACTCCCAAAGCTAGGGCTAGTCCTTGCAGGACTTTGCTAACGAAAGCCGGGCCATTATCGGAACCTATTGCTTCAGGGACCCCATATCTGGGGATGATTTCCTCAGTTAATCTTTTTGCTACTACCTGGCTAGTCTCATGCTTGGTTGGAAAGGCCTCCACCCACCCAGAGAAAGTATCTACCATAACCAGCAAATACTTGTATCCATACTTCCCTGGTTTTATTTCGGTGAAGTCTATTTCCCAATTCCTCCCTGGAGCCCTCCCCCTTTCCCGGGTACCTGCTGGGTGCAGCCCTCTTGGGGCTGGTCTTAGCCTTGCACAGCTATTGCATTCATTCGTGATCTGACGAGCTGCCTCATTCTGGTGGGGAAACACCAACTGCGCAGACTGGAAAAGGCTGAGCAGCTTTTTCAGCCTAGATGGGTGGACTTGTGCAGATTAGCAAGCATGTACTGCCCCAATGCTTCAGGCAGGATCAACCTACCTTCTTGGTCCCTACTCCAATTTCCCTCCCTAAAGACTTTCCCCGAGACTTGTTTCTTAATCCACTCAAGATCCTGGGGGGAATACTCAGGTTTGGGTGGCAAGGCGGGCAGTTCAGGTATGGGTATTTCGAGGGCTGCAGGTACAAGGGAGTCCGAGAGGGCTGCCCTTTTAGCTTCCGCATCAGCATGCCTGTTGCCGACGGCCTCAGGTGTCTTCTTTGATTGTTGGCCCCGTACATGTATAACTGCTACTGCTTTGGGTTTTTCGACAGCAGCTAGTAGTCTTTGGACTTCTTGCAGATTCCTCAGTCCCTTCCCTTCCAAGGAACAGAATCCTCTTTCTCGGTAGATGGCACCGTGGACATGGACAGTGCCAAAGGCATATCTGCTATCTGTGTATATGTTGGCCCTCTTGCCTTCTGCTCTTTCCAGGGCCTCAGCAAGAGCAATAAGTTCCGCCTTCTGTGCTGAGGTGCCAGGGGGCAGAGCTGCGCTCCAGACAACTTCCCCTTCGTGGGTTACTACAGCTGCCCCTGCTCTCTTGACCCCCTCCTGCACAAAACTGCTCCCATCCATATACCAATTCAGCTCACAGCTTGGTAACAGTGTGTCTTTCAGGTCTGCTAGCACCTGGATAATTTTGGAAAGGTTGTCTCCACAGTCATGGATGGGGGTCGTCGGATCTGGGTCCGGCAGAAGGGTGGCAGGATTTAGGGTTACCAGGTCAGAGAAGGCGATTCGTGGGGAGTCTAGTAGGAGTCTAGTAGGAGCCCTTGGTAGTGGGTGAGTCTTGCGTTCGTCATTCATTTTCCTGGAGGATGCCTGAGGATCCCCTCTACGGTATGTGGGGCTGTTATTCTTAGGTTCTGGCCAAAAGTCAGCTTGTCTGCCTCCTTTACCAGTAGAGCAATGGCTGCAAGGATACGCAGACAAGGTGGCTACCCGGAGGCCACTGGGTCTAGCCGCTTGGACAAATAGGCCACAGGTCTCTTCCATGGGCCCAGCTGCTGAGCCAGGACTCCTTTGGCCACTCCCTTCTTTTCATCTATAAACAGGATAAAGGGTTTTTCTGGGTCTGGCAGAGATAGGGTGGGGGCCTGGAGGAGAGCTTCTTTTAGTCTGTCAAAAGCCTCTTGTCGTTCCTGAGTCCATTGCCAGCCCGGCCCTTCTTTGGTCACTTCATATAGCGGTCGGGCTATTTCTGCGTACCCTGGAATCCAAAGCCTGCAAAACCCCGCTGAGCCAAGAAATTCTCTCACTCCCCGGGGTGAGGAGGGGACGGGGATAGTCAGGATAGTTTGTTTCATAGCCTGCGTTAGCCACCTGGCCCCATTAGATATTTCGTACCCCAGGTAGACTACTGACCTCTGACAGATGTGGGCTTTCTTGGCGCTGGCTCGATATCCCAGTTCGCCTAGTTCAGCCAGCAAGTTCCCTGTGGCTTCTTCACACTCCTCAAGGGTTTCTGTAGCCAGCAACAGGTCATCCACATACTGCAGCAGTGTCACGCGGGGGTGGCTCCTGCGAAAGGGCTCCAGGTCCTGGCTTAGGGCTTCACTGAATAAGGTGGGAGAGTTCTTGAAGCCCTGTGGTAGTCTAGTCCAGGTAAGCTGCCCTTTTCTTCCTCCCCCTGGTTATTGCCACTCAAAGGCAAACAAAGGCTGACTAACTTCAGAGAGTGGGATACCGAAGAAGGCGTCTTTCAGGTCCAGAGTAGTATACCACACATGTGCAGGTGGCAGGTAGCTGAGTAGGGTGTAAGGGTTGGGCACTGTAGGATGGATGTCTTCTACCCTCTCACTGACCTTTTGCAAGTCCTGCACTGGTCTGTAATCTCCACTGCCAGGCTTCCTTACTGGAAGCAGGGGCGTATTCCATGCAGATTGGCAGGTTTTAAGGATTCCTGTCTCCAATAGTCTATGGATATGGGGTGCTATTCCTTTCCTAGCCTCTTCCGGCATTGGATGTTGCCGGACCCAGATGGGTAGAGCCGCGGCTTTGAGTTAAACAATGACTGGGGATAGGTGTTTAGTGAGACCAATTCCTCCGGTCTCGGCCCATGCGGAAGGGAACCTTTGTAACCAACAGTCCATTTCTCCCCGGCCCCCCTTTTCTTGATCCGCCTGAAACAGATGATGTTCGTCGGCCAGGGACAGAGTTAACACATGTGCCGGTTGTAGGGGCTGCCCTTCTTTGTCCATGATTTTTATCCCTTCTGGTTCAAAATGAATGCGCGCCCCAACCTTGGTTAGTAAGTCTCTACCTAACAGTGGTGCGGGGCTCTCAGGTACGACCAGAAATGAGTGAGAGACCTGATGCCTTCCTAGGTCCACTTTTCTTCTAGTGGTCCAGGCACATTTCTTGGACCCTGTCGCTCCCTGGACTATACTTGGGTGTCCTGGGTTCAGGGGACTGTGGGCCTGGTTGAGAACTGAATATTGTGCCCCAGTGTCTACCATGAACCCAATGGGAGTCCCCTCCACTCACAGGGTTACCCAGGACTCGGGGAGGGGTGCCGAGCCCCGTCCCCGTCAATCCTCCTCTCCTAGGTGCAGGGTTTTAACAGGGTTCCCTCCTCCTTGTTTCCTCCTTTGGGGGCACTCCCTCTTCCAATGTCCATATCTCTTGCACAGGGTGCATTGATCTTGTCCTAGTCGGGATTGGCGGGGTCCTGTTCCTCGAGGTGGACTAGGGCCCTCCTTCACCCCGGCCAGGAATATCCTGGCCATCTCCTCTCTCTGCTTCTTGTTCTCCCTCTTCTGAAATTCTCTGTCTTCCTTCCTATTTTTCTCCTGTATTACCCATTTCTCTTTCCTCAGCCTTTCTTCTCTATCTTCTGGAGTTTCCCTAGCATTGAAGACCTTCTCTGCCTGCTGCAGCAGCTCTCTAATAGTGATCTCCCCCAGGTCCTCCCGCTTGTGGAGTTTTCTCCGGATATTGGGGGCTGCCTGGTTGATGAATGAGAGGACTACAGCTGATCTGTGTTCCTCTGCTTCTGGGTTTATGGGGGTGTACTGCCTGTAAGCGTCAAACAGCCTTTCCAGATATGCAGCTGGGCTTTCCATTTCCCCCTGAACAATAGTTTTTACCTTAGCCAGGTTAGTGGGCCATCTGGCTGCCTCCCGGAGACCGGTCATCAGAGTCTGGCGGTAGACCCGGAGACGCTCCCTACCTTCTGCAGTCCCGAAGTCCCAATCCGGCCGTGTAAGTGGGAACGCCTCGTCAATGATGGGCTGGAGGATAGTGGGTCTTCCATTCTCTCCGAGGACATTTTTCCTGGCCTCATTGAGGATACGCTCTCGCTCTTCCATCGTGAAGAGAGTGCAGAGCAATTGCTGGCAGTCGTCCCATGTGGGACGATGGGTAAACATAATGGACTCCACTAGACCTATAAGACACTTGGGGTCCTCTGAGAAGGGAGGGTTCTGAGTCCTCCAATTATAGAGGTCACTAGATGAAAAGGGCCAGTATTGATATTGTTGAGCGATGCCTGTACTGATGGCGCGCACAGGCAGAACCGGCACTGCTCCTTCTGAGGTGAAGGAGGGAGCCTCCCCTTCTTGTTCCCTGGCCCCCCAAGGCCTTAATTGCATTCCTCCTGTTCTACCTGGCACCCAGCGTGGGGCCAGGGTGGGGGAGTGTGGGGAAGCTCTTTCCGGCCTCCTGCCTCCCTCTGCTGAAGAGTCTGGGGAAGCTGCGGCCGCCTGGTTCCCGCTGGGTTCCCCAACCTCGTTTTCTATCCTCCCAGCAGCTTCACCCCTCTCCTCCACATATGGGGGTGGCTGCTCAATTGGCAGAAGGGGGTAGAGAGGAGAACTGTCAGGGAGGACAGGCAGCACACTCAGGCGCACAGGATTTCTGGCCCTGCAATCAGAGGGCTCTAATTTTTCCTGAGCAACTAGGACGGAGGTCTTTAGGGGGTCAGTATGAGGTTTCCCCACCAAAAAGGGCCTCAGCCAGGATGGAGGATTCTCGGCTAGATTTTCCCAGACCAAGATATAGGGGAATTGGTCAGGGTGGCCCTCAGGGCCTGGTCAGGAGATAATGGTTTTGACTTTGCCGATAAGGTCCAGGGAAAGAGATCCCTGGGTCGGCCAGCCTACTCCAAAGGAAGGCCACTCGACTAAGCAAAAGGTGTCAAGCTTACCCTTCTTGATGCCAAGGCTCATATTTAAGGCCTGTTTCTTGACCTCTGGGAAATGGGAAAGGATCAGACTCTTAGGAGTAGCCTGAGCCTGACCCATAGTGAAAAACAAGAAGAAAAAGGATATGAGGGAGACAAAGGTGAAGGATGAAGATGCCACTTCAAACAAGATGACTGTTATATGTGCATGTGAACGGGTGCCTGTCGTTGCACAGTTTTCCTTCTGCAGGGGACGCTAATTTATCTGGGATTCGCGGCTGTGACCCCTTATCCTGTCATGGGAGTCTTCTAGCGGTGGGCGCCCTAATGGCTCTTAATTGCCCGACCCGTGCCCACGGGGAATGATGTAGTATCAGAAAGGCGGAACGGAGAGAGCAGGAGAGTCTTAGAACAAGAAAACTTAAAATAAGAAGCGCATAAAAAAAATAAACCAAAACCAAAACACAGTAAAATAAACACCAAGCACACACACCACATCTGATCACACTCGTTCAGACTGGTCCTTCTCTCACTCTGGTGTGCACCACACTCACCACTTTCAGGATCCTCGAAAACTCTCGTTATTCTCCTGAAAGACGTCCACTCGGACCGCCGCAGGGTGACGAGCTCAATATTTTCCTCCTCGGGTGCCAGTTTTCTGCTGATCGGACTTGCCTTCCTAAGGCCGAGTCACTAGGACCTTAGGGCCAGGATTGGTTACCTGGGCTTCACCCAGGGTTGCTAACCTGGGGGCCAGGACTACCAACCCAGACTCTCTCACTCGGGGTCACTAACCCGAGACCATACACGGGATGGCGACTCCTGCTTTATAATGGATTTATGCAGACACGAGGGGGGCGACCCTCGAACTGCACTGCCCCGTCCGGACAATTAGACCTTGCCTCCAGCCGTCCTTTGTTCTCAGGGAAGCTGCACGGATCCCGGACGAGCCCCCAAATGTTAGGGTCCAGGAACTCAGGGTTTTCCCGAGAGAACAAAGCACACAGGCCTGGAGATGTAAGTACAGGCGAAGTCTTTATTCAGCCAGCAAGCTGGGGTCGACAGCACCTCCCCTGACATGCAGGCCGAGTCCGAGCTGCCAACCCCCAGGCAACTTTAGGTATTGCTTATATAGGATTTTCACAGCCGTTACACCGAAGCCTGCGCATTTCTACAACCAATAATTTTAAAATACATTCTATATTGTAATCTTTTAGGGAACACTCCAGTTGCTTGACCGCTTCAATTGTTATCTCTTGCTTACCCAAGCATGTCTATATGACTTATCACGGATCATGCCGCCAGGCTGTTGCCCACTTCTAGTTATCTAACTTAAAGCAGGGGCATTTCTAAACTTAGCCTCGGGTTGTTTATTCAAAACTGGGTGGCCCATGCTTTAGGCAGTTAGATTAAATGTTATTAGTCCTTTTTCCTGACTCTTGATGCCCTCTGCCCTCCTTTACAGTAGCTCGGTAGACAGGTCAGCACATTGAAAAATGCAAAAAGCGCCAGTAAGCCCCAGTGGGACTAGGACAGGGCTTGTGTGAGCTTGCCGGCTTCCAGGAGGGAACCCCAGGCACTCTGCCTGTCCCTGGGGTGGGGTGTGTCCTGGGAGTGCAGAGCTGTCTGGGAGTCACACACAGTGTCTCATCATTATTATGCAAAGAACTTTGCTGACTAGTTAAGTGCTTAGGAAGGGTGAAGAAGCAGTGAAATGTCCTGAGGAGGGGCTTTCCTTCTTTGAGCAGAAGCTGGGGCTGGGTCCAGGGTCCTTGGTACCATGGCACACCTGGGCCAGGCTGCACTTTTGTATTACATTATATGCAGATGTTTGAAATGCCCTGAGGAAACATTAATCTTAAAAACTTAAACATTCTAGATATGCAGACAGAATGAAAACAAACAAAAAGGGCAAATAAGAGTGGGGTTGGGGGTGAGTGAAATAGATGAAGGGGATTAAAAGGCACAAACTTGAAGTTATAAGTAGTCCCGAGACTGTAGTGTACAGCATGGTGACTGTAGGGAATAACATTGTATTGCATATTGGAAAATTGCTAAGAGAGTAGATCTTAAAGAGTTTTCATCATGCACATACAAAAATATTCTTAACTATGGTGATGGTTAGTAACTAGACTTGTGATTGTTTCAGAGTATATACAAATATTGAATTGTTATGTTGCGCACCTAAAACTAATATAATATTGTATGTCAATTATACTTAAAACATTTTTAAATAGCAAGAAAGGAAATAAGATTTTAACCTGGGGGGAAAATGGCACAATTTGGGACTCTAGGTGGAATGCAAAATTATTAGCAACACAAACCTGGAGAACAGTAAAGTCAAGTGGTGAAAGAATCCTCACTGTCAGGAGACCTTTCCAACTTCCCATCCTGCCTCTTCTATCCAATTTCCACTGGCAGTGAGAGTACAGTGAGAGTGGTCTTTAAAAAGTATAAATCTGAATGTATCACTCATCAGCTTCAAAACTCTCAGTAGCTGCCCAAGGAACTTTGAATGAAACCCGAACTCCTTACTGTCCCTGAAGTCCCTGGATGATCTCTCCCATAGCGTTGTATCTCTGCGCGCTCGTCCTTTGCTCACTGGATTACAACAGTCACCATTCCTTTCCTAAAAACTGTGTGGAAATGAGTGTGTGTGGTTCCTTCTGCCAGGACTGACTCACCGTCCCCTTCACCAGCCCCCAGGGAGCTGGGCCTTCCCTGTCCCTTTATCTAAGGTAGGTTGCCCTCAATCTCTGCACCTTATTTGCTTCCTTCTAGGCCTCAACTCAATTTATAGTCTTGATTTGCTTCTTTACTTGTTTATTGTCTGGCTCTCCCAGAAGAGTATAAGCTCCATGAGGTGAACAGATGGATAAATGCATTGCATGGCCAAATTTTCCAAAATTTAGTCTGTGCTTTTTGTGCTTTCACTAAAAAACTGTGTTATTATGACAGAATTTGTTTGGTTATCTCTGCAAAAAATTTCTTGGCACTTCACAACAGGAGAGAACCAAAGACAATTAGAGACAAAGCAGGAGGTGAGTAGATGCAGAGGAGAGGTTACATTTATTCATTCCTGAATAATTATTCCAAATAGCAGCTCTTACTCATTTTAGAAACTTAAGACTTGCTTCACAAAAATTTAAAATATCAAAAGCTTAATTTCCTTGTAAAATGACTTCCTGTGTGTGCGCCTCCATGTAGACAAGGTGAAAGGATTTGAGGCTTATAGAAATTCTGCTTAGTGCTTTTGTAGAAACAGAATTTTCCTTCTTTGTAAAAAGCTAGAAAAAAATCCAGGTGAATATGGAAAATCTGTTTTTGTCTAAAACCTCTTAGAGAATTTCTCAAGGATTATCTGAGAAATTTTATGTTTCAAGATGGACAAAATTAGAAGTAGTTGGGAAGAGCTCTACTTCTATATACCATTCCATCTCTAATTTCTTCTTTAATAGGGGTTTAGGAAAATAGATAAGGTAGAGAAACCTCTTTTTACTTGACTATAGCATTTACAGCAAGATTGTCCTATAAGGGGGAAAAGAAAAAAAACGCCTATGACACAAAAAGCCAGAGAACTGGTCAGGGAATGGGAGCAAGGATTGGACCTCAGCAGAGGTTAAGGCCAAAGAGAAGCTGGCTGGGAGAATCTATGCATTGTGAATCAGATAATCCTGGATTTGGTATTTGAAGTATCTGGGTTCAAGTCTAGACACAGTCATTGACTATGTAGGCTTGCTCCTTATTTCCTCTGAGTCTGTTTCCTGACCTATAAAATTGGAATGATCATGATTCACATTTTTAATACTGCTATTATGAGGATTAAGTGAAAAACCAATGCACATAAAACTTGGTGTCCACTAAAGGCTTAGTAAACATTAGCCACAATTGTTTGTCGAATTCAGCACTGTTGAGAAGAAAAATCATGTGAGCCACCTATGAAATTTAAGTTTTTTCTAATAAGCTACATTAAAAAAATAAACAGATTAAACTGGTTTTAGTAATCTAGTTTATTTAATTCAATATATCCAATATATCATTACTTCAATATATTATCAATATAGATAATTAGCAAAATAGTTTACATTCTTTGTTTCATACTAAATTTTTGAAATCTAGTATTATATGTTTACAGCACAGCTCAATTTCGATTGGCCACATTGCAAATGCACAATAGCCACCTGTGGCTAGTGGCTTCCGTGTTGGACAGTGTGAGCCCAGCTTCTGTCCCTGCATCCCACAGAATGAGACCTAGCTGCCCAAAACCCCTTTTTGACAGTCACCAGTTCCAGATTCCAGATGGAAAATCTCTCCATACCCTTTGCTAATCCTATTTTACAGGAAAGCAGCAGACAAGAAGACACTGTTGAATGTAAGGGTGAAGTCATTTTCTTTGGTCTGACTCACCACCCCTCCCCGGAAAACTCTAATGTCAATGCTGTGAAACTAGAACCGGATTTGTTTGTTTTCTGAATTCTCTAGGTCTTAGAGGATTTTGTTACCACTTGGAAGTATTAATGTGTAGTGTTTGTTTACTCAGGAATTTAGAATTCAGAGGCTGAAATACACTGCTGGGCACCACAATAAAAAGTCACCACACTTTCTTTAAGTTTACTAGGGTCTCATCCGGGAGGTGACCCCAAACAGAGAAGTACTGGGAGAGCTGTATTCCTCCTTCTTTCCCGTGAATATTAGTGGGGAACCAGCAGATGGCAGCCCAATACTTTGTACCATAAGTTTCTGCTGCTGAAAGCATAGGTCCCGTATGTTTGCTGAGAAAGGCTGCGGTCAGTGTTTGGTTTTTGTCTGACGTTTATGAGATAATTACAGGATTTGGTGACATTACCATTAAGGCAGAGGTGATAGTCCAATGTAATGCTCTGTCTTCACTAGCTTAAAATCTTTTGAATTGCTTTTTGGATTGTTTTTCACTTTCCAACTGAAAGACTGTAGAATTTGAATCACAAGATTCAAATATATGTGGAATAATATATACAGTTCCAGTTCTTAATAAATATTCATTGCTTTCTTCCAGCATTAACTCTAATAACTCTTAACAAATGTTTAATTTGTCTATCGAGTGTTACTGAGAAACACTTGTTTTGCAAAATCTCACACCTTGCTGAGCAAGATTCATATTAGGCAACGTTTTGAATATCATGTAGTAAACCTATAGCTTCTTCACTTTCCATGATTAAATAATATTGCTGAGAGTGTGGCTTCTTGGAAGGATGCATGAGAATGGAAACCAACAGATATCGAAGATCAGATATCTGATTACATAATCAAATAAAACCCTTGAAATAATATAGGTCAGTTTTTCCTCCTGGCAAAAAGCATTGGTTCATTTCCACTTAATAAAACAATTAGGTAATATTTAGATAACCAGATATTACAGTGGATCATTTTTTTGGCAAGCTGATAAGCAGACAGTATACAAATGTTTCCTTAAGAGGTTTTTAAAATGATAAAATTGTGGGAATTAGTAAGTAAAAACTTGCTATTTTCAGTAAAAAGGTGGAAAAAGTGAAGGAATCTTATTTGTGTTCACTGTTAGGTTCACTCATTAACTTCTCATTATATTGAATACATTAAATATTTGCTGGGTATCTATCATGTGAAAGGCTCTGTGCTGGGCATCAAGGGATACAGAGGTGGTACTTTCTTCAAAACCTACAGTGTAGTGGGGTTTACTAGAGGATGTGGCATCTAAAATAGATATTGTTGGATAGTTTACGATGAATAGAAATGTCAAATCACTGTGTTGTACACGTCAAACTGATATAATATGGTATGTCAATTATACTTTAATAAAAAAGGATATTGTACCCATTTCAATATATTCAAATGTATTCAAAAGTATCAAATATTATATGATTCCACTTCCACAGATATCTAGAATTGGAAGATTCCCAGAGACAGAAAGACAGGTAGAAATTAATTTTTTCCCAATAAAATAGGACAATTTGAAGAGCGGATCCTCACAATTCTACTACAGGGGCTGAGAGAAGAAGGGGTGGGTGGCGTGGGGAGTGAATGTTTAATGGTTACAGACTTTTTGTTTGGGAGAATGAAATGGATACAGCAGTGGTTGTGCAACATGATGAATGTACTTAATGACACTGAACTGTGCACTTAAATATAGTGAAAATGGTAAATTTTATATTGTATATATATCTCACCACACATATGCACAAAAGATGGGTAGAAACTTTAGAAGTGTTCATGGACATTTCTAAGCAAAACTGACAATATAACCAAAGGCTCAAGGAAAGGAGGACAATATTTTGGGGCAGCAACTGTCAAATCTCAGAAACTCTCAGGTGCCATATGTGAAATTTTGGTAGCACAAGGCTGACAGAATGATGGAGCAGGTTTGGAAGAGAGGGTGTGAGGCAGTACAGTCGGGTCGGTGGGAACAGTCCAAGCCATGCCACCCCAACAGTTGGGGGCCTTCCACCTGGGTCAGGGGATCACTGGAAGTCTAATCAGCCTGTAGAACTCTGTGCTGGGAAATCTGCTTGCTTGTCCAGTGCAGAGGTCAAGAGGGCTAAGCAGGGCCTGACTAAATCTGGCCAGAGTTGTGCACAATACCAGGTCATTCATGACTGCTGTCAGGGAAATACCCAGGATGGAGGGAGTGAAGAGCCACAGTCCCTGAGAGCAGGTAAGCTGAGCCTCACTCATGGCTCCCTAGCTCTCGACTGACAGCACCGAAATGCCTCTCAAGTGGGCAGTGCTCAGGAGCCCAGTAGATCTGCCAGACCAGTGGATACTCACCACCGGGAAGCAGGACTTAATTCCAAACCACTCTAGAAGCTGGGCTAGACTGTTGATTCACTTCTGTTAGGATTACCCTGGGACCTGGGGAGCTGCATAGGAAAGAACAAGGCAAAGGAATGAAATGGGGTCAGATCACGAGAAACATACAGGCTAAAAGAACAGATTCCAAAACTAGCTGCCTGGGTTCAAATTTCATTTGTCATTTACTAGCTGTGTGATTTTAACCTCTGTGGGTCTCAGTTTCCATAGTTATAAAATGGTAGTGATAATAGTTACAATTTCATAGAGTTGCTGAGAGGATTAAATGAATTAACACATGGAAAGCCCTTAATATCTGGCATATAGTAATTCTTATATGTGTTAGGCACTTTACTAAGTTATTATAACCATGTGTGAGCTATTTTGAGGGCTTTCCCTCAAAATGGAAAGTAGGGACATTCATGAAGAATGATAATGTCACTACTGTTTATAGAAAAGCAGAAAGAATGATTTGAGAGATGATAAAAGAATTTATGTGGCTTCAATTATATGGAGTTAGAGTTACAGGCAAAAAGAACAGGTAGAAATATCTAGGAGGTCTGGGAGATACACTACAGCAGTTCAAAAGAGAAGTTATGAGTAGATATTATGGATCTGGAAGACCTCTCTTAGAGGTGACAAATAATAGAATAATAAAATGAGATTATTAAAGGAAAGAAAAAGTGTTGAGGACTGAACTTTAAAACTCTCACACTTAAATAATGGAAGAAGAAAGTGGAACTTGGAAAGGTGAAAGAAAAGTTTAAAAAAATTAAAAGAGGAAACAAAGAAGACAGAAGAATTGAGGTCATATCACATGCGTTTTGCATGGAAACCACAGCTGAGCTCCATCATGGAGCAGCATCACAACGAGATGCCCTCCCAGGGTCCTAGCTGGGCAGAGGCAGGAGCCATTCCTCACTCTTGTCCTTTTCCAGGATGGAGCCGGGAAGGGAGTGATTAGGACAAAGGTCTGGCCAGATCTGTTTCTTCCAAACTTCCTCTTCTCTACCAGTCCAAGTTCTATTCTCCATCTTTTTAACTCTTCCTCCCTAGAGCTTGGCTAAGCCATCTGTTGATGAGGGGTTTCCCAGTAAAACAGAGCAATTTGAAGAACTGATCCCTTAAAGCCTGGAGGCTTTGATGGGGGCAGTGATGGAGGTGGGGAAGAAGAAAGGCTACCTTCCAACTGCACAATCCTATTCGCACGTCACTGGAGATGACATTTGTCCTTTAGGAATTGCTGCCATTCATCCCTTTGATGACAATCCTGATATCCGTCCAAATTTACAGCCTCCTCAGGAGAGCAAGGGCAGAGGGCTGTGTACTGAGCAGGGCAAGAAGAAAGCATGTTAATTTCACAATAGTACCCAGTTCCTTATTTTAAAAAGGTAAAAGGGTGTGTGTGTAATGACAGTTGTGAAAGGGTCTCAGATAATGCACGACGAAGGGACAGCTGCAGGGGCCAAGCTTGGGAAAGAGGAATGACAATTTTTGAACAAAATATAGAGAAGATTGAAAATAACATAGACACTTTGATGTGGAGAGTCTGACAGTTGAAGGAGTTCTTGTAAGATGACTTCAGTCAGGAGTATAGACAGACCTGTAGTGATAAAGTGCATGAACACTGGAGGCAGATGCTGGTTCAAATCCCAGTTCAGCCTCTTAGCTGTGAGACCTTAAGAAATTCCTTAATCCATCTGCATCTCAATTTCTTCATCTGTAAAAATTTTAATAATGACATTATAGTACCTACCTGATCAGCTTCTTATAAGAATTAAATGTACTACCATGCCTAGGTATTAACTACTTTTAGTCTAGATAATCAGACCAAGGTGTATCAGATGATCTTGAGAAGCTCCAGGGACAAATTAAGACAAAAGAAAATCCGCCTTGCAATTGTTGACAGCGATTGAGGCAGCAGGACATTGGTCAATGGGGAGGATTGGTGCCTGTTCTATTTTTTCCTCATTCCCCTTATGGCTTCTGGAGATTTCATAACGATTACACTAAAAATGTAAGCTATCAGAGAACAGGGAGTTTGGTCCGTTTTGTTCATGATCAACACAGTAATTTTATAAGTAAATACATAAGTAAATAATGAATTGAAAATATATTAGCTTGTTGAGGAGCTTGTTCAAAATGGAGCCTGAGTTCCACAGACACGGAGTGGCCAGGGAAGGGTGGATGGAACAGGATGGTGAGACCGGAAGGGCAGCGGCAGGAGGGGGTCTGTGTGGGGAAGCAGGGCGGATAAAAGCACGGAGGAAGCAGAGGGTAGGAGTTCAGGCTACAGAGACTGGAGCAGCATTCTCGAATGTTCATGGGAGCATTTAATGGGACCCAGGCCAGGGAAATACATTCCTGCTTGGTCTATTCCCACTTTGCATCTCTACTGTTAAATCAACTTTTTAAAATTGTATTTTCTAGATTAAAATATATATTAAATTGTTTATAATGGTCTCTTATTTATTAAATTTGGTCTATAGCTTGTCTTATTTTTCTTACAATTTTTCTTCTTTTCATTTGTATTTTTCTGGATGAAACTTCAGGATTTGTCTCTTTCTGGGGAATTTCTCATTAAAGGAATGCTATTTGGATGTATTTATTATTAATTTAAATCATATCCTGGTTTCTGATTTGTTTATTTGTAAATCAGTAGTTTTTTCCTTTTGATAGCTTCAGGATTTTATTATTTTATTTTCTTCTTTTCTAAGGTCTTGAGTTGAGTGTTTAATAATTCAAAAGCAAAATAAGTGTGTGGTTGCTGAAACTGGCCATTGTTTGTGGTCTCCCTAAGGTATGAAGTTTGGGGCAGGGAGGGGCAGAGGAACAGAATGAAGGGCAGGCATCTGCTGATTTGCATCCCAGATGCCTGTATTTTAAAATGATCATAATGTCAATCCTTAAACTATAGTTATTTCCATTGCAAATCTCAACTGGCTTGAAATTAGTGCCTTTTTTTTTTTTGTAATGACAACCTGGCTTTTTTTCTCTGCCTCTTTTCTACAGCCTCCCACAAATGTTATGCCCAATAATCTGCCCTGGGCAGGTGTGCAGTTTTCTCACCAAGGTTTTGCAGGAAGAATAGTCCAGAATGATAGAAAGCAGAGACCCAGGACTTAAGTGATTCTGGGTTCACATGTCAGGTTATTTGACCCAAGCATCAGTCTCTTCACCTGTTAAGTTGGGGTAAAGAGCAATTGTCAGAATCAAAGGAGACAGTGTATATGAAAGCTTTACCATGAAAGGAATATTCGCCAATCTAGTTTGTTGCATGTGACAAATGGCTTTCACATACAGGTTTTTAAATGTCATCCACACACTGTCTGATGGTTAGGTAGGACAGCTACTATTCTTAGTTCATGAGGCAAATGAGACACAAAGGTATTAAAGGCAATTTCAATGTTAACAACTCATTAATGATTAGAAATTGAGATTTCCAGTCATCTGCTTTTTCTAAAGGCTAAGTTAGTTCCTACCCAAAACTGGGAAATAATGGTGTTTTTTATTATAATGCACATATTCTTGATTATTTCCCTTGGTCTCTATCCTCCTGCTAAAATCTCTACAGATAAGGCTTAACATGTTATATCTTCCAGTGGGCATTTATTAGTGAATTCTTAAAAAATCAGAAAGCCTTCATGGGGTGAAGGATGAATCTCTAAAAGACATGTAAAGGCCAGGAAGTGTTGAGCAAGGGGCTTCTCAGTGAGTGCAGTTTCTTTTTACATCACGTAGTAGATGGCGTGACGTCCCCCAGTCATATCCAAACCCTAATTCCTGGAAGCTGCCTTGTCAGTTAACATGGCAAAAGGAATTTTGCAGATGCAGATGTAATTGAGGATTCCTAGATGGGGAAACAGGAGAGCAAGAGATAGAGAGAGACAGAGAGGATATTTGAAGATGCTGTGCTACTGCCTCTGAAGATACAGGAAGGAACCATGGAATGCAGGTGGTTTCTAGAAGCTGGAAAAGGCAAAGAGTAGCTTCTCCACCAAAGCCTCTGGAAGAAATGATTCTGGGACTCCAGACTTCCAGAACTGTAAGTCAACAAATGTGTGTTGTGTCAAGCAGCTGAGTTTGTGGTCATTGTTACAGAAGTAACAGAGGAGACCCGTGTGCACCACACACCCAGTCTATGGCTGAGCTGACTTGGCCTTTCCACTGGTCCACCATTTCCAGCATAAACCAAGGGTTCAAAGGAACATGCTGCTGCAAGACTACTTCAAAGTGACCTACATGATCAGAATTAACTATGAGTCCAACTGCAAAACCAATGACTTGGGGAACTTCATGGTCATTTCTGGGGAGGTATTTTGGTGTAAGAAGGAGACTCTTGATTCTAGCCACTGCATGTTGTAGGTCAGGTCCACCCCAGGGGGCCTGACTGAGGAGGCAAGTAGAGCTGGGACCCAAGCTAAGCCCCAGCTGACAAGCAGTGCACCCTTGCATGAAGTGGTATTTTTTTGAGAAGAAGAGACACCTTCTTCTAACTTGCTCAAAGGTACCAGATGGACAAGTAGCAACCCTAGAAGACTTATTCTGATTTCTGTCAAGGACAAATGAGGTGAATTCACCTAGGTCACTTAACCTCTCTAGATTTGTGCCATAATCCTTATGGATAGAAGCTACCCTTATTAGGCAATAAAACTCTTTGCCATTTGAGTCCTTTACTATAAGAGGGAGACTGCAGATGAGATGAGCTCACCTCAGTAGCTCCACTCCAGCCCTGCTTGCTTCTTGCGTATAGCACAATCCTATATCATATTGCATATGCTTCTTGCCTCAAACATACACCTGCTACCTCAGGGCCTTTGGACTCACTGTTTTCTTTACTCAGCACATACCTCCCTTCCTGCTCTGCTGGAGAGGCATTGATTCAGAGAGTCGTTGCTTTGCTGACCATTCTGTTTATCACATCACCCTTATACTTTATGCTTTTACTCTGCTTAATTTATTCATGTAACTTTTCACCACCTAACATAGTCTTGTCAGTTCATTCAATGTTTGTGTCTCCATGGGCACAAGAACATTGTTTGGTTTGCTGAGCTCTCCGCACCCACTGTGAAATCACATAGTAGGTGTTCAATAAGTATTTGTTAAAGGAGTGACATTTTCTCCTCATGTTGAACCTGTCTTCTACAATAGGATGCTTTGGCATTTCATGTTTGTTTGGCTTTTATTTGGTATGTGATTTTATTCTCTGACTCTGCATGGAAGTGAAGGCAAGGTGACCAGTATGTCACTTCAGGATTTGTTCTGGTCTCCTTACTGGTGTCACCATCTTCTAAAGGTGGCCAGAGCATGTGAGGCATATAACAAAATGAAACATTTTGCTTAAACTTGACAATGTAAAATGTTTACTTCCCACCCTTCACCTGAAAAATCAAATTCTTCACATGACAAACTCATGTTTACCACTGAAAAATACTTACCTGTTATGTTAATCATTTGAAAAATAATCTCTACGTTTTCATTCCAAGACACTTAGTCAATACTTAGGAAAGAGCCACTCTCATCCCTGTCCTCCACTCTGCCATGATTTTTCCTTTGCTGGCCTTCTTCCTGTCTCTCTGAACCCTCTTTTACCTCCCACCCACGTCTGAGAGCTCACCAACTCCCTTCTCTGAAGAAGCTAAACTCATTCCAGTTCCTGTGGTTCAGGTCCTTTCATTATGTAGGTGCCTGAGTACACAAATCATCCCGTTTTCTGTCTCCTAACTGGAAGTGGTTTTTCTTTGTGCCCAGGAATAATATTTAGCTCTTCTTGTTAATTCTTCTGACTTTAAAGACTCTCAGATGGTGGGAGGTCAAGAGAGGAATTTATACCACCGAGAGTCTCACTCAGTACATATTTTTCCCATCAATGACTCCTTGGAAGGCATAAGTCTAATGACTACCAGACACATAGGTCCATACCTCTCCACTCAGCATGAGTTCCTTGATAATATATTGCCAAGGGACACGGCTTTTCCTGGGAAGTTAGCACTCTGTTACGGAATGGTGATGGGCACCTGGTCCAAAATCACCACTCTTTCCTCTAATGTTTCCTGTGTATTTTCTGAAACATCGGCCAGCCACTGCAAGATGCTTAAACTGTAGATTCCTTTCTGAAATATCCTAAGCGAATATTAGACTTTTCACTGTAAATTCCTCTGTCAATGAAGGGCAGATAAATTTGGAGAGAAATTTGAGCTTAACTTTTATCTCCATGAAACAGTAGCATTCCTTCTTTTTGGCCGTATGAAGGATTTTGTCCCTAAGTGGCTGAGATCCATGTCAATTTGAATTGTCTCATGGGGAGCAAAGTATGATTTCATTATCTGAACAAAGCATGTTGGCCTCATTGTGGGAAGCTCATTAATTTCAAATGGAAAATAATCAGCTCAGAAAAGGATGGATGGGATTCTGTCTTCCTCTTTTTCCTGTAAGTGAGAGGGAAATGATTTTTGGCTGAAAGAGTGCTTGGCAAGAGGTTTGACTCTCTAAAGGAAAACCCCTGTTAAGAGCAGATAGGTTAGGACTGCCCAGAAAGGAAGAGGCCTCATGTGTGCATCCATTTGTCCCACCCCTTTGAAACTGGCAGTGGTCTCAGCTGCCTGCATCACAGGAGGCTTTCCATCAGGCTCACCTTCTCCAAGTGTTCTCTGTATGAACTTATGGGCTATTATTAGTGACTAGCTATGAACTTCCAGATGCCCATCTGCTTTTTCTCTATTTCCCCTTTGCTCTACCCAATTCCAAGTTAATGTTGCTGATGGGTGACAAGAGGCTGAGAGGAAAGTGAAGGAAAAATGTAAGAATTTCCAGCTTGAAAACCACTGGATCATCTGCCCTAGTCTGTAAAGGCAGAAGCAAATTAAATGCAAACACTTGACCTGTGTAAACAGCTGGCTTTTCAGTTTCCTTCTTACATTGTTTTCATGACCCTTTCTCCTTCTAATTTTCTTCTTTTTCTATTTGTCTCAAACTATTGCACTTTTTCCTTCTCTAACCCCTTCCTTATTTTTCTTCTTCCTTATTTTCTTTCCTTATTTTCTTCTTTAACTTCTCCTTCCTCCATAATTTCTCTCCTTTATACTTGACAATAGGAGGGAAAAGTCCCGGATTTCACGAGGACAACCTGAGACTGGGACAAGTTATGAAAGCAGTTTGGTGAATGTAGTAATAAGAACAGAATCTTTCTAAACATTCACGGGGACCCAAGGAAATATTTAGGCTAAAAACTCTTTTAAATACTATCTTCCTGCATTAGGATTTTTCTTTAAATTGTAGTTATAATACTTATTAGAACACAATTTTAGAATTTTTGTAAATATTTCAGTATTATTTATAAATCAAGGCTAAGATGCATGGTAGCTTCATACTTGTAGTGGGATTTAGGTTTTAATTTCCCTTTTTGATTTTTTTCATTGGTTTTATTTTTTTTTAAGTTTTTTCAAAATAATTGGTATCATAGGTCATCACAGCAATATTTGTATTAGAGAAGGTTTCTTAATTATAATTCTTAAATTGCTTATTGTTCTTTTTTCTTTTTGGATGGTATCAGTAGGTTAAAGACAGCACATTTAATTTTATTTTCTATTTTGGAATATTAATATGTTGCAGTGTCCACATACATGGACTCTGGGATGGCTCTTTTGTCTGCAGGGAGCTCTGGTCCTGAGTACACGGTCTCCCCATCTTTTCACCCAGGTGGCTGGTGAAGGATTATTGCTGGGTGTGTTTGTGATAGCTTTTTTCTAGAATAGATTAGCATTTGAATTGGTGACTTGAGTAAACCAGATGACCCTCCCCAGTGTGGGTGGGCACCCTCCAATCCCTTGAGGATCTGCATAGAACAAAAAGGTAGAAGGCAAGTTTGCTGTCTTTGTTGAAGTCGGGACATCATCTTCTGCCTTTGGACATGGGTGCTACCAGGATCTCAGGCCTTCAGACTCAGACTGGCTTTCCTGGTTCTCCAGCTTGCAGATAGCAGATGGTGGGACTTGTTGGCCTCCATAATTACATGAGCCAATTCCTATAATAAATCTCATATTTATGCATATACACATGATCTATAATATATATTATAATCTACCTAATCTATATCTATTTCTCTGCCTCTATCAATATCTATTGGTTCTGTTTCTCTGGAAAGCCCTGACTAATAAAGATGGGGACCACCACTATTCCCCATTCACTGGACACCATCAGTGTGTAATCCAGTGGGACTGATTTGTGAATCCCAGAGCCCATCAGCATTCTGTGGGTCCAGGTTAACACTCCTAATTCTTTTTTGCATCATTTTCCTTTTGCCTGCAGCGGATAGTCTAATATATTCCTCATCTTTATAGGAATGTCTCTAGTCTAAGAAAAATATGAAAATGAAATAATATATGGTGTCATCTTCCAAAGAAAATACCTAATTAAGTATTGATTGAAATTAGCAGATATTTACCCAACATAATGCTGACAATAAGTCCTTAGAGTCATAGCTAGACTCACTTATTTTGTATTCTCAGGCATTGCAAGTATTCAGCACATAACAGGCTCTTTAAACATCTTGAATCAATACATAGAATAAAATAAATAGGTTCCTACAGCATTCTAGAATTCAAGGAAAAGAGAGAGCAAGAAAAGTACAAGCAAAACAGTAATATTTCAGCATCAAAATTAGTAATTTATACTGATTGAAGACATTTATTTCATGTGAACAAAAATAATTAAGTCAAATAAATTAACATATAACTTTTCACTAATGAATATTAAACAAATTGCAAATCTACAGTTCAATAGCACTTTTTTCTCAGATGGGTTATATAATTAAAATATTATATATTAAAAATGCTCTGGCCTTTTTTTTTTAGTTTAATTGAGGTACAATTGATAATCAATAAACTGTACACATTTTAGAGTTCATAATTTGGTAACTTTTGACATATGTATACATCCATGAAACCATCACCACAGTCAAGATAATGAATATATCCATCACCCTCAAAAGGTTCCTTGCATCCTCTTATAATCCCTCCCTTCTGCCTTGTCTACTGATCTGCTTTTTAGTCCCTATGGATTAATTTGCATATCTGAGAATTCTACATAAGTGGAAGCATACAGTATGTACTCTTTTCTTGTCTGGCTTTTTTCAGCATAATTATTTTGAGATTCATCCATGTTGTCGTGTTTACCAATGGTTCTTTCATTTAAATGCTGAGTACTGTTCCATTATATAGATAAACCACAATTTATTTGCCTGTTGATGGACATTTGGGTTATTTGCAGTTTAGGGCTCTTATCATTAAGAATCTGTAAACACTGGTATATGATGTTTTCTAAAGTGGTGGTGCCATTTCACATTCTCACTAGCTCGTTCCATTTACTCTGCATCCTCTCCAGCACTTGGTATGGTCAGTATCATTGATTTTAGCATTGTCATGGGCATGCAGTAGTATGGCATTATGGTTTTAATTTCCATTTTATCAGTGATTCATAATTTGAATGTTTTTCATGTGCTTGTTTGCCATCCATCTATCTTTTTTGGTGAAATGTCTAATTCTTTTGCCTATTTTAAAAATTGGATTATTTTCTTATTATTGATTTTTGAGGATTCCTAACATTTTCTGGATACAAGACCTTTATCAGATGTGTGATCTGCAAATGTTTTCTCCCAATTCGTTATTTGTCTTTTCATTATTGCAATAATGTCTTTCAAAGAGCAAAAGTTCTTAATTTTGATGAAATCCAATTTATCAGGTTTTTTCTTTCATATCTGAGAAATATTTGCCTGACCCAAAGTCAGAAATTTTTCTCCTAGAAATTTTCTTCTAGGAGTTTTATAGTTGTATGTTTTAGGTTTAGTTTAATGATCTATTCTGAGGGAATTTTTGGATATGGCATGATGATTGAATCAAAGTTGACTTTTTTGCATATTTTTTTAATCCAATTATTTCTGTACATTTTGCTGAGAAAAATCCTTTTTGCCCCAATTTGCCATTGTAATTTGTTGGAAAATCAATTGACCCTGTACATGTGGCTTTATTTCTGCACTCTATACAGTTCTACTGATCTATTTGTCAGATTGTGCTCTGTTTTTCTTGTTTTGTTTTTGTTTTTCGCTTTTCACTTTAACAAGAAAATATTAGACTTCTTAAAGATATCATCAAACCATTGGAAAAATCATTATTGGAGATCAATCAATCATAATTGGAGAAATTTTTGTTAATACATATTGATGTTTTGTTGTATTGGGACTTGTTTTTAAATAATATGATCAGTACTTATAATCCATCTACAAAAAATCCCAGAAAGATCAATGAAACTTTTTTGGGAGGAAGGTAAAGCAACCCTTTGTAATTCTGGAAAGAAAAATGCTACCTAATGTAAAATAGTATGAATAGTGACTCTGCTCTTTTTAGCTAGAAGAAATCTTTTCTCTTATTGGTTCACTGAAACATTGATGATTGAGTATATCAATGAAGTGCATTTTAGTCTGGACATCAGAGATTTAAAAGTTCTTTAATTGTCCCTACATTTTCAATCTGTGTGTTTACAAAAATGCATAATTCTAGATATTACCAAATAAATGCTTAAATGTATAATATTAATGGATGTTAATATTTTAGTAAGTGCTTTCTGCTTTTGAAGGAATGATGTCCTGTAGTGGCATATTCTTGGCTATCAGAATGAAGAAGGGAGGAGAGGGAGTATACTTGGGTCCTGACAACCAGCAATCATAAAATATAAACCATTATATTTGGTTAGTGCTTTATATGATTTAATTTGCACATACCTTGATATTTACCCAGCTGCTGATGGTTTAAAAGGTAGCACTGTAATGCTTGTGCTGCACTAAAAGAAGGTGATTTGAGAAAAATTAGAGCATACGTATTTTCAATGTTTGTTTTTGCTAGAGCACATGTTTCAAAATAGTAAGTTTTTAAAACACTAATGACTGAAAATAGGAGTTCTTTTTTCAGTTATATAATTTGTCTGGCATATGATTATGGATAATCTCTGTTTTCTTATCTATAATGTGGAAATCATTCCACTGATCATATAGAGATATTGTGAAAATATGGTCTGTCACATAACAAAAGAGAGAAGAAATGTAGTGATGTATCACATTCCTAGAGAGTTTGGTAGTTTTTAAAGGGCTTTCACAATCATTCTGGCACTTTGTATTTCTCAGTCACCAACAGGGTAGGTAGGCAGGGATCAATATCTCCATTTAATGATTTTTGAAGAAAAAATTAGAATAACAAATGTTAAGATTGAAAAAAGTGTTGAGGTGGCATACTCTAATTTGTTATAATAATATATGATACATGTGTCTCTTTATTTTCCTATGTTAAAATCTGTAGGCTCATGAACAGTAGCAAAAAATGATTTAAATTGTTTATGTAAATTGCAATGTGGCATCATGTTATAACCATAGTGAACACATTCTTTTATATTCTATTTTTATAAAGGTAAAATAAGCTGCCTATTTGGGAAGGGAAAGGGTGGTCTGAAAGAGAGCTGGTATATGTTCTGAGAGGACCAAGGATGACAGGGATGCATGTGACAGAGGAACTAGGGATGAGACTAGAGGAGAAAGATCTGGAAGCCTGGGGAGGAAAGCAGTGTGTAGAGCGTAGGAAAACAGGCAGTCTTGCAATGGGTGGAAGGGTGTTGAGAAAGAGGCCAGTCACAGAGGAAATTAAGCAGAGACAAATGGGAAGAAAATGCATTCATAGGATAGAGAAAAGGATAGAGGAAGTAGTACTAGTCTGGTGTCTGCTGCTTCCATTATGGTTCCAAATGGATAAAAGGATTCAACAGATGTTTAAAAAGAAAAAAAAAAAGCCTGGAAAACAGAACAGACTGTGGGACTATTTGAAGAACAATTTGTTGTTTCTAATGAGCTCCCAAAGGGTCAGCTATAGAAAATATAAGATCTATGGGATGATTCCAAGAGGCAGGCACAACACCAGGCCTGAAAAGGGAAGAATTTAAGGAGCTGGTCAATTAACAGTCTATTACTTAAGGAATCTCTCAAAGAATAGAGGAGGTTGCTGGCAAAGTCTGTCATTGTGCCAGCAGGCTGGCCTAGGAAAAAGACTGAGATTTCTTCTTACTCCTGAGGGATGACATGGTTGCTACGTATTTCATAGTTATGTAGTTAAAATGCTATTGTTGAGTTACCTCCATCACATAAAAGCATGAATAGGTACAGGGTAAAGAAAGGGAATGTATATTTGAAGAACCATAATGAGCAGAAGAAGGGTATGCCATTCTTCTGGTGTGCCTTACCTGGAACATACAGAGAAAGGGTAAACTAAAAAAATAATATGTCTCCATAAATAGCCCCCCTAAAGAATGCCAAGTGTTAAAGTCAAAGCCTTTAAAATGTGGCTAACCCAAATTGAAATATGCTGTGAGCATAAAACACATAAGAGATTTCAAAGACTTACTCTAAGAAAAAGAATGTAAAGTATCTCATTAGCATTTTTATATTGATTATATGTTCAAATTATAATACTAGAGATATGCTGCTTTAAATAATTTAATATAGCTGCTAAAATTTTAAATTCCTTATGTAGCTCATATGATATTTCTGTTGAACACATAGCTTAGATTTTTCTTATAGTTGGATTATTATTTTTTCCTTATTGAGTTGTAGGAGCTCTTGATCTATTGTTAGTACATATCCTTTGACCATTATATTTGTAGCAAGTATTTCTTCTCAGTCTGTAATTTATTTTTTACCATTGACTTACGGAGTTTCTCACCATACAAAAATCATAAGATTTTAAGAACCTGTCCATTGTTTCCTTCATCACTTCTGGGTTTTGTGTCTTGCTAAGGAAATCTTTCACCGTGCCAAGATTAGAAAAAAAAAACTTCCTGTAGTTCTTTTGAATCAGTTCTATCTTTAATGTTTACCTCTTTAAGGCAACTGGAGTTAATTGTTTTGTTCAGTGTGAGATAGGAAGCTTTAAACTTTTTATTAAATCATAGGATAGATAAATTACACTATCTCTTTTCCTCACTGATGTGAATTGCTTCCTTTCTTGTGTACTACATTTGCTGTTATAAAGGAAACATTTGGAAACTCTTTTTCCTGTCTCATCAACATATTTGATTATTCCTGCACCAGAACCTCAGTATTTTAATTAGCAGTAATGTATAGAATGTCTCTATATCAAGGAGACCAGGCTTTAAAGAAAATTCATCCATGTGCATGTTCTCTTTCAACAAACTTCAGAATCAGCTTGCCAATGTCTGTATTAAATCCTATTAGAATTTTGATTGAGATTGTATTGAGTATACAGGTTACTTTAGGGGAGAGCATATCTTTAGAATGATAAATACATCTATGTAGGAACAAGTATATCTCTTCATTTGTTCATGTCTCTCAAAATGTGAATCAGTAAGTTTTACCCATCTCTTATTATATAACTTGCTCATTATTATTATTAGGCTTTTTCTTAATTATTTTATTGTTCTTGTTGCCATAGTGAATCCAATAGTTTTTACATTTTATAATTATGTTGATTTTTGTATCTAGCCAACATAGCTGAATCTTCTTTGCTTCTGTTAGTTTTTCGTTTGATTCTCTTTGCTTTTCTAGATGCACAGTTATATGATGTGCAGAGCTAACTTATGCTAGCTCATGAGACTCAACTGTTAAGTGTTCAGGAATTTTGTGGGCTGATTGTTAAACATAGATATTATTAAAAAACAAGTTTACAGTTACGTAGATTATAGTTAAAACAAAGATAATTAATACTCAAAGCTCATGTCCTGATTATTTAACCTATCTATATGCTCTTAAAGTTATGTCTTTGTAATATATTAGTACAGTGGAAATTCTTTATTCCGTATGTCTCTCCCAGTTTCACATTCAGTGAGTTCAAACTTGAAAGCAACCGTGATGAGAGTATTTACACCATGAAAATGAACGAAGGCTACAAATCAGGACTTGACTTACCATTTCTTTAATTGTCTAGACTAAAAGTCATGGAGAAAATGTTAATAATGGAAATTAAACTTAAAAATGTGTCACATTTGTAGTCATTACATTGTGAATAGCCCCCAAAATTGAGAAAATACTCTTGTGATATTTAACAATTCTTCAGTTTAATCAAGGAGTAGCTCACATCATGGACCAACAAGTATAGTTAAGACAAGTTGTCTCACTTTTGTCTTACTCATTCACCTGAACAAAAACATCAGCCAACATTCATGCTGGGACCTACACTCAGAGAACTAGTTGTTATGCATATAGCATCACAGCCCTGATTTTTAAAGCATGTAAATAAAATCTCTCTTCCTTTCAAGAATTACGTGTGATTTCCCTTTTTTGTGTCTCCTGCATCAGTTAGGACTCTAGAACAATGTGGAACAATGGTCGTATTGCTTGGCATTCTTGATTTTATTCTAGTATTTCTATTTTATCATTAAGAAAGGGTGCTCTGGGTTTCTGGTAGCTACTAGTTATAATTCTGGAATTTCATTTGAATATTTTCCTATATACTAATAGGAAACTTCTGCAGGCTGTTCTTAGTAGGATTTCCTACTTGAAAAAAATCTTCCATTTTCTACAAATCTCTATTTTCTTTCCAACATTTTATGACCATATGGATTCCAGAGTCCTTGCAACCTTTGGCACAATCCCACAGTTAAACAAAATACCTCTCTATGGCTCCCTGAAAAACTTGGCTATATTCATTGTCTCTGCCTCCTAGCCTGTCTTTTATTCTTTGTCCACTGCATACATGCTCTTGTCCTCCCCCCTGGACCACGAAAAGCAATTTGCCAGGCAATAGAAACTCCATTTTGCCAAATCCAATGGGCAGTTCTCTGTCCTCACCTCAGGATGACTGTGATGACAATACACTTGACCGTCTCTCCCTCAATCCATCTCTCTTCTCGGTATCTGGGATACTAAGCTCTTCTGATCTTGTTCCTGTCTCATTACCTCCTATTTTCTAGTTTACCCTCCTCAACCTCATTTTGGCCTGTAAATGTGGAAGGTCCTGGCGTGCCCAGAGCTCAATCCTCAGCTCTCTTCTCTATCACTTCCATGACTTTGAGCACAACATACTTGGGGATGATTCCCACGTTTATATCTTTACTGTACTTCTGTTTAGAGCATTCAAGAGCTTACTCATATCCATTTGGGTATTTCACAGGTATTCCAATCTTCACAAACGAAATTATTGATCTCTTCACAAAGCAAATTATTGATCTTTTATTGATTCTATAGCTCCATTTGCTTTTTATTATTTGAAAAGTCCTCATATTTTTTTATCTTCTGATTACCATTTCCCTTTTACTTTCCTGTTTTGCATTTATCTTTTGGTGGTAGCCCGCCTCCAAGACAGCCCCCAGTGATGCTGGCATGTTCTTGTATTCACATTCTTATATAATCTTCTCCCACATAGCGTCAAAGTTAGTCTGTGTGACATTTCTGATGGCAGAAATGATGGCATGTGACTTCTGAGGCTAGGTCAGAAGAGACGTGGTGGCTTCCTCCTTGCTCTGTATGACCAGGTCACTCACACTGGGGGAAGCCTGGTGTCATGTCAGGAGGACTCTCAGGCAGCCCTGTAAAGAGGCCCACATGGTGAGGAACACAGGATTCCTACCGAAAGCCGTGGGAGTGAGATCTTCTAAGTCCACTCAAGTCTTCAGATGACTGCAGCCCCCACCCACCCCTGACATCTTGACTATAACCTCATGAGAAACCCTAAACTGGAAATTCCCTGTTAAACTGCCCCCTAGTTCCCACATAAATGGTAAGACTCAGAAGACATTTGTTATTTTAAACCTATATGTTTTGGGATAATTTGCTATACAATAGATAACTAATACAATTTTAAAATATATTTTATCTCATTTCAGTAAAATTTTGGAAAGGAGAAGAAAATGCATGTGCTCAGTCTGTCTTCTTGACCTATAATCCCACTTTTTCTTTCACTTAAAATATTTCCTATCACCAGAGTTCTAGCTTTTTGTACAAAATATGTATATTCAGAAAGAGAAAAAGGTTGAGAGAAACAGGTATTCATAAAGAGAAATATTAATAATAAAACTGCACAAAATATTTTAACCCCTGTAAATGTGCATATAGACCAAGGTACAGAATCATTTGCATCAGAACACATAAACATCCAGTATGTGAACCTGAATGTAAACACAAAAGGTTCTGGAAAGAACATCTAGATGAACATGCTGCTTGGCAACTAAAGAACAGGAAGCAAAACAAAACACCAGCTTGAATCAGACACCACTGCCATCGCGTCATCCTGGACTCCGTTACTGCGGTAAACAGTTGAATGTCTAGGGGGGGAGAAAACCCAACTGTGTGTGTTCTCATCTGTTTTATCTAGATTGTTTTTCATATGTTTAATATTTTGAACTGGAACTTTTACTCAAACTCCTCTTTTTCAGATCTAAAGCTGTTTTAGGAATCATTCCTCTCTTATTTTCTTTTTCCTCTCCTCCCTGATGACCCCCTACCCGAGCGACCCCAGCCCAAAACACACACACAAAAGTTTCTCCCAGCCCAAATTTTATTTATGTATATGAGTTCAGATGTTTGTGATAAACTCTGTCTTTCCTTTGTTTCTAGATAGACTTAGAAAAGATTAATTCCAGCTACCTTACATGGATGTGTCTTTTAAAGATGTGTCTATACGGGAACTGTTTTCTTATGAAAACTGTTCCTTTGAAAGTGCTTGAAAAAATTACATTTTAAGAGAGGAGATTAAAATTGTATGGGCAAATTTTTACCACACTTTAGTTACATAATTTCCTGTGTTATTGTAGTTTCACAAATATATAATGTTGCATAATGGAACATCACCCAACTTGCATATAACCTTTTCCTGTTACTTCTGGGTGACAGATATACTGCAGCTGAAAATTTATGTCTGCTAAACAGGGCCATAAAATTGCAGAACTCAGGAATTAGAACAGTACATTCCAGAATACTGTAATTTTAACACATTGAGTTAAATTAAGTAGAATTCTCGCAGTGTCATGAACATAGCCTTTGCTGATAGACACAAATAGGTTCACATCTTTGATGTATGTATGTATCAACTGTCGGACATTTGGCATGATAATTACACTTTCTATGCTCCAGTTTCCTTCTCTGTGAAAAGTAAATGATAATTCATCTTTTGCATAGTTGTTTGAGGGTTAAATGTGCTAGCATATTGTAAAATATATACTATAATTTAAGTCCTCAATAAATGTTGATTTTTTTTTTTTTGAGAGGGCATCTCTCATATTTATTGATCAAATGGTTGTTAACAACAATAAAATTCAGTATAGGGGGGTCAACGCTCAATGTACAATCATTAATCCATCTCAAGCCTAATTCTCGTCAGTCTCCAATCTTCTGAAGCATAACGAACAAGTTCTTACATGGTGAACGAATTCTTACATAGTGAATAAATTCTTACATGGTGAACAGTACAAGGGCATTCATCACAGAAACTTTCGGATTTGATCATGCACTATGACCTATAAACAATCAGGTCAAATATGAATATTCGTTTGATTTTTGTACTTGATTTATATGTTGATCCCACATTTCTCCTATTATTATTATTATTTTTATTTTTAATAAAATGCTGAAGTGGTAGGTAGATGCAAGATAAAGGTAGAAAACATAGTTTAGTGCTGTAAGAAGGCAAATGTAGAAGATCAGATGATCAGGTGTGTGCCTATGGACTAAGTATTAATCCAGGCTAGACAAGGGCAGCAAGACATCCACGGATGCAGAAGATTTCTCTCAAAGCAGGGGGGGTGAGGTTCTGAGCCTCACCTCTGTTGATACCCAAATTCTCACCTGATGGCCCCCCTGCGACTGTGCCTGTCTTAGGTTGTTCCTCCCTTGAGGAATCTTACCCATCTCTGGCTAACCAGTCATCTTCCGGGGCCATACAGGGAAATGTAAAGTTGGTTAAGTGAGAGAGAAGCCATATTGTTTGCAAAGGTTAGCTTTTTACTTCTTTGCAGATTTATGCCTTGTGGCTTCTATGCCCAGCACTTGTCTCGAGGTATCTTTACCACCTGGAGGAATTATGATACTCGGTAAATTCGATATGAGGCACGAATTCTATTTAAGGGTTGTAATTAGGAAGGAAGAAGAAAAGCTATAGATGTAGCATATGAAGGAAACATGGGAGGATTGATTATTTCTTTGACATATCTTCTTGTATAGTACCTTAAGTATGTATAGGTTTTAAACTACTAACTAATTTGCACACACATATTAACATAATAGGAATACGGTGACATAAACAAAGCAAATCTATAATTACCATCCATCTCCAGTGAAGCCAAGAAAACCATTTAGGCACCCTAGGTATTTGTGAATATTTATCTATGATATGATGGATATTGTCCAACTGTACTTGAACCATCAGACAAATTAAAGCAGCCCATTTCTGGGATCTGTTCACATCCCATATGTTCTTTTAACCGTAGATAGTCTATAGTCATAAGATTTTGGAGTGCTACAACTTGCACCCCTCCCAACTCCTGGTTGAGTTCCAACAGTACAGATCCGGTCAAATTCGTTGTCTCACTGTATGCACATGCCAGCCTAGACATCTCCCTCCTCATTCCTATGGCAAGTCCAGGAGACGGTGGGCTGGATGCAGCCACAACCGCAGCATCGTCCAGATCCCTGTGGAGGCTTTTTGATGATCATCCCCCGGCACAAGTCCTCCAGAGAGTGCTGATGCCGGAAGCTCCTCCTCATATCGTATCTTAGTTCATTTTCTGGGTATCCAAGCTAGGCCTTGATCTTCTGCATAGAAACAAACAGACCCTTTGCCCACACTTTGACATGCCCTCTATACCACTGTGCAGAACTCATTGGAGGTCAGCACACAGTAACTGATTTTTTTTTTTTTTAATTAAGAGAAAGGAATATTATCAGAAAAGAGTACCTCCATAGCTGATCATCTGACACCCTTTAAGTGATCAACATTAAGGATATTTAAAGCATGCGTTGATCTTTGATTTACCAATAGTTTTATCCTGTTAAGGAGTAATCCCCCTTTTCTTTCTTTCTTTCTTTTTTTTTTTTTTTTTTTAATTTTTAATCTACACTTACATGAAGAATACTATGTTTACTATGCTCTCCCCTATATCAGGTCACCCCTAACAGCCACATTACGGTTACTGTCCCTCAGCTTAGCAAAATGTTGTAGAGTCACTACTTGTCCTCTCTGTGTTGTGCAGCCAACCCTCCCCTTTCTCCCTCCCCCCATGCATGCTAATCTTAATACCCCCCTTCTTCTTCCCCCCCCTTATCCCTCCCTGCCCACCCATCCTCCCCAGTTCCTTTCCCTTTGGTACCTGTTAGTCCATTTTTGGGTTCTGTAATTCTGCTGCTGTTTTGTTTCTTCAGTTTTTCCTTTGTCCCTATACTCCTCAGATGAGTGAAATCATTTGGTATTTCTCTTTCTCCGCTTGGCTTATTTCACTGAGCATAATACTCTCCAGCTCCATCCATGTTGCTGCAAATGGTTGGACTTTTCCACTTCTTATGGCTGAGTAGTATTCCATTGTGTATATGTACCACATCTTCTTTATACATTCATCTACCGATGGACATTTAGGTTGCTTCCAATTCTTGGCTATTGTAAATAGTGCTGCGATAAACATAGGAGTGCATCTGTCTTTCTCAAACTTGATTGCTGTGTTCTTAGGGTAAATTCCTAGGAGTGGAATTCCTGGGTCAAATGGTAGGTCTGTTTTGAGCATTTTGATGCACCTCCATACTGCTTTCCAAAATGGTTGAACTAATTTACATTCCCACCAGCAGTGTAGGAGGGTTCCCCTTTCTCCACAGCCTCGCCAACATTTGTTGTTGTTTGTCTTTTGGATGGCAGCTATCCTTACTGGTGTGAGGTGATACCTCATTGTAGTTTTAATTTGCATTTCTCTGATAATTAGCGATGTGGAGCATCTTTTCATGTGTCTCTTGGCCATCTGTATTTCTTTTTTGGAGAACTGTCTGTTCAGTTCCTCTGCCCATTTTTTAATTGGGTTGTTTGTTTTTTGTTTGTTGAGGCGTATGAGCTCTTTATATATTCTGGACGTCAAGCCTTTATCGGATCTGTCATTTTCAAATATATTCTCCCATACTGTAGGGTTCCTTTTTGTTCTATTGATGGTGTCTTTCGCTGTACAGAAGCTTTTCAGCTTACTGTAGTCCCACTTGCTCATTTTTGCTGTTGTTTTCCTTGCCCGGGGAGATATGTTCAAGAAGAGATCACTCATGTTTATGTCTAAGAGGTTTTTGCCTATGTTTTTTTCCAAGAGTTTAATGGTTTCATGACTTACATTCAGGTCTTTGATCCATTTTGAGTTTACCTTTGTATATGGGGTTAGACAATGGTCCAGTTTCATTCTCCTACATGTAGCTGTCCAGTTTTGCCAGCACCATCTGTTGAAGAGACTGTCATTTTGCCATTGTATGTCCATGGCTCCTTTATCAAATATTAATTGACCATATATGTTTGGGTTAATTTCTGGGGTCTCTAATCTGTTCCACTGGTCTGTGGCTCTGTTCTTGTGCCAGTACCAAATTGTCTTGATTACTATGGCTTTGTAGTAGAGCTTGAAGTTGGGGAGTGAGATCCCCCCTACTTTATTCTTCTTTTTCAGGATTGCTTTGGCTATTCGGGGTCTTTGGTGTTTCCATATGAATTTTTGAATTATTTGTTCCAATTCATTGAAGAATGTTGCTGGTAATTTGAGAGGGATTGCATCAAATCTGTATTTTGCTTTGGGCAGGATGGCCATTTTGACGATATTAATTCTTCCTAGCCATGAGCATGGGATGAGTTTCCATTTATTAGTGTCCCCTTTAATTTCTCTTAAGAGTGACTTGTAGATTTCAGAGTATAAGTCTTTCACTTCTTTGGTTAGGTTTATTCCTAGGTATTTTATTCTTTTTGATGCAATGGTGAATGGAATTGTTTTCCTGATTTCTCTTTCTATTGATTCGTTGTTAGTGTATAGGAAAGCTACAGATTTCTGTGTGTTAATTTTGTATCCTGCAACTTTGCTGTATTCCAATATCAGTTCTAGTAGTTTTGGAGTGGAGTCTTTAGGGTTTTTTATGTACAGTATCATATCATCTGCAAATAGTGACAGTTTAACTTCTTCTTTACCAATCTGGATTCCTTGTATTTCTTTGTTTTGTCTGATTGCTGTGGCTAGGACCTCCAGTACTATGTTAAATAACAGTGGGGAGAGTGGGCATCCCTGTCTGGTTCCCGATCTCAGTGGAAATGCTTTCAGCTTCTCGCTGTTCAGTATAATGCTGGCTGTGGGTTTATCATATATGGCCTTTATTATGTTGAGGTACTTGCCCTCTATTCCCATTTTGCTGAGGGTTTTTATCATGAATGGATGTTGAATTTTGTCAAATGCTTTTTCAGCATCTATGGAGATGATCATGTGGTTTTTGTCTTTCTTTTTGTTGATGTGGTGGATGATGTTGATGGATTTTCGAATGTTGTACCATCCTTGCATCCCTGGGATGAACCCCACTTGGTCATGGTGTTTGATCCTTTTGGTATACTGTTGAATTCTGTTTGCTAATATTTTATTGAGTATTTTTGCATCTACATTCATCAGGGATATTGGTCTGTAATTTTCTTTTTTGGTGGGGTCTTTGCCTGGTTTTGGTATTAGGGTGATGTTGTCCTCATAGAATGAGTTTGGGAGTATTCCCTCTTCTTCTATTTTGTGGAACACTTTAAGGAGAATGGGTATTATGTCTTCTCTGTGTGTCTGATAAAATTCCGAGGTAAATCCGTCCGGCCCCGGGGTTTTGTTCTTTGGTAGTTTTTTGATTACCACTTTAATTTCTTTGCTGGTAATTGGTCTGTTTAGATTTTCTGTTTCTTTCTGGGTCAGTCTTGGGAGGTTGTATTTTTCTAGGAAGTTGTCCATTTCTTCTAGGTTTTCCAGCTTGTTGGCATATAGGTTTTCATAGTAGTCTTTAATAATTCTTTGTATTTCTGTGGAGTCTGTCGTGATTTTTCCATTCTCATTTCTGATTATGTTGATTTGTGTTGACTCTCTTTTTCTCTTAATAAGTTGGGCTAGAGGCTTATCTATTTTGTTTATTTTCTCAAAGAACCAGCTCTTGGTTTCGTTGATTTTTGCTATTGTTTTATTCTTCTCAATTTTGTTTATTTCTTCTCTGATCTTTGTTATGTCCCTCCTTCTGCTGACTTTAGGCCTCCTTTGTTCTTCTTTTTCCAGTTTTAATAATTGTGATGTTAGACTATTCATTTGGGATTGTTCTTCCTTCTTCAAGTGTGCCTGGATTGCTATATACTTTCCTCTTATGACTGCTTTCGCTGCATCCCACAGAAGTTGGGGCTTAGTGTTGTTGTTGTCATTTGTTTCTATATATTCCTTGATCTCTATTTTGATTTGTTCATTGATCCATTGATTATTTAGTAGCATGTTGTTAAGCCTCCATGTGTTTGTGAGCCTTTTTGTTTTCTTTTTAGAATTTATTTCTACTTTCATACCTTTGTGGTCTGAAAAATTGGTTGGTAGAATTTCAATATTTTGGAATTTACTGAGGCTCTTTTTGTGAGCTAGTATGTGGTCTATTCTGGAGAATGTTCCATGTGCACTTGAGAAGAATGTATATCCTGTTGCTTTTGGATGTAGAGTTCTATAGATGTCTATTAGGTCCATCTGTTCTAGTGTGTTGTTCAGTGCCTGTGTGTCTTTACTTATTTTCTGCCCGGTGGATCTATCCTTTGGGGTGAGTGGTGTGTTGAAGTCTCCTACAATGAATGCATTGCAGTCTATTTCCCTCTTTAGTTCTGTTAGTATTTGCTTCACATATGCTGGTGCTCCTGTATTGGGTGCATATATATTTAGAATGGTTATATCCTGTTGTTGGACTGAGCCCTTTATCATTATGTAGTGGCCTTCTTTATCTCTTGTTACTTTCTTTGTTTTGAAGTCTATTTTGTCTGATATTAGTACTGCAACCCCTGCTTTCTTCTCACTGTTGTTTGCCTGAAATATGTTTTTCCATCCCTTGACTTTTAGTCTATGCTTATCTTTGGGTTTAAGGTGAGTTTCTTGTAAGCAGCATATAGATGGGTCTTGCTTTTTTATCCATTCTATTACTCTATGTCTTTTAATTGGTGCATTAAGTCCATTTACATTTAGGGTGACTATTGAGAGATATGTACTTATTGCCATTTCAGGCTTTAGATTCGTGGTTACCAAAGGTTCAAGGTTAGCTTCTTTAGTATCTTACTGCCTAACTTAGCTCGCTTATTGAGCTGTTATATACACTGTCTGGAGATTCTTTTCTTCTCTCCCTTCTTATTCCTCCTCCTCCATTCTTCATATGTTGTGTGTTTTGTTCTGTGCTCTTTTTAGGGGTCTTCCCATTTAGAGCAGCCCCTGTAGGATGCCCTGTAGAGGTGGTTTGTGGGAAGCAAATTCCCTCAGCTTTTGTTTGTCTGGGAATTGTTTAATCCTGCCATCATATTTAAATGATAGTCGTGCTGGATACAGTATCCTAGGTTCAAGGCCCTTCTGTTTCATTACATTAAGTATATCATGCCATTGTCTTCTGGCCTGTAGGGTTTCTGTCGAGAAGTCTGATGTTAGCCTGATGGGTTTTCCTTTATAGGTGACCTTTTTCTCTCTAGCTGCCTTTAAAACTCTTTCCTTGTCCTTGATCGTTGCCATTTTAATTACTATGTGTCTTGGTGTTGTCCTCCTTGGATCCTTTCTGTTGGGGGTTCTGTGTACTTCCATGGTCTGTTCGATTATTTCCTCCCCCTGTTTGGGGAAGTTTTCAGCAATTATTTCTTCAAAGACACTTTCTATCCCTTTTCCTCTTTCTTCCTCTTCTGGTATCCCTATAATACGAATGTTATTCCTTTTGTATTGGTCACATATTTCTCTTAGTGTTGTTTCATTCCTGGAGATCCTTTTATCTCTCTCTATGTCAGCTTCTATATGTTCCTGTTCTCTGGCTTCTATTCCTTCAATGGCCTCTTGCATCTTATCCATTCTGCTTATAAATCCTTCCAGGGATTGTTTCACTTCTGGATCTCTTTCCTGACATCTGTGATCTCCTTCCGGACTTCATCCCACTGCTCTTGCATTTTTCTCTGCATCTCATCCCATTGCTCTTGCATTTTTCTCTGCATCTCTGTCAGCATGTTCATGATTTTTATTTTGAATTTTTTTTCAGGAGGACTAGTTAGGTCTGTCTCCTTCTCAGGTGTTGTCTCTGTGATCTTTGTCTGCCTGTAGTTTTGCCTTTTCATGGTGATAGAGATAGTTTGCAGAGCTGGTACAAGTGACCGCTGAAAGAGCTTCCCTTCTTGTTGGTTTGTAGCCTTTTCCTGGGAGAATAGCGACATCTAGTTGCTTGTGCTGGGCAGCTGTGCGCAGACAGGGCTTCTGCTTCCTGCCCAGTTGCTTTGGGGTTTATCTCCGCTGTTGCTGTGGGCTTGGTCTGGCTGGGGCTGTTCTTCCAAAATGGTGGAGCCCCGTTTGGAGGGGGAGCGGCCAGGAGGCTATTTATCTCCGTAAGGGGTCTCTGTGCTCCCTGCTGCCCAGGGGGTTAGGGTGCCCAGAGATCCCCAGATTCCCTGCCTCTGGTCTAAGTGACCTGTCCTGCCCCTTTAAGACTTCCGAAAAGCACTCTCCAAACCAAAACAACAACAGCAACAATGAGAGAGGGAACAGAAAGAAAGAAAAAAAAAAAAGGAAAAAACAAGCGATTTTTTTTTTCTTTTTTTCTGTCCTCAGGTGCCGGTCTCAGGCACCCGCTCACTGGTCCTGCTGCCCTGTCTCCCTAGCACCAGGGTCCCTGTCCTTTCAAGGCTTCCAAAAAGCACCCACCCACCGGTCCCGCAGGGAAGGAACACTCGATATTCTTTGTCCTCAGGCACTGGTCCCAGGCACCCGCTCACCAGTCCCGCCGCCCTGCCTCCCTAGCACCAGGGTCCCTGTCCCTTTTAGGCTTCCAAAAAGCACTCGCCAAAAAGAGAAAAAGAAAAGGGGAAAAACGCACGATTTCCTCCGTCCTCAGGCACCGGTCTCAGGCACCCGCCCACCAGTCCCGCAGGGAGAAATGTGGGATATTCTTTGTCCTCAGCCGCCGGTCCCAGGCACCTGCTCACCGGTCTCGCCACCCTGCCTCCCTAGCAACGGGGGCCCGTCCCTTTAAGGCTTCCAAAAAGCGCTCGCCAAAAAAAAAAAAAACCGCTCCGGTTTCTTTCCACCCGCCGGGAGCCGGGGGGAGGGGCGCTCGGGTCCCGCCGGGCCGGGGCTTGTATCTTACCCCCTTCGCAAGGCGCTGGGTTCTTGCAGGTGTGGATGTGGTCTGGATGTTGTCCTGTGTCCTGTGGTCTCTATTTTAGGAAGATTTTTCTTTGTTATATTTTCATAGCTCTATGTGTTTTTGGGAGGAGATTTCCACTGCTCTACTCACGCCGCCATCCTGGCTCCCAATGTTGATTTTTTTATTCACATGTGAAATACTCTGGTAAGTTTTCTAGATATAATCATTTCTAACAAGCATATATACTATTCATATTCTAAACTAATGTTTAGGTTATATAATGTATATAAACTGCCAACTGTAAAAGAGTAACTTTAAAACTCCCATGCTTCAAAAAATTGTAAATAATATCCTTTCAATTTTAATTTACATCATAAATCACTTAAATGGAGTGAGCGTGGCATATGGTTAGGATGGAATTTAGGGTATAGATAGGAAATAGAAATATTTACCAAGATAAGCCACTTGCAATTTATTAATCACACACACATTTGACAAACTGACAATGCATGTGTCTCAAATATTACCTAAGTTGCTTAAAACACGGTACTAATGAAACTAAGATTTGCTGGTCACTTAATTTCTGTAAGAATAAAAACTCCCCAATGTCTTCTGGTGGTTGGAAGAGGAACCCAAGGTAAGGGCTGATGGAGTAATCCAAGCCGGGACCGCAGCTGAACAAACAAAGCAAATGCCTGCTCGATTAACAGTGAGTCAGTACATCATATCCCTTACATAGGGTAGAACACATAATTTCTAAATGTCTAAAACCTGGAATTAGTGTCTGTGACCTCAGTAATTCCAAGAGATGAAATGTAAAGATAAAAATTGTTCTAATTGTCTATATAAAGGTAACATTTTTAAAACTACAAACTGATCTTTCAAAGAAGACATACAGATGGCCAACAGGCACATGAAAAGGTGCTCCACATGGCTAATCATCAGGGAAATGCAAATCAAAACCACAGTGAGGTATCACCTCACACCAGTTAGAATAGCTGCTATCCAAAAGACAAGAAATAACAAGTGTTGGCAAGGATGTAGAGAAAAGGCAACCCTTCTACACTGTTGGTGAGAATGTAAATTGGTCTACCTACTGTGGAAAGCAGTATGGAGGTTCCTCAAAAAACTAAAAATAGAAATACCATACAACCAACAATTGTACTTCCTGAAATTTACCTAAAGGAAACAAAATTACTAATTTAAAAAGCTATATGCACCCCTATGTTCATTGCAGCATTATTTGCAACAGCCAAGATACAGAAGCAACCCAGCTACCACTGATAGATGAATAGATAAAGAAGATGTGGCAAATATACACAATGGAATATTATTCAGCTATAAAAAAGAAGGAAATCTTGCTATTTGCGACAAAGCGGGTGGACCTAGAGGGTATCATGCTAAGTGAAATAAGCCAGGCAGAGAAAGATAAATACCATATGATTTCACTTACATGTAGAATCTACGAAACAAAACAAACAAAAAAGGAAATAGACCCATAAATACTGACATCAAACTGTTGGTTACCATATGGAATGTGGGTAGGAGAGATGGATAAAATTGGAGAAGGAGATAAAGAGGTATGACCTTCAATTTATAAAATAAATTAGTCATAAAAATGGAGTTACAGCATAGAGTATAAAACCAATAGTATTGTAATATCTTGATACGGTAGCAGTGGGAAACTACCACTTACCACAATGAACATTTTGTAATGCATGTAATTATGAAATCATTATGTTGTACATCTGAAACCAATATTATATTGTTCATCAGCTATATTCCAATAAAAAAACTATAAACTGGAAGTTATTCTTTTGGCTATTATCTCTAGCTTATATTATAATTTTCTTTGCAGGTTGATTTTGCTAAAATATGGATAAATGAGAACAGTTATTGGGGTTAAATACTGCACTATGATATTAAGTATGTAGTTTCCTGCCTTATGATTCATATCATGATTTTTTTTTTTGAATTTATTGAAGCTTTCCTTGTGGCCTAGAATGTGATCTATTCTGGAGAATGTTCCTTGTACCCTTGAGAAAACTGTGTATCTTGCTGCTTTTTGGTGGAGTGTTCTGTATATATCTGTTAAGTCCATGTGATCTACTGTATTGTTCAGTACCTCTGTTTCCTTATTTTCTGTCTGGTTGATCTGTCTATTGATGTGAACAGTGTGTTAAACTCTCATAAAATGAATGTGTTGCAATCTATTTCTTCCTTTAATTCTGTTAGCTATTTATTTTACATATTTAGATGCTTGTCTGTTGGGTGTACAGATATTTATAATGGTTATATCCTCTTGCTGTACTGACCCCCCTTTATCATTATGTAAGGTCCCTCTTTATCTCTTTTGTTACTTTATTTGTTTTGAAATCAGTTTAGTCTGATATAAGTACTGCTACTCCTGCTTTTTTCTCACTATTATTTGCATGAAATATCTTTTTCCATCCCTTCACTTTTAGTCTGTGTATGTCTTTGGGTCTGAAATGAGTCTCTTGGAGGCAACATATAGATGGGTCTTGTTTCCTTATGCACTCTGCCACTCTTTGTATTTTGATTGGTGCATTCAGTCCACTTACATTTAAGGTTATTATTGATGGGTATGTACTTATTACCATTTTATTAATTGTTTTCTGGCTGTGTTTTTTTATATCTCCTCTCTGTTCCTTTCTTCCTCCCTTATACTCTTTTCTTGTTGTTGATGGTTTTCTTTAGTGTTGTAATTGGGTTTCTCTCTCTTTTTTTATTTGTTTTTGTGTGGGTGTATTTATTGTAGGCCTTAGTTTTGTGGTTACTAAAGGTTCAAGACAGTTTCTTTTAAAAATTGCTTGTTAGTGTATTTCACACAAAATCTAAAGGTACTTTTTTTCCCTTCTTCCTTCTCCACATTTTTCATATTAGATGTCATAATCTGCACTTTTTATGTATCTGTTGACTGATTTTGTGTATAGTTGATTTTTCTTTTTTGTTTTGTTTTAATTTCATACTTGTAATTAGTTGGTCTATTACCTTTACTGTGGGTTTATTTTCCCTGGTGAAAGTTATTTAGCCTTAGGTTCATTTCCATCTATAGCAGTCCCTTTAACATATTATGTAAGACTGGCTTAACGTGGTAAAGTCCTTTAACTTCTGTTTATCTGGAAATTATTTAATACCTGCTTCAAATTTAATAATAATCTTGCCGGTTAGAGGATTCTTGGTTGGAGGTCCTTCTGTTTCAGAGCATTAAATATATCATGCCACTCCCTTCTGGCCTGTAGAATTTCTATTGTGAAGTCTGCTGACAGCCTGATGGGATTTCCTTTATAAGTAATCTCTTTTCTCTCTTTGGCCACTTTCAACACACTCTCCTTATCCTAAATCTTTGCCATTTTAATTATTATATGTCTTGGTGTTATCTTCCTGGGGTTCCCTTTGTTAGGGGATCTCTGTACTTCCAGGACCTGATTGTCTTTTTCCTTTCCCACATTGGGAAGTTTTCAACAATTATTTCCTTAAAAGAGACTTTCTATCCCTTTAAAAAAAAATTTTTTTTAAGGTATGACTGATATACACTCTTATGAAGGTTTCACATGAAAAAACAATGTGGTTACTACATTTACCCATATTATCAAGTCCCCACCCATACCTCAATGCAGTCACTGTTCATCAGTGCAGTAAGATGCCACAGATTCCCTGTTTGCCTTCTCTGTGCTACACTGTTCTCCCCATGATCCCCCACACCATGTGTACTAAACATAATACCTCTCAATCCCCTTCTCCCTCCCTCCACACATGCCCTCCCACACCCCTCCACTTTGGTAACCACTAGTTCATACTTATTGCCATTGCAGACTTTAAAGTTGTGTTTACCAAAGGTTAAATTCCTTACTATCTAAGAGTCTAAGTTAACTCACTTAATATGCTATTACAAACAGAGTCTAAAGTTTCTTTTCTTTTTCTCCTCCTCCTTTCTTTATATATTAGGTATCATACTCTGTACTCTTTGTATATCCCTTGATTGACTTTGGGGATAGTTAATTTAATTTTGCATTGGCTTAGTAATTAGCTGTTCTACTTTCTTTAGTGTGGTTTTATTACCTCTGGTAGCAGCTATTAAATGTTAGGAACACTTCCATCTATAGCAGTCCCTCCAAAATAGACCATAGATATGGTTTGGGGGAGTTAAATTCTCTCAGCTTTTGCTTATCTGGAAATTGTTTAGTCCCTCCATCAAATTTAAATGATAATCTTGCCGGATAAAGTAATCTTGGTTCCAGGCCCTTCTGCTACATGGCATTAAATACATCATGCCACTCCCTTCTGGCCTGTAAGGTTTCTGCTGAGAAGTCTGATGTTAGCCTGATGGGCTTTCCTTTGTATGTGATCTTAGTTCTCTCTCTGACTGCTTTTAGCAGTCTGTCCTTATCCTTGATCTTTGCCATTTTAATTACTGTATGTCTTAGTGTTGTCTTCCTTGGGTCCCTTGTGTTGGGAGATCTGTGGATCTCCATGGCCTGAGAGACTATCTCCTTCCCCAGATTGGGGAAGTTTTCAGTAACTACCTCCTCAAAGACACTTTCTATCCCTTTCTCTCTTCTTCTTCTTCTTCTGGTACCCCTATAATGTGAATATTTTTCCGTTTGGATTGTTCACACAGTTCTCTCAATGTTCTTTCATTCTCAGAGATCCTTTATTCTCTGTGTGCCTCAGCTTCTTTGTATTTCTCTTCTCTATTTTCTATTTCATTTATCTTCTCCACCATATCCAATCTGGTTTTAATACCCTCCATTTTGCTCCTAAACAATTGGATCTCCAACCAGAATTCATTCCTGAATTCTTGAATGTCTTTCCATACATCCATTAGCATGTTAATGATTTTTATTTTGAACTCCTTTTCAGGAAGAGTCATGAGGTCCATGTTATCTTTCTCAGGAGTTGTATTAATAATTTTACTCTGAACCAGGTTCCTTTGGCGTTTCGTATTTGTATATGGCACCCTCTAGTGCCCAGAAGCTCTACTCTCTGGAGCTGCTCAGTCCCTGAAGCAATGTGGGGGATTGCAGGGGAGTGGTATTGGTGCCTGGGGGGAGGAAAGAGCTGTTTCCTGCTTCCTGGCTGCTGTGACTGTCTCCACTGCCTGAACCAGTGGGCCAAGCACACAGGTATAAGCCTCTATGCTTTGTATTTGTAGTTGCTGTAGACAGATCTTCCCTCTGGCTGGCCTAATGCCAGGGTAGGGTTTGCCAGTTTGCTAGCCAGGTGGGGCTGGCCAGGAGGAAGGCACAGTAGGCTGCCTATCACAGAGGGGTCCTTGGAGCCATGTAGCTAGCCAGAGAGCTGGTGCACCTTGAAATCTTGAAAGCTCCCAGCCTGCTGGGCAAAGTGCACTTGGAGAATTTTGTCTACCTGTCCTTTCTCCTGAACAGTAACTCTGTGCAATCCCTGCCCCTTTAGCAGCCCTCTTGCTAAGGGCTTCCTTGTTAAGAAGTCTCTCAGATTGCCCACATTTGTTTTGTCCCAGAGCAGCCAGATATAAATTCCTGCTTTCCACAAGTGGCTGGAATCTCAGTCTCTCCAGGAATTCTACCTGACTTAGCTTTCCAGTCCCCTAGTACAAGAGTATCATGAAAGCACCTTGAAATGTAGGTTTGTGCTCCCAGAGCAGATCTCCTGAGTTAGGTGTTCTGCAATCACAGGGTTCCACTCCCTCCCTGCTCCATTTTTCTTCCTCCCATTGGTGAGCTGTGGTGGGGGAAGGGCTTGGGTCCTGCCGGGCCACAACTTTGGTATGTTACACTGCTTTGTGGGGTCTGCTCTTTTCTCCAGGTGTGTGCAGTCTGGTGCAGTCATGTTTCCTGTTGCTGTTTCAGAATCAGTTGTATTAATTATATTTTTGTATCATATGCAGTTTTAGGAGGAAGCCTCTGTCTCTCCTCTCATACCGCCATCTGTAATCTTCACTGAGACTTTCTATCCCTTTGTCTTTCTCCTGCCCTTCTGGTACCCCTGTTATGTGAATATTGTTTCATTTGGACTAGTCACAAAGCTCTCATCATTCTTTCAGTCCTCGAGATCCTTTTTTCTCTCTGTTCCTCAGCTTCTTTGTTTTCCAGTTCTCTAATTTCTATTTCATTTACCATATCCTCTACGTGATCTAATCTACTTTTAATCCCTTCATTGTATGTTTCATTTCAGATACTATACTTTTCAGTTCTGGTGGCTCTTTTTCAGGTTTTCTATCACTTTGTTGAAGTCCTCCCTGAAATCTTGAATACTCTTCCATAAATCCATGAGCGTGTTTATGTCTTTTATTTCTACATCTTTGTCAAGAAGATTGGTGATCTCTTTCATTTAGCCCTCTTTCTGGAATTCTGTCTTGTAGGGTTTTTTTGGATAAAATTCCTCTGCCTGCTCATTTTGTCAGGGATTTGGTGTTTCGTCCTTTGTATTAGATGTCTCTGCTCTGCTTTCTGGTCCTTTTCTGTGTGGTCCTCTCTTCTTCCTCAGGTGTAGGGTTTTTGTTCTACAGTTGTCAGGTTGTTTTCAAGTCTACCATATCATGATTTTTAATTAAAGTTAATTTGAAATTGTTCCTAAAGATTTTCCCCTGCATTTTACATAGCAATACTTGCTTGAGGCCCTTATCTTTAGGCAGACTAGTCTGGGGAGGAAGAGAAGAGGAAATCAGTTGAAGGCAGGACCCACTCAATGAGCAGATGGAAAGTGGGAGGTCTGAATGAACTCTGAAGATGTTTCCCTCCATTCATTCCTTTATCAAGTATTTATTGAGCACCTACTATGTTTTAGGTCCTGAGCTAGGTAAAGAGTGCTGAACAAAATTTCTGTGACTGCCCTCATTGACTTTATATTCTAGTGGGAAGATGATAAATAATAAGTAAAAACATACATAATTCAAAATTGGTATATACAACAGAATGAATAGGGTGCTGTATTAGAGAATAACAAAGGAGATACACTTCAGATAGGGTGATCAATGAAGACATTTCTGAGGAAGTGGCCTATTAAGAGGGAATCAGTCATTTGGAGAAGACAGGAGGTCATTCCAAGAAGAGAGAACATCTATGAAGGTACCCAGGTAGAAGAGAAAGAGCTTGCTGTATTAGTGTGAATACATACAACACAGACTATTATAAGCAGGGTGAAGAGCTATTAGAGAGAGATGGGGAAACAGGCAGGATTATGACTGTACAGTTAAAAAATATATATATTGTATATGAGGTGTGATGGAAGCCATTGATTTAAGTAGGGAAATAATGATCTGAGTTAGGGTTAGATCTTATATGGTCACTGTGGTTGATGTACAGAGAAAAGATGAAGGTGGACAATTTGGGAAGCAGAGAAATCAAATAAGTAGCTATTTCAATAATCCAGGACAAAGTCAATGACAGCCTGAAGTAGAATGATGGCAGTGGAAATAGAAGAATCAACAGGTCTTGAGAAGTTGAATCAAAATGAGAAAAGGAAGAAATAAAAATGAATCCCAGGTTTCTGATACGACATGACTGGGCAGTGGAGGTACCATTTGCTAAAATGGAGGAGGAACAGGTTTGGGGAGGAAATCAAGCATTCAGTTATGAAGAAGATGAAGAACCAATGCTTGCACATGTGATTTTATGAGCTCCATACTGGATCTGCATAGATGTGCTACTTTCATTTGAAGGGACTGAGACTGGCTAGATAGGCTATGCATCTTGTCATCCCCTGCAAGTATATTGCCTCTCAAATCTTGTACTCATCTTTGAGAAGAACTGCCTTTTATTCCCTTGGTTTCTTACTGCCTTATTCCAACTTTACCTATTCTTTGACCTCTTTGAAACCTCCACCTTCTAAATCCATGATGTTTTACACAGTTCATCAGTCCTCTTCTGGCCATGCTTTGTCTCCTACCTAGAATCAGTAGTTAATAATACATGCCAGTTTCTCAGCAGCACTATCAATTTCCCATGTTCCTTTTCCTTCAGATTGTGCAATCATTCATTCAATTTTTATAGAGCCCAACCTTATTGGGCAGGTAGAAGGATAGTTTCAATGATAAAGTCAGGAAGCCACCTCTGAAAAAAATTGTATATGCTTCCAAGGTATTTTTCCCTTAATTTAGGATAATTTCAGTTGGATCAACAAGGATAATGTATGGACTTAGAAAGAAACAGAGAAATGGCCTAAATTAAGCTGTTCATCCAGAACTCTTGGAAGCAGTTCTAAGGGAGCTCACTGGAGCCATGAGAGACAGTTTTCCAACTGTGCAGAACCCAGAAACTCAGCTGAATTTGTCAAATTCTGCATTTGGCTGGAATCCTCAAAAGCTATCCAGCTATACCCTTTCCTTTGACTTTCTTCAGTCATTTTCTCTTTGTTCTTTGTTCTTCAAAGGTTTTCGTTTTTTTCATATTGGATAATTTGTACTTTGTGCTCAAATTCACAGACCCTTTCTTCTGCCTCTTCTCATATGTTGTGAAACTCATATGGGGATTTTTTTTTTCATTTCAGATATCATATTTGTCAGCTCCAGAATTTCCATTTTCTTCTCCTTCTCCTTCTCTTTTTCCTTCTTCTTCTTTCTAAAATACAGTTTCCATTTCTCTGTGGAGATTCCCCATCTGTTTACCCATTATTGTCATCTTTCACTTTAATTTTTTTTGGAACATACTTATAGTAGTTGCCCTAAAATTCATATCTGCCAATTCCAACATGTTGGTCATTCACAATATGTTTCTACTGACTAATTTTTCTCTTAATTATGGGTTTCACTTCTCTGTTCCTTCAAATATATAGTAATTTTTTACTGTATATAGGAATTTTAGATATACATTGTAGACACCTTTGGAATGTCTTATATTCCTTAAAGAGTGTTGATTTTTGTTCTAGCAGGCATCTATTAAATTACTAACTGATCTGCTTTAACTTGTGGAGGCTTGGCTTAACATGTATTTAAAGCAGGTCTATTTTAGTTTTTCTCTTACTCCTATGGTGAACATTGTCTTTACCTGTAAGACAAGGCCCTTCCATAATTTTGAAATAACTTTGAGATGTTTACCCCTCTAATTTTGGTAGGTTTCAGAATTCTAAACTTTGTTTGCTGTGCTGTGGGCAGTACTGGAATCTCTGATCAGTTTCTTTAGCCTTCCAGCTTTGCTTTCTGCTGGGCTTCTTGCAGTCTGCCCAATGTATGCACAGTTTGAATCAGTTAATAGCTTCACAGTTTATATTCAGAGTTTGAAGCTTTCTCCTCTGTGGTTTCCTCTGTTCCAGGAATTCCACCCTTAATATCCAATCACTCAAGCAACCCCATACTCCATGTTCTACTGCTCAATCCAGTAAGATTTTGAGTTCTAGCCGCCCCATTCTGCATGAAGCTTTTATTCAGTTTCTACCTGCTTTTAGTCATTCTCCAGTGCCTTCAAATCATTAAAAAAAATTATTTCAGAGTTTATAACTGCTATAATAATTAAGATTAATATCATACAAGTTACTCCATTATTACTAACAGTAAAACTTTGCAATTAGTATCCTTATCAGTGAGTACTGGCAGGTGTGTTTGGTAGATACAATGTAGTATATATTGAGAAGCTATTAATATCACCTTGCTTCCTTGTCTTGCTTAGCCTACGTCACATGGAAGTAGGGAAAAAGGAGGAGTATCACCCTTTCCACTGTACAGAAGTGAAAACCCATAGTAAAGAGAAGGGGAGAAAGTGTTTATGATCAGAGCATTTTAGTCAAGGATCTGGAAGTAGATCCAAAACCTTCATAGCTATTTTATACCTGTTGGACAAGGATTAAAATCTATAAAGCTATTAAAACTAATAAAATTTATATAAATATATCCTCAGTGGCAGCAAAACTGCATTATTTCCAACTCTACATTTTGATAAACTACAGATGTGACTCAATTTTGCCTCATCTATTACAGTAAGTTTCTCAACTGAAAAACTATTAGAAATATTAAAAGAATATAGTGAAGTAGTTTGGGTTTTAAAGGAACATGTAAAAATCAATACTTCCCTAAACTCAATAAATAAAATGAAAGTATCAAGTAAGGGAGAGAACATTCATTCAGAAAGAACAAACCAAAACCATTAAATACTTAGGAACAAATTCAAAAAGGAGGTATTCAAGGAATATTGAATATTTTTATGCTTTAGAGAGAGCAACATTTTGAAATATTGGTACTATCTAAATTAATCAATAAATTGAAAGATATCCCAATCAATTGGAGGAGAGAGAACAGGCAGGAAGACTTGATAGATTAAGCTATAGATGATTAAAAAGTTCAAGGAGAACCAGGGCCATTTTAGAAAAGAATAGAAAAGATGAACAGTATCTTTAAAAAACACTTCAGTACACAGAATAGTAAATATCAAATGTGTTACTATATATTACTGTGGTTAAAACAATGTGCCAATATAAATGATACACTGATGTAGTAATTAGAATACACATAGTAATGAAAATGAATGGAGGCCAGTATATATAAAAGTTTAGTATATATAAATCAAATCAGTGTTATACTGTATTTGGACAAATGAAAAGTCACTAAACAAAACTGGATTTATACTTCATTCTTTGTACCAAAATAAGTTATAGCTACAAGAAATGAAAATGCTACCAAGATAACTACAAGGTATTACAAGAAAACATGGGTCAATATATTTATAATTATGGAAATCTTTCCAATGTAGTAGAAAAACATATAAGCCTTTCTTTTGTTAGGTAGAAAAGTAAGACCAGAAATATGAGTTTCCTTACTTGAAATAGAAATCAACTTTTTTTTTTTTTTTTTTTTTCATTTTTAAGTGTATATTTTATTGAAATATAGTTGATATACAATATTATATTGGTTTCAAATATACAATACAGTGATTCAACGGTTACACACATTATTAAATCCTCACCCCCTCTAATGTAGTTACTGTCTGTAACACAGATTATGTTATAGAACCACTGAATATATTCACCATGCTGCACTTCCAGCCCTGTGAACAACTTATATTATGATGGAGATTTTTGTGCCTCTTTATCCCCCTCAGCCACCTCACCCACCCATCCCAGCCCTCCCTAAGGTAACTACCAATCACTTCTACTGCTATTTTGTTTTGTTTTTAGATTCCATATATAAATGAAATCATACAGTATTTGTCTTTCTCTGCCTTGCTTATTTCACTGAGCTTAATACCCTCTAGGTCCATCCATGTTGTCAAAAATGGCAGGGTTTCTTTCTTTTTTATGGCTGAATAATATTTAATCATGTATATGTACCACAGCTTCTTTATCCATTCATCTATTGATGGATGCTTTGACTGCTTCCATATCTTGGCTATTATAAACAATGTGGCAACAAACATAGGAGTGCATATATCTTTTCAAATCAGATATTTTGTTTTCTTTGGGTAAATTCCCAGAAGTGGAATTTCTAGGTTGTATAGTATTTCTATTTTTGGTTTTTTCAGGAATCTCCATACTGCTTTCCACAGTGGTTATACCAATTTACATTTTCACCAACAGTGCAGGAGGGTTCCCTTTTCCCCACATCCTCACCAAAACTTGTTATTTCTTTTTTTTTTTTTTTTTTTTTTTTTTTGAGAGGGCATCTCTCATATTTATTGATCAAATGGTTGTTAACAACAATAAAATTCAGTATAGGGGGGTCAATGCTCAATGTACAATCATTAATCCATCTCAAGCCTAATTCTCGTCAGTCTCCAATCTTCTGAAGCATAACGAACAAGTTCTTACATGGTGAACGAATTCTTACAGAGTGAATAAATTCTTACATGGTGAACAGTACAAGGGCAGTCATCACAGAAACTTTCGGTTTTGATCATGCAATATGACCTATAAACCATCAGGTCAAATATGAATATTCATTTGATTTTTGTACTTGATTTATATGTTGATCCCACATTTCTCCTATTATTATTATTATTTTTATTTTTAATAAAATGCTGAAGTAGTAGGTAGATGCAAGATAAAGGTAGAAAACATAGTTTAGTGCTGTAAGAAGGCAAATGTAGATGATCAGATGATCAGGTGTGTGCCTATGGACTAAGTATTAATCCAGGCTAGACAAGGGCAGCAAGACATCCACGGATGCAGAAGATTTCTCTCAAAGCAGGGGGGGTGAGGTTCTGAGCCTCACCTCTGTTGATCCCCAAATTCTCACCTGATGGCCCCCCTGCGACTGTGCCTGTCTTAGGTTGTTCCTCCCTTGAGGAATCTTACCCATCTCTGGCTAACCAGTCATCTTCCGGGGCCATACAGGGAAATGTAAAGTTGGTAAGTGAGAGAGAAGCCATATTGTTTGCAAAGGTTAGCTTTTTACTTCTTTGCAGATTTATGCCCTGTGGCTTCTATGCCCAGCACTTGTCTCGAGGTATCTTTACCACCTGGAGGAATTATGATACTCGGTAAATTCGATATGAGGCACGAATTCTATTTAAAGTTTGTAATTAGGAAGGAAGAAGAAAAGCTATAGATGTAGCATATGAAGGAAACTTGGGAGGATTGATTATTTCTTTGACATATCTTCTTGTATAGTACCTTAAGTATGTATAGGTTTTAAACTACTAACTAATTTGCACACACATATTGACATAATAGGAATACGGTGACATAAACAAAGCAAATCTATAATTACCAGCCATCTCCAGTGAAGCCAAGAAAACCATTTAGGCACCCTAGGCATTTGTGAAAATTTATCTATGATATGATGGATATTTTCCAACTGTACTTGAACCATCAGACAAATTAAAGCAGCCCATTTCTGGGATCTGTTCACATCCCATATGTTCTTTTAACCATAGATAGTCTATAGTCATGAGATTTTGGGGTGCTACAACTTGCACCCCTCCCAACTCCTGGTTGAGTTCCAACAGTACAGATACAGTCAAATTCGTTGTCTCACTGTATGCACATGCCAGCCTAGACATCTCCCTCCTCCTTCTTATGGCAAGTCCAGGAGATGGTGGGCTGGATGCAGCCACAACCGCAGCATCGTCCGGATCCCTGTGGAGGCTTTTTGATGATCATCCCCCGGCACGAGTCCTCCAGAGAGTGCTGATGCCGGAAGCTCCTCCTCATATCGTATCTTAGTTCATTTTCTGGGTATCCAAGCTAGGCCTTGATCTTCTGCGTAGAAACAAACAGACCCTTTGCCCACACTTTGACATGCCCTCTATACCACTGTGCAGAACTCATTGGAGGTCAGCACACAGTAACTGCTTTTTTTTTTTTTTTTAATTAAGAGAAAGGAATATTATCAGAAAAGAGTACCTCCATAGCTGATCATCTGACACCCTTTAAGTGATCAACATTAAGGATATTTAAAGCATGCGTTGATCTTTGATTTACCAATAGTTTTATCCTGTTAAGGAGTAATCCCCCTTTTCTTTCTTTCTTTCTCTTTTTTTTTTTTTTAAATTTTTAATCTACACTTACCTGAAGAATACTATGTTTACTATGCTCTCCCCTATATCAGGTCCCCCCTAACAACCACATTACGGTTACTGTCCATCAGCTTAGCAAAATGTTGTAGAGTCACTACTTGTCCTCTCTGTGTTGTGCAGCCCACCCTCCCCTTTCTCCCTCCCCCCCATGCATGCTAATCTTAATACCCCCCTTCTTCTTCCCCCCCCTTATCCCTCCCTGCCCACCCATCCTCCCCAGTTCCTTTCCCTTTGGTACCTGTTAGTCCATTTTTGGGTTCTGTAATTCTGCTGCTGTTTTGTTCCTTCAGTTTTTCCTTTGTTCCTATACTCCTCAGATGAGTGAAATCATTTGGTATTTCTCTTTCTCCGCTTGGCTTATTTCACTGAGCATAATACTCTCCAGCTCCATCCATGTTGCTGCAAATGGTTGGATTTTTCCACTTCTTATGGCTGAGTAGTATTCCATTGTGTATATGTACCACATCTTCTTTATCCATTCATCTACAGATGGACATTTAGGTTGCTTCCAATTCTTGGCTATTGTAAATAGTGCTGCGATAAACATAGGAGTGCATCTGTCTTTCTCAAACTTGATTGCTGCGTTCTTAGGGTAAATTCCTAGGAGTGGAATTCCTGGGTCAAATGGTAGGTCTGTTTTGAGCATTTTGATGCACCTCCATACTGCTTTCCACAATGGTTGAACTAATTTACATTCCCACCAGCAGTGTAGGAGGGTTCCCCTTTCTCCACAGCCTCGCCAACATTTGTTGTTGTTTGTCTTTTGGATGGCAGCTATCCTTACTGGTGTGAGGTGATACCTCATTGTAGTTTTAATTTGCATTTCTCTGATAATTAGCGATGTGGAGCATCTTTTCATGTGTCTCTTGGCCATCTGTATTTCTTTTTTGGAGAACTGTCTGTTCAGTTCCTCTGCCCATTTTTTAATTGGGTTATTTGTTTTTTGTTTGTTGAGGCGTGTGAGCTCTTTATATATTCTGGACGTCAAGCCTTTATCAGATCTGTCATTTTCAAATATATTCTCCCATACTGTAGGGTTCCTTTTTGTTCTATTGATGGTGTCTTTCGCTGTACAGAAGCTTTTCAGCTTAATGTAGTCCCACTTGCTCATTTTTGCTGTTGTTTTCCTTGCCCGGGGAGATATGTTCAAGAAGAGATCACTCATGTTTATGTCTAAGAGGTTTTTGCCTATGTTTTTTTCCAAGAGTTTAATGGTTTCGTGACTTACATTCAGGTCTTTGATCCATTTTGAGTTTACCTTTGTATATGGGGTTAGACAATGGTCCAGTTTCATTCTCCTACATGTAGCTGTCCAGTTTTGCCAGCACCATCTGTTGAAGAGACTGTCATTTTGCCATTGTATGTCCATGGCTCCTTTATCAAATATTAATTGACCATATATGTTTGGGTTAATTTCTGGGGTCTCTAATCTGTTCCACTGGTCTGTGGCTCTGTTCTTGTGCCAGTACCAAATTGTCTTGATTACTATGGCTTTGTAGTAGAGCTTGAAGTTGGGGAGTGAGATCCCCCCTACTTTATTCTTCTTTTTCAGGATTGCTTTGGCTATTCGGGGTCTTTGGTGTTTCCATATGAATTTTTGAATTATTTGTTCCAATTCATTGAAGAATGTTGCTGGTAATTTGAGAGGGATTGCATCAAATTTGTATATTGCTTTCGGCAGGATGGCCATTTTGACGATATTAATTCTTCCTAGCCATGAGCATGGGATGAGTTTCCATTTATTAGTGTCCCCTTTAATTTCTCTTAAGAGTGACTTGTAGTTTTCAGAGTATAAGTCTTTCACTTCCTTGGTTAGGTTTATTCCTAGGTATTTTATTCTTTTTGATGCAATGGTGAATGGAATTGTTTTCCTGATTTCTCTTTCTATTGATTCGTTGTTAGTGTATAGGAAAGCTACAGATTTCTGTGTGTTGATTTTGTATCCTGCAACTTTGCTGTATTCCGATATCAGTTCTAGTAGTTTTGGAGTGGAGTCTTTAGGGTTTTTTATGTACAGTATCATATCATCTGCAAATAGTGACAGTTTAACTTCTTCTTTACCAATCTGGATTCCTTGTATTTCTTTGTTTTGTCTGATTGCCGTGGCTAGGACCTCCAGTACTATGTTAAATAACAGTGGGGAGAGTGGGCATCCCTGTCTGGTTCCCGATCTCAGTGGAAATGCTTTCAGCTTCTCGCTGTTCAGTATAATGCTGGCTGTGGGTTTATCATATATGGCCTTTATTATGTTGAGGTACTTGCCCTCTATTCCCATTTTGCTGAGAGTTTTTATCATGAATGGATGTTGAATTTTGTCAAATGCTTTTTCAGCATCTATGGAGATGATCATGTGGTTTTTGTCTTTCTTTTTGTTGATGTGGTGGATGATGTTGATGGATTTTCGAATGTTGTACCATCCTTGCATCCCTGGGATGAACCCCACTTGGTCATGGTGTATGATCCTTTTGATATACTGTTGAATTCTGTTTGCTAATATTTTATTGAGTATTTTTGCATCTACGTTCATCAGGGATATTGGTCTGTAATTTTCTTTTTTGGTGGGGTCTTTGCCTGGTTTTGGTATTAGGGTGATGTTGGCTTCATAGAATGAGTTTGGGAGTATTCCCTCTTCTTCTATTTTGTGGAACACTTTAAGGAGAATGGGTATTATGTCTTCTCTGTGTGTCTGATAAAATTCCGAGGTAAATCCGTCCGGCCCCGGGGTTTTGTTCTTGGGTAGTTTTTTGATTACTGTTTCAATTTCTTTGCTTGTAATTGGTTTGTTTAACTTTTGTGTTTCTTCCTTGGTCAGTCTTGGGAGGTTGTATTTTTCTAGGAAGTTGTCCATTTCTTCTAGGTTTTCCAGCTTGTTGGCATATAGGTTTTCATAGTAGTCTTTAATAATTCTTTGTATTTCTGTGGAGTCTGTCGTGATTTTTCCATTCTCATTTCTGATTATGTTGATTTGTGTTGACTCTCTTTTTCTCTTAATAAGTTGGGCTAGAGGCTTATCTATTTTGTTTATTTTCTCAAAGAACCAGCTCTTGGTTTCGTTGATTTTTGCTATTGTTTTATTCTTCTCAATTTTGTTTATTTCTTCTCTGATCTTTATTATGTCCCTCCTTCTGCTGACTTTAGGCCTCATTTGTTCTTCTTTTTCCAGTTTTAATAATTGTGATGTTAGACTATTCATTTGGGATTGTTCTTCCTTCTTCAAGTGTGCCTGGATTGCTATATACTTTCCTCTTAAGACTGCTTTCGCTGCATCCCACAGAAGTTGGGGCTTAGTGTTGTTGTTGTCATTTGTTTCTATATATTCCTTGATCTCTATTTTGATTTGTTCATTGATCCATTGATTATTTAGTAGCATGTTGTTAAGCCTCCATGTGTTTGTGAGCCTTTTTGTTTTCTTTGTAGAATTTATTTCTACTTTCATACCTTTGTGGTCTGAAAAATTGGTTGGTAGAATTTCAATATTGTGGAATTTACTGAGGCTCTTTTTGTGAGCTAGTATGTGGTCTATTCTGGAGAATGTTCCATGTGCACTTGAGAAGAATGTATATCCTGTTGCTTTTGGATGTAAAGTTCTATAGATGTCTATTAGGTCCATCTGTTCTAGTGTGTTGTTCAGTGCCTGTGTGTCTTTACTTATTTTCTGCCCGGTGGATCTATCCTTTGGGGTGAGTGGTGTGTTGAAGTCTCCTACAATGAATGCATTGCAGTCTATTTCCCTCTTTAGTTCTGTTAGTATTTGCTTCACATATGCTGGTGCTCCTGTATTGGGTGCATATATATTTAGAATGGTTATATCCTCTTGTTGGACTAAGCCCTTTATCATTATGTAGTGGCCTTCTTTATCTCTTGTTACTTTCTTTGTTTTGAAGTCTATTTTGTCTGATATTAGTACTGCAACCCCTGCTTTCTTCTCACTGTTGTTTGCCTGAAATATGTTTTTCCATCCCTTGACTTTTAGTCTATGCTTATCTTTGGGTTTAAGGTGAGTTTCTTGTAAGCAGCATATAGATGGGTCTTGCTTTTTTATCCATTCTATTACTCTATGTCTTTTGATTGGTGCATTAAGTCCATTTACATTTAGGGTGACTATTGAAAGATATGTACTTATTGCCATTGCAGGCTTTAGATTCGTGGTTACCAAAGGTTCAAGGTTAGCTTCTTTAGTATCTTACTGCCTAACTTAGCTCGCTTATTGAGCTGTTATATACACTGTCTGGAGAGTCTTTTCTTCTCTCCCTTCTTATTCCTCCTCCTCCCTTCTTCATATGTTGTGTGTTTTGTTCTGTGCTCTTTTTAGGGGTGCTCCCATCTAGAGCAGTCCCTGTAGGATGCCCTGTAGAGGTGGTTTGTGGGAAGCAAATTCCCTCAGCTTTAGCTTGTCTGGGAATTGTTTGATCCCACCATCATATTTAAATGATAGTCGTGCTGGATACAGTATCCTTGGTTCAAGGCCCTTCTGTTTCATTGCATTAAGTATATCATGCCATTCTCTTCTGGCCTGTAGGGTTTCTGTTGAGAAGTCTGATGTTAGCCTGATTGGTTTTCCTTTATAGGTGACCTTTTTCTCTCTAGCTGCCTTTAAAACTCTTTCCTTGTCCTTGATCCTTGCCATTTTAATTATTATGTGTCTTGGTGTTGTCCTCCTTGGATCCTTTCTGTTGGGGGTTCTGTATAATTCCATGGTCTGTTCGATTATTTCCTCCCCCAGTTTGGGGAAGTTTTCAGCAATTATTTCTTCAAAGACACTTTCTATCCCTTTTCCTCTTTCTTCCTCTTCTGGTATCCCTATAATACGAATGTTTTTCCTTTTGTATTGGTCACATATTTCTCTTAGTGTTGTTTCATTCCTGGAGATCCTTTTATCTCTCTCTATGTCAGCTTCTATACGTTCCTGTTCTCTGGCTTCTATTCCTTCAATGGCCTCTTGCATCTTATCCATTCTGCTTATAAATCCTTCCAGGGATTGTTTCACTTCTGTGATCTCTTTCCTGACATCTGTGATCTCCTTCCGGACTTCATCCCACTGCTCTTGCATTTTTCTCTGCATCTCATCCCACTGCTCTTGCATTTTTCTCTGCATCTCATCCCATTGCTCTTGCATTTTTTTCTGCATCTCTGTCAGCATGTTCATGATTTTTATTTTGAATTCTTTTTCAGGAGGACTAGTTAGGTCTGTCTCCTTCTCAGGTGTTGTCTCTGTGATCTTTGTCTGCCTGTAGTTTTGCCTTTTCATGGTGATAGAGATAGTCTGCAGAGCTGGTACAAGTGACCGCTGGAAGAGCTTCCCTTCTTGTTGGTTTGTAGCCTTTTCCTGGGAGAATAGCGACCTCTAGTGGCTTGTGCTGGGCAGCTGTGCGCAGACAGGGCTTCTGCTTCCTGCCCAGTTGCTTTGGGGGTTATCTCCACTGTTGCTGTGGGCTTGGCCTGGCTGGGGCTGTTCCTCCAAAATGGTGGAGCCCCGTTAGAGGGGGAGCAGCCAGGAGACTATTTATCTCCGTAAGGGGCCTCTGTGCTCCCTGCTGCCCAGGGGGTTAGAGTGCCCAGAGATCCCCAGATTCCCTGCTTCTGGTCTAAGTGACCTGTCCTGCCCCTTTAAGATAGAAATCAACTTTTAATTTAAAAAATGCTTGCTTTAAGGAAAAGTCTCAAGATGGAAAGATTTTTGTTTTTTTCTCTGAACTGATTGTGAGCAAGCGCCTGAAGCCCAGGGAGAAAAAGCTAAGAATTCTATCAAGGCTGTTAAAAGCTTACAAACCTTATCTTACCCTTGTCATTTAAAATTCTGCCCTATTAAAAAAAGGGAACACTAGGATTAATGTTTAATTTCAAGTGATTCAGATTTTAAAAAGCATAAATTAGAATTTAAAGAACAATTGTTCTGTACATTTTGGGATGAGAATTTGAACACTGAAACTATTAATTGCATACAGGTAGAAGTTAGTTACAATCAATTTTACTTAATTTGTCTATCAAAAAATTCAAAATAAATCCAACAGAGCTGATGTTTATTAACCAGGCATCCAGACTCTATTATATTAATGAGGCCCTAGAAGTTTGAGTCAAATAAGAGCAGCATTCATGGTTCTCAGGACAGAACAACACTGTACATGAGGACAAACACTTCTTTGCTGATTGGACTGCAACAGTAACAACAACTGAAAGATACAGAAGCATTTTATTGTTCACCAGGTCAGGGGATTGAGGGAATCCCAAATCAAATGCCACTTATTTTCTCTTATCTTGTAAAGAGTTATTATCTGAGCTATTTTTTGTCCATGGAACTCTTCCAGTCACCTCTACAATGTGTAACACAATCAGTGCACACACGCCGACTTAATGTCAGAGCACAATGGCTGCTAGTGTGCTGAGCTTCCAGGCTCTGTTTTGGAATCAAAATTTTACTTGGGTCTTGACTTGAAAAATCATGTTCTAAACATGTCCCTAAATGGTCAGAGCATGATTCACCCTCATTGGTAAAAATAGAAACCTCCCTGGAACAATGCAAGATGGATTAAACAGCTCCTGTAAAATAAATAATTACACAAATTAGAACTCTGATAAATCTGTAAATCGGAGTCTCTAGAAATCCTTAAATATAAAAGCACAGGTTTCATTTCTCTCTTTATTAACAACTCTTCCTACTAGTCCACATACTGAAGAAGTTATTTACCAAGTTACTATGCTGGTTCTGCCAGTTTTCTTGTGATGGTCAAATTAGAAGAAAGACAAAACTTTTTTTTTTTCTCTCGCTACAAATATTTTTCATTTTTTTGCTAATGACAGTCAAATGAGTTGAAAATAAGCCAGGTAGCCTGTGGACTATTTGTATTTTTAATCACTCTTTCCAAGGCAACCTCTCACAGCTTACTTAAGACATTTTTTACCTTTTTGGCAAGTTGAAATCAAAACCTGAGAGGCCCTGAGATTCTGCCTTGCTCCTAGTTTGGGCTGTGCTGTATGAGGGACTATTTTTACCCCCGGCTTGGAGCCATCTGGTTTCTCAGGGAAGGTTCACATGGTGTTTTTTGGTGCACCAGGTCACATCTGCTCTTTTCTGAAGTCAAGCCTGGTGACCTGGGGAGGAATGTGTGCAGGCTCTCCAGGCATCTGCGACTCGCCATATCCTTCTGCTGTCAGGTGATACTCCCCATCCTCATGGCTGAGTGCTGCACTAAGTGGCCACTAGCCCTTCAGCTCCCTTTTGCATGTTGTGTTGAAGCTTTTCCTCTTCCGAGGGATTTAATGGAATGTTAGTGCTGATAGGAACTGGGAAGTGGGGTTCACAAACCCTCTGGTGAATTGACTGGCATTTGCCTAGATGGTGTGGCAAGGCACCAGGTACTGGCCACTTCTTTGCTTTGCTGTTAGGAGCAGTGTCCCAGTTGAATGTGCAGGAACCAAATGCCTTGTCACAGTAAAAATGTGCTGTGGACAGGCCATTAGAAAAAATGCCTTTACAAGGCAGACTCCAGGGACAGGAAAAATCGTACCAGGCTCCGTTAGCTTCAGGCTTCCTCTTGGGGAGTCAGTGTGCTTGGGAGCAGCGATGGCTGTCACCCGGCACCCCAGGAAAGTCTTTCCAATGATCTGGACTCCTTATTTGGTCTTTTCTTTAAAAGCTTGACACTGAAGTGTTGACTGTCACCATTTGGAGAAGTGTGAGTTTCTTTGCCTTATCAACACCTTTCAATTCAATTAATATTTATAGAGTGCCTGAGGGACCCACTGTATGCCTGACTTCTCACATTTGCAGAAGATGTCAAAGAAGAATAGCAGCTGCACTCATTGTGATCAGCCTTTCCCTGCAAGATGAACAGTGTTCTTTCCATTCTGCCACACTGATTTATGTCCTAAGGGTCTTTTGGTGAGAGGGCCTACTGGAAGTGCAGAAAAACTAATCCCAGTAATTAATATGGGGATTATACAAATAAAATTTTCACAGACACAATTTTGGCTTCCCCAAAGGACTTTGGTGTTCAGCCGCAGAATGGTAATCACATTCAGAAAGCAGTGAGCTTGTGCCTCAGAGACCAGAGTGGATTATGCTGCCTTGTTGACTTCATAACTACAAACCAGATTGTTCCCTTTAAGGATTTTCTTAATACTGGTACTAGTTATTCCTTATCCTCTAGGTATATTCTACCAATATACTAAGATACTAATGTGTCTACTGTGTATTTCAATTACTACTTGCAGCTACTAGCTAGTGTTATGATCTGGACCATGAGTCAAGTTCTGAGCTAAGCCACAAACTGTGTGGTGGTTAAGAACATGGGCTTTGGAGCCAAACTCTGGATTCAGGTCCCAGCTCCATTAACTTATTAGTCTTAGGGAAAGTCACTTAACCTCTCTCTACTTCATTTTCTTCATCTGTAAATAAGGGGCTGATAATAATGACACATACTTCATGGAATTATAATGATTAAACCATCAGAAGGAGTTCTGAAGTTTGTGAACTTGAGTGGGGAAATTAATTACATCTATGTTCATCAGTCTTTCAAAGTTATGATATTGTTGAACCTGTCACTAGATCTTATTATCTGTATCAAAAAAGAAGCACTTTTATTACCATTTAATTTTTATTGTTTTGGCAACTGTCTCAGTATAATTTGTTTCCCTTGTTATACCATCTATGTTATGCCTTTAAAAACTTTATTCTGAGAAGAGGTTGATAAGCTTCACTTGATTGCCAAAGGGGACTGTGACGCAGAAAAAGTCAAGATTTGGTTTTTGGTTATGACATGTGCCAAGTACTTACAGTCATTCCTACTACATAATAATCATGCTTTGTGCAGGATATAAAATTAACACACAGAAATCTGTGGCTTTCCTATACACTAACAATGAACTAATAGAAAGAGAAATCAGGAAAACAATTCCATTCACAATAGCATCAAAAAGAATAAAATACCTAGGAATAAACTTAACCAAGGAAGTGAAAGACTATACCCTGAAAACTATAAGACACTCTTAAGAGAAATTAAAGAGGTCACTAACAAGGAAACTCATCCCAAGCTCCTGGCTAGGAAGAATTAATATTGTCAAAATGGCCATCCTGCCCAAAACAATATACAGATTCGATGCAATCCCTATCAAATTACCAACAGCATTCTTCAATGAACTGGAACAAATAGTTCAAAAATTCATATGGAAACACCAAAGACCCCGAATAGCTAAAGCAATTCTGAGAAGGAAGAATCAAGTGGGAGGGGATCTCACTACCCAACTTCAAGCTCTACTACAAAGCCACAGTAATCAAGACAATTTGGTACTGGCACAAGAACAGAGCTACAGACCAATGGAACAGAATAGAGACTCCAAACATTAACCCAAACATATATGGTCAATTAATATATGATAAAGGAGCCATGGACATACAATGGGGAAATGACAGTCTCTTCAACAGATGGTGCTGGCAAAACTGGACAGCTACATGTAAGAGAATGAAACTGGATCACTGTCTAACCCCATACACAAAAGTAAATTCGAAATGGATCAAATACTTGAATGTAAGTTGTGAAACCATAAAACTCTTGGAAAAAAACAGGCAAAAATCTTAGACATAAACATGAGTGACCTCTTCTTGAACATATCTTCCTGGGCAAGGGAAACAAAAACAAAAATGAACAAGTGGGACTATATCAAGTTGAAAAGCTTCTGTACAGCAAAGGACACCACCAATAGAACAAAAAGGCATCCTACAGTATGGGAGAATATATTCATAAATGACAGATATGATAAAGGGTTGACATCCAAAGTATATAAAGAGCTCACACACCTCAACAAACAAAAAGCAAATAATCCAATAAAAAAATGGGCAGAGAAACTGAATAGACAGTTCTCTAAAGAAGAAATTCAGATGGCCAACAGGCACATAAAAAGATGCTCCACATTGCTCATCATCAGAGAAATGCAAATTAAAACCACAATGAGATATCACCTCACACCAGTAAGGATGGCTACCATCCAAAAGACAAACAACAACAAATGTTGGCGAGGTTGTGGAGAAAGGGGAACCCTCCTACACTGCTGGTGGGAATGTACATTAGTTCAAACATTGTGGAAAGCAGTATGGAGGTTCCTCAAAATGCTCAAAATAGAAATACCATTTGACCCAGGAATTCCACTTCTAGGAATTTACCCCAAGAATGCAGCTCTCCAGTTTGAAAAAGACAGGTGCACCCCTATGTTTATCACAGCATTATTTATAATAGCCAAGAAATGAAAGTGACCTAAGTGTCCATCAGTAGATGAATGGATAAAGAAGATGTGGTACATATATACACCATGGACTATTATTCAGCTATAAGAAGAAAACAAACCCTACCATTTGTAACAACATGGATGGAGCTAGAGGGTATTATGCTTAGTGAAATAAGCCAGGCAGAGAAAGACAAGTATCAAATGATTTCACTCATATGTGGAGTATAAGAACAAAGAAAAACTGATTTAAAAAAAAGCAGCAGAATCACAGAACCCAAGAATGGACTAACAGTTACCAAAGGGAAAGGGACTGGGGATGATGGGTGGGAAGGGAGGGATAAGAGTGGGGAAAAAGAAAGGGGGCATTACGATTAGCATGTATAGTGTTGTGGGGGGTACGGGGAGGGCTGTACAATACAGAGAAGACAGCATCTTGCTACGCTGATGGGAAGTAACTGTAGTGGGGTGTGTGTGGGGGACTTGGTGAGGGGGGGAGCCTGGTAAACATAGTGTTCTTCATGTAATTGTAGATTAATGATAGCAAAAAAAATTAAATTAAATTAAAAAAGAAGTGAGCAGATGAAAGTCCAGTCTCTGCCCTCATTCCAGTGTGGGGGCTCTAAAGGGCCCCTCCCTTGCTGTCCCACTCCCATGGGACCCTGGGGGTGGGGGCCAGGGAGCCCTGGGACCCCTTTGAATGTCTCTTTGCCATCCTGGCTGTGCTGAGTGGGAGGATCCAGAGAGCAGGGAGGTATGGGTGAAGGGTGGGAAGGGATGGTTCAGCCCCTGCTGCTCAGCATTGAGGTAGAAACAAGACAGTCTGAAACCTATAGTCAACTAGGCCCAGGTTTGAACCCTAGGCCTGGCTACCAATTTGTTTTGTGAACTTGGTCAAAGTTCTTACTCTTGCTGGGCCTCAGTTAAAGCAAAGGGCTTGAACTTCAACAGTGGTTCCAGTTCATGGTTCCTTAGAAGGGCTGGGAGCGGCCAAGCAGGGTGTGGGACAGGAGAGGCCAAAAAAAAAAAAATCATGCTTTGTGTTCACTACTATTATTATTATTGATTCATTTATTTCTCTAGGAACCTAAGAGATAATAAATATGACTGTTATCATCTTTCTAGGATGTATGGGTGATGAGGGTAGGGAATTTTTCCTGTTTTATTCATTGTCTATCTCCTGAACCTGAAATGTACAGAGCACACAGGAGATATTCAATAAATATCTATTTAATGAATGTCCAGATTCCAGTTTTGCAAGTGAAGACACTAGGGCTTGGAGCAGTGGAATAACGTGCCCCCAGTCATTGAGCATGTAAGTCATCAAGTCCTGGTTGATGTGGCTCCAGAGCTCAAGACTGAACTTCATCTATTGGCTCCTGGTCATTTTATAATACTTGGAAAAGCAATCTTTCCCAAGCTTAGGACTTGTATTTAGGGAAAACAAAGCCTAGTTTTGGTTGGGTCTTCAAAAATGTTTAAACTTATTTTTTAAATTGAGGTATAGTTGACATATGACATATTAGTTTCAGGTGTACAGACAGCATAATGATTCAATACTTGATTTTATTGTGAAATGATCACCACAATAAGTCTAGTTAATACCTGTCACCATACAAGGTTACCAAACTTTTATTTCCTGTGATGAGAACTTTTAAGATTTATTCTCTCAGCAACTTTCCAACATGCAATACAATATTTTAACTATAGCTGCCATGCTGTATGTTACATTGGCTGGGACTTCTTAATGGGGACATGGAGGCAGAAGGAGATGTTCAGATGATGTGCAGAACTGAGTAACCCCAATTTCACCAAGTCTTATCAATAATGTGACAAAAATAAAGTTATGTTAGCATATGAGTGTTCATAGCTTGTCCCCTCTTACATCTGCTAAAGGGTATTTGTTTTCCTCAGCTTAGTTCCTTTTATTGTACAGAATTGCTTTTATGGTACAGAATTTGGCTTTAGAGAAAATGGTAAGGGGGCATAAAGGGTGTACTCCAGAAGGGACTGAGTTTTATGCATGGGAGAAGACAAAGAGTAGAAACTGAAGGAAAGAGAGAGTGGTGAGGAGAGACAAGATCCACAGGACTGGGCATCAGGGAGACCAGAGGGTGACAGAGGAAGACAGAGGTTTGGGGGCTGGTCTCCATGTTTATGTAGAATTATGTTAGGGGTGGGGAGAGAGGATTTTTTAGTTTTGCTTTACAAAACTTTTTGCCTCCTCCCCTCCCCCTCCACCAAATTGTAAACATTTCTTTTAGGGAAATAGTAAAAAGGTAATTCCTAATCCTCTGAACTAATGGTTAGTGTAATACTACTTCAGGATAGGGATGACAAGACATTCCGGCTTCTGTGTAATAATACCCCACTGACTTCTTTTAATGTTAGGTCTTCACTGGTATGTCTCTACTGCCCCTACTTCTCACCAGGGTCAACTGCCTGCTAAATTGCTCCCAAGTCCTGGAAGGCAGGTTCCTTACACAAGATGGAAGCCCACACTTTCCCCTGGCTCTGTGATTCATTTTGTCACATGACCCTGAGTGGCACAAAAATACAACCGGTGTCTCTCCAACTTTCTCAGAGGAGCAGATTTTATCTTCTGTGAGTGTCTACACAGCTAACATATACACCTGTCTACAAAAACAAGAAACGCATAATGCAGTCTAAATAAATCCTTTAAAAAATTATTCTATAAAGAAAACCTATTCTGAAGGGTTCTGAGGGACAAGTAAGGGTTTTAACTTTGATAGGAGGTAGACAAGTTTGATTTCCAGCTCTGCCAGTTACTAATCAGCTAGATATAGGCAAATAAGATAATTGTATTAGCCTCAGTTTTCTCATCTGTAAGACAGGGAAAATGACAAATACTCATGATGTTTATTGTGAGGACTGAATGACATAGTATAGGTAAGATACTTAATCGGTACTTGTAATTACTGTTATTTAATATGAAGCAATTTAGATGTTTAGAGCAATAACATGAAAAGAACTTTTCTCATCTGGTATCAATTTTTGTATCTATAATTAACCCTGTTATGGTTTTCCAGAACAGTCTGCCCCAAAGATATATTCTGGTCTCTATCTTTTGCAGGATAGAAAACTGCTTCCATATTTGAAAGGTCAGCTTTTCTTTCTGGTTCCTACCTGCACTGTTAAGGTCCTCAGACCTCCAGATGCAGGTTTTAGGCTGGGCTAGAGCTCCAGGAGTGGTGAGCTTCTGTGTCTCCGGTGGGGAAGAGACTTCTCAGAGTACAATGTCTCAGAATGGGCATCCTCCCGGCATGCTTAGCTCAGGGAGCACTCTGACTTCCCCTGGGATGTAACTGCACCCCAGTTACAGTGAAGGGGCTGAGTCTCACCTGGGGCCATTCCTGGGGCCTTCCTTTGCAACAAACCATTGTAAAACAAACAACCAGCCATAGAAACTACATTTAAAAAAATTGAAAGTGGAGAAATATGTGGTTCAAAATAGAAATTAAATGATTATTTTAAATTAGTGAAAAAAATACAACTACACATCAACAATAGTGAAGCAAAGATTTGGGACCCAGCCTGAATAATTAAGAGTATGTCAGGTAAAATGGGTATGAAATGTGTACAATGATTTCAGTATGGCCACCTCCTACAATCCGTAGGTAACTGGTTGGTAACTTCAATAGTTTTTTTTTTTTCTCAGTAAGCTTATTGTAAGTGTCCTCTTTCTCAGTATTGTAACTAAGTAAATAAATTTCCATTATTTTATTTTGAGTTTTTTTTCCCCCTCTACCACATTAATTTTCCTAAAATGCCTTCTTCCTCACAAGTCAAAAATCTTTAGCAACTCCTGTTGGCTTTAGGATCTGGCCCAAATTTCTCAGCCTGGCAAGCTAGGTTATTCCACTGTTGTCCAACCCTTCCCTACAGAAATCTTTTATTTCAGCTGATATCCTCATTTTCCTCCAAATATACAGCTCATTGCTGCCTCAAAGATTTGATTCATGCTGAACTCTAAAAGGAAGGCTCTTCTCTGAGATACCTTCTCAGTCTATATATTTCCCTTCTTCGACTTGTTTATTTTCCTTCAATTCATGTTGATCTCTCAAACTTTTCTTCTCTAGTGACACTGATGCCTTACACAGAAGCATCAGGTGGGTGACTAGTGGATGTAAATAAAGGACTTCCCATAATATCTTAAACAGAGGAACTTCCCTTCCTGAGGCAATGACAGGCACCAGAAGAATGATTTGGATGCATACAATATTTGCTTTTATGAATGGCATTTTCAATTTTCAATATTTAAATACCCCCTCTGAATGTGTCCTTATTTCACTGTTTTCAAATGTAACTCATAATACAGTTAACTTAAGATATACAATCTCAATCTGAGATCAATACAGCAAGCAAATATTTTTTTCTTAATCTCTCCCATCTATTTTTTTTTATTTGCAAGCAAATATTTTTGAAGGAAAAAAATGTCTTCGAAATGGATTTATAAAGCTTCATCACATTACACTTAGAAATTGGTTATTCAGTTAATCAATAGAAGTCATCAACTGCTTCTTGTGATGAAGTTGTGGAAGCGCACAGTTGGTCTACAGATAGTGTATGATATTTAGGTCTGGCTTCACTTAAGCAAAGCTGGCAAAAAACCACTCTGCCTTCCTGCACGGAAATTTAGGACTATGTATCTGAGGGGCCTGTCCCAAGAATAATCCTATGGCCTTTCAACAGAACCAATTTGATCTGGCGAGCCATGTACTTTTTGAAGTAGGGAAGGAGGAACCAAGCTTCCAAGGAGATGTCATGATCTGTCAGGCGCTGTGTCCTGACAAGCTTTGATGGGTCCTCTCACTTAATGATAGACATCCCCACACAGGAGTGTTGTTAACCCCACTGTTACAGTTAAGAAAATTGCAATGACAGGATCACTCCAAGACTTGGATTCTTTATTTCAATCTAAGGTAAACAAAATCATGGTTATTCGCGACAGTTGGAACGCTCACTCTGTTGGGAAAATTAGATACAATGAGCCGTGAAAGGAAGCTCAAGCTTGCCAAGGCTCTGAAAAGATGACAGGTACTCTGACAGTGGCATCTAGAGTGACAGCATATGGCTATGCAGCTTGTACAGAGTACACGGGCAACCCTGGTCACATCGTAGGTATCACACATTTGTTTATTTTGACAAATTTCTGGCAGGTGTCAGTGAAGTGTCTTGTTCTAACAAAAGCAGCATATTATGACAATTTTCCAAGAAATGGAAGTGCAGTGTCTTGAGAAAGGTATCTTTTCCTAATTTGACTTCATCAGCTAAGCCTCTTCAATTACACTACGTCTCTGGCTCACAGCTCTTCCCCCTTTTGTGAAAATGTACCCATGTCTGCCTACACACAGACATGGGTACAGCTACCATGATTCCACCACCAAACCCTGGGCAGAACGACTAGATCCAGGCTTTGACTCCTCACCAGGTGGAAGCAATGGACTTTTCTCCTTGAGAAATTTGAAATGTGGAACTGAGAGATGCAGCGCCTGAGAGATGACAGAGTTGAGTCACACAGAAGGCAGTGCTGTAGGGGGAAGATGCTGCCATTGAGCCTTGGGTGTCCAAACCCTCCAGTGATCCCTAGAGATAATTCAGTCTCGTTAATATGTTGTACACACACACACACACACACACACACACACACACACACACACTCTTTTAAAAATAAGCTTTATTTTTTAGAAAACTTTCAGATTTATTAAAAAAAGTATAATGATAACACAGAGTTCCCATATGCTCTGTACCAATTTCCCCCTATTATAAATATCTTAGTGCAATACATTTGTTACAATTAATGAACCAATACCTGTACATTGCTCTTAACTAAAGTTCATACTTTATTTTAGTCAGATTTCCTTAATTTTTACATGATGTTCTTCCGCTGTTCCAGGATTCCATTTAGGCTACCATTTTAAATTTACGTGTTGTGTCTCCTTAACCTACTCTTGGCTGTGATTATCTCAGAGGTGTCTTGTTTTTGAAGACCTTGACAGTTTGGAGGAGTACTGGTCAAGTATTTTGTAGAATATTCCTCTATTGGGATTTGTCAGATGTTTTTCTCATGATAAGATTGGGGTTATGGGGTTTGGGAGGAAGACCATACCTAGTTATCAACAGGAGTTATGACTGTTGGTGTTGGCCTTGACCACCTGGCTGGGGGAGTGTTCTTCAGGCTTCCCCAGTGTAGGGTTACTTTTCCTTCCTCCTTCTTTCAGACCCCACTCTTTGGAAGGAAGTCACTCTGCACAGCCCACACTTAAGTACTTGAGGGGGGAGCATCTACATAAATTATTTGGAATTCTTGGAAACCTTATCTCTCAAAAAATTATTTGAAGATTTGTCTTTTCCCCCCACAACACATATTTTTAACTTATATTTATATGAAACAGTTTGGGTAGCTTTCAACAACAACAAAAAGCCCTTTTAAAATCATCCGTTTCAGGAGAAGTGAACTCAAATACTTCTGGGTGGGTAGTGGGGAGAATGAGTGAAGCAGGTTGGATGTGATACATGGCAGATGTCAAAGCACATGGCATCTTCACAGGGGGCACAGCTCTTTGCTCTTGGCAATTGTTGCCACCTGGAGATGTAGGTCAGCTTTGCCATATATATCTTTTTGAAAAAAATAGAAACTGGTAATTTTGGATTCTATATGAAATCTCCTATTTTAAAATGTTGGCAACTAACCCAAATTTCTACAAATTTTGTGCTCACCCAACATAACTTCAGTTTGTGACTTCTGGGTAGATTAATGATTACATGTATTATTCATATGGAAACAGCCTCAGAAAGGTAAATGAGATGTCCTCAGTCATACCACTACCTTTTGTGTCTGAACTGGGATTGACATTCAAGGCTCTAACATTATTGCATATTCCTTTTTTCTGAAGATTCTTCAACAATTTGTTAGCTTTCTCAGAATCATCTGTACTTTGTTCTAGATTCACTGACTTTAATGAAATACATGGAAATATTTGGAAGCTGGAACACCTCTTTCATCAAGCCTATTCCAATTAAGTGATATCATTAATCCTATTCATGTGCTATTGGCTTTATTTTCCTTTGTTCCTTGCTAGAGTCCATGGTTCTCTTGTTTGTGTAGTCACTTGTTACACTGGAGATGAACAGGGGCTCAGGCAAATGCCCACATTGGCAGTAATGGTTGCAAATGCAGAAATCAGAATTCTGTAATCTCCCAGAGGCTATGAATTTTGCCTTAAACATGTTTGTATTCTTTTCCCCAATCCAGTACCCACCACAATACCCGGCACACAGTAGGTGCTCAACAATGTTTGTTGAATAAATGACAGTCATTAATGACTTAAGTAAGATGAAGTATCAGCAAACGATAATATTGATGGCAACTAAGACAAACCAGATAGTGTGGAAATGAAAATATTTGGCATTTGTTAATGAGAACTAGGGATTCTAAACATCACAGAAGCTCTTAAAGAGGTTATATAATTCAGTTGTTTACAGAGCATAATTTGAACTTTAGATTATGACTATCATCCACCATTCTTCTCTGTGGGGACATTAACCTTTAGTCAGTTCTTCACTGGTATTATGCATATCTTGCATTCTTAAATTTATTAGTATCTAGTGTATCTCTATATATCCTCTTGATGACATGGTTTCATTTTTTTAAGCCTTAGAATTTAAACTCGCATGTATCAGAGACTTAAGTTCTTTTGCTTCCTGCTCATATACCTGAGAATGGGAGTTTTTAGCTAAAGGTACAGTCATGAGGAAGTTAATACATAGAGGCAGTGAAACAAAAAGTCTGGTCTCCTAAAGTACTGTTGCTGGCCTTGCCCAGGAACCCTGGGAACACCCGTGGTGTGTACACATCCTCACACTGTTCCTCCTGCTGTAGCTTGAGTGGCTAGTTTGCTACAGCTTCTCCACATGTTTAATTTTCTGTGCATAATGAGGAGTTACTCATTAAAGTGGTGAGATGAGAAAGTTTTTGCTTCCCAGGTCAGCACTAATTAATGCGTGTGTGTAGCTGTTTCATGGGGAACGTTAGTTCAAGAGTGATTTTGCTTGCACTACTCCCTGGTGAGCTCTGCAAGGTAAGTACAAAGATGCCTGAGATTAATTAAATGGAAATTCTGAATTACTCATTTCAGTGTATATGCATTTTTTTCTCAACTTTTCTATCCATGCCCTGCTTTCTGAATGTAAAGTGCTTATTCCAGTCCCAAGTATTACAAAGTAGAGATGGTCTTTGTTCTTTGGGTCTGTTCCTGCACAAAGAGAGTGGCTAAATAATGACAAGACTAATTTTTTGGTACTGTTGTAACTGTCTTCTAATCATGGCAGAAAGATTTCTGATCTTTTTTAAAAAATGCTAAATGTAATTGAAAAACAATTTTTTATCCTAACTTCAAATGCCACAGGTATGAAGAGTGTTTTAAAACTACTCCAAACTCCTTTGAACTGACAGCTTTCCAGACACAGGCAAGTGGGAGGGTGGGGCTTACTTGGTGTAGTATGAAAACCTTGAAGCGTTTCGTGTCTGTATCTATATCCATGTTTATATCTATTTCAATCAGATGGGCATACATTACAGTGCACATCTGGTTTGAATATCTGAAGGCTTGATCACAAGGAGGATGAGGCTCCTCAGGATAGTATACCGCATATAAGCAATCATCTGCCTCTTCGATGGGTTCCATCATTCCAGAGGGTCTTGATTTACTGTAACATGTATGGTGATATACTATGCTAAGACCCACATACAAGTTTATGCAAAGGGATTAACAGGTCCAATGGTAATCAAGGTTTGGACCCCCCTCATATCAAGCTGTCACTCCTCACCCGTTCTGTTCAGAATTACTGGACAGCCATTTACACATAAGTCCTTGAGGAGGCAGCCAATTGCTAATTGCATCAGAAGCCAATATTGAATAGTTGAAAAATAGACAAAATCAATAGAATAGGCCACAGTTGTTGCTAATAGTTTAGATATATGTTTCTTTCACAGGTAGAATTGGTGGATAAAACTTTCCCATTTTAGAATGTGTTCCAAATTAATCCATTCAGCAAATGTTCACTAGGCACTTAACTGTGTGCCAGGCTGGTGATGTCCCTGGGGATACCATGGTGATTAAGTCAAAGTCTCTCCCTTCATGGAGACAGTTTCTTTTGTTTCAATTATAAGCAACACCAAGCTGGTATTTTTAGTGAAGAGAAACAATATTCCCCTAAACATATAGTTTTAGAATTCTGATAAAGGGCCTTTCAGGTTAGGGAGAGCTAAAGCAGAGTTTCCTAAGTTCCTCTCTAACAGACCCAAAGGTACTCTACCTTACTAACAGGATCACTGCTCTAATGAGTTAAGTAGGTGTTTTTGCTCAGAGTATACAGGGACACCTTTTCAAACTATCATTTAGGATTTCATTTATTACATGGGTTCCGTAAAAAAAGGGTTAGGTACTGAGGTTACTGTCCTCCGTAGAGCTTTACCATATTCTCAGGAAAAAAGAGAGAAGTAGATTTGTCCTATTATTTGTTTGGCATTTCTTCTTCTTACTTAAAGTTCACGTTTACTTTAACATTCCTTTCCTTCTTCAGGTTTGTTTTTTGTCAATCTCCTTTTTTTTCCCCCCACATTCTTTTTTTTTAATTTTTTAAAATTTTGGTATCATTAATCTACAATTACATGAGGAACATTAAGTTTACCAGATTCCCCCATCATCAAGTTCCCCCCACATACCCCACCAGTCACTGCCTAACAGCATAGTAAGATGCTATATAATCACTACTTGTCTTCTCTGTGTTGTACAGCCCTCCCCGTTCCCCCCCCCCCCCACATTATGTCTTTTTGCCCACATTCTTAATGGATTTGTTAGGGGAAGTACTTCATTGCAAATAAGACTATTTCAGAACCTCATGGGAATGATAACATGTACGACAGTAAGACAGCCAGAAAGGTAAGGGGGTGTGGTCCCCAGGTGAGGTATGCTTTACCTCTGGGTAGGATAACAGGGGCCTGGCTGAAGTGGTCTGAGAGCTCAGATTACATTAACTATGGGTCAGGTATCAGTACAACTCCCTCCTCCTCAGCTTGCAGTTTTCAAAGTCCAAGTTCCATCTTGAAGTGTGGTCACATTTTTTTGTTTCTTAAAATTCCCTGCATTAGCCAAATTTTCTAATTTGTATGTTCTAAATTTCTTTCTGTAGCTTAGTTTTTTTGGTAAAAGGTTTATTTATTCTCTATTTAAAAATTTTTTTTTGGATTCTAAATTCTTCCTGTCAGGGAGTTCTCCTATTAACTGTTTACAGTGGAGTGCATTCTACACTATGTGTCGGGTAAACAGTAGTTACTCAGAGAAGGATATTTGGGCGCCTCGGCGTTATTAGAAAAGTTCTTAGAGGGGGCCGACACCAGTTCATATTTTTGGACGGCCCTCAGATGTAGTGTACATTACTGTATTTTCTTCTACTGTGTAATGAGTCCTTTCGTTATCCCCAAAGTTTGCCTTCACCGTTCTCTTTACAATTTTTTTCTAATTGTAAAAGCAGTCCATTCCTTTTTGGAACACAAAAAGGTAATTATAATAAAAAAAAAAAACCCTCACGTATAATTTTGCCAGGAATGAAAGCACTTTATGCCGTTTCTTTGCATATGACTAGTTGCCTCTGAATCTTAGGCAGCACTTAAAAAATAACCACCAAGTCTCTCTAAATTCGAGCGATGTTAAAGATTAGGTGTTATTCATCAAGTTCATACGGTAATCAAAGAATCGCAGTGGGGGAAACAACTCGCATCTGGCCAAAGAACCTGGGTATCCCGGGCTCTCTTTAGGGAGTTTTCGTGTCCTCGAACCCAGCCATCTCTGCAGCTACCCAAAGACGAAGCGGGCGCGGGCGGAGCTTCCGATGATTGAAGGTAGAGCGAGAGGAGCTACGGAGTTGTCGCCAATCAGGGCTCTGCTCTGTTTTCCCTTTCCAGCCAATGAGGGAGCTCTACTGGCGAGGCGCTCCTCAAGTCGGAGATGCTTGCCCCTATCAGCAGGCGCCTTTTACAAGACGTACGCTGCGCCCACGCCCTGCCCCTCTACACCCCCTCCTCCGTGTCCCCGCCCCCCCGAGGGAGGGGGCCAGGCGGTTACTCGCTGCGCTGGAGGGGAGCGGGGGCCGGGCTCCTGCTTGGCTCGGGTGTTACGCGCCCGCTGAGTCGGTGCCGAGGCCGCTGGCTCCTGATTGTCCTTTGCGGCGGTCGCGGTGGCTGCCTTCTTGCCTCCGGTCCCGGGGCTGCGGGGCTAGAGCGGTCGCCCCTCCCGTGGGACACGGCTGCCCAGAGCAGGTAATGGGCCGCCGGGGCTGCAGCGCCCGTCGGAGCGCCACCGCGGCGCGGGTAGTGGGGTCTACTCCGGGCTGCTCCTGCCGCCGGTGCCGGGGCCCACCGGGCTGCGTCACCCGGAGCCCATGCCGGCCTCTAGGCGCCTCCGCTCTCTGTCCGCGGCACCTTGCGGGGAGGTGGGGGCGGGGTCGGAGGGGGAGGGGCAGGGCCGCGGCGCGCGGGACCCTTTGGGGATCCCTTCGGACTCGGGGTGAAGCGGCTGGGCCCAGCGGAGGGCGGGAGGACGTGCAGGTGGAGGGGAGACTGCGGGTTTGAGTCACAGCCAGGCTCCCGACGGTAAAGGTCGTACTTACTGATAAGTAGCGATAAGCTTAGTGGCTTTTTAAAAATTAAAACCGAAAGGTGTTTCTACTTGGGTATTGTTTGTTAACTACCCATTTTCTGGGGACCGGCTTCGCAGTGCAATTTACGCATTGACATTACGCGAACTTGCTAGGGGACTTATTCTTAAGTGACGAGTAGATCCAGCTGTGTGACTCACCTTTGGGCTGCAGTGGGAACCGGTGCCGTAGGAACGAGGGGGAGGAGTATTGAGAAATGCCTGTGCAGGTTTGGAAGGATCGTGGGCGTAGGACCTTGATTCTGTCGCGGATGGGATTAGAATTGTGATTTTTTTCTTTTTCTATTTTTTTTTAAACATTAGTATCCAAATAAAAAAAAGTCTCTCCCAAAACAGGTTTTAGGAATGCACCTGCTACTCATGAAGTAAGTCCTAGGCTATTATTTACATGATTTGGTTTATTTGTAGAGAAGCACCTTGAATTGTTAATCTTTTCTTTGACGTGCTTCAGAGCATTTTTTCGTGAATCGGTTGTGTACGAGTGAAATGGTGAAGGTCACTGGGTTTCAGCAGTGAGGGCACAGTGAGAACTCTTGGAGCGGTGTTCTCACTCTCCTGCCAGGTTCTCTCTAGCTCTGCAGACGGTACAGGTTCCCCCCGCTATCCGCCAGTAGAGCAAGCCTCTGAAACCTTTATAAGCCGAAACAGCATACAGCAAAGATGCAGTTACCATTGATTTATTAAGGAAAAATTTTGAGCGCTCCCAGATCCCAAAAATCACTTCTCTTAGGCTTTTCTGAGACCCTAGGACGCCTCTTGCTAATGGATGCACAAAGTAAATTGAGATGAAGTACATGAGCTTACAGACACCGTTAAAGCTCTGGCCGCTTGATGATACTCCGGTAGAAGGAGCACGGTGGTGGTTCCGCTCCCTGCTCCGGCTCACACTGCCTGTGTAAGGGCTGGCTTCAAAACTAAAGCTGAACGCTTGTTTTCACTTTTAGCCTTTTTTTCGTAAAAGCGAAAATCTTCAGATTCGCGAAAGCAAGCTTTTACTAACGTACTTCCTTTCTTATACGCGAAGTGACGTAATGTGAACTTTAAAAAATGGGGAGATACCTGTATTCAATTTAGCTCTTTTAATTGAGAAGCTCAGAGCACTACCTCCGTTTTAGTATCCGCCTACTCTCCAGAGGTAGAGCCTATCATGCCCATTTTACAAGTACATAAACTGAGAGCCCTAGAGATGAAAGAATTCTGTCCCAGGTCACTTGACTGCTTTATTTTACACTGCAAAGGACAATCTGGTAAGTTACCCACCAGCAAGCAAGCTTTGGCATAACGATTTGGTATCGTGGCACACAAGTCACAGTTGGAGATGGTTATTTACAAGTTGGATACTGTCTCTTAGTTTCCCTCCTCCCCCCACCCTAGGTTGCTAAGATAGTTTGAGTTGCTAGGAAGTTAATTTTTCACACAGGCAAAACAAACAAATCCTAGTGATGCTATGGGAAAATCTCTACATTTTTGGAGGGGGTTCCAAATTAGGGAGCCTTATTTATGTTTGTATCTGTAACTTAGCAGTGTAATAGAAACGGATTGTAATGAGTTTTGGTCATGATTTAGGACTTTGTTTTGGTAAACTTCAATATCAATTGAGTGGAATTGAAAATTTGAAAATCATTTAATTAGAATAACAAACAAAGGAGACAGTGGACATCGGTCTTAGATGGGTAGTTGGGAGGAACCTGGAATGCTGTCAAGACCTGGGGAACGTCAGAGAATTGTCAGGTTATAAGCTTACTGAGAACTTGGAAATGTCTTATGAATTACTGAGTGTAACTGTTCTAATGAAGGAATCCTTTGTTTTCACTGCAGATGTGTTGCATGTAACATGTACCTTTTGACATAATTCTTGTAGGATAGGCATCCTTTACCCAAGCTGTTTCTATTTATTTATTTGTCTTGTATTAATGCTTTTACTTAATTTTTACTCTCCTGTCAATATTTCTAGCACCCAAGGAAAGATTTTCATAAAGAAACCTTTATCATCTGAAAACGAGTCATCTCTTCTGCTGGAACACAGCCTCCTTACAGTTTGGGAAATTGGAGATTTAGGCTGTTGGTAAAGTAATTGTATTTTTACCTGGGGTTTCGTCCCTTAAAAAATAAAATTATGATATTACATGACTTCCACTAGATGGCGCACAGGGTGCTGCTAATTTGGTATTTCAGATTTTTTTTTTCTTACAAGCATTTCACTGACAAAAATGCAAATATGCGGCCAACTGTTTCCCTTGTAATTGCAACTCAGAATTGCAATGAGTGATTTAAGTCAGTTTTATTAAATGCGATTATTTGGAAGGATACGGCAGCTTAAAGTGAAGGAAATTGTTAGTAATTTTAGCAAGAGCTTCTACTAAAAGGCTCTTTAGATCCCAGATCAGAGTATGGATTCATCGGTCCTTATTTATGTACACTGACTTTTTGATTTTTAATGGCTTGTGGTTTGTTTAAATCTTATGTGAACTATGATCTGTTTGAGCACAGTTTTGTTTTCCTTTCCTCAACCACCAATTCTTTAAAAGAAGTGGTAGAATAAAGTGGGTACAGTAGCAATATTATTCTGTACCTACCATGAGCAGATACTTAAATGATAAAAACTTTTTTTCAAGGCATGTAAAACAGTTTTTCCTTGAATGCTTACTTAAACCTTTCTATTCTTTTAGAGAGCATTATTATCAGCTTGCCTCACTTATGGAAGACAGGGGAGCATTATACCTTTGAGGAGATAAGAAAATGTCGTGGTTGTGTTGACAAAAAGCAGTTCCTGTGTTAGGTATGGAACTGGGAGTGTTTGTGATGAGCAAGGACTAGTTAGGATGATTGCATTTTTCAAGAGAAAAATACTGGCCTTCAGTAAAAGGCAGGATAAGAACTTAAGTGGGAACGTCTTTAGGTGGTTGGTGTGTGTTTATTTCAGCTCCACCAAACTCTGTGGCAAGGAGAGCTTTGGTCATTTGCTTCTTGGAACCAGAGCTGGTTCTTGGGGATTTGATGGTGATTTGGGAGGGGGAAAATAAATAGATGCTATTCCTTCTAGGAAGGTGGCTTCTGGCAATGCTGCCAGCCCTTGGGTGAGCAGAGGCGTGGAAAGGTGGGTGGTTGTGAGTACACAGGCAGATAAGGAAGCTGCCTCTGGGTGGGCTCCCAGAGCTCTCTGCACCTGTGCTGACTTTAGCATCCTAAGCTAGGTTGATAGCTATCTTGTGGTGCAAACATGGGCTAGACTACTAACTCTTCAATCTTCAAATTTATGTTTTTAATTTTTAAAATAAGTAGACTCCTGAACGTTATAAAATTTATGAATTGAGTTTGTAAATGAATAGCTTCAAAGAGTAATTTGGCATGTGGTAGGCTCTCAAATTTTGGTAGGTGCTTGACATACTCCTGACACTCTGTTTTGTGCTCCCTTTAAAAAAAGACTTTGTTAGAAATAAGCAAATTTGAATACACATGGAACTCTATTGCTCAAACTGAGGATGTAAGTAGGGGCAGGAAAGAAGCCACCTGGTCTAAATAGTGCTTTGAAAAGAGAAGGGTCAGGAAGGCAGGGCAGTTTTTAGATAAGGGCAGAGATAACTTCACCTGCTCTAGTGTATATATATATATATGGTGAAAGCATCTTACTCAATCATGATAAAAACATATTCTTTGGAAGATGGGGGCCTATTTTTATTTAAAACAGCTTTAATCTTGAGAGTCAAGTATTTCTGAAGGTTATAACTTTTTTTTTGGCAATTGGAAGTTTGTTGAAGCAATGTTTTATAAAAATCTGGAGTTGAGCCAGGGATAAAAAGGATTATGGAGCTATGGACCAAGATTTATCAAGCTTCTTCTGTGCTATTCAAAACAGCTTTCTTCTTCCTAATATGGCTTCTGACTGAACTTCTGAAGATTCTGTTTGAGCCTTTGCTCTTCTGCTTGGAATTTATCTTGGTTCCCAGGAAGACCTATCAGAGTAGACTTTTTAAAAAGATGGTCTAATCAGGGTACAGATAAGCATTTTGACTAGTTTGGGAGAGGAGTTGCAGTGCTGTGGGCCATGAGGAAATGAAGTAACATGATTTTGATTTATTTAGAGTCATTTAAAACTAGGATCAAATTTCACATTTTGAAATTTTCAAAATGGGGATCATTTCATACTTAATGTACATCCGTTGACTATGAAAACTTTATTAGAATGGTGTTTCTCAAACTTAAGCATCACCTGGAAGGCTTGTTAAAACTTCAGTTGCTACACTCCATTCTCATTGTTTCTGGTTTAAGTACTTCTGGAGATGGGTCCTGAGAATTTGCTTTTCTAGCAAAGTCCAAGGTAATGGTGCTGCTGCTCTTACTTCGACAAAGACTGAGGAGTTCCATGGGGAATATGAGTGTCGTGGTTAAGAACACAGGCTTTGACGTTTGAAAGATTTGGATTTGAACCCGTGCTTTGCCACTGACTAGTTTTTTGACTTCAGGCAAGTTTTTTACCGTTCTTTTCATTTCTAAAGGGGAAATGGTTTATTTTATTGTTACAAGTATTAAACAAGTTCTAATGTGACTAAAAGCTTATAGAATAGTGCCTGGCAGGTTGCAAGCATGTAATAAATGTTGGTGTTTAATCATAAAAAACAGTTGGTGCATGAAATAAGTAGAATCCTGAGTCTTATAAACTCGAGGTATGCTTAAGGACAGAAACTTTTACGTTTATGCTCATTCTCCAGCACTGCTGTGAAAAAAATATATGAGTACTCAATTTCATGTTAATGAATGAAGGAGAAGTTTGTGGACCCCAGTAATTTTTCAGAACCATGTTTTAGAGACATGGACTATTCATATTGGTGGTGGTGTTTATGTCTTTTCCCCCTAAAGTGGTTGAATGCTCTGGTCAAGATATGTTAGATTCTCACAATAAACATTGTAGTTTACACTTTGTGTAACAGGAGTCTTAAAGGTTGTTCCTGGTGGTTCACTTACAGGAAGTCCCTGAAAGAGCAGGCTAACCTGTTGTCCCATGACTTTGAGTTGATGACTCTGAATGCAGTTCTTAGACAGTTTCCCTCCAGTTTGCCCAGTTAGTTTTCTCTCTGGGGATTTCTGTGAGCCCACCTCTGTCTGGCAGTCCTCCAAAAGTCAGTCCCCCGCCTTCCCATTTATTTCCCTGTGTGGCAGTTGTCACACTCATCATGACTTTATTTGCTCACTTTTACTGTTTCTTTCACTAGAATGTAACTCTGTGAGGCAGGGACCTGATCTTTGCTCCTGTATCCCCAACATGGGTCCAGAACCTCATAGATGGTGCTTAATGCATATGGGTTAGGTGACTCCCTCCTGTGCGCCTGCCTCCCAAATCAGGTGTGCAGATTTGAGTTAACACCCGGTTCATGGTGACTATCATTGCTGGTACATGCAGAGCCTCTCATTTTATTTTATTGCCTCTTTTCTCTGCATCTCCTATCTCCTTTCTTGTTCCCTGTTCCTGCCCTAGGACCCTCTCTAGGGTATACACTTAATTTCATTAAGTACTGCCGGGTTATTATCTGGAAAGGCTGTTATAGTTTACACTCTTCTCGAGCTGTTCTCCACATTCTTGGTGGCACTTGATATTTTCTGACCTTTTAATTTTTTCCAGTCTGATGGAACAGATGGAGCAGTCTGGGCACAAAGTAATGTGTTGACTGTTGTGATGTGTGATTCTTTGATTACTAATGCAGTTGAGTATCCTATCATATGCTTATTAGCTCTTGGGTTTCCTCTTGTTAATTGGCTTTTATATATTCTTTGCCTCTCTTTCTACTAGATTTTATCTTCCTCCCAACTTTTCTGCCCTAATTTACATTTTTTGGGTATATTCCAGATGTTAAATCTCTTGTTGGATTTTAAGTGATACAAATATCTTCCCAGTTTTTTTTTTACCTGCTTGTCAAGTGTTGTCTTTGAAGTGCTTTATTGAACAGAACCTTTGGTTTTATTATCTTTAGATTCATCCATTGTTTTCACATTCCAGGTCATGTTTAGGAAATATTTCTCCATTTAGTTAACAAATGTATATTTCTACAATTTATCTCTTCCTGTTGTAATTTCCCAGTGGTTTTTGTTTTTATTTCCATTTTCATTACTACAACAATTTTATAGATAGTTGACATCTAGAAATAATGATTCCCACCTGTGTCTTTTTCAAAGCTATTTAGGTGCGTGGTTTTCAACCCTGGCTTTACATTAGAATTAATGAGGTAGCTTTTAAAAAGATATGCCTCCGCGCTCCTCTTCAAGGTCTCCACACTTTTTAAGTGTGTAACCTTTTAACTTTAAACTCCATATTTTCAACCTCTCAGGGCGCTCCTCTCTCTGAGGTCGCCTACACTTTCTAAGTGTGTAAGTGTGTAACCTTTTAATCTTAAACTCTTTCTCTCCAACCTTTCAGGGCTCTCCTCTCTCTGAGGTCGCCTGCACTTCTTTCTCTCGAAGTAACTTTAAATAAAACTTTTATTCTGCTTTCACTACTGTGTCTCTGCCCTTCAATTCTTTGTTGCGGTGGGGACAGGAACCGAGGAAAATACACAAGGCATCGCCCCCAACGTATTTGGTGCTTTGCTTCCGATGGATTTCCATCCCTGTTAAACCGAACTCACCTCTTCCGCCAACAGATGTGGTGCTGTGCAACTCGCATGGATTTCCAACCCTTGGTAAGCCGCATTTGCCTCGCCCCCTGGCTGGAGGCACTCACTCCGCTCACTATCTACCTCTTCTCTGGGAATCCTTCCCTTCCTTCTCTTTCTCTCATGAACCAAAAACAGCCACACTGTGGGCACCGGTCGAGCAGTAAAGGCTATAGGGTGCTCGCCAGAAGACTCCTGTGGCAGGATAAGTTTTGGTCGTGGACCGGGGAAGATTGCATTAGGCACCCCGCCGACTGCAAGACAGTGTCCACGTGACGGAGGCCCACTGTGAAAGCAGCCACTTCCAATCCCGCGGTAAGTCCCCATGCAAGGCTTAATATGTCCATGCAGAGACTTCCTTTTCTGTGTTCTCAGATTTCTCCAACTCGCTGCATTTCTTTTCTTCCCTCTTCCAAACTTTTTGTGTTATCTGCTGGTCAACTAATTGGGGCAAACCCCAAGGACCCCCATTTCATGATCTCTTGGCCATGAGATGTCCACCAAACCCACCTGAAGGCAGCACCCTCCTGTGCCTGCCTTGCGGGGAACCCCTCCCTAGGAGGCAGGTCATGATTGGGTCCTAGGGAATGTCACCCAGAGCAGCCAGGAGACTTCTCCCTTTACTCTCCTCTTCTCCAATGGCTCCCTGCAGGAGCTAAGAGCCTTCTCACTTGCCTTGATTCTATGACCCTTTGTCCCTTTTGCACTAAGTTCTTTCTGTCGTCTTGTCAGCTCTATTTTCCATTTAGAGGGAAACAGACTTTTACTCTGAAGGGATCTGCCGGTCTGACTTAACACTCACTCCCATTTAGGACTCACCTTCAGGCTTAGCCTGCAGCCTACAGGAGCGCCATAGCCTAGGGCCAAAACCTCTTTTTCAGCACAGCAGTTTTTTTTTTACCCTCACAGCTGCCTGCCTCAGCCCAGGCAACCAGATGATTTTTCCTAACTACTTTGGTAGCCTCCCCAGGAACCGTGACCTCCTACCATCCCCTGAAGAGGCTCTCAGATCTCCAGGAGGCTGGCCTGGCCAGAACACTTCTTTATGCCTTTTGCTGACTCTAAAAGCTCAGTTAAAAGCTGCAGCTCTTCCTTTCTTCCACCCTTACCCTGGCATCTGTAATTACTATTAAAACCTTAACCAGTTAAGACTCAGCAAGTATAAAGACCAAAGTTTCCTTAAAAATCTTTGCCCTAGAATCCTATTTTCCCATTTCCTCTGCCCTTGCACCTCCTTCATTCACTGTTCTCTCATAAGCCTTTCCCCTCGCCTGCTTATCACAAGTCAACTTTCTAGCTATTTACCTAGCTCGGTTGAGCCTCCCTTCAGGCTCCCATAAGACCTCACTGTCAGCCTTTGTCAACACCTGCCATGTCTCATGGGGCCACCTGTGGTAAGCCCCCTTTAACCCTTCACTAGGAAGCCACGAGACTCTAGTCCTCCATATCCCACTCGGAGACGCCTGAGGCGGGATGTGTTAGGTCCTGGGCGGCCAGCTGTGGCAAGACTTCTGGGATAGACCCCAGGACGCTGGGCTCTCTAACCCATTCCTCAGGACTCTAGTCTTCTGTCTTGCTTTTGGAGATATCTGAGACAGGAAGAGTTAAATTTCCTTTCTTCCTAGGTGAGTCACACTGTCAGGCTGCTGTTCTCTCCCATTGATCCCGATTCCACCCTGAGACTCTCAAACTCTTAAGTGGGTGGGTGATTGAGCAGAAGTCCCTTGCATTCACGCTTGCTTGTATCTCAGAAGCCAGAAAGAACTCTACCAAGCTTGCAAACTTGATACAGTCCTCTCGTGCTCCTCTCCCTACTTTACTTATGCCCCAATGTCAGCTTACAACTAAACTTAGCTGAGCAAAAGAGTTAAAGAGGCTTGTAAGTCTACTAGCAGACTTCACTTGTCTGATACTAAGTTTCCCATTAGAAAGACTGCTGTTCCCTCAGTAGATCTAACTGAAGTTATAATGACAAAGATGTTTTGTGGAAAAAAACCTCTTCTGTGTGTAAAGACAGGCCTAAAGAATGCTAGCGTAATAGTTAACAGCTTACTCTTGTGCCTAATGTCTTAGTAATATGTTTACTCAGGAAGACAAAATCTTAATATTGAAAGTTTAGTTTTGCTAACTATGTGACCTCTGTGTATCTGCCTTTAAAATCTTTTATTGTCACTTTGGCTAAATGAATAACTAAATATTGTTTCTTAATAACTTACAATCTTATTTTAAGCAATTGCCTTAAACATTTTCTTCCCAAAATCAAATTCAAAAGGTACTTTTACCTCTAGTTAACTCCAAGATTTTCCAGAAGTCAGAAAATTTCCTCCCAATACAGGAAAACATTTTAGCTAATTCAGCTTATACATTTAATATGTAATTACTTGGGAACCACTGTCAAATAAATGATGCTAAACTTTAGATGATTAAACTGAAGACTGAGTAAACTAAGGAGGATAATTTTAATTTTCATGACGTTTTGTTTCAAATGTTGCTAATCTCTTAAACAGAAAAAGTGTGTTTAAACTTTTTCTCTTAACTTAGCTTACAACAGTTTAGTAAATTATATCTTTAAAGCAGAATTGAAGCAATTATCTTTCTCTATCTGATCTCTCCAGAATTTAGAAACTCAGTAACTATTTTCATATTTTATGGCATCATTATTATTTGCATAAGTTCAATAAGAATCCGCTCTCCTTGTAACAGGACACAATTGAAAACACTGGTTATTACCAAGACTTTGACTGGAATGTCATATTTGAGACACATGCATAGACTCAGATATGAACAGACAGCTTTAAAGAACTAAGATTGACTTTATGGAGCCAACAAAGCCCCTTGGAAGACCTGGCCTGGTACCTTGCTTACAGGGTTCTCAGCACCCTTACCAGGTGAGTAAGGAAGGTCTCTTCCCAGCGGGTGCAAGAACCTCAAAATATCTTGGAGACCCCAGGAAGAGAGGAATTCACCCGAATCTACAGGTACTGCAGGCAAAACCTGATGACAAGTTTGGCTTGGCTTTTCTGGCCTTGAGAGGCCTTTAAAAGTCCAATCTGAAATTCCTTAATGGAAAGTTCCAGCAAAGCACATTTAAAAGATCCTATGTGATCAATTTCTCTTTTTGCTGCTCTTCTTGCTGCACTTATGCAAATAATAAAGCCAAGTGTTCTAAAAGCTAAACTTATTTTCTTAATATGGGTACCTCTAATAAAAATGAGGGTAACTTTAGAGAGAAAAGCATTGTTTCAATAGTGCAGCTTTATCTATACTAGATTCTACTAGTCATTGTGAAATAAACTAAATCCTGAATTCTAGTTTCCTCAAATAGCTATTTATGACTATCCAAATGTTCCCAGTTTTCTCCCATCTCAATTAAAAATCTTACTATTCCTAATCCTCATATTTGGCCATGCAGTCTTAATCTTCTTGTCAAGTTTGTTCTTCCAGAATAGAAGGTCCAACTCCAGATGCTGCTCAGACAAGGATTTCAACCTCTGTCTCTGATAAGCAGTGAGTGAAGAAACTAGCTGATCAAGTCTCAGATTCATCAGAGGCTCTCAGAATCATAAGGAGTTCAGTTCCACTTTTAGAACTGGGCATCCTGGCCATGACTCTTTGCTAAACTCCTAATGCTTTTACTAGCCACACTGTGTAAACCATGCTTACTAAACCTCTTAACTAAATTTATTTCTTCCAGATTACAGTCCCTTGAGATTAAAGTCCTGTTGTCCTGAAAATTCAAGCCCTTACCAACTGATGTTAGCCAACTTCCTGAGGCCAGTGCTTTATCAGAATATGCCACATCTATACGTCAGTCCCAACAGGTTTTAAGAGAATTTGGACTCTCAGGTCATAGCCTGACCCATCAGAGGACAAGCCTCTCTATAGCCCAGGGACCCAAGTCCTCATCAAAGTCTGGAAAGATGGGTCACCCCAATCTCAACTGCAGCCTATTTGGGAAGGACCCTACGCTGTCCTTATGTCTACCCCCTCAACTGTCAAAGTCCCTAAAGTTGCCAGCTGGATCTATCATTCTTGTATAAAGCGGTGGAAAAATCCAGCGATGCAAAATCATGAGACCCAAGAATCCAGCTACACCTGTGACCCTGTAGGAAATCTAAAATATCTCTTCAAGTGACAGCCACCTAAGATAAGTGCTCCATAATTCCAGTTCTCTCTTTCTGAGCATCCTTATGAGAGTGGGATATACTATTCATTTCCTGTGCTATTGTGAAACCCTTCCTTTACCCAGCAATATTTCTGACCTTGTTAGGTTTAAACCTTAAAAAAAAGAATGGCCTTACACATGCCATTATTACTATTATTAACTCTCACCGTATTAGTTCCTCGGCTAGCTGAACCAAATCTTCAAATCCCTCACAGGGTGGGTGTGGCCCTGGCTAGCCCCTTTCATCCCCCTCTTTGGAGTAGTAGTATGATCTCTCATATTCAGACCCTGCTTGCTATACCTTCTAATCCAATTTGTGTCTTCTCGCCTAGAAGCAGTCAAACTGCAGATGGTTGTAAGGCAAGGATTCCAACCTGTACCGCTCCAATGACAACATCATCTCCATTCTCACAGGACCACTTGACAGACACCCCTTACAGCCAGTCTGAGTCCTCCTTGCCTCAACAAACAGCAAGCAGCTAAAACCCCTAACTGGGTGCCCTTACTGTCCTAATCTCCACCATCCCCACAGTAAGCAAGGAGGGGGACCCAAATAACTACATCATCCCTCACAAGCAGGAAGCAGCCAGAGCGGTCATCGCCCTCGCCCCAATGATTGGGTCCCAACTGCTCGAGGGGGTATGTTAGGCAGGAAAATAGATGTGAGCAGGGTGGAGGGAGAACGAGGTCAGTAAAGCCCCCTAGAAAGGACTCAGGTAACCAGTTAAAACTAGAAATCCAGAAAAGACTCAAGAGTTAATGAATTAATTAGTTAAAGCTCAAAAGGTCAAGAGCCTCTTGGCCTTGAATGTTTGAATATTCCCTACATAAAAGTTTCTTCATTGTGTCAATTAGATCATTGTAAGATTTACTCTATCCTGCTAAAAGGCCCACCTATAAATAGCATAATAAAGACAGGGAGATCCCACCTTAAAGCCAAAATTGCAGTTTGAAAAAAAACCCAGGAAGTTTAAGAAGAAAGATTCTTTTTTTTTTTAATTTTGTTACCATTAATCTACAATTACACAGGCAACATTATGTTTACTAGACTCCCCCCATCAAAATATACTTAACATATACTCTTTAGCAAACAAATAACTCTGCCTGCCTTGGAGGAAGGACAGTCTTGATTGATAAGCTAATTTTGCAGAATTAACCTAGAGGACTGAAGAAAATTAATGTCTCATCAAAGATACTTGAGACCACTTAACAAGCCCACACCCTAGCCCTTTGTCATGTTTCTGAAAAACCCTTACTAGGGGGATCCCCCAACCTTTCAGCGGGCTCCTCTCCAAGGTCACCCATACTTTCTAAGTGTGTAACCTTTTAACTTTAAACTCCCTTATTTCAACCTCTCAGGGTGCTCATCTCTCTGAGGTCACCCACACTTTCTAAGTGCGTAACCTTTTAATATTAAACTCTTTCTCTCCAACCTTTCAGGGTGTTCCTCTCTCTCTGAGGTCACCTGCACTTCTTTCTCTCTAAAGTAACTTTTAAACAAAACTTTTACTCTGCTTCAAAAAAAAAGATATGCCTCCATTTACCCTAGATAAACTGAATTGTAATGTAGAGGGAGTGCAGCCCAGCAACTATTTTTAAAACCTCTGGTGGTACGGATGTATAGCCATGGTTGAAACCGTGTGTTAAAAAAAACGAAATTCAACTGAATAAAATGTAAAGATTTTGTTGGCTTTATTTGGTGATTCATGAATGGGACAGCATCCCATCTAGCAGACAGCACACAGTTCTGAGGAGCTTTACAAAATGAGAGGCAGAGGGAGCAGGACAAGGAGGTTATACAAGCAGAAAGTGGATCCGTGTGGTGAGGTCTCTTTCCTTCACGGGATGTCAGGGGGTCTGTCAGGTGGATTAGCTCATGCCTGCTGACTGGGTAGTTCCTGATTGACTGGATCATGATTCCATTTCTGAGAGAGCTGTAACTGTAATTAAGTGAAGTCTCTGATGATGTGGTACTTAGCATAATCAATTTACGTCTTTGTTAGATTCCTAGTTATTTCAGTTTTTGTTTCTATTGTGAATATCTTTTTTCTATTTTTTTTCTGTTGATATGTATCTATATATGTAAATCAGCTAATCTGTCTATACTTAATGTCTGGGGCAGTTTTGCTGAACTTTTACAGTATTTTAATGGCTAGTTTTTCTTTTGGATGTTCTATGATTTCATTTTTGAATAAGGACCATTTGTCTTTTTCCTTCCAATTTTCATTACCTTGTCTTTTGTTTCTTTGCCTTACTGCATTTCTCTAGACAGGTAGTGAGTGAGTGATCTGTTACGAGTAACAGAGATAGTGGCCTGTTGATGACTTCATACCTTACAGGGAATTCATCCATAGTTTCTCCTTTCAGAAACTTTTTTTTATTGTTTTTGATTTCTTTGTTGATGTGACTTCATTGGTTTTAAAAACTTGAGAAATAAGCACAGAATTCTTTCTGATTTTGGTAAGGTAACTCTCATAGATGTTACATTGCTTTTAATCCTGAAAAGTTAATGTTGTGTATATTGAGGTTTTTAAATTAAATATTTGAATTATTTTCATCAGGCTTTTCCAAAGTAAGTTATTTGTAATGACTCTGGTTAGTTGAAAGCCATACTGCATTTGGAAAACAAAGTGAAAATTGTTATGCATTTAACTCTGAATTTTTAAGAATTTGTTGAAGTATAATAATATACCTAGAAAAATGCATATCCTATGTATATACATACATATATGTGTATGTTCCAATGCATATATCGTGTGTGTGCAGCTCAGTAATTCACAAACGAAACACGCTGTGTAACTACTCTCAGATGAAGAGATGGAATCTTAACAGAACCGCAGAAGCCACCCTCCAGCTCCTTTCCAAGGTCCTGACTTGTAACAGTGTGCAACCTTGACCAAGGCTCCAATCCTTGGAGCTATAGTTTTCAAACTTTGGGTTTCAGTACCACATCACACTCCTGAATTTTATTAGGGCCCTTTTGTTGATGTGGTTTAAAGCTATCAAAATTTACGGTTTTAGAAATGCAGATAGGAAATTTTAGAGTATTAACTCAATAATAACTTGTTATATGTTAACATAAATTATACTTTATGAAAAATAACTTCATTAAAATAAGTGAGAAGAATGGCATTGTTTTATGTTTTTGCAACTCATTTTCATGTCTAGCTTAAAAGAGGCCAGCTAGACATTAAATTCGTGTCTGTTTCTATATACTATTTGTTGTGATTTGTTGCTTGGTAGAAATAGATGAAGGAAATCCAGCCTCACACAGACCTGCAATTGGAAAAGGAAAGGAGGATTTCAATAACTTTTTAAAGATAATCCTGCTTATTCTCACTGATACTACACCAAAACTCTGTAAGTAAGAGTTTCTTAATTGCAGAGTGGAATCTGGACCCATACCAATAAATGTTTCTTATTCTGTTATATTTAAATATCTTAGTTTTATGATTGCATTTGAAAAAGATCACATTTATTAAAGTCACCAGTGATCACATCAGAAATACTTTAGTATTGAGAAAGCTGTCATTGGCAAATAGAATTTTTCTCAAACCCTAATTTTTCCTTGAAAGCTCACATTTTATAATTGGCAGCATATTATCTGTGGGGTTGTTTTCCTTGAAGCAACAGGTTCACTGCTCATTTCTGAGAAAATATCGACTTTCTGTTCTCTGTCCTTTGCAGTTATTTCATCTAAGCATGATACTCCATTGGGGGGAAAAGCTGCTAGTTCAGCTTGCATATCAAATGATCGGCACTTCTTTTCCTGAAACAACCATCAGATGTCAGTGTATAGCATAAGTTTTTATGTGTGCTTTCTGTTTTGTCACACAAACTAATACTAAAAGACATGTATTCAAGGGTTTAGAGTTCACACAATTGTTGGCTTTTGCTGTTTCATCAAGGACACTCGTGAGATCGGCACTGTTTTCTGAGTTTATAGCGGTGAGGACGGTACAGCTGGAGGCACTGCCCTGCTTTGTTCCCCAGGTGCCAAAGTTTTATACATCCTTGATTCTTTGTTATCAGTGCGAATGTTAGTACAGTGAAATTCACAAATAACCTCTCAGCATAACTCTAAAAATAGTTTTGATGTCATGGGTGTCCTGAAAGGTTCTTGGGGATCCCCAGGGTTTCATGGATGACTTTTAGAACAGCTGGCTCATACTGGTCGTCTGCTCTGAGGATGCTAAACTGTATCCAACTTATCCTTCACTTCTTTACTCCTAAAGCTAACTTCTTAGAGGCAGGACCTGCTACTTCTTGGCTTGGCTGTGCTGTATTTTTCCCCATTAAAGAAAGTTGAGTAAGACCAGGGAAGAAAATATTTCTGAGATCCACAGCTGCAGACCTGGATAAAGCTGTTATTTTTGTTGTCTTATCACAGTATGTAACATCCATAAAAATGCTAATGCTTGTCTTGGTTGACTTTACTCATCTTTTAAGGTGAAGGTAATCACAAAGAGAACTTAAAGAAATGTCTGTGTATTTATCAAGAAGTATTTGTTTTGGTAATGTCATCATAGTTTAACCTGTTGTGATATAATGAATCATAAGAAATGCATACTTGGTCATTCATATGACCAAATATATGTTTCCCAGGTATACTTGGTCTTCATCCACAGTTTCTGAAAACACTGCCGAGTCTTAAAGGTGAAGCCGGTGTTTTGTCATCTTAATGAGAGACTTTTGGACCCCTACCCAAGGGCAGGGACTGGAGATTGGATCAGTCAAGGGCAGATAGTTTAGTTAATCATGACTATGCAATGAAGCTCTCACAGAACCCTCTGAGAAGAGCTTTTTGCTTTCGCTCTCTCTCCTCTGTCTGGTTGGATCCTGCTTCTTGGTTGGAGAGAACTTCTATGCTTGGGGAACCAGAATGCCTCCATGTGCTACCAAGCCAGGCCCCAAGCTCCACAAGGATAGAAGCTCCTTTATTTGGGACCTTGCCCTCTATCTTTCTTCATCTGACTGTTAACCTGTATCCTTTACGGAATCCTTTATTAAACTGGTGAACAGAAGGGTTTTCCTGAGTTCTGTGAGGCACTCTAGCAAATTAACGGAACCGAAGGGGAAGGTTGTGGGAACCTCCAGTCTAGCCAGTAGGTCAGAAGCACAGGTAACTGCCTGGGGCTTTGCAACCAGCATCTAGAGTGGCAGGTGGAGGGCAGTGTTGGAAGACGGAGCCCTTAACCTGGGAATCTGGTGCTGTCTCTGGGCAGATAGCATCAGAATTGAGTTCTCCAACACCCTGCTAGTGTTTGAGAATTGCTTGGTGTAAGTATGTGTGGGAAGACCACCCTCCAACATTCTTAACACACACTGGAATCGGGTCTGGGTACCCGAATGAAATTAAAGTATTATTGCTGTGTATAGTATTGTTATTGTAATACATACATGCAGGGAAAAAAGACACCATTGCATTTGGGGTTGGATGAATGGGAATGGCACCTGTTGTAATGCTTTTTATTGAATGTATGGTTTAACATAGTCCGTTGTTTTATTTCCTGTTAATAGTAATCACATGTTTATTTGATTCACCTTCTATTTTTTGGCAAAATTGCTTCGTGGCTGGTGAGGTGTGCCTCTAGCTGGAGTCAGGCAGGGCTGATCATCCCTCTTTTTGTGATATTCTTGACCATTGATAATCATTGCTTCAGTTTATTAGGGGTTTACAAAATGGTGATATAGTCCTATCTTTTTTATTTATTAGGATACTTTAATAAAGAGAATATTTCCTCCATCAATTATTTGAGATATAGTTGTATAGAAAAAGCAGGTAAGTGTTTGATTGTTTTTCTTTAACAGAAACAGTTTTCACCATTCAGAGGTGGCCTATTAGATTATAAGACAAGTCTGTTCAGGATGACTAAATTAAATTGGTCTTTCTATCATTTTTCTTTGAAATACCACACTAAAGTGCACTGGTTTTTAGAAGTAAAGAAATACAAAGGAATCTTAATAGAAAAGGCCTTGTGTTATATATCTGAAAGTAATTTAATTCATTTGAAATAAAAAAATATGGTAGATACACGTCTTGGTGCTTTTTAGAGATTAATTTTTATTTTGAATTAAAAATTTTCTTGCCTCTTAGAATAATGTACTTATTGCATGAAATTACCCTTTTATGTAGCTTACATTGTATTCTGAGAGCAGACATGAAAATGTGTAAGGCATCCTTGCCTTCAAGGTGTTTATAGTATAGTAGGTGAGAAGCTGGTCTATATTATGTAAATTATTATTGTACTCAATGATGAATGATGAAAGTTGCATTTATTACAATTTTAAGATAAATTCTAGCCACCGAAATAAGCAGGCGACGAGAGGCAACAAAGGGCCAGGCAGTTTATTTGAGCGCAATTCCCAGGCGGGGTTCACCAGTCTGAAACACAGGCTGGGAAGTCGCCCTCAGCAGGGCAGGTGGGGAGTTTTTATAAGCACAGGGAAGGGAGTGGGGGGGAGTGGGCCGTGCCAGGGGTATGTGGGCAATTTTTATTGGCTCAGGGTCGGGTGATGGACAGCCAGAGGTCTCCTCCTTCCAGATGGAGGGGGTCTGCATCTGGGGTTTGTCTGCACCGTCAGGGGACTAGAATCCAGGAAGAGCTGTCCTTTCCTTCCTTATATGGCAGCTATTTGGTGCTGTCTTTGTTCCGCTTGCACTGTCCTTGCTTTCCTCCCTCCAGTGCCTCCATCCTTACATTCCAGCCTTTTGGTCACAATGGGCAGCGACTCAATCTGGCTACTTCTGGCTGACAAGGAGTGTCGTGGGGGGGTTTTCCTGGCATGTAGTTACATTGTTCTGACTGCACATATCCTGCCTTGCTTTTTCCAGAGGCCCTCACCTTACTCTGTCTAAGCTTATGGTCCCTGTCTCATTTTCCCCTCTACATATAGAGACTCTAGCTGCTGCTAGGGAAAAGGGGCGAACTGCTCTGGCTGTTTCATGCTGAGAGGGGGTGCAGTAAAGGGTGCAGCTAGGTTTCCATCACTGGTCAGTTGAGAGGGCCTCGGAAGGTTGGCGCTTCTATTCTGGGTTTCATTTCTATTACTATTTGCAGTTTTGTGGCTTCTAGGCAAGATAGAACAAATTGTTATTAGGTTAAGTAGCAACATCTGGAGTTGGATTCTCTATTATGGAAGGACAAACTTGATGAGATTAAGAATGCATGGCTGAATATGAGAACTAGAAATATGAAGACTTTAATTGAGAATCATAGCCAGGTATCATGGGGAAACTAGAATTCTGGATTGAGTTTACATCTCAGTGACTAGCATAAGAATTTAATATAGGTAAGACTGCATTATTGAAACAATACTTTTCTCTAAAATCACCCTCATTTTTATTAGAAGTAGCCAGGTTAAGAAAATAATTAACAGTTGTTTTGATTATTTGCATAAGTGCAGCAAGAAGAGTAATTGATTACATGGGATCTTTTAAATGTGCTTTTCTGGAACTTTTTGTAAGGAATTTCAGATTGAACTTTTAAAGGCTTCTCAAGACCGGACAGCTAAGCCAGACTTGCCATCAGGTTGTGTCTGCAGTACCTGTAGATTTGGGTGAATTCCTCTCTTCTTGAGGTTCCCAAGACATTCCTGAGTTTCCTGCACCTGCCAGGAAGTGACCTTCCTTACTTACTTGGTAAGGCTGCTCAGAATTCTGTAAGCAAGGTACCAGGCCAGTTCTTCTAAGGGGCTTTGTTGGCTTTATAAAGTCAATCTTAGTTCCTTAAAGCTGTCTGTTCATATCTGAATTTACACATGTGTCTCTCAGGTATGATGTTCCAGTCAAAGCCTTGGTAATATAACCAGTGTTTTTAATAGGTCCTCTTACAAGGAAAGCAGATTCTTATTGAACTTATGCAAATAAACATACTGCCATGAAATATAAAAATAGTCACTGAGAGTTTTTAAATTCTGGAAGGATCAGGTAGAGAGAAAGATAAAGTTTCAATTCTGCTTATAAAGGCAGTCATTTACTAAACTGTTGTCAGCTTAAGAGAAAAAGCTTAAAACACTTTATCAACAACATTTGAAACAAAAAGCTACAAAACTATCTTCCTTAGTTTACTTAATCCTATGTAACTAATACCTGTTCTGCTGAAATCTAGTTTTTTACTAGTTTAGGAGTAATAAAACAGTGAGTATAGCTGACAAAAGACTTACAAATGACAATGGTTAAAGATATGATGAGAGCTTACTGTAAGACAGTTGTCATAAGGAAATTTGGATATTTCTGTAAGAAAACATTCAGTAACAAAGTTTAGCATCGTTCTTTTTGACAGTGCATCAGATAAATAAGCCAAACTAGCCAAATATTTTTCCCGATGAGGAGAAAAAATTCTTCTGATATGTTCCAGGGCCCTCTGGAAAATATCAGAGTTCACTAGAGATAAAAGCACTTTTTTGAATTTGATTTTGGAAAGTTGTCAAAAGAAAGTTTCTTTGGCATTTGCTTAAATAGCTTTATAGGTTGCCATGAAGAAATACTTATCCATTTAACCAGAATGACAATAAAAGATTTTAAAGGCAAATATAGAAGGTTACACAGTTATTAGCAAAGTTTAACATTTAGTCCTTTGATATTAGAATCTCATTTTCTTAAATACTCAGACAATTCATTGAGATTTTAAGCATGAGAAACTATTTTGATAAAACAATTAGAAAGCCTTTTGCAGTCTTTGAATATTAAGAGCAGACTGACAGTTTAAGAAAACTTTTGTCTATGTAACTTAGCAAACTTTAAGAATTTTGGTTACCACAAAAATTCTCAAGCTGTTTGCATATATATACACTTATACATTAATACAGTATTGTTATTAAGATGTTCATTTGCTACACTTGTTTACTTATTTTTAGCAACCATGCTAGATTACTTACAAAACTTTTATCAAACATTAGACAAAGTCAAGCTTTTCTTTAAGCATCTTCTTGAAATGTTTAACAGATAACATCAACTTAAATGACTTTAAGTAAACTTTGGCAGCTGATAACTATAAGGACATGTCCGTTTCAGTTAAACTTAAATTAGCATTAATGCATAATATTTTTATTAGATTTTCTGGAAGTTTACAATGCCCAGTTTTCACAAGTGCTTGTTTTTAAATCAATTTTTATTAATACCATCCGGAGGCAGGAAAATATTTTTCATTTACACACTTACACACACAAACATACAAATTGAGACATAACGACTACAGTTAGCAACACTTTTCATGTAAAAACATATACACAGACAGACAAACTAATATAAAGATTTGAGTTACTGATATTTAAATGCTTTCTATCTTTTTAGCTTCTTGTCCGTGGCTTCCGGAATCGGAGGGCAGGAGGAGCGTGTTCCAGTGGGGGAAGAGGGCGGTGAAGGCGGAAGGAGAGGGGGAGGGGGTGGTGCAGCCACCAGAAGAGGAGAGGAGCAGGACAATGGCATGGTTGAGAATGTAGGACTTTAAGATGGCAGCAACACAGGGGAGGACAAAGAACTTAAAGATGGTGGTGGAGAGGGGTGGGGGTAGCGAGCTGAGAGAGGTGGGAGACCAAGGTCCTCCAGCAGATCTGAAAAGGAAGAAGGACTGGGCAGAGTAAGAGGCTGACAATCTTTAACTGGAGATCGGGCCAGGAGAACCTGGGTCATTGAACACTTAACATAAAGGTCAGGGCGGGAGTGCAAAGTCCAAAAAGCCTGCACATATGGGATTTCACTCCACTCTCTGCTCTGGTGGCAATAATTAATCAAGTTGGTGAGGAGGCCAAAATCGAAAGTTCCCTTGGGGCCAGCGAGATTGGTTGTCCGAGGGATACTGAGGCCAGGCCTGAGAGCAAAGGAAGACTAGCTTCCGTTTGCGAATTTCCCGGGACAAATATAGAGTAAGATTAGAAATGAGACACTGCAATGGGGTCTGAGCCTCTGCTTTCGAGGGCTGGTTCCCCATGTCTGCACCAGTTCCCCAACTAATCCCGCTGAGAGGAGTGCCCAGCATCCCAAGCGCGCCAAGTCAGGGGAGACGTCCTGGGAGCCTGGGTGAGGGACGTCTCCCGCACCGCAGGGCCGGGGGCGGGCCGGATGCCTGCAGAGGGTGGGCCAGATGCCCTAACCTGGACGTAGCTATGATTTCGAACAGACCAGGTGAAAATGGGTTAGGATGGGAAACTGAGGGACTCACCGGAAAATAGTCCACGCAGCGGAGAGCAGGCTGAGGTCCCGGGTCAGGGAAGGAGGGGGGAGGGCCGCTGGTAGCTGGTCGGGGCCCCGCACTCACGCTCTTTCCTGGGTTTTGGCACCAAATGTAAGATAAATTCTAGCCAAAATAAGCAGACGACGAGAGGCAACAAAGGGCCAGGCAGTTTATTTGAGCGCAATTCCCGGGCAGGGTTCACCAGTCTGAAACACAGGCTGGGGAAGTCGTGCCCAGGAGGGGAAGCAGGGAGTTTCTAAGAGAGCAGGGAAGGGAGGGGGGGAGTGTGCCGCGTGAGGGGTATGTGGGGAGTTTTTTATTGGCTCAGGGTCGGGTGATGGACAGCCAGAGGTCTCGATGGAGGGGGTCTGCATCTAGGGTTTGTCAGCATGTCATGGGACTGGAATCCAGGAAGAGCTGTTTGTGCCTTCCCCATACGGCACAGAGCTACTTGGTGCTGTCTCTGTTCCGTTTGCACTGTCCTCGCTTTCCTCCCTCCAGTGCCTCTAGCCTTACAACAATATTTCCCCCTTTCAAGTTCATAATGTTGAGAGATGGATGATAGAAAATTTTCTTTGGAAAAAAGGGAAGCAATAGATGAAACCGATTATGGGAAGGGCTCGTCTACTGGCACTAGAGATTGGAATGTGTATGATGAGGGAAGGCAAATGCCTCCAGTCTTAAACTGCACACTTTCACCCATATTTCTTGCTCCTACTGATGTGAAACGGGTCCTTCTGCTTCAGACTAGACCTGTTTTAAGCTACTCTTTCTATGAAAGGTTTGGCAAAACTGCTTATCAAAATAGGTGTTTTCATATTGAGAGTAATTTTGGACTTCATAAAAGCATGGGAATGCTTTAGCAGATTGGGGCAGACTTAGAGTTTACAGATAGTAGCTGCTGTTCATTGATGTTTTTTACTGTATGCCAGGCTCTGTGCTAAAAGCACTCCCTGACATTCATGTGTGATTCTCAGAGCAGTCCTTTGAGTATTGCCGGTGTCACTACCAGTGGAGAAAACTGAGTCATGGAGAAGTTCAGTATTTTGCCCTGAGTCATATGACTGGAAAGTGGTAAAGCTGGGATTCAGACCCAGGCTGCTCATTGTCCTCTGTCTCAGATGAGACTACTCTGTGCTTTGAATCCATACTGGAATTCTCTCTCTTATACATCATCGGTCTCTCTCTGGCTTCTTATCTTAATCTGGATGAGCCCAAGTCTCACCTAGTTTGGACAGTGCTCTGATTTTTCCACTGAATCACACCGTGTAATGACAGAAGTTTGCGCAGGAGAAGTCTGAGGACACATCAGGAAGCTGCCCACTGCAAGCATAAACTTGTTCTGAGGTTTTACGTTTCATGTAAGAGATTAAAAATTACTTTCTACTTTGTAAAATTGATATTCCAGAGGATGTGTCATTTTTATGCCCACCCTTGAACCTCTACAATATGCCCCAGTCCCTCTGTGATGATCAAACATGGAGTTTAGATGGGGGTCGGATGGGAAGGAGGTCACAGACATAGTGCAGAAAGGCAGTGGTGAGGAGCTGAGCTGAGGAGTAGGGGTGGAGGGGCAGGGATGTGTTTAATGAAGATTTGGGCAGTATGATGAAACAGATTTGATACTTCTCATTGTAGTTTTCCTGCACTGGCTTTTCTTCTTGCTACTGTCCCTTCACTGTGGGAGTGTCTTCAGTCCTTGACCCACTTGTGTGTACCCTTATCCCTGTAATTGTGCCTTTGTCCATTGTCTTGGCTTTAGCTATCCTTTCTGTATGAGTGACTTCTAAACTGCCAGTGGCTTCATGAGCTCCAGTTCAGCGAATCAGTCTGAGCTTTAATTTGCTGAAGCAAGTTTGCAGCTGCTCAGTGGTATCACCTAGACGTTTGAGTGTCTTAGAGGTAGCACATTTGGTTTCAACTGTTCTTCCCTCTAAAACCAGCTATAACATTTTTAGGTGGTCCACAACTTGGTGGAAAGAGAATGTTGCCATGTCCACTGTAGATCAGAGTCAGATCCCTGTTTAATTGGCCAAGGGTGCAAAGCTCACCAGGTGGTGGTGGGTGGCCATGCTGGCTGGAACAGACACAGGTGGTGTGGCATTCCTTTCCCAGCCCCTGGTGCCCAGTGAGGCCTGTGGCTCCAGGCTGTAGTGTCAGGGATTGGTTGCATCATGGTTCCGGGCAGGATGCACAGGTGCTGTCTGTACCTCCTGTTAAGGGAAGGCCAGTCGACAGCAGCTTTTCGCAGCTTTTCCACTACACTTGGCTTTCTCACAGCCCAAAGCCTTATTGTGAGAAGGACTGATGCTCTTCTGAACAGCAACTCTTCCTCCAGTCTGTTTCCCCAACCCTCCTGCCTGTTTAATCAATGTGTTTATTGCCCTGGTCCCTGAAAGGCTATTATATCTTACTGGTTAAGGATGTGGATGGTAGAGTGAAACAGTTTTTTTAAAAAATTACTTTATTTAAGTATGGTCGACATCCAGAAAGGCTGAATGAATTTAATGTATACAATGTAATGAGTTTGGAGATAAGCATACACCTGTGAAGTCATCACACAGTCTATCCATGAACCTAGCCATCACCTCCAAAAGTTTCCTCCTGCCCTCTTATTTATTATTATTTATTTTTATTTAGTGGTAAGAATGCTTAACATTAGAGCTATCCTCTTAGCAAATGTTTAAGTATACAAGAATATTGTTAAGTGTAGGCTCTGGGCTATACAGTAGCAGTCTAGGACTTTTTCATATGGTATAAGGAAACTTTGTACTCTTTGCCCAACCTTTCCCATTTCCTCCTCCACTCAGCCCCTGGCAACACCATTCCAATCTTTGCTTCTGTGAGTCTGCTATTTTAAATTCATCTTATAAGTGGTATCATGTCGTATTTGTCCTTTTAGGATTTACCCTATTAGCAACTTTCAAACATGTAATACAGTATTATGAACTATAGTCACCATGCTGTCTGTTACAGCCTCATGTCTGATTTATAACTTGAAGTTTGTGCATTTTGATCTTCACCCATTTTACCCATTCCCCCAGGCCCTGCCCCCGGCACCCACCAACCTGTTGTCTCTGACTATGAACTTGATTTTTTTTTTTTAGATAGCACATGTAAGTGAGATGCCTTTAGGATATCTGTCTTTCTCTGTTTGGCTTGTTTCAGGTAGGATAATGCCCTCAATGTTCATCCATGTTCTTTTGCACGTGGTAAGGGATTCATTAATTTTTTGGCTGAAAAGTATTACATTGTATATGTATACCACATCTTTACCCATTTATCCATTGGTGGACACTTGGGTCTTTTCCATATCTTGCTACTATGAATATTGCTGCAGTAAATGGGGGTGGGGGGGCATATATGTATTTGAATTAGTGTTTTCAATTTTTTTGGAGTGGAATTGCTGGATCATAAGGTAATTCCATTTTTAAGTTTGAGGAACCTTTATACGATTTTCCATGGTGGCTGCAACCAATTTACATTCCCACCAACAGTACACAAAGATTGCCTTCCTCACCAGCGTTTGTTATTTCTTCTTGATAGTAGCCATTCTGACAGGTGGAAGGTGATAGCTCATTGTGGTTTTGTTTTGGGTTTCTCTGATGACGATGATCCCTGACTATGTTGAGCATCTGTTCATGTGCCTCCTGGCCACCTAAATGTCTATTCAGGTCCTGCCCATTTTTAAATCTAATTCTGTGGGTCTTTTTCTATTGAGTTGTATGAGTTCTTTATATATTTTGGTAATTAACCCATTATCAGATATATGATTTGCAAATATTTTCTCCAACTCAGTAAGTAGGTTGCCTTTTCATTTTGTTGATGATTTCCTTTGCTATGCTGAAACTTTTTAGTTTGATGTAGTCTTGCTTGGATTTTTTTGTTTTTCTTTCTCTTGCCGTTGGAATCAGGTCCACAGAAGTATCACTAAGATCAGTGTCAAGGCTGTTGTTTTCTTCTAGGAGTTTCATGGTTTCAAGTATTTCTTTCAAGTCTTTAATTGATTCAGGTGGCTGCTGCATCTCTGTGCTTTCCCTGGTCAGAGATGATGAGGCCCTTGCTTACTACCGCACCCTGCACCTTAGCCTCCCTTTAGAGGTCTGGATCCTAAGAAATTTCATTATTCTGTCATTATTATTCATCTAAAGTCAAGCATGTTAGTAATCACATCTGCTCTCTTTATACCTAAGTCCCTTTTAAAAGGAATTTGGTTCCCCCAGATGTGAACTACAGCCTCACTTGTATTACTTCCTTGTAGCTTATTTTTTCTAAAACTGACAAGTGTAGAGTAAGTACACTGTACTGTTTCCTATTTATTTTTGTCCTTTTAGTTGAAGGAGTCTTGGCAATTGCTAAACTGAACTTCTTGTTGGTTAACAAAATCTCTTGGAAGAAAAAAGGCACTGTGCTGGAGAATGTCTCTGCAGGTGCCTGGCGTTTGAGGAAGGAGTTGGAAAGGGAATGGGGATAACTGGCAGGGCGGTGGGAAGGAGGATGCTGGGTTTATTCAGAGTTGTTGCCAGTGGCTTCTTCTTTCTTGAGTCTTCTTAGCTTCCTCAAGAGACACAGAGTCTTTTGCCCTTTTTTTGTTGCTGCCCCTGAGGAGTCCCCCATGTTAAGGACCATTCTAGAGATTAATTTTGGGAAATCAAACCAGAGTTTAGATCTGCTAGCTAGGCCATTCTATTTCAAGAAAAATGTTAGGAGTCCAAAATAGAAATTAGCTTCCTGGTGAAGAAGTCAGCTTTAACCTGTTTAGCCTGGAGTTATTCAGGTAAGATACGTCAGATAGGTTCAGTGTGATGATTTTGTTAGGTGAGAGATCCTTTTAAAAAAAATAAATATTGGTAGCATTTCAGAAATACTGAATGCCAAAGAGAACACAATAAATACCACATGACCTTCACCCAAAATTAACATGTTAACATTTTGGTGTATTTGTTTCAGATTTTTTTTAAGTGAAAAGGAATACTGTAAAGTTAAGTATACTTTGTTCCCTTTCCTACTTCTATCTCCTTTTCTTCCCCACAGGCAATTGCTAATATGAATTTGCATGTATCCTTCAATCTGTCTCTAAATGTTCTTTTATTTGTGGATGTTTCTGTAATGTTAAGGACATAAACGGTGTTGGAAGATCATTAAATAAATGATGTACTGCATGTTTCATTCAGTTCCTTGCTTTTAAAAAATTACCTGTTTTGATAATACTTAGTCAAGTAGCTGTAAAGACCAGGTGGCATTTTCAATTCTAAAATGTGTTGTATTGTCTGCAGATGTGTTTTTTATGTATACCTGGTTGCTAATACAAATCCATCATTGGTTATGTGACATTTAATAAAAATCTTTACTTATGTGCCTTAAATTTCTTCAAATTTAAAAAATCCATACCACTACTAAGTTGAAAATCTAATTTTTGCCTGAGTTCCCTATACATTTTAGCAGACAGTCCCAATACTTTGTGTTCCAAAAAGATGCTGCAAAGTTACTGCAATGGGTGGGGAATAGTTTACCAGGCATGTGAGTAGGTGGCAGGGAGTTTTGGCTGGAAGTAATATATGCAGAGGAGCTGTTGCTAGGGCCATTTTGGGAACTCGTCACTGTGTGGGGAAGTGTAATATCAAGGTTATTTTTTTTCTTCTTTTTTTGGTAACAGTTGTTAGTTTTCTATTAAAACAGTATACCCTTTGGTTTAAAAAACATGATGAATATAAAATTAGTATCTGTAATATTAATCAGCCGTGTACTTCTAACCAGACTTTGGTCTCAGTGCTCCTACTGCCCATTGGGTGATTTCCCTTGGAATCTGATCCTGACCTGGTTCAAAGATCTAAAGTGGAGAAACAGTTCTACTTTTTAATTAACTAGTTCCTGTTTCTGGTATTCTCTTTTTCATCTCCAAGAATAGGAACTATGGAGTCATATTTGAATCCCAAGATATCTAAAGTTTCACTGGTAGACCTGCTTTTTTCCCTTGAGATTCTCTGAGCACTAATCTCTTTGTATTCAAATCCACCCCCTTAGGTGCAATTGCTGACACATTCAACTTCAGGGCTATTCCTAATTATGCCAAGTTTTAATCCTTTTACCGAGATTACATTACTGTTCATATTGTGCTACTAAGTATTCAGCTTTAATCTTTAAAGAACTAGAAATTTATGGTGTAATCAAATCAGTCCCTTTGGCTTTTTGTTCCCTTCCCTTCAAATCAAACCTATGCATGCATGTAGACAAATGTACCTATAAATGTGCACACCCACCCCATTGGGTACTGTGGGGAAAATGGAGATTTCTGACCAGGATTTCCTCCTGGCCTTAATAGTGCCCATTGTATATCTACAAAAAGAGCCTGTTTGCACATTTATGGGATGTTTACTGGCAACAGAGCTGTTGGTCAGCAATGGGAATACCGGCCTAGGGGAGGGGTGAGGAGGAAGCAGCCATTCTCTCCTCCCCTCTGTTCCGGGTGCCTGGCAGCCAGTCACCATGGACCAGCCCACAGAGCTCCTCCTCGTGCTGGGGGAGGGGAAGGAGAGGGTAGCTAGGGAGAGCCCGGGGGAGTGAGAGAGACCTATTGTCATGAGAATAAACTTCTTTAAGCCCCAAACCTCTTGCCTTTGCCTTTCTTCAGCATCATTGAATTCATAGAGAACTTGCCCCCGGGCAGGGGACCCCCTCCTCCCAGAGCAAACAGGTACCTTCATAGTTTTTCATCTATGGTGTCTTCCTTTTTGGTTATATTCTGTTCTTCCTTTAATAATCCAACCCAAAGTCCCCCTTTCCTGCTTTTTTTTTTTTTTTTGGCAACAGATATACAGCAATATATTATTTTGTTTATGAAAGGGTATCTCGCCGCGACCCTCCTTACCCAGAATGACTCAGGAGACATGGGCCCAAGCAAGAGACTTTATTATCTGAAGGAGAGAGTGGCTGCCTCAGACGGGGGTGGGGAGAGAGAGAGAGTGAGAGGGAGCAGCAGAGAGAGACAGAGAGAGAGAGCAGCACAGAGACAGAGGGAGACAGAGAGACAGAGACAGAGAGAGGGCAGCAGCGTGGTGCCTTTTATTGTGGCGGATGCGCCATCCTGTTGCTTTGGGGGAGGGTCCGGATGTTTAGAGATAAGCGGGGTAAACCCAGCACGCCCCAGGCAAGCCCAGCCATAATTCTTACCGGTTTATGTGCTTGGGACCATGGGAAAATGGAGGGTAAATTATTATTTTCTTACCGTTTATATAATGGCATCTTGTTAGTTTACTACCTTGTATGTAGAAATTATCTTATCTCCTGTTCTGAATGATTCCAAAACCCCCAAACTGTTAGCCTCTAGAAGTTAGTGATCATGATCACATGAGAAATTAAAAGGGGAAAAAAAAGAACTAAGTCCCTTCTGGGCTGGGTCCCAATTCTGAACTGCTCTTGTGGTCTAATCAATGCTGGTAAGTATTTAATAATGTCTTAATAAAGCTTTCTATATGGGGTAGTGTTCATGCTTGGGATAAAAATCATGTGACAATCCTTTGATCAGGAATAGTTAACACATGAATGAGTATTGATATTTACTGGGGACGTCTGATGTGCTAGGTACTCCAAGAGAATAGTGATATGTATGACAAGGTTTCTGCCCTTGTTTGGAAGGGAGGATAGCCATTAAACAACTGCTTGGAGTAAAAGGTGTTAAGTAGGATGTGAGAGGTATGGGATTGTGTATGGGGTAGATAGAGCTGAACTAGCCAAATGGTCATCCTGAGAAAGTGGAGGTTGAACAGAATCTGAACATGGTCCGACAGCTGGGAGAGCAGAGGGAAGGGCTGAGTGTTTGAAACAGATGAAATGGTGTTTGTAGAAAAGGGAGTGAGAAAGAGCATGGTGTGGTAAAGAATTGACAGTAGTGAGGCAGGAGTTGAGCCTGGTGAGGTAGGCAAGACTGGTGCATTGCCAAAGGCCTCTTAAGCCATATTATAGATTTTTAGATTTGATTCAAAGAGCAAGTTTTAACCTAGGAAATGACCTGATTTTTAAAAATATGTGTATATGCATGTACATGTGCACACACAGTTTTTAATTTAAGAATTGTTCTTTAAAATTGCTGTGTGACCACTGTGTTGGAGGCAGACAATAGATGAGAAGTTGTTCAAATGTGAGAGTAGTGGAGTCAGTGAGTGTGTTCATGACAATGCAAACATAGGGAAGTGGACTGATTAAAGAAATATTAGGAAGACAGGAAGTGGTGATGGTTTGGAATTAAGAAGTAAAGGAGAGAGGATTCAACAGCGACTCTGATTTCTGATTTGGGTGTCTGGGTGGATGGTCATGCCATTCACTGAGGGAGGACGTGCTGGCAGAAGAGCAGGCTTGCGGGAGGTAGCAGAAAGACACTCAGTTTTGAACATGTGAAGTTGGAGGTGTCTGTTAAGTGAAGATGGCTCTTGGCTATATGGTGAGTCTGGGGTGGGGATAGAGAACTGGAGATGTCAGCTTATTGGTGATAACTGCAGACAAATTAGTTATTCTTTAATGGCAACATTTTCAGGTTCAACAATGCTTCCTACGTCTGGACTTAAAATTTTTTAAATAAAAATTTTAGCCAACTGATTTAATCAACATTTACTGAATACTGCATTTGAGAGGTAGTATGTTAGGCTCTGTGCAGATGCAAAGGGGAATGTTACCTAGTTTCTCTCTTGGGATCTTAACATCAAGGAAAAACTATATAAAAATTGACCTAAAGCAGATAGATAGATAGAAAAGCAAACAATGAGGGAAGCTGTGGTAGCTGATTATGATTTGAAGGCATGGGAAACTAGGAGGGGATGGTGACGAAAATTATTTTCCATGCATAGGTTCTTTTGGTAGCAGAAAGCAGGGATGAGATTGTTCGGGCAGCCTTCTAAATGGTCTGATTTGAGCAGTTACTTTTCAGTCTGTGTGTAGGTACTGTGTAAACATTGGGTGGCTATGGTTGTTCCTTTAAGTCTGTTTCATTGGTGTCAATTTGAGAGCCAGAGAGTCCTCTTTTTATTTATTTTATTATTTTTATTTTGGTATCATTAATCTACAGTTACATGAGGGACATTATGAGGAGTTTACTAGACTCCCCCCATCATCAAGTGTCCCCCACAAACTAACTCCATTACAGTCACTGTCCATCAGCATAGTAAGATGCTGTAGAATCATTAGTTGTCTTCTCTGTGTTGCACAGCCCTCCCCATGCCCCCCACATTATACATGCTAATCGTAATGCCCCCCTTTTCCCCCCTACCTTTTTTGTTAAGACCAGTAGAAAATGGGTAAATTTTATAAAATTTTATGTATTATTTGTTTCTATGGTATTAAATGATGTGAGAATACTTTTATTGAAAAATATTTTGTTAAAATAAACTCTTTAGGGAGCCTTAAAATTAAAAATAGAAATACCTTATTGACAGTAATTCTACTTCTGAAGGAGACAAAAACATAAATTCAGAAGATAAATGCACTTCTATGTTTATTGCAGTATGATTTACAATATTCAAGATATGGAAGCAACTTAAGTATCCATCAGTTGAATGGATATATACATAATGGAATATTATGCAGCCATAAAAAAGTGAAATCTTGCCTTTGCAACATGGTTGGGCCTAGAGGGTATTATGCTAAGTAAATTAAATCACACAGAGACAGATACCATATGATTTCACTTACATGTGGAATCTGAAAAAAAGAAAAGAATAAAGCAAATAGACTCAAATACAGAGTACAAATTGGTGGTGTTATGGGGAAGGATGGGGGGTGGACAAAATAGGGGAAGGGGCTCAGGAAGTATAAACTTCCAATTATAAAATAAATAAATCATGGGAATGAAAGTACTGCAAAAGGAATATATAGTCAATAATGTGATAACTGTATGGTGACAGAAGGTAACTAAGGGCGAGCATTTTGTAAGTGATCACTGTGGTATACCTGAAATTAATATAATACTGTATATCAATTGTACTTCAGTAAGGAAATAATGTGTAAGGTCTAATGAGGCAGAGCTTTGAATTGTGTTGTAAAGAAAATTGTTGTGTTCTGGTGGGGAGTAACGTTTCTTCCATTGCGTCTGCATTTTGTGATAGTGTTCTTTATGCCATTTGTCTTAGAGTAGATGGAAAACTTTTAAATTCTTTGCATTCATAATCTCTGAAATGCTTATCCCCTGAGCACTAAGGTAGATATGGTTGAGTGAACTGGAATGTGAGGATGGGTAGAATTTTCATATTTCAGTGAACTTACTTTTCCATGAAAGGCTCTGCTGAGTAATCACTCATGTATGTTTCCAGTTAACCTTGTAACTGTACCAATAAAGGGATTGTCTAAGAAATCTTGACAAAATATGTCAGTCTGAGTGCTTTATATCTTTCTTAGGCTGTGACTTTTTTCTAGATAGAATCTTTTCTAATTGTACCAGAAGTCACAGACAAGACTTCTGGTTAATTTAGAACACATCTACTTACCAGTCTCTCTCAGAATACTCCATATTCCTTTTGAACTGTTAGTAATAGATCATTTTTTTCCCACTAGTAAAAAAATAAATCTCTGAATATTTTAAGATATTGTATAAGCCAATAGAAATGTATTTTGTGCATAATTTTGTAGTAAAATAGAATATTTTTAAATTGAAGTATAATAGACATAATTTCCTACTAGTTTCAAGTGTACATCATGATATATTTTAAAACATTACGAAATGGTTCCTACAGCAAATCTAGTTACCATTACCACCTGTCAGCATACAGAGTTATTACAATATTATTGACTATATTCTTTATGCTGTACATTACATCCCTATGAGTAAATTTAATTTATAACCGGAAGTTTGTACTTAATCCCCTTTACCTATTTCACCCACCCCTCCAGTTTTACCCATTCTGGTAACCAGTAGTTTGTTTCCTATATCTATAAATCTGTTTCTGTTTTGTTTGATCATCTGTTTTGTTTTTTAAATTCCACATATTACTGATACACACTCTTATGAAGGTTTCACATGAAAAACAATGTGGTTACTGTAATATGCTCAATCTCTGTTTTTATTTGGTCATTGATCCATTGGTTATTTAGGAGCATGTTGTTAAGCCTCCATGTGTTTGTTGGCTTTTTTGTTTTCTTTGTGTAATTTATTTCTAGTTTCATACCTTTGTGGTCTCAGAAGCTGGTTGGTACAATTTCAGTCTTTTTGAATTTACTGAGTGAGGCTCTTTTTGTGGCCTAGTATATGATCTATTCTTGAAAATGTTCCATGTGCACTTGAGAAAAATGTGTATTCAGCTGCTTTTGGGTCTAGAGTTCTGTAGATGTCTGTTAGGTCCATCTGTTCTAGTGTGTTGTTCAGTGCCTCTGTGTCCTTACTTATTTTCTGTCTGATTGATCTGTCCTTTGGAGTGAGTGTGAGTGTTGAAGTCTCCTAGGATGAATGCATTGCATTCTATTTTTTCCCCTTTTAATTCTGTTAGTATTTGTTTCACATATGTAGGTGCTCCCGTGTTGTGTACATAGATATTTATAATGGTTATATCCTCTTGTTGGAGTGACCCCTTTATCATTATGTAATGTCCTTATTTGTCTCTTGAGACCTCTTTGTTCTGAAATCTATTTTGTCTGATACAAGTACTGCAACACCTGCTTTTTTCTCCCTATTTAGTTGCATGAAATATCTTTTTCCATCCCTTTACTTTTAGTCTGTGTGTATGTCTTTGGGTTTGAAATGAGTCTCTTGTAGGCAGCATATAGACGGGTCGTGTTTTTTTTTATCCATTCAGTGACTCTATGTCTTTTTATTGATGCATTCAGACCATTCACATTTACGGTGATTATCAATGGGTATGTACTTATTGCCATTGCAGGCTTTAGATTCGTGGTTACCAAAGGTTCAAGGTTAACTTCCTTACTATATAATAAGAGTCTAACTTAACTCACTTATTTACAAGTGCAATCTAAAGGTTCTTTTTTTTTTTTACCTCCTCCTTTTTCTTCCTCCATTCGTTATATATTGGGTATCATATTCTGTACTCTTTCTCTATCCCTAGACAGACTTTGGGGATAGTTGATTTAATTTTGTATTTGCTTAGTAATTAATTGTTCAACTTTCTTTACTTGGATTTTATTACCTCTGGTGACAGCTTTTTTTGTTTAATTTCACCTTAGAGAAGTTCACGCTTTTACTCAATGTAAAATATGTCCCCCTCTCATATACTTTCTTCTCCCAAATAGTATTCCCTATTTTTTCTTTACCGTGCGTATCACAGTTAGTATTTTTTAAATTTATTTATTTAACTACTTGTTTGTCTTTTTTGCTTGCTAGACTGGCAGCACTGTGAAGGTAAAAAGGCTGCATCTGTTTTATTTTGTACAATATGTCCAGCACTGAAAGGCATTGGCCAGCTGATAGCAAATATTCTAATTGTTGACTCATCAGTGGACTCAACTATAATGTAGAGGTCATCAAAGTTTTTGTAGAAAGGGCCAGATGATAAATATGTTAAGCTTTGCAGGCTGTGTGGTTTCTGTTGCAACTACTCATCTATGCCATTTTAACACAAAAGTGGCCATAGACAATATGTAAATAAATGAATGTGGCTGTGCACTAATAAAACTTGATTTATAGAAACAGGTAATGGCCAATTTGCCATAGTTAGACTTCTGAACTAATGCATATAGCAGAGTAGATAGCATATTGTCGATTGCATATCTTCTATCAATCTGCTGGTAGAACACGAGCCACCTGTCAACCAGAATTAATTGAAACACGAACAGTTTGTTGAGCACTTGCCAGACATACTGGGAACTAGGGATACAAAGCTAATGATGGGCAAAGACCTGGCATACTCACTAGGGAGAAGCAGATAAGAGAACCAACAATTAGAACAGAGTCATCAGTGCTTTTGAGGTATATGTATGGGGTCTCAGGGACATAGGAGAGGCAGTATCATATAATAGAAGGATCAAGGTTTTAAGAAAGTAATTACTCAGTGAATTAGAGAAGGAAACTGACATTTATTGAAGACCTTCTATATGCTAAGAGCTATTCACATATTAACCTTTTGTGTGCCTTTATATAAAGAAGGTATTAGGGGGCCCTGAAGCTCAGGGAGTCATGCAAGAACACAGAGCTTGGCATCACAATCTTAGGATGGCGAAAGGATTATCTTTGGAGTCAGGCTTAAGTGCATATCCTGCCCCTCCTCTTTCTTTATTGACTTGGGCAGTTGTTGAACCTTTAAGTGCAGAGGGCTGTTGTGCAGATCAGATGACAGTCTCATAAATCATTTAGCCTGAAAGTTACTATGTTTGTAAAAGTTTTCAAGCAATGATGTAGTTGTGTTAATTTTTAACAATATAATTGAGATATTGGTCTGGATCATTCGAAAACCCTCTTCTGCTTTGCTCATCGCATTTCACTAAAACAAAAACAAGAACAAAAAACCAGTGTTAAAATTTACTAATTGACTTGATACAGTTAAAAAAGCTATATATATATTTTTGTTATTGAATAGTTGGACAGATACATTATTAACATATTAAAGAACTCAGAGGGATTTTACACTGAGAAATTTTCCGTAAGAATAAGATTCAAAGTGGAATTTATTTTTTTTTATGTGTAAAGGCATTTTGATGTGAGCTGAGCTCATAATTTTACCCCTTTAAATACTTGTTTGTCATTTACCCAGTTCTATTTCTTGCATCTTTAATTTATTGGCTCAGGTCTACCTGTCTTTAAAAATAGCAACAGTAAAAACCTGGTACCTTTGTTGGGAACTCAGGAAACAATCTCTTGTCCTCTTTTTTATGCATAACATGGTGATGGGCTTATTCACAGTGCATGCTCAGTACTTATTCAAGGTGCAGGCTCGGTACTTGTTCATGGTGCATGCTTGGGGGTACTTATTGACTGCACGCTCAATACTTAGTCATGGTGCATGCTCAGTACTATTCACAGTTCATGGCACTGATGTTTTCTACTTCTCTGACCACTTACTGTTCACAGACATGTCTCTGTTGAGTTCTACCTTCTTACCTACAACCTGTACTCTTAATAAAACTGGTAGAGAGGATGTCTTCTAAGCAATATTTTTGCATTTCTTATTATCAGCAGGATTTGGATACTATGTCCTTCCTTCTTGCTCCCTGCTCCCCATATAAACTTTATGGCATGCAAGATCATTCTTTTTTAGTCTTATTTCCCACTTACATTCCAACATTTACCTTTTATTTTATCCCAACTGTAATAAACAGTTTCCTTAACATGTCTCTTGCTTCCCACTTCCATATGTTTGCTCAAGCTGTTGGGAGGCAGCATAGTTGGGCTCTTTAGTCAGCTGCTCTGTACTTTTCTTCAATAGTTTGAAGTTGTTATTTTATTTTAAAAAGCTCCAAGGCCAGGGCTGGTGTCTGTCTGGCTTATCTCCACTCTCATCCCTCTCTCCTATGCCATCAGGTCTGTCCTTTGGTCCTGGGGTTTTCAGGGCTATGCTTTCTCATTGTGCTGATTTTTGTTGCCAATGAGACCAGGATTTGGTGCTCCTGTCCAGTTCTTCTGAGGCTGGGGCTTCTCCTTTGGTTTCTGAAGCCTTGCCTCTGGAATCGAGTCCAGGGCTCCATGAAACTGCCTTCTGGATGCTCGACACCCCACTGCTTTCTGCCCACATGCTGCCACTCTTCCCACTGTGTTGTACCATTTGTGTGCTTTGGAGACCATTAGTCTGTGAAGGGAAATCATGCTCCTCCACTGTCAGGGCATCACTACTTCACCACCTCTGACACCAGATGTAGGCTTTCACACATGATGCAGTTTTGTGATGTCCTCTGGTCCCTTTCAATTTGGCTCAGTTGTGACACCATCTGCATGGAGAGAGTATCAGATTAGTTCCACGGTACTGTCCCCTCCTTCCCACTTCAGATGCCAGTTGCAGATCCAGGGTGTCACCTGCTTCTGACTCACCAGCCGTAAACCTGAGGTTCCTACAACCCACTCCTCAGGTTTGATTAATTTGCTACAGCAGCTCCCAGAACTCAAGAAAATAGTTAAATTACTAGATCACGACTTTATTCTAAAGGCTTCTAACTCACAACAGCCAGATGGGAGAGACGCACAGGGCAAGGTGTGGGGAAGGGGTGCAGTGTCCGTGCCTGTACAGTGGCCACTCTTCCCAGACCTCCATGTGTGCACCAACTTGGAAGCTCTCTGAACCCTGTCCTTTTGGGCTTTTATGGAGGCTTGATGACATAGGTATGATTGATAAACTACATTGGCTATTGGTGGTGGAACTCACCCTCCAGCCCCTCTCTCCTCCCTGCAGGTCATGGGGTGGGACTGAAAGTTTCATCCCTATTATCACATAGTTAGTTTCCCTGGTGACCAGCCTCCACCCTTTAGTGCTTTACAGAAGTCACCTCATTAACATGAACTCAAGAGTGGTTGAAAGTGTGATTAGCAAAAGACACCTTTATCTTGCTTAGGAAATTGCAGTGGTTTTTGGAGCTCTGTCCAGGAAAAGGGAGGAAGACCAAATATTTATTTCTTATTATAAATCACAGTATCACATACCCTCTCTTGAAAATTCTTGTACTTAACACCATTGCCTGAATCATGACTGTTTCCCATGTTAGATGTTTCGTGTTGCTGTTAAAAGAAAAAAAGTCTACTCAATCTGTTAAAAAATTGTTTTTGACCCTTGTGAGTAAAGCAGTCTTTATTCAAAGGTCATCATGATGGCTGTAGAGGCCACTGCAGGGGGATCTTGTAGTCGGGGAGAGAGATTAGACTCGACTCTGAATACTGTGTAAGTCAGTGGGAATTGTGGGGAAGGAAGAATTTTCCTCTGCCCTTCGAGCCCTTATCCTTCCCTGTCACCCCAGTTCACATTATAATGTAGTTAACTGGTGAAATCTCTCCTTCTGGATGTGTTCCTCCATTTAAATTCTTTTTATGCAGCTTGGGTATGAGTCAGAGAAGGTCAGAGTTTCTTTATGAGTCTTTGGGGCCTTGATTTTTCTTCTTTACATTTTTTTTTCTTATCAAATGTACATCACAATGGTTCAGCAGTCCCCCTTCCCCCTTGGTAACCACTAGTCACTTCTCGGTGTCTGTGCATCTAGTGCTGTTTTGCTCCTTCTGTTTTGCTTTGTTTTTATACTCCACAAACGAGAGAAATCGTATGGTAGTTGTCTTTCTCTGCCTGTGGGCCTTAATTTTTTGAGCTCTGATGCAACCTGCATGCCATAAGGGCACATTTAGGGGCCATTGGTGGTTCAAGAGCCCAGCATAGATGGCCCTTGGCCCCTACAGAATTTGTAGTTAAGGAGCAGAGTGGAAGTCCCTGAATGGGACATGCCTAAGAGGAGCCATCAGGATAAGGGGGGGATTCTTGCTAAACCGACTTGACAGGATTCAAGCTGAAGGCAGGCCAGGGGGATCAGACCTCTTCCAGGGGAGGGGAAGGATGAGGAACCCAGTTAGATACTGGCTGGGAGGGGAGCTCTGATTTCCAGGCATTCTTGCTAAAATTGGCCATTACAGAGAGGAGCCTGGAAGCCCAAGGGTGAGGCCTAGCTGAGGGGGAGCCCAGGGGCGCCCAAGTGGAATTTGGTCAGCTCCTGTCTGCAGCCTGTGCACCAACTCCAGCCCCTCCGCTTCTCCTTCAGCAGCTTAGGTCTCACTTCACAGGCACCTCCTGAGATGAGGAAAAAGAGGTCGTTGATTTTAAAGGTCTTCTGTACATGTCTCACGAGCCAGTGTACATTTCCATCACAGTACACCTTCATGAAGAATGCAGCTCTGCCGTGTTTAAGATCCACCTGACAGTGATGAACGGAGCCTCTGTCCCTTGTGACCTGCGTCAGGCCCAGCCCCTCAGGCCACAACCCCCACATCTCAGATCCTAGAGCTGCTGCCACAGTCTTTTCATTCCGTGTATTTAGTTTTCTTTGAAGTATTTTGTAATTGCATCTGACTTACCATATGGTCTTAGACTGACTCACGGCATTTCTTCTCAAAGGTGGGTGTGCGGCCTTGTGTTAGCCTCACCACACCACTAGAGCAAGGGTTCTTGGTCTGGGCACATGAACAGACAGATGTTAGAGCCTGCTGGCTCTGGAACCTACCTAGAATAGGGGCAGCTTTTCTGTATCATGTGACTTTCTGGGGTCAGGGAGCATCTATAGTTTTCCCAGAGTGTCTGTGGCTCCTGAAAGGCTGGAGGTCATTGTATGAGAATATGATTTGTGAAACTGAAATAGTAACCTAAACATGAATGGTTGTTTTTAAAAGTGCCTGATTTAGGTCCTTTAGTGGTACCATAGCTCATTGCATGGTGCCCACTTTTGAGCTGTCTTGCTACTTTGATCCTAAATTACTAGTTCAGGCGAAATTTATAGATGGAGATAGAAAGTAAGTCAAGTAGTCTCTCTCTCCAAGCAGGGTAGCTTGCTTATTAGTATAATGTTGACAGACAGTATCATTTATCATCCTGCAGGGTTTTCACATTACTGTCTTTGGGGTGTTTCTGGTGGCCACCCCTCCTACGCTCAGGGGTTACCTGATGGAGAAAGATGTGTTGCTTAGGGAAATATATTTGGCAGTGCTGCTGACATTGGACAGGTACTGTGACTTTTCCCAGGTGTTCCTACTGGTAAGGAACTAAATTCAACTGAATAAATTTCAAAGACTTTACTGGCTTTATTCATAGATTCATGAATTGGGCAGAATCTACAAGAAGGAACTCCGAAGGGCTGTACAAGGTGATATACTTTTCCCAACCTCGGTGAACAGGAACAAGGGAGTTTGCTGATGGGTTACAGCAGGTTTCTTTTCTGCTTGAGAGCAAAGGGAAGTGTTGGAAGCAGGTCAGGTAACTTGTCTGGCTGGTTAACCTAAGCCTGCATTCCTGGGAGAGCTGAGCATCAAAACTTAGTTACATTGTGGTTTGCTGATGTGTGGCTTAGCATGAGCAGCTCCATCTTGGGCCTGATCTAGTTACTCTAACATTAGGATGACCATTTTCAGGATATAATGTGAAGGACAGTGATTTTCTCTATAGTTAAATCCTTGTGGAAGTACAATGACTCATCTTTTCTGAGTCTGGCCTTTGACTTGTTCTCATTAGAGGGCACAGCCATTGTGCTGATGGGGAAGGTACATTTGTGATAAACACTGTAGAGTTCCAACCCAGTGAATGACTTGTAGAGTCTTACATAAATCATGGTTTGGGTGATTGCTCTCACTGCTAGTAAAGGGTTCACAGTTAACTTTCTTTTTTTCATTGTGTAAGATCAGCTTTGCTAATGAGCATACATCATTCCAGCTGCAAAAATGGCCAATTCTGGACAGGGAGCTGTGGGACAAAGTAGATAAGAACCTTTTTCTTAGTTGAATGATTAAAGATAATTGAATTGGGGATCCATCTGGGTTTGTGACTTGTGGAATTAAGAAAACTAATTTGCTTTGGTAAGAACTAAGCTAATTAAAAAATAATTTTACAGTATAATATTTTAGGCAACTGTAATTGCAAAAATCATTTAAATTCTTTCTCTAACAGGAATTGTGTATAAAATAAATCTCAACACTGAGTTAAATGTATCATGTAGAAAAACTGTGTTTTCATTTCTATTTTACATGCATCAGAAGAAAGGTACTGTTTGGTTAGAACATGGTATCTGGTATTTTTCATATATTTTTAATTTCTCTATCTTGATGGGTGATTGAAAACTGTCACTGTACAGAGGTATGAGGAAGAGTTGTGTAATCATTTCAAATCATTAATAACTAGACCGGGACAGTGTTCATTTATAGGGAGCTTGGGCAACTGCAACACATTTTCACTGCAAATGAGTACTTTTTAGGTAATAAAGCATGTATTAACAAGTAGGAAAAGTGATGAACACTGATGTAGTCACATCATAATGCCGCAAACATTTACTGCATTTACAAATAATTTATATATAGATGCTAAGATAGTTTTAAAGAAAAAGATCACTGTTTCCTAAGTGTGGATATACAGAATTATTTGAGCAGTTCTAATGAACAGTTTTTATTTTAAGCACTCTGCCTTTATTTTCATGTATTTTAGAAAACTATCTCATCAAATTCATGGTTTCACTGTTCTTTGTTTCAAAAGGTCCAAATTAGGCACTTAAAAAAAAAAAAAAAGAAAATGTTAAGGGAAAGAGTAGTTTTTTTATGTAATGTAGAAATTGTCCGAGTGATATAGAAATGACCAAAGTTTGGGAATGACTGATTTAAATTATTGATATATAACTGTTTCTGTTTAACTTTGAGTTGATATATTTTAAAGAGTAAAAATAAACTGGGAGTAGGGTAGAGTGTTAGATTTGAGAAGCAGTTTTTCCTCTAAGGTTGAGCACTAAGGTTTTTCATTCTCTGAGTGGGCTTCTTTCATGACATCACCATCCCCTCTTCCTTATTTCCCTTTAGTAGCTGTCTTAGTGTCGCAGTAGCTTCTTATTTCCATGGCCTCTTGCTCCTCTTTGCTGCTGTATGTGGAACTGTCTCTTCTGGGACATGGGGTGTTCATCGGAGTCAGAATCACATGTCTTTATCCATGATTCCAATGTGTTGCCTGGTAGTTGCTCAGTAAATGTTCTTTGGATACATGTAAAACTGATAGAAGTAAAACCATTTATTTAATCTGTCTTGAGTAAAACAGAAAACTGGAGAGTTGTATATATAGGCAAGTTGCAAACTTTTGGTACCAATAGCTGAAAAAAAATGCATTTTTTGGCTTGTTTTAGTTTTCTGTCTTGGTGTTATCACCTTGGCTCTGCTTGGAAAGGCACCAGGGGCATGACAGTATGGAAGGAACATTGAGTTCTAGACTTCTTTTTATATGGATTTGGGACTGGAGGGGTGAAATGGAGGTATAACCTGCCTCAGGGGGCTGTGGGTCAAAAGAAGTAATTGCTCCACAAGTACTCAGTATTGCCAAGACCTATAGAAGTGCGTGTTTTTGTCTGTCTACATGCCAGCATGTGACTATAATACCTTACCTAGAAACTTTCTACCCCACACATAACCTGTCTGCTGTTTTCACACTGAAAAACAAAACCCAAGGTCCTGTGGACAAACAAAAGCTCTGGCTTGTTTATTTGTATCTCTGTAGGCTACCTTGGATCTTTATGGGGAGAAGGAATCAGAGTATGAATTAATACTTTTTTACTGTTTATAAAATACTTTTTCTGAAAAACATTGGTCATTCCAGAATATGTATTGTTGATGATTCAAAACAAAAGTAGACATAATTCTTTTTGCTTGAAAGATACTTCTGTTTGGTAATAGTGCATTATTCCGCCACAGTAAAAGTAAAGTGTACAAGGAACTTGATCTTGGGATAAGGTCACTCTGAGGTAACATTTATTGACCAGTGTAAATAACTTAATGTTTTCTGACTTACTAAATGTCAGACATGGTGAAAGGCATTTTGTTATCACAGTAACACTGTGAGGAAGACATTATTTCTGCTTATGGGAAAATAAAGCTGGTAAGTGGCAGAGCTTGGATTTGAATCTAAGTTTGATTAACTCTAAAGCCCAGTGTTGTCTGTCCTGGCTTGTGCATTTGATTCACTGGGGAATTAGTTGGTACTGATGAAATTCTCCTTCATGGTTTAAATTTTCTGCAGTGTAAATTAACTGTGATTAATAATCTCCATATCTGATGATTCCAACATCTGGATACCCTGTGAATTTTTTGTCTTTTTCTGTTGGTTCTATCTCAATATGTCTAGTAATTTTTAATTGAATATTGGGCATTATGTTTGGAAAATTTTAGAGGCTCTTCTGATGGGATTTTCTTTAGCTTCTGGTGGGTAGTTAGAATAGAGGCATTTACCTTAATCCAGTCCAGGGAGTGAGCTAATTGAGGCCATGAATACTTTTGTAAGGCCTAGTGTATTTCCAGGTTTCCCTTACCCAGAGGCAGAGGTCTTTTGAGGTGTCAATTGAGTCTAGTCCTTTTGGGGTCTGTGATGGTGTCGTCTTTTCCTACATATATGTATAACAATAACAATATTATCACATCAGTAATAGTAGTATAACTCCATTTGGGTTTCAGGACCTAATTCCAATGTGTGTATGTGGAAGGGGGTCTTCCCACACAAAACACCAAGCAATTCTCCAACATCAGCTGGGTGTTGGAGAACTCAATTCTGATGCTATCTGCTCAGAGACAGCACCAGATTCCCCAGATTAAGGGTTCCATCCTGTAAGACTGCCCTCCACACCCCACTCCGGACTCTGGTCGCAAGCCCCAGACAGTTACCTGTGCTTCTGACCTACCAGCTAGAGACTGGAGGTTCCCAAACCTCCTGCCTTAGGCTTGATTAATTTTCTGGAGTGGCTCATGGAACTCAGGAAAACACTTAACGTTTACCAGTTTAATAAAGGTTTCCATAAAGGATACAAGTTAACAGCCAGATGAGGAGATGCATAGAGCAAGGTCCTAAATAAAGGAGCTTCTATCCTTGTGGAGCTTGGGGACTGGCTCAGCGGCACATGAAGGTGTTCTGGTTCCCCAAGTGTAGAGGCTTTCTCTGACAGAGAAGCAGGATCCAGAGAGCAATGAGCTCTTCTTAGGGGTTTTTGTGAGGGCTTCATTGCGTAGTTGTGATTGACTAAAAACACTGGTCATTGGCTGATTCAACGTCCAGCCCAGGGGCCCTTGGGTGGGGATCCAAAGTCTCTTATTAACATGAACCTGTTTCACCTTTAAGACCGCAGTGTTTTCAGGAACTTAATGGGTGGACACCTGGGAAATAAATACTGGTCATATGAATGATTAAATATATATTTCTTATGGCCCATTATATTGCAGGGTGTCAACTTAACACTGGTGGGATATAGCAGTGCCCGTCTACCTTATTGATCCCCAAACTCCAATATTAATCTCTGGGCTGGTAAGAGGCTGTATCTCTGCTCAGCTTCTCAGTCTCTTTGCAGTTGCATTCTGTTCAACTTCTTTGTGCTTTGGTTGGCTTATGAATCCGTGAATATACTTGAAGAAAAGCAATTCAGACTGCTCGACTCTCTTCCTTGGGTGCTTTTCTTCCCTCAGGAATTTTGACCCCTCAAGTCCTAGCTACCTAAATATTTCTGAACTCCATTTTTTATCTTCTTTGCCCTGTCAAGCTCCTCTGCCTTCTAACAGTTGTCTTCTTACCTTCTCAACTTCTCCGTCTCTACTGCTTAGAATTGGGAAATGTCTTGGGGGAAGCAGACAACTGGGTGAATCTCAGAGTGTTTCCCTTTTTCTCCAGGATCTTGGCCATTCAAATCCCACTACAGTTTTTTTTTTCTTTCTTTCAAACATATTTTTAAAAAGAGTTTATTCAGCTTTTCTAGTTCTTTTTCTTATCCTCCAATATCATCATCTTCATTGTCTGGTAGGTGTTAAGTAGCGCACAAGTTGATTTTGTTAATTTCCATAATTACTACATTTATTTGTGTTTAGTTTTTTTTTTTTTTTTTACAGTTCCCAGTTTTTATTGAGAGATTTGGCACTGTAGGGTTAGAGCTGCAGATTTGATTTTCCCTGAAATACAGTCAGAAACAGTAAGAGAGAGTTTTTCCACCACCAGCCTCATTACTGCCCAAATGTCTGGAGCCCAGGAGGCCCAGAGGATGTTGTCCACAGGTCAGAAAAGAAAGTCCATGTGCCTCCCAGCAGGGCAAGGTGGCTAGTGGCCAGCTCTCCTGGCCCATCTTCTGAAAAGACGGAGTACAGTTGCACATTCGTGTGCTAATACAAACACAAGCTAAAGGGTCTTTTTTTTTTCCTCCTTTTTCTTCCTCCATTCTTTGTATGTTATGAATCATATTCTGTACTCTGTCTATCCTTTGGGTGGCATCTGCTTAGCCTTAGGAATGCTTCCACCTATAGGAGTCCCTCCCAAATGCACTGTAGAGGTGGTTTGTGGGAGGTAAATTCTCTCAACTTTTTCTTATCTGAAAATTGTTTAATCCCTCCTCCTAATTTAAATGATAGCCTTGCTAGGTGGAGTATTCTTGGTTCAAGGCCCTTCTGCTTCATTGCATTAAATATATCATGCCACTCCCTTCTGGCCTGTGAGGTTTCTGTTGAGAAGTCTGATGATAACCTGATGGGTTTTCCTTTGTATATGATCTTTTCTCTCTCTCTAGCTGCTTTTAAAAGTCTGTCTTTATCCTTGATCTTTGCCATTTTAATTATTATATGTCTTTATGTTGTCTTCCTTGGGTCTCTTGTGTTGGGGGATCTGTGCACCTCCATGGCTTGAGAGACTATCTCCTTCCCCAGATTGGGGAAGTTTTCAGCAATTACCTCCTCAATGACACTTTCTATCCCTTTTTGTCTCTCTTCTTGTTCTGGTACCCCTATAATATGAATATTCTTCTGCTTGGATTGGTCATACAGTTCTCTCAATATTCTTTCATTCTTAGAGATTGATTTTTCTCTCTGTGCCTCAGCTTCTTTGTATTCCTCTTCTCTAATTTCTATTCCATTTACTTTCTCTTCTACTACATCTAATCTGCTTTCAAATCCCTCCATTGTATGTTTCATTTCAGATATGGAATTTCTTAATGATTGAATCTCTGACTTAAATTCGTTCTTGAGTTCTTGAATATTTTTCTGTACTTCCATAAGCATGTTTATGATTTTTATTTTGAACTCTCTTTCAGGCAGATTAGTGAGTTCAGTTTCATTTGATCCTTTTTCTGGGGTTTGTGAGATTTTGGTCTGGACCATGTTCCTTTGACGTTTCATATTTCTGTGTGGTGCCCACTAGTGCCCAGAAGCTCCAGTCTCTGGAGCTGCTCAGCCCCTAGAGTGAGGTTGGGGGTCACAAGGGAGCGGAGCTGGTGCCTGGGGGGAGGAAAGAGCTGTTTCCTGATTCCCGTCTGCGGTGCCTGTCTCCGGTGTCAGGGCCAGTGCGCCAAGAACACAGGTGTAAGCCTCTGTGCTGTGTGTGTCTAGCTGTTGTAGGCGGGGCCTCCCTCTGGCTGGCCTGACACCAGCTCAGTGACTGCAGGTTTGCAAGCCGGTTCAGTCAGGCCAGGAGGAAGGCTCTGCAAGCTGCGTATCAGTGGGGGGCCTCAGAGCTGAGTAGGCAGCCAGGGGGATGGGGCACCTGAAGCTCCCCAAAGTTCCCTACCAGCTGGGCAGAGTGCCCCCAGACAACCTTGTCCAGCTCTCCTCTCTCCTGCGCAGCAAGCTTCATGCAAGCCCCGCCCCTTCAGCAGCCTTCTCGCTGCTAGGAAGCCTCTCAGACCGCCTGCCTTTCCCATGTCCCTGAGCAGCCGGACCTGGATCGTGTCCAGCACAAATAGCTGTAATCTCAGTCTCTCAAGCACTCTGCCGGTCCCTGCTCCCCAACCTCCAGAGCACCACACAATGTAGGTTACTGCTCACAAAGCAGACCTCCAGGGCTGGTGTTCAGCAGTCCCAGGCTTCCACCCCCAGCCCGCTCCGTTTCTCTTCCTCCCGTGGTGAGCTGGGGTGGGGGAAGGGCTTGGGTCCCACCCATCAAGGCTTTGGTACGTTACCCTGTTTCCTGAGGTCCGCACTGTTCTCCAGGTGTACGCAGTCTGGTGCAGCCTTCTTTCTTGTTGCTGTTTTAGGGTTAGTTGTATTCATTAACTATATTTTTGTACTATTTGTGGTTTTGGGAGGAGTTCTCTGTGTCACCTCTCACGCCTCCATCTTGAATCTTGTGTTTAGCTTTTTTAAAGTTAACAATTGGCCAGGGTCTACTTTTGATGGAATTTTGTGACCCCCTTTTTTTTTTAAAGAAATAAAAATGTTTATTTCTGAAAAAAATTGAGCCTAATTAAATTTCATTAAAAGGACCATTAGGTTTAAATTTTCTCAAAGTCTTGATTACATGTGAATGTGATTTTATAATTTTATTTCTTTTCTAGAATTTTAATTCAGTTAAATGAAGACTAATATCTCTTTCTGTTTTGCTTACAGGTTATTAGTGAAAGTAACCTAAGAATATTTTGAGAAATTGACACTCTGAAACTGTAAAGACTGGTAGTTTCTTTTAATACTTACTATTTAAATCATTTAAATTTAGGTACTTGTTTTTCCATCATAATGAACAACTTTTTACACAAAAGGCTGCAAATAACAAATTAACAAGATAAATGTAGAAGCATCAAATTAAGAGTTTGGTATTGATTAGATAACAAAAGATGATCTCACATTTGAACTTGTGTACCTTGATAATTCCTTTTCTTTATCAGCCTAAATACCTCATTTGCATGGAATGTTATTACATGAAGCAATGGTACCAAGCAAATTATGCTGGTACCTTAAAATTTCATCTTATGCTGCATAGATTTGTAATTTTTTTAAAGGTCTGGAAGGACTAAATAAGAAGGAGAATTCTTGCTTGAGTCCAATTACAACCCTTAGATTGAGTCATGAAGCTAGTCAGAAGCTGACATAATTTGTTACTAAAGCCCAAGGACATTACAGAATTCAGAACTGCTTAATGAGCCAGTCTGCCAGGAAATTTTGAACACTGTATTAGGAAATAGTGAAGAAAAGAAAATCTAAAATAATTTGTTTCTGAATATTTTTAGTAATCTTGTTGGCAAGATTACACAGAGACAACATTTATCCAGAAGATTATTAAATCCCAAAAAGTTTCAAGATGAATCAACAGATATTAACTAAAATTTACTAACAGCACTTTATAGACTCCATGAAGAAAAACACTTGGAAGAATATTACACACTACCATCAGCACACCACTGAGTTCTGAAATATTCGTGATGATTAGTGAATACTTCAAAGCAAATAAGATACTATAGAAACTTAGCACAAGTTTGTTTATTGATGTTGGAGTGGCGCTAATGTAAAGTCCAAGGTTGTTTTGGGGAAAAAAACGTGATTCAAGTCATATGTTTTATTCACAGGGAAGCTTTGTTCAAAAATTTGCTCTAAGTCCGAATTCAAAATTGATGTTACAAAAGTAGTGAATCTAACAACATCCTAGCCCTTAAGTTTGTTTTTGGCCCAATCTTCCTGTTTTATTTATTTTTGGCTTAATGCAGAGAAATGAGATCAATATACCAGTCTGCTGTTTCATACTCAAGTGTTAGACCAAAAGAAAGATTTGGTCAAGAGTTTGAGAGTAAAGGATTTATTCTTTTGTGAATGGTTATCACTTTGTAGATTTGTAGGAAGATGGTTGTTATTAAGTTGAAAGATGGTTTACTTAAGTAAAAATACATGATCGAACATCTTAATGAAATTAGTAGAAAATTGCAAGAACTGTGTAGGCACGTATTACTGCTTATAATTCAAAGTAAAAACTTAGGAAAAAGATAAAAAATGTTCACTAATGCTCAGTGAATATTGAATACAAAAGAATTATTAGCTAATAAGGCATTTTTTCCTGTTTGAAGGAAAGACTTTTAAAAGGCAATTTAAAAAGTAGACTTTATTTTTCAGAGCAGTTTTAGGTTTTACAGCAAAACTGAGTGGAAGGTACAGAGATTTCCCATATACCCCTTAACCCCTCACAAACATATCCTTCCCCTTTTCCAACATCCTGCACCAGAAGGCTGTATTTGTAACAGTTGAGGGACGTTGTGATAACCCAGCATCTGTAGTTTACGCTCGGGGTCACTTATGGTGGTTACCTGTATGGGTTTGGAAAACTGCACCATGATATGTATCTGTCATTATCATGCCATACAGTAGTTTCGCTGCCCTGAAATCCTCTGTGCGCCTTCCTTCTCCTCAAGCCCTGAAAAACACTGATCTTTTTACTGTCTCCATAGTTTTGCCGCTGGAAACCATTATTTTAAATCCTGTGAAAAGGTTTGATTGGATTTAAGACCATTCACATTATCACAAAATGCATTTATTAATGAATAAGGAATATGAAATACTATTAACATTCTTGAATGATTGTAAAATAATTTTATGTGTCTTACTGAGTGAACAGTTTATTGCTGATGGGGGGGTCCATCAGAAATTTGAAGAGAGAATCTGCCTTGATCAGTATGTAGTTAGTACAAGCACAGACCCCATTGTTAAAAAGCTATGTTCATAGAAACAGCTTGTGTTTCTTATGAAAAAAGTCAGATTTTGTTCAGGAGTTTTATATAAATTCTGTATTTAATATCTTCCTTCATACTTTGTATTTCAGTTTCCTGTCCATAACAATATAGAATACAGGGAAAATGTAATTGATTTGTTCCACCACATGCAGGGCTTCCCTTCCAGTTACCCTAAGAATACTATTTCCAGTTTGAGCCGCGACTTGAATGAAGCACAGACTGTATGTGCTGCTTTTTATTTTTAACACAATGGAGTTGATTCTCCAGTAGAGTCACTTATATTTTAATCTGTTGTGGGTAGTCTTGGTGAGGGACAAATTCGACCCAGGAAACCTAGAACCTTCTAAGGGATTACGGAACTTTTTGAAACATATATGGTTTCCAAGAACAATCTTTATCCTTTCTGTTGGTCAGGCTGACGTAACTTGGAGAGCTTTGAATCATGACTTGAGCCAGTGTGGTGGTGGCCTTAGGTGAGATGTGTATTTGTTCATTTATTCACTCAGCACACATTTAATGAGCATCACTCTCTCTAATATTTCACATCATTGATTAATAGTCTACAGATGAGATCCAAAATCTACAGTTTCTTAACATAGCATGTTGAGCACTTTCAGATTCTTCCACAGTTTCAGGTTATGTCTACAGAGATGCCCTTAAGTGGATGGACAACACAGTTTGTAATTACTGAAAATATAATTCAGAGTGAAATAATTTAAATATAATTTAGGCACATATTGATGATGTGCCGGCATTGTGGAAGATAATTTATATTTATTTTTGTTCCTAGGAATTTATAGTTTAATAGAGGGGAAAGACACACATGTAAATAGACTAAATACAAAGATAGATTAAATAGGCCTTGAGACTCACAATGAGATTATGGGCTGTGGTTGCCACTTGCCTTTTAAAAAGATTGCCATAGAATATATGATTATTTTCTGTTTTTAATTATAGATAAGTAAGAATTCGATAAGCACTTGTGACATTTAAAAAAAATACAGAATACATAGTTCAAGAATTTAGTTTCATTTTACATCCCAACTCCCCTCCATGAACCACTTTTCAATATTTTAAACCATTGCCCCTCTAATGGATATTTTAAGGTTGTTACTTTTTTTTTCCTCACTAGTGATGTTTAGTAAGTTTTCTTGTACATAGGTATTTGCACAAACATGTGAATTCTGTCTACAGGGAAATTTTCTAGGAGTTGAGTCCTGGCTAAACAGTATTTTTCTGGTGTATTTGTCTGTTACTGTAGGCTTTTAAAGATAACTGAAACTTTCGGAGACTTGGGACATTTGGAGTTGGTGGAAATAGTTTGGCTGACAGTAGTTGTAATGGTTTAGCTGCAGTTGCTGCAGAGGTTTGTCACAGGGAAGGAGTTCTGGGCGGATGTATCGGACTTTGATTCCTTTGCAGCTCACCTCCTCGGCCCCTCTCCTCCTCATAACCTGGGAGCCACCACTCCATTCATGTCATCCCTGTCTAGATATGCCGTCGGGGTACCATATGCCAAAACCTCCTTTTTCACAGCCCTGCTGTCCTGTTGACTGTAGCTTGGTTGGGTTCTGGTTGTCAGGGCCGAGGAAACCAAACATGCATTGTCTCTCTGGAGAAGGCATTTTCAGGGTCTTCTGGGGCCTCCTAAGAACTGCTTGTCCAGAGTGGTATTTCCTGAAGAGGTAAAATACCTGTACTCGAATGTCGCCTTCGCTTTCTTCCCTCTCCTCTCCTCCCAGTGCTCTACGACAGACCTTCCAAGGCAGGACCCATGACTACTAGAAATATTCCGTGTTGTTTAACCACGAACAGGAGAGTGCTCCTGTATTTCTCTAGGTGAGGCTGCTCTGATCCATTAACTCTGCAGTTAGAATTTCTTCAAATTGAGTAGGAAGGGGTATTTTAATGATAAATTTGTACAATTAACAAAAAAGGCATTCCTATTCTACACATTTTCCCCAAGTACCTTTGCTCTGTATTAGAATGTGTACAAAAATTTAGAGGATAAAAGGGAAAGTGCTAAAAATTCAGTGACTTCTGGTTTCCTTTTTACAAGCATTTCATGTTTGTTACTTGATCGCAGATCCTGCTGGAACCCCTCACCCCACCATTTAATCATTTTCAAATCCATAGTACATAGCAATCACGTGTGAGGCCTCAGCAGTTTATCCCAGTGTGGGTTCCCCATTGCATAATCAGCCGTCATGAAGTTGTGCGTGTGTGTTTGGGCAGGTCACCTCGATTTACAGCCCGCTCTTCCCTCTAGGCGAGTAAGACGGCAAGCTTCACCTTGTCTTCCCTCAGCCATTTGTGTCCTTGTTGTGAGCCTGTTTAGAGTATGTACGTAGCAGAATTACTCAGATAAAATCTGCCTATGTTTTCATTTTGAGGTAAATTTTCTTTATAGTTATCTGCATAACACTTATTATTTCCACTCAGGATGATATCTGTCAGGTAGGTTTTCAGTAATTATCATTAGTCTCTTTTAATTTACTTTTTAAAGTATAGTAAATTTAGGAATCCTTGATAGTAAAAAAGATAAGATCAAATTAACTTGGGATTACTAAGTACTGATTTATTAGTTGTATTTGCCATAGCCTTGCGAAATTAATACTTAAGAGCAGAAGCTCAAAAGTTTTAGGTAATCCTCCCTCACCTAACATTTGTTAGCGTAATGTCAAGACTTTCTAAATGGTGACCTTTTATTTTATTGGCTCCTTTTCTTTACTCTACTTTCCATAGCACTTTACTTTTAAGGTAATGGGGCAAACAAAGGAACAGCCCTGGAACCACAAGACATGTTTATAGTAAGATTCTCAGAATTTGCACAGCTATGATCTCTCTTAGAGATCCTGACTAGTTTGTTAGATTAATGGTCTTAGAAATTTCTCATGTGGTTTAGGGGAGAGTAGAAAAGAATCTTTTTGAGACATTGTCACGTTTTCTTAATCCAAAGAGATTATAATGCAGTTGAAGGTAATGCATGATAGGATTAGGCATAGCAGAAGTACCCTTTTTAATAATTAGGAAAATAGATGTCTCCAAGTTGACACAATTGCTTGGTTCACTTTATGTAACTGTTGGAAAACATTCAGGAGGAAGAATTTTTCATTGTAAATCTTAATACAGGTCTAGCAAGTGGTAAGGAAAGTAATTTGTAAACTTTGTTTCTTCATGGTGATATTTACAGGTTTCCTTGATGTTGAGAGAGTAGTAGCACAGATTTACTATTTATCCTGTGATTAATCTAACCCACAAGTCTGACCCGGTTTCTTAGTCTGCAGAGAAGTCAGAGCCCTTGTCTTTGATAGGCCCCCTTTCTCTCACATTTATCTGGCTAACCACAGGAACTTTCCCAGCAATCTTTAAAGCTGTGAAATCCTTCTCTTAAATGTCTCAGGCCATTTTTGGCTGGCAGTTCCACATGGCATTTTAGTACATTTCCCCTTGTCAGCTTATTTTTCACCAAAAATGAAAGATGATTCTAATCTTTAAAGAAATGCAAACTAGCAGCGACTCTTTAGGAAACTCAGCTGTTAAATGAGTGGGAGTTTCTACTGGACAGATATGTCAGAAATGGAAGGTTTTATTATCGGGATTATTCACTTTTTTGTTACTTATTGTGTATCAAATTTCAAATAGTCCTAAGTGTCTGTCAAGTTTCCACTATCATCAAAAGTTATGATTTTGCCAACTTGGAAAAACATCTTACCTGGTAGCCTTTTAATGCTTTTGTTTGAGATCAGATATAATACATTTCTTGCATTTTCACCTATTGAAGAAAATAGTAACTTGTAGCAGTGTAGAATGTGAAGGACCTTAATGGGGAGAGTTGATACCAGCTACCTGATACTATGAGCCAGTCTTGAGTAATATGTGTTTTTTAGTATCTCACAAGAAGCTAATAAATTCCTAGGTACTCTGGTGGTCCTCTCCTTTTCCAGTCCAAACTCTCCTTCCTTTCAGATAGGGATGAGCTCTGGCAGTGAGAACAGTTTACACAGGGAAATATCTGCTTCCGAATACTCTTGAGTATAACATGCCCTAGTTTCTCAAGTCCCTGAAGTTAATGAGTAAAACGACAGAATAAAATCTAGACTCATAGATTGAGAATTTTCAAAGTGGAATTGATTTTAAGATAATCAAATCTTAAGTATATTTATAGTTTGATATATACTGTTACAGCCTGCTATAGTGCTGTGCAAATCATGGGAGTTTGATAATTATGTGATGACTATAAGCAACATAGAAGTTAACTCACAAAAAGCACCAGAAAATGTGATATCTCCTGTCCTGTAAAATGCAGGTGCTGTTAGTTGTCAGTACCTTTTGGGAACCGTGAAACCAAAACTACAAATGGGATGCAGAACTAGCATAGGAAGTATAGACCAGAAGGGCAAAAGTGAAACAGATTGCAAAAGTGTGAATGAAGAGGTGGTAGGGGAGTAGGGGCCCCACTGTTGGTGCAGATATTTTGAATTCAGAATACCTGTGAGTTGTAGCCAGTTTCAGGTTAATACTGAGTGAAATAGTGGCTGCAATGAAGATAACTCATTAAAATCCTGAACCTTTCCCATTGTATTTTTCTTAGATTGATTATTGCTTACTTATTTCTTTTTCAAGGTAAATTAGAAGCTAAATTGTTGGTTCAGATGGTATAATCACATCTAGAATTTTGGTGTGTTTTCATGTGGTTCTTTTTAAATTAAAAATTGTTCAAATTAAGTTGATACTATTTAGTTTCATTTTCAAGTTCCTTATTTATTAGAAATTATTTTTTAGAGCTTTTAACACTTCATCTGAAGTGAAATTGCCTGTTAGCATGACTTTAATTTTCCTTTTTAAAAAAATTATGGCCCCCTCTGCTGATTTTGAAAGGAACTGCTGAAAAGAAATATATATATATAGCTTTGAGTAAGAATGTGTACACATATAATTTTGGCTTTCCTGTTATTCATATTATGGACCTTTCTGCTCAGCAGTAAGGTAGTGTGGTATCAGATGTGCAGTTAAACGCATATTTTAGAGCCGGGAGAGGAACTAGAGTTAGTAAATACAGAGTCATAAAATAACATGGTGTGTTCAGGGGTGAAACAGGCTATTATTTATTTATTTATTTTTATTAAAGTATCACTGATATACACTCTTATGAAGGTTTCACATGAAAAGTATTGTGGTTACTACATTCACCCATGTTATCAAGTGCCCCCTATACCCCATTGCAGTCACTGTCCATCAGTGTAGTAAGATGCTATAGAGCCACTACTTGTCTTCTCTGTGCTATACTGCCTTCCCTGTGCCCCCCCCACCATGTGCACTAATCATAATACCCCTCCATCCCCTCTCCCTCCCTTCCGACCTGCCCTCTCCCACCCCTCCCCTTTGGTAACCGCTAGTCCCTTCTTGGAGGCTGCTGTTTTGTTCCTTCAGTTTTGCTTCATTGTTATACTCCACAAATGAGGGAAATCATTTGGTACTTGTCTCTTTTTTTTTTTGCAAAAAGCTCTCTGTCCCTTAAATTTCAAACATACAGAAATGTTGAAAGAATAATACAATGAATACCCATATGCCCTTCTTAAATCCAACAATTGGTACCCTCTCTCTCATGCTCCCTCCCCACTTCTTCCTCTTTGCCCACCCATCTATCTACTGAAGTATTTTAGAGGAAGTTCCAGATGACGTTACTCTACAACCCTGAATAATAATACTTCAGCCAGCATTTCTCTAAAATAAGGACATCTGGGAGAGCAAGTCAGGGAGATAAAATCTGGGAAGTTTAGGAACTGGGGGTGGGGAAAATGGGTTGTTTTATGCAGTAGAGATGCCACAGAGCCTTGCTTTACTATTGTTAATTTGTGGTTATATGGCATTTTTCGTCCACTCCTTGAGATTTTCAAGAGGTGGATATATAGCAAATGCTATTAAACTTTAAATAAAAATTTAAAAAAAATCTCACAAAACTTTGAAATGAGAAAACGTTTCAAATAGGCACTAGTTGAAGAGGCCAGTGTTCATGGTGAGGCAGTGGCCCATGCAGGCTTCTCCGTGAGGGAGAAAGCTGTATATGTACCATATCTTCTTTATCCATTCTTTATCCGCCATCCCCCACCCTCCCCTATGGTAACCGCTAGTCCCTTCTTGGAGTCTATGAGTCTGTTGCTGTTTTGTTCCTTCAGTTTTGCTTCATTTTTGTACTCTACAAATGAGGGAAATCATTTGGCACTTGTCTTTCTCCACCTGGTTCATTTCACTGAGCATAATATCCTCCAGCTCCATCCATGTTGTTGCAAATGGTAGGATTTGTTTCTTCCTTATGGCCGAATAGTATTCGATTGTGTATATGTACCACATCTTTATCCATTCATCTACTGATGGACACTTAGGTTGCTTCCATATCTTCAGTATTGTAAATAGTGCTACAGACACAGAGGGCGGAGCCAACATGGCGGCGTGAGTAGGACAGTGGGAATCTCCTCCCAAAAACATATATTTTTGAAAATACAACAAATACAACTAATCCTACAAGAGAGACCAGAAGACACAGGACAACAGCCAGACTACATCCACATGTGCAAGAGCCCAGCGCCTGGTGAAAGGGGTAAGATACAACCCCTGACCTGGCGGGCCCCGAGTATGCCTCCCACCAGCTCCCGGCGGGAGGAGAGGTATTGGAGCGCAGGGAGGGAGAGGGATCCCAGGAATGCTAAACACCCAGCCTCAACCACCCGCACCAGAGTGCAGACACAGTGCGTGCGTGGAGGGCTGGAAACTAGGGAAACAGGGCAGCAAGACCTCTGAGAGGGTTCCGAAGCTGATACCCATGTAACAAAGAAAAGTGAGTGCTTTTTGAAAGTCTTAAAGGGACAGGGACGTAACAGCTGGACAGAAACAACATAGGTCACAGCCCAGTGGCTGGAAATTACAGAGAAAACCGGGTGCACTAACCCTCTGGGCAACAGCTCTGAGACCCCTCACGAAGGTAAACAGCCAAACAGCCCCGCTGTCCATTACCCCTCCAGGGCGCTTCCTCCATACCGGCCGGGCAAGACACAAAGACCCAGTCTACACGCAATTACCCAACACAAGCCACTAGGGGTCGCAGTTGTCCCAGTAAAGAAAGGCCAGTAGCAAGTGAAAAGTTTGGCCTTCCCAACTGACAGTCAATAGCACCTATCAACATGAAAAGGCAAAAAAATATGATCCAGACAAGACTAACCCAGACAGCTTCGACATCTTCTACATCTTCCCCTGAGAAGGAACCTGGGGAGATAGATTTAACCAGTCTTCCTGAAAAAGAATTCAAAACAAAAGTCATAACCATGCTGATGGACTTGCAGAGAAATATGCAAGAACTAAGGAGGGAGAATACAGAAATAAAACAAGCTCTGGAAGGACTTCAAAACAGAATGGTCAAGATGCAAGAGACCATTAATGGACGAGAAAACAGAGAACAGGAACGCAGAGAAGCTGATGAAGAGAGAGATAAAAGGATCTCCAGGAATGAAAGAATATTAAGAGAAATGTGTGACCAATCGAAACGGAACAATATTGCATTATAGGGGTACCAGAAGAAGAAGAGAGAGAAAAAGGGATAGAAAGTGTCTTTGAAGAAATAATTGCTGAAAACTTCCCCAAACTAGGGGAAGAAATGGCCTCTCAGACCACAGAGGTACACAGAACTCCCATGACAAGGGATCCAAGGAGGGCAACACCAAGACACATAATAATTAAAATGGCAAAGATCAAAGACAAGGACAAAGTATTAAAGGCAGGCAGAGAGAAAAAAAAGGTTACCTACAAAGGAAAACCCATCAGGCTATCATCAGACTTCTCAACAGAAACCCTACAAGCCAGAAGAGAATGGCATGATATACTTAATGCAATGAAACAGAAGGGCCTCGAACCAAGACTACTGTATCCAGCACGATTATCATTTAAATATGAAGGAGGCATTAAACGATTTCCAGACAAGCAAAAGTTGAGGGAATTTGCCTCCTGCAAACCACCTCTACAGGGCATCCTACAGGGACTGCTCTAGATGGGAGCACTCCTAAAAAGATCACAGAACAAAACACCCAACATATGAAGAAGGGAAGAGGAGGAATAAGAAGGGGGAGAAATAAAAATCATCAGACCGTGTTTATAATAGTTCAACAAGCGAGTGAAGTTAGACAGTAAGATAGTAAAGAAGCTAACCCTGAACCTGTGGTAACCACAAACTTAAAGCCTGCAATGGCAGTAAGTACATATCTTTCAATGATAAGTACATATCAATCACCCTAAATGTAAATGGACTGAATGCACCAATCAAAAGACATAGAGTAATAGAATGGATAAAAAAGCAAGATCCATCCATATGCTGCTTACAAGAGACTCACCTCAAACCCAAAGACATGCACAGACTTAAAGTCAAGGGATGGAAAAAGATATTTCATGCAAACAGAGAGAAGAAAGCAGGTGTGGCAATTCTGGTATCAGACAAAACAGACTTCAAAATAAAGAAAGTAACAAAAGATAAAGAAGGACATTACATAATGATAAAAGGCTCCATCCAACAAGAGGATATAACCATTATAAATATATATGCACCCAATACAGGAGCACCAACATATGTGAAACAAATACTAACAGAATTAAAGGAGGAAATAGAATGCAATGAATTCATTCTAGGAGACTTCAACACACCACTCACTCCAAAGGACAGATCCACCAGACAGAAAATAAGTAAGGACACAGAGGCACTGAACAACACACTAGAACAGATGGACTTAATAGACATCTACAGAACTCTACATCCAAAACCAGCAGGATACACATTCTTCTCAAGTGCACATGGAACATTCTCCAGAATAGACCACATACTAGGCCACAAAAAGAGCCTCAGTAAATTCCAAAATATTGAAATCCTACCAACCAAGTTTTCAGACCACAAAGGCATAAAACTAGAGATAAACTGTACAAAGAAAGCAAAAAGGCTCACAAACACATGGAGGCTTAACAACATGCTCCTAAATAATCAATGGATCAATGACCAAATCAAAATGGAGATTCAGCAATATATGGAAACAAACGACAACATCAACACAAAGCCCCAACTACTGTGGGACACAGCAAAAGCAGTCTTAAGAGGAAAGTATATAGCAATCCAGGCATATTTAAAGAAGGAAAACCAATCCCAAATGAATGGTCTAATGTTACATTTATCAAAAGTGGAAAAAGAAGAACAAATGAAGCCTAAGGTCAGCAGAAGGAGGGACATAATAAAGATCAAATAAGAAATAAATAACATTGAGAAGAATAAAACAATAGCAAAAATCAATGAAACCAACAGCTGGTTCTTCGAGAAAATAAACAAAATAGATAAGCCCCTAGCCAGAATTATTAAGAGGAAAAGAGAGTCAACACACATCAACAGAATCAGAAACGAGAAAGGAAAAATCATGACGGACCCCACAGAAATACAAAGAATTATTAGAGAGTACTATGAAAACGTATATGCTAACAAGCTGGAAACCTAGGAGAAATGGACAACTTCCTAGAAAAATACAACCTCCCAAGACTGACCCAGAAAGAAACAGAAAATCTAAACAGACCAATTACCAGCAAAGAAATTAAAGTGGTAATCAAAAAACTACCAAAGAACAAAACCCCCGGGCCAGATGGATTCACCTCGAAATTTTATCAGACATACAGGGAAGACATAACACCCATTCTCCTTAAAGTTTTCCAAAAAATAGAAGAGGAGGGAATACTCCCAAGCTCATTCTATGAAGCCAACATCACCCTAATACCAAAACCAGGCAAAGACCCCACGAAAAAAGAAAACTATAGACCAATATCCCTGATGAACATAGATGCAAAAATACTCAACAAAATATTAGCAAACCGAATTCAAAAATACATCAAAAGGATCATACAACATGACCAAGTGGGATTCATCCCAGGGATGCAAAGATGGTACAGCATTTGAAAGTCTATCAACATCATCCACCACATCAACAAAAAGAACGACAAAAACCACATGATCATCTCCATAGATGCTGAAAAAGCATTTGACAAAGTTCAACAACCATTCATGATAAAAACTCTCAGCAAAATGGGAATAGAGGGCAAGTACCTCAATATAATAAAGGCCATTTATGATAAACCCAGACCCAACATTATATTGAACAGCGAGAAGCTGAAAGCTTTTCCTCTGAGATCGGAAACTAGACAGGGATGCCCACTCTCGCCACTGTTATTTAACATAGTACTGGAGGTCCTAGCCATGGCAATCAGACAAAACAAAAAAATACAAGGAATCCAGATTGGTAAAGAAGAAGTTAAACTGTCACTATTTGCAGATGACATGATACTGTACATAAAAAACCCTAAAGACTCCACCCCAAAACTACTAGAACTAATATTGGAATACAGCAAAGTTGCAGGATACAAAATTAACACACAGAAATCTGTGGCTTTCCTATACACTAACAACGAACCAACAGAAAGAGAAATCAGGAAAATAACTCCATTCACAATTGCATCAAAAAGAATAAAATACCTAGGAATAAACCTAACCAAAGAAGTGAAAGACTCATACTCTGAAAACTACAAGTCACTCTTAAGAGAAATTAAAGGGGACACTAACAAATGGAAACTCATCCCATGCTCGTGGCTAGGAAGAATTAATATCATCAAAATGGCCATCCTGCCCAAAGCAAAATACAGATTTGATGCAATCCCTATGAAACTACCAGCAACATTCTTCAATGAACTGGAACAAATAATTCAAAAATTCATATGGAAACACCAAAGACCCCAAATAGCCAAAGCAATCCTGAGAAAGAAGAATAAAGTAGGGGGGATCTCACTCCCCAACTTCAAGCTCTACTACAAAGCCATAGTAATCAAGACAATTTGGTACTGGCACAAGAACAGAGCCACAGACCACTGGAACAGATTAGAGAGCCCAGAAATTAACCCAAACATATATGGTCAATTAATATTTGATAAAGGAGCCATGGACATACAATGGGGAGATGACAGTCTCTTCAACAGATGGTGCTGGCAGAACTGGACAGCTACATGTAGGAGAATGAAACTGGACCATTGTCTAACCCCCTATACAAAAGTAAACTCAAAATGGATCAAAGACCTGAATTTTAGTCAGGAAATCATTAAACGCTTGGAAAAAAAACATAGGCAAAAACCTCTTAGACATAAACATGAGTGACCTCTTCTTGAACATATCTCCCCGGGCAAGGAAAACAACAGCAAAAATGAACAAGTGGGACTATATTAAGCTGAAAAGCTTCTGTACAGCAAAAGACACCATCAATAGATCAAAAGGGAACCCTACAGTATGGGAGAATATATTTGAAAATGACAGATCCAATAAAGGCTTGACGTCCAGAATATATAAAGAGCTCACACGCCTCAACAAACAAAAAACAAATAATCCAATTTAAAAAATGGGCAGAGGAACTGAACAGACAGTTCTCCAAAAAAAGAAATACAGATGGCCAACAGACACAGGAAAAGATGCTCCACATCACTAATTATCAGAGAAATGCAAATTAAAACTACAATGAGGTATCACCTCACACCAGTTAGGATGGCTGCCATCCAAAAAACAAACAACAACAAATGTTGGCGAGGCTGTGGAGAAAGGGGAACCCTCCTACACTGCTGGTGGGAATGTAAATTAGTTCAACCATTGTGGAAAGCAGTATGGAGGTTCATCAAAATGCTCAAAACAGACTTACCGTTTGACCCAGGAATTCCACTCATAGGAATTTACCCCAAGAACGCAGCAATCAAGTTTGAGAAAGACAGATGCACCCCTATGTTTATCGCAGCACTATTTACAATAGCCAAGAATTGGAAGCAACCTAAATGTCCATCGCTGGATGAATGGATAAAGAAGATGTGGTACATATACACAATGGAATACTACTCAGCCATAAGAAGAGGGAAAATCCTACCATTTGCAGCAACATGGATGGAGGTGGAGGGTATTATGCTCAGTGAAGTAAGCCAAGCGGAGAAAGAGAAATACCAAATGATTTCACTCATCTGTGGAGTATAAAAACAAAGGAAAAACTGAAGGAACAGAACAGCAGCAGAATCACAGAACCCACAAATGGACTAACAGGTACCAAAGGGAAAGGGACTGGGGGGGATGGGTGGGTAGGGAGGAATAAGGCGGGGTAGAAGAAGGGGGGTATAAAGATTAGCATGCATAGGGGTGTGGTAGAAAGGGGAAGGCTGTACAACACAGAGATGACAAATAGTGATTCTACAACATTTTGCGACGCTGATGGACAGTGACTGTAAAGGGGTTTATAGGGGGGACCTGGTATAGGGGAGAGCCTAGTAAACATAATATGTAAGTGTAGATTAATGATAACAAAAAAAAAAGAAAGAAAGAAAAGGGGGATTACTCCCTGATAGGATAAAACTAACTGTAAATCAATGATTAATGCATGCTTTAAATATCCTTAATTTTGACCACTTAAAGGGTGTCAGAAGATGGGCTATCGAGGTACATTTTTCTGATAATACTCCTTTCTCTAAAAAAAAAAAAAGCAGTTCCTGTGTGGTGACCTCCAATGAGTTCTACACAGTGGTATAAAGGGCATATAAAAGTGTACGCAAAGGTCTGTTTGTGTTTATACAGAGGATCAAAGCCTAATTTGGCTACCCAGAAAATGAACTAAGATACGATATGAAGAAGAACTTCCAACATCAGCACTCTCTGAAAGAGTTATACCAGAAGATGATGATCAAAAATCCTCAACAAAGATCCAGGCGCTGCTACAGCTGTAGGTGCACTCATCCCACCGGTTCCTGGACCTGCCATGGGAATGAAGAAGGAGATATCTAAGCTGGCCTGTGCATACAGTAAAACAACAAATCAGACTGGATTTACACTGTTGGAACTCAACCAAGAATTAGGAGAAGTGCAAATTGTAGCGCTCCAAAATCTTACAACTACAGACTATCTACTGTTAAAAGAACATATGGGATATGAACAGTCCGCAGGAATTGGTTGTTTTAATTTGTCTGATTTCTCTCAGACTGTTCAAGTTCAGTTGGACAATATCCACCATATCATAGATCAGTTTTCACAAATACCTAAGGTGCCTAACTGATTATCTTGGTTTCACTGGAGATGGCTGGTAATTATAGGTCTGCTTTGGTTATGTAACTGTACTCCTATTATGTTAATGTGTGTGCACAATTTAATTAGTAGTTTAAAACCTATACATGATTAAGTTACTCTACAAGAAGATATGTCAAAGAAATAATCAGTCCTCCCATGTTTTTGTCTGCCTGCTACTTCTATAGCTTTTCTTCTTCCTTCCTAATTACAACTCTTAAATAGAATTCGTGCCTCATATAGAATTCACCGAGTATCATAATTCCTCCAAGTGGTAAAGATACCTCAAGACAAATGCTGGGCATAGAAGCCACAGGGCATAAATCTGCAAAGAAGTAAAAAGCTAACCTTTTCAAACAATAAGGCTTCTCTCTCACTTACCAACTTTACATTTCCTTGTATGGCCCTGGAAGATGACTGGTTAGTCAGAGACGGGTAAGATTCCTCAAGGGAGGAACAACCTAAGACAGGCACAGTCGCAGGGGGCCATCAGGTGAGAAATTGGGGATCAACAGAGGTGAGGCTTAGAATCTCACACCCCCCCCCCCCGTTCTGAGAGAAATTTTATGCATCCGTAGAGGTTTTATTGCCCCTGTCTAACTTGGATTAACACATAGTCTACATGCACACACCTGATCATCTACATTTGCTCTCTTACAACACTAAACTATGTTTTCTACCTGTATCTTGTATGTACCTACCACTTCAGCATTTTATTAAAATTAATAATAATTAAGAGAGAAATGTGGTATCCACATATAAATCAAGTATAAAAATCAAACGAATATTCATATTTGAACTGATTGTTTATAGGTCATAATGCTTGATCAAAACCGAAAGTTTCTGTGATGACTGCCCTTGTACTGTTCACCATGTAACTTATTCACTATGTAAGGATTTGTTCTCCATGTAAGAACTTGTTTGTTATGCTTCAGAAGATTGGAGACAGATGAAAATTAGGCTTGGGGTGGATTAATGATTGTGCATATAGCATTGACTCCCCTATACAGAATTTTATTGTTGTTAACAACCATTTGATCAATAAATATGAGAGGTGCCCTCTCAAAAAAAAAAAGTACAGACTTCCAATTGTAAAATAAATAAGTAACTGGGATGTAATGTATAGCATAAGGAATATAGTCAAAATATTGTAACAACTTTGTATGGTCATAGGTGGTAGCTAGAATTATCATGTATATAAATATTGAATCACTGTGTTGTACACCTGAAACTAATGTAATACTGTGTGTCAAGTACCCTTCAATAAAAAATAATTATCTACAAAAAAAAATAGTGCTACAGTAAATATAGGGGTGCATATGTCTTTTTAAGCCTGAGAAGTTGTATTCTTTGGGTAAATTCCACGGAGTGGGATTCTCTCGTTAAACTGTATTTCTATTTTTAGTTTTTTGAGGAACTTCCATATTGCTTTCCACAATGGTTGAACTAACTTACATTCCCACCAGCAGTGTAAGAGGGTTCCGTTTTCTCTGCATCCTCGCCAGCATTTGTTGTTCTTAGTCTTTTGGATGTTGGCCATCCTAACTGGTGTCAGGTGACATCTGAATGTCTTCTTTGGAGAATTGTTTGTTTATATCCTCCACCCATTTTTTAATCGTTATTTGCTTTTTGGCTATTGAGGCAAGTGAGTTCTTTATATATTTTGAATGTTAACCCCTTGTTGGATGTGTCATTTATGAATATATTCTGCCATACTGTAGGATGCCTTTTTGTTCTGTTGATGGTATCCTTTGCCATACAGAAGCTTTTTAGTTTGATGTAGTCACATTTGTTCATTTTTGTTTTTGTTTCCCTTGTGCCAGGAGATGTGTTCAGGAAGAAATTGCTCATATTTATATTCAGGAGATTTTTGCTTATGTTGTCTTCTAACAGTTATATGTTTTCATGACTTATATTCAGGTCTTTAATCCATTTCGAGTTTACTTTTGTGTATTGGGTTAAACAATAATCCAGTTTCATTCTCTTGCATGTAGCTGTCCAATTTGCCAACACCAGTCGTTGAAGAGACTGTGATTTCCCCATTGTATGTCCATTGCTCCTTTATCATATTAATTGACCATCTATGGTTGGGTTTATATCTGGACTCTCTATTCTGTTCTACTGGTCTACGGGTCTATTCTTGTGCGAGTATCAAATTGTCTTGATTACTGTGGCTTTGTAGTAGAGCTTGAAGTTGGGAAGCAAGATCCACCCCCCACTTTATTCTTCCTTCTAAGGATTGCATTGGCTATGCAGGATATTTTGTGGTACCATATGAATTTTAGAACTATCTGTTCCAGTTCATTGAAGAATGGTTTTGGTATTTTGATAGGAATTGCATTGAATCTGTGTATTGATTTAGGCAAGATGGCCATTTTGATGATATTAATTCTTCCTATCAATGAGCATGGGATATGTTTTCATTTATTGGTATCTTCTTTAATTTCTCTCATGAGTGTCATGAGTGTCTTGTAATTTTCAAAGTATAGGTCTTTCACTTCCTGATTTCTCTTTCTGCTAGTTCATTGTTAGTGTATAGGAATGCAACAGATTTCTGTGTATTAATTTTGTATCCTGTAACTTTGCTGAATTCAAATATTAGATCTAGTAGTTTTCGAGTGGATCCTTTAGGGTTTTTTATGTACAATATCATGTCATCTGCAAACAGTGACAGTTTACTTCTTCCTTACCAATCTGGATGCCCTTTATTTCTTTGTATTGTCTGATTGCTGTGGCTAGGACCTCCAGTACTATGTTGAATAAAAGTGGACATAGTGGGCATCCTTGTCTTGTTCCTGATCTCAAAGGAAACACTTTCAGCCTCTCACTATTAAGTATGAAGTTGGCTGTGTGTTTGTCATATATGGCCTTTATTATGTTGACATGCTTGCCCTCTAATACCCATTTTTTTGAGAGTTTTTAGTGTGAGTGCATGTTGAATTTCATCAAATGCTTTTTCTACATCTATGGAGATAATCATGTGGTTTTGTCCTCCTTTTTGTTGATGTGGTGGATGATGGTGATTGATTTTCAAATGTTGTACCATCCTTACATCCCTGGAATAAATCTTACTTGATCATGGTGGATGATCTTTTTTATATGTTTTTGAATTCACGTTGCTGATTTTTATGTTCATCAGGGATATTGGCCTGTAATTTTCTTTTTTTTGAAGTGTCTTTGCCTGGTTTTGGTATTAGAGTGATGCTGGCCTCATAGAATGAGTTTGGAAGTATTCCCTATTCTTCTACTCTTTGGGAAACTTTAAGGAGGTTGGGTATTAAGTATTCACTAACTGTTTTGATAAAATTCAGTGGTGAATCCATCTGGTCCAGAGATTTTGTTCTCAGGTAGTTTTTTGATTACCAGTTCAATTCATTGCTGGTGATTGGTCTGTTTAGATTTTCTGTTTCCTTCTGAGTCAGCCATGGAAGGTTTTATTTTCCTAGAAAGTTCTCCATTTCTTCTAGGTTATCCAGTTTGTTAGCATATAATTTTAAAATGTATTCTCATTCTTGATGCCGTTTATGTGTTGGCTCTCTTTTTTTCTATTAGTCTAGCTAGGGGTTTATCTATTTTGTTTATTTTCTTGAAGAACCAGCTCCTGCATTTATTGATCCTTTCTATTATTTTATTCTTCTCGGCTTTACTTATTTCTGCTCTAGTCTTTATGTCCCTCCTTCTACTGACTTTGGGCCTCATTTGTTGTTCTTTTTCTAGTTTTGTTAATTGTGAGTATAGACTGTTCATATGGGATTGTTCTCCTTTCCTGAGTAGGCCTGTATTGCAATATACTTGCCTCTTAGTTCAGCCTTCAATGCTTCCCGCAGATTTTGCGGTGTTGAATTATTGTTCTCATTTATCTCCATAGATTGCTTGATCTCTGTTTTTATTTGGTCATTGTTCCATTGGTCATTTAGGAGCATGTTGTGAAGCCTCCATGTTTTTGTGGGGTTTTTCATTTTCTTTGTGTAATTTATTTCTAGTTTCACACTAGCTGGTTGGTAAAATTTCAGTCTTTTTGAATTCACCAAGGCTCTTTTTGTGGCCTAGTGTATGATCTATTCTTGAAAATGTTCCATGTGCACTTGAGAAGAATGTGTATCCTGCTTCTTTTGGGTGTAGAGTTCTGTAGATGTCTGTTAGGTCCATCTGTTCTAATGTGTTCCTCAGTGTCTCTGTCTCCTTACTTATTTTCTGTCTGGTTGATCTGTCCTTTGGAGTGAGTGGGGTTTTGAAGTCTCCTAGAATGAATGCATTGTGTTCTATTTCCCCATTTCATTCTGTTAGTATTTGTTTCACATATGTAGCTGCTCCTGTGGTGAGTGCAAAGATATTTTTAATGGTTAAATCTTCTTGTTTGACTGAGCCCTTTATCATTATGTAATGTTTTTCTGTGCCTCTTGTGACTTTCTTTGTTTTGAAGTCTGTTTTGTCTGATAGAAGTACTGCAGCTTTTGCTATTTTCTCCCTATTAGTTGCATGAAGTATCTTTTTCCACCCCTTTACTTTTTGTCTGTGTATTCCTTTGGGTTTAAAGTGAGTCTCTTGTAGGCAGCATATAGATGGGTCTTGTTTTTTCATCCATTCATTGACTGTGTCTTTTGATTGCTGTATTCAGAGCATTTACATTTAGGGAGAGTATCGATAGGTATATACTTATTGCCATTGCAGGCTTTAGATTCATGGTTACCAAAGGTACAAGGTTAATTTCCTTACTATCTAAGAGTCTAACTTAATTCAATTTGTATGCTATTATAAACACAATCTAAAGGTTCTTTTTTTCTCCTCCTTTTCCTTCTTTCTCTATTCTTTATATATTAGGTATCATATTCTGTACTCTTTGTCTATCCCTTGACTGACTTTGGGGGAAGTTAATTTAATTTTGCATTTGCTTAGTAATGAATTGTTCTGCTTTCTTTACTGTGGTTCCATTAACCCTGGTAACATTTATTTAGCCTTAGGAATACTTCCATCTATAGGAGTCCCTCCAAAATGCACTGTAGAGGTGGTTTTTGGGAGGTAAGTTCTCTCTGCTTTTGCTCTTCTGGAAATTGTTTAATCCCACCTTCAAATTTAAATGATAACCTTGCCGGATATAGTATTCTTGGTTCGAGGCCCTTCTGCTTCATTGCATTAAATATGTCATGCCACCCCCTTCTGGCCTGTAAGGTTTCTGCTGAGAAGTCTGATGTTAGCCTGATGGGCTTTCCTTTGTATGTGATCTTATTTCTCTCTCTGGCTGCTTTTAGTAGTCTGTTCTTATCTTTGATCTTTGCTATTTTAATTATTGTATGTCTTGGTCTTGTCCACCTTTGTTCCCTTGTGTTGGGAAATCTCTGCACCTCCATGGCCTGATTGACTCTCTCTTTCCCCAGATTGGGGAATTTTTCAGAACTTTCTCAAAGACAGTTTCTGTCCTTTTTTCTCTCTGTTCTTCTGTTACCCCTATAATACAAATATTGTTCTGTTTGTATTAGTCACACAGTTCTCTCTATATTCTTTCATCCCTAGGATCATTTTTTCTCTCTGTTCCTCAGCTTTTTTGTATTCCTCTTCTCTAATTTCTATTTTGTTAATCGTCTCCTCCACCGTATCTAATCTGCTTTTAAAACCTTCCTTTGTATGTTTCATTTCTGATACTGTGTTCTGTAATGATTAGATCTCCAGCCAGAATTCATTGCTGAGTTCTTGAATATTTTCCTGTATCTTCATGAGCATGTTTATGATGTTTATTTTGAAATCTCTTTCAGAAGATTCTTGAGGTCGGTTTCATTTGACTCCTTTCCTGGTATATGTAGGATTTGGCTTTGAACCAGGTTCCTTTTACATTACATGTTTGTATGTGGTGCCCTCTAGTGCCTAGAAGCTCTACTCTCTGGAGCTGCTCAGCCCCTGGAGCAATGTTGGGGGTCTCAGGGGAGTGGTGTTTGTGCCTGGGGTGAGGAAAGAGCTGTTTCTTGCTACCTGGCTATGCCTGTCCACACTGCCTGAACCAGTGGGGTGAGCACACAGGTATAAGCCTCTAGGCTTTGCCTTTGTAGCTGCTGAAGGTAGGGATTCCCTGTGGCCTGCCTGATGCCGGAAGAGTTTGCCGGTTTGAGTCAGGTGCAGGCTCTCCGGGGAGGAAGGTGTAGCAGGTTGCATCTCATGCAGGGGGTCCTTGGAGCTGTGCAGCCAGCCAGGGAGCTGGAGTGCTTGAAGAACGTGAAAGTTCCCAAGCTGCTGTACAGAGTGCTCTCTGACAATTTTGTCTACCTGTCCTTTCTCCTGAGCAGTAAGCTCTGTGCAGTCCTTGTCCCTTTAGCAGCCCTCTTGCTGTTAGGAAGTCTCTCAGACTGCCTGTCTTTCTTTTGTCCCAGAGCAGCCAGATATGGATCCCTGCTTTCCACATGCGGCTGGAATCTCAGTCTCTCCAGGTATTCTGCCTGTCTTAGCTTTCCAATCCCCGGAATCACCAGAGCACCATGCAGTGTAGGTTTGGGTTCCCAGAGTAGGTCTCCAGAGCTAGGTGTTCAACAGTCCCAGGTCTTCACTCCCTCTCTGCTCTGTTTCCTTTCCTCCCTCCAGTGAGCTGGTGTGAGGCAAGGGCTTGGGTCCCTCTGTGTCTTCATTTGGTATGTTACCCTGTTCCATGAGGTCTGTTGTTTTCTTCAGGTGTGTGTAGTCTGGCGCAGCCTTCTTTCTTGTTGCTCTTTCAGGATTAGTTGTATTAATTATATTTTCATATTATATGCGGTTTTAGGAGGAGGTCTCTGTCTCATTTCTCATGCTGCCATCTTTTTTGGATTGCCTCTGTTTTCTTTACCAGGTTCTGTAATCTCTTCCTCCCCTTGTTATCTGTCTCTGTCACTGATAATCTAATAATGTTCCCTAGTACTTGACTCAATTCTTAGCAGCCTCCAACCTGGCATCAAAATTATGCCACCTTTCTTTTTGTTAGCACTCTGAGTCAGGCAAGACAAAAACCATTCCCTTGGGCAGCCCCCTGGAATGCCAAATCGTTGAACACATGTTCCTCACTTCCTTTACTTCCTTAGGAAGAACTGGGTGTTGGTTGTTTTCCTCTTTGTAGTGTTTCACTGTGTGGGGGAAAAGGCAATCATGGTAGAGAAGATGTGGTGAACACCTGTCCGGTTCAGTGTGGCTCTTCATGGCTTTTGTGTACCTGGGTGATCATCAATCACCTGGTTTTTGGAGTTGTTACAGAGGCCTTTTCTCCTGCAGGAACGACGACCTGGGCTTTCTTTTCCACCAACTTGCTGCTGTTACTCACCTCCCTCCCCTCCCTCTGGCCCACCATATATTCAGCTTTTAACTCCGGTCATTGTTGGGATATTTTACATGGTGTTTTACCATGCCTGTACAGATAATCACAAATTTGTTACTACTGGAGGATTTATTACTAAAGTGCTGTATTTTTAATAAGTCTATTACAATTTAATGTTAAGTGTACCTCTTTAAGAAACACAAATTCTGTATGCATTCTCACAAGTGTGAGTGGGAAGTGAAGCATAATTTTTATAAGGCTTGCTTTGTTGCCTAATTTGCCTAATTAATTTTTACACTTTTCTTGAAATTTTGAAATTATCTGTAAATTGTAGTTAATGCTATAGTGACATTTCGTTAATAAGATTCAGTGGAGTCTAAATTATGTTCTTGAGCTTCTGTCATAGACTATTATTTACTCTAACTGTGTAGAGCATAGAGGAGTGATATCTTTGGCCACCTTGCAAGACGTGACCGTAGGTTTTGGAAATATTTCTGGTTTTTGTAAAGTGTATGGAATTTGTACATGTGGTCTAGTCCTAAGTGTTCAAAATCAATGGATTGAAGGCTAAGAATATTGTTTTCTGAACCAATGTGAGGTTTGCATCCATCAGAGAAAGCACAGTATCAGGTGACTGAAGAGCAAGCCAAGTGGATGTAGGTATGAAATGGGCAGTTTTCTGATTTGTAAGCAAACAGGATAAAATAAAACAAGGGTATTAAGGGAAAGGCTGTGGGAAGAGGAAGCTAATATTTGAGCATCTGGTGTCTTCCCAGTGCTTTAGATATGCTGTATCATTAAGTCATCACAAGAAGCAAATGAGTCGTAGATATTATTCCCATTTGATAGCTAAGAAAACTGAATGCAATAGGTTGCATTACAGAATTAAGGGGCAGCATTGTGTAGTATGGACATTAGATTCATGCATGCTGACATTAGACTCCTTCAAGCAGTGTCTAAGGGCAGGTTGCTTAAAATTCATCTGTCATATGATGATAATAGTCTTTACACTGTAGGATTATTGTGAGATTACATGAAACAATGCATGTTTTTAATATCTGGAACATTGTGTGCATTCAGTGTTATCTGTTAACATTTATATATATTTTAATTTTATTTGGTTTCCTGAGGTTTCATACCTTGTTAAGTTGTACATGTAGTAAGTGGTGGAATCAGGAGACTGGTCTGTCTCCTACCAAGGCCCTACCAAGAGGTCTACTATAGGACCTCTGAAAATGTTACAGGAAATGAGATTAGTGGAAAAGTTTGTTAGGTTAGAGAATGATAAAAATAGGATTGAAAATTGTGAATAAAAGCTGCCATCTGTTGACTGGCTGCTGTAGTTTACGTGCGTTACTCATGTCATTGCATTTAATCTCATTTCAGTAACTATCCTGGCCAAGATCTTGGAGCCACTATGTCAAAACTGGTCTGCCTCATTTCAAAAGCTGTGCTTACTTCATCAGGCTGTTTCCCCATAAGCACGTTAATGAGGTTTCTCTGACCTTGAAGGGAAAGACAGCTCTTAGAAGACTGGAATTGGTCACATATAGAAGTACTTCCAAGTAGCCTTCATGTAGGTTTCAGGAACATATGGTGATACAAGTTCCTTCCTTAAGGAAATCTAGTTGGGGGGCATGAGCCCAGCAGAAATGCAAAATTACACTTACGTATCTTAATTATCAAAAATGATTACAAAATTGGTTTTTCCTATAGAGTGGACTTAAGGGAATGCTAGTGGAATGCTGGGATGGATCTGGAATTGAGAATTAGTCAAAAAGTATCATGAAGAATATCATTTTCCCCTGCCCCCAAAATCAGAGGAAAGATCTAAAATCCAGCCCAAAACGTGTCTCATTGATGGTTAATAGTATAATACTGAAGAGTGTCCTAGATTTTTTAGTAGTGGGTGGTAGGAAAAAAAGTCGTAATAAAAAAGGTCATCAGCAGAGAAGGGTTCCACAGTGGGAAGGTGGGGGGAGGGGTGTGGTGGTGTGCACAGCTAGACATGCTAGTGGTTTTGCTTGCAGACAGTCCGAGAAAAACCCTGAGTCTTGGTGCATTAACTCTTGTAGCTGGTTTGGGTAGTCCAGGATGAGGTCATGCTGTGAGTGTCAGTCATTTATTACACCTGTGCTTCCAAGCAAGGGGCGAGTGAGTAAGGGTGGCAGTGTGTGCTCGCCCATGAGAGCGCAGACCCAGGGAAGCCATGACCTGCCAGGTGGTTAGTGCCCCTTGTGGGCGAGTGGCCCAGGGCTCCTTGGAGACATGCTAGTGGCCTTAAGTCTAGGTGTCTTAACAAGCAGCATTTCTGTCGAGTCCTCCGTCAAGTCCTGTAGGGTTCTTTCAGTGAGATTTTTCTTAACTGTTCTCTGGTATTCTCTTGTACTTGTGGGTAGGAGATATGTGAGTTTTGTGTTATATAATAATTGAATCCTGTTGAGTTTGTAAAATATGGACTGTTTTAATCTTTCATAATTTCCCCCTTTTTCATGAAATCTATAATTTTTTGTTTTTGGTTGTATAAAGCATATTTTCTTAATGTATAGCAAACATGTTGCTTGCTCTAAGTGTGTTTTTCGGTTTTCTGTATGTAGTGATAGATGCTAGGACTCTCGTAGACAAAATCGAAATGTGATTTTGTTTATGGTTAGGAATTGCATAGTTTAAAATTCTGCATCTGTTATACATATCTCATAAAGAAATTGAAATGGTGTTTTAAAACTTACTCTTTGAATATTTAAATAATGACCAATAAAAATGTTAGAGGAAAGCATGCTATTTTTAGACCCTTAAGTCCCTAGCACATAGGGTGTAATAGTGTGGAATAGTGTTCAGCAAACTTGTTACTCCGCCTGTTTCTGGACATAAAATATGGGAACAAATTCATACCCATTTGTTTTGTCTGTGTTGAGTCAGAGACCATATATAGACTGCAAAGCCTAATACATTTACCATCTGCCTTTTGCAGAGTATGTTTGGTTACCGCTGGCAGAGGGCAGCAGTTTTCAGTTTTTGGGGTCTCTGTCCCTGTTTACACTCTTCAAAATTATTGATGATGTCAAGAGTTCTGTTTATGTGGATTACATATTGCTATTTAGCATATTGGAAATTGAGAAATTAAAGAAAAGTTTCACTTTATCTAAAAATAACAGTATTAAATGTGTTATATGTTAACATAAATATCATTTTTGTGAGAAATGACTTTTTTCCCCAAACAAAACATCAGTGAGTTTGGAATTTCTCTACTGCCTGGATTAACAGGAGACAGTCATAATCCCACATCTGAGTATACAGTTGACCCTGACCAGTGCAGAGGTTAGGGGTAGCAATCCCCCCTCACAGTTGAAAATCTGCATATATCTGTTACTAAAACTTAGTCTACTGTTGATTGGAAGCCTTACTGAAACACAGATTCTGTATGTTATAGGTATTATATATTACGGTTTTAAAGTAAATAGAGGAAAGAATGTTTTTTCAAAGTGTTGTAAATCTCCAAAAATTTTTCCTATATTTTCATTGAAAAACTCTATGCATAAGTGGACCCATTGCAGTTCAAACCCATGTTGTTCCAGGGTCAGCTGTACTTTCAGTTTGTTGCTGTATGTTTTGGTTGGAGGATATGAAGAAAATTGAATCTCACGCAGATCTGCAGTTGGAAAGGGGTATTTTAATAGCCTATTACGTGAATTGTGGGTGGACACCCAAACTTGTGTGGTTGGTTCTTAAAAGGAGAGTTGCAGTGTGGAATCAATAGACGTATCAAATTAGAGCTTTAAGATCGGTCTGTGTTGCACTCAGTGTGTAATATCATGCATTGATAATTTGGAAAATAGCAATTTCACTATCCAAGTGTTTACACATTATAAAAAAATCATATTCATAAATATCACCACTGATCTCATAAGATCCTCTGGGTGCTGGGTAACCAGTAGAACTATGTAGAGTGGGGACAGGGTTCCCATATGTCTGCATTTCTCAGTTAACATGGTAACCTGTAAAGCCAGGACAATCTCTAGTGGATGCAAGTTTTATAAAAATTCTTTTCTGCTTTAAAGCTTGTGTTACATCATTAACAACACACACTGTCAGTTTTCCTTAAAGTCGCAGACTCACTTCATTCATTTTCAAGAAAATGCCTAATATTCAGATTAATCTGAATAGCTTAAATAATTTATCTTTCAGTTCTTTCAAGTAAAAATGGTGTTCATGGAAAATGACTAGTTCAGTTGACAGAAACCTTTGCTGCAGTGCTTTTCTTTTAGACAGCTATAGCTTCATTTACAGCAGCATGTCCTGTGTACTTCCTACTTCATCACACAAAGTATTAAGAAGATGGATACTCAAGAGTCAGCTAATTATTAATTTCTCCTACTTCATTAAGGATATTCTAAAGTGTGTGTTTTTTTCTCTTTCTTACCCTCTCGCTGTGCCTCTCCCCATCCCCCTGCTCCCTCCTCTTTCTATTCCTCTTTTTTGCTTGGCAGTGAAAAACACAAGGTGACTTTACCTACATTGTCACCTTGTGGCTTTACCCACATCGGTACCAGTGGCTTTACCCACATTGCCTTCCACCATCAGTGCAAATTTTGACACAGTGCAAAAGGCAAATAACCATCTTGGTATTTTTTTATGAAAATAATTTGACCTCCTGAATCCCTCTGAGAGAGCCTTGAAGACCATGGGGTTTTGCAGACTACACTGGAGAACTGCTGGTATAAATGGGATAAATACCATTTCATAGGAGCAGATTCTTGCCACCTAGCTCTATGTTGCCTCCTTTATTTTCTTATAGTTATAATTTATGAAGTTTTGAATGTTAACAGATACCGTTTGCTGCTTGCATTGGCTAATACAACTAATGAGTCAGATTGAGCTTTTAAAAAAAATCTTTGATTTAAATTCGTAAACAAATTTTACTCCTGATGTTATTTTATTGCTCTATTAGATGTTGAAAGTGTAACTTGGAGTATTTGTAACATGAAGTAATCTACTGGAAAGGGTACAATTATGGTCTCCTGAAATGATAGGATTATTAAATATTTATAATGACAGTTCATTAAAAGTTTTTGTATTCTTGAATACACCCCCAAATTGAGAGGAAATGTGTTTGGGAATTAGGTCCAGTGCTTGATTTCTTGCTCATCTGCATTAACTTTGTGGGTGTGTGGATACTGTGATTTATAAAGACAAATGTATATTTGGTCTTACTCCCGTTTTGAGTAAGCTCCTAAAACCCTTGGGATTTCCTAGGTGATTAAAAATGGTAAAGCTGTCCTGATATTCCTAGCAAGCCCCTTTTAAAACCACACCTGAGTTTATGTTAATGAAGTGATATTTGGAAAGCACCCTAAGGATGAGGGGCTAGTTGCCTGGGGACTCATGTTGATTAGTGTTGGAACTTTAAGCCCCGACCCTGGATTACATTCCCTTACCTCTGGAGAGGGAAGATGGGCTGGAGATGGACTCAGTCACCAATGGCCAATGATTTAATCCAGCATGTGTATGTAATGAAGTCTCCAAAACACCACAAAAGGGTAGGGATCACGGAGCTTCTGGGTTTGGTGAATGTGTGGAAGTTTGGGGAATGTTGGCCACCTGGAAAGGGCTGGGAAGCTCCTAGCCCATTTCCACCTACCTTGCCTTTTCTGTCTCTTACATCTGCTGTTCCTGAGTTGTGTCCTTTTATAATGAATTGGTAATCTAGTGAGTAAATGTTTTACTGAGTTATTTGAGCAGGTCTAGCAAATTAAACCCGAGGAGGAGGCCAGAGGAACCCTGATTATAGTTAATTCATCAGAAGCACAGTGACAACCTGGACTTGGGATTGACATCTTAAGTGGGGAAGGCAGTCTTGTGGGACTGAGCCCTTAACCTGTGGGATCTGACGCTATCTCTGGGTAGATGGTGTAATTGTAGGACACCCAGCTGGTGTTGGAAAATGTGCTGGATGTGTGGAAAAGCACAACTGGTGTCATAAGTGAAGTGGTGGTGTAGTGAAGTATTCAGAATAGAGGGGACACAGGAGGAGCATGTGCACATATGCGCGTGCACATACTAAAAATTTTGCAGATGACTATTTCAGTGGGTGCAATTAAGATAATTTTGCTTTCCTGAAAACTGAAACTTTCTGCCACATACACTTGCACTTCTGTGGTTGACCATTAGATGTCATGAGTGCTCCGGGAGCCCTAAGGATTACTCAGGGCCAATAGAAATCGAACATCCTGAACTTGCAGACCTTCACGTATTTCACTGTTTACACATGATTGATGCCAGGAGAACCTGATACTGTGTGATATATAGAAGCAAGGTACAACTGAAATAATGAAATTTCAAAAATAAGCCTTTTTAAAGGAAGGTTGTAATAGTTCTGTTGGGCATTGCAAATTCTTCAGGGGCACTTGATACTGCTGTTATGTTCCTGGCGTTCAAGTCTCTCTCTTATGGAAAGATGGATTGAACTTCAATTTAGGAATATTTGGTAATCCCTCTCAGGACATACTGTAACAGCTGGTATTTTTGTGTTATAGTAAATCGATTTCCATAGAATAGTCAGTAGTAATTATGACTGGGTTCTGACGAATTCTGAAGCATTTTCAATACATTTAGCCAAGGAAAATAACATGATTACTACAGAAATTGAGCTCAGTTTGAAAGTAAAACCCAGCAGCTCCGCTTTATTCCACAAAATATTAAGTGTTTTACTGGTTGGGATTTTATCAGACCATTTATTTTTATTAATATATATGTTCTGAGAAGATAAATACTTTGTAGAATATTTCTTAAATGACTTTGGAAAAAATTAAGCTTGAGTGCTCATTATGAAATAAATGAGAAATACCAAAGCCTTTCATATATGGTATATATGTACAACATCAGTATCAAGTTAGGATGTTTTGATGTGGAATGTAAGATGTCTTAATAGAATGTTTGGTACAAACATAGGCCACTTAGTATAAGGCACATGTGGTTTATAAAAGTGAAACAATGTTCTTTAAGGTAGAAGAGAGAGGTAGTTTGGTATAGGTTGTGTATAGTATGTGCATTTCTGTAGTTAGGCAATCTGTACCATTCAAATTATGACTTTTCTCATGGCATAAAGAGCTTAAATTACATAGGGAACACACACACATGATAACTACCTACCCACATGCATACATATATATTGCCCTAATGATAGAAATGTGTGTGCACACACTTTATAAATTCTGTTTCCTCCTCTTTCCTCAGCAAAACTAATTGAATGCCTTCTTTAAATTGTGTATGGTCTGTTTGTGACTTTCTTTGTGTTAGATGTAAGAAACACTTTTGTGTAGTTGAATCTTAATCCTGATTGTTAGAAAATTTACAAAGCAAAGTACAGCTGCCTTGTGAAATAATTGGGGAAAACAGCTTCAGAGGTGGGCGTTAATGAAACTTTCTTTGCCTCTCAAGTTTTATTTTTAGCTTAGTGATTTGTATTTTCATTTGGTATTTAAAGTTACTGCCCTGATATTTTTAATTAACACTCCTCTGTATGGATTTACATGCATATTTTAACTTTGTCAACATTTGTCATAATGTAAAACAAAATCCAAAACTGCACCGGTTTATCTGGTTCAAGCTAGTCTATTTAGTGGTGAATTTTTTCACACTAACGTTCACTTTGATCATTAAAAAGCTAATTTAGAAGGCTTTAATAGAATTTTACAGTTTGGACTTTTTCAAGTGAAGCTTAGCAGGCTCAGTTTTCCTTATTCTGTTATATGAATCAGCAATTTAAAGGCTTTAAGGAATTGCGGTGAGCCAGTTTTTTCGGTGTTTACAATATCTTACTAATATATGTTAAAATATGCTTTTAAATTCCTGATTTTGCTTTATAGAGGAGACGAAGGTAAAATGCATTGAAAATGAGCTCAAACACTGCGTGGTTCTTCTGATTTCTAAAAAATGTAGATGCAGTGTATTTTCCGTTATTAGGCAGCAGTAGTCCAAATTTGAACCACATGGCCTCCTTCAGGGTGTCAGGTCAATGTAAATTTTAATCTTGCTACTTTCTTTTATGTTTTCACTTTATAATCTCATTACCTGAATTAAACAACTCCAGTCACAATGGCCAGCATTTATTGTTTGCTTGCCATGTGCAGACAGTGTTATGTATCTAAGTGTACTTAATTATGAAACAATTCTAAATTGCTGTGATATCCATTTGCAAATAAGAAAATGAAGCATAATAAGATTAAATAATTTGTCCAAAATCACAGAGCTAGCAGGAATAGAGATTAGGCCACCACACTCTAGATTCCTTGCTCTTGGCTACTATACAGTTTGACTGCTTATTTTGGCATAAACATTAGTTAAAATAGTTAATGGAAAAAAAACTGATATTTTCCAAGATACATCAGAGCTTAGTTTTTACTAAAAGAATTTACTTTTAGTAAATACTAAAAGAATTTACTAAAAGAATATTAGCTTGGATCGTCAGGTTTAGTTTAGATTATTAACACTTGTATGATCTAAATACATAACATCTTGCTTTAATTTTAGTATTCTTTCAAAGTTATGTGCAGTTTTGTTAGAGAACTTTTCAGTTGTCATAGATGAACTATTTAAAAAATTAGAATTAATTGTAAATTGTTTACAATTTAGTTTCTATTCTACATTTGAAATATAGCTTACAATTGTAACAGAGGGAAAGAATTTTAGAATGGCATTGGCTTACAAAAACTTCATGAAGTTCTCCATGTATACATTCAGCTATCCTTGAAGCAACTAAAAATCTTTAAGGAAGCCTTGGTACATACATGAAGAACTTTGACATTTTTTTTTAATTTATATTTTTTTACTAAGGTATCATCGATACACTCTTATGAAGGTTTCACAAGAAAAGTAATGTGGTTACTACAATCACCCATATTATTGAGTCCCCCCCCATACCCCATTGCAGTCACTGCCCCAAAACATAGTAAGTTGCCACAGTCACTACTTGTCTTCTCTAAGCTATGCTGTCCATATCTTTTTTCAGTGAGATTCTAAAATTTATATTTCATTTATGTAGGTAATAATACAGCTTACTCCTTGAAATCTCCACTCATTAGCCATTATCCCCAGACGTGTTTTCTTTATAAAGTCAGTTTGTACATATTTAAGGATTTGCAAATGTGTAGTAAAACACGTTACTTTTCTTCCTCTTCACCAATGACATGTCATGTCCAGATTTCAGTATTAGGTTCGAATGTGCATGGAGGGTTTACTTCTATTTTATCAAAATACATTTATTATTATTATTATTTTTATTTTTTAATAAAATGCTGAAGTGGTCGGTAGATGCGAGATAAAGGTAGAAAACATATTTTAGTGGTGTAAGAGGGCAAATGTAGATGATCAGGTGTGTGCCTATAGACTAAGTATTAATCCAAGCTAGACAAGGGCAACAAAACATCCATGGATGTAGAAGATTTCTCTCAAAACAGGGGGGGGTGAGGTTCTAAGCCTCACCTCTGTTGATCCCCAATTTCTCACCTGATGGCCCCCCTGCGACTGTGCCTGTCTTAGGTTATTCCTCCCTTGAGGAATCTTACCCGTCTCTGGCTAGAACTTTGACATTTTAAATTAGAAATCTCACCTCAAAATAAACTTTCACACTTGATATCTGCTTGTAGCATGTAGAAAAAGTCCTGAAGAATTGTAATCTCTCTGGTACTGTACTGGAATAAGACTTTTTAATTGGTTGCAGGATGGTGCAATTTAGTAATCTTAAAAAGTGTTCCTTTTCTTTGTAGAATCGTCCTGCTGGTGTATAAATCTTGGCAGACAGTGTGGCTGCAGGCCATCGAGCTGGACTTCCCTGCGGCTTTCTGGGCTGAGAGTGCTTGGCGTGCACAGCCCAGCCTGTAGCCGGCGCCATGCCAGCTTTGTCAGCAGGCTCTGGTAGTGACACAGGTACGTGAACTCAGGAGGGGCAATTTCCCTCCGTTGCTACTGAAATGTTCTTGTTCACACAGTGAGGAGCAGCATTGCACTCATAAGCAAGTGCAAACAGAGTCATGCTTGTTTCTCTGTGACCAACAGGAGGGGGATAAAATCAGCTTAGATGTGTCCTTCTGTCTTAAGTATTCAGGACCAACCACTGCTTTGTCCAAAGTGATGACTTGTGCTGATGCTCATACTGTCCTGATGTTTGGAATAATGCTGTGCATTTAAATTTCTTTTTTAAAAAGTTAAGCTTTCAGGGGTATTATGATTAGCACACATGGTATTGGGGGGGTCATGGGGAAGGCAGTACAGTACAGAGAAGACAAGTAGTGGCTCTGGCATCATGACTGCAATGGGGTATGGGGGGCACTTGATAATATGAGTGAATGTAGTAACCACAATGTTTTTCATGTGAAACCTTCATAAGAGTATATATGTCAATGATACCTTAATAAAAAAAAAAAGAAAAAGTTAAGCTTTATTTCACAAACACAAAAACATACTTTTATTTGTTTTTTTTTAATTGAAATATAATTCACATACAATATTATATTAGTTGCAGATGTATGACATAGTGACTTGGCAGTTATATACATTGCTATATGCTCACCATGATAAGTGTAGTTAACAGCTATCACCATGCAAAGTTACTACAATATTATTGACTCTATTTCCTAAGCTGTACTTTCATCCCCTTGATTTACTTATTTTATAATTGGAAGTTTGTGCCTCTTTATCCTCTTTCCTATTTCACCCATCCCTCTTTTCCCCATGGCAACCACAGTTTTGTTGTCTGTATTTCAGTCTTTCTGTTTTTTGTGTGTTCGTTGTTTTTTTTTAGATTCCATGTATGAGTGAAAATATATGGTATTTGTCCTTGTCTGACTTATTTCACTTAGCATAATACCCTCTAGATTCATCCATGTTGGGAATAGCAAGATTTCATTCTTTTTTATGGCTGAGTAATATTCTGTTGTATATATATATATGCCAGGTCTTTTTTATCCATTCATGTATTAGGGGTCACTTAGGTTGTTTCCACATCTTGGCTGTTTACAATAATACTGCCATAAACACAGGGGTATATATATCTTTTTGAATTGTTTTTATTTTCCTTGGGTAATACCCAGAAGTGGAATTGCCAGATCACATGGTATTTCGATTTTTAATTTTTTTGGGAACTTCCATACTGCTTTTCATAGCAACTTTACATTCCCACCAACAGTGTGAGAGGCTTCCCTTTTCTCCACATCCTCGCTAACACTTGTTGTTTGTCTTTTTGATACTAGCCATTCTGAGAAGTGTGAGGTAATATCTCATTGTGGTTTTGAGTTGCATTTCCCCGATTAGTGATGTTGAGCATCATTTCATGTACCTGTTGGCCATCTGTATGTCTTCTTTGGAAAAATGTCTATTCAGGTCCTCTGCCTGTTTTTTAATTGGGTTATTATTATTTTTTTTTGGTATTGAGTTGTATGAGTTCTTTATTTATTTTGGATGTTTACCCCTTATCAGATATATCATTTTCAAATATATTCTTCCATTCAGTAGATTATCTTCCTTTTGATGATGGTGTCCTTCACTGGCAGAAACTTTTTAGTTTGATGTAGTCCCACATGTTTATTTCTGCTTTTGTGTCCTTTGCCTGGGGAGATGTTTCCAGAAAAAAATTGCTAATATCTATCCATGAGCTACCTATGTTTTCTTTAGGAGTTCCATGGTGTCAGGTCTTACATTTAGATCTTTAATTCATTTCAAGTTAGTTTTTTTGTATGGTGTAAGAAAGTGGTCCAGTTTCATTCTACTTTTAAAAATTAAGAGAAGTTATGACAAATGTTGTGATACTAATTACCCTTTGTTGAGATTTAATAACACATAGAAACTCAATGTCATACAAGCTTCAGACCTCTCCTTTTTTTCCTTTAAGAAATAAAACATTGTCCCTACTCCTTTATTGCATTTTCTTTCTTCCTATCACCAGAGGCAAGAACTATTTGGAAGTTGATATATATGTCATTAAGGGATTCAGTTAAAACAAACATTTTTCACCCTATTAGCAGTTATAAGACTTAGTGATGCATAGAATAAAGATTTCCAAGAAAGGGAAAAAACTCATGCATGTATGTATGTGTAGAATCCCTTATTTCTAACCAGTTTCAGGAAGTGGGGTGAGGGAGCTTGAAGCCCCTTTCAGGTCTGATTCCCTAGAATCAGAACTTTTTTAAAAAAGATAGGCTCCTATTAAAGCAGAATGAGAATGGGATGGGAGAGTTATGCTTTGCTTGCAATTTTAAGACCCTTCCAAAGAAGTGGTGGCAGAGAGTGTTAGTGTTCTTGAGTTGTACTGAACATACCTGATTTGGTTCTCCTAATACCATTCTATAACTAGCTGAGATAGTTGTCTCAGACTGGGTGGTTCCTGGCACCATAATTTACAAAAAGCTGAATCACAAACTTGATTTTGTTATGTTACATTGGCATTTTAGCCCACACTATTTGCAAATACCATTCTTTGCTATTTCAAGCATATCCATATTTATATTTTGGTAATTTTTGTCTCATTTTTATCCATCCAGAGTGATTTTTTCTGCTGTGATTTACACTGAGGATTAGGTTTTTTTTAGGAAGTGATTTTGATTTTTAAGTTACATAAAAGTCTTTTTTCTCAGACATTCACTTGGAAGCGAGCTCCTTTGGAAAAATTTTTTCCTTCTTTTTAGTATTTATGTAGTCCCACATTGTGTTTTACTATATAAAATGAGTGATTTAACTTTCCATAGTGATTTGGGAAATTATAGATAAAATTTATTTGAACCGTAAATATACTTCAGTTGTGTAATAAATAGGTTTTATGCCTTGCTATTCACCAAAAGCACCTTGATTTAATTGAATGCAAAGTAGTGTTGCTTACACTTATCTCAGGGAATGATTACAGTGGAGTATTTATGGTTTATGGAGCAGTTTACTTGTCCATCATGAAAAGTAGCATAGGCTATTCAGAATTTAAAGAGGACTTTTCCACACATAGCTGGCTCACTTGGTGCAACTCTGAAGTGCCTATGTGACTCCTACCTGTCTCTGTGATTTTTTTTTTCCAAGGGAGAGCTTACAATTTTAATACAAGTCAGAGTCCCACAGTTCAGCTCAACGAAAAGGGAGTTAAAAATGTAGCACTCTCTCTGTGATATTTTTTGACTGGTATGTTCCAACAAGGTTTGATTCAGGCAGAGATGTGCCCATTCTAAGAGTCATTGCAGTTAGTGAAGCCCAAAGTATGGTAGATTGAGAGATGCTTATGGTTCTGTAGTTTCTTGCAGACAGATGCAGTTTAGCAGTCAGGGTCATTTTACTTTACGCAGTATTGCTTAGCAGTGTCACTTGCTGTTGTTTCATTACCAGGTTTCTGAGGGAACAGAGCATAGCTGAAGAAGGAGCAGGTGTGCAGCCTCAGTATACACAGCACTCATACGGGGAAATAGTTCCAGTGTAAACTTGCACCACTTCTTTCTCTCCCTCTTTCTACTTATTTCACTAAGAAACATTAGCATAAAAGCATTCTCATTGTCTAAGGTGTATGGATAAAAAAAGGAAAGGAATCCTGACAACCCACCCTTTCTCTTCCCCATCTCATTTTCTTTCTCAATTTGATGAATCTCCTTCAAGAATTTTATGTACATTAAGCACTTAATACATGTATGTACATAATAATGTACAGTAATGTATGTCTTTTATTTCTTTACTTTTTAGTCACAGATCCTATCATACTCTATCGATTCCTCTTTAACTTTCTGTAGTAAAGACAATAAAGGTGTCTTGGTGCAGTTATTTCCATGTGTGTGTGTATATGTTTATGTATATATAATCTGTCTCTACATACATTTATATGTCTACCTCCTTCATTCTTTTAAACTAATGCATGTTTTTTCCATAGTATCACGATTTAGTGAACCTATCACATTTGTGAAAGCCCTGGTTTTGCTCTTTTTGTGATATGGTGGGAGAAAAGTTGTGCACTTCTAATGGATGTTGGCAAATTGTCCTCTGGAGTGGTTAAACCACTTAATGATCCATGAACAGTGCATTAAAGATCCTTTTCCTCCTATTTTTTCCAATTTTTAGTATTATCAGATGTCTTCATAATTTTTACCAATCTGATGGGAAAATAATGGTATCTTAAGTGTTAAATGTACTTTACTACTGAGTATATTTCTTTTTCATTGAGCATATTTAATGTTTAATGTTCATTTATTCCACTGTAATTTGTCCTTCATATCCTTTCCCATTTTTCTTTTCATTATCATCATCTTATTTTTTTTGCATAATTTCTTTATTTGTTTATATATATTAGTTATGAGCCCTTTTAGGTTGAACACCATTTCTTCTGTTTAACCATTTGTCCTTTTTTCTTCCTTAAATAGTATAATTTATTTTGTAGAACTTGAAACCTGGTTTTTGTGGACAAATCACTCTTTTCTGTATGATTAATGCTTTTTTTCCCCCTTTGGTTAGAAAGACCTTTCCTACTTACTGCAAGATCATGAAAATACTCTGAGTTTCTAATAATTAAAATAAAAATTGTTGTTACACATTTAGAATTTTAGTCTAACTGTAATTAGTATGTGGAGTGGGGCAGTAATCTAAATTAATCTCATTTATTTCCCAGTGAACTGCCAGTAGTCCCAGGATCACTTACTTAATAGTCCATCTTTTCAACCTGAATTTATACTATGCCCATTATTGTATACCAGAATTGTATATGTTGTAGTTTTTCTTTTTTGGCTATTATGGTCTGATTTTAAAAAAAAGTTTGTTGGACTTTATTTTTAGAGCAATTTTAGGTCTATAGAAAGATTATGAAGATAATCAGAGGGTTCCAGTATACCTTACACTTTGTTTCCCTGATTATTTACATCTTACCTTAGTCTGGTACATTCATTTCAATTAGTGAATCAAATTGATACATATTATTATTATTAACTAAAATCTATACTTTATTCATATTTTCTTGGTTTTCCCCTAAGATCCTTATTTGCTCCATGATCTCATGTTTTATTTAGTTGTCATTGTCTCCTTAGGCATCCTGTGTGGGTAAAGGCTTCTTAGTCTTCCTTGTTTATGATGACCTTGACAGTTTTCAGGTATGGTCATGTATGTTGTAGAAGTCCTCTCTGTTGGAATTTGTCTGATGTAAAGGGGATGTTGTTATCATACCATATTAAGGGTATATATTGTCAACTTGATTTATGATAGGTGATGTTGATCAACTGGCTTAGGTAGTAATTGCCAGGTTTCTCCACTGCAAAGTTACTCTTTTTTCCCACCCTTTCCAAACTTTACTTTTTGGAAGCCCATCTCTTTATGCAGCCCACACAGTGTGTTGTACTCCTCCTCTTTTAGGGTGAAGTATCTATGTTAATTATTTGAATTATTTTGTATCCCCTATCCCATTTATTAATCCAATCATATATTTATATCAGTGTGGACTCATGGATATTCATTTATACTTTGGGTTATAATGCAGTATTAGTATTTTTGCTCAGATTGTTCCAGCTTTGGCCGTGGGAGCTGTTCCAGGTGGCTCTTGATACACCTCCACCAGTGTGGGCTTGCTTGCTTGTTGCTAACAAGTCCCCACCTTTGGCACTGCAGGATGCTGCAGGCGCACACAGCACCCCAGTCCCAGAATGAGTGATTTCTCTAAGAATTTCTCTACTTCTTTCCTTGGGGAGTGGGATTAGAAACCAAAAACTGGGTGATAGGTTTGCCCTGAAGTTGTTCTTTTAGGCCTTCTCATCAGACAGAGCAGAGAAATACATGTAAGCATATACACATGTATAAATCTTTCTATGTGTAATTGTCTAATTACAGTAAGCTAAGTATGAATTCTTACTGATGTGTCCAACTCTGATCTATTAGCAAGTGGATCATTTTGGCTGCCTTCCCTCGCTTATCTGTAAATTCTCAGTCAGCGGTGAGAAACTTGGCTGCCACTATCCATTTTCTTAATTAATCAGTTCCAGTATACAGGTACAGTGGCATTAGAATTTTTAACCTTTACCTCATGGAAAACAACTTTGTCAACTAGAGAATTGATCCTCCAACAGTACCATTCTGCTTCTAAACTCAGGTAATCCTTCCTTTCCTGCATCATACCTATGTTACAGTTTTACAAAGCCATTAACTGTGATTTTTACAAACATCATATATTGTGAAATACATATACAGAAATTCACATAAAACTTTTATAATACAGTTTTAAAAGTGATTATAATACCAGGATCCATGTGGTCACCAGCCGGGTCAAGAAATCAGATACCCCGAAAACAACTTACATATTTTTTTCCATTCACAGCCTTCTCAGTGTTCCTAAAGATGGACATAAAAAAAAAAAGATTCCTGTCTCACACTATACATAAAACACAGCTTATGATTTATTTAAGTGCCCCTAGGCAACCTGGTTTAATTTCGCCTGTTGGTGAACTTTATAAATGGACTTTTACTATAGGAATTGTTTTACGTTGGTGACTAGGATGAGAAAAAAAAGTCCTAACAAGTTATACATTTAAAAAAGTGGATGCATAAAATAAATATTACAAAACCCAGAAGAAAAGAATGTTTTTATTATCTGCCTGACACACCTCCAATGCTTTTCCTTCTGTATTTTTTGGCTATCTACTTTTTGAATGCCTCATTCTAGGACAATGATCTTGTAAAATTTTCATTAACAGAAGAGAAAGACAATCCAATCTATAAAGGAAAAACACAGGCTTCTTGTATACATAATACTTTGACACCATATGTGTGAGATTCCCCCCCCCCCCCCACAACAAGCAATTCTCTGTGATTCCAGCTAGGTGTCCTACAATTAAATTTTGATGTTAACTAGAGTTAGTGCAGACTCCACAGGTTCAGGGCCCAGTCCCCCAAGACTCCTCTCACTACTTCAGATGCCAATCACAATAGGTCCCCATATTACCCACTCTTTCTGTCCAGGTTCCTGACCCCCTCCTTGGATTCAGTCATTTGCTAGAACAGCTCATAGAGCTCAGAGAAATGCTTAACATTTTCCAGTTTATTATACAATAAAGGGTATGGTAAAGGATACAGATGAAGAGATGCACAGGTCAGGTCTGGAGGGGATTGAAGCTCAGGAGCTTCCATCCCTATGAAGTTGGGTCACGGACCCTAGGCTTGCTGAACCCCATTCTGTTGGGATTTTTAGGGAGGCTTCATCACTGAAGCATAATCCATTATTAACTCAGTCTCCAGCCCCTGTCCCCTTCCAGGAGGAGGGATTTGAGAGATCGATGCTCTGTATCTGTTGCTCTCCACTGCTTGTTAGGCCTTTACAGATTTGCCACTCACTCCAGTGGTTGTGTAGTGATACCTCTTTGCAGTTTCGTTTTCATTATTTGGTTATCAATGGGGTCAAACACCTTTTCATATTGGCCATTTAGATTTTTTTTGTGAAATACTGACGTAAGTATTTTGTCTATTTTTCTATTGCACTGTTTTATATGTAGGCCATTTCTGGATTCTGGTGCTTTGTCAGTTTTATTCGTTATATGTGTTACAACCATCTTCTCTTGTTCCCTGCCTTGTCTTCTCAGGCTGTGTGCTGTCCTCTCGGTTCTGTGTGCAGAAGTTAGAACTTCATTGTGCCCGAGCAACATTTTCCTTTCTGTTAGTGAGCTCCTCATTGTAGTCATGAAATATTTCCTTAATGTGTGGTCATACAGTTCCTCTTTCCTTTTACATTTTGATTTTAATACTCGAGATCTGATTTTTATTTGTAAGGTGTGAAGTAGGGCTCCATATTAATTTTTCCTTGCTGGAAATCCAGTTGTTTTGCCATGATATTAGTAAGACTGTCATTTTACCGCGTTTGTAGTGCTACCATCTGGGACCTTCATTACAATGTTGAATATCCGTGGTGACAGTGAACATGTTTATTTTTAGTTCTAGATCTCAAAAGAAGTTATTCTAGCATTACTTCTTTGTCATATTTGCTCGAGGTGTTTTTTTTTTTTTTATGTATGACCTTTACTAAATTACGGAAGTTTTGTTTTATTCTTAGTTTTCAAAAAAAAGTATTTTAATGACTAGCCATTGAAGTTTGCCAAGTGCTTCTTTTTATTCATTGTGATGATCAAATGATTTGTTTCCTGTGAATCTCAATATAGCGAGTGGCACTGATTTTTGAATGTTCAGCCAACTTGCACTTTTGGAATAAAACCAGTTTGGTCATATTTGTTAACCTTTTCATATGATCTGTTGGATTTGGCTTGCTCATACTTGATTTACAAATTTAATACCTGTGTTTATGAGTGACTTTAACCTGTAATTTTCTCTTCTCATTCTCTTATTGGGTTTTCGCAAAGTCATGCAAACCACACATAGTGTGTTAGGCGGAGTCTTTACTCTTTGTGAACAAATTTGTGAAAGATTAAAATTAGTTTTTACTTTAGTGGAGCATACCTGTTAGGTTACTTACGCCTGGATGTTTTCTTTTTGATAAGAATATTGATAACTTGTTAATTTATTTGAAAGGTTATAATAATAATATCCAGATTTTCTATTTCTTGAGTTTTGGTGATTTATATTTTTCTAACACTTAGTCCATTTCATCAAAATTTTAAAATCATAATCTTACTGTAAATTTGGACTTATGTGAATCAAGTCTTACTGAGTTTGTCTTTAATAGTGGAAGACTTCCTAGTGGAAACAAACTGCCTGTGGGTCACATGAGAGGCCGTTGGGCCCTGTCATGGTCAGCAGGCCACACCTTCAGAAACAAGAATTAATCTGCTCTCCAGCACTGTTGCCTAGAGGTGTGGAGCCCAGTTAGTAAATTGGAAAAGGTCCCTCCTTGCTTCCCCAGCATTTTTTCTTTTTTTTTTTCTTCTCATGTTTGTTTTAAGATATAGTTGATATATATACGCCCCAGCAGTTTCTTGATCAGGAGTACATGCCACACTAAGTGACATTTAAGTTAAAGGGAATCGTCTTCCTAATGAAATAAATAAAAGGAGTTACATTGACAGGCTACTTTTATTGCCCAGTTTCTCATATTTGCTTGTGTGTATATAATGCTATTTAAAATTATCCAAATCTCTAGGTTTTATATTGCAAATATTTTTCATTATCCCTAAGGGCAATTTTCTTTTCTTTTTTTTTTTTAAGAAAAATATCTCAGCATTGTCTTAGGGTTTAATCCTCTAATGGGTTTATTGGCAGTTTTAAGGACCTATATATATACACACACACACATATATATATATATATCAAGGATTGTTGTAGGTTTTAGATTCCTGTTGCTACAGAGTTGTTCAATATAAAATGTTTTCTCTTTGGTAATAGGAACTTTATTTACTGTGGTTATATTGTTTTTGGAATTTGTCTTTTTAGAAGATAACCTGAGGGGCTCATGGTAAACGGTTACAGTAAAAATAGAGATCAAGCTATGAAAACAGCTTCAGGCCATTAAGATAAATGAAATTGCTATTATAGGGCTATTGAAATCAATAAAATTAAAAACAATATTTTTTTTTGCCAAAACTCACATTAAATGTTGAACTTCTCTTTTTGAAGTAGTGCACTTGAACCTCCTGAGTTTTTTTTTTTAACACTATTCAGAAAGTTCAAGTAAACATGTTTTAAGATCTGGGACAGACGTGAAGTTGCTGTATTTTGCTTTGCTTCCTCTTGACAAATGAGGGTTGTGAAAAAATCACCCTTGTAAGTAGAGTGAAAGGATTTCTGTGATAACAGATAGATATCTCTTAGACTGAAATTTTTAAATGTAATTTGGATGTAAAGTGATGATCAGGATTGGCCTGGTTTGATATGTAGGGATCCTGGTTTGATTTCATTTTTTCCTGAAATGGTAATCCACGGACTCAGCACTCTTAGTAGAACAGTTTTTCACTATGAAACTGATTTTGAAACATTACTTTTATCTTATATTCAATTCTTTATATATTCTAGGTCTGGATATTTTGTTATGTTTCCGCAGATTTAGCTGGCCAGGCTTTTGAGGGTAGGGTTTCTGTTAGAAACAAAGTTTTTGTTGTGAAATTTTGATGGTTATGATTTCTGTTACAAACAAAATTTCAGGTTGTTTAAAGAAGACATGTGTGTTGAAAGGCTGGGAATCATTTAGATTCATAGTTATCGGTTGTGAGCCCCCAACTTATAATTTTTAGCTTAAAATACAGTTTCAGCTTAGATTACTCCATTTATTATTACAATTCATGCATGGAAGTACCAGAGTTATCATTAGTTGTGAACTCTCTAACCTACCTCGTCTTTTCCCACCAAAACAAGAGTTTTATATGTTTTTGATAACAAAAGGTTTCTTAGGAGTTGTGTATTATTGTACATTATCATTTAATTCATTCATCTTGTGATATCATGAAGGGTATTTCAGGAGAATACTTGAAAAGAAAGCCTTTGACTCTGTTGGTAGCTTTTCTTTCACTTAATTGCTTATTAATTCAAGTAACAAGCTTCTGAGAAGAAATGCCAGGGATGATATGGTAGCTGTGATACAGCTATTAAAAGTCATTCATATGCTAGGTGTTTTTATGCATTCATCCATTGCAAAACAGGGAGGCAAAAATTAGGCACTCATTCTTTATGTCTGTTGATTACTGTAGCAGTCCTATGAGAAATGCCCCTCTTTTATAACATTCTTCTGTACCACCAATAGGCCACCTTCTGTTACTTGGTTTCTCTTGCTTTTACTTTTCTTCCTAATTAAGGGTAGTACCTGTTGGTCTGTTCATTACTTATAATTTAATACACTCAGTGTAATATAATGTGAATTAAGATTTAGGTTGCTGCTCTGCAATGTAAGCTAAAATCCAGATAGACTATTTGGCTTGGTTTAACTACATGTTATGCTAAGTTTTAAATACACTATAAATATTGAAGTAAATGGAAATAAATCCTATTGATGCCAGGGTTCTTATTTGTGGAGCCAAAGAATGAGCTTCACAAACAGCTAAGGTAGGAGAGCAAGGTACAGGTTTTTATTTAGAGATAAAGTGAAAGGACAGAGCTCCCGGCTCACGCCAGGAGGAGACAAGAGAGTCCATGTTGGTGTGTTGTCTAGGGGTTTTATAGGCAGTTGAGGATTTTTCGAGAACGTGAAAAAGAGTTTAGGGGTATGGACTTCTTAAGTGGGCCCTGAATATTAAAAATTAACTTAACATAAGGAATTTCCTGCCTTGATTTCTCTCTGGGACATCAGCACCTGGGTCCGGGAGCACATCAAAAGGCTGCTTGCTCAGCTCCCAAGGTGGGCCGAGGTATTGTCTACTTGCTAAAGAATCCTGCCTCTTGGACTTCCTGGGTGTTAAAATGCAATCTTATCTTCAAGATGGAATTCTTCCTGCCTTTAACCATGCCGTCTACAGCTGGGTCTGCATGCTAAGTTAGTTGCTCAGTTTGCAGAATCACCTAGTCAAGTCTGAAGGAGGAAAGACAGCACATAGGCCTGGGCCTTTTAGTATGCTAAAGTGAGTCTTCCACATGGTTACAAATGTTTAGCATAATAAAATGTGTGCTACTCTTGTTTATCTGGGGAACATTAACTGATTTCACTGAAGAATGATTCTAGAGCTCAATGTTTAACACAGAGTTTTAGCAGGGGGTTTCCTTGCATGTAGTTACATTGCTCTGACTGCATATATCCTGCCCTGCCCTCTCCAGAGGCCCTCACCCTACTCTGACTACATCCATGGTCCCTGTGTCATTATCATACTATTAACTATAATTAAACAAATAGAGTGCTTTAGCTTTTATAGCCAGCTATTTTAGGATAGGAGGCCCTGCAACTGGTTAAATGTAGTGTAAATGTATTCCATTTTTCTAAAAGACAGCTATAGGTCATAAATTACAAGAGTTTCAGAAGTAATTTTCATCTTGCTAATGGCTTTATCTTTTGGGTGCACAGTGTTAAGAATAAAAGCTTACTGGTAGCAGAGCATACCCTGTACAAGGCTACAGATTACTAACTCAAAGTTAATTATACATCAGAACCCACTTAAAATTTAGAGATAGTTTCTAGCAATGAAAGTTATGTACAGGTGCAGGCACTTGCTCCCTATTAACTTGTCCTGATTTTATAGACTCCAAGTTAATTGTATAAAATATTATTAAGCAAACAGCAATATTGTAATTATTTAAATTGCCTTGCATATTTAAAAACTCAGCTTTAATAAGTTATTTGCAGTTGAGGGAAAATGTAAGAAAGAGAATGCTGATGTCAGCATTGTATTAAAATATTTTGGTAGTATAGGTACTTTTGGAAATAAAACATATTTTAAATGAGAAAAATGGAGGCCTGTTATGAATGGCACTGAACAGTGCTGATTATTTTACCGTTGACAAAGTGGAAAATTTAAAGCTTGGTGTATCCCATTTTATTCATATAATAAAATTTTATAGTGTTGCTCTGGGCGTCAATGTATGTTCTTTAGTGTTTATTAGCCCTTGGTTATGCTTAAACGTTTTGGTCCTATGCCTAGTTATCCTGTGCAGAATGCAAATATCTAAGCTAAGACAAAAACCACATAAATATATGTATTTTTTTTTCACAAGTCTTTTTTTTTAGGATTTCTGAATATTTTGGTTGCTTAAACAATATCTAATGTGATTGAACACAGAGGACATCTTTTTTTATCATTTAACATAGGTTTATAGCTTCCCCAGACTTGTTCTAATAATGAAGCTATGAGGGCTATGACAAGAATGACATATTAAGTTTCTCTAGACTAACAGTAAATTTTTCCATTCTGATGTCAGGAATGTTGAGCATCTGGAATCTGCAAGAGTGAATTGTTCGCTGTGGGGAAACTTTCGTCAAATTCTGAGCCACTTTCTCTCTCAGGAGCTACTACTGTCTTGTACAGAATATTGTATTTTTACAGAAGCAGTCTTCTGGGACTGGAAGAATCTCTTCACTTCTTTATGCTTCTGCATTAAAAATAAAAATTTTGATATCATTAATCTACAATTACATGAGGAACATTATGTTTACTAGACTCCCCCTATCACCAAGTCCCCCCCAAACATACCCCATTACAGTCACTGTCCATCAGTGTAGCAAGATGCTATAGAGTCACTACTTGTCTTCTCTGTGTTGCACAGCCCTCCCCATGCCACCCCTCCCTACATTATGTCTGCTAATAGTAATGCCCCCCGCTTTTTCCCCCCTTATCCCTCCCTTCCCACCCATCCTTCCCAGTCCCTTTCCCTTTGGTAACTGTTAGTCCGTTCTTGGGTTCTGTGAGTCTGCTGCTGTATTTTTTAATGTTTTTGCATCTTAGAAATGTTCTTGTTTTGAGAATTAATGTCACATTTAGCATTAATTTCTTTTGGTTTTATTAATCCTTTTGAGAATAATTTAGATTTGTCAACAATTTTTTACAGTGAAAAAGCAATTGAAGATAAATTGTCGTCAATGAAGATTTCTGTATAGGTTATGTAGGTGGTCCTATGATCTGTATAATTTGTTATCTTTTTCCTTGAATTTTCAAAATAACTACAATATATATATATATATATATATATATTGATACCTGATACTTTGATTCTGCCATAGATGTATTTGTACAAAAGTGCTGCAGAGGTAGCAGGAAGGAATGTGTAAAATGCTCTATTAGTTTTGGCTAAAACACTTCTCAAGTCAGGAATTGAGATTCTAATTAGGCCTGGATCATGTTGGGTATTTAAAATTATGTTGGTATAAATTTCCTGTATTTAAAAAAAAATTTTGTTCTACTCTTTTCCTGTGCTTAGTACATTTTTACTCTGATTAGACTCTCGTGGGCCCTGCTTTTTTGTGTTTGTGTTTGGCTAGTGTTGCTGATGCTGGTTGACCGTTGGCGGCAGGCATCACTGCCTGGGGTACAGGCCAGATTCTGTGACTGGAATGCTTCACACTAGGTCTTCCTAGTGTCTCAATGTTTGGTGAATACCTAAAAGATGTTTATAATTCAGTAGTTTATTTACTTAAAGTGAGTTGCTCTTCTTCCCTTGGCTGAGTAGTAATTAGCCAATCCTGTCCTACCTACTCAGACTAAGCACTGAATGGATAAAGCTGTGTGTCTTCCTTCCACACACAGTTTTGTTATTCAAGTGTATGGGGGCATGGGTTTTTCAAATGAATGAATAGTCTTAGTGTCATTATTGGTCCTTTAATCTGAAGATCCATTTCTCTAACACTAAATGTCATACCCCTCCCTGAGTACTCCCCCTGCCTCCCCTTGGCCCCAGCTTCCCTCCCTCCCATCAGGCTTTCCAGGGAACACTGGCCACCTCTCCTCAGATGAGTGCAGTCTCCTTCCAAATCATTTGAAGTTAGAAATTAGAAGTTGCTACTTTGGATTGTTACCTCCTCATCGCTCTTATAAGGCCCTTCAGTAACTTCAAATTACATTACACACTGTTACTTTCATTCAGGTTTCAAATCTATGGAAGCATCATAGATGTCAATCATCTTAATCCAGTACAAGTTAATCATATAAATTCTCCTCCTTTGTTGGCCTGATTCTCTTTAGGCTTTGTGAGCTACAAGCAGTTGGGTGAATCAGAGACTTTGCCATTCCACTTTGCTGTTGGATTGCTTTGGCTGAAGTCAGGTGATATGTTTACCCTTGATAGTCTTCCTGATGAAAAGACAGTTGCCCATTGCTTGACAAATGTGACAACTCTGGTAATTTTCCTTTTTCACAAAGCACTGTGCTTTTATTCTCATCTTTGTAGGAAGTAAGTATACTTCCTGACTTTTTTATCCATTACTTCTTGTTTCCCTCCCCCATCTCACTTTAAAGTTGCAGAAGATGATTTGAATAGTGAATACATATTCATTATGAAGTGGTCTGCACCAAATGGTAAAGCCTTTTTGTGACTTTTTGGTATAGTCTTGACTGATCCAGTTTTTCCGACTTCTGAGAATGTATCCTTGTGTGAAGGATGTCCTTGTTAAGTTTCAAACCTCAAAAGCTTTTGTATTTCTATGGAACTGTGTAACTGAAATGAAAGATAAAAAGTCTATCAAAAATTTTTAAGCACTTGCACTGTGAACAGGAATTTGTAAACAAAAATTCTTGGCATTTCACTTATGAATATGTTAATTATTTCAAGAACTCTTGATTCTTGCAACAGAGACCATATGGCCAACAAAATCTAAAATACTTATTATTTGGCCCTTCACAAAGTAAAACAAACAAACAAGAAAAAAAAAATTCTTGGAAAAATTGCAGAGACCTGATGTTAAAAGGCTTAAAAGTAATATCTGTTTTAAAAAAGAATACTACCTCTTGAGATGACTTACATTGCTGGCTGGTTTTGCCACCATCTCTGGATGTAGCCAGGGCTCCCTGAGCTTCAGTTCTTAGAATGGCAAAATTGATCCTATCTGTTTAATCATTTTCCACTATCACTTCAAGAGTTAAGGGCCCAGACATCCAGAATGACTGAATAATTTCAATGAATGCTGCTTGTCCTGAGTGATTTTATTTCAGTAGGGCAGCTCCAGCGTGGTATGGCTGGAGGAAGGTGAGGAGCGTATATCATTTTCTTAGTAAAGGGATTAATATTTTTCTGAATCACTTGAAGTATTTTGTAAGATGAGTCCACAACTGTTTCAGCATGTTTAGTGTTAATGACAAATCCCTGGAGCTTTAGTTTGGTTTTTGAAAGAGGACCGTGCATTGGTAGTTTAAACAGTATTGTCAGAAGTTGATTAATGAAGATGTAATAGTGATTGATGTTTTTTGAAAGTATCTGTTGCATTAAGTTTACCTTAAAGTTGTTAAGCTGTTTGACAACAGGGACTGTTTTTATTGTTTTTCTCTTCCCCCCTGTAAATGTCTTACCTAGACTGACTTGGGCCAGAGGGGTAGTCACTCTCTTCATTTCTGATCTGTCCCATTCACTTTTTTTTTTAAATTTTTCATTAAGGTATGATTGATATACATTCTTATGAAGGTTTCACATGCAAAAACAATGAGGTCACAACATTTACCCATATTATCAAGTCCCCACCCATACGCCAATGCAGTCACTGTCCATCAGTGCAGCAAGTTGCCAGAGATCCACTATGTCCCTTCTCAGTGATACACTGTTATCCCCGTGATCCCCCACACCATGTGTACTAAACATAATACCCGTCTGTCCCCTTCTTCCTCCCTCCCCACCCGCCCTCCCACACCCCTCCCCTTTGGTAACCACTAATTCATTCTTGGAGTCTGTGAGTTTGCTGTCATTTTGTTCCTTCAGTTTTGCTTTATTGTTACACTCCACAAATGAGGGGAATCATTTGGCATTTGTTTTTCTCCGCCTGGCTTATTTCACTGAACATAGTGTCCTCTAGCTCCATCCATGTTGCAAATGGTAGGATTTGTTTCTTTCTTATGGCTGAATAGTATTCCATTGTATATGTGTACCACATCTTCTTTATCCATTCATCTACAGATGGACACTTAGGTTGCTTCCATTTCTTGGCTATTGTAAAAAGTGCTGCGATAAACATAGGGGTGCATCTGTCTTTTTGAATCTGAGAAGTTGTATTCTTTGGGTATATTCCAAGGAGTGAGGTTCCACGGTCAAATGGTATTTCTATTTTTAGTTTTTTGAGGAACCTCCATGTTGTTTTCCAGAATGGTTGAACGAGCTTACATTCCCACCAGCAGTGTAGGAGGGTTCCCCTTTATCCACATCCTTGCCAGCATTTGTTGTTTTTAGTCTTTTGGATGCTGGCCATCCTTACTGGTGTGAGGTGATATCTCATTGTGATTTTTTTTTTTTTTTTGCAATTCACCTTTTTTTAAATCCAGGGATAATTTATTTTTTGAGAGGGCATCTCTCATATTTATTGATCAAATGGTTGTTAACAACAATAAAATTCAGTATAGGGGGGTCAATGCCCAATGTACAATCATTAATCCATCTCAAGTCTAATTCTCGTCAGTCTCCAATCTTCTGCAGCATAACGAACAAGTTATTACATGGTGAACGAATTCTTACATAGTGAATAAATTCTTACATGGTGAACAGTACAAGGGCATTCATCACAGAAACTTTCGTTTTGATCACGCATTATGACCTATAAACAATCAGGTCAAATATGAATATTCGTTTGATTTTTGTACTTGATTTATATGTTGATCCCACATTTCTCCCTTTATTATTATTATTATTTTTATTTTTAATAAAATGCTGAAGTGGTAAGTAGATGCAAGATAAAGGTAGAAAACATAGTTTAGTGCTGTAAGAGGGCAAATGTAGATGATCAGGTGTGTGCCTATGGACTAAGTATTAATCCAGGCTAGACAAGGGCAGCAAAACATCCATGGATGCAGAAGATTTCTCTCAAAGAAGGGGGGGTGAGGTTCTGAGCCTCACCTCTGTTGATCCCCAAATTCTCACCTGATGGCCCCCCTGCGACTGTGCCTGTCTTAGGTTGTTCCTCCCTTGATGAATCTTACCCGTCTCTGGCTAACCAGTCCTCTTCCGGGGCCATACAGGGAAATGTAAAGTTGGTAAGTGAGAGAGAAGCCATATTGTTTGAAAAGGTTAGCTTTTTACTTCTTTGCAGATTTATGCCCTGTGGCTTCTATGCCCAGCACTTGTCTCAAGGTATCTTTACCACCTGGAGGAATTATGATACTCGGTAAATTCGATATGAGGCACGAATTCTATTTAAGGGTTGTAATTAGGAAGAAAGAAGAAAAGCTACAGATGTAGCATATGGAAGGAAACATGGGAGGATTGATTATTTCTTTGACATATCTTCTTGTAGAGTACCTTAAGTATGTATAGGTTTTAAACTACTAACTAATTTGCACACACATATTAGCATAATAGGAATACGGTGACATAAACAAAGCAAATCTATAATTACCATCCATCTCCAGTGAATCCAAGAAAACCATTTAGGCACCCTAGGCATTTGTGAAAATTTGTCTATGATATGATGGATATTGTCCAACTGTACTTGAACCGTCTGAGAGAAATCAGAGAAATTAAAGCAGCCCATTTCTGGGATCTGTTCACATCCCATATGTTCTTTTAACCGTAGATAGTCTATAGTCATAAGATTTTGGAGTGCTACACCTTGCACCCCTCCCAACTCCTGGTTGAGTTCCAACAGTACAGATCCGGTCAAATTTGTTGTCTCACTGTATGCACTTGCCAGCCTAGACATCTCCCTCCTCATTCCTATGGCAAGTCCAGGAGACGGTGGGCTGGATGCAGCCACAACCGCAGCATCGTCCGGATCCCTGTGGAGGCTTTTTGATGATCATCCCCCGGCACAAGTCCTCCAGAGATTGCTGATGCCGGAAGCTCCTCCTCATATCTTATCTTAGTTCATTTTCTGGGTATCCAAGCTAGGCCTTGATCTTCTGCATAAAAACAAACAGACCCTTTGCCCACACTTTGACATGCCCTCTATACCACTGTGCAGAACTCATTGGAGGTCAGCACACAGTAACTGCTTTTTTTTTTTTTTTAATTAAGAGAAAGGAATATTATCAGAAAAGAGTACCTCCATAGCTGATCATCTGACACCCTTTAAGTGATCAACATTAAGGATATTTAAAGCATGCGTTGATCTTTGATTTACCAATAGTTTTATCCTGTTAAGGAGTAATTCCCCTTTTCTTTCTTTCTTTTTTTTTTTTTTAATTTTTAATCTACACTTACATGAAGAATACTATGTTTACTATGCTCTCCCCTATATCAGGTCCCCCCTAACAACCACATTACGGTTACTGTCCATCAGCTTAGCAAAATGTTGTAGAGTCACTACTTGTCCTCTCTGTGTTGTGCAGCCCACCCTCCCCTTTCTCCCTCCCCCCATGCATGCTAATCTTAATACCCCCCTTCTTCTTCCCCCCCCTTATCCCTCCCTGCCCACCCATCCTCCCCAGTTCCTTTCCCTTTGGTACCTGTTAGTCCATTTTTGGGTTCTGTAATTCCACTGCTGTTTTGTTCCTTCAGTTTTTCCTTTGTTCCTATACTCCTCAGATGAGTGAAATCATTTGGTATTTCTCTTTCTCCGCTTGGCTTATTTCACTGAGCATAATACTCTCCAGCTCCATCCATGTTGCTGCAAATGGTTGGACTTTTCCACTTCTTATGGCTGAGTAGTATTCCATTGTGTATATGTACCACATCTTCTTTATCCATTCATCTACCGATGGACATTTAGGTTGCTTCCAATTCTTGGCTATTGTAAATAGTGCTGCGATAAACATAGGAGTGCATCTGTCTTTCTCAAACTTGATTGCTGCGTTCTTAGGGTAAATTCCTAGGAGTGGAATTCCTGGGTCAAATGGTAGGTCTGTTTTGAGCATTTTGATGAACCTCCATACTGCTTTCCACAATGGTTGAACTAATTTACATTCCCACCAGCAGTGTAGGAGGGTTCCCCTTTCTCCACAGCCTCGCCAACATTTGTTGTTGTTTGTCTTTTGGATGGCAGCTATCCTTACTGGTGTGAGGTGATACCTCATTGTAGTTTTAATTTGCATTTCTCTGATAATTAGCGATGTGGAGCATCTTTTCATGTGTCTCTTGGCCATCTGTATTTCTTTTTTGGAGAACTGTCTGTTCAGTTCCTCTGCCCATTTTTTAATTGGGTTATTTGTTTTTTGTTTGTTGAGGCGTGTGAGCTCTTTATATATTCTGGACGTCAAGCCTTTATCGGATCTGTCATTTTCAAATATATTCTCCCATACTGTAGGGTTCCGTTTTGTTCTATTGATGGTGTCTTTCGCTGTACAGAAGCTTTTCAGCTTAATGTAGTCCCACTTGCTCATTTTTGCTGTTGTTTTCCTTGCCCGGGGAGATATGTTCAAGAAGAGATCACTCATGTTTATGTCTAAGAGGTTTTTGCCTATGTTTTTTTCCAAGAGTTTAATGGTTTCATGACTTACATTCAGGTCTTTGATCCATTTTGAGTTTATCTTTGTATATGGGGTTAGACAATGGTCCAGTTTCATTCTCCTACATGTAGCTGTCCAGTTTTGCCAGCACCATCTGTTGAAGAGACTGTCATTTTGCCATTGTATGTCCATGGCTCCTTTATCAAATATTAATTGACCATATATGTTTGGGTTAATTTCTGGGGTCTCTAATCTGTTCCAGTGGTCTGTGGCTCTGTTCTTGTGCCAGTACCAAATTGTCTTGATTACTATGGCTTTGTAGTAGAGCTTGAAGTTGGGGAGTGAGATCCCCCCTACTTTATTCTTCTTTTTCAGGATTGCTTTGGCTATTCGGGGTCTTTGGTGTTTCCATATGAATTTTTGAATTATTTGTTCCAATTCATTGAAGAATGTTGCTGGTAATTTGAGAGGGATTGCATCAAATCTGTATATTGCTTTGGGCAGGATGGCCATTTTGACGATATTAATTCTTCCTAGCCATGAGCATGGGATGAGTTTCCATTTATTAGTGTCCCCTTTAATTTCTCTTAAGAGTGACTTGTAGTTTTCAGAGTATAAGTCTTTCACTTCTTTGGTTAAGTTTATTCCTAGGTATTTTATTCTTTTTGATGCAATGGTGAATGGAATTGTTTTCCTGATTTCTCTTTCTATTGATTCGTTGTTAGTGTATAGGAAAGCTACAGATTTCTGTGTGTTAATTTTGTATCCTGCAACTTTGCTGTATTCCAATATCAGTTCTAGTAGTTTTGGAGTGGAGTCTTTAGGGTTTTTTATGTACAGTATCATATCATCTGCAAATAGTGACAGTTTAACTTCTTCTTTACCAATCTGGATTCCTTGTATTTCTTTGTTTTGTGTGATTGCTGTGGCTAGGACCTCCAGTACTATGTTAAATAACAGTGGGGAGAGTGGGCATCCCTGTCTGGTTCCCGATCTCAGAGGAAATGCTTTCAGCTTCTCGCTGTTCAGTATAATGCTGGCTGTGGGTTTATCATATATGGCCTTTATTATGTTGAGGTACTTGCCCTCTATTCCCATTTTGCTGAGGGTTTTTATCATGAATGGATGCTGAATTTTGTCAAATGCTTTTTCAGCATCTATGGAGATGATCATGTGGTTTTTGTCTTTCTTTTTGTTGATGTGGTGGATGATGTTGATGGATTTTCGAATGTTGTACCATCCTTGCATCCCTGGGATGAAGCCCACTTGGTCATGGTGTATGATCCTTTTGATATACTGTTGAATTCTGTTTGCTAATATTTTATTGAGTATTTTTGCATCTACATTCATCAGGGATATTGGTCTGTAATTTTCTTTTTTGGTGGGGTCTTTGCCTGGTTTTGGTTTTAGGGTGATGTTGTCCTCATAGAATGAGTTTGGGAGTATTCCCTCTTCTTCTATTTTGTGGAACACTTTAAGGAGAATGGGTATTATGTCTTCTCTGTGTGTCTGATAAAATTCCGAGGTAAATCCGTCCGGCCCCAGGGTTTTGTTCTTTGGTAGTTTTTTGATTACCACTTTAATTTCTTTGCTGGTAATTGGTCTGTTTAGATTTTCTGTTTCTTTCTGGGTCAGTCTTGGGAGGTTGTATTTTTCTAGGAAGTTGTCCATTTCTTCTAGGTTTTCCAGCTTGTTGGCATATAGGTTTTCATAGTAGTCTTTAATAATTCTTTGTATTTCTGTGGAGTCTGTCATGATTTTTCCATTCTCATTTCTGATTATGTTGATTTGTGTTGACTCTCTTTTTCTCTTAATAAGTTGGGCTAGAGGCTTATCTATTTTCTTTATTTTCTCAAAGAACCAGCTCTTGGTTTCGTTGATTTTTGCTATTGTTTTATTCTTCTCAATTTTGTTTATTTCTTCTCTGATCTTTATTATGTCCCTCCTTCTGCTGACTTTAGGCCTCATTTGTTCTTCTTTGTCCAGTTTCGATAATTGTGATGTTAGACTATTCATTTGGGATTGTTCTTACTTCTTCAAGTGTGCCTGGATTGCTATATACTTTCCTCTTAAGACTGCTTTTGTTGCGTCCCACAACATGTTGTTAAGCCTCCATGTGTTTGTGAGCCTTTTTGTTTTCTTTGTAGAATTTATTTCTACTTTTATACCTTTGTGGTCTGAAAAATTGGTTGGTAGAATTTCAATATTTTGGAGTTTACTGAGGCTCTTTTTGTGAGCTAGTATGTGGTCTATTCTGGAGAATGTTCCATGTGCACTTGAGAAGAACATATATCCTGTTGCTTTTGGATGTAGAGTTCTATAGATGTCTATTAGGTCCATCTGTTCTAGGGTGTTGTTCAGTGCCTCTGTGTCCTTACTTATTTTCTGCCCAGTGGATCTATCCTTTGGGGTGAGTGGTGTGTTGAAGTCTCCTACAATGAATGCATTGCAGTCTATTTCCCTCTTTAGTTCTGTTAGTATTTGCTTCACATATGCTGGTGCTCCTGTATTGGGTGCATATTTATTTAGAATGGTTATATCCTGTTGTTGGACTGAGCCCTTTATCATTATGTAGTGTCCTTCTTTATCTCTTGTTACTTTCTTTGTTTTGAAGTCTATTTTGTCTGATGTTAGTACTGCAACCCCTGCTTTCTTCTCACTGTTGTTTGCCTGAAATATGTTTTTCCATCCCTTGACTTTTAGTCTATGCTTATCTTTGGGCTTAAGGTGAGTTTCTTGTAAGCAGCATATAGGTGGGTCTTGCTTTTTTATCCATTCTATTACTCTGTGTCTTTTGATTGGTGCATTAAGTCCATTTACATTTAGGGTGACTATTGAGAGATATGTACTTATTGCCATTGCAGGCTTTAGATTCGTGGTTACCAAAGGTTCAAGGTTAGCTTCTTTAGTATCTTACTGCCTAACTTAGCTCACTTATTGAGCTGTTATATACACTGTCTGGAGATTCTTTTCTTCTCTCCCTTCTTATTCCTCCTCCTCCATTCTTCATATGTTGTGTGTTTTGTTCTGTGCTCTTTTTAGGGGTCTTCCCATTTAGAGCAGCCCCTGTAGGATGCCCTGTAGAGGTGGTTTGTGGGAAGCAAATTCCCTCAGCTTTTGTTTGTCTGGGAATTGTTTAATCCTGCCATCATATTTAAATGATAGTCGTGCTGGATACAGTATCCTAGGTTCAAGGCCCTTCTGTTTCATTGCATTAAGTATATCATGCCATTGTCTTCTGGCCTGTAGGGTTTCTGTCAAGAAGTCTGATGTTAGCCTGATGGGTTTTCCTTTATAGGTGACCTTTTTCTCTCTAGCTGCCTTTAAAACTCTTTCCTTGTCCTTGATCCTTGCCATTTTAATTACTATGTGTCTTGGTGTTGTTCTCCTTAGATCCTTTCTTCTGTTAGGTGTTTTGTGTAATTCCATGGTCTCTTCGATTATTTCCTCCCCCAGTTTGGGGAAGTTTTCAGCAATTATTTCTTCAAAGAGACTTTCTATCCCTTTTCCTCTTTCTTCTTCTTCTCGTATCCCTATAATATGAATATTATTCCTTTTGGCTTGGTCACATAGTTCTCTTAGTGTTGTTTCATTCCTGGAGATCCTTTTATCTCTCTCTATGTCAGCTTCCATAAGTTCCTGTTCTCTGGCTTCTATTCCTTCAATGGCCTCTTGCATCTTATCCATTCTGCTTGTAAATCCTTCCAGAGATTGTTTCACTTCTGTGATCTCCTTCCTGACATCTGTGATCTCCCTCCGGACTTCATCCCACTGCTCTTGCATTTTTCTCTGCATCTCATCCCATTGCTCTTGCATTTTTCTCTGCATCTCTGTCAGCATGTTCATGATTTTTATTTTGAATTCTTTTTCAGGAGGACTGGTTAGGTCTGTCTCCTTCTCAGGTGTTGTCTCTGTGATCTTTGTCTCCCTGTAGTTTTGTCTTTTCATGGTGATAGAGATAGTGTGCAGAGCTGGTACAAGTTACCGCTGGAAGAGCTTCCCTTGTTGGTTTGTGGCCTTCCTCACCTGGGAGAATAACGACCTCTAGTGACTTGTGCTGGGCAGCTGTGTGCAGACAGGGCTTCTGCTTCCTGCCTGTTTGCTATGGGGTTTATCTCCGCTGTTGCTGTGGGCTTGGCCTGGCTGGGGCTGCTCCTCCAAAATGGTGGAGCCCTGTTGGAGGGGGAGCGGCTGGGAGGCTATTTATCTCTGTAAGGGGCCTCTGTGCTCCCTGCTGCTCAGGGGGTTTGAGTGCCCAGAGATCCCCAGATTCCCTGCCTCTGGTCTAAGTGACCTGTCTTGCCCCTTTAAGACTTCCAAAAAGCACGCTCCAAACCAAAACAACAACAGCAACAATTAGAGAGGGAACAGGAAAAAAAAAAAAAAAAGGAAAAAACACTTGATTTATTTTTTTTTGTCCTCAGGTGCCGGTCCCAGGCACCCGCTCACTGGTCCTGCTGCCCTGCCTCCCTAGCACCAGGGTCCGTGTCCCTTCAAGGCTTCCAAAAAGCACCTGTCCACTGGTCCCCCAGGGAAAACCGCGCGATATTCTTTGTCTTCAGGCGCCGGTCCCAGGCACCCGCTCACCAGTTCTGCTGCCCTGACTCCCTAGCACCAGGGTCCCTGTCCCTTTAAGGCTTCCAAAAAGCACTCGCCAAAAAGAGAAGAAAAAAGGGGAAAAACGCGCGATTTCCTCCGTCCTCAGGTGCCAGTCTCAGGCACCCGGCAACCTGTCCCACAGGGAAAAACGCGGGATATTCTTTGTCCTCAGGCGCCGGTCCCAGGCACCCTGTCACCAGTCCCACCGCCCTGCCTCCCTAGCACCGGGGTCCCTGTCCCTTTAAGGCTTCCAAAAAGCACTCGCCAAAAAGAGGAAAAAAAGGGGGAAAAATGCGCATTTTCCTCCGTCCTCAAGTGCCGGTCTCAGGCACCCGCCCACCGGTCCTGCAGCGAAAAACGCGGGATATTCTTTGTCCTCAGGCGCCGGTCCCAGGCACCCGCTCACCAGTCCCGCCGCCCTGCCTCCCTAGCTCCGGGTCCCTGTCCCTTTAAGGCTTCCAAAAAGCACTCGCCAAAAAGAGAAAAAAAAAAGGGGAAAAACGCGCGATTTCCTCCGTCCTCAAGTGCCGGTCCCAGGAACCTGCTCACCGGTCCCGCCACCCTGCCTCCCTAGCAATGGGGTCCCTGTCCCTTTAAGGCTTCCAAAAAGCACTCGCTAAAAAAAAAAAAAAAAAAAAAAACTGCTCTGGTTTCTTTCCACCCGCCGGGAGCCAGAGGGGGGCGGGGTGCTCGCGTCCCGCCGGGCTGGGGCTTGTATCTTACCCCCTCTGTAAGGCGCTAGGTTCTTGCAGGTGTAGATGTGGTCTGGATGTTGTCCTGTGTCCTGTGGGCTCTTTTTTAGGAAGATTTTTCTTTGTTATATTTTCATAGCTCTATGTGTTTTTGGGAGGAGATTTCCACTGCTCTGCTCACGCCGCCATCTTGGCTCCGCCTTCCCTGTGGTTTTAATTTGCATTTCCCTGATGTTCAGTGATGTGGAGCATCTTCTCATTGTTGGCCAGCTGAATTTCTTCTTTGAAGAACTGTCTGTTCATATCCCTTGCCCATTTGTTAATCGGGTTATTTGCTTTTTGGGTGTTGAGGTGTGTTAAGTTCTTTATATATTTTGGATGTTAACCCCTTGTTGGATATGTCATATACAAATATATTCTCCCATACTTTAGGATGCCTTTTTGTTTTGTTGATGATGTCCTTCGCCGTACAAAACGTTTTTTGTTTATGTCGTCCCATGAGTTCATTTTTGCTTTTGTTTCCCTTTCTTGAGGAGATGGGTACAGGAAGAAGTTGCTCATGCTTATATTCAAGAGATGTTTGCCTATGTTGTCTTATAAGAGTTTTATGGTTTCATGACTTACATTCAAGTCTTTAATCCATTTCGAGTTTACTTTTGTGTATGGGGTTAAACAGTAATCCAGTTTCATTCTCTTGCATGTAACTGTCCAGTTTTGCAAACAGCAGCTGTTGAAAAGGCTGTCATTTCCCCATTGTATGTCCATGGCTCCTTTATCATATATTAATTGACCATATATGGTTGGGTTTATATTAGGTCTGTCTAGTCTGTTCCATTGGTTCATCTGTCTGTACTTGTACCAGTACCGAATTGTCTTGACTACTGTGGCTTTGTAGTAGAGCTAGAAGTTGGGGAGCATAATTCTCCCTGCTTTATTCTTCCTTCACAGGATTGCTTTGGCTATTCGAGGTCTTTTGTGATTCCATATGAATTTTAGGACGATTTTCTCTAGTTCGTTGAAGAATGCTGTTGGTATTTTCACAGGAATTGCATTGAATCTATAGGTTGTTTTGACATGATGGCCATTTTGGCAATATTAATTCTTACTATCCATGAGCACGAGATGTGTTTCCATTTATTGGTATCTTCTTTAATATCTCTCATGAGTGTCTTGTAGTTTTCAGAGTATAGGTCTTTCACTTCCTTGTTTAGGTTTATTCCTGAGTATTTTATTCTTTCTGATGCAATTGTGAATGGAATTTTTATCCTGATTTTTCTCTCTGCTAGTTCATTGTTAGTGTATAGTAATGCCACAGATTTCTGTGTATTAATTTTATATCCTGCAACTTTGCTGAATTCAGATATTAGATCTAGTAGTTTTACAGTGGATTCTTTAGGGTTTTTTATGTACAATATCATGTCATCTGCAAACAGGAACAGTTTAACTTCTTCCTTGCCGATCTGGATGCCTTTTATTTCTTTGTGTTGTCTGATTGCTGTGGCTAGGACCTCCAGTACTATGTTTAATAGAAGTGGGGAGAGTGGGCATCCTTGTCTTGTTCCCAATCTTAAAGGAAAAGCTTTCAGCTTCTCACTGTTAAGTATAACATTGACTGTGGGTTTGTCATATATGGCCTTTATTATGTTGAGGTACATGCCCTCTATACCCATTTTGTTGAGAGTTTTTGAGTTTTGTCAAATGCTTTTTCAGCATCAATGGAGATGTTCATGTGGTTTTTGTCCTTCTTTTAGTTGATGTGGTGGATGATGTTGATGGATTTTCGAATGTACCATCCTTGCATCCCTGGAATAAATCCTACTTGATCATGATGGATGATCGTTTTGATGTATTTTTGAAATCAGTTTGCTAATATTTTGTTGAGTATTTTTGCATCTATGTTCATCAGGGATATTGGTCTGTAATTTTCTTTTTTGTGGTGTCTTTGCCTGGTTTTGGTATTAGAGTGATGCTAGCCTCATAGAATGAGTTTGGAAGTATTCCATCCTCTTCTATTTTTTGGAAAACATTAAGGAGAATGGGTATTAGGTCTTCACTAAATGTTTGATAAAATTCAGTGGTGATGCCATCTGGTACAGATTTTATTCTTAGGTAGGTTTTTTATTACCAGTTCAATTTTGTTGCTGGTAATTGGTATGTTCAGATTTTCTGTTTCTTCCTGGGTCAACCTCGGAAAGTTGTATTTTTCTAGAAAGTTGTCCATTTCTTCTAGGTTATCCAGTTTGTTAGCATAAATTTTTTCATAGTATTCTCTAATAATTCTTTGTATTTCTATGGTGTCTGTAGTGATTTTTCCTTTCTCATTTCTGATTCTGTTTATGTGTGTAGACTCTCTTTTTTTCTTGAGAAGTCTGGCTAGGGGTTTATCTATTTTGTTTATTTTCTTGAAGAACCAGCTCTTGCTTTCATTGATTTTTCTTTTGTTTCATTCTTCTCAATTTTATTTATTTGTGCTCTAATCTTTATTATGTCCCTTCCTCTACTGACTTTGGGCCTCATTTGTTCTTCTTTTTCTAGTTTCATTAATTGTGAGTTTAGACTGCTCATATGGGATTGTTCTTCTTGAGGTAGGCCCGTATTGCAATATGCTTTCCTCTTAGCATGGCCTTGGTTGCATTCCACAGATTTTGCAGTATTGAATTATTGTTGTCATTTGCCTCCATATATTGCTTGATCTCTGTTTTTATTTGATCATTCATCCATTGGTTATTTACGAGCATGTTGTGAAGCCTCCATGCGTTTGTGGGATTTTTCATTTTCTTTGCGTAATTTATTTCTGGTCTCATACCTTTGTGATCTGAGAAACTGGTTGGTACAATTTTAATCTTCTTGAATTTACTGAGGCTCTTTTTATGGCCTAGTATATGATCTTTTCTTGAAAATGTTCCATGTGCACTTGAGAAGAATGTGTACTCTGTTGCTTTTGGGTGTAGAGTTCTGTAAATGTCTTTTAGGTCAATCTGTTCTATTGTGTTGTTCAGTGCCTCTGTCTCCTTACGTTCTGTTTGGTTGATCTGTCTTTCAGAGTGAGTGGAGTGTTGAAGTCTCCTAGAATGAATGCATTGCATTCTATTTCCCCTTTTAATTCTGTTAGTATTTGTTTCACATATGTGGGTGTTCCTGTGTTGGGAGCATACATATTTATAATGGTTGTATTTTCTTGTTGGATTGACCCCTTTATCATTATGTAATGTCCTTCTTTGTCTCTTGTGACTTTCTTTGTTTTGAAGTCTATTTTGTCTGAAAGAAGTACTGTAACTCCTGCTTTTTTCTCTCTGTTAACTGCATGAAATATCTTTTTCCATCCTTTCACTTTTAGTCTGTGTATGTCTTTGGGTTTAATGTGAATCTCTTGTAGGCAGCATATAGATGGGTCTTGTTGTTTTACCCATTCAGTGACTCTGTGTCTTTTGATTGGTGCATTCAGTGCATTTACATTTAGGGTGATTATCAATAGGCATGTACTTACTGCCATTGCAGGGTTTAGATTCATGGTTACCAAAGGTTCAAGGTTAATTTCCTTACTATCTAAGAGTCTAACTTAACTCAATATGCTGTTACAAACACAATCTAAAGGTTCTTTTCTTTTTCTCCTCCTTTTTCTTCCTCCTCCATTCTTTATATATCAGGTATATTCTGTATTCTTTGTCTCTCCCTTGACTGACTTTGGTTAATTTAATTTTGCATTTGCTTAGTAATTAGCTGTTCTACTTTCTTTACTGTGGTTTTATTTCCTCTGGTGACAGCTATTAAACATTAGGAACACTTCCATCTATAGTAGTCCCTCCAAAATACACTGTACAGATGGTTTGTGGGGGTAAAGTCTCTCAGCCTTTGCTTATCTGGAAATTGTTTAATCCCACATTCAAATTTAAATGATAATCTTGCCAGATAAGGTAATCTTGGTTCCAGGCCCTTCTGCTTCATTGCATTAAATACATCATGCCTCTCACTTCTGGCCTGTAAGGTTTCTGCTGAGAAGTCTGATGTTAGCCTGATGGGCTTTCCTTTGTATGTGATCTTATTTCTCTCTCTGGCTGCTTTTAATAGTCTGTCCTTATCCTTGATCTTTGCCAATTTTATTATTATATGTCTTGGTGTTGTCTTCCTTGGGTCCCTTCTGTTGGGAGATCTTTGGATCTCCATGGCCTGAGAGATTACCTCCTTCCCCTGATTGGGGAAGTTTTCAGCAACTACATCCTCAAAGTCACTTTCTATCCCTTTCTCTCTCTTCTTCTTCTGGTATCCCTATAATGTGAATATTGTTCCATTTGGATTGGTCAAACAGTTCTCTCAATATTCTCTCATTCTTACAGATCCTTTTTTCTCTGTGTGCCTCAGCTTATTTGTATTCCTCTTCTTTAGTTTCTGTTTCATTTATTGTCTCCTCCACTGTATCCAACCTGCTTTTAATATCCTCCATCGTGCTCTTCAACAATTGGATCTCTGACCTGAATTCATTCCTGAGTTCTTGGATGTCTGCCATACCTCCATTAGCATGTTGGTGATTTTCATTTTGAACTCCCTTTTAGGAAGAGTCACGAGGACCATGTCATTTAAAGCTTTCTTGGGAGTTGTATTAATAATTTTACTGAGGACCAGGTTTCTTTGGTGTTTCATATTTGTATATGGTGCTGTCTCGTGTCCAGAAGCTCTATTCTGGAGGTGCTCATCCCCTGAAGCAATGTCAGGTGTCACAGGGGAGCGGTATTAGTGCCTGGGGGGGAGGAAAGAGCTGTTTCCTGATTCCTGGCTGCTATGCCTGTCTCCATCTACTGCCTGAACCAGTGGGCTGAGCCACAGGTATAAGCTTTTGTGTCAGAACAGCCGGATATGGATCCATGCCTTCCACAAGTGGCCAGAATCTCAGTCTCTCCAGGAATTCTGCCTGTATTAGCTTTCCAATCCCATAATCACACGAGTATCATGAAAGCACAGTGAAGTGTAGGTTTGTGCTCCCAGAGCAGATCTCCGGATCTAGGTATTCAGCAGTCCCACGCCTTCCCCTCCTCCCTGTTCCGTTTCTCTTACGTCCGCCGGTGAGCTGGGGTAGGGGAAGGGCCTGGGTCCCTCTGGGTCATGGCTCTGGTATGTTACCCTGTTCCATAAGGTCTGCTCTTTTCTCCAGGTGTGTGCAGTCTGGCACAGTCCTCTTTCCTGTTGGTCTTTCAGGATTAGTTGCACCATCTATATTATCTAATTGTATATGGTTTTAGGAGGAAGCCTCTGTCTCTCCTCCCATGCTGCCATCTTTAATCCTTCAAGGCATGCTCTTTAAAAGGCTGTCCCATTCACTCTTTACCCAATATATTGGGTTCATCATTGCCCATTTTTATTGCCATTGTGGAAAGTATTTTCCCCCCTTAATATATTCCAGTAGGATAAACGTAAATTTTGTGATCTGTCTCCTTGATGCTTGGGCATACTCAATGTTTTACCATTAATTTGGAGTTAATTTTGTTTTTAAAAATGCTTACTTAGGTTGCACAGCTAAATGAGACATCATCTTAAGCTTTACAAGCAACCCATTTAACCTTCATTACAGTCCTGTAAGGTTTGATCTATTGTACCCATTTCACAGATTAAAAAGTGGATGCACAGAGATGTTAACTAATTGTCAGTTGCAGAAGTGGAATTTGGGTTTGTCATTTGGTTCCAGAGCATTTGCATCCTACCCCAGAGCGTTTTTAAGTGTGGTTCTTTTCCTACAAGATTTTTCTACTCCCTACTTCATCATCCCCTTAGTTAATGGCTGTGCTTCACTCAGATCTCAGCATGGTTGTCACATCTCCCTGAAATTGTTCACCTCCCTCTAGTTATACTCTTAGTGTGCCACAGCCCTCTCCCTTATTCAAATGCTTTCTGGTTACCACGTTGTGTTGATTTTCAGCGCAGTCTCCTGCACTACTCTGGGGAGTACTCTGTTGCTTTCCTCCCTGGCCCCATTGTTCCCCCAGTCCTTAATAGCCTGGCATGTGGTCAACACTCAGCATCTGCGGAATGATCAGGTAGAATTTTAAAACCAGAGGAATTTGGGATTTCGTCAGCTTCCTACACATGCATTGTGAAATGTTGTCGAGTGTGTTAATGTTAAAATGGTTCATGAAACTTTGGGTAGGAATATTATCATGCTTGTTTTGTTTTTCAGATGATCTTGGGGGCATTGAAGGAGGGTACTCTGACAGCAGTAGCAGTCACCAGGAAGTTAATTAGCAAAAGTGGTGTCACACAGCATAGATGCAGTTAGATGGTCAGGCTCTAGCATGTAGCAGTCTTGTTTCTGCAACAGAATTGCAGGGGAAGTTGTGAGCTATACTGCTAGGAAAAGGTGTATACCAGATTATTACCCAGAAGTGGCATTCTTAAGATTATAAAAGTAACATCAATTTCATAAAAACTCAAGAAGGGCTGAAACGTATACAGCAAAAATGAACATAATTCCTGTTCCTTCTGGTTTCTCTTCCTGGATTACATACTGGTATCAGTTGCATATGGATCCCACAGATGGCCCTCCACGTTAGCTAGGGGTGTAAGGAATGAGTGAATAAATGAGGGAGTTACTGGATCATAGAGAATGCAAGCTGTACATTTTCATATTGCCAATAATGTGTACTAATTAATGATTTCCCAGCTTTATGCACTTTACATTTTCCCACATGAATTTTCCCAGCTTTTTTGTCCAAATGGAAACACCTCCTGTCTATTCTCACTCTTAGCAGATGACCACATTTCATAGCGGACTAGAAATACCGCAGCCATCATGAGGGGATTGCCATGTGTTCCCCCTACAGCTCCCCCACACTCTGCCATCCTCCTTGGAACCAGGGGTGAACTAGCCACACTTTGGTCTAATGCCAGCCCTCCACTGTGCACCTGACCTCTTTTTGTCTCATCTCCTGAAGGACAGAGCTGGTAAATTCCTTCCTTGCTTACATCATCAGAATTTCTCTCTGTAGTGGATAGTGCCATTAGCACACAAATAAGCTGTTTTTTTCCCCTCATCTTTAAAAAACTTTATCCTCCTATTACAAACATCAATTCTCTTTTGTAAGAGATTTTAAGGGTTACTTATATTTGTAGGATTTCTCTGTATTTGCTATTTCCAACATGTCTCTTTACATTTTCAATGCTTTGCATCTAGTCGCCTTCATTCATCATGGTGCCAAAATTGGTAACCTCCACATTGCTACACCGAACAGATGATTCCTAGTCCTCACTCTGCCTGCCCTGTCAAGGGCATCTGATACAACGGGTCACTCATTCTTTCTTGCCCCACTTGGTTTCCAGGACAGCACACTCCTGGTGTTCCCCCTCACTGAGTAGCTGTTACCTCTCTTGTGTGCATCTCCTTACCATGGAGACCCCAGGGCTCAGCCCATGCCACCTCCTCCTTGCATGTCTACACTCATGCCCTTGGAGGTCTCATCCAGGGCATGGCTTTAAGCAAAACCCATATGCCACAGACTCCTAAATATGTTCTTCAGCATAGACTGCTTTGTCCACTGAATCTACACCTGGATATCCCATAGCAATCTTTAATTTATTTGTTTATGATTATTATTTTTCATTAAATTATTATTGATATACACTCTTTTGAAGATTTCACATGAACAACATTGTGGTTACTACATTCACCCATATTATTGAGTACCCCCACACACACCCCCACCCACAGTCACAAACCATCATTGTAGCAAGATGCCACAGAGTCACTACTTGTCTTCTATGTGCTACACTGTCTTCCCTGTTACCCCCCAACACACCATGTGTACCAATCATTAATACTCCTCAATCCCCATCTCCCTCCCTCCCCATGTACCCTCTCCACCCCTCCCCTTTGGTAACTGCTAGTCCCTTCTTGGAGTCTGTGAGACTGTTGCTGTTTTGTGTTTTGTTCCTTCAGTTTTGCTTCATTGTTATACTCTACAAATGAGGGAAATTGTTTGGTACTTGTCTTTCTCCTCCTGGCTTATTTCACTGAGTATAATAACTCTCTGACTCCATCCATGTTGTTGCAAATGGTAGGATTTGTTTTCTTCTTATGGCTGAATAATATTCCATTGTGTATATGTACCACCTCTTCTTTATCCATTCCTCTACTGATGGACACTTAGGTTATTTCCATATCTTGGGTATTGTAAATAGTGCTACAATAAACATGGGGTGCATATGTCTTTCTGAATCTGAGAACTTGTTTTCTTTGGGTAAATTCCTAGGAGTAGAATTACTGGGTCAAATGGTATTTCTATTTTAGTTTTTTGAGGAACTACCATATTGCTTTCCACAATGGCTGAACTAATTCACATTCCCACCAGCAGTGTAGGAAGGTTTCCTTCTCCATAACCTCACCAACATTTGTTGTTGTTTGTCTTTTGGATGGTGGCCATCCTTACTGGTGTGAGGTGATATCTCATAATGGTTTTAATATGCATTTCCCTGATAATTAGCGATGTGGAGCATCTTTTCATGTGCCTGTTGGCCATCTGAATTTCTTCTATGGAGAATTATCTTCATATTCTCTGCCCATTATTTTAATATGGTTATTTGCTTTTTGGGGTGTTGAGGCATGTGAGCTCTTTATATATTTTAGATGTTAACCCCTTATCTGATAAGTCATTTATGAATATATGCTCCCATACTGTAGGATGCCTTTTTGTTCTGCTGGTGGTGTCCATTGCTGTACAGAAGTTTTTTAGCTTGATCTAGTCCTATTTGTTCATTTTTGCTTTTGTTTCCATTGCCTGAGGAGATGGATTCAGGAAAAAGTTGCTCATGTTTATATTCAAGAGAGTTTTGCTTATATTTTCCTCTAAGAATTTTCTGATTTCATGACTTACATTTAGGTCTTTGATTCATTTTAAGTTCACTTTTGTGTATGGAGTTAGACAATAATCTGGTTTCATTCTCTTGCATGTAGCTGTCCAGTTTTGCCAACACCAGTTGTTGAAGAGGCTGTCATTTACCCATTGTATATCCATGGCTCCTTTATTCTATATTAATTGACCATATATGCTTGGTTTTATATCTGGGCTGTTTATTCTCTTACATTGATCTATGGATCTGTTCTTATGCCAGTACCAAATTGTCTCGATTACTGTGACTTTGTAGTAGAGCTTGACATCAGGGAGTGAAATCCCCCGCACTTTATGCTTCCTTCTCAGGAGTGCTTTGGCTATTTGGGCTCTTTTGTGATTCCATATGAATTTTAGAACTATTTGTTCTGGTTTGTTGAAGAATGCCATTGGTATTTTGATTTTGATTGCATTGAATCTGTAGATTGCTTTAGGCACAATGGCATTTTAACAATGTTAATTCTTCCTATCCATGAACACAAGATACATTTCAATTTATTAGTGTCTTTTTAAATTTCTCTCATGAGTGTTTTGTAGTTTTCAGGGTATAGGTCTTTCACTTCCTTGGTTAGGTTTATTCCTAGGTATTTTAATCTTTTTGATGTAATTGTGAATGGAATTGTTTTTCTGATTTCTCTTTCTGCTAGTTCATCATTCGTGTATAGGAATACAACAGATTTCTGTGTGTAAATTTTGTATCCTGCAACTTTGCTGAGTTCAGTTATTCTAGTAGTTTTTGGGTGGATTCTTTAGTTTTTTTTTTATGTACTATATCCTGTCATCTGCAAACACTGACAGTTTAACTTCTTCCTTGCCAATCTGGATGCTTTTGATTTCTTTGTGTTATCTGATTGCTATGGCTAGGACTCCAGAACTATGTTGAATAAAACTGGGGAGAGTTGGCATCCTTCTCTTGTTCCCAATCTTAAAGGAATGGATTTCAGCCTCTGGCTGTTAAGTATGATGTTGGCTGGGGGTTTGTCATATATGATATGTGGCCTTTATTATGTTGAGGTATTTGCCCTCTATACCCATTTCATTGAGAGTTTTTATCATGAATGGATGCTGAATTTTGTCAGTTGCTTTTGCAGCATCTGTTGAGATGATCATGTGATTTTTGTCCTCCTTTTTGTTGATATGTATGATGTTGATGGATTTCAAATATCATACCATCCTTGCATCACCGGAATAAATTCTACTCGATCATGGTGGATAACCTTTTTGCTGTATTTTTGGATTTAGTTTGCTAATATTTTATTGAGTATTTTGCATCTATGTTCATTTAGGGATATTCTGTAATTTTCTTTTTTTGTGGTGTCTTTGCCTGGTTTTGGTATTAGAGTGAGTTTGAAAATATTCCCTCCTCTTCTACTTTTTAGAAAACTTTTAAGGAGTATGGGTATTAGGTCTTTACTAGGTGTTTGGTAAAATTTAGTGGTGAAGCCATCTCGTCCAAGGATTTTGTTCTTAGGTAGTTTTTTGATTACCAGTTCCGTTTCATGGCTGGTAATTGGTGTGTTCAGATTTTCTGTTTCTTGGAAGGTTGTCCTTTTCTAGAAAGTTGTCCATTTCTTCTAGGTTATCCAGTTTGTTAGCATATGATTTTTCATAGTATTCTATAATAATTATTTGTGTTTCTGTGGTGTATGTAATGATTTTTTTCTTTCTCATTTTTTATTCTATTTATGTGTGTAGACTCTCTTTCTTTTCTTAGTAAGTCTGGCTAGGGGTTTATCTATTTTGTTAAAGAAACAGCTCCTGCCTTCATTGATTCTTTCTGTTGTTTTATTCTTCTTGATTTTATTTATTTCTGCTCTGATGTTTATTTTTTCCCTCTTTCTACTGACTTTGGGCCTCATTTGTTCTTCTTTTTCTAGATTCACTAATTATGAGTTTAGACTGTTCATTTGAGATTCTTATTTCTTGAGGTAGGCCTGTATTGCAGTATACTTCTCTTTTAGTATGGCTTTTGCTGCTTCCCACAGATTTTGCGGTTTTGAGTTATTGTTTTCATGTTTCTCCAAATATTGCTTGATCTGTGTTTTTATTTGGTCATCTAACCATTGATTATTTAGGATCATGTTTTTAAGTCTCCATATGTTTTTTGGCTTTTTCATTTTCTTTGCATAATTTATTTCTAGTTTCATAACCTTTGTTGTCTGAGAAGCTGGTTAGTACAATTTCAATCCTTCTGAATTTACTGAGGCTCTTTTTGTGACCTAGTATATGATCTATTCTTGAAAATGTTCCATGTGTACTTGAGAATAATGTCTGTTCTGCTGCTTTTGGGTGGAGAGTTCTGTCGTGTCTGTGAGATCCATCTGTTCTAATACATTGTTCACTGCCTCTGTCTCTTTACTTACTTTCTGTCTGGTTGATCTGTACTTTGGAGTGAGTGGAGTGTTGAAGTCTCCTAGGATGAATGTATTGCATTCTATTTCCCCCTTTAATTCTGTTAGTACTTGTTCAACATATGTAGCTGCTCCTATGTTGGGTGCATAGATATTTATGATGGTTATATCCTCTTGTTGGATTGAGCTCTTTATGATTATGTAATGTCCTTCTTTGTCTCTTGTTACTTTCTTTGTTTTGAAGTTTACTTTGTCTGATACAAGTACTGAACTCCTGCTTTTTTCTCCCTATTAGTTTCATGAAATATCTTTTTACATCCCTTCACTTCTTTCGGTTTGAAGTGAGTCTCTTGTAGGCAGCATATAGATGAGTCTTGTTTTTTTAATCCATTCTGTAACTCTGTGTCTTTTGATTGGTGCCTTCAGACCATTTACCTTTAGTGTGATTATCGATAAGTATGTACTTATTGCCATTGCAGGCTTTCAGTTTGAACCAAAGGTTCAAGGGCAGGTTCTTTACTATGTAACAGTCTTAACTTTACTCCGTTGTATGCTATTTCAAACACACTCTGAAAGTTCTTCCCCCACCCCACTTCCTTTTTATTCCTCCTCCTTTCTTTATATATTAGGTATCATTTTCTGTGCTCTTTGTCTATCCATTGATTGATTTTGGGGGTAGTTGATTTGATTTTGCATCTGCTTAGTAATAAAGTGTTCCACTTTCTTTACTGTGGTTTTATTTCCCCTGGTGACAGCTATTTCGCCTTAGGAACACTTACATCTATAGCAGTCTCTCCAAAATACACTGTGGAGGTGGATTGTGGGAGGCAAATTATCTCAGCTTTTGCTTATCTGAAAATTGTTTAATCCCTTCTTCAAATTTAAATGATAATCTTGCCGGGTACAGTACTGTTGGTTTGTGACCCTGCTTCATTGCATTAAATATATAATGCCACTCCCTTCTGGTCTGTAAGATTTCTGCTGAGAGGTCTGATGATAGCCTGATGGGTTTTCCTTTGTATATGATCTTTTTTCTCTCTGGCTGCTTTTAATACTCTATCCGTATCCTTGATCTTTGTTGTTTTAATTATTATATATCTTGGTGTTGTCTTCCTTGGGTCCCTTTTGTTGGGAGATCTGTGCTCGTCCATGGCCTGAGAGACTATCTCCTTCCCCAGATTGGGGAAGTTTTCAGCAATTAACTCCTCAAAGACGCTATCTATCCCTTTTTTCTCTCTTCTTTTTCTGGTACCCCTATAATGCGAATATTGTTCCATTTTTATTGGTCACACAGTTCTCTCAATATTCTTTCATTCCTAGAGATTCTTTTTACTCTCTGTGCCTCAGCTTCTTTGTATTCCTCTTCTCTAATTTATATTTCATTTACCATCTCCTCTACTTCATGTAATCTGCTTTTAAAGTCCTCAACTGTGTGTTTCATCTTGGATTCTGTATTTTTCATAGTTTCTTTGTCTTTCTTGAATTCTTCCCTGAGGTCTTGAGTATTTTTCTGTAGCTCTGTGAGTATGTTTACCATTTTTATTTTGAAATCTCATTCAGGAAGATTGGTGAGTTCAGTTTCACTTGGCCCTCTTTCTGGTGTTTTTTGCTATTTGGTTTGAACTAGGTCCTTTGTCGTTTCTTATTTGCCAGTGGCACCCTCTAATGCCCAGAAACTCTATTCTCTGGAGTTGTTCTGCCCCTGGTGTCATGGTAGAGGTTGCAGGTCAGCCACTCAGGTGCCTGCTGGGAGGAAACAGCTCTTTCCTGCTTCCCAGCTTTACTGCATGCCTTCACTGCCAGGGCCAGTGGGCCCAGTGTGCTTTGGGGAGCTTCTGTGGTACATCCTTGTAGCTGCCCAATGTGGGCCACTCTCTAGCTGGGCAGGCACAATTGTGGAGGCAACAAGTTTGCAAGCCAGTATCAGCTGGCTGGAAGTATGAGCAGGCTGTGTATCGTCGTTGTGGGGCCTTGGAGCTGCATTGCCAGCTAATGGGTGGGATGGAGTGCCTGAAGCTCCTGAAAGTTCCCAACCTGATGGACTGAGTGCACTGGGACAATTTTGTCCATCTGTCCCATCTCCTGAGCTGCAATCTCTGTGCAGTCCTTGTCCCTTATCAGCCCTCTCGCTCTTGGGAAGTCTCTCAGAATGCCTTCCTTTCTTTTGTCCCAGAGTGGCCGGTTGTGGGTGCCTGTTCTCCACAATTGGCTTGAATCTCAGTCTCTCCCAGTATTCTGCCTGTCTTAGCTTTTCAACCCCACTGATCTCCAGAGTGCATGTAATGTAGGTTGGTGCTCCCAGTGCTGATCTCCAGTGCTGGGTGTTCAGCAGTCCCAAGCCTCTACTCCCTCCCAGCTCCATTTCTCTTCCTCTCTCTGGTGAGCAGGGATGGAGGGAGGGCCTGGGTCTCGTCTAATCGTGGCTTTGGTACTTAACCCTTCTGTGAGATCTGCTCTTTTTCCCAGGTTTAGGTAGTCTGCTGCAGTCTTCTTTCTTGTTGCTCTTTTGATATTTTCAAATTATATGTTGTTTTGGGAGGAGGTTTCTGTCTCACCTCTCACCCATCGTTTTTAAGCCAATCCAACAATCTCAAATTTAATGCGTGTTCCCCATCACACTGATGGCAGCTCAAACAATCTTGGAAACGTGTTTGACTTTTTTATTCACACTCCACATTTAGATATTCATAAATAGGGCTTCCTTCAGAATCTCTCCAGAGTTGTAATCCTTCTCAGAACTTCCACTGGCTACTGCCTGGAGGCCATCATCTTCTATTGCTCGGATACAGGCTGACCTCTAATATGGTTCTCTGCCTCTGCCCTTGATCTTCTCCTGACTCTTCTCCATTCATCAGCCAGAGTGATGCTTTTAAAAAAGAAGTCATATCATATTACTCCTTCAGTCAAAACCGTGCAGTGGCTCTTCCCCTCTAAAACAAAAATCAAATTTTTTGCAGTATCTGTCCAACAAGGCCATACATGATCTGCCCTCCTATTTTCCTCTTATTTATTTTCTTACAACTCTCCCTGTCCATGTCTCTGCACCAGTCACTGGATTCCTTGCCCTTCCACAGGTGCTCTAGGATCCCCCTGTCTTAGAGGTTTGGATTTTTTTCTCTTAAATGATCCCTCTATCTGGGATGCTTATCCCTCAGATGCCCAGGTGACTCCTTCTCCTTCCTCAGGTCTTTGCTCCTTTGTCACTTCCTCACTCTGGTGTACCCTGACCACAGGTCAGTGCCACACATGCCAGTGGTCCAGCACTGAATCTACCTTCCACTCCTCTGCTTCATCTTTTTCTACCAGTGCTTGTTACCTTCTAACATACTGTATAGTTGACTTATAATGCCTACCATTTTTCTTACTCTTAGAATTTTAGCTCCACAAGGGTAGTTTCTTTGTATTTTTGCTTCACTGATAATGTCCCAAATACCTTGAACAGCATCAGGCCCTTAGAACTTAAGGTATTCAATGAATGCTAGTGGAATGAATGAATCCTTATCCTAAAAAACGACTAATGGGCTGTTTTCCCATACCCTTTTCAAGGCTGGGTTTTTGTCAATTTAATAATCTCCTAATTTGGTAGGTGCAAAATGATATGCTTTGTTTGACTTTTTAAAATTATTTAAACTTATTTGTTTGGTTGAACTTTGCTTTATGTATTGAGTATTTGGGGCCATCTGTTTCTTCTGCCCCCATTGCCTATTCATGTGCGCCATAGCCCATTTTTCTATTGGTTTATTTATCTTTCATTGTACTTAATTTGCTTGTTGCAAGTAAGTTTTAGTAGTTCCTCTGCAAAACTCTTTGTTTTTTTTTTGATGGATAAAAATGTTGTTGTAAAGTCTGTCCATCATTGTCTTTAATAGTTTCTAGTTCTTTGTGTGCCAAGAAAACCTTCCTCTAGTTTCTATTTGAAATATTTGATCCAAGTGTAATTTGGTTGTCAGGTTAGTCACTTAACTTTTCTCCTTAAAGGTAGCTCTTGAAGGTTTTTGAATAGAAGACTTAAATGATGGAATTACTATGGGAGGCATAGGCCAGAGCTGAGTTGATATTCTGACTGTGCCACTTACAAGGCTAATTGTATTTCCTCCTGTAAAATGGGGGTAGTAACAGCACTCTCAATTACAGAGAGTACAAAATAAGATAACATATGAAGCACTTACTATATCTCTCTAAGTAGAAGGTATGGTGAATACTACTAGGAATTGCTTCTCATAATAATTACTAAGTAATATTTTAGGAAGCTTTATCAGTTGGCAGTAGGAAGTATAAATTAAGGAGGGGGAGAGGATAGAAATAGATGTGCTGTTTAGTAACTGATTTTATTAGGCAAGGTGAAAATTGCTGAGGATCTGACTGTGATGAGAGAGCTTTTACCTACCATTGAAATTACTGTCATACTCTGGCGATTGAGTCATCTTATAAGGTAATGAAATATTACCCCCAGATGATAACATTCTTAGCATCTGATTAATGTGTCATAACTTTGGGTGAATCGTTTATATGTCATGGTTATATTTCCTCATGGATTAAGTCAGTGTTGTCTGCCTTCTCCAAACCTTGGTGAAATCTCCAGACTGTTATTTATGTATATCTTACATAAAGATAATAAGATTGATATAAATATGGCTTTAGCTTTTCATTACTCATTAAAAAAAATTGAAAGACAACTTGGAGCTGATGAAGAATCAAAATATTTAAATCTGTGTGTAAAATACTACTGCTGACCCTTTGTCCCTTGTTTTGCCAGGGCTAAGGAAGTCTCAAGAATGTACTCTGACTATCAGTTTTTGGGGTAAAAAACACTTATTTACCTTTAGGGAAAATGACAGATATGTTTATCCTTCTGTGATGCAAGGCTATGAGGAAGCCAGCTGTAGCACATTTAACTTCAATCAAAAAAGTGAAGTTAAATTAAGATCATATTCTACATATGTCATTGCTTAATGAACTAGCTTCCAGAGTAAGCAATTTATTCTGTACTGAAAGCACTTTTGTCAGCATATTAATATCCATGAGTTTAAACAGCCAATATTTGTTGTCTAATATTCCTCTGGAAAGGGGAGAATGGATTATGATATTTAGTTACTAAACAGCAGGCTTCAGTAACCAATTTAAAAATCTTAGGACATCTTTACATCTCTCTGCACTTAGCTCCTATTACTATCAACACCTTCATCAGACCTTAAAAATTTGTCCACTATATACTTTGTGTTGTTTTCCTATTTTAGGGGTTTTTTAGATGTTTGAAAACAGTACTCCATCTCTGTCTTTTTTTTTTTTGTAAATACTATATATTTTTGAAGAGTTGAAGTTACGAGAGTGCTCTTTTGATAGACAAGTGTGTTCTTCATTTGTCATCTGTTGACCTCAGAACTTTGGATTGCTTACTCAGTGACTCAGTGTCCTCTAACTGAGCTGTTAGATCCAGGCTTTGCATACTGTGAAAATTGGCAAACATTGTAAATACAAGCTTTTCCTTCAATGGTATTTCCCTTTCAAAATATGTATTAGTCCAACCTTTACCTTCACTAATTGCTAATTAAGTATTTTTCATTGTATCCTCATGGCCACTCCATAAAAAAGCAGAAAGACAAGATCCGCCCTCTTAGAAATGAAGAACACCACCCGCAGCTGCACCCATAGGAATTACTCTGGCTTTTCAGTCCTGGCTGTGGTTTCCTGCCTCCCAGCGTCCACCCACCTACACCCTGGAAAGCGTTGCCTACTTGGGAGTCTCAGCCATGGTTTCCTTCTCACCGGTGTACTGGAGGGATGCTTCCTGCTGGCGCAGTGACAGTGGCCAAGCCCTGATCCAGGGGAAGGGCTATAATCATACCTTCTCCAAGAACCTCTGAATCCTAGTCTTGGGGAGGAAGCCCCTTTTCCAAGGTTGTTTCCTTCTGGGTCTTCTTGATCTGGGACCTCTAGCACTCTGTATGCTTGAGATTTTTCTACATCACCTCTGGATCATCTGTCATAGTTGATACTAGTATTAAACTTTCCTTGTTCAGATTATTGCACAGCTCTTGGCTTTGAATGGGCCCTCGACTAAGCAAACATACACAGCAGAAATTTGGGTTTGAATTCTTAGCATTTTCTTAAGTATGTTTAAGTCTATAGATTTACATGATGATTGCTGACTCCCTCTTGGGTGTCCCCAGCCTGGAATGCACCTCTACAGGCCCTGTTTTCTTCCCTTCAGATTGCAGCTTCTGTCCTGTAGCTCTCATGTACATTCTCTAACCTTTGTTAATTGTGTCCTTAGGTCACTGTTGTCACGTGCAAATCAATCACATGACATCTGACATGTTTTAGCTTTGCTGCTGTTGCTTTCTTTTCTGTCAGTTTATAAAATACACTGATTTAAAAGTAGTGCTTTTTCTTCACTGGAACATTTCTATGAAATAACTTTTTCATGTCCATCTTTGACAGTGTCCTCTATCATGCATCCAAATACAAGGTGAGGTTCCTCCCCACTTTAAAATAACTTCCAGAAAACAACAAGCTGCCTTATATTCAAGACCTTTCAGAATCTCTTACAGAGAACTCTGTTACTCACAAAAAATATGTTGAATGGAGAAGCCACAGCTGTTGTATCAGCTAAATTCATACTTGTTGGGATTGAGAGATCCCTTGACAGAATTGTTTTAAAAAATGGAGACAAGGAGGAAAGGCACACAATGGTGGCATGAGTAGGGGGAGGAAATCTCCCAAAACCATATATAGTTTTGAAAATACAACAAATACAACTACGCCTAAAAGAGAGACCATAATATACAGTACAACAGCCAGGCTACATCTACATGTGCAACAGCTCAGTATCTCACGAAAAGGATAAGATACAAAGTCGTGACCTGGCAGGATCAGAGCACTACCCCCACCCCTGCTCACTGGTGGGAGGAAAGGAGTCAGAGTGGGGACAGAGTGGAAGCACAGGACTGCTAAATAACCATCCCTAGTAATCTACACCGGGAGCACTGACACACATTGCATAGTGTACTGGATATTAGAGAAAGAAAAAGTAAAACCCAAGACGGAGACTGTGAGCAGGTCCCAACAGCCGGCTCCCCTGCGACAAAAGAAAAGCAGTGCTTTTCGAAAGTCTTAAAGGGACGGGCTTAACAGCTGGACAGAATTGTCCTGGCACACTGGGCCGAGCAGGCTGGGAAACCTAAGGAACTTCAGGTGCCCCAAACCCCTGGGAGGAAACCCAGCCCCAAAGTCCCTCACAGCGATAAGCAGCCTGCCATTCATTCCTCCCAGGCAGTGCTACAAGCAAACTGGCCAACCTGCCACAGCAGCAGAGCAGCCAGATAACAGCCCTGCCCAAAGCAACCACACAGAGTCTCCTCCCAGCACACAGCTAACAGGGACAGACCCAGAGGCTGCCGCTGGTGCATATCTGCCCAACACAGACAGAGGAAGCCAGAGCAAGGTCAGGAAGGCATGAAGGGCAGCTGTTCTTGCAGGATAACACACCTGGCACATCTGCCATTCACCACAGGGCTCTGGGCTATACAAAGGGCTGCCCCACCCATGGCAGCTCAGTAAATTAACCTAGAGACTGTTCCCTGTGTGTGGGTAACTGACACAGGCAGTGGAGAAGGGCAAGGTGACTAGCAAGCAGAAAGGGACTTTGTTCTTCCAGCTGACACACATGCCACCTGCCTATGAACACCTCTATCACCATGAAAAAGCAGAAGAATCTGGTCCATTCAAGAATCACTCAGACAACCCAAGACAGACAGCCTGGGGAGATAGATATCACCAATATTCCTGAAAAATAATTCAAAATAAAGGTCATAACCATGCTGATGGACCGTTAGAGAAATATGCAAGAGCTAAGAGATGAAGTCAGGAGAGAGATAATAGAAATGAAACAATCTCTGGAAGGACTTAAGAGCAACTGGATGAGGTGCAAGAGACTGTTAATGGAATAGAAATTAGAGAACAGGAACACAGAGAAGCTGAAGTACATAGAGATAAAAGGATCTCCAGGAATGAAACTGTGAGACCAATCCAAACGGAACAATATCTGCATTATAGGGGTACCAGAAGAAGAAGAGAAAGAAAAAGGGATAGAAAGTATCTTTGAAGAAATAATTGCTGAAAAGTTCCCCAAACTGGGGGAGGAAATAGCCTCTCAGACCATGGAAGCCCACAGAACTCCCAACACAAGGGACCCAAGGAGGACAACACCAAGACACATAATAAATAAAATGGCAAAGATCAAAGACAAGGACAGAGTATTAAAGGTAGCCAGAGAGAGCAAAAAGGTCACCTACAAAGGAAAACCCATCAGGCTATCATTAGACTTCTCAGCAGAAACCTTACAGGCCAGAAGAGAATGGCATGACATATTTAATGCAATGAAACAGAAAGGCCTTGAACCAAGAATACTGTATCCAGCACGATTGTCATTCAAATAAGAAGAAGGGATTAAACAATTTCCAGAGAAGCAAAAATTGAGGGAAGTTGCCTCCCACAAACCACCTACAGGATATTTTAAAGGGAGTACTCTAGATGGAAGCATTCCTAAGGCTAAATAGATGTCACCAGAGAAAATAAAATGACAGCAAAGAAAGCAGACCAACCAAATAGTAACGAAACACAGAAAATAAAATCAACTACCCACAAAAGCAGTCAAAGGAAACACAAAAGAGCACAGAATAAAACACCTAACATATAAAGAATGGAGGAGGAGGAATACAAAGGGAGAGAAATAAAGAATCATCAGACTGTACCTTAGTAAGAGAGTTAAGTTAGACCGTTAGATAGTAAAGAAGCTAACCTTGAACCTTTGGTAACCACGAATCGAAAGCCTGCAATGGCAATATGTACATATCTATCGATAATCACCCTAAATGTAAAAGGACTGAATGCAGCAATCAAAAGACACAGAGTAATAGAATGGATAAAAGGCAAGAGCCATCTATATGCTGCTTACAAGAGACTCACCTCAAACCCAAAGACATACACAGACTAAAAGTCAAGGGATGGAAAAAGATATTTCATGCAAACAATAGGGAGAAAAAAGCAGGTGTTGCAGTACTTGTATCAGACAAAATAGACTTCAAAACAAAGAAAGTAACGAGATAAGGACATTACATAACGATAAAGGGGCAGTCCAACAAGAGGATATAACCATTATAAATATATATGCACCCAATACAGGAGCACCGACATATGTGAAACAGATACTAACAGAAGTAAAGGGGGAAATAGAATGCAATGCATTCATTCTAGGAGACTTTAACACACCACTCACTCAAAAGGACAGGTCCACCAGACAGAAAATAAGTAAGGACACAGAGGCACTGAACAACCCAGTAGAAGAGATGGACTTAACAGACATCTACAGAACTCTACACCCAAAAGCAGCAGGATACACATTCTTCTCAAGTGCACATGAACATTTTCCAGAATTGAATAGACCACATACTAGGCCACTAAAAGAGCCTCAGTAAATTCAAAAAGATTGAAATTCTACCAATAAGTTCTCAGATCACAAAGGTATAAAACTAGAAATAAATTGTACAAAGAAAACAAAAAGGCTCACAAACACATGGAGGCTTAACGACATGCTTCTAAATTATCAGTGGAACATGACCAAATTAAAACACAGATCAAGCAATATGTAGAGACAAATGACAACAACAGCACAACACCCCAACTTCTGTGGGATGCAGCGAAGGCAGTTCAAAGAGGAAAGTATATAGCAATCCAGGCCTATTTAAAGAAGGAAGAACAATCACAAATGAATAGTCTAATGTCATAATTATTGAACCTGGGAAAAGAAGAACAAATAAGGCCCAAAGTCAGCAGGAGAGACATAATAAAAATCAGAGAGGAAATAAATAAAATTGAGTAGGATAAAAGAATAGAAAAAAATCAATCAAACTAAGAGTTGGTTCTTTGAGAAAATAAAATAGACAAACCCCTAGCCAGACATATTAGGAGTAAAAGAAAATCTACACCCATAAACAGAATCAGAAATGAGAAAGGAAAAATCCCAACAGACCCCACAGAAATACAAAGAATTATTAAAGAATACTATGAAAATCTATATACTATCAAGCTGGAAAACCTCGAAGAAATGGACAACTTCCTAGAAAAATACAACCTTCCAAGACTGACCAAGGAAGAAGCAGAAAATCTAAACAGATCAATTACCAGCAAAGAAATTGAATCGGTAATCAAAAAACTACCCAAGAACAAAACTGCCAGGCAAGATGGATTCACTGCTGAATTTTATCAGAAATATAGAGAGGACGTAAGACCCTTTCTCCTTAAAGTTTTCCAAAAAATAGAAGAGGAGGGAATACTTCCAAACTAATTCAATGAAGCCAACATCACCCTAATACCAAAACCAGGCAAATACCCCACCAAAAAAGAACATTACAGACCAATATCCCTGATGAACATAGATGCAAAAATACTCAACAACATATTAGCAAACTGAATTTAAAAAGTACATCAAGAGGGTCATACACCATGATCAAGTGGGATTCATTTCAGGGATGCAAGGATGGTACAACATTTGAAAATCCATCAACATCATCCACTACATCAACAAAAAGGATAAAAACCACATGATCATCTCCATGGATGGTGAGAAAGCATTTGACGAAGTTCAACATCCATTCATGATAAAAACTCTCAACAAAATGGGTATAGAGTGCAAGTACCTCAACATAATAAAGGTATATACAACAAACCCACAGCCAACATCATACTTAATAGTGAGAAGCCGAAACCTTTTCCTCTAAGATCAGGAACAAGACAGTGATGCCCACTCTCCCCACTGTTATTCAACATAGTACTGGAGGTCCTAACCTCGGCAATCAGACAAAACAAAGAAATACAAGGCATCCAGATTGGTAAAGAAGAAGTCAAACTGTCACTATTAGCAGATGACATGATATTGTACATAAAAAACCCTAAAGACTCCACTCCCAAACTACTAGAGCTAATATCTGAATTCTGCAAAGTGACAGTTCACAAAATTGATACACAGAAATCTGTTGCTTTCCTATATACTAGTGATGAACTATCATAAAGAGAAATCAGGAAAGAAATTCCATTCACAATTGTATCAAAAAGAATAAAATATCTAGGAATAAACCTAACCAAGGAAGTGAAAGACCGATACCCTGAAAACTACAAGACACTCATGAGAGAAATTAAAAAGGACACCAACAAATGTAAACTCATCCCATGCTCCTGCCTAGGAATAACTAATATTGTCAAAATGGCCATCCTGCCTAAAGCAATCTGTAGATTCAATGCAATCCATATCAAAATACCAACAGCATTCTTCAACAAACTGGAACAAATAGTTCTAAAATTCTTATGGTACCACAAAAGATCTTGAATAGACAAAGCAATCCTGAGAAGGAAGAATGAAACAGGGGTAATCTCCCATCCCAACTTCAAGCTCTACTACAAATCCACAGTAATCAAGACAATTTGGTACTGGCACAAGAATAGACCCACAGACCAGTGGAACAGAATAGAGGGTCCAGATGTTAACTCAAACATATATGGTCAGTTAATATACAATAAAGGAGCCATGGACATACAATGGGGAAATGACAGCCTCTTCAACAGCTGGTGTTGGCAAAACTGGATAGCTACATTTAAGAGAATGTAACTGGATCATTGTCTAACCCCATACACAAAAGTAAATTCAATATGTATCAAATACTTGAATGTAAGTTATGAAACCATAAAACTTTTAGGAAAAAATGGGCAAAAATCTCTTGGACATAAACATGAGCAACACCTTCATGAACATATCTTCCTGGGCAAGGGAAACAAAAGCAAAAATGAACAAGTGGGACTATATCAAGCAAAGGACACAATCAGTAGAACAAAAAGGCATCCTACAGTATGAGAGAATATATTCATAAATGACAGATCCAATAAAGGGTTGTCATCGAAAATATATAAAGAGCTCACACACCTCAACAAACAAAAAGCAAACAATCCAATTAAAAAATCGGCAGAGGAGCTGAACAGACTGTTCTCCAAAGAAGAAATTCAGATGGCCAACAGGCACATGTAAAGATGCTCCACATTGCTAGTCATCAGAGAAATGCAAATTAAAATCACAATGAGATATCAACTCACAGCAGTAAGGATGGCCACCATCCAAAAAACAAACAACAACAAATGTTGGTGAGGTTGTGGAGAAAGGGGAACCCTCCTACACTGCTGGTGGGAATGTAAATTAGTTCAACCATTGTGGAAAGCAGTATGGAGGTTCCTCAAAAAACTTAAAATAGAAATACCATTTGACCCAGCAATTCCACTCCTAGGAATTTACCCTAAGAATGCAGCAGCCCAGTTTGAAAAAGACAGATGCACCCCTATGTTTATCACAGCACTATTTACAAAAGCCAAGAAATGGAAGCAACCTAAGTGTCCATCAGTAGATGAATGGATAAAGAAGATGTGGTACATATACACAATGGAATATTATTCAGCCATAAGCAGAAAACAAATCCTACCATTTGCAACAACATGGATGGAGCTAGAGGGTATTATGCTCAGTGAAATAAGCCAGGCAGAGAAAGACACACACCAAATGATTTCACTCATATGTGGAGTATAAGAACAAAGAAAAAACTGAAGGAACAAAACAGCAGCAGCCTCACAGAACCCAAGAATGGACAAATAGTTACCAAAGGGAAAGGAACTGGGGAGGATGGTTAGAAAGTGACGGATAAGGTGAAAAAAAAAGGGTGCCTTACTGTTCATAGACATATGTAGTGGGGTGGCATGGGCAGGTCTGTAGAACACAGAGAAAACAGTGAGTGATTCTATAGCATCTTACTACGCTGTTGGTTAGTAACTGTAATGGGGTATGTTGGGGGGCTTGATGGGGGGGCATCTAAAAAACATAATGTTCATGTAATTGTAGTTTAATGATAGCAAAGGAAAAATTTAGACAAGGAAGTTTATAATGGACTTAGTTGTTATCCCTTGGAGAGGAGTTTAAAACCTCACATTTGCAAATGTCAAAGATACTTAAAGAATAGGTAAGGGTTCTGTTGTGGACATCAAAATATATAGCTACAGAACAAATGAAAAATTAATCCACTTTACCCAGATTCTTATTGAAGGCATCTCCGCATACTCAAAAAGATGCTCTATGTCAAATAAGTTACGCAGAGGTGAAAATGATCTAACTGTACAAGTGGAATAGGAAGTCATTGCGAAGCATTTGAGTAAAATGGTTGCATGAAATGTGGAAGTAGGACAAAACCTAACTATTTTATGTATTTTACTTAATAGGTGATTCAAGGTAGGTGTTCCTAAGTTATAATTTATTTAATGTTTTAAAAAAGCAGGCATGAACATCTTATCAGCATTCCTAAAATTTGATGGAGTGTTTTCATCAGCAGCCTACCCATCAATGAATTTACTTGTAGGAAAATGTGTTTTGGATCTTTACTTGGGCAAATATGAGAGCATCATATTTAGGATTGCATTGTTTTCGGGCATATATGGTGTTTATCCTCTTTCACCCAAGATTTTAAAATCTCTGGGCTCAAGTAGTGGTCAGTTCTCTACTTAGGTGTGTCACCACTGACAACATAAGACTGAATATGAGAACTCATAAAGGTTGGTTCTTTAGAGGGTAACCTTCAAAGTTGTAACTCAGGAGCTATTTTTTGCCAGAGTCTTTCTTGATGCTTCCTTCCTCCTCTGGTGGAATTCAACACTTCGTGTACCTTTGCCTCAGTATGTTAAGTCTGCCCCACATCTGCTAGCAGATCTGTGTCTGCTGTCCTCCACACTCCAAACGCCTGTACACAGGGATCATGTCTAATGGTTTTTGGGCCCTTAGAGCTATATTGGATCATAGGTGCCACACATTATTTGAATGAAGCATTCATGAGTTTGAATGACTACTACTGCCTTCTCTGGAGGGGCAGCTTTCACCATCCCACTTCCTGCTCAGGGATTAAGTAGATTTAGGAAAAGTTTTTAAGATATCCTTCGCTATCTAAGCTCTCATTACTTGCTCTCTGAATATCAAGGACCAAAAACATTTGGATTTCATAGTGTTCTTCACTCTTGGAATTCTAGGAACAAAATCAAGGAATATTTTGAAGCACATGTTAGAACATAGATCCAGTTTTAGTCACAGACTTAGATAGGTCCTAGGGTGTATACTTTTGTCAAGTTTAAGTGATTGCCCATACTCCTTGCATGGCGGCCACATACTGCTCTCCAGACCTCTTCCCAGGTTGGGACTCTATCTCTTCTGGCTTTGGCCTGTGGTTTCCAGATGTGGGAGCTGAAGAGAAGTGGCTACTGTTGTTGCAAGAGTACCAGACCAAAGTGGCAGATAATTAGGATTGATTAAAGCTAGAAAGCTCAGGTTTTTGAGCTGCTGCTAATGGGGATATTATTATTATTTTTAATTTAAACATGATATGGCTTATTCATACCAAAGTTAAGCTTTACTTGGGTAAATTTAACATTTTTCATATGTAAAAGACTAGGGTAGTTTTATTTCTGAGTATAGTATTGTGTCCAGTTGGAATGTGTAGCTAAGCTCTTGTTTTGACTTGGACACTTGGAGTGAAATGACAGTTTCATTCTAGAAGAGACATATTAAATGAAGAACTTTTCCTTATTGAATGCCTACTCTGCCAGCCACAGAGGTAAATCCGGCTCTTTGCATTGCTCCATTGAATGCTTAAAACTACACTTACCCCAGTTTCTTCCTTTGTTTTAACTTTATTTTGAGGTATTTGTAGATTCACGTATTGTAAGAAATAATACAGATAGATCCTGTAAATGCCCTTTGACCCAGTTTCCACTGAGGGTAACATATTACATAACCACTGTGGAGTATCACAAGTGGGAAAATGTCATTGATACAATCCCCTGACCTTTGTCACATTTCACTAGTGTTACCTTTACTCGTTTGTGTGTATAAGTTTGTGTATTTTGTTCTGTGCAGTTTTACCACATAGCGTAGGTTACCATTATGTCTAAACAAGGCTCAGATAAATTATGTGAAATGCCTGAGTGTAGGCCTGGTGTTTGAATCTAGATCTGTTTGATCTAAACTTTTGCTTTTCCAGTAACAGTAATGAAAAACACACCATCAAAAATCAATAGTAACAATGGCTGTAATTCACTTAGTGACATATGACACAAACTGAGTCCTTACAATGTGCCAGGGTCTGTTCTAATGTATTAATTCATTGAATGCCCCCAACAACTGTATGTCATAAATTATATCACAGTTGAATTAGTATCGTTAATTAAACTACTTGTATTACCAAGGAATAGGTAATTGTTTTTACTCCTGAAATCAATAATAGTGATATTCTATCTTCTTTTTACATAATTGCATATTTTGATCTTCTGACCTTAACTGCTGATCTTGGTAGTTGTGACCACATAAAGTGTGTGTGTGTGTATATATATGTGTTTAAAGTGAGACCTATATTATTATACAGTAAGTTAGGTTGAAATACTCTAAAAATATTTTTACAAATGTAATATAAACCAAAGCTAGTTTAGGCAGAATGGCAGGTGTTTAAGGGAATATATATATATATATGTGTGTGTGTGTATATACATATATATATATAAAACCACCAATAATACTTAAGAATGGGAGAAGTTTTTTTTTTTTTTTTTTTTTTTTTGTGTGTGTATTTTAGATTCTTTTTGCCAAATACAGCCCCAAGAACTTTAAAATTCAATTGAATCTCTCAAGTTATATATCTAACTTCCAAAATGGAACCTAATGCATTGGTTGTGAATTATCACTGATTTTCTGAATATTATAATGCTTTAGGAAAATCATAGGTATACTGATCAGTCTATAGTTTACCCTACGATCCTTTGCTAGTTAAATATCTTATAAGGCTGTCATAATAATGAGCAGCAGCACTTTTCTGACCAGAAATAGCAGTCCCGTGTGTTGTAGGTCCCAGGAGGTCTTGAGTGTTTTTGTAGACCGCAGACAGAAATGAAAGGAATTTTGTCCTTTTTACCTCATGTAATCCCGCTGGAAAATGAAACATGTGCTATGAGTTTATACTGACTTCTGCCAGGTCACCTCCCCAAAGAGTCCCGGGCAAGCGCTGTTGCAGCATTTCTTGGACAGGAGTCTGACAGCCCCTCCACGAGTCGGACAGTTTTTGTGGTGTGCTACTGTGGAACACTGCACCACTCTCTGCTCCTAGGAAGCTTCTGGACAGGGTTGCCCTGAGTGACCTGCATCTGTTTCCTTGACTCTTTGCCAGTATATCACACCCCCAAATTAGAGTCAATTTAAACTAAGACCTATGTAGTTTGTCATGGTTGTTCTTACCATGATAGGTGACGAGTCATGCAGCACTGAGTGTGGTTGGTTCTGCCTTGCTTTTTAGAACTTGATTTTGGACATTAGATAATGCAGATGTTTTTGAAACTGTATATTATTCAGAGCTATTTGGAAACCATGAAACCTTTTTAATGGACCACTCTATCAATTTTCTGCTCTTCTAAGGAAGTTTTTCCTATTCATGACTCATTTTACTCTTTGGCTGACACTGGGGGAAATGTAATAACGATTAAGGAAAGGAAGGTATGTGTTTTCTTTTCTTGAAAGCTTGTACACGTTTTCTGTCTTTGGTTATGTAAACTGGATAACTTGTAGAATGCTGACAACTACGAGGTGTTAAATCTAGCCTGGTAATACATACTTGTCTGGAATTTAAAAATCAAAATGCTTTCTTTGCTTCTATGGAGAAGTCTTTTGCTTGATGGCCCAGAATATAAATTCAGGAAAAACGACATGTTCCATCTGTCATTTCCATACATCTTCAGTAAAATTAGTGAGATCACCCTAAGATTACGCTTTGTGTTTTATTTTCATTTTTTAGGTCTATATGAGCTGTTGGCTGCTCTGCCAGCCCAACTGCAGCCACATGTGGATAGCCAGGAAGACCTGACCTTCCTCTGGGATATGTTTGGTGAAAAAAGCCTGCATTCACTGGTAAAGGTAAACCATGCTGATGTCAGATACCCCTTGCCGAAACACATGGAAAAATCTTTTGAGTGCCATCTAGTCAACCAGAGATCAGATTGTTACTCTCTGAAAAAAAAAACAGCCTTGTTCCATTTCACTGATGGACATGGAAATTGTTAAAGATTCTACCAAAAATACATAGCTGATTTCATTTAATGTAGTGATCTGGCCATGCATACTAATGCAGCAAAGATGTGCTTGCTCTTGTTTAGAAAAAGAATATGAAATAGTAGCAGGAAGGTTTAGACTCTTTATAGTCAACATTCATACCTGGGATTTAACTTAAAATAAATGTTCATAGAAAAAATTAGGAGGAATATATTTTCTGATGTTAAGGATTGGCAGCCATTCAGTAGCCACATTAATTTAAAATAATTCCCTTTAACAAAGTCAACTGAAGTTCTAGCATGCTGTTTCTTCTCTTGGCAAAATACACTGATATTTTGTGTATAAACACACTGAAGCTAAATATGAATAAAAACAGTTTTGGGGGAAGTTTTAGTAAAGCTTCATGCCCTGAAAATGATCAACCACCAGAAATCACATCTTGCCACACAGCAATGCTGGGAGGACTCGGAAAGTAGTAAAATTAGCTCAAGAAACATACTGGAAAATATGACACTCTTGCTTCTGAAAATATGAATTGCATTTTCTGTCATTTAAATCAAGCTGAAAGAAATTTAGAGCCTTACTTGAGTCTGCAGGACAGAGAAGGCTAGGGTGCCTCAGCAGTATCTGGACATACACTTAATTCAGCTAAATTTGATTCAATTCTCTGTCATGGTAATAGATTTTTTCATTGATATATATTATTTGATAATAAGCAACTTTTGAGGTACAATGGCTCCACAGAACAGGAGAATTCGTATTACATTTTGTTCTGGTCAGATGTTCTGAAATTTGCATACCTGAGCAGTGGCAATTCTCAAAAAGTGAAAAGGTTGGTGATTAAAGATGGCAGGGTGAGAGGTGAGACAGATAACTCCTCCCAAAAACACATATAATATGAAAATAACTATAGTTAATACAACTAATCCTAAAGGAGCAACAGGAAAGAAGGCTACACCAGACCACATGCACCTGGAGAACAGAGCAGACCTCATGGAACAGGGTAATATACCAAAGCCTTGATCTGGCAGGACCCAAGCACTTCCCCCACCACAGCTCACCGGTGGGAGGAAGAGAAACTGAGCGAGGGGGTGGAAGCCCAGGACTATTGAACACGTATCCCTGGAGATCTGCTATGGGAGCACAAACCTACATTGCATGGTGCTCTGGAGATTAGTGGGGTTGGAAAGCTAAGACAGGCAGAATACTTGGGGAGACTGAGATTCCAGACATTTATGGAGGACAGTGATCCATATCCAGCTTCTCTGGGACAAAAGAAAGGCGGGCAGTCTGAGAGGGTTCCCAGCATCGAGAGGGCTGCTGAAGGGGTGGGGATTGCAAGAAGCTTGCTCCTCGGGAAAGGGATACATGGACTAGGTTGTCTGGGCACACTCTGCCCAGCTGGTTGGGAATTTTCAGGAGTTTCAGGCACTCCTTCTGCCTCGTTGACTCAGCTGCAAGTCCCCCACTGCGATACCCACCCTGCTGCACTTTCCTCTTGGCCTACTGGCTTACAAACCTGCAGTAGCTACCCTGGCATGAGACCAGCCAAAGGAAGGCACCGCCTACAGCAGCTACAAGCACAAAGCACAGAGGCTTACACGTGTGCCCACTTGTTTTGACAGTGGTGACAGGCACTGCAGTCGGGAAACTGGAAACAGCTCTTTCCTCCGCCTAGGCACCAGTGCTGCTCCCCTGTGACCCCTAATATCACTCCAGGGGCTGAGCAGCTCCAGAGACTAGAGCTTCTGGGTACTAGAGAGTGGCACATACAAGTATGAATTGTCAAAGGAACCTTCTTCAATCCAAAATCTTACAAGCACCAGAGGAAGGGCCAAGTGAAACTGAACTCACCAATCTTCCTGTAAGACAGTTCAAAATAAAAATCATAAACATGCTCATGGAGGTACATAAAAATATTCAATAACTCAGGGATGAATTTAGGATGGAGATTCAATCATTAAGAAATTCCACATCTGAAATGAAACAGACAAGGAAGGGATTGAAAAGCAGGTTAGATGAAGTAGAAGAGACAGTAAATGGAATAGAAATTAGAAGGGGAATACAAAGAAGCTGAGGCACAGAGAGAAAAAAGGATTTTTGGGGATGAAAGAATATTGAGAGAACTGTGTGACCAATACAAATGAAACAATTAGCATTACAGGGGTACAAGAAGAAGAGAGAGAAAAAGGGACAGGAAGTATCTTTGAGGAGGTAATTGCTGAAAATTTCCCCAATCTGCAGAAGGAGGTAGTCTTTCAGGCAATGGAGGTGGAAAGATTTCCCAACACAAGAGACCCAAGAAAGACAACACCAAGACATATAATAATTGAAATGACAAAGATCAAGGATAAGGACAGAGTATTAAAAGCAGCCAGAGAGAAAAAAGATCACATACAAAGGAAAACCCATTAGGCTATCAGCAGATTTCTCAGCAGAAACCTTACAGGCCAGAAGGAAGTGGCATGACATTTAATGCAGTGTAGCAGAAGGGCCTAGAACCAAGAATACTCTACCTGGCAATGATAAATTTATCATTTAAATTTGAAGGAGGGATTAAACAATTTTCAGCTAAGCAAAAGCTGAGATAATTCACCTACCACAAACCACCTCCACAGTGTATTTTGGAGGGACTGCTATAGGTGGAAGTGTTCCTAAGGCTAAATAGCTGTCACCAGAGGAAATAAAACCACAGTAAAGAAAGTAGAACACTTAATTACTAAGCAATGCAAAATCAAATCAACTATCCCAAAGTCAATCAAAGGATAGACAAAGAGTACAGAATTTGATACCTAATATATAAAGAATGGAGGAGGAAGAAAAAGGAGGACAAAAAGAGAACCTTTAGGTTGTGTTTGTAATAGCATACTAAGTGAGTTAAATTAGAATCGTAGATAGTAAAGAATTACCCTTGCACCTTTGGTAACCAGGAATCTAAAGCCTGCAATGGCAACAAGTACATAGCTATCAATAATCACCCTAAATGGAAATGGTCTGAATGCATCAATCAAAAGACATAGAGTCACTGAATGGATTAAAAAAAAAGACCCATCTATGTGCTGCCTACAAGAGACTCACTGCAAACCCAAGCACATACACAGACTGAAAGTAAAGGGATGGGAAAAGATATTTCATGGAACTAATAGGGAGAAAAAATCAGGAGTTGCAGTACTTGTATCAGATAAAACAGATTTCAAAGCAAAGAAAGTAAGAAGAGACAAAAAAGGGCATTATATAATTATAAAGAGGTCAGTCCAACAAGAGGATATAACTACTATAAATATCTATGCATCCAACACAGGATCACCTACATACGTGAAACAAATACTAACAGAATTAAAGGGAGAAATTGAATGCAATGCCTTCATTTTGAGAAACTTCTACACACCACGCACTCCAAAGGACAGATCAACCAGACAGAAAAAAGTAAGGAGACAGAGTCACTGAACAACACACTAGAACAGATGGATCTAATGGACATCTATAGAACACTTCACCCAAGAGCAACATAATACACATTCTTCTCAAATGCACATGGAACATATTCAAGAACAGATCATATACTAGGCCACAAAAAGAGCCTCAGTTAATTTAAAAAGGTTGAAATTGAACCAACCAGCTTCTCAGACCACAAAGGTATGAAACTAGAAATAAATTACACAAACAAAGTGAAAAAGCCCACAAACACTCAGAGGCTTAATAACAGGCTCCTACATAATCAATGGATCAATGACCAAATAAAAACAGAGATCAAGCAAAATATGGAGACAAATGACAATAATGATTTAACACCACAAAATCTGTGGGATGCAGGAAAGGCCCTGCTAAGAGGAAAGTATATTGCAATACAGGCTTACCTCAGGAAAGAAGAACAATCCCATATGAACAGTCTAAACTCACATTTAATGAAATTTTAAAAAGAAGAACAAATGAAGCCCAAAGTCAGTAGAAGGAGGGACATGATAAAAATTAGGGCAGAAATAATTCAAATCAAGAAGAGTAGAAGAATAGAAAGAATCAGGGAGATCAGGAGCTGGTTCTCCAAGAATATAAAATAGATAAACCCCTAGTCAGATTAATCAAGAAAAAAGAGAGGCTACGGACATAAACAGAATTGGAAATGAGAAAGGAAAAATCACTCTGGACACCACAGAAATACAAAGAATTATTTGAGAATACTATGAAAAATTATATGCTAACAAACTGGATAACCTAGAATGGACCACTTTCTAGGAAAATACAACCTACCAAGGCTGACCCAGGAAGGAACAAAATTTGAATACACCAATTACCAGCAATAAAATTGAATTGGTATGCAAAAAACTACCTAAAAACAGAACTCCTGGACCAGATGGTTTCACTGCTGAATTTTATCAAACATTTGGTGAAGACCTAATACCCATCCTCCTTAAAGTTTTCCAAGAAATAGAAGAGGATGGAATACTTCCAAACTCATTCTATGAGGCCCCCATCACTCTAATACCAAAACCAGGCAAAGACACCACAAAAAAAGAAAATTACAGACCAATATCCCTGATGAACATAGATGCAAAAATACTCAACAAAATATTAGCAAACCGAATTCAAAAATACATCAAAAGGATCATCCATCATTATCAAGTACGATTTATTCCAGGGATGCAAGGATGGTGCAACATACGAAAATCCATCAACATCATCCAACACATCAATAAAAAGAAGGGCAAAAACCTCATAATCTTCTCCATAGATAATGAAAAGCATTCAACAAAATTCAACATCCATTTCTGATAAAAACTCTCAGCAAAATGGGTATAGAGGGCAAGTACCTCAACATAATAAAGTCCATGTATGAGAAACCCACAGCCAACATCATACTGAACAGCGAGAAGCTGAAAGTTCTTCCTTTAAGACTGGGTACAAGACATGGATGTCCACTCTCCCCACTTTTATTCAACATAGTACTGGAGGTCCTAGCCATGACATTTAGATAACACAAAGAAATAAAAGGCATCCAGATTGGCAAGGAAGAAGTTAAATTGTAAGTATTTGCAGATGACCTGATATTGTACATCAAAAACCCTAAAGAATCCACTCCAAGAGTACTAGGTCTAATATTTGAATTCAACAAAGTTGCAGAATACAAAATTAATACACAGAAATCTGTTGTATTCCTATATATTAACGATGAACTAGCAAAAAGAGAAATCAGAAAAATCATTCCATTCACAATTGCATCAAAAAGAATAAACTACCTAGGAATAAACCTAACCAAGGAAGTGAACGACCTATAGCCTGAAAACTGTAAGACACTCATGAGAGAAATTAAAGAAGATAGCAATAAATGGAAACACATCCTGTGCTCATGGATATGAAGAATTAATATTTTTAATATAGCCATCCTGCTAAAGCAATTTACAGATTCAATACAATCCTTACCAAATACCAACAGCATTCTTCAATGAAGTGGAACAAATAGTTCTAAAATTCATATGGAACCACAAAAGACCTCAAATAGCCAAAGGAATCCTGAGAAGGAAGAGTAAAGCAGGAGGGATTATGCTCCTGACTTCAAGTTCTACTGCAAAGCCACAGTAATCAAGACAATTTGGTACTGGCACAACAGCAGACCCATCCACCAATAGAGCAGACTAGAGGGCCCAGATATAAACCCAGGCATGTATGACCAATTAATTTACGATAAAGGAGCCATGTATATACAATCGGGAAATTACAGCCTCTTCACGAACTGGTGTTTGTAAAGTTAGACAGCTACATGCAAGAGAATGAATCTGAATTATTGTCTGTCTCCATACTCAGAAGTAAACTGGAAATGGATCATAGACCTGAATGTAAGTCTTAAAACCATAGAACTCTTAGAAGAAAACATAGGCAAAAATCTCTTGAATATAAACTAGAGCACCTTTTTCCTGAATGCATCTCTTCAAGCAAGGGAAGCAAAATAAAAAATGAACAGATGTTACTGTGTCAAGCTAAAAAGCTTCTGTACAGCAAAAGACACATCAGGTGAACAAAAAGGCATCCTACATATCCATATGGGAGAGTCTATTTGTATATGACATATGCAACAAGTGGTTAACGTCCAAAATATATAAAGAATTTACATACCTCAACACCCAAAAAGCAAATAACCTGATTAAAAAATAGGAAAAAATTCAGATCACCAACAGACACGTGAGAAGATGCTTCACATTGCTAATTATCAGGGAAATGGAAATTAAAACCACAGTGAGATATCATCTCACACCAGTTATGGTGGCCAACATCGAAAAGACTAGGAACAATGAGTGCTGTCAAGGATGCAGAGGAAGAGGAATCCTCCTACAATGGTGGTGGGAATGTAAAGTAATTCAGCCACTGTGGAAAGCAATATGGATGTTTCTCAAAAAAGTAAAAGTAGAAATAATGCTTGACCTGGGAATTCCACTCCTAGGAATTCACCCAAAGAAAATAACTTCTCAGATTCAAAAAGACATACACACCCTTCTGTTTATTGCACACTATTTACAATAGCTAAGATATGGAAGCAACTGAAGTGTGCATCAGTTGATGAATGGATAAAGAAGTGGTGCATATATAGAATGGAATCCTATTCAGCCATAAGAAAGAAACAAATCCTACCATTTGCAACAACATGGATGGAGCTGGAGGATATTATGTTCAGTGAAATAAGCCAAGTGGAGAAAGACAAATGCCAAATGATTTCCCTCATTTGTCAAGTATAAGAATGAAGCAAAACTGAAGGAACAAAACAGCAGCAGACTCACAGACTCCAAGAAGGTAATAGCAGTTACTAAAGGGGAAGGCTGGGGGAGGGCTGGTGGGGAGGGAGGGAAAAGGGGACTCTGGGGTATCATGATTGGTGCATATGGTGTGTGTGGGGTCACGGGGAAGACAGTGTAACTCAGAAAAGACAAATAGGGACTCTGTAGCATCTTACTATACTGATGGACAGTGACTGCAACAGGGTATGGGGGTGGCCTTGATAATAAGCGTGAATGTATTATCCACAGCATTTTTCTTGTGAAATATTCGTAAGAGTGTATATCAATGATAACTAAATAAACAAAAAAACAAAAAGGTTGCTATATAGCATTTTCCTAGCAATACATTTAAAAATAAAGTGCTTTGTTTAGTTTTTTTGATTTTATGTAATTTCCATGGTATCTTTCTTTATTTCCTGTGCAATTTTAGGTAGTTTAGTTGGTCTGTTGGGATGTGTTAGAAATAGTCTTGGGATTATAGTTGAAGTTTCTGAGTCACTAAGGCCGTTTTGAAAATATTCCTCTGTTGAATGTATAGCAGTTTGATGGTAATCGTTTTGTTTAGATTGACTTCATCTTTAGGTAGAAGGAATAAAATGTATTTCAGATGGCATTATCATACCTTAATCGTTGAATCGGCATGCCCTCAAAAATCGATGCGTATATGTGTGTTTATGTGTTAATGTGGCTGCTATCTCAGTTTCCTTGCCTATACAATGGAAATTACAGTATTTGTTGTCAAGGTGGAGTTTGAGTTGAAATAAAATTATGAAGATCGTAGTTCTTGATATTTACATAGGTTAGGCAAGTATAAGTAGGCATTATTAAGTATTAAGAAACATATTTAATCCTAGCTTGGGAAGGACCAAAAAAGTAATGACAGAGCTAGATATTTCTAATAAAAGGGTAGAACTAATATGGTAAAATACTCTTCATTACACTAAGTGCTGAGTTTTAAGTATAGGTTTTTTTTCAAAGCATATGTCAAGAATAAGTGGTTATAGGAAGCATACTGTTAGTGATAACTGGTTTTATAAAAATGGTGTCGCAAATACGTTGATTTTGCTAGTATTTAAATAACACAGTAACTTGTATACCATCCCGGTGATGTTCAGTAATCACTATAAAATGTGTTTTTAAAATCAGTTTTATTATGTCCTTGTAGTACATGCTTGGTTTAGTATATGCTTAGTTTCTTAATAGTTTCCCCTCCCAACTTGTACCACCTGCAGACCTTAAGTGTGTCCTTCAACCCGTTCTACTAGTTTTCAAGCACATGAAGCCCAGAATGGCTCCAGGAGGCATGGGATTGTAGTTTCAACAGCTGCAATGCTCTGCTTAGCTCTGTTCCACTTGCCTTGTATTGAAGTGTGGAGGATGGACGACTCCAGCTTTTGTACATAAGTCTTGGTAGAGCAAAAGACATTTGTTTGAAGAGATCCGTTTTAGAGTGAGTAAAAATGTGCTTTGATGTTAGGCTCTTGCCTGCAGCCAAAGCTGTTGGTATGTGATTTAGAGCTGGGTGAATGCAAAGCTTGACTTTATTCTAGCACAAACTTTTCATAGTTGTCATCTTCTTTTAATGTAAAAAAGAAAGTAGTTGTTAATCACCACATAATTTCAACTATATAGAACTTTCTGGTCTAATGTCAAATACACCTGAAAAGAGGTGTTTGTGGCGTCGCAATCTGTGGCAGTAACAGTGTCCCCTCTGGACACAGAGCAGCCCTCTGGCAGGAGTACAGGAGGCTGCGAGCTTATCCTTGGGGTGGAAATACACACCTATAGGGTGTTTGCTGTCAGTAGTTTTTAAAAAGAAAATTCTCTAAATAGAAGAGTGGAATAATAAAAACTGTGATTATGAGATTTGGAAATATCAGAAGAAAGATGTCACTGAGAGAAAACCTGGAAATATCTTAAGAATGGAAATATCACCTCATATATAAGGTGTGGAAAGACAAGGATGTCAGTCTTCCCACCATCCAGTGGGTGTGCTGGACTGCCAGTAATCAGAGCCACATTTCAGACCCTTCTTTTGCAAATATACAGAACCATGAAGCATATAGTTTGTATCCCAACCTATTTCTAAATTTATCTTCTACCCTTATGTTTTTTTCCTACTGAGATTTCTTACCTTAAGATGTTATTTTATTTAGACATGTTGTACATAGTTTTGGGTTCTGGTTTAAGTTCACTTTAGAACAAGATACAGTATTGCTTAGATACTATATTTATTTTAAGTATGGTTGGTCTGTTTCCCTGAGGAATTTTTGTTCTTATTTCACAATAGTGTTGGTTTTCTAGGATCAGAATGTCAAATTTTTAGTGCCATTTAAATAGTTGCATGTATGTGTGAGGGAAGGAGTTAAAAAAGGTAGTAATTTGAATTTTATCCTTTTCAGGATTTTAAATTATTTCAACAAAACACAAATTGATTATTTTCAAGACAGTTTTCTTGATATGATTGAATTACTGTATTTGTGGAATTGCAGTCTCAAAGGAGTAATGATAATACTCAACTAGACCCTTATAACATTTAGTTACTTACTTTTAAATTTTGATGATTGAAAGCTCTATTCATATTGTCTTTATTGAGTTACAACTATAATATGCTAGATGTTGCCTAGGCCACTAGGGCTAAAATTTCCAATAGAGCTTTCCAGTCCCTTGCTTGTGGAGGTGTTATAGATGAAAGATGGGCAGTTATATGATAGGTCAAGTTTAGTGCTAACATAATGGGAGCTGTTGCATTGAAAGGTTTAAAGCAGGGGAGTGAAGATAGTAGGTTTTTCTTTTAGGAGCAAATTAGTATACTATGGAGATTGGATGGGACATGAGATTTCCAGGTCAAAGATGGTGGTGGCAAAGTATTGTTGAGAGGGAGGCTGATTTTAGTTTTAAAAAGTAAGGGATATTCTTCGTGCTGCTTAGCCTGTCCTCACTGGCATATGTAGTGTTTGTGAACATGTCGGAAGTCTTCTCCATTGTTTGTGAAATAACTGCTGACCTCAGAGGTTAGATGGCACCCCCACCCCCTGACCCAACCACTAGGGGTTGGCGGGGGCTCCAGGAGACCTGTACAAGGCCAAAGATACCAATTCTGACATATTTTGAATATCTTCTCAGAGAAAAGTGATTTTAGTTTTGTTTATGTTCACTTGATAATTTGGAGGATAATGGGTACTATTGCCCAGTTAGGGATAACCAAATACATATTACTTAGTTGGATATGTGGATCTTGAACTGAGGATAATTCTGTTCTATTTGGAAATAGTAGATTTGGGAGCAAGGTTGCCATATAAAATACAGGATATCCAGTTTAATTGGAAGTTAAGATGAACAATGAATACTTTTTTAGTATAAGTATGAACCATACAATATTGTATTTTCATTTGTGAAATCTGTCTATTCTATTTGGGAGTCACTGGGGTTTAGACGGTGACATTTTTTGGCAACAGATTTATTGAGATATAATCTACTCATTTACAGGGTTGTGCAACCATCATTACAGTCCATTTTGGAATATTTCATCATCTCAGAAGAACCCTGTGTCTTGTAGCTATCATCCTCCAATCCCTGCCTCCTTCTTCCTCTTCCTACAGTCCTAAGTGATAACTCATGTACTTTCAATCCTATATGTTTTCCCATTCTGGACATTTTGTATAAATGTAATGGTTTTTTTGTGACTGGCTTCTGTCACTTAATGTTTTCAAGGTTTCATCTATGTCATAAGTGAATAAGGACTTAATTCCTCCTTGTGGCCAAATAGTATTCTATTACATGGCTATGTAACACATTGTTTTTATCATTTCACCCACTGATGGATATTTGGGTTGTTTCTATCTGCTGATTATTATAAATAATGCTGCTGGGATCATTCATATACAGGTTTTCTTGTGGACATGTTTTCAGTTCTCCTGGGTATACACATAGTGGTGGAATTGGTGGGTCAAATGGTAGTCTATGTTTAAACATTTTGAAGAACTGACAGACTGTTTTCCACAGTGGCAACACCATTTTATGTTCCCACCAGCCGTATATGTGGGTTCTGATTTCTGTACATCCTTGTCTGTACATCCTTGTCAACACTTGTTTTTATCTGACTTTTTTATTCTAATCTTCCCAGTGGGTGTAATGTGATAGCTCATTGTAATTGTGATTTGCATTTCCCTGATGACTAATGATATTAAGCATCTTTTTATGTGTTTATTGGCTATTTGGGTATCTTCTTTGTAGAAATGTCTACTTATAGTCTTTGCCCATTTCTTTCCCATTGGATTCTTCTTAATTAACAGACTTTATGTTATGGGACAGTTTTAGATTTATGGAAAAATTGAGCAGATGGTACAGATAGCTTCCAAATAGTCACCTCCTCCCACAGTTTCCCTTATTTTTAACCTCTTGCATTAGTGTGGTTTGTTTATTCCACTTAATGAACCAACATTGACATTATTGTTAACTAAAGCCCATAGTTTACATTAGGGTTCACCCTTTGTATTCACAGTACTGTAGGGTTTTGACAAATGCATACTTTGAGTAGCCATTAGAGTATCATACAGAATAGTTTCACCATCCTGCAAATCCCTTGTATTTCACCACTACACTGACCTTGGTAACCATTGATCCTTTTACTGTCTGTATAGTTTTGCCTTTTCCAGACTGTCACTTAGTTGGAATCATGCAGTATGTACCTTTCACCCTAGCTTCTTTCACATAGTAATGTACATCTAAGCTCCATCAAGTCTTCTTATGGCTTGATAGCTCATTTCTTTGTAGAACTGCATAATATTCCATTATATATATTACCTCAGTTTGTTTCTCCATTGACCTATTGAAGCAAATCTTGGTTGCTTCTAGGCTTGGGCAATTACAAATAAAGCTTCTATAAACATTTGTGTGCAGTATGTTGTGTGACATAAGTTTTCAACCCATTTGGGTAAATACCTAGCAGCATGATTCCTGGATCATATGGCAAGACTGTTTAGCTTTCTAAGAAACTGCCAAACTGTCTTTCAGAGTGCCCATGTGATTTTGCATTCCCACACACAATGATTTGAGAGTTCCTATTGCTCTGTATCATTGTCAGCTTTTGATATGGTCCATTTTTGGATTTCAGCCATTCTACTATGTGTGTGATGGTATCTCATTACTGTTTTAATCTGTTATTCTCTTAAGATGTTATTTAAGCATCTTTTCATATGCATATTTTTCATCTGCATATTATCTTTGTTGAAGTGTCTATTCAGATCTTTTGTCCATTGATAATTTGGAGGATATTTTAGAGCATATCAACTATACTTTTCAAAAAAGTTTTTTTTAGTGCTTGCTCTTGAGTTTTTCAGATACATTTACAACTACTCTAGGTTCACTTCCAACCCCTTCTTGGCTAGCCTGACTGCAAGTTTTTCCCCTTACTCAGTTTAACAGTTCTTTTTCTGTTTTGGATATGAGTCTTTTATCAGATATGTTTTGAAAATATTTTCTCCATGGCTTGTCTTTTCATTTTCTTAGTGGCCTTTCACAGAGCAGATGTTTTTAATTTTGAAAAAGTCCAACTAATTTTCTTTCATAGATTATGTTTTTTGAATTGTATCTAAAAACTCATTGTCATACCCAAGGTCACCTAGGTTTTCTCCTCTGTTACCTTCCAGAAGTTTTTAGTTTTGTATTTACATTTAGTTCTGTGATCCACCTTAAATTAATTTTGTGAAAGATGTAAGCTCAGTGTATAGATACAAATTTTTACATGTGAATAACCAGTTAGTTATTCCAACATCAATTGTTAAAAAGACCATCCTTTCTTCATTGAATTGCCTTTTGCTTTTTTGCCAAAAATCAGTTGATTTTAATTGTGTGGGTCTATTCTGGGCTCTTTGGTATGTTCCGTTGATGCATTTATGTATTGATATGATCATAATGATTTTGTTCTTTAATCTGTTCATGTGATGGATTACATTAATATCTGAATATTGAATCAGCCTTTGCATTCCTGGAAAAACTCCCATAGATTTGGTGTGTAATTCATATTATGCATTGTTGGATTTGATTTGCTAAGTTTTTAGGTAGCCTATTTTTCCTTGTGTGAAAGTTCTTATCACTTGTCTCTTTCAAGAAACTGGTGCATATCATGTAAGTTATCAAACTTGAGAGAATAGGATTGTTCATAATCTTTATATCTTTTTAATGTCCATGGGTCTATAGTGATTACTTCTTTCATTTCTGATATTAGTAATTTGTTTTCTCTCATTTTTTTCTTGGCTAGCTTGACTGCAGGTTTATCAACTTTATTAATCTTTTCAAACAACCAGCTTTTAGTGTTTTTTTCTTGTTCTCTTTCAAATTCCATGGATTTCTGCTCATATTTCATTATTTCTTTACTTCTCCTTGCTTTTCTTTCTTTAGTTTCCTAAGTGGAAATTTAGATAATTGACTTTAGTTCTTTGTCTCTGTCTCAGTCTCTCTCTCTCTCTCTCTCTTTTTAACATATGCCATCAATGCTATACTTTCCCTCTAACTCCTACTTTTGCAGCATCCCATAAATTTTGACAAGTTGTTTTATTGTTTAGGTGAAAACATTTAAGGAATTTGTCTTGATGCTTCTTCGACTCATGTGTTGTTTAGACTTGTTGCATGTCTAAATATATGGAGATTTTCCAGCTGTGTCTTTCTGTTACAGATTTCTAGTTTTAACTCCATGTGGTCTGAGGGTACATGTTGCATGATTTACATTATAGATTTGTTAAAGCATGTTTTGTGGCCCAGGATGTGGTCTGTCTTGTTCTATGTGAGCTTGAGAAGAATGTATATACTGCTAATGTTAGATGAAGTATTAGATCCAGTTAGTTGATGGTGCTGTTTGGTGTTCTGCCTGTTGCATGTGTTAATTACTGATAGGGTTTGAAAGTTTCCAAGTATAATAGTGAATTCATCCATTTCTATTGCAATTTTACCAGTTTGCCTCATGTATTTTGACACTGTCTTATTAGATGCATGCACATTAAGGATTATTGTGTTTTCTCAGAGAAAACATCCTTTTGCATTATGTAATGCAGGTGTTTTTATCCCTGCAATTTTCATTATTCTGTCATCTGCTTTGTCTGAAATTGATATAGGTACTCCTTTCTTTTGGTTAATGTTAGTATAGTTTATCTTTCTTCATTCTTTTACTTTTAATCTACCTCTGTCTTTCTATTTCAAGTGGGTTTCTTGTATAAAACTCAACAGGTAGATCTTTCTTTTGATCTACTCTTAGTCTGTTGGTATATATAGACTACATATAAAGTGATCATTGATATAGTTGGGTTAATATTTTCATGTTTGCAACTGATTTCTTCTACTCACTGTACTTGTTCTTTATATTTTTATCAACTTTTAGTTGAACATTTTATATGATTCCATTCTTAGCATATCAACTGTACTTATCAAAAAAGTTTTTTTTAGTGCTTTCTCTAGAGTTTTTCAGATACATTTACAACTACTCTAGGTTCACTTTCAAATAACACTATACCATTTTACAGGTAGGGTGGACATCTTAAAAGAGAATATTCTCAAATCCTGTTTTCCCATCCTTTGTAACATTGCTTTCATTCATTTCACTTACCCATATGCTATAATCAACCAACACATTGCTGCTGTTACTACTTTGAACACACAGTTATCAGATCAATTAAAACTAAGAAAAATAAAGGGTTTTGTTTTACCTTTATTTAATCCTTCTCTGAAACTCTTTTATTTATGTATTTCTGAGCACCTGGCTTGTATCTCATTTTCCTTCTCTCTCAAAAGCTTCCTTTAACACTTGTTACAAGAAACGTATACTAGCAGTAATTATGTTTTTTGTTTTGTTTTTATTTCTCTTTTGGTTTTGAAGCAAATTTCACTGGGTATAGAATTCTAGGGTTGTGGTTTTTCTTTCAACACTCTAAATATTTCACTCCACTCTCTTTTTGCATGGTTTTTGATGAGGTGTTTAATGTAATTCTTACCCTTGTACTCTGTAATTAAGGTTTTTATTTCCTTTGTGCTTCTTTCAAGATGTTTATCTTTGGTTTTTTCAGTTTGAATATGATGTGCCTAAGTATAAAATTTTTTGGCATTCATTTCATTTGTTGTTCTCTGAGCTTCTTGGACCTGTCATATGTTGTTTGGTCATTAATTTTGGAGAATTCTTAGCCATTAATACTTTTAATATTTCTTCTCCTTTCTCTTTGTTCTCCTTCTGGGGTTCTCATTATGTGTATGTTATACCTTTTGTAGTTGTCTGCAGTCTTGGATATTCTGTTCCTTTTAAAATTTCTTTGTCTTTTTACATTTCAGTTTGGAGCACTTACCATTAATACATTTTCAATCTTGCTGATTCTTTCTTTGGCCATGTCTAAATTACTGATGAGCATACCAAAGACATTCTTCATTTCTGCTACAGTGTTCTTGATTTCTAGTATTTTGCTTTGATTTTGCCTTAGAGTTTCTATTTCTTTGTTTACATTATCCATCTGTTCTTGCATGTTGTCCACTTTTTCCATTAGTCTTCAGCATATCAACTTATTTTAAATTCCCCATTTTATAGTTCCAAACTCTGTCATATCTGAGACTGTTTTTCTTGCCTTGTAATTTTTTTGTTGAAAGATGGACGTGACGTATTTGATAATAGGAACTGAAGTAATTAGGCTTTTAGTGGAATTATGTTATTCTGGCTAGGAACTGGGCTGTTTACTGTTTGCAGAGGCTTCAGCTTCCTTAATGTTTGTCCCTCCCCTACCCCCTTTCCTTTGGGTTTCCTTAAGAACTCTCTTAAAATTTACATCTTGTAGCTCTCTGTTTAATTCTGTTTTACAGGAGCCCTGTTGATAGTGGTCAGTTTTGGGGGACTGGAAATGTTCTATAATCTTATGATTAAATGTCAGTTATTAGGCAGATGTGAGTCCCTGGGCTCTGATGACCAGCAGAACTATTAACCTCTCTTTTTGTTGTTGGTTTTTTTCTTTTTCCCCTTAGTTGAAGCAGTACAGCTAGAGAAAGATGGGGTTATCCCCTTGCCCTTTCCTCAGGTCAAATAAGGCTCTGGTAAAGTAACCACCCTTAGAGGGCAGGCCTTTGTTATGGAGACAGCTCTTGGGCTATTTATTTCAAAATGGTTACTTCCCCTTTTTCCTGTTAGAAACACTAGGGAATTTTTCCCCTGTCTTCACCATGAGAACATAGTGGTGCTCCTGGAGGAAAGCATAGGGGTTACCTTGAAGACAGGGCCTCAGGAGTTTTTCACTCTCAAACTAGTCTTCATTTGGCCTAATAAAAATCACCATCTGAGTGTTTCTACAACTTTCTGGTTCTAGCAGCTTCTGTTCCTGCTAAACTGATCTTGGCCATGATGCTCTGTGTTCCCATCTCTCCTGATTTCAGGAAGGTACTTTGTGCTGTAATTCCCATTCTCTTTACATGTTTGAACTGAAACCAGAAGTCTCTCTTTGCCCACTTTTTAATTTGGTTGTCATTTTATTACTGATTTTTCAGAGTTCTTTATGTATTTTGGATATCAACGCTTTACTAAATTATATTTGTAATTGGGCATGCTCATTTTCTCTTCTTAAAGGTATCCTGAAATTGTGTTTTTAATGAAACATATAATGTTGCAGGCAGATTAGTTGACTAGTGGAAGCAAGGTATGAAGTATAACTTAGCAGGGGCATATTTTAAATCTCCACATTAATATGTATTTTTAAAGTTCTTGATGCTCATGAATTTAGGTAGAATTTTAAAAGTGAAAATCTAAGTCTTGAGTCTAAAAATAAGTTGAGCAAATGTTCAGAAAGCAACATTTGAATGAGAAAATATGTTAAAAATATTCTATTTCCAACCTAGAAATTTCAGAAAATGAAAATCTAGTTCGAAGGTAATGCTTGATCCTAATCTTTCAATAATTCCAATTTTCTTAATAATTAGCACCATGAGATTTTCTTGGACAGTGTTTATTTCCAGGATAATTGGTACAGTCTGAAGGGCCCCCACCAGTAAGATGGCAAACTTCCGGCTTCTCTTCGGGGTCCTCGGTTCCCGCCGGCACCACCTGAAGCCCAATCACCTCTCGCTCCCCTCCCAATCCCAGCACCTAGCCAACAGCCAACAGCCCCGTAGAAGTGACACCTCAATCAATTCATGCCCGTTCCTATATAACCCAGCACCTTTCCCTAATAAAGCGGAACTCTCCGGTGAATTGCTGCTGTGTGTCGCTCCTTTCCTTTCATTGGTGCCAAAACCCGGGAGACGGAACACCCCAACTGGGCCCCGTCTTCCCCCCGACACCAGCAGCAGCTTGCCCTCGTCCTCTTTTTCCGGCGCTGGCTTATCACACTCACCACTCCTCTCTGGCCTTTAGGTAAGTTTTCCCCCCGGGGTGGGCCACTCTTCCCCGAGCTATCACAGTGCCATTGACCGTGATCTTCTGGCAAGGCCCTGACGCTCGGGGACGAGGAGGGAACTCTCCCCCCCTCAGGCCTTCACAGCTGCGGCGGACCCTCAGGCCCCTCCTCCGAAAGCCATAAATCCCCACCTCAGGTCTTCACGGCTGCGGCAGACTCTCAGGCCCCCCCCCCCTCCAACAGCCATAAACGAGGTGACTCCTTTGTGGATAAGAACGCTCCCTTTCACACACCCCCCACCGCCTCCTTCTGCTCCGTCCGCCGAAAACGCCTAGCGCTAGGTACCTCGTGACTCCGGCACTCTGCCTTCTTAGGGAAGTCTGGGTGAGGACCCACACTTCCTAAGAAATTCCGACTTGTATACGAGTTTCCGCAGACCACCAAGGATCATCGGGGACGCCCTTTGTCTCCTTGTGGTCTGCTTCCAGTCCGAGGATCTCCGTTCGTCTTCCCCTGTTTGTCTCCTTCTCTGTCCTTTAGCCATGGGAGCCTCCTCATCCCTCCCTGAAAGTTCACCTCTTGAATGCCTGCTTAAGCATCTGGCTACCCTCTCCCTGACGCCTGATATAAAACCAAAACTTGTCCATAAATATTGCTCCCAAGATTGGCCGACATGCCCCCTAGACAATAACAACCAATGGCCCGCAGGGGGAACTCTTGATCCTAACATCACTCGCGATCTTTTTAACTACTGCCAGCGCCTGAAAAAATGGAAGGAGATTCCCTATATCGAAGCTTTCCGCCTCCTCCTCCCCCCGCCCCCTCCCAAGTTCTCCTAGCCTGCAAGCCGCTGCCCCCACAGAAGCCTCCCGTTCACTCCCTTCCCCTTCTTCTCCTACAACAGCCCTTCTCCCTTCCTTCCCCACCATCTCCTCCCCCATCTCACCTCCTCCACCTTCGTCCCCCGCAGATTAAGCCTGAGCCCTTCAGCCCCCCCTTAACTAGGTGCCGGGGGCCTCCTCCATCTTTGCCCTCATCACCTGTTTCTCCCAAGGACCACCTTTGTCTTCTCACATGTTTGTAGGAAGAATGGGAAAGCACCTTCTCCCATGTCTGAACGCAGCATGGGAAAGCACAAGCTAGAGAACAACTGGTGCAGTACTTGGAAGTTATCTGTCCACAAAAACATATCTTGTCCTCAAAGATGAGCCAAGACTCTTCACTCTGAAAATAGGGAGACCTTGAAGATGTGTAGAAACACCGCCCCTGCTTCTAGCTATGCCCTTTCCCCACTTGCCAATGTGGCAGGAATAGAGAACAACACATTCCATAAGCAATTAACTGGAGCCCTGCTGTAGCTCAGTTAGTAGAGCATGGGACTCTTAACCTCAGAGTCATGAGTTCAAGCCCAACTAAAGCAGCAGAGGCAAGCAGCTGGGCTGCAGGCTGGCAACACGTGGGTCTGATTCTATCTTTCTTTATTTTCTTTGCCCCCTTCCACACTTCAGGACCTGCTTGAATAGGCGCAGCTAGACCACGTCACTCCCCCACAGACTGAGCCAGAACCCTTCAGTCCCCCTCAGACTTGGTCCCGAGAGCCTGCCAAAATCATCGCCCCCCTCCTGGAAGTAGCAGGATCCAAAGGCATTTAGGAGATTTAGCCCAACTAGAGAAATGCCTAAGTTCCTTTTCCACTGATCCCACGACAAACATCAGGGAGTTTCAATGGACCCTCCAGTCTTACAGCCTCACACATCATGACATTTTCATGCTCCTGGCCAATACTCTCCTCCCTGAAGAGCATAGACGAGTTTGGGACTTCGCCCAAACACATGCTACCGAAACCCACAGGACTGACCCCACCTATCCCCCTAGCCCCACTGCTGTCCCCGAACAAGACCCACACTGGGATTATAACACCGCCATGGGTCTCCACTCTCGAGATATTTTTGCCTCCTGCTTAATAGCAGGTCTAAAAAAGGCAGCTTGTAAAGTAGTCAATTTTCAAAAGCTCCAAGACATAATTCAAAAGAGAGACGAAACCCCCTCCGAGTTCTTAGACAGACTCACTCAAGCCCTATTAAAATATACCAGCCTGGACCCAGAAACACCTGAAGGAAGACATGTCCTTATGACATACTTCCTAGCTCAAGGCTACCCTGACATTAAAGCTAAACTCAAAAAGTTAGAATAGGGCCCCGCTACCCCACAGACTGAGATCCTAACAGTGGCCTTTAAAGTCTTCCATAACCGGGAGGAGGAGAAAGAACGCCGTAAACAAAAAGCTGATCAGGCCAATTTCCAGATGTTGGCCCTGCTGATAAAACCACAACCTGGGCGCCCCTCTACAGACAAGCCCCCCCCCCAGGAGCTTGTTTCAAGTGCGGAAAAGAGGGACATTGGTCAAGGACGTGCCCCTCCCCCAGATCTCCTACCACCCCATGCCCCAGATGCCACAAAAAGGGCCACTGGGAGTCTGATTGCCCAACCACCCGAAGGGGAGGCTGGACAAACAACCCCCATCCTAAGCCCGCCGTAGTGGGGCTGGCAGAAGAAGATTGATGGGGCCCGGGGACATCTCGCCCGACCATTTCCATCACCAAACAGGAGCCCAGGGTTACTTTAACAGTAGACGGTCGCCCCATCTCCTTCCTCCTAGATACAGGAGCCACCTTCTCAGTCTTGCGAGAATACCAGGGCCCTACCATGCCAGCCATTACTCCTATAGTCGGGGTAGGAGGTAAACAGATTTTCCCATTAAATCCCCCCCCCCTTTTATGCACAATCCTAGACAATCCCATACCTTTCTCCCACTCCTTCCTGGTTATGCCCCAGTGTCCCATCCCTTTACTAGGACAGGACATCCTTTCTCTCCTCCACATTTCCATAACTATATCCACTCCCACAGCCCCCAGTACTCCCTTTCTGATGGCTCTCATAGCCGACGACCCCCCTCTACCCAATGAAAGCTCCGGTTCTGCCCTCATACACCCTGTAAATCCCAAAGTTTGGGACATTACAAGCCCCTCCGTGGCCCTATGTCCCCCTGCCTCTTATCAAATTATGTGACCCCTATCAGTATATCTGTCAGGCCCAATACCCCCTAACCACTTCAGCCCTCATAGGCCTCCAACCCATCAGTCAAGATCTCTTAAACAAAAACTACCTCAGACCCACTCACTCCCCATTTAATACCCCCATATTAGCCGTTAAAAAAACAAATGGATCTTTTCGCCTTGTCCAAGACCTTCGCCTCAGTAACATGGCCGTTGTCCCTATCCATCCCTTAGTTCCAAATCCATACACCCTTTTATCGCAGATCCCTGCCTCCACATCCCACTTCTCAGTCCTAGATCTCAAGGACGCATTTTTTTCTATCCCTCTAGACCCCTCCTCCCAAGATTTTTTTGCCTTCACCTGGACGGACCCATACACCAGACATTCTGTACAACTTACTTGGACAGTTTTGCCACAAGGCTTCCGAGATAGTCCCCATATTTTTGGACAAGTCCTAGCTCAAGACCTCAAACAGTTTCATCATAATCACCCCGAGTCCACTTTATTACAATATGTAGATGATCTTCTACTCTGCAGTCCCTCGTGGGAACAGTCTCAACTTGACACTGCCTCCCTACTTAACCTTCTAGCTTCCAGAAGTTACCGAGTATCCCCCGTCAAAGCTCAAATCTCTTCCCCTCCTGTCACTTACCTCAGATTCCTTCTATCTCAACAAAGAAAGTCCATTACCTTAGACAGAAAATGGCTCCTCTCTGACCTGCCCATTCCCAAAACCAAGACAGAAATCCTTTCCTTTCTAGGCCCTTTCTAAGCCTGGCTAGATATTTTAGAACATAGATCCCTAACTTCTCCCTGCTCCCTGTTGGCAAGACCCCTATACGACCTCAGCAAGAGCCCCCCCTAAAAAACCATTATCCTCCTCACCCCGGCACTCCTTCATTAAGCTCCGTCAAGCCCTTGTAGAAGCCCCAGCTCTCCATCTTCCTGATTTGTCAAAGCCCTTCTCATTATACATTCATGAGAGGTCCAGTCAAGCTCTAAGAGTCCTAGGCCAATATTATGGCCCATCCTTTGCCCCAGTAGCTTATCTCTCCAAGCAATTATACCCCACAGTTCGAAGATGGGCCCCCTGCCTATGAGCATTAGCCGCTAGACAGCTCTTGCAAAAGGAAGCTCATAAACTGACATTCAGGGCGCCCCTTACCATTCTGTCCCCACATCACCTAAAAGATCTCTTAACCTACAAAAGTTTACAGACTCTCCCTCCCTCCAGACTCCTGACCTTACTGTCCTCTTTCCTCCAAAATCCCATTCACCCCCTTTGCCATCCATACCCAAATCATGACTTTTTCCTCCTTTACTGCTCTCTTGCTTTTTTCCTCATTCTTACTGTCTTCCCCACCACCCCAGCCTCCTTTGTATGGCGATTCAAAGTCAGACAGACTTACACACAGCATCAAACAAAAGTTACTGCCCTCATTGCCACATCAGACTGCCCTCTGAAAAGCTGCTCTGAGCCTTTGTACCTCCACTTTCCTCCCTCCACCGAAGTATTCATTTACAGCTACCTTTATTCTCCCTACCTCTGCTTCCTCTTTGACCAAAGACAAGCCTATTGCAGGCGATGCCAAGACACCTACAGGAGATGTCCCTACTGGTCTTGCACCATTCACTACATGGGTGACTTCCAGTACCCACAGTATTACTCCTCCAACCGTTTCATGAAATATCCCAACGGCTCATTCTCCTTATCAATCCCAGATCCCTGGGACTCTCGATGGGCTGCCGGAGTAACAGCCTCAGTTTACTACAAGGGGTCCTCGACCCCCCACGGTACCCTTCATATCTCTCGAGAGTATGTTCCCTCTCGCTCCCAGATCTCTCAAGTTGCATCAGATAGCGGACATTCTGAAAAAGTCATCCAAACTCTTGATGGCACCTCTTCATCTTCTTATTCTTCCTACTCTTGGTTACAGCTCATTCAAGACACCACCATCTTTCTCAACCACACCCTCAACACCGCCAATTGTTTCTTGTGCGCATCACTACAGCACCCACTGCTGGCTGCCGTGCCCCTTAATATTTCCAACTACTCCTTCCATGCAGAAAGACAACCCCTCTGCCCTCTGGCAGGCATACTCCTATGGGAACCAGAATACGCAGATAATCTCACCATCCACCACTGTGTAGGCCCAACTCCACCCCCCCTCCAGCGAACTTCACTGCCTCTCTATCTACACCCCTACCTCCGGCTCTAAGACTTTTACACAACTAGGACACTTCTTTTGGTGTAATGGCAGTCTTTTCAGCTCACTGCCTCAGAACTCCGATACACCCTGCATTCTCGTCACCCTAATCCCACAGTTAACACTTTACAGCATGGCAGAATTCCTTGAGCTCCAAGCTCCCTTGCCCTCGCACACAAAAAGAGCCGCTTTCCTTCCCATCATGGTCAGTAGCTCTTTGATCACCTCAGCCATTGGGGCAGGGTTTTCGAGAGAAGCCTTGGGTCACTGTCTATAGGCAGTTAGAGATCTCAACGCCAAACTTGAGGGAGCCCTGACATCCACTGCCGATTCCCTAGCCTCTCTCCAAAGACAGGTCACTTCGCTAGCTAAAGTCACCCTTCAAAACCGGTGGGCCCTAGATCTGCTTACAGCTGAGAAGGGCGGCACCTGCGTCTTCCTCTGGGAATAGTGCTGCTATTACATCAACGAATCCGGCATTGTAGAAACTGACATTACCAAACTCACCGACCTTGCCTCCAGCCTCCACTCTGCTTCCAATTCCAACCCATTCTCTTCAATACTAACAAACCCCCTCCTCACCTGGCTCTGGCCCATTGCAGGCCCCATAATAATCATTCTTCTCACCTGTCTCTTCTTACCCTGTATAATAAAGTTCATCAAATCCCAAGTCGGAAAAATCTCTAATCAAGCTTTCAACCAGCTTTTACTCAGGAACTACCAGCTTCTGGCCACAGAAGATCCCTCACCCTCACGTGACCTCCTCACCACATGCTGAGATGGACCCCTCTCTCCACTGGAAACTGTTCCTGGAAACAATGGCTGCAGACGCCTGGCTCCTGACACCCATATCCTCTTAGCCAACCTATGGTTACAGGGAACCTTCATTGATTTCCAAACCTGAAGACGTCCACATCTACTCATACTTACTGTGGGGAGTCCTATCAACCCTTTCCTCCCAATCCTCAAGCCCTCACTCCCTTCTCCGCCCCTGTTCAGCAGGAAGCAGCCAGAGAGAAAGCAACGTCCACAACCCCATAGAGGAGAAAGCGGGGAATGAAGGGCCCCCACCAGTAAGATGGCAAACTTCCGGCTTCTCTTCGGGGGTCCTCGGTTCCCGCCGGCGCCACCTGAAGCCCAATCACCTCTTGCCCCCCTCCCAATCCCAGCACCTAGCCAACAGCCACCAGCCCAGTAGAGGTGACACCTCAATCAATCCATGCCCGTTCCTATATAACCCAGCACCTTTCCCTAATAAAGCGGAACTCTCCGGTGAATTGCTGCTGTGTGTCGCTCCTTTCCTTTCACAGTCAAGCTATTAAAAAGAATTGTATTGAACAGTAGCTTTATGAGAGTGTTTTCTGTGTAGTCACTTTTGGTTCCTCTCCTCTTTTCATCCTGAAGCAATGAAAAGCATCATGGGGGGTGGGGAGGTGATATTTACATAGTAGTAAATCATATCCAAGACTGAAAGACTATTGTTTAAGACGCTTGCTGGTACAGGGCTCTTTAGAAACAAATTGTGCTGTTTTGGAAGGGGAGTGATGGTGTTAAGTTCAGAGAGTAAACCCGTTGGGGAGGTTATGTTACTTGTCTGCAATGCTATTTGCCTTGGGTGGGAAGAAAAGGAAAAGACAGCCAGACCTTGCGAATGATCCATGGCCACCTGGTCTGACAGAGTGGAGAATTGGGTATCAGCAGCCGGTAATTCTCCTTGGCCAATCAAAGGTAATAATTTTATCTGGCTCCTCCAACAGAGCTGGCTGCACAATTAATTTCTTATAGTTTACATTTTTTTCAGGCACAGAAACATGTAAAGTCTGCCTAAGATAGGAATTCCTGAGACCCTGAGTAAATTATTGCCTTTGTAATTCATACTCTCAAAACAGAGGCCATATGTAGCCCTTTTTAGAGATTTGCTTGTGACTGGAAATGAGTGACTGGGGGCCAGGTTTGTGAGTACATGGTGGGGCTGTGTCCTCTTGCCAAGGTCTGTGCTTAATGAAACCTAACAGTGGCTTTTGTAAGTTATTGTGAGATTTAGGTAATTACTCAAATATGCTTAACTTCAGAACAGTCATCTGAAACTACATTTATTCATAATTTGATAACAGAATCTATTTACAAAAGTGAATGTGGACAGTTTCCTACCTAGAAACATCTGAGTAGAGGAGTAGAGTGGGTAGAGTCAGGAAGTCAGGGGCCTTCTCGCTTCTCTTGTGAAGGTGATTCCCATTACTCTCCACTTGCATAAAATGGAATTCCAGTAGGGAAATAACCAAACTTTCTAGATATTATACCTAACATAGTGGGTGCTGGGCCACAGAGATGGTCGTCTCCCCACTTCATTAGGTTTTGGAAAATTGTTTGGCAGGTGACTGTACATACCCCATTGGGGAGTGATTGGCATCAATGACTTGTATATGTGCAGCTCTGATAGCCTGGTTGTCACCCTCTATCCCCCAGTCTCTGGACCATGCCGTTTTTGGAGGCCTTGCTTTAACGCCAGGTGGTAGTTCATGTCCTGTTGCCAGGAAGGTGTTGGGCCTTGAGGATGGCTCTGGCATTCTGAATTGGTTCTCAGAATACACTTATGACAGGTAATTATGGACCCCAATAGAAGAAGGGCTGGCCTATTCCTCCAGCATGTCATAGAATGTGATGTGGCAGAGGCTAGGCTTACACTTCTCTGGGTTGTGCAAAAAGGTGCACAGGAGCACAAATTCTGTTTAAAGAGAACTCACGGTTGAGGTGGAATTTCATATAATAGATTTAAACATGCTTTTGGGGGTTAGCTTGGAGATCCAGCCACCATCTTAAACAGTATTTAGAGTATGTGTCCCCAGATCTAAAAAAGTTAGTATTACAAGTAAACTTTTGGTGTACTGTTTGACTTGAGGGTAGGGACTGAGTAATGTTCCCTGAAATTTAGTTTGGTATGTTAGGCACTTGGCTAATAATCAGTTAATGAATGAAAGGGTAAGTCCAACATGTGGCTAAAGGAGATAAAGGTAATTTCTAGAGGGAGGAATCTTGTAACCTCTAAGACAACTTTCATTCTTCATCAAAATCAAGTTGGGACCTTTCGCTGCCTCTTTTCGTTTATTCATTCTTTTCATTTTCCTCTCATTCTTGTGATCATTTCATTCTCATTGTGTTTGTCTAGTCACCTCTCTTGTGGTACTCTAATCATAGGCAGTTGACTATATTGAGGAGTATGCTGTATGTCCAGGTACCCACGCTCTAGCTTCTTGCAAACTCATATCAACAGTAGTAGGTCAGAGCTGGGACTCTGGAGCCACACTGCTTGGACTCAGATTCTGGTTGTGCCAAGAATATTCCACCAACAATAAGATAATAACAGTATCTTACTACTTGACTTCACAGTGCTTCCTTTCCCTATGCATAAAATGGAGATAATAGTGGTACCTACCTTGAATGCTTAATGAGTAAAATTAATGTAAAACAAACATCTGGTATATAGTAAATCATTATCATCCTCCTCCTAAATTTCTTTCTTTCTGTTTGCTGTGTTGAGGGTGTTGTCTCAGGGTTTGCACTGTTCTTTTACATATCTCTTTGGCCATGTTGCTATTTTTTCAAGATGATATTTTCTTGCCATAATAAACTTTTGTTCTTGCCTTTTTATTTCCCTGCTCTTACTCTGTAAAATTACAATGAAATTAATACAATCTAAGATCTGAAATTCTTGAAAAAGTTCTTGAGTTGGTTAAGTGTACTTTCTAGTGTTTCCTTCACTTTAAAACTATTATAGAATATTTCGGGCATTAAGAAGGCACCATATTTTGAACACCCATATATTCACCACAGAGCTAAGAATGAAAATATTACAGATTCAGGTGAATGAAGCCTGAATGTCCTTCTTGCCCACATTCCCTTCCCTCGCCTGCCAGAGGTCACTTCCATCTTGAGTTTGTATTCCTAAAAAACAAGAGAAATTATTTTGTATGTTTTAAAGCTTTTTATAATTAGAATCTTATTCATCTTTCTGAACCTTATTTTTCTGCTTAACATTTGTTGTATATTGTGACATATATTTTATGATGATACACATAGCCCTGATTCATTCCTTTTCATTGCTATATTGCATTATATGACTAGGTCACAAATTATTTATTCTCCTCTTGATAGATATTTACTTTGGAGGGTGTCCTGAAGGTACAAGATTCTTTTTTCTGGAAACCACCTTTATCTCTACACTATTAGAAACAAAGCAGTAAATAGTTTTTGTATGGATTCCCCTTGTACACATATGCTCCCACTTCCCTGGGTATTACACCCAAGAGTGGCATTGCTGGGCCATAAAAATGTGCATCTCACGCTTTTTCAGGTATTGCCAAATTGCACTTCTAAGATCATACTCTATCACATTCCCACCAACAGAATGAGAGTTCCAGCTGTTTCACATTCATATCAACACTTGAAATTGTTAGTCTGATTTTTGTCAACAGGATCAATTTGAAATGCTATCTCCTTGCTTCAGTTTTGTATTTATTTGAATATTATAGGTTGAGTGTATGGTTATGGACTGTTCCAGTTTCCTTTTTATGCCTTATTTTATGTCCTTTGCCTTCTTTTTTCTCTTTGGTTATTTGTCCTTTTCTAGTTGATTTGTAGGAGTTACTTTATATATTCCATCCTGGATCTTTGTTATATGCATTGTAAATGTCTTTGGGTGTGTGTTCAGTCGACTCTGATAATTTGTTGTGTTAAAGCATGCATATACACAGATTATCTTTGTCTTAAGTACAGAAGACAGAAGCATCTTGATAGACCCACTATCAATACAAAATCCTTAGCTCAGTGGGTCTTAGGAGAACATGTTTTAGGGTCAGAATACCGTGTATGTGGCCTCCAGCCAAGTCTGAGGTTTGGTTTAGTTTTATATGTTGGCTGTAGGGGGTCTTCTGGGAGTGTTTCCACTGATCCAGTATTCCCATTTGGTTGTAAACATCTCTATAATGAATTTTTGGCACTTAGGCTAATGATGGGTATAGTTGTTGCTTAAGTAGAGTTCTTTTGGGGCAGGATCTGTAATTTATTCCTGTATATTCCACAATGCCTAGAAGTGCAGTAGGTGTTCAAGGGAAATTGGTATTAAAGAACAGAGAACCTTCCTGTCCAGGCTCTGTCTTGCCATTTCATTTTCCATTTATTTCACAAATATTGAGTGACTGCTGTGGGCATAGTAATAGGTGCTCACGTCCCATTGGATTTGCTTATTGAAACACTGTGGTTATTCATAAATAATTGATAATCTAGTTTGTTTCTTAATTACTTTCAGTTAACTCAAGTTGCATGAGCTGCGCTGTTTTTATTATAGATGACAATAAAGATTTTTTAACCACCTCTTTTAAAATGAAAGTTACTGTTAATATTTATATATGTCAGTGAAGATAGTAGGAATTGGGGATGTTCTTCGTGGTCATGATTTGAAAATAATGTACTGTAAGAGGAAAGAATTGAATTAGATCAAATAAATAATCCTTATTTCATATAAAATATTCTTAAAATTTTTAACATTTTTTAAATTACTTCTAAAAGTTTAAAAACATTTGAGTATTGTAATTCTATGAACCAAGACATTGATGCCAATTTAATACATTATTAAAAAACCTAAAAGTGAATATAAAATAAAACTAACTTGAAATGATTCACTCTGAATCAAGACATTTTATATTTTGTCCTATCTCGTCTATCCATCCATAAACCCATCCTGCCTCCTGCTATCCTACCATATATGGCAGTACCATTCACGGGCTTATGGGAAGTCACGTTATGCCCCTTGACGTGAGTTAAGGCTACATGCATGACTTTAGTCAATAAAATGTTAGTGGACGTAAAGTGTGTCACTGCAGGGTAGAGCCTTTAAGAGCCAGCACATCATTTTCCTCATCTCTCCATCTGCCTCGTCTCTCCACCAACCCACCTCCTATTGCTGGCTGCTCCCATTGGTTCCAGGTGAAAGAAGCTCCCTCCTCCTTGGTCCAGGCTTGTGTAAATGAGGAGCAGAGTTCCCAGAGGATGTGCAGGGGGCCACAGAATGTGACGGAGAAAAGAAACCTTTGTTGTTTAAAGCCACTAAGATCTGGGGGTTGTTCCTTACCAGTTAAACTACTTAATCCTAGCAGGTACCTTCACTGTTACATTTCAGTTCTGTTCCTCACGCTATGCTAAAAAAAAAGGCGATTGTTCACATTCCATGAAGTCAGTTATTTTAAAGTGGTTGATATTTGATCCTCTAGTAAAAATTAATATTTATGTTCTTGTCCAAACTTTGTAACTTTTATAATTTCTGTCTTGGTAGATGTGCTCTTCCTTCTAACTACTGAGGCAAGGCATGAGAAAGGGTGATGTGTGTTGTGAGGTGTCACCATTTTATGTGATTCATCAGTGTGATACAGTAGCACAGAGAGTGCCATCCTGGACCATACCTTCTCTCATTTCATGTTCTCTTTCATCACTGATAAAATGGAGCACAACTTATATCTACATTTTTCTCACAATCCCTCATTTTCTTACTAAATTTCATGAAGTTATTTTGGCTTAACAAGCAAGAGCTTTTAATATGAAAGCACATAACCCACATACATGGGTACACACACACACACACAAAGTGGCCTTTAATATATCAAACTATGTCTTTCATATGCAGTTAGTGTTTCAAATGTAACTTCATCTCCTTTTGCTCTTTGGGAGTACAACAGATATAATTGCTTTTTTTCTTATTTTCATTTCCAGGTTTAGTTCAGTTAAAAGCTAAATGAATGGTGTTGAATGCCAACTTTAAAAATAAATTTTATTTATAAATTTCATTTATTTAACTTGGTATATTATAAATATTTGATTTCCATTACTTGACAAAGTTGATACGCATCTTGGTTTCTAATTTGAATAAATATTTGATGGGTCACTATTATGTGCCTAGAAATTTACATGAGTGCCTCCAGCTACTTTTCAATCTTCTATCCTTCCACTAGATGGTGCTGGTTCCTTTAGGAAATCTGAGACTTAGTTCACAGAACTTGTCGGTCATGTCCCTGATAGATTAAAAAATTCTGGCCGAAGCAGTATGAAAAACTCGTGAAATTTCCTTATGTCATATAAAGAGCCATAGAACTTTATGGTAGAAGTATTTATGATTAATAATGTACTATATTTCCAAGGAATTGGTGACTTTATTATGTAGCTCATTTATATAAAAAGTACTTAAATGCTTTATTGTACCTTGTGTTAGGTGATGGAGATAAAGTGGCAAAAAACGTGCACGGTGGTCTTGAAATCAATATCCAAATAATCACTTAAATAAGTGGTGTACAATTATAACCAAGACACAGGTTTCTGGTACTTAGAGTATATGATGGGGGTGGTGGGGAGTGTTGGCTCACTTTCTGGTTATGTTTTGTTAAAAAGAGACTTCTCAGCTGGTTAAATGAGATCTGAAGATTGTGTAAAAATTAACTAAATAAGAACTGCACTTGGGGTGGTAATCATTTTATAATGTATCGAATTGTGAAGTCACTTTTGTATGCTTGAAACCAATACGATAATGTGTATCAACCATGTTTCAATTAAAGAGAAAGAATAACCTCGTAAGTGAGTTGGGGCAGAAATTTGCACTAGTCCGGGGTTCCCTGTCCAGCCCACACCCCGGTCTTGAAGTGGTTGGATCCAGGGGGCCTTTTCAGTCTAGGGACTTGTGCTCTTCAGCACTTTCTTCTTGCATAATTGCCTCCTCCATCTTTTCTGGAAGTTGTTTTAGGGGCATGTTGGTCTTTCTGGGCTGGTAGTCTATTATTTTTCTTTTGTTTTTGCTTTTTCAAATGTTTCCTCAACTTTTACCTTCCATATTTCTATTTAACTTTTAAAGACTTTGCTGTCAAATTTTTAATAACAATAATGTTGGGGATGGTTGTGTCTGTTCCTTTTTCACAGCATACTAGTCTTATTCCATGGATACACTATAGAATCTTTCTAAAAAAATTAAAACCAAACAAATACCCCTCATTTATTGATTTCTTATTATGTGTCTTGTACTTTTCAAAGTTCTGAATATCTTGCTGAGCTCTTCCAGCAATTCTAAGAAATATATTAATATTTATCCCCTTGTAAAGACTAGGAGAACAAGGTACTGCTTTGATTATGCTTATACAACTGGTTAAGTGGTGGAACTGGCCTTGAACCCGGGTGGTCTGACCCAGGATGGTTCTCCACTACCATCAAGCAATTCTGCTGGTTGCTGGATACCCAGTTGAATGGTTTTTGTTTAATTTTAAATTCTATTCTGTTTCGATCACAATCCTTATTTACTCTCAGACTTTTTTTCTGTTTGTCTTCTTCATGTTTATCCTGTTGGAGGCTTTTGTCAAATGTCTATTAATTCTGGTTCATCTGCCTATATTTAGTAGAGAGGTATTAAAAAGCTAATAGGAAGCTCTTTGTGCCTGGGTAGGGCTTGGTGCCAGGACTGGGGGACTTCTCTTTAGAACAGTGGTTTTCAAGCAGGTGTGGGAGGCTGGCTGGGGTTGAAACAGTGAGGGAGTGATTTTGCAATATTTGAAGACATTTTTGATTGGCACAATTTGAAGGGAGGGCCTACTGACAACCAGTAGACAGAGGCCAGGGACACTGCTAACCATCCTACACTGCGCAGGGCAGGCCACAACACAGACCTACCTGGGCTGACATGACAGTAGTGCTAAGCCTGAAAACCCCAGCTTTGGAGTGAAGGGATGAAACATCAGCTTCTGCTGGCTGTGGGAGGAGATGTTGCAAGTTGCAGAACAAGGAGGCCTTCTTTCTTGTGACTTTCCAGGCTTTTGTCATGGAAGACTGGGAAAAGCTACTGGGAGTTAGGGGACTGGCTGCTTGGCATTATGGGTAGGTGGAGGGAAAGCAGCCTCGCTGAACATTTCAGTGTCCAGCTCCCCACATCTGGCACCTCTGAGCCCTGGGTATCCTAGTGTTCTCTGGGCCAAATTTGCTCTTTCCTACACAGTCTCCCATTTGTTCTAATTTTCCCATTGTAGTGGCTTCTTTTTTCTAGAAGTCTATTCCCTAGTCTTGTGACTGTCCCATCCCACTTCAAAAAAAATTTTTTAAGATATCATTTTAGTGCATCTTTGAATGGAGAAGAGATCCATATCTGTTACTCATCACTAAACTTTGTAACCATAATTTTTAGTGGCATTATTGTACCAACTGCTTATACATCATGTATTTAATAATTTTCTTATGGTTAGAATTTTTCTGTATCAATTCTTAGGTTACTTTGAAATACAGTTGATACAGGGGTAATATGAGAAGTGATTGAGTCTTTCCTTTAACTTACCTAATTTACAGAGTATTGTTTTGAATACTCTGGCATTCTTCAGAATTAGTAAACTTTTTTATAGTATCATCATGAACTCAAGGGTTTTTACATATTTTATAGGTGTCAGTCCATTGTAATTGTTCTTTTTGATGCTTAAAATATCCCCACTTTTGGCCTATTGGAGCCCCTTTAAGTCGGCTCCTGGGTTTTCTGATACAACTCTATTAAGACTTTGATCACTTGTTTTTTGGCCTGACATGGTGTCTCAGGTTTATTTCACAGATTTCTTGCCCCTGCATGTTTTAAGATAGATGACTAGAAATGAGACACTCTTTTTTGGATACTGACTATTGGTTCTGAACAGTAGCAAATAGACTCACCTTTACTCTCTCCTTTCCAACTTCTAATTTAATGAACTTTTACTTCCAGTTAATATAAGGTCCTCAATGAGTACATTTTATTTCATATATTCTCTCCCTCTCTTCCTAATTTTTGGGACTTCTATTTGACCTATCTTCCCAATCTATTTTTTACCCTTAGCCCCACCATTTAGCCTTAGTTAAATGTTTTGCTTGGTAACCATCACTCATTATATGGAAGCTTCTGTAATGATTTCAGAAATTCTTTCTCTAGTAGCTTTCTTATAGGCAGGGCTCATAGGAACAATTTTCCCTGAGTTCTTAAAAGTTTTTTTTTTTTTTTGGCAGTCTTTGTATTAATACTTGAGGGTCAGTTTGTTTGAAGTTGAACTCCTGGGTTCCCACTTTCTTTTAAAAAATATCTTCAGGGTGTTTCTCCCTCAACTCTTGCATAGAGTGTTCCTGTCAAAGTCTGATGCCAGTAAAACTTTTTTCCTTTATATGTGTTTTTGTCTTAATGTTCAAAGGATATTTTTCTTTTCCTTTTCAGAACCTTGAAGACTATCTGTGCTGACTGCTCTGTGGCAGCTTGCCTAGGCAGTCGGTGTGTCCTTTCAGTCACATGTGTTCACATACTTCATTTCATGGTTGTTATAAAGAATTTACCCCAAACACCCTCTCATGCCCATCTCAGTTGTTCCCTTACTTCCAGTTCTCTTTCCTAAGGGTAAATCACTCTTCTGACTTAAGCTTTATGGATAGCTCTGCCTATTCACAGAAGTTTAAGTAGAACTAACTGCACAGTATGTAATTTGTCTATTTGTGTCTGTCTTTTACTCAAATTACATTGATACGATTCATTTATGTTGTGATTAGATTAGTTCATCTTAGTTGCTGAAAGGTGTTCCATTCTGTAAGCACATCGTGGTTTATCTCTTCAGTGTTGCTGGACATTTTGACTGTTTCTGATGTTAGTCCACTGTGGATAATGCCATGGTTGTAAACATTGCCTTTAAAACATGGTTTATCTATGGACACATTTCTGTTGGGTGTATACTGAAGATGGGATTGTTGGGATAATAGGGTTTTCACTGAACTATTTGTATACATAATTCTGTAAGGCATACACTAAAGAATGGTAGTGTGAGGTAACAGGGCACTTACTGTTCACAAGATTTGTTCCATTTCGTGTTTGTGCCATCAGTGTGTGATAGTTGCTGCTGGTCCACTCACCTCTTTACAAGCCCTTGGTCTATAGGAGTTTTTGTTTTGTTTTTAAACTCATTTTGGGGGGTTGTGGTGGTATTCCGTTGTGTTTTAATTTGGATTCTTTGATGACTGATAAGGTTGAGCCCATGGCCATTGGATATCCTTTTAATAAAGTGCTTATTCAAGTCTTCTGCCCACCTTTCTTCTAGGTTATCTTTTTCTTATTGATTTGTAGGAATTCCTTATAGATGCTTTATAGTGCTTCATTGTGGAGCAAGTACTTTGTTGGCTATATGTATTACAAACATTTTCCACCTCTCTGTGCCTTTTCTTTTAAATGGGGTCTTGATGAAGAGATGTTCCCAGTTGTAACACAGTTCTCTTCATCTTCTCCTTTATGGTTTGCACTTCTTGTGTCCTGATCAGGAAAACTGTGTGTACTTCAACATCATGAAGATGTCTTCCTGTATTTACTTCTAGAAGCTTTATTATTTTACCTTTCGCACATAGACCCACAGTCAGCTTTTAATAGATTTTATATGTGGTGTGAGGTAGGAATCCATTTAAGGAAAGGCCGTCCTTTCTCCACACCTCTGCAGAGCCAACTTCCCCAATAATTTTGTGCCCATATGTACATGGGTCTCTGTATGGACTCTCTTCTTTCTCTTGTTCTATCCTCATGTCATTGCCACTGTGTCTTAACTACAGAGAAGTCTGCTGGGACTTGATTGTTCCTGCATTGGGTTCATAGTTCAGTTTGGGTGGAAAGGACGTTTTTACCATATGGAGTCTCATAAGTCACAAGTATGGCAAACCTTTCCATTTATTTAAGTTTTTAATTTCTTTCCATAACATTTGATAATCTAATATGTCCTATGTATCTTTAAGTTATTAGAATTTTCCCTAGGAATTAAAAATGTTATTTTTTCACTGTTTGTCATTGGTATATGGAAATATATTTCAGTATAGTGTACTTGCACCTTGTAGTTTGCTACATTCACTTAGAAATTTGGTTAGTTTATATGTAGGTTCTTTTGTTAATGATGGCAGTTTTATTTCTCCCATCCTTATACTGTCCACCTGTCTGTGTATCATCTGTATGTACATACACTTATGCTTCATTCTGTCTAGGGCCTCTCATGTATTGCTGAATGGGCATTGTGTCTTCTTCTCCATGAACTCTTTTTTTCATTTCATCTTCTTTCATTACTACTTGATGTAAATTTCATGTCTTCATTCTGTCTTTTGTTTCCCTTATGGTAACTTTCCACTTGTCTGCTTTTAGTGTCACTTCTAGTTGAGTCTTCATTACCAAAAAAGTTTTTCTTACACGTACCAACTCTATATCATCATGTTTTCTAATCATCTCCTTTCTGAGCCTTTTCTGATTCTGACCTTGCCATTTTTTAATAGCTTCCAGTAATCTCTTAATTTCCATTAACTCATTTAAAATGTTAGGTTACAGTTTTCATCTGCTTTCTGCTCATATTTTTCTGGTGTGTCTTCGTTGTGTTTCTATATGTTATTAATTCTTTTTGCTTTTCTAATGTCTCTCCATGTTTGAGTGAAAGGAGTTTCGTATACCTTCAGGAGGATAGAAAAAAATAGAAGCCATGGGAAGGTAGGTGATATGTGGGAGAAACTTCTAGATTTGTACTTCCTGTTGCTTCTTGATCTGTTACTGAGAAATTTTTTTTAAAAAAACAAAACAAAAAGGCTCTCTGAGTGTAGAAATCATTTTATTATTTTATAAGATCTGCCCTTGTGTACTGAATCTGAACTTCAGCTCAAGTACCTCCAGCTCCTGCCCTGCTCACATTAACTCTGCTTCCAGCCAGTTTCTCCCCCGTCTGGTGTTACTTTGTTCTTGGAAAGGAGCTTCTGCCACCATCTTGCCTCCCCTTGGCTTATGTTTATTAAAAGAAATTATTTAAAAATATTTATTTTCTTTCAACTAAACCTAGTAATAGACTGTCTGTAATGGGGGAAATCATGCTTATAGGCTTTATGGGAAACATTAGGGGGGATATGCGTGTGAAGTTCCCCGGGTGTGGCTGCAGTGAACACTCAGTGTTTGTTGGTGTGATTGTTAGGAGTAATTAGAGAATGCCATGTTCATTCAAAAAATGACTCTTTGAATGAAGTATTAAAGCCGGCAGTGATTAAAAGAAAAATGTAAGGAGGAGGAGGACAACTAATTTATTTCTAGTCTGACTCGTTTTTGGTAGAATTAGATATATGAGGAGCAATCAGTAGTATAATTGGTATAGTTTCTATAACTCAGTCCTTTTTTGGAATATTACATTCCTTAATGTTCTATTAAATTTATTTTCCTTCTTTAGAACTTGATGAAAAGCATTATTTCATCTTAGCTGGAAAATCAACTTTTTGCTACCTCTCACTGGCAAATACTTGTTATGCAGACATAATCTGAGTTGATGTAATAGAATTTTGACACCTCAACAGTAGCTGCTTTGGCAGAAATAGAAGTACAATATATGTGTCTAGTGCAGAGTAAGAGTCTAGAATGAACTAAGATTTGTGCCTGTGCTGTTTGGAGGCTGTTAACCTTCCTACGTAAGTCAGAAGTGGGAGAGAATTGAATCACGTCTAGTTTATTTTCTTTTTTGAGATTTTCCTCATAAAGTTCCAACAGTATCTACTTCTAAATCACAAATTTTGCCTAGTGATGTATTTATTTCTACTATATTAAAAAAATTGCCCATGGTATATTGAGGTCTTAGCTTACATTTTGCCAACACGTATTCTTGAAATTCATAGAACAGTTTGATTTGGTATCGTGCAGCTTCATGAAACCATGCTGCCAAGGCCGTGACATCATGCGCTCTGTAGGCCAGTGCAAGGACATCACGTCATCTTAGTTATGGCAGCCTGTGGAATTTGCAGACACGTCAGCACATGCTCCTTGCACTGCTGGGGTAGTGACGATTGCCGCTTTGCAAAATTATTGACTTCAACTCTAAGGATCTAAGGGAGAGTGAAGCCACTTAGATGGGAAGATATTTGGTTCTTGAATAACCGCATGAGACAGAGAGGCCAGCACCCTCCTGTTATGGTCTTTCCTACAAGCCTCTTCTTGGAACATGACATGAGCAAAAAAGTAAGACAAGCCAGAAAGGAAAGACATTACAAAACTATAGAAAGTCTGCTATTTGAAACACTGTAGAAAGACCGAACAGAACTACCAAAGTGCAATGTAAACATATGACATAATCCATATTTACACAGATATGGGCATGTGTTACCAATGATTCATTTATCTGAGGATTCCATAAAATAGTTACTTCACCTGCCAAGCTTAAAATGTGGTTTGTTTAAAGAGTTTGGTCACAAGTACTGTCTATCTTTTAACAACGCACCTGTTAAAAGGGTTCAGTAACATGGAGAGAAGACTTCGCTAAATCCAATTCTTTTGTCCAGAGACATGACGACGTAACTTAATTTAAAAAATCCCTGGCCTCACTTGAAATGCCATTGACCCCCCAATGGCTTCTTTCACATTTTGACACTAAGCCTAGGCAGTAATATTTTTCTTCAGCTATTAAAATAAAAAACCATAAGGAACATTGACTTTTCCCTCAGCATAGGACTCCAAGGTTAAAAATAAAAGAAGAAAAGTTAAGGGTAATGTATACACAGATAATTTCCTTGTCATATATTAAAATTTTGTATCAAATTATGTATTTAGTTTGTATTTTAAAAACTTGTAATGGAGATCGTAATTAGAGCTGTAAGGCAGGGGAAGAGAGGAAGGAGAAATGGGAAGGAAGAAATGAAACCATCATCAGTCACCAGTGACTGTATTGTCCACGCAAAGACAACCCAGAAAGAATCTACAGACTAGTGAATCCAGAGGTTAGCACTAGGTGGCTGACTGCAAAGTCTATGCAACAGTCAATTGTGTTTATAGTTCATAGTCTCCAGCAACCAACAGAACATGAAATAAAGAAAAAATTTATCCTATTTACGGTTGCAGCAAAAACCATGCTACCTAAGAATAAAACGTAACAAAGTCATTCAAGGCACATGCAAGAGATTATAAGCCCTTGCTGAAATATTTTAGAGAAGACACCAGTAAGTGGAGAGAAATGCCATATTCATGAGTGGGAAGACTCAGTGTTATAAAGATGCCACCTGTCCAAAGTGGTTTATAGCTTCAGTGTGTATAGACCAGCAAGGTGTCAGTGAGAGCCAGCAGGCCCCAGGTGGAGCTGAGGGTGGGGGTGGCATGTGCTTGGCCTGCCAGATACCAAAGTTTATCAGGAAGTCTTCATGAAGATGGCCTGGTGTTGGTGCAGACAGAGTGTAGAGCCAAGGGTGGCAGGAACCCTAGTTACAGACCTGGCCATGCAGGGAGTGTGACAGGCGGCAGAAAGAGAAGGACACTGACAAAATAGTTTATCCACATAAAAAAGAATGGATTTGGATCTCTGCCTCACTCCAGAATGAAAACCAGTTTTCAGTGGGTTGTAGATCTAAATGTGAAAACAACTTCAAAAGTTTTGGAAGATGGGAGAATATCATTCTATTAGTGTTTTAGAAAGATAGCATGAAAATTTTGACTACATTAAAACTAAGAGCTTAGTTCATCAAAGTATCCCATAAATAAATGAAAAAAAGCCACAAACTGGGTGAAGATAATTGTAATACTTGTACGTGACAGAGACCTGGTTTCCTGAAAATACAAAGAACACCTACAAAAGAGTAAGAAAAACAATTTAATAGAAAATGGGTAAAAACAACAGACACTGACTGATAGGACCAGCAGATAAGTAAGCGTGAGATTAAAATTAACACCACTATGAGCTAGCTATTCTTTTAGACCCACTGTATTGGCAAAAATACCAAGTACTGCTGGATATATAGATCACCTACATTTTACTAGTGGGGGTATAAATAGTCACCACCATTTTAGAAGACAATTTGACGTCAACTAATCATGTTAAAAATAATTATACTCCATGAACCAGCACTTCTCTTGAGAATATACCACAGGGAGCTGCTTACATATGTATACCAGGGAACATTTATAGCAGCAGAGTTCTTAACAAGAGAAAAACTGGAAATAACTCAGATGCCCACAGACAGGAGAGGTGGATAAATAATTTGTGCTCTTTTTGCACAATGAGGTATTATGCAGCCATGGGGGGAAAAGATCGATAAGACATGCAAAATGGGTAATCTTCAAAACAGTGTTAAACGGGAAAAGACACAAGTCCCAGAAAAGTACTTATAGTTTGATACTATTTTGTGAAGCTCAAAAACAAGCAAAACTGAACATGAATGTTCAGTTATTATTGAAACATTCACATACTAGTTATAAAACCAGTTTGTGTGTGTGTGTTGCATGCACACGCACCTGGAAAATAAGCACTTCAGGATCATAACCAAATTCCAAGTTATTCTTTAATTTTGATTGGACTGATGAGAGTCAGTGCTTAAAGTGATTTTTGGAAGTTGTCATGTTTGATGTTATGAACTTATAAGGGTACCTTTAAACTTTTTGAGACTGAAGTCATCTGGTCCATTTTGTGCAGAATGAGGCTCATTTTTAATGTAATCCATTGGGGACCACCTCTAATTACTCTTCTTTCTTGTTCACCCCTCTTTGTTTTTCCTCATTTATTCGGTGATTCTTTGTTTATAAATATGGGAGTCTAGTTTGACAAGTCTAGATGGGTGTTCTTGTCATGCCTCCCCTCTAAGCATGGTGGGCGAATAGGCCTAAAGGGGTCATCCAGCCTCTCATTCCTCCAGCCAAGGTGGGTAGTGGGGACAGGAGTGTCTTCTAAAACCTAGGAAGCTGCCTTATCTGCACCAAGACAATATTCGGGGCAAGTGCAGTCTGCCACACTAATACGGTCCCTAAACTTTCATCTACGCCCTGTACTACTTCCAATTGCTGCAATAGCAAATTACTATGATCCTGTTGACTTACAGGACCACATTTATTTTTTCAGTTGGGAGGTCAGAAGTCTCACCGATCTAAAATGAAGGTTTCCACAGGCTGGTGCCTTCTGGATCCTCGGGAGGAGAATCTATCACCTTTTCTGGCTTCTAGATGATGCCCGCATTCCTTGGTCTGCAGCCCACCTCACACCATTTTTTCCGTCCTCTTCTTCCATCCTCACATAGCTGTCCCATCTAGCCTTCCTGCCTCCCTCTTACATGGTCCCTTGTGATTACATTTGCTCCTCCCCCCAGTAGCCCAGAATAATGTTCCCATCTCAATATATTTAACTAAATCACATTGTGCAAAGCCCCCCTACCATGTAAGGGCTGGAATCGGGGCCCAGGTGGTTTGGGAGCTGTCACTCAGTTGTCACATGCTGCTTCATTGTTCCCAGCCACACTCTTCTTCCAGCCTCTGCAGCTGGGAGCTATGAGCCATGTGCATTTGGAACCATAGATACTAGTGGGAATTAATGGGAAGTAAAGAACTACCAGGTGGGCCAAGGGTTTTGTGCTGGGCCATTCCTCCTTCCATCCTCCCTAACCCCCTGTGATGGAAGCCTAGAATCACCAGGGTCCGCCTGCCTTCCCTGCCTTCCTGTGTTTGGAGCCCCTTGTTGCAGCTCTCCACTTAATTACCAAGAAGCTCCCACCAAGTCAGTCAGGTCTGACAATTTGTCAGCTCTACTAGTGAGGAGATCCTGGTTTAGTTCTAGAATTCCTTCATTATGTCCTTGAAATACTCTCCCCCAAGACTTGGAGATGCCAGAATCTTCGAGTTTTCCCCAGCCTTGTACCTGCCTCTTCTAGGCTCCTCTCTACTCACCTTTAATATCAGAGGCCCCTGGCCTTTTCCTCAGTCCCTTCTCTTCTCCAGCTGTGGTCAGGACTTTCTCTCTTGGGCTGATTGCATTCATTTTAATTCATTGCACTTGACATTTACATTCCCCGACTCTTCAAATATTTGTGTTCAGTTTTGGTCTTTAAAAAGCCATACCTACATAGTTCAACCACCTCTTCTACTTCTCCACTTGGGTATCTCGTAGAACTTTACAATTCTATATTTCAGTAAGTTGACAACATCATTCGTCCAGTTCTTACAAATGGAAACACAGGACTCACCCTAAGACGTCCTTCTCCTACTGTAGACAAACTGCAAGTACTTTTTATTCTACCTGATTTATTTGTTTGACAAATACTTGAGTATGTACGAAGGCCCTGGGCATAGAGCAAACTGGGGCCCTCTTCTCACAGAACTTCTATTAAAGAAGTAACAAATACATGAGAAAAATAATTTCTGATAGTGACAAGTGCTATGAAAGCAATAAAACATGGTGGTGTGAGAAACAGTAATACAGGATCACAGAAGACCTGTCTGAAGAGGTAGTATTTTATTTATTTAATTTTTAGAATTTGAGATGTAAATATAGGAAAATGATCACCCCAATAAGGTTAGTTAATGTAATAATGTCACCTCACATAATGATAATTTTTTGCAGTGAGAAGATTTAAGGTCTACTCTGTTAGCAACTTTCAAGTCTACAATACAGTATTATTAGCTAGAATTAACTATGCTGTAATTTAGAATTCCCAGAACTTCAGAGAAAATATTTTAACTGAGACCTGAGTGACAAAGAGTCAGCCTTAAAGATCTGAAGACAGAGTATTCTAGACAGAAGGAACTCAGGTCCAAAGTCCCTAAGTTAGGAAAGACTTTGAAGAAATATCTAAGACACAGGAAAAGCTCCATACTGCCAGAGTGGAGTGAGTGAGTGGGAGTGGTGGGCGTGTGTTCAGACAGCAGTAGGGGCAGGTCATACGGAGCATTGAAGGTCCAGTCCAGTGTGGCAGGCAGAATAAGATGTCCTCAGGACGTCCATGCCCCTAACCTGGGAATACGTCGCTTCACAGGGCAAAGGGGTCTCAGATGTGATTGAATTAAGGATCTTGAGCTATGGAGATGATCTTGGATTGTCCACGTTAAGTCCAGTGTAACACAGGACTGTGTAACAGAGTCAGCATCAAGAAAGAGATGGGAGGATGGAAACAGAGGTCAGAGAGAGTGTATGAGTGGCACCAAAGACAGAGGCACCCATCTCTTATAACGTGACCTTGAAGTGGTAGCCCACCACTTTTGTCTGTTTCTGTTCCTTGGAGCTAAGCCCCGAGGTCCAGGCCACACAGAGGGGACATGATCACCTGACAGAGTCAGTACAGGGATGGGAGGCTCTCTGGGAGCCATTTTAGAATTAGAGTTCATAGTAAATTATTGTTGATTAATGAATATTGATATTCTGCTCCACATTGTTTTCTGAACCTCTGCTTCTCTCAGCTTGTGGTTCTTTGGCCCCGTGATAGCAACATGTCCACTATTCTAAGTGGGGCCTTCTCTGCCTATGGGTAAAGAATATGGTAATACAGACCGGCTTTCCCTGCTATTTTATCATGTTTCCTAGAAACATTTCCTCATCTTTGGATGGCATCTTTCTCTGCTGTTACCATGCATTTTTTAAAAAAGTATGTTATTCATTTCAGTAGGATCCTGAGTAGGAAAGGTGATAAATTTGTGGATGCAATTCACCATCTTGAGATTGGAATGCCTTGTTCTGTGTTTTCAAGGTAGCTCTTCTCTCCTTTAGTGGAATTGTTGATGTTTCCAAAGGTAAATACTGAAATTATGGAAAACTGTTCTTTTACTCCTTCAAAGAGTTTTCTTTCCATTTCTGGGATCTAACGCTTCTTTCAGGTTTTAGTATTATATGATACTTAGTTTTAATTGACCTGGGGAAATTTCAGCTGATTTCAGAGTAGTAAAATTTGACAGATGCAACACTGAAGATTGAATTCAGTTGCTTTATGAATTGTGACTTGGAATTTTGGATGCCTGAACTATATCAGTAGTAATGTATTAACCTTCTGCCACTTGAAAATAATCAGATTTTATGTACCTTTTGGTATGAGCCATCTGAGCTAGTTTTAAAGCTAGTAGAATGATATAAAAATTTTACAATTTTGTTTCTGTAAAGATGTTTGCATGTTCCCATACTATTCTAAAGACTTAACAGAGTGAAAAGTTGGAAAAATAATCTTAGAAAATTGAGGTTTCTTTTTTATTAGAAATAAATTGCAAATATTTAAACTTATACTTTAGAAGCCTGGAATGTTTAGTTTTGAGGTGGTGGGAAAATTTGTTTTAGAACAAGATTAAAATGGTTAATTTTGGTCTGACCTTCCTCTACCCACCTAAGGGCCATCTTCCTATAAGCAAAGTCATTACAAGTTTTTGTTTCTTGCTGACCAAGAGGCATATTTGATAATTTATGTCTGCAAAGCCCCATATATAACAACAGCTTTGTCTTTCTATTTTAAAAAAGAATTCACTGTGAAAAATGTTTTTCAGAGAAAGAAACATTTTAGGAAACTCTGCCAGGAATAGGAGAGGAATGGTTTTATATAAAACTTAGAGAAGGAAGAAAATAATGCTGTTTTTTCTAGATATGCTACAGTTATGATCAGATTTGCAGCAATTACAAATACATTTATTTAAGTGCATTAAAATACCACTGCTGTGATGGTGGTAGTAAGTGCAAATAACTGTTTGTGTTACTACGCAAAGCAGAAAAGTGGAATATATAAAAGTAAAAAGTTTAAAATGGAAAAATTTGTATTTATAATGACTGAAAAGAAAGGACAGTTTTGAAATGGTGCAATTAAAAAATGATAACAGCAGTCCTGGGCTGATGCCAAAGGCAGGAGGTCTGTGACACTGCTAATGAGATGGTTAGGTTGAAATGTACTAGTAGTTGCAGCAATTGGCCAGAGTGAAAGGCAGAACTTGGAAAAACGTGAAAAATGAAACAGCATTAAGGATTGAGCAAACCTAAGTTTAATGAAATGCTGAAACTTATTTTATATTTCTGTTTAACTCTTTAAAAGCTAGTCTTTTTCTGTCACCACTTCTCAAACCTTGAAACTAGAAAAGTACCACCTGGTTTTGAGAGCGGTATCACACACCTGAACCTGTGGTTTCAGGTAGAACACTAGACTCTAAGGAAAGTGTACATAAGACAAGAAGTATTAATATTTCTATGCTAGAATCATGTGAGTGGTGCAGCCACAAAGAAAAGGTAGATTTCCTTTCATTTATCATGTGCACTCAGAGTTTGTATGTAGTGGTGGTTCCCAAAGTGTGGTCTGTGCACCCCTGAGGGTATTTCTGGTGTGTACAAGGCCAAAACTATTTTCATAATAATAATATGATGGGTCAGCATTTGCATTGATGGAGAAAAGCAACAGTGGGTAAAAGTGTGATGGGTTCACACAAATCAAGGCAGTGACACCAAAGTGTACTACAGTTGATCCTTGAACTACATGGGTTTGAACTGTGTGGATCTACTGATAAATGCAGATTTTTAAAAATAAATATGTTGGAAAATTGTTTTTGAGATTTGCAACAATTTGAAAAAACATGTTCTTTAGCTTGCTTTATTGTAAGAATATAGTACATGATAAAAAGAACATACAAAATTAGTGTGAGTCAACTGTTTATGTTATTTGTAAGGCAGCTAGTCAACACTAGGCTATTAGCAGTTCAGTTTTGGGGAGTCAAAGGTTACGGTCATGGGTTCAGCTGCACGGGGGTCAGCACCCCTAATCCCTGTGTTGTCGAAGATCAGCTGTAGTTAGTAGTCATCACGTTCTTTACCACTAGGCACTCACAGTAAAAAACAAACAAATGCCAGTTTTAATTAAGAATGAACTTGGTGAAGCAGTAAGAATGATTAGTTGCACTAAATCATAACCATTGGGTACATATCATTTCACTGTCAAGTCTTTGTAATATAGAAAAAATGAGGCATACTCAGAAAGCACTTGGCTGCACATCTAAAGTTCTTGTACTGAGGAAAAGCAATTGTAGTATTGGGTGATTGGAGAACTGAAGTAACTGCCTCTTTTCATAGGAAATCTTTCTATAAAAGGGTGACTGACACAGCAGCTATGTTTATTCTGATTGGGTGATGTTTGGAAGACATTTCCTCAAATGATCGAAGTGAGCCTGTCACTTCAAAAATGACAGCCAACCTTGTTGGTTGCTAATGATAAAATTCAGGCTTTCAGTCAGTTATTAGAATTTTGAAACACTTGTGTCTGCCACCGTGTGGTTGCCAGCTTCCCCAAACTGAGACCAGTGGTTACATTAGCAAATGTGATTTTGTTGTACCACGAAATGTGCAAACATCTGGAGAATCGGTGTTGCTCAGGGAGCCCTGTTTCACAGATGATCAGTGCAGATGCTGCAGCGGCCGCCACGGGTAAGTGGCCATGCAGGGTGCAGGGGCGACCAAGAATCTAATGAAATGGGCCGAGAAAGGCTCGTTGATAGCGCTTCGGAGCTCGCATTGCAACTTGCCTCTCAAAATATGCCACCTGTAGAGTTTTGGTAGAGTGCCAATGAATATCCACCATTAGCTAAAAAGGCTACTAAAATATTACTCCCTCTTCTAAGGATAAGTCTGTGTGAAGCCAGTGTTTTCTTTTCTTTTTTTTTCATTTATTTCAACCAAAGCAACATATCCCCCAGCACATAGGAGAATTTCAGCTCATTTTTTTCCGGCCAGAAATGAAAGATATTTAATGAACTAGTGAAACAGTACAACTCTTCTTTCTAAAATCATCTGAAAAAGTATTTTTCATATGTGTTATTTTAATATTTTTATTATTATTTTAAATGAATAAATCTTTAAAAATTCTGAGTTTGCCTTTGTGTTAGAAATATCAGTAAAACCCACATAAGAACTTTCTGAGGTCCTCAGTGAATTTTAAGCAGATGGAGGGGTTCTGAGACCAAGTGTTTGAGAACTGTTGGTCTATAACGTTCTAATCAGTAAATTGGACAGGTGAATGCAGTAGACAGGTTTTTAATTTTTCTCCGATCACTGTGTCAAAATCTGTTACATTAAAACTAGCTTTTCTCTTAAACAAAATGTCTCACAAAGTCTATAATTTCCAAGACCTTTCAATTATTAAAACACCAGTTTAAGCCTTCTTTGTCATACCTGATTTAAATCTCACCTTTTCCCTCCCTTAGTGCCAGCCAGGAATAGCAGATTTGACATGGGAATGGGGGTGCATAGTGTGCTTTTCATGCCCCCCTCCAAAAAAAAATAAAAAAACCTTGGGAGATGGATGGTGTACTTCTGAGAGGAGATCCAACTCTTCCAGTGTGTGGGGGCTGGGAGAAAAAAAATAGGGTAAGGGACAATATTTTTTACTTAATTATTCATACTTGCAGCTTCTCAGGCCAACACTGTCTTTGGCATCCTTACCTCTTTGTGTTAAGTGCACAAATGTTGCCTCTCTCCTGGGGTTCATGGTTGGTGCAGCCCCAAGCCTTTTACAGCACTGCTGGCTGGATTATCAGCAAGGAGGCTCAAGCCCAGCTACCTTCTATGGGGTACACTTGGCTCCTAGGCAACTCACACATTATTTGTAGTCCAAGCAAGATTCTGTCCCCCACTGCCACTGCTCCCTTTCTTCATTCTGCTATCTCCCCTCATTTATCCTCTCCTCCTGTTGAGATGGACACAAAGGGTAAATCAGCCCATCTGCTGCCTGAGCTGGAGAATATCTTTCCAGTCTTCTTGTCTGCACCCCTCTTCTCTATGAGGGATTCTCTGAGGGACCTGCCTCATTACAGTATTCTTCACTAGGCTCCTAATCCTATTTTTCTCTTTTCCTATCTTGAGACAATTTTTTTCCTCATTGGCCTTGTTTTATTTTGTCCTACACCCACATATATATACATCTGCTATATACATACATACAGGGAAGTGGCAGATGGGGTGAGGGGTGTGTGATGGTTACATTTCAACCATCTCTTAAATTCCAGACAGGTATGTTTCCAGTTATCGTAAGTGTTCCTTGGAATGTGGGATTTAATGCTTTTTCTCCAGTTTTGGGCACTAGTCATCAGTTTGGGAACAAAAAGAAGAAGAAAATTGCATTCACCATCCTCTTAAACTGTGATCTCAGAATGTTCCTGGATGGCTGGCATTGTAAGATTCATATATCCATTTATCATTAATTAATAATAATTACAACTTTTGAGCTTCTATTTTATGTGGGGTATTGGGCTTTTAGCACGGGATATAGTGGAACTCCGGGGACATTGTCCCTGGTCTGTGAATTTCATTACTTAGTGGGGACAGGTGTAAGTGGATAAATACAATAAGTCTACACATATGGAGTCTGATAAAGGTTAAGAACAAAAAGAATAGAGAGTTATCAGAACCAATAATGAGGAATTACTAATTTTGATCAGATAGGACTGTTAGGGAATGCTTCTTTGTATAAGTGACATTTGAGCTGAGAATCAAAGGTGAGTGTGGGCACCCCCAAGACACAGGAACATTGCAGCAGAGAGAATGCCATGGTGTAGGATGGACCCTTGAGGGCTTGAGGAACAAACATGAAGTCCCTGTGGTTGGAATTTGGGAGAGAGTGGCATGAAATTGAACACTATAGAAGCCAGGTCATGCATGACCCTACGCCTGTCTTGAATTTGAGTGCATTGGCAAGCATATCCTGATCTCAAGTGTAGTGGCAAGCCTTTGAAGGACTTAAATAAGGAAGTAACAACAATTTGTGGTCACTATATATTTCCATGGTGAGTGGAATCTGGTTTGTGTCCAACACTCATTTACCATATTGGAAATAGAATGAATTCCATATTCTCTAACCAGATCCTAGCTCATCTCAAGAGTATGTGTTTCCTCATTACCTTCAACAGAGTTTGGGTTTGTGTGCAAATTAATTGAAGTTTCCATAGATGATAGCTGACAACAGTGATAGCTAGCTTTTTGTGGTCTTTGAACTAATTCTGATGGTTACTCTAAGGACCCTTCCTTCTAGCTGTTACACTTTTTCCTGGGTGAGAATTTCATTCTTCTCCCCAAGGATAGCACTTTCTCCTTTGGGAGAAAGGCAACTAGAGTGATGGTTGCTTTAAGATGGGTCCTTACACAGATTAATAAGCACACAGACCTACAGTTTTCATCAAACCGTGCTCTGCCTGTGTACCTCACTGCAAGCATCTTCGCTTGATCTTGCACTTGCTGTGGTCAAAATTAGTTTTCTGCCTTCTCTGTGTCCATCCAAGCTTTCTTAACCCTGCAACCATTGCCTTCATTTAGTTGCTTTTCTTCTTTTACTTTGACTGACTTTAAAGAAATGTCAGAGGGGATGGCATTCTGTTTAGTGTCTCTCAGAAATGCACATTCTCTACTTGGGCATCAGTGGTACCAATTCTGGTTGGATTTTACCTTTGGTATCAATTGTATCTTACATATATGCACTGTGATATAGTCAAGGGGAAACTAATATCCCTCTGCCATGACTCCTAGCCATAGACCCTAGACATGCACCTTGTCACTTTTGAAGACAGCTCTTCCATCTTTTACTAAGAGACTTTTAGAGCTGTAATGACTGCTTGTTAGGTAAAATGTAAACTACTATACAAATAGGTGTACAAAACAGCTGATTGGTATTTGCTATTAACACATGTCCAAGTTCTGTGATACCAAACCAACCCATTTTCCAGTTGTGCTAACATCCACCATCTCCCTGATAAGGACTTAACAGTTCCCAGTTCTTCAGTGGTCAGTGAATATAAGTTTTGTTTTTTCATGGCAAATCTAATCATTATACAACAAGGGGAATGGAAGCTGTATGTACAAATACTGGGTTGCTTTAAAATGGGATAGTTCATATACTTCTGGATTGGATAATTCAAGTTCAGTTTTTGTTGAATCATAAAAACATTCCAAAGAAACCTTCAATGCCCTGGCTACTTTCTCCAGAACATTGTTCTGGGAACTATAGGAATCTGATTTGTGGAGAAGGTTTTGGGAAGTGATTTCAATAGAATCATTACATGTTCAACGAGAATCAAAAAGTTGATGATTTGTTGCTTTTTATAATTTAGCCTAAGCCTAAAAACTGTTTTTGGTGCAGAGAACACTCTATAGCCATATCCCTTATAAGTATTATCCATCTCTGAGAGGTATTTCAAACACCCTGGCCTGAACTGTAGGCAGAGAAGCACTTTCCTGCTACTCTGAGGGTTTCCTATGCAAAGGCCTTTTCCCCCACTCCTGGCTGTGTTGCTTGAGCAAAGTTACAGCCTCAAAGCTCTATTTATTAACTGGGCTTATGAGCACTCTATGCTCATAAACTCTGTATTATACAGAGGAGGGTCTAAAGACAGAAGTATTGTAAAAATCTCTGTGTTAACCCTGAGAAAGTAATTCCAAATTAGATGAACTGTTATTTCCAACTGAGTAAAAAGCATCAGAATGGATCTCACAAGGCAAATGAACATAATAACTCAGGAAAGCTCAAATATAAAGGTACATAGACTCTTCTCCTGGAAGTAAAAAGTGATTTTTCTCCCCTTTTTAAAAAAAATAATGTTTTCACACGGAAACTTGATAATGCTCTTAGAAGTCAGAATTGATTTACATTAAAAAATCAACCCAGCTTTCTACTTCTGACAATAATGCCTAGAAATTCTGGGTGCATAATTGCAAACAGTCTTTTAAATGAATTACTAAGCTTGTAAGAAAGAAAGGGAAGATCACTTGTTTCAGAAATGAAGAGTAAACTGAATGCTGTACTGGAAACTGCTTAAAGCTTAGGTTGTAACTAAGGATAGATTACGTTGGAAGGATTGGACAGAAGTGGGGGTGGGTCACTCTTCTGACATTTAGACTAAGTAAAGGTGGGGCATTGGTACTGAGACGTACACATAAAATGGCTACTTTTCCAGGGGTACTCTGTTAGGGAACGAGAAGAGAAAAATTCCAACTATCTTTCTAGGGAAATGGCAGAGAATCTGTTCTGTCTCTTCCTGGAATTATATAGGAAAATAAGAAAATCTAGTTTAAGAATTTATAACTGTGATCTGGTTGGTCCATGGCAAGGAGTTAGAGTTTTTAACCACAAAGTCCACGAGTCCTGAACTGTGAAATTGACAAAGTGGCCAGTGATGGATCAAAGACACCCATCAGAAGCAAATGAAAAGTACCATTGACCCTTGAATCATGTGGGGTTCAGCGCACTGACCTCTGCACAGTCAAAAATCTTTGTATAACTTCTGACTCCCCCATACCTTAACTGCTGGTAGCCTGTTGTTGATAACATAATACCAATAATACAAACAATTGATTAACACATTTGTGTATGTTACATGTTATGTTCTTTCAATAAATTAGGCTATAGAAAAGAACGTTTTTTCAAATTATTGCATATCTCCAAAACATTTTCACAGTATCTTTATGAAAAAAATCGGTATGTGAGTGGACCTGCACAGTTCAAATCCATATTGTTCAAGAGTTGACTGTATTTCTGAAATGATAAATACCATCAACTAGGACTCTATCATATGACACCCACTGAGGATTTGCTCACAGCCCAAATTACAAAACATTTGAGAAAAGTTGACTCTCAGCTATAGTCTGGAGGCATCACAAATAGCAAGATTGATCTAAGCACTCTATATAATAAAACAATCATATAGCCTACAAAATGTTTAAAATTATATTCACTGTGAAAGAAGGTTTCAATCACAAGAAGAAAGAAAGAAAGGTGCAAGGAAGAGAGAACAGAAAGGTTTGTAAAAAGAACCAATTTGAACTGCAATAATGAAAATATAGTCATTAAAAAAATATAGTCAAAAAAACCCCCAAAAACCTCAGAGATTAGATATAGTTTAAGAGAGCTAAGTGAATTGGTAGATAGATTTCAGGAAATTTCCAGAATGCAGAGAGAGAATGAGGTTGACGTGCCACATTGGTTTTTCAGAGTGTGGGTAGCTAGCAAGCTGACCCGAAAAGCCTTGTGGAAGAATAAAGGACTAAGAAGTTTTGCCTTACTAAGTGTAAGAGTGTAGATAAAAATACAGTACAAATCAAGGAACAGAATAGAGAGTTCAGATATAGGTACTTGTATGTGGAGTTTAGTAAATAATATTACACATCAGTGGGAAAGGATTAAATGATGCTATCTTTTTGGAAAAAGATTAAGTTAGAGCTCCTTGTGGGTGTGAGTTAAGAGTTTAGTATGCAAAGTAAAACTGTAAAACTTTAAAGAAGTTACAGGAAAAATAATGTTAGGATAGGGAATGTTTTCTTAAGAAAAACAGTATATAACCCTAAGGAAAAAACTAGGTATATTTGGTTATGTTAAAATAACTTCTATTTGCCTAGGGCTACTGTAGTATTTAAGATACATAAACAACTGACATATAGTCCCCAAAATGTAACAGTTTGGGTGCAATAGGATCTTGTTTCCCATTCAGTAATCATGTAGAGGGATATGCCAGATTGACATGCTGCTCTCCTTCATCAGATATTTTGGAGACCCAGGCTCCTTCCATCAGGTGGTTTTGCTGCCTCTTAAGGCCTTGTCAGAGTCTGCAGGCAGCGGTGGAAGAGAGTATGGAGGAAGCATTCCGATGTCTTAAGAGGCCTCAGCCTTAAGTGGCACTTAGAACTTACACTCCCATTTCCTGCTTAACAACCGATCAGGTGTATTAACCTAACTGCAGGGCAGGGGAGCAGGGGGGCAGGACAGGAATGTAGCTCTTCACCAGGCAGCTGCTTTCTTGCTACAGTTCAGTTCAGCAAAGGGGAGAGCTCAGGCTGGGGAGCAGCTGCCTACCTCTGAAACTGTTACAGAAACACAAGTTCGTACACTGGAGAAGATATACACTAAAAAGGGAGATGCCATTGCATGCCCACTTGATTGGTAAAATGTCTGATAAAACCAAGTGTTAGCAAGGATGTGGGGACACAGGAAACACTTCTAGAAGTCTACCACCATGCAGGAAGGAGTCGTGTGAAAGGATATTCAGTAACAGAAATAGCTGTGGTGTTTCTCAGTTAAAAAAATGGATCTGTAAACTATGGTTAATTAACATGATAGAATATTATTCAACTTTTAAAATGAATGAACTAGATCCACATGTATCAACCCAGATATCTTAGTGCAGTATTGAATGAAAAAAATCTAGTTGTCAAGGAAACAGTACCATTTATATACATTTAAAAATAATAGCATATATGTTTAAAAGTATGAAAAAGTGTGCGGGAATATAGCCAGCAGTTTCAGCATAATGTTTCTTTCTTGGAGGAGGAGAGGTTGGGAGAATGACTCTTTAGCCATATCTCTTGTGATTTACTTCATAAGATATCTGAAGCAAATATAGCAGGTTAGCATCTCTTTAATTTCTATACTCAGTAAGCAGTTTATCATATTTTCTTTATTTTTAAAATAATTTTAAGTGTATAAAAATGGAACATCAATAATTAAAGCATTTCAAAAGTTTAAAGTTGAAGAATGAAATGTTATATTCAATGACTAAAATGAAAATGACCCCATGAAAACAATTCTGGCTTTCCTTATCATTAGAAACAACAGAGGAATGGGAAGTAAAGATGAAAAGTGGGAGAGGAAAGCACATAATTTCATTTCTGATTTTATATTGACTAGATAGCTGTTCCTTTATGGTCTTAATGCCACTAGTAGCCCAGGTGGTCTGAATGTGCCTGCCCTAAATCACATACTCTTCGAGTGAGTGCTAAAGCACCGGTGACTCCTGAACAACATAGGTTTGAATTGCGTAGGTCCACTTACGGGTGGATTTTTCAATAAATATATTGGAAACTTTTTTGGAGATTTGGGACAATTTGGAAAACATTTTCTTCTCTCTAGCTTACTCTATTGTGAGAATACAGTGTATAATTCATAAAATATACAAAACATGTGTGAATTACTGTTTACATTAATGGTAGGGCTTCCGGTCAATAGTAGGCTATTAACAGTTTACGTTTTGGGAGGAGATAAAAGTTATATGTGGGTGTTTTAACTGTGTGAAGGGTCAGCACCCCTAACTTCTGTGTTGTTTAAGGGTCAACTGTAATGGCAAAATTTAAATTGACAAAAATCTATTCCTTTTCAGCTGCTCAACTAAGGAACAATGAATGAAAGAGGGACAAATACTTTAACTTGCTTAAATAAGTCAACTACAGTTGTCCTTTCATGATGTATGTCCCCTTTTTTCTTTCCCATATCACCTTTCTGAGTAGAAAGTTTAGATTATTTACACTCTTGTCTTATTTTTCTTCCAAATTGACTCTGAGCATCTCCTAGAGTGGGTGTTTATTTTAGTCTATAATTTAGGAATGAACAAAATTCCAAATAGTTTCCCTTTTCTTCTGTTTGCCAATAATTTGTATGATACATATGACCTGAGTGTTATGTAGGGCTGGGTTACATGAAGAAGAAAGGATTGAGTTAGAGCTCCTTGTGGGTGTGAGTTAAGAGTTCAGTATGCAAAGAAAACAAAAATGGCAAAACTAATCTAAAAAGCAGTTCTTCAAAAATATAGCAAAATCAGTGCTATTTAACTCATGAAGGGCAAACATAGAGAAAGCACAAATACAACAAGTAAGAAATGGTAATTAAGAAACACATATGTAGTAGAGGAAATTCAAAGACTTCCTAAGAGACTATTTTGCTTAAGTAGATTCAGATAATTTTTAAAGCCAGATAAAAATGAGTAAGTTCTAGGAAATAGAATTTTTTTTTAACTGACATGAGAAGAGAGAGTAAAACGCAGATGGAGAAATTACCATAAAACCAATCAGAAGAAATAAAGTTGGGGGATAAAGTGACCCTCCAAAGTGTATCAGAGCCAGCTGGTTTCTCAGGGGAATGCCATCCAATATTTAAGGAAGATATATCCCAGAAGTATTTAGGTGTTTTCAGGGCGTATAAAAACATAGAAAGTTTCCATCATTTTAAAAATAATGAATTGAGCATAACAGTGATATCAAGAGCCAATAAAGACAGGACTAGAAAAACCCTGCCACTCTGTTATAAATGTTGATGCAGAAATTCCAAATAAAATATTAGCCAATGGAATTCCACAGCCCATTAAAAGAAAAATATACCATAGCCAAGTGAGGTTCATTGTGGGAATGCAAAGCTGGGCCAGTATTTAGAAATCTATAAATAGAATTCACTACATTAACTGGTCAAATAGGAAAATGTGTATGCTGAAAAACACTTTGTTAAATTGAACATTCCTTTAAACATTCTTGATACATTTAGAATACATGATACTGGTTTCACATGATAATATATATCTATATCAGTATAGCTGGAATTTGTCACAGTAGAGGCAGGAATAAGACAATGTCAACTTTCATCAGTCTTATTAATAATTTTTTTTAAGAAAATCAGCCAAGAGAGATCAGTGGCATAAAATTGCAGAGGAAAATGGGTGGCATGTTGTCTCTGCTCTGCTTCATTTTCAGTTTCTCCTTCTCTTTGTCATTCCTTTTTTCTCTTGAGCCACTGTCTGTTTTTTTCTTTTGGAGAAAGACGATATTTATTAACTTTTAAGGAGGATGTTAGCCATTACAGTACTTTGATTTTTTTATCCGCTCACAACATAGCATGTAATTCCCAGCTCTTCTTGTGCCATGGGTCTTGTAATACTCAGAATTCCCTTCTCCCCTGTTTTAAATAGAGGAGGTGTGTGTGTGTGGGTGTGTGGGTGTGGTCTGCACACACATGCCAGTCTGGATTGGTGTGTGTGTGTGTGTGTGTGTGTGTGTGGTCTGCACACACATGCCAGTCTGGATTGGGTACTGTTAACATAGCAAAGATTCAAACTTTTGAGCAGTTAATTTTCAGTGCTTTTTAATGCTCGTAATAGTAGTCAGGGAAGGATTTTATATCTATGGTTCATTCCATGTCATTCAGCTAACCACAATTGGGGTTTCAGTTTATGTCTACTCACCATGGAGAGGTTTAGAAGAAATGATTCCATTGACACTAGTGAAGCTTTATTTATACTTTCATTATTGAAGCTTCACTGAAAACAGTTTCTACTGTATGTGTACTAAAATTAGATTATTGGCACCAGATTCCCTTATAAAAATTAAACATTTATTTTCAAGATGTGTCTAAATAAAAGTTAATTATAGCTTTTGTATAGGAACTGGTTGCATATAGACATGATTTTTATTTTAACTGACTTTTTCTGACTATAAATGTATCTATAGAAAACAAACCCTTATGGACACATACATATGCACTATTTAATAGAGCATAAATGTATACACATTTTTTGAAATGTCATTTTTTTCTCAATATTGTATTTCAAATGCTTTAGCATGCCATTCTTTTTTAGGATCTTCTGCGTTATTTTTCTATCATATGAAATTAATAACCCGAGTCTCCCTTTCTCTCCAGGCTCCTTTAACTCCAAACTCCTTTCTTTTCACTTTGGCTGCTGTCTTACTGTTCAGGAGAGAAAAATATGAAGCACACTTTTATTACATGGTTGACTCTACAAAGGGAAAAGTTTAAAATAAATGAGATCTTGCAAATTTTGTTACACATATTTAGTAATATTTGCCTTATTCGCCTTATTGCAGTTAGGCCTTATCTTTGATATATATTTGTCTATTGGATTCCAAAATGTTACTACTCAGGGAAATTTGCCAAACTGTATCAGAGTGAATTTTCCTGTGGTATAAAGGCAAATCACAGAGTATTCAATATAAAGCTATGCCATGTTATCCAGATGAAAACCTCTAGTCTCATGTGGGTATTTAAATGTTAGTTAATTAAAATTAAATAAAATTAAAAAATTCAGTTCCTCAAGCTACAATTCAAGTGCTTAACAGCCACGTGTGGCTGGTAACTATTGGACAAGCAGATAATAGAACATTTTCCCTATCCCAGAAAGTTCTGTTGGACAGCCTTGAGGTGAAGTCTATACATGTTACTTGTTTATTATATTAGAATTTTAAAATCACTTTTGTTTTTAATTTTCTTCCCTGGTATTATAAATATTAATGAAAATCAGAATTTTTGTCAATATTCTTGGAAGTAGCAAACAACTCAAAATTATTTAGAATCATTATTACTTTCCTACCAATGTAATTGTTTAAATTATATACTAGATAAAAACACTTATCATCATGGGGTTGCCAGTATTTGGAAATTACAGAAGAACATTTAAAAATTCTTGATACAGTACAAAGTCCAGGGCTGGGCAAGGTAGGTTGGACTCTTACATCACTTGGGTGAAGATCTAGAGCAGGTTGTGTGGGAAAAGTAGCTGTTTATTTTTTGAGGACGCTCAGAAGAAGCAAATTAAGTGCAGAAATGATGTATTTGGGGCATGTAATTCTAGGTCATAATCAGAGTATTATAAATTAATCTAGAAAAATTAGGAACCATGGGAAGAAAAAATAAGTGGGAAGGATAGAGAGGAACCATCAGTAACCCTGTAGTCATTGAAAACAGCTGTTAGTATTATGTATGCAGCCTTCTTTCTGTCCCATGCTTGTGGCAGGGAATGAGGTCAGTGAAAAACACAGACGAGATGTTGGTCTGAGAGGCAGGCAAGTGGAGTGATTAATAAGAGTTTTGTCTCAGGGCTAGATGGCGTTGAGTTTTAAATCCCAGCTCTGCTGCTTACTGTCTGTGGAACCACAGCAAGTTGTTCAACTCCTGTGTATCTGTTTGCCTTTATGCTTGAAAATTTGTTTATTATGCCAACGTGATAAATGCTAGAAGGTTCCAAAATAGGAAGTACAAATGTTGCCCAGATCTTTCTGGTAATATCATAAGTGTTAAAATTCTTTCCCTGATGCTTTCTTTGCATTATGTACCAGTTTGCCAGCAAGGTAACAGAATCTTTTCTTAGCAATAGCATCTGGCTAATCAAAATAAAATCCATATTCCAGACTTTTTACAGTCTGGGTTACCTTGAGTATAATTAAAGAGTATATTCCTAGATTAAAAGCAGGAAATTCTGAGATGCAATTGTCTTTCCTATGTAAGGGGGGGGGGGTTCAGTTTCTTCAGCTACAAATAAGAAGAGGCTAAAGTAACTGCGAAGTATAAAATTTTAAGTTCCTATAGAAGAGGTGAAATAGATTAAACTTAAGTGCTGATAGTTTTGTATTCTCCAAAGCCTCTTTCTTTTCTCAAGTATAGTATGTGATTTTTTAAGCAACTCTGTTTTAAAATGCATGCAAATATATTATTTTCTTCATGTGTGTTGGGTAATGATGGGAAACAAAGGACCAAATTATTTTTAATTTATTTTTTATTAATTTGTATAAATGAGTATGACTTATTTTTATTAGTATAATTTTACTTGTTTCACAATATGGAAAATTATTTTTTAAGATAAATAGCATGAGCAATGCCTCTAGTTGTAAGAAATCCCATTGTTTCTTAGAAATTTGAATATAGGGGGAAGTTGACCATTTGACAAAACAGAGTAGTAAGTCAAAGGAACAGTGTGCTCCGGGAGGCGTTCCTGGAGTCCCGTCCATGTGCTGTCTGCAAGTTCACTCTTGGGTATTACATAGCAAACTGTCGGAATGTGGCTGCCAGTTTACCACTTTGCTTCTATCATAATTTCTGATTTCAGCAAGAATATAAACTACAACTGATACTTGAAGTATTGCAGCACTATGTTTCAGAAATGATATTTTATGAAACTAACATGATTATTTGGGAGGAAAAACAAAGGTTTAGCTTTTATGTGATTTGATAATGATTTTTTTCTTTCCATTTGAAGTCATGGAATAGATGGAACTACATACACATTTGCCATCTGTAGGTTTATAGAAACATACTTTTTGTTTATAAGGTTCAACAAGTCAGGTTTCTCTATAATGATGAAAATATTTAAATGTCTCCGGTTGTTCGCCAGCAGGTAGGTGACTTAGACGCGCTTGCTTGTCTCGCAGATTCATGAGAAGCTGCACAACTATGAGAAGCAGAACCCCAGGCCCGTCCTCCCGGGCGCGGCAGTCCTGGCCGATGACGTAAGTGCGCCCTCCTGCGCTCGCGGGGACGCGTCTGCCTGGCGGGCCTCGGCGGGGCTCAGCCTGGCGCGGACGCGTGTGATCCTGGGAGCGGAAACCCCGAGAGGCTGTCGCTGTTTCGGGGTCCTGTCATCGCTGAGCTTATGCTGATAGAATGTTGATTTCCATTCACTTTACTTTTCTAAAAATGTTGCTTGGAGATACCCTCTTGCTCTGCCTTGGTAACGACGTAATAGAAATTTGGGGCTGTAACTTTATGGGGGAGAGAAGCTGTCAGCTGTTAGGGTTCTGACAAAATCACAGGCAAGAGGAATGCTTTGGAGAAATAAAGACAAATGAGAGCGCTACTGCAGACAGCCCTAAAATATGACCTATGCCAGTATAGGAGTGAGGCCGATGAAATACACAAAAGGACAGGATTGTTTGTAAAATGGCTTATAAGGCATAGCAATGATTTACTGAGATTAGACCTTTCCAAATTACTTTCATAATCAAAAAATAAATTTTAAAAGCAGTTGGCATTGATGGAGTAGTTAATTTCCTGTAGCTGTAATTTTATTTTAAATCTGAGGAAGGGAACTCATTGCTGTTTCTTAATGTTAACTTTCGGACTCGGATGAATTGAGCACACCTGGATAAACTATAAAGGGTCCCAAGCAGACGAGAAGCAGGTTTAGTGTGAAGGCTCTTTGTAGTGATAGCCTGTAGCCATTTGTGGCTGTTTAATTTTTTACTTTGTTATGATAAACAGACTTGTAGTCCAGTCTTCATTATGGTCGTATGTATAATAAAAAAAAAAATTGGCCTTTTTCAGAGGTGGTGTTCTCTGATATGTATGTTTTATTTTAATTTAGAAAATCAAGTATATGTAGTAAATCTACAAGTTTTGTGCTTTTAGTTTGGTCCCCAAGTAGTTTCCCCTCCATTTTTATCTACAGAGATTACAAATTACAAGGATGTTTCAATATATATGTTTTATGAGGAAGCTTACCTCTGCATTATTGAACCAAATATATATGTATATATATTGAGTTCTATTAATAGAGTTCTACTAGTAAGCTGCATTTGCCACTTGAAAGTTCTAAAAACCAGCTTTAAAACAGTGACTGTTGAGGGTTTGGGGAAATACTCATAAAGTAATTGGGGTATATTATAACAATTTGCTTTTTAGAAAAATTGGAGACTATGATGCAAATATGATAAAGTGTAGCATTTTGTAATGCACTGGAGCAACATATTCAAATATTTTTAATAATTATATTTTTAAACGATACATATTTTATTTTTTTATATCATATATGTAATTATACATTAAATGGAGTGCAGTCTTTTTCAACTTCTGTCAGTCAAAAATTAGTAAAAATGTTACCTTGAAAAAGTGAAAGCTTTTTTGAAATACAATCAATGAATATACTAATTTTAAGTGATTTTATTTTTGTGTATATAATTTATATTATGCTCTTAGAGAAAAGTCCTTTTGTGTAAACATTTTTAGATTGGTAGAAGCCATAGGAAAAGTGGAAATTTCATGTAATGTTTCAAGAAGGGTTTTTAAATGAAAATGTATGTATGTCATATTTGGAATCCTGAACTACATATTTCATAGTTCTAATCTTTTTTTCTATTTGAGCCTTGCTTCTTATGAAAATTATATGATCCTTCCTAGCCTAAAATTGAATCGAAATTTTGATAGAAAGATCTCTTAAGAATATGAGGCAGGTTCAAAGTTCCAACCATTTCTTTAGCTAGAAACAGCAAGTGGGGATTCTTGGTCATTGTAGTACAGTCAGCACTTTTTGGTACCAGAGTAGTTGTCAACCTATTATAAGTCATTTTATGATTAAACTGGCTTATAATTAACAGACTTCTTAGTCTGTGTAGGTAAACATAGTAAGAGTCTCAGACCATTTGCTCTATTAGAAGCATTCTAGTTCTTTTACTCCAGCTCTAAACAGCAAGCACTGTGAGTTTTTGGAAACGCTGTAGATTTCATCACCTCATTCAGAGGTTTTTTTCTTCTTCCTCTTTTTTTTTTAAATAATGTCAAACCTTGATACAGTCCTTTTTACAAATGGTCCTTTATCTGCATGCAGAAGACCATTCCTTAGATGAGATGCTGGGATTTGCCCTCATTGTAGTAAATCAGAGGTGGTCTGGCTGATAATGATTCCTGGAGCTGTCCTCAGCTGAGAGCCTGGACTGGGAACTGGGCTACCAAGAGTCTAAAAAGAAGAGCAGTGATTGATAGTCTGTTTTGTCTCTTGCTGACTTCTCCTTAGTCTCTGGAAAGTAACAAGATAGATTCTCAGTTGTCATGCACCACACTGCACAATGCTGCTGCTAACTGGTTTTTGTGTCCATATGATCTCCTTTGCAGCTGGCTGAAGAGCTTCAGAACAAGCCATTAAACAGTGAGATCAGAGAGCTGTTGAAACTACTGTCAAAACCCAATGTGAAGGTGAGGACATGTAATATGTTCCAAAAAGGCCACTTTCTGAGACTACAGATGAATTATGTTTCAAACATCAAATTTCAAGTAAATGTATTTTCAAACAGTGCACACATTTTAATAGCCTAAATCCAAGTAGGCAAAAAGGAGTTCAACTTTTTGATGATAGTGTGACAAACTACAAAATACTTTAATTGGGAAGCTTGGAATTTAAGGTGGCAGACACAGTGTTGCTTCACTTGGCTTGTTAATAGCATTCTAATGTATTTCACAACTGTATCTATTTGTCTATATGATCATTTCAGCTTTCCACTTCCCCTGCTTCCTACCCATCTCTCTTCCTGTACTGATTCAAGTTTTAATATATCCTACCTTTCACAGAGCAGAGCAGTTTCCCATTATAAAATGCCAGTAAATACTGGTAGGCAGATTGTAGTTCTTACCTTTTCCTTCCAAGTGTATCACTTGTTTTTCCTCCAAAGGTGATACACTTGGAAGGAAAAGGTAAGAACTACCTTTTGAAGGTATTTTGAAATTTTGTTATGCTAAGGTCATCAATGCACTGAATCCTATTATCTGTATATTTTGGACTTGATGCTACTATAATTGTCTGTAAAATATTGTTCCATGAGTCAAAATTACATATCTGAATTATATAATTATGTAATTAAAAGAATCAGTTATCTTATATGATGATTTCTGTTAAGAATTTAGAGACTGGCATGAAAATTTCTTCCTAGATGCCAAAACTGGTTCCTACCTTCCTTGAGAAATGTCCTTTGGAACTATGCTATATATGGTCTTAAATTGATATTCAAAAAAGAAAGGTGATGTGAAATAAAAGATGAAGTGAAAACATGCATGGACTGTAATTTCTAATTCCTATAAGTAAATATAAGTACATGAATGTATTGCTGTAAAGAGTAAATGGACTATGGTTAGTAATATGGTAATAATTGACTTGTAGATACAGAGGAGATTGGTTAAATTGTAGTTCTAAAGAATAAGGATCAGATTAAATTAGAATAGTTACTTGATAACTAAAGACAATATGCGTGGAAAGGTTAAGAGCTCAGAGGAGATCAGTAACTAAAGAACAGCCTGAAAATTTCATTGTCTTAGTCTGCACATGAGAAGTTAATATTAACCAGAGTATGGCGAAGTTAGCTCTGAGAAGCTTGTTAAACAACTCTGAGAGGGTTTTCTAGGTTTGAGTATAGAAACTAAAGAGGAATGTTTCCAACAAAAATATGACTGGTGTTCTTTTCAAGAGTATTTGAAATGAAATCGCTGATACTATTTACAGTAGCCAAGATATGGAAGCAACCTAAGTGTCCATCAATAGATGAATGGATAAAGAAAATGTGGTACATATACACTTTGGAATATTATTCAGCCGTAAGAAGAAAACAAATCGTGCAATTTGCAACAACATGGATGGAGCCAGAGGGTATTATGCTCAGTGAAATAAGCCAGATGGAGAAAGACAAGTACCAAATGACTTCACTTATTTGTGGAGTATAACAACAAAACAAAACAAAAGTAATAAAATAGCAGCAGACTCCCAGACTCCCAGAAGGGACTATGGAGGTTACCAAAGGGGGAAGGGGTTAGGGAGGGTGGGTGGGGAGGGAGAAGGGTATCAAGGGGCATTATAATTAGCACTCACAGTATAGGTGGGCCACAGGGAAGGCAGTTCAGCATGGAGAAGACAAGTAATGACTCTATAACATCTTAGTGTGCTGATGGACAGTGACTGTAATGGGGTTGAGGGGTGAGGGGGACTGATAAAGAGGGTGAATGTTGAAACCACAATGTTGTTCATGTGAAACCTTCCTAAGATTGTATATCAATGATACTTTAATAAAAAAATCGCTAATGATGAGATTATATGGGAAGGACACTAGTTTTAACTCAAGAGAGAGTTACCGTTTTAGATGATGTTTTGCAGCACCATTGGATAACACTGTTTAAGTGAAGACTTAAGCTGTATTATGGTGAAAATGTTTTAGATGAGCAGTTTTCTTTATTTTTCATATTGGTACAGCAGTGTGACTAGAGAGTGGGTAAGAAATCAGCATGAAAGATGAATGTTCAGGAAATAATGTGTAGGAAGTGGGTAGGATTCTAGACACGTGATATTGTAGTTGGCATTAGCCTCCCTGTCCATTTCATTTGTTTCCTTATTTATGTGATAAAATATATGGCTGCCCTAATTGTTAGCTTATTAAAAAGTTAGGATTTCATCCTAAAAGCAGTGGAAAGCCATTGAAGGGATTTAAATGCAGGAAAGTGATGCAGTCACTCTATGTAGTATACAGAACAGTTTCTGTGGGTTGAGGGAGGGTGGGATGGAAGGAGTACTGAATGGGAGGCCAGTTGGGAGCCTGTAGAAATAATTCAGGTGAATCATGATTGTGGCCCATATGAGGGATGTGGGGGATGGGTGGAATTGGATTTAACTTCAATACAGTGTTAAGACAACTGGTTTGGGAAAGATTAAGACAGACACCCCTCCTCCCAACCACTAGAATGAATTCCAAATAGATGAAAGATTTTACTGTAAAACATTGAACCATAAATCATGGGATAGAGAAGGAGCATTCACAACCTCAGAGATAGATGGACAGACACACGTACACACATACAGCAATAGTGAAAAAAATCCATAAATGAGGTAGGAAGGAATCATTTGTATAAACGATTTATGATATATTTGTCTATAATATGGTGTGATAGCCTATTTAACTTTCATTTTTAAAAAATGACTTGATAAAGACTTAAAATTAAAAAAATTTTGACAATCTGTAACTGTATTTTTAATTCAAACAAAAGTAGAATCCCCAATCTATTGGTTTATTAGTGAAGATGAGTATCATTCCATGATAATGACTTTTTATTCTCTGAACCACATGTTCATATATCTTTTAGGGGTAATTTCTTTTAATTGACTGTATTATCTTTCATTCCTTTTTATATACAGAAATATTACATATACATTTTTTCCATTATAAATAGGATAATAGAATGCACTACTTACTGTCTTTTAGTTTTGTGGACTTTTAATATTTTGATGTTTTGTGGGCTTTCTTTGGAGCAACATAATTATCTAATTAACTTATACCTTACAGGTAGGCATTTCTGTTTCTGCTTTTCTGCTATTTAAACAACACTGTAATGCAGACTTCTTGTACATTACAGAATTTTATTGGGTCAATAAATTGTTGTGTAAAATGTTTATAAATTTAAAATTTTGATAGCTATTGCTAGTTTGTCCTTAGCAATAATATGAACAGGTTCTTTCAATGTACAGTGCCTGGAGTCATGCATGAGAACCTCCTTTTTTCCCTATGTCCTTGAAAGTCCTTTTCAATCAATGTTCTTTTTTACTTTCGTTAGTTGATCACTACTAGAATACATGCCAACACTTTTCCTGTATAACTTGTTGCCGATTTAAAGATTACACCCAATCTTTAAATCTTTGAATGAATTGGTCAATTGTTATATACAAAAGAAAAGCAAACAAAGCACAATTTTCTTATTATTCAGTAATGTCTGCAAAATCTAGTCTTATAGTCCAAATCTTAAAATCCAGGAAAAATAATGACATATAAAAGAAATAGATGAGAAAAGGGAAACGGTAGTGAGTAGTAAAAGGATTAAATAGATACAATAGAATTTTCTGCATGATGGAATGGGCAAGAGCAGTAATGTTGGTAACATTTTAAGGGCACTGATGAAGGGATATTTTTCTCGACAGAAACTTTGTTCCTAGGGGAAGCAAAGAGAGTCCTTAATAAATAAGAACTACTCCTAGGTATCAAATTGCTACATTACAGGCAAATTGCCCTATGTAAGTCATCATTCAGTGGCTCATTTTTGATAAAGCAGTCAAGTGACATCATCTCTAGAACATGGTGTTATAATTTAGGAAGTCAGGGAAAATTTGGTAGATTTTTAAAAGGCAATAAAATAAAAAGATTTGTGGTAATTTTTCAGCTTTCCAAAACATTCAGTTACCAGAAATTACTCATTGCCTGAGCATGCAGAATGGATGAGAGTTCATTAAAGCATGCTGAAATGAAAAGTTAGCCTTCCTTCTGGAGGAATAAATCAGTGTTATTCATTTTTATGAGTTAGACACTTAATTCTGTGGACCTGACAGATACTTAAAACATAGAATTGACTCCAGGGGGTCCAAGGCATTGAGAGCTTGTGAGCCTGATGAGTTACAAGGCATAGTGTTCAATTTCCTGCAGATTCTTCTGAGCAACAGGTAAACCCATCAGTTGTGATTGGTGGTTATGGCATATGGAAATACAATTTCCATTTAGGTATTGCCTTTTGAAAGGAAAATCTGTATATTGCAGTTAAAACAGGAAAATGGAATACAAAGTTACTTTTAGTTGTCCAAAATAAAAATGTTGCTAACCAAAAATGTTTGTAAAGCAAAATGCTGTTGGAAATAATAAACTTGATATCTATAAATTTTAAAAGCCTATTTTGGAATCCAAACATGGAAATAAATACAAAGCTAAGAAGGAAAAATACATAACTTGTTCTTAATATTGCCTATCAACTATAATAATCACTTTATTTAAAATATGTTTATTAGCTATCTCTATTATTATTAATATGTGCAAGATAGTTACCCTAGATGCCCAGAAAAAGGATAGTATGGTGTCCTTTATTCCTCCTTATAGATCCATATTCCCAACTGCTATCATTTCTGCTTTCTGAGGATGTCTTATAATGTTTTTGTAATGCAAGTCTACTGGTGATGAATTTCTTTAGATACTGTATGTCTTTAAGAAGTCTTCAATATTCCTTCATTTCCAAATATATTTTTGCTGGCTATATAATGTTAGGTTGACAGTAGTTTCCTTTGAGTATTTTAAAGATGTTGTTCCGTTGTCTTGTGGCTCACTTTTCACTTTGGGAAGTGTGTTGTCAGTCTTACCTTTTTTCTTTTGTATGTAAAGTGCTTTTTTTCTTTGGCTGATTTTAATATTTTCTCTTTCTTACTGGCTTTAATTAATTTGGTATAAGTTCTTTTACATGTCCTGTGTTTGGATACATTGAACTTTTTAACATGTTTTTTTCCCCATCAGATTTAGAATATTTTCTGCCATATTTCTTCAAAAATTTTTAGCTCCTCTCCTTTCTTTGGGTATGCCAGTTAGGTATGTATATTAGGCCATTGAAGTTGCTCCATGACTCAATAATGTTCTGTCATAATTATTCCACTATATTTTCTCTTTGTGTTTCATTTTAGATAGTTTATATTGCTTTGTCTACAGGTGTTAATCTCATTCAGTGTACTTTTATTTTATTCCATACAATATACCTCTTATCTTCAGAACTTTGAATCTTTTTTTATATATTGAAAGTCTCAAGTTCAGTCTTTCCTCTAGTTTTTTGAACATTTTGAGTAACATTTACAGTAATAACATTTAATTTCCTTTTCTGTGACCTATCTGTAATTTGGTTCTGTATAACTGTATCATTTATGTAATTTTCAGGATTGAGTTCATGGCTTTATATTTTTCTTCATTATAAGTAATATTTTCTGCTGTCTTTATATGCCTGGTAATTTTTGATTGACAGCCAGTAATTATGAGTTTTACTTTGATGCTAGATATTTTTATATTCTATAGACAATATTATTGAGTTTTTTTCTCTTACACACTTAAGTTAGTTGGAAACACTTTGATCCTTCAGAGGCTTGCTTTTAAGCTTTGTTAGGCGATTTCTTAGCAGTGTTTAGTCACCAATTATTTCCCACTGTTGCGATAATGCCCCTCTGTTGATTCTTCTCAATGCCCTGTAAATTCTGAACTTTCCCCCTCTAACTGGTGGCAACAGGAGTTAATCCTGCCCTCTGCAAGCTTTGGGCATTGCTTCCTATAATGCAGGGTTTCTCATCTTTGGAATTAGCATTTTGGGTCTGGATGGTTGTTTGTTGTGTGCATGTTGTCCTATAATGCTGTCAGATATTTAGGAGCATCCCTGGCTTCAATGAACTAGGTGGCAGTAACATTTTCCAAGTTCTGAAAAACAAAAATGTTCCCAAGACATTGCCAAAGGACTTCTGGTGGGGGTAGGGGGATGGGAGATGTAAAATCACCCTCAGTTAAAAATCACTGCTATAATCCTTTCTGGTAGTTTTTTGTGTACATGTCTTGGCTAAGGACTCAAGGGGGACTTCCTGCAGATCTCCAGAGCTTTGTGTCTGGCAGCTCTTTCCTCTCTCATATTCTCCCCTGAGAACTTTAGCCCCTTGACCTCCCTGGATTCCCAGATCTGTTGTCTCAACCCAGGGACACCACTGGGTTCTGCCTGGTACCTTCTCCCTATGGCACAGTCACAAAACTCCCTCTAGGCCGTAAGCTGGGGCAATCAGGGCTCACATTTGTTTCTCTCAGTGATCCCTGTCTTTTGTTGTCTGATGTTCAGTGTCTTTGAAAACAATTGTTTCATCATTCTTTTCAAAGTTATTATTATTTTTGTTTCTCCAGTGGATCCCTATTGACTTCATCTTGGCTGTCATCCTCATTCTTGAACAATATACTTCTGCTGGAAAGAAGTGTTTTTTCCCCTTTCTGATTGTCTATATTTCTCTTTCTGATATTTTTAGGACCTTATCTCTGCATTTGGCATTCTGTAGTGTTACTATGATGTATCTAAGCATGGGTTTCTTCATATTGTTCCTGATTCCTGAAGGATATATCGAGCTTCCTGAGTCTTCAGACTGTCTCTGATCAGTTGTCAAAAATTTGCTCTTCAGATATTTCATCAGTACAATGCTGTTCATTCTTTCCCTTTGAAGTTCTTAGTAGATACAAAAAGTACCAATCATAAAGGAAAAAAACATTAATTGGACTCATTAAAATTAGGAACCTCTGTTGATCAAAAACGACTAATAAGAAAGTGAAAGGGCATCCAGTACCAAATGGGAAAATATATTTGTAGCCAACAAAGACCTAGGTCCAGTATATTATAAAGAATTCTTACAAATAAATAAGAAAAAGACAGGTGGAATAGAAAAATGTTGAGGATCTTAAACAGGCATCTCACAGAAGATACCATTAGTTATAATAAAAATGAAATTTCAACAACAAAAAGATACCGCTACACACTCAGAATGGGCAAATTTAAACTAATAATGTTGAATGTTGGAGATCATCTGATACAACTAGAACCTCACACAAGCTGTTAGTGGGATTATAATTGGGACAACCACTTTGTCTCTATCTACTAATGTTGAATATGTTTCTAACCTATGACCCAGACACTCTACTCTTAAATATACTTAACCCAAATTATGTGTGTGTGCATCAAAAGATAAATATTCAGAGCAGTACTATTTACAATAGCCACAAACTAAAAATAACCTAAATGTCCCTGAAAATCAGAGGGGTATAAGGTACTGTGAAATAAATACTAGTGTGTTGGAATGCTACATAACAGTGCAAACTGAGTGGCTGCTGCGACCAGTAACAACTTGGGTGAATCCCACTAAGTTAACATCAGGGAAAAGGCAAACATCACAGTTCTGTTTATGTAATATTAAAATAGAAGCAAAACCATCACCTGTGGGGGAATGGAGGGCATGATGACTAGAAAGGACATACGTGGGGGTTTCTGGAGCCCAGCGAACATATTTCTTGTTTGGGTTGTTTACATGGTTATATTCACTTTTGTTTTTTTAAGTGTCATTGATACACACTCTTATGAAGGTTTCACATGAGCAACACTGTGGTTACTATATTCACCCATATTATCAAGTCCCCCCACCCCCACCCCACTGCAGTCACTGTCCATCAGCGTGGTAAGATGCCAGAGTCACTACTTGTCTTCTCCCTACTGGACTGCCTTACATGGGCATATTCATTTTTAAAAATTGTTCTCTGCTTGTGAACTGTGTACTGCTTTGTATATATGTTAATGGTCAATAAAAAAGCTTCATTAAAAAATAGATACCATTTCTTTGCCATCATAGGGTTTCTATTTAAGTAGATAGCAGATATTAACATGAAAACCATAATGGTTATAAACTGGGAGCATACATGAAGGCAAGAAGGTGCTATTAGGTCAAATAATGAGGAATTTGCTTTCATATTGGATGTTTTGACCTGGCCTCTGTGAGAAAGCGTTATTTAAGCTGAATGAGGTACAGAGTGGTGTAAGGCAAGAATGGGGGAGGTCACAAAACTGGGAACTGCTCCGGAGTTTGATCTTCATGTCAAGGTCAATGGGCAGGGTTGGAAGAGTTAATATTAGCAAGTCAGTTAAGTGATTTAATTAAAGTTTTAAAATAATCATGCTGCCTACACAGTGAATCACAGATTTGAAAATGGGCCAAAGGTGAATGTAGTTTGTCCATTTAGAGGCTCTTGCAATTGTCTAAGGTGAAACATGACGACATCATTTATCTAAACCAGGGGTCCAACAACTTTTTATGTGAAAACTGTATGTTGCTTCTACTCAGATTTGCCCTTGTAGAATGATAGCAGCCATAGACAATACAAAAATGGATGAGCATGGCTGTGTTACAGTAAAACTTCATTTACAAAAGCAAGTGACGTAATTTTCCAACCTCTGCTCTAGACCTGAGAGAAGATAAACTTTAGAATCTATTTTGGAAGTAGATTTTAACAGATTATGGATGGACTGGATGTTGAGAGTATAGCGCAGAGGAGAGATTTAGTTCAAGGATAAAGTCTCATCATCTGGCTAGGGTAATTTATGGATCGTAGTGTTGTTAATTTGGAAACAAGTTAGTTAAGCATCCTAAGCCCCCTCACCTAAAATAATGAGCAGTGACATGTCAAGGTTGTAGTGTTTTTCTCATCTTTGGTCTATAATGACAATGTGAAGTGTTTTGTGGTTTACCACCATAACAGTCATGACTAGAAATACTTTTACTTTATTCTTTTATATGCATATCAGCCACCTATTACACAAAAAATTTAAAAGTGAGAAAACAACAAAAGAACAAAAGCTAGTTAGTCATATTGATCAGTTCCTTTTTTGTTTTCTGCTAACAGTAGGAAAAAAAATTCTTAGACTCCTGCTGGCTCACTGACAGTGTACCTAAAGCCTCATTTTCTCCTCCTTTCAAAAGTAACAACCCCAAGCCCCCACCCCTGTGTCTGGCCACCATCCTTGTAAGGATGAGCCCCAGTATACAGGTTAGAGGACTTTGTGTGTTGTTTCTTAACATACATTAATGGCTTTGGGGATGGGGATGGCCCCTTAGTAGAGCTGCCTTCTGCTGTATGTAGAAGGCATGCTATGTTTTATATACGCCGTTTATAAGAGGCTGCTTTTCAGGTAGTTGACTGATTATCATTGTTACGTCAAAATTGTAACACCAGTTTGATGTGTTTGGGGTTTTAAATTTGAACAATACTTACCAACCTTTGACTTTGATAGGCTTTGCTGTCTGTACATGACACTGTGGCTCAGAAGAATTATGATCCTGTATTGCCTCCTATGCCTGATGATATTGATGATGAGGAAGATTCTGTAAAAATCATCCGTCTGGTCAAAAATAGAGAACCACTGGTGAGTTTTGGTCTACAATTTGTGTTCATATATGAACAGATATCATGATAAAGCCAGATCTGATGGAGTCACACCATTTACTCATCTCTTTAAAATACACTTCTTCTATGTCCACAAACTTTAAGATAAATGGAACATTCACATCTAAAAAATATGACTTAGAAAAGTGAAAATGAAGCTAAATGAAATGGGAGGCATTCTATTGGTTATAAACAGTAATAATTTTTTAAAGTGATGTGTTGGCATTTTAAAAAGAAAGCATAATGTGTACCAGTCACAGCTGATTTAAGATTAAATGATGCAACTAAAAATAAATTGCTTAAGGCTTTTTTAGAAAGCTGATTTAATTTAAAGTAATGGGGAGAAATTAATCAAGAGTCTGGTATTTCAAAATGTAAATGTGATCATTTATTTTAGCACCAGACATTTATGCAGTGTCGAATTACATCGAAGGGTATCTTGGGTAGGCAGAATACTGCCCCCACTCACCAGCCCTGATGATGTAATGACCAAATCTTCAGAACTTGTGAATATGTTACCTCAAACGGCAAAAGGGATTTTTCATGAGTGGTGAGGGATCTTCAGATGAGGGGATTATCTGGTATTATTTGGTGGGCCCAAGTGCAATCACAAGGGTTCTTATTAAAGTGAAAGAGAAGGAGCTATCCTGAGGAAAACAGAGGTTGCAGTGATGTGGCAGTGAGCCCAAGAAAGCCAGACATTTCTAGAAACTAGAATAGGTAAGGGCCAGATTCTCTCCTAGTCCTTCTAGAAGGAACACAGTCCTTGGAACACCTTGATTTAGCCCATAGTACCCATTTTGGCATTCCTATCTCCAGACTGTTAAGATACTAAATTTATGTTGTTTTAAGCCTCTCAATTTGTGGTCATGTGTTACAACAACAATACCAAATGAGTACAGAGTATATCCACATTTTTATGAAATTACATTCAAAGGAAAAATAAGTTTTATAATATAACACTTGATTTTAAATGTGTTGCAGTTCATTTATTCTAATTAAGACACTATGTTCTTAAAGGAAATTGAGTTGATAGTACAATAGTTGCTGGGCATGGTGTTAACTACTTTGCATACATTGTATTTAATCCTCATTGTTGGTATTACTTTTCTGTGTTTTTACAGACCAGAAAACTGCTATTTAAAAACGTGAAGCAACTTACCCAAAGGGTCACAGCTAATGCGTGGCAGAACTGAGGTCAAAGACAAATGCTGATTTGTCTGATTTCACTCATGTGGAATCTAAAACAAAACAAAACAAAATAAATGAACAAACAATGCGAAACAGAGACACTTATAGATACAGAGAACAGATTGGTGGTTGCCAGAGGGAAAGGGGTTGGGGTTGGTGAAATGGATAAAAGGAGTCAATTGTACGTGGTGGGTGGTAACTGCATTTTTAGAGATGGTAGCTTTGTTATGCACATAGATGTCAAAGTACAGTGTTGTACACCTGAAACTTACATAAATTTATATACCAATTTTACCTCATTTTTACAAAAAGGAAAAAATACAGAGAGAAGAACACTCAAAAAACAAATAGAAGAGTAATTTTGAATTAGATTACTGGACCTTCTGCCATAAGGTTACTTTGGTGAGGAAGTTGAGACACATCGTTAAAGGGCTATGAAAGTTCATCTAATCACACTAAGTAATTGTATTAAGAATATTACATTTCTAGTCATTTTGGCTATAAGTGAAGTGTTTAAACAAAATAAGAAAATACCAGTAATTGGGAAGTGGGGGCTAAGTTTTTATAGCTAAGGTTTTTATAACCATCAGGAGTTGGTCATTCAAGTCTTTCACCTTGAATTCATACATAGGTGATGAAAAATGCCACAAAATCATTCTTCAATTATCTGATATTTTACTGTTATTAGATATGTACCTGAAAGCTGACATACATAATATTAAAAATGGATTCCTAACTTTACTGATATATCTGTTTTCTTTTAATGATATAAAATGTTTATTGACAAATGTGAGAAAAATTTCACTTTTTTCTTGGGGTGAATTCTGCCACCACTTAACATGCATCTTTTTAGCTGTGTGGTGCAATGTAGAATGGCTTCTCTAAACCAATACCAGTTTCTTAGAAAGAAAGTCATGAAAAAGTGTTCAAAATAACGATTTGTGCCTGATGTTCTTATGAAGCAGCATTCAGATAATTTGCTTCTGAACATCCATAAATGAAGAATTTCTGGATTCTTTTTGAAATTGTTTCCTGAAGCCAGAATGTTAGTTTGATTTTTACTAGGTACAGTTCTAGTACATGAAGACCTTGGAGAGATTTTCCTTCCATTAGTTTATTGTAACCTTAGGCAAGAAATATAACTAATTCGGGGGCTTTCATTTTTTCTCTTCCCTTGTTATTGCTGAGTTCCTTTACAGTAATACAGTTGTAGAAGGATCATTGAACTAAAAGTCAGATGACCTGGGTTTTAGTTTTCTAACTTACATAATGATTTTCTATTCATTTAACCTTCTCTCCATAATCTACCTTCTTCATGGGGATAATATAAAACTAAAATGAAATGAGGAAATGGTATAAAGGGTAAAAACAAATAATATTCAAATACAAGGTATTATAATGGAAAGAAAATAATTGTACTTTTCATAGGGCTGAAGAGGTGAAAGGTTCCAAAAATCTTTAACTTGTGTTGAAAACCTTAGGTGATAGGCATGGTAGAAGATCCTTTACCTGCTGACTCTTTTCAAAAAGTGAGTATCTGTATTCTTGGCCCCCTTCCCACACATTTACACTGAAGTGCTTTTTTTCTTTCTTTTCTTCAAAGGGAGCCACCATTAAGAAAGACGAACAGACTGGGGCAATCATTGTGGCTCGGATCATGAGAGGAGGAGCCGCAGACAGAAGTGGTAAGAGCTTGTGACAAGTCCTGTGGCATCTTATGTGTGATAGTTCCAGTGTATAATTAAGAGGCTAGCAGTCTTGATATAATACATCTGAACAAGTAAGATACTCTGCTCTGGGTTGAAAAATGAGAACTGATTTAAATAAATGATATATCTCACTCTACTTCATGATCTTAGTCTATATCAACTTGCAAAGAGACATGAAAACTTGCCTCAGTGTTTCTGACTTGAAAAGTACTGCTTAAAGAGTGCAGCCTTAAAAAAGTAAAAGTTCTTTTATATGATGAAAATGATCTGCATTTCTAGACAAAGACCAAGATGCCATTGTCGTTTCTTTGCCAGCATGGTTATGTCGCAGTCTTTGATTCACTGCTCTATAAAGGCAGAGATTCAGAAACCTGTGAAGCATGAAGGTCTCCTTCTCAAACCCCTGATTTATTAAGGAACCAAACAGTGCTTTAAATATAGACACCATCACAAAGTACAGCTTCTTTTGGAGCTAACACTGCCAATTTACTAAACTTGCTATTTCTTAGGTCTTATTCATGTTGGTGATGAGCTTAGGGAAGTGAATGGGATACCAGTTGAGGACAAAAGGCCTGAGGAAGTCATTCAGATTTTGGTAAGCTGAAAATTTATGTTGCACTTGCAATAAAAATGAAATTGAAACACTATATTTCAGCCTTGGGTATGATACTGAATTTGGATTTAGTGGTCCAGAGTTCCAATCCCAGCTTCATTACATAATTCCTAAATGTCCTTGGAAAATACCTTAATCTTTTTGTTGCCTCAGTGTTTTCATTTACAAAATGTGAATAAGAAGAGGTAATATATCTCACTGAAGTGTTTGGAGGATGAGATGAACTAAAAGTATATGTAAAGAGTTTATTACAGGGCCTGTCCCAAATTAGGTACTTAATAGATGGCATCTTCTTTGTTGTTAGTGATCTTTCTCCTTCTCCCATCGACATAGCCAGACTATAGGCTATGCTTTCTAGGTATATAAAATAGAAACTAATTTAGATGTCTTATGAAATCTAAAACAGAATGAAATTATTGTAGGCTTTGACACTTAATTCTCAAGTTCATTTGTAAGGATAAAATGAAGGGAGACTGCCCTGTAATGTATGAAAACATATTACAAACCTACAGAAACAAAAAGAGTATCTCAAAACAGACCTCAGTATGTATGAAAACTTAGTCTTATTGAGACGGTATTTTAAATCAGTTGGAAAGGAATGAAATCTTTTCCTAAATGGTATTGGATTAATTGATGATTCGGTTAGAAAAAATAAAGTCAGTCCTTATTTTATACCATACACAAAAATAAATCCCAACAAATCAAATATAAATATTTAAGCACTGCTAAAGGAGAGAAAGATAGAGAATGACATGAGAATGTATTTAAGGGAGCCCTACTCTTGTCTGAGATAGTCAGCAAAGCATTGTAGGTATTGTTATGGCTTGTTTTAATTAAATCAGAATAGGTATAAATCTTTTTATCTTTTAATTAATCTGTTTCATTTGGTACTTTACTCACTAGCCAGAATATAATAGAAATGAATGGTCTTCATTATTTTTCTGATGACTATTGGAGCTAATTGAATCATGTATTTATAACTGATGTCTGGCAATATAGGTATTTTGTCCCTAAAAACATGGATACTGATACTTAAATGTAATAGTCTGAACCTTGCACATATCTATTCTTGCCATTTAATATTACCTGTGTAAAGCATTATGCATGTTCCATGTTTCGATAAGACAAACTTTAATGCTTTTTTACATTACAGAAATTTCTCTGAAAATGCTCTCCCCAGTTTGGTCCATCTAAGAGTAGAAACCCCAACCTTATAAGTTTTTGGAATCATTTAGTTTTCTATCTGTTTGACCTTTTTTCTGCTTGGCTCCTGAAGTTTCTTACAACTCTTTCTTTCCTCTGACACCAGGCTCAGTCTCAGGGAGCAATTACATTTAAGGTTATTCCCAGTATCAAAGAGGAGACAGCATCTAAAGAAGGCAAGGTAATCGTTCCCCAAAGACCTGTATGTGGGGAGAACAGCTGTTTTTGTATCTCATACATCTCTTTGTCACAACAGGCTTATCTTAATATTCTATTTTTTTAAATATTATTCTTAAATCAGATTTAGAGGAATGTTGGCTATTCATATTTATGTTTTCTATTTCTTCATTTTAAATGAAACTTTCTTCCAGATGTTTATCAAAGCCCTCTTTGACTATGACCCTAATGAGGACAAAGCGATTCCATGTAAGGAAGCTGGGCTTTCTTTCAAAAAAGGAGATATTCTGCAGATTATGAGTCAAGATGATGCAACATGGTGGCAAGCAAAGCATGAAGGTGCTGCCAATCCCAGAGCAGGCTTGATTCCCTCAAAGCATTTCCAGGAAAGGTGAGCTACTGGCACATAGTAATGGACTCCCTTCAACTGACCTTTTGTTCTCTGCAAAATATCATTCCACCCTAGCTGTGATAAAATAATCACTAAAACCTTGCCTTAGAATCCTTTATCCCCCAGGTTTGGTTTCTGTTTTGTCTAACAAAGTATGAGTAATGATCAAAAATAATATTACAGCACCAAGTCATATTTGGTTTTTGTTATGAAGCAAATGGAAAATAGCACATTAATGTCTGAAATGATATTGATGTAAAAGATGGGAAAAAAAGAGTGATTTTGGAGAGGGGATCATTTATAAAAATCCAAAAGAGGATTTATTTTTAAAGTTAAATACATGACATTGTGTTCATTTTTCTCCCGAACTTTCCATTTTTTTCTTAAGACTTTTAATATTTTGGTGTTTTATTAATCTTGGATCTGTACTGAAAATTGATAGCCATATTGACCTTCTTTTCCCCAGGAGATTGGCTCTGAGACAACCAGAAATATTAGTTCAGCCCCTGAAAGTTTCCAACAGGAAATCATGTAAGTTTATTAATAAGAATGCAGAGTAACCAAATCTTGCCGTTTATTTTTGACTATTAAAGCAGGGGTTTGTGGTAGAATAAAAGGTCATATTACCTTGTGATAACTTTCGGATCATCATTCCACAAGAACCAAACAAATAAGAAACTCGGCAGAATATTAAAGTGAATCTTTTGAAGGATGCAGTTGTTTATAATAAGCCCATGTCTCATGCTTTAATAACTAAAGTGTTACTCTTTTATTTCCAAGTGTAGGTATTTAATAAATGTAACCTAAAATGCAACTCTTTCATTTCTGCAAAGCCAGCAGGTTTGGGTAAGGTACATTTCTTGGTAAAGATTAGGGGAAAAAATCCATCACTTTCTGGACACAGAAACAGTTGGCCCGAGTAAACAACAACCTCTGCTTTCCTTGTTATCTAGAGATCATAGTAACTCTGGCCTTTAACCTGTTTGGAGTTAATTAAAAGGTAGATGAAAAGAAAATAAGAGTAAGAAAACGGGTGATGTAAGATTACTGAAAAAAAGAACAGTGTGCATTTAGATGCATATATTTTTTTCTTTCAATCTACCTTTCTCTCAGCATCTCTTTGCCCTCCATCTCTCTCAAGACCCCACCCCATAAATTTCCTACTTCATCTCTAGATGATTCATGGTCCTAGGTATTTTAGGAGTAAAAAAAAAGCCCTTTGTTTTCTGCATCAAAATTGTACATTAAAAGGAGAAATGAGCAAATAAATCGTCCTGGAATTTTACACCAACATCTGTTTTTAGTATTGTTGCATTTTTCACATCTCCTGTTATTTCTCTCAGTTTGTAGAAGCATATAGCCCAGGAATTACATTATAAGAGAGCCAAACTACAGGCAAGTATAAATCTCATAAGCAAGCAGATACTTCAAGTGGGGCATTGATTCAAAAGCCTGCTTGTTCTTGCTCCCTTAAATCTGGGCAGAAGCTAAAAAACACATGCCATAGAATGCCACGTGTATTGTGACATCAGGAAGCTTAAAGGTTAACGAGAATGTCGCATTGTCTTTAAACGGGAGGAATTTCCCCTGCTGGCTCACCCAGCTGAAGGGAACTTGGAGGCATCCACCTGACTTGCTCTTTGAGGGCTAGTTTAATTTGGGGCCTGCATGTTTCTAAGGCATTTGGTACATGTGGGATCAAATGTGTACAACTTGAAAAGGAAATAAGTGTGATTCTACTCAAAACTGAATCCATACTCAAATTTGTTTGAATCTTAGGCAACTTAGAAATGTACAGTGTGATATAATTATGAATTTTCATTTAATTAAATAATTTGATAAGTATATATGCTTCCTTTAAAGAATTGTCAAACTGGATAGATTGTCTTTTTAAAATAGTTCTCTTGAAACTAGTTTCAGTATAAATGTTTGTGAATGTGAAGGTGTGTGTGTATAGAAGCATGAAGTATAATGGAGGCTGTCTGTTGATTTGCTTTATTTCTTTTACACGTTAATACTTCAGTATTTGCATCTGAGGAGTGTTTAATCCAGTATTTGTCTTTACTGAAATGTCTCTTTCGGCATAGTTTACTTTCTCATTTTGCTTTGGTTTTGCATTTTCTGCCCCTTAAACACCATTTAGGAATTTTCCTGGCTTTTCTTTCATATTTTCTTTCTTCCTCCTTCCTTTTTTTTGCTCTTCAAGCTAGATTTTGATTCACTGAGAGATGCATTGTTTGTTCTCTTATGTAGATATTCTTTATTTTTAAGTAAAAATAAATCCAGTTAGTATTACCAGATTAAATCACAGGTGTATAGTAAATATGGCCTTCTTCTTGTTCAGAAAGACAGTAGATTTCTATGAAAGTTAAATAGAAAGCTAGCATCTTTTTTTCAAAGAATTGAAATTTTGTTTGAAATTTCTTTGAATATTGTCTCATAAACCCCTGGACTTAAAAGTTACACAAAAATCATTGTGCTGGTTGATCATTTTGAAAGGCATTTAAAAGCAGTTTGTTTTGTTGTGTGTTTGATAGTGATTCTGTATATAACTATATCATGGTAAAGTCCATCTGACTCAAGACTCCTGGGCTTCAACATTTGGTCCTTCGATTTTTGGAACAGGACACTTATATTACTGTGCCCTTTGCTAAGTTATAGAATAATGCTATGAAGAAAAACAAAGTTGATATAAAATCTTTTACTTTTATGACTGAGTTATAATTCATAAAATACGCTTTAAGAAAACTTTCTGATTTAATGTAAAACTTCCAAAAGAATCATGCTATCATGTTGGTGTTTATATACTTACAAAAAAAATACCATTGATAAAAAGTTTCTGCACTAAATTTACAAGTGCACTCAAAACCTAGGAAGATATTGTTAAGCAGTGAATTTAGAATAATGACTTTAGTCAGGTCATAGTATCAAATTAGCCAGTTAACTTTTTTCACAAAGTGACTGTTTATATTACTGTGATTTTGCTCTTTATTTGATTCATAGTATATCACCATAACTAACATTTCCATGGAGGAAAAGTTCATGGAAGATGGCTCTGGCACTAGAAGGGCCCAGTTAATGTCTACATAGCAGTCAAAAATGAACAGAGAATCCCAGTCTTGTCTTTGCATTTATAGTGTTAGAGCTCTGATCCTTGTAAAAAATCAGGAGCCGTGATAATACCGACCTCTTCAGGCTTTAAAAGCAGCGCCCTTATGCAAAACTCTAAGTGTGGGTGGTGGGCATCTTTGATGCCTGGTTATTTCCTCCCTTTAAGAGTCTTGGCATATCTAACACACATTCAGAAAACAGGTTTCCCAAACAAAATAGTTTACCTCACCAGCTAACCTAGAAGTGTGATAGGTTTTCTTTGATATGACAACTTTTAGACAATTACATGAAAGATACAGGTTAATTGAAAGTAAGAGTGTATCTTATGTCTCAAGTAACATTATAGGAGTAGTTTTCATGACAGACTCTTGGCATGTTGCAATTCTTGTGTCAGTGTAATTCAGAGTACTCTGATTTTCTGCCAAAAGCTTATTTCTATAGTTCAGTTGCATTTTAAAGCAGTATGATATCACCTAACCTTTAAAGAGAAATAGGAATTTCTTTGATTATTTGAAATATTGTTACTCTCTTTCTATTGAAATCTCAGCATATAAGAATTGTCTTCTTAATAACATAAACATTAACTTTAAGTAGGATGTAATTTATATTTAAATCCAGCCTATGTGGTATTCAGAAAAGGGTCTTTATTCATATAGTGTACTTTATAGCAGAATATTCAGATATGATATTTATTACAATGCTTATTAGTTTCTTTTTGTAGTTACGAAAGTTATAAATACCTGAAAATTTCTAATGCTGCTAATTGCATAATACCTTTTCTTTTACAAAATAACTCTTACAGAATTCTCGTAATAAAAAAACCCAAAATGTACAACTTATTGACCTTTTAAAGATTAGAAGGTAAAAAATACAAAATAGTTTAGTGTTTGTTTAACCAACTGTAATTGTTATCATTTGGGGGGAAAAAAAGTTTAACTGCAGCCAAAAAGGGTGCCTGTTCAAATAGGGTGTGACCACGTTCATTCAAAGACAGGCATTTTGTGAGCTAAAGATTTTAATCCATGAGCAGGATTTAAACATGGAGTAGTTGAATGAGTTTATTCTACATGGGACCAATATTTTGGAAGACCAAACAGTTGAGAATAACAGATACAACATTACAGGTTCTTGTAGTACAGCTTTTCAAGTAAGTAAGCATCTGCCTCCTGGAGTCTTAAATAATGTTTATTTAGTGTGTTTCATACAAAAAAAGTTAATTCAGAAATTAACAAATAGATTTCATATGTTCTTACATTAAAATGTGTATGTTTAAAACTTTATCACACATTTTCTTAATATTGGTGGGATTTTGTGTAACAGAAACATAAGGGGTTTTAAAAAATACTGAAGGTATTTTTCCCCCCTAATTTTTACTGGCTCTTAGGGAGACACCAAAATTCAGAGTCTATGTGAAAGAGGTGCAGATAAACTAAGCTATGAGTTGCACATGTGGCTATTTTCATCATGAAGTGGTTGAGGTGAAGGCCTAATTGTACCTGCTCAGTTTTTGTCTCAGTGAACTGTGTTCTCCTAATTTATATAAAGATGTTGCTTCTAAAACACTAGTGGTGTGTGTGCTTTTGGCTTGTTCTGTGTGAAGGTCCGTAAGCCATACCATCTCTTGCCTTCTGTTCCAGGGACCCAGTGCCATGCAGGTAAGAAAGAGCTGCCTGACAGGGGTCTGCTCTGCGATCACTGGCTATCGCACACTGGTAGAGGAGACCGCAGCATGGGGTGCAGGGGAGTATAAGCAAGTGGTTCCAGGGTTTAACTGCCCTGTGAATAATGTCACACCAATATGGACACAACCCTGAACTTGCCAAGAGCATCAGACATGTCCCACTTGTGACAGCCGGCCCCATGGAGGCATTCCTCCTGTGCTGAGCTTATCACTGCCCCTCATGGGAGCCTTCCAGTCATTCACTGTAGATGGCTGAGTTACTCTGTGACCTTGCTGGCCTTGCCTCTGTGAGTTTTATGATTTTCCCATCCTGCTACTCACCGCTTGAAGATGCAGAGACCGGCCCCCTGGTAAGGCTTAGGAGGGAGAAGGCCTCCTGGCTCTTGTGTCAGGAGAAACCTGCTTGCAAGATTGAAGCTTCAGGGGAGCGGGCGTGAGGCCGCTGTGAGGGACTGGTGGCCATAGAGAGGAAACTCAACTTACTTCCTTTGACCTCTCCCCTAACTGGTACTTCCAGCCTGAAGTTTGAGTGAGTAAAGCATCATTTCAGTGTGGTGGTATAGCATAGTAGTTAAGAACTTGGACTCTGAGCCAGACTGCGTGGGTCGGAATCCCACTTTTGCCACTTGGAATGCTTCATTTCTTTGATTTCCCATCTGTAAAATGGGGATAGTAGTTTTGGCTTCATAAAGTGGTGAATTAAATTTATTTTTGCATTTAATATGCATAGAACAGTGTCTTACTATAGTAAGAATTATGCAGTTATCCCAGTTCTTATGAGATCAACCTTTTATGTATTTTCCTTTTTGTTCAGACTTGCTAAGTGTAAGGAAATGTGTTGCTTTTCTTTTCCTACTGGATGTCTGTTAAGCATGATACTTGCTATTGAATAAATATGTGTGTGTATTATGCTAAAAGTTCTCTCTCTCTTCCTACTTAAGGGTTGCATGCTGGAAGTACTCTTAAGAATTTATGCAGCGAGTTCACCATCTTTTATTAGAATATGAAATATATGTGATGTAAATTAGAGATGTTTATTTTTATTGTGGTTAACTTTGATATTTTAATTTTTGGAGTGTGTATGTGTGTGAGAGAGACATTGCTTTTAATATCTGGTTACATGACACTGGTTCTCTAATCACGGGCACAACAGTCTATCCTGTTGCTCCTGTCAGAAAATATATCTCAGTTTAATAATCGACTTGATGGCAGAGTGTCCAAGACTGCAGATTGATCAAGCTTAAACCTGCTCGTTTTATTTCCACCATCCCTAGTTGCTTGGCTTGGCTAACCCATATCACAGAGTTTATTGTTTGTTTTCTAAGAATTTCTTTTAGATGCACGTGGTATTTCAGAGCTGTAAAGAAAGAAATGAGTATAAATAAACTCACAGTGCTATTAATATGAGGCTAAATAATCATGATTTACTTACAATTTTTGCTAATACTGTTCAAGTAGAACCTGTACAGTATAGATATTTGAAAAGTAAAAATACAGTGGTGCACAGTTCCTCCCCTGGGATTTCTTTGACTGCCGTTCTGAAGTTTGGAGAGAGAAGCGAGCAGAGAACTGTTCTGATCAGCCCTGTTCCTTTTGTCAAGTCAGCTCACTGTTAGGTTTGCTTCTGGTAAATTGCCGGTACTGTCCCACCTTTAACTGAAGATGAGTCTCCTAAATCAAACTGGAGTCTTAAATTGCTCTCCTATTAGTTACTTAAGAATTTTAGGGTTACTTTTGAAATACCTTTCATCAAATAATGTATTTAGAATGAAAAGAAAGGGTTCTGTTGGACTCATTTCATATATGTAATAAGTTGATAATTGTTAGGCTGTTGTTAAATTTATAGGATAGTTAGACATTTTTAGGGACAAAAAATTAGTTGTTTCTAAAATGTTTTCTTCTTTGTGATATTTTTATCATGAAATATCCTCAGCGTTGGACAGATTAGTTTATGACAGAACTGTTCTATAAAAATACCCTTACTGAAGGTACTTTGAAAAAAGACTGGCAGTTTTTTTCTAATTATTTTTCCCACCTGAGTATTTAGTAAGCTATTTGAAGTCTTTTGCTTTTACTGCTTAAGTATATACATTGTTTTTAGGCCAAGACCGAGTGCAGACTAAAGTACAGTTTTTCATAAATTCTATTTCTTGACTAATAATTTTGAAATATTACAGTTTATAATTTTTTTTTCTTTTGGCTCTTCTAAGATGAGGAAACAGTTGAGTGTGGTAGGTGGATTTTTTTTTTCCCTTGGGTGCAACATCTTCCTACTTTAATTGTGTTTTCTATACATTTAATCATTTCCTTTCTCATTTTCTTTGTGCTTCTCAGAGGAATTTAAAGGTACATGTATAAGTTTCCCTGCGTAGCCTAGTAATGTTACTTAGTGCACATATGCGTAGGATTATATTGAATATAGCAAGCAGTTCCTAAGATGATTGCACATCCAAACTTCCATCTTGACGTTGCAGTACCAAAAATCAGAGTTAGATTTTGTTTTAGGAAGAAATGTACTTGTTTTGTTTCATGAAGTAGAAATACAGAAAGTAATCTGAAATAATATATTATGTTTTCATGTCTATTGATAGTCTCAAATAAAAGAGAACAAAGAAAACAGTGTTTTACTCAAATATATTGACACATTTAATTTAACATAAGGATGTGGGGATAATCTTCTCGACTGTTTGGTTTCTGTGCAAGGTGCACTCTCAGTTCCAGGAGTATATTTATGGGAAGATTAGAGGCCTAAAACAATAAGATCTCCCCTAGGACAATTAAGTCTTTATAATATGCAGAGCCCCATATTCATTTAATTACTAGAAATTATAACACATTGTTTACTTTTAAATGTCATCTGTTCATTTTTTAAAAATGAAATAAAAATGGAAACATTACGCCTTTATTCCTTCCCAACACAGTATTTCTTCCTATCAAAAGAAAGAGCCTATCTTAATCCCAGCCTTTCTGTCTAATCCAGTGAGCCACAACAAGTGCTATGTTTACGTATTATCAAAGCGCCTGGTTTGCAAAAATCAATTTATTTTCTTACACCAGGAAAGTGTAAATGTCTCAGGAAAGTTTTTTTTCTGTAATTTTCTTGGTTGGAACTGCACCAACGAACCTCTGAAGAAAGTTGAAAAAAAAAAGAATTGCATGATGTTTCAAAATACTACATTAAACTTAAATATAAAACAAAACGTTTTATGTTTAAGAGTGGCATTATGAAGGCTGTTCTATGCTGTGCTTCACATAATTGTTTTAAGTAATTTATTTTTTGCATCTGTGGCTGGGCTTCTAACTGTTCTGCTTTATTTCTTGGCTTTTGTTCTGTGTGCTCTTACTCTCCATCCAGAAGATGCTGAATGTGCTGCTAACAACAGTGAGGCCCATATAGGTGAGCGACTGGTCACGGAAAAGGATTACTTTCTGTTGCTTTCTTCAAAAACCACTATGTTGTTTCATCTTAAATTGGCATATTTTCATTAGCATGCTCTGATATGCAGTGGGAGGCAGCATGAGCCTTTATATTAAACAGGCTCAGTGGGTTGGACCAAGGAATCTGTAGTGTGCTTTGGTTATTACTCAAGCATCTTTCCAGATGCATTTTTTTGTAGACCATTGTACATTCTTTGATAGAGGATGAAAGGAATTTGTGCTAAGCAATTTTAATCAATTAGCAGTATCTGGACTTTTCCAAATTGTCAGGTGAGGTGTGAATTATCCAAAGCTTCTCAATAACTTACTCCTTCCAAAATAACTTTCTGGTTTCTAATGATTTATTATTTCCCATAACACCTCTGAAAATAGCTGTTGACTGAACAGCCCCAAATATAATTAAGCTTTATGATTAACTTGCTACTTTATATTAGAAGAAGAAAATTTCCCATTTGGAGATGCTAAGGGATGTTATAAACAAAAGCCAAGATACCTAGAAATTGTTATAGGCATCAGAATTATCCTCACCTACATCTCACTTCAGCCTGCCTTGTCCCGTATTGGCACACTGACAGGTTCCCCGCTTTAAGTAGCAAGAAGGAATAGTGTGGAAACAAGGTTTTAGCGGTAACTGCTTCAACCTCCATTTTTTTCAGATTAATATTTATGTGTGTGATACCATCTCTTGATTATTGAAGAAATATGCCAGCAATTATATTTGCTATTTAATACATATTACCTCTAATACTGTGAGATTGGTGATGTTTTATCTACTACAAAATGGAGACTGAGGCTGGCACGGTTTAACCTAAGGATATAAAGATAATGAGTGGTGCATCCTGATTTCAAATCCATGTGTGTACAGATAGAATGCCTGTACCTTGCTGTCTTCTGTATTTTCATTCCACAAAACAAGAATCCCTTATAGAAATAGAAAGTATGCCAATTTTTAGGCTAGATAAACCATAACTTACTAAAAGAATGATCAGAGAGAGATGAAAGCTTCATTAATTCTTCATTCGTTTCACAATAACACAGTATATCAGATACTCTTTTACTGATTAACACCCCCTTTGTGCCCTTGGAAACCTCAGTGGCTCCAAGCAGCAAGCCCTGGTTCTTCTGGTTCCATGGGCAGCAGGGTGGTGGTTCTGGGCTGTGTGAACTGGATGAATCTTTGCAGCCTGATGGTTTGGCTTGGGGGGGTGTAGGGGGGATCAGGGTGGGAGGGGGTGCTCACCTGGGTGAACCTCCTTCTGTTCCCTGTCGTTTTTCACCCTCCTGTAAGCCATCACATATGGTGGTCAAGGGCTCCAGGGAGCAGCAGGAAAAGCCACCTGCAATGTGCAAGTGCTAGTGAGGAGTCTGCTTGCCTCACATCTGTGAACATCCTGTTGGCCTAAACAAGTCTCCCTGTCACACCTGAGTCACGGTTGGTGGAGGCTACCCGAGAGCTTGGATATGGGGGGATGCAGGGAGGTGGGGTGCCTCTTCTGTGTGAAGCCTGTACTATACTGCTCTCAAAAACAGAAAGAGGGATACCTACTCTCACTGACTCTAAGGACTTTTACTCAGTCAATTAGACAGTAAGTGCGCATCCATCCAGTGATTAACATAAAGCAGTACCTGATGAGTGTCACACAGAATGCTCTAATTCAGAGGAAGGATGACCACCATAATCAGAGAGGGACTCAGCCCTGCAGAGATGACATTAGCCCTGGGCGTCAGAGGTTGGGAGGAAGTGAGTGAGAGCAGAGGCTGAGGGTAAGAGCAGTAGCCTGCAGGGAGGGGCCTGGAAGAGCACAAGGCATATTTTGGTTTGGGTGATCTGTAGATGATACGCCTCAAAATTTATGTGGCACTTAATGTGAGATCTTTGGTGACAGGCTAAATAATCTGCACATTTACTAATGTTTTCCATGATTTGTACATTCACATCATCCTTTATGTAAAATTTATCCAAAGAACAAAATACAGATTTTTAAAATCTATATATCTCTTACAGCATGTAATAAGAGTTTTGTAATATATTTAATCAGTAGATATAACCAAAAGTACAAAAGCAAAGGTGATTAGCAAGATGGGTTTCTTTAGAGAGCACGAAGATAGTGTATTCTGATAAATGCCACTGGATCTGGTAACAGCTGTATTGTTATCTGGAGTCACCATTAACATCTGAGAAACCACTTTACTGCAAATCAAACTGCAAGGTGTCAGGACTGCAGCATGGACAGTGACAGAAAGATAGCAGCTGAGTTCAGGGCGGTTTTTATAGTTAAGAGTAGAAATGTTTTAGTGGGAGAGGAAAATAGGATCAATTTTGTATACAGAGATGATAGAGCCAACAGTAAAGGATTGCATATCTGAGATAGGAAGTCACTGGTTGAACAAGGCCACAAAGGCAGTCAACTGGATGGAATTAGGACCTAAGGAATGCTTTAGATAACAGAATTTGGCATTAGGAGGTGAAGTTGAGCATGCAGATACCCTGTAACCGAGAAAAATTACTTCTTTGGAAAAGGCAGCAGGACTTTGTGCTTTCAGGGCACCATTCTCCACCAACCAGTCACAGATGAAAATAGGGCACCATCCCGGCAAAACGGGACCGTCATGAATCTTACTGGTGACTCACAGTCTTCAGGCTGTGTTCAAACATTTTGTTAGTCAGAAATTTGAAAAATTCCAAGTAAAAATTTCTAGCTCCTTTGACAAAAGACCAAACTAGGCCTTCATTTTTCCGTGTTAATAATTAGCTGGAGCGAGTTGCAACTGACACCTTACATGGACCACAAGCTCTCCAGTTCACCACAGTCCCCACCAGCGCTCATTGTCTCACCAATGCTGAGACAGGATAGCAGTCAACATTCTCCTAAAGTTATGTTGGTGCTTGTATAACAGTGAAGTATGTCTTTGTATCCATGTTCTCAAATTTGGGGGAATAAAAGCAGCCAAACAGTATTTTTAAAAAATGGGTGGAATGTTGTACAAAATGTTTAGTATTAACAAAATACAACCTAAGATCTTTTTTTCTACCTATCTAACTTCTTTTAAAGCTGCATCCTTCTTACATGTAAGTCAAGTGCTGCCTTTATATAAAGCTTATCAAACCATTTACTTTATGTAATTTATAATACATGTAATATATATAGTATATAATATAATTTTTATATAAGCCATTTACTTTATGTGTATATGTGTGTGTGTATAATTAAGATTAATTCATTTCCTCCTATAAGCTCTTGAAAATTTCATTTAGTTTTGATAGATGGTGTGGAAGTTAGTGTATTGTGTGTGTGTGTGTGTGTGTGTCAGTTTCCAAAGGGTAATTTTTTCTCAGTGGTACAATATTCTCTCTTCCTTTTTCCTAATGCAGTACAATGTAGTCCATTTATTGAATTTATTTTTTTATTAAGGTATCATTGATATACACTCTATGAAGGTTTCACATGAAAATGTGGTTACTACATTCACCCATATTATCGAGTGCCCCCACACACCCCATTGAAGTCACTGTCCGTCAGTGTAGTAAGATGGCACAGAGTCACTGCTTGTCTTCTCTGTGCTACACTGTCTTCCCCATGACCCCCCCACACCATGTATACTAATCGTAATACCCCTCAATTCCCTTCTCTCTGCCTCCCCACCCACCCTCCTCCACCCCTCCCCTTTGGTAACTGCTAGTCCCTTGTTGGAGTCTGTGAGTCTGCTGCTGTTTTGATCTTTCAGTTTTGCTTTGTTGTTATACTCCACAAATGAGGGAAATCATTTGGTATTTGTCTTTATCCGCCTGGCTTATTTCACTGAGCATAATATCCACCAGCTCCATCCATGTTGTTGCAAATGGTAGAATTTGTTTCTTATGGCTGAATAGTATTTCATTGTATCTATGTACCACATCTTCTTTATCAATTCATCTACTGATGGAAACTTAGGTTGCTTCCATATCTTGACTATTGTAAATAGTGCTGCAATAAACTTAGGGGTGCATATGTCCTTTTGAATCTGAGAAGTTGTATTCTTTAGGTAAATTCCTAGGAGTGGAATTCCCTGGTCAAATGGTATTTCTATTTTTAGTTTTTTGAGGAACCTCCATACTGCTTTCAACAAGATGGTTAAACTTGTTTACATTCCCACCAGCAGTGTAGGAGGGTTCCCCTTTCTCTGCATCCTCGCCAGCATTTGTTGTTACTAGTCTTTTAGATGTTGGCCATCATAACTGGTGTGAGGTGATATCTCATTGTGGTTTTAATTTGCATTTCCATGATAATTAGTGATGTGGAGCATCTTTTCATGTGCCTGTTGGCCATCTGAATTTCTTCTTTGGAGAAGTGTCTGTTCATATCCTCCGCCCATTTTTTAATCAGGTTATTTGCTTTTTGGTTGTTGAGGTGTGTGAGTTCTTTATATATTTTGGATGTTAAGCCATTGTCGGATATGTCATTTAAGAATATATTGTCCTATACTGTAGGATGCCTTTTTGTTCTATTGATGGTGTCCTTTGCTGTACAGAGCTTTTTAACTTGATGGAGTTCCACGTGTTCATTTTTGCTTTTGTTTCCCTTGCCTGAGGAGATGCATTCAGAAAAAAGTTGCTCATGTTTATATCCAAGCAATATAGTCCATTTAAATGGTATTTTTTTTAACATTGGTAAGAATTACAGAATATTTTTCCTCTGGTTAATTAATTATGGAATTATAATCTTGTTATAATCAGTTCACAAAGCAGTGCTTATCATTCATCTGTCTTCAAACATAATTCCTGAAAAATCATCAGTTTTCCTCCACTTCTGCCCTTGCTGGAGTACTTGATGCATTCTTTTAAAACAAGATCACTTTTGGGACTAATGTAAGTTAAGACTGTTCTTTCTATTTAAGTGAAGTATTTACCATAAAGTTCAATCAGAACAAAAATGTCCAGCTGCTGTCCTTTTAAATACTATTAGTTATCCATCTCTACTTCTGTGTGTTTGTTCCTAGTCTCTTATTTCTCTTGTGCCTAAACGCCATTGGCCTTCAACAAGTTATATTGCCTATTTTATAAATCTAGTAAAAATTCCCATTTGCCTCATTGTTCAGTCATTTTATTGAAGAATGTTATGTAGATAAGTACAGCAATGTCTAAATATACTGTCTTAATACTTTTCCAAAAAATAAAATTTATACAAAGAGAACACTTAGATGCATTCTTTCAAAGTGGTACAGGTTATTTCCTGAACAAGAAAAAACTCTGCATAATCTCAACATGTCTGGAATACCACTTGGAAATATTTTCTCTGACAGAAAGAAACCATTCCTGCTTGAAGAATTTTAGGTTGCACAGACTCAACTTAAAAAAATACACTAAAATTTAAAATCCAATTTCCCCCTTTTTTTTCAGAACTGTATTTTTATATTCAATTTTATGTGTACATGCTGTATGTTCTCATAATTTTGAAAGTGTAAGAATTCATTTCTTTATTGCTCTGGCAGAAAATCAAATTTTCAGACGGTTTCTCTTTTTATGGTAATGCTGTGCTGGGCTTTAAAAATAGATAGTCAGTAGTATCAGGAAAACTTTTTAAGACCTAAGTAGTTTTTTTCTTGGAAATTGCAAGTTGATATCTTGCATTACTACCATGATTTCATTAGGTACTTTGAGTTTCTATTTTTACTTTTAGCTTGGGATGAAAGATTCAAGGGTGCTATGGCATTTGAACATTTCTTGAAGTTTACTGACAGCAACTTTGAACCTGTAACATTCCAGAGATGAATTTTCTATTAGTTTGTTCCAGAGCCTTTTTCCCCTTTACGCACAAAATTAGCATATATATGGTTGGTTAGCATAATCCATGATAGTGTTCATGTGTCTTTGGTGATTTTCTTTTTTGACACTGTTTCATAACGTGAACATAGAAGCTGCCAACTCAGCTTCTTCAGATGTCAGTAACTTTTTTATAGTTTTGTTATTGGCATTTCTTTTCTATTTAAACCTCCTTTCAAGATTTTTACTTGTTACTTTAAGGTGTTCTTAATTTCTTCCATTGTCTTTGGGATAATTTTATGATTGGTATACTCTGAGAGCATCATTTCAACAAATAATTTTGTCTTAGGATCATATTACTATATAGTTTTTATATGTTATGATTTATAGCATTCTAATAACATTGGTATTAAAATGTTTATTTTAATGGAAATTTTCAGTATTTTGTTAGGAGCCTAACATTATATAATAATTTCCAGCTGCTTTACTTTTTATTAATGTCTACATGGGGTTCTTTAAATCTTCTTGTAAACTTCATTTACATTAAAATTTCCTCTTCCTTGTAATTAAGGTACATACTGAACTAGTTAAATAAATATTCAGTTGGTCAAATCAACCCAGTATTTTTAAGATGCAAAAAATAATTTTCATGCAGTTTTTGGCATTTCTCCCCAATTAAAAAAATCCACATTTTGGTATTTTTAAAAGAAAAAATAATTAACATGTTTATTTTTAAAGAAAGTAGGCAGTTTTCTTGTCTTTGTATCAAATAAGTGTATTTTTTTTAAAAATTAGGAATTTCAGAGATCTCATCTTTGAGCCTGAGATTCAGATTCATCTTTTCCCATTCTACAAACATCTATAAAATGTAAGCATATTAAGAGTTTATTATAATAACTTTGGGAATATCTGATGTCATTAGAACAGATTGGTCACATAAAAGAAGTGTAACCAAAAAGTGAAACTGTCCCACTAGAAAATTGCAGGTGGTAACATAATAGTATTTATTTTCTTTGAGTTAACAGAAAGGTGGGTTCCACTTGCCACAAGCAGTCTCTGAGGCTGGTGGGGTGGAGGTGACCTTGGCTGTGTGCACAGCCTTTCATGTTAATGGGCATTTTTGTTTGTAAAATGATCGTGTATTTTTAATAAAACACCGTCCCAAATGTCAAAAATTTATTAAGAAGCAATATCATTAAATTATAAATATTTATGTTATAAATTTGCACTGAAGTTAATTATGGGAGCAAGATTGTGGTAATGATTTGCAATTTTTAAAAAGATTCCACGTCAGTTTCATTAGTTTGGTCATAGTCTTCAAAACCCTGACTGCTTTTCTCTTACCATGTTTATTTAGGTTAGACTGCTGGGTCTCTAGTTCTCTTCCTTGACCTTTGATTTTTAATTCTTATACTGTATTCACACTTCTAAAAAAATTGACTTCCATTGTGTTTTTACTTTCATTACTTTTGTAATATTTTAATGGATATTTGTGACTATTGGGAATATAAAAACTTGTCTATTACCAGAATCATTTCAAAATACAGACTAGAACCTGTCTTTGAAACATAGTCAAAATGTATTTTGTGTTATATAACCATACAAATACATCTGCCAATACTGGATTTCATTTATTTGTTGTTCATATATTATGAACTCTGTGTTTCTGAGGGGTTTTTCAAATCATAAAATCACATAACATTATGGAAAGTGTGAAAAGGAGAACAAAATAATTGCCCACATCCCTCTCTTCCTTACACAATCATTGTCTGTTTTTATACATTATTTTCTATATTTCTGTATCCATACCAATTTTTATATTGGCAGAAAAGTAAAACTCATTGTAAATATGACTATTGTTTTCTGTTTAGGTATTTTTCCATTTATTATTGTATCAAATGCATTTCTATGATGCTGTATAGTTTTACAATTACAATTTTAATGGTTTCAACCTCATTTCTATGAAAAGGCATTTCATAATTAGTGATTGCCAAACCTCTGTATATTTCGGATGCTTCAGAATTTTTCTTACTGTTAAAAATATCACTTAACATTTGAAATTATAGGGCTGATAAGTATAATACTTATCTACAATGTGAAGCTTAGTTTTATAATGAATGATTATATATGTAAGCATTCAATTTAATGCTCTTTTGATGAGTGATGTTCTGTACATAAAATGTAATGACGGAGCTTTGTAAATGACCAAATCACAGCTGTTTGAGGTTAATTTTTTTACTTAAGAGAAATGTCAAAAAGTCAAATCAGGCAGATTAGAGTACTTGCTAAAAATACTAGTTTCTAGTCCTGAGCCTATGTTGTGATGAGAATAATTTCTGTGTCCTCTGGTAGATCAAGAGCTCTCTGAAGGCAGTGACACTGTTTTGTATATCTTTGATTTTATACATCATCTTGAACACAGAGGAGTATAAAAATAATTAATTCTTAAAGTCTAAAAGAGTTTATAGTTTTTAATCCCTGAACAAAACTACTGCTCCTCTTTGATAATTTTTTTCCCTGTTGTTCCATAAAGTAGCAGAAGGCCCATCATTTTTTCTGTTATACATCTATGTATATAGAGTTAACATCTCAAACTTTCTTCTTCACTTACTTTCATCATTTTAATATTAGAACCAAAGCTTTGACCAACTTTTTTTTTTAATTGTACTAGAAGTAGAGCTATTTAAGCCTGTGGATTGTTCTACCTGCCTCCAAATGAAGTAATCCACATAAAGGCTTCAAGTGGTGTCAGTCATCTGGTTAGTTCTCAAAACTTACCAACTGCCACCGCTTCTATTGCTTTGGTATTGATAATACTAATAAAAGAATTGCCTAAATTCAGACCAAGAGTCACGTTTTTGTCACGACATAGTAATAAAACATTTGGTACTATCAAAGTATGTACTAATGTCAAGTGGGAAAAGGATTGGTTCAGTATTTCTGGGGCCATTGGTTAATTGCTTAGAAAAATATAAAGTTACAGCCTCACATTACAAATTTGATCTCATAGTTTCAGCTGAGTAATTCCAGATGGGATTAAAAAAAATTAAGTGTAAACCCATGTAACCCATTTTTTTAAACTTAAGAAAATGCAGATGAATATTTATCAGACCTAAGGATAGGAAATGTCATAAAAACAGTGGAATAAATCACATGAGAAAGAAATTCACAGATTCAAATGCATAAATATTTTTAATTTCTTCAAAAAGGAAAATAAAAAATCCTAAAAAATCTTTGCAACAAATAGAGCCAAAGGCTGTGACCTTAAAAGATACATGTATTTGTGAACACCCTAATCAAAGTGATTGAAATGTATTAACCAACAATTTACAGAAGAAATAAGAAATGAAAGTGAGTAATAAACACGAAAAACGTTCAACTCCTAACAATTAAAATGAAATAATAAACAATTTTTCACTTGTCAGATCAGTAAAGATTTTAAAGTGATCAGAAGTCCTGTTATGAGGAAATGGTAATACGGCAGTTGTATACCTACTAGTGTTGGAAATATACATTGTTATTAACTGGTCTGCACTTGGACAGGATCTTGCTTCTATTAATCTGTCCCAGTGGAATCCTCAGTGACCTGGAGTAAAGGGAAGGCACGGGATGGTCATCGCAGCCTTACTGAAAGGAAGAGCAAATAACAAGCAACTTAACTGTCACCTTTTCTGGTAAAAAATCAGTTTACTTGAAATGAAGCCACACAATTGTTTAAAATGATAAGTTAACAAGTTATCATAAATTATTTATACTGGAAAATAGCAAATTAAGAGTGGCTCCTTGTGATTAGGGGTCTGAGCCACAGCTGTAGTCTTACTTTAAGTCACTTTCCTACTGTAACAAAGTAAATTCCTTGAAAAAAAACAAATCTCAAGCAGCTGTGGGTAAGCTCCCTGGAAAAAGCCTGTCTGTAAAAATGTGGAGCCAATTATAAAATGACAAAAATGTGAAATTATAAGGAAAAATACATTTTGCATAAACTGTTCCTTTACTCCAAGTCCTTGTTTCTGGTTTTTTTCCTGCTTTTTTAAAGCCAGTGCTTGCTAAGACTTGTGCACTGAAAATGAACTGAAATTAAATAGGTTCTAGGTTATTTATTCACATTTACCTGAAACAACCCTCTGCTTTCAGTTCGCACGTTTTAAAAAATCTCCCTTTTAATGGCAGAACCACATCAGATCTGAAGGCAAGAAATTATTAATTCCTTTTCCTGATGTAGAGTTCGTTCTTCTTTAAGCTTAGACTTCACCAAGTATACTGACACATCACTCAGCCTGTTACTGAAATTTGAAAATTACAGCCTCTGTAGAGCCTTGAACGCACTATCCCCTCTGACTCCCTGCGCAGGATATGAAACATACATAGGCAGGTATGGATCAGTGGAGTAAAGGATCATGATAGGAAAATAAGAGGGAAGGATGCTCTTTAAATTTAAATTTAGTGCCCAAAACAACTCGCGTCCCTAGAAAGAGGATCTTGAAAAAATGAAAGGGTAGTTAACCACTACTAAATCTTTCTGTTGTGTTTCTTTAAAATGTCCTACTACTTTTATGGGGTATTTTTAATGTTTGACATATTAAAATCTGGCTTTAATTTTAATATTATGTCTCTTTTTATAACATCAGCCAATTAAAAAATTTTTAATAAGCTCCTTGATTTATTTTCCCCTTGCTTGCTGGACTGTGGGGTGTGGGAACACAGGAGGGGTAATGTGCCTGCCTACATGGTATTTGCAGTTAGTTGGAGACATAATCAAGTATTAATCTATAGTTCATAGCTACAGGTATTGACTACGTGCCAGTACTGGGCCAGATGCATTACAGGAATTATTTCATCCTTAACATCCTTGTCAGGTATTACCCTCATTTTGAAGGAAGACCGGTCCCACAGCTGGTCTTGTCAGTCAGTGGCAGAACCGAGGTCCTACCCCAGACCTGGCCACCTCTGGGCTTTGCCTTTTTAACCCTGGAGCTGCTACTGCCCCCTCCGGGCTGCGTGGCACCGACCGCCCTTCCCCTTTGTCTTGTAGATGCGCATACTGGGTCCTGCCAGGGGGCCTCTGGGCTGGGGATCCCGCTGAGCGGCAGCGCTGGGCGGCTGGGGGGAGGTGGGCGCGTGCCGGGTCCGGGCCGCCGCCCTCCAGCCCTGCGCCTCCCTCTGTGCAGCGTTCCCACTTGGTGGCCACACTCAGTTTTCTTTTGTGAAAATATTCACTGTGTCCTGCTTTGTTGACATTCATACTGAGACAGTAAGACAGCGCATAAGTAGGGTTTTTGTTCCCTTCAGAATTGCTGAAGATTTTTCAAGCACCTTGTGTGTCAAGCGCATCACAAGCCGTCCTGTGGACCCCGGGTCCCGGCCTTCGAAGGCCCGTAGGTTCACCGTCTCTCTTTTCCCTACGGTCTTTTCGTTGTTTATGATGGAAGGAAAAACTTGTGCTAACGCTTTCTTTCACTGACATTCCAGGTTTAGCTAGGATTCACTAATCGTAAGTTTTTCAGGTTTTCTCTTCTGGACTTCATTTGCTTTGCACGGGGCAGTATGTCCTCATCAGATCCAGGCCTGTGCCCAAGTGTGTAGAGACTTGAGGAAAAACCTCCCTCCATACAAGGGACAACTGAAGGAATTTCTAGTTCCGCCTTTCATCCTACGATTGCCTTGAAACCAGAAGCCATGAGACTGGAACTAGGGGCTTGAACTCGAACACTCAGAAATCCCAGCATAGAAAATGTGCTAAACCAGAGCAATCTTACTCTGGATGCCAGTCGGGGCCAGGTGGGGCTGGGATGGCATTACTAGTTCCTGCAAACAAGGAAGACACCTGCCTGCTAATCGCTGTGTTTAAAGCATCGGGAGTGGTTGTAAGAAATTCCGGTACTTGCGCAGTGGTGGTGTGAGAATGCTGTGGTATAAGGGATACTTCCATTTTCTGGGTTCCCATGGTCTCCCAATAACCTAGAAAACAAGAGAAACAAAAAATAACTTTTCCTCTGAACCTTCACATGAAAATTTCAATTCTGCCTGCATGTGTGACTTTAGATTTCACACATCTTTTCTTCATTCTAAGTTCCCCCATCTCTCCTTTTGCTTCCCTGGAATCTCATCTTAATTTGTAAGTTATCAATGGGTTTTGTCATTTGACTTGTTCACTTTTTCCTCTTTACCCTTTAGCTTTGGTAAGAAAGCTTTTGAGCAATTATCTTGACCTCATAGCAAATCCTTTTTTATTTATTTATTAAGGTATTATTGATATACACTCTTACGAAGGTTTCACATGAAAAAACAATGTGGTTACAACATTTACCCATATTAACAAGTCCCCACCCATACCTCTCAATGCAGTCACTGTCCATCAGTGCAGCAAGTTGCCACAGATTCGCTATTTGCCTTCTCTGTGCTACACTGTTTTCCCCATGATCCCCCACACCGTGTGTACTAAATATAATGCCCCTCAATCCCCTTCTCCCTCCCTGCCTACCCGCCCTCCCACACCCCTCCCCTTTGGTAACCACTAGTCCCTTCTTGGAGTCTCTGAGTCTGCTGCCATTTTGTTCCTTCAGTTTTGTCATAGCAAATCCTTTGTAAAATCTTTTACCTCCGATAACCGGAGTGTCTCCTCTGCAATCAGAATGACTCTTGGTGAGCCACAGACATAGATTACTCCATTCATCACTCCCTTCTTAATATCTCAGTTGATTTTTATTAAACTATGAATTCATGAGGTGAGTGATTTAACTGCAGAGTCATTGATAATTATTTTTTAATAGTGCCTTGATTTTACTATTATTCATTTCTTAAATCCAGTGGTAATCTTTTCCATTATGTTCCCTAAAATTCATACAGATCAGTGATTACAGTCTTGCATTTTATTATAAAATACCCATTAAAATATTTTTTCTACTTACCAAATTTAATCAATATTCTTCTTAAAGGAATTAAGTTTTTATAAAAGGTACTTGCATTTTGTTGTGTACTAGGGAGCCCATTATACATATAATGAGCAGATTGTTTTCTCTCCCTTAAAACCTGGATTTTGAGAGTATACAGACAGGAAAGTTGTTGATTGCAAATCCTAGTGAACTCTTCACTGGTGTGTATGATGAACATCACTATTCTTGAAAGGAAATAAAAGTGAAGTGGTGCAACAACATGAAAAGCCAGTGGAACAGAATAGGAGTTGACTGAGAAAAGGCACTTTTTGCCTAAGTCTTTTAAACCTACATGTGAAATGACAGCTGTGAGCCGGAGAGGGCTCTTTAAGCAGACATGAGATTTTATTAAAGTATTTGAAAAAATATTTTAGTAAAAGATCCTATGACCTATTATTAAGAGTACACAATTGATACCATGAAACCTATTTCAAAATTTCAGTAGGCTTTAAGTTGTAAAAGCACAGACTTTGCAAGGAGAAAAACAACCTGGGGGTTGGACCTTGACTAAACCCCCTGGAGTCGCACAGCAGTGCAGTGACTCACCCTTAGTGACAGGCTGGTTCTCAGCCAGATCTGGGTATGCCACTGTGCTTTGTCTACCTTAGTTTTCTTTTTATCTAGCAGTAGATGCTGTCTGTGCCACAGGTGTGGTGTCAGGCTATGCTTAGACTCTAATATAAAATATTCTAGTATTTGTGAGTGAGAGAATTCATCATTTATATTGAAAGTGTTTCTACAGTGCTTTTCTTCTTATCAAACATGATCATCAGTCTGACAAATTATAATTGTCTTATTATAGCCATTACAGTTAATTTACTTACTGATTTCTGAAGAGAACTCTGTGATTTAGAGTTTAAAAAGTGTATCATTACCTACAAAAACATGATTCTCTTATAAATTGTTTTAATGAAGTTGTGTAGCATCTATTTTTTTCTCCTTATTAATAGTGCACTGTAACAATATACTGAATAAAATCCAACACAACTTTGAGGATTTCGAAAAATTTTTTGTTGTTTGGAGATCACTTTTTTTTGTTCCTTGTTGTTTGGAGATCACTTTTTTTTGTTCCTATTACTAAAAAATACATTGTTTGTGTTTTCAGCTGGTTTTAGAAGAAGTTTCCGTCTTAGTAGAAAAGATAAGAAAACAAATAAATCCATGTATGAATGCAAGAAGAGTGAGCAGTATGATACTGCAGACGTACCCACATATGAGGAAGTGACACCCTATCGGCGGCAAACCAACGAGAAATACAGACTTGTTGTCTTGGTTGGTGAGTGTTTGCTTTCGTGTGTAACTATGATAAAGTAAATGAGATAGTAAGAATTTAACTTCAAAGAGCATCATGCTTGATGTTTTCAAGCTAAGAAATCTCACTTTTGTACCTTTTGTTTGTTCTCTAACATGAAATCTTTAGTCTTTAGTGCTCATATGACGTTCAGGAGACTTAAAACAACTAGGAAGAATGGTACTGGTGTTTTAGTGGAACTTGTATAATAAAATGGGATAGCAAATACCATCACAATATATTAAGCATAACAGGGTAACTCTTTTAAATAATAGAGATCAATATATTTCTTAATATAATGCACATTTCTTACAGTTTATTTTGAGACAGCAGCCATGGTATATGCATCTTGTAACATTCAGGCCTTCAGTGAAATGAACTGTTTTGGCAGAGTTCTAGGATATTTAACCCTGGGAAGTCAGCTAACACAACTGCTTGAAGTAGTTAATAAGTGTACATAGGGATTTCCATAAACATTGGCCCCAGCATCTGTCTGGTCCAACCTGCGGAGACAGTTGTAATCACTGCTTCTGTGTTACTCCACCTCCTCCTCATTTGTGTTTCTTTAAAGATTTGGTGACAGATATTTTAGCTCCAAGGACCAAAAACAATGATTTTGGGGGAAAAAAAACTGGCAAAAAGGAACCTGGTGTCTCTTGTTAATTGTCCCTGTAACCAGGAAGTAAGTGGGAAAGCTAATGAACCCCCTCCACCCCACATGAGAAAGGAGTCTTTTGAAAAGTCATCACCCATGTTCTTGACAGATGGTGGGTTACTTGTGGGACAAGATGCAGTTTCTCCCATGTAATGGCACTGGAAGTGATTCACCAGACCTTCACACTGTTGGCATTATTTACCAATTCACATTCATATACTTCAAAGTTGCCTTTATTAACAGTAGCCACATCTAATCTCTGTATGCTCTCCACCTTCCCCCAGAAGAAAGCCCTACTTGGAAGAATGTTCCCCGTAGGTTTTTATATTTACTATAGAGCTTAGGGTGCCCCAGCCTCCTGGTAGAGCTGGGCCTGTGAGAGTACAAGCTTTCCCAGTCCTGAATCCTTTGTTGCTCACCGGGGCTGCTGGGACCTCCTGCTCTTCTTCCACCCCAGGGCCGTCACTCACCACCACCCTTCTCAGCAGGAGCTCTTCATCCCTGGTGCATCCTCTGTGTCAACCAAGGTCTGCTCCTCACCTGAGGGTACCTTGTGATCAGAGGGTAAAGATAACATGATTTCCTGGTTCCCCTTAAATCCCAAGGACTCAGCTTAATAGCCAAGGAATCATTAGTACAACTTTGGAACTCTTGGTTTTCCCTAGGGGATCTAACTGAAAGAGGGAAGGATGTAGAATAAACTTTACCTATTTTCTTTGCTGTAGGTGCTAACAATAAAAACCCTTTCCTTGGGAATGAGGAAGGGAAGATAGTTGAGGATAAACTAGCGGTCTGAATAGTAATCCAGAGAAGAATAAAAGGAAATCATAGTCTGAAACAACTGAAGATAGTTGATGGTTATGGAAAAGAAAGAGCTACTCCCTAGCATCTTCCAAAAAATGGGGGCAGGGAACAGTGGGTGCATGGTAGACATAATCATGGCATGCTGTTAACTGGAACTGTATGCAGGTGGGATCCCCAGGCTACAGTTCCTTAAGGAAATGCCTGGTGTCTTTTTCTGTAGATTCCTTAACATTTCCTGCATAGACAATCCCATTACCTGTGAATAGAGAGAATTGGTATTTCTTTTTGTAGGCATTTTTTGTTCTTGCTTTATTGTATTGTATCCTTACTGTAGGCTTTCAACTATGTTTGCTTAGCTTTGTTCTCAGTCTTAGGGAGAAAGTATTCAGTCTTGCACCATGAGGTACAGTATTAACTATAGGTTTTTTAATAGACGCCATTTCCCAGGTAGGAAATGGGCCTCTGGGCAAAACAAGCTTTGTTCCAATCTCGTTTTGCTCTTCTGCAGCCATGTGACAGATACACATTTCAGATTTCTCAGGGCTTCAGTTTCCTTATCTGAAAAATGAGGATAATTGAACATCTGCTTTCTGAGTTTGTTTGAGGGTTAAATGAAATTATATATGAAAAGACTTAGACCAATTCCTGGCACCTAGTAAGGTTTAATAAAAAGTAGGTTTGTATATTGTAAACAACAGTATTCAACTGAGTAAATTATGAAGATGGTACTGGCTTTATTCAGTGATTCATGAGTCATCGAGCAGCATCCCTTCTACCAGAAAGTAGCTCTAGGGAGCTGTACAAAATGAAAGCTTTTATAGGCAGAAGGAATCAGAACAAGGAGATTATACCAGTAAAAAGTAGATTGTTTGTGGCAAGGTCACCTTCCTTTGGGGTACAACCAGGGGTCCATCAGGCAGGTCACCTCACTAGTGCTGACCAGGTAATTCCAGAGTGACTGGTTTAGGATTCTGCTTCTGGGAAAGGTCAAAACTATAAGTTAGGTATCAATTCTTGGTTCTATGACATGGGCTTACTCCAGGTGACTCCATTTTGGGCCTGTTTTCTCTTTTTAACAATATTAACTGAAATACTAACAAGGTAAACACAAAATGTTCAAAAATGAGTAAGCTTCTGCTGATTTTGAATCTCAGCATTCAAAATACTTATAAGTTAAATTAGTTTACTTAGCACTTCATCATCTAAAAGTGGTAATAAAGCAGTGGACTCAAATTTTGGGAATTCCAGAATGTTCCTGAATTAACTGTTTACTTTTTTTGATTGTAAAATTCTTATGCTTGCGGAAAAAGATGGCGGTGTGAGAGGTGAGACAGAGGTTTCCTCCTAAATCCGCATATAATACGAAAATATAATTAATACAACTAATCCTGAAAGAGCAACAGGAAAGAGGACTACACCAGACTGCATACACCTGGAGAAAAGAACAAACCTCACAGAACATGGTAATGTAGCAAAGCTGTGGCCCGGCGGAACTGAAGCCCTTCCTCCACCCCAGCTCACAGGTGGGAGGAAGAGAAACTGAGCGGGGAGGGAGTGGAGGCCTGAGACTGCTGAATACCTAACTCTGGAGATCTGCTCTGGGAGCACAAACCTACATTTCATGCTGCTTTTATGATACTCTCAGGATTATGGGGTTGGAATGCTAAGATGGGCAGAATTCCTGGAGAGACGGAGATTCCAGCTGCTTGTGGAAAGCAGGGATCCATATCCAGCTGCTCTGGGACAAAAGCTTATACCTGTGTGCTCGGCCCACTGGTTCAGGCCGTGGAGACAGGCACAGCAGCCGGGAAGCAGGAAACAGCTCTTTCCTCACTCCAGGCACCAACACTGCTCACCTGCGACCCCTAACATTGCTCCAGGGGCTGAGGAGTTCCAAATTACAGCTTCTTGGCACTAGAGGGCACCATATACAAAACAAAAAGCCAAAGAAACCTGGTTCAGAGTAAAATTAATATAACTCCTGAAAAAGATGACATGGACTGCATGACTCTTCCTGAAAGGGAGTTCAAAATAAAAATCATTAACATGCTCATGGAGGTACGGAAAGATATTCAAGAACTCAGGAATGAATTCCGGTCGGAGATCCAATCATCGAAGAGCACAATGGAGGGTATTAAAAGCAGATTAGATACAGTGGAGGAGACGATAAATGAAATAGAAACTAGAGAAGAGGAATACAAAGAGGCTGAGGCACAGAGAGAAAAAAGGATCTCTAAGAATGAAAGAATATTGAGAAAACTGTGTGACCAATCCAAACGGAACAATATTTGCATTATAGGGGTACCAGAAGAAGAAGAGAGAGAAAAAGGGATAGAAAGTGTCTTTGAGGAGCTAATTGCTGAAAACTTCCCCAAACTGTGGGAGGAGATAGTCTGTCAGGCCATAGGGGTACACAGATCTCCCAAAACAAGGGACCCAAAAAAGACAACACCAAGACATGCAGTAATTAAAACGGCAAAGATCAAGGATAAGGACAGACTACTAAAAGCAGCCAGAGAGAGAAATAAGATCACATACAAAGGAAAGCCCATCAGGCTATCATCAGACTTCTCAGCAGAAACCTTACAGGCCAGAAGGGAGTGGCATGATGTATTTAATGCAATGAAGCAGAAGGGCCTGGAAACAAGATTACTTTATCCAGCAAGATTATCATTTACATTTGAAGGAGGGATTAAACAATTTCCAGATAAGCAAAAGCTGAATTTACCTCCCACAAACCATCTCTACAGTGTATTTTGGAGGGACTGCTATAGATGGAAGTGTTCCTAAGGTTTAATAGCTGTCACCAGAGGTAATAAAACCACAGTAAAGAAAGTAGAACAGCTAATTACGAAGCAAATACAAAATTTAATTAACTATCCTCAAAGTCAATCAAGGGATAGACAAAGAGTACAGAGTATGATACCTAATATATAAAGAATGGGAGAGAAAGAAAAAGGAGGAGCCAAAGAAAAGAACCTTTAGATTGTGTTTGTAATAGCATACTAAGTAAGTTAAGTTAGACTCTTAGATAGTAAGGAAGTCAACCTTGAACCTTTGGTAACCACGAATCTCCAGACAGTATATATAAGAGCTCAATAAGCAAGCTAAGTAAGGCAGTAAGATATAAAGAGGCTAACCTTGAACCTTTGGTAACCACGAATCTAAAGTCTGCAATGGCAATAAGTACATACCTGTCGATAATCACCCTAAAAGTAAATGGACTGAATGCACCAATCAAAAGACATAGAGTCACAGAATAACCATTATAAATATCTATGTTCTCAAAACAGGAGCAACTACAAATGTGAAACAAGTACTAACTGAATTAAAAGGGGAAATGGAATGCAGTACATTCATTCTAGGAGACTTCAACACTCCACTCACTCTGAAGAACAGATCAACCAGACAGAAAATAAGTAAGGACACAGAGGCACTGAACAACACAATAGAACAGATGGACCTAACAGACATCTACAGAACTCTACACCCAAAAGCAGCAGGATACACATTCTTCTCAAGTGCACATGGAATATTTTCAAGAATAGATCATATACTAGGCCACAAAAGAGCCTCAGTAAATTCAAAAAGATTGAAATTGGACCAAGTCATTTCTCAGACCACAAAGGTATGACACTAGAAATAAATTATGCAAAGAAAATGAAAAATCCCACAAACGCATGGGAGCTTTACAGCATGCTCCTAAATAACTAATGGATCAATCACCAAATAAAAACAGAGATCAAGCAATATATGGAGAGAAATGACAACAATAATTCAACACCGCAAAATCTGTGGGATGCAGCCAAGGCCATGCTAAGAGGAAAGTATATTGCAATACAGGCCTATGTCAGGAAAGAAGAACAATCCCATATAAGCAGTCTAAACTCACAATTAATGAAAGTAGATAAAGAAGAACAAATGAGGCCCAAAATCAGTCCAAGGAGGGACATAATAAAGATTAGAGTAGAAATAAAATAATAGAAAGCAGGAGAATAAAACAATAGAAAGAATCAATGAAAGCAAGAGCTAGTTCTTCAAAAAAATAAACAAAATAGATAAACTCCTAGCCAGACTTATCAAGAAAAAAGAGAGTCTTCACACATAAACAGAATCAGAAATGAGAAAGGAAAAATCACTACAGATACCACAGAAATACAAAGAATTATTAGAGAAATACTATGAAAAATTATATGGTAACAAACTGGATAACCTAGAAGAAATGGATAACTTTCTAGAAAAATACAACCTTCCAAGACTGACCAAGGAAGAAACAGAAAATCTGAACAGACCAATTACCAGCAATGAAATTGAACTCGTAATCAAAAACTACCTAAGAACAAAATACCTGGACCAGATGGCTACACCGCTGAATTTTATCAAACATTTAATGAAGACCTAATACCCATCCTCCTTAAAGTTTTCCAAAGAGTAGAAAAGAGGGAATACTTCCAAACTCAATTCTATGGGGCCAGCATCACTCTAATACCAAGACCAGGCAAAGACACCACAAAAAAAGAAAATTACAGACCAATATCACTGATGAACATAGATGCAAAAATACTCTACAAAATATTACCAAACTGAATTCAAAAAGATCATCCATCATAATCAAGTAGGATTTATTCCAGGGTTGCAAGGATGGTAAAACATTAGAAAATCCATCAGCATCATCCACCACATCAACAAAAAGAAGGACAAAAACCACATGATCATCTCCATAGATGCTGAAAAAGCATTTGACAAAATTCAACATCCATTCATGATAAAAACTCTCAACAAAATGGGTACAGAGGGCAAGCATAATAAAACAATAGAGAATAGAGAATGGGTACCTCAGCATAATAAAGGCCATATAGGACAAACCCACAGCCAACATCATACTTAAAGGCAAGAAGCTGAAAGCTTTTCCTTTAAGATGGGGAACAAGACAAGGATGCCCACTCTCCCCACTTCTATTCAACACAGTACTGAAAGTCCTAGCCACAGCAATCAGACAACACAAAGAAATAAAAGGCATCCAGGCTGGCAAGGAAGAAGTTAAACTGTCCCTGTTGGCAGATGATATGACATTGTACATAAAAAACCCTAAAGAATCCACTCTAAAACTACTAGATCTAATATCTGAATTCAGCAAAGTTGCAGGATACAAAATTAATACGCAGAAATCTGTAGCATTCCTATACACTAACAATGAACTAGCAGGAAGAGAAATCAGGAAAACAATTCCATTCACAGTTGCATCAAAAAGAATAAAATACCTAGGAATAAACCTAACCAAGGATGTGAAAGACTTATACTCTGAAAACTACAAGACACTCATGAGAGAAATTAAAGGATTTACCAATAAAAGGAAATACATCCCTTGCTCATGGATAGAAAGAATTAATATTGTCAAAATGGCCATTCTGCCTAAAGCAATCTGTGGATTCAATGCAATTCCTATGAAAATACCAACAACATTCTTCCAGGAACTAGAGAAAATCATTCTAAAATTCATATGGAATCACAAAAGACCTCAAATAGCCAAAGCAATTCTGAGAAGGAAGAATAAAGCAGGGTGAATTATGCTCCTCAACTTCAAGCTCTACTACAAAGCCACAATAGTCAAGACAATTTGGTAATGGCACAAAACAGACCCATCGACCAATGTAACAGACTAGAGAGCCCTGATATAAACCCAGCCATATATGGTCAACTAATATATGATAAAGGAGCCATGGACATACAATGGGGAAATGACAGCCTCTTCAGCAGCTGGTGTTGGCAAAACTGGTTATCTACATGCAAGAGAATGAAACTGGATTATTGTTTAACCCCATACACAAAAGTAAACTCGAAATGGATTAAAGACTTGAATGTAAGTCATGAAACCATAAAAGTCTTAGAATACAACATAGGCAAACATCTCCTGAATATAAGCATGAGCAACTTCTTCCTGAAGGCATCTCTTCGAGCAAGGGAAACAAAAGCAAAAATCAACTCATGGGACTACGTCAAACTAAAAAGTTTCTGTATGGCAAAGGACACCATAAACAGAACAAAAAGGCATCCTACAGTTTGGGAGAATATATTTGTAAATGACATATCTGACAAGGGTTAACCTCCAAAATATATAAAGAACTCATATGCCTCAACACCCAAAAAGCAAATAACCCAATTAACAAAGGGGCAGAGGATATGAAGAAACAGTTCTCCAAAGAAGAAATTCAGATGTCCAACAGACACATGAAAAGATGCTCCACATCACTAATCATCAGGGAAATGCAAATTAAAACCACAATGACATATCACCTTACAGCAGTAAGGATGGCCAGTATCAAAAAGAGTAAGAACAACAAATGCTGGTGAGGATGTGGAGAAAGGGGAACCCTCCTACACTGCTGGTGGGAAGGTAAGCTAGTTCAACCATTGTGGAAAGCAATATGGAGGTTGCTCAAAAAACTGCAAATAGGAATACCATTTGACCCATGAATCCCACTCCTTGGAATTTACCCAAAGAATACAACTTCTCAGATTCAAAAAGACATATGCACCCCTCTGTTTATCACAGCACTTTTTTACAATAGCAAAGATATGGAAGCAACCTAAGTGCCATCAGTAGATGAATGGATGAAAAAGAGGTCTTACATATACACAATGGAATACTATTTGGCCATAAGAAGGAAACAAATCCTATCATTTGCAACAACATGGATGGAGCTGGAGGACATTATGTTCAGTGAAATAAGCCAGGTGGAGAAAAACAAATGCCAAATGATTTCCCTCATTTGTGGATTATAACAATGAAGGAAAACTGAAGGAACAAAATAGCAGCAGATTCAGAGACTCCAAGAATGAATTAGTGGTTACCAAAGGGGAGGGGTGTGGGAGGACGGGTGGTGAGGGTGGGAGAAGGGGATTGAGAGGTATTATGCAATGGGGTATGGGTGGGGACTTGATAATATAGATAAAAATAGTAAGCACATTGTTTTTTCATGTGAAACCTTCATAAGAGTTTATATCAATCATACCTTAATAAAAAAGAAATCATACAGTTAGGAAACAATTTCTTGGCTTCTACATCACGCATAGGTAGATGGAAAGAGTGTAATCTTTGTGGTCCTCCTCAAGTCGAATTTGTCTTTTTCCACCATTTTCAAAGCCATTAGGAATAATGGTATTGACCTTGAAACTGTTAGATAAATATTGTTAGGGCCGTGTACAGTGTTGTGTTCTCTATATTCTTACCTCAGTATTGTATGACTTTTATTCTTGGACAATGTTCAAGAATTTAAAATAGACTAAGTTGGTAACCTGGCAAAAATATGAGAGCAGACGTCTTTGTGCTTTGATCAGAAGTATTTAATTTTCTCTTCGTTTGGTAAACGTGCTATTCCAGAGCCACATTTCAGCCACTAAGACATCTTAATGATAGTTTCTATTGTATTCTCTTCTGCATTAAAAGTATTTTCCAGAATATATGTTAAAACCAATGTCAGGCAGGTAGTACCTTTTTCTCCTTAAGTTTCATCTTCAGTAAAATGTGACTCTTTGAGTATTTTGGTAATGAAGCCAAATAATATGTCTGTGTTTTCAGGGGAAGGAACAGGGCAAAAGCTTTGGTGTTAAAATGCAACTAAAACACTTTCATAACTTAAGCCAGTAGAAGAGCAAAAATTCATCTGGTAGATACTCAGACAACTTGTGACTTGTTCTATCTGGTATGAGGCATAAGAGGAAATGAATAATAAATCTATATATTTCACATTTCTAGCTTGATTATTAAGTAGTATTCTGCCTTCCTTTGTGCTGAATGCTGTATGCTGCCTGAAGACTGCTTTGTAGAGTTGCTTTGAATAAGTAGACATTTATGAGACCATCATCATTTTTCCAAAAACCTATGGCAGAACGAAGTCTCCCACATAAAGCCAAGAGAAAAGTAAGCTGTAAAAGTTAAAATGTTTATTGGGATTCTCAAAGCTTTTGTTGAACTTTGATTGAAAGTTTGTAGGAATTAGTCTGCAATTTATAAACCTCAAAGTCATAATTAAATTCTGAGTTTGTGATAGATTTAAAATTATAATTCTTGTTTTTATGAGGTAAATATCTTTTATTGGAATCACAGTTGGCTTTTTTATGCTGTTAGTCTATCTTAAATGTTTATAGTCCAGCTTAATTTTTGGGCATAAATCACTGTTATGTTCATTCAGCTGATTTTTATGGAGTCCTGACCATTCCAGGCACTGTTCTAAGCTCATGTGTTTGTTAATGAGCACACATATATTTTTGCCCTCCTGGTATTTACATTCTAATGGGAGGATATAGACAACATATTCATAATAAATTTTTAATAAATAATAAAATCAATGTATAGTTCTTAGATGATGTTAAGTTCTGTAGAAGTAAATGCAGGGCAGATTCAGGGGAATCAGTAGTCTGATTGGAATTGGAAATCATGGTAGCCTCATTGGAGAGGTCACCTTTTGAAAGATTCTGAAGTAAGGAAGTTGTCCCTGCCCTCATTGCTTCACTAAGGATGCAGGGATGGTTTTACTTTGACCTTTTAATTTTACTGCACTCTTATTAGACCCTTGAGATGGAGATAAGATGAGTATTTAAGCCAGTCTATATGTCTAGTGTGAGTAGCTGCTTTGGAAAAAAAGTGATGCTCTTTCCACAGGCTTCCCAGTATTTCTTTTCTTCTCCATTTTTCTTTTTTTTTTTTTGACATTAGCGTATAAATTGATGCTTCATCAACAGCATTTTCCTTATATAATGAGAGCAATAGAGGAAGGAAAGTCAGAACCTCTATCAGGGCTTGTTATAAACTGCTAAGTTGGTATATTTTCTGTAGAATTTGATTCCAAGGGAACTTTATATTTAGTTTCATAAACAGATTTGTCACTCTTCCAACACAAAATCCATCCACCCACTAATGTGATCATTGTAACATTGCTCGTCAAATATAATAGTATGGTTGTTTCTATTTTATGCCTAGAGCAACAAAAATAATGGTGCCACAATATGATAAGTAGACTTTTTATAATGTGTCTGATCCAAGGATACCTAGAGATTTCATTTGCTTTGTCTTGCAATAAATCAAATGAGTGAGTGTGTTTTTTCAGGTAACAAAAGCCGTTTGGATATTTATTGCAGACTCCAGTATTTCTGATATTTTTCTCTGGATAGTAAGAGTAACAAGTCTAGCCAATACCATAAAAACGTCTGGGGGAAATTGGGGAAGAATGTTCGTGTTCGGCCGCGCAGGTACACTGGAGGTAAACACATAGTAAAAGCTTTCTCCACGTCAGTAGCTCTCCATATCATATGCCATTTTTTATGTTTGTGCCAAGATGTACAAAGACCATCAGGAAAAGTGAATAGAACTTCGGCAGAGCAAGAGTTCTGTCCAATGTAAAATTTAATATTGACACAAATCCAAGTAAGAGTGGATTTTATTGTTTAAATGCAATATGGCTGTTAGATGGATATACAGCGTGTTAAAACTAATTTAGCTAATCTTCCACCTACCTGTATCTCTCTCTCTGAGAAGTTTCTTTCCTGTCATGTTGCTAACCCTGTAATTGTGTGTGCTTTCGTGTATGAGTACCACTCATCTATATGTACATTACTGAATTCATTTTGATGCTCATCAGCCTTAAGCAAAACTACAGCAGAAGTCTGTGCTCGGCATTTACAAATAAAAAGTACTTTACACTCATTCTTCGTAGACTACATGAGTCCCATTTTAAAAATATACCACATTTCATTAATTTCAGTTAAGTAATGTTCACAGTATAATACATTACTGTTCTAGTTTCCTGGTTTCCACTCAGGATCTGCACTAATACTAATAATAATACTAGTAAGTAGATGACTGAAGCTTCAAAATGAAATGCCATAGAGCATGGCTGTCATCTTTTTCAGTACAGGTAAGAACATCATACTGACATTTTAAAGCATTCCTTGAGTACACCCGTGATTTCAGAGCGCTTCTATAGGTACTAGTTTTATTGCCCTCAATGCTTTCTCCACACATTTAGCCTTTTTTGATTGTTAATTGTATATGTCTGTTTCAGCTTCAGAAAGTAGATCCTTTGGGTGGCCTATGTTTACAGAATGAAAAACTTATGCATCAACTATGATTTAATTTTGAAAGTATATTCTAGCATTCTAAATAAAAGTATTTTTGTTTTTCATCCATAACCATTTGTTACACATCATAAACCCTTACACATACCTGTGGAATAAAAAGAAAAAAATGTGAAAATAGAATAATGAAAGCATTCAACCTCTCATGTGGATAATGAGTTAATAATGTCAACAGACTTAGGGATCATTTGGGGTAAAGGTGTTGTATATGTCAAAATTCTCCTTATTAGCAAAGCTGAAAATTTACATATAGGTTTTTTTTTAGAAATCTTTCTTTTTAAGGTAAAAATAAAGACATTTTTGCATTTAATGTGAGTAAATGTAACATTTTAAATACAAACTTTACTGGCATTCCTTTTGTGGAACCCTCAATGGGTGTTTCTTTGGCTGAAATGAATGAATTCTCTATAAAATCATACAAAACACATTTGCCTACTTTGAGGAAAGGGTTGACTAATTAAAAGCACAAAAATATTTAAAATACTATGACTATCTTAATTATTCAATTGATACTTTTCTACAAGAACTTAAACTAATAGGAATTGCTGGACTTGGCTTTTATTCTTTCTTTCCTAAATTTGCAAAATGGCTTTGTTAATTCCTATGAAATTTTAAAAAATGAAACAGATAAATACTTATTTACACTTTGGGTTTGAATAAAAACATCTTTTATGTTATTTTTCAAAGCTAATAAGACATCAACTTTAGTTCAGTACATGAATTCCAAATTAATGAACTCCGAATACATCTCGGCATTGTGTTCAGTGTCCTTAGTCCTAAATCTAGACTCATCATCCCCACGCCCTCTCTGCATTGCCTAGACCTGGTGTACACATGGTTTTCATTAAGTTTAGTTTAGACTTTGCAGAAGTTCTGCACAGAATGAGTTTTTAGGTCACCAGATTTGACCTATTGTTTTATAGTCAGTCTCTGCACAGCCCCCAGGCAGAGAGTCATCACTGTCTAGAGTTTGGGGCAGCTTGGACTGAGGCAGAAGACTCCAGGGGTCACAGTTCACAGCCACAGACAGGGGAGCAACTGACCACAGGGCATTCTTTTAATAAGATGATAGGCAGAATGGAAAGAACACAGGCTTTTGAGTTGGATGGACAGGCTTTTGGATACCAGTTAAACTGCACTCCAGATGTATGACCTTGGGGAAGTTACTTAATCTTCATTGTCTCAGTTTCCTCATCTGTAAAATGAGGATAATAATTCCTTTCTTGGAGAGAGCTCCTGAGGATTAGTAATGGTGTATGTAAACCATGTACCACATGCCTGCCACATAAAAAGACCTCATTGTATCATCATTTTTCCATGATATATATGTACTACTTAGATTCTCTTCTCTGCTTCTCCTTAGCATTAGCAGGCACAACTGAAGCAAGCTATAGAGTAACCTATTTATACACATAGGTATAAATGTAATTTCGCCAATTGTGGTAAAAATTCATCTACTGAAGAGGAAATGAATCTGTCTCATTGCAGAGGCTTATGGATGAACCCAACTCAGTTTGAATCCGTAAACTGCTGTGTAAACAGATTTTATATTCGCAATACAGACTGGCCAACTCAAAATGTGCACGACAAGGATACAGGCCAGGACTGTGGATTTAAGTTGGACCTTAAGGTTAAGACCTGAAGAGAAACTTGAGACCATGTGTGGATGGCAGGGTCCATCCAAAGGCCTGTCAGGGACAATGCTGTTTGTCGGGCAGCTTTGTAGTAAGAATGATTGAAACTGGGTCCCTACTGTAGCCTTTTGGCAAAGACACATTCACCTTTGAAGATGATGACTCAAATCTAGTGTAGGGGAAAGTTTCCCAATAGAATCACTTGCCACTGTGTTCTTGGCAAACTTCCTGAGTGTGCAGCGGGACAAGCTTGCTACAAAGAGTAGGTTATGGAAGGGCTAAAATTGCATACAGTCCAAATTTAAGGGTATCACATTAGAGACAGCATACTTTTCCCCACTAATTCAAACATACATAGTTTTTCCCTCCAGAGTTAAAATAAATCACTAGTTTTTTTGGCATGGGTAGTAGAAGAAAGAAGAAAAGAAAAAAGCTAGACCCTTACTCAGCGAAGTGTCTCGCTCTGAGAAGCACTCCAGAACTGAGACCTATTGAAGAAACAGTAAATTCTTATCGCCCCTTTAGTCTCCAGGTCCTGGGGGGGCCCAGCAGGCCAGGAGCCACTACTTAAGTTTCAGTGTTTTGTTGACTTCTGTCTTTGCCTTTGAGCATATGTAATTGGGTTTGCCCTTGTTTTTCTTGTTTCCTATTTTAAAGAGTAAGTTTTAGCACCTGCTCTAAAGATTTTTTGTACCTTCAGAGTAGATAAAATACATGAGCTCCAAATGCTGCATTCCATAGATGGTCAGTAAATGCTTGTCACTTTCCTGCTCCCCCTGGAGAGCTAATCTCCTCAGTCTCATTTTGCCTTGACATGACTCCATGCACAAGGACACCCAAGCCCTGCCCTCTGCCTTACATTGCAGTCCTTCTGAGCCTGGGCCGATCGGTCGCCTTCCCTTAAACTCATTGTGCCAGAGCCGGTCCATCACCTTCCCCTTCACTTCACATGTGAGCTCCACCGATGTCTCACAGTGGCCTTGAGCACCTTCCCTGACTGTTGTATCCAGACACGCTAGGTGCAAATGCTCTGGACCTTAAACTCCCACTGCTTTGGTTCATTCAGCAAATCGGTTTACCTCCATAATGGAATGTTATAATCATATATAATCACTAAGTATAATTTAAATAAATAAACCTGACTAATGAGTGCCTACAATTTGCTAGCTGGGCAAACAACTGGTGAACAAGTAGACGATCCCTGTTTTCAGAGCTCACAGTCTGTTAGAGGATAAAGTAAATAGATCATCCCAATGTAGTAAGATTAGCTCTTTGAAGTGGGAGGGCAGGGAGCCCACAAACTGGGCATCGAACCCAAAGTATCAGGGAATATTCCCAGCCTGTATCTCAGCTGCATCTCAACCAACAAGCAAGACTCAGCTTGTGAAGAGAGGACAGGTGTGATCTTGCAAAAGCAAAAGGCACGAGGGAAGGACCCAGAAACCTGAGAGAACCTGCTGCATTCAGGAAGCAGGCCAACCTAGGGAAGCTGGCACGTGCGGTGCAAAGCAAGGAGTGGCAAGAATGAACATCAGAGCTAGAAATGTAACTCACAACCTGTGATCTAAATAAACCTGTCAAAACTTCATATTTGATTCTCTATTCAATGGAGGAAGAGTGAGAAATGATGGTAAGAAATGCCAGAAGCCTGAGCGAGGATGGTGAAGGAAACCGAGCATTAGCTGGAGAAGAGCACAGGCATAGGGTTAAGGGAAGGTTGTTATTTTGTTGTTGTTCTTACTGTTTTAGGTAGGAGAGAATTTGTGAATTTTAAGTGCTGATGGAAAGTAGCTAGAAGCAAGAGGTGAAGATTCAGGCAGTGAGATCTGTAGTGAGGGTGTGAGAGTGCGTGGCTGGAGAGAAGGATACAGGAGGGACCACATGGGCTTAGATGCCCAGGTTTGTAGAGAGGTTCCTGACGACTCCTCCACCTTTTGGCTTCTGTGTTCTCAGAAGTAGTTGACATCTTCTCCTGGGCTTGAGGTGGTGACAATGACACTAGAAATTTCATTCATTAAGATTTTTATCAAGGCTTTACTTGGTGGGGAGGGTGACTGACATAATGTGACTCCAGACCTCGTGGCCCTCTGACCGGGAGACAGGTGGAGGGGAGAGCTTGTGGACACACTTCAAGGCAGGGGAAAAGGCACTGATGAGATCGTGCAGAGCTTGGAAACCATGTAAAGACTCTAATGTTTTCTGGAAGAGCCACTGGCACCTGCATTTCCAAGAACGTTAATGAAGCAAGGGAGTGACAGGTTCAGAATTCCTAAAGACCTCTCCTGACTGCAGGGTGATGGTGGGTTAACGTGGCTGTGTAGCAGATGTGGGGCAGCCCCTGGGAGGCTGTTCCAGAGAGTTGACAAAGCCGGCCATGTCTTGCTGTCACGTGGCAGTGGGGTCTGTGGAGAATAGGAGATTTGACGATGTTTAGGAGCTAAAATTGATAGCCTTTTGCAATTGTTTGGATATAGGGTTTCGTAAGAGAGAAGTATGGAGACTCCCAAGTGTGACCAGAGAGAATGGAGGATGGAAATGATCAACGTGAGGATCTAAGAAATACAATTGCTCAAAAAAACCCAGAATTGCTGAAGAGCATGAAGGTTTCAGTATGTGTGTGGCAGGCTTGAGTGTGTGGCGTTACTGCTCCAGTTGTATGGGTCTCAGACTCAGCAGTCCAGGCGTGGGTGTGGAGGGGGGCCCCTGGATGATCCTAGGCTGGAGGTTTCCTTGGCAATTGTGATAGGACAATGTGTAAAAAATGGGAGGATATTATTAGCAAAATTAGACATGATGGCCTGTGGTGATGAAGACATGAAGGGCTGCTAGATAAAAAGAAAAATGAGAGCATTGGAGGTTCTGTGATAACAGGTTTGGGAGGGATAACGGAGTGAGAATCTGAAAGAATCATAGATGAAAGTGACATTGGGAAGTTGAATTTAATACTCTCCTAGTGGAACAGCTGTTAGTGATGCCAGGGTTTGCCCCCTACGTGGTGAAAGTGGAGAAGTTCTCTAGAGCTGGGCGTCAGGGAAGTAAGAGGCCGGCATTGAAAGGGTATCTACGTGGATGCTGAGGTCATGGGAATTGAGGTGCAGAGAATGATGAGAGCCAGGTGCTGACGGCTAAGTTGAGGCCTCTGCCGGGTTGCCTGCTGGGAGCTTTATGGGCCTTGTGAGGGCACTTTTTTTTTTTTAATGTCAGAATGGCACAGGTGGCCAGGAATGTAGGTTTGATGTTTCTACAAAACAGAGATCTGACCTGCATCCCACATGACTTCTGAATGTTGCACTAGACCCTCGGGTGCTGAACAGACGCCTCCACATGTCGTGGGTTTTAGAAAAACAGGTCTGCCCTCTGTCCCGTCCCATAGGGAATTAGGCGTCTACCATACTTACATGGAAAACTCAGATCATTCCGAAAACAGTCATTACTTTCTCCCTTTGATTGCCTTGACTTGTTTCTCCTGTTTCAGGTAGGGCTGGTGCTCCATTACTATATGCCAGTAAGTCTCCTGTTCTACTCCCTTTTCTAATATTTACCTGTACCTTTGGGCTTTCACTTTCCTATACTTCCTTGGACAGAATTTTTCCTGATAGTTTTTATGACTCGTAAGTCCAAATGTATTTATTTTAAGTGGGTGTAAACATATGACTTCATAGGTTTTTTACTCTAGTCATGCCCAAGCACTTCCATATTGAAATACATTTTCTTTTATTATAAAGTACTTCATAATCTTTCACATATTAGAGTTAGGACATTTTATTAGTTTGGAGGGAGGAATTGTATGTATTTGTGAGTTATATTAACTATGAATTTGCATTTCAGGATATAGGTGGGACATTATTGAGGATTATAAAAAGGGAGAGTGGAGAACCCCTTTTTTAGAGAAGCAGGGCAAGTTATCAGAGAATTGGCACTTGACAATGGTTTGTGGAAAGACAGAAGGTGGTGGTGAATGGCCAGCAGGGGGCAGGGCCCAGCAGTAGCATTAGAGCGAAGACGGCTCCATCCCCAACCAGGGCTCCACACCTCTGCTCACACTTTTCCCTCCACCTGGAATGTCCATCCATTCTTGTCTGTCCACACACGTTCCTCATCATCAGCATAAAATTGTACTATTTTCAAGCTCAGAAGAGGAAGTAGGCAAGGGAATGAGCAATGCCTGGATTCCGTGCTGGGCCCTCTACGTAGGTATTTATTTATTGCTCCTGAGAAAGGGCGCTGATCACTTTCAGAACTAGAGTGAAGTCTCTGGAGTCTCCTCAGGCTCCAAGACTTCAACTGGCCCAGTGCCGTAGTCTGTTCTGAGTGCTGTAATAAATACCACAGACTGGGTGGCTTGTGAAGAACAGAACTGTGTTTCTCCCAGCTCTGGAAGTGGGAGTTGAAGGTCAGCAGGCCAGCAGGGCCAATGAGGGCTCTCTTCCAGGTCACAGCATCTCGTGTCCTCACATGGCAGGAGGGGCAGCACGCTCTGTAGGGTCTTCCGTAAGAGAGCCACCCACCCCACTTATGTGGGCTCCAGCCCATGTCAGGCTCCCCTCCTAAAAGCCCCACTCCTGACACCGTGACATGGGATCTTAGGATTCCAACATGGGAATTTGAGGGGGACACACACGTTCACCCAACGCATCCTGCATCACCAGGCAGGGAGTGATGAGGGTGGGTATCTGACGCTGGGCAGTCGGGCCTTGTGGCCGGGGCTCAGCCCAGTTCAGGACAGCATCAGCACACAGGGGGGCCAAGTCCTTCTCCGACTTGCTTTCAGACTCAGTGTTTGAAACTGTGCTTTGCTTTTGGCCCATCTCTTTCTTAATCAGTTTGTGTGACTCTCTCCACCCAGCGACTCTCAGAAAGCAGCATTCACTTAACCATCTTGCATTCTCCACAACATTGGCCACGTGCCTTGTTCGTTATGGGCAAATGTGTATGTGTTGGCTAATGTGGATCTGTAAGGCCTATGCAAGTGCTCAGATGCTAAGGACCAAGTAAACATGCCCAGCGAAGGAGAGGATCTTGACAAATGTAAATGTGGCTGATGGTTTTGCAGAATTAAAATGCAAAGATTTGCATCTAAAATAAAGTTCAAAGATTTTCTTTAAATCTAAAAACATTTAAAATGGAAATGATCAGTGTCCAGCCTCCACTTTGTAGCTGCGCATACTTTAAGGCTCCTCTGGGTACCATTACTCAGATACTCTTCAGTGTGTTTTATTTAAAACATAAATACTTAAAATCTTTTTAATGCAAAGTGAGGATTTAAATTTTCAAAGTAAAGAAGCAACCACAGAATTCCTGGCTTTCTCTGGCATCTTCGCCAGAGATAATCTGTCTCCCTGCAGAACTGGGTACGCGTCCTCAGTCTGTCTCATGGACTCATGACAGGCACAGGAGCGTTCACACAGTGTTCTGCTCAGTAACAACTTCATATTCTCTTGTTTTTCAGGTCCTGTAGGAGTAGGTTTGAATGAACTGAAACGAAAGCTGCTCCTCAGTGACGCACAGCACTATGGTGTGACAGTGCCCCGTAAGTCCTCTCTGGGTAGGCGGCAGATATCACTAGGTAGCATGTATATTCACTAATAATGGCTGCTTGGCACACATGGAGCCCAGCATCGTTCTAAGCATTCACTACCCAGACCTCACAACAGGCCAATGAATTAGGTAGTGACATTATCCACATTTTACAGAGGAAGAAACTGAGACACGAGAGTGATGGGATTTGCCGTAGATCACACAGCTCATGGGCAGGGTATTTGTTTATCACAGCTTCCCTACTCTCAATTTTTATGGTGAATTTTATTTAATACACATATGACATCAACTTATTATTTGCAAATTTTCTTCTAAACGAAACTCTTGACTATTCTATTTCCTAAAGTAAGTGCTAATGTTTTCCAGAGTTTGTCACCAGCTTTAAGATTAGAAGGACTAAGCCAGAGAGAGCTGAAGGAGGCTTATAATACAGCCCTTTCTTAATTACTTTTTATAGGTAGCAATTGGCAGATAGTGTTAACTGGGCCTTTTATGGCCATATAATCCAAAGATGGTAAGCTTCTTTTCAGCACACAGAACTGGATCTATTTTTGTAAAAGTGGTTTTCATAGGCATTCTCACAAATGAAATGTGATGCTGGAGGCATTTTGATCTCTAGAATAAATGCCATTTGACTACTTAATATGTTGATCTTAGAAAGCCATGTTAAAGACTAAATTGAAATGTTGGCTTTTTCAAGTGGTTTTAGGACTGTTAAAAAAATAATAATTTGTATATTGCCCTTAGCAGTGTTCTTTAGTTTTGGAAGAGTTCAACTTTATTTTAAAATTATAGTTTTCTATTACCTCAAGTTACTCCTTGTTACATTTTTCCAAATTATCATTTGTAATCATTTTCAGCCATAAGTTACAGGACTGCTGGTTTCTATCAACAAGAGATGAAAGTCAGAGGAAATGTGGAATTAAACAGCTTTTATATTTTAACCTGAATTATTCACTTCTCTTATAAAAGCTGAATTGCAACACACAATTAGAAGATTTTACAAAACAATTGTTAAGCTTATAGGTGGGTGATTACAAAAGACATCTGGGGGATGGAAAACAGATTAGGGAGGGAGGAAAATGAATTTATTCATTTCCTCCTGTGCATTCACCTTTTGTATTTGCCTTACTTTATTTCATCCTCCAAACAACAGTGATATCTGCATCTCATGGAGGAGACAGTTACGAAGTACACTGACTCACTCACTGTGATAATTGTACTTGAATTTGAAACCAGGTTTTATGGTTCCACTTTTATTTTCTTCCACCTAATACCATACAGTCCTCTCAAACTGGAGATTCTCTGTATTGTAGCCCAGTAAGTAGTAAAAATGATTCCTTCTGAAGACGGTAAGTATCAGTGAGACTGTCTAGCAACCATAACCCTCTGTAATAGTTTTGGTATATACTCAAGGACTGAGGGCGAGGCACTCTGGCCTCAGTTTATCTAACTGTTTACAATAATATTTGCCTCTGAAATTATTATAGAAATTGACAACATCCAGAAGGGTTCAGGGGCTGGGACTGTAAAGAATTCCCCAAAGTAGTGATTTTCCACTCTGATTCACTTTTAAACAGGTGTTAATGTCAAAAGATCCCCATACAGTAGGGTTTTCCAGATTTGCCTGATAATAATAATTTTGGGGTGCTTATGAAAAGATTCCCAGGCCTTTCCAAAGAGATTTGCCTTCAGGAAGTGTGGCAGAATGCCTGAAAATCTGCACTTACAGCAAGCATCCCAAGTGATTCATAACATCAGACATGTTTGGAAAATACAGCCATAGCATCAGCTCGGGATGATTTAATGAATTAAAGGAGAATATGTTTTGAGAGCAGTTTTGGACTTTTAGATGCATTTGCTTTATAAAATGCTTTAGGTAGAGTCTTGACTATTTGGAGAAAAATTATTGCTTTGGTTATATGACCAGTATTCTGTTTAACTCTGTCCAAAAAAATGTATTAAATAGCCCCAGCATGAGCAAATCGAAAAATGTGTGGAGCAATGGAACTCACACTCACTGCTGTGGGAATGTAAAGTAATTCAGCTGCTTTGGAAACCAAGTGTCAGTATCAGCTAAGGCTGAGCAAAACACACAGCCTGCGACCGCAGTTCCACTCCCACCACAAACCCACTTAGTCATTCAGGTATTGTGGTTTGCTGATGTTGATTTTCTGGTCTTGATATACCCTAGAGTTACAGAGATTGAAACCTGCCTCCATTAGGGGAAGCTGAATGATAGTTGCATGAGGTGTCTCTGGGTATTTTTGCAACTTACTGTGAATCTGTAATGATTTCAGTTTTAAAAAGTGACTTAAAGGGATGCCAAATCAAGTAAATACTATTGCTAAAATGGCTGAACAAATTAAAGGATCTTTTAAAGTTATCTGTACAGCCTTCCAGAGTTGCTTTTAAAGAAACTGGTAGCCAAAGCCCTGTTTTGTGTTTCTTGCTTCACTGTGGGCAATTTCATCCCTGACAAGCAATGTCAACATTGTTTTAAGGCCATAGGTTATCATCAACAATCAAGATACACACTTATCTTATTAACATTTCAAGTGTGTTTTCCTTTACCTTATGAAGCATGGTTATGAGTTGCATTAAAGTCATTGTCTGATAGTTCTAACTGCTGGGCACTTTGGGTTGCCATCTATTACCTTTCCCCTTGAGAACTGGTTCAATTCCTTGTTCTTTTATGTTGAGTAATTTTGAATTGCATTTTGGGTGTTAATACAGTTTGTATCAACTATAAGTCCTCATATAATGGAGCAGGGAATGCATAATTAACTTTAAAAACTCAGAGGAAATGAGACAGAATTTACGGTCTAAACATAAACTGGGTGATTACTTGCCAAAGTAAAAACAGCATCTCCAGAATGTTGAGTCTCGTCCATAACCTACCTGCTTTACTAATGTTCAAAGTGTTCAAATAGTTGCTTGGTGTCTAGGGTTTTTAGCCATAATTATCAGAGGGGATGGACTGTTTTTCACTTGCCATATATCAGCACAGCAACTCCTCAGGGGTTTTTAGTTTTTAAAATTCTCTATTTTCTGCTCCATTATAATTCAGTAGTAAATAATTAGGCAAAATCAGTGAAAGTTTGGAAGTTCAGTAGTATCCCAAGAAGATACTTAAAATTTTGCAAAGAAGGAATAAATAGCATATAGGATATAGGGATCTTTGACTTCAGTTAGTAAAACAAAACTGATGGCATACCCACTATGTGCATGTGTGTAAGATTTTATTTCAGAGTTTACTGGACAGCCTAGTGGGTTAATAAATGTGCCTTAATAAATGAAGATCAATAAATAATGATAATATTTATAAAAGAAAAGTTTGTCCTCAAGGGTTGAAGTACCATTTTTATTTAATTAACATATTAGAGCATCTTCAAAATACAGTGACACAGACAATGCAACTTAATTTTAAACCCATCTTCAAACCAGCAATTTTTAATATTGTGGGAAAATCTGAGTTGATGATAAATTTTTAGCTAATTTCATTTTTTTGTGATTTAATCTTGTTTAGGAAAAGTAATTAAATACATGATTTCTCTTCCTTAAGGTTCCTGATGCAGACTTTTCTAAACTGTCTAATTAAATCACAGACACTACCAGAGCAAGAAGAAGCCAGGAGAGTGATGGTGTGGAGTATATTTTCATTTCCAAGCATTTGTTTGAGACAGATGTGCAAAATAACAAGTATGTGGAAGATTTTAGAATTTTTGTGTGACTATTGTTTTTAAGCATGTGTCTATGTAGTTTTAGACAACTGAGGGTTCCCTTCCATTTGAGACTGATAAAAAGGTAATTCAGTTAATAGTTTTCACCAGTCTGTCTGAACGTTTTTAATCACCTAAAGCTGCTATTTTTCTGTAAGTTAAGCATCTAGGAATTACTTTGAAGAATGAGGGAAGGTTCTAATGTGTGATTGTGACCTCTAACTAGTTGAATCTTAACATATAATTGAGGTAGAATTTTATTTTAAAAAACAACTGCATAATAGATTCCTGGTTCCAGAGTCTCCTCCACACATACCTCGTTGGCTCTTTCAAAATAACTAAACGCGTTAATCATCTTGCTTGTTCCACACCCTCTAGCCAGCCCCAAGTCCCCCCTCCCCAGGCCTTCCACTTGCTTAAGCATGAATATTTTAGGGTATCAGGAAACAATGTGTGTTTTAATGCAGGATTGTGGGATTTTATTGAAACATCAAAATGCCTTTTCCACGTTTGGCTCAGCGATTGTGTTTTTATAGCACATAATCAGCTGCCCTGGTTCCATTAGCCACCAGCATGTCCCACCCCTGGTCCTGCAGCTGAGCTTGGCTACTCTGTAGTGTGCAGTGAGATTTCAGTAGTCTCTCTTGTTTGGCTTATTCACTGTTTTATTGCATCACATTAGTTCTGAAAAAGAGGTGATGGAAAACAGTACTGCTGGACCAAAGTACTTTTTTCTGCTTAAGCATAATACTAGCAAGTGTTACTGATTTGAAAACATAAAAGAGATTTTTTTTAAATTGACATTCTGTAGTACTTGGCCCTATGTATTTTATTAAACACAGTAAAAAAAAAAAAGAAGTCACATGTTCAGCAAAAATATATAATTCACAGATTTATGTCTGACTTTTTTACAGGTTTATTGAATATGGTGAATATAAAAACAACTACTATGGTACAAGTATAGACTCAGTTCGGTCTGTCCTGGCGAAAAACAAAGTCTGCCTGTTGGATGTTCAGCCTCATGTAAGTAAACAGTGAACTGTTCAACACCTGCTGGCCCTTGTGGTCTCCACTTCATGTGAGCATTTCAATCTGGGGTAATTCTGAAGTCTACTCACTTAGAGCATCAGTGTAGCTTTCCTAGTGACCAGAGAACCTAAATGTAATCTGACAAGTCTTTGGTGGAAAAAAAGCCACTATTAGGAAAGTGGTGGAGTAGGGGAAGCCTCCAGATCTTGTTCATACTCATTCCAAGTATAATAACTCTTAGTTATTTCTTCTGTGTAGTTGGTATTTTTAAAATACATTGCATGTTATATAACAGAAAAGAATACATCCACATTTAAGGTTTTATCATTTTTAACAATGATTTTAGAGGTTCTCAGTCCTCTTTTGATTTTGGCCCTGTAGTATCCTAGAAGTGTGAACTCCCCAGTTAGTGCTGTGGGCATTAACGGTCCCATGAGACCCTTAGTGCATCTGTCAGGCAGATCCTCGCTGGACACCCTGGAAGTCCTTACAAATACCGGGAACTAGTTTCCTGTGCCAGTGGGTGAAGCCACTCATTTCCTGTCACACCACATCTCCCTGTGCTGAGACCCTGCCCCCTTTGGGAAGGTGACCCTGCAGTAAGAGCCCCAAGCATTAGGAGGGCACTGGCTCCTGGCTGGCCAGGCACTAGTGATGCACCATGCCCTCCTGGTCATCCTCTCTGCAGGGGTCCTGGGTCCAGGTGTTCCCCCAACTCCACATCCCCAGGGCTCACTAGCCCCTCCAACCTCTCTCTCCCCACTGCACACATGTCACCAGTCTGCCTGGCCTTTTGGTAGAGCTGCTGGTTCATACTCACATCCAGAGAGGCCTCAGCGCACAGGTCAGCAGGGTTCCTCAGCTGTCATCTTTCCATCCGCCACTGTGATTACAGATGAACAGTGTCAGTAATGGTCTGGGGAATGTTGACAAGCTTCTGGAAGAAGGCTCTGAAACAGTGAAAGAGAAGGACTTGCGCCTGAGATCAGAAGGAAAAATGGGACGGTTGGGGGACTTTCGTGTGTGGAATGGTACTTAACTCATAACACCTTTTTGGTATTTGATTTCTTTTTTAGCCACTTCTGTTCAATATTGATTATGGCATATTTCAGAACATTTTTAAATGCAAGTTACATTTTCTGCCATCTTTTCAAGAGTATTTATTGTCAACCAACTGAATAGTAGTATACTGAAAGACCGGTCAAGCTTAGAAATTTTCACCTTAGAAATTTCACCTTAGAATTTTCACCTTAGAAATTTCAATTTTATTATAAAACTCACTCATGAAGTTATGAAGAAATGTAAGAAAACTTACTTTCTGCCTTCTAGACAGTGAAGCATTTAAGGACACTAGAATTTAAGCCCTATGTGATATTTATAAAGCCTCCATCAATAGACCGTTTGAGAGAGACAAGAAAACATGCAAAGATTATTTCAAGCAGAGATGACCAAGGTGCTGCAAAGCCCTTTATGGTAAGTATGAAGGCGGCAGTTTGCTTACCCCCTGCGGCAGTGGTGTTCCTCGGGGGAGCCTCGGACAGCAGTGATCCAAAAAGCTATAGGTGATGGAGGTATACTTAGGTACATACACATTGAGTGATTGCTTTTTGTGCTGCTACAGGTGGATCTTACGGTGTACTATTTACGGATATTACACTGACTGAAAACTTTTATGCAAACTCTTATATAAAAGACCACTTAGTTTTCAAACTAGTCTTATTTTTAAAGGGAAGAATACCAAGGTCAGTTACTGATACTCCCTGGTAAAGGAAAAATTTAATAATTTGCCTTTTCTGCCTCACCATCAACAGTCCTATTTAGCATACAAAGTAAAAAGAAGGTACCATTGTGGGTGTAGGGCAAAGAGACTCATGTTAATTCAATAATTGTTTTTCCTAAGAATGTTGTTGGCAACAGCAGCTGAGGCATTAACAATGATAATGACATCTGGCACGGCCTTTCATTGCTTTTTGTTTTTAACCTTAAGATAATATAATCTACTTTAGAATCAGAAACAAAAAGTCTGGCATAAGGCTTTCCTGCAGCAGTTTCTGACACTTTACTACAAAGGCATCTTCAGGGCATTGCTATTACACACAGGGGACATAGTCTTAGCTTTGGCTTACATACATTTATGGATATAATGTCAAGAGCTTCCCCCTACTCCTCTTAATTAACACATCTTTAACCATCTATATTTGCAAATTACTGTGGTTACAATGTACAGATCATAATTTTGATTCCCACTACCGTATTTTCTATAATAGATATCCATGCTGAGTAGGTACTGTCAGACAATGTTAGTCATTCAGGGATTGACAGTTAAATTGTCCATTGTGAAATCTTCTGTGAAGTTGAAATGTGGGCTTATTAATTCCTTCAGTATGTTGCAGTGTAGAGTTATTCTATATGTAAATGACATAGTCTTAGCTTTGGCTTACGTACATTTATGTATATAATTCTAGTCTCGAGCTATATAATCAACTAAAATACTTCCTTGTTTCAAAAATGTGAGTACAAAGGGGCACTTGACAGTTCTGATGATACGTGTCACTTGAAGTCATGGTAAATGTCCTTTTACAAACGTATCCAACTCTGAAAAAGTAGGTGAGGTAAATACCTTGCTATAAATAAGCATAAGCAAACAAAGCATCAGTTCTCCCTCCATAGCTCTTTCCGCACTGCAATATCCCTGTTGTAAATAGGTGACTCTTTATCCTGCAACTCAGGGAAGGCAGGAGTTTTGACTCAGAGCAAACCAGAGGGACAGTATAAGAAATTATGACTTCAGGAGAATTTGTGGTTACAGAGGGTAGCTTGCTTCTGGCTGAGGTGACAGATGAGCCCCGACCAACACCACATAAACTTGCTGGGGGAGTGTTGGCATCAATACAGTGTACTTGCCAGGTTAACCAGTTTTTTTGTGTTCATGTTTCCTTTATTAGGAAGAAGACTTTCAAGAAATGATTAAATCTGCACAGATAATGGAAAGTCAGTACGGTCATCTTTTTGACAAAATTATAGTCAATGATGACCTTACCATGGCATTCAATGAGCTAAAAACAACTTTTGACAAATTAGAGACAGATATCCATTGGGTTCCAGTGAGCTGGTTGCATTCATAAGTAAGGGAAATCTCCACAGCATCTTTCTGTAGAGTGCATGGTTGAATCAGTTACCATTTTGGTGGTAGGGCTTTTTAAATCTCTCTTGCTGTTATAGATGTGCAATCTTGGTTAAAATTGAATGTTGGTTCTCTTTTGTATCATTTTACAACCTTATTTCAAACAGTGTTTGAGTATAAGATCCAAAATCAAAATTTACACACTGTATTCTGAGCAAAGCTCTGCATCATCTGGTTTCCTTAATAGATAGCTCTATCTCCAAGATGGAGTTGTACTTTTCAGAGAGACATATATTGGAGTTCAGGGCTTCAGGTCTCAGGCATGGTCCCCTCCATCCAGTCTGCAGGGCAGCAGGTGATGCCATTAGCAGCCATGACCCATCCCAAACATGGCAGCTTTCTGTGTTTCAGGTAGACCATCACCAGTTCTCCTGGGCTTGCAGTAAGATGGAGTCTGATTATTCTAATAAGTGCAGTCTTTTTTCTTAGGTATGCACAATATATTCACAGTGGATGCATTTAAAAATCTTTCTTAAAGGAATTACTGAAAACTTGCCTTAGTGAGTGGCCTTTGTGCTACAACTTGAGAAGACGACAGTAGCACTTATAAGTGACTCAAATATTTAATAAGGGAAGACAGACTTATATATTTAACTAAAAAGCCTTCTTTACAGCATTCATCTTAGTAAGAATGGCCAAATCTTGGGAAAATAATTACAAAAGACATTTTTATTATAAATCCTCAGACCACATTTTAGAGTCACCAAAAAGGTTGTTTTAGCTGGTTTTGGATTTTCACAATAAATTATAAGAATGTGATTCTTGTTCTAAAAAGTACATGTCTTATAAGTTACAGTTAAGGAAAATGTGATCATTTTTCAAATATGCACTAAGATGTATTTTAGAAAACTTTTCTAAATGTAATATCAACTTATTTTTTCATCATCAAAATAATTGGCCAGATATCCTAATCTTGCCATTTTTAAATAAGTGTAAGAGAGACTCTTACATTTTACGTATTTAGGTGGAATCTCTCATTTTTCCTTGATACTACTGATCTTCAGCAAATACTAGAAATGTCCCAAGTTGTGTAAGAGAGAATATGTCCTGCCAGTCAGAAGTCATTGCATTTGAGAATTTAGATGTCATATTTAAGGAAAAATAGAATGTAGTAAAATTTTATATATTTATGAAATATTTAAAAGGCATATTTTTTAAATTATCAAATGGGGCTGTTCATAAAATAAATTGTATGTAGAGATGTCATAATTTAACATAATAGTTTTATAAGTCAAGGTCAACATTCCATGTAAATATTTGACCTGTATTTGAACACAGGTCCCCATGAGTGTCATCTGTGTGTGCACTGCATGTCCGAAGGCATTATCCACTGAATTTCTTTCACACATTTCATATTAGAAACAAAAACTCCTGCAATGGCCTTGATACCCACATACATCAAAAGAGAGAAAGTCTGTTTTAAGTATGGCTTTAATATCAGATTTGACAACCCTCTTTCCCACCTTGTTTTTCAAGTTGTGTGGCTGGCCTAAGAAAATACAAATCTTAGTTTGGGTAGAATATTTTTCTCTTTGAATATTGATTGAAATTTCCTATGAATCAAGATTTCCTGTTCAAAGAGTAACAAGAAATGTAGGATGATTTAGGCAGTCCAAATTCTTTGTTCTGAATACCTGCATGAATTCTTTATTCTGGGGGTAGAAAGTGTAAAGTGGTAGAAACTGAGTCCTTTTGTTGTTAGCAGTGATGAAAGTGTTATACAAAAACTGTCCAGACCTTTCTTTCTTTTTACAATAGACCTGAACAATATTTTTAAATAATGAAAAGGGGCGCTGAAGCAGTTTGAGAAACCTTTTATCCGGTAGAATATATAATGTTGCAAGTAACATTTACATGACCATCTTGATGCCTGGAGATCAATTTAATGATCAGAGTTAAAATTTAATGAGTCAGTGACCTCCAGGGCTTTGTTGGTAACTGTAGGCCCCCTCGCCCCCAGGGAAGGCTCACACTATGCTTCTCCCTCTACTAGTTCTTCAGGCAGCCTGCTGCCAAGACAGGGTGTCAATACTATTTGAGTGAAGAGGAATGTTTATATTTTTAAGTTCCATATATTTAAAATCCAAGATCAAGAAGGAAACTTTGTATTCCCATGGCTAACAAATTAGAATCAATTAAAAATTAAAAAAATGAAATTGACATATAATTTTTTACTTACCAAGACACACGTTCTTGATATTTTTAAGGCTGACATTCCTTGTATTGTGTATTGATGAGATGTGCCTAAATTGTAGTAATTTGATAGGCATATAAACTCAGATTTATAAAACTGTTAAAAGCTTCCTGAAGATAGAGTTTATTATTTATATGGTAAGGATTTATAAATAAATGTAATGGAAAACCTCTGATCTTAATAAAGAACCTTCAAATGATGTGTTTTCTTGAAAATCATTTTGGTGTCAATTATCATTTCATACAGAACAAATTCTGTTTTCTATTATATTGGGTGACTTACTTGAAATTGCTGTCTAAAAATAATTTTGTACTTGTTTGAGATACACACTGGTTTCACCAAGGTTGCTGGAAAGATGATGGAATTCACTAGGCTTGCTCTTACTGTACGGTGCAGCTGTTTAAAGATGTGGAGAAATACTATGATCCAGGCCTATCCACCTGTCCCCAGCTCCTCCCCATCAGGAATCAGCATTATCCACATCCTCTTCCTTCCTTCCAGTTAGGCAGAACTCAACTTTTTCAGATGCACATCTGAGGACACTGCCACCTGCTTACACAGACAAACCAGTTAGTACTGGCTTTGCTTCAGCAGTTGGCCCAGGTAACCCCAGCTCTGCTTCCACTGAAAGATTACATGGTATAGCAGCAGCCTGGAACCTAAAGCCAGAATTCTTGAGTTCAGGTTCTGGTTTTGCCTACTATCTGCTCTGCAACCTTGAGAAAGCCATTTAACTGCTCTAGTCCCCATTTTCTCATCAGAAAAATGGAGGTAAGACCAGTGCTTACCTGACTGACAGGGTTGTGGTGGGCGTGAAGGAATTGCTCCATGCAAATGCTTGGGACAGAGCCTGGGAGAGAAGTGTTCATTAATTGTGAGCTCCATCACGCAATTTAAATAATGATAATCATCTTGTGTAAACAGTTCCCCTATTAGTAAACTCACTGGAAGTTTCCTGATAATTTCTATTACAAACTTTATTAAAGAAAAATTCCATTACATCCAAGTGATACATCAGAATCCAATTAAGTAATCCTCAATTGGAAAGTGAACAGATTCTTATTTTTAGCTGCTAGGAGGCGATGTAAAATCAGTTTGGAAGAAATGTCTCTTAATTATATGAATGCTTATTTGGTTACCCTTAAGCTTCTAGAGGACAGGAAATATTTTACTTTATAGAAGCTATTTTATACACATATACCTACACAGGCCAGATTGTACTTATCAATCATCAAACATCTATATGATTTCCATACACTATCATGTAATCCTCACAACTACCTTACTTGGGGAACGGTATCTTCATATTTTACAGTTGAGGAGACTGAGGGGTGGGGCTTGCACACCTTGTGCATGGTGACAGGTAATGAGACTCAGGGTTTGACTCATGGTCTGACTTCCTCCAACTCCATGCTGTTTTCACTGCATTGTGCTTCCTGGTGTTGATGTAAATTGAGCCAAAGCTGGCAACAGGTGAGATTTGCTAATTAGGGGAGTGACTATTTGTCCATTTTATGCATGTACAGTTAGCAAGGCATTTTCTCAAGACACTATTGCTTTTGTGAGACATAACGACCTATCTATGCCCATATGAGTGCCTTAATCTTTGGACACTGGTGTTTATTGGAAGCATACAGAAACTTAGATAATTACATAGCATAATATGCAATTGTCTGTTTAGTCTGCATCCCAGGCCTTAGTGATGAATCATGGATGATCTAAAGAGTCATGACAGTCTCTCTGCAGGGCTTGCTCAGCTGGTCATGCTACCCAATTCCAGGTAATGTCTGTTGAAGGCGCTAAGAGTTGTTCCCTGATTTAGACAACTGCAGATGGGAATATTCTGTGCTTTTCCACATCCTTCCCATTTGAAATGCTTCAGTGATGTGATGCTTGTCAATATGAGAGCCACAACCCTAACCCTAAATCAGAGGGTGATAAGGCTAATCTATGGGAGATGACTGAGCATAAAAAGGAAAAGACTAAATCCATGCAATTGAGCTCCTGAACCAATCCTGGGACCTCCTGCTCTTAACCGCAGAATCAACAGTAAATGTTCTACTTATGCACTGTTTGTGGGTCTATAAACTGGTACAGCAATTATGGAAAACAGTATGGCAGTTTCTCAAAAAATTGAAAATAAAACTATCATATGACCCAGCCATCTCATGTTTGAGTGTACATTTGAAGGGAATGAAAGCACTCCCAGCGATACCTATACACTTGTGTTCACTACAGCAGCGTTCACAGTAGCCAAGGAAACAACTGAAGTGTGCGTCAACAGATGATTGAGTAAAGAATGGAAACACAGGGATATTAGCCATAAAAAAAGAAGGAAATACTGCCTTTTGGGTGGGCATTCAGGGCATTATGCCAAGTGGAATAAGTCAGAGAAAAGCAAATAAATTACTTTTTTCTCACTTGTATATGGAATCTAAAAAACCCAAATTCACAGAAGAAAATAGAATGTGGTTCTCAGGGGCTGGGGGAAATGCTGGTCAAGGGTACAAACTTCAGTTATAAGATAAATAAGGTGCAGGATCTAATGTATAGTGTGATGACTCTAGTTAATAATACTGTGTTACAAACTTGGAAGTTGCTAAGAGAGTAATTCTGAAATGTTATCACCACACAGAAAGTAATGATGTGATGTGGAGGTGTTACCTAACTTTACTGGAGTGATCATTTCACAATATATACATGTATCAATCACTTTGTATACCTTAAACTTGCAGTGTTATATGTCAGTTTTATCTCAGTAAAGCTGGGGAAACAAATTAATATTCTGATGGTTTAAGTCACTGTTAGGCTACTGTTTTTACTTGCTAAAAGTACTCCTAATGGAAAGCATCTCTTACCAAATGTTGTCTTTGTGCTCAGCTGTTACCTGCTCTGAGTGACACACTGAACTTTAATGCACTCAGGGACCTACAGGGTGGACAATAGCAAGAGACTCCATTTAAATTTTATTTTTCTTGGGTTCCACTTTTTTCCCTCCAAATTTGGAGAAAGTTATTGTTTTTAGACTTACAAATTTATCATAGTTTTAAGTCTGTCATTTTTAACAAAGTAATACCTATTTAACTTGACTTGGGCAATAGTACAGTTGACCCTTGAACAATGTATGGATTAGGGGTACTAACCCCTGTGCAGTCAACAATCTGAGGATAACATTTGATTCCCCAAAACTTAACCTGCTATTGACTAGAGCCTTACTCATCACACAGTTAATACATATTGTGTATGTTATATGCATTATATACTATAATGTTATGGTAAAGCAAGCTAGAGAAAAAATATTTTTTCAAATTGTCACAAATCTCCAAGGATAGCAAATATTTTCCAATATATTTATGGAAAAACAAACATGTAAGTGGAACCCTCACAGTTCAAACCCATGTTTGTTCAAGGGCTAAAGGTAATAACAAAAGGTTCCGTTTGTTGGACCTGTTTTCTGTTCCAGGCACTCCCCTAATGGGTAGTATATGAACACAGCAAAGATCTAAATAGCAATATATTTAAGTAACTATGACTTCACAAAACAATATAACTGCAAAAGTGAAAGAAAAGGTATATAACAAAGTGATAACTTATGAAAACATATTTCTGTCAGGAATTTAGAAGATACCAAAACAGGATGGAGGAGTGAAGGAAGCAATACAAGTGTACTTAAGTGGAAGTTAATTATTTTTTAAAAATTTGAAGGCAGTCACCTGGGGACTAAAAGTAAATCCAAAGATGAATTAAAAACAGAACCCACTAAGTGAGATGCTGGCAACAAAACCCATGCTTCTACTACTACATTTTTAAATGGTGTAAAACTCATCTATGAAGAAATGTCTTCTCAACTACATCAAAATTGACACCAGCCATATACTTCCAGAAGAGAAAGATTTAAGAGGACTGGCAGTGATATGTGAAACATGCAAACCAAAGAGAGCAGAGGGCATGAGAATAACATCAAAATTGAATTCATTGTTAATTGGGTCAAAAGGTCATCCTGTGATCATCAGTGGTATAAACAACACAGGGAAGGGTATTGAAGACAAAGAAAACCTTCAGAAACACGGTCGACAAAACCACATCATTGGTAATCCTTAAAAACTTACTAATTGAAGAGAAACAGTTACAGGAAGTCCAAGTATCCAGATTCCTCAGGCTGATCTCCTAGCAGTGGGATTACACCTATTCCAGAGCCTCACTGAGCAGAAACAGTCCTAATACAGGCCACAAGGAAAACCTCATTAAATTCCAAAACATTTAAATAACTTCAAATTATATCTTATCACAACAGTGCAATAGAACTAAAAATGAATACTGAATAGAACCCCAACAAAACACCTCCTGAAAAATTATAAGTTTTTAAAAACTATTCTGGTCATTGAGGAAATAAAAATGAAATTGAAGTCTATTCAGGAAATAACAATGAAACTATCCAAATCTATGGAATATGACTAAAACAGCGCAGGAAAATTTGCTGCCTTAAAAGCTTTTCTAAGAAAAAGAAATAATAAACATTGGCTTAAGCAACATGAGAAAGAATAACATGAGTGGTGTTTTGGCTAGGTTATAATATACACTGAATTTTCCAGGAACGCACTACCATGTAAATCAAAGGAAGGTTGTACTTGTGTTTTCCAGAACTGTTCTGAGAGTTTTTCACCATTTTGGAACATGATGTCACTAGTGGTAACGCCACCCCTGGCCTCTGAGTCTCCAATGGGGCGTCAGCACACGCTCTTGCTGTGGCTAGAGTTTGACTACTGTTGTCTTTAGGGACAGGCTGCTTGAGTTTGTACATATCAAAATGTATATTTTATTTCAATTGCTTTCATTTCTCCCTTACATTACAATGGAGTTTCATTTTACTCAGGCAAATTACACTATCTGTGGATTTCATTTCAGGATAGCAAAACGGATGTTAACAATTTCCCCTAGGAAGGGACCACGGCCTATGACATGGTTAGTCATTGCTGCTTCAGATGCACGGCTGTTCAAATCCCTCCTCCTGTTCTGCTGCATTCTACATTTCACTGCTCATCCAATTTTAATAATATATTTTATATGATTAATATGTAATTGAGCATCAATTAGTATCCTCAGAGATACTGCTGCTCTGAACAGGCTGCTGAAGAAAAAAGTATCTTCAGAGTTGAAAATATTTTCAAAACTAATAGGATCAAATAAAAAAATGGACATTACCATAGACCTAACCATTAAATTAAAAGATCAAGCTAATACTCTCCCAGAACATAGTAAAAAAAAGGATAAAGGATGAAAATTGAGAGACATGTTGAGACATGGAAAACAGAGCCAACAGATCAGTATCTACCTAGTAGGATTTCCCATTAGGAAAAATTCAAAAGATGTAAACAATAGAATCAATTTCCCTTCATTGAAAATAGGTCTTAAGATTTAAAGATCCAGAAACTTCTGTAAATTTGTGAACCTCAGCAATAAGGGATCCCATAACCTGAGGGAGTGGGTGGCAGAGTGGGGGCGGGGGGAGGGAGGAAAGAGGGAGATGTTACCCACAAAGAAATGTAAAGTCTGCTGGGCATCAAAGGTCTCATCTGCAACAGGACACTAGATGACAGGGACACATTATGTACTGTGGAGAAAATGGGTATGGGCCTAGAGTTTTTTTAACCAGCCAGACTATCATTCAGGAGTGGCAATAAAACAGACTCAGACAGACATGGACTTAGATATGTTTACCACCCCTATGTTCTTCCTGGAAGAAAGACTTCAAGATGCACTCCAGCAACGGAATGAATGTATGAGAGGAAGGCATGAATACAACGACCAAGGGGTACGTAAAAGAATCAGCACCACTTAAAATATTAAAGGGCATGTGGGATCAGATCACTGTACCACTTCTTAGCTGTGGTACCTTCATTCAAAGTACTCTTGCTCCTTGGACCTTCATTTCCTTATCTGTAGAAGTAATAGTAGGACGGGCACAACAGGGTTTGTGAGATGGTCTACACAAAGCCCTTAGCACAGTGTTTGCATCTGGTAAATGTTTGACAGATATTAGTTGTTACATAGACGGTAGCTTGAGATTGCTAAAACCTTTGTAGAGGGTAGTTTGCAGCTCCAGCAAAATTTAAAATACACATGCCATTAGACCAAACAGTTTCATTTGTATGCTTGTGTTCACACAGGTGTGTTAACTGCAGAATTTATTCTGGAAAAAGTTAAAACTATCAGAGAATGATCAATGAAAATGGTAAAATATTTTTGACTACTATGCCACTATTTTAAAATGCAAGATGGCTCTTTTTGAATCATTATAATGTACATATAAACATTGTGTGATACCTATTCACGCTTTGCCTCAGTTTCTGCATGTGCAAAGTGCAGATAATAACAATGCCCACCTCACTAGGATGGTTATGAGAAGCAACCCTAATATTTGTGATACTGCTCAGAACTATACTCAGTGTGGTACAAAGGTCAGTCAATTGGTCATTTTCTTAAATTCTAGACTCTCGTTTCCAACTGAATCATATTTCCTTGATGAACTCTCATGCAAAAATGTTCACTAGCAACTACCAGTTCTATGATAGATACATCTCTTCTTCACCCATTGGTATTACCTCAGCATCTCTTGCTGGACCTATTCCAATGCTCCCCGCTGGCCCCTCCTGTAGTCTGGCCCTGCTGTTAGTTCATCCTAAATATTTTCTTCCTGAGATGTTTCTAAAATTTGATTATGACACTCTTTTGCTTAAATCCTTTCAATGTCTTACAACTCAATAATAAAGAATGGGCAAAGATTTGAACAAAGATCACAGAATGTACAAATGGCCAATAAGCATATAAAGAGATGCTCAGCATCATTAGTCAACAGGGAGACATAAATTGAAGCCGTAATGAGACACCCCTGTACAGCCATTAGGTTGGCTAAAATGAAGAAGTCATGCCAAGTCATGGCAAGGATAACAGGGACACTCATGACTGCTGGAGGGGGAGAAAATGGTGCAGCCACCTGGAAAACAATTTTACAGCTTCTTAAGTTAAACATACTCTTATCATAGAATGCAGCCATTCCACTTATAGAGAATTTCCCCAAAGAGAAACAAAAGCCTATGTTCACATAACATTTGTACACAAATATCCCTATCAGCCTTATTTGTAATAGGCCCAAACTGGAAACAACCTATATCAATGGGCAAAAGGATAAACACATCATGGTGTATCCATGCAATGGAGTAGAACTCCACAATAAAAATGAACTAATGAAACATGCAACAACATGGATGAATCTCAAAATTGTTACACTGAATGAAAGACAGACAAGAATAGAAAACAGTGTATGATTCCAATCACAGAATATTTTCATTGTAATCTACAATGACAAAACCAGTCAGTGATTTCCAGGGTATGGAGAAGGAGATGGAAAGGAAGAAGGATTACAAAAGGTACAAGGAGACTTTGGGGGGTAATAGTTATTTTAATTAACTTTTAGTTATTTTGATGACTTCACATTATACGTTTCTCAAAAGTGATCAAATTACCCATATTATGCAGTTTCATGTACTTAATTTTTACCTCAGTAAAGTTGTAAAAAATGAGACAAATTCTGGAGGAAAAAACAAGCCAGGCCCATGGAGACCTGGCTCCCAGGCATCTACAGTACAAAACAGAACTACCCAGTCCTGGTTTAAAAAGTATTTCATCATGTATACTGGCTGGATTTTGACCTTCATTTCCATCTTGGAGCTCTCCAGCGCCTCATACAGACCTCTGATGGCGCTGGCCAGATGGCACTGTAGTTCCCTGCCTGTTAGTCTGTCTGACCCTGCCTCCCCATCTCAACGCAGGATGAGTTCAGAAAGAATTTACTGCTAGGTGGGAGAAATAAAGGAAATTTAACTAGACGGAAGACTATTTGGTAGTTTCTGGAAGTGTAGCTGATATTTTAGACTTATGGATAGGTTTTTGAGGAAGAAGGGAAATTAATCCTGTAACTCTTCACACGGATCTTCAGCTGGTGGAGTAGGCAGGTCCACTGTCCAGGAGACTGCCATTTCCTGTGGGGGTTAGAAATACCAACTGTAATGAAAACTTGGGGCCAGGTTCTCCCAAGAATTAGAGAATAAAAGCCTGGCACCTCATTTTCAGGCCCATTTTATAGTCTATTATGAGTTGGAGAATATTCTTTGGCACTTGCTGGTAGCTGAGATGAGCAACGTGTTTTTATTAAGTGTAATTCCTTTATCCCCACAGTTCCTAAATATCAGTTGCTTTTAACTACTTAGGGTTTTTTTTCATTATATTCCTGAAAAAGAAAATACTCTTGGGACTCAGTTGTTGGCAGCCGCGCTCAGAAAATAGCGCCCAATGCAGGGCAGCCGGAAGGCCCCAAACTTCCTAATGACAAATCATCCCATACCACTAAACTACATGCTAATTGCGCCTTGGCATAAGGACCAATGAGACCCACCAAATTGTTATGCTAATAAGGCATATGGAGCCGCATCAACCAGGTCAGAGCATGAGAACTATATAAGCAAGCCTCTCCTTCCCCTCTAAGTCCTGCCCAACTCATTTGTTTCACAAAGAGCTGAAGAATAAAGCTTTCTGCAGAAGAATCCTGCTGTTGTTGCGTGCTGTTCTTGCCGGCGAGGACGGGGCACGCGACAAGTGGTGCCGAAACCCGGGGACCAGAACATCACCGGCACAGGGAGGACCCTTCAGACATCTGGAGAGGATTCAGAACTGCAGGTCAGAAGAAAACCCGGAGGGGTAAGTTCCGAGAGGCCCCTGCTTTTTAGGATGATGGTTGATGGTTCTCTGTAAATAAGGAGGCACCATGGGGAATGCACCGTCATTAGTCACGGCGCTGCAGACAGCTCTCAAAGAGCGAAACTTGAAGGTCTCCAGCAAAGTCTTAGGATCTTTTGCGAAGGAGATAGACCGTGTGGCCCCCTGGTTCATTTGTTCAGGGTCCCTCTCAATCCCGAGCTGGGACAAACTGGGGAAAGATCTTGATAGAGAGGAGGAAGAAGGCAGCCTGAGGGGAGGCACCAGGCCCCTCTGGAAACTGATTAGAGCTTGTCTGCAAGATGAGAGGTGTGAAAGGGTAATAAAAGAAGGTCAGAGAGCATTGACAGATATCCAAGAGAGCATGTCAGAAACGGAACAGGAAACAGCGCGCGCGGCCGAAAAAAGGCCACAAAAACGAAAGTAAAGAAACCCCAGAGTGAGGGAGAAAGCCCGCCTAGGGCAAAAGCAAAAGAGCCCCGAGAAGCGAGTGACGATCGCCTCGGAGAAAATAGTAAATACCCCTGGAAAGAGTTGAGGGACCTCCAACTCTCCAATAGGGAATCTGAGGAGGAATTAACGTCCGCAGAGGAAGGGGAAGAAAATAAAACCGCAGAGTGCAGAAGTAAGGGAACCAGCAAAGTTGAAAAGCGGACCAAGGAAAAAATGAAAGTAGGGTGTCCCCCGACGCCCGTTGCCCCGCCACCTTACGTGAGTGGCGCACTCTCCTTTTGCCACCCAGATACTCTTCAGGCAATTAGACAAATGTTTCCTGTATTTGAGGATAATGGCATACGCTCTCACCAGCCCCTGAGCCATAAACAAGGAGTTAGCAGAATCCGTTCGGGCTTATGGAGTCAGTGCTAACTACACCATAGCACAAATTGAAAGACTAACAGAGACAGCCATGACACCCGCAGACTGGCAATATGTAACTAAGGCATGCCTTTCTAGTATGGGGCAATACATAGAATGGAAGGCATTGTGGCATGATATCAGTATGACCCAGGCACGCGCAAACGCAGCCGAAGGACAGCCTGCGTGGTCATATGATATGCTGACGGGCCAAGGACAGTGGGTAGCCAACCAGACCGCCTTCCCCTTACAGGTATACGCACAAATAAACACATGCGCCGCCAAGGCATGGAAAGCCCTCACCAACAAAGGAGAAGTGTCCGGCAATTTGACAAAAATTATTCAAGGGCCGAGCGAGCCATTTTCTGACTTTGTCGCTCGTATGATGGAGGCCGCAGGCAGAATATTTGGAGATCAGGAACAAGCAATGCCCCTAGTGGAGCAATTAGTATTTGAACAATGTACCAAGGAATGCAGACAGGCGATAACACCCTGGAAACAAAAAGGGATACACGCCTGGTTGAAAGCCTGTAGAGAAATAGGAGGGCCACTCACCAATGCGGGCCTCGCCGCGGCCATATTACAGAGCCACAAACAAGCCAGGATCACTAACAGAAGTATCAAATGCTTTCAATGCGGGAAATTAGGACATATAAAGAGAGAGTGTAGGAGCCCAGCTTCAGAACAAACAACCCAAAAGACCCCTGGGTTATGCCCTAAGTGTAAGAAAGGCAGGCATTGGGCCAATGAGTGCCGGTCTATTAAAGATATAGAAGGGAAACCCTTAGAACTGCCAAAAAACGCCCAGAGGGGCCCCCGTCACCAGGGCCCGCAAATATATGGGGCAACCAGCACGCAAGTGTCATTCGGGAACAACCAGGCCCCCCAAGGAGAGCCACTTCAGGTTCTGCGGGATTGGACATCCGTGCCACCACCAGAATAGTGTTGACTCCACAGATGGGAGTTCAGCCTATCCCTTCAGACTTTAAAGGCCCCCTACCACCAAATACCGTTGGGTTGCTCTTAGGGCACTCTTCTGCTGCCTTGAAAGGCCTGACAGTCCATCCCGGAGTCATAGATCAAGATTATGAAGGACAGGTAAAAATCATGTGTTCGGCCCCTAGAGGAATCTACCCTATATCTCCGGGAGACCGCATAGCCCAGCTCTTAGTTTTACCTAGTCTCCACGCCAATTATCCTGCTACCAACACGGAGAGGGGAGAAAGGGGCTTCGGCTCCTCTGACTGGGATTCAGCCTTCATAGTATTAGATTTAGCAGACAGACCAAAATTAATTCTTCAAATAGAGGGAAAGAGCTTTGAGGGAATCCTAGACACTGGAGCAGATAAAAGTATTATCTCTGCAACCTGGTGGCCCTCCAAGTGGCCTGTGACCCAATCCTCACATTCATTACAAGGTTTAGGATATGAGTCAAGCCCTTCAATTAGTGCCAAACCATTGAAATGGCGAGCCCCTGAAGGACAAGAGGGTACAGTCACCCCTTATGTACTCCCTCTACCAGTCAATTTATGGGGGAGGGATGTCATGAGAGACTTAGGCCTCAAACTCATTAATGAATACTCCACCCCCGCCCAAGGCATGATGATGGACATGGGCTACATCCCTGGCAAGGGGCTGGGGAAACACCAACAGGGACGCATAGAGCCCATCCTGCCCAAAGTAAAGAATGACCGTCACGGCCTGGGTTTTTCATAGGGGCCATTAAAGATGCCATGCCCATACCTTGGCTCACAGAGGAGGCCGTATGGGTTCCTCAGTGGCCCCTATCCTCTGAAAAATTAGAAGCAGCTCATTGCTTAGTGCAAGAGCAGCTCCAAGTGGGACACCTAGAACCCTCTGTGTCCCCATGGAACACACCCATATTTGTAATCAGGAAAAAGTCAGGATCATGGAGGTTGCTTCATGATCTGAGAGCAGTAAATGCTCAAATGAGAATGCTTGGACCCGTACAACGGGGACTGCCACTCCTCTCCGCCTTACCCAGAGAATGGAAGGTGCTCATAATAGATATTAAGGATTGTTTCTTTTCCATACCCCTAAGCTCCAAGGACAGAGAAAGATTTTCTTTCACTTTGCCAGCTATTAACCATGAACAACCCGATGCCAGATTTCAGTGGAAGGTCCTCCCTCAAGGAATGGCAAATAGTCCCACCATATGTCAACTGTATGTTCAGCGGGCGCTAGACCCAATTCGTAAGACCTATCCCACGCTAAAGATCATCCATTACATGGATGACATCCTTCTTTGCTCCCCACAACCAGCGGAAATAGAAGAAGCATATATAGATCTCACTAGATCCCTAGAAAATTGGAGACTGAATATAGCAAGCGAGAAGGTCCAAAAATCTAGTGTTAGCAAATTCCTAGGAGCAACCATTTACACAGATGTAATTTGCCCCCAAAAGCTTGAGATAAGACATAATCAATTGCGAAATTTGAATGACTTCCAAAAACTCCTAGGGGATATTAATTGGTTGCGGCCATACTTAAAGATACCCACCACTGAGTTGACACCACTGTTTAAAATCCTAGAAGGAGACCCACAACTAACGTCACCGCGCTCCCTCACACCTGAGGCATTACAAGCCATTCGCAAAGTAGAACAGGCTTTGATGACAGCACAATTAAATAGAGTGCAATCGAATGAACCCTTTGAGTTGTGTGTGCTTCCCACCCCGGAGCTGCCAACAGCAGTTTTATGGCAGCACGGCCCACTGATCTGGATCCATCCCCAAGCCTCTCAGGCTAGAACAATAGAGTATTATCCGGCAGCCATGGCCAAACTTGCTTTGAGAGGAGTAAAAACCTCCATGACTCATTTCGGAGAGGCTCCAGCTAAAATTATAACCCCTTACAATGTAGAACAGATACAAGTATTATGTGCTATGAATGATGATTGGGCCATACTTGCTTACAGTTTCTCAGGAACCTTTGATAATCATTTCCCTAAACATCCCCTCATCAACTTCGCCAAAAATCATCTCCTAGTATTCCCTCGGGTCACTAGCCTAACCCCGCTGCCTCATGGAAAAACAGTTTACACGGACGGGTCTAAGACAGGCACAGGTGCCTATGTCCATGATGGCAAAGTTGTGACAAAAGGCTACACGCCTGACACTCCACAAATAGTGGAATGTCGCATAGTCTTAGAGGTCTTACAAATCTTTCCTGAACCTTTAAATATTGTGTCTGACTCCTGTTATGTAGTTAATGCAGTCAAATCTCTAGAAGTGGCCGGGCTAATCAAAGCGTCCAGCCCAGTAGCCACTTTGTTCAAACAGATACAATCAGCACTACTTCATAGGCAATCTCCTTTGTATATAACTCATATCAGAGCGCATTCAGGCCTTCCTGGGCCTATGACCCAAGGCAACCACTTGGCAGACCTCGCAACCAGAAGCATAGCTTTTCCCCTGCTAGACCCTATCACCACAGCTTCAAAATTCCATACACAATTTCATGTCACTGCCGAAACACTGCGCAAGCGGTTTAGCATAACCAGGGCCGAAGCTAGGAACATTGTCCTTAGCTGCCAACATTGCTGCAGCTTCCTTCCCGCACCTCATGTTGGGATCAACCCCAGAGGTATTAGGCCTTTACAAGTTTGGCAAATGGATGTGACGCATTTTTCACCTTTTGGGAAACTTAAATACGTACACGTATCCGTGGATACTTGTTCAGGAGTCATCTTTGCCTCCCCATTGTCAGGAGAGAGAGCTTCCCATGTCATCCAGCACTGTCTTGAAGCTTGGAGCGCATGGGGCTTACCACAAATCCTGAAAACAGATAATGGCCCAGCCTATACCTCTACAAAATTTGCTCAATTTTGTCAATGTATGGGGATCAAACACATCACTGGCCTTCCCTACAACCCACAGGGTCAAGGGATTGTGGAGTGCGCGAACCGCACGCTCAAATCTTATTTACTTAAACAAAAAGGGGGAATTGAGGGTATACCCCCCACACCAAAAACTGCCACAGCCCTAGTACTTTTCACTGTAAATTTTTTGAATCTGGATGCTCAAGGCCATACAGCAGCGGATCGCCATAATCAGTGGCCAAAAGACCCACAAGAACTAGTAAAATGGAAGGACGTGTTATCTAACCAATGGAAGGGCCCGGATCCAATCATAATCAGATCCAGGGGAGCTGTGTGTGTTTTCCCCCAGGGTGAAGAAAATCCCTTCTGGATCCCGGAGCGCCTAACGAGGAAAGTCCTAAACAAAGGAGATGACTTCGCTGTACCTCCTGACCCTGCTCCTGACACTGGAGACCCCGACTCAGGGAGTATTGAGATGGGGAATCCTGTCTGCCTTTCCTAAGCCTATGCCTGTCCGTTTCAATGCAGCCGTTTTTCCCCGCTTTTTCACCACCAACTCTAGTATGAACTTGCCCTACCTAGAAAAGGACACCCTAACAGCCCCGTTGGGAGAAAACCAATCCTTTGTAACTAATGGGTCATTATGCTTCACCACTCAGAATCTAGCTGGCTGTATCTCCCTGAAACGGAGGAAATACGGATGGTTCATTGACATAATTCTAGAGGCCAGTGGCCTCCCCGTTATGTCAGCTAAATTTGAAGGGCCTAATAAGGAAGGGAGCCCGCCCTATAAGAACATGACTATCCACCAGATGGTTCTCTGGATCAATGGCACATTTGTACACTCTCCCAGGAACAATTCCACCGACAGGCCTCGTCAACCCAAATATGCCTCCCATTGTGTGGGCGACTATGAGGGAGAGCTGTGGCCCTGGACTGACTGTCAGTCAACTGTAGTAACGTGGGCAACTGAGAGGCAGGAGTTTACCATCTCCCCAGATATGGAGGGACGGCCAGCCAATGAGGCTTGGTGGCCAGTAAAGGTGCTCAAAGGCGAGTTTCGTCAGCAGCTGAGCATGAACCCCTTCCATAAATGGATGCTGTGTGGAGTCAATGGCTCGTGTACCGACCTCTCCCCCTTTTCCGCCCTCCAGGGTGGGGGAATCGGTGTAAAAAATATCACCTTTTGGTGCGAGAACAACCACACGCGCGCACACTGAAACATGACCATGACCCATAACAACGAGAACTACACGTGTTCAGCAAAATCAGGTCCAGAGTCACCTAATTCCCTTTTTCCACCTTCTCCAGTATGCGTATACCCCCCATTTCTGTTTATCTTATCCAATAGTAGCTTTGACTCCTGCTCCAATGAAACCTGCTTTCTGTCTCAGTGTTGGGATGCACGTAACTTTACCAATGCTTTGGTAGTCCACATCCCCCGTTGGGTCCCTGTTCCCGTAGACGCCCCTAACACCATGACTCTGTTTCGAGAAAGGCGCGATTTCGGCGTTACAGCCGCCATAGTGCTCCTGATCTCCGCGACCGCGGTCGCAGCCACCGCCGCTGGTATAGCTTTAGACACCTCCATCAAATCGGCTACAGAGCTCAATAACCTTGCAGCCTCAGTAGCTTCTGCCCTGGACCAACAGTCCACACTTGATGGCAAACTGAAAGGAGGAATAATGATCCTCAATCAGCGCATAGACCTTGTAGAGGAACAAATGGAGGTGCTTTGGCAGATGGCCCAATTGGGATGTGAGCGGAAATATCGTGCCCTCTGCATCACTAGCATTCAATATGAAAATTTTACATGGGCAGCTAATCTGTCACGAGACCTGTCCCAGTATCTTTCAGGAAACTGGTCCCAAGACTTCGATGGGACACTAGAAGAGCTGCGGTGAGAAATAATCCACATCAACTCCACCCGTCTAGATATCTCTGTAGCAGAAGGACTCTCTTCCTGGTTCCTCAGAGCTCTCTCCCACGTCAAGGAGTGGGTGGGCATGGCTGGGATGGGCGTGTTCATGCTTGGAGGTCTCATGCTCCTACTCTGGTTGTTATGCAGACTCCGCAACCAACATAAGCAGGACAAGGTGATCCTTGCTCAAGCCCTAATGGCGCTAGACGTTGGCACCTCTCCCCAAGTGTGGCTCAACATGCTTAAGAAGGAAGCTCGGCTTTAGCTTGAGGTAGCTCTTGCACCCTGAGCCCATGTGGCACTGCACCAGGCCCGAGTACCTCATTGCTTAATCACAGCTTTCTCTAAGAAGCTCATGGTGCAAGAGGGTTGAGAAAAAAGGTCCAAACCCTTTGTACCAAGCGGTCCCAACGCCAGCCAGAGGATGCGAGGCAAAGCACTGCAAGACGTCTTGGACCCCTCTGAGAGGCATGCCTGACTCCATAGGGGTAGATGCCCAGAACCCCTCTCCAAAAAGGGGGCATCAGGAAGTATGATGGAGGTCAGGCCTCTGTCTCCGCCTCTGCTGGCAAGTTCCGCCTTGAGCTTCTGTTAGACAAAAAAGGGGGAGATGTTGGCAGCCGCGCTCAGAAAATAGCGCCCAATGCAGGGCAGCTGGAAGGCCCCAAACTTCCTAATGACAAATCATCCCACACCACTAAACTACATGCTAATTGCGCCTTGGCATAAGGACCAATGAGACCCACCAAATTGTTATGCTAATAAGGCATATGGAGCCGCACCAACCAGGTCAGAGCATGAGAACTATATAAGCAAGCCTCTCCTTCCCCTCTAAGTCCTGCCCAACTCATTTGTTTCACAAAGAGCTGAAGAATAAAGCTTTCTGCAGAAGAATCCTGCTGTTGTTGCGTGCTGTTCTTGCCGGCGAGGACGGGGCACGCGACACTCAGTCCTTGTAAGGCAGGGCTGGCAGAAGACATTCTTATATGCAAAAAATTTACCTAATTGAGATTTTCTTCTCTTAACTCTTTACCTCATGTATCTATATCTACCTTCTGTGTTCTCAGGCTTAGTTAATGGCTCTCCTGTCTCTCTCATTGTCCAGTCTCTCCTCATTCCCCTCTTCTTCACTGTGGGAGGCAGAATTCTAAGATGACCCTCAGAATCCCCACTCTGGCATACATACACCTCCCACTTGTATAATCAAACACTAAATCAGGTGTGGCTGTTAAAGGGATTTTGACAAATGCCATTAATATTCCAAAGCAGTTGGCTTTAAGAAAGGGAGATTATCCTGGGCTTTTCCTGAAGAAAAAGAGTTGAAGTGTGAGAAGGATTTGACATGAGAGAGATTCTCTGTTTCTAGCTTTGAATATGGAGGGGACCACATGCCAATAAAGGCAAATGGCCTCTCAGAGCTACAAGCAGCCCCATTTGACAGCCAGAAAGCTAGCACCTCAGTCCTACAACGGCAAGGAACCATATTTTTCCTACCACCACATGAGCTTGGAATTGGACCCCATGCTCCAAATGAGAGAAGCAGTAAACCTTGCTGAGACTTTGACTTTCTCTAACGAAGACCCTTGTAAGAGAACTCAGCACGCCATGGCTGGACTACTGGCTGGAAGAACTGTGAGCTAAAAGTTTGTGCGGTAACCTTCGTTTGCAGCAAGATATTACACAGGAATAGAAAACTAGTATGTTCACCCCCCTGCATATGTTCAGCCACTGAATCCTATCAGAAATCTCTTTTCTCCATCCCCCCTCTACCATCTCTCTCTCCTTTTTTATTATGATAAGAGCACTTACCAAAAGGTGTACCTTAACAATATTTTTACATATACAACAGTCTATTGTTATCTATAAGGCACAATGTTGTACAACAGAGCTCAAAACTTACTGATCTTACAAAACTAAAAATTTTATACCCACTGAATAGCAACTCCCCATTTCCACCTCCCCATGCCCCTGAAAACCACCATTCTATTCTTTGCTTATATGACCTCATTGAAATGGAATTGTGTAGTAATTGTCCTTCTTTGACTAGCTTGTTTCACCTAGCATAATGTCCTCAAGGTTTATCCATGTTGTTGGTTCCAAGATTCTGACTGAAAAATAATACATTTAAAAAATCGATTTTAAAAATCTGTTCTTCCATGCTGGACACTTAGGTTGTCCCACATCTTGACTATTGTGAAAAGCACTGCAGTGAGCATGATGGTGCAGATTTCTCTTCAAGATCCTGATTTCAATTCTTTTGGATAAATATCCAGAAAGGGAATTGCTGGGTCAAATTAAAAATAACTCTATTGTTAATTTTCTGAGGAACCTCCATACTTCCTTCCATAGCAGCTGTGCCATTTTGCATTCCCAGCAACAATGTACAAGAGTTAAAATTTCTCCACATTCTTGACATCCATAGCACTTGTCTCTCTTGTTTTTTTTATATTAGCCATCTTAACACGTGTGAGATGATACCATATTTCCCTGATGACAAGTGAAATTGAGCATCTTTTCTTATACCTGTTGGTCATTTGTATGTCTTTAGAGAAATGTTTAAGTCCTTCAACCATTTTTAATCAGTTTGTTTTTGCTTTTAAGTTGTAGGAGTTCCTTATATATTTTGGAAATTAATATCTTGTCAGATAGGTGACAGGCAAACATTTTCTCCTTTTCCATAGGTTTTTTCTTCTATTGTCTCCTTTGCTATGCTTACAGCATCATATCCAAGAAATCACTGCCAAGACCAATGTCATGAAGATTTTCACCTATGCTTTTTTCCTAGGAGTTTTATAGTTTCAGTTCTTGGTTTTAAATTATTAATCCATTCTGAACTTATTTCTGTGTACAGTGTCAGATAAGCATCCAACTTCATTATTTCACACATGTGTATCCAGTTTTCCTAATACTATTTGTTGAGATGATCCTTTCCCTATTGTGTATTTTTGGCACACTTACTGAAAATAAGTTGACTATATATGTGGACTTATTTCTGGGCTTTCAGTTTTATTGGTCTATATGTCTGTCTGTATGCTATTATTTACACTGTTTTAATTACTGTAGCTTTGTAATATATTTTGAAATCAGGAAGTGTGATGCCTCCAGCTTTGTCTTTTTCAAGATTGTTTTGTCTACTTGGGGTCTTGTGTGGTTCCATACAAATTTTAGAAAATTTTTTCCTATAAAAAATGCCATTGGGATTTTAACAGTGATTCCATTGCATCTGTAGATTGCTTTAGGTACGGTGGACCTAACAATATTCCAACCAATGGATATAAGATGTCTTTTTCTTTTTTGTGGTTTGTCTTAATTTCTTTTATCAATATGTTGTAGTTTACAGTTTATAAGCTTTTTACTTTCTTAGTTAAGTTTATTTCTAAGTATTTTATTCTTTTTGATGTAGTTGTGAATGTGATTGTTTTCTTAATTTCTTTTTTCCACATCCATATTGTTAGTGTATAAAATGCAACTGATTTTTGTATATTGCTGTACCTGCAACTTTATCAAATTCACATATTCTAACAGTTTTTTTGTGTGGGGGATCTTTAGAGTATAAGATCATGACATCTGCAAACAGGGCCAATTTTACTTTCTGTTTCTGATTTGGATGCCATTTTGCTATGGTGTGAATGTTTGTGTCCCCGCAAAATTCATCTGTGGAAATCCTAACCCTAAAGGTGATATTAGTCATTGGGAGGTGATTAGACAATGAGGAATGAGGGTGTAGGATGAATGAGAATCTCATGAATGATGATAGAGCCCCCTTGCCCCTCCTTCCAAGTGAGGATTCAATTAGAAGTCTGCAGCAACTTATTCATATTAGGAGACTTTAACATGCCACTTAACATCAATAGACACATCAACTAGACAGAAAATAAATAAATAAGGAAGCAGAGGCACTGAACAACACATTAGATTAGATGGACCTAACAGACATCTACAGAACACTCTATCCACAAGTAACAGGATACACATTTTTCTCAAGTATACATGGAACATTCTCCAGAATAGATCACATTCTAGACCACCAAAAGAGCCTCAATTAATTAGGAAATATTGAAACTGTATCAAGCAACTTCTCAGACCACAGTGGTATGAAACTAGAAATAAATTACACAAAGAAAACAAAAAAAGCCCACAAACACATGGAGGCTAAACAACATGCTTCTAAATAATCAATGGATCAATGAACAAATCAAAACAGAAATCAAGCAATACATGGAAACAAATGAAAACAAAACTACAACAGTCTAAAATTTGTGGGATGCTGAGAAAGCAGTTCTAAGAGGGAAGTACATAGCAATACAAGCCTACCTCAAAAAAAAAGAATTCCAAATAAACAGTCTAAACTCACAATTAAAGAAACAAGAAAAAGAAGAATGAGACCCAAAGTTAGTAAGAGGAACATAATTAAGATGAGAAATAAATTAAAAAGAGGAGAATAAAACAAAAGAAAAAATATCAATGAGACCAAGAGATGATTCTTTGAGAAGATAAGCAAAACAGACAAACCCCTAGCCAGACTTATCAAGAAAAAAAGAGGATACAAATAAAATCAGAAATGAAAATAGAATGGTCACAACAGATACCACAGAAATACAAAGAATTATTAGATAATTCTATGAACAATTATACACCAATAAATTGGACAACCTAGAAGAAATGGGCAAATTCCTAGAAAAATGCAACCTTCCCAGATTGACCCAGAAAGAATCAACATCTATTAGAACTAATAACTGGATTCAGCAAAATTGCAGCATGCAAAGTTAATACACAGAAATTTGTCTAATTCCTATATACTAACAATAAACTAGCAGAAAGGGAAATCAGGAAAACAATACCATTTAATTTCATAAAAAGAATGAAATACCTAGGAATAAACCTAATCAAGGAGGTGAAAGACCTGTACTCTGAAAACTATAAGACATTCATGAGAGAAATTAAAGAAGATAACAATAAATGGAAATCTGTCCTGTGCTCATGGATAGAAAGAATTAATATTGTCAAACTGGCCATCTGCCCAAAGCAATTTACAGATTCAAAGCAATCCCTACCAAAATACCAAGAGCACTTTTCAATGAACTAGCATAAATAGTTCTAAAATTCACTTGGAACCACAAAAGACCCCAAAAGGCCAAAGCAATCCTGAGAAAGAAGAACAAAGCTGAGGGAATTACGCTCCTTGACTTCAAGCTCTATTACAGAGCTACAGTAATCAAGAGAGTTTGGCTCAAAAACAGACCCACAGATCAACGGAACAATAGAGAGCCCAGATATAAACTGAAGCATATACAGTCAATTAATATAAGATAAAGGAGCCATGGATATACAATGGGGAAATGACAGCCTCTTCAACAGCTGGTATTGGGAAAATTAGACAGCTACATGTAGGAGAATGAAACTGGATTACTGTCTAACTCCCTACACAAACTCAAAATGGATCAAAGGCCTCAATGTAAGTCATGAAACTATAAAACTCATAGAAGAAAACATAGGCAAAAATCTCTTGAACATAAGCATAAGCAATTTTTTCCTGGACACATATTCTCAGGTAAGGGAAACAAAAAATGAACAAATGGGACTACATCAAACTAAAAAATTTCTGTACAGCAAAGGACACCATCAACAGAACAAAAACGCATCCTACAGAATGGGAGAACATATTTGTAAATGATTTCTCTGATTACGGGTTAACATCTAAAATATATTTTAAAAAAATTCATGCCTCAACATCAAAAAAATAATCAATCTGATTAAAAATGGGTGGAGGACCTGAACATTTTTCCAAAGAAGAAATACAGATGTCCAACAAGCAAGAGAATTTAATAATATGGGTAACTGTTGAACCACTGTGTTGTACACTGAAACCAGTATGACTGTATATCAATGATACTTCAATAAAACAAAACAAAACAATTAGGAGTCTGGAACCCAAAATGGAACCCTCTCCTGACCTTGCTGGCACCCTGATCTCAGACCTCCAGCTTCCTAACAGAGGGATAAATTTCTGTTTATAAGCTACCCAGTCTGTGGTATTTGTTATAGCAGGCTGAACAGACTGACTATATATTTTATAAATACATATTCCAATATAAAAATATATCTATGAATTTTTATGTTTTACAAACAGTAATTTTTATATATTACATTAAATTATATATATTGTGGGGTTTTTTGCCTAATTATTCTGGTTAAGATTTCTAGTACTATATTTAATATAAGTGGACATCCTTGTCTTATTTCAGATCCTAATGAGAAAGTTTTCAGTTTTCCACCACTGAGTATGATGTTACCTGTGGGCTTTTCATCTAAGGCCTTAATATACACCAGCAAACTGGATAACAGAGAAGAAACCGATAATTTCCATCTATCATTCCATCTATCAAGACTGAATCATGAAGAAATAGAAAATCTGAACAGACATATAACAAGCAAGGAGATTGAATCAGTATCAAAAAAACTCCCAATACAGAAAAGCCAGAACCAGATGGTTTCACTGGAAAATTCTACCAAACACTTAGAAAGAATGAATGACAATCTTTTGTCAAACTCTTCCAGAAAACTGAAGAGGAGGGAATAATTCCAAATTCATTTTATGAGGCCAGCATTACCTAATACCAAAGCCAGACAAGGACACTACAAGAAAATGACAGACCAATATTCCTATGAACACAGATGCAAAAAATCCTCAACGAAATACCAGCAAGCCAGATTCAACAACATATTAAGGAGATCATACATCATGACCAAGTGGGATTTATCCCTGGGATGCATGGATAATTCAAGAGATGAAAATAAGCTAATGTAATACAACCATAGTAACAGAATGAAGGACAAAAACCACACGATCATCTCAATAGATGCAAAAAGCATTTGATGAAATACAACACCCTTTCATGATAAAACTATCAACAATCTAGAAAAAGAGAGAAATTATTTCTACTTTCTCGGGGTTGCCTTTGTTCAAAAGGTCATAACCTCCTTCCTCTGCCATTATAATGGCTTTAATGGTCCCTTTTCCAGGAGCATCTTCCCTTTCTGTTCAATCTTAGCATTGTCACTACTTATCTTACCTTCCACCTTTTCCCTATTCTCTTATCATTTGTGTCCCCCCTCTGTGTCTTTGCCTGTTTATACTATTAATAATTTTCCATTTTTGTAGTAGAGAAATAGCTAACAAGAATAGAGAGAAAAGTATGCACAGTTCATTTATGGAAGAAACCTTTGAGAACCTGCTATATATCTAGCCTGTGCTTGGATAAGGATTAGTGAGTTAAACAGCACACAGTCTCTTACTTGAAGGTGCTCACATTGTAGAGGGAGGACACACAAATTGGAAATTATGAGACCAGGCATAAGAGCAATAATAGAGATATACATATGGAGGCTCAAAAGAGCATCTAACCTGAGGGAACAAGATGTGGGAGAGGAGAGGAGCTGGTATGGGGAGGTGGAGAGAGAGCCAAAGGTACGGGGTTTAGGTAGCTTTCAGAGAAATCACCTCCTCATCTAAAAATGGAGGAAGAGAAGGGACATGTTGATACGAATGTCCAAGTGACCTTAATTTTCTTCATAAATCAAAGAGACAGGTTCTCCACTGAGTGACTTCTCATTAGTTTATTGGCTCTTTTTTTTAAATGCTTACCGTCACTGACTGGCATAGAATAGCATTTGTGTGTTATACCCATTAGAATTCCTTCAGTCCTAAGGGTCAAGATACTGGGCCAAACTGTCTTCAGTAAAAAGGTAATCGTCTTTTGAACCTGGATAGCCCTTGGCAGAGCTGGTCTGAAGTGACGCTGGTGTCTGGAGTCCTGCAACATTATCAGGACCTGGATCTCTCCGCCTTGAGGCACAGGGCTCCACCCAGCTTACTGGGCTCTCCTCCATACTCTGGCTTCACTCTCAGATAGGTTCTCTATTTAGAATTACAAGCTAGCTGTACAAGGAACTGACTCCAAGACAGCTGGAAGAACAAGAGTCTTCTGGAAGCTTCTGAAAAAGTCCTGATATTTACTCTGATTGGACCAGCACAGGTTCTGTATTCTGCTCTTATCTGGGGTGCCTGAGATTAGGGAACAGAAGGTTCCCCATGGTACCAGCATTGGAATTACCTGGAAAGGTACACAGATTGGAACACAGATTTCTGGGCTCCATACCATAAAGTCCAATTGAGTAGGAATGTGGTAAGGCCTGAGAACTTGCATTCCTAGCATGTGCCCAGGTAAGACTGATGCTGGCCTCACCCTTTGAGAACCACTGATCTACATACAGATGACTGGGGTACAGCTACCTGAGGAGAAGAGATTCTTGTTACACCCATTCTCTGCTTTCCAGAGCCTGTCTCTGATTATGTTTGGCTTGTCCTATAAAATGAGGCTAGGGAAACACAGTTTCTTCCATGTATAATAGAAGACATGCTTAGACAGTTAGAAATAAGCCAGTTGGGAATGCCAGAGCAGAGAGCACAGTGGCAGGGTTTTAAATGACTCAAGTGCCTTTCTTCTAAGTTGGAGTTCTTGAAGAATTCTTCCAGGATGCTTGCTGGCAGCACAATAAAAGATTTGTTATACTTCTGATCTCTGAGTTTCTGCTCTTTAAGTCGACAGTATGTATGCCTAGATAGTGATTTTGACACTCCTGTAAATGATAACCCACTATTCTTGTCATCTTATATTTCACCAAACCTTATACCATCATCAAGTTAACAGTCTCAAATAAAATCTGCTGGTTGGAAGAATGACTTCCAAAAGCTGATTTTTTATCTGTGTACATTTTCAAGCCCTCTTATCTACGCGCGCACACACACACACACACACACACACACCAGATGAAGTAATACAAATTTAACTCAAGATTTCTTACTCATATTTGAATAAATTTTCTTCCATCTTAATAATTTTTAATCCCCTGATCTTCAGATTAAGTGAAGTTCAGGTCATCTCTAAGTGGGGCCATCATCAGTGGGTGGTGGATGGACTATAAGCCAGTCCTCTAGTCAAATGGTGGCGAGTCCCTTCAATAGGGATTAGGTCAATTTCTGATCAAGTGTAGTTCTGTGGTCAGGCACACATCAGGGCCCACAAGGCCATGGTAGGGGAGAGCTGGGAATTCCATGAGTTAGCCCTGTTAGATCTACCTGACTACTGGATCTAGTAATGAGGATAAATCTGGGAAGAAGATCTGCGGTTTTGAATTTGATTATAGTGACTATGGAGATCCAGCTGTTTATGGACTTCCTGAAAGATATACTTGCTCCAGATTTTCAAACCAAAAGCAAAATGCCTTCAGTTCCCAGGCAGTTCTCTGATTGGCCTCTTCTGCCCCTTGACCTGGGGCTCTGACCCCTTCACTAGTCCTGCTCATTTCTTACTGCTATATTGACCATAAATATTAGGCCTCTTTTCCACACTCTGCCAGTAGAACTTGATCATTGCTACCTCAGTCCACTCAAATAAATGCTAGTAACATCTTATTTTAAGAGGCAGGGAAGAGATTTTGATATGCATGCTGTCTTTACTAAAGATGCATCTATGCCTCTAAAAGTAACTATAATAACTTTTAATCTTTATCATTTTGTCTGAGTGGTTCATATGGTTCTAGAATGTTCCACAGACAACACATCTTCTATTTGGCTCTTTATAAACCTGCCCCCTCCAGGTTTTCAATTCCATATAACACTTCTTTTCAGTCCCTCATCCCAATTAAGGTCTGCTTAACAGAGACATTTGTATAATAACATGGTACATAATACATCACATTATCTAGATGTGGGGAGTTAGGGAAGGTTTTTTGGAGGAAGGTAATTTAAGCCAAGAGCTGAAGACAATGAGCAGAGTTAGCCCAAGGAGACAGACAGTGCCTTGAAGGTTCAAGAGAGAGAAGAGTAAAGAAGGAGAGCGTGACTGCACATAAACTTTGAGGGTTGTGACTCAAGACAGAAATGAAGAGAGAAGCAAGAGCACTTCTTAGACTCCACTAATGATATTAGTATGATTTTAAAAGCAATAGGAAGAAAACAAATAATGCTGATGAGAGAAATGGTGGCCCAAACCAGGGTGGTGGTCATGGGAAAAGAGCAAAGTGGATCGATTCTAGAGAATCAACAGTCATGGTGGTATTGGGGTATAGGAGGTAAGGGAGAGGGTAGCTAGTAGCAAAGGTGCCTGAGGGACAGTGGAGCAGTTTGGAGTGAGTGGGGGAGATGAGTTCCAGTTAAATATGTTAAATTTGAGATAAGTGTGTAGGGATCCGGTGACAGTTGGATATATGGATCTGAAGTTGTGGAGAAAGAACCAGGCTGGAGTTGTAGGTCTGGGAGTCATTACCATGCAAAAGGGAATCTAAGGATAGAGAATCACCCAAAAGAGTATGTAGCATGACAAGAAAGGTAAGACAGGGATGAATTCTGAGAGTTGCCTGCATTTGAGGGACAGACAGGGGAGAAGGCTTTGCAAAGAAGACATAGGGAGACAGCAGCAGTGAGGGGAGGACCAGGAGATTACAAGGTCACTCAAGCCCCTGAAGTGAGTATTTAAAGGAGGGAGTGGCCAACAGTGCCAAATGCTGGCAAAAAGGTCAAGTCAGCTCAGGTTGGATCTGGCAACAAGAAGCTTCTTGGTGACTTTGAATGGTAAGAATGAGGCACTAGGATTGAATGTGAGGTTACAGAGGTTTAAGAAATGAGTATGAGGTGAGTGAAAGAGTGGAAGATGGAGGAATAAAATCTCATAAGAAATGTGTAAACTTCTCAAAAAGTTAAGTTTTGAAGTAGAAGAGAAAGAGAGAAGGATCACTAGAGGGGAAAGTAGGGACAATAGGACAGTCTATTTTAAGAAAAGATACTTAAATTTAAAACCTTTAGTGGAAGGTAAAGGAGAGAAAGGGGGAGATATTCAAGAAAGACCCTGATAAGATGGGAGATGACAGAATCATCCATTCTTGGAGACTACTTCTCTGATAAGGGACGTCTGAACAAATACATGAAGGAAACGAGGGACTGAACCATGTGGACACTGAGGACAAAGTGTACCAAAAAGAGAAAAGAGCAAGTACAAAGGCCTTGAGGTGGGAATATTCTTCATTAATCAAGGAATAGCAAAAAGACCAGCATAGCTGAAACAGTGTGAGCAAGGAGAAAGTGGTACGAGACGAGATCAGAGCAGTAATAGTAGGCAGATACTGGAGGCCTGTTAGGCCATGATAAAGTCTTTGGAGTTTGCTCTGAAAGAGATGTGAGACCATTGAAAAGTCTAGCAGAGAAGTGATCAGTTTGATTTGGGAGTAAGGACATCTCTTCTAACATGACAGGAAGAGGATAAAGAGTTTATAAATTAGAGGAAGGAGGTTTAGGTTAATTCCCCCTCAATTTCTTCTGAGCTAGGAGGAGAGGTCAGCTACTGAGAGGGACATGGAAGTGTTACAGATGGAAAAGGGTTAAAATAACATTGAAGACAAGCATTTTTGAAATGGTAGAATGGCAAAAATGGTCAGGATTAATTTCATTAGAACTTTTCAAATTAACCAAAGACTTGCAATAATGTAAAGAGTGTTTATTCAAGGAAAACACCTGAATCTAGGTAAAAGCAGCAGGCTTTGTGATTTATCTTATTCCCATCACCCTTGCTTGCCCCATTTCCACAGTAACTCTGGATATCAGTAGCCCCATCGTCACAGTGAAAACCAGCAATCTAGCAGCCACAGGGAAGGGCAAAGAAGGAGGTTAGAGCTCTCCTAAAGCTCCATTTCCAGATAACTGTCACTATTTGACCTGCCTGGTGGCTCCTCAGAAAATCTCTATTCTTGGATCTTGTCTTTATTTAACTTGATTCAGAGCTTACATAATGTGAAAAAGAGCACTATCACCAGGGCATTTGTAGAAAACAATCAGTGGCAGTTATTTAACACTGCAGGTACCTGAGGCAGCAATACTATTTGGGGCTAATAAGAGGCTACCAATAAATTCAAAAGGAAAAATTAGGAAATGAAATGTTCATAGGGGACTTTGCAAAGCTCTCACATTGCTGGACTTCTGGAAAGACATGCTCATGTGCAGGGCCATGCATATGCTCAGGAAAGACCTGAGAAGACGTGATCTAACCTCTTACCTTTGGCTGCCTTGAGGCTCTGCACAGGCAGGAAGTGAAGGCTAAGGCGTACTCAAAACCTTCAGGCCAGAATATTAAAAGCCTACACCAACACACAAACAGACCCCCTGGCAAAGGATGGAGACTTATTGGTTCAAGACATTTAAAGAAGTCTCTGTTCAACCATTATCTGACCATCAAGCTAACTGAACATAGACTTCTTTTGCAATGCACAAGAAAGAATACAGGTTTTTACAGAATTAGACCAGGAAAGTCACTGAGCACTTTTAGAAAAAAATGGAGATAATCATCAGGATCTCTGAAGTGTTCTTAGATTTGGCACCAAAGCCATGATGCCTAAAAGGAAAAATGGACAAATTGGACTTCAAAATTTAAAATGTCTGCTCTACATAAGACCCTGTTAAGAGATGAAGAGAGAGAGAGAGAGAGAGACAGAGAGACAGAGAGAGAGAGAGAGAAGATATTTGCAAGCTATGTACTGGACAAATGAACGATGTCTTCAATATATAAAGAATTCTCAAAATTCACCAGAGAAAAGCCAATCTATAACACCAAAGGCACAATCTTTGAAAGAAATAATTCATAAACTGGACTTGATTAAAAACTTCTGTTCTACAAAAGATAGTGTCAAGAGAATGAGAAGACAAGCCAGAGACTGGGGAAAAATATTCATAAGAGACAAGTCTGCTAATGGACTCTTATCCAAAATGTGCAAAAAGCTTAAAACTTAATAAGAAATGAACAACCTGATTAATAGGTGGGTGAAAGACATGAAGATATAAAGATGGCAAATAAGCTTATGAAAAGATGTTCATCATACGTCATCAGGGAATGGTAAATTAAAATAGCAATGAGATACCACTACACACCTTTTAGAATGGCTAAAATCATATCACCAGATGCTGGCAAGGTTGTGGAACAAGCATGCTCATTCACTGATGGTAGGAATGCAAAATGGCATAGCCACTTTGGGAGACAGTTGGGCAGTTTCTTGTAAAACTAACCAACTCTTCATACACAATTTAGCAATCGTAGTCCTTGATATTTATCCAAGTGAGTTGAAAACTCATGTTCACACAAAACCCTGCACACAGATAATTATAGCAGCTTTATTCATAATTGCCAAAACTTGGAAGCAACCAAGATACACTTCAGCAGGTAAATGAATAAACTGTGGTATATCCAGACAATAGAGTATTACTTAGCACTAATAAGAATTGAGCTGTCAAGCCATGAAAAGATATGGAGGAACCCTAAGTGCATATTACTAAGTGAAAGAAGCCCATCTGAAAAGGCCACACACTATATGCCACCAACTTTATGACTCTGTGGAAAAGGCAAAACTATGGAGGCAGTAAAAAGATGTATAGTTAGCAGGGAGGTAGAGTTGAACAGGTAGATCACAGAGGATTTTTAGGGCAGTGAAAATACTCATGATGGATACATGTCATTACACGTTTGTCCAGAATGTATGATATCAAGAGTGAACCCTGATGTAAACTATGGATTTTGGGTGGGTATGATGTGTCACTGTAGGTCCACTGATTGTAACAAATATACCACTCTGGGAGATGACGATAGTGGAGGAGTCTGTGAGTGTGCTAGGGCAGGAGGATGTGGGGACTTTCTGTACCTTATACTCAATTTTGCTTTGAACATAAAAGTCCTCTAAAAAAGTTTATTAAAATAAAAATAAAATAGAATTTAAAACCCCAAACAATTCAAATATTAAATGGGCAACTGATATGGAGTGATATTTCACCAAAGAGGATATACAGAGGGCAAGTAAGCAAATGAAAAGATGTTCTATGTCATTAGCAATCATGGAAATGCAAATAGAAACCACAATAAGTTATCATTAAACACCTATTACAATGACTGAAATAAAAATTAGGGACAATAACAAATACTGGCAAGGATACAGAGAAAATGGATTACCCATACATAATTTGTATGACAACAACGGCATGAAGGACGAAGGAGGGCACAGAAGAATATTCAATGATACTTATTTGAGCTAGATCATTTTAAATTAAGACTTAATTATAATCCCTAGGGCAACCAGAAAGAAATAAATAGAAACAATATACTAAAAGAAACAACAGGGAAATTAAAATGGTATACTAGAAAATACTTATTTAAAACAAAAGAGGGCAGTACTGGAGAAACAGAGAAACAAAATTGACATAAGACATATGAAAGAGAAACAGCAAGTAGCAGGTGTAAATTCTATTTTAGCCATCCAGTGAATCACCTGTTGAGCATAAGTGGAGACAACCTATGGATGCTGCTGACATAAGGAAATGTACAACAGACGGAAAAACAAACAGATTCCTGGCTGACATTGTTGAGCTCTCGGGGCTCCCCACTGTTACAACCTTAGGTACTTTTGAGTGGATTCACTAGGCAAACCCAGCCTGCAGGAGTATGGGTTTGCTGTGTGAATAAAATAGCACCCCTGCCTCCAGATGGATCCAGATCCAAATCTGGGAATACAGGTGGGTGAGCTGGATTCAGGTCCCACTTGCCCTCTTGCCTAGGCACCTCTACACACCTACACATGGGATCTCTGAGCTTTGCCTGAAACCTGCTTGTCCTGTAGAATTTTTACATGAGCCAATGTATTTTCTTTATTAAGCCAGTTTGAGTAAGCTTTTTCTACTATGTGCAATCCAAAGTCATATAACTCATACAGGAATTCTTATCATAAAATGGGGTGTTACAAAGAATAGATCCTAAAATATGGAGATATCTAAGCTGAGAAGGCTGGAGGGTAATGAGAATGATTCTATCTTTCCCAAGTAGGACAACTGGTGACCTTTGTATGTTGCAGCAGATGCTGGTTAAAATATTTCCAACTGTACTTTGGGATACTGAGCACATCACTACCAAGGCTATGGGATTAAGATAGTTTAAAAAAAAACAAAACAGGATTTTGGGGATTTTTAATATATACTGTGTCTTTGAGTGAAGTCTTATGTGAGCAATACAAGTTCATGCTTGCCGTGGCCTTTCTGAAAGGATAAAGGAAACATAATGTCATAGTTGCTGTTTTAACCAGCCTCTATTGAACTGACTGGTTGGCCACTTAATATGCTGATTCTTCTGGGAAACATCCTGACTGAAGACCCATGGTCCTTGGAATGTCTGCGGCTATGGGCACCCCCAACCCACCGGGTACACCCTATTTGTACCAACTGAGTCTCATGGCTATCCAATATATGTCTTTTTTCCTAAACTTGTTTATGCCAGTTATGCTTACTGTAATTATATAGCTTAATTACTGCTGAATTACAGAAATCAATAAATCGTAAGTATGACAACAGACTTTTTTTTCTATGAAAGCTAAATTAAATGCTTTGGAAAGACTTGATAAAAGTCAATTGCTTAAAAATTGGTCTCGAACTGTAACAACTGAGGGAAATTGTAAAAATTTTAAAGGAGTTTTCTCTCATATACTTCACAAGCTTTTTTAAATTCTCACTCCACATTTAGAAAAAAGAAAGAAACTAAGTATCAGATGCCTCACTGCATATGGCTAAGGTTTCTGTGAAAAGACCCACGCTCGAAGAAAAGACCTTGGCTTCACACCAAATATTGGTGAATGGATAATATATGTATATCCTTTTATGTTTCCTTTTGAACTTAGATTGACCAACAGTTTAAATTGTTATGTCATGGCAGCCCTGCCATGATGGTAAAAGACTGCAACTGTCTGGCTTGCCTAAGAGATACTTTTCTGAGGAACTGGCTGCCCATAGTGTCTGAGCGCCCAATAATTTGAAGGCTTCCAAGGTCGGAAAAAGTGAATTCTCTTTCACAAGCTGAGGCTGGTGCCAGAAAAAGCAGGAAGGTGGGAATTTACCATGAAAACAAATAAGTTTAGGCCTGAATCCACCCCCTGTATCCATTTCAAACAGCTTAGATTATGCATTAGCAACCAGCTGAATTGGGGGGGGAAACACTATGTTTTTAAAGAAATTGTATTTCCAAAGGAGTCTCAGCCTGGCTGATAAATCTTGAAGACCCTCAAGATCTAGTGTTGAGGGGACAGACCTTCTGTCCTGTAGGCATCCTGCAGCAGGAAGCCACGAGGGAAGGCAGTGGCTTGAGGGCCATCACTGGGCTGTGGATCAACACTTGCCTGAAGTTCACCCTGATCCTTCCTTTTTAATTATAGGAGCCAACAGGTTTCCTTTACTATTTGGAAACAAACAGAAAACCAAATCCAAACAGATACAAAGAACAGCCTTTTAGCTCGGGGCATGGCGGGGAGACAGTGTCTCAAAGTGGATTAAGAGGTTTCAACCAGACAAAATACATATTTCTTTCAGAGGATTTTTGAGAAATGCAAGTTGTTGGGGTTTTTTTTCCCTCCAACTGTTGACATTTCCAGAGATACTTTAATGCCCTACTGATTTCTTACTGTCCCTCACAGGTTGATCCATGGACAACTGCCCAGCTGGACTTCCACATAACCTGTTTCTGATTTGGTTATGAAGTGTGTTCTGCCCAAAGGCCAGTGGATGAATTACAGTGGGACACCCAGACTATAAGCCAAATAGCCCCTTTAAAAAAATGTGTATGGCCAAACTGATATATTACTTCAAGTAACACAGCACAGCAACCCTGTCAAGACACAAGCAGATAGGGGTGAATCTATTTGCTTTAGCAAAGACACTGCGTAGCAGGAGAGAGTCCTGTGGTGATTCTGGTGCAGGGCAGGTCCCAACAAAAGGTGGGAAGAGTGTGCATCTGCTAATGCAGACAGTATCTGTGCTGGTCCTGGGCCCTTTGCCCTGGGATCCATTCTTCACCCTCCCCCTGTTCTGCTTAGCCTTGCAAGATGGATGAACCCTACAGGTTAGTTCCCATTCTGGGCATGGCCTGAGTGGACAGTAGGGAGAGATGGAGAGGAAGGAGGGAGAAGCCAGGTTATTTCTTGTGCTTCCTATCTGTCCCTAGCAGCACCTAGGGCTTCATGTCAGCTACCCTTCGCCTCCTCCCACTGGCCCGGGGGGGTGGGGGGTGGGGGGCGGCAGCCTCCTGCTAGTGCTCCTCTCTGGGTTGCCTCCCCATCTGCTGTTGGGCATTTCAGCTCTGCCTTCCCTGGGCAACTGGGACCCTGCATTAGTCCCTCAGTTTTAAATACTGAAGTGATTTCTCTTCCCTGAGAAGACCCTGACAAAGTATAGAACTCAAAGCCTTAGGACAGAAAAGAATGGGTCTAAAATATACTGTCACATTGCTCCTATATCTGAAGATCTTGTCTATTTGTTTCATATCTAATAAGTGCCCTGTGATTCTTTTCCCCTTGCATTCTCAACATGTCTTCTATTTAGGACTTCAAGTTACACTTTGAGCTTATAAATGGACTTTCTTGTTTTCTACTTATTACATCTTGGCGTAATACTTTCCAAACACCGTTTTATTATGTTCCACACTTAAAAAGCCACCTGGATATTCTCCCATTCTAGTCTTTTTGTTAAACTATCTTTAAGCCCCCTTGCATGTTTTTGCAATGTGTAACGCAGACTCTGTTATGACAGAACAGTTTCAAAAGACTTGCGCAGCTGAGAACTTTTTGATGATTTCATTTTATAAGTCCTTTGGAATGAACGTGGGCACTAAGAGGCACAATGAATACAATATCAGTTTAACAAGATTTGAGTGGGCTTATTTTTACAGAGAAGTTAACATTTTTAGACATTGTGATTCCACCAGTGGCTTTCTCTATAAGGTTTAAAAGGTGGAATTTAGCAGACATATAAAATGGAAAAAAAGATACGAGAGCTGTCATAAATCTTTTTTACTAAAGTGTTTTGCGATTGTTTCAGAAAGAAACAAGATGAGAAAGTCCAGGTGCTATTTGTTAAAGTATAAGGTTGATGTTTCAACATCTCAAAGGAATATAATGAAAGAAACTGAAGAACATTGGTCACATGTTTGACGGCAACTCACCAGAGAAATCAGATCCATCTGGCTTCTCCACAAGAAACAGGAATGAGGCCAGAGCAATGAAAATGCACAGCATGGCAGGACTCAGCAGACCCTCCCTCTGCAGAGGGTTCCAGTCTGCCTGCACCGTAGCTACAGGACAGCCGCGGGTGCCTCTGAACAAGACAACCAGAGCTCAGGTTGCAGACGTGGAATCTGCTCGCTTGCGGGACTGCCGCTGTGGTAGCTGCATCTGCCACTGTAACACTAACACCAGCCCCTGAAAGGACATCACACAGCCACATCACTTGAGCTGAAAAGGCAGGAAGACCAATCAAGCATGGCTCTCTCTCTCCTGTCTGGACCCTGAAAAGTTCCAAGAGATTCCTTTAAGTGGTGCCTTGGGACCAAATGGACTCCTCCCTAAACACTTGTCCTTTTTAGGGTCTTTGGTTCAGTAGATAATCTTGCACTTTACCCTCTGAAAAATACTTAGATTTATCTTGACTTTTTAAAAATACTTATAAAATACCTTGACTTTTTAAAAATATAAGCCCTCAATATATTTTCTGGCTTTCTGTATCGGTCTATATGATCTCTCTAACTTTTCAATAGTGGTGTAACAGCACTTCAAATGGATACTATATTTGTTAAACCAGTGCCATACTGACGGACACTTTAGATATTTCCAGTGTTTTTGTGTGACAAACACTGTTGCAGCAGACATCCATGTACATTTTTCTTTCATGACCTTTGTTGACTAATTCCATAGGATGAATTAGCAGTGATTTCAGGGTAAAAACCTATATATATTTCACATTTTGATAGACATTGCTTTTCCTCTTGAAAATCATGCCACTTTACACTCACAAACATAATGGGGGTGGTTCCTGGTAATTGCAGAATCCTTTTGTTTCCTGAGTGCCTTGATGAGAGGGGTTTGGTAAGCAAATTTAGAGACAGAGGTAAGGCACACTTCAAACTTCCTGAAGAATCTCAAGAGAAAGAAACTTGAAGGGACAGGTATGAAATTCTGGAAGCCAAAGACTGGAGCAGTGGGGCCTGCAGGCATGTGGTGCTCTGAGGGAGAGAGGAAGGGAGAACAGCGTTCCTGACACCAGAGCACAGAGGACATTCTGGAGAAGAGCATGTCAAAGGGGCTTTCAAATTCTGATGTTGAGACAGGAACTGTGGGTTTAGGCAAAGTAGGGTGAGGGCCTCCGAAAGCAGAGCAAGATAATTGCAGTCAGAACAATGTAACAATGTGCAAAGAAGTCCCTACTAAAACTGTATTAAGCATGATGCAAAGTCAGAGTCACACTAATTCTCTAGGGTAAAGATACCAGACTAGGAATATAGACACCTTCAGTGAGATCAGTTAAAGCTCAAAAGGCAAGGAGCAACTTGGCCTGGAATGTTTGAGTGTTCTGCAGATAATGAGACATATCTCAGCATAACCCGTGACTTCACTGTATCAATTAGATCATGACACTGTAAAATGTACCTTAGCCTGATAAAAGGCCCAGTTTATTTTTAACTGTACCTATGTGCTGTATTTCCTTCTCTAATCCTAATCAAGTAATCTGCAACCTAGGAAAAGGATTAATTTAGTAAGCAAGCCCAATTATAAACATCCCAAGAAGTTAAGAAGATTCTTAACACACTTTAGCAAACAGGCAACAACCCAGCCCACCTTGGGGGCAGGGCAGGAGGTCTTAACTGACATACTCCCAGAAGGAAACTGCTATCCTGAGAAAGAATCAGAGCAGCAAATTTCTTCTGTTACTCATCAAAAATGAGTATTCTGGGACCACTCAACAAGTCTGCACACCTGGCCCTTTACCCCCATTCCTGAATCCTCAACCATGCATAAAATCCCTAGATGACATAACCACGGACTCTCTTGTCCCCTCCTGGCATGAGCCGGGAGCTCTGTCCTCTCACTTTATCTCTAAATAAAAGCCTCTCCCTGGCTCTCCTACCTTGGGTATTTGCTAAGTTCATTCTTTGACTCTGCAAACAAGAACCCTGACATCAATGTGGGTTAAGTGGTGAATCTCTCTCCTCCTCTCTTTCCAAACTGTCAATTAACTGCACACCAATCACAACTTAGTTTTTGAGTAAATTCTTTTAAGGTGCTCAAAAAGGAAGACGAAAACAGCATGCATTTGTATTACAACAGTATAACCATATTGCAGAGCATTTGGGAAGTCAAGACAAAGGCAAGCACAACACCCATGGTTCTATACCCCTAACATAACCACTACTGTAATTTTAGTGTATTTTTGGCCACCATTGTTTTCATATGCATTTTTTACATAGTTGTAGCCACAGTATATATACAATTTTGCATCCTGCTTTATAAATTCCATATTAATGTATATGTACATGCTTACAAACAAAACCACAAGATGGAGAAATTAACCTTTTATGTTCTTATTTTTCACTTTTACTCATAAGTTTTATTGTGCTCAGAAGTAATCATAGACATATGCATGTAGTGGATGCTTGGGATTCTATTCTCAGGGCTGAAAGTTCAGTGCACATGTTACATGGATGTGCTTGGAGACCAAAAACAGGATAGTAAGTTGTTGATGGCTGTTGATGTCACTTACTTTCTAGCTCTAAATATACAGTTATATTGACTAAAACATTTACTCCTACAACTTTTTGCAGATGTAAGCATTTTGTTAGTATCTTGGCTCTTGATCACACTGAATTAATTTTTAATAGATAATTGAAAGTTAATTCAATCTGATTGTACATGTCAGTTTGAAAAAGAGAGTACATTTTGTCCCCAAGGTGTTCTCCCAAAATGTAGTTGTACTTTCTGAATTTCATGCCTTATGATTATACATACTGATTCACATACAGAGCTAAGTTCATTAAATACTTTTGCAAAGGAAAGTACAGAATTGACTAGTTGTTTACATACAGCCAATACATGAATTATGTTAAATATTTGGATTGTTAAGTCACAGAAGTTGCTTCTAATAAATATTTAGCATAGATGATTATATTTTTTTAAAAGAAAGCTATGACTGACTTCAAGATATATAAGTAAATAGTTACATATTCCATACATGATACTTAATGCAACTTACACATTTACTGTTATAAAAGTTAGGGTCAGTTATAGAAACCAACTTTCCAGTTGTACTAAAACTAGGATATATTTTCAAGACTTCTCAGGGAAGCTGAAGGTCTCACCTAAGGACTTACAAGGTCAGACCCTCTTTCACCCTTCTCTCTGTGGTAGAAAAAAAGACTTGTCCTTTAGTGTGCTGAGGAAAAAAAATGCAACCCACTGAGTTCCCCAGATACACCTTCCCTCTGATCTTAGCGTGCTGGTGTAATTCTAGGGGTCCAAATTCCTACTTTTGACTGGATCTGATTCCTACACAAGTATTACTGAATTCTTTTTCTGTTTGCCATGTTTGCTTCCCTTTTGATCTTGATTTCTTCTGGCTCTGACTCATACACTGATTCTAAATCCAGAGAACTCCAGAGTTTTCCTGATCACGTAGCTAGGTAACTTGACTTGGCTGCATCAGGTTCCAAAGAACCTGATTACAGCAATTCAGGAAGGAGTACCATCTCTTATAACACACCAGCTAAATATGGGTTTACTTTACTAAAGAAGTCCAAGGTTTATAATTCTTACCAGTCAGTCGTTTATCTTGAGAAAGCTAACCATGTGCAGTCATTTCTTCTTTCAGGCCATTCCCATAATGATTTGTGAATGACAATTCCGTGTCTCTTCCCCTAATCCCAGCTTGCTTTATTTATTTAGAATGACCAACTGGATCTGAGTTTTTAAAAATAAAATTTTGACTTTTTAACTTCTGGAAATAATAAATAAGGAAGAATATTTGATATTATTTGAATGCTGAAGAGTGTTTCAACTGGTTTCAGCCAATATTCAGTGAAATACAAAATGTGCTAAGACTTTGCTGTCATTTCTTTAACTTCTGGATCAGTCTTGAACCAGATGAATTTACATGTTTGTTTGGAATGTTTATTAGTAAGCTGCCTGGGGAAATTCTGAGAAACATAGCTTAAAAATCCTGCTGATTCTGAACTCTTTGAAGCTTAATCAATTTTATTTTTTAAAATATAGATTTGATTTTCAAGATTATTTACACATTCCTCCTCTAAGTGCTTATCCAACTTGAGTTTGTAAAGTCCTGAATGCTCCTGGTTTGGAGGCAACATGCAATGAAATGCAATACAAATGCAATTAAATGAAAGCAGTTTTAAAAAGTACTACCACTAAGGAAAGCATTCCTATGGGTGAATAAAAACTTTTTATTTCAATATGCAAAGTCCACCGATTCCACACATTATAAAGACCAGTTAAAAAACATTGACTATAGTCTGTGTTTTACCATTGTCACAAAATGGCTTTCCCAATAACTTTATATAAAATTCATAGCTCAAAAGAACTGAGAAAGCCAGTAATTCTGTTTTATAAGAAACAGAATTTGAAGTCATTTAAATAGACATTTTCCAAAATAGCAAATTATAAATTAGTAAAACTTCAAATTCCAAAAATGGTATAATCTTCCTCCAGCGATAACTGTGAAGTATAAATATAACTGCTCTAAATAAATGATGAAGATGAAACCATGTGGTGGAAACTGGTTCCATGTTAAACATTTGAAATTAATTTAAAAAAATTTTAAGTGTGAAAATAAGTATTTCATTAGGAAAAGCACCAGAATCTGACTAGAAATAGCTCCCTAATTATGACTATTAGTACATGAATCTCTGACATTTTTTTTAAACAGTTGAGGAAGAAGATTTAATTTTCTCAACCATAAAATACACAATTACTACTCACTGGTAGGTTTTATCACCTCAACTCAAGTACCCACACGTTTCAAGTAAAGCACTCACGTAAGGTAATGACCAGAAACAGGAAACGAAAAAGACATAGATTCTAAAAGTAGTCACAAAGAGCACTAGGTATAAAACCTTCATGGTGTAAAATGTGAGAATAGCAAAGAACTGATGGGGTGAACTATCATAAGGCACACTATTTAGAACAACTATACAATGTGGGTCTTTGCCCCAGGAACAATATCTATTATCAAAAACATTCTAATTCTAATTTATACGACCTCATACTTATATTTTAAAAGTTACTCCTGGATCAAATGTTTAATAGAAAGCCATTTCATAAGGTTCAAAAAATCGCTACAGACTAATAAGAAAATGACCCAGAAAAAATTATAAAAATAGGTAAACAAACAGCAACCCACAGAAGAGAAAAGCAAATGATCAGTAGAAATCAGCAAATATATTCAGCCTCGTTAATAAGATATCAGTAGATTAAAACAGTATATTCTCATCACAACAGCAAATTCTAAAGATTGATGACATCTAGTGCTGTCAAGAGCATGGGTATATATTGATGGGCTGTAAATTGGTAGAATCTTTTTGGAAACTCATGTGTAGTATATATTAATATTCTTTTAAGTGCACACACACTCTCTTTGCCATAGCAGTCCCACCTTTGGAAATATATATACATATATACTATATATGTAACAAATGTATAATGCCAAAAATGCTGATTTTATATATTTATATTACATAAATTTATAATTATATAGATAAAACACATAATACAGTAATTATATAAATATATATGTAAATATATACATAATTATATACTGTTATACATATATTACAAATGTATATATTATAGTATACATATATATTACATAATATATGTAAACTTATAGGTTATACATAATTATAGATATTATATATATAAAATTAGGGGACAGAGATGATTATGCAAGCATGTAAAGCTATGTGTATAAAGATGTACATTTTCAGTGATATCTACTTAAAAGTCAACAGTTCAGAAATTAAATTATAATATTATCGTTATTATAAAATGTTATACAGCATTAAAAACAATGAGTAAGTGAATTTACCTGAAATGACAGACATTTCACAATATACTGTTAAAAGAAAAGTTGTAGACCAAATATATAAAGTGATATTAGTTGTTTAAACCAGTCCTGGATATGCAGTACCTTCGATATCTGAGAGAAAGAAGCAAATGCCAATCCTTTCTGGAGGAAGCTTTCTCCCTTAGTTCCCAAAGAATTCCTTGAAAAATAAATTTCCAAGGGAAATGAGCAGCTAACAGCCCAAAATCATTCACTACAAGGAAATAAGTTACCCTGAGCAAAAAGCAGCAAGAACAGAGTACCAGGAATAAACCCAAAAAGATTTCAGATATTGTTATACTCAGACACAGATTATAAAATAATTGTTTCACAATATTTTTTAAATGCAAATAGTAGAAGTCAGCAAATATATTCAGCCTAAGTGAAATAAGAATTTGAACATCTATACAAAGAAAAATAAATATGGAAGGACCAGTCAAATTTTAGCAAGAACCAAATAAAGCACCTGGAAATGAAAAATAAATGAAATGAACAAAAAATCCTCAGTGGATGGGCTTAACAGAATATTAGATACAGATGAAGAGAGAATTAGTGATAGGCAGGCATGAAGATATTATCCAAAATGTTGCAGAGAAATGACATGCAACATATGGAAAAAATAGGTTAAGAAAGATGGTGGATTAGAGTAGAAGTGTGTCTAATTGGAGTTTCAGAAGGAAAACAGAGAAAGGGGGCAGAGGTAATATATGAAAATAAGATAGCTAAGAATTTTTCAGAACTGTAGAAAAGTATCTTGCCAGATTCAAGAGCAGAGAAAAAATCAGGCAGGATAAATTAAAAAACAAAAACAAAAACAACTCCCACAACTAGACGCATCATAGTGAAAATTTAGAGCAATTACCACAAAGAGAAGACATCGTACTATCAAAGGAGTAACAAACTGACAGCTGACTATTTGATGGCAACAAAGGAAGCCAGGAGACTGTAGAATCATATTCAATATGCAAAGGGAAAACTGTTTTCAATCTACAGTTCTATTCTTACCAAAAAAAAAACCCTCTTTTCTTCATGAAGCCAAAATGGTGTTACTCTCAGGCCATCAAAAACTGAGGGGAGTTTGCCATTTGCAGAACTTAACTGAAGGAAAATCTAGAGTTTAAAAGGGACAGAAGGAAAGCCATCTCATATTCAAAGTATGAGATACAAACAGAAATGGAGAGATTTGTCTACTAAGAGCCATGTAAAAATAACAAGATTTGAATTTAGGCTTCTGCAAGAAATACCACCACCACCAATAATATGAAGTGGCAGGAGTGAAGGATTAAAAAGAGCATGGGAACCTTGGAGGTGATGATATGTTTATTCTGATTGGAATGATTAATGTATCAAGTAGTACACTTTGAATATGTACAGTGCATATGGCAATCATACCTTAGTAGTTCTATTTTAAAAAGAAATGGAGAGCAGAGAAATTGGTAAATACATGTGTAGAGAAATTGGAAGTTACCATGGCCAGGGTCCTCACCTGAACCTAATATACTTGGCCCATTGTGCACATGCAGTGCTCACAGACTCATGCTTGCACCCCTGTTGGAAATGACCCATAATTATCTCTGATGCTATATAAAGAGCCTTGCCCAGCGCTCTTCCCCCACCCCCATCTTGTGGAGACAGACTGAGGGGGAATTGCAGACTTTCTGGATGTGGATGTATTCTAGTGCTTGATTTGCCACCATGAGAATAAAGCGTGCTATAAGCCCGTTTATCCCTCCCCCACAAATGTTTGGTTGTCATGTTTTGGTCTTAGTGAATCCAGAGTGAACTTGCCCAGAGCTGGGAACCTCTTCCATTCTGGAGCTACAGGATGGATGGATATAAACAATATAAAATGATGGCAGTGTAAAACAGCAATACTAATGTTTTCAGGAGTTATAAAAAAGAAATTAAATGTATGACCATAAGAGCACATTATTCCAGAGGGGAATACAATTCCAATAGAGAGGAGGGAAATACCAAGGAGATCAGGTAAAGCTGTTGATTGAATTGAGGCCTTGATAAGTTAGTTTAGCATGTTATTTTTTTGAAAAACAAGAATCGTATCAGAGTGCATGACTTACAAATAGCAATACATAAGAGTTAGAAAAATAATCCAAATAAAAGGCAACAGAGGAGACAAAAAGAATCATAGAAAAGGTGGAACAAATAGCACACAGTAAGATGACACATAATGTAAATAAATGTCTTCATATGTAAATGTAAGTAAAAGAATGTCAGCCTCTATTTAAAAAATCAGCTATAGAGATTAAAGATGGCAGTGTGAGAGGTGAGACAGAGGCTTCCACCTAAAACCGCATATAATACAAAAATATAATTAATACAACTAATCCTGAAAGAGCAACAGGAAGAAGGACTGTGCCAAATTGCATACACCTGGAGAAAATAATAAACCACACAGAACAGGGTATCGTACCAAAGCTGTGTCCTGGTGGGACCCAAGCCCTTCCCCCACCAGCTCACTGGGGGGAGGAAGAGAAACAGCAAGAAGGGAATGGAGGCCTGGGAATGCTGAATACCTAACTCCGGAGATCTACACTGGGAGCATAAACCTACATATCATGATGCTTGCATGATACTCTTGTGATTGGGGGGTTGGAAAGCTAAGACAGATTCTTGGAGAGACTGAAATTCCAGCTACTTGTGGAAAGCAGGGATCCATATCCAGCTGCTCTGGGACAAAAGAAAGGTGGGCAGTCTGAGAAACTTCCTAACAGCAAGAGGGCTGCTAAAGTGGCAAGGATTGCACAGAGCTTACTGCTCAGGAGAAAATACAGGTAGACAAAATTGTCCGGGTCCACTCTGCCCAGCAGGTTGGGAGCTTTCAGGATCTTCAGGTGCTCCAGCTCCCTGGTTGGCTACACAGCTCCAAGGACCCTGACCATGATACGCAGCCCACCTCAAGTTTCTCCCAGCCAGCCCCACCTGTATCGCAAACCGACAAACCCTACCCTGGCGTTAGGCCAGCCACAGGGAAGCCTGTCTACAGCAACTACAAATACAAAGCATAGAGGCTTATACCTGTGTGCTCAGCTCACTGGTTCAGGCAGTGGAGACAAGCAGAGCAGCCAGGAAGCAGGAAACAGCACTTTCCTCCCCTAACCCCCCACAGCACCAATACCACTCCCCTGCCACCCCTGACATTGCTTCAGGAGGTGAGCAGCTCCAGAGAGTAAGTAGAGTGTCTGGGCACGGGAGGGTGCCATATACAAATATGAAATGCCAAAGGAACCTGGTTAAAAGTAAAATTATGAATACAACTCCTGAGAAAAATTTAATAGACATCAAACTCATGAATCTTCCTGAAAGAGATTTCAAAATAAAGATCCTTAAGATGCTCATGGAGGTACAGAAAAATACTTCAGAACTCGGGATTGAATTCTGGTTGGAGATCCAATTGTTGAAGAGCACAATGGAGGGTATTAACAGCAGATTAGATACAGTGGAGGAGATGATAAAAGTAACAGAAACTAGAAGAGAGGAATAAAGGAGCTGAATCATGGAGAGAAAAAGGGATCTCTAAGATTGAAAGAATATTAAGAGAACTGTGTGACCAATTCAAATGGAACAATATTTATATTATAGGGGTACCAGAAGAAGAAGAGAGAGAAAAGAGGATAGAAAGTGTCTTTGAGGAGATAACTGCTGAACACTTCCCGAATCTGGGGAAGGAGATGCCATGGAGTCTCTCAGGCCATGGAGATCCACTGATTTCCCAACACAAGGGACCCAAGGAAGACAACATCAAGACATATAGTAGTCAAAATGGCAAAGATCAAGGATAAGGACAGACTACTAAAAGCAGCCAGAGAGAGAAATAAGATCACATACAAAGGAAAGCCCATCAGGCTATCATCAGACTTCTCAGCAGAAACCTTACGGGCTAGAAGGGAGTGGCATGATGTATTTAATGCAATGAAGCAGAAGGGCCTGGAAACAAGATTACTTTATCTGGCAAGATTATCATTTAAATTTGAAGGAGGGATTAAACAATTTCCAGATAAGCAAAAGTTGAGAGAATTTACCTGCCACAAACCATCTTTACGGTGTATTTTGGAGGGACTTCTATAGATGGAAGTGTTCCTAAGGTTTAAGAGCTGTCACCAGAGGTAATAAAACCACAGTAAAGAAAGTAGAACAGTTAATAACTAAGCAAATGCTAAATTAAACAAACTATCCCCAAAGTCAATCAAGGGATAGACAAAGAGTACAGAATATGATACCTAATATATAAAGAATGGAGGACGAAGAAAAAGGAGGAGAAAAAAGAACCTATAGATTGTGTTTGTAATAGCATATTAAGTGAGTTAATTTAGACTCTTAGATAGTAAGGGAGTTAACCTTGAACCTTTGGTAACCACAAATCTAAAGCCTGCCTGCAATGGCAATAAGTACATGCCTATTGATAATCACCCTAAATGTAAATGGACTGAATGCACCAATCAAAAGACATAGAGTCACTGAATGGATAAAAAAAACAAGACCCATCTATATGCTGCCTACAAGAGACTCACTTTAAACCCAAAGACATACACAGACTAAAAGTGAAGGGATGGAAAAATGTATTTCATGCAACTAATAGGGAGAAAAAAGCAGGAGTTGCAGTACTTGAATCAGACAAAATAAACTTCAAAACAAAGAAAGTCACAAGAGACAAAGAAGGACATTACATAATGATAAAGGGGTCAATCCAACAAGAAGACATAACCTTTATAAATATCTATGTTCTCAAAACAGGAGCACCTACAAATGTGAAACAAGTACTAACTGAATTAAAAGGGGAAATAGAATGCAATGCATTCATTCAAGGAGACTTCAACACTCCACTCACTCTGAAGAACAGATCAACCAGACAGAAACTAAGTAAGGACACAAAGGCACTGAACAACACATTAGAACAGATGGACCTAACAGACATCTACAGACGTCTACACCCAAAAGTAGCAGAATACACATTCTTCTAAAGTGCACATGGAACATTTTCAAGAATAGATAATATACTAGGCCACAAAAAGAGCCTTGATATATTAAAAAAGATTGAAATGGACCAACCAGTTTCTCAAGCCACAAAGGTATGAAACTAGAAATAAATTAAGCAAAGAAAATGAAAAATCCCACAAACACAAGGAGGCTTCATAACATGCTCCTAAATAACCACTGGTGGTTTCTCCCAAGTCCTGGGCTACAAGTCCATGACAGATGGTGGGGCTGTGGAGGTATCCCTGTGGAAGGACAGTGAAAGTTCATTGCCATCCATCCCATGTGAAGGCAAACTGTTCCTGACTTTCCTGCTCAATGTCAGTGGAAAGGAAGCCATTAGCAAAATCTACCATGTAATGGTATGTTCCTAGTTCATGGCTGAGGGTACCATCAAGCCTGCAATAGAGGGGACAGCAGCATGCATAGGGGGTATGACTTTACTCAGTTCTCTGAAATCCACAGTCATACACCAGGAGCCATTTAGCTTTTTTACTGGCCACACTGGGGAATTGAAAGGACTATGGGTCCTTTTCCAGCTCTTGGAGAGTTTCTCCAATCTCTTTATGCCCTCCAGGCAGTTTATATTGTTTGGTATTAGTCACCCGCCGAGGCACAGGCAAAGCTATGGGCGGGTGCCTAGCATGTCCCCTCAGAACTGCCTTCACCACACGTACTCTCAGTCTGAACTCACCTGCAGTGGTCTGCAACCATAGACCCTGCAGGATATTAATCCCCAAAATATACTCAGGGATAAGAGATATATACATAGTATACTCTTTTGGGGGTAGACGCCCTATTGGATAGGAGATATATACATAGTATACTCTTTTGGGGGTAGACGCCCTATTCCCAAAGGGATTTGGGCTTTCTTCACTCTGATAGCCTTACCCCTGTATCCATCTGTAATAGTGGGGGTCCCAGGGAATGGCTCAGGGTTACCATGAATCAGTGAACATTCAGCCCCAGTGTCCACCAGAGCCAGGACACACTGTATTTTCACTGGGGACCAATGGATAGCTATTTCAATACATGGCCTCCCGTCCTCCCAGGTCCCTCAGGGCAGGTATCTCAACCTTCCCCTCAATAAAACCGTGTTCCCCCTCTCCTACACTGCTGGTGAGAATGTAAACTAGTTCAACCATTGTGGAAAGCAATATGGAGGTTCCTCAAAAAACTAAAAATAGAAATACCATTTGACCCGGGAATTCCACTCCTAGGAATTTACCCAGAGAATACAACTTCTCAGATTCAAAAAGACATATGCACCCCTATGTTTATTATGCTTATTGCAGCACTATTTATAATAGCCAAGATATGGAAACAACCTAAGTGGCCATGAGTAGATGAATGGATAAAGAAGATGTGGTACATATACACAATGAAATACTATTAGGCCCTAAGAAGGAAAAAAGTTCTACCATTTGCAACAACATGGATAGAGCTAGAGGGTATTATGCTCAGTGAAATAAATCAGGCAGAGAAAGACAAATACCAAATGATTTCCCTCATTTATGGAGTGTAACAACAGCACAAAACTGAAGGAACAAAACAGCAGCACACTCACAGACTCCAAGAAGGAACTAGTGGTTACCAAAGGGGAGGGGTGGAGGAGGGCAGGTGAGGAGGGAGGAAGAAGGGAATTGAGGGGTATTATGATTGGCAGACATGGTGTGGAGAGATCGTGGGGAAGACAGTGTAGCACAGAGAAGACACGTAGTGACTCTGTGGCATCTTACTACACTGTTGGACAGTGACTGCAATGGGGCATGGGGGGTGGGGACTCGATAATATGGGTGAATGCAGTAACCACACTGTTTTTTATGTGAACCCTTCATAAGAGTGTATATCAATGACACCTTAATAAAAAATTTAAAAAAACATGTTCTGCAATCATCTTCCTATGTGGGTTCAAGTGAGGTTGGCTCATTCTCCAGCAGGAAATCTTGCAAACACACAGGCCAGACTTGTGGCTCTGTTTCTGGCCTCTGCCTCTTTGTTCTTAATGGATGGAACTGCTGCTCTGGTTTCAGTTGTTGCCACAGCTCCAATAAGATTCTATTTGACTTCCCATTTAATTTCCTTCTGTCTGCTCCTGCCTGTATTAAATCAACCCACATCTGGGTCCTCATAACCTTCCTGGGCCCTTCAAATTCTTCTTGTGAGTAGCAGACCTTATTTCTTTCTGTGCTCTCATTGCTTCAGCCTCTCCTTGTAGTTTCTGCAGTGGTCCATCCTTTTCCTGCATGGCCATTACCTCTCCCACAGTACCTTGTACATATGCCATTTCAGTCATCAACAAATTTTTTACCTCCTCAACAGCACCTCGCAGCCAGTGTTCTTGTGCTGCCTCCTCTCACACCAATACCATTTCATTCTTCAGTGAATCCACAGCAGTTCGCAGCTCGCATTCTTGTGCTGCTACTTCTCGTATCTCTTTCAGGAACATGTCCTTCTCATCTGTAGACTTTTTTAATACTGTGAGAAGCAGCCAACCCACAGCTCCTGCTGCCTCATGGGCACTCTGTTTCTCAAGGACCTACTTACTATATGAAGGGCTATCCCTACTGCCTCAGGTATCACCACCATCATCCTCCAGGGTGGAGCCCAGCCCTCTAGGAAGCAAGCCACCTCAGACCACATACCCACTGAGAGACAATCTACTGTCTCCCCATTCATAGGGGCAGCCCGCTGAAGCACCCATCCTATAAGGGCAGCCTGTTCTTTTCCTTGGTCAGCAATGAATCTTGCTCACACTGGCAATTGTCTTGCCAACGGGTTTCAGCCCCAGGCAATTTCACTATGGATTCAGTGTGACCAAGGAATGACAATGGAACATTCTAGGGGTGAAAGGGTTTATTACCCAGCTTGTTCTCCCAGTGATAAGTCAAGCACTAAAATTATGTCTGCATCCAATAGGCTGTAGGTCTGTAATCCTCCTCCATCTCTGCCTCCGCCCAAAGCACCAGGCAGAGAGAGCTCTTTATATAGTGACTCAGTCAATAACAGCTTATTGCCTATGGGTGTGGAAGCAGTAGCCTAGCAGCAGGCCAGTTACATCATCAAGTAGTTTAGGTTCAGGTGAGGATCCTGCCCATAGGAATCTTCACTTTATCCACACCAAGAAATGACAACAGAGCATTTTTGGGGTAAAAGGGTTTATATCTGGTTTTATTTTCCCAGCAATAGGCCAAGTATTAGAATCACATCTGCATCCAACAGTCCAGATCCATAATCCACCTCCATCTCTGCCTCCACCCAGAGCACTAGGCAGGGCTCTTTATATAGTGACTCAGTCAATAATAGGCTATTGCCCACAGGTGTGGAAGCAGTAGCCTAGCAGTAGGCCAATTAAATCATCAGGTAGTTTGGGACCAGGTGAAGATCCTGGTCCTAGGAAGCTCCATCTTCCCCACACCGACCCATTCACTTCCTAAGACAACATATATTATTGATTGGATGTATCACCATCCACAATTTGTACATATACCTAAAAAATAATATGTAAAAATTGTTTCATTAATTCAAGACATTGAGATTCAATAGACAACAGACAATTTATTGCAGAGTGAGGAACTTGGCTGAGATGTAAAATTGTAAAGGCTATCACTTGAAAGTCAATTAGCTGCCTCACTCACACTGAAGTTCCAGAAAGGAAATGAGTGGATTTCCAGGGAGGAGCTTTTTGGGGATCTCTTCTCTACTCACCTGCCCTCCAACCTCAATTCAGAAAGGAAGATGACCCGCCACAAGGAGACCACTTAGAGAGCTACATATGTGTCCTTTGTGCAGTTAGGAGTTGGAGAGGCCACAGTAGACATACACAGCTTCCACTGTGGTGGGAATAGCCTGCACTTACAGAATTTGTTGGGCAAATAATGTGTGAGTGCTTCCCATGGACCAGATCTAGGCTATGGGGGAAAAATACACTGGTGGGGGTGGGTAGAGGTGAGATAGCAGCTATAAGACCTCAGCAGACAGGAAATGTATGAACTGCTAGATTCCCAAGATGATAGCCAGCATGGAGAAGTTTGTTCTGGATGGAGTAAAGCACAGGGCAAGGGCACAGACCATGCAAGGTTTCTGAAGAGCCAAGGAAAACATCCATAAGAGAAAGAGACAGTTTATCCTTCATGCAGAAAATGCAAAGCGAGCTTATGACACAGCAGATGATTCAGAAGGCTCCCTGTTCTTCTTCAACAAAGGGCTAGAGTGAGACTACAGGTAGGAGACAATGAAGATAAGATAGAAATAAGCTGACCATGCATTCTAAATGTCCCATGGCTAGTACTGTGGCTCATCTGGGATGCCTCCCTGGTGGAAGGACCCAGACCTCTATTTCTGAGAAGTTTGAGCTTTTAGCTGTCTTGCTTGGGTGAGGCTGTGGTTGCTCTGACTTTCAGTTCATAGCTACTGCAAGGCATGAAAGTACTGAACTGCTCAAGTGAATCTCCTGGGTCCCCTGGCCCTGGGTTGTAAATATTCCCCCTCCTGGTGGTAGTGGTCATGGTAAAAATGATGGCCAATGACCCAACCATCATAACTCTGTTTTGTTGTTGTTGTTCTGCTGGTTCACTGGCACGAAGACCCCAAAGTAGCCAGGCGGTAGTTACACCTTCAAGTTCAGTCGAACCCTTACTGTATTCTCTGATAGAAGCAATCCCCCCAAAAGAACTAGGGCTTCTAACCTGGCAGAGCCCAAGTTTATAGGAATGGGAAGCCCAAATTCCATAAGTGCATCACTGAAAGCTATGGTGAGAAGGTTCACTCCTTGGTTTGCTCACCCATGAACGGTAGCTATTAGGAAAAACAGCACTACCTGTCAACTGTTAATTCAGTGCATAGACCACATCTTGGAGGATGGAGACCCAGCACTGCAGGATGTTGTGCTATACTGGTACCTTAGCTGAGACTTCAATTCCCCTATCCTATCAGGACAGTTGCCTCTGGGTGATGTGGCTCATGGTAACATCAGTGGCTCTCATAGTCATAGGCCTATTGGTGCATCTCTGTTGCCCTGAAATGATGATTCTCCTGTTGGGAGACAAAGTTGTGTGGGATACCATGTTGATAAGAATCAGACACTGGAGATACTGGCAGAGGCACCATAGGCAGGCAAGGCAAACCCTTATTTGGATTATCAGTCCCAGTAAGGAGGAATCTTCTTGCCACCTCCAAAATGGAAGAGGTCCAATGTAACTGATCTAACACCAAGGCCTGGTTAGTCTCCCCATGAATGGTGCCATATTGAAGATTTGGTGTCGGTCCCCACTGTTGATAGACTGATACTTGGCAGCGACAAGAGGGAACCTGTGTTGTTGGACCCAGGCATAACCTCTGTCCCTGCCACCTTCTTCTACATCTCTTTTTACAGATGGTAATCCAGCTTAAACACTTTCCATCAAGGGGCTTTTATAATCTCCAAAATAGCTTGTTTGCACTTTGGCTACTGTCCTAATAGAGCAGCAGAGTGGCCTTTTGAAGCTACTTAGAGTGCCAGCTTGGAGATGATACCTTTTAAGGATGGAGTGCCAAATTCCAGGCTGCAGTGTACACACTAAATCAACATCCATTATATGGGGTCATGACCCCTAAGGGTCAAATACTTGGGTTTTGGAACCTGGAGGACATAGATAAAAGTGGAGGGGTTTTTTTGTTTGTTTTTTTCTAGTACCCAAACTGAATAACCCAGTTCTGCCAACAGATCACCTACTCATACTGGTATCCAAAAAAGCACCCATCAAATAAATGAATGTCTAGGAGGTTAGACTCTAAGGAGAAGGAGCCATTTCATCTGCAGACCGTGGGCTGTGATCTGCAGTGTATCACTGAGAAGTATCTTTGGGCACAAGCAGGCCGCTGAGGCTGGACCTCCCTGATTGTTGCTTTGTGAAGGAAGGTAGGACCTGACAGGTTTGGTCTTCAGGACTTGATCAGACTTGGTGCTATTTTCTCTCATCAGAATTCCTGTTGAAATCTCCTGAAAAATTCCACTGAGAGGCTATCTTGTCCCATAATGAGACTTAACTCCATTATTGTACAATATAAGTGATTGTACTTTCCCACAATCCTTCTTGGGTCTTTCCTGACTGAGGTATTGACACCCAAACAAACCTTCCCTGCCACCTTCACTTGGTAATGGCCTGTAAAATCTTCTTTTAGACAAAAGTTCACACCAGTTGGCCCCACTCTAAAAAAGATGAATTAATGAGCACCTAACATGACTCCTTTGTTTCCAGTATGTTATATTGAATTATGTCCTCCCTAAAATTCATATGTTGAAGTCCCAGTATCTCAGAATGCAGCCTTATAAGAGATTAAGCTCTTTACAGAGTTAATCAAACTTGAATGAGTTCTTCAGGGTGAGTCCTAATCCAGCATGAATGGTATCCTTAGAAAAAGGAGAATTTTGCACATAGAGACAGGTATACAGGGAGAATATCACATGAACATGAATAGGCCATCTACAAGGCAAGGAGAGAAGCCTAAATAATAAATCCTCCCCTCACAGCTCTCAGAAGGAACCAACCCTGCTGACACCTAGACTTTGGACTCTTAGCCTCCTAAACTGTGAGACAATAAGTGTCTATTGTTTATGTCACCCAATCTGTGGCACCTTGTTATGGCAGCCCTAATAGACTATACAAAGATTCTGCCTGAATTCTATTCTGCACCAGAGGTGCTAGGCTGGCCCCAGCCAAGGTGGGTGGTTCTCCAGGGAACATGGTTAGCTGACATGAAGTTGATGTGATGGGCCAAAAATTTCCAGGTTTTTCCTGGGAGTCCTTGGCAGACTCTAAAGTTCCATTAGACAGAAGTGGGTCACATGCCCATGCTCTAGCTGCAGGCAGTGCTGGGAAAAGCCTCTGCTACAGCAAACTATTGAGTATGCTATGGTTGAAGCTCTTTTCCAGAACACAGCGACTTAGAATAATCAAACTGGTTCTATCAGCTGTGTCCAAGGCAATGTGGGCCTCATCTTTCTGATGCCTGGTTCAATAAAGCATGTCAGGTGGTAAGTCATCATGGACTAGGTGATTCGTCAATTTAACTTCCCACATCAGTCACTCTTCTAGATCTTAGGGAGGCAGGCCTGAAGGAGACGTAAAAGGTGCCTATTTCTGAAGTTTAAGTGGGGTAGCAAACAGGCGTAAGACAAAGACTAGGGGAGATAAGTACTTGGGGTGACTGGGAGGCTTCTCTAATCTGGGTGGTTGCCTCTCTGGGGAGGAAAGCTCTGAGCCGACCCCTCCCGTGCACAGCTGCCCTGAGTTTGCAACCAAGCCTGCCCAGACCACAGCCCACCACACCAGGTCTATGTAACCTGCCTTTCTGATTCACTGCAGGTCTAGCTTCCCAGGAACCACTCCACACAACTTTTCTACTCTCAAAAACAGAAGAAAAGAACCCCAAACAAATCCTCATCTATCTCATTTCTCTGGGTCTCTGAGAAAGTCTTAAGCCAGGACAGTATAATATCCTGACATACCACACCCTACCATCATTACACATTTGCCCCTTTGGCTTTAGGGAAAGAATCCAGTTCTAGTCCCTAAACACTCTATCCCACAAGGTACAAGACTGTTCATCCCTTTTTTCCCCCAAATATTTTCTCTTCTCCACTCCCCCAGCCCCACTGGTTTTGCAGGTTGGGACACAAGTTGGTAGCGTCCACAGGTGTGGTCAAGGCCATCTTAATGGACAAAGGTAAAGGCATTTAAAAATGCAGGGAGATATTTCCATTTCATTCCAGTTGTCTGAACTTCGCTACTGAAGAGCAGTTGCTGCTTTTCCAGTGAGTGTTAGTGCGTTCTACAAAATTTGTTTTGGAGACACTTACTGAAGTCTCAAAAAACCCTGTGACAGGCCGGCCCTATGCTATTTTTCGAGAACTCAATGAAGACTTAAGGTGCACAGACCACCTTATGGAACGCCACAGAACACCTGTCTGGAAGCCTGTGGAGAAACACAAATCGGTGTTTCCAACGAGTATTTTCTGCTTCCTGTTACAGAGTTAAGTTGCTGCTAAATTCCTGATTCCCATGAACATAATTAAAGAGAACATTTCCTTCCTGGCGTAGAATCCGGCGAGTCCTCTAGCGAGGGAGGAGTTTGCCTGAAGCTTCTCCTGGGAGGCGGCAAGCCGAGAGGCGCGGGAGCGCGCGCAGGGGCTGCCCGGAGGTGCCTGCGCCACCGCCCCCGGGAGGCCGGGCTCCCCTCGCACTTCAAGGTCGCGGCGGCGCGGGGGCGGGCGCGGGGGCGGTGCTCCGCGAGGCTTCCGGGTGTTTACCTGGTGTCTTAGCAACCAGCGGGCGCGCACCGAGCAGCGCGGACCTGGGCAGTGCAGGTGAGTGCGGCTCGCGGTCGCGGTCGCCCGGCGCAGGGGGCTCTGCAGCCGTGCGGGTCGTTCCAGAAACCCGTTCTTTCTCGGCCCTACTTCTGTCTGCTCTTTGTCTTCCCTTTCTCTACTCCGGCCCGAGATGCGCCCTCTCCTTCGGTCTGCAGCCGCCTTTAACCCCAGCTTCCGCTGTCCTGGCCCGGATTTGGGTACCTCCTGCTCCCTCCTCACCACCCCGTTGGGACCACGTCTACCCTATCCATCCTCTACTTCCCCGGCCGCCTCCCTGCCTGTCTTTCCGTCGTCGCCTTCTGCTTTGCCCTTGCAGCTTTGCTTCCTTCTCCCTGTCCTGTTTCCCCTAACCCCTCATCCCTGGGAACTTACAGGCGATCGTCTGGTTGGTGCCATCATCACGTGTCTTCACACAGGATTTTAGTTTAGTTTGATGCAGGGCCCTGTCGATGTCAGTTATGAAATTTTAATTTTTCTATAGGTCTCCCTGAACAGCTTCGTCATACTCAGAATCCCGGGTATGCAGACTCCTTATCCATGTTACTAGCAGCATTTCTCCATCTCAGTGGATGCTGACATTCCCGCGGCCTCATAAAGAGCACGGTTTTTGCTTCTGCGCAAGTGTCACAGAAATTACTCACGAATGGGTTTAATTTTATTAATGATACCGGAAGTTTGCAATTGACCCTTAAAAAAGAAAAACAAATAGTCAGATCTATTTGATTAATAGAGAAAATAAGTGCAAAGTGATTCTCAATTTATGTAAACACATGTACAAAAACTTTATTCCTTTTAACTGTTAAACTTCTTTAAAATCTTACCTTAATTCAAATATATATATTACGTATTCACATGCATTCACTGTAACCATGGTTCTTAGACCAAAATAACTCATGGATTGGCGATGGGTAGAATACTCAGGAGAAGCCTGTCTTGATAAAAGGTGTTAGTTTTTGTATTTTTTTCCTGAGTTATACTGGCCATTTTTTAACACTTCTAGAATTAATGGAATAAATGTAGTTTTGGTTCTTTGGTAACTTAAGATGCCATAAGAAATTTCTCATACATAAGATGAAGAACACCAGATTACCCTATTACCCTGTATTTTCTTTTAAAAATTCTTTTCTTTAGACCTACAAAGCACTTCTCTCTCCTCCTCCCTTACTCTCTCTCACAGCCTTTTTATACATGGTCTCCTCTTCTTTGGGATTTTGTCCCACTTTTTTCTATAATATTGTATTTGCCTTCTGGATGGTCAAAGGCCCCCCCAGAGTTTTTCTTAGGCCTTCTTATAACCGGCCTTCTGCACTCAAGCCTGTGCATTGTTGTAATTCCTGCTTTACTAGATTCAGAAAAGCAGTTTGAAGAGATTTCTTACATTTCTATAAAAATTTATCATTACCACTTTTTTGCATTTCTTAGCTTTTTTAAGTGTCTTCCAGAAGAGTTGCTGTATGATATATTGACTGCCACCATCTCATGTCATCTACGTAATTTCACTTTTTTCTTTAAAAAGGCACAAGAAAGAAATGATGAACATGCTATATCTTTATAAAATATTGAAAACAAGTATTACACTCAAGGTTAAAAACAAACCGAACTCTTCACCTAAGCTTTTCTGTATAAAATAAAGCTATTTGCACCCATTCTTAGTTTGTACTACTCATAATACTAGTAAACTCAAGAGTGTCCCACATAAATATCAGTATATGCAATAGAAACAAAACATTGGAATGCTAGAATAAATGCACAGAACAGATTTGTAACTGATTTGCACATTTTATTATACCAGCAATTGTATATATATGCATATATGTAAGTATGTACATACACATATTAGATCAGTTGTAATCAACCCTATCTGGTTCGATACTTGGTTTTTATAGCAAATATTTTATAATGCCATCTTTACTATTCTGAAATCAAAATCAAAGATAACAATCCTGCATATGTGCTTAGTTTTAAATATCAATAGTGTTCTGACTGTAAAATATAGTTTTAATAAAATATCAACATGTAAATGCTCAGGTACCACCACATTACAATATATAATGTAGTCAGATGCTGCAGCCTTACATAGAATTACTGCATTAGCTCCAAATGTAGGCTGATATAGATGTGTCATTGAACCTTAGATTATATGAGTAGCCCTGCCATCAACAGCATGATTTACAAAATATTGAGCTATAAATGTTATCTTTTTAAATTTCATCTTTTAAAAGATAATTTCTATTTAGCAAAAGTGAAATTTATTTTAATTTCTGCTTTACATTTTAATGCTAGACTCTTCTGGTAAACACCTTAAACAAGTTAAACAGATTCTCATTTATTCTTACATCTCTCACTTTTGTTCTTAAGGAAGTTATGAATTACAATAAAATGTTTTGGGCAGGATATGTGGGCAAGGAGTACAGTATTTGGATTGTTCAAATATTCTGTACCATCAATCTGTACTATCCCAACTTTCATAAAAAATTAAATTTCATAGTAATGCTCTTGTTTTATTTCTTACTAATTCAAAAGACACTCAGGGAACTCACAGAACTCTCAAAATTATGAGTTCATCAGATATGAGGACTATAAGAAAGGCAGAATAGTGGAGTTCATTTTATAGCATAATTTGAAATAGTGTGTGGCCCAGCTCAGAAGAGCATTGCTCACGTAACCCCCCCATCCCAGTAGAGGTGCACATCAAAGGCCTTGATGCCAACCCCCTCCAATTCTTTTTTCCACTTTTGGAGTTTTCTACTTCCATTTTCTGCCTAGTTATTTGAATTTTCTCTCTTCAGCCCTGGGAAATGAGACACAAGTTATTCAATTCAGTGCATAGAGATACAGGAAAATCCTTAAGTATTTGTCAGTTTTACTTAGAGCTGGTTCAGCAAAAATTAGCTATTTCATTGAACTAAAGAGCAATCAATTTAAAAAATCAACCTTCAAGATTAATAAGCAGAATGTGGGTTGGGTACTATTAGCGTAAAATCCTGAAAATGAAAAGGTAGATGGATTATCTCTAAGTCTTTCTCTTCTGATGTAGAGTGTGTGCTCAGCTCACGTCTGAGCCTTGACTGATCCCATGGGCATGGCACTGACAAGATCAGTGCAGTAGACTGCTGCTGGCTATGGAGATGGAACCTTGCAAATTACCCCCCTAAACGAAGCGATATTGAAAGAAATTATGATGTTTGTGAAGAGTTTTATCTATAAATATCCCCAAGAGGCAAAATATATTTTTATAGAACCACTTGAATAGAAAACAAGTTTGGACCCCTCAGCATATGAATCAGTTTATATTGTTGGGTGAGCCAGTTGATTGCTTCTAGAATTGAGTATCTTCATTGTACATATTTTTATTAATTGGTTGTATTTCAGGGCAAATAATGTAACAAATAGGAATCCGAGGAATCTTCTGAGCCAGCGACTGCAAGCTAGGGGCACTCAGGTGGACTTTGAGGGGGTTTTGTTTGGCCAACACACTGTTCATCTAATTTTTAAATATAAATTTAGATTTCCCCAGGTCACCATGCTCTAACATTTGCTTTTGCTTTATTTCTGGTCTTTCCGCTCCTCCATATAACCTGAAGATGCCATTAGGCATTGGTTTTGTGACCTCTGACATAGACCAAATCCTTTCTCATACTTAAATCTATAAATTCGGGGGTGGCAGAGAGGATGTGTGTGGGGTCACATTTGCCCAATATAAAGGAGAAACTTTTCTTTGTTTTTTGTTTTTTTATTTTTGTATCATCAATCTACATGAGGCACATTATGTTTACTAAACTGCTCCCTTCACCAAGTACCCCCCACATACCCCATTACAGTCACTGTCTTATCAGTGTAGTAAGATGCTGTAGAATCACTACTTGTCTTTTCTGTGTTGCACAGCCCTCCCCATGCCTCCCCCCACATTACACATGCTAATCATAATTCCCCCTTTCTTTTTCCCCACCCTTGTCCCTCCCTTCCCACCCATCCTCCCCAGTACCTGTTAGTTCATTCTTGGGTTCTGTGATTTTGCTGCTGTTTTTGTTCCGTCAATTTTTTCTTTGTCTTATACTCCACATATGAGTGAAATCATTTGGTACTTGTCTTTCTCTGCCTGGCTTATTTCACTGAGCATAATACCCTCTACCTCCATCCATGTTGTTGCAAATGGTAGGATTTGTTTTCTTCTTATGGCTGAATAATATTCCATGGTGTATATGTACCACATCTTCTTTATCCATTCATCTACTGATGGACACTTAGGTTGTTTCCATTTCTAGGCAACTGTAAATAGTGCTGCAATAAACAAAGGGGTGCATGTGTCTTTTTAAAAATGGGCTGCTGTATTCTTAGAGTAAATTCCTAGGAGTGGAATTCCTGGGTCAAATGGTATTTCTATTTTGAGCATTTTGAGGAACCTCCATACTGCTTTCCACAATGGTTGAACTAATTTACATTCCCACCAGCAGTGTAGGAGGGTTCCCCTTTCTCCACAACCTTGCCAACATTTGTTAATGTTTGTCTTTTGGATGGTGGTGATCCTTACTGGTGTGAGGTGATATCTCATTGTGGTTTTAATTTGCATTTCTCTGATGACTAGTGATGTGGAGCATCTTTTTATGTGTCTGTTGACCATCTGAATTTCTTCTTTGGAGAACTGTCTGCTCAGCACCTCTGCCCATTTTTTAATTGGATTATTTGCTTTTTGTTTGTTGAGGTGTGTGAGCTCTTTACATATTTAGGTGTCAACACTTTATTGGATCTGTCATTTATGAATATATTCTCCCATACTGTAGGATGCCTTCTTGTTCTATTGATGATATCCTTTGCTGTACAGAAGCTTTTCAGCTTGAAATAGTCCCACTTGTTCATTTTGCTTTTGTTTCCCTTGCCCAGGGAGATATGTTCATGAAGAATTCACTCATGTTTATGTCCATGAGATTTTTGCCTATGTTTTTTTCTAAGAATTTTATGGTTTCATGACTTACATTCAGGTCTTTGATCCATTTTGAATTTACTTTTGTGTATGGGGTTAGACAATGATCCAGTTCCATTATCTTACATGTAGCTGTCCAGTTTTGCCAGCACCAACTGTTGAAGAGGCTGCCATTTCCCCATTGTATGTCCATGGCCCCTTTAACATATATTAATTGACATATATGTTTGGGTTGATGTCTGGAGTCTCTATTCTGTTCCACTGGACTATGGATCTGTTCCTGTGCCAGTACCAAATTGTCTTGATTACTGTGGCTTTGTAGTAGAGCTTGAAGTTGGGGAGCGAGATCCCCCTCACTTTATTCTTGCTTCTCAGGATTGCTTTAGCTATTCGGGGTCTTTGGTGTTTCCATATGAATTTTTGAACTATTTGTTCCAGTTCATTGAAGAATGCTGTTGGTAGTTTGATAGGGATTGCATTTAATCTGTATATTGCTTTGGGCACGATGGCCATTTTGACAATATTAATTCTTCCTAGCCAGGAGCATGGGATGAGTTTCCATTTGTTAGTGTCCTCTTTAATTTCTCTTAAGAGTGTCTTATAGTTTTCAGGGTATAGGTCTTTCACTTCCTTGGTTAAGTTTATTCCTAGGTATTTTATTCTTTTTGATGCTATTGTGAATGGAATTATCTTCCTGATTTCTCTTTCTATTAGTTTATTGTTAGTGTATAGGAAAGCCACAGATTTCTGTGTGTTAATTTTATATCCTGCAACTTTGCTGAATTCCCATATTAGTCTAGTAGTTTCGGAGTGGAGTCTTTAGGGTTTTTTATGTACAATATCATGTCATCTGCAAATAGTGACAGTTTGACTTCTTCTTTACCAATCTGGATTCCTTGTATTTCTTTGTTTAGTCTAATTGCTGTGGCTAAGACCTCCAGTACTATGTTGAATAACAGTGGGGAGAGTGGGCATCTCTGTCTTGTTCCCGATCGCAGAGAAAAAGCTTTCAGCTTCTCGCTGTTCACTATGATGTTGGCTGTGGGTTTATCATATATGGCCTTTATTATGTTGAGGTACTTGCCCTCTATACCCATTTTGTTGAGAGTTTTTATCATGAATGGGCGTTGAATTTTATCAAATGCTTTTTCAGCATCTATGGAGATGATCATGTGGTTTTTGTCTTTCTTTTTGTTGATGTGGTGGATGATGTTGATGGATTTTCGAATGTGCCATCCTTGCATCCCTGGGATGAATCCCACTTGGTCATGGTGTATGATCCTTTTGATGTATTTTTGAATTCGGTTTGCTAATATTTTGTTGAGTATTTTCGCATCTACGTTCATCAGGGATATTGGTCTGTAGTTTTCTTTTTTAGTGGGGTCTTTGCCTGGTTTTGGTATTAGGGTGATGTTGGCTTCATAGAATGAGTTTGGGAGTATTCCCTCCTCTTCTATTTTTTGGAAAACTTTAAGGTGAATGGGTATTATGTCTTTTCTGTATGTCTGATAAAATTCCGAGGTAAATCCATCTGGCCCGGGGGTTTTGTTCTTTGGTAGTTTTTGATTACTGCTTCAATTTCGTTGCTGGTAATTGATCTGTTTAGATTTTCTGTTTCTTTCGGGGTCAGTCTTGGAAGGTTGTATTTTTCTAGGAAGTTGTCCATTTCTCCTAGGTTTCCCAGCTTGTTAGCATATAGTTTTTCATAGTACTCTCTAATAATTCTTTGTATTTCTGTGGGGTCCGTCGTGATTTTTCCTTTCTCGTTTCTGATTCTGTTGATGTGTGTTGACTCTCTTTTCCTCTTAAAAAGTCTGACTAGAGGCTTATCTATTTTGTTTATTTTCTCAGAGAACCAGCTCCTGGTTTCATTGATTTTTGCTATTGTTTTATTCTTCTTAATGTTATTTATTTCTTCTCTGATCTTTATTATGTCCCTCCTTCTGCTGACCTTAGGCCTCATTTGTTCTTCTTTTTCCAATTTCGATAATTGTGACATTAGACCATTCATTTGGGATTGTTCTTCCTTCTTTAAATATGCCTGAATTGCTATATACTTTCCTCTTAAGACTGGTTTTGCTGTATCCCACAGTAGTTGGGTCTTTGTGTTGTTGTCGTTTTTTGTTTCCATATATTGCTGGGTCTCCATTTTGATTTGGTCATTGATCCATTGATTATTTAGGAGCGTGTTGTTAAGCCTCCATGTGTTTGTGAGCCTTTTTGCTTTCTTTGTACAATTTATTTCTAGTTTTATGCCTTTGTGGTCTGAAAAGTTGGTTGGTAGGATTTCAATCTTTTGGAATTTACTGAGGCTCTTTTTGTGGCCTAGTATGTGGTCTGTTCTGGAGAATGTTCCATGTGCACTTGAGAAGAATGTGTATCCTGCTGGTTTTGGATGTAGAGTTCTGTATATGTCTATTAGGTCCATCTGTTCTAGTGTGTTGTTCAGTGCCTCTGTGTCCTTATTTATTTTCTGTCTGGTGGATCTGTCCTTTGGAGTGAGTGGTGTGTTGAAGTCTCCCAAAATGAATGCATTGCGTTCTATTTCCTCCTTTAATTCTGTTAGTATTTGTTTCACATATGTTGGTGCTCCTGTATTGGGTGCATATATATTTATAATGGTTATATCCTCTTGTTGGATGGAGCCCTTTATCATTATGTAATGTCCTTCTTTATCTTTTGTTACTTTCTTTATTTTGAAGTCTGTTTTGTCTGATACTAATATTGCAACACCTGCTTTTTTCTCTCTGTTTGCATGAAATATCTTTTTCCATCCCTTGACTTTAAGTCTGTGCATGTCTTTGGGTTTGAGGTGAGTCTCTTGTAAGCAGCATATGGATGGGTCTTGCTTTTTTATCCATTCTATTACTCTGTGTCTTTTGATTGGTGCATTCAGTCCATTTACATTTAGGGTGATTATTGAAAGGTATGTACTTATTGCCATTGCACGCTTTAGATGCATGGTTACCAAAGGTTCAAGGTTAGCTTCTTTACTGTCTAACTGTCTAACTTAACTCGCTTATTGAGCTATTATAAATACAGTTTGATGTTTCTTTATTTCTCTCCCTTTTTATTCCTCCTCCTCCATTCTTTATATGTTAGGTGTTTTATTCTGTGCTCTTTTGTGTTTCCTTTGACTGCTTTTGTGAGTAGTTGATTTTTTTTTTTTTGCCTTTAGTTAGTATTTGGTTGGTCTGCTTTCTTTGCTGTGATTTTATTTTCTCTGGTGACATCTATTTGGCCTTAGGAGTGCTTCCACCTAGAGCAGTCCCTCCAAGATACCCTGTTGAGGCGTTTTGTGGGAGGCAAATTCCCTTAACTTTTGCTCGTCTGGGAATTGTTTAATCCCTCCTTCATATTTAAATGATAATCGTGCTGGATACAGTATCCTTGGTTATAGGCCCTTCTCTTTCATTGCATTAAATATATCATGCCATTCTCTTCTGGCCTGTAAGGATTCTGTTGAGAAGTCTGATGACAGCCTGATGGGTTTTCCTTTGTAGGTGACCTTTTTTCTCTCTCTGGCTGCCTTTAATACTGTGTCCTTGTCCTTGATCTTTGCCATTTTAATTGTTGTGTGTCTTGGTGTTATCCTCCTTGGTTCCCTTGTATTGGAAGTTCTGTGTGCTTCCGTGGTCTGAGAGGCTATTTCCTTCCCCAGTTGGGGAAGTTTTCAGCAATTATTTCTTCAAAGACACTTTCTATCCCTTTTTCTCTCTCTTCTTCTGGTACCCCTATAATGCGGATATTGTTCTGTTTGGATTGGTCACACAGTTCTCTTAATATTCTTTCATTCCTGGAGATCCTTTTATCTCTCTCTCCCTCAGCTTCTATGTGTTCCTCTTCCCTGATTTCTATTCCATTTATGACTTCTTGCATCTCATCCATTCTTCTCTTAAGTCTTACCAGAGATTGTTTTATTTCTATATTGTCCCTCCCAACTTTATTCATTAGCTCTTGCATTTTTCTCTGGAGCTCCATCAGTATGGTTATGACCTTTATTTTAAATTCTTTTTCAGGAAGATTAGTTAAATCTATCTCCCCAGGCTCCTTCTCATGGGTTGTCTGTGTTATTTTTGTCTGAATCAAATTTTTCTGCCTTTTCATGGTGATAGAGGTAGACATAGGCAGTTGGCGCATGTGTTCGCTGGGAGAACAAAGTCCCTTCTTGCCTGGTGTTCCCCTTCCTCTCCTGCGAGAACGGCGACCCCTTGCGGCTTGTGCTGGGCAGCTGCTCACCAACGGGTCCACTGAGTCTGGTCTGGGCTGCTGCAGAGGAGGCTCTGCATGGGTGCTGTGAGTGTGGCTAGTCCCAGGCTGCTCCTTTGCTATGGCGGGGCCGCACCAGAGGGGGAACGGGTGAGAGGTTGTTTATCACCGTGAGGGGCCTCAAAGCTGCACTGTCGCCAAAGAGGTTAGAGCACCTGGATTTCTCCGGGGTTCCAAGCTGCTGGGCTGAGTGTGCCAGGATGCTTCCGTCCAGCTGTGAGGCCCCTGTCCCTTTAAGACTTTCAAAAGGCACTAGCTTTTCTTTTGTCCTGGGGTGCCAGCTGCAGGGACCCACTCGCAGGTTTTGCTGTTCCATTTCCCTAATATCCAGCACACCAGGCACTGTGTGTCTGCTGTCCTCCCACCGGGGAGCTGGGGTGTGGCATGCACTCAGGTCCCGCTGGGCCGCAGCTTGCATCTTACCCCCTTCATGAGGTGCTGAGTTCTCACAGATGTAGATGTAGCCTGGCTGTTGTGCTGTATCTTCTGGTCTCTCTTTTAGGAGTAGTTATATTTGTTGTATTTTCAGAAATATATATGGTTTTGGGAGGAGATTTCCACTGTCCTACTTATGGTTCCATCTTGGCCCTTCCCCCGGGAGAGACTTTTTAACAATTAGCTCTCTCCTTAAATGAGAACCTTCCAAATCTGAGATTATGAAATAATCCTACCACCACCTCATAGAGTGGGCTATTGATCTATCTCTTTTGAACATAACTAAAATATATATATATATTTATATAAATTACATGTTTATTAGTGTAATTGCATGATTATGTGTAATATATGATACTGTAATTACACACAATAAATACATATAAATTCATATATTAATCTTGTTTGTTTTGGTCAGCCTTAGTTAATTTTCCACTTCCAAAATTCTGCCTCTTTTCTTCTACCATGTTCCTTTTTGGTTTTGCATCTGAATTTTAAAAGTCTGACCTGATTGAAAACAGTTCCCTAGAAGGCAAAGCTTCCTATCAATGTGTTTTCTATTTTTCCCTTTGGGATTATTTGTGAAAATAAGCACAGAATTTCATTTTTATAATTGAAAAACCATCCTTGAGCTGCACTTCAAGAGCGCTTTAGTTCTAATATCATGGTTTTCCTTCTTACTAAATTGTGTGAAATTTTTTTAAAATTATATTTTATTTCTAATTGTGCCTATGGTCACTTTATCCTGAAGGGCTTCTCATTCTTCATTGCTCCCACCTAAGTCCAGAGCAGTATCATACATTTCTAAGCTTTGAAAGATGAACTCATCTGCAGAACCAATTAAAAACACATGAACTACTTAGTACAAGAATGGATTTAAAGCAGATGTCAGAAGAGTATCAAGAGTGTCATTGTCTCTTGCCTCTGCACTAACTTTGTGTCCCAGGTACAAACAAATGTGTGACCTAGTTAGGTGGGCTATTATGCACACCTCAGATGTACCACTATTTCTCTTTCTCTATCCTTGTCCAATTTATTTTTGCTTTATTTCATTCTTTTATCTCTGCGTACAGAGTATGCAGTGTCCCGTCTTAAGCAGAGTGTTTTGACATTTTGACACCATGTATTTTTGAATGACCTAGACCCTTATTGTCTTTTTTCCATTAAATTTACAATGCAGCTTCCCTTGGGCCAGTTCTTCTGTCCATCCTTTTTGTGTTTGACATTTATTGATGACATTTTTGATGTTGGAAGGGATGACAGGGGTCTAATAGTAGCACTTGTATCTGAAGGAAACCATGCCTGTGTGGCTTGATTTAAAAAAAAAACAGGTACTGCTTACCCTGAAGAAGGCAAAGGACAGAGGTATTTTTGTAATAATGGAAAATGCCAGATGCTTTCACATCCAGGTCTTGACCATATCCCTTGTTCTATCCCCTAAACCAAAGAACTGCCAGAGAGGCATAGCTACTGGGTGTTTGCTCTGTCTAGCAACATAATAAGTGATGTAAACCAAAGATGCTCTCAATGTCCAGAGAATGTCTTATCAAAATAGCCCCAATTAATTCATTGTTTGCCTTTAGTTCACATGCACTCTTCTTGCTTAGCTGCTGGCCCTTTGCACTGCATTTATGCCTTTATTTAAAGTGGGAAAGTGACTCTCCTTTCAGATAGGATTCCTGTCTCTAAGTGCATGTACATGTCTAAGTCATCAGGAAGGATTTGAGCTTGTAGTCTCTGGATGTTCTTGGATGTTTTCGAATATTTTGGCAGTTTCTTCTTCTTGGGGATAAACATTTCCTCAGGCCTCTGTCCCAAAATGACTCAGTTTTATGTACACTGCAAGTCTGTTGAAGTAAGTAAGCTACCCCCTTCTGTTGATCTCTACAGATATTTTGGGGACTTGGTGGCTTCTGATGTTGTGCATCTCCAAAGGTACTTTCTGCAGCAGCCAATAAAAGTTTGATCAGCCTTCTTCTGAACTAGGCTAATAGGCCTCTGACATTGTAGTCACACACTGAAAAGGTTTTACATTTCATCAACTGTCTTTCCTCTTGTGCAGATTGTTACTAACTGAATAGATTAGCATAGCACTTTTCACATGTTGCATGATTCATTCTTCTTTAGATTTCATTCCCAATGTACAGCTGTTCATCTGGTAATAACATCTGTCATCATCTCTCCATATTCGATTTTTTGGGGGAAATATATTTTCATTTTAATGGAAATCAGAGACCTCCTTATATTACCATTTTCAATTACTTTTTTTGTTATCAGACAGGATGAGATTAATAATCTTCCTACAGCACCTCAGAACAAAGCCCAAATCCCCTGTAAACTAACAACAAATGACACCATTCATTGATTAACACCATCTGTTGGTGTACACACTGCTGAGGGGTTTCGATTCTCCAGAATGTAGCTTGGGAAATTTATAAATTGGATAAATGTTCAGAATCACTGTGGAAATGTTATGAACTGTTCTTTTCTCTCCTCTGGTAGAACTATGATTTTTTGAATCACATCTGCTTTAGTATTGCAGTATTTTAGTTGAAAATCTTGCTCTACTGTGTCTCAATAGTATGTATGAGTTGGGACAAAATTCTATGCTGGTAAGAGTTCTATATGGAAAAGTCAGGTCCTGAACAATGATTTTCTTCCTTGAAAATGCATGCTTCACTCACAATGCATACCTTTCTGGTCCTTAGTTTTCTGATTAATATCAGTAAGAGCTGAACTACATGATCTCCAACCTTAAAATCATACTGTTTTATGAGACAATAATTGTATTTGGGTAAAATTTCTAAGTCATGGTATTAAGATAAACAGCCATAACTTTTGTTATTGAGTTCTTTGGTCTTCGTCCCTGAGAATTAGTAGTTTCTCAACCATAGGCTTATTTCCCTTGTTATTATTTAGACATACATATATTGAGTAATTACTATGCTGGACATTACACCAGATATGGGGGATTAAATAAGGCTTTTTCCTGATCTCTTGCTTTATAGTATATACTATTTTTAGCTCCCTTCCCTAACTCCAGTTTAAGTCTTTTGATTAACTCAATGGATTTTATTTACAGTGCATTCTTTTTGACCTTCATGAGGCAGGAGTAGTATTTTTCTAAGAGCCCTTTTTTCAGGTGTTAGAAACCAATATAATATGTATAGATCAACAGCACTTCAATTACAAAAAGAAAGAAAAAGAAACTGTGAGTCCAGAAACTGAACACTGCTGGTCCACATCCTTCCCTTGCTGGTGTTTGAGTTCCTATTGCTCTGTTACATGCCAGGTTTCAACTGGTAGGAGCAATGAAATATATCACCTGTGCCCTTCCATTCTCCCATTTCTCAGCAGGAGTTGACTCTTGTTCAATACAAAATTAAATATACTTATTTAAATTTCACTTCATTTCTTAAGTATAATACTAGAAAGTAGTTTGCACCTACTTAATCATTCTCTAAAACACATTTCTTTGTGAGTCTTTTTAAAAAAGCCTCCAAAAATTAGTTACAAAAAGGGCTTTCAGAATTGTAGGAAAAAACACAGGGAAAATAAATTATGGACATTATTGCTATTGACTTAATGCTAAATTTTATTGGAGTGAAATTTTAGTTTATTGCATGGGATATTTCTAGTTCTAAAAATTAGAATTTATAGTCAACATTGCTAAAACATTCTAATGGGGTTTCATCTAATTCTGAAGACATTAAGTGGCCTTGTTATTTTCAGTTTCTTAGGACTATAAAGTATTAAATTATAATGTAAATATCATGTAAAGTTTATAGGGTTTAAAACTTGTTCAATTTTCTAGTGTTTTCTAGTATTATACTTAAGAAATGAAGTGAAATTTAAATAAGTATATTTAATTTTGTATTGAACAAGAGTCACTAATTTTGTGACATTTTGACATGTTATAAGGGAAAACATGACTCAAATTAATTGCAGTACTTGGTTTATGTGTAGTTTAACTGCAATTTTAATTGCAAAAAAAAAGACAATCCCCTACTATAATGGACTGTTTTTGTGTGGTTTCTCTAGATTCTGTTTGAAAGTATTTTAAATGAATTTCTTAACATGTATTTCAGAGAAATACGTTTAAATTTGGTAACTGTTAAGAACAATATAGAACTCAAACGTTTCTCAGGAAAAGGAGAATGAACAGTCTTGGAATCTATTGAATATACAACAAAATGTGTAACACACTACAGTTATATGTATGTATCTGTCCTATATATACAGCTGACCCTGAACAAAGGTTTGAACTGTGTGGGTCCAGTTATGTATGAATTTTTTCAACAAATAGACCAGAAAAATCTTTCAGATATTTGTAACAAATTGAAAGATATTTTCTTTTCTCTGACTTTATTGTAAGAATACAGTATATAATATATATAATTTCTGCACAGAGGAAGGTTTTTTATCTTCAGATTTATTTTATGCTATGTACTTTTCTCATGATTTTATTTTCAAAATGCTTTAGCTACGTTGGAATAAATTGAATATTTAAGAAATGAGACAAATTTCCAATCATTTTTTTTAACATATTTTACAAGACTTTAGGGTAAGGAACTCCTTTTAACTGATTGATAATTGGTTTCAGATTATGAATTTTCAAATGGATGTCAAGCCCCACCTTGGAGACAAATTCATGGGGAAATTTGTTATGTGCTGGTGAAACCACACGATGTTGAAACTTTGTGCATTACTTGTAGTGCAGAAGAAGTATTTTTAAATGGTGTAAGTAATTTTTTAGAAACAATATTAACTCTGATGCTTAGCTGGGTCTCTTAATGTAGGCATGTCTCCCAGATGGAATCCTGATGACTGTAGAAAATGAAATACTGTTTTGTAGGATTGAAGCAGATCCTTTGCTATGTGTTTGCTGGGCAGATCCAAAACTGTCTCAGAATTAGCCCTAATGTTCCCTGTTGCAGGTCATCAAGTCAGTCTTCCAAGAAATGACCTTCAAAGGGACCTGTGCCTTTCTATAAAATGAAAACTTCATGCATAATATATTCACTGATTAGTTACACAAGTATTAGTCCTGAGCACTCAGGTAATAATACAACAGCATTAACTGCAGGTTTTAAGTTAAGCATTCAGAGGACAAAGGTAAGAGGAGGGTATTGAAATGTGGAAACCTGGAGGAAGTGCCCCAGGAAGATGGGACCCAGCAGTGTGGAGAGGGGGCCTGCCAGGCTGTGATGGTTCCTTAGGGTCTCAGAAGAGGGCCCTTGCCCAGCTGGAACTTAGACCTCTGAAGAGTGGACCCTGCCTGTGTGGGTGATGATCCCTTAGGGGCTCAGATGAGGGGCCCCCACAGAACGATGACCCACACCTCTGAGGAATGGTCACTTCAGGTTGTGCTGGCCCCCTTGGAGCTCAGGTGGTCTCCATGAAACTGCGACTCAAAGCTCTGAGGAGCACACTGCCCAGTTAGTGCTGGTCCCTCAGGAGCTCAGAGAAGGATCTTTGCAGAGCTAAGACCCAGACCTTTGAAGATGGAGCCTGGGTGGGCAGATGATGGTATTTCTGAGGGGCATGAAGAGCTCAGTTCTGGGAGTATGGGCAAGACACTGAAAATTGGAACCAACTCTTGCTACTGGAAGCAACTGTCACCTCAGCAGTGAAGGACCATTGCTGGGGGTGATCCCACCAGGAACAGGGAATGGGTAGGAGAGAGGGAGTATGTTCCAGCTCTCTCTTCCAGCCTTTCAGTCTTCCTTTCATGTCCTGCTGGCAGAGGAGAAACACAATTGTGCAGATTCCCAGCCCTGAGTTAAAACAAAGCAGAGGGGAGATGGGTGAGCTCTGAGCTGAGAGGGAAATAGCATTTAGGCTCCTGAATCTTCTAGATTAAAAAACTTTATTTTTAGTCTCATACCTGTAGTATGAACTTAGTCTCAAGTTCAGTGATGTTAGCTAGGAGCTCAGCTTTCTCCTCTGCAACACCCTACCCTTAGTTTGATTCATGTAAACCACTAGCCAAATTCTGCAGTGAGGACCCGCATCCTTAATGGGGACCCAGCTGTCACATGGGACCACTTGGAGAGTTGTCACACCTTAGCCTGAGTTGGTGTCAAAATGCTGGGGCCACTTTATTAGTGGCTTGCAGGCATCCCCTCTGACATGTCTTTTGGTGTTTTTCTTATCAGTGTGACACTTTAGCTTATTTCTGCACAGAGGAGGTAGACAACCTAAATATAATTTGCTTTTGGTGTGTTATGATACTTAGAAAAGTGAAATCTTCAACTGGAAAATAATCAATAAAAAAAGGAGTGATTTTTTCTGACCTTTTAGAGTGGGGCAAGGATCCTTTGTTTCTATCAAAATATTAATCCACATGCAACTATATTTGATACAGAAATACCTAAGTATTCTTCTCTGTTTAAAAAGTGAAAGATAGGCGACATGAAATTATTCAGTGACTACAACAAAATGTATAACACACTACAGTTATATGTATGTATCTGTCCTATATATACAGCTGACCCTGAACAAAGGTTTGAACTGTGTGGGTCCAGTTATGTATGAATTTTTTCAACAAATAGACCAGAAAAATCTTTCAGATATTTGTAACAATTTGAAAGATATTTTCTCTTCTCTGACTTTATTGTAAGAATCCAGTATATAATATATATAATATATAAAATATGTGCTAATCAACTTTTATATTATTAGTAAGGCTTCCAGTCAACAATAGGCTATTAGTGAAGTTTTTGGGGAGTCAAAGTTATAGACTTTTGACTACATAGGGGATTGGTGCCTCTAACCCCTGTGTTTAAGGGTCAACTGTATATGGTTATATATATATATATATATATGTGTGTGTGTGTGTGTGTGTGTGTGTGTGTGTACATATATATATAATGCTGCAGTTATATGTATTTATATATAGTTTTTTATATATGTATGTGTGTGTAGTATGTATATTTGGTTAAGGGAGAATAATAGGGGTGGGACAGAAAAGGAAATGAGGAGACAGATGAGAAAGAAGAGGGTCAGAGGCCAGGGGTGGAGGGACAGATGGTTACATAGAGATCATAATCCTATCAAATAAGCCTATAGCAAGTGTGCCACACACAGAACAAGAGCAGACTGTGACAAATAGAAACAGCCTTCTCTGTGGTGACATTCTAACCTGGAAGCCTTTTTTGACTTCATCAGAGGCTCTTGAAGTCATAATGCATTTTTACATTAAAGTGGTACAGAGGGAAGAGGGCTCTCACTTCTTTCCTGAATAGCAGAGTGTCCTGCATGCACATGGAAGGTAAAGGCTTATTGAACGAATGAATGAATGAATGAATGACACTAAGTTAAGAGGGAAGAATCTGCGTATGTTTCATATATAAAGACGACCACATGGATCCTTTAGAGAGGGAAACACTGTGTCTGCTTGGGTTGTGATGTATTGATCAGGTTCTTACATTGCTGTTACATTAATAATAGCACCAACCTTACAGCACAGAGAAGATAAGTAGTGACTCCATAGCATCTTAACACGCTGATGGACAGTGACTGTAATGGGGTATGTGGCAGGGACTTGATAATGGGGGGAATCTAGTAACCACAATGTTGCTCATGTGCTTTTATATTAATGATACAAAAAAAATTCCAAAAAAAAATAATAGCACCAACCTTTTTCTCACAAAGGGCAAGACAGATGATGAGGGGAAAATTAATTATGAGAGAAAAGGTGCGATTTATAAAGACCTTGTCACATTTTTAAGAGAAAAATCAGCAAAATTTTCAGAAAATATGTCTAAACAGGTAAGTTTAAAGTCTCTTGACTTTTCACAGCATTGTTTTTCTTCACTACAAAACTTTCCATAGAGAGTAATTCTGCCTATTTTTGGACTTGACTTCTAATTATTAGACTGTTTTACACAACATGATATAAAATAAGTATTGTAAATGGAGTATACTTTAGAATGTTTCTGATTTTCTTAGGTGATAGGTATGATATTTCAAATTGCTTTCTAAGTAGGACTTTTTCATCTTCCTTTTAAAATTAATAACGCTTGAAAAAAAAGGACTCAATGCTGTTAATGAATCCTAGATGTCCTGATTATTTTTATCCTTTCTGAGTATCCCATGATCACTATACCTAACTGGACTGTCTTAGTATGGCAACTGCATGGGCTTAAGAACTGTGACTCTTTTGTGTCTTTAGGCTTTTCTATTGACAAGATCACATATTCTGCAAACAGAGATAGTTTTACTTCTTCCTTTTCAATTCAGACATATTTTACATTTTTCTTGCCTAATTCCTGCAGCTAGAGCTTGCAGGACTACATTGAGCAGAAGTGGCAAAACCAGGCTCCTTGTCTTATTCCTGATCTTAGGAGAAAAGCTTCCAGGCCTCCATCATTGAATATGTTGTTAGCTGTGGGCTTGTCATATGTGGCTTTTTCATGTTGAGGAAGTTCCCCTCTGTTCAGTCTTCCTTTTCTTGGTGTACTCCATCATTTTGGTGGAGCTTCCTGAGAAAAAAGGCACTTAGGAAGGAAAAAAAATTGAGGGTTTGAAAAATGTTTATTCTTTTCTCTCAGTTGTTATTTCTATAATGACAGTTTGAAAATGATTTTTGCTTAGCGTTTTAAAGGCATTTTTTTTTTCTGTGACCCGTTTGTTTTGGCTTCTCTCATCTACGAAGTCTTCAGGTTTCTCTCTCATCCCTGATGATCTGTGATTTTCATGATGACATGGTTTGTGCCGGTTCTTGTTTGTTTTTCATCAATGATGGCATGTCTCCTTCAGAACTAGAAAAATATTTTTTGTATCACGATTTTAATCATTTTTTCCTCTATGTTCTCTTTCTGAAGCTTACTAGTTAGATATTGAAGCCGATCCTCTTATCTTCTTTCTGTCATCCCCTTACACCTCCACCCCACTTTCTGCAAATAGTCCTTTATCTCCCAAACACTGTACATATCTTTAAAATTTAAGCCTTCATATTTTTAATGTTTTGTTTTGGATGTTTATTTCTACAGATCATATGCTTTCCTTTCTCCTAGGTAAAACCTAGGAGTGAAACAGCAAAGTCTATGGTAGTTGTATGTTTAAATTTTCCAGCAACTGGTAAGCTGCTTCCCAGAGTGCTTGTAGTGTTCTGCATTCGTGCTGGCAGTGCACGAGAGCTCTGCCCACGGTAGGTAGACTTCTGTCGCTTGTCTATCATTGATATAGTCAGATCTCTAATGTTAGACATTCTAATAGGTGTGTACTGGTGGTATCTCTTGGGGTTTTAGTTTGCATTTCTTGAATACATCCTTTCATAAGCTTATTTTCCATTTATATATTTTAGGTTTAAGAATTTCCTATCCTTTCAAAGTAGGTCTGTTGGTGACAGATTCTCTTAGTTTTCCTTCATCTGAGAACATCTTGACTTCTGCATCATTCCTGAAGAATATTTTCATTGGATATAGTATTCTGGGTTGACAATTCTTTACTTTCAGCACTTGAAAAGTGTTCTGGTTCCTCTGGATTCTATGGTTTCTCATGAGAAATATGTTATTATTTTAATTCTATGGTTTCTCATGAGAAATATGTTATTATTTTAATTGTTTTTTAGCCATATAAATAAAATATTCTTTATCTCTCATTGCTCTTAAGAATCCTCTCTGTCACTAGATTTATGGAATTCGATTATCGTATGTCCTGGCAAGGATTTCTTTGGGCTTATTCTGTGTAGGGTTTGTTCAACTTCTTGCATCTTAGATTTATGTCTTTTTCCAAATTTGGGAGAATTTCAACTATTCTTAGAAAACATTTTCATTCTAACCTCTCTTTCTCCCCTGCTCTGGTACTCTAATGATGTGAATGTTGGAATTGTTGTTTTGGTCCCACAGATTTTGAGGCTCAGTTCATTTTTTTTAACGTATTTTCTCTTTGTTGTTCAGATTAGGTAATTTCTATTGTTTGTCTTCAAGTTCATAGATTCTTTCCTCTTTCTCTCCACCCTGTTGCTTGGGCCTATCCAGTGAATTTCCATTTTGGTTTGTAAATTTCAGTTTCAAAACTTCTATTTGGTTCTTCTCTATATTTTCTTTTTATTTGCTGAGACTTTCTACTTTTTCATTTGTTTCAAGTCTCCATAATTCCTCTTAAAGCATTTTTTAATGATGGTTGCTTTAAAATCTTGTCAGATTATTCCAACATCTATTTCATCCTGCTATAAGCATCTATGCAGTATCCTTTCTCATTCAAGTTTTGATCTCCCTGGTTCTTGGTATGGTAAGTGGTTTTTTTTTTTTTTTTTTACTATATCTTGATCATTTTCCGCATTATGTTGTGAAACTTTGGTTTTTATTTAAATCTTCTGTTTTAGCAAGCCTTCTCTGATACTGAAAGTGGAGGTGAAAGGCCAAGTCTCCCATTTAGTCTCCATGGCCAATCCCGTGATGCCTTCTTTGGGCAGCAGTAGTGGTTCAGTCTCCCCATTAGGCTCTGCTGATGTCACCCTGTCTGGGCAGGGGAGAGTGCCTTATATCCATTCCCGTGGGGACTCCATTTAAACCATGGGAGATGAGCCCATTATTCCCTGGAGGTGGTTACTTTACTGCATCTCTTGAGCTGATCATATGTTTTCCTTTTTTATCTGTTGACATAGTCATTACTTTGACTTTTTAATATTGAACTAACATTGAATCCTGGCATAAGTCCTACTTGGTCCTACCCTGTTTGACACTGCTAGATGTAATTTGATAATATTGTACTGAGGATCTTCGCATCTCTATTAATGAAGGATGTGGTTAGTAGTTATGTTTTAATGTCTTTTGGTGTCTGAATATCTGGGTTTATGGCCTCATAAAATGAACTGGGCAGTATTCACTACTTTTCTTCTTTCTGGAATTCTTCTTGTGGATTGGGTATTAGTTCTTCCTTAAATGTTTGGTAGAAGGTGCCAGTGAAACGATCTGTACCTGTAACTTCTGTTACTGAAAGTTTTTATATGGAGAATTTTATTTCTTTAATAGACATAGAACTATTTAGATTTCCTGGTGAGCTTTGGTGGTTTGTGTCTTTCAGTGAATTTGTACATTCTGTCTAATTTATCTAACTTATTAACATCAAGTATATCATTCCAGTGTTATCCTTCAATGTCTGGAATATCTGTTGTTTTGATCCCTCTTTCATTGTAATATTGATCATTTACAACTTATCTCTTTTTATTTTTGATTAGTCAGTCTGGAAAGAAGTGACACATTTTATTGATCTTTTCAAAGACTAGCTCATTTCATTGACTTTTTTCTCTATTGTTTTCTGCTTTTTATTTTTTCTCTTTTATTATTTTTCATCCTCTGCTTTCTTTGGGTTTAAGCTGCTCTTATTTAATTTAAGTTGGATGTTTAGACATTTATTTTACCCCCTACTATACAGTTTCATGCTGTGAATTTCTTTATATAAACTTTGTCCCATAGATTTTGATGTTTTCACACAAATCAATATATCTGAGGATTCTCCACATTTTTTTTTTTTTTACTGATTTCTAATTTAATTCCATTAAGAAAAGATGCTTTGTATGATTTTAGTTCTTTTAAATTTGTGGATGTTTGTTGCATGGCCCAGAATACATCTGTGTTAGTGGATTTTCCTTGTGCTTTTGAGAAGAATTTGTACTCTGTTATTGTTGAATGGTGTATTCTATAAATGACAATTATGTTAAGTTGGTTGATAGTGTTGCTCAGGTTTTCCATATCTTATTGTTTGTCTGCTCATTTTGAGAGAGTTTTGAAGTCTCCTAATTGTGGATTTATTTATTTTTCCTTTTCAAATTTTTCCTTTTCTTTTTTTGCTTTCTGTATTTTGAAATTCTGTTGCTTGGTGAATACACAATTAGAATTGTGTATTAATGAACTCTTTGTCATTATGTATCTCTCTCTTTATCTGTTTGACATTATAATACTTGTTTTTAAGTCAATTTTGTCTGATTTTAATATAGCACCCTGCTTTTGATTATTGGTTGCATGAAATATTTTTCTCTAGTCTTTTACTTTTAGTGTATTTATATCTTAATGTATAAAGTGGTTTCTTTTAGACCACAAATAGTTGGGATTTTCATTTTCATCCAATCTGATATGTTTTAATTGAAGTTTTTAAATCATTTTCATTTAATGTAACTACTGATAAAGTTTAATTTAAATTTACTGTCTTACTAGTTGTTTCTTATTTGGCCCATTTGTTCTTTGTTCCTTTTTTTCTACCCCTTGTAAATTAATTGAGCTTTTAGAAGTGGCTCCATTTTATTTATGCTGTTAGTTCATCAGTTAGACTTTTTAAAAAAGTTTCTTAGTTGCTGCCCTAGGGCTTATATATCTCTAATTTATCATGTCCACCTTTAAATAATATTACACAGTTTTCCAAATAGTTTCAGAACCTTAGAATATACATTGTTCCTATTTTTGCTTTAGATAGTCCATTGTATTTTAGAACAATTAAAAATAATAGAATCTTTTACATTTACTTTTACCATGTCTGCACTTTCATTTCTCTGTGTAGATTCTCTGTGCAGACCATGTTTCTTTCTGGCATGATACTTCTTTTCATTGAAGAATTTCATTAATGTTTTTCTAGCACAGACCTTTTGTCACTGAGTTCTCTTGGTTTTTATTCATCTGTGAACATTTTTATTTTGCCTTCATTCTCGAATGATTATTTTTTTGGTATCCATATAGAATTTTGAATTCACAGTTTTTTGTTATTTTCCTTTCAGTACTTTAAAAATATCACTTCCTTTCTTCTGGCTTGCATTGTTTCAGATGAAAAGTCTCTATTCATTGTTATGTTTCCTCTTCTGTCTGTACTGTGTCTTTTATCTGTGGCTATTTGTTAAGGTACTCTCTTTATCTTTGTTGTCAACAATTTGAGTATGAGGTGTCCCAGTCCATATAGGGTCTGAGTTGAACTTTCCTAGGGGTAATGAGGAGTTTTTAGGTCCCACCCTGCCATCACGTCTGTGCTGCAGGAGAGATGCGAGCTTAGGACCATCACGTTACTGTCAGCCTAATTCCAACAGAGGCCTCTCTCCCGCAGTTGCTATTCTGCAATTTGTATCTCTAAGCAACCTAAGTTAGATGCATCTGTGACTTCCTTTTCTGAATTTATCAAGTGTTAATTTTCAGATAGCACTAAACAATTCAGAGGTGATACCACTGTAAAAAGTATCCTTAATTTTTTTTAAAATAAGGATATTAAATTCAATGAAGAACAGCAAAAGGAAAAAGATCAGCCTAATGATGCACCTCAGAAGGAAGAAGAAAGTGCCTTTCATAAAGCTGTTACTGGTCCAGACAAGAGTGCATTGGAGAATGAAATTAATTTGGGGAAGAATCAAATGACCAAGAGATTACAGCCAAGTTTAAACTGGAAGGCCACTGATGATTTCAAAAAGTATGTAGACATTTGCCTAAGGAATTTCCTCATACTTCCTCAGTAAGCATGTTTGCCTAATTTTTCACATAATTTTATTTCATAGTAGAAAAATACAGAATAGATCTTTACAGCTCCCTTCACAATATGAGTTGATTCCTCCCTGCTCCCCTTCATATTCCAAGTGCAAGGATCCGACACCAACAGGGTTTGCAGGTAGAGCACTGTGCAGGCGAGGACACGGCTCATTCTCAGGCAGTCGGCAAGTTGGGGCAAATGACACATGCAAAGGACAGTGCATCACACAGGATATGCAAACGTAGTTGTAGGGACTGATTAAATGCTAGTAGAATTTGGAATGATTAGAATTATATGGACTTAATCAGGGAAACCTTCAGAGAAATAGTGTCTTGTCCATTAACAGAATTTTAAGTAAATACTGTAAAGGCTAGAGCCTCAGAAATATTAACAGGCCTAAGTAAAGTGGAACCTGGTTTGGTGAATGTCTGAACTATGCTGAACTAGTTCCCTTTAGGGCCCTTCATAAATAGATGCCAAAGCTAAGATGCAGGGCCAGTGCGGTCCCTGGCCACTGATGGACACCACAGCAGTCAGAAGCCCCTATCGCACTTGTTAAATTTGTCAAATAGGCTTCCAAGTTTCAGCCTATTTTTAATGCCCCATGTTGTCACTTGACTGGGTTAGGAACTGGCTCCTGGTGGGTCATCCAGGACCCTCACGTGCAGGGATTCTGAGAACTATGGGATAACTGTATTTGGAAGCAAACTCGGAGAGGGGACAGAAGGAAGGAAAGATGATAACTGTTGCTCCTCTAATTCAAAATGATTTGGGGAGAGCTGTGGCTCTATTTGAAAGTGTGGAAATGTGACAAACATGTGGGCTGCTCTGTTGTCTGGGAGGTGAATTTTAAAATACTGCTTTTTCTACGGGCTCATTATTTTCAATTATAAATTTACCTAACAACTGTTTAATGAAAATCCACTATGTGCCAAGAACTATGTTAAACCTGGGAATACCAGGGAAACCAGATATAGGCCCTGCTGCCATGTTGGGTGGGGAAGGTAAGACAATAAGCAATTTTAGTGCAAGGCAGGAAGAACCTATAGTAGAGGGAGAGGCATGGAGGCCTTACACAACAATGGCAACCTGTGGCTACCCTGTTCCTAGTACAAGGAAATACTGGAAAAAGTCTTTCTTCATTATAGAGTGTGCATGGCTGTGCTCGAAGGAGAAAGGAGACATCTTAGGTCTCAGAGGAGGCTGGAACTCATAGTCATTCTCTGCATCAGGGAAATATAGAATTTGGATGCATGAAAATGACAGAATATTTGCATGCATTTCTACTTTTAACTTCCTATTAGTCAGCATACAGTAATTAATTAGGTTAATGCTTTTTAGGCACAAAACCTCATTAAGAAATACCCAAGAGGAAAAACATGGAGGAAGACTTGAAAAGTCAAGACTATTTATTTCATCTGGAAAAGCACAGTTAGTTCGGTATGTTTCTATTTACATGACCCACTCTTTAAAACTACCATGTGTTACACTATGGGCTGGTTAGCATACTATTTAATGGTGTTCTTACTATTATGTTAAGGTCCTAGGATCTCTATACTGACAGTTACTAGGAATGCTATAAAAATGATAATATTGGTTTTCTGTAAATATATTTACAAGGTTTCCTTTTAATGAAGAGTTACTTGAAATACAGGGATATCCTGGTATTAGTGAACTCTGTGTAAACAAATGAATTAAATGCAAAGAGCAGTGAACTAAGTGACAGGAAAACTGGGCTCTTAGCTGATCCCTTACCTCTGAACAGTCATGTCGTCCAATGTTAATCACCATTCCGGGTATCCCTTTACTGATCACTGATGGCTCTGCCAGTTTTAAAGTGATATGTTTTATTTCTCATTAAAACAGCCATTAATAGAAGGCTAAGAAATATACTTCTTGCCTGATTTCAGTTTGACAACAAAAATAGTATATTTGGAGGAGAAGGGTCAGCCATTTTTTAAGATGTTGAAGAGTGGTGGCAGAAGAGATAGCAGAAATTTCACATTATAAACTTTGCACACTTGGAAAAAACAACTTTAAGACATTCTATTATGTGTAGGCTATGTTCTTGGGTTCAACATAATAAGCTACCCAATTTGACAGTTTTTTAAGACTTTTCTATTTGGAAATAATTATAGATTCATAGGAAGTTGCAGAAATAATACAGAGGTCTCATTTACCCTTCATCTAGCTTCCCCCAATAGTACATTTATATGACTATAGTGCAGTATCACCCAGGAGATGAGTATTGGTACAAGACATAGGTATAGTTCCCTGTCCTTTTATCATATGTAGATTCGTGTGATGACCATGGCCATCAGGATACAACATACAGAAGTCCCTCCTGCTACCCTTTATAGTCACACCCTTCCCCCATCATTCTTAATTCCTGGCAACTAGTCTGTTATCTATTTCTATCATTTTTGGCTGTACTTAGTGGGAGGAATAGGGAAAAAAAAACCTTATCTGCTTTATCTTTCCTGAAATAGATGTTTGGTCTCATGTATTTCAATTTTAAATCAGATTTTAGTGAGTCAGAGAACTTCAGAGTAATAGATAAGGCAAGGTTGTAGTATATCCAAATAACAACTATTACTCAATGATAAAAATTATGACCTCTCTATATCTGTTCTTGCCTAAGTGGATATGATGATGTGGTAAAGGAGTATTTCTTAAGAGTTCAGAAGTCAATTAAACATTGAAATTTGCTTCTTTTTACTTCCTGAGCATACAGTTGCTGTGGGACAGGACTGGAAGGGAATCATAAAATAGGGAAAGCTATTTACAGTTAGATATCAAAGGATTTATCAGTGGAAAAAAAGAACAGCTTTCCCTCGGGGTACTGATTTTTTTTATATGATTTGGGAGTGACTGGGTAAACTCAATGCATTCTGCCCATAAATCCAGCAACCTGTTAGGCTAACTAAGGTACATTCAAAGATTCCCTTGAGAATCTAGGTTTATTCAGTGTATGTTCTATCTAGGACCACTGAGTGAAATTTATGTCCTTTCTTAAGTAGACCTGATATACCAGATTTTCCGCTGTAACCAGCCCCAGTTTCCTGACATCATTTGGACAAGAGAATACATGAAGCTGAAGCTCAACTCGAGTAGTCTGTTGAATAGCAACAGTTCAGTCCAGGATTTCATCTCGCTGAGGCCCATAGAGCAATGTTGCACTGTCTACATGGCTCTCTGCCAAAAACCTGTGAGAAATTAAGGGAATCATAGAATCTAAAAAATTTAAAAAATTGGAAATTACCCATCCTCCTCCTATGCTTCAAGTGGAATAGGTTAGAAAGGACTTTTATGGAAGAAAGCACACAGAGGATTGGAGAGAGGAAAAGAAGGAGAGAAAGAAGGAAAATGAGAATGAATTAGATGGGATCATGAAGCCCTGAGTGAACTAGCTGGTGTCTATGACATTGATACGGAGTTAGAAGCTTCTAGAGCAGTGAGAAATAAAGTACTGCCTGTGGTAAAGGAGACACTGACTTAGGGCATTTACAGCACTGCTCACGTGAACTTTCTGCGATAATAAAAACAGTTTCTACTTGAGCTATCTACTGTGGTAGCCACTTGCCAGCCACATGGGATCACTGAGCATTTGAAATGTGGCTAGTGTGGCTGGAGAACTGAATTTTTAACTGTGTTCAATTTTAACTAACAAAATAAATGTAAATATAAATAACCATAAGTTATTTATGTTGTTTAACCACTATGAGTATATATTTACTTATACTATATATTTACTTAGCTCTCTTATTAAATAAATGGACATGTACTTAATTCCCTTGTTCATTTCTTATTATTTTCTTTATTATTATCATACCCAGAGCAATTATACTGAACTGTCCTGCTGTAGTTTATTCATCTCCTCTTAAAAATGTTAACAAAGATTTCCAGAGCTCAAAAGGTGTTGGTGTCTTAGCCATCGCTTATGTATACATTGCTGAAATGTGAGCACTATAACCATGTCCAATGCTGAGGCTAAACATATTTATTATACATTGTTGTTGCTCTTAGTAAGAGTGCTTATAAGACTGAGGAAATTGTTAGTGAGAGCTCCTCAGAGAGTGAGGAAGATGAAGAACCCCCTGACCACCATCAGAAAGCAAATGCAGATTTGCCATCGGAATATTGGCAAATTCAGAAGCTGGTAAAATATTTAAAGGTAAGACAGACCTTTTGTACTATGTGTGTGATGTTTATTTTCAATCCTTTTCCAAAAATGTATACTCTGCTTCCATGTTTAATATATATTTCTTTCAAATAAGGGTAGTAAGCATCCCTCTTATTATTCAAGTATACGCGGGGCACAGGGGAACGTTTTATTACCCTGAGGATAAGGAGGTTTATCCTCAGGGAGCAACCAGGATGCCGGGTACCAGCCCTCTCCCCTGGCTGGGAGCAGGCAATGGGCCATGGTATCCACCAGGTATTGTGACTTGCCACCAGTTTATGTTGTGCAGCATGGTATGGTGGAAAGAGCATGGATTTTTTTAAGCTAGACTTAGATTAAATGCTAGGCTATGTCGCTTTCTAGCGTGTTGCTGTTGAAAAGTTATGGTGTTGAGCCTTATTTTTCTCAACCCATGGAAGAAAATTAATACCTGTCCTATAGGATTACTTCAAGGATTGAGAAAATATGTTTGAAACATGTGGCATAGTGTCTTGATATATTACAGGTGTTTAAAATATGTATTGGTCCATTCCCATTACTTTCTAAAGTAAAATAAGATTGTGAAAACATTTTATGTACCAACTGGCCCACATAATGTTGTATTTAAGTATTTGATGGGGGTGGGATAAGGAAAATGATTTGCCAAAACACAGATTAATATTAATTTCTGATGTTGGATAGCTGGATGTTGATAATGTCTAGGTCATGTCTAACGCTGTAGTCCGGAAGTATTTGATAAAACAGCATTTTGACTTCCCCATGTTTTCCTCCTGCTTTTCCATGTCTTTGGTCAAGTCAACCAAGGGCATTTGCCAGTGGCTTTGCATATTTAAAGTACTTATGAGACTCCTAAACTGATAAAGAATACTTTTCCTGTGCCTTTGAGGTCATCCCAAGCAAACAGGTAAAACACTTCATATGTACATTTTTTGTGATTTGAACAAAGGCCCTCTATGGGCACACAGCCTATGGATACAATGAGCTGAAAAAGGTTTGCCTGCAAGAAAAATATGCCCCTTTCTTCCATAAGACATGGCCTCAGCTGCAATTCCCAGCATTTCTCAGAAAAAATTATGTTTTCCTGAATCCTGAATCCCAAAAAAATTAGTCAAGAAATTGGGAAAAATATTATAATTTTCCTGTGAGAACTAAAGTTTAATGATCATCATAAAAACATTGCTGGTTCAAAGGAATCTACTGACATCATGAAAAGCAAGAGCAGTTACTCATCTTGATCTTGATAATCATCCCACAATGTATATGCACTTCAAATATGATTTGACAATTATATTTGTCAATTATTCCTCAATAAAGTTAGAAAAGAAAAGAGCATACTGATGGCAGAGTCGAAGGTAAAGGTAAGTATTTCCAGGCATCAAGACAGGAGCAAGTAGGAGAGAAGTGATCACAATTCCATCAGCCAGACTCTCTTGTAGCTGTTACTCTGCTATAAATGTGTGTCTGCTGTGAATGGTGAGTCATTCTTGCAAAAATAAATATTAACAGGTTTATGTTTTACACAAACCCTATTAGCGGTCTTCCAAGAAATAACAAATTTGCAAGTAAAATAAGTCATTAAATTTGAAATTTCGACCAAGATTCTATGTGGCCTTGTCAAGCTTGCTGGGAGATCTGAATGTTACATTATTCGGGTGTACCTAATAATGTTTGCTGGCATTTTGTCAGTGTTTGAATATTTACTATATTTTATGTCTTATGCATGATAAGTTGTTCTTTGTAAATAATTTAAAAGAAGAAATGCAAAGGGAAAAAAGCCATGAAATGTTTGTTGCACAACACTCTATCATGAAGCCAGAGATAGACCTACAATCTAAATTAGCAAAGACAATATAGATGTCAATAGCCAAACCAGAATCAGGATGAGCAGTTCAAACACTTTCATCATTAAAAAAGGAATCAAGCTTATATGAAGCAGCCCCTCACACCCTCTGACTATGCTTTTGAAACCTTCCTAACAGTTTGAGCAATGTCAGTACAAAATAAAAGAAAAATTTTTTTTACACTTGGAATATTTGCATTGAAACAAAAATGAACACATGTGATATTATTTCATTGGCTAGGACAATTCATGCTTTGTGCAATTTAAAATTTCATTTTAAATGATATAAATAGTAAATATTTTTATACCACCTTTCAATATTTAAAATGGCTTTTACTTGGCATTTCTTTTGTGTTAACATTCCCCTCTTTTAGTGTCTTCTGTTATCAAATATCAGGTGGAGATCATTTTTACCTGTTACTGCAATACAGAGCTTTTTCTAATCAAAAAACCTCTTAAATTTTTAGCATCTCAATCACAAAAAATGATTCACTGTTTCTTACTATGGAAAGTATTCACTATTATGGTCATCATTATTACTTAAAAACATAAATAAAATACAGGGAAAAAATAGAATAACTTACCATTTCAGGAATTCTGGAGAATTTCTGGGAATTCTTATATCTCATTCTGGGATTTTGAATGTTCATATCTGTCAGGGATTTGGAAACACTAGCATAGAGCACAAGCTGGGGCCCAGGCCCTGCCGTACACACCCTTTGGCAGGCATCTGCATGTGCAGTCAACCATATAGTCAACATGGTGATGCAGCAGCAACGTTCAGACTGAGACCTTCCAGCAGTACCTCTGCTCCTTTACTGAACTACAGAGCTGCCCATGATCTCTTCTTTTCTACTAACAAGCATGTCTTCTGGGGAGAAAACTGACAGTGGGGAGCTTTGCCACCCAGCACTTGAGTGGCTTGAGCCAGATGGGCACTGGGTCTCAGACATAGCATCTTGCAAGAAGTTTGGAAGAGTCTTGGTGTTTATTGAAAGAATTCTGGTCTATTAATTTTACTCCATTAGTAGAAGGAAATAGAGTCAGAGGGGCAGAAGCATCAGACGGGCTAGGAGGCAGAATAATGAAACAGTGAGCAGCATGATCCTCAGTGTTAGAAAGAAAAGACTACATTTTGAGTCAGGAATCTGCCATTTACTAGCTCAGTGGCCTTGAAGGGAGTTGGCTGACTTCCCTAAGCTTCAGTTTCCACATTGGTCAAGATAGCAAGTCTCATATTTTAGGATTATTATGAATATTAAATGAAATCTAATACCTCTTACAATAATAATTAATTCTATTGTATATTTTTACTATCAACAGTGTATGGCCTGGAGCCTGATGGACTTGCACAGGTGGCCCTTGATTTTTGCTTTATGTTTTCTAGCAACCAATAAAAGTAGGGAAATACAGTGAGTTAATACAGTGAAGGAAAGACTGTATTTCATCATAAGATGAAAAGAACCCAGTTGCCAATAAGTATTAACTGATCCTGGTGCAAAGAGCAGAAAGAATTTTCTCCCCAAAGACTTAATGGGGCATACCGTGCATGAAGTAGTGAATGACATCCTCCTAATGAACATGGCAAAGAGAGTTTCTAAACTCTTAATAGCCTAATTATTGAATAACTATCTTGAGTTTTTCAACTACTAGGATAAGTCCATGTAATACTAGGCCAAAGAGGGATGCACAATGTCTGTCCCAGAGTCGCTAGGGAAAACAGTTATTGATGAAGTGCTACTTAAGCTTGCACAAGTTATTCATCAATAAATCATGTGCAAATGTGATACTTTTGGCCAGACAGTAAATTGCTTGGAATTATTATAGTTCCCACAGGTAAATATTCTTAACACAGCCAATAAAAGAAAAAGTATATCTACAAATGATTTCAAGATTTTTGACAAAGATAAATGTTTTACATGGAGACACAAAAGGATATTAAAGGCCTATGAAATGCAAAATTGAATGTCTCTAGGTAATCTCAAAATAAATACACCTGACATTTTAATTTGCAGAATTATGCCTTCAATGTAGACTTAGACTAGCAGAAAAATATTAATGTCAACCTGTCTTTCTACTTAACCATTTTCCAAGTGCAGCAATGTCTGTGATTATTGAAAAAAATTTGATGAGCTCATTAATAGCCAAACAGGTCAATGAACTATAGCTTGTTATTTATCCAGAACTATGAGCTCAGATCTTGGCATAGGAGCAAAGGGGTTTGTATTTAATTATTTGGCTTTGACATATGTTCATTTCAACTTGAAGTTTTATAGATGTACATATTCTTTTAATCTGGATTTTTAGAACACAATTTAATTGTGAAACTAATGAATACTTTGCACTTTTGCTCACTAACCTGCCAACCTCTTTTTTCTTCCTATAACTGATGATTGTACCCTAATTCAAAATGAAGCAATAAACCCCTTTTTTAGCTACCTTAGCAAGGAGCACTTACATTCTGCCTTATGCTATCCTTATGATTCAGCTTGTCTGTCTTATCAGCTACTCCTTGAGTGACGGGGCCATACTAAACTCATTTCTGTATCTTGCAGGGTGTTTTGCTAGTGAGCCCAGAATTGCCTCTCCACCCTCTGCTCTGAAGGTGTGGCAGGGAGAGGATGGGGATCCTGGCTGTGCTAGTCTTCATGCTCATTTTCCTCGCACTGAACCAGAGTTGTTGTTCTGCTGTTGACATCTTTCCCCACCTTCCCTTACTCCCCTTTCTGCCTCCTTTCTCCTGAGGATATACTATCCTATTGGTGCATTTGCTAGCTTTATATGGCTATAATTTTCTCCTCTGGCCAGAGCGGCTTTAAAATCTTGCAATGAATATATTTTGCTTTGGATCATTTCCAGTGACTCAGGGAAATGGTTTGTTAAGGTGTATACCCTGCACTAATTCTGTGAGTTTCTCTAAAAATACAGAAGTTTCACTCATTTCTAAATTAGGTATATGGAGAACTCTTTTCGAAATAGGAGAGTTGTAGGATTTTATTTTGTTTGGAAATGTGGAACTATTAGTCATAAGTATTATATTATGAATTAATACAAATGGATACTCTTCAGTAAAGTGAGATAAAATGTTGAAAGTCTGTAATTATAAGTAGATCTGCATTTCATACACATTAGTGCAAATATCCTTAAACTGGAGAATTAATTTATGGACCCAGGGTTAAAAGCATGTTGAAATCCATTACAGTGTGGATTGGAGGTAGATTGGGTAAGAAACTTAATACTGTAGGATCAGTAAACTCAAGAGAAAGTTGAGAAGACTATAGAGTGATGCCAGGAAAATGGTTGGTTTAGGTAGTTTGGAGGAATCTCAGAGACTGAGTCTAGAAGCATGTTTTATCTCCTCTGTAGGTATTGCCCAGGGCTGTCACTTGAGGATAAGATGTCTGTACCATCTTGCAGTCTGCTCCAGACTCAGCTGGGGTACTATTGGTAAGCAAGTTTGGAGATGTCTGCTGCTCCTCTCAAGTGCTTCATGCAGCTGGTCATATTCCTGAGTTCTTGCTGCAATAATGGAGGAATCCAGGGTTAATCCCCAGGGCTATTTCCCCAGGTGTGCCTCCTCCCTGTGGGATGCCTATTTCTGCACCTGGAATTTTGATTAGAGTCCAACTGGGGAAGCAGGAAAATGAAAGATGAAAGCATTGATTTAGAAACCAGAGCCCAGCAGCAGGTGGTATGCAAAATGAATCAGAGTGGGAACATATGAGGATAGTGATAAGGGTGTTGCATTGATAGTGAGGGTGTGTTGGGGGCTTGGAATAGGAGTATTCTTGGAAGCAGCAAACAAATAGTCAAGAAAGAAGACAGACCAGTTTATTAGGAGGATTTGGTTTGGGCAAATTAAGTTTTGAAGACAGTGAAATACCCAGATAGAAATGCTCATTTGAGAAAACATAGGCAAAACTCTCTTGAATATAAACATGAACAAATTCTTCATGAACATATCTCCATGGGCAAGGGAAACAAAAGCAAAAATGAACAAGTGGGACTATATCAAACTAAAAACTTCTGTTCAGCAAAGGACACCATCAGTAGAACAAAAAGGCATCCTACAGTATGGGACAATATATTCATAAATGACATATCTGATAAGGGGCTGACATCCAAAATATACAAAGAGCTCACACACCTTAACAAACAAAAAGCAAGTAATCCAATTAAAAAATGGGCAGAGGATATGAACAGACACTTCTCCAAAGAAGAAATTCAGATGGCCAATAGGCACATGAAAAGATGCTCCACATCACTAATGATTAGAAAATGCAAATTAAAACCACAATGAGATATCACCTCACACCAGTTAGGATGGCCACCATCCAAAAGACAAACAACAACAAATGTTGGCAAGGATATGGAGAAAGGGGAACCCTCCTACACTGCTGGTAGGAATGTCAATTAGTTCAACCACTGTGGAAAGCAGTATGGAGGTTCCTCAAAAAACTCAAAATAGAAATACCATTTGACCCAGGAATTCCACTTCTAGGAATTTACCCTAAGAATGCAGCAGCCCAGTTTGAAAAAGACACATGCACCCCTATGTTTATTGCAGCACTATTTACAATAGCCAAGAAATGGAAGTAACTTAAGTGTCCATCAGTAGATGAATGGATAAAGAAGATGTGGTACATATACACAATGGAATATTATCCAGCCATAAGAAGAAAACAAATCCTACCATTTGCAGCAACATGGATGGAGCTAGAGGGTATTATGCTCAGTGAAATAAGCCAGGCAGAGAAAGACAAGTACCAAATGATTTCACTTATATGTGGAGTGTAAGAACAAAGAAAAAACTGAAGGAATGAAACAGCAGCAGACTCACAGAACCCAAGATGGACTAACAGTTACCAAAGGGAAAGGGACTGGGGAGGATGGGTGGGAAGGGAGGGACAAGGGGGAAAAGGGCATTACAATTAGTGCACATAATGTAGGGGGACATGGGGAAGGCAGATAGCACAGAGAAGACAAGTAGTGACTCTATAGCATCTCAATACGCTGTTGGACAGTGACTATAATGGGATATGTGGTGGGGACTTGATAATGAGGGGAATCTAGTAACCACAATGTTGCTCATGTAATGGTATATTAATGATACCAAAAAAAGAATTCTCATTCAATAGTTAGCAGTAAGGGACTGAAGCTCAAATTGCTCATTAGAACTGGAGCTACCATTTTGGGAAGCCAGGGGGATGAATGAGACAGGGAAGAGGATGTGGAGCCTGTGGGCTTATTTTTGTCTTTTTTATTCATGATTGAATGTGACCTCTTCATAGCTAATCAGAAAGTAGCTGCTTCTCAGTCAAGCTAGTACTACTACGGCAATATTTTTGAGTCAGAATTCCAACGTTAAACTGGCAGTCTTTCCTTAAATATTCATATGCCATGTTATAAGCAGATTGCTTCCTCAGACTTTTTTTTTTTTAACTTAAAGAAATGGTATGACATTTTGTTTGGTAATCTTATGCAGTGAGCTAGTAGATTAAAAGAATTGATTAAAAGGAAGATAAATAATGAGGAAAGTTTGAAACAAAAAGTGAAAAATGTTTATTTTTAAAATAAGTTTCCTTGCCAGGTAAAAGCTCCTACCCACTAAAACTGTGAAGAGCCAGGTGTGAACACTGGGGAAATGACGGATTTTTCATGTACAGTCACAAATGCGGGGTCAGCCTTGGGTATGACATCTGAGGCAATCACTCCCATGTTCTAAGGGGGTGGTTATCCGAACCCATGTCATCCACTGGAATATGGCTGATGTAGACTGCTGAGTGGCAGCTTATGATCACAGCTGGGCATCACCACACTCGTGTCCTCTCCCCTCACCCACCAAGTGTTGGTGAGGGGCAGCACCTGCTTTATTTATCATCTGTGATCAAATTCATAGAACTGGTGGTGGTGTCACTTCTCACATGTGCCGGGGTCTTGTTAGTTATCCTTCTATTCTGTGTCCACTAATTCAGAATCCTCAGGTCATGAGAAGGGAAGGTGCTTGGTGGTTCCCCCAGCCTAGCAGTGGCCAGGCCTCTTCTTCAAAGTGACATCTGAAAGACGACCACATCAGAAATCCCACAAGGAACAGGCTCCCTCCCGGCACATCTTGAATTTCCTTTCTGGAGGGGGATTCTCAGCAGAGACATTTTCAGACTGGAAAACCTTTGTTAAAGACTGTTTTTGTGGCACTCGGTTCTGTAATCATCTTTTACAGTCTGATTAAACACACACACACACACACACACTGTAATTGGTTAAAGAGTTCTTCTAAGTGGTAATTAGGAGTTATATGATTTTTCATCTCAGGAATTTGATGTACTTTGCAATCAATTACAGTTAATTAAATTCCTTTCCCATTACTTGGGTTTTGGGATTGAAGTGGCAGGTAGTGTGATCCTTGTTTCACTGGTGGAAAAGCTGAGAAATTCTTTGCTCCAGGCCACACAGAAGGTGGCTGTGGGCTGGGCCGCAGTCCAGGCTTCTATCTTTATTGCCTGTTGCGTAGTTATTCTGTTCCTCCTTCAAGAAATTCAGGGCCCAGGGGGCCTGCAGGCCTTGCAGTTGTATGTTTTTATTTTCTTGCCTTTTTTTATTTTATTTATTTGAGCAAGAGACTAATTAAACAGGGAGCACTTCTTAACAAAGGAATTCAATGTTCAGTTTTGGAAGGCAGTATTAGAGTTGTCTCTTTTGCTAGGCGTTTACTTAAAGCGGGGAAGAAGAATGTGATAATGCAGTGTTAATCTTGTTCAAAATAATCTTTCAAAAATGGAAAACAATGGTCACTGCTTATGCACCCAAATAAACCCCAGTAGTTAGAAAGAAAAATTAGTACCACCTTCCTGAGAAACATTCTTTAAGTTAATACGCATGGTGTCACACTGATGTGGGTTAATTAAAAAAAAAGTCCCTGTGGCAAAAAGAATAGGAGGACTTTTATACTTAGAAACTTCCTGTTAGAAATAATTACATAAATTCCATCTGTAACAAAATTTCTACTCAGTAGAGTTTGCATTTGTGTCTTTTTAAAATACTGCAGTGTAAAAAGTGAACACATTTTAAGTATTTGGATTACTTGAGATGTGCATAACTTGTTTGTTTACGCTGCCCACAAAAGAATAATTTGTCTCCTTTTATCTTTATTACAAAGGAGATGGTAGAAGTGAAGAAGAGGCTTATCATCTCCACAGAGGAAACTACTCCACAAAATAAAATAACCTTTGCAGTTTTTGAGCTTTAAACTCTCCTTGCCTCTTGGCTATCATAAATAAGGGCAGAGAAAAAGGAAAGAGATGAGTATGATAATATAACACCACTGAAACTATCACTAACTAGCATTGAACAATCACGTCAACTTAATTACTGAAAAATGACATATTAAAAATCTCAAGGGAGGGAGAAATAAAGTTTAAAATCCGTTTATAAAAAAAAAAATCTCAAGGGGGGTCTCTTAAGATTTAACTCATTCATTCATTCATTCATTCATAAATGCAGGCTATGAGCTAGCCCAGCTAGCGCACAATTACATGATACTACACACTGCCCATCTAGCACTTCATGAGCTTTTTGATTGGAGAGAATTTTTATATCTATGGAAGTTTTATGTAATGATCTGAAAATGTAACATCTTTTGGGGGAATGTGTTACCTGATATATATGTAGCAACACTGTTTTTTGTTCCTCAAAGTATGCTTTCATCCCCAAATTTGAGAAGCTAAATAAATTGGAGAAGAGCAACATTGCCTAGTTCTCAGTTTATATAATGCAGGAGGGAGCTTTACTTTTCGTTTAAAAACACATACATACACACATTCTGTTATGGAAGTATCCATGTAAATTCCATTTACATTTCTAAATGTAAGGGTTAGGAAGTAAGAATTATTCCCTATGAATGCTATGAATGATCTTCATTTTACCTGTAGCTATGCATCTATTGTGCTCATTACTAGAAATTGCATATTCATAAGAAAAATATGAAACTGATGTCCCTCTTTGGTCTTATGATTGCTGCCTGCAAGGGCTGTGGCCCTCTTCCCAGCTCCTGCTCTTTGGGTGGCTGTGGCTGGCTGGTGTGGCTGCCTGTGACATGCAGGGCACCGTAGACGCCTATGTTCCTTTTCTATTCCCTCCTCTCCTCTCTTCTTTATTTAAAATCTTAAAATCTACATTAAACTATGCTCATGATAAAAATTCAAGCCATGCAAAAGAATAAAAGTGAAAAACCCCTTCCAGATGTTTGTTTATATCTATACACATACATAGTTTTACACAAAATAAAGTTATTCTATTTGTTGTTCTACATTTTGCTTTTTCTGTTTAATGTTATGTCTCATTCATTGATCTTCCGTATCGGCCTTAGTCTTTTTGATTACTTCATAGTATTTTATTATATGTGCATATCGACAATTAATTTAACAGTTCCCTTATTGATCCCAATCTCCCAAATTGTTTTTGTTATTACAATAATGCTGCAGCGAATATTTTTACATGGACTTTGGATACATAGGCCATTTCTGCAAGATAGGTTCTTTGCAATGGCATTGCTTGGGTCAACTATGCACATTTAAAACTTTGACAGTTCTAATGGGGAATTATCGATCAATGGATATAAAATGTTTGTTATGAAAGCTTTAAAACTGCACATTAATAAATATATCAACTGTTTTCTTCATGGCTGGTGAGTTGATGCCTTAGGAGCTGGGAAGGTTTTTTCTAAAACCATTCCAAAGAAGCAAAATTATTTTCTACTTCCTTCTGGTAGTTGAATAGATTTAAAGAAATGTTCAGATCTTTAATCCACCTGGATTTCACTTTATGTACAGTGGGAGGTAGGCATCTAACTTTGCTTTTTTTCTGTAGGTGGAGGGTCAGTTGTATCAACACAGATTATTGGCTCATTGGCTTATCCTCTCTTTCCTCCAATGATCTGAGATGCTACTTTTATCAAATACCAGTCTCACATAGGAGAGTTTGTTTCTGGATCTTTTTCCATTAAATTGATTTGTTTGGGTGTTCTTGTGCAAGTTCCATGCTGTTTTAATTACTATAACTTTTGAAATTTTTAATATTTGGTCAGTGAGTATTATTTTAAAATTCTAAGGTACATTTTTCATATTTTCCATTCCAGATCCTCTTTACAATGAGTTGACAGTCAAGTTAGGAGAAAAAAAAAAAACTCAAAAACTGCTGTTGGGATTTTACATTAATTTATAAATTACTTTTGGATAAATAACACTTTTTAACAATCCTGAGATATCCATTTAGGGACATGGTATGACCATTCATTTATTTTATCTTTTATATACGGACTAGTAAACCTTAATGGCTTTGTTCCATAGAATTTCCAACACAATTCTTGTGGTATTTACTTATAGGTATTTTTGTTATTATTTTGCTAATACTGCCATGGGAACATTTTTCAAATGATACATTTTGACTTGTTATTCTTGATGTATGGAGAATTACTCATTTTTGAAAGTTGCCCTTCTATTCAGCCACTTTACTGAGCTATTTTTATTAATTAGCATAATTATCCATTTTCATTCTTCTGAAGCTTTTTAGGAAGACAGTTATATTTGCTGCAGACTCTTCTTCATTTTAATGACTGGGACATTCCAGTGAATTGTCTATTTCTGTAAATGTTGTATAGCTATTTAAAAAGAACATGTGGGGAATCCTCACATTGTTCTTACCCTTTTCTAGTAAAAATTCTTAGCAACCTTATAATACAACAATCTGAGTCTGATTTCTTTCTTCTTCTGAAACAGCATTTTTTCATTTTTTTCCCTAGAGTTCTCTTGAGTCTCATTTGTTTAATCTTAGGTTTATGAGTGCTGAGCCATCAGTATAAAATTGGTTTGCAAACAAACAGAAAGCAAAGCAATATATTTTACTACCTTGACTTGCGTGGTCATATGCCACTCCTTTTGAGCACTGCCTTATTACCATTTCTGTTCCCAGGAGCTGGAGAGTATCTGAAAGCCAACATCAATGCTGGGTGCCAGGCCCTCTGTCATCATTAATAAACAGTCACTGGCAGGGGTTCACGTTTTCTGCTCTCTGAGTGACATGTTTGCAAATTTGAAAATGCTGAGAACATTAAGCGCCAGTTGGATGGCTATGTGATGGTTGTGTCACCTCACCAGATCCCTCCCACTGCCTCTTGGTGGCAGACAGTGGGGAACAGGAAGAGAGAGGCCTCTGTTCCTAATCATGCCTCTGCCTGCCTGCCTTGCCTCACTTGCTGGTCCTGTGGGGCCCTGGCGGCAAGCTCTGAATGATACCCTGGATTTGTGTTGCTCAGCAGTTTCACTTACTAGCTGTACAGTATCCTTTTCTGAACAAAGTTACTAGAAACCTTCCTGAAACATGAGTCACCTTGACCTCCTAATCCAAGTTATCCTCTTCTCTGTGGTGGATAACTCTGTAGTAACCTGAGTTGTCTCCATGTATCCACACTGGCCCCCTCCAACAAGAGGCCTTTACAGCCATAATAATCTTTTAAAACTGCACTTAAATCATGTTAGTCCTCCCCTCAAACAACCCCTCAAAACAACCACTCTTGACTATTTCCTACCAATCTTGAATAAAGATTAAAATTCTCACCCTTACCTAATTTCTCACTCATCTCAGGCCATTCTGCTGCCCACTCTCTGGGTCTCAGCCATATTGGCCTTCTTTAGGTCTTAAACATGTTGTGCTCCACTCCATGGTAAGGTTTTTGCACTTACTGCTTCCTCTGATATGTGCCTCTCCTCATTCCCCACACACCCACTCTGCCCACAAGCCAGGAAAGTTTCTACTGGTTGTACAGACCTCAGTCCAGACATACATGCTGCAGGGAACCCTTCCCTATACTCCGGCCTGGTTAAAGTCCCCTTGTATGGGTTTCCACGGCCCATGCTCCTCTCCCTTATAGCATTTCTATAAAATTTGCATTTATTTGGATGGGCTTAAAAATATTAAAATCTCTCATCTCTACTAAACTGTGAGCTCCATGAAAGCAAAGACCATGTCTTGCTTTTGTTTACCAGATCTCTCTAGTGCCTAGCATCAGACTCAGTGACGAGTTACGTGTGCAGATTTGTTCAATGAAAAAATACAGAAATGATTTGAGGCAGCTCACTCCCTGATGTACTCTTGAATATGGTTTTCATCTCCACATAGTAAATGTTTTATTTCTTCCTTATTAGCAGTAAGGGGGGATCATACTTTGTATACCAGATAGGGTAATACCTTTTTATTTCAAAGATTTTACTTAAAAAAATAAAACATTATTTAGAAAAATGTCCTCTATTCATCTTATCTTTCAAAAAGAAAATTTGGAAACAATGAAAGAAAGCAACATTCATCCAACCTTTGCCTATTTGAAACCCAACTGTGACAATGCACGAACACCTGGGTGTGGAAAGGAATGTGAACTGCAAAATATCCGAAGGCCAGCAGCCCTGACCCATCTGAGAAGAAGCAGAGGCAGGAAGACAACTAACAGAAGAACCGCATTAATTTAAGAAGTGGAAAAGCTTATTGGAAGCATTCTTCAAAACCCTTCAGAAGCTAGGAAAATAGTATTTGACCATATTTTCTCCAGCTCTTAAAAACCTCACAAATGCAAATACGTGATAAAATGTGAAAATAAGTATTGGCAACTAATTATATTCTCAGGGGAGATTTAATTGAAAAAATGAGCATATTTGCACTGCTTCTCCTCAGTAAGATGTTTATGGCATTTGGTCAAAGTAGAGCAAACTTTTGAAAATCTTTTGACGTAGCTGGTATTTAAAGAAAAGCAATTGGCTAACATTGGTGGCTCTGTATGTTGAATATTTTGGCTCCCCATCCTCTGGTATTCATTCTGAAAGATTTATAACCCTTTAGGGAGTGTGGTCAGTGACAAGAGTAGGACTAAATCCTGAAATGTGGAAAAACTAACTTTCTCTAATATAAAACTATTCTTAAAAAATCCCTCAAGCCTATGAATATGTTTCCAGATTTTCAGAAAAAGCTGATTTACAGAATTTTTTTTCTATAAGGATCTAACTCTCTAATGATACATGTAAATTTTCCATCCTTTGGCTTTACAACTGACCTTAGAAATAATTCAGAAAAACATAAAATCCTACCTTTTGGACATCTGCTGCAATTACATGACTTTTAAAAAATTTATGTTGATGTGTGGATAGTGAAATAAGAGCACAAATGGTGGAAATAGTCTAGAGAAAAAAATTAAGAGAACTTGAAATAGGAAACAATGGTTGTGCTGAGTGTATAAGTAGAAAATTGCTACAAAAGAAAATATAATGTGAGAATAGAGGTCAACAAGGTCTTCAGTCATGCACAACTGAGAATGTCCGGACAGTACATTCTTCTTCAGGGAGTCGGACAGGGTGGGCAGACTCTCTTGGCTTGACAAAAGCATGACATGCTGTTTGGCATCTCCTCACCTAGTCACGCTAAAGTCTGAAGCCACTGCCTACACAACTCTCTCTACCTGAAGCTCTTAGTTTGCATTTTGAGACTTTCAATGTTGGAACCCAGCTGTTCCTTCAGGTACCCCAGGGGAACTTTCTGGCTCCACTTAACCCTTTAAATTCAGAAATACAGAGGCCTGTGTAATGAATTATTTTTCTAATTTTCTCTGCTTTTCCTTTTTCTACATGACTTTCTTTAGTTATGGTTAGCATTTAGATTCTTCTTTATGGCTTACAAAATATCTGCCTTTTGTTTTTCTAAATGAGGCAGCAGAAGTGCTAGCCTAGCACTTAGGGGTCCTGTGACCCCAAAACAAGGGAATGTATGAAATTGACAGTAATGAATCGAAGATTTATTATTTTGTTTTAAAACCAACTGTAAGAAAGTTGGTAGTGTTGTTTCTCTTATTAGCAAATAAACGATACAAAGAGCTATAAGAACAAAACTTATTATTTTAAATGTCAATAATAAAATTAAGGCTTATGTCATTCTAAACTTAATCTCAAATATAGAGGACAGCTTATATTCCCCAGAAGGAAAATCACTATGAAAAACGGAAACTGTCAGTGGTGTCACCGCAGGGTTAGTGCTTCATAACATTTTTAGAGACATGGAGGGAATTTTCTGGAGAGGAGTAAGAGGAAAGGCTGAAGTCCAAACAGTTCCATCTGCACTTTTTGATCCTCATCCTTTAGTGATCCTATTTCGGTTTCTTATTTTAAAAGTAACATATTGTGTTGAATTCACAGAGGGGGTTTGCGTATGTGCATGCATGTGATAATGAAGGGCGGATGGGACAGTTGGAATATAAATTCCATTCTTTGTGCTAAGTTTATATATTCTATATATGTACATCTGTGCAGAATAGATATGGCAACAAAGTGGTGATCAGCAAATTAAAATAACCTTAATTTGTAGCTGTGTTTCCTAAAAAAAAAAAAAGGATTTATTTGAGTCCATTGGTACTATTTTGGAGTAAAAATCCAATGCTGTCTTTTATGAGCACCATTTACAGAAATAGTTTATTGTTATCTCCATTAGAAATATTGCTTTTGTGTCTTAGAAACTGTTTCAATGATTATCCTGAAACTCATATATGCCAATAGTTTTTAATAGTAATAGAAGTAATATGTATCATGCAGTGTTCTTTAGAAGATTTTTCTAAGCATTAATGATCAATCAGTAGACATTGCTTAAGAATTTTAATTTCCTGACAGGTCTGTTTCACTGACCAATTAGTACCCTTTTTTTTGAAAGCTCTAGAGTATTTTATCTTGAAGGAACAGTCCCCCACTGCTCTTCACACGTGGGGATCAGTTAAGCAGACACTGATCTGCACGTTGGGCCAGCCATTTCACTCAAGACAGAGAAACATTTTTCTCCTCCCCTCACCCACCAGGTCATCTCCAGTTCCTGACAGGATTGCGTCCTCACTCCCAACCTCACAGCCCTTATTCCACTTGATATAGATTTTTGTGTTGCCTGCTACGTGGCTTCCCTTTCTCCAGGTGGCTTCCCTTTCTCCAGGTTTTTTTTTTTTTTTTTGCCTGTTCCAGACTGTTCTATGTACATCTGTAAGAATAATTTTCAGACGTGGTTTGCACTCCATAGTACACTGCTCAAGAACTACAGGGACTGCCTATTACTTCTACATCAAACTCATTCCTCAGCCGATCTCTCAAGCCTGGCTGCTTGACTCTAATATACTACATACTGCCTAATGCTGTAGCCATTTAAAGCAGAAAGACCACCTTTAAATGTTGACTCTTAATTGGAGTAATGTTTTACAACACTCTGTAAAGCTTTTTCGTGCTTCAGCTCTAATGGTTCATTTAACAAATTATAACTCACTCAGACAACTTAAAAAAACTTAATGTGCCATGTATGGGGAGGCATATTTCCCAGTTCATGGATTCATGAACCATTTAGTAAATTTCTTTGGGAGTGTGATCTTAATCAACCTTTCTATGGCATTGCATCCTTGTAGGGAGGAAATCAGACAGCTACAGTGATTGCACTGTGTTCAATGAAGGATTTCAACTTAGCACAAGAGACCTGCCAGTTGGCAATCAAGGACGTTGGAGGCCTTGAAGTTTTAATAAATTTACTTGATACAGATGAAGTCAAATGTAAGGTGAGTGGCTTTGTCAAAGGGGTGCGGAACCCTGTCCATGCCTTCTCGTGATTCTCTTCATGGTGCTGTGTCTGCTACTCTTCTGCTGTTGCCTCATCTGCTGCTGTTACTGAAAACCTGCCACTTCCACTGTTTGCCGCTCTTCTCGCCTCTCCGCTTTCCTTATTTCTCATCAGCTCTTTTCCAGTATATGTGCTGCTTAAAGATGAAAGTTTGCTTACATAACTGAAGGAAACTATGGAGGATATGTGTAATACCTGGGAAGAGAAACTATTTCTTTAAAAAACTTAATTGGGGAAGGATTTTAGGTAGACTTGGAATTTTTAAAAATATATAGCCTCCGTTATGCATTAAACACTCATGCACCTGTAACTTCTTTTCTCATTTAGATTGGTTCATTAAAAATCCTGAAGGAAATCAGTCATAATCCTCAAATCAGACGTAATATTGTTGACCTTGGTGGCTTACCAATTATGGTTAATATACTTGATTCTCCACATAAGAGTCTGAAATGTTTGGCGGCTGAGACAATTGCGAACGTTGCCAAGTTGAGAAGAGCCCGGCGAGTGGTGAGACACCACGGGGGTGTCACCAAACTGGTGAGTGCCACCGGCTGCGTCCTTGGCACAGCGCTGCCGCCAGCACATCTACTCCCGGCTGCCTTCGTGGTTTCTCCCGGACATAAACTAACCATAGCGGGTGTTCTGGGAATCTTCTTTTTGTATAACCTGTCCTTAAAAGTTATTTTTGTACATCTGCATTAGCAGTGACCAAGAAGCCGTTCAACTTCATTTTTCAAAGAAACAGACATTTTAGATGTAACCTGAGGCACTGATACAGAGGCATTCGTGTGTGTGTGTGTGTGTGTGTGTGTGCAGTGTCAGTAGGGGGTGGGTCCTGCGCAGCGGAGGTGGTCTGGTGACCTGCGTCCTCTGATGTGGCGACCTCACCGCGAGGACTGTCCCCCAAGGGCACGGAGATGCGGATGCGTGTTCCTCCCCCTGCCACAGGAGTGGCGACTGAAAACGGTGGGATTACAATATGAGATCAAATAGTTTGCAGTATATCTGTGAGAAATGGGTATAGTCAGCTATCAGTACTATGTTTTGGAGGTCTATTTGGTAATGAGGATTAAATGTTAATTTTATATAAAACCATAATAGGTTTAAAAACTGATGATACCTATGATCCCAATTTTTAACCTACCTAGCAAGTGTAGAGAAATACTTGAAATAAATACACAGAATTGTTTGCAGAGGTTTTCTCTGATATGGTTACCAATTTTTCTTCCCATTTTTCTACATTTGCCAATTTGTTGTATAACTATTACTTTTATAATAAAATATGGTTATATAAATAACTATCACTGAGCGAGAAAAGTAAGCATTCTGCTCAACACTTGGCACAGCAGGGTAATGAAGTACAATATGGAAATGCATTTCCATCCTCCTTAGTGTGGGTCAATAGCTCTTGTGTCTCTCCCACAGCTTTTATTGCTGGATTGCTTTCACTTCTGTACTTTCAGTACCTTATGATGAGAGACACATCTAATTATTCTTAGTGTCATCCACAGCACACCAGCCCAGTGCCTTGCACATATAAAGAGTCAATAAATCATCTATTGAATTAAATGGATTTCATGTGAATACATATACAGTGAGCTGTGTTCTGAATTTACTAAAAGAGGTTCTGTGCACACGTGTTCCTTGATTTACAAATTGTAAGTTAAGGCTGTTGTCAACCAGAAATGCATTTAATGCACCTACCCTACCAGCCATCATAGCTTAGCCTGGCCTACCTTAAATGTGCCTAAAGCACTTATATTAGCCTCCAGTTGGGCAGAATCATCTAACACAAAGCCTAACACACCGTGTTGAATATTTCATATAATTTATTGAATGCTGCACTGAGAGTGAACAACAGAATGGTTGTGTGGGTATAGAATGGTTGTCAGCATCTTGGTTTTCACCCTGTGATCGTGTGGCTGGGAGCTGCAGCTCACTGCTGCTGCCCAGCATCCTAACAGAGGATTGTACGCTTACCACTAGCTGGGGAACAGATCAAAATTTGAAATTCAAAGTACAGTTCTACTGAATGCCTGCTGTTTTTACACCAACAAAAAGTAAAAAAAAGCAGAAGCTGGACCATTGTGAGTCAGGGACTGTCTGTATACACTTGCAGTCTGTAGAGCACTATAACATGTAATTGTTTGTTTCTAAAATAACATGGATTTATGGCTGGATAGAATAGATGGTTAACTATGTAGTGAAACAAATATGGCAGAATGTTAATTACAGAATCTGGGTGGTGGAAATATGATATTTGCTGTATATACAACTGCTATACAAATTCTTTCAACTTTTGTGTATGTATGGAAAATTTCACAATAAAACATCAGGGGAAAAGTAATTATTACAATGATCATCATTCTGCTTAAATAATGGAATCATATGTAGGCTGATAGGCTGCCCACTGAAACTACTCCCATTAAATTATATGAATGATGGAACATAAAGCTAAAGCTTTCATGTGAGTCTTACGTATCATGTTTGGGGACCTAGAATTAGAACAGTTGCACCAACTGCATCAAGACAATGACACACATTTTAATACTTAATATAATTTTAAATGACAGCTAAATTAGGAATAGGAAAGGCCAACAGTGGAGAAACCAGTAATAGACTTGTAATTGCTGGGATGAGAATCCATCTGCCAAGGATGAGGACTGAGGATCCAGTTTTGGTGTGCTCAATCTGCAAGTAGGTGACATACAAGCCAGAGTTTTCAGCTAAAACTGAAAATGAAGGAGCTCACTCAATACAAAGAGGAAGCAATAGGCTGGCTATGACATCAGAGCAAGGGGACTGAGGTCAAGATCAGAACAGGCAGGCGACCCTGGCCACAGAAGGGTTTGAGCACCCAATGGAAGTCAGTCTCTGGAGAGCCACACTTGACCAAAGACTGGGCAAAAGATGTAAGTCTCACGAGCAGGGAGAATGAACCAGGCAGAGAAATACTATAAATGTAGTGCTGTTAGTCCTATGGCTAGTTTCCATGTGTGTCTTTATGTAATGTACTTGACCCTTTCACTGAAAACCATTTCAAACATTTTTGAAATGTTTGTCAGGTACAGACCTAGGTGGTGGGAATATAAATATAAATATAAATATAAATATAAATATAAATATAAATAAATATAAATATAAATATAAATATAAATATAAATATAAATATAAATATAAATATAAATATAAATATAAATATAAATATAAATATAAATATAAATATAAATATAAATATAAATATAAATATATATATAAATATAAATATAAATATAAATATAAATATAAATATAAATATAAATATAAATATAAATATAAATATAAATATAAATATAAATATAAATATAAATATAAATATAAATATAAATATAAATATAAATATAAATATAAATATAAATAAATATAAATATAAATATAAATATAAATATAAATATAAATATAAATATAAATATAAATATAAATATATCCAAATATAAACATAAACATATGTGCCTGACTACAGTGATGTCACAGTCTTATGGTACTAGGGATATAGGGGAAAGCAGGGATATAGGCAGAAATATCAGTGTAATGGTGAGTTTAAGTATTTCATGGAGTCATTACTGGCAATAGTGGAGGAACAAAGGAGGGAGTCATCAGTTGACTCTAGTTGAAGGAGTAGGTCAAGAAAGGATGGAGAGAGGCGATGTTGCCTTTGCTGAGTCTTGAAAGGTGAGGAGGGATTTGTCATGCAGACACACCAGGAAAGGTCATTTCAGGAAGTGGCACTGTGTTGGTAAAGGCCCAGAGCTGGGAGACACACATCGAGTGTTTGGAAAGCATGAGTGGTTTACCGTGGCCAGACCTCAGCTGAGATGGGCTGAGTAGTGAGAGATGAAGGTAGAGGACCATGGTGATCACACACAGCATTTTCCAACATGCTAAGAACTTTGGACTTTATACAGATAATGAGGAAATAACTGTAAAAGACATACTTTTAAGCTGTCTGCTCTGTGTTCAATCCTGTTGTCTAGAGCTTCTTCCCTTCATTGTCACCCCATCCCTTGGAGGTACTTGAAAGCCATGTAAATATTTCTTGCCCCCTGTCCTTCTTGGGCTGTAACTGATTAGACCAGCGGTGTCCACCTAACTCATTCCAGTCCTACTGGATCTCTCTCCCAAGAATTTGGAATTAGGAATCAGAGACTATGCTTAGTCTGTTCTACTTACTCCCTCTAAATTTAGAATTGGTGGTCATGATTATGTGGACAGTGTCCATGGTATCTGGCCTGCAGAGAGGGAATAATGGAGTAGACATGCATAGGATGAACATGTGGCTTCATTTCCTCCAGGGGGCACCTGGATGTACTGATGTATTTATATAAATTGCCTTCCCTTAAGGTCTTCAGTGACTCTTTAAGTTATGGCAAAGAAAAGAAAGGATCCTGAAAGCTGTGCCATTTGGTTAGGCTGGTTTCTGTAGCACAGGCAGAGGGCTATGTCCTCCAAGGAGGTGTCATGGTTTTAAGAATGTGTAGGCCATTCAGTTCTCATTAGAAAGTTCTATTCTAATGGCTTCAGGGAGCTAGCTAGTTTCTGAGATACCAGGCTGAGTATGTGGTTTACACATCATACTAATGTAAATGTTAGAACCTTATTATGAAAATACCATCTTGGTGGAATGACGTTTCTTGTGGGAAGGAAATGTAATAGCTCCCAAATCTGTAGGAAAGTGTTTTCAAGGGTTTTGTTTCTTTGCTTTCACTGACTGCTGTGTTGTATGAAATTTTTTAAAGTATTCTTATTTCTGATGGAGGTGAGCTTGACAGTAGCAACCCTGGAAGCTACTGCAGAACATGCTGTTTTATTTTAAAGATTCCCACGTACATTGTATCTATGTATTCTTGTAGGTCACTCTACTCGACTGCGCACAGAATTCAACAGAACCTGCCCAGTCGAGTCTGTATGAGGCCAGAGATGTGGAAGTAGCTCGCTGTGGGGCGTTGGCACTGTGGAGCTGCAGTAAGAGTCATGCCAATAAAGAAGCTATTCTCAAAGCTGGGGGTATTCCATTGTTGGCTTGTTTACTGAAGACTTCTCACGAGAACATGTTGATTCCGGTGGTGGGGACACTGCAGGAATGTGCATCAGAGGTACTCAAGTCAGCTCTGTTTCCCTTGACTTTCCTTAGTTGAAAACTAATTGTTAAGGTTAATTTTCTTATTTAAAAAATCAGCATTCTATTAGAAAAAGAAAGTCAAGCTAACGGAACATGAATTAAATTGGTAGCTGTGTGATGTATTTTTGAAACTGTTGACTAAATTCTCTTATTGTTACATAGTTATGTTGACCTTGACTTTATTGTTTATTTACTAGGAAAGTTTGTTAATATACTTTTATATAATAATATATATAACAATATAATTATAAAATAATAATTATTAATAAATGTAAATACTCATGTTCATACATTACACACACATGTGTAATGTGTGGGAAGGAAATGTAAAAGCTCCCAAATCTGTAGGAAAGTGTTTTCAAGGGTTTTGTTCCTTTGCTTTCACTGACTGCTGCATTCAAATTTATATTTCTAGAAAAACTACCGAGCTGCAATCAAAGCAGAAAGAATAATTGAAAATCTAGTAAAGAACCTAAATAGTGAGAATGAGCAACTGCAAGAGCACTGTGCCATGGCCATCTACCAGGTACCGTGGGCTCTGCGGCCAGCTGTGGTGTTCTTCAAGAAGTTTAAGGCAGGGTTTCTAAACAGGAGCTTTCGTTCTCTGGGGATGGGACTCAGGAATGTGCATTTTAACAAGAACCCCAAAGGATTTTCATGCACACATGGGTCTGAGAATTAGCACACACTGTCCAATACTAATAACAGATACCCATATACATGACAGAGAAACCTGCTCCAACAGGTCTTAATTATGTACATTTCTAGAAGGGACTTATATATCTTTGTCTGCTAAAAAGAGAAACTTAGTATAAAATAGCTAAATTATATGTACATGGTACCTCTGTACTGCTTTTCATATATGCTATTCAAACACAATGGTCTTGGGTCATTTATCTCCTACAAAGACAAGATGGATGAATGAATACGTGCATGATTGTGTGTACCCCTGTTTTATCTTCTTATTAATTTACTTATTGAATCTTCATTAACTTTTTGTGGGTCATAAATTTCATAGCATACTGCAAAATAGATTAGAATGGTAAATGGGAAGAAGAGATGGCCTTGACAAATTAGGATATGGCTGGTTCCTGGCCATACCAACTTCTGCCTAATCGAAGTAAATTTCCTAGAGGAATGCATTTTAAATGTTCAAAGTGAGAGTGCACCCAAAAGATAGTATCAGAGAAGAGGCTTATGTCAGCAGAGGATTATTTTAGTTTGCTAGGGCTGCCATGACAAAGCACCACACCCTAGGTGGTCTAAACAGGAACTTGCGGCCTTATAGTTCTGGAGGCTAAAACACTGAGATGGATGTGTTGACAGAACTGGTCTCCTCCTTGGTCTTTCCAGAGAACTGCCTCCTGGGCTTGCAGAAGGCCGCCTTCATGTTCATGCGTCATTCTCCTGTCTACACATGGGCCTTCCTCTGTATCCTGATACCTTCTTCTTATAAGAATGCCAGTCATACTGGAGTAGACACCCCCCTCAATGACCTTATTTAACCTTAATTACCTCTTCAAAGACCCCGTCTTCAAATACTGTCACCTTCTGGTACAGGGTTTAGATCTTCAACAAGTGAGTTTTGAGGGGACACAACTCAGCTCATAATAAGGATAAATAGGTTTGATTTGTATATATGCCTCATATGCATAACCATTAAGGGACAGTTAGAATAGTGACTAAATTTTTAAAGTTGCAAATGAACCAGAACCAAAAGTCACAAATAGAAGATAAACGTGGTGGGTGCCTTGTGGATGAGGATTTCTTCTAGTGGCCCTCACGGATGTTGCATGATATGCATCTGTATCACATGGCCTCAGAGACCAACTGTATGCCTAGAAGACTAGCAAACCCATACCTAAGTGACCATCTTTTGGCTCTATAACATGAGGAGGATGATCAGTTGGGAACATCTAAGAAGTACATATTTATTTCAGGGGCTGGCACAATCCCATGGATAGACATTTTTTAATAAAACATCTGTTGTTATTGATATAACCCACTGCTCTGGACATCGAAACTCTTAGGGAAATTTCCTCATCTCTTAGGCTTTGGGGTTATTGAAAATCTGAATCCCTATCATCTATCTTCTATGTTTTCCGAAGACTCTGGGTTGCCTCACTGCAGAAATGCTGCACCCATCATTCGGCATTCTAAGTTTCTTACTGACCTCTGCCTCTGTCTTGGCAGAAGCACAGGCTACCTCAAAACTGGCTTGGGAGAACTGCCAAGTATGTAGAAACTGCTAAACGCTGCCAAAACCATGTAAGGGAAGAAAGACACTGTCAGATAGCTGCCAGTAGAGAGAAGAATTATATTTTACTTGGAGGCTCCTTTAGAAAATGATACTTTGAAAAGAAGTTTCATAGTTACTAGAATGGCAGCCTCTTTAGCAATCACTGAAAGCTTAACGTGCCTGGTCACTGACAGCCTGATTTGACTTTTTGTGTAGTGTGCTGAAGATGAGGAAACCCGCGACCTGGTCAGGCTGCACAGAGGACTTAAGCCCCTGGCCAGTCTGCTCAATAACACCGACAACAAGAAACGGCTGGCTGCTGTCACAGGGGCAATATGGAAATGTTCCATCAGCAAGGAGAATGTGACCAAGTAAGAGAAGGCATTCCATATTCTGTAGTAAAAATATGGCCACTGAGCACATTCTTATAATTTAATGCTATTTTAACAAAGAGTCAATTTGAATGCCACTCCTGTTAATTTTCATAGGCGTACATTCTGGACTAAGCTGGCAGAATTAAGAGAGTTTTAGAAATGAAAGCCCCCCTACTTCCCACTCCACCCCCTGGCAATGGTTTTCTGTCGCTCAGTAGGGATAAGAGGCTTGCTAACAATCTGTCTGTGCAAATGGACTGTTTTGCTTATGGGCATCCATTTTAATGAGAAATATCTCTGATATTTCCTAAAAAGACCTACCAACACGAGGGGATGAATTTCCCCCTGAGTCTTTAGAGATGGAAGTGGTTCTTTTCTCTTCCTTTTCTAAAGGTAAACAAGATGAGTCAGCTAAATACCAGCTAAATAGTTAATCCTAAAGAGTAGCCATTTTCAAATAAGATTGCATTGAATTATAAAGTATTTGTAAACTTTATGACCACTTGATTTATTTTAATCTTCAAATGTATCCCTTCATCTCACACTCTGATGGATGTTCTGAGGCAGCTCCTCCTCATCTCAGTATGGTGATTTTCTTTTAACCAGAAGTTCACATCCTATTTAATACAAAATTGGCTTATTTGCTCTGTTTATGTAAAATAGTCCCTGTAACATGGGGGAAGACCCTTAACATAGTGGAATCCTTGATGCCCAGATATGGGAGAAGTTATAGTTGTTTTAGAGGCTGTACAGTATAGTGGTCAAAGGCACAGATGGCTAGATGCAGATGTCGACTTCACTATTTATGAAGCTTCAGATTAGCTTTCTGAAAATGGGGATTATAATAGTATGCACAGCATAAGGGTTCTGTAAGGATTGAATAAGCATATAGTTGGCATTTAGTTATTTTTGGCTGTTAATATTATTACTATTAATATTACTCTCAGCTAACATGATACCAAAAGTAAAACTATTTCCCTCTCTCCCTTCCATCCTCCCTCTTTTTCTTGTGATGAACTTAGGTTTCGGGAATACAAAGCCATTGAAACCTTGGTGGGACTTTTAACTGACCAACCTGAAGAAGTACTTGTGAATGTGGTTGGTGCATTGGGAGAATGCTGCCAGGAATATGAAAACCGAGTCCTTATCCGGAAGTGTGGTGGCATCCAACCACTTGTGAACCTCCTCGTTGGCATAAACCAAGCTCTTCTTGTCAATGTCACAAAAGCAGTTGGCGCTTGTGCAGCAGAACCTGAAAGTATGATGTAAGTGGCCCTGGACACAGACAGATTTTAAGAGTGTTGGGGAAAACACTTGAATAGTCATGGAAGAGCATCATCAGTTAGAATTGGTAATGCAAGAATAATGAAAAAGTAGTAAGTATTCACACATGAATAACCACAAAGTTACCAAATCATGACTCACAGAGTCAAATTGTTCTCTCGGATGATCTGGAGGACTGAGGCTAGGCATACCCAGAGGACTTAACATTCCCAGTAATCAATGCAGGAACCTTAATACAAGTAACCAAATTTTTCTTTGCCTTCTGGGATAGAATTCTCTATCTAGCTGAGGTCTTAGGTAGGCCTAGGCAGCATTCTCACAGCATCCTCCTTGTCTCTCAATGCAATGCAGCAAACATATTTTGAATATGTAACAACAGCTGTGAACTGATGATAGGAAGAGACAATGGATTTTTTTTAACTATGATCTTGGTCCTTGAGCAGATTCTCATCTAATCAGGAAGAAAAGAGTTAAATGTGGTACAATTTAAGAAAAATAGCAAGATTATATAGAGATTTTATATATGAGTCCAGAAAGGGAGGAACCCATGTGGGTCAAAGCTGTATTAGGTTCTCCAGAGAATCAGGACCGAAGGTCTGTGTTTAGAGAGAGAGGGTGAAAGATAGATTTATTTCAAGGAAGTGGCTCCTATGGTTGTGGAGGCTTGGCAAATTCAAATTCTGGTGGGCAGAGTCTTAGGGAAGAGTTGTGGTTTGAGTTCAAAGACAGTCTGCTGGCAGAATTCCTTCTTGCTCAGGGAGGTCAGTCTTTGTTCTAGTAAGGCTTTCAACTGATGGGATGAGGCCCACCAACATTATGGAAGACAATCTGCATTATTCATAGTCCACCAATTTAAATGTTAATCTCATCTAAAATAAACACCTTCACAGAAATATGCAGAATAATATTTGACCAAATATCTGGGCATACCCTTAGCCCAGGCAAGTTGATGCATAAAACATAATCATTATACATCTACCCTTTGTCAACTTGATACTCATACATATCTCCTTAAGTCATACTTAATCTCTGGATAAAGACAATCACAAGGTCATACTTCTACCTAACTCTATACAACTATCCTACATACAACCAAAAATGCACTAACTCTTTTCCCTGAAGAGGAAACAAAGTTCTTGAGTGGTATTTCCTCTTCTCTTTGATATCTCATAACTCAAATACTATGATTTATGTGAATATGAATTTATGAATATGTGAAGTTAACAATATTTGAAAACTATGATATAAAGTCAATTCATCTCGTGTAACATGATAAGAGGATAATAGAAGGAAGACAAAGGGATACACACACATTCATAACAAAATAAGGAAGGAATACTCATAACTATTACAACCTGCATTTCTGTGGCCACATGGTTGTAGCTAGTAGTTGTAATTACTGTATTTCATTACCCATTTTGTATTCCTTTTGCCCTCAGCAAGTACTTTAGCTGGCTGTGGATCTCTACCTGTACAGGGAACAAAACCTTCATTCCTGAAGGGTCTGGGCCATTAGTAATCCTGCCTGAATTAGGTTATTGCAGTTTTCCATTGACTTTAATCACAGGGCATGGCTGTGCTTAACAGATGTCCTAAAGGACCTCTTGTATTTCAGACATACTATTTCTTACCTCCTTGTACTATAGCAGTCCAAATTCCCCTTGGTATTCAGTCCCCTCAGCCAGTATTAACTCCCTTTTTGCCTGTTTATTCAGAGACATAAGGAGCTCAAAGTGGCCCAGTGACAGTCTTCACTTCCAGTTAGATGGAATCATGTCTCTTGGGGAAGCATTCTTCCCTTTGGAACTAAGACCTCTAGACCAGCAGAGCATAAGGTCACAGGGATAGGAAGCAAACATTTTGCTAGTGGGTCGCTAGGGTTAACTGTGTGGTATCACTCCCATTTCCATACATTGATTCCTGGACCCATCCATCCAGGCTATGGGAGAAATAGCACCATATTGTTTGCAGCTAGATAGCTCTATTGGCCTATCCTGTAGACTGTCAGAGAGCTGATAATCTTCATTCATTTATCCCACCTCTGCCCACTTCAGTAAGATGACAGCATTTCTGCTCAGGCTTGTTGATTGGATCCATGAGTCACACCTGTAATTTCTTTATCATGTGACTGCCCAGCCACACCCTTGGTATTCTCTCCAGAACATATTTTCTCATTTTTTTTTGCAATATGGATAGGTTGAAATTCTTCCAGATTTTCAAGTTATGGTTCCTTTTTTTTTTAGAAGAGCAAATGAGAGGCTTTTATTTAGAGATAAAGTGAGAGAACAGAGCTCCTGGCTCAGGCCAGGAGGGGACAAGAAAGTCCCCTATGGTTCCTTTTTGTTTAACAGTTCCTTCTTTGATTTATGTGTCTCCTCTTGCATTTTATTGTAAGTAGTAAGAAGAAACCAGGCCACACCTTCAACACTTTTCTTAAAAATCTCTTCTTCTAAGTGTCCAAATTGATGACTCAGAAGTTCTGCTAGAACACAGTTCAGCCAAGTTCTTTGCTACTTTGTAACAAGGATCACCTCTCCTCCAGTTCCAGTGAGCAACTCCTCACTTCCACCCAGGATTACCTTGAGCACCCACATTTCCATCAGCAGTCTATGCAAGGAAATCAAAGCTTTGTCTAACATGCACCTCCAGCTCTTCTGGCCTCTACCCATTACCCAATTCCAAAGCCACTTCCACATTGTTAGGTATTTGTTATAAGCAGAACTTTCCAGGACAAAAAGTCTATTAGTTTGGTGGGGCTCCATAACAAAATATCACAGACTGGGGGTGCTTACACAACAGAAATGTATTTTCTCACAGTTTTGGAGGTTGGAAGTCCAAGATCAAGGTGCTATCAGGGCTGGTTTCTCCAAAGCTCTCTTGGCTTGCATATGGCTTCCCTCTTGCTGCCTTCTGTGATTGTCCCTTTGTGCAGGTATGCGCCTAGCGTCTTCCTCTGTGTCCTAATCTCTTTTTATAAGGACAGCAGTCAGACTGGATTAAGGCTCACCCTAAGGACCCCATTTGAATTTAACCACTTCTTTAAAGGCCATATCTCCAAATACAGGCACATTTTAGTGCTGTATAGAGGACTTTAACATATGAACATATGGGGGACACAATTCAGTCCATAGCAATTGTCATATTGAGTTCTCCAGATGAGGTGAGTTAAGTGTACATTTCATGAATAAAACCTATTTGAATGGGTGGAAGAGTAGGGAAGCATTGCTGAGGGACACATGAATAGTGATCTGAGCAATGAGACAGCTTGCAAAAAATGCAAAGGCCAATCTGAGGATGAGGAAAGCAGAAGACAGAGTCAACAAATAAGATAAGGCCAAGCAAAGGGGAAACCTAGGTGGCTTATTTATCTTCCTGAAGTCTCAGTAATACCCCTTCCTGTAGTTATGTGGACATTTAGCCTAGCAGGTGCCATGGAGGAGACCAGTCTCCATTCTGCCTCACTAGTCCTGTACGAAGGCAGAGTATGGGAGAGAAGTTTCCATCCAGTCTCGATAACCTGGCCCTACCCCAGCCTGAATCCTGTGACTCTCCAGATTCTATTGAGGAAAAGAGATAAGTGCCAAGTGATTCAAACAATGCTGATCAGAAGAATCTTCCAGGCATGAAGGAAATCATATAAACTTATAATATGTACTTAATAAATAGTGCAGAATTTTGTGACAGGGTAATATAAAGCTTACATATTTTAATAGGTTCATATTTTTACTTTGAGCTGTCTTTTAAATATGTATTAATATAATTCAATATTAACAATTTCTATTAATTTTATGATATTATTACATGTTAATAATTAAATATATATATCTTATATAATTTTATAGCGATTCATTCTTCATTCATTCAACTCATTCAATATCTGTGTCCAAGCAGGGCTGCTGTGTACAAGTTTACCCTGCACAACTCTAGGGGGCGCCATTCACATAGACATGCACAGAGCACCATACATCGTGTGGCCATACACTGAACCCCACCAATGTGCAGCTTACTGTCTGTTTCCCTGTTTGATCACTACGGAAGGTCTACTCCCTGTGCCTATATCTCTGGTAGTACTGTCTTCCATCTGCCCACCTTCTTGGTATCTGAAAACAAGCACTATCTGTATTCAATCATTTAGGCCATCTTCCTTCATAGGAAGTCCCAAACTCTTAATATAGCCACTAAACTTTGTAAAAGTGATTCTCATTGAACTACATGTGTGGGACACAAGTACAAACGCCTCCACGACTCCTTTTGAATTTGGTTATTGGAGCGTTAGTTACAGGTATTTCCAACACTAAGGAACACTATTGCACACGTGATAACTTTAAGTGGACAATATTGGCTGGACTTATAAAACATTTTCTAATGTTTTTATCTTTTTGAATAAAATATGGTATTCATTAGAAACTGATAACACTTGTCAGAAAGGGCTTTATATTTTTTGGATCTTTGGCTCCTCTTTATTTTTTATCTACTCAAATCTACCAACTATCGTCAATCACTTCAGAACTCTTTTGACTGTATCTCCTCCTCTCTGCTCTCGGTTAAGGTTCTGTCGTGTTTTACCTGGAGTACTGAAGTAGGTCCTATCTGATGTCACCTCTTGTGCCTCTCTTCCCTTTCCATACCTTCCTGTACGGCACTGAAATTTATTCTTCTAAACTGTTAATCTGATGATATTGTTTCCTTGGCTCAAAGAACCTTAAGTGACTTCCCAATGCTTTAAAAAACTAAACCTAAGTTTCTTAGTCCAGTACTCAAAGCTTTGCTTTCTGGCCCAATTCTACCTCTCAAGCTTCATCTTTTCACTGCAAGTGTTAATTATCTAGGTTGTATTGTGATTTGTTTATTGCATATTCACTGAACACATATTTATAAAAAATCTGTTGTGCTAGCCACTGGAGATACAGTATAACTAAAACAAAGTTCATTCTCTCCTGGAGCTCATTCTATTGTGGATGTGGGACACAGACTATAAACTCTTAAAAATGATTTCAGATAGTGTTAAGCTATGAAGAGAAGAAACAGCATGATTGAGAGAGAATGCCTGACTGGGGTCATTACTTCAGCTGGAGTAGAAAGAGGACAGACAAAGTGGAAAAGAGGAAAGCAGTCTCTGGGAGGATGTTTGAACCAAGACCTAGAAGATGGGAAAGCAGCCTGCTGGAAGGATGTATCAGGGAAGGAAGAGCAAACACAAAAGCACTTTGCTTCTAAAGCTACTCTGAGATTTTTTTTATACCTTTCATATAGATTTTATCATTGCCTGCCTTGTAAGTAGTAAGTTTTTTTAAATTTTGTTATCATTAATCTACAATTACATGCAAAACATTATGTTTACTAGGCTGCCCCCTTCACCAAGTCCCCCCCACAAACCCCATTACAGTCACTGTCCATCAGTGTAGTAAAATGCTATAGAAATACTACTTGTCTGCTCTGTGTTCCACAGCCCTCCCTATGCGCCCCCCCACATTATACATGCTAATTGAAAGGCCCCCTTTTTTTCCCCACCCTTATCCCTCCCTTCCCACCCATCCTCCCCAGTCCCTTTCCCTTTGGTAACTGTTAGTCCATCCTTGGATTCTGTGAGTCTGCTGCTGTTTTGTTCTGTCAGTTTTCCTTTGCTCTTATACTCCACATATGAGTGAAATCACTTTGTACTTGTCTTTCTCTGCCTGGCTTATTTCACTGAGCATAATACCCTCTAGCTCTATCCATGTTGTTGCAAATGGTAGGCTTTGTTTTCTTCTTATGGCTGAATAATATTCCATGGTGTATACATGTGCCACATCTTTATCCATTCATCTACTGATGGACACTTAGGTTGCTTCCATTTCTTGGCTACTGTAAATACTGCTGTGATAAACATAGGGGTGCATTGTCTTTTTCAAACTGGGCTGCTGCATTCTTAGGGTAAATTCCTAGAAGTGGAATTCCTGGGTCAAATGGTATTTCTATTTTGAGTTTTTTGAGGAACCTCCATACTGCTTTCCACAGTGGTTGAACTAATTGACATTCCTACCAGCAGTGTAGGAGGGTTCCCCTTTCTCCACAACCTCACCAATGTTTGTTATTGTTTGTCTTTTGCATGGTGGTGATCCTTACTGGTGTGAGGTGATATCTCATTGTGGTTTTAATTTGCATTTCTCTGATGACTAGTGATGTGGAGCATCTTTTCATGTGTCTGTTGGCCATCTGAATTTCTTCTTTGGAGGAACTGTCTATTCAGCTCCTTGGCCCTTTTTTAAATTGGATTATTTGCTTTTTGTTTGTTGAGGTGTGTGAGCTCTTTATATATTTTAGATGTGAACCCTTTATTGGATCTGTCATTTATGAATATATTCTCCCATACTTTAGGATGCATTCTTGTGCTATTGATGGTGTCCTTTGCTGTACAGAAGCTTTTCAGCTTGATATAGTTCCACTTGTTCATTTTTGCCTTTGTTTCCCTTGCCCAGGGAGATATGTTTATGAAGAAGTTGCTCATGTTTATGTCCGAGAGATTTTTGCCTATGTTTTTTTCTAAGAATTTTATGGTTTCATGACTTACATTCAGGTCTTTGATCCATTTGGAGTTTACTTTTGTGTATGGGGTTAGACAGTGATCCAGTTTCATTCTCTTACATGTAGCTGTCCAGTTTTGCCAGCACCATCTGTTGAAGAGACTGTTATTTCCCCATTGTATGTCCATGGCTCCTTTATCAAATATTAATTGGCCATATATGTTTGGATTAATGTCTGGAGTCTCTATTCTGTTACACTGGTCTGTGGCTCTGTTCTTGTGCCAGTACCAAATTGTCTTGATTACTGTGGCTTTGTAGTAGAGCTTGAAGTTGGGGAGTGAGATCCCCCCCACTTTATTCTTACTTCTCAGGATTGCGTTGGCTCTTCGGGGTTTTTGACATTTCCATATAAATTTTTGAACTATTTGTTCCAGTTCACTGAAGAATGCTGTTGGTAATTTGATAGGGATTGCATCAAATCTGTATATTGCTTTGGGCCGGATGGCCATTTTGATGATATTAATTCTTCCTAGCCAGGAGCATGGGATGAGTTTCCATTTGTTAGTGTCCTCTTTAATTTCTCTTAAGAGTGTCTTGTAGTTTTCAGGGTATAGGTCTTTCACTTACTTGGTTAGGTTTATTCCTAGGTATTTTATTCTTTTTGATGCTATTGTGAATGGAGTTGTTTTCCTGATTTCTTTTTCTATTAGTTCACTGTTAGTGTATAGGAAAGCTACAGATTTCTGTGTGTTAATTTTGTATCCTGCAACTTTGCTGTATTCCGATATCAGTTCTAGTAGTTTTGCAGTGGAGTCTTTAGGGTTTTTTATGTATAACATCATGTCTTCTGCAAATCGTCACAGTTTGACTTCTTCTTTACCAATCTGGATTCCTTGTATTTCTTTGTTTTGTCTGATTGCCATGGCTAGGACCTCCAGTACCACATTGAATAACAGTGGGGAGAGTGGGCATCCCTGTCTTGTTCCTGATCTCAGAGGAAAAGCTTTCAGCCTCTTGCTGTTCAGTATGATGTTAGCTGTGGCTTTATCATATATGGCCTTTATTATGTTGAGGTACTTGCCCTCTATGCCCATTTTGTTGAGAGTTTTTATCATGAATGGATGTTGAATTTTGTCGAATGCTTTTTCAGCGTCTATGGAGATGATCATGTGGTTTTTTTCCTTTTTTTTGTTGATGTGGTGGATGATGTTGATGGATTTTCCAATGTTGTACCATCCTTGCATCCCTGGGATGAATCCCACTTGGTCATGGTGTATGATCCTCTTGATGTATTTTTGAATTCGATTTGCTAATATTTTGTTGAGTATTTTTGCATCTATGTTCATCAGGGATATTGGTCTGTAGTTTTCTTTTTTTGGTGGGGCCTTTGCCTGGTTTTGGTATAGGGTGATGTTGGCTTCATAGAATGAGTTTGGGAGTATTCCCTCCTCTTCTATTTTTTGGAAAACTTTAAGGAGAATGGGTGTTATGTCTTCTCTGTATGTTTGATAAAATTCCGAGCTAAATCTATCTGGCCCAGGGGTTTTGTTCTTGGGTAGTTTTTTGATTACCGATTCAATTTCATTGCTGGTAATTGGTCTGTTTAGATTTTCTGTTTCTTTCTGGGTCAGTCTTGGAAGGTTGTATTTTTCTAAGAAGTTGTCCATTTCTCCTAGGTTTTCCAACTTGTTAGCATATAGGTTTTCATAGTACTCTCTAATAATTCTTTGTATTTCTGTGGGATCCGTCATGATTTTTCCTTTCTCGTTTCTGATTCTGTTGATGTGTGTTGACTCTCTTTTCCTCTTAATAAGTCTGGCTAGAGGCTTATCTATTTTGTTAATTTTCTCAAAGAACCAGCTCTTGGTTTCATTGATTTTTTCTATTGTTTTATTCTTCTCAATTTTATTTATTTCTTCTCTGATCTTTATTATGTCCCTCCTTCTGCTGACCTTAGGCCTCATTTGTTCTTCTTTTTCCAATTTCAATAATTGTGACATGAGACTATCATTTGGGATTGTTCTTCCTTCTTTAAATATGCCTGAATTGCTATATACTTTCCTCTTAAGACTGGTTTTGCTGCATCCCACAGAAGTTGGGTCTTTGTGTTATTGTTGTCATTTGTTTCCATATATTGCTGGATCTCCATTTTAATTTGGTCATTGATCCACTGATTACTTAGGAGGATGTTGTTAAGCCTCCATGTGTTTATAAGCCTTTTTGCTTTCTTTGTACAATTTATTTCTAGTTTTTTATACCTTAGTGGTCTGAAAAGTTGGCTGGTAGGATTTCAATCTTGGAATTTACTGAGGTTCTTTTTGTGGCGTAGTATGTGGTCTATTCTGGAGAATGTTCCATGTGCACTTGAGAAGAATGTGTATCCTGTTGCTTTTGGATGTAGAGTTCTATAGATGTCTATTAGGTCCATCTGTTCTAGTGTGTTGTTCAGTGCCTCTGTGTCCTTACTTATTTTCTGTCTGGTAGATCTGTCCTTTAGGGTGAGTGGTGTGTTGAAGTCTCCTAGAATGAATGCATTGCATTCTATTTCCTCCTTTAATTCTGTTAGTATTTGTTTCACATATGTTGGTGCTCCTGTATTGGGTACATATATGTTTATAATGGTTATATCCTCTTGTTGGACTGAGTCCTTTATAATTATGTAATCTCCTTCATTATCTCTTGTTACTTTCTTTATTTTGAGGTCTATTTTGTCTGATACTAGTATTGCCACACCTGCTTTTTTCTCCCAGTTGTTTGCATGAAATATCTTTCTCCAACGCTTGACTTTTAATCTGTGCATGTCTTTGGGTTTGAGGTGAGTCTCTTGTAAGCAGCATATAGATGGGTCTTGCTTTTTTATCCATTCTATTACTCTGTGTCTTTTGATTGGTGCATTCAGTCCATTTACATTTAGGGTGATTATTGAAAGATATGTACTTATTGCCATTGCAGGCTTTAGATTTGTGGTTACCAAAGGTTCAAGGTTAGCTTGTGTACTACCTTACTGTCTGACCTCACTCGCTTATTGAGCTGTTATAAACACAGTCTGATGATTATTTCTTTCCCTTCTTTTTCCTCCTCCATTCTTCATGTGTTGGGTGTTTTGTTCTGTGCTCTTTTTAGGAGTGCTCCCATCTAGAGCAGTCCCTCTAAGATACCCTGTAGAGGTGGTTTGTGGGAGGCAAATTCCCTCAACTTTTACTTGTCTGGGAATTGTTTAATCCCTCCTTCATATTTAAATGATGATCATGCTGGATATAGTATCCTTGGTTCAAGGCCATTCTATTTCATTGAATTAAATATATCATGACATTCTCTTCTGGCCTGTAAGGTTTCTGTTGAGAAGTCTGATGAAAGCCTGATGGGTTTTCCTTTGTAGGTGACCTTTTTACTTTCTCTGGCTGCCTTTAATACTCTGTCCCTGTCCTTGATCTTTGCCATTTTAATTATTATGTGTCTTGGTGTTGACCTCTTTGGATCCCATCTCTCGGGAGTTCTGTGTGCCTCCGTAGTCTCAGCAACTATTTTCTCCCCCAGTTTGGGGAAGTTTTCAGCTATTATTTCTTCAAAGACACTTTCTATCCCTTTTTCTCTCTCTTCTTCCTCTGGTACCACTATAATGTGGATATTGCTCCTTTTGGATTGGTCACACAGTTCTCTTAATATTGTTTCATTCCTGGAGATCCTTTTATCTCTCTCTGCATCAGCTTCTATGCGTTCCTGTTCTCTGGTTTCTATTCCATCAATGGCCTCTTGTATCTTATCCATTTTGCTTGTAAATCCTTCCAGAGTTTGTTTCACTTCTGTAATCTCCCTCTGGACATCTGTGATCTCCCTCTGGACATCTGTAATCTCCCTCTGGACTTCATCCCTTAGCTCTTGCATATTTCTCTGCAGCTCTGTCAGCCTGTTTATGATTTTTATTTTGAATTCTTTTTCAGGGAGACTGGTTAGGTCTGCCTCTGCAAATCCTTTCTCAGGTGTAACTATCTTGGTCTGGACCAGATTTTTTTGCCTTTTCATGGTGATTGCAGTGGCTGTAGGCAGGTTGCGGGAGGTGTCAGCTGGGAGAAGAAAGTCCTTTCCTGCTTGCTGGATGCCTTGCCCTTCTCCACTGCCTGTGACAGGTACCTGCACTCCTGGAGCAGCCACCGGGTTAATCTCCTAAGCTGCTGTGAGCGGGGTGTCTGTCAGAGCAGCGTGGAGCCCTGCAGAGAGTGGCAGGCACGCCCGGTGTGCTCCTCCATGCTAGCGGCAACCCTGCTGGGCAGCTGTGTGACAGCAGTGGCCTTCGGGTCTGGTCCGGGCAGGTGTGCGTTGGGCTGGGATTCCAGTCGGCTCCTGGGAGTCGCCTGCTCCCTCTGGCTCTGCTGCTGGTGTGCTTGGGGCTTTTCCGCACAGGCTTCTACCAGGCTCTGGCTTCACTTTTGCTGGTGAGCGCGAGCCGCGCCCAGGCTCTTCAGTTGCGCCGCTGTGGGCTAGCCCTGTGGCGCATGGATCTGCTCTCAGTTCCTTCTAGCGCTTCTGCCCCACTCTTCTGCTACTGGGCCTGTGTGTTGGGGTCCGTGCCAGTTGGAGGAACAACTGGCAGGCTGCCTAGTCCTGTGAGGGGCTTAAGAGCTGCACTGCCTCCATTTAGGGCACCTAAGTTTCCCCTGTACTCCCAGCTGCTGGGACAACTTAGTCCAGCTATGGGGTCCCTGTCTCTTTAAGACTTGCAGAAAGCACTCGCTTTTCTTTTGTCTCAGGGGCGCCAGTTGCGGGGACCTGCGCCCAGGTTTTGCTTTTCTGTTTCTTTAATATCCAGCACCCTGTGCACCTTCTGTCTGCATTCTGGGTGTGGATTTCTAGAGCTGGTTGTTTAGCAGTCCTGGGCTTTCACTCCCTCCCTGTTCTGACTCCTTTCTTCCTGCCGGGTTTTGGGGTGGTGGAGCATTCAGGTCCTGCCTGGCCGTGGCTTGTATCTTACCTCCTTCATGTGATGTTGAGTTCTCGCAGATGTAGATGTATCCTGGCTGTTGTACTGCATCCACTGGTGTCTCTTTTAGGAATAGTTTTATTTATTGTATTTTCATAAATATATATGTTTTGATAAGGAGATTTCCTCTGAACTACTCACACCACCATCTTCCCGCGATCCTGAGCTTTGCCATTTTAATTATTATGTGTCTTGGTGTTGTCCTCCTTGGGTCCCTTCTGTTGGGAGTTCTGTGTACTTCTGTGGTCTGAGCAACTATTTCCTCCCCCAGTTTGGGGAAGTTTTCAGCAATTATTTCTTCAAATACACTTTCTACCCCTTTTTCTCTCTCTTCTTCTTCTGGTACCCCTATAATGCAGATATTGTTCTTTTTGGATTGGTCACACAGTTCTCTTAATATTATTTCATTCCTGGAGATCCTTTTATCTCTCTCTGCATCAGCTTCTATGCATTCCTGTTCTCTGGTTTCTAATCCATCAGTGGCCTCTTGCATCTCATCTATTCTGGTTTTAAGTCCTTCCAGAGATTGTTTTATTTCTGTATTCTCCCTCCTTAGCTCTTGCATATTTCTCTGCAAGTCCATCATCATGGTTATGACCTTAATTTTAAATTCTTTTTCAGGAAGATTGGTTAGGTCTATCTCCCCAGGTTCCTTTTCATGGGAGACTGGGTTAATCTGGTCTGTATCAAATTCTTCTGCCTTTTCATGGCGACAGAGATAGTCATGGGTAGTTGGCACATGTCAACTGGGAGAATGTACCTTCTTGCTGGTTTGTGGCCTTCCTCTCCCGGGAGAATGGCGACCTCTAGCGGCTTGTGCTGGGCAGTTGTGCACAGATGGGGTTTCTGATTCTTACCTGGCCGCTGTGAAGGAAGCTCTGCTGCAGTTGCTGTGGGCGTGGCTGCTCTCAGGCTGCTCCTGTGCTGTGGCAGGGCCATCCTGGAGCGGGAATGGGTGGGAGATTGTTTATTGCCATGTGGGGCCTCAGAGCTGTGCTGCTGCCCAGAGGGTTAGGTCACCAGGAGTTCCCTGGGTTCCCAGCTGCTGAGCTGATTGTGCCGGGATGCTTCCATCTAGCTGTGGGGTCCCTGTCCCTTTAAGACTTTCAAAAAGCACTCGCTTTTCTTTGTCCCAGGGGTGTGCAGGCTGTGGAGACCCGCTCACAGGTCTTACTGTCCTGTTTCCCTAGTATCCAGCACACCATGCACTGTGTGTCTGCGCTCCAGTGCAGATGGCTAGGGCTGGCTATTTAGCAGTCCTGGGCTCCCTCTCCTTCCCTGCTCTGACTCCTCTCCTCCCACTGGGAGCTGGGGTGAGGGGCGCTCAGGTACCACCAGGCCGGGGCTTGTATCTTACCCCCTTCATGAGGCGCAGGGTTCTCGCAGGTGTAGATGTAGTCTTGCTGTTGTCCTGTATCTTCTGGTTTCTCTTTTCGGAACAGTTGTATTTGTTCTATTTTCAAAAATATATATGTTTTTGGGAGGAGATTTCCGCTGCTCTACTCATGCTGCCATCTTGGCTTCTCCCTAGTAGTATGTTTTTTTTTCTATATCACTCTACAACTGTGTCACAAATCTTTTTATCACTTGATAAGTACTATTTTCTTAATAAATATATTGAATTTCATTTATATAGATTAGAACTTAATCTGTAAAGCCCCTGCTTCTATACCTCAGCATTAATCATTTCTACATAAGTCATTATTGGGTTATCTAGTTGACACCTAAAAATTCCTTCTAAATATCAAGACTTTCCACAATGGGCCTTCAAACCCTTTTTAATCTATTATATTAGTTATTATATTGATTGATTTTTTTAGTTTAACCCATTCAAGAAAAGGCCAGAGGAAAAAACTGCACACTTCTCTTTTTTCTGAATCTTAAAGAACCTAGGATTTGAAGCAACAAAATGTAATGAAAGACTCAGTGATAAAAAGCAGGCCTCAAAGACCTTTTGATTGAGTTGGGGAGACAGACAAGCAATTTCAAAATGTTACAGTAGATGATGAGATATTGTCAGTAAATATACAGCATTCATTTGTCTAATTTATGAGAGGCTTGACTTCTGGTTAATGATATGGCAACTATAAACAAGAGCAAAAGTAGAAAAACTCACATTCTCCCAAACAAGGAAATGGCCACAACTCCTATCTTAAATGGGAAACACACCTGCAAAATGCTGTGAATTATTGGCCTGTATATAATATGCTGACAGCTAATGCATGCCTCTTCAGATCTCAAGACCTCCCCCCAAATTAGTGTCATGGTCACGAGATGTATAACCAACTTTTTTTTTCCATAGCAGAGACAAGGGGAGTGAATGGGCCTTGGCATAAGTGGGGAATTTCCCATCAGAGACCTAGTTTTGCATTATAAAACATTAGAAGTGGAGCCTAAGGCAAGTCATATGGACATGTCATTTTATATTGTCTACAACAGACTTCTGGCCCAAGAGGACTGCCGGAGACACTATGGAGTAAAAAGGGTACTAGAGAGATGATTTCCAGATCACAGCACAATGAAACTATAAATTTTTAGAGATTTGGAGTGAGCCAGATTGACTGTTTGGATGCTCAAAACCTATGGAAATTTGTTCCCAAGGCAAAAGGAACTGCAGATTTTTTATGGGATTCTGTTTGAGGTAATTCCATCTCAAAAGAAAACAGATAAACTCAGACAAATAATTTCCTGACAATCACAAGGCTATTGAGGCAATACACGCTCTCTTAATAAAACATCCAAAAGAAATGATATAAAGTTTTATAAAAAGGAATTATAAGACAACCTAAACGGTAGTAAAAAGCAAGTGATCAGAACTCAGAAGAGAAACAGAAAAATTATTTAACTTAAAGACTGGATAGAAGCAAAAGAAGTCTAATAAACACAACTGGAAACACAGTCAGGAATATGGTGTAAAGGGAAAAGAATGAAATAAAAAAATTGTATTATGATAGAGAAATTGATTAATGTGAAACCCAAGGTGACCCAACATAAACATGACTGGTGTCCTTATGAAGGAAAAGGTTAGAACTAAAGGAATATGATCTTTACTAAAAATACAACAGAAGAAAACATTTTTGTGAATCTGTGATCAAAATACCAGAAGGTAACAGTGATACAGAATGGCCCACAGTAACACATCCTGATAAACCTACTTGTGTTTAAAAATGAAAGGAAAAAATTAAGTACATACAGGCAAAAGAATAAACCTTGAGAACACATTGTTTTCAGACCTCTCACCTGCAATCAAAATGTTTTGGGGTGTGGCACTGACATATAAATAGGCAATTATAATTCAGGCCATTGTGCATCATGCTAGTAAGTTTGAATTTTGTCTTAAAGTTGTTTGAAGGTTATTGAACAGTTTTAAGTATAACTTGAAAGAGAGGAACATACTAGGGGGTCACTGCAGGTCAGGAGTGAAGGTGGCTTAAAATAAGCCAGTGGAACATAATAAAAAATAAGAAACTCAACAGATTAAAGGGGTATGAAGGGAGAGAATGCATAAAACCAGGTGAATGACTGAACATGAGTTGTGAAGAAAAGGGAGGAGTGATGGATGATATTTAGGGTTTTTTTTATTATTGAATAAACTTGACATGTAACATTGTGTAAGTTTAAGGTGTATAGCATGTTACTTTGATACAATATATATGTTTAGTTGTCTGACTTGGGTAACTAGATGGATAATGGTACCACTTACTGACATAGAGAATATAGAAAGAGGACTGATGAAGGAAAAATGAACTTCACGAGGGAAGAAACAAAGCCACTTTGTTCATTATTATATATTCAGTGTCTAACTTAATTGTAGGTTCAGGGTGGACAACGAATGAACATTTATTATGTAATGAATGGATAGTGTGTTCAGTTATGACTGGATAAACACTGAAGTTCCCAGGGACATCCAAGTGATGATGGCATCTAGTCGATTGGATATTCATGTCTAATTCTTAGGATAGGGATGTGGGTTAGACACAGAGTAAAAACGTCGGGGATATATGTGAGAGATTGTGAGGAAGGCAAACCAAGTGAAAAGGACAAGAACAGAATCCTGTTGAACCCAATCCTTCCAGGAATGGACAAAACAGAGGTACCTATAAAGAAACAGAGGGATCAGCCAGAGAGTCGTCAGTGGAACTAGAAAGGCTATGGAAAAAACAAAGGAACAAAGTGTTTAGAAAAGACAAAATGATCAAAATTGTCAAATTCTATGACAAGACCTCTTAAGAAAAAAACTAAACTGTCCTTTCTGTGCAACAAGGAGGTTGATGAATCCTTTTGTACTTGTAAATACATTATTACCACAAATGTTTTTATAAGTGCAGTTTCAGAAAACAGTATTTTGAGTTTGGTAAGAATCCAAACAGCCTTATTCTTGGCATCATATTTCAGATATGCTCTTATTGCTAGATTTGTAGGATTTATTGCATTTTTGAGCTTTAAGTTAAATGGTAAAGAAATGACAAATATCTCTTCCCTGTTGAAGTTGTATATAATTAATGTTAGGAACTTGTTTTAATGACTAGCAGTTTTATGTTTTAATAATTTATCTATGGCTATGGCTAAAATTCAGGACATATCAGAATAAACATATTCATAGCACAGTTCTATTAACTTTGTTCAGTAGGAAGCACAAGCAATTCTCTTCCCTTCTATATTTTTCAATAATAAAAAACATTTTAATATTTATCTACTAAACCAAAAGTGAATTTAAAAAAAAAGATTTCATAAAGCTCTATTGACTCTTTTCAGTACTTGACTGACTTCCACGGGACTACCGCTTTTAAAAAACCCAATATAAATTATTCCAAATTAACTATGCCCTTCCCTAGGGTCTAAAATGGAATAACAGATACTCTGACATATTAAGTTCGTGAAAAAGTAGATTAATTCATGCTGAATTTTCTCTCCTTGTTCACTTTTAATGTCTATTTGATGTGAACAGAATTCGCCTGGAGGTAATTTAGCCTTCAAGTATATAAAATCATACCAACAGTGCAAAAAATAATTAACACTTATATTTAGGGGGAGTCTAATTTTCTAATAAAATACTATGAAATTTCAAACTAAAAATATTGAAGCTAAAAACCAATTATTTATTTTCCACTCCTTATGATCTTTACTTTTTTAAATTTCTTTTTAACTTTTATTTTGAAATATCATAAAACTTACCTAAAAGTTGCAAAACTAGAGAAGGCCGAGTGCCCATACCCTTCACCCAACTTCCCTTAACCTACTACATAACCATAGTGAAATTATAGAAACTTGTCATTTGTTCCAGTCTACTTTTTTTATTTGAAGAGTGCTCTAAAGTTTTCTTTACATGGATTTTGGACATTTTTGTTCAATTCATTCCTAAGTATTGTATTTAATCTTCCTTGATGATGGTATAAATGGTTTTTTTCTGCCATTATGTTCTTCAATTATTTCTGAACACTAAAGTTTTGTTATTCTATATGCTGCCAAGAGAATTCTGGAGTTCTCTTACTGTTGGAGTTCATTTTATTAATTCTTTAGTGCAATGGTTAACACACTACAGCCCATGGGCCAAATCTTGTTTTTGTAAATAAAGTTTTATTGGAACATAGTTACAATTACTCATTTATACACTGTCTTTGGCTGCTTTTATGCTATAGAGATGAAACTGAGCAGTTGCAACAGAGACCCACAAAAATGAAAATATTTGCTATCTAGCCCTTTATAGAAAAATGTGCTAAACTATGTTCTAGAATATTCCAGAGAAAATTTTACTTCTTCTTTAAATTAATTTCTCCAGTCTAATTCATTATTGAATAGTTGTGGAGATAGCAGGCCTCTTTGTCTTGTTCCTGATTTTAATGGAAATACCTTTAGTGTTTTTCTATTAAGTAAAAAAATGTCTTGAGGACTAGAGTATGTGTGTTTTTCATTTTTTAAAAATATCTATTTCTATTTTTAAAGTTTTCTAAATCAGAAATTGGTGATGAATTTTGTCAAAGGCTTTTGAAGCATTTATGGAGATTGTGCTTCATATACTCCATTATGATTTTTTCCTTAATCTATTAATACAGTGAATGATATTAATGGGTTTCCAAGCACTGAACCAACCTTGTATTCAGGGAATAGAGTTTCACTTGGTCATAATGTACTATCTTTATAATGTGATACAGGATTCCATTTGCTAAAATCTTTTAGCTTTTATATAGTGATATTCATGAGTGACATTGGTCTGTAGTTTGTTTCTTTTTCTTTTTTTGTTAACTATCTTAATCAAATCTAGGTGTCAATGTTATACTTACTTCACAAAAGGAATTAGGAAGTTCCTAAGTTCTTATACATTTAAAGTATTCTTTTTTTCCAGCTTTATAGATATGATTGACAAATTTAAAAACTATATTTTTAAGGTATACAATGTGGTGTTTTAAGCATATCTTGAGCTATTTAGCATATTTATCACCTCACACAGTTACTATTTTTTTGGTATGTGGTAAGAACATTTAGGATCTACTCTCTTAGCAGATTTCAAGTATATAATACATTATTAATGTAGCTGTTATTCTATACATTAGATCTCTGTAACTTATGCATCTTATAACTGAACCTTTGCAACCTTGACCAAGATCTCTCCCTTTCCTCCACCCCTAGCCTCTGGCAACCACTAGTCTACCCTGTTTCTCTAAGTTCAACTTTTTTAGATTCCACATGTAAGTGATTTTATGAAATATTTATCTTTCTGTGTCTGGCTTATTTTACTTAGCATAATATCTTCCAAGCTTATCCACATTTCCACAAATAACAGGACTTCTTTCTGTTTTAAGGCTGAATAATATTCCATTATATATTTTATTTATATCACAATTTTTCCCCAATCATCTGCAAATGGACATGTATGTTGTTGTTTCCATATCTTGGCTAGTATAAATAATGCTAGAGTAAACATGGGGATAAAGATATTTTTTAAGAAACTGAATTAATTTCCTTTGGATATATACACAAAAGTGAGATTGCTGGATGATATGATAGTTCCATTTTTCATTTCTTGGGGAACTCCCATACTATTTTCCACAATGACTACATCAATTTACATTTCCAACATTGCACAAGAGTTCCCTGTTCTCCCCATCCTCTCCAACATTACTTGTCTTTTTGATAATAGCCATTCTAATAGGGAGTAAGGCAATATCTCATTGTGGTTTTGATTTGCATTTCTCTGATGATTAGTGCTATTGAGCACTTTTAAAAATACCTCTTGGCCATCTGTGTGTCTTCTTTGGAGAAATGTCTGTTCTGTTCTTTGCATATTTTATGATCAAGTTATTTGTTTTGTTTTCCTATTGAGTTATATGAATTCCTCATATATTTTGAATGTTAACTCCTTATCAGATATATGGTTTGCAAATATTTTCTTCCATTCTGTAGACTGCCTTTTCATTTTGCTTATTGTTTCCTTTGCTGTGCAGAAGCACATGTGGCTATCCAGTAAAAGTACTTTCCTATAAATCCTCAGAGTTCAACCTCACTAGATATAAAATCCTTGTTTCCCACTTTCTTTCATAAAATTTTTATAAAATGCTGCTCCATTGTTGCCTTGCTTCATACCTTTTTGGGGGAAAGTCTGATGATAGTCTAATTTTTTCTTTGTAAGTTATTTGATCGTTTTTGCCTGGAGGTCTTGAGAATTTTTTGTCTTTATCATCTAATACTTTTACTAGGTTTATCTCAAGAGTTGATTGCTAACTATTTAGTTAACCTGAAATATAATTAATACAGGGAAGGCAGAGTAAATACTTTTACCTTCCTTTTGAAGAAAGCCTATTTACAGGTATATGAGTTGTCAGAAGCCCTAATATTAATAAGGATTGCTTTTTGGATTTATTATGAACTCATGGTTCTTCATGATTTCCTCCAGCCTCTACTGTTCTTTTTTATAAAATGACTGGCATACATAACTCAAAACATGCTAAAATCCTAATGCTCTAAGTTTTTCATTATTTCAAAAATAACTTAAAAAATATAAAGGTTGGCTTTCAAATATAAGTGCCTGCCTATAAAAGAGTTAAATATGTTCTTTAGAAGGTAATCAAGAAAAAAGTATTTCTATTAATATTCTGTAAATGCTCAGGATTCTAAGAAATTTTACATAACAATTTACCTAAATAATATACTAATTTCTTATAAAATATTTTCCTTCCACACATTGTAAAATAAACATTTGCTGAACTGATTGTTACATGGTCTAGTGTTACATGATTGTGTAATAAAAGACTCTTTTATAAAACATATACACAAGGATAGAATTAAACTTACCATGGAATCTGTAACTCTAAATTTCCTGTCTTCTGTGGTTTAAACATGATTATGTTGCATTTACACAGTTTTTTTTTTAGTTGGGTTTATTTGTTCTTTTTAAAATGGGAAAAAAAGTAAAGCTATGCTTGTTTGTATACAGAAGAGATTTAATCTCTTTGTGGCTGCCCAGATATTCTCTTACCACAGAACTAGTTTTGTGACCTTTAGGGTTTATGAAAGACATTAAATAGAATATATGTTTTACATTTTTTATCAGTAAGAACATTTTTGACTATTTGTTTTTTATCTGCATGCTTCTTTAAACAGATGCATTTGACTAAGATCTAAAATGCCAAATGAAAATTAATTATGTGAATCATTTTATCTTCATGAATCTTAGTTTTCTCATTTTAAAATGAGCTCCAGGGACTTTTAATTTGAGGATTATGTGAATTTTACTTACCTATGTTATATATCTCATCCAGCCAATTGTAATATTTGCTTATTTTCAGCAGCTGAACAAATGAGCTGTTCAGTGCTGTGTTCTGTAGAGAGAGAGTGAATGTATATGTGTATGTTTACGATGAAATTAAAGCACATTTTTAAAACTTTTAATTTGTGTAATATGTTCTGCATAAAAGAAAGTACATAATGTAAATGCACATACAGGTTAGTTATTGAAAAGGGAAGACTCATGTAACTGCCACCCAAGCTGAGAGGTAGAATATTATCATTATGCTAAAAAACTTCCTGGCTACCCCTCCTATCACAGCCCACCCAGTGCCACCTCTCTTCACTCTGGAGAGAGTCCTCTCTTGCATTTTATGGTAATTCTTATCTTGCTTTCTTTTTGTAATTTTATACTTGAGAATGCCTCCCTATATGGGATGATTCAGTTTTGCTTGTATCTAGAAACAAATGTAAGTATATAGTATGTGTGTTTTTGTCTGAAATTTTTTGTTCAAAATCATAGGTTATTTTAATACTTTATTGTTCTTTGATGCAGTTTAACAATTGTATCCACCCATACAACCACCAGTCAAAAGAAGATATAAAACATTTCTTTCACTCAAGTTTACTCATGCTATTTACCAATCAAACCCATGTTCACCATAAGCAAACCCTTTCTGATTTCAATCACTATGGATTAGTTTTGCCTATTCTGGGAATGGAATTTCTAAGTCATAGGGTTGAAGTTTAACTTTATTAGAAACTTTCAAATAGTACGCAAAAGTGGTTGTACAGTTTACATTCCCACCAGTGATAGCATTTAGCATTGTTCTTTTTTTAAAGTTTAGTCTGTCTAATAGGAAAAAGTGGTATATCATTGTAGATTTCATTTGCATTTCCCTAATAACTAATGGTGTTGAGTAACTTCCTATGTGCTTATTGACTGGTGTATATTTTATTTTGTGGTCTATTCAAGTTTTTTGTCTACTATTTAATTGGATTGTCTGTCTTTTTTGGTGATTTGAAGGGGTTCTTTATATATTCTTTGTTAGATTTTTTTATGCTGTGCAATATTTTCCCCATCAAAATTAAGGATGTCTTTTGAACAGAAACGTTTAATTTGATGAAGTTCAATTTATCAATTTTTCTTGCATAACTAGTGGGTTTTGTATCCTATCTATGCTATACCTTAAACTAGTTTTTAACTATGGGATGAAAAAGGGTCAAGAGTAATTTTTTCATATAATAGTCAGTGGTCCCAGGATCATTTATTGAAATCACTACTTCTCATTTGATTAGTTTAGTCCCTTGGTTGAAATTCAATTGACTGTACATAAGTGGGTCTGTTTTTGAACTCCTTTTTCCATTGATTTATTTTTCTATCCTCATGTCAGTACTATACCATCTTGATTACTATAGCTTTGTAATAATAGGGTATGTCCTCCAACTTTTAAGTCATTTTAGATGTTTTGCATTTCTGTATAAATTTTAGAATCATCTTGTCTAAATCTTTTTAAAAGCTTTATGAAATTTCAATAAATGTTGTTAGGAAGCTATAGATAATTTAGGGAGAATGGAAGTCTTAATATTGAGACTATTCCATTAATATGGCTTGTATACCATTTATTTAGGTATTCTTTAATTTCTTTCAGCAATATTTTGTAGCTGTCAACATAGAAGTCTTCCACATCTTTCATTATGTATTTTCTAGGTATCTATCTAGTTTATGCTATTGTGATTAGTTATTATTTTTAATTAATTTTTCAGTTACTTGTTGCAAGCAGTAAATATACAGTTAATCCTTTAATATACTTTCATGTATTCAAATATACCTTTGGATATTCTTACAATTTTGCTAACTTTATTTATTCTAACAATTTTTTGTGTGTAGATTCCATAGGGTTTTTACATATAGAATTATTTTATCCTACAGATGACAGTTTTTTCTTCTCCCCCCTATCTTTATGCATTTTATTTTTCGTGCTGTATTTTACAGGCCAGGACCTGTTACAATGAAGTGAGTGTAGACATCTGTGTGCTATTCCTGATCTTGGGAGGAAAGCATTCAATTTTTACCATTGAGTATGATGTTCATTGTAGGTTTTTGTAGATGCCCTTTATCAGGCTGAGGAAGTTTCCATTTACTCCTAGTTTGCTTTGACTTTTTAAAAAATCATGAATGGGTTTTGAATTTTGTAAAATGCTTTTTCTACTTCTATGGAGAGGATCAGATAATATTTCTTTGTTTTATTAAGGTGAATTAGAGTCACTGATTTTCTTAAGGTTGAGTCAACCTTCTATTACTTGGGTAAAATCACTTATATTACTTGGGTAACATACCCTTTTCATGTATTCTTTGATTTTATTTGTTGGTATTTAGTGTTTATATTCATGATGTATATTGATTAAGTTTTGTTTTCTGTAATATTTTTGTCATTTTAGTATCTGGATTGTGCTGGCCCCATAAAGCAAGTTGAGAGATAATTTTGCCTCTTTATTTCCTAATAGAGTTTGTGTAGGATTATTCCTTTCTTAAGTGTTTGATAGAATTCACCAGCAAAATCATCTGAGCTTGGAGTTGTCTTTGTGGAAAGGATTTTTGTTGGTAGTGATTTAATTATTTTCATTAAAAATTCAATGTCTTTAGTAGATACAGCACTGTTCAGGTTTGCTATGTCTTCTTGGGTTAGTTTTGGTAATTTGTGTTTCTCAATGAATATATTTGATTTAAATTTTATCAGCATAAAGTTATTTATAATATCCGTATATTATTATTTTTATTTTATCACCTGTACATTCTATAATGATAGTAATTTATGTTATTCCTCTTTTCAGTCTCTCCCTCTCTGTGTCTCTTGATCAGTCTCCCTCAGGCAGCTCAAATGTTTTTTAGAAACAAAACGAAAACAAAGAATATGTAGCAGAGATCACATGTTGCCTACAAGGCCTAAAATGTTCATTATCTGCCGCGTTACATAAAGTTTACCAACCATTGCTCTAGTGATTTATCATTATTCATCTTATTTTTATTATTTTATTTACTGTACTAGAATTTCTAGTTTCTTAAAGTAAAGGCTGTGATCATCAGTATTATAGGTCAACTCTTCTCTAATATGAGCATTTAAAGTTCTCTATTTCCAAGTACTGTTCTAGCTCCATCCCCACAAATATAAGTTATGTTTTTCATTTTTATCCAATTCAAAATATTTCTTACATTTCTTTGTGATTTCTCTTTGCCTTTCTGGAGGATAACTAAGCCCCAGGTAAGGAGAGGAAACTTTTATAGAAGAATGCCAGCTAATAAATAAAATTTTTTAAATCACTACAACTCCCAGTACAGTGATTCTTTTAGGAAAGGATAACTTAATGGATGCTAAAACTTTAGGTAGTGGGAAGGTTATTGGGACAGGATCTTCTCACAGTGATGAATTGTGATGAAGATTGTTATTTACATAAAATGGAAAGATACATCTTTACAATGGAGAGACATGTAGTCATCTGTATAATTAAATGACCGAATGTAGCGCCACTGAAGAGTGGGACAACAGGACATTATGAGCCTCTTGATGCGTTGCAATGTGAAATACATAGCATCACCTATGATGTATTTTGCCAAAAATATATAAATTGAATCAAACTCAGATTTTAGTTCTAATTTTCTGTTCATAGAAAACACAGATATTAGAGGGAAAAGTTAAATGACATTTTGAGGAAGCAATGCAGCAACCTCAAACTGTGGGACTTTCTACAAGACAACAGGTCTCATTTTTTTTTAGAATCAATGCCATAAAAATGTTCTAAAATTAAAGAGACTAATAAGACATATCAAAAATACAGGACATGATACTTGTTTTAAACCAGATTTTGTTTGTTTCTTACAAAGCTCTAAAGAAGCTTATGAAAACTATTGGAAATATTTTGATCTGAACTGGATATTTGGTGATATTAGGGAATTGCTTTTAACTTTCTCAAATGTGATAATAGTACAATGTTACTGTAAAGGATTGCACATATTTTTAAAAGATGAAAAATTTTAAATTTTAGTTGTGAATTATGACACCTCTCCCTTGCAAATGGTTTAGAAGAAAATGAACACACACATTGATAAATGATGCAAATAGGTTAAATTTTGAAGATAGTGTCTATTGGTGTTAATTTTGCTATTTTAAAAGACTCAAGTATGTCTGAAAAGTTTTATACTAAAAAGGGAGAAAAAAATAAAGGTGAAAAAGAAAAGATTTTTGCATTTAATAGAATAGTTAAATTAAGTAGCCTATGCAGGTGACTGGTATTCTCATGATCTGTTTAATGGAAATAGAATTGACATAACTTTTATGGAGAACAGTCTGTTGATATCTATTAAAATGTAAAATACATCAAATCCTTAGCAAGCTATTCCAGTTCTCAATATTTATCTTACAAGATAATCAGTGCATTGCAAAAGGATAAAAGATGGCCTTTAAAATGTTATTTTTATTATGCAAAACTAGAGAGAACCTAATTTCAATCAATAAAGGATCAATTAAAATATTGGAGTGGTATATTGATACAATAAGACTAGCCATTAGAAAATGACTAAAGTATTAATATTCACTGTATTCATCAACCTGAAGCAAACTCCCTTATGTATACTGAATTTGAAAAAGACAGACTATAAAACACCACATATAGAACCATCCCATAATGTTGTGTATGCACATGTATTCTTAGAGACCAGAAAATTCTTTACATTGATGATTACAGAGACTATGGAGGTGAGAAATTTGGGTGATTTTTTAAAATTCCCTTCTTTATGACTTTTTGTGTTACTTTGATTTTCTAACTGAGAATTTATTAGCTTACTAGAATTTAGTAACTTGAAAAAATCTCTCATGGGGGGAAAATAGTGCTTTTGAAAACTGTTAATTAATGTGAGTAGTAAGTGAAAAAAGAAAACAGAAACAAATCATATTTATCACATGATCCACTGAAGTGGTTCCCTATTGTGCCCATATTCTCTTGAAACTGCAGGACATAAGCAATACATGCTGGTTCTGTAATTTTGTTACAAGCTGACTCTTGCCATTGTATGCACTGCAAATTTTTTAATGAACCCTAGGCTTCCGGAATAGGAATCCTTTATCTTCCATTCACTTGGAGCTTTCCAGGTCTGTACCATTTAACTCAGCTGACTCCTCCCTCTTCCCCGAGCTCACCAACCCCAGTGCTCAAACTCTACTGTGCTTCTTGGAGTCTCCCAAACCTGTTGGCCATTTCATGGTTCTATCTCGGGCCCCTGCTCTGACTAAGATGCCTCTTTACTCTGTCCACCCACTTTCTGGGACTTGAAACTCCTTATTCACTTTCCACAGGCTCTATTACATAATTTAGATATTCCCGGTGAAGTCTACATAGCGGCTTAAACAACCTTAAAATATGAATTTCTTGCAATATTCTAAATGTATAATACATATTTTTACCTAAATTAGACCACATGGAGTGTCAATGCAAGTTTACATTACTGAATGCAAATCCAATTTGGATTGTCTTTTCTACCTGTCCTGGTAACATGGTACCCATACACTCAAGTGAGGCTATATGCCTGGATAAAATTGGAAGTTCTTGGTTCAATAATTTATAGTAAATTTTTACTATATATTAGTGAATTTATAGTGTACTCTAAATAAATCTTGACTTAGCTGAATTACTAGGTATAGATAGAATTATAGATCAATCTAAGGGTTTTTGAGTATTTATCAGCCTCTGGAATGAAACTAATATTGAGTATCTGCTTGTTATTATATTGCATATGATTAAATTATGGGTACTAATATCCTGATTTTAATGAATGAGGAAACTCAAGCTTCAGAAGATTAAATATTTGCTCATTATCATGGTTATAGTTGTAGTCCTGTGATTTGAATACATGGATACATAACTATCTAGTCTATGCTCTTTCAATAATATCAGGCTGCACACTTAGGCAGGCACTGACGACTCTTAGATTGATCCCTATGTCTATTTTGTTAAATCACAGTCATAAAACCCTCAAATTAAGGTAAAAAATGTAAGTTTATCCAGTAATAATTTTCAATGTCTAGGTATATGAGGAAAGAGTTAATTTTACTACTCAGAATATTTGGGGATATTCATAGTTACATGAGACCATTTTTTCAAAATTTTTCTTCTGCATCCAGAAGGGAAAGTAGAATAGGTGTTTTGTCATTGTGGTGACCATAAATATTAACATTTTTGCTGTTGCCTTTTGCCGTTTTGGGCAAACCTTTGCTCACCTGCCTTTAATGTGCTCCTCTAAATCATGTGCACTTTATTCATAGAGGAAAGAAAAGAAAACTATGTTTCATCTATTATGCAACCCACACATTATTTATGCAGAGTCAGTTGGCCACTTTACCTCTGTTTCCTCATTGATAATTAAAGTGTTGGAGTACATGTTCTCGAGGCTCCAACACTACTATTTGATGAATGCAATGATGACTTAGTAACTTTCATTGAATGTTTTTTAAGAATGACTAGTTCTCCATGCCAGGGACTGCACTAGGCACTAGAATACCCTTCCCAGTAGCCCCTTGGCTTGCTTCCTACCTCAAATGTCACTGTTTCATTAACAGTTTCATTGTATCCTTGACACTGTTGCATTGACTTCTTCCACCATCCATTTCCATCCCACTATCCCTCTCTGTTTTATTTTTCTCTAGTTACTTTTCAACATTTCATATGATATATAGACCTCTCTTATGTCTTTTCCCAAAAGAATCCCATGAGAGCAGGGATTTCTGTTTGATTTTGTGATGGAAAAATCCCAAGTGCCTTAAAATCTGCCTGGTACATGATAGGCACTATCCCTTATTTACTGTAATAATGAACAATTTTTCTGAGAAAAAGTTTCTAGAGCTTTTCTAATCATATTGCTTATTATAAAAAAACTGTCATCCTATTGTACCAAGGCCAAGGAATTTCGGGACAGGATATAACCTTTCCAGAGGCTGTCAATTTATATTTTTCTCCAAATTTGGTCCCCTATAGCCTCTTTAAAATAATACATAGAGATATAAACATAAAAACTTTGAGAACTTTATTTAAAAAGTACAATTATTTTCTAATCATAGTTTCTCAGAGGGATTTAACTCTGACATCCATTTATGTTTTCTTTGTTACTGAATTCCCAAGTTGGTTCCAGAACCTATAGATTTCAGTCGCTTCCTTTAATGTGGTTTAAGAACATCATGTTCTTTTAGGTTAACCACATTTAGTTTGAGCCACAGTCATAGAATAGTATTTATCACTGTAATTTTCAGCAAACATTGTGAAATTTCTAGAATCATGCAAAATTATGGTTTCAAAATAAATGTATTGGCATTGCCAGAAGGAAACTCTACAACCTTGTCCATGCCCGCTCTGTGGGCACAAACTCTTCCATTTGTTCATATATGTGCCCTCAATATGCAAGCAAGCCAGCCAGACTTCTTAACAATCATGGCAAACGTTATTATAACAAAAGAAACAGAAATGTAACAAGCTGCTGCATCATCTTTGGTTTGTTTGGGTTTTTTAAATAAGCGGAATATGAATATGTATTCATCCTTCTAGAACTGTTATTCTGCCAGCCACATAGCTTGATTTCCATGACATAGTTGAAGATTTTGAAAACATAACTGAGTTCTACTAAAATGTCAAAGAATTAATGGAAAAACTCTACTGATAATAAAAATGGGAAGTGCTAACATATTGCTGGGGATGAACTCAAAGTAAGATGCTAATCAGATTTTTTTAAACTTCCCAAAAGGAGACAGACTCATTGCAATGGACAGTGGTAAGGTAATACCACCAGTAGGCCCATCATTGTATATGCCAAAAGCAATAAAAATGTAAAGAAATTCTGTGAAAATGCACTTTGAACTTAGAGACTTCAAATGAAAACTTGCTCTGCTGGTTAGATTTAGAATGTGAACTTTGCAAGTATGAAGTTCATATGAGTAGATTTGTGTTGGGAGTAATTTTTGATTCATTTGAGAAGGAGTAAGAAAAGACTGCTTCAAGTCCACTTAGCCAGTACTCACTGGCTGCGGTAGCATGCCTCAAGCAAGGCGGGTAATATACAGTTAGTGCTGTCAAGGAGATTACACAGTAACTGGGAGATAAGATACACACATTACTACAAGGCAAAGTAGTGTGCTATGAATGCCAGAAAAAGAGACAGCAAAACTCCAAGGAAGCTTAAAGAGGCAGAAGCCAGATGATTTGTGGGAGAGGTTTTGTTATAGGCCTAAAAGATAGATTATTATAGCAGAAGATGGAGATGGCAAAGGCTTATAGTTGGGAGGATTTCTGTGGCCTATGAGACATACCACTAGTGTCTCCCCTATATGCTGGAACCCCATGCACACATCTATTGTAACATTTATTATAATTGATTATCATGATCTCTTTATTCTGCTCACTAGTCTAGTCTCCTGAAGGACAGTAAAATCCTCACTATTCTCAGATTCTGTATTTGTGAATTTGTATCCTTGCTAAAATTTGTTACCCTGGAATTAATACCTACAGCACTTGTGCTGTCATTCACAGTCACGTGCAGAGCAGCAAAAAGTTTGTCACCTTCTGCCCATGTTTCTAGCTGAAAGTGAACCAGGCTATGCTTTCCCTTCTTGTTTCAACTCTCACACTGTAAACAACTGTCCTCACAGGCTACTTAGTGCCATGTTTTTGCATTTTTGTGCTTTGAGCTGGTGATTTTGCTGTTTAAAATGGCCCCTACACATAGTGCCAAAGAGCTGTCTAGTCTATTGTTCCTAAGTGTGAGAAGGTTGTGATGTGCCTTACAAAGAAAATATGTGTTGCTAAGCTTCATTTGGATCTGAGCTGTTGAGTTATTGACCGTGGGTTCAATGTAAATAAATCAATAATATATATTAAATAAGGCATCTTTAAACAGAAACATGCATCAAACAAGGTTAATATTGATCAGTTGATGAAAATCTTCTGATCAGAGGTTTTCAAGATCAAAACTTTTTATTTCCTCCAGGAGCAATGGTTCAGCATTTACTAATTAAGTTTTCAGTGACTTTACAGAACATAACTACCCTGAGGAACAAGAATTGATTGTATCTGTTATTTCTGTATGCTTAGCACTTAGTGTTTAGTAGATGACCAAAGTTTTATGAGCAAATACCTGAAGATAGGGGATTGAGAGGAATAACCCACCTCATGGGGATGTTAAGTACTGAGTTCAGGAATTGAGCATGCAGCAATTCCCATGTAGACAATGTGAAGCCATAGAAACTTTTCTCCCAGAAGTGCTCTCTCTCTTGTGAACTGCTCAACAAGCACTGATTGCATGTGCTAGGTGGTGTGATGGGCAGAATGAATGTCCGTGGAGCCCTGTTCTCAAGGACCTAAGGTGGAATCGCTAAGAGGTCCTTCAGGGAGATTAATTTCACAGGAATTCACAGGATGGGTTTGAACTGAGATAAGTTCAAGATACAAAACCAAGTTATGCAACTACAGTAGCTTGATAGGAAGTGGTGCAGACCAGGATTAGGGTGCCAGCCAGAAGAGCAGGCAAGTAGGGGCAGACACTCTGTTACAGTGTACACATCGGCAGTAAGTGCTCTGGTAGAGAAAATGAGGGAGGTGAATGGAACAGAATTAAACTCTGAAGTTTGCTTTCCCTGACTTGTTCATTCCCATGATTGCAAATGTTCTTTAATAATATTTTCCTTATTTAGGCTTATTACTCTAGTCTGTGCTGAGTCTTTTAAGACATCAATAATGAGTCACAATCCTCATCCAGTTTAACTAAGCAGCTGATGAACTCCTTTGGGTTTGGGGCCAGGGTCGGGGACAACAGATCTAGTTTTATGATCAATAGTGAATTTTTATAGTTAATTGTGAAATTTTGCCCAGGGGAGTCCACTTTGAATTATCTCTATTTTTTAAACTGGAAATGTGTGCCATCCAAATGACTTCCACTCTAATGACAAATTATGTTCAGCCTTGTATAGTTAAATAATGGAAATTTTACTGCTACATTTGCAAGATGGCAGGGCAGACCTATAGTTTCATTGAGAAACTGCGTGTGAAAAAAAAACACAGAGATACGCAAGGATCAGCATTAATTATGTTTTCAGTGGCATATGTAAAGCAGTAAGCATTTTTAATGCTTGTAAGTAAATCCTTCATTGTGAAGTGCTCAGTGTCTGTCTTTACAGTTTCCATAAATTGAGAAATAAAACACTTTCTCTCAGCAGGGTATTGACAGAAAGCTTTAGCTTTGGAAAGGTATTTAGTTAAACTTTGTTTAAAATACTTTCTCAATGCACTTTTTCTTATTAAAAATCATTTTTAAAGGGACAGTTTATATCTTACTATAAGCTGTTTGCATTACCAATTGTTTTATAAAGTTATGCAAAAAACTGATATCTTACTTGGAGTCTTTGAAATAATACATTTTTTTCTCCTGGCAAACTCATCTCAGATAATCAAGAAATGTAATTATTTTTAATGTGAAATTTCAAGAAAGAATTTGAGTGGCATTTGAAGCTAGCAGTATTTATTCTACTTGTGGCTAAATACTACATGTGTTTAAGTTAATGCGAGATTAAACGTCAAAGGATTTTTTATGTTCTTTATCTTTTTTCATCTGCTTTGAGTTCAACATATCTTTCTGAACAAAGCCATGCTTGTGAAGGATACTCAGTTTTGTTTGCCCTTCTTCTCAACTGCAAGTACTCAGTGGACCTTAATGTGAGGTTACACTCCCTGGGCTGATTGATATATAAACAGAAGACAGATGGTGTAGAGATGGCTCTGATGATAATTCATTTTTCAGCTAGTCATGAAGATATTTTGATTACAGTGTGTTTAAGTAATTATAACACAGTCTGCTATGTCAGTCTTGCTGGGAAGGGAGCACATGGAAAACAAGTTACGTGTTATTCGTGCCCAACAAAGGATGCACTGTGGTGTAATGATTTTAATTCCTAATGCTAGATTAGGACTGGGGGAGTTTAAAGTATGTCATACAGTAAGGTAAGTCAATTAAACATAGAACAAATAAAAAAGGTAACTTCACAGTTGTGAGGCATAAATATTTGTTTTGGAAAGTATTTAGATGTTCTATGTGAAAGAAACCAGTATTTTTACATTTAGGTAACAGTTTGTGTACAGCTACTTAAAAAATAACTTGGCTTGATTTTAAGTGTATGGGGATTGTAATTATCAAGGAACTTGCTTTCTGTGTCATGAATTTAAAACTGAAATCAGAGAGCTGGCAATTCAACAGCATGTTATATTCCCACTGTTAATTGAAGTTTTGAAAAAAAAAAAACTCAAGCAAAATGTAAAAAGGAAAAAAATAATGAGAATTGTGTGGATAAGCTATTTAAGCATTTTCATTTTTACATGCTACTTACAGTTTATACCTCTTTCTTTGGTTTCACAATAGGATAATTGATCGCTTGGATGGGGTTCGTTTGTTATGGTCCCTGCTGAAAAATCCTCACCCAGATGTGAAGGCCAGTGCAGCTTGGGCCCTCTGTCCCTGCATCCAAAATGCCAAGGTGAGAATAGACTGCAAATCAACCCATTCTAGAATCTCTAATACTGTATTAAATAATGTCACCATGGGTCTGTAATTGCTTTTGACTTATATTTGACTTATTTGGGGTCAGATTTATCAGTTGTAAAAGTGCTGCACATTTTGTGCCAAAGTAATTTTTAAGCAATATCTTTTCCTGGTCAGTTTTTAAATGCAAGATGAAACCAGGCTAAGATGGCAGGGCTTACCAAGTCCTACCTGCCTGGTGCAGTTGCCGGAAGCACCCCTGGTTAGTCAAGGTGAAGAAAAGTTGACTGTTCTTATCTACTTTTGGAAGCAGAAGACTGTGACTACAAATAATCTTGTGTAATAAGTGAATAGTGAAGTATACTAATAGTAGAGGAGCCCCATTACAAACGGGTTAATAGAGCCCTTTTTTCATAAGCAAAAAATAAAAATAAAAACAAAAACATCTCACATGTCAACCTACAGGAAAAACCACAACAGGGTGATAGTAGAGTCTTACCCTATCATACAATGCAGCAGTGAAAAATGAATGTATTTCAATAATGTATTCATCAATATTGATACATCTCATAAACATATTAAGTATAATTAAAAACAAGTTTTAGAAATAGATTACTATAATTTCTATTATAAGATTCAAAGAAATTTTTTCATTGTAACATTTAAATGATATTATTTAGGAAGAAGCCTATTGGGGAAAGATCACACACTTCCTTGAAGGATGTATGTACCAGTAATTGAACTAATCAACCCAGTCTTTCAATCATAAATATGAACAACTAAGGATCACCAAATATTTAAGGAACATTACTAGTGCTAAAGACAAGCCAAGATTTATAAGCAAAACTAACTTCAGAGGAAATAGGGATAGTGAAAGGAACAGAATATAACCTGAAATTTTTAATATTTATATCCTCAGAATGACCCCAGGAGGAATAATAGGCCCAAAAAGGCTGTTACAGAAAAGAAATATTCATAGATTGAAAAAAGGGTTTTGGAAATTAAAAATATATGTGGCAAAACAGTAAATTTAATATAAGAGACAGATATTAGGGTGGGTATGACCATGTATTTATCTGGGAGATAGAGTCCAGGAAACTAAGAATGTAAAGTAGAAGTAGAAGAAAATAGGACAAGAAACACACAAAAAGAGAGCAACTGAAGGGAAGAAATGGGCATTTAAAAAAAAAAGAAGAGAGGGAAGTTTCTGTTATCTGAAGTGTTGAAGAAAGATTCTAGACTTCAGATTGAAAAGATCTACTTAGTGCCAAGCAGGAAAAACAAAGTCATCTACATATAAACACAAATTCAAAGTTAGTGTTTCCAGAAACTAAAGGAAAGAAAAAAATTACATGAGAACCAGGTCACACCATTTTAGACTTATTATCATTCACAATAAATTCTAAAGGAAAAACTGGAACAAATCCTTTACTGTCTGTAGAGGAGATATTTTTTATCCCAGCATTCTATATCCTGCAAAACTAACATTCAAGTGAGTGCAGAGTAAGAAAAGAACAAAGACATTTTTCTTTTAGAAAAGTCAGGACTCAGGAAGCTTTTCACCCATGAACCATTTCTGAAAAAAATTATTTTCCAGCAAAACAGAAGATTCTAAAAAAGAGAATAATATGACTTACAGAAATAATATTGAGCAAATGAATCATTAGAATTTATAGCTGAATATGAATTTGTGTTGATAATCTAGCTTTCAAATTTTATCAAATTATTAAGAAAGAATTTCCTTAAAAATAATGGGGTAAAATAAAAGCAGATGGTATTATCCCAGTAATGATCTTAATCTAAACTACCATATGAGTCAGAAAACATGTTAGGTTGTCGAAAGTAATAGTTAAAAACATACAAAGGTTTTACTTTCCCTAGAGAAGGATTTATAGATATTGGTTTAATTCTCAATCATTATGGAAAATATAAATTTAAATATAGGATTTAATATTATCTTTGGTGGGATACCACTTTGCATAGATAACATTTCTACTTAGTACTATTTATTATGTGTAAATTGTGTCCTTTATTCTCATGGATTTCAACTCCAAATCTGCCTATTTACCTATTACTAACTTTAAGTGTCACTCCAATGTTTTCATATTCATTATTCCTGCCCAAGATTTCTGCCCTGAATATCCATCCATCCAGCTGGTCTCCTGTGCTTGCCACCTAAACTGAACCACAATCAAACTTTAAACACAACCTACCCTGTCTATCTGCTAGCCCTTGGCCTCAAGGCCTGTACTAGATCCAAGCCTTCATGAAGTACACCTACTTGTTCCATTTCTCTTGAGCTTCTCCTGCCTTCTGCATGTTCTTCATTCCTACCAACTCTGTGTCTTGAATTCTTCTCAAGAAGAGGAAATGCCACACCCCTTCCTGTTACTCCTGAAGGAAAGACAGACTCGTGAATTTCTCTGCTTGTTCCCTTCTCTTACCAACTGCTCTCTCCTATATGCATCACCACTTAGGTGACAAACATTTGAAGGGTTTTAAACAAGGAAGAGAGATGAGCAGGTTGGCTAATTAGAAAATGTATGACTGGGTGATTAATGAAGCTATTACAGTGATTCAGATCAAAATAATTAGAATGTGCCCTAACACAGTGGCAGTGTGGTCAGAGAGGAAGTCACTACAAGAAATAACTGGGAAGTAGAATCATAAATCGGTGCATGACTGGATGTTGGCTTGTGAAGAAGAGGTCAAGAGAGATTGAATTTTTGTTTTTGTTTTGTATTTTAACTTTGTCAAATGAGAACTAGTAAGTTGATGAAACATGGAGAGAACAGGACTCTGGGAAAGATGGATTTGTTTTCATCCAAGTAGAGATATACAGTTATTTGAACATACAAATCTGGGTGTCAGTATTGAATTCTGGCCTGGAGAAGTATGTGTGGGAATCATCAGCATGTGGAAGTAGCTGAAGTCTTGAGGTTAGATGAAAGGCAGAGGGAGTGGAGTGAGAGGAGAAGGCCAGTGAGGAACACTAGGGAGTGATGAGAGAGTCAGCAGAGGGTGATTTCTTCAGAGCCAAGAAAGGAAGGAGAGTGCTCAACAGTGTATAACTTGCTGCCAAGAGGTCAATTACCTTAAAAACTGAAGAGTACATTAAATATGGAAATTAGGTGGTCATTGGTCATAGACATTTCACTTGAAAGGTGAGAGCTGAAATCAGATGGCACTTGGGTAAGGAATGAATTAAAGAGAGAAAATAGATATAAAGAGGATTAAAAGTTCTTCCTAGAAGCTTAGCTGTTAAGTGACAACGTGAAATTTGGAAGACAGCTCAGTTTTAGGAAATGATTAACATGGGAAAGGCATGACAGAGAGGGAGAGGGTTTGTAGAGCAAGGAAGGAAGGAAAGGAGGGGGGAAAGGGAAGGAAGGAGGTAGGAAGGAGGGAAGCAGAGTTCTCCCTGCTCCTTAATCTTAGAAGCATCTTTGCTCTAAATTGTGTAAAAGTCTGTTGTGCCAAGCAAAAGGACTGTTCTAGAATGCATAGTTCCTAAGGGTGAGTCCAGTGAGAGCTAAGTAATTAAAGGACATCTAAGATATATAAATAACAGGGAGTTGTTTTAGTCAGGTGGCTGCTGCAGAGTTGTAAACCTTAAGATTTATATAAATATGCATATTGTTACATGTTCAATGTGCAAATTTTAGGAAGTAACAAAAGGACTTTGAGTTTTTTTTAACCACAATTGAAATAAAAATTAATTAAAACTAAGTAAATGAAAAAATGTACCAGTCATTTCAGCACTTGGAGATAAGCATTATTGAGTTAATAGGCTGTTTTTCCTTAAAGATGAATTGAGACTCTGATTCTCTTCATATGTTTTTCTCTACCCCTGTCTAATTTTCTTGGCTGTACAGTATTTTATTGTATGACTGTATCATAATTTATTTACCCAATTAAATTTCCAGTGTTAAAGAAGAAAGAGGTTAGTGAAACAAAAATTTATTTGAGCTTTTCTAAAAGAGAAAATAAAGTTACTTCTGACATACTGGTAGAAATTCAAGCATAGTTTCCAAGGGATGTGTTTTATAATTGACATTTTGTCATAGGTTAAAGGGCAGTGTTTTTCCTGGTGGTACCTAAAATAATAGCGCATTTTACAAACTGCCTTTCAGATTAGGCTGAAGTAATAGGGGTAAATACTTGTAAATGTCTTTATGCATGGAGATTATGTGTGCTTGAAACTTTTTGGGGTCTCATGTGTCTTAAATCACTACCCAAAAGTTATCCTACTTGATTATATTCAATGTAGCATTTTCAAGTAGCATTTTGTATATTCTATTACTTTTAGGAAAATTGAAATTATTTCCTAATAAGATTATACATTCTGAGGGAGAATAGAGCAGGAAATGTTTTTGTATATGTTGGGCTTCCAGGTTGCAGTAAAATAATGAAATCAGCAGAGATCTTGCCAGGTATTTTGGCCCACTCTTCCCATCTCCTCCCCACCCACCCCATTCAGGTAAGTTAATTACTCAGCTTTCTAGGAAAGATTACCTTTAATTTTGTAAAGAAAACATTTCCACATTTTTTTCACATAAGATGCTTTTGCGAGTCATTTTAGACTTAATAATTTATGAATAAGGATTATTCATTATTATAGGATTTGGCACCACTTTGAAATAAATTAACTCACTTTTCTGGATTAATGGCATGGACAGTAATAGCTAAGAGCAACACACATGGGAAGACAGCACAAGCTACAAGCCATGTCTTCAGACAAGTTACTGCTCCTTCAGGGTCCCTGCCACATCTGTCAGGCATCATGAAACCTCAGTGCACTATGTATGTGTCCATATGGAATGGATACGGTGAAATGTCAACTGTTCCAAACAGATGTTATCCATTTTTTATACTGTTAACAGCATATATATTAGAACACATTTTTAGATCTATCTTTTAAGAAAATGAGATGTGAAAATGAGTTACAGTGAAGGTATTATATATTTCCTTGCTGGGAAATATTTAAAGCTACCTATTAGTGACTGAGCCAGGTAATGAAGTACTAGAATCAAAGACTACAGTAATGAACTGTGGGATAATTGTGGGACAAATAAAGATTCGGGAGGCAAGTTGCTAATGTATTTGGCTTGTGATTATTTTGTTTTGCGGTACATAAAACAAATGGAGTGTGGGATCTCTGTATTTTCATCAGTAGACCAGTGTCTCAATTAGAAAGCTTAAAATTTGCCTTCATTTTGGAGAAGGTATGTAACAGTTTTTGGTAGCTAATCAGTGGGAAAGAAAATGTACTGTTTCTCATTTTAATAATTATCTGTTCATTCTTTACATGATTGGAAAATCAGAGTGTGAAATGTGAGTCTGTTTATGATCTTACATAAAACTTGACAGAATAGCTTAGGCAGGGAATAAGCGTCTTCGATTTAAAAACTACTCAGTGTTCTTCAGCATATCAAGAACTGAAGAACAGAGAGCTGAACTAAAGTGAACTTATTACAAAAAAGTTCACTGCATATTTTTCTAAGTAGTTTTATTTAAAAGTGAACTGTTTATGGCATTTTCTGTGTTAGACTTAAGAAAAGTTTGTTGTTTTTTCTAATTAAGACAGCTAAAAAGGATAGAGATTTTAAGATTTGACCTCTGTGTTGATGTTATCTAGCAAATTTCCTGAGCTGTAAATTTGGATGCAGACAATTAACTGCTTTATGAAAAGTGTAAGAGACTTGTCAATGGAAATGAAAAGTTATTCCTCTCAAGCTAAATGATCAAACACATTTTGAGGGGGGAAACAGTGGTTGAACAGGTGCTCACTGTTATGAAGTTGGGTGATGTAAAGAATGCAACAACTTAATCTGGTGAAAATTCATGCACTAAATTCTGTGTTCTTAAGAAAAAAAAAACCTGCTGCAGAAAAGTCCACTGAATTTTGTGCTTAGGAACAATGAGATATTGAACAATACAGGAACTCATATAAAGAATGCATAATTGTGTTACATCACTTATAATTACTCTAATGCCTTTTGCCAATATTTGCCAATATTATAAGAATCATTTTCCTTCTTAAAATATCATTGCAGTTTTTAATATTTCTCTTTATGAACATTGCCAGATGATACTTAATACCCTAATTCTATTTCATTTCATTAATGTTTTAAAAGTTTTTATTTTGTTCCTTGTTTAGAAAATAATGTCTGGTTTTGAATTTTGATCTTTGGAGGGAAAAAACCTCTACTGATTTCAAAACCAGTGGCCTAAGGATCAGCTCCAAACAGAGTAGCCAATCAGAGACATTTGAGAATGATTCCCCAAAAGAGAAGAGAAAAAGTTCATTTCTATGAGGTTGGAACACATGCTTGGACAACATTAGCCAGGAATGTGGAGCACTGAGTGAAGGTGAGGCCAGCTTCCTGTCTGCAAGTGTGGCAGAACACAGCTGATCAAACAGGACAGGAATTTGCCATCACTCTCTGTTGAGCAGCTGCTGCCCTGTGAGCCATGCCCAGTCAGGAAATCAAGAGAACCTGGAGAAGGCTTGTGTAGGGGTGTAGTTTCATACTAAGAACACTGCCGCAAACATGGTATATGAGCTTTGTTTCGGTCATGTTAGGGCCCTAAAATGTACGGTTGTCCAGCAGTGTGCCAGAAACTAGTTTTTTTTTTTTTGCGAGGGCATCTCTCATATTTATTGATCAAATGGTTGTTAACAATAAAATTCTGTATAGGGGGGTCAATGCTCAATGCACAATCATTAATCCATCTCAAGCCTAATTCTCGTCAGTCTCCAATCTTCTGAAGCATAACGAACAAATTCTTACATGGTGAACGAATTCTTACATACTGAATAAGTTCTTACATGGTGAACAGTACAAGGGCATTCATCACAGAAACTTTCGGTTTTGATCACGCATTATGAACTATAAACAATCAGGTCAAATATGAATAGTCGTTTGATTTTTATACTTGATTTATATGTGGATCCCACATTTCTCCCTTTATTATTATTATTATTTTTATTTTTAATAAAATGCTGAAGTGGTAGGTAGATGCAAGATAAAGTTAGAAAACATAGTTTGGCATTGTAAGAGAGCAACTGTAGATAATCAGGTGTGTGCCTGCAGACTATGTGCTAATCCGAGCTAGACAAGGGCAATAAAACATCCACGGATGCAGAAGCTTTCCCTCAAAACGGGGGGGAGGGGGGTGAGGTCCTAAGTTTCACCACTGTTGTTCACCGATTTCTCACCTGATGGCCTCCCTGCGACTGTGCCTGTCTTAGGTTGTTCCCTTGAGGAATCTTACCCGTCTCTGGCTAACCAGTCATCTTCCGGGGCCATACAGGGAAATGTAAAGTTGGTAAGTGAGAGAGAAGCCATATTGTTTGAAAAGGTTAGCTTTTTACTTCTTTGCAGATTTATGCCCTGTGGCTTCTATGCCCAGCACTTGTCTTGAGGTATCTTTACCACCTGGAGGAATTATGATACTCGATAAATTCGATATGAGGCACGAATTCTATTTAAGGGTTGTAATTAAGAAGGAAGAAGAAAAGCTATAGAGGTAGCATATGGAAGAAAACATGGGAGGATTGATTATTTCTTTGACATATCTTCTTGTAGAGTACCTTAAGCATGTATAGGTTTTAAACTAATAACTAACTTGCGCACACATATTAACATAATAGGAATACGGTGACATAAACAAAGCAAATCTATAATTACTAGCCATCTCCAGTGAAGCCAAGAAAACCATTTAGGCACCCTAGGCATTTGTGAAAATTTGTCTATGATATGATGGATATTGTCCAACTGTACTTGAACAGTCTGAGAGAAATCAGACAAAGCAACCCATTTCTGGGATCTGTTCACATCCCATTTGTTCTTTTAACCGTAGATAGTCTATAGTCGTAAGATTTTGGAGTGCTACAACTTGCACCCCTCCCAACTCCTGGTTGAGTTCCAACAGTACAGATCTGGTCAAATTCGTTATCTCACTGTATGCACATGCCAGCCTAGACATCTCCCTCCTCATTCCTATGGCAAGTCCAGGAAACGGTGGGGTGGATGCAGCCACAACCGCAGCATCGTCCGGATCCCTGTGGAGGCTTTTTGATGATCATCCCCTGGCACAAGTCCTCCAGAGAGTGCTGATGCCGGAAGCTCCTCCTCATATCGTATCTTAGTTCATTTTCTGGGTAGCCAAGCTAGGCCTTGAACTTCTGCATAGAAACAAACAGACCCTTTGCCCACACTTTGACATGCCCTCTATACCACTGTGTAGAACTCATTGGAGGTCAGCACACAGGAGCTGCTTTTTTTTTTTTTTTAAGAGAAAGGCATATTATCAGAAAAGAGTACCTCCATAGCTGATCATCTGACCCCTTTAGGTGATCAACATTAAGGATATTTAAAGCATGTGTTAATCTTTGATTTACCAATAGTTTTAGCCTATCAAGGAGTAATCCCCCTTTCCTTTCTTCCTTTCTTTTCTTTTTTAATCTTTAATCTACACTTACATGAAGAATACTATGTTTACTATGCTCTCCCCTATATCAGGTCCCCCCTAAAAACCACATTACGGTTACTGTCCATCAGCATAGCAAAATGTTATAGAATCACTATTTGTCCTCTCTGTGTTGTATACCCTCCCTCCCTTTTCTCCCTCCCCCCAATGCATGCTAATCTTAATACCCCCCTTCTCCTTCACCCCCTTATCCCTCCCTGCCCACCCTTCCTCCCCAGTTCCTTTCCATTTGGTACCTGTTAGTCCATTTTTGGGTTCTGTAATTCCGCTGCTGTTTTGTTCCTTCAGTTTTTCCTTTATTCTTATACTCCTCAGATAAGTGAAATCATGTGGTATTTCTCTTTCATCGCTTGGCTTATTTCACTGAGCATAATACTCTCCAGTTCCATCCATGTTGCTGCAAATGGTAGGATTTTTCCACTTCTTATGGCTGAGGAGTATTCCATTGTGTATATGTACCACATCTCCTTTATCCATTCATCTACCGATGGACATTTAGGTTGCTTCCAATTCTTGGCTATTGTAAATAGTGCTGCAATAAACATAGGGGTGCATCTGTCTTTCTCAAACTTGATTGCTGCATTCTTAGGGTAAATTCCTAGGAGTGGAATTCCTGGGTCAAATAGTAGGTCTGTTTTGAGCATTTTGATGAACCTCCATACTGCTTTCCACAATGGTTGAACTAATTTACATTCCCACCAGCAGTGTAGGAGGGTTCCCCTTTCTCCACAGCCTCGCCAACATTTGTTGTTGTTTGTCTTTTGGATGGCAGCTATCCTTACTGGTGTGAGGTGATACCTCATTGTAGTTTTAATTTGCATTTCTCTGATAATTAGCGATGTGGAGCATCTTTTCATGTGTCTGTTGGCCATCTATATTTCTTTTTTAGAGAACTGTCTGTTCAGTTCCTCTGCCCATTTTTTAATTGGGTTATTTGTTTTTTGTTTGTTGAGGCGTGTGAGCTCTTTATATATTCTGGATGTCAAGCCTTTATCGGATGTGTCATTTTCAAATATATTCTCCCATACTGTAGGGTTCCTTTTTGTTCTATTGATGGTGTCCTTCGCTGTACAGAAGCTTTTCAGCTTACTGTAGTCCCACTTGCTCATTTTTGCTGTTGTTTTCCTTGCCCGGGGAGATATGTTCAAGAAGAGGTCACTCATGTTTATGTCTAAGAGGTTTTTGCCTATGTTTTTTTCCAAGAGTTTAATGGTTTCATGACTTACATTCAGGTCTTTGATCCATTTTGAGTCTACCTTTGTATATGGGGTTAGACAATGGTCCAGTTTCATTCTTCTACATGCAGCTGTCCAGTTTTGCCAGCACCATCTATTGAAGAGACTGTCATTTCCCCATTGTATGTCCATGCCTCCTTTATCAAATATTAATTGACCATATATGTTTGGGTTAATTTCTGGAGTCTCTAATCTGTTCCACTGGTCTGTGGCTCTGTTCTTGTGCCAGTACCAAATTGTCTTGATTACTATGGCTTTGTAGTAGAGCTTGAAGTTGGGGAGTGAGATCCCCCCTACTTTATTCTTCTTTTTCAGGATTGCTTTGGCTATTTGGGGTCTTTGGTGTTTCCATATGAATTTTTGAATTATTTGTTCCAATTCATTGAAAAATGTTGCTGGTAATTTGAGAGGGATTGCATCAAATCTGTATATTGCTTTGGGCAGGATGGCCATTTTGATGATATTAGTTCTTCTTAGCCATGAGCATGGGATGAGTTTCCATTTATTAGTGTCCCCTTTAATTTCTCTTAAGAGTGACTTGTAGTTTTCAGAGTATAACTCTTTCACTTCTTTGGTTAGGTTTATTCCTAGGTATTTTATTCTTTTTGATGCCATGGTGAATGGAATTGTTCTCCTGATTTCTCTTTCTATTGGTTCATTGTTAGTGTATAGGAAAGCTACAGATTTCTGTGTGTTAATTTTGTATCCTGCAAATTTGCTGTATTCCGATATCAGTTCTAGTAGTTTTGGTGTGGAGTCTTTAGGCTTTTTTATGTACAGTATCATATCATCTGCAAATAGTGACAGTTTAACTTCTTCTTTACCAATCTGGATTCCTTGTATTTCTTTGTTTTGTCTGATTGCCATGGCTAGGACCTCCAGTACTATGTTAAATAACAGTGGGGAGAGTGGGCATCCCTGTCTGGTTCCCGATCTCAGAGGAAATGCCTTCAGCTTCTCGCTGTTCACTATAATGCTGGCTGTGGGTTTATGATATATGGCCTTTATTATGTTGAGGTACTTGCCCTCTATTCCCATTTTGCTGAGAGTTTTTATCATGAATGGATGTTGAATTTTGTCAAATGCTTTTTCAGCATCTATGGAGATGGTCATGTGGTTTTTGTCCTTCTTTTTGTTGATGTGGTGGATGATGTTGATGGATTTTTGAATGTTGTACCATCCTTGCATCCCTGGGATTAATCCCACTTGGCCATGGTGTATGATCCTTTTGATATACTGTTGAATTCTGTTTGCTAATATTTTATTGAGTATTTTTGCATCTACATTCATCAGGGATATTGGTCTGTAATTTTCTTTTTTGGTGGGGTCTTTGCCTGGTTTTGGTATTAGGGTGATGTTGGCTTCATAGAATGAGTTTGGGAGTATTCCCTCTTCTTCTATTTTTTGGAACACTTTAAGGAGAATGGGTATTATGTCTTCTCTGTGTGTCTGATAAAATTCCGAGGTAAATCCGTCCGGCCCCGGGGTTTTGTTCTTGGGTAGTTTTTTGATTACCGTTTCAATTTCTTTACTCGTAATTGGTTTGTTTAACTTTTGTGTTTCTTCCTTGGTCAGTCTTGGGAGGTTGTATTTTTCTAGGAAGTTGTCCATTTCTTCTAGGTTTTCCAGCTTGTTGGCATACAGGTTTTCATAGTAGTCTTTAATAATTCTTTGTATTTCTGTGCAGTCTCTTGTGATTTTTCCATTCTCATTTCTGATTCTGTTGATTTGTGTTGATTCTCTTTTTCTCTTAATAAGTTGGGCTAGAGGCTTATCTATTTTGTTTATTTTCTCTAAGAACCAGCTCTTGGTTTCGTTGATTCCTGCTATTGTTTTATTCTTCTCAATTTTGTTTATTTCTTCTCTGATCTTTCTTATGTCCCTCCTTCTGCTGACTTTAGGCCTCATTTGTTCTTCTTTTTCCAGTTTCGATAATTGTGATGTTAGACTATTCATTTGGGATTGTTCTTCCTTCTTCAAGTGTGCCTGGATTGCTATATACTTTCCTCTTAAGACTGCTTTTGCTGCATCCCACAGAAGTTGGGGCTTTGTGTTGTTGTTGTCATTTGTTTCTATATATTCCTTGACCTCTATTTTGATTTGTTCATTGATCCATTGATTATTTAGAAGCATATTGTTAAGCCTCCATGTGTTTGTGAGCCTTTTTGCTTTCTTTGTACAATTTATTTCTAGTTTTATGCCTTTGTGGTCTGAAAAATTGGTTGGTAGAATTTCAATATTTTGGAATTTACTGAGGCTCTTTTTGTGAGCTAGTGTGTGGTCTATTCTGGAGAATGTTCCATGTGCACTTGAGAAGAATGTATATCCTGTTGCTTTTGGATGTAGAGTTCTATAGATGTCTGTGAGGTCCATCTGTTCTAGTGTGTTGTTCAATGCCTGTGTGTCCTTACTTATTTTCTGCCTGGTGGATCTATCCTTTGGGGTGAGTGGTGTGTTGAAGTCTCCTAAAATGAATGCATTGCAGTCTATTTCCCTCTTTAGTTCTGTTAGAATTTGTTTCACAAATGCTGGTGCTCCTGTGTTGGGTGCATATATATTTAGAATGGTTATATCCTCTTGTTGGACTGAGCCCTTTATCATTATGTAGTGTCCTTCTTTATCTCTTGTTACTTTCTTTGTTTTGAAGTCTATTTTGTCTGATATTAGTACTGCAACCCCTGCTTTCTTCTCACTGTTGTTTGCCTGAAATATGTTTTTCCATCCCTTGACTTTTAGTCTATGCTTATCTTTGGGTTTAAGGTGAGTTTCTTGTAAGCAGCATATAGATGGGTCTTGCTTTTTTATCCATTCTATTACTCTGTGTCTTTTGATTGGTGCATTAAGTCCATTTACATTTAGGGTGACTATTGAGAGATATGTACTTATTGCCATTGCAGGCTTTAGATTCGTGGTTACCAAAGGTTCAAGGTTAGCTTCTTTAGTATCTTACTGCCTAACTTAGCTCGCTTATTGAGCTGTTATATACACTGTCTGGAGATTCTTTTCTTCTCTCCCTTCTTATTCCTCCTCCTCCATTCTTCATATGTTGTGTGTTTTGTTCTGTGCTCTTTTTAGGGGTGCTCCCATTTAGAGCAGTCCCTGTAGGATGCCCTGTAGAGGTGCTTTGTGGGAAGCAAATTCCCTCAGCTTTTGCTTGTCTGGGAATTGTTTAACCCCGCCATCATATTTAAAAGATAGTCGTGGTGGATATAGTATCCTTGGTTCAAGGCCCTTCTGTTTCGTTGCATTAAGTATATCATGCCATTCCCTTCTGGCCTGTAGGGTTTCTGTCGAGAAGTCTGATGCTAGCCTGATGGGTTTTCCTTTATAGGTGACCTTTTTCTCTCTAGCTGCCTTTAAAACTCTTTCCTTGTCCTTGATCCTTGCCATTTTAATTATTATGTGTCTTGGTGTTGTCTTCCTTGGATCCTTTCTGTTGGGGGTTCTGTGTATTTCCGTGGTCTGTTCGATTATTTCCTCCCCCAGTTTGGGGAAGTTTTCAGCAATTATTTCTTCAAAGAGACTTTCTATCCCTTTTCCTCTTTCTTCTTCTTCTGGTACCCCTATAATACGAATATTATTCCTTTTGGCTTGGTCACATAGTTCTCTTAGTGTTGTTTCATTCCTGGAGATCCTTTTATCTCTCTCTATGTCAGCTTCTATACGTTCCTGTTCTCCGGTTTCTATTCCTTCAGTGGCCTCTTGCAACTTATCCATTCTGCTTATAAATCCTTCCAGGGATTGTTTCACTTCTGTGATCTCCTTCCTGAAATCTGTGATCTCCCTCCGGACTTCATCCCATTGCTCTTGCATTTTTCTCTGCATCTCATCCCATTGCTCTTGCATTTTTCTCTGCATCTCTGTCAGCATGTTCATGATTTTTATTTTGAATTCTTTTTCAGGAGGACTAGTTAGGTCTGTCTCCCTCTCAGGTGTTGTCTCTGTGATCTTTGTCTGCCTGTAGTTTTGCCTTTTCATGGTGATAGAGATAGTTTACAGAGCTGGTAGGAGTGACTGCTGGAAGAGCTTCCCTTCTTGTTGGTTTGTGGCCTTCCTCTCCTGGGAGAATAGCAACCTCTAGTGGCCTATGCTTGGCAGCTGTGCGCATTCAGGGCTTCTGCTACCTGCCCGTTTGCTATGGAGTTTATCTCCACTGTTGCTGTGGGTGTGGCCTGGCTGGGGTTGCTCCTCCAAAATGGTGGAGCCCCATTGGAGGGGGAGCGGCTGGGAGGCTATTTATCTCCGTAAGGGGCCTCTGGGCTCCCTGTTGCCCAGGCGGTTAGAGTGCCCAGAGATCCCCAGATTCCCTGCCTCTGGTCTAAGTGACCTGTCCTGCCCCTTTAAGACTTCCAAAAAGCAGTCTCCAAACCAAAACAACAACAGCAACAACGAAAGAGAAAAAAAAAAAAAAAAGGAAAAAACGCGCAATTTTCTTTGTCCGCCAGGCACCCGCCCACCAGTCTTGCTGCCCTGCCTCCCTGGTATTGGGGTCCCCATCCCTCCAAGGCCTCCAAAAAGCACTCGCCAAAAAAAAAGGGAAAAACGTGATTTTCTTTGTCCTCAGGCGCTGGTCCCAGGCACCCGCTCACTGGTCCTGCCACCCTGCCTCCCTGGCATTGGGGTCCCTGTTCTTTTAAGGCTTCCAAAAAGCACTTGCCAACAAAATGAAAAAAAAGGGAAAAACGCGCAATTTTGTTTGTCCTCAGGCGCCGGCCCCAGACACCTGCCCACTGGTCCCGCCGCCCTGCCTCCCTAGTATTGGGAAAAATGCGCGATTTTCTTTGTCCCCAGACACCAGTCTCAGGCACCTGCTCACCAGTCTTGCTGCCCTGTTTCCCTGGTATTGGGGTCCCTGTCCCTTTAAGGCTTCCAAAAAGCACTTGCCAAAAAGAAAAATAAAGGGAAAAATGCGCGATTTTCTCCGTCCTCACGCGCCGGTCTCAGGCACCCACCCACCGGTCCCGCCGCCCTGCCTCCCTGGCATTGAGGTCCCTGTCCCCTTAAGGCTTCCAAAAAGCACTCGCCAAAAAAAAAGGGAAAAACGCGGTTTTCCCTTTCCCCAGGCCCCGGTCTCAGGCACCCGCTCACCGGTCTTGCCCCCCTGTCTCCCCAGTACTGGGAAAAATGTGCGATTTTCTTTGTCTTCAGGCGCCGGTCTCAGGCCCCCGCTCACCAGTCTTGCTGCCCTGTTTCACTGGTATTGGGGTCCCTGTCCCTTTAAGGCTCCCAAAAAGCACTCGCCAAAAAAAAAACAAAAAACTGCTCTGGTTTCTTTCTACCCACCGGGAGCCGGGGGGAGGGGTGCTTGGGTCCCGCCGGGCTGGGGCTTGTATCTTACCCCCTTCGCGAGGCGCTGGGTTCTTGCAGGTGTGGATGTGGTCTGGATGTTGTCCTGTGTCCTCTGGTCTCTATTTTTGGAAGAGTTTTCTTTGTTATATTTTCATAGATCTATGTGGTTTTGGGAGGAGATTTCCACTGCTCTACTCACGTCGCCATCCTGGCTCCGCTCAGAAACTAGTTTTTAAAAAAATCTAAAACCTCTTTATTTTTTATTTTTAATTTTTTTAATTTTAAGAATATGTGTTTTTATTTTATTTTGGCATTTTTTAAATTTGGTATCATTAATATAAAACCACATGGGCAGCATTGTGGTTACTAGATTCCCTCCATTATCAAGTCCCTACCTTATATCCCATTATAGTCACTGTCCATCAGTGTAGTAAGATGCTACAGAGTCACTACTTGTCTTCTCTGTGCTATACTGCCTTTCCCGTCCCCCCCCCCCACGTTATGTGTGCTAATCATAATACCCATTATTCCCCTTCTCCCTCCCTTCCCACCCACCCTCTCCAGTCCCTTTCCCTTTGGAAACTGTTAGTCCATTCTTGGATTCTGTGATTCTGCTGCTATTTTGTTCCTTCAGTTTTTGCTTTGTTCTTATACTCCACAGATGAGTGAAATCATTTGGTGCTTGTCTTTCTCTGCCTGGCTTATTTCACTGAGCATAATACCCTCTAACTCCATCCATGTTGTTGCAAATGGTAGGACTTGTTTTCTTCTTATGGCTGAACAATATTCCATTGTGTATATGTACCACATCTTCTTTATCCATTCATCTACTGATGGATACTTAGGTTGCTTCCAATTCTTGGCTATTGTAAATAGCACTGCGATAAACATAGGGGTGCATCTGTCTTTTAGAAACTGACATCCTACATGCTAAGGGTAAATTCCTAGGAGTGGAAATCCTGGGTCAAATGGTATTTCTATTTTGAGCTTTTTGAGGAACCTCCATATTGCTTTCCACAATGGTTGAACTATTTTACATTACCACCAACAGTGTAGGAGGGTTCCCCTTTCTCTGCATCCTCGCCAGCATTTGTTATTGTTTGTCTTTTGGATGTTGGCCATCCTAACTGGTGTGAGGTGATAACTCATTGTGGTTTTAATTTGCATTTCCCTGATAATTAGCGATGTGGAGCATCTTTTAATGAGCCTGTTGGCCATCTGAATTTCTTCTTTGGAGAAGTGTCTATTCATATCCTCTGCCCATTTTTTAATAGGGTAATTTGCTTTTTGGGTATTGAGGCATGTGAGTTCTTTATATATTTTGGATGTTAACCCCTTGTCAGGTATGTCATTTAAAAATATATTCTCCCATACTGTTTGATACCTTTTTGTTCTACTTATGGTGTCCTTTGCTGTACAGAAGCTTTTTAGCATGATGTAGTTCCATTTGTTCATTTTTTATTTTGTTTCCCTTGCCTGAGGAGATATGTTCAGGAAAAAGTTGCTCATGTTTATTTTCAAGAGATTTTTGCCTATGTTTTCTTCTAAGAGCTTTATGGTTTCATGACTTACATTGAGGTCTTTGATCCATTTTGAGTTTACTTTTGTGTATGGCGTTAGACAATAATCCAGTGTCACTCTCTTGCATGTAGCTGTCCAGTTTTGCCAACACCAACTGTTGAAGAGGCTGTCATTTCCCCATTGTATGTTCATGGCTCCTTTATCATATATTAATTGACCATATATTGTTAGGTTTATATCTGCACTCTCTAGTCTGTTCCATTGGTCTGTGGGTCTCTTCTTATGCCAGTACCAAATTGTCTTGACTTCAGTGGCTTTGTAGTTGGGGACCATAATTCCCCCAGCTTTATTCTTCTTCTCAGGATTGCTTTGGCTCTTAGGGGTCTTTTGTGGTTCCATATGAATTTTAGAACTATTTGTTCTAGTTCATTGAAGAGTACTGTTGGTATTTTGATAGGGTTTGTACTGAATCTGTAGATTGCTTTAGGCAGGATGGCCATTTTGACAACATTAATTCTTCCTATCCATGATCACGGGATGTGTTTCCATTTATTGGTATCTTCTTTAATTTCTCTCATGAGGTCTTTCACTTCCTTGGTTAGGTTTATTCCTAGGTATTTTATTCTTTTTGATGCAATTGTGAATGGAATTGTTTTCCTGATTTCTCTTTCTGCTAGCTCATCGTTAGTATATAGGAATGCAACAGATTTCTGTGTATTAATTTTGTATCCTGCAACTTTGCTAAATTCAGATATTAGATCTAGTAGTTTTGGAGTGGATTCTTTAGGGTTTTTCTAAAACTTCTTTAAAAATGTAATCTGTGTCTGTGCTCTGCCCACCTATTTGGGTTCTATCATTTTTAAGGCATCAAATAGTATGCTCCTCCCTCTTCTGGCCCCCTCCCCATTCCTAAGATCCTAAAACATTAAAGTGAAATATATTACAGATATTTTTTCTGTGTGCCAGATTTTCAAGTGGGAACATGAGAGGCCAAAACAAAAGTGAGGGTGTAAAAAGCTCATCTTCACATCACAGCTGGAAGGACCCTCTACCTACAGCGCAAACCCATTGCTTTCACCAGAATCCCTCTCAAGCCCTGCTACCACTCCCCAATTCCATGTGTCCTGCTTCTCAGTCCCTCCTCCAAAAAGGGATACAGTGGAAGTTGCTTGTCTAGAAAGGGGTAGATTGACTGAAGGGTAATAAACAAAATGGAAAGTTAATAGCTAAAGGGATAAGCCTGTTCTGAACAGGTATATACAAAACTGTGCTAACAATTAGCTATGTGTGAAACCGTTTAGCCATTTTATTTTGAAAGTACAGTTGGTACCAGTCAACTTCATTAAATTAACAATTCATCCATTGTTCATCATATCCTATTTCCACCTCTGCCAGGAGCTCCCAGGATCACGCACTGCACCTTGTCACCATTAGAAAGTGCACTACCTCAAAACTCACTGACAGACATCTGACTGGGACCCTGTCAAGAGGAGAAATCCCTGCATCTCTGAAGGCAGACAGTGTCACTCAAGTAGTAGCCACAGGTGACAGTAGTAATGCTTTTCTGCCTCCTTCATCAATATGGAAGCCCTTTTGTGCCTCTGTTTTCAAGAAATGAACTGCATGTGGTTCCCCTGTCTGGAATACTTTTGTTATCCTGTTTCTAGATCTAAAGTCAGAATGCTCATAACTTTAGCTACAGCACACCTTGGATTTTTTCTTCTAGAAGTTTCATTGTTCAGGTCTTACATTTCAGTCTTTAATCCACTTTGAGTTCATTTTTTTAATATGGTGTAAGGTAAGGGTCCAACTTCATTCTTCTATGTATGGATATTCAGTTTTCACAACCCCATTGTTAAAAAGACTGGTCCCCTTCCCCCATTGAGTGTTCTTGGAAGCTGTGTCAAAAATCATTTGACAAAATAACCAATGGTTTATTTCTGGACCACTGTTCGGTCTATTCCACAGGTCTACAAGCCTATTTTTATGTCAGAACCACACCATTTTGATTACCATAGCTTTGCAGTAAGTTTTGAAATCAAGAAGTGTAAAACCTCCAACTTTGTTGTTCTTTTTCAAGACTGTTTTGGTTATCCAGGGCCTCTGGAGATTCCATATGAGTTTTAGGATGGCTTTATTTCTGCAAAAAAAAAAAAAAATCTTGGGATTTTGACATGGATTTCATTGAATCCATAGATTACTGTGGGTTGTACGGCTATCTTAACAATATTTGTGTCTTCTCTAATTTGTTCCAGCAATGCTTTGTAGTTTTCAGTGGACAAGACTTTTGTCTTTTTGGCTAAGTTCATTCCTAAGTATTTTGTTCTTTTGATGGTATTGTAAATGGCACTGTTTTCTTAGTTTCCATTTCAGGTTGTTCATTATTAGCATATAGAAATACAACTGATTTTTGCATGCTGATTTTGTAACCTACAACTTTGCTGAATTCATTTATTAGTTCTGCCAGTTTACTATGGAATCTAGAATTTTGGCCATATAAGATCATGTGATTTGTGAACAGAGATGATTTTACTTCTTCCTTTCCAATGTGGATATTTATTTTAATTTTTTATTTTGGTATCATTAATATAAAATCACATAGGCAACATTGTGGTTACCAGATTCCCCCCATTATCATGTCCCCACCAGATACTCATTACAGTCACCAATTTGGGTATTTTGTATTTCTTCTTCCTTACTGAGTTGGACTTTGGCAGTCCAGTTGGCTAAGATTTCCTGTACTATGTTGAATAAACATGGTGAAAACAGGCATAATACTGATCTTGGAGGGAAAATTTTCAATCTTTCACCATCAAGTATGATGTAAACTGTGGGTTTTTCCTATATGAACTTTGTTATTATGTTGAGATAGTTTCCTTTTATTCTTAGTTTGTTGTGCTTTTTTTTTTAGGTCATGTGACAGTTTCAAATTTTGTCAAATGCTTTTTCTTTATCTACAGACATGTTCTTATGACTTCTACCTTCCATTCTGTTAATGTGGTGTATTACACTGATTGATTTCCTTATGTTGAACCATCTATGCAGTCTAGAAGTAAATCCAACTTTGTCATGGTGTCTAATCCTGTCAAAGCTGGTTTCCTAGTGTTTGTTGAGGATTTCTACATCAATATTCACAAGCAATATTGATTCATAGTTTTCTTTTTTTGTAGTGTCTTTGTCTGACTTTGGTATCAGAGTAATGCTGGCCTCATAGACTGAGTTTGGGATTGCTATCTCTTCTTCAGTTCTTTGGAAGAATTTGAGGAGGCCTGTTGTTAATTCTTGTTTAAATGTTTGGTAGAATTTATGAGCGAACCCATTTAGTCCTGAGATTTTGTTTGTTGAAAGGTTTTTGATTACTGATTAATTTTCCTTACTAGTTATGGGTCTGTTCAAATTTTCTATTTCTTCATTATCCAGTCTTAGATTATGCGTTTCTAGAAATTTATAAGTTTCATCTAGGTTATCCAGTTTGTTGGCATACCATTGTTCGTTCATAATATCATCTTCCAATCCTTTTTATTTCTGTAAAATTGGTTATGTCTCTTCTTTCATTTCTGATTTGAGTCTTCTTTTTTTCCTCTTAACCAATCTAGCTAAGAATTTGTCAATCTTATGGATCACAGGCGTCTGTGAGTCTGCATTCCCCCTGCAGTTTTCATGGAGTGTGTGCCTGCTACTGCCTTCCAGAGCTTTTGCCACCTGAGATCCAGACTCCCCCACAATTTCCCATCTGAACTCTTTGTCAGATGAGACAGAAATCCTGTCTCTCAGGCAGCCCACAGGCAGGCCAGAATGTTGCAAACAATTACATTCTGCTGCTTCTGGCTGAGGGAAGGAACTGAGGTGGGAATTGATTGGTCTGATTTCTCTGGATTGCACTGTGCCATTTCCAGGAAGCAGATGGGCCAAAGGCATGTAAAATTGCTGGGAAATTTCCTGAAGTTTTGAATGTGACTTTTTCTTGGTTTAGTGTTTGCTTATTTACTTTAGACATCTGAACTGTTTCCAGAGCTCCTATGAAGTTACTTTAGTTAGTCTGTAAATGTGTATTTAATGGTTCCAAGGAGGACGAGTGTTCAGAGCTGCTGAGTCCACCATCCTGGTTATGTCTCCATGTGTTCTGATGAGAAGTCAGTTGTTGATATTAATGAGGTTCCCTTGTACAGAATGAGTCATGTACAGCTTTCATGTACAACTTGCAACTTTCAAGATTCTCTCTGTCTTTCAAAAGTTTGACTATGATTTGTCTAGGTGTGTGTCTCTGATTTTATTCTACTTTGAATTCACTAGGACATTTGAATATATAGGTAAATTAGGGATACTCTTGCTATTATTTCTTCAAATATGCTTTCTGCTCCTTTTTCCTCTACTCCCAGAACTCTCATATATGTAGGTTGGTATGTTGGGTGGTATCCTATAGTTCTCTGAGGATGTATTCATTTTTCTTTTCTTTTCTTTTTTTTTTTTTTTTTGCTCCTCAGACCGGATAATCTAAATTGACCTTCAGGTTCACTGAGTTTCTTTTCTGCCTGTTCAGATCTGCTGTCAAGCCCAAGTAGTGAATTTTCCATTTCACTCCAGAATTTCTAATTGATTCTTCTTTTACATAACTTAAATCTCTTTATTAATATTCTCTTCTTGAGACATTGTTCTCAAATTTTAATTATTTAGGCATAGTTTCTTTTAGTTCCTTGAACACATTGATAGTAGCTGACTTAAAGCCTTTACCTAGTAAGTCCAACAAGGTACAGGCTTCCTTAAGGTCAGATTTTGTTGACTGCTTTATTTCCCTGGGCATACTTTGTGGCAAACTTTCCCCTTTCTTTGTATGTTTCATAACTTTTTGTTAGAAACTTAATATTTTAATAATACAATGTAGAAAACTCTGGAAATCAGATTTCCCCCTTCTCAAGGTTGTCTTGTTGCTATTTGTTGTCTTCTTATTGTTTGTTTGTTAATGACTCTTGGACTAATTCTGTAATGTCTATGTTCTCTGTCAGTGTGGCCACTGAGGTCTCTGTTCAGTTAGCTCATTGGTCAGCTAATGAGTTGATGAAACTTCCTTGAATACCTTGCACCATTAGGTTTCTCAACTTTGGTGAGAGGCTTCTTGGGTTTTATGGCATACACTGGATACTCCAACAGTCTACAACTCTGTCTTACTCTTTGCTTCTGCTTGCATAGAGACTCAAGGTCAGCCAGGGGTGAGCAATAATTCTATCTCAGTTCTTTTCTGAGTATATGTATAGACATGCACTTGCACATGTCATTTTAGACCCCCAAGAATATGTTGTTTGTCAAAGCATTCTGTAGACATCTCATTTCCAGTATTTTCCTTTTAATTTTTTTTTTTTTTTTTTGCCAGCCTCTTGTTTGTCTCAGCTGACATTATCATCTCCAACAGCTTTTCTGTTAAATAATAGCCACTGGTTTTTTTATGGCATGCCCTGAGGATAGGACTTCCCTCACTGAGTGGCCCTAAAGTAGAGTAAAAGCAAGCCTTGGGGGCTTTTCCTAGAAGTTTCCATCAAATCATAGAGTAACCATCCTGTTGCACTGGGACTTTTTGGAGGTGTTCCAAACCCAGTCATCCTTCCTGTGGCTGCTAGGCTGCACATTTTCCCAGATATCATGGTTGCAAGGCTTCTGAGTTTCAAGGCTGGTTTGCAGAGAGAGGGAGAAGATCAGAAGAGGGAATGCCACAAAGCTCACTGTTCTTACTGAGATTCAGCCATTTTTCTTGAATAAACACTTCTTGTTACAACCTTCTGTTAAATTTGAGAGATCTGAAAAAGTTGACTTAGCCAATTTTTGCCAGGATTCTCATTCTTTTTATAGAAGATGAGATTTTTGGTTCTTACTCTGCCACTCCAGAAATGCTCTCCCTCCTCTACTTATTATTAAACTAAATGTGGACATTTGAGGTAATTATTTTTACACCAGTGCTATGGTTTTGGAAGTAACATTAACACAATTTGGTGTTCATTCTCCATTTCAGATACACAATACCTTCAGAGCTTTAAAAAAATATTGTCATGGAATAGTCCCCCACCCTCGTTCCGTGTAACAAGACTGAGGCCTAGCTAGGCATTTGTATTTCTAAAATATGCAGGTGATTATAATGTGAAAGCAGGACTGAGAACCACCGATCTAGACTAATCTGAATCCCACAACATAAGATAGTACCTTATATTTCTGAGGTTCCTAATTGGTCAAATGAATAAATATATGAATGAAAGTGACTTTATGGTATAAATATGATATAAATTTATTACCTAATGACAGTCAAATATATATTTTTGTCAACTTTGTTGCTACCTGAGTATGTTTATTGAATACATTCACAAGGAAGAATGATACATGAAATCAAATAAATTTCAAGTGGTTATTCATTGATATTTTAGTTGTGCAAACTATTGGTAACAAATACATTCTCAAAATAATTAGAAAACATAGCTTGGATTAATACTTAGTCTACAGGCACACACCTGATCATCTACATTTGCCCTCTTACAGCACTAAACTATGTTTTCTACCTTTATCTTGCATCTACCTACCACTTCAGCATTTTATTTAAAAATAATAATAATAATAATAAGGGAGAAATGTGGAATTCACATATAAATCAAGTATAAAAATCAAACAAATAATCATAATTGACCTGATTGTTTATAGTTCATAATGCGTGATCAAAACCGAAAGTTTCTGTGATGACTGCCCTTGCACTGTTCACCATGTAAGAACTTATTCACTATGTAAGAACTTGTTCACCACGTAAAAACTTGTTCGTTATGCTTCAGAAGATTGGAGACTGTTGAGAATTAGGCTTGGGGTTGATTAATGATTGTGCATTGAGTCCCCTATACAGAATTTTATTGTTGTTAACAACCATATGATCAATAAATATGAGATGCCCTCTCAAAAAAAAATAATAATAATAATTAGAAAACAATAACACTAATAACACCTATTGTCATATGTCAGGCACCTTGTTATATGCTTTATATGTATCCTCTTACCAACCATCAAGAAATAAATACTACTATTAGCTCCATTATACAGCTGAAGAAATTCAAACTTAGAGAAATCAAGAACCTTGCTTAAAGTCATATATTGAATAGTGATAAAACTGGGGTACAACCCCCAGGTATTCTCACTATATGACGGATAAACCAGTGGTTCGCAAACTTTGATGCACATTGGAATCATCCAGAGATCTGTATAGATGCTGGCTTCCACCACCATACATTCTGGTTCAGTTGTTATGGGATGCAACTTAGGCTTAGGGAATGTTAAAGTTTCCACCCTACCTCTCTGGGTAATTCTAATGTGCAACAAAGTTTGAGAACTACTACCTTAAAAATTACATTTTCTGCTTCCCTAAGGAATTTTCTTTAAATATAAGAATGTTTGGATACACTATGTACATCAAAATATCCAGAGAGCTCACTTGATTCCTCAAGTAGAAATCAGTTGAAATAGATAAAATTTACCTTGTGAAATTTATTGAAAGCTTATCTCTTTTAATATGAAGATTGTTCAATGCAATTTATGCAATAAGAGGTAGCTAGAAATTCCATAGGTACAGGATGTAGAATTTGTGTAATAATCCACTTTGGCTGCATTCAAAGCTTAATGTGAACAAATAGGGTAATGTAACTGCTGAAATAGTGCATGCAGCCGGCCACACTAGCAGAAGTACTCTGTCTAGATCATGAATGATAAGAATTCTGCTACACTCTGCTCGAGTCAGACCACATCTGGAATTGTGATAAACTCTGGGTATGTTTTAAGAGAAACTTTGAAAAATGAAAGAGGAGACCTATGAAAACAATTTAATATGAAAATTAGTTTAAGGTACACATCACAGAAGAGGAGAGAGACCAGATAGCTGGCTTCAAATATTAGAGGAACATTCATGAAAAAATAATTAGCTGCAGTTAGTATGATGTTCTATTTCAGGTTTGAGTTAAATAAACTCTTATCTGCTGTACTGGAAAGAGAAACATAATCCCTTCATGAACTGGAGACTTCCTGAGTTTTTTTTTTGGACTACAGTATTTTACATGGTTAAATTTTTCTTTCTGACACAATTACCATTTCAAGTGGTCTTAGTCTGATCCATGCAACTCACTGTTCAGAAGCATCTAATTGTCTCTCAACTGGAAATTGTTTTATGCATCTTAATCTGGGGGTTACTGAGTACAAGTGGAAAAAATTCCAAATAAATATAATATTTAAAAATCAAATATATATACAAATATGCATATATTTACACATATACACATAAGTTTATATATAGCTACCTTAGATAATATAAGTAACATTTGTGTTTAGCACCTTATACTTGTTAAAACTTTTTTTCAAATACATAATTGGTTAAGAATGTCATTTAATTAACTCTATAAGCCTCTGGATACACAACAGTGCCTCACAAATTAGACCTCCTCATTAATAGAATATTGCATCTAAAGCAGGATCAACACAGAACAGAGTAAAATGGAAAAATCAAAATTATCTGTAATATTTTTTTGAATCTTCAAAGTAGGCTAAGGAAGTAGAAAAAATCAGAACCATTAAATTTATTTTCTTTATCTTGTGATTTAAGTGGATAAAGCTACCTTTAAAGTATAATGCATTTTCTGCTATGTAAATCTAGACTATGAGGACAAATCATTTATTTTACCTGAAATTAATTTATTTTTCCTTCAGTTCAGAAGGAAAAGGTAATAATCAATGTTCTAATTTTGATTTTTGAAGAACTACGTTTGAAAAAGTGTAAGGTAATTCTAAATCAGCATTTTTTTAAGCAATAGGACTTGTTAACTACAGAACAGGGACCTCACTGTGATAGAACCACACAAATTGTCTGTTCTCTTTGTATATATATGTTATATTTAGAATTTTTAAAGCATTTAATTTATTTAATATACTTTTAAAACAAGATTTCCCTGTTCAGTTTTGGTTTCTCTGACATGCTCTTCTAAGGTGAATGTAGCATTTTTGGAATTTTTTTATAGGCAATGTGTTACTTTAAAATCTTTTTTCAAATACCATTATTATGCATTGTATGGTCTCTACATGGAACAAAACAGTATTTTTATAGCCCTTCAGTTAAAAATTTTTGTCTTAAGTAATGTTACACTTACCTTGTGTGTGTGTTAAAGTTGCATTATGTATATCTCACCTCATCAGAAAACTACCAATTCTTTTTGCTAGAGGCAAGAGAAGAAATTTCATACCCATTAGTTTAATTACTCATCCAGTTTTCTGTTTTACTCATTAATCTGTATATAATGTCTTAATATTTTCCTATTAGTTGAATTTTAACCTATTCCACTACTTTATATTTTTCATCTTATTTGTGTATTTGACTTAAATTTGTTTAATTTGAGCCTGACACCTTTTCCTACTTATTCACAAACCTTACATTAATAGAGTATGAGGGTTTCATATCCTCTTTTTCAATTGTTTTTGTTTGTCTTAGGAAATGTCATTGGCAAAACAGCTTCATCTCTTTGGAATTATTAACGTTCTTAGCTATAAAGAGTCTTCTGTTCGTAAACTAGGTTTAATCGGATAAATATAATTGTTGGTACTTTCAAGTCTTAAGCACACAGTGTATAGTGAAATGACACTAAAGAAATCAGGAAATGTAAAATTGATTTTTGGTTTTGTCACTAACTATTCATGAAAAGAGCATTAGCTATATAAGATGGAATATAAATTGACAAGATCCACTTAGCCTCACAGTCTAGTTAGTAACTTCCTTGTTCTCTGGCTGCCTGAGCAGGAAAGACAGCCACAGCACCGGGGCCATACTGAGAAAAATAACAAAAGTGACCACTTCTGCCTCTGATCCAAGAACTTCCTAAGGGGCACGGTATGAGATCTAGGGAGCCAAAGTGCATAACCTTGACCCTTCCTGACTATAAAGTGGGGGTATTACAGTTCCTTAAGGCATGAGATGAGGTCGAGATGAGATACTTATGTGGAAGTGAGGATGAGAAGAGATAATGTATGAGGAAGTCCTTTGAAAACTGCAAAAAATTTTGTTATTTCTGTTATTATTATTATTAAAGGATTTTCCATTATAAATGAAAATTTGTATTGTGCATAACCAATATTGTAACAGTGGTGAAACTGACAAAGACTAGTTTTTAAGATATGTCAGAAGGTGGAAAATGTGTTGAATTTGCCCAGGCATTCAGCAGTAGTGAAAGGCAGTTTTGGCAGAATAATTACTTTTTTCCACCCTTAAATATACTGACTGTCTCCCTTTCCATAGAAACTATGTAGGTAAGATGTCATATGCTTAAAATCTTTAAACCTAAAAGGAAAAAAAAAGTCTTGACTTCAAAACAAATAAACAAACCTCGGAGGGGCCTGTAGGCTTGGCTCTAACATTTCACCATCCCACAGACTGCAAACATTACAAGACCTTGGTGATCTGTCCCCATGATCTCATTGAGACTTTGGCTCCCTAGATCTCATACCGTGCCCCTTAGGAAGTTCTTGGATCAGAGGCAGAAGTGGTCACTTTTGTTATTTTTCTCAGTATGGCCCCGGTGCTGTGGCTGTCTTTCCTGCTCAGGCAGCCAGAGAACAAGGAAGTTACTAACTAGACTGTGAGGCTAAGTGGATCTTGTCAATTTATATTCCATCTTATATAGCTAATGCTCTTTTTGTGTTTGTGATTGTGGTCAAGTACCTTATAGTCCCCTTATTATTTTTATGTATTCATGATTCAAGAAACATTTATTGGAAGCCCACTGCACGAGACACCAGACAATATCCCAATTGAGAGTCAAGGAACAAGACCAGGTGGCTCTGTTCTTAAGAGCTTGCAAATTAATGGGGAGAGGACCCATAAGATAATAATTACATTACAGTGAAAAAAATGGCTACAGATCCCTTTGGTTTTAAATGGCTAAATGAGATTTTAGGATTAGTTCATTTAGTAGCTCAATAATGTCATCAAGGATCCAGACTGTAGGCAAACACTTCCAGAAGATTCCTAGGAGACATCATCTCAGAACTCACTGGCCATAATGGGGCCATATGTAGCCCGCCCCTAAACAAATAATTGGCAGAAAGAATGAGACATCCATGATAGGCTTAGGCCAGTTCAGAATTACCTCTTAGGTAATAGAGGCACTCTTTGCTGATGTGTGAGAGTTAGACACTCAAAATGAAGGCTTGACAGACAAGGCAGAATGAGGGAACAGATTTTGGAGAAAATCAACTACGAGAATCTGAGGGCAGGGAGTGACAAATACTGATGAGGGGAGTAGAGGGTGGCAGAATTTCATGGAGATGTTATTTAAGCTGCTGTTAAGAGCTTGAAGAGCTTAAAGAGTTTTCAGGCTGCACAGGAGTTTGCCAGAGCTGAGAAGGGCATTCCAGTAAAGAAAATAGCATAGTCAAAGATGTAAAAGAACATGGCATTTTACAAAACACTGATTATCCGAGAGCCTGGAGTATAATTTATGCAGAAGGATATACTGGGAAATAAGACCAGAAGGTGAGGTTTGGCAGGACTAGGAAAATACCTGAACATCATACTAATGATTAAGACCTTATCTGAAAGGAAAGGAAACCAATACAGGAAGTTTAAGAAATCTGCCATCCTTTTGTCAATGTCTTTCTAGTCTTTTTGGGGTCTAAGACACTCACTCTCATGTAGATTTCTTAAGAAGGGCCTGTGTTAACATCGTTTCCTCAAGTCTCCCGTGTTTATAGCAGTTTTATACTTGAAGGTCATTTTGGCTAGATATTAGAACCTTGATTCACATTTTCTCTTGAATAACTCACATATATTATTCCCTTTCTACATTGCTACTGGAAAGTCTAAGGATATTATCTTACTCTTTCTCTTGGTCTTTTTGCCTGGGTGACCAAAGAAATTTTTTTCTTTTTTCCTAAAGTCCAGCAACTGTAGAAGAATATTTCTTTATGTCAGCCCATTCTGGGCCAGTTTTTCCAGGTATACAGAGTGACCTCTCAATATAATCTCAGGTTTTATTTATTTCAGGAGGGAGTTTTCTTGAATTATAGTTTTAAAATTTGTCTAGTGTATTGCTGTTTATTTCTTAGGGGCTCTTACTATAGGCATGTTATCTTCTCTAGCCATTTCTCTTTAATCTTCTGTTAGCTCTTTTCCCCTCATTTTGGAATTTTTATATCTTCTATTTTTTTAAGGATATTATCCATTATGTTTGTTCATTCTTGTGTTCCTTGTAGTTTATTCTTCATTTTCAGAATGAAAGTTTCTTTTATTTCTAATTCCTTTGGATGTTTTTCACCTTTCTTTAAAAAAAATTTTTTTAGTAATCACTTAATTTATGAGCTTTAATAATTCTAACTGATAGTTTCCTTTCATTGCTTCTATGATTTTTTTCAGCTCATCTTTTTTTCTTATAATACCTCCATATGGAAATTGTAGTCTTTTTGTAATGCTCATCTTTAAGTGAAATTAGTTTTCATGATCTTTAATGAGAGAGATGCAGACCAGGGTGGTGTTTCTTTCTTTTTACCTTTTTTCTTTTTTTTTTTATACAGTTGATATACAATATTGTATTGGTTTCAAGTGTACAACCTGGTGATTCAACAGTTATATCCACTACTAAATGCTCACTGCAATAAGTATAGTTGCCATCTGTCAATATACAAAGATAATACAATATTATTGATTATATTCCCTATCCATACTTTCATCTCTGTGACCATAATTAGGAAATTGTACCTCTTTATCCTTTTCACCTATTTCACCCAGCCTCCTAGCCCTCTTCCCTATGGCCTGTCTGTTCCCTGTGTCTATGAGTCTCTTTCTCTTTTGTTTGTTCATTTGTTTTTGCAATTCCACATGTAAGTGAAGTCATATGTATTTGTCTTTCTCTGTCTGCCTTACTTCACTTAGCATAATACAGGGTAGTATTTCTAATATCATGGCTCTCAAGATCCCCTTTCTATTATTTTCTCAGTGATGAGGGTAGATTTAGACCCCTTTGGTCCCCTTCTTTTTTATGTGGACTTTATCATTCCTTTTTCCTACCATCCCTGCTTTGTTCAATTTGGATGTAACTCCTGAACTTCTCCTTAGTGCAGGGCTTCATTCTAAGAGGCTTTAGTGTGTACTTTTAAGAATTCACAGGACTCTAGCCACAGAATGCTCCAATACCATGAAACCTGGTGGCATTTATCATCTTATCCATTAATCAGAGCCTGAAAAGTCTATGCTGTTATTCTAGAGCTTTCCAGGAAGACCTGATAGCAATTTGGGTTCCATGGCTCTCAGGGCCTTCACAAATCCCTCTGCCTTCCCTCTACAGATTTCTAGTCTCTTGGAGCAGGGGGACTTAATAGTGGTTGGTAGTTTGCCCCAATCTTCTTGTATTTGGGGGTCAGTGGAGATACCTTGTCACCCAATATTGTTGTATATGTTGTCCCTTGTGTTTTTTGTTTTACCATACCAGTTTCTCCTTTCTTACAGGGAGATTAAAAACTGTGCCACCATTACCTTCCAGAATTCCACTTGTTTTTCTTGAGAAAAAAATTGTTCTGTAATTTTGTAATTGGCACATGTATTAAATTATTGACACATACATCAATTGAAAACATGTTATATAAATAGCACTCAAACGATAGTATTATCTATTATTTGAGAAACCCATGGAGCCAAATAATTGGACATCACACAGCCACTGCCATATATCAGAGAGGTGGGGGTTTCTATCCAACCACCTGACAAATTCTTTTCCTCTGCCCATACATGGACACTGGCACAGAGAGGTCCCTTATCTCTCACTCCCCTCTCTCACACACATTGCTTCAATTACCATCTTCATGATGATGACTTCCACATCTACATCTCCAGCCTAGTTTTCTGAGTTCCAAATCCCTATATCCAATTGCCTCTCAGGTATTTCTACTTAAATGCTGTGTGGGCACTTCATTCAAATTAGGTCTTCCAATATCAAATACGACCCTTTCCAACCCTAAGACAACCAAACAAAAGCTTGCCTTTCCAACATTAACACCACTAGATCAAGCCAGAAACATGGGAATAGTCATTGAGTCACTGGTCCTTATCTTCTCCACCTGTCCTCAAAAACCCACACCCTTCTCTCCAGGCCTGGACTATCCCCCACAGCCAAACTACCACCACCTCTTGCTGAATTTAGTGAAATAGACTCTGAGTTTACAGGTCATTCATTGCCCCAGTCCTAACTCTGCAATCCTAAGAGATCTTCTATGATACAAAATTGATGAAATCTCCTTCCCCACCTCCCCACAACAATTGCCCACTTAATCCCCTTCCATGGCTTTCACGTGCCCTTAAAATGAACTCAAACTTCCTATCAAGGCTTAAAGACCCTTCAAGATCCACCTCTCAGGCCTTACTTTCTCCCATCCTCCTTTCCTCTTTTATGCTCTAACCATTCTGAACTAGAAAAAAGTCACCTGCCTTTCTCCCTGTCAGATCTGTGTTTATGGTGATTCCTCCCCCAAGAATCCCCTTCACACAGGATAACTACTCATCCCTTAGACCTTAGCTTACAAACATCCTTGTGGGGAGGCCATCTTGAATCTTTACACCAGCTGAGGCCCTGCTGTATGCATCTGTAGTATCTTTACCCTTTCTGAACCCTTAGTGCCATTCCTTCTACTTGTATATCCTTCCTGCCCAACATCTCCACTAGACTAAAAGCACCACAATGGCAAAGAAGCACACACAGTTGATGCACATTTATTTTCAGATTCCATCTGGGAATTTGCCTACTTGTTAAATATTTTTGAAACTCCCAAATCAACCCAACAATTTTGTGGTTGTTCTTATACATGCACAGAGAGGTAAAAAATACGTGTTGCCTTATATGTACATTCTAAGCTGAAGTCAAGCACGATGATGCTCTGGCTTCTTGTTTTGGCTCTCATACTGTAGACATGCATACATTTTAGAGTCTACTTAAGGCTACATTTTCCATATCTTTGTGGGTTTTGTTGGTGATTTCACCTGAGTCTAGTATTGAATTATTACCTAGTGACCCTAAGTGCAAGAAGGCTGTGATGTGCCTTACAGAGAAAATGCATGCAGTTAGATAAGTTTTCTTTGGGCATGACTTATGGTGTGTTGTCCATGTGTTCATTGTTAATGAATGTATAGTATATGAAATAAGATGTCTTTAAACAGAAAAGTACATAAAACAAGGTTATGTATTAGTTGATGAAAATGTTGATTAGAGGCTTGCAGGAACCTAATCCTATATTTCCCCTAGGAGCAATAGTTCACTATTCACTAATTCAGTTTTTATGATGACTTTATAGGACATAACTACTGCAAATAATAAAACTCAACTGTATTTTGCTAATATCTGCATCCCCAGTAATTAGCACAGTGACTCTTACATAATAGTAGTTCAACAATTATACTAAAATACTTCAAACTTACCTACATAGAAGTTACATATAGTATAGAAATAAACTGAATTTGTATTTCATGCCAAAGGTGTACCTCACAGCCTTATCATGATATACTGCTTTCTAAAAAATACTAACTATAGGGTTATTTTTGATATCTTTATTTTTATCATTTTCTAGGATTCTGGAGAAATGGTTCGTTCCTTTGTTGGTGGTTTGGAACTTGTTGTCAATTTACTGAAATCAGATAATAAAGAAGTTTTGGCAAGTGTATGTGCTGCTATTACCAATATAGCAAATGATCAAGAAAATTTAGCTGTTATAACAGATCATGGAGTTGTCCCTTTATTGTCCAAACTAGCAAATACAGTAAGTAACACATCTTTTCATTTTTAAATGCGTATTGTCATAAGATATCATAGTGTAGTGGCAAAAACAATGAGCTTAAAATACAGAGACTTGGATTCAAGTTTAATATCCATGACTTATGAGGTGTGAGATTTTGGTCAACTCATTTATCTGAGACTAGTAAATGTGAAAGTGTATTTTAAATTGTACAGTGTTAATATGTAAGATCCTTGTAAAATAGAGGCTGCTTTTCATTTGTCACTGGCAAGTAAAGTGGCATCAAATATAAATGGTATTGTAGAAGTATTAACTATCATCTTCATTACCATCATCATCATCCTCCTCCTTAAGATAACCGTCCATGCCAAGTTAAATGTACCTCCTCTAGCTTACCAAGCTTGGATTGATGATATTCTTGAGCAGTAAGACTTTGGCAATCACTGTAGTCTGTCCAGAATTATGCCAAATAGAATAAGCAGCCTTGAGAGATAATGACTTCACCATGATCAGAGTATTTGAGCATAGTTCAGACTCCTACTTGGCAGAAAAGTCATAGAGCAGAAATAAAATCATTGGAAAGATGCTTGGTTTAGAAGACTTTTAAGGGCCAGTCTAAGACTGAGTTCCTAGGAACATCTGACAGATTCAGTTAAGGACACCAGGTTGTTGCCTGAATCAAGGGGGCAGTATAATTAATAAACAGAAAACTATATCCTATTCAGTTATACCTATGGGAAGTAATTGCATACAAAAAGAAGGGTAATGTCTGTATGAAGAATATGGAGAGGAAAATGGCAGACTCAAAACACAGCACTGTTTGCTGCACTGTCTTCTTGAGAACCAAGGTGTATTACTGATGTAGAAGGTGAAAAAGTAGAGGTAATCCACTTATCCCAGTTAAGTGAAATGGTCCCTTAAGAATGTCCAATATTCCTTAATTATGTTTTTACTACACCAGTTGCTGATCTGTAATTCTTTGTTGTATGTAGAATTACTCAAAAGGAAATCTAGCCTCAAGTAAATAACTAATGCTAGAACCTGATCAACTTTGAGTGCACTGACTGCATTCAGTTCATAAAAAGAAGTCAGGAACAAACCTTGGTCTTTTGATGACCCACCAAAATACCAATTTTCTATAAGACACCACTTGAGTAGCCAGCTAAGACCCTTCTTTCTTGACTCAGTGGCATCTTAGTATGTACAAAACATCTAGCATATAAACATGATTTCACAGGATCATTATAGTACACATACCACAACTTGTTTCCTTTGTGCAGACTAATGATAAACTGAGGCGTCATCTAGCAGAAGCTATTTCACGCTGCTGTATGTGGGGCAGAAATAGAGTGGCCTTTGGTGAGCACAAAGCAGTGGCTTTGCTAGTGCGTTACCTGAAATCAAATGACACCAATGTACATCGAGCAACAGCTCAAGCCTTGTATCAGCTGTCAGAAGATGCCGACAACTGCATCACCATGCATGAGAATGGCGTGGTAAAGGTACAGTTGATTGACTTTGCAATTCCAAAATAGGTAAATATAAGCTGGAAAGAAACAAGTAACATTAAGGTCTTACTAAAGTGGGCTTTTGCACACAAAAACTGCCTACTTGTTGGGTTCATAGCTACAATTGACCCATATGTTATTATGGTTTATGCTGCAGAAAAGTTGCATGGGCATAGACTTTTTCTAAATCAGAGACTATAAAATATACTCAGTCAAGTAAGTAATCATTCCACACTGGAATTTGATTAAAGAAAATGTACAGCACATGAATAATCAGTGGTATTCATAATTCTATTTAATTTATTATTTACCTAGCTCTTCAGTATAAAATATAGGCACCAACTAAACAGCAAAGGTTCTGACTGAAACAGCAACTATAATTTGGTCTTAACCATAATAGCAAGAGACCAAGTCAAAGATACATTGTTTTCAAAAAAAAATCTATACATCAGATTTTCTTTGCCTTTAACCAATATACAAGTAGGAGAGTTTCTACACATAGACTTTAATATATCTATACATTAGAAACCACCTAGACCTTCTATGAACAGAATATTTTGATGACAATAAATATAAAAGTACTTAATACATGAGCAGCTCATATGTATTAGGAAAAATTGATTTTAAAATGTTAGTTATTTTCTGTTTTCTACAGAACAGCAGCAGACTCACAGACTCCAAGAAGAGACTAGCAGTTACCAAGGGGGAGGGGAGGTGTGGGGGAGGGTGAATGGAGAGGGAGGGAGAAGGGGATTGAGGGATATTATGATTGGCACACATGGTGTGGGGGGATCATGGAGAAGACAGTGTAGCACAGAGAAGACAAGTAGGAACTCTGTGGCATCTTACTACACTGATGGACAGTGATTGCAATGGGGTATGGGTGGGACTCCATAATACAGGTGAATGCAATAACCACATTGTTTTTCATGTGAAACCTTCATAAGAGTGTATATCAATTATACCCTAATAAAAAAAAGTTCTTTTCTATAGCTCGTTTCCTTGTACAATATAATTTTACTATCTATTACCTCAGTTTGGAGCCTATGAAACTAGATGCATTAACATTTGAAATGTAGGCCCCAAAGTGACCTGATCTTTCATACAAGAGTTAATAAAATCTCCAGTTAATCATGTCTAGTTAAATTTATATATGCCAAATGTGAAACATCTTATGAATAAGACTCTTAAAATGCCAACTGGTAATTTCTTGAGGCAAAGATTTTATCTTTCAATCTTATTATAGTTAAAGAATATGATGATAATTTTTCTGAAATTAAACCCAATTTACATTTAAATGTGTCAACCTTTCCATTATAAATCTGTTTTTACAGCACAGAAGTTAGGCCAAATTAGTTTCATCAAGCAAAAAGTTGGCACAAAAGCCCTTTTAAGCTAAACACTAATTTTTCAAAGTAAATTATAAAAAAAAATCGGAATGTTAACTTCAAGTTGCTAAAGAACGATTAAAAAGTCATCACTTCTATATCATTATGTTTGCACTTCAGAAAAGAAGACATTTCTAATTTAAAACTATATATCCTATTTTGAACAGGACTTGCACAATCTTACATACCATAAATACACAGCATTTTAAAAAATGGAGCTAGAAAATTTAAGTAGCCTGGTTAAGTGTCTGACATATAACATATGCTTAGACAATCGCTGGTTACTTTAAGAAAAGAATTTCTAGGCTGCTCAAAGTTTTATTAATAAGTCTTACATGTTATGGCTCAATTGGCATAATGCCAGCTGTATACGCAACTCTCAAGTATTTCTTCTTATGCAAGTCAATAGATGATCCAAAATTGTTTATGAATGGTAGTCTGCTGTGTGAAGTGATGAAACAGTGTTCTGCCACCTACACAGCTTATTTGTATTAGAAGAATAAGGCAATAAAAATGATTAGGGGGGGACAGAGAAAAGCAAAAAATAAATTAGGTTCCTTGTGCTCTAGACCCTTCCTGGGTCATCTCAAGGTACCTAGAAGGCTTCTCTGTCTCACCTCCTTGCATTCCTAACTACCTGCTATTTCTCCTGGAGAATGACTGTAAAGAACGGACATTGTTTTTTATTTTACTGCCATGCTGTAGAGACAAGCCTTCCTTGGGGGGGACTCTCCCTCTCGGGACCATGGGGGGAGCATATGGACCTGTGTCTCCCTTTTCTGTTTCTCCCTTTTCTTTAAGGAGGAAAAAAAATGTGGATGTGGTATACTTGCTTTTGATAGAATAAATGAGGTTTGGAAGTTTGTATACGGGGAATAAAGGAAAGGGTTGAGTCAAAAGTGATCCAGGATTTGGACTAGATGAAGAGGAAGATTTTATTTTATTCACCAATACAATGCAAGAAATATTTGGCACATTAGGGAGGTTACAGTACCTGCCACAAATGTGTCACAATGTGTAAACTGCCAACCTTTCTGACTCCAAATGCACATAAACTTTATCCACTGTGTTAACAAATTCTTGCTGTTTTATTCCTAATTGCTGCTGTACCTTTCTAGTCAAACGCTCATGCTGTCATTTTGCCATCCTGTGAACTGTTGCAGCTGCCCAGGAGCAATGCTAAAAGGCCCTTTGACAATTGCCAGTCATCTGTGACCTTGTTCATAAGTAATTTATTCTAGAGTTAGCTTCTCTGTCCTAGCTTCTTCAACAGCAGTGGCTGATGTTATGCAATGTACCTGTCTCATGGCAATAATGTTTATTCTATAATAACAGTGAAGGAGCAAGCTTGAGAGTATGGACTAGATTGAGTCCAGATTCTAATGTGTTCTGTTCAAATGCTCATTTGAATTTTAGGTCTAGAGCAGTGCTGTCCAGTAGAAATGTAATGTAAGATACTTATGTAATATTAAATTTTCTAGTTGCCAGAATTTAAGATTTAAAAAAAGTTAAAATTCATTTTAGCAATGTATTTCAACCCAATATATCCAAAATGGTATTATTTCAAGATATAATCAATATGAAAATATTAATATTTTACTTATTTTTTATTAAGTTTTCAAAATCTGTGTTTTGGACTGGCCACATTTCTTTCTCACTAGTGGCTAGCAGTTTTCTTATTGGACAGCACAGGTCTAGAGACAGGAGAGAGAAGATTTAGGAAGAGAGATACTAAGCCACAAACAAGGGTGTATAAGATGATTTTAGCAGAATTTAGGGAAGCCTAGGAGCAAAATAAACTCAAGAAGTTAACAGGTTAACCAGGAATTCCAGAAGTCAAAGGAAAAGTGAATTTCCAAAGGGTTTGTGTTTAAATTCTGCTAAGCAGTCAACAAGAACTTCCTGACTCCATTATGATTGAAAAACAATCCCTGTGTTAGTTAGATCTTTTCCAGGTAAAAATCTCTTACACATGAACTAATAAATCCCCTGATCTGGTTGATACAATGTGATAGGAATAATTCAATCCTTATCTTCTTTATGATTTTACACAGACTCATTTCTCAAAGTAAACAGCCCAGGGTCTTGTATCATTATATAATCTTGTGAACATGGATGCAGAGCTGTTAGCATCTATGCTGAAAATATGAGAAGTCTAGTCTAGGAGATATCCCAAAGTTATTGGCTAATTGTAACAAACCCAAACATAGAAAAGTAATACAAGGAGGAAAAGGCGTTGCAGGAAAAGCTGAGCAGGACAAGCCCTTTCCTAAGACAGAAAAAGTGATCAAATAGAGAGATGATGAGCACCCATAAAAGGCATTAGACTCCTTCCCACATGGTGACATTGGACTTATTTTGCAAATGTCCATACCAGGCAGCTGAAGGCTACATTATGGCCTGTAACTTTCTGAAAGGCAGGAAATTGAAGAGACTGCAGAAAATACAAGCAGAAGTGGGTCCAGCAGTGGCAGAGTGAGGGGAGGGCAGTTCAGTGTGGGCAGAACTGAAAGGATTGTCTTGGCTGCTTCCAGACACAGCACATGAAATGGCATTCCAGAGAACCAAAGACGAATCTAGAAGCAAACACACCCCATAGCTTTTGAAGCCTGGCATAGGAAAAAAAAAGAAAGTCACTAATGCTTTTGAGTCAAGTAAATGGGCTTTAGAGACTGAAATCACCCAGGAACTGTCAGGGTCTATACATAGTCTACATACTTAATGTTTGGTCCAATATTTTCTGTTAATTAAAGCTGTTAATATAACTTTGTAGTTTTGAGTACTTTCCTCACATTCCTGATATTCCCTGTGTAAGATAAATTATAACTGAAATAAGCAGGCAACAAGAGGCAACAAAAGGCCAGGCAGTTTATTTGAGTGCAATCCCAGGCGAGGTTCACCAGTCTGCACAAATACAGGCTGGAGAAGTCATGCCCAGCAGGGCAGGCAGTGAGTTTTTGAAGAAGGTAGGGGGAGGCAGAGCTTAGATTTACAGCGGTGTGAGGATCAGCTAGCCTAAGGCACATTTTTCAGGTTGGGAGGGGGCAGCAGCCGGGGACTTTGGCACGTCATCAGTGTCCAATGTGCTCACCACTCCCTCCGGTGCCTCCAGCCTTACATTCCAGCCTTTTGGTTATAACGAGCGCCAACTTGATCTGGCTACTTCCAGCTGAGGAGGGGCTATGTGGGTAGGGTTAAGGCTGGTGGGAGGCTGGAGGAGGCTTGGAGGGAAGGGACAAGTACTGGTGTAACAGCATTTGGTTTACTGCGATGCAATATAGTTCTGCTAGGTGTTGTGTAGCAACCCAGGCTTTGTCCCATCCAGTACTGTCATCTGAGGGAGGAGAGGCAGACTGAGGCTTGTTCATAGCAGGTAGCCTGGATGAAAGAGTGGAAAGATGAACATTGGATGGGACAAGGGGGTATCTCTCTTTGAGAATTCAGGGGGGTGGGGTTATGCCCAGCAAATGGCCGTGCTGACTTCCTGGACAGCTAGTTTTGAAATCTATCAACATTATAGTGGCCCAGTATAACTGGTCTCCCTGCTGGCAAGGTATTTTTTTGAAAGTAACATGTCTTGGGGACTAATTGGTGGAGTTGGAGTTTACCCAATTTAATGCACATGTTACAGACCCAGTTTGCTGGAGCTGGATGGGTTGTTGTGGCCAGCACTAATGCGAGTAAGGCACAAATGGAGAGGCCCCGTCTCACTAGACTTCCACTTATCATGACTGGGCGCTTGTTTGAGCCTGGAGATGTGGTACCACGGGGAGTGTCCCAATAATTTGGCAGCTGTGCGAGTGGTAAGGATCACTGTGTATGGTACCATCCACCATGGTTGGAACGACTGAGGCTGGAGTTCTCTTAGAAGTACCTCATCTACTGGCTGAAGGATCGCTGCGTTTTCTGGGTTGTTGGACGATGTAGGTTGGGGTAGGAGCTGCTCTGCATGTTCCCTGAGAAGATGTCTCAACAGTGAAAAGTAAGGAAGGTAGGAGGCCAAAGGAGGAGAGGTAGTGGGCAGGCCTGTGTTCAGTAAGAAGGGCCTGCCATACATTAGCTCAAATGCACTTAGTCCAGCTGGTCCCCGGGGGGCAGCACGCAGCCGAGTGAGAGCGATGGGGAGAAGATTGGGCCATGAGAGCTTTATTTCCAGAGACAGCTTAGTTGGTTCTTTAGTAGACTGTTAGCTCTTTCAACCTTACCCGACAATTGGGGGTGATAAGGTATATAGAGGTTCCAGGTGATATTGAGAGCTTCGGCTGTTAGCTGAGTGACCTGGGAGATGAAGGCAGGTCCTATCAGATTGGAGTGAAGTGGGGATCCCGAAACGTGGAACAATGTGTTCTACCAGCACCTGCACCACCACTGATGCAATCTCTTGGTAGGTGGGGAAGGCCTCAAACCACCCTGAAAAGGTATCAACTAAAATTAGTAAATACTGGAGCTTTTTATGCCTAGGCATATGGGTGAAATCGACCTGCCAGTCCTGTCCAGGGATCGTTCTCTCATCTGGTGGAGGGCCCTCTGGGTCTTCAGAGCACCTTGAGATGAGACGCAACGACTAGTGCAGGTCTGGTGCACCTGATCTATATTGCCTTGCGGAGACCATAAGGGGAAAATATGGGGGAGAGAAACTGGTGCATGGCTTCCGGCCCAATGTGTATAAACTGGTGAATTTTGGATATGATATCTCTGCCTTGGGCTCGGGAGAGGACAATTTGTACCCTGAGGTATATCCATCCCTGATCTCCCAACGTCCCCCCTTGATGTAGAAGCAGTCGTCATTTGTAATCAGGGAATTGGGGCAATAGAGAGGGGGAAAGAAACAGCACAGAGGGCTGGCTAGACCCGATGTTAACTACCGGACCATGGCGTCTACCAATACATTACCCCTGGTTACTGGATCGTTTCCAGTCTGATGTCCCTTACAATGCACGATGGCCACCTCCTTGGGGTCCTGTAGGGCCTGTAGCAGGTGGCTGATAGCCCTGCCATTGATGATTGGGGTTCCCTTGGTGGTAAGGAAACCCCTTTCCTTCCAAATCCCAGCATGAGTGTGTGTAATTAGGAAGGTATATTTAGAGTCAGTGTAAATTGTGGCCCTCTTCCTGGCTGCCAGCTGTAATGCCCAGGTAAGAGCCACTAATTCGGCTTTCTGGGAGGTGGTCCCAGATGGGAGTAGGTTTGCTTCTATCACCTGCGACAGAGTCACCACTGCATAGGCCACCCTTCACACCCCATCATTCCCCTTCACTGAGCTTCCATCCACGAAAAAAGTCAAGTCACGGTTTTCGAGGGGCATGTCTTGTAGGCCCTCTCTAGGTTTTCTAAGAGCCTCTACAATCTCTACACAGGAATGAGTGGGCTGATCTGCCTGATCACTGACAGGAAGCAAGGAGGCTAGGTTAAGGGGTGGAGAGACTTGTAGGGTTACCTGTGGATGTTTAATGAACAGAAGATGGAATTCCTATACTCTTGAAGGACTCAAGGAGGCCAGGGATTTATGACTCAAAAGATCTTGCAACTGGTGTGGGGAATACACAGTAATGGGCTGTTGGAGAGTTAATTTCAGGGCTCTTCGGGCCAGAATTCCCACAGCTGCCAGGGCTCGGAGGCAAGGCTGCCACCCTCTGGCGGTGGTATCCAACTGTTTGGAGAGAAAGGCAATGGGACGGTACACTGGCCCTACTGGCTGTACCAGCACCCCAGTTTCTACCCCTGCCCTCTCTGCTGTATATAGGGTAAAGGGCTTAGTTAAGTCGGGGACCATCACTGGGGGGATGAGAGTAACGCATCTCGCAACTGACTGAAAGCAGAAGCTCCTTCAGTGGGTGAAGTTAGCGGCCCAGTAGGAGTCTCTATGGCAGCTGCATAAAGCAGTCTGGCCAGAAGGGCAAAATTAGGCACCCAGTGTCTAAAAAACCCTACTAATCCTAGAAAGGATAGTATCTCGGCTCCTGAAGTAGGTGGCAAGAGAGCTTTAATCACAGCTGCTCGGTTCACCATCAGGGCTTTAGTGGTGGGAGTTAGAGCTAGGCTGAGGTATCTGACCTGGGGTAGAGACAGCTGTGCTTTGGCAGGGGATACCCTGTATCCCATGTCTGCCAGGAAATTAAGAAGGAATGTGGTGTCTAGAACCGAGGTCTCTTTTGAGGGGCTGCAAAGTAAAAGATCATCCACGTTTTGGACGAGAGTACTCTCGCCCATTGAGTGTTGCAAAAGGTCCTCCACCAGAGCCTGTCCAAAAAGATGGGGGCTATCTCTAAAACCATGAGGTGGAACTGTCCAGGTTAATTGTCTAGACTGACGGGTGTCAGGGTCTTCCCATGTGAAGGCAAATAGCGGCTGCGAGTCTGAGTGGGGAGATATAGTGGAAAAGGCATCTTTAAGGTCAAGTACAGTAAAATGAGAGGTACTGGAAGGGACCTGAGACATAAGAGTATATAGGTTAGGCACCACTGGGTGTAAGGGGATAACAGCCTCATTAATTGTTTGGAGGTCTTGACCAAGGCCATACCCTCCAAAAGGCTTTTTTACCCGCAAGATGGGAGTATTGCATGGAGAGTTACTTGGTACTAAAAGCCCCTGTGAGAGCAGATGATTAATAATAGGCTGTAGTCCCCTTCGGTGAGCCTGCGAAATAGGAAATTAAGGCCGAGAAGGGAAGCGGGATAGGTCTTTAAGGCGTATTAAAACTGGGGTGTGGGAGGCAGAGTCAAGATGGTGGCGTGAGTAGGACAGTGGGAATCTCCTCCCAAAAACATATATTTTTGAAAATACAACAAATATAACTAATCCTAAAAGAGAGACAAGAAGACACAGGACAATAGCCAGACTACATCCACACCTGCGAGAACCCAGCGCCTGGTGAAAGGGGTAAGATACAAGCTCCGGCCCGGCGGGACCCGAGTGCCCCTCACCCCAGCTCCCAGCAGGAGTAGAGGAGTCGGAGTGGGGAGGGAGGGGGAGCTCAGGACTGCTGAACACCCAGCCACAGCCATCCGCACCAGAGCGCACACAGTGTATATGTGTGGGGTCCTGGATACTAGGGAAGCAGGACAGTAAGACTTTTGAGTGGGTCCCGAAGCTGGCTCCCCTGTGACAAAGAAAAGCGAGTGCTTTTTAAAAGTCTTAAAGGGACAGGGACCCCACAGCTGGACAGAAGCATCCCCGGTCACAGTTCAGCAGCTGGAAATCCCAGGAAACTCTGGGCGCACTAACCCCCTGGGCAACAGCTCTGAGACACCCTCACGTAGGTAAACAGCCAAACAGCCCCCCGTCCATTACCCCTCCAGGGCCCTGCCATAGCAGAGCAGCAGCCTGAGGCTGGCCATGCCCACAGCAAGGGAGCTTCCTCCATACGTGCCGGGCAAGATACAGAGACCCAGTCTACACCCAATTGCCCAACACAAGCCACTAGGGATCGCAGTTGTCCCAGTAAAGAAAGGCCAGGAGGAAGTGGAAAGTCTTGGCTCTCCCAGCTGACAGATGAGTCAATAGCTCACTGTTGCACCTATCAATATGAAAAGGCAAAAAAATTTGATTCAGACAAGACTAACCCAGACAGCTTCAACATCTTCTACATCTTCCCCTGAGAAGGAACCTGGGAGTTAGATTTAACCAGTCTTCCTGAAAAAGAATTCAAAACAAAAGACATAACCATGCTGATGGACTTGCAGAGAAATATGCAAGAACTAAGGAGGGAGAATACAGAAATAAAACAAGCTATGGAAGACTTCAAAACAGAATGGACAAGATGCAAGAGACCATTAATGGACTATAAAACAGAGAACAGGAATGCAGAGAAACTGATACAGAGAGAGATAAAAGGATCTCCAGGAATGAAAGAATTTTAAGAGAACTGTGTGACCAATCAAAATGGAACAATATCCGCATTATAGAGGTACCAGAAGAAGAAGAGAGAGAAAAAGGGATAGAAAGTGTCTTTGAAGAAATAATTGCTAAAAACCTCCCCAAACTAGGGGAGGAAATGGCCTCTCAGATCACAGAGGTACACAGAACTCCCATGACAAGGGATCCAAGGAGGGCAACACCAAGACACATAATAATTAAAATGGCAAAGATCAAAGACAAGGACAAAGTATTAAAGGCAGCCAGAGAGAAAAAGAAGGTCACCTACAAAGGAAAACCCATCAGGCTATCATCAGACTTCTCAACAGAAACCCTACAGGCCAGAAGAGAATGGCATGATATACTTAATGCAATGAAACAGAAGGGCCTCGAACCGAGAATACTGTATCCAGCACGATGATCATTTAAATATGAAGGAGGGATTAAACAATTCCCAGACAAGCAAAAGTTGAGGGAATTTGCCTCCCATAGACCACCTCTACAGGGCATCTTACAGGGACTGCTCTAGATGGGAGCACTCCTAAAAAGAACACAGAACAAAACACCCAACATATGAAGAATGGAGGAGGAGGAATAAGAAGGGAGAGAAATAAAGACTCATCAGACTGTGTTTATAATAGCTCAATAAGCGAGTTAAGTTAGACAGTAAGATAGTAAAGAAGCTAACCTTGAACCTTTGGTAACCACAAACTTAAAGCCTGCAATGGCAATAAGTACATACCTTTCAATAATCACCCTAAATGTAAATGGACTGAATGCACCAATCAAAAGACACAGAGTAATAGAATGGATAAAAAAGCAAAACCTATCCATATGCTGCTTACAAGAGACTCATCTCAAACCCAAAGACATGCACAGACTTAAAGTCAAGGGATGGAAAAAGATATTTCATGCAAACAGAGAGAAAAAAGCAGGTGTTGCAATACTAGTATCAGACAAAATAGACTTCAAAATAAAAAAAGTAACAAAAGATAAAGAAGGACATTACATAATGATAAAGGGGTCAGTCCAACAAGAGGATATAACCATTCTAAATATATATGCACCCAATACAGGAGCACCAACATATGTGAAACAAATACTAACAGAATTAAAGGAGGAAATAGAAGGCAATGCATTCATTTTGGGAGACTTCAACACACCACTCACTCCAAAGGACAGATCCACCAGACAGAAAATAAGTAAGGACACAGAGGCACTGAACAACACACTAGAACAGATGGACCTAATAGACATCTACAGAACTCTACATCCAAAAGCAACAGGATACACATTCTTCTCAAGTGCACATGGAACATTCTCCAGAATAGATGACATATTAGGCCACAAAAAGAGCCTCAGTAAATTCCAAAAGATTGAAATCCTACCAACCAACTTTTCAGACCACAAAGGCATAAAACTAGAAATAAATTGTACAAAGAAAGCAAAAAGGCTCACAAACACATGGAGGCTTAACAACATGCTCCTAAATAATCAATGGATCAATGATGAAATCAAAATGCAGATTCAGCAATATATGGAAACAAACCACAACAACAACACAAAGTCCCAACTATTGTGGGATACAGCAATAGCAATCTTAAGAGGAAACTATATAGCAATCCAGGCATATTTAAAGAAGGAAGAACAATCCCAAATGAATGGTCTAATGTCACAATTATCGAAATTGGAAAAAGAAGAACAAATGAGGCCAAATATCAGAGAAGAAATAAATAAAATTGATAAGAATAAAACAATAGCAAAAATCAATGAAACCAACAGCTGGTTCTTCGAGAAAATAAACAAAATAGATAAGCCTCTAGCCAGACTTATTAAGAGGAAAAGAGAGTCAACACACATCAACAGAATCAGAAATGAGAAAGGAAAAATCATGACGGACCCCACAGAAATACAAAGAATTATTAAAGAGTACTATGAAAAACTATATTCTAACAAGCTGGGAAACCTAGGAGAAATGGACAACTTCCTAGAAAAATACAACCTTCCAAGACTGACCCCGAAAGAAACAGAAAATCTAAACAGACCAATTACTGGCAATGAAATTGAAGCGGTAATCAAAAAACTACCAAAGAACAAAACCCCCGGGCCAGATGGATTTACCTCAGAATTTTATCAGACATACAGAAAAGACATAATACCCATTCTCCTTAAAGTTTTCCAAAAAATAGAAGAGGAGGGAATACTCCCAAACTCATTCTATGAAGCCAACATCATCCTAATACCAAAACCAGGCAAAGACTCCACTAAAAAAGAAAACTATAGACCAATATCCCTGATGAATGTAGATGCAAAAATACTCAACAAAATATTAGCAAACCGAATTCAAAAATACATCAACAGGATCATACACCATGACCAAGTGGGATTCATCCCAGGGATGCAAGGATGGCACAACATTCGAAAATCCATCAACATCGTCCACCACATCAACAAAAAGAAAGACAAAAACCACATGATCATCTCCATAGATGCTGAAAAAGCATTTGATAAAATTCAACGTCCATTCATGATAAAAACTCTCAACAAAATGGGTATAGAGGGAAGTACCTCAACATAATAAAGGCCATATATGATAAACCCACAGCCAACATCATACTGAACAGCGAGAAGCTGAAAGCTTTTTCTCTGCGATCGGGAACAAGACAGGGATGCCCACTATCCCCACTGTTATTCAACATAGTACTGGAGGTCTTAGCCACAGCAATTACACAAAGGAAAGAAATACAAGGAATCCAGATTGGTAAAGAAAAAGTCAACTGTCACTATTTGCAGATGACATGATATTGTACATAAAAAACCCTAAAGACTCCACTCCGAAACTACTAGAGCTAATATCAGAATTCAGCAAAGTTGCAGGATACAAAATTAACACACAGAAATCTGTGGCTTTCCTATACACTAACAATAAACTAATAGAAAGAGAAATCAGGAAGGCAATTCCATTCACAATAGCATCAAAAAGAATAAAATACCTAGGAATAAACCTAACCAAGGAAGTGAAAGACCTATACCCTGAAAACTATAAGAGATCCTCCGCTGAGCCTGTCAGAGAAGAGCCTCCCAGTTATAGGAGGGGTAGAGGTCAGCGGTCCTTGGCAGAGGCCTGGGCCAACAAAACTTGGGAAGGAGTACACTTAACACACAGATGTGGGCAGGTGCGCAAAGTCCAAAAGGCCTGCACATATGGGATTTCACCCCACTCTCCACTCCGGTGGCAATAATTAGTCAAGTCAGTGAGGAAGCCAAAATCGAAAGTTCCCTCAGGGGGCCAGCGAGATTGGTTGTCCAAGGGATACTGAGGCCAGGCCTGAGAGCATAGGAAGACCAACTTCCGTTTGCAAACTTCCCGGGACAAATATAGAGCAGCCAAATTAGAAATGAGACACCGCAGCGGGGTCTGGGCCTCTGCTTTTGAGGGCTGGTTCCCCATGTCTGTGCCACTTCCCAACTAATCCCGCTGAGAGGAGCGCCCAGCGTCCCAACTGTGCCAAGTCAGGGGAGACGTCCTGGGGCCTTGGGTAGGGACGTCTCCCCCACCACAGGGCCAGGGGTGGGCCAGATGCCTGCAGACGTCCTGGGACCTCGGGTAGGGACGTCTCCCACACCGCAAGGCCAGGGGTGGGTATCCCAGATGCCCGCAGAAGATGGGCTGAATGCCCAGAGGCCGGATGCCCCAACCTGGATGTAGCTACGATTTTGGATGGACCAGGTGAAAATGGGTTAGGAAGGGAAACAGACCAGGGGAAACTGAGGGACTGACTGGAAAATAGTCCATGCAGCAGAGAGCAGGCTGAGGTCCTGGGTCAGGGAAGGAGGGGGCAGGGCCGCCGATGGTCAGGCTCTCATGCTCACGCCCCTTCCTGGGTTGTTTCAGCACCAAATGTAAGATAAATTCTGACCAAAATAAGCAGGCGACAAGAGGCAACAAAAGGCCAGGCAGTTTATTTGAGCGCATCCTGGGCACGGTTCACCAGTCTGAAACACAGGCTGGAGAAGTCGCCCGCAACTAGACAGGCAGGGAGTTTTTAAAGAAGGTAGGGGGAGGCAGAGCTTAGATTTACAGCAGCGTGAGGATTGGCTAGCCTAAGGCACATTTTTCAGGTTGGGAGGGGGCAGCAGCCGGGGACTTTGGCACGTCATCAGTGTCCGACGTGCTCACCCCTCCCTCTGGTGCCTCCAACCTTACACCCTGAGGTACTGAGGATAGCCCACTTGGTAATATGCTATTAAATTACTTAGTAGGACTGTTAGGTGTCCTGAGTATATTATGATGTGACATATAGAGTCATTATACAGACTTGTTTCTGATTGACTTTTTTCTTGTTATTTGCATTTTTCCCTTAAAGTGAGAAAGAAATTTATATTACCTAAGGGTTCCAGTAAGTGAGGTTTTAGTTTATCATGTTTAACTCTAATATTATACCCACTGTCAAATGTTTTTCTTATTTCATTTTTATTTAACTTAAAAAATGTAATAGCTATATTAAGTCATAACTGACATACATATGCACAATAAATTTAAAGTGGATGATTTGATAAGTTTTGACACAGACATAGACACAGACACACACACACACACACACAGACGCACACAGATACCCATGAAGCCATTAACAAGTCAAGTTAATGACCTCTCCAAAGCTTCCTGGTACTCCTTATAAACCCTCTCTCCTATTCTGCTCTGGAACAACCGGTGACCTGCTCTCTGGCAATATAGATTAGTTTGCATTTTCTAGAATTTAACATAAATGGGATCATACATTAGATACTTAGTTTTTGTTTAGCTTCTTTCACTCTGTTTAATTATCTTCATATCCATCTATGTATCAATAGCTCACTTTTTTATTGCTGAGTAGTATTCCATTGGCTCTATCACCATTGGTTTATCCTTTCATGTGTTGACGGACATTTGAGGTCTTGTTAAAATGCAGAATCTGCATTTTCACAAGATTCCCAGACAATTTGTATCCACAGTAAAGTCTGAGAAACATTGAATAAGGAGTACACTTAAACTTAGAGAAAGGAGTCAAATAATACTGACATATCCCCTCCATGATTGCCTTTATTAGTTATTCAAATTAGGCATCATTTTAATATTTTCTACAAAGTTGATTTATATGGATATTAAATGTATGTTAAATACATAACTGTCATTCAATTTTTATCCCATTATAAAGTTTTATATAAATTGCTAAAATTCCTGATTTGACATCAGAACATGTAGTCCCTATAGCTTTTCTAAGTCCTTCTTAAATACTTCACATTATCCCAAACCACTAATTAGACACGAAAGTCCTTGAGTCTTCTACTTTCAGTACAAAGCAACTTTTTATTTGTCCTGATGTTGTTGACTTCAGATTTCAAGAGGACAACTTTTTTTTCTAATATCCTGGAACCTGAGGAACTAGTAGTTTTCTTAATTAATTATATAGTTACCTCTCAAGTTGTCGTGAATATGCAGATATCCTCTTCATTGGCCAGTTGCTTTTATGCTCAGTTATCCTGGAAAGCACCCACTACAATTGCATGCAAACTTTACATATTTATACAGATTACTGGAATGATTCATAAATTATTATTGATTCAGCATGATCTTCTCCTAACCCTCAGGATATTATGCACAAGTTTGTATGCAGATAATCTGTTTCTATTTTATTACTGAGAATGAAAACTCCACAATAAGTGGCTTCAATCTTTTCTTAAAACTATTACACCAGTTTCTACTTTATTCCAGATACTGTTTTCTAAATTATTTTAGATACTAGGTCCTAATTTGCTCTAAAGAATATATAATATGTAACTTCACATATAACTGTAGACATTGTTTACAAATTATACAGAATTTACCCAACATTCTGAGATATTTATGAATGGATAATTTGAACATGAAAGTTTAATTAGAATCCTCTGCATGAGGATGAATGAGAATAAGTAGGTCTGTTAAAAATAGTGTTGCCATAGCATTCTTGACAAGACTTAGATGAACATGAGCACTGACTGAGGTTGGTTGTATGCAGAGGAGCAGAACTGCTGACTCAAATGGTATATGTATAATTGGTTTTAGTTATTATTAATTACTTTTACTTTATTGATTTCATGCCAGATGAGAATTCAAATATAAAACTTGTATAAATATTTTTTGTTCTGAATTTTAATTCCTTAACTGACTTGCTTTCCAGTTTATTGTTTAAATATATTTAAAGACTTTTCCATGGGGAATTATCTTTTAGTTTCTACTCTAAATTAATCTATGTGGAAATGGCCTATGGCTTTATATAATCTTTTTAAAGATAATTTTATATACTTTTGAATTTCCATTTTAGCAAATTACTCCTTCAAATGGTTGAAGATTGATAGCTATTTGTGAAAAGGGGTGATTCCACCCTACTCCATCTCCATATATTGGTTATTAATGTTTTGAGATCAGAGGAAAATATACATTGCCAGTTGGGGGCAAGACCTCTTCAAAAGCATAGGCAAGAATGACCACATATGCATAATGCCAACCCAGGAAATGATACATCGTTTGCAAAGCTACCCCTTTTTCCAAGAAGTAGGATGAAGATAGAGTAAACAGGTTCTCCATCTAGGCACGACTTGCCCTTCTGAACCAGCACTTCCAGAATTCAGGAGGAGAGATTAGGGCCATGGGTTTCATAACCTTCTCAAGTATTACAAGAAGGGCCTGGTCAAAAATAATTGCCAAGTGTACTGAATGCTACAAAGGAAACAAATGGGGTTGAATGAAGAGGAACAGAGGATAACTTACTTTAAACCAGGAAGTCCAAGGAAGCTTCTTGGAGCAGGTACATCAAAGCTAAAATATGAAGGATGAAGAGAGAATAAAAGAAGAAAGTATGTGCAAAGGACATAAGGGGGGAATGCATTTAGAGTTCCCAAGGAACTGCAAGAAGATCAGGGCAGCTGAGGCCAAGTGAGGGAACCAGAGAGTGACACAAGATATGTCTGGAGAGCACTGTGGGGGCTGGATTACATGGGGAATGCCAGGCCATAGTAGGAAATTGGGATTTTATTCCAGTGCACTGAGAAACCATTGAAAGTATTTACTAGAAAAGTGACATGATCCTGTTTGTGTTTTTAGGCTGTCACTCTTGGAGATGAATAGGGAGATCAGAAGAAATGAAAGCAAAGCCTAGCAGGCTGGTAACTGTCAGTACACAGGGCACACAGCAGCCCAAATAAGACATTGTTACAGATTAGATGAGAGGTATGGGAACAGGAAGAATTAAGGATCCATACACAAAAATTTTTTTTAAGTACAGGTCTCTACTACAGCGAGGGAAATAACCACAGTGATAACAGTGGCTAGCAAGCCCATCTTCATTTTAAATTTCACCAAATAATTTAGAATAACCCACTAAGTGAATAATTAAGCTTAATAAGAGACTGCAGTGTTTTTCTTTGACTAACAACATAAATAGTACTGTCTTTATTTTATAAAATGTGTATTACAGGATAATCTCTTTTTACAATAGCATCCAATTACTGAGTGTTCGCTGCCAGGCTGGGTGCTTTATTCCTCATCTCATTTAGTGTTGACAACAACCTTGTGATGCAGACATAACTGTCCCCATTTTAAAGGCTGGCAATCTTTAGTTCAACTGTCTAAGTGATGTGTCCAAAGACCTATCTATAGAATGCAGGGTCCATTAGGATCCAGTAAACTGCAAGTAACATAAAAAACTCAAGTAAGCTTTGGCACAAAAAAGGACCCATAGATGTGTGACAGATCTCATGGGCAAAAAGTAGCAGAGCCCTGAGAAGGTGCTGGCACAAGAGCCTCAAAGATGTTTTAGCATCTTTTTTCTTCATCTGTCATCCTTCCTCTTCTCTATTGGCATTTCATTTTGTTCTTTCTTTGACAGTTGGTTTTCTCTGTTTCTCCAGAGTTTTCTCCACACTGTATTCCCTGGTCACCCAGTGAGACCCGATAGTATTTTCACATTCAATTCAAAAATCTCAGGGAAGAAAATCTGATTGGTCCACCTTTGAGAAAAGTACCCACCCCTCATCCAATTGACATGGATGAGGAAACAGTATGGCATCTCAGAATGGCTCCCCAGGCTTGCCACTGGGGGTGAGGTCCAAGGACAGTTAAGGGCATCCCTGATGGGTGGGGAATATATACTTTAAAAGCTGTACACTAATGTGATAAGCCAGAATTTCTGGGCCCAGTGACATGAGAAACTGGTAGGCTTTTACTGAGGATGTTTCAGAGTTATATATATTTTTGTTGTGAGTTTATCATTGAAAGTCTTTTAAAGATGTACAGAGGGTGTTTCCCCCATATTTCTAAAATGCTGTACACCTTGTTTATTACAATTATAAATTCTTACTAACAGTATTGACTAGATTTATTATTTTTTTATTAAAGAACTCATAAGACAAGCTTTGTGAGTTAAATGGATGTACATTGAAAAATGTGAAAGGTGATTATTTATAATTTTATTGAAAATATTCCAGACCTAGCTATTGCCAATTGCTGGTATGGAAATAGCATTTTTATATTTAAAGAGCAATATTTTTTGCTCTTTTTTTTTTGGTCAAATACTTGGTGATTAAATGAGGTGTATTATTTATACTGTGAATCTAAGTTTAAGAAAAGACACTCCACCATTTTGAATCTATGCAAAGCAGTTTTCATTTTAGGCACATATAAGCCTGTGAAGCATTCACATGTTGGTTTTGGGATTTTAAACTTGGCAAATTACAGATTCTCATTTTTATATGTGTCACTGCTGGCTCCAAACTTTAAATTGAAACCACAGGGTTTATCTGGCACTCATATTAAGCTAATGCTTTTCCCTTGCTTTAAATTAGCTGCTACTTAATGGTAAAAAGGATGCTAAATGACAAATAACATTAGAACAATAATATATTCAAATCACTGTCAGGTATACAGAGGCTGCTTGAAATTTCGGCTCTTCTAAAAACCAAAGACCTGTCCATGATGTTGCATTCAAAAACTTCATAGAAACAGATGAATGCTCTAATCTCTTATTTTAGTTTAGTTTAAAGGAAACTTAAAAACAAAAAGTCATTTCCATCTGAGTTACATAAAAGACTTATCAAGTATGAACCTCCCTCTCCTGAGTTGGATACATATAAAAATGAGAATCTGTAATTTGTCAAGTCTAAAATCCAAAAACCAACATGAGAATGCTTCACAGACTTATACGTGCATAAACCACGGCCCTGATACTCACTTTCGAGCATCATATTTTTAGAGCTTGTTACCTACATAGCCTAATAGGTTTACAATAGAATCACTTTCAGATAAGAACAAATTTTAGAGTTAAGGTGTTTTGTAGTCCATGAAATTTAGCTTTGGGGCTGTAGAGTTATTCTTTTTTCTTTATATAATCACAAAAATGTTCAAATTTAGAAAAAGTAGGCTACATTTATAGTTTTTCTGATCACAAATAAAATGACAGGGCTGGGTACCTTATGTTGTCCAGGCTTTCTCAAATTTAATCAGGCTTGGATATCAAGACAGGTTGGCGTAAGATGCTGTTGGCACATGTTAAAGCATCTTTTGGTCTCAGAAAAAGACACTTTTCCTGCTGAGCTGTATGTCTGCTGGAGCTGCTCAACAGTAGCTATGTCCTGCAGCATTTTTGGTGATAAATCATCCATTTCAAATAAATGAAATTGCAGCCAATTCTGCAGAAAGAATCACTTTCTAAAAAAGAGACAGTTTTGGAGGGTAAAAAATGCACAGAAGTATGGTAAAATAAAGTATACGCTGCTTTTTTTATTGGAGAAGATTGTTCCTGGTTACATTTGCCAAATTCAATCAGTATGCCAAAAAGTCGAGGAATCTGGCAGGGCCTATGCACAGCAGTTCCATCTTTCATCTGTATTTCTTTTCTGTATTTATCTAGCCTCAGAAAATGCCGGGAATGTCTTTTCCTTCCGACTTGGCCCTTCTTCCTAAACCACAGAAACACACCGGGCAGCTTCTTTTAATTGTTTGGTTACTTATAGTGCAGTCAGTCTTAAACTTGGGAGGAATACATTCTTTTCTTCAGAAATTTATGAAAAGCACAAATAATTGTTTGTTTTCATTTTCTGAAATTTATCCTAGGGACAAAAAAAATCAGTTTTATTCATTGGTAGCTACTTGACTCAATACACAGAGGCAAGAGGCCAGCTCATTATTTTTTGGCCTTCAGCTGACCCAAAATGGTTTTCTCATATAAGAAGCTATTCACAGATGCTAAACGTAAGAATTAATAACAATAATAATGGTATTTCAGACTTCATGAATAAGTCGTTTTTGGCACTCAGAAAATATCTTCTGTTTTTCCCTGAAAAACAGCAATCCTGTTATATACAAAAGTAAACAGTGCTTGAATTAGCACGTTGGAGTCTTTAACATACCAAAAATATGCATGCATTAACATTTGCTTCTAAGGCTCCTTTTTTTTCACTTCCTTCAGGATCAATCAGTTCTTGTTATTTAAAAAGAAAATACAAAACTCTTAGGGTCTTAGCTGTGTTCTCTGTATTTTTGCCCCATTGCCATGGTATAGGGTGTCTCCCTTGGAAATGTCTTTGGATACAAATTTAAAAGTACAGGTGCTAAACAAAAGTTACATTTTTAAAACCAAAGTAATTGTAGCTTATGCAAGTTTAAATCAGAATAGCTATGTCTGTGGTTCAGGAGTGATCAAACAGAATGGCCTATCCATGGTTAACAAGTCAGGACTTGTTTATAATACCCTGGTTCATAATATGCTTTGGGAAAAAGCACTTCATTCTTGAGGTCTTTGCTTACTCATGAGTAAAAGTAAGAAAAATATTCCTAAAGTTTTAAGCTCTCATTTTTTATAACCCAAGTTTAACATCTGAATCCCTGAGGAGGAAAAAATCAGAAAAACACCCTTAATGCTCCATTTCCAGCAGTGGAAACCAACGTGTAGTTTGAGAGGGGGGTCTCTTCACAATGTGGAGCTTAGTATTTATACCTCTGCTTCTTGTAAGAAGTAGCTTAAAATGTTTACACTAAGTACAGCAAAATGTTGATATTTTCACTAGATCATGATTTTCTGACTGAGGGAAATCTGATCAAATTTCTGTGAAAATAAATTTCTAAAAGGTAGTTTCTCTTAGATGGTTACTTGCCAGTAAAACTACTTGTCAGTATATCATCCTAATAATTTCTACTCCATTTTGTGTGCAGAGGTAAAAATAAAAACCACTTTGAAAGTTGCCCTCTTTGGCAAAAAAGGGAAGAAACACTCACCTCAGATGTGTCGCCTGATCACTGGAGACGTCTGGGAGAGCCACCCTCGCAGTGCTGCATGGTCCGACGGTGGCTCACAGGGAAATGTGCTGTCCCCACTAAGACTCGGAGAGACAGCAAAGATGCTGTTTATTTTACAGTGAAACTGTGTTGACAACAAATTATCGTACATCTGGATATATATCTGGGTGAACATACTTTTCTTGAGCTGAAATTTGTCCTCACTTTTGTTTGTACAAGTCCTGGAAATCCATGCAGTAGAGTAGTTTGGGACTTGAACAGCGGGTACTCAAGAGCCTCACATAAGCAGTACAGGATCCAGCTCTTTTCTGCAAAGCCAGGGCAAGTCCACACTCGTTACATATGTTGTATATATACAACATGTGTGTGTGTGTGTGTGTGTGTGTGTGTGTGTGTGTGTGTGTGTGTGTGTGTGTATAAAGGTATATGACAAATGACTTACTCAAATTACATAAAGAATTCTTATGACTCAATAAGAATACAACTCAATTAAAAATTTGCAAAATAACTTAACAGCCACTTCAGCAAAGCTACAACAATGGCAAGCAAGTCCCTGAAAAGATGGCAAATACTACTAGTCAACAGGAAAATGCAAACCAAAACCTCAGGAGACACTATCACACACCTATCAGAATGGCTAAAATTCAAAAGCCTGACATTACGAAGTGCAGACACACAGGTGGAAAAACTGGAGCCCTCACACATGGCTGATGGGAACACAAAATGATACAACCCCTGGGAAAACAGTGTGCCAGCATCTTACAAAGCTTCCATATGACCCTCCACTCCCAGCACCTTCACTCCCAGGTATCTCCCCAAGACAAATGAGAACATACGACCACACAAAGACATCTATGTGAATAGTTACAGCAGCACTATTCATAATCACCAAAAATGTGACTCAACAGGTGAATGGATAAAGAACCAGGGGCCCGTCCATACAATGGAATGTTACCCAGCAACAAGGCACAAGCCACTGACATGTGCAGTAACATGGACAAATCTCAGAAATACTGTGTTAAATGACACTCTATTTATATTTTTGAGGCTTAATCATGATTTGCTTAACCATCCTTGTCAGGTTTGGCTTTTACTAAATCTTTCAGGTGTCAGGTTCATTCTTGTTCCCCAAGAATCTCCATTTAGCCCCTGCCCCCACCTGTGCTCTCCTGAGACTTGTATGTCTCTTCTCTGGTGTAACGATTTAACTCTGTCTCAGTAAATTGTAAGATTCCTGAAGGCAGAAGCCAGGCTGTCTCATCCACTTCTGCATTCCCAGACACAATTGATGCCACCGAGCAGAATGTAGTATATATTTGTTGAATGAAGCAATGAACTTCTCCCTATTTTTAGTCCTGCCACATAATCATAATATCCTAGTATCAAAATATTCTGCAAATGTGAAGACAAAATAAAAAGCACTTGAGATACATATTTATAATATTTTTCTATTTAACCACATAAACCCCAGTGTGTCAATTCTTTATTTCAGTTTGTGAACAATACTGAAAGGGGCTGAGTTTCTATAATTCATTTGATTTTCAACTCTGTATTTTCCCTGCTGCCAGAGAAGTTTAATATTTCTCCTTGATTTTTTTTTCTCTGTTTGTACCCTGGAAGAGGAAGGTGATAAATTCAGGCAATCATTGCAAAGTATGACTATGCCGGGTGCTAATGTTTTCAAATTGCTGATGATTTTTAGGGACACCACAAAATGGCCACAGTGTCAGAAGCATTTGGCAGGCATAACTGGCAGCAGGAAATCAGACTGTAAATTTAGAAAGCATTGCACCATATTTAGGAATGCACCTCAAAGTCACCTCCAAATATGTCATGATCATATAGCTGGGGTTCAGAGTAAATTTACCCCTTATTAGGTATTTTGTGATACATAAAAAACTTCAAAAAGCATGGCTGGGCAAGGGAGAATACCATTCTGTTGCATTAAGGTAAAAATTTCATGAGAAATTCCACCTGCCATTGCCAAGTTGGGAAAACCATTTTACACTGATACTTTCTTCTTATGCCTTTTGGCTTTACTGAAATAATTCCTAAAAGTTATTTCTATCACTTATTCCTTTAATGCTCTTCAGGATGCTTTTCTCAGCAATGGCTTATGTCAGAGTAAATTGATAGGCTGAGAAAGAGATGTTTAGTTCTAACACACAAGAGCTTTAACTAGCCATAGAAACATGGAAAGCAAGCCATTGTACCCAGGCAAAAGAGTGGCTGATAAGCTTTGCTATGTACCACAGGCAAGTAAGTCAAGTACATTTAAAAGGGAGTCTGAGTTGAAATGAATGAAAGGATCAGAAAAGTAATTACAAAATCTTCTCAGCCTTGTTTGTTGCTGGAGCTGAAATATGCAAAGCATCTTAACTTCAAAATAGTGTTGACTGAGTTAGTTCCCAAGGATGCTCATGTGAAATTAAGGGGTTCTGCCTTCAGGAGAAGCCCTGAGTGTGCTTGACTGCAAGTCTGATATGGTGCAGGAGAAATGTTCCATTACTGGTGGAGACAGGCGCTTAAAAGGTCAGCCTCAGGAAGGTCCTGGTCCCCACAGATTGCACATGGCATTCAGAGGTTCCCCTGCAACCCACAGGGAGGGCTTACAAAACAGAGGCCCTGTTGAGTGGAAGCATTGTAAATGGAGGCAGTTGACTCAGACTACAGATTTCAGCAATTGGTGTGGGCATGATGGCCCAAGGACCAACCGTGCCCTAGGGACCAGACCAGACCAGCTCCCTTCAAGAGAGGAGGTGCACGATGGGTAAGAGGGTGGAACCTGGAGCTGGCATTCAAGCCCTGGAACTTGGGGCAAGTACTTGATCTCTGGATACTGCACATTCTTCATATGTAAAGCTAGAATATTAGTAATAATATTTAATTCTAAGTTTGTTGAGAACACTAAGTGAATTAGTATATATAATTCAATTTGAATAGTGCCTGATACCTGCTAAGAACCGACTGTTGAATTGTTAGCTATTGTTTTGAGTATCCCCTTCCTTCTCAAGGTATTGACTGGCCCCCCTGCCTTTCCTGGATCTGTAATGGTGGAATGGCAGGGAAATATTTCTGGTGGAGGCTGGGGGACAGTGACCTGAGAAAAGCCGCCTGAGCCTGGGCCCATGTCCTGCCAAGGCTTAGCTCTGTGAAAGAGAGACCTCCCTCACCACATGGTCTGAGTCAGGAGACACTGGGCATGAAATAGCCAGAAAGCTGGGCAGCCATCCCTCTCTATCTCCTGTGTGCTCCTCCGCAAGATGCAGGGAAGGCTGTTCGCTGGGCACCGCCACCACCTGGCTCACTCCTCACCCAATCCATGCTGCCAGGCTTCCCCACACTGCCTTTCACAGAGCATCCCAGCCATATCTCCTCCTGAGTGACAAAGGAAACAGACTTGCCCACCTACTTAGCATATCCAAAAAGATGTAATCAGGAAAAAACTGATATAAAAGGAAAAATCTTGCTAGAAGTGTAAGACATGCATTGAAGGAAGCTAGATTAACTTAAAATAAGTACTGATACGAATAAGCTACTTTAGTTCCTCAGTTCCAAACTGATTTTAAAGCAGCACTTCGATGGGATGACTTTGCTAAAATTTTGACCAGAATTCCGGGTTGTCCTGGAACAGGCTTAGGGATATGACCCATTCAAGTTCTCCCCACAGAATCCTGAGACAGGTCAGTGTAACACACAGTGTTCTATGGGTGTTATTTTAGGGGGCCCAGAAGATATTCCTAAGTAGAATTACTTCATTTGTGCTGCCTAATATGTATCACTTTGGCATATAATTTGAAGTTTTGCAAACTGAAGATTCAGCTTAAAAGTTATCTTCTCTAAAATTGGTAAACAATGTTTAAATCTGGGAAGAGGAAGCAAGGCTATCACTTATTTAAAACTCAGTAGGAATGTGTTTTAAATGGTGTTCTTCCAAGGTCCAGCTGACACTTATCAGAACTAAGGGGGTGACAGTTCTTAGGACTGTGGTGCAGACTGTGGTTTGGGGTGGTTGACAGAGTAAGTGTGGACTGAGCAGACCTATGTGGCATGAATGAGTTGTGAGCAGGCTTACCTCAGCAGTGGAGTGAGCAGGAGGGGATGTGTTCTGTAATGAGAAAGAAATTCTAGGAAATAAGGAGATGAGCAGACCGAAAATTAGCCCTCCTAGTAAGATGATGAGTGGACTTTGTATATCACAGAATCCTTTTTTTTTTTTTTTTTTTTTTTTTTTTTTTTTTTTTTGAGAGGGCATCTCTCATATTTATTGATCAAATGGTTGTTAACAACAATAAAATTCAGTATAGGGGGGTCAATGCTCAATGTACAATCATTAATCCATCTCAAGCCTAATTCTCGTCAGTCTCCAATCTTCTGAAGCATAACGAACAAGTTCTTACATGGTGAATGAATTCTTACAGAGTGAATAAATTCTTACATGGTGAACAGTACAAGGGCATTCATCACAGAAACTTTCGGTTTTGATCATGCAATATGACCTATAAACCATCAGGTCAAATAAGAATATTCATTTGATTTTTGTACTTGATTTATATGTTGATCCCACATTTCTCCTATTATTATTATTATTTTTATTTTTAATAAAATGCTGAAGTGGTAGGTAGATGCAAGATAAAGGTAGAAAACATAGTTTAGTGCTGTAAGAAGGCAAATGTAGATGATCAGATGATCAGGTGTGTGCCTATGGACTAAGTATTAATCCAGGCTAGACAAGGGCAGCAAGACATCCACGGATGCAGAAGATTTCTCTCAAAGCAGGGGGGGTGAGGTTCTGAGCCTCACCTCTGTTGATCCCCAAATTCTCACCTGATGGCCCCCCTGCGACTGTGCCTGTCTTAGGTTGTTCCTCCCTTGAGGAATCTTACCCGTCTCTGGCTAACCAGTCATCTTCCGGGGCCATACAGGGAAATGTAAAGTTGGTAAGTGAGAGAGAAGCCATATTGTTTGCAAAGGTTAGCTTTTTACTTCTTTGCAGATTTATGCCCTGTGGCTTCTATGCCCAGCACTTGTCTCGAGGTATCTTTACCACCTGGAGGAATTATGATACTCGGTAAATTCGATATGAGGCACGAATTCTATTTAAGGTTTGTAATTAGGAAGGAAGAAGAAAAGCTATAGATGTAGCATATGAAGGAAACTTGGGAGGATTGATTATTTCTTTGACATATCTTCTTGTATAGTACCTTAAGTATGTATAGGTTTTAAACTACTAACTAATTTGCACACACATATTAACATAATAGGAATACGGTGACATAAACAAAGCAAATCTATAATTACCAGCCATCTCCAGTGAAGCCAAGAAAACCATTTAGGCACCCTAGGCATTTGTGAAAATTTATCTATGATATGATGGATATTTTCCAACTGTACTTGAACCATCAGACAAATTAAAGCAGCCCATTTCTGGGATCTGTTCACATCCCATATGTTCTTTTAACCATAGATAGTCTATAGTCATGAGATTTTGGGGTGCTACAACTTGCACCCCTCCCAACCCCTGGTTGAGTTCCAACAGTACAGATCCAGTCAAATTCGTTGTCTCACTGTATGCACATGCCAGCCTAGACATCTCCCTCCTCCTTCTTATGGCAAGTCCAGGAGACGGTGGGCTGGATGCAGCCACAACCGCAGCATCGTCCGGATCCCTGTGGAGGCTTTTTGATGATCATCCCCCGGCACGAGTCCTCCAGAGAGTGCTGATGCCGGAAGCTCCTCCTCATATCGTATCTTAGTTCATTTTCTGGGTATCCAAGCTAGGCCTTGATCTTCTGCGTAGAAACAAAAAGACCCTTTGCCCACACTTTGACATGCCCTCTATACCACTGTGCAGAACTCATTGGAGGTCAGCACACAGGAACTGCTTTTTTTTTTTTTTTTTTTTTTAATTAAGAGAAAGGAATATTATCAGAAAAGAGTACCTCCATAGCTGATCATCTGACACCCTTTAAGTGATCAACATTAAGGATATTTAAAGCATGCGTTGATCTTTGATTTACCAATAGTTTTATCCTGTTAAGGAGTAATCCCCCTTTTCTTTCTTTCTTTCTTTTTTTTTTTTTTTTTTAAATTTTTAATCTACACTTACCTGAAGAATACTATGTTTACTATGCTCTCCCCTATATCAGGTCCCCCCTAACAACCACATTACGGTTACTGTCCATCAGCTTAGCAAAATGTGGTAGAGTCACTACTTGTCCTCTCTGTGTTGTGCAGCCCACCCTCCCCTTTCTCCCTCCCCCCCATGCATGCTAATCTTAATACCCCCCTTCTTCTTCCCCCCCCTTATCCCTCCCTGCCCACCTATCCTCCCCAGTTCCTTTCCCTTTGGTACCTGTTAGTCCATTTTTGGGTTCTGTAATTCTGCTGCTGTTTTGTTCCTTCAGTTTTTCCTTTGTTCCTATACTCCTCAGATGAGTGAAATCATTTGGTATTTCTCTTTCTCCGCTTGGCTTATTTCACTGAGCATAATACTCTCCAGCTCCATCCATGTTGCTGCAAATGGTTGGATTTTTCCACTTCTTATGGCTGAGTAGTATTCCATTGTGTATATGTACCACATCTTCTTTATCCATTCATCTACAGATGGACATTTAGGTTGCTTCCAATTCTTGGCTATTGTAAATAGTGCTGCGATAAACATAGGAGTGCATCTGTCTTTCTCAAACTTGATTGCTGCGTTCTTAGGGTAAATTCCTAGGAGTGGAATTCCTGGGTCAAATGGTAGGTCTGTTTTGAGCATTTTGATGCACCTCCATACTGCTTTCCACAATGGTTGAACTAATTTACATTCCCACCAGCAGTGTAGGAGGGTTCCCCTTTCTCCACAGCCTCGCCAACATTTGTTGTTGTTTGTCTTTTGGATGGCAGCTATCCTTACTGGTGTGAGGTGATACCTCATTGTAGTTTTAATTTGCATTTCTCTGATAATTAGCGATGTGGAGCATCTTTTCATGTGTCTCTTGGCCATCTGTATTTCTTTTTTGGAGAACTGTCTGTTCAGTTCCTCTGCCCATTTTTTAATTGGGTTATTTGTTTTTTGTTTGTTGAGGCGTGTGAGCTCTTTATATATTCTGGACGTCAAGCCTTTATCAGATCTGTCATTTTCAAATATATTCTCCCATACTGTAGGGTTCCTTTTTGTTCTATTGATGGTGTCTTTCGCTGTACAGAAGCTTTTCAGCTTAATGTAGTCCCACTTGCTCATTTTTGCTGTTGTTTTCCTTGTCCGGGGAGATATGTTCAAGAAGAGATCACTCATGTTTATGTCTAAGAGGTTTTTGCCTATGTTTTTTTCCAAGAGTTTAATGGTTTCGTGACTTACATTCAGGTCTTTGATCCATTTTGAGTTTACCTTTGTATATGGGGTTAGACAATGGTCCAGTTTCATTCTCCTACATGTAGCTGTCCAGTTTTGCCAGCACCATCTGTTGAAGAGACTGTCATTTTGCCATTGTACGTCCATGGCTCCTTTATCAAATATTAATTGACCATATATGTTTGGGTTAATTTCTGGGGTCTCTAATCTGTTCCACTGGTCTGTGGCTCTGTTCTTGTGCCAGTACCAAATTGTCTTGATTACTATGGCTTTGTAGTAGAGCTTGAAGTTGGGGAGTGAGATCCCCCCTACTTTGTTCTTCTTTTTCAGGATTGCTTTGGCTATTCGGGGTCTTTGGTGTTTCCATATGAATTTTTGAATTATTTGTTCCAATTCATTGAAGAATGTTGCTGGTAATTTGAGAGGGATTGCATCAAATTTGTATATTGCTTTCGGCAGGATGGCCATTTTGACGATATTAATTCTTCCTAGCCATGAGCATGGGATGAGTTTCCATTTATTAGTGTCCCCTTTAATTTCTCTTAAGAGTGACTTGTAGTTTTCAGAGTATAAGTCTTTCACTTCCTTGGTTAGGTTTATTCCTAGGTATTTTATTCTTTTTGATGCAATGGTGAATGGAATTGTTTTCCTGATTTCTCTTTCTATTGATTCGTTGTTAGTGTATAGGAAAGCTACAGATTTCTGTGTGTTGATTTTGTATCCTGCAACTTTGCTGTATTCCGATATCAGTTCTAGTAGTTTTGGAGTGGAGTCTTTAGGGTTTTTTATGTACAGTATCATATCATCTGCAAATAGTGACAGTTTAACTTCTTCTTTACCAATCTGGATTCCTTGTATTTCTTTGTTTTGTCTGATTGCCGTGGCTAGGACCTCCAGTACTATGTTAAATAACAGTGGGGAGAGTGGGCATCCCTGTCTGGTTCCCGATCTCAGTGGAAATGCTTTCAGCTTCTCGCTGTTCAGTATAATGCTGGCTGTGGGTTTATCATATATGGCCTTTATTATGTTGAGGTACTTGCCCTCTATTCCCATTTTGCTGAGAGTTTTTATCATGAATGGATGTTGAATTTTGTCAAATGCTTTTTCAGCATCTATGGAGATGATCATGTGGTTTTTGTCTTTCTTTTTGTTGATGTGGTGGATGATGTTGATGGATTTTCGAATGTTGTACCATCCTTGCATCCCTGGGATGAACCCCACTTGGTCATGGTGTATGATCCTTTTGATATACTGTTGAATTCTGTTTGCTAGTATTTTATTGAGTATTTTTGCATCTACATTCATCAGGGATATTGGTCTGTAATTTTCTTTTTTGGTGGGGTCTTTTCCTGGTTTTGGTATTAGGGTGATGTTGGCTTCATAGAATGAGTTTGGGAGTATTCCCTCTTCTTCTATTTTGTGGAACATTTTAAGGAGAATGGGTATTATGTCTTCTCTGTGTGTCTGATAAAATTCCGAGGTAAATCCGTCCGGCCCCGGGGTTTTGTTCTTGGGTAGTTTTTTGATTACTGTTTCAATTTCTTTGCTTGTAATTGGTTTGTTTAACTTTTGTGTTTCTTCCTTGGTCAGTCTTGGGAGGTTGTATTTTTCTAGGAAGTTGTCCATTTCTTCTAGGTTTTCCAGCTTGTTGGCATATAGGTTTTCATAGTAGTCTTTAATAATTCTTTGTATTTCTGTGGAGTCTGTCGTGATTTTTCCATTCTCATTTCTGATTATGTTGATTTGTGTTGGCTCTCTTTTTCTCTTAATAAGTTGGGCTAGAGGCTTATCTATTTTGTTTATTTTCTCAAAGAACCAGCTCTTGGTTTCGTTGATTTTTGCTATTGTTTTATTCTTCTCAATTTTCTTTATTTCTTCTCTGATCTTTATTATGTCCCTCCTTCTGCTGACTTTAGGCCTCATTTGTTCTTCTTTTTCCAGTTTTAATAATTGTGATGTTAGACTATTCATTTGGGATTGTTCTTCCTTCTTCAAGTGTGCCTGGATTGCTATATACTTTCCTCTTAAGACTGCTTTCGCTGCATCCCACAGAAGTTGGGGCTTAGTGTTGTTGTTGTCATTTGTTTCTATATATTCCTTGATCTCTATTTTGATTTGTTCATTGATCCATTGATTATTTAGTAGCATGTTGTTAAGCCTCCATGTGTTTGTGAGCCTTTTTGTTTTCTTTGTAGAATTTATTTCTACTTTCATACCTGTGTGGTCTGAAAAATTGGTTGGTAGAATTTCAATATTGTGGAATTTACTGAGGCTCTTTTTGTGAGCTAGTATGTGGTCTATTCTGGAGAATGTTCCATGTGCACTTGAGAAGAATGTATATCCTGTTGCTTTTGGATGTAGAGTTCTATAGATGTCTATTAGGTCCATCTGTTCTAGTGTGTTGTTCAGTGCCTGTGTGTCTTTACTTATTTTCTGCCCGGTGGATCTATCCTTTGGGGTGAGTGGTGTGTTGAAGTCTCCTACAATGAATGCATTGCAGTCTATTTCCCTCTTTAGTTCTGTTAGTATTTGCTTCACATATGCTGGTGCTCCTGTATTGGGTGCATATATATTTAGAATGGTTATATCCTCTTGTTGGACTGAGCCCTTTATCATTATGTAGTGGCCTTCTTTATCTCTTGTTACTTTCTTTGTTTTGAAGTCTATTTTGTCTGATATTAGTACTGCAACCCCTGCTTTCTTCTCACTGTTGTTTGCCTGAAATATGTTTTTCCATCCCTTGACTTTTAGTCTATGCTTATCTTTGGGTTTAAGGTGAGTTTCTTGTAAGCAGCATATAGATGGGTCTTGCTTTTTTATCCATTCTATTACTCTATGTCTTTTGATTGGTGCATTAAGTCCATTTACATTTAGGGTGACTATTGAAAGATATGTACTTATTGCCATTGCAGGCTTTAGATTCGTGGTTACCAAAGGTTCAAGGTTAGCTTCTTTAGTATCTTACTGCCTAACTTAGCTCACTTATTGAGCTGTTATATACACTGTCTGGAGATTCTTTTCTTCTCTCCCTTCTTATTCCTCCTCCTCCATTCTTCATATGTTGTGTGTTTTGTTCTGTGCTCTTTTTAGGGGTGCTCCCTTCTAGAGCAGTCCCTGTAGGATGCCCTGTAAAGGTGGTTTGTGGGAAGCAAATTCCCTCAGCTTTTGCTTGTCTGGGAATTGTTTGATCCCACCATCATATTTAAATGATAGTCGTGCTGGATACAGTATCCTTGGTTCAAGGCCCTTCTGTTTCATTGCATTAAGTATATCATGCCATTCTCTTCTGGCCTGTAGGGTTTCTGTTGAGAAGTCTGATGTTAGCCTGATTGGTTTTCCTTTATAGGTGACCTTTTTCTCTCTAGCTGCCTTTAAAACTCTTTCCTTGTCCTTGATCCTTGCCATTTTAATTATTATGTGTCTTGGTGTTGTCCTCCTTGGATCCTTTCTGTTGGGGGTTCTGTATAATTCCATGGTCTGTTCGATTATTTCCTCCCCCAGTTTGGGGAAGTTTTCAGCAATTATTTCTTCAAAGACACTTTCTATCCCTTTTCCTCTTTCTTCCTCTTCTGGTATCCCTATAATACGAATGTTTTTCCTTTTGTATTGGTCACATATTTCTCTTAGTGTTGTTTCATTCCTGGAGATCCTTTTATCTCTCTCTATGTCAGCTTCTATACGTTCCTGTTCTCTGGCTTCTATTCCTTCAATGGCCTCTTGCATCTTATCCATTCTGCTTATAAATCCTTCCAGGGATTGTTTCACTTCTGTGATCTCTTTCCTGACATCTGTGATCTCCTTCCGGACTTCATCCCACTGCTCTTGCATTTTTCTCTGCATCTCTTCCCACTGCTCTTGCATTTTTCTCTGCATCTCATCCCATTGCTCTTGCATTTTTCTCTGCATCTCTGTCAGCATGTTCATGATTTTTATTTTGAATTCTTTTTCAGGAGGACTAGTTAGGTCTGTCTCCTTCTCAGGTGTTGTCTCTGTGATCTTTGTCTGCCTGTAGTTTTGCCTTTTCATGGTGATAGAGATAGTTTGCAGAGCTGGTACAAGTGACCGCTGGAAGAGCTTCCCTTCTTGTTGGTTTGTAGCCTTTTCCTGGGAGAATAGAGACCTCTAGTGGCTTGTGCTGGGCAGCTGTGCGCAGACAGGGCTTCTGCTTCCCGCCCAGTTGCTTTGGGGTTTATCTCCGCTGTTGCTGTGGGCTTGGCCTGGCTGGGGCTGTTCCTCCAAAATGGTGGAGCCCCGTTGGAGGGGGAGCAGCCAGGAGACTATTTATCTCCGTAAGGGGTCTCTGTGCTCCCTGCTGCCCAGGGGGTTAGAGTGCCCAGAGATCCCCAGATTCCCTGCTTCTGGTCTAAGTGACCTGTCCTGCCCCTTTAAGATTTCCAAAAAGCACTCTCCAAACCAAAACAACAGCAGCAACAATGAGAGAGGGAACAGAAAGAAAGAGAAAAAAAAAGGAAAAAAAAGGAAAAAACAAGCGATTTTTTTTTTTTTTTTTTTTTTTTTGTCCTCAGGTGCCGGTCCCAGGCACCCGCTCACTGGTCCTGCTGCCCTGTCTCCCTAGCACCAGGTCCCTGTCCTTTCAAGGCTTCCAAAAAGCACCCACCCACCGGTCCCGCAGGGAAGGAACGCTCAATATTCTTTGTCCTCAGGCACTGGTCCCACACACCCGCTCACCAGTCCTGCCGCCCTGCCTCCCTAGCACCGGGGTCCCTGTCCCTTCAAGGCTTCCAAAAAGCACTCGGCAAAAAGAGAGAAAAAAAAGGGGAAAAATGCGCGATTTCTTCCGTCCTCAGGTGCTGGTCTCAGGCACCCACCCACCGGTCCCACAGGGAAAAATGCGGGATATTCTTTGTCCTCAGGTGCCGGTCCCAGGCACCCGCTCACCAGTCCCGCCGCCCTGCCTCCCTAGCACCGGGGTCCCTGTCCCTTTTAGGCTTCCAAAAAGCACTCGCAGAAAAGAGAAAAAAAAAAGGGGAAAAACGCGCGATTTCCTCTGTCCTCAAGTGCCGGTCTCAGGCACCCGCCCACCGGTCCCGCAGGGAAAAACGGGGGATATTCTTTGTCCTCAGGCGCCGGTCCCAGCCACCCACTCACCAGTCCCGCCACCGTGCCTCCCTAGCACTGGGGTCCCCGTCCCTTCAAGGCTTCCAAAAAGCGCTCGCCAAAAAGAGAAAAAAAAAAAGGGGAAAAACGCGCGACCTCCTCCGTCCTCCGGCACCGGTCTCAGGCACCCGCCCCCAGGTCTCGCAGGGAGAAACGCGGGATATTCTTTGTCCTCCTGCGCCGTTCCCAGGCACCTCCTCACCGGTCCCGCCACCCTGCCTCCCCAGCAACGGGGGCCCGTCCCTTTAAGGCTTCCAAAAAGCGCTCGCCAAAAAAAAAAAAAAAAACAAAACCGCTCCGGTTTCTCTCCACCCACCGGGAGCCGGGGGGAGGGGCGCTCGCGTCCCGCCGGGCCGGGGCTTGTATCTTACCCCCTTCACAAGGCGCTGGGTTCTTGCAGGTGTGGATGTGGTCTGGATGTTGTCCTGTGTCCTGTGGTCTCTATTTTAGGAAGATTTTTCTTTGTTATATTTTCATAGCTCTATGTGTTTTTGGGAGGAGATTTCCACTGCTCTACTCACGCCGCCATCTTGGCTCCGCCTCCCACAGAATCCTTTTTTATATGTGTATCAGGAAGGTCTATATGGGGAGCAAGAAGGAAGAGGCAGCATTCTGGGAAGCCATGACTTTCTTTCTCTTAAGATGTTCCATTTTATCTCACAGATGTAATACATGAATTTCATAGAAGAACCGAGGTTGTTTGGGGGGAAAAAAAGGAAGAGTTCCACTGCTAAAAAAATTTTTTTTAATCACTGGCCTTTATACCGTACTTAGGGCCAACTTTGAAGTTCTCAACAGCAAACCTAGCAAAAATCATGCAAGATGGGCTCTGAAATGAACAGGGTCTTTGCCAGAAGAAGAAATATCCTTCTGTTATAAAATTTATTCAGCTTCTTTTACTGAAATTTGAAGTTCTTACACAGATGAGACTAAGAAGTATTACTTTATATAATCTTAGCAAAAAGAGAAGACTAACATTAATCGAGTTATATATGAAAAACTTTGAGAGGGTTATCAAGGGTTTTGTTCAAAGTTGGTTGAAACATTACTTTGGGAAATTTCATGGTAATTTTTTTAGGTTCCATTTTTTAAAAATATTAGAGTCAGAAATAAGTTTTCAGAGAGAAATTAAGAAACAATAATCACATTTGACTTAATCCTTCCCACAAATTATATCTGAGAAGGAAAACATTCCCCAAATGGGTAGCAAGTGACAAGGCAGACTTTTAAAACACACTTGATACTAGCAAAGTGCAGTGAAAGGAAGGCAGAAGAAGCCTTGAGAATGAGGTTAAGTCAACCGGAGTTTAAGAAAAGCAATTATTGGGCCAAAAGACTCTTTCATTTAAGGTTATTTCCCAAGAAATTAGCCATTATTTTCATCTTTATGAGCTTAGTTCCAGTTTAGTAGGAGAAGGGAAAGTTATTTCTCTACCACTGAAGAATAAAAATTGTGCCTCTTCTCCCTAGCCCTGTGCTTTATTTTTTCCATATTAATCTGCTTTTGAAAGCTGAAAAGATATCAAACTAAAATTGAGAAAGTGGTTTAAAGAAAGGGTGGTGTGTTTCCTTTGCAATTCTTGGCTTCCTCTCTTCTGGATATCATCCCATTTTTATCCCCATGGGGTGTGAATCCTACACCCAACAAGGTATTTTAAATATCATGTCTTCAGTTTTGCCAATGTTTGTAAAGAAGTATAAATTCAAACAGTATATTAAGAATTTAGACTGACTCTAATATTAAGGAGTATTGTGGAAATAATTGTCCACTTTAATATTTCCATAGTTACATCATTTTTTACCTGGCCTTGCTGAGTTAAGCAATTTAAAATTTTTTGTTGGTTTGAAAATATTTGATTTTACAGTGTTACATCAGATTGTATAAATTCTTAGCATTTCCTAGAGCAAAGTTGTAAATCAAAACTCAATCCTTCCATGTAAAAGTTCTTCATAAAACTAAGGCAATTATTTTCTAATAAACAGTGTTTATCTTTTATTGTTTTAAAATATTTTTATGTGAGATTATCAATTATAAACCTATGTCTGTATTAAGGAGGGCTATTACTCCCATGAACTTGCCTTCAAGATTAAAAAGAAAATTGAGGTTATAGGCAGAAAATACCTCCACTTCCCATCCTGTACCTACAAACATATTGTAGCTACATTCAGGATAAACATTTCTCTAGTCTTTGAGTATTTCTTCTTGTGTCTATTCCCACACACTGTACCCATGATCCCATTTTATTTCTTCCAAAAGATGGAAATTCTGACATTGCTTATTCCTTTTATCATCTGCATATTCAATCTTAATCTCTCTTTGCCCACTTGATCATTTCCTAATGCCCTGTCAACTGATTACACCCACTGTGAAATCCACCATATCAGAGTAACATCCGAAAATCCTCATTGCCTCAACTGCCCCTGACTCTTCAGCCTATTGCCATTGATTTTTGCCTTCAAAAATTCAGAGAGCTCTATGAATTATCTCTAGGATTTCCAAATGTCCAAATCTAAGGGACTCTCTTCAGTCCTCAAATTACTCTCTCCAAAGCATATCATCATACTGGCCTCACCATCCTGAAAATGTCACCCTTCTTCGGTTTCTGTCATTCCACAGTCTCCTGGTCCTCCTCCTTCCTCTCTTGTGACTCTTCATCTCCTTTGCAGGCCTCACTCCTTTCTGACCAGTTTATTTTGTTACAACTTTTAAAACAACACAAATAATGTATGTTCACTAAAAAAAAAAAAAAAGAAAGAAAGAAACTAAAGGTGAGAGTGGAAAATAGCAACTGGAGCCTGCTGAGGATGTCCCTGTGAACATTTTTGGGGAAACTAGAATTTTTGGCTGGTGCCTTGAGGAGTCCCTGACATATTTTGAGCAGGGGAGTCAGCTGGTCCCATTTCCCTGTCAGAAGTTACTTGGTTTGAGAATGGATGGGGACAGGGATGGAAAATACAACTGGGAGACAATGGTGGCTTCAACTAAGGTCATAAGCTCTGAAGCTGGAGAGAAATGGATACGTTTAAGAGATATTTGGAAGGTAAAAACAAAAGACTTGGTGAATTTTGAATGTGAAAATGAGGAAAAGGGTAGAGAGGACACCTAAATGTCTAAGTTGGATCACTGGATTTAAGGATGATAGAAGGGACCTGCTTGTGGAGGAAAATGAAAGTTCACTTGGGATATACTGGCTTTGAATATTTTGAAAGATATAGAGATGTTTAATGGTTTGTGTTTAAGTCAGAGCTAGAGTCTTAAATTTTGGAGAAGTTGCTATTAGGTCCACCTCACATGTGTACACACATGTATATATACATACAAATATATATATATATATACACACAACTTCTCCCCCCAAAAATTATTATTTCTAAATATTCCTTCATAAAACTGATCTAACAACAGGACACAGACAACCACATAGATTCTCAGTCTCTTCCAAATGGGAGATAACCCAAGTTAAATGCAGCCATAATGTCCAGAGTTGATAATCAAGAGGACATTTTTCCTAGTGTCTGGAGGAAACCTATGGATTATTCCAAGTAAGGTAGCAGATTAAACTACTGAGTTGAATTTTACACTTCCTTCTGAAATCTACTAACATTACATTCAAGGGATTAAAAAAAATCAACAGGAAAAGGGAGAATTAGAGAATTATAGAGGAGAAAATAACAAAAATTTTGTGAACTAAAATTCATTGGGAAAGTGGCAACTGCCTAGCAGACAAACCTAAGGAATCAGACAGAATACAAAGTCAACAGTGGGGAAAAACTGAGAACAAACTCTACTTACATCTGGAAGCCTCAAAATATCAGGAACTGGTAGCACTAAATGCTTCTAGGATTGGTTAGTAGGGTGGAGGGTGGAGGCTACAGTAAAGAAAACTGTCACTAGGGTCCTTCCCCTATTCCAAACAGCAGTCACTGCCCCTCTCCAACCCAGTAGCTGTCTAGAGAGGATAAAATAGGGTCTCTGGATTAGAAGACAATAGCCACTGTGAAGTGTGTACTGTACAGTAGATGAAGGTTAAGTGACCGTATGAACACTGAATGCTAAACAGAGCTCTCTGACTGACTCAGTCCCATATGCCTGAAGTCAGCCCCTTACTCTGATGGCTAGTTTGAAAAGCTCTTCCTTGGATATTCTGACTAGCTCAACAAAAAAGATTTCAAGTTACCAACCTATGGAGAATTCCAACAAGCCCTCCCAGGGCCTCTGCTGGCCTGTGGGAAGCCATTGTGTTAATTAGAAAAAGATGTTCATCTGGGCAATTCTAACTTTGCTGGTGTCAGACTTGAAAAGCATATCACACCTTGGTGGGAAGGAAAAGACATTCCTTCTTCTGAGAAGATATAGCCCCTGACCAGGGTTCATGAATTGATGGGCAAGTGAGGAGCTGCATTTCATGCCTCTTCAATCTGGTGTACTCACGGAAAGGACAACTGTGAGTGGCCCTGAGACTACCCTGTCACCCTGCATTAAATCACATAGTCAGCAAGCCCCAACTGCATATACAGCTCAAAATTTTCAATTATCCAACAACAACTGACATTCTGAAGGATGTATTGAACATAGACGATAGAGACTAAAACAAATAGGAACAAGCAAATCAGTCCTTAGAAGAAACAGCGTAGCGGCTCCTTCCCTACCTCCCGCTGCCGGCAGTGCTCATCTCCTGCTGCCGCTGGGACCATGGTCATTGGCCGCCATGAGCATGATGCCCCCCCAGAAAGGGAGGTGATGGAATTAAAGCAACCCCAATCATTGGAAGATTTGGAACCTCCTTGAAAATTGGTATTGTTGGATTTCCAAATGTGGGGAAGTCTACCTTCTTCAGTATATTAACCAATAGTCAGGCCTCTGCAGAAAACTTCCCATTTTGCACTATTCATCCTAATAAGAGCAGAGTACCTTTGCCAGACGAAAGGCTCAACTTCCTTTGCCAGTACCACAAATAAGCAAGCAAAATTCCTGCCTTTTTAAATGTAGTGGATATTGCTGGCCTTGTGAAAGGAGCTCATAATGGGCAAGGCCTGGGAAATACTTTTATTTCATATTAGTGCCTGTTATGGAATCTTTCATTTAACATGTGCTTTTAAAGATGATGATATCATACATGTTGAAGGAAATGTAGATCCTATTCAAGATATAAAAATAATACATGAAGAACTTCAGCTTAAAGATGAAGAAATGATTGGGCCCATTATGATGAACTAGGAAAAGTGGCTGTGAGAGGAGGAGATAAAAAACTAAAACCCGAATATGACATAATGTGCAAAGTCAAATCCTGGGTTATAGATCTAAAGAAACCTGTTTGCTTCTATCATGACTGGAATGACAAAGAGATTGAAGTGTTGAATAAAAACTTATTTCTGACTTCAAAACCAGTGGTCTACTTGGTTAATCTTTCTGAAAAAGACTATATTAGGAAGAAAAACAAATGGTTGATAAAAATTAAAGAGTGGATGGACAAGTGTGACCCAGGTGCCTTGGTCATTCCTTTTAGTGGGGCTTTGGAACTCAAACTGTAAGAATTGAGTACTCAGGAGACACAGAAGTATTCTGGAAGCAAACATGACACAAAGCACTTTGCCAAAGACCATTAAGGCTGGGTTTGCAGCAGTCCAACTAGAATACTTTTTCACTGCCCGCCCAGATGAAGTGCGTGCATGGACCATCAGGAAAGGGATGAAGGCCCCTCAAGCTGCAAGAAAGATTCATGCAGATTTTTAAAAAGGTTTCATTATGACTGTGATGAAATATGAAGATTTTAAAGAAGATTCTGAAAATGCAGTCAAGGCTGCTGGAAAATACAGACAACAAGGCAGAAATTACACTGTTAAAGATGGAGATATTATCTTCTTCAAATTTAATACACCTGAGCAACCAAAGAAGAAATAAATTTTAGTTATTCCTCAGATAAACGTACAACTTCCAAAAGGCAAATGATTTTTTTTAATTAAAATTTCTGAAAACTGAAGGGACAGATAGAGTTGTGGCAAAGGGAATCATCTACAAAAAGGATTTTTTAAATTTGTTTTAAAATTAAAATACAGTGTATCTTCAATGAAATGCAAGTTCACTAAACGTGAACAGCTTTGCTTTTCACATGATTAAGACCCTACTCCAAATTGTAGAAGCTTCCCAGGAACCATATTACTCTCATGATACTTCATTAATCTCCATCATGTATGCCAACCCTGACATATTCGACAGTGAGGACACTGTGGCTCGCTCTGTTTTGAATCTACAGAGAATGAATGTTTTATAGTACTCCAGATGTCTACACTCAATAAAACATTTGACAAAACCAAAAAAAAAAAAAAAAAAAAAAAAAGCATTGTGGAGAGAAGAAAAAAAAAAATCCTCAGAGTGACACAAAAGGTATGGCATCCATGAAGCCAAAACAGAACTCTATTTAAAAAAGAACATTTGAGGAGCACAAATTCAAAGAAGAGTTGGAAGATAAATCTCTCAGAAAGTAGAGCAAAATTATAAATAAGTGAAAATAAGAAAGATTATATGAAAATATTAAAGAATGAATGTAAAAGATAACTTCAGAATATTAGTTCCAAAAAGAAATCTCAGAAAAGGGAGAGGAGGAAATGAAATGAAATAATTCAAGAGAATTTCCCAGAACTGAACTGTACGAATTGTCAGATTAAAAGGGCCCATCAAATGTCCTGCATACAATGGATAAAAACAGACTTGTGATAAGACAACAGCATTGTAAAATTTAAGTGCCAAAAGTAACATTAAGTATCAAAAACCCAAGAACGTTCTATAATCTTCAAAAGAAAAAGGAAATTGAGAGAGGGAGAGAGAGAGATGACAGCCAAACATGAAGAATCACTTTGGACTTCCCAACTGTAACACTGAAAGCAAGAAGAAAATGGAGCAACGCCTTCAAAACTCTCCCAATGTTTCAAAAATGACTTCCAACCTAGAATTCTATACCCAGGCAAACTATTAATCAAGGAGAGAATAGACATGTAAATCTTAAGAGGTTTACCTCCTTTGCATATTTGTCAAGAAACTACTAGACTATATGATAATGCCAAGATCTATTAAACATTCAAACAGGATATTGATGAGCTTCATATTCTAAGTCATACTTGGTCTTACCTTGACCACGTTGATGAAGTTCCTGACTGCTCTTTCTCCTAGGTCATTTTATCCCACCTAAGTGTTCTTTGACTTGCTACTAAGAATCAGAGGAAAGTCATAGTGAAACTCAAAGCAGCAGTCTGTCGCCTTATAGTTTTTTCCTAACAGGACACTATAGGCCTCCTGTTAACATATTAGTTCTCAACATAAGTAAGATAAAATTGCTTGTTTGGATCAATCCAGTTGGAACTCTAGCAGAGAAAGCTGATACAAAATTTTATTTTAATCTCTCTACTCAACAACAAGCAACCTCCAATCTGAGGTAACTCAGCAGTGTGACTAATAATAATGTTTGTCATTTACAAGCATGTAGTACATGCGCTTTATATTCATTATCTCATTTGAAGCCTACATCTATCCTGTTAAAAGGTACTATCAAAAATACTGGTTTTACTGATAAGAAAACTGAGGCTCAGATAGAGTTACCCTGGGTCAGACACTGTTAGGAGGAGCTGGGATTCAAACCCAGGCTGTCGACCCAGAGCATGAACTCACAACCACTATACTCCATAATCTATGAAAACATAAATTTTTTACTTCCAGAGAATTATCTTTATCACTTTTATCTATCTAACAGCAAAATGCAATTCTAAACAACCCTGTCCGTGTTTATCTTTTAATTCACCCTTATCCTATTATTTCTTTAGCATTTGTATTCAGGAAACCTCCAAGTGCACAGATATTCTTTATATTTGATAGGAATAAAAATTGAAGAGCAACTGGAGCTATTCCAGATGCTACCATGAGTTTCACCCTGGGCACATGGAGACTTGCCACTTCCTCCTTTAGCAGGGAGCACAGAGTCCCACAATGTCCTGATGCAGCCTGTGATCAAATCATTCTCTATTTCTAGAATTTCTAGCATTCTTGAGAAGAAGGTCGTTAGGATGCTTTTTATTATTCATCCCATTCCTACCACCCAGTACTCTAGATCCAACACTAATCTCATGTGTGTGTGTGTGTCTGGGCACAATAGCTCTCTAGTGGAAGGCTTCTAAAAAAAAAAAAACATGGAAGGAAAACTTAAGGACAAACTTACTCAAGTGTAAATGCACATCTGCACAGAGAGAACACTAGCTCAAACAAGCAGAACCCACTTTTAAGCTCTGCAGATATGGGCCTCAGCATGGCACTCCTGTCACCAGGAGGCAGACAGAGAAGCCACTAAAAGGCAAGCCCCTTGTTTCACTTCACTGCCAAACAGAATCAAAGATTTTGCCCCAGCCAGCAAGTGTAAAATGTGTTTTGAGGCCCATGGCTCTGGTGAAGTGAGTTACCCAGGCTCAAAGTTGTGTAGTCTCTACTGCAATAGCAGCAGAGCTCAGCCAACCTGGAAAGCCAGGAAGTATTGTGCAGGGCAAACACAACCCAGACACATTTCTTGTTATAGGGTTGTGCACTGGTGCTACAACCACACCACAGTGTCTCATAAACAGGAAAATGGCAGAGTTCACAGCTCAAATGAGTTCTGGGAATTGAAGATCTTTCTAGAAACCTGCTAAGCTCGGTATGCATGCATGTATTTCAGAGCTCATCCGGCTCTAATAAAAACTCATTTCCAGTCTGTGTTCAAACAATGTTGAATCAAACCACAAGAAAGTCTGTTATCACTCAAATTGGTACATATTTTTCATGCAACTGAAGTATTATATAAAATCATGAACTGTTAGATATAAAAGTAAAAATTGAAGGCAGACGCAATCCCATGTTACCTTTGTCTCCCCTTCAGGGGATGTGAATCACAGGTCACAGCTGCATGCTGAGGGCACGCACCTTGGGATCAAGCCTTTGACACTGGAGGAAGTATTAGCCCAAGGCACAAACTGCCCTTTGTGCCCCTCCCATATTCTTGTTCACTCCAATGTGTTTGAATGATGTTTTCAAGTGCTCTGTGCAATTAAGTTTTAAAGCAAGGGGCTAGTTTTCTTTTTGTGTATATATGAAGCTCCTAATAAAGTACTTGGGTGAGTTTGGGGGAGGGGGAAGATTAAAAAGAGGTAAGTTTTAGAAAGGAAAAAACACTTCAGAAAGGTAAACCTGGTGGTGTTTTTCCTCCCTTACAATGTCAAAAATGTTTTTATAGTTGGAAAAAGTCTACAGGTCAAAAAATAAATACAAAAAAATAGATACATATACTGTTTCCATAATCACTTGTACCCAATTTGCATCTCACTTCCCTAAGAAAAGTACTCCTTTTAAAAAGTAATTATCATGAAGTATTGCAAACCACCTTCACCTTGCCCCGTGTGTTTGTGATTTGAAAACACATGCTGTCTTGTACTTTCCATTAGTTGTCCATCAAATGCAGGATTTTGCAGTAAGTTTCTGTTATGTGGCTGTTTGTATTCGTTTTAAAGCATTCCTCTGAGTGGCCCTGTTTGCTGGTGAAGCTCTTACAAAAAAATAACAGCATATATTCCTGAGCCCCATTCAAAACTAAGACATCTGTATAGTACATGTTGTTCAGACAGTGGTTTGGGAAAGGAGAACATCCTTATTCAATTTGTAAAGCAGCATTAGGTATACAGCCTCTGGGTGTGTGAACAAAACAATGAGTAACATTCATTGACAATAAAATAAAATCCAGGAAAAACAAATTCAGAGAACAGTATCACCAAAAGAGAGTCCTAAGAATGCTTCTCAACTATCAGCCCATTCATACCCTGATTTTCACACACAAAATCTATACTTCCAACTCTGTACCCTTGAGTGAAAATATTATGGGCTAAGGAAAATGGGCAGAGCAGGATAAAATTAATGAGTAAAGAATAAATCACAGTGCCTGGCACACAGCAAGCTTTGTAGCTAATAAAATCATTTCATGCTGTACAAACGTTCGGTAACTTTTGGTCTGATGCCAGTGGGTCATTCAAGGTACGTTTAAAGAAGCAATCTCTCACTGACCACCATGGGTACCATTCTAAGCCATACTTTTCTTCTTTTATTTATTTTTAAAAATTTTGCCCTTGCCTATACTTTAGGGCTTTAAATGCTGTACTGCTGGGCTCCACTGATCAAATTTTTAAGCTACACACTCACTAACCACTATATGTGCACAGAATGAAACCTCATGGTTAATGTAAGAAACTTAGACAAAATTAGTTCCCCCAAGTAGTCTTAATGCATTCAGGTCTAGAGGTTATGCAGGTTATAGGAACAGACCTGTACAGAGGAGAGTCCTAACGAGTCATACATTGATTAAGTACTGTGTTCTATCATAAAGCATGTGAATGTAAAGTTCCCTTCAGCAACCTTATCCACCTGACTCCTGGAAGAGCTAGCAGGCTGCAGGCTTTCTGTGAAACACAAGATGCCAACAGCATGCCAAACGTTATGACTGGCACCTTTGACTCTCACAGTTCATTGGTTTATGTTACATGAAATCATGTAACTGGCATCAAGGGTTTGGAAATAAATGCAATGAACTCATAGAGAGCTGGAGAGGTGACCACAGAACAACAGTGAGGTCCGAGGGAGTATGGGAAAAATGCAGGTTTGATTTGGGTAGCCATCAGGCCATGGGACTGCTCTCCAAGGAAGCTGTGCAAGGCAGCTTGGCCATAGCTGCTGCCAAGTGAAGGCTGAGTCACTGGTGCCCATGGAGGTCAACCAGAGATGAGGTGGGGTCTAGAGCAAGTGCTGACATGGGCTAGACAGACCTTAGGGCCAAAATTCCCACTTCCTCACTCCTCACCAGGGCTGGGTTTCAGGGAATAAACACCAGGACCAGACTTCAGAACTGGCAAAATAATCATCATGATAATAATACCATGTATGGAGCACTTACTTTGTAGTGGGCACTGAGTTTATGTGATTCAAATGCATAACCTATATGAAGCCATGCTACCTCATTCCTGTCCTGACATGGTGTGGATAAAATAAAAGTTCCTGTGGCCAGGATTCTCACCTGGCCCTGGTTGGCTAGCTCACTACATACGTGTGGGCAATATGTTGCTACTGACTTTATATAAAGAGCTCTACCCATTGGTCTGGGTGACACAGTGGCATGACTGCAAGGCTGCAGGAGAGCAGAGCAGAGGACAGAGACTGGAACAGCTGTGAGGGCAGAGAGGACCAGAGGCAGAAACTGGCTTGCAGCATGCAGACTCGCTCTGAATGAATGGGATTTTAGTGATTGACCTGCCACCATGGAAATAAAGTTGGGTATAACCCTTTCACCCCAAAGAAACATTCTACTGTCATTTCCTTCGTCACACTGAATCCATAGCAAACTTGCCTGGGGCTGAAACCCATTGGCGAGACAATTGGCAAAATCAGCAGGGTTCATTGTTGACCAAGGAAAAAGACAGGCTGTCCTTATGGGAGGGGTACTACAGTGGGCTGCCCCTGTGAATGGGGAGACAGTGGATTGTCTCCCAGAGGGTATGTGGTCTGAGGTGACTTGCCTCCTAGAGGGCTGGGCCCCCGCATGACTGGAGGCAAGTGGAGGTGATACCTGAGCCAGTACGGATAGCCCTTGGTATAGTAAGTAGGTCTTTTGAAAGATAGAGTGCCCGTAAGGCAGCGGGGACTTCCCACAGTACTAAAAAAAAGTCTACAGAAGAGAAGGACACGATCCTAAAAAAAACCCAAGAAATGGCGGCATAAGAACACAAACTGCAAACTACTGTGGCTTCACTGAAGAAGGAAATGGCATTGATGCAAGAGGAGACAGCACGAGAATGCTAGCAGTGAGGTGCAATTGAAGAGGTAAAAGATTCCTTAAAGAACAAGACAGCAGTGCTGCCAGGTGCTCTGAAGGAGGAAAAGGCCATCAAGGAAAAAGACAAACTCCTGAGGGAAGCACAAGCAGAGGTGGCACAAGAACACCAGCTGCAAAGCACTGAGGTGAAGGTAAGAGAGCTGCTCAAGACTGAGGTAGCATTGCTGCGAAGCACTACAGAAAAGGTAAAGGATGTAGCAGAGGAGGCCCTCGGGGGAGGGGAGAGAAAGGTGCCATCAGCCCAAGAAATGGAGGAGCTGGGGAAGGATGAAGGGGTGGTGCTGGGGGCACTGACCCCTCTTCTATTGAAAGCATGCCCAATGGTTGTAAAGAAAATGAAGACCCAGCAGCTGAAAGTTCCCCAAGGAGAGGAGCAGCTCCCTCCCCAGGTCATGGAGCACTCTATGCTCAGGCTGAGCTGGTGGATTTGGGCTCCCGGTTTAGGCAGAAGCCCTCGGAGTCAATATCAGCTTGGCTCCTGCATCTGTGGGACTTAGGGGTGGATGGAATTGTTCTGCTGGGATCAGAGATGGGAAAGCTGTCTTCCCTGACAGTGCAGCACACCTTGAGGCAGCTGTTACAAAATGCACATCAGACCCCAAAGAGTCACTCCCTCCTCTATTGGCTTATGGCTGCACTTCATGCTGTGTGGCCCAATCAGGGTGATCTGCCATCCTCTCCTGTTAGATGGCAGACATATGCTGAGCTCTAACAGGTGTTATGAGAGCTAGGCATAAGCAATGCCATCTATAGTCCAGAGAATTATGGTCCAGATGAAGAGATTTTCATTACTGGGATGAGAAGTGTGCTTCAAACGGCTCCCACATTCCTCTTTGGGTCTCTAGTGGCCATTCTTTCCCCTCACTTAGGGCAGCCCATTAGTGAGGTATCACGTATAGTAGCAGACTTAGGAGAGGCTGAAGCAATGAGAACACAGAAAGAAATAAGGTCTGCTACTCACAAGAAGAATTTAAAGAGCCTCATGAAGGTTACAAGGACCCAGATGTGGGTTGATTTAATATGGGCAGGAGCAGATGGAAGGAAATTAGACAGGAAGCCAAATAGGATCTTACTGGAGCTATGGCAACAACTGAAACCAGAGCAGCACTTCAAGCCATTAAGACCAAAGAGGCAGAGGTCAGAGACAGAGCAACAAGATCGACCTGTGTGTCTGCACTTTTTGCTGGAGAGGCTGGAGAAAAGAGGGTATTGTAAGGCCCACCCATGGTCCTTTTGGTTAACTCATTTGAGTAGAACTGGTTTTAATACAGCCAGGATGACCACTTAGTGGCAATGGATCTCCTCAGGCTTGAGGGTTATTATAATTTATTGTAATTTTTGTTATTTGTATGTTGTATTATGTTGTTGTGGAGTTTGATTACAATGTTCCAGCTTCCTTGCACAGGGACCATTGCAGAGGACTGAGGGCACATAGACTGAGAGGAGAGAATCCTGGAGGGGTGGAGTGTGGATAAAATGAAAGTTCCTGTGGCCAGGATTCTCACCTGGCCCTGGTTGGCTAGCTCAGTGCACACCTGTGGGCAATACATTGCTACCGACTCTATATATAAAGAGCTCTGCCCAGTGGTCTGGGTGACACAGTGGCGCGGCTGCAAGGCTGCAGGAGAGCAGAGCAGAGGACAGAGACTGGGACCGCTGTGCAGGCAGAGAGGCAGAGACCGGCTTGCTACATGCAGACTCGCTCTGAGTGAACAGGATTCTAGTGATTGAACTGCCACTGTGAACATAAAGTTGGGTATAACCCTTTTACCCCAAGAATGTTCTACTGTCATTTATGTGGTCACATTGAACCCAGCGAACTTGCCTGGGGCTAAAACCCATTGGCAAGACACATGGAAATGCAGTCAGACACAAAAGCCTGGCAACCAAGTAGCAACAGAAAATTTTAATCCTAGTTTCACTGCCTTTTGAAAATAGCACAATAGTACACTGTTTAACTTCCTCAGAATCCTTTTGTCTGTCTTATGCTCAATACCTCTCTCTCACCAAAACGTTGCACCTAAATAACCCCCTATTCCAAGCTCACCAAGCTCTCTCTTCAAAACAGGGTGGAAGCTCTTGCCTCTCTCCACCTTTCTCCTTTCCTTCCCCATCTGTTGTTTTTTTTCTCACCCACAAGGAGTCCTCTGCCCTTCCTGGTGTACATGCTCCTGGCCTGTACTTCTCCACTTCCTCTCCCACACCCTGCATCCCATATGTGGAGAAAGTGAAGGTTCCTGTGGCCAGGATTCTCACTTGGCCCTGGTCTGCTTGCTCACTCTACATGTGTGGGCAATACATTGTTATTGAATCTATATAAAGAGCTCCGCCCAGTGCAGCTGCTGCACAGCTGCAGGAGAGCAGAGACTGGAGTGGTGGCAGTGCCAAGGACAGAGACTGAGACAGCTGTGGGGGCAAAGAAGCTTAGAGGCAGAGACTTGATTGCTGCATGCAGACTTCCTCTGAGCAGACGGGATTCTAGTGACTGATCTGCCATTATGGAAATAAAGTTGGGCATAAACTCTTTCACCCCAAGAACATTCCACTGTCATTTTTTTGGTCTCGTTGAATCTATAGTGAACTTGTCCAGGGCTGAAACCCATTGGCAAGACACCATACAATTCTCAGGGAACAATCAGACAAAAGGGGAAGAGGAGAATGGGGAGACCAGAGGATGTTAATATAGGATAAAGCTGTGAATACAGATGTTAAAACATTTTTTTTTTTTTGAAGATATACATATTTCATTTTATTTTTTTGTCATTTCTAAATTGAAATATAGTTTATGTACAAATTAGATTGGTTTTAGAATAATTCAATGATTGATATATTACATACATTAGTAAATGCTCACCATAACAAAGTAGTTACCATCTCTCACCATATAAAGATATTATGAACTATATGCCCTATGCTATTCCCCCATCTCTGTGTCTAAGTTATTTTTATTTATTTATTTTTTGAGAGGGCATCTCTCATATTTATTGATCAAATGGTTGTTAACAACAATAAAATTCTGTATAGGGGACTCAATGCACAATCATTAATCAACCCCAAGCCTAGTTCTCAACAGTCTCCATTCTTCTGAAGCATAACAAACAAGTTCTTACATGGTGAACAAATTCTTACATAGTGAATAAGTTCTTACATGGTGAACAGTGCAAGGGCAGTCATCACAGAAACTTTCGGTTTTGATCACGCATTATGAACTAAAAACAATCAGGTCAAATATGAATATTCGTTTGATATTTTTTTTTTTTTTTTTTGAGAGGGCATCTCTCATATTTATTGATCAAATGGTTGTTAACAACAATAAAATTCAGTATAGGGGGGTCAATGCTCAATGTACAATCATTAATCCATCTCAAGCCTAATTCTCGTCAGTCTCCAATCTTCTGAAGCATAACGAACAAGTTCTTACATGGTGAACGAATTCTTACAGAGTGAATAAATTCTTACATGGTGAACAGTACAAGGGCAGTCATCACAGAAACTTTCGGTTTTGATCATGCAATATGACCTATAAACCATCAGGTCAAATATGAATATTCATTTGATTTTTGTACTTGATTTATATGTTGATCCCACATTTCTCCTATTATTATTATTATTTTTATTTTTAATAAAATGCTGAAGTGGTAGGTAGATGCAAGATAAAGGTAGAAAACATAGTTTAGTGCTGTAAGAAGGCAAATGTAGATGATCAGATGATCAGGTGTGTGCCTATGGACTAAGTATTAATCCAGGCTAGACAAGGGCAGCAAGACATCCACGGATGCAGAAGATTTCTCTCAAAGCAGGGGGGGGTGAGGTTCTGAGCCTCACCTCTGTTGATCCCCAAATTCTCACCTGATGGCCCCCCTGCGACTGTGCCTGTCTTAGGTTGTTCCTCCCTTGAGGAATCTTACCCGTCTCTGGCTAACCAGTCATCTTCCGGGGCCATACAGGGAAATGTAAAGTTGGTAAGTGAGAGAGAAGCCATATTGTTTGCAAAGGTTAGCTTTTTACTTCTTTGCAGATTTATGCCCTGTGGCTTCTATGCCCAGCACTTGTCTCGAGGTATCTTTACCACCTGGAGGAATTATGATACTCGGTAAATTCGATATGAGGCACGAATTCTATTTAAAGTTTGTAATTAGGAAGGAAGAAGAAAAGCTATAGATGTAGCATATGAAGGAAACTTGGGAGGATTGATTATTTCTTTGACATATCTTCTTGTATAGTACCTTAAGTATGTATAGGTTTTAAACTACTAACTAATTTGCACACACATATTGACATAATAGGAATACGGTGACATAAACAAAGCAAATCTATAATTACCAGCCATCTCCAGTGAAGCCAAGAAAACCATTTAGGCACCCTAGGCATTTGTGAAAATTTATCTATGATATGATGGATATTTTCCAACTGTACTTGAACCATCAGACAAATTAAAGCAGCCCATTTCTGGGATCTGTTCACATCCCATATGTTCTTTTAACCATAGATAGTCTATAGTCATGAGATTTTGGGGTGCTACAACTTGCACCCCTCCCAACTCCTGGTTGAGTTCCAACAGTACAGATCCAGTCAAATTCGTTGTCTCACTGTATGCACATGCCAGCCTAGACATCTCCCTCCTCCTTCTTATGGCAAGTCCAGGAGATGGTGGGCTGGATGCAGCCACAACCGCAGCATCGTCCGGATCCCTGTGGAGGCTTTTTGATGATCATCCCCCGGCACGAGTCCTCCAGAGAGTGCTGATGCCGGAAGCTCCTCCTCATATCGTATCTTAGTTCATTTTCTGGGTATCCAAGCTAGGCCTTGATCTTCTGCGTAGAAACAAACAGACCCTTTGCCCACACTTTGACATGCCCTCTATACCACTGTGCAGAACTCATTGGAGGTCAGCACACAGTAACTGCTTTTTTTTTTTTTTTAATTAAGAGAAAGGAATATTATCAGAAAAGAGTACCTCCATAGCTGATCATCTGACACCCTTTAAGTGATCAACATTAAGGATATTTAAAGCATGCGTTGATCTTTGATTTACCAATAGTTTTATCCTGTTAAGGAGTAATCCCCCTTTTCTTTCTTTCTTTCTTTTTTTTTTTTTAAATTTTTAATCTACACTTACCTGAAGAATACTATGTTTACTATGCTCTCCCCTATATCAGGTCCCCCCTAACAACCACATTACGGTTACTGTCCATCAGCTTAGCAAAATGTGGTAGAGTCACTACTTGTCCTCTCTGTGTTGTGCAGCCCACCCTCCCCTTTCTCCCTCCCCCCCATGCATGCTAATCTTAATACCCCCCTTCTTCTTCCCCCCCCTTATCCCTCCCTGCCCACCCATCCTCCCCAGTTCCTTTCCCTTTGGTACCTGTTAGTCCATTTTTGGGTTCTGTAATTCTGCTGCTGTTTTGTTCCTTCAGTTTTTCCTTTGTTCCTATACTCCTCAGATGAGTGAAATCATTTGGTATTTCTCTTTCTCCGCTTGGCTTATTTCACTGAGCATAATACTCTCCAGCTCCATCCATGTTGCTGCAAATGGTTGGATTTTTCCACTTCTTATGGCTGAGTAGTATTCCATTGTGTATATGTACCACATCTTCTTTATCCATTCATCTACAGATGGACATTTAGGTTGCTTCCAATTCTTGGCTATTGTAAATAGTGTTGCGATAAACATAGGAGTGCATCTGTCTTTCTCAAACTTGATTGCTGCGTTCTTAGGGTAAATTCCTAGGAGTGGAATTCCTGGGTCAAATGGTAGGTCTGTTTTGAGCATTTTGATGCACCTCCATACTGCTTTCCACAATGGTTGAACTAATTTACATTCCCACCAGCAGTGTAGGAGGGTTCCCCTTTCTCCACAGCCTCGCCAACATTTGTTGTTGTTTGTCTTTTGGATGGCAGCTATCCTTACTGGTGTGAGGTGATACCTCATTGTAGTTTTAATTTGCATTTCTCTGATAATTAGCGATGTGGAGCATCTTTTCATGTGTCTCTTGGCCATCTGTATTTCTTTTTTGGAGAACTGTCTGTTCAGTTCCTCTGCCCATTTTTTAATTGGGTTATTTGTTTTTTGTTTGTTGAGGCGTGTGAGCTCTTTATATATTCTGGACGTCAAGCCTTTATCAGATCTGTCATTTTCAAATATATTCTCCCATACTGTAGGGTTCCTTTTTGTTCTATTGATGGTGTCTTTCGCTGTACAGAAGCTTTTCAGCTTAATGTAGTCCCACTTGCTCATTTTTGCTGTTGTTTTCCTTGCCCGGGGAGATATGTTCAAGAAGAGATCACTCATGTTTATGTCTAAGAGGTTTTTGCCTATGTTTTTTTCCAAGAGTTTAATGGTTTCGTGACTTACATTCAGGTCTTTGATCCATTTTGAGTTTACCTTTGTATATGGGGTTAGACAATGGTCCAGTTTCATTCTCCTACATGTAGCTGTCCAGTTTTGCCAGCACCATCTGTTGAAGAGACTGTCATTTTGCCATTGTATGTCCATGGCTCCTTTATCAAATATTAATTGACCATATATGTTTGGGTTAATTTCTGGGGTCTCTAATCTGTTCCACTGGTCTGTGGCTCTGTTCTTGTGCCAGTACCAAATTGTCTTGATTACTATGGCTTTGTAGTAGAGCTTGAAGTTGGGGAGTGAGATCCCCCCTACTTTATTCTTCTTTTTCAGGATTGCTTTGGCTATTCGGGGTCTTTGGTGTTTCCATATGAATTTTTGAATTATTTGTTCCAATTCATTGAAGAATGTTGCTGGTAATTTGAGAGGGATTGCATCAAATTTGTATATTGCTTTCGGCAGGATGGCCATTTTGACGATATTAATTCTTCCTAGCCATGAGCATGGGATGAGTTTCCATTTATTAGTGTCCCCTTTAATTTCTCTTAAGAGTGACTTGTAGTTTTCAGAGTATAAGTCTTTCACTTCCTTGGTTAGGTTTATTCCTAGGTATTTTATTCTTTTTGATGCAATGGTGAATGGAATTGTTTTCCTGATTTCTCTTTCTATTGATTCGTTGTTAGTGTATAGGAAAGCTACAGATTTCTGTGTGTTGATTTTGTATCCTGCAACTTTGCTGTATTCCGATATCAGTTCTAGTAGTTTTGGAGTGGAGTCTTTAGGGTTTTTTATGTACAGTATCATATCATCTGCAAATAGTGACAGTTTAACTTCTTCTTTACCAATCTGGATTCCTTGTATTTCTTTGTTTTGTCTGATTGCCGTGGCTAGGACCTCCAGTACTATGTTAAATAACAGTGGGGAGAGTGGGCATCCCTGTCTGGTTCCCGATCTCAGTGGAAATGCTTTCAGCTTCTCGCTGTTCAGTATAATGCTGGCTGTGGGTTTATCATATATGGCCTTTATTATGTTGAGGTACTTGCCCTCTATTCCCATTTTGCTGAGAGTTTTTATCATGAATGGATGTTGAATTTTGTCAAATGCTTTTTCAGCATCTATGGAGATGATCATGTGGTTTTTGTCTTTCTTTTTGTTGATGTGGTGGATGATGTTGATGGATTTTCGAATGTTGTACCATCCTTGCATCCCTGGGATGAACCCCACTTGGTCATGGTGTATGATCCTTTTGATATACTGTTGAATTCTGTTTGCTAATATTTTATTGAGTATTTTTGCATCTACGTTCATCAGGGATATTGGTCTGTAATTTTCTTTTTTGGTGGGGTCTTTGCCTGGTTTTGGTATTAGGGTGATGTTGGCTTCATAGAATGAGTTTGGGAGTATTCCCTCTTCTTCTATTTTGTGGAACACTTTAAGGAGAATGGGTATTATGTCTTCTCTGTGTGTCTGATAAAATTCCGAGGTAAATCCGTCCGGCCCCGGGGTTTTGTTCTTGGGTAGTTTTTTGATTACTGTTTCAATTTCTTTGCTTGTAATTGGTTTGTTTAACTTTTGTGTTTCTTCCTTGGTCAGTCTTGGGAGGTTGTATTTTTCTAGGAAGTTGTCCATTTCTTCTAGGTTTTCCAGCTTGTTGGCATATAGGTTTTCATAGTAGTCTTTAATAATTCTTTGTATTTCTGTGGAGTCTGTCGTGATTTTTCCATTCTCATTTCTGATTATGTTGATTTGTGTTGACTCTCTTTTTCTCTTAATAAGTTGGGCTAGAGGCTTATCTATTTTGTTTATTTTCTCAAAGAACCAGCTCTTGGTTTCGTTGATTTTTGCTATTGTTTTATTCTTCTCAATTTTGTTTATTTCTTCTCTGATCTTTATTATGTCCCTCCTTCTGCTGACTTTAGGCCTCATTTGTTCTTCTTTTTCCAGTTTTAATAATTGTGATGTTAGACTATTCATTTGGGATTGTTCTTCCTTCTTCAAGTGTGCCTGGATTGCTATATACTTTCCTCTTAAGACTGCTTTCGCTGCATCCCACAGAAGTTGGGGCTTAGTGTTGTTGTTGTCATTTGTTTCTATATATTCCTTGATCTCTATTTTGATTTGTTCATTGATCCATTGATTATTTAGTAGCATGTTGTTAAGCCTCCATGTGTTTGTGAGCCTTTTTGTTTTCTTTGTAGAATTTATTTCTACTTTCATACCTTTGTGGTCTGAAAAATTGGTTGGTAGAATTTCAATATTGTGGAATTTACTGAGGCTCTTTTTGTGAGCTAGTATGTGGTCTATTCTGGAGAATGTTCCATGTGCACTTGAGAAGAATGTATATATCCTGTTGCTTTTGGATGTAAAGTTCTATAGATGTCTATTAGGTCCATCTGTTCTAGTGTGTTGTTCAGTGCCTGTGTGTCTTTACTTATTTTCTGCCCGGTGGATCTATCCTTTGGGGTGAGTGGTGTGTTGAAGTCTCCTACAATGAATGCATTGCAGTCTATTTCCCTCTTTAGTTCTGTTAGTATTTGCTTCACATATGCTGGTGCTCCTGTATTGGGTGCATATATATTTAGAATGGTTATATCCTCTTGTTGGACTAAGCCCTTTATCATTATGTAGTGGCCTTCTTTATCTCTTGTTACTTTCTTTGTTTTGAAGTCTATTTTGTCTGATATTAGTACTGCAACCCCCGCTTTCTTCTCACTGTTGTTTGCCTAAAATATGTTTTTCCATCCCTTGACTTTTAGTCTATGCTTATCTTTGGGTTTAAGGTGAGTTTCTTGTAAGCAGCATATAGATGGGTCTTGCTTTTTTATCCATTCTATTACTCTATGTCTTTTGATTGGTGCATTAAGTCCATTTACATTTAGGGTGACTATTGAAAGATATGTACTTATTGCCATTGCAGGCTTTAGATTCGTGGTTACCAAAGGTTCAAGGTTAGCTTCTTTAGTATCTTACTGCCTAACTTAGCTCGCTTATTGAGCTGTTATATACACTGTCTGGAGAGTCTTTTCTTCTCTCCCTTCTTATTCCTCCTCCTCCCTTCTTCATATGTTGTGTGTTTTGTTCTGTGCTCTTTTTAGGGGTGCTCCCATCTAGAGCAGTCCCTGTAGGATGCCCTGTAGAGGTGGTTTGTGGGAAGCAAATTCCCTCAGCTTTTGCTTGTCTGGGAATTGTTTGATCCCACCATCATATTTAAATGATAGTCGTGCTGGATACAGTATCCTTGGTTCAAGGCCCTTCTGTTTCATTGCATTAAGTATATCATGCCATTCTCTTCTGGCCTGTAGGGTTTCTGTTGAGAAGTCTGATGTTAGCCTGATTGGTTTTCCTTTATAGGTGACCTTTTTCTCTCTAGCTGCCTTTAAAACTCTTTCCTTGTCCTTGATCCTTGCCATTTTAATTATTATGTGTCTTGGTGTTGTCCTCCTTGGATCCTTTCTGTTGGGGGTTCTGTATAATTCCATGGTCTGTTCGATTATTTCCTCCCCCAGTTTGGGGAAGTTTTCAGCAATTATTTCTTCAAAGACACTTTCTATCCCTTTTCCTCTTTCTTCCTCTTCTGGTATCCCTATAATACGAATGTTTTTCCTTTTGTATTGGTCACATATTTCTCTTAGTGTTGTTTCATTCCTGGAGATCCTTTTATCTCTCTCTATGTCAGCTTCTATACGTTCCTGTTCTCTGGCTTCTATTCCTTCAATGGCCTCTTGCATCTTATCCATTCTGCTTATAAATCCTTCCAGGGATTGTTTCACTTCTGTGATCTCTTTCCTGACATCTGTGATCTCCTTCCGGACTTCATCCCACTGCTCTTGCATTTTTCTCTGCATCTCATCCCACTGCTCTTGCATTTTTCTCTGCATCTCATCCCATTGCTCTTGCATTTTTTTCTGCATCTCTGTCAGCATGTTCATGATTTTTATTTTGAATTCTTTTTCAGGAGGACTAGTTAGGTCTGTCTCCTTCTCAGGTGTTGTCTCTGTGATCTTTGTCTGCCTGTAGTTTTGCCTTTTCATGGTGATAGAGATAGTCTGCAGAGCTGGTACAAGTGACCGCTGGAAGAGCTTCCCTTCTTGTTGGTTTGTAGCCTTTTCCTGGGAGAATAGCGACCTCTAGTGGCTTGTGCTGGGCAGCTGTGCGCAGACAGGGCTTCTGCTTCCTGCCCAGTTGCTTTGGGGTTTATCTCCACTGTTGCTGCGGGCTTGGCCTGGCTGGGGCTGTTCCTCCAAAATGGTGGAGCCCCGTTAGAGGGGGAGCAGCCAGGAGACTATTTATCTCCGTAAGGGGCCTCTGTGCTCCCTGCTGCCCAGGGGGTTAGAGTGCCCAGAGATCCCCAGATTCCCTGCTTCTGGTCTAAGTGACCTGTCCTGCCCCTTTAAGATTTCCAAAAAGCACTCTCCAAACCAAAACAACAACAGCAACAATGAGAGAGGGAACAGAAAGGAAAAAAAAAAGAAAAAACACGCGATTTTTTTTTTTTTCCTCAGGTGCCGGTCCCAGGCACCCGCGCACTGGTCCTGCTGCCCTGTCTCCCTAGCACCAGGGTCCCTGTCCTTTCAAGGCTTCCAAAAAGCACCCACCCACCGGTCCCGCAGGGAAGGAACGCTCAATATTCTTGGTCCTCAGGCACTGGTCCCACGCACCCGCTCACCAGTCCCGCCGCCCTGCCTCCCTAGCACCGGGGTCCCTGTCCCTTTAAGGCTTCCAAAAAGCACTTGGCAAAAAGAGAGAAAAAAAAGGGGAAAAACGCGCGATTTCTTCCGTCCTCAGTTGCTGGTCTCAGGCACCCACCCACCGGTCCCACAGGGAAAAATGCGGGATATTCTTTGTCCTCAGGTGCCGGTCCCAGGCACCCGCTCACCAGTCCCGCCGCCCTGCCTCCCTAGCACCGGGGTCCCTGTCCCTTTTAGGCTTCCAAAAAGCACTCGCAGAAAAGAAAAAAAAAAGGGGAAAAACGCGCGATTTCCTCTGTCCTCAAGTGCCGGTCTCAGGCACCCGCCCACCGGTCCCGCAGGGAAAAACGGGGGATATTCTTTGTCCTCAGGCGCCGGTCCCAGCCACCCACTCACCAGTCCCGCCACCGTGCCTCCCTAGCACTGGGGTCCCCGTCCCTTCAAGGCTTCCAAAAAGCGCTTGCCAAAAAGAGAAAAAAAAAAAAAAAAAAAAAAGGGGAAAAACGCGCGACCTCCTCCGTCCTCAGGCACCGGTCTCAGGCACCCGCCCCCAGGTCTCGCAGGGAGAAACGCGGGATATTCTTTGTCCTCCGGCGCCGTTCCCAGGCACCTCCTCACCGGTCCCGCCACCCTGCCTCCCCAGCAACGGGGGCCCGTCCCTCTAAGGCTTCCAAAAAGCGCTCGCCAAAAAAAAAAACTGCTCCGGTTTCTCTCCACCCGCCGGGAGCCGGGGGGAGGGGCGCTCGGGTCCCGCCGGGCTGGGGCTTGTATCTTACCCCCTTCACAAGGCGCTGGGTTCTTGCAGGTGTGGATGTGGTCTGGATGTTGTCCTGTGTCCTGTGGTCTCTATTTTAGGAAGATTTTTCTTTGTTATATTTTCATAGCTCTATGTGTTTTTGGGAGGAGATTTCCACTGCTCTACTCACGCCGCCATCTTGGCTCCCAATGTTAAAACATTTTTTATGGGTGTCTATTATCTCCTTCATCTTCTCAGTAACCCTCAGAAGTAGGTGATCCCATGAAACATATGAGAAGGTGGAGAGTTAAGGGGTTCAGTAATTTGCCAGTAAGTGGAAGAGTCAGGATATAAATCCAGGGACCTATGACCTCAAAGCCTACCCCTTAACTACCCTTCGCCTTTTCTACAAAGAAGCTGGACTGCAAAGGCAAGTATCTAGTTTCCTATTCAGATAATTGGAGTTCACAGCTAGAACTCTATTTCATCTCTTCCCAAATTTAAAAAACATCAACAACAAAAAACACTGGAAGGGAAGGCAGGGACCAGAGCAGAAGCAAGGCAGGCTGGCCATACAAGGAAGGCATTAGGTGAACTTGCTGCAGCTGGCAATCTATTTTCTTCCAATTTTCAAAAAAATACAGGGCAAATGGACACTACATTATCTCTGCCTCCCATTTGCTTGTGGAAATCAAGCTTTTAATGTAGCATCAGGCCCCCTAATGCAGGGCCCAGAAAGGTTTACGGGTAACTGACATTTTTCATTGTGATGATATGGCTGTCATAAAAAAAAATATATATATATAGTAATGAAAATTGTCTATTAAAATGATTTAGATTGTTGGAAGCATTTTAAAGTTATATTTTATAAACAATGGACCCAATGTGGGAATTCATGAACTCTTTTGAATCATCTACTTGGGAAAAGAAGAGAGAAAATAAGTCATATAAAGGGAAATTATTAATAACTTTAAAAATCCTCAAGGAATTATATATTTACCAAAAAATTGATTAGAATATTTTGTTTTGATAAAAGAATGAATTTAAAGATTGGGAAGCAGAATTGAGGGGAAAAATAGGTCCATCTGAGTATAGAGAGGTATCAACATCAGGCTTCCTTGGCATCAAGACTGTAATTGCTTCTATGTAATGATTTAGTAACGATCAGAGGAGTGAAAGCTCCACGTTTATAGCTAGTACTTGGTATCTGTGGGTAATGGAAGGTTACAGTGATGGAGGCAAACAACTAAAACCTGTAAGTATGGAAACACGTGGTGGATGAACTTCTGGGTGAAATATGCATTTAGAAAAAATAGTCTAAACTTCATAGAGTTGTATATGCTTTAAAAACTTTCATGTAATAATAAAGTGAAATATAAACAAATAAATACACTGATAAAATACTGAATAGTAGATGAAGAGTTAAAAGTTGCATGTTAGAAAAAGGATTTAAGCATCAGTTGCTATATGGAGACATCTAACCATGTGTTATTCAAAGAGAACTGACTACTCTGTTCTTTCCCATTATTTTTAAACTATGTCCTCTTTCTGCAGAGTGACACAGACAGAGAATGAGAATATAACACAAGTTAAAAATTGTGTTTGTGTTTGTGTGTGTGTGTATAAAATTGTGTAACAATCTTGTACTGACCTATATGCCACAGCCAAATCCATCACCCTAGTTTGTCTGTAAAATCTTAAACTTCAAATAATCCATTCTCAGACTGTAACGTCCTATTTTTTCAACTTCTTCCTATGTTTCAATCCCAATCACGTGTTTCCCTACTTCATTAAAGTCTTCCTAATTCTCCCAGATTATCAGAAGCCTTCTGTCTTTCTATTTCCTTTCCAGGCCAACGCAAACCATATGGCTAGTCATATGAATTACAATCCTGTAATCTATTTCCTCTGATGATGTTGGAGAAAAACAGTAATGCTGTTAAAAGATAAACTGAGGCACTATTCAGATCAGGCAATGCCAAACTGAAAATGATCAGAGCACTCCTCAAGAGCCGGGGAAGTTTTTTATAAAGACGCAGAAGCAAAGCAAGGACATTACTTGATTGATTATTGCTTAAGCTATTAGCTATTAAGTTGCCTTATTTGGGAAAGCCTAGTTGGCTGTTTGTGATTGGTTGTACTCAGATTTCATTTATTCCTGTTGGAGTGTGTTGACTCTGGTTAAGGGTCTGGTGTGCTTACATAGGCTTCTACGGCCTCCTTGTTTAATTACTTTAACAATGCGAAACTCACAAGGCAGGAACTCCGGCAAACCACAGTTTCCCGTACTCAAAAGAGAACATTCCATTCTCTTAGATGTCAAAAGGCTAATCATGTCTCATTCCCTTTTACTTCTATAGAATTTTGCCGCTTGTGTTGGACAGTTTAGTCCCTAAACACCCAGAGTTCATTCTTCCATACTGTGCCCAGGTCCTGCTTATGTGATCCTCATCACCTCCTGCTGGAAGTATTGCCCTCTGTCAGTCTCCCCTCTACAGTCCACATTTAGAAGTTACCCTCCTAGAATACAAATATGACCATGCCAGCCTCCTGATTAAAGTGCTTAAATACCATCTTTTTAGGACCTACAGGATAAAAGCCCAACTCCTGAACGTGCCATATTTAAGGTGTTTCACAAAATTTCTCTATAATATTTCTTTGCATATCCTCATTTTCTGACATTCTCCACATTTGCAGGCAAATGCTACTGTACAGAAAATACACAATTCAAATTAAATGTCTTTTATCAGAACTACTAGTTGGAATCATAACTGATAGGCTTTTGAATTTCTAATTCACTTATTTGACATTTATGTAGTAGCCACTATAGGTGTTTTAAGTTTCAGAGTTTCCAATTAAAGGACAGAAAGCACTATTCCAAATAATTTTTTAAGAAGGGAAGATGTAAGTATAGCAACAGACATTTCAGTAAACTCTCAAGAGAGTTCTAATGTGGGAGAGATGGCATTTTGTTCGGTGGAAATCAGAGGAGGCTTTGTGGAAAAGGTAGCTGGGTCATGAAAGGTGAGTAAAATTTAGAAAGAGAAGAGAATGGAAGAGCATTTTAGGTAGAGAATAACACCAATCAAGGCAAAAGAAGTGGGGAAGTATAACTAGGGAATATGGGAGGAAGCAGGAGAAAGATGAAAGGCTAGAAAGGTAAAATGAGGCCAGAGCACACTAATCTTTTAAAGACTGGTTAATGGACTGGGCTCTAGCTAGTTAGCATTAGGAGTCAATGAAAATTTCTATTAAGAGATTGATGAAATTAGATGGTGACATGATCAAGTGGATCACAATGCAGAGAAAGTAAACAGCCTGTGTGTGGTATGCTGTTGGCATGTCCTGGGAGGTACGAGAGCCAGAAAGATTGCAGGAGAAATTTCAAAGCAGAATCCACAGCAGTTAGATGAGCAAAGAAAGGAAGGAGAAACAGGTCTAGCTCAGAAAAATTAAGATAAGGATTTCCTGAGGGTGATTTCCACTCTTTCAACACTAAATGCAATGGTGTATTTTTCTCTAAATATATGTATAACAATAACAATATTTTACACAGCAGTAATAGTAGTATAACTTCACTCAGGTTCCAGGACCTGATTCCCATGTGTGTTAAGTATGTGGGAGCGGGTCTTGCCATACATACTAACACCAAGCAATTCTAGAACACCAGCAGGGTGTTGGAGAACTCAACTCCATTCTGATGGTATCCACCTGAAGATAGCACCAGATTCCCCAGGTTAAAGGCTCCATCCTCCAAGACTACCCTCCACCCCTGACTCCAGATGCTAGTTGCAAGCCCCAGGCAGTGTGCCTCTGACCTACCGGCTATAGACTGGAGGTTCCCCTGACCTCCCCCTTAGGTTCTATTAATTTGCTAGAGTGGCTCACAGAACTCAGTTAAATACTTACATTTACCAGTTTAATAAAGTATACAAGTTAACAGCCAGATGGAGAGGCATAGGGCAAGGTCCCAAATAAAGGAGTTTCTATCCTTATGGTGCTTGAGGCCTGGCTGGGTGGCACGTGGAGGCGATTTGGTTTCCCAAGCCTAGAAGCTCTCTCTCACCAAGTAGTAGGATCCAATTGAGCAGACCAAGTAATGCAGAGCAGAGAGAGCAAAAGCAAAAAAGCTCTTCTCAAGGGTTTTGCATAGTCATGAATGACTACACTATTGGCCGTTGGCTGATCCAACCTCCAGCCCCCACCCTTGGGTGGGGGTCCAACAGTCTCTCATTAACATGACAAAACACCTGTTTCACCTTTAAGACTGCAGTGTTTTTAGGAATAGTGGATGAAGACCAAATATATCTGTTAAATAAATATTTGGTCATATGAATGACCAAATATGTATTTCTTATGACTCATTATGTAATAATGAGAAATTTCTGCATCCAATTAAGCAGCATTTATATTTGCATTTGCCTAAATGAGATTTCTTGTACTTTCTTTCTTTTGGCAACTTTTTAAAATACTTAATATTTAAAATTTATTTCATAGTCTGACTTTACACTTTAAGATTAATGGTTTTATTATTTCCCTTCTCTTCCTCCTCTTCCTTTATGTGTGACAGCTTCTACTGGATATGGTTGGGTCCCCTGATGAGGATCTCCAGGAAGCTGCAGCTGGTTGTATATCCAACATCCGCAGGCTGGCTCTTGCTACAGAAAAGGCAAGATACACTTGAAATGTGGACAGACCTCAAAAGCTACCAAACTTTACATGACATGGAACATACCACTCTCATGGCCAGGAAGCCTAAATTAGGGAACACTTAATAGCAAATCCTTTACAGACACATGTCTGAATGAAAACATAGCATTGAAAATGCAAAGAATGCTGTTCATCTAAAATTGCATGAATATTTTTGTTCTATTTCATATTTTAAGGATATAACATATAATGAAATGTAAGGCCAATAAATCTGTGATAATTGTCCAGGAGTTTAAGAATGTATGTACACAGTATATGTATTTCAGTGGTGCTTTTGTACTTGTCTTGATTTTAATAAAAGATGTGGCCTTCTTGTTGTTAAGTTTTAGTCATTCATGAATGTCTTTAGAATTCCCTTTCTGTTAAACCTATCTAACTGTCCTCTCAATTATGGTTTTGTCTGTTTGATCACTTGCAACCCACAGGAGAGTTCTAATGAGATGTGCTGATTTCACAAACTGTTGCTAGAATAGAATTCAAAGTTGAGCAGCTGGACCTGGAGAGATCATCCCAAGGTCATTCCAAATTTCTCCTCAATACTATCAAATATATGAGAAGATAATGTGTCACTGGCACTGTACCAGATAATGCAAATCACAAAAACATAAGCAATGAGTGTGATTTTTACTTTTGGACTTATGAAGCATAAACATTTCTATGTTTTATTTCCTTCACAGCTTTGACCAACACTTTTATTAAAGAAATTAATTTGTGCTGATATAAGGATAATATTACTTCACATAAAATGCTTTGAATTTCTGAACTTGTTTTCAGCACACAGAGTACTTTTTAAAAAGTGACTACAAAGGATTAATAGCATTTATCAGGTCACAGAAACATTAGAAGCCACTTAGAAGAATCACATATGTAACCTCCATGTACTGAAATGTTTGGGAACTAATTGTCCCAGGCATCTAATACTAGCCAGGGAAACAGCTTTGTGTGCGTCAGCCCCATAAGCCAACAATCTCAGTTAATGTTTTAAAGAGCAGGCAAGCAGGTTTTATTGAAAAATATTAAGTAATATGTATGTTTGTAATAATTTGGAGATCATAAACTTAACTGATTTAAATATAAATAGTTTATATGAAATGAAAAGCCCATACAGGATGAAAATTATAATAGTGACAGATTCTCCAATAACAATATAAGGCATCTCTGAGAATTTTAAAGTTTTGTAAAACAATTTCATCTTTGCTGCTTTTCAAAGGAGATTATAAAAGTGGATAACAGGAATAAGGAAATGGCTAACAAAGAACTGAATTTAAATAATAGTGTAAATTAAAAGTAGATTATTTCTAATATTAGTTACCATTTAGCTGTGTTTCACTAACATTAAAACTACATCTAGAAATCATGGATTATGACAGTTATCGAAAATGAATAAATATATTACTGTTATAATTAAAGAAAGTTTTCACCGTTGTCTTAAGATTTTTAAATATTTCTGAAATCAGTGGGTCCCTGGAGTAAAAAGAAGCAACAGGAAGAGAAAACAGCAGCATCCCAAAGGACCTGGATGAATAGTAGAGAAGGATGGTTCCTCTACAATATGCTTGACAGAAGAAGGAAGCTTGGGGCTTCCACTTGTGTGGTTAATAAATGCATAAAAGAAAAGCAACACTGCCATTTTAAAAGAAAATAAGCATTTGAAAACAGATAATGGAAATTAACATGACAATCTTCTTGTGTATTTGTAAGAATATTTTAAAATTCCTAACCAGAAATGTAGTACGTTTAGAGTAAACAAATCAGAAGCTGAATTTAAAAGTTATTTTTTGGAGTGTGTGCATGCATGCATGCATGTGTGTGTGTGTGTGTGTGAAATGGCATAACAGAAAACTCTGATCTGACTAGAAAAATGTCAAGGGCAGTGAAAGCACCCACAGCTATTAGAGAACACATATGCAGCCCATCCACCATCTCTCTGCTACTGCGTGTTGTGAGAGCACTCTATTTGTTTTTTTATTAAGATATCATTGATATACAATCACATAAGCAACACTGTGGATACTAGATTGCCTCCATTATCAAGTCCCCCCCACATACCCCATTACAGTCACTGTGCATCAACGTAGTAAGATGCTATAGAGTCACTACTTGTCTTCTCTGGAGAGCACTGTTTTTTTCTCAGTTTCTGTGTAAGGTTTTTTTGTGTTATACTTATTTTCTGCTATTTAAAACTGGCAACATTAATTCTGTATACATTTTCAGCATCAAGGTTCTTCTTTAGGCTTTATTCTTCCTCAGGACATCCTGGGAATCCAATATGCTCTTGGTGATAACCAGCTGTTTCAGTTTGAAAGGAGTTTAAGGTGGAAACGAATTTTAACTAGACATTATTCAATCTTCCACTCCCTTTGATTTGCAAGGTATCCTCTTAGATATCCTTGCCATGATCATTCTGCTCTTTGTAGTCAATGTTTTTCTGCTCCCATTAGGATGACTTGTGCTAAAGACAACTTTTCTTTTTAAAACTTCTAGGTTCTGAAAGTTAATGGAAGGTCAGTTTTATTAGGGAATGGCATTGCAAATCCTGTTATTTTAATAGATTTTGGTGTACCATTATGCATCTCTAAGGCATGTGCATGGAACTCAGAGACTATGATCCAAAATATTTGGAAAATTTATTTCCACTTAGGAAACTGAGAATCTCAGTGGTTGATAAACAGACGGTTAACCAAGAGCCCTGAGTAAATTCTTTCTTTTTCTTTTACCTAATGGAGTTAGGTTTAAAAGATAAAGAAAACTTCCAAAGAAACAGTCCAAATAATTGAAGATGTTTTACCTTGTAAAACATGTGTCTCCTTACTGTTTTCACTAAATTATATACATCCATTCCTGTAATCCAGTGAAACAATAAGAAAATACACTGACTTAAGAACTTCACTACTTCAAATGCACTAAATGTCCCCCCAAACAACGATGATCCTCATGTACTCAAGTAGAAAATAGAATTCTCTCTCTCAGTAAAGATGCACTGGCCAAACTGTACATAATACTAGTAGGTGGAGGCACTGCCTTAGGTACTTCGTACTGGTGATCTTGTTTAAGATACAGAGTCAGTAAAATAGATAGATAATCTCTTATCACACTATGGTCTATCTAAATGGTTACCACCATTCTGCAAGGGCAATTTGACAATGCACACCAAAAGCTTTATACTTTTGTGTGCCTTTTGGATTATGCCAAATGTTTGTCTATAAGGGCATTCACCAAACCATTGTTTATAATGGTAAAAATGTTAGAAAAATTTATTTTTTCAATTATGGTTCAGACACACAATGAAAACATATTGTAGAATAGTAGTTAATGACATAGAAAGCTTTTCATAAGATGAATAATATTAATTTACTAACTTTATAAATTTTGTCTGAATAAATCTAATAGAAATACACTCCCAATCCAAATGTGCCAACCAATAAATAAATATAGAACAGTTTCATAGACTTCTGTTCTTCTCTAAAGCATCATTTCTCTTCTCTGTGTTATTTATTTATACTCTAATTGTTACATTAATTTCCTCTCATTATAGCAATTGTTTTCTTTTTTTACCTCCATTGTAATAATCTCTGTCTCCAGCTTCTGCCCCCACTTTCTCTGACAAATAGTTATTACATTTTCTGGCTCTTAAAATATTTTATGCTTGCTTTATATAAATGCAAGATGTACGGTTAATATTTCAATAAATTTCTGATGCACAACTGTCATGGCTGACTTGAAATTGTGTAACCAGATGGAATCCTTATACTCCCAATCCACTGTTTTCAAATTTTGAACTAAAAGTAATTTATTCTTTATTTGCATCTGTCAAGACAAAAGAGGGCTTTCCTTTTTTCAGTTAATGCCACCCTGATTCATTAGTTGATAAAAAGGCATCCTTTGTAAATTACCTAACTGGCCCATGATGTTCAGAGTTAAGATTTGTCATTACAGTTTAGATTTATGTCCTAATTTATTTTCACGATTGAAAGGTATATAGTGCTTATCAATAAGGTTCATATACCCTTGGAGAATCTATAGCTGGTTGGCTTGCTCATAAAGGAAGACTATAGATCAAAATGGAGTTCAGACAAGAGAATGAGGATAATTAAATGCAAATCCTTTCTCACTACTGGAAAGAAACTGACCTTTGTCAGTAGATGAGTTACATTAACAATTACAAATTTAAATGTCCACAAGGACCAGTTAAATAATGCAAATGAGTGAAAAGAGCTAGATATGTTGTTTTTTCTAAAATATAATATGGTGGGGAAAAAGATGGTAGTGTGAGAAGTGAGTCAGAAATCTCCTAAAACCACATATAACACAAAAATATGGCAAATACAACTAATCCTGAAAGAGTGAACAGAAAGAAGACTGCAACAGATGGCTTACATCTGGGGAAAAGAGAGGACCTCACAGAAAAAGGTAAAGTAGCAAAGCCCCCACCCCAGCTCACTAGCAGGAAGAAGATAAATGGAGTGGAAAGTGAGTAGAAGCCCAAGACTGATAAATGCACAGCCCTGGAGATCTACAATGGGAGCACAAACCCACATTGCATTGTGCTCTGGAGATTAGAGAGGTTGGAAAGCAGGGACAGGAGGATTATTTGGAGAGACTGAGATTCCAGCTGCTTATGGAGAATAGGTACCCACAACTGGCTGCTCTGGAACAAAATAAAGGCAGGTACTTGCAAAGACTTCCCAACAGTGAGAGGGCTGCTAAAGGGGAAAGAATTACACAGAGCTTGCTGCTCAGGAGAAAGGAGAGGTGGAAAAAATCATCTCAGTACACTTAGCCCTGCAAGTTGGAAACTTTCAAGAGATTCAGGTGCTCCATCCCACTGGATAACAAAGCAGTCCAAAGGCCCTTCACCATGATATGCAGCCTGCTGCTCTCCTCCAGGATGGCACCTGATCACAAATCGGCCATTGCACTGAGCCAGCTGGAGGGCAGCCCTGCCTAAGGCAGGTACAGGTACAGAGGCTGTTCCCTCTACATTCAGTGCACTAGCCCTGACAGTGAAGGCAGGCACTGGGGCTGGTAAGCAGGAAAAAGATCTGTCCTCCTGGCAGGTATGGCACCACACCTGCTATCACTCCACAGGCTAGGCAACTCCAGACAGTAGAGATCCTGGGCACTAAAGGGTGCCACCTACACAAAGTATCATTCTATATTATTCAAGTAGAAATGAAATATCAAAAGAACCTTGTTTGATCCCAAATTCCTCAAACACCAGAAAGAGGGCACAGTGAAAATGAAATCACCAATCATCTTGATAAACATTTCAAAATAAAAATCATAAACATGATCAAAGAGCTACAGAAAAATATTCAAGATCTCAGGGACAAATTCAATAAAGTGATAGAGACTTTGAATAATACAGTATCTGAAATAAAACATACAATGGAGGGATTTAAAACAGATTTGATTAAGTAGAGAAGACAGTAAATGGAAAAGAAATTAGAGAACACAAATACAAAGAACCTCAGGTAGAGAGAAAAAAAGGATCTCTACGAATGAAAGAATAATAAGACAACTCTGCAATCAATCGAAATGGAACAATATTCACATTATAGGGGTACAAGAAGAAGAAGAGAGAGAAAAAGGGATAGAAAGGAAAGTGGCTTTTAGGAAGTAATTGCTGAAAACTCCCCTAATCTGGGGAAGGGGATAGTCTCTCAGGCAATGGAAGTGCACAGATCTTTCAACACAAGGGACCCAAGGAAGACACCAAGATATATAATAATTACAATGGTTTGAAGATCAAGGATAAGGAAAGACTATTAAAAGGAGCCAGAGAGAGAAAAAAGATCACATACAAAGGAAAACCCATCAGACTATCATCAGACTTCTCAGCAGAAACCTTAGAGGTCATGATACATATAATGTAATGAAACAGAATGGCCTCAGACTGAGAATACTCTACCTGGAAAGATTACCATTTAAATTTGAAGGAAGGATTAAACAATCTCCAGATAAGAAAAAGCTGAGAGAATTTACCTCCCACAAACCACCTCTACAGTGTATTTTAGAGGGACTGCTATAGATGGAAGTGCTCCTAAGGCTAAATAGCTGTCACCACAGAAAATAAAACCACAGTAAAGGAATTAGACCAATTAATTATGAAGCAAATGCAAAATTAAATCAGCTACCCAAAAAAGTCAAGGGATACACAAAGAATACAGAATATGACACCTAACATATACAGAGTGGAAGAGGAAGAAAAAGGAGAAAAAAACCCTTTAGATTGTGTTTGTAATAGTATAATCAAGTTTACTTAAACTGTGAGACAGTAAAGAAGCTCCCCTGAACCTTTGGTAACCAAGAATCTAAAGCCTGCAATGGCAGTAAATACATATCTATTGACAATTACCCTAAATGTAAATGGACTGAATGCACCAATCAAAAGACACAGAACTAAAGAATGGATAAAAAAGCAAGACCCATCTATATGCTGCCTACAAAAGACACATTTCAAACCCAAAGACACATACAGACTAAAACTGAAGGGATGGAAAAAGATATTTCATGCAAATAATAGGGAGAAAAAAGCAGGAGTTGCAGTACTTGTATCAGATAAAAAAGAAAGTAACAAGAGAAAAAGAAGGATATTATGTAATGATAAAGGGGTCAGTAAAACAAGAGGATATAACCATTATAAATATCTATGTACCCAACATCAGGGCACCCAAATATGTGAAACAAATACTAATAGAATTAAAGGGGGAAATAGAATGCAATGCATTCATTTTAGGAGACCAACACACCACTCACTCCAAAGGACAGATTAAACAGGCAGAAAATAAGTAAGGAGACAGAGGCACTGAATAACACATTAGAACAGAAGGACAAAACAGACTTCTATAGAACACTCCATCCAAAAGCAGCAGGATACACATTCTTCTTAAGTGCACTGGGAACATTTTCCTGAATAGATTACATACTAGGCCATAAAAAGAGCCTCAGTAAATTCAAAAAGATTGAAATTGTACCAACCAACTACTCAGACCACAATGGTATGAAAGTAGAAGTAAATTGTGCAAAGATAACAAAAAAGCCCATAAACACATGGAGGCTTAACAACACGCTCCTAAATAATGAGTGGATCAATGACCAAATTAAAACAGAGATCAAGCAATATATGGAGACAAATGAAAACAACAGCTCAATAGCCCAACTTCTGTGGGACGCAGTTAAGGCAGGTCTAAGAGGAAAGTACATAGTGATACAGGCTGATCTCAAGAAAGAAGAATATTCCCAAATGAACAGTCTAAATGCACAATTAATGAAACTAGAAAAAGAACAAATAAGGCCCAAAGTCAGTAGAAGGAGGGATGTAATAAAGATTAGAGAAGAAATAAATAAAATTGAGAAGAATAAAACAATAGAAAGAATTAATGAAACGAGGAGCTGGTTCTTTGAAAAAATAAACAAAACAGGTCAACCCCTAGACAAACTTACCAAGAAAAAATAGAGTCTACACACATAAACAGAATCAGAAATGAGAAAGGAAAAATCACTACAGACACCACAGAAATACAAAGAATTATTAGAGAATACTATGAAAAATTATATGCTAACAAACTGGATAACCTAGAAGAAATGGACAACTTTCTAGAAAAAGACAACATTCCAAGGCTGACCAAGGAAGAAACAGAAAATATGAACAGATCAGTTACCAGCAATGAAGTTAAATTAGTAATCAAAAAACTACCTAAGAACAAAACGCCCAGACCAGATGGCTTCACAGCTGTCTTTAATCAAAAATTTAGAGAAAACCTAATACCCATCATCCTTAAAGTTTTCCAAAAAGTAGAAGAAGAGGGAATACTTCCAAACTCATCCTATGAGGCCAGGATCACTCTAACACCAAAACCAGGCAAAGATAACACAAAAAGAGAAAATTACAGACCAATATCCCTGATGAACAGACATGCAAAAATACTCAACAAAATATTGGCAAACCAAATTCAAAAACATATCAAAAAGATCATCCATCATGAACAAGTAGGATTTATTCCAGGGATGCAAGGATGGTACAATATTTGAAAATCCATTAATGTCATACACCACATCAACAAAAATGACAAAAATCACATGATCATCTCAATAGATGCTGAAAAAGTATTTGACAAAATTTAACATCCATTTCATGATAAACACTCTCAACAAAATGGGTATAGAGGGAAAGTGCCTCAACATAATAAAGGCCATATATGACAGACTCACAGCAAACATACTCAACAGTGAGAAGCTGAAAGCTTTTCCGCTAAGATCAAGAAAAAGACAAGGATGCCCACTCTCCCAACTTTTATTCAACATAGTACTGGAGGTCCTAGATACAGCAATCAGACAACACAAAGAAAGAAAAGGCATCAGACTGGTAAGGAAGAAGTTAAACTGTCACTATTTGCAGATGAAATGATATTGTACATAGAAAACCCTAAAGAATCCACTCCAAAACTACTAGAACTAATAACTAGATTTAGCAAAGTGGCAGGATACAAAATTAATACACAGAAATCTGCTGCATTCCTATACACTAACCATGAAACAGCAGAAAGAGAAATCAGGAAAACAATTCCATTTACAATTACATCTAAAAGAATAAAATACCTAGGAATAAACCCAACCAAGGAGGTGAAAGAACTATATCCTGAAAACTACAAGACACTCATGAGATAAGTTAAAGACACCAATAAATGGAAATACATTCCGTGCTCATGGATAGGAAGAATTAATATTGTCAAAATGCCAATCCTGCCTAAAGCTATGTAACAGATTCAATGCAATCTCTATCAAAATACTGACAGCATTCTTCAACGAACTAGGACAAATGGTTATAAGAGTCATATGGGACCACAAAAGACCCCAAATAGCCAATGCAATCCTGAGAAGGAAGAAGAAGGGGAGATTACACTCCCCAATTTCAAGCAATACTACAAAGCCACAATAATCAAGACAATTTGATACTGGCACCAGAACAGACCCATAGATCAGCGGTATAAAATAGAGAGTCCAGACATAAACCCACACATATATGGCCAATTAATATATAGTAAAGGAGCCATGGATATAGAAATAAGAAAATGACAGCCTCTTCAACAACTGGTGTTGGCAAAACTGGACAGCTACATGTAAGAGAATGAAACTGAATTACTGTCTACCTCCATACACAAAAGTAAACTCAAAATGGATCAAAGACCTGAAAATAAGTCATGAAACCATCATAAAACTCTGAAGAAAACATAGGCAAAAATCTGAATATAAACATGAGCAACTTTTTCCTGGACACATCTCCTTTAGCAAGGGAAACAAAAGCAAAAATGAACACATGGGATTACATCAAACTAAAAAGCCTCTGTACAGCAAAGGTCACCATCAACAGAACAAAAAAGTATTCTATAGTATGAGAGAATATATTTGTAAATGACATATCCAACAAGTGGTTAAGATCCAAAATATATAAAGAACTCACACGCCTCAACACCCAAAAAGCAAATAACCTGATTAAAAGATGGGCAGAGGATATGAACAGATAAGTCTCCAAAGAAGAAATTCAGATGGCCAACAGACACATGAAAAGATGCTCCACATTACTAATTATCAGGGAAATGCAAACAAAAACCACAATGAGATATCACCTCATACCAGTTAGGATGCCCAGTATCAAAAAGACTAAGAATAACAAATGCTGGCGAGGATACGGAGAAAGGGGCACCCTCCTACACTGCTGGTGGGAATGTAAGCTAGTTCAACCTCTGTGGAAAGCAATATGGAGGTTCCTCAAAAAACTAAAAATAGAAATACCATTTGACCTGGGAATTCCACTCTTAGGAATTTACCCAAAGAATATAATTTCTCAGATTCAAAAAGACATATGCACCCCTATGTTTATCGTAGCACTTTTTACAATAGCCAAGATATGGAAGCAACCAAAGTGTACATCAGTACATGAATGTATAAAGAAGAGGTGGTACATACACCCAATGGAATACTATTCAGCCATAAGAAAGAAACAAATCTTACTATTTGCAACAACATGGATGGAGCTGGAGGATATTATGCTCAGTGAAATAAGCCAGGCAGAGAAAGACAAGTGCCAAATGATTTCCCTCATCTGTGGAGCATAAGAAGAAAGCAAAAACTGAAGGAATAAAACAGCAGCAGACTCACAGACTCCAAGAAGGGACTAGCGGTTACCAAAGGGGAGGGGCATAGGAGGGTGGGTGGGATGGAGAGAGAAGGGGATTGAGGGGTATTATGTTTAGTACACATGGTGTGGGGGGTCAGGGGGAAGACAGTGTAGAATAGAGAAGGCAAATAGTGACTCTGTGGCATATTACTACACTGATGGACAGTGACTGCAATGGGGTTTGCAGGGGGACTCAATAATATGTGTGAATATAGTAACCACATTTTTTTTGAAACCGTCATAAGAGTGTATATCAATAATACCTTAATTAAAAAATTTAAAAGAAAAGCTTCCCCAACAAGGACTACGGATAAAGTGAGAAGTCTATTAATTCCAGTTCCTTTAAAAATGTCTTAAATTTTCCACTAGCTAAAGCCAATTAAAATAGAGTACACAACTGTTGTTTAGCCAAAATAAACCAACGAACTAAAGAACATCACTGCTGTATACAAATTTCAAGTAAAAGCCTGGTCTCAATAAAATATGACATGTAAAAAAAAAAAGAGGTGGTACATATACACAATGGAATACTATTATTCAGCCATAAGAAGAAAACAAATCCTACCATTTGCAACAACACGGATGGAGCTAGAGGGTATTATGCTCAGTGAAATAAGCCAGGCAAAGAAAGACAAGTACCAAATAATTTCCCTCATTTGTGGAGGATAACAGTGAAGAAAAACTGAAAGAACAAAACAGCAGCAGACTCACAGACTCCAAGAAGGGACAAGCAGTTACCAAAGGGAAAGGGGGTGGGGAAGGTGGGTGGGAAGGGAAGGAGAAGGGGATTAAGGGGCATTATTATTAGCACACATAATGTAGGAGGGTCAGAGGGAAGGCAGTACAGCACAGAGAAGACAAGTCGTGACTCTATAGCATCTTACTGTGCTGATGGACAGTGACGGCAATGTGGTGTGGGGGTGGCCTCAATAATATAGGTGAATGTAGTAACCACAATATTGCTCATGTGAAACCTTCATAAGATATTAGATCAATGACCCTTTAATTATATATATATAAAACCAACTGACTTTTAGCCTTCATGTCTGGGAGACAAAAAGGAGTAATAGAAACTGTGGAGAACTGGAGAGTGGAGACAAATAACTACTCATCTCTAGCCAACTGTTGCCAGATCTTACAACCTTTCAAGAGCAGTTCAGGTTTTTAGAGGCAATTTCCCAAATTTTAAATACTGGCAGCCATATTAGTCTACTAGGGCTGCCATAACAGAATACTACAGGCTGGGTGGCTTAAACATCTATTTTCCCACGTTCTAGAGGCTGAAAGTCCAAGATCAAAGTGCAGGTTAGTTAATTTCTAATTAGACCTCTCTTTCTGGCTTGCAGAGAGCTGCCTTCTCCCTGAAGGGGCAAACAGTTACCAAAGGGAAAGCGGGTGGTGAAGGTGGGTGGGGAGGGAGGGAGAAGGGAATTAAGAGGTATTATCCTCCTCACTGGCCTTTCCTCTGTGTGCTTGCAGAGAGATATCAATCTCTAGTGTGTCTTTCTCATCTCATAAGTACACTAGTTCTATGGGATTAGTTCCCACCCTTATGACCTCATTTAATCTCAATTACCTTTGTATATCTCCAAATACAGTTATATTGAAGGTCAGAGCTTCAACATGAATTTTTTATAGGATATAGGCAGTAACAGCAACTGTGCAGAATAATCAAAATTCTATGAGCCAGAATTTAGGCCCTCAGTTCACAAGTCAGCAACCTCATAATCTTTTTCTGTTAGAATTAGAGTTTATTTGGTTTAGTCCTGACATTAACATCCCTAAAGATGCCTGGAGCTAAATCAGTAACAAACCACAGAAAATAATTAGTTAAAAAGGCACATGTCAAACTATCTTGGTCTATACAGATTCATATTATGATGTCAGCACTATAAAATGCAGCATTAAATAGGTTGTATTCCTCAAATGCAGGCAGAGCTTGGAAAAATTACTCTGAGGATGCAGATAATCATAATGTTAAGTTCAGGGTCACAGATTAGCAGAGCTGGGGACATATTTAGAGCCAACCCTCTGCCCTTTATTAGGAAAGTATCAAAACTACCCAGGACAGAGGCCTTATTTCTACCAAAGGTTCTCTGGATATAGATGATTCCCATTCTCCCTCAGACAGATTCAACAAATCAGATTATGAAGATAACCTTGAAAATTATTTTGAGGAATTTGAGCTTAATCCTATGGGCCAGTGTTCCTCAGACTCCTGAATGACCAGTGTGGGGTACCTGTTAAATACTATATCTGTTACATGCAAAGGCTGGGTTCACCCCTAACCTACTGATTCAGAATCCCTGGAAAACCCAGAATCGGCAAACTACCCAGACTACAGTCAATGGATTTCAAGCATGGAAAAAATCTACACAGGGGTTTCTGGTAGGGATAGAGCAAATAGATTATAGGAGAAGAAATGAGACCAATAAACATTTTGCTATACAGGGCCTCCTTTAATGTGGTAGACGGCCAAGTCAAGGAAATAGGAATAGAAAGGAGGAAGTATAAGAAAAAAAATGTTAGGAAAAAATTGGCAGAACTGACAATGTCTTAAAAATAACAATGTTGGTCTCATACTTTAGTAAATGAGTCCATGATTGTGAAATGAACTCTACCCCTGGGCTATTATACCATGAAGCACTCTGGTATACCTCTAGAGCAGTGCTGTCCATAGAAATAAATGAGAAGACACTGCATAACTTAAAATTTTCTGCTCAACATCACTAATCATCAGGAAAATGCAAATCAAAACTACAATAAAATAATGCTTCACACCTGTCAGAATGGCCAGTATCAAAAAGACAAAAAATAACAAGTGTTTTTGTTGTTTTTGTTGGTGAGAATGTGGAGAAAACGGAACCCTTCTGCACTGTTGGTAAGCATTTAAATTGGTAAAGACAATGGAAAACAGTATGAAGTTTCCTCAAAAAATTAAAAATAGAAACACAGTATGATCCAGCAATTCCACTTCCAGGTATTTATCCCCAAAAACCCGTAACACTATTCAAAAAGATATATGCACCTGCACGTTCACTGTAGCAATATTTACAATAGCCAAAAATATGGAAACAACCTAAGTGTCCACCAATAAATGAATGGATAAAGAAATTGTGGGATATACATACACACACACACACACACCACACACATACACACAATGGAATACTATTCACCCATAAAAAAGAATGAAATCTTGCCTTAGCAACACCATGAATGGACCTTGAGGGCATTATGCTAAGTGAAATAAGTCAGACAGACAAAGACAAATACTGTATGATCTTACATGTGGAATCTAAAGCACACACATACACAAAGTGAGCTCACAGGTACAGAGAACAGATTCAGAGTTGCCAGAAACAGGGTGGAGAGGTGGGCAAAATAGGTGAAGGGAGTCAAAAGGTACAAGCTTCCACTTATAGAATAGATAAACCATGAGGATATAATGTACAGCACAGTACTATAGTTAGTGATACTGTACTGCATATTTGAAAGCTGCTAAGAAGATAGATCTTAAAAGTTCTCATCACAAGAAAAAAAAAATTTATAACTATGTACGGTGATGGATTTAATAAGACATTGTGGTGATTAATTCACAATATATACAAATATCCAATCATTATATTGTACACCTGAAACTAATATATGTCAATTATGCCCTAATAAAAAAATAATAAATACATGTTTTCTGGTAGCCATATTTTAAGAAATTAAAGAAAACAGGTAAAACTTATTTTAATATACTTAATTTAATGCAATGCATCCAAAATTTCATTTAATGTTTATTAATCAACATAAAAATTATTAATGAGATATACTACATTTTCTTTGTCACTAAATCTTTGAAGTTGGTGTGTATTTTACACTTACAGCACAGTTCAATTCAGACTAGCCACAATTCAAGGGCTCACTAGTCACATGTGGCCAGTGGGTGCCATGTTGGACAAGTCTTAGTCTATTCACTTGGTTAGGTGAAGGGGTTTCTTTTATCAATATTGTTGCTTCAATTTATACTAGTTTTAATTATTTCTTTGGGTTATGCCAGAGCATCAGCCATCCTGTCTTAATGCTTTTTTTCCCCCTGACATCTTTCAGTCATGCTCTTTCTATTGACATGATGCTTTTAAATTCAAGTTTATATGAATTTCAATGCAATTCATGTAGAATACTGTGGTATTATGTATGTATATATATGTAGTATGTATGTATATATGTAGTGTATAGTTTGTATATATGTATATTTGTAGCAAATATAAGTATGTATTTTTTAATTAATATTATTGATTAATTTTAGGTTAATTAAATATTCAATGTTATTGCATTATTTTTTAAATTTTTACTGTGGTAAATGAAATATATATAACATAAAATTTACCATTTCAACCATTTTTTAAGTTCAGTGGCATTGAGTACTTTCCATTGTTGTGTGACCATCACCACCATCCATCTCCATAACATTTCATCCCTCCAACTGAAACTCTGTACCCATTAAACAGTAACTCCCCATCCTTCTCCTTCCCAGTCCCTGGTAACCACCATTCTACTTCCTGTCTTTATGAATCTGATCACCCTAGCACACTCAGAGAAGTGCAAGCATGCACCATTTGTCCTTTTGTGTCTGGTTTATTTCACTCAGCATAATGTCTTCAAGGTTTAAGGCCTGGTAGAGTGTAAGTAAGAATTTTCTTACATTTCATGGATAAATAATACTGCATTGTAGTAGAGACCACATTTTGTTTACCCATTCAGCCAAGGATGGGCACTTCAGTTGTTTCCATCATTTGGTTGTTGTGAATAATGCTCCCATGAACACAGCTGTGCAAATATCCATCGAAGTCCTTGCTTCCAATTCTTTTGGGTATATAACCAAGGGTGGGATTGCTGGATTGGATGCAGTTATTTTTAAAATGTAACTATTCAAATCTATAATAAGAGAAGGTGGGCTGGCACACTCTTATCAGCAGAGTCAATGAACTTGAAATACACTCACACAGAGTCTCTCTACATGGGACTCTGTTAAAAATTTCAACAGTTTCAGGGTCACTGACTCATAGGTAAAGAATCCCCTCACATTACTTCAGTCAGTTCAGTATATTTTTAATTCTGAATGAGTCAAATTCTCTCAGTGTGTGATTCAGTGAGTACAAATTAGGCATTTAAGAAGGTATACTTATACTTCTGGAAAAAATAGTAAGGTCTTGCAACTGTGCCACTCACAGTACCAAAATGGCCTAAAAAGTGAACATAATCCTTATAAGTTCCACTGTGTGATGTTCAGATTGTGCTAAAGAGCAAATGTGAGTTTTCTGCATCAGCTGTGGAGAATTCTACACTTTAAGAGAGATAAAGAGGCTGAAGGCCTCTGAAAAGTTTGTAGTGGGGCTGAGAAATATTTGTTTGATGGGAGCTGCCATGAGAATTTGCTCAATTTGCATTGTGGACAGAATCCAGACTTACATATAAATAAGCCCATAAAGATGGTGAGACTTGTTCCCTGACTGCTTGCCAATGCCACTATCTGCTTCTGCACAGTCTTCTCCTCCCACTTTACACCCCTCCATGGCAGAGAAATGGTAGCCCCAACCACATGCTATGTTGCTTGAGTGTTGAGTGCACATTGGGAGGGTCTCACAGTTAGACCAGGGTTTTGCTTTGAAGGAAATGTGTTGTTTTTGTAAGCTTTGAGAGAATTTGCAAGGTGTAAAACAAACATTAGGAGATCACCTTAATTATTCTGTCCTGTTTGAAGCAATAAACAGCTGCTGACACTGACTTAAAACAGAAGACAAGCTAACACATAGCAATCTCTTGAGGTCAATTTATTTGGATTATTCTCTTAAACTGAACTAATTATGAGCTAAAACAATAAACTTGAAGGTGTAAAGGAAAGGATAGTCTTTTCTTCTCTGCCTATGAGAGTCATGAATGTGCAAGACAGATGTGCAAGACAGAAGTGCTGTAGCCAAGACTTGCGGTTTGTCTTACCAGAGTTCTGCGGATTCTGCTTATGGGCTCAAAGGAGCTCAAGGGGACTTTCCCTGTACTCTGGCTGAGTGAGATTTTCAATTCTGGATAACACTTTCAATAATTTCCTCAGAAAGGGATTTCTCATTTATGCCCCTCAGGCAGAGGCTTGATGTTTCTAAGAAGGAATGAGGAATTCCTTATAAGCATTAGAAAAACCTCAATTTACTCCTCTTTTAAAAACAGCTTTATTGAGATTTAATTTATTTATACACAAGTAAAGGCAATATTTATTATGTGTAATTTCATGAGATTGGACATATGCAAACGCCCATATCCTAGCACCACAATCAAGGTAATAAAAGTATCCAATACCTTCTGAAGTTTCCTTGTGTCACTTTCGTGCATGTGTGCATGGTAAGAACACTTAACCTGAGAGCTACCCTCATCACAGATTTAAAGTGCATAATTCAGTATTGTTAACTATAGACACTCTGTTGTATGGCAGATCTGAACTAAATCATGTAGCATAAATGAAACTTTATAGCCATCAAAAGTTTCCCTGCATCCCCTGCCAGCCATTGGCAAACACTATTGGTTTCTCTTCTCCTCTAAGTTTGACTATTTTAGATGACCTCATATAAGTGGAACCACACAGTATTTGTCTTTCTGTGACTGACTTATTTCACTTAGCAGAATGTCCTCTAGGAGAAAAGCTTCTATTTACTCTTAGATTTTTAGATGAAGTCCTGGCCCTTCTGTTCAGAATCAGGAGAATTAAATGAATGATTTCCCTATCATCAAAGAACATTTTAGTGTTCTGATTTCAATCAACCTCCCCAGTCTTCTCTCCCACTATCCTCCTTCAAATATATTCTATATATACTCTGCACTCTACTCCCCGGCGATAAAAACACATGTTGACTCAGATGTACAAATTTATGCAACTTTATTTCTACGTGTCTTTCCACTGATAGTTGAAAAATCTGACTTTGCCAATTGAAAGTCTAACTGCTTTATTTAGAATCATGCCTTTAGGTTAACCCCTGCATCTTGCAGAGTTTGCCACTCCTCAAATGCCTGTCTTCCTTACTTCCTGCTGCACTGATGCCTGTGTATCCCTGGAGGCATCAGGGGAGCCCCAGGTGGGTTAAGTTTCCCTGTTTGTCTCATCACCTATCTGCCTCCGCACCGTCACACTGCAGGGAGCTGGGGTTCTCATGGTTCATGGGCATGTTGTGGGTGGCCACTGACATGTGACTGGTGTTTAGGGTGTTATGCTGGTGCATGGAGTCATCCACAGACCTAGTTAAGATGTCCCCAACTCTGCAGCTTCACTTGCAAACCTCTAGCCCCTTCTGGTGTCCAGGTCAGTCTTCTCAGCGCTGCCAGCCCTTCCCAGGAAGCTGGGACCGACTGGCTGCTTTCCCAGCACCAGCAGGTGGAACATGGGGACTTGAGAGGATGCCCTGAGCTCACCAATTTAGACATCTCCACAGCCAGCTTTGCTAGGGCACTTTCTGCTGTGGTGCTTTGCTGAGATGGAAATTCTCTGAGAGGGTCTACCCCCTCCAGGCTATCTCTAATATTTTTTATTTCCCTCAAACTTCCAAGGAGGCCTAATGTTCACAGGCAACCTCTTTCCCTTCTCTTTCTTATCTTTCCAGACATCTCCTCCCAAAACAGAGGGGTTTTACTCTCTTCTGGGTGGCAGACACTTTTTCAAGTCATTTTGCCTTCATCTATCTCTGAAGCCAACCCTCCACACTTTGGTTCTTTATATAAAAACTCTGGTCTAAGAAGTCTGAGAAAACTTTCTCCCACTGTTTGAAAGTCTAATTTTTTGAGACTATTATTTATCAACAGTTGTTATTTTGAAAATGTAGCTTGAAACTCAAAGCTGAGCAAGGACTTTGTCCTGGGTAGCATTCAGTCTCCCTTCTGTAAAAAAATTACTTCAGCTTCTTGGCTTAATGAAAGAAGGCTGCAGGGTTTTTAAAACAACCAACTAACTAGACAAACAAAAACACTGCCTCTGGTAATAATATTGAAGAAAACTATATCATATGTATTTCAAAATACTGCCCACTGTAATCTGCCAAACGACACAGTTTCTCTTCCCCAAATATGCTAGACTGTCCTGCTCTCACATCTTTGCTTTGCTTCCTTTACCACAAATACATCCAGGAATTCAGTTTTAACTTCATACTTGCTTGGCTGTTGCCTGACTTTTTACATTGGTTGCTAAGCAGATTTCTCCTTTGATTCTACATGCATTACAGGAAAAATTAGCAATGAAGCCATGAAAAAGTCTTCTTACTGATGCTGGAACCGAATAGGCGTGCCACACACTTTCTTCGGCAGCCACCTTATGCTTTCTCAACAAATTAAAAAAACATATTATATGTGGTAGATAGGAACTCTAACCTGATGTCAGATCCTAGTGGCTAAAACTTCTCTGGTTTGTGGGGGTGACCTTATATACTACAATTTAGGTAAAATTGGCTGGAACTTGCATAAGGTAAAAAACTCAAATATTCTTCCATTATTTCTAGGAATTCTCAAGTGGGACATATTTTTTTCAAGTCACTGAATGGTTATGGACATTGCTTGTTTCCTCTAAATTTTCATTTCTTGTGAGTCTCACACCCCTTGCAACTACTCCCCTTTCCTTCCTCCCATCATCTCCTTGTGATTGCAGATATGCAACACAACCACTTTTCTTTGATTCTGAAAAAATACCACTCATCTAAGGCAAATACAGAAATTCAGGCAGAACTGAAGAAACCTATACTCTGTAACACCAACCTCAGCTCTGTCTCTAGACTGTCCTCATAGTCAGGAACCTCTCACTGATGTCACTTGCCTTGTTGGCCTCCTTCTCCCTTCTCCCAGCCCCTCTCCATCTCCAGCATCCCCCTTCCATGATACTATCCTCAGAGATTTAAATATTTCTGTATCACTTAGCTTTGATTGCTCTCCAAACCATACCAAACAACCAGCTGTTTCTGCTGCTCAGCAGTTTGGACTGGACTCAGCTGGACACCTTCACGTGTCTGCTGTCAGCGGCAGGTTAGCTCTGTTTCCAGTGGCCAGGCTGGCATGTGTCTAGAGCCTCATCTGGGACAAACTGGCTGACTTGAATCGGCCATGCAGTGTCTCATCCTCCAGTAGGCTACCCAGCACCCGCTCACATGAAGGTTGCGCTGGGTCCCCAGAGAACAAGCAGAAGCACACAAGGCTTCTTGAACCCTAGAAACAACTGGTATATCATCTCTTCTGGCTGCATTCTGTTGGCCAGAGCAAGTCACTGGTCTCATGATGGCATAAGCTACAAAGTCACAGGGCAAAGCAGTGTGCCTATGGCAGGCTAGGGGTGGGTTGGGGAGTAATTACAGCCATTTTGGTAAATAACTTACCATAGTTTCTTATTACTCTTACATAAAGCCATTTAATTCTCTCTGCCTCACTCTGAACCCATTCAGAACAAATCCTAAGGACAACCTTTCCACAATCAAAATAATCCTTAAACTGTTTTTACAAAAAGACATTTGTCTCCTCTCAGAAGAACTTTATAGCCACCCCTTAAGTTTCTGGGATTTTTTATTTCCAGGAACGCATGGAAATAATGTCAGTGTGTGAGTATATATATGCGTGGGATGGGGAGAGGGGTTGTAAAAAATGAAATTCATTGTTTTGGCCCTGAGTTTATGGTGGTAATATAATTTTTAATTTATAAAATGTGTTATTACATGAACACATCTCCCCAGGCAAGGAAAACAAAAGCGAAAATGAACAAGTGGGACTATATCAAACTAAAAAGCAAAAGGACACCATCAACAGAACAAAAAGACATCCTACAGTATGGAGAATATATTCATAAATGACAAATCCGATAAAGGGTTGACATCCAAAATATATAAAGAGCTCACACACCTCAACAGACAAAAAGCAAATAAGCCAATTAAAAAATGGGCAGAGGATATGAACAGACACTTCTCCAAAGAAGAAATTCAGATGGCCAACAGGCACATGAAAAGATGCTCCACATGGCTAATCATCAGAGAAATGCAAATTAAAACCACAATGAGATATCACCTCATACCAGTAAGGATGGCTACCATCCAAAAGACAAACAACAACAAATGGTGGCAAGGATGTGGAAAAAAGGGAACCCTCCTACACTGCTGGTGAGAATGTAAATTAGTTCAACCATTGTAAAGCAGTATGGAGGTTCCTCAAAAAGCTCAAAATAGAAATACCATTTGACCCAGGAATTCCACTCCTAGGAATTGACCCTAAGAATGCAGGAGCCCCATTTGAAAAAGAAATATGCACCCCTATGTTTATTGCAGCACTATTTACAATAGCCAAGATATGGAAACAAACTAAATGTCCATCAGTAGATGAATGGATAAAGAGAATGTGGTACATATACACAATGGAATATTATTCAGCCATAAGAAAACAAATCCTACCATTTGCAACAACATGGATGGAGCTAGAGGATATTATGCTCAGTGAAATAAGTCAGGTGGAGAAAGACAAGTATCAAATGATTTCACTCATCTGTGAACATGAGCATAAGAACAAAGAAAAAACTGAAGGAACAAAATAGCAGCAGACTCACAGAACCCAAGAATGGACTAACAGTTACCAAAGGGAAAGGGACTGGGGAGGATGGGTGGGAAGGGAGGAATAAGGGGAATACGGGGCATTATGATTAGCACCTATAATGTAGGGAGGGACATGGGAAAGGCAGTATAACACAGAGAAGACAAGTAGTGATTCTATAGCATCTTACTACACTGATGGACAGTGACTGTAATGGGGTATGTGGTGGGGACTTGATAATGGGGGGAGTATAGTAACCATAATGTTGCTCATGTAGTTGTACATTAATGATACTAAAAATTTTTTAATGTATTATTACAGTGACTCTAAGCAAATAATATAAATACATATTTACATCTGCTTTATTTTATTTTATCCCACACAGAATGAGGGCATGCATTCTAATACCCCAATGTGGTGATCAGACAGGTTTCTAACTACTCTGATATTTGTTGTAGAAAATGGGTCAACCACACACTGTGAAATAGATTTAAAGTACCTGGAGATAATTACTTAATACAAAATGCATCATAAGGCAAAGATCTTTTCTAATTCAGTTTTCAATAACAGCAGAGTTAATAAGGAACTGAAAGAGAATCGAAACTTCTGTGAAAGTAATAAAAAAAATAACATTCCTTTCCTAAGGAAAAGGAAAGAAGCTGATGAGGAAAAATAATCAGTTCTGGGGAAGCAAATTTCAAAAAGTTTAGGGCACTGGCAAAAAAAAAAAAGTCCTGATGGGAAGAAAGGAATCCAGAAGAGCTGGATGCTCTTTAAACAAACAATTTTGGCAGATGAACACACTATATGGGAAGTTCAGGACAGGGAGCAGCCAGCCAAACTGGCGAGGCAGAGCTGTGCAAGGTTCTGAAAGGCAAATCAGAGAACCAAGAAAAGATGTCCAACCAGATCACCAAGGTTGAACAAACACAAGGGGCACAAATGTGTAGAGACCACATCAAAAGAAAGATAACACAGCATAGGATAGATATAAAATATGCAGGAAGCAATTAATCAGCTGCATTAATGAAAACCAAGCTATTATTGACTATGTTACCATTGGGCTAAATAACCAGACCTGGATTTCATATATTTCTCTGCAAGACTGCTGCTTGGCACCACAATCAGCCTTGACTAAGATGCATTCAGCTGCAAATAACAGAAAGTTGCAAATACCAGAGAGCTCAAAATGACTTTTAAAACAAAGGGAACTTTTGGTTCATGTAACCAAAAGTCCAAAGTCAGAGTGATCTTCACACAAACTTTCATTAGCATTTGAATTCTATTTTTCTGAAATTATCTTGGCTGTACCCTCTGCTGTATGTTGGCTCTATTGTCAGCAGGGTTCCCTCACAATTGCAAAATGGCTGCAGCAATTTCAAATATCATATCCTCACAAACACACTGTTCAGAGGAGTGTCTCTTCCTCGAAGTATAGAGCAAACTGTCTGGGCTTCATGCTGACTGAACTGACTCAGGTAATGACAACACAGGCTGGCTTAGGCCTAGCTGTGTCCATCCCTGAAGACCAAGTAAGGTGATGGGTTTCTGCTGATTTCCTTGGGTCAAGTAGAGACTGGAACACCAGAGCTCCATCTTACCCAGACAACATGGCTGGGACTCCATGGGGAAAACATACCGAGGAGGAAGCCAGTAAAATGCCTGCCTCGGAAAGTGTGGGTTATGAAAGGGTAGCAAGAATAGACTGTCCTTTCCTAGTCTGATCTGGTTTGGGTGAATAAATGGCAAGTAATCAGAAACAGAACTATCATGTAGCAAACAGTGGCAGGTTAGAAAACATTCTTAGTGATCTTAGCCTGGATCTCTTTTATTTTGCCTTTAAAAAAAGCAACAGTTCCATGTATGAGAAAATGTGAAGAGCTGCTACACAGCCACCTACCTTCTAAGCTGTAATCGATAAATTGGTGGGGATGTGAATCCGTATCTCACACTGGATCTTCCAAGGAGTCAAACCTTCTTGTGCTTACAGCTCACTACATCATGTGCATGGAAAACATTCCAATGCACATTAAGTTGTTCCACATGTAATTATCATCTGAATAAATTCTATTTTAATTTCAGTGATATTTAATCGGTGAGAATAAATGTGCATGAAACATTTTTATGCTCTTAACACTGATTTTTTGCTCTGTAAAGGATAATTTCGGCTTTTTCCCTGTAACGACTAGTTTTGATGTATTTAAAATTTCTAGGAAAACATTTTTATTTTTTAGGGAAAAAAATATTTAGAGTAAGCCTCTAAACCTCATCTGCAAAATAAGAATAATTACAGCAACTTCATCGGATGTCAAGAGGATTAAGCTAACATAAGAGAAGTAAGTACAACAGTGTCTGGCATGTCTAATAAAACATAAGACACTAATAGCATTTATATGTAATATGTCATTATATCATGTAATGGTAACATCATTATTACTGCATTTTACCTTTGTTCACTCAGTCCTCAGGCTAGACCCAGGGAGGCTGGTATTAGTTATTACTCTATTTAGAGAGGAAACTGAGACACATAGATAATAAATAAGGCTATTGGTTTTCCAAGTATTGAAGTGGCAGAGCTTTTTCTTGATAAGTTATTGAGTAAAACCCACATCTTAAAACAACTTCAGAATTACTAATCTATTACTTTCCTTGAACTTTTTTTTATTACCACCCTGCCTTCTCAGCTGGAACACAAGAAATGCGTGAGTGAGAGACTCTCTCTCCTTCATTCATGGTCATTCCAACCTACTGGGGCTTTTATTTCCTAGACACCTTCTACCTTCCACTCTCTTCCTAGGTGAAAGATCACCTAATCTTACAGTTAAGCTTAAATATCTAGCCTTACAATTAGACTTAAATACAGCACTTAGTAAGAAGTCATTAATATTTATTGAAGGAATGAATGAATGAAATAAAACATTAATTTATAAAGAAAAACAAATGACTTGCAGAAAAGGGAGAAACCCTAATTCTTTTTTCTTCTTTTATTTATTTATTTTATTTTCATTGACATATCATTGATATACACTCTTCTGAAAGTTTCACAAGAAAAACAATGTGGCTACTACATTTACCCATATCACTGAGTCCCCTCCCCTTACCCCATTGCAGTCACTGTCCATTAGTGTAGTAAGATGCCACACAGTCACTACTTGTCTTCTCTGTGCTACACTGTCTTCCCCGTGACCTCCCCCACACCATGTGTACTAATCATAATACCCTTCAATCCCTTTCTCCCTCCCTGCCCACCCACCCTCCTTCACCCCTCCCCTTTGGTAACCACTAGTCTCTTCTTGGAGTCTGTGAGTCTGCTGCTGTTCTGTTCCTTCACTTTTGCTTCATTGTTATTCTCCACAAATGAGGGAAATCATTTGGTATTTGTCTTTCTCTGTCTGACTTATTTCACTGAGCATAGTATCCTCTAACTTCATCCATGTTGTTGCAGATGGTAGGATTTGGGAGAAACCCTAATTCTTACACCACCACTCAAACAATGATAGGACTAAAGGAATAGAGAAATGAGAGAAAACTGGGACTAGCTGTGGAGACTAGGAAAAGATGGCATTTGCATGTCAGCAACATAACAGAATTTCTGCTAAATATAATGGGAGTGGTAATCACCTAAAGGAAGTCTGAGAAAGTCACCTACAAATAGAATTTAATGAACTGCTTTCATCATCTAGCAGCATGTCTTAAAATTTTTTCTAGTGAATATCAATATTACCACTTCAATTGCTTATAAACATCTCATTATTTGTGTGCACAGTGATTTATTTCACTCTTACTAACATTTAGATTTCATCAATTTTTGCTATTAGAAAACTGGCATTGGACATCAAGAATTTTTCTTATTTTTAAAGGCAACTGCTTGCAGAAAGGGAAAAGATGATAATCTTCAAAAATTATAAGGAAAAAAGCAAATAAAACCAAGTACATTTAACAAGAAATTAAAAAGCAAAAAAAACTGGAAAGTAGTGGAAAACAGAAAAGAGGACAAAAGAGCAAATATATTATTAAATGAATGTAAATGGCTGAAAGTATCTCTTAAGAGGTTAAAAAAAAAAAAACCTCTGTGTTTGAGTCCAAAGCAACTCAGCTTTATTGAGCTGGGTTCTTTTCTTCTCTGTGCTCTGAGAACATGTGTTGGTTTTTAGGCTTGTAGCAAGATGGGTGCCACAATTTTAAGTATATACCAGAAACAGCAAAATTCAGGTAGAGATAAGAGACCATGGCTCTTGCTCAGAAAAAAGGATGCTCCCCCACCTACCAGCACCCTTCATTTTGGCCAGCACTACCAATGCTCACAGCCAATAGCTAATCAACTGGAAAACATATGGACTCACTCCTAGACCGATCAAACCTTCACCTGAATCACTTAGTGATGTGAGAAAGAAGTGGCTACCTGAACAAAACTGAGGTTTTATTGGAAGTAAAAAGGAAAAACGGATTCTGGTTGGCCAACCAGTGATGATCACAGTACCAGATAAATACTGGCCAAAGGAAAGTTGATATATACTAAATAGACTTAAGCACAAAAAAGAATTACTAAGAATCCAGAGTTGCTTGCTTTCTGCCTGTGGACACTACTGTGTAAGCATCATTGAAGTTCCCCCTCCCACTGCCAGCATGTCTAACTCAGAGTCTCCCAAAGGGTCCGAACAGCTGTGGAAGCTCTTCATCGGAGGTCTGAGCTTTGAAACCACTGATGGGAGTCTGAGGAGCCGTTCTGAGCAACGGGGAGTGCTCACGGGCTGTGGCAGTGAGACCCAAACACCAAGCTGTCGGTCCCTCCCTGCTTCTGACCCATAGATAAGGGAGGAGACACGATGAGATATCGAAGATCCGAAAGGACCAGCCAGGGGACTCGAGGCTTAACAGCACAAGAGTGGTGCTGAGAGGGCACCCCTCATATTTATTGAGCAAATACATGTTAACAACAATAGAATTCAGTGTGGGGGACTTAATACACAATCATTAACTAACTCTAAACTTAATCCTCAGCAGTCCCCAGTCTCCTGGGGTGTGATGTCTTACATGGTATTGAAACAATAGCAAGGGCAATAAGGTCACAGAAACAGTTTTGGTCTTGTTTGTTCTGTTCTTGATCATGTATCAGGAATTACAGGAAAAATAATCAAGTCATATATGATTATACATTTGATTTCTATACTTGATTTATATATTAATCCCACATTTCCCCCTTATTTTTTTAATAAACTGTTAAAGTAGTGGTAGACATAATAAAGATTACAGTTTCTAATAGAAAGCTTTTTAACACAGTTTACCTTTTCATAAAAGATAATCTATATTTTAAATCTCTTGATGTAAAATAAAGATGGGAAGTAGAGTTTAGTGCAGTAGGAAGGGAAGTGTGGGCGGTCAGGTCTGTGCCTATAGACTGGGTATTGATCTTGATATGAGCTAGACAAGGGCAACAAAACAGCCATGGGTGCAGACGATTTCTCTCAAAACTGGGCAGGGGGTGGGTGAGGTTCTAAGTCTCACCTCTGATGACCCCCAATTTCTCACCTGATGGCCCCCCCATGACTGTGCCTATCTTAGGTTGTCCCTCCCTTGAGAAATGTTACCCACCTCTGGCTAACCAGCCATCTTCCAGGGCCATACAGGGAGACGTAAAGTTAGAAAATGAGAGATAAGTAGTATTCTTTGAAAAGGTTAGCTTTTTACTTCTTTGCAGATTTACGCCCCATGGCTTCTATGCCCAGCACTTGTCTTGAGGTATCTTTACCAGCTGGAAGGATTATGATGTACAGTAATTTTAAGAATAAGGCACGAATTCTAGTAAAGGGCTATATTTAGGAAGGAAAAAGAAAGGCTATAGAAGTAGCAAATGGAAGAAATATGAGAAGATTGATTATTTCTTTGACATAACTTCTTGTAGAGTAATGTAAGCATGTATAGGTTTTAACAAACTACTAATTAAATTACGTACACACATTAACAGAACAGGAATACAGATACATAACAAAAGAAGACCTACAATTACTGGCCATATCCAATGAAACCAAGAAAACCAGTTAGGTAACCCAGGCAAATGTGGAATTAATATATAAACTAAGTATAGAAATCAAATGTATAATCATATATGACTTGATTACTTTTCCTATAATTCTGATATGTGATCAAGAACAGAATAAACAACACCAAAAGTTTCTGTGACATAACTACACTTGCTATTGCTTCAATAAGTAAGACGTTGCACCCCAGGAGACTGGAGACTGCCAATGATTAAGTTTAGAGTTAGTTAATGATTGTGTATTAAGTCCCCCACACAGAATTCTACTGTTGTTTTAGAAAGAGAAATATTCAGACAAATGCACTTCCATAGCTGATCATCCATCACTCTTTAAAAGATCAAAACTAAGGATATGTAAAGCATACATTAATCATTGGTTTGCAGTTAATTTTATCATATCGGGGAGTGAAAAGCTCAATTACCAAAAGTTGACTTACACAAACCCTTACTTTTATTAATTTACTTTATATCCCACTCTCCCACAGGATTGCTCTGTCAATGTGATGGTTGGCTAGAATGGATATTTTTACAGTATCAAACTAAACCCTCGTTACAACCTTACATCAACAAAGTAGCCTCCATTATTCTCAAAGGACGACAGAGATTAAGACAGATGATTGGTCAAGATCCTCACTCCATTATTCTTCCATTGTCTAAACAAAATATTGTACAAATGAGATTAAAGATGGTGGCGTGAGAGGTGAGACAGAGGCTTCCTACTAAAGCCGCATACAATTCGAAAATATAGTTGATGCAACTAATCCTGAGAGAGCAACAGGAAAGAGGACTGCACCAGACTGCATACACCTGGACAAAAAGAGCAGACCTCACGGAACTGGGTGACGTATCAAAGCTGTGGCCCATTGGGACCCAAGCCTTTCCCCCACCCCAGATCACTGGCGGGAGGAAGAGAAACGGAGCAGGGAGGGAGTGGAAGGCCTGGGACTGCTGAATACCTAGCTCCGGAGATTTGCTCTGGGAGCAAAAACCTGTATTTCATGGTGCTTTCATGATACTTGCATGATTACGGGATTGGAAAGCTAACACAGGCAGAATTCCTGGAGAGACTGAGATCCCAGCCACTTGTGGAAAGTAGGAATCTATATACGGCTGCTCTGGGGCAAAAGCTTGTAACTGCGTGCTCAGCCCACTGGGTCAGGCAGTGGACGGAGACAGGCATAGCAGCTGGGAAGCTGGAAATAGCTCTTTCCTCCCCCCAGGCACCAATACCGCCCCCCCGTGACCCCCGACATTGCTTCAGGGGCTGAGCAGCTCCAAAGAGTACAGCTTCTGGGCACTAGAGGGCACTATATAAAAATATGAAATGCCAAAGGAACCTGGTCCAGAGTAAATTTAATATAACTCCAGAGAAAGATTTAAATGACATGGACCTTATGACTCTTCCTGAAAGGGAGTTCAAAATAAAAATCATCAACATGCTAATGGAGATACAAAAAGATATTCAAGAATTCAGGAATGATTCTGGTCAGAGAGCCAATCGTTGAAGAGCACAATGGAGGGTATTAAAAGCAGGATAGATATGGTGGAGGAAATGATAAATGAAATAGAAACTAGAGAAGAGGAATAGAAAGAAGCTGAGGAACAGAGAGGAAAAAGGATCTCTAAGAATAAAAGAATATTGAGAAAACTGTGTGACCAATCCAAACATAACAATATTCGCATTATAGGGATACCAGAAGAAGAAGACAGAGAGAGAAAGGGATAGAAAGTGTCTTTGAGGAGGTAATTGCTGAAAACTTCCCCAATCTGGGGAAGGAGATAGTCTCTCAGGCCATGGAGACCCAAGATCTCCCAACACAAGGGATCCAAGGAAGACAACACCAAAACATAATAAAATTGGCAAAGACCAAGGATAAGAACAGACTGTTAAAAGGAGCAAGAGAAATAAGATCACATACAAAGGAAAGCCCATAAGGCTAACATCAGACTTCTCAACAGAAACCTTACAGGCCAGAAGGGAGAGGCATGATGTATTTAATGCAAGGAAGAACAAGGGCCTGGAACCAAGATTACCTTATCCGGCAAGATTATCATTGAAATTTGAATGTGGGATTAAACAATTTCCAGATAAACAAAAGGTGAGAGAATTTGCCCCCCACAAACCATCTCTACTGTCTATTTTGGAAGGACTACTATTGATGGAAGTGTTCCCAAGGTTTAATAGCTGCCACCAGAGGAAATTAAACCATGGTAAAGAAAGTAGAACAGCTAATTACTAAGCAAATGCAAAATTAAATTAACAATCACCAAAGTCAATCAAGGGATAGACAAAGAATATAGAATATACCTCATATATAAAGAATGGAGGAGGAAGTAAAAGGAGGAGAAAAAGAAAAGAACCTTTAGATTGTTTTTCTAACAGCATATTAAGTGAGTTAAGTTAGACTTTTAGATAGTAAGGAAGTTAACCTTGAACCTTTGGTAACCACAGATTTAAAGCCTGCAATGGCAATAAGTATATACCCATCGATAATCACCCTAATTGTAAATGGACTGAATGCACCAATACAAGGACATAGAATCACTGAATGGATAAAAGAACCAGACCCATCTATATGCTGCCTACAAGAGACTTACTTTGAATCCAAAGATGTACACAGACTATAAGTGAAGGGATGAAAAAAGATATTTCACGCAGCTAACAGAGAGAAAAAAGCAGGAGTTGCAGTACTTGTATCAGACAAAATAAACTTAACAAAGAAAGTAACAAGAAACAAAGAAGGACATTACAAAATGATAAAGGGGTTAAACCAACAAGAAGATATAACCATTATAAATATCTATGCTCACAACACAGGAGCACCCATGTATGTGAAACAAATACTAATTGAATTAAAAGGGGAAATAGAATACAATGCATTCATTCTAGGAGACTTCAACACTCTACTCACTCCAAAGGACAGATCAACCAGACACAAGATAAGTAAGGAGACAGAGGCACTGAACAACACACTAAAACAGATGGACCTAACAGACATCTACAGAACTCTACACCCAAAGGCAACAGAATACACATTCTCCTAAAGTGCACATGGAACATTTTCAAGAATAGATCATATACTAGGCCACAAAAAAAGCTTCAGTAAATTCAAAAAGATTGAAATTGTACCAACCAGTTTCTCAGACCACAAAGGTATGAAACTACAAATAAATAATGCACAGAAAATTGAAAAATCCCACAAACACATGGAGGCTTCACAACATACTCCTAGATAACAAATGGATAAATGACCAAATCAAAACAGATCAAGCAATATATGGAGACAAATGACAACAATAATTCAACACTGCAAAATCTGTGGGATGCAGCCAAGGCTGTGCTAAGAGGAAAGTATATTGCAATATAGGCCTACATCAAGAAAGAAGAACAACCCCATATAAGCAGTCTAAACTCACAATTAATGAAACTAGAAAAAAGAAGAACAAATGAGGCCCATAGTCAGTAGAAGGAGGGACATAATGAAGATTAGAGCAGAAATAAATAAAACTGAAAAGAATAAAACAATAGAAAGAATCGATGAAAGCAAGAGCTGATTGTCCGAGAAAATAAACAAAACAGATAAACCCCTAGCCAGACTTATCAAGAAAAAAAAGAATTTACTCACATAAACAGAATCAGAAATGAGATGGGAAAAATCACTACAGGCAGCACAGAAATACAAAGAATTATTAGAGAATACTATGAAGAATTATATGCTAACAGACTGGACAACCTGGAAGAAATGGACAACTTTCTAGAAAAATACAACCTTCCAAGGCTGACCCAGGAAGAAACAGAAAATCTGAACACACCAATTACCAGCAATAAAATTGAACTGGTATTCAGAAACCTACCTAAGAACAAACCTCTTGGACCAGATGGTTTCACTGCTGAATTTTATCAAACATTTAGTGAAGACATAATACCCATTCTCCTTAAAATTTTCCAAAAAATAGAAGAGGAGGGAATACTACCAAACATTCTATGAGGCCCACATCACTCTAATACCAAAACCAGGCAAAGACACCACAAAAATAGAAAATTACAGACCAATATACCTGATGAATATAGATGCAAAAATACTCAACAAAATATTAGCAAACTGAATTCAAAAATACATCAAAAAGATCATCCATCATGATCAAGATGGCAGGGATGCAAGGATAGCATAACATTTGAAAATTGATCAACATTATCCACCACATCAACAACAAAAAAAAAGGACTAAAACCACATGATCAGCTCCATAGATGGTGAAAAAGCATTTGACAAAATTCAACATCCATTCATGATAAAAATTCTCAACAAAATGGGTACAGAGGGCAAGTACCTCAACATAATAAAGGCCATATATGACAAACCCGCAGCCAACATTATACTTAACAGCGAGAAACTGAAAGCTTTTCCTTTAAGATCAAGAACAAGACAAGGATGCCCACTCTCCCCACTTCTATTCAACATAGTACTGGAGGTCCTAGTCACAGCAATCACACAACACAAACAAATAAAATGCATCCAGATTGGCAAGCAAGAAGTTAAACTGTCCCTGTTTGCAGATGACATGATATTGTACATAAAAAAACCCTAAAGAATCCACTCCAAAACTACTAGATCTAATATCTGAATTCAGCAAAGTTGCAGGATACAACATTAATACACAGAAATCTGTTGCATTCCTATACACTAACAATGAACTATCAGAGAGAGAAATGAGGAACACAATTCCATTCTCAATTGCATCAAAAAGAATAAAATACCTAGGAATAAACCTAATCAAGGAAGTGAAAGATCTATACTCTGAAAACTATAGGACATTCGTGAGAGAAATTAAAGAAGATACCAATAAATGGAAACACATCCCCTGCTCATGGATAGGAAGAATTAATATTGTCAAAATGGCCATCCTGCCTTAAGCAATCTATAGATTCAATGCAATTCCTATCAAAATACCAATAGCATTCTTCAATGAACTATAGAAAATCATCCTAAAATTCATATGGAACCACAAAAGACATTGAACAACCAAAGCAATCCTGAGAAGGTAGAATAAAGCAGGGGAAATTACACTCCCCAACTTCAAGCTCTACTACAAAGCCACAGTAATCAAAACAATTTGATACTGGCACAAGAACAGACCCATAGACCAATGGAACAGACTAGAGAGCCCTGATATAAACCCAACCAAATATACTCAATTAATATATGATAAAGGAGCCATGGACATACAATGGGGAAATGACAGCCTCTTCAACAGCTGGTGCAAAACTGGACAGCTACATGCAAGAGAATGAAACTGGATTATTGTTTAACTGCATACACAAAAGTAAACTTGAAATGGATTAAAGACTTGATTGTAAGTCATGAAACCATAAAACTTTTAGAAGACAACATAGGCAAACATCTCCTGAATATAAGCATGAGCAACTTCTTCCTGTACCCATCTCCTCAAGAAAGGGAAACAGAAGCAAAAATGAACTCATAGGACTACATCAAACTAAAAATTTTTTTTTGGCAAAGGATATCATCAACAAAACAAAAAGGCATCCTACAGTATGGGAGAATATATGTGTAAATGACATATCCAACAAGGGATTATCATCCAAAATATCGCAGCACTTTTTACAATAGCAAGGATATGGAAGCAACTCCAGTTGTAAAAAGTGCTGCGATACTATTTACCAAGAAATGGAGGCAACCTCAGTGTCCATCTGTAGCTGAATGGATAAAGAAGATGTGGTACATATACACAATGGAATACTATTCAGCCCGTAAGAAGGAAACAAATCTTACCATTTGCAACAACATGGATGGAGCTGGAGGATATTATGCTCAGTGAAATAAGCCAGGCTGAGAAAGACAAATGCCAATGATTTCCCTCACTTGTGGAGTATAACAATGAAGCAAAACTGAAGGAACAAAATGGCAGCGGACTCAGAGACTCCAAGTATGAACTAGTCGTTACCAAAGGGGAGGGGTGTGGGAGGGTGGGTGGAGAGGGAGGGAGAAGGGGATTGAGGGGTATTATGTTTAGTAAACATGGTGTGGGGGATCACGGAGAGAACAGTGTAGCACACAGAAGGCACACAGTGGATCTGTGGTATCTTACTATACTGATGGACAATGACTGCATTGGGGTATGGCTGGGGACTTGATAATTTGGGTAAATGTAGTAACCACATTGTTTTTTCATGTGAAACCTTCAGTAAGAGTGTATATCAATCATATCTTAATAAAAAATATATTGTACAAGTATTTCAAGAAAATACTCATTGGCAAATTGCACTTTCTGATTTTTTAGGAAATACTGACTGTCATTACCCTAAGAATAAATTATTTTCCTTTTTTCAGTGCCATCAATGGATCCTTCCTCAAAAAACTTCTCTTACTCCATTATTAAATAGTTACCTCTTTTACAGATGGTAGAAAATCTTTTAAAGCAGCCTATACAGGTTGTTTTGGTTTGCCAAAAACTTTTCAAATGTCTTTTAGTTTTGCACAACAAAATGAATTATACACTGTATTGCAATCTCTGCAAGACTTTCCAGGTCCTCTCAAAATTGTTACTGACTCTGCTTATGCTGCCTTTTCTGTTCCTCTATTAGAAACTGTGGTGTTGGGCACCGTACCATCCCCTATTAACACTTTATTTTCTCAGTTACAGGCATGCATCCATCAGCATCTACACCCCTTCTTTATTACTCATATACGATCACACTCTAATCTACCAGATCCTTTATCATGCAATAATGATAAACTAGACAAGCTTGTTTCCTTAGTTAATCACTCATCGACTCAATGCTATCATAACCTGACTCATGCTCCCTCCTTTACTTTACAAAAACGTTTTTCTCTCTCTGCATCAGAAGCTCAGAATATTTTAAATTCTTGTCCAACCTGTTCTCAAATTAATTCTCCTCATTTACCAGCTGTAACTGCTCCCAGGGGAAAATGTTCCAATGCCCTATGGCAAATGGATGTTACTATTGTTCCTGAATTTGGAACTCTCAAACATGTTCATGTTTCCATTGACACTTATTCTTCTGCTTCGTGGGCCACGGCCAACAATCTCATCATGTTATTACTCATCTTTTAAAAGCGTTTGCAGTACTGGGTGTTCCTGCCACCATAAAAACTGACAATGCTCCAGTTTACCTTTCTTCTAGACTAAGAAAATTCTTTCAGTTATATAATATCACTCATAAAACAGGCATTCCTTATAATTCTACAGGTCAAGTTCTAATTGAACATTGTCATCTTATTTTTAAGCATTGCTTATTAAAACAAAAAGGGGGATCACTCCCCAATATGATAAAATTAACTGCAAACCAATGACTAATGCATGCTTTACATATGCTTAATTTTGATCTTTTAAAGAGTGATGGACGATCAGCTATGGAAGTGCGTTTTTCTGAAAATATTTCTTTTTCTAAAACAAGAATAGAATTCTGTGTGGGAGACTTAATACACAATCGTTAACTAACTCTAAACTTAATCCTCGGCAGTTCCCAGTCTCCTGGGGCGCGACGTCTTACGAGGTATTGAAACAATAGCAAGGGAAATTAGGTCACAGAAACTTGTTTTGGTCTTGTTTGTTCTGTTCTTGATCACATATCAGGAATTAGAGGAAAAATAATCAAGTCATATATGATTATACATTTGATTTCTATACTTGATTTCTATATGAATCCCACACCAAGTGCTCCAAAGGCCTTGGCTCTGTCACCAGTGCCACTGCGGGGGAGGCGGGCACAGCCATGGATGCGAGGCCACACAAGGTGGATGGAAGAGTTGCAGAACCAAAGACAGCTGCTTCAGAGAAGAGCCTCAAAGGCTTCGTGCCCACTTAACTGTGAAGAAGTTTTTTTTGGTGGCATTAAAGGAGATAATGAAGAACATCATCTAAGGACTATTTCAAACAATATGGGAAAACTGAAGTGATTGAAATCATGACTGACTGAAGCAGTGGCAAGACGGGCTTTGCTTTTCTAACCTTTGATGACCATGACTCCATAGACAAGATTGTTATTCAGAAATACCACAGTGAAGGGCCACAACTGTGAAGTAAGGAAAGCCATATTTGACCAAGAGATGGCTAGAGCTTCCTCCAGCCAAAGAGGTCAGAAGGGTTGTGGCAACTCTGGTGGGGGTCGTGGAGGTAGTTTTGGTGGAAACAACTAGGGTCATGGAGGATACTTCAGTGGTTGAGGTGGCTTTGGGCACAGCCAAGGTGGTGGGGGATACAGTGGCAGTGGAGACAACTGTAATAGATTTGGTCATGATGGAAGCAATTCTGGAGGTGGCAGAAGCTACAATGAGCTCAGCAGTCACAACAATCAATCTTCAAATTTTGGACCCACAAAAGAAGGAAGCTTCAGAGGCAGAAGCTCAGGCCCCTATGGTAGGGGGAAGCCAATACTTTGCCAAACCAGGAAACCAAGGTGTGGTGGGTCCCGCAGCAGCGGTAGTTAGGGAAGTGGCAGAAGGTTTCAATTATTGCAAGGAAAGAAGGATTAGCAGGAGAGAGAGCCAAAGAAGTGACAGGGAAGCTACAGGTTACAACATATTTGTGAACAAAGCCAAGCACAGTGGTGGCAGGGTCTAGCTGCTGCAAAGAAGAAATGTTTTAGACAATACTCATGTGCAAGGGCAAAAACTCAGGACTGTGTTTGTAACAAACTGTTTAACAGGTTATTTTAGTTTCTGTTCTGTAAGTGTAAAGCATTCCAACAAAGGGCTTTAATGTATATATATATATATATATATATATATATATATATATATATATACGTATTTTTTTGCACCCATGCTATTGTTTGCTGAATGTAATAGTCTGATCATGATGCTGAATAAGTGTGTCTTTTTAAATGTGCTATGTAAAGTTAGTCTACTCTGAAGGTATTTTGGTAAACTACCCCAACAGAAGTTTCAGGGTGATGTCAAGTTCCATTTGAAATTTATTTACAACCTGCTTGGACACAGAAGCCATTATCTCTAGAAATCTTGTTGTAGTTTAACAGACTTATGAGGTTGTGACATGGAGTTCCATTAAAAGGATCACCCAAGCAAAGTCATAGAGTTTATTTGGCTATTAATATGATTGTTGGCACATCTTATGCAATATATCTAAATTGAATTACAGTACTAGATAAAATTAGAGATGGGAATGAAGCTTGTGTATCATCCAGTTGTCATGTGTAATGAATAAACAATTTAATATTTTCTTGAGAAAAATATCAAGAGTTGATTTACTTCATGATAAATTTACCAAAAGTTCTGATGCTCATAAATCTAAAAACATAACTTCAAAATACAAGAGGATTCAAGATGGCAGCATGAGAGGTGAGACAGATAACTCCTCCCAAAACCACATACATTATGAAAATATAGTTAATACAATGAATCCTAAAAAGAGCAACAGGAAAGAAGGCTGCACCAGACTGCATACACCTGGAGAACAGAGCAGACCTCATGAAACAGTGTAACATACCAAAGCCTTGATCCAGAGGGACCCAAGCCTTTCCCCCTCCCTAGTCACTGGCGGGAGGAAGAGAAACGGAGTGGGGAGCAGGTGGTAGCCTAGAACTGTTGAACACCATGCCCTGGAGATCTGCTATGGGAGCACAAACCTACATTGCATGGTGCTCTGGAGATTAGTGGAGTTGGAAAGCTAAGACAGGCAAACACTTGGGGAGACTGAGATTCCAGCTGTTTATGGAGGAAAGGGATCCACATCTGGCTGCTCTGGGACAAAGGAAAGGTGGGTGGTCTGAGAGGCTTCCTAGCATCAAGAGGGCTGCTGAAGGGCTGGGGTTTGCATGGAGCTTACTGCGCTGGAGAAGGGAGAGGTGGACTAGGTTGTCTGCACACGCTCTGCCCAGCAGGTTGGGAACTTTCAGGGGCTTCAGATGCTCCATCCTCCGAGCTGCCTACTCAGCTCCAAGGCCCCTCACTGTAATACGCATCCTGCTGTGCCTTCCTACTGGCCAGCTGGCACCAGCTTTCAAACTGGCAGTCCCTGTCCGGGCATCAGGCCAGCCAGAGGGAAGCCCCACAGATGGCAGCTACAGACGCAAAGCACAGAGGCTTAAACTTGGGTGCCAGCCCACTAGTTCTGACAGTAGAGAAAGGCACTGCAGCCAGGAAGCAGGAAAAAGCTCTCTCCTCCCCCCAGGCACAAGCGCCACTCCCCTGTGATCCCGGACACCACTCCAGGGGATGAGCAGGTCCAGGGACTACAGCTTCTGGGCACTAGAGGGCACCACATACAAATATGAAACATCAAACGAACCTGGTTCAAACAAAAATATCGCAAACACCAGAAAAAGGGCAAAATGAAACTGAACTCACCAACCTTCCTGAAAGAGAGTTCAAAATAAAAATCATAAACATGCTGATGGAGGTACAGAATAACTCAGGGATGAATTTAGGACAGATATTCAATCATTAAGAAATTCCATACCTGAAATGAAACATACAATGGAGGGATTTGAAAGCTGATTAGATGTAGTAGAAGAGATGGTAAGTGGAATAGAAATTAGAGAAGAGGAATATGAAGAAGTTGAGGCACAGAGACAAAAAAGGATCTCTAAGAATGAAAGAATATTGAGGGAATAGCATGACCAAACCAAATGGAACAATATTTGCATTATATAGGTACCAGAAGAAGAAGAGAGAGAAAACTGGATAGAAAGTGTCTTTGAAGAGGTAATTGCTGAAAACTTCCCCAATTTGGGGAAGGAGATATTCTCTCAGGTCATAGAGGTCCACAGATCTCCCAACATAAGGGACCCAAGGAAGACAACACCACAACATAAAATAATTAAAATGGCAAAGATCAAGGATAAGGACAGACTTTTAAAAGCAGCTAGAGAGAGAAAAAAGATAGCATATAAAGGAAAACCATCAGGCTATCATCAGACTTCTCAACAGAAACCTTATAGGCCAGAAGGAAGTGGCATCATATATTTAATGCAATAAAATAGAAGGGCCTTGATTCAAGAATACTATACCCGGCAAGGTTATCATTTAAATTTGAAGGAGGGATGAAACAATTTTCAGATAAGCAAAAGCTGAGAGAATTTACCTCCCACAAACTACCTCTACAGTGCATATTGGAGGGACTGCTATACATGGTAGTATTCCTAAGGCTAAACAACTGTCACCAGGGGAAATAAAACCACAGCAAAGTAAAACAATTAATTATGAAGCAGATACAAAATCAAATTAACTACTCCCAAAGACAATCAAGGGATAGACAAAGAGTACAGAATATGATACCTACTATATAAAGAATGGAGGAGGAAGAAAAAGGAGGAAAAAGAAAGAACCCTGAGGTTGTGTTTGTAATAGGATACTAAGTGAGTTAAATTAGACTGTTAGATAGTGAGAATTACCCTTGAACCTTTGACAACCATGAATCTAAAGCCTGCAACAGCAATAAGTACATATCTATCGATAATTACCCTAAATGTAAATGGTCTGAATGCACCAATCAACAAACATGGATAAAGAAACAAGACACAACTATATGCTGCCTACAAGCGACTCACATCAAACACAAAGACATATACAGACTGAAAGTAAAGGAATGGAAAAAGATATTCCATGCAACTAATAGGGAGAAAAAAGCAGGAGTTGCAGTACTTTTATCCAACAAAATGGACCTCAAAGCAAAGAAAGTAACATGAGACAAAGAAGGATATTACATAATGATAAAGGGGTCAGTCCAACAACATGATATACTTATTATAAATATCTATGCACCAAACACAGGATCACCTACATATGTGAAACAAATACTAACAAAATTAAAAGGGGAAATACAATGCAATGCATTTATTTTAGGAGATTTCAACACACCACTCACTCCAAAGGAGAGATCAATCAGACAGAAAATAAGTAAGGAGACAGAGGCACTGAACAACACATTAGAACAGATGGACTTAACAGATATCTACAGAACATTCCACCCAAAAGAATCAGAATACACATTCTTCTCAAGTGCACATGGAACATTTTCAAGAATAGATCATATACTAGGCCACAAAAAGACCCTCAGTAAATTCAAAAAGACAGAAATTGTACTAACTAGCTTCTCAGATCACAAAGGTATGAAACTAGAAATAAATTACACAAAGAAAATGAAAAAGCCCACAAACACATAGAGGCTTAATAACATGCTTCTAGATAATCAATGGAACAATGACCAAATAAAAATAGAGATCAAGCAATATATGGAGACAAATGACAACAATAATTCAAAACCACAAAATCTGTGGGACGTAGCAAAGGCTGTGTTAAGAGGGAAGTATGTTGCAATACAGGCCTACCTCAGGAAAGAAGAACAATCCCATATGAACAGTCTAAACACATAAATAATGAATCTAGAAAATGAAGAACAAATGAGGCCAAAAGTCAGTAGAAGAAGGGACATTATAAAGATTAGAACATGAATAAATAAAATCAAGAAGAATAAAACAATAGAAAGAATCACTGGAAGCAGGAGCTGATTCCTCAAAAAAATAAACAAAATAGATAAACCCCTACCCAGACCTATAAGGAAAAAAAGAGTCTACACACATAAACAGAATCAGAAATGAGAAAGGAAAAATCACTATGGACACCACAGAAATAAAAAGAATTATGAGACAATACTAAGAAAAATTATATGCTAACAAACTGGATAACCTAGAAGAAATATACAACTTTCTAGAAAAATACAACTTTCCACAGCTGACCCAGGAAGAAACAGAAAACCTGAATAGACCAATTACCAGCAATGAAATTGAATTGGTAATCATAAACTACCTAAGAACAAAACCTCTGTACCAGATGGTTTCACTGCTGAATTTTATCAAACATTTAGTGAAGACTTAATACCCATCCTCCTTAAAGTTTTCCAAAAAGCAGAAGAGGAGGGAATACTTACAAACTCATTCTATGAGGCCAGCATCACTCTAATACCAAAACCAGGCAAAGACACCACAAAAAAAGAAAATTACAGACCAATATATCTGATGAACATAGATGCAAAAATAGTCAACAAAATATTAGCAGACCAAATTCAAATATACATCAAAAAGATCATCCATCATCATCAAGTAGGGTTTATTCCAGAGATGCAAGTATGGTACAACATTTGAAAATCCATCAACATCATCCACCACATCAACAAAAGGAAGGACAAAAACCACATGATAATCTCCATAGATGCGGAAAAAGCATTCGACAAAATTCAACATCTATACGTGATAAAAACTCAACAACATGGGTATAGAGGGCAGTACCTCAACATAATAAAGGCCATATATGACAAACCCACAGCCAACATTATACTTAACATGAGAAGCTGAAAGCTTTTCCTTTAAGATTGGGAACAAGACAAGGATGCCCACTCTCCCCACTTCTATTCAACATAGTACTGGAGGTCCTAGCCACGGCAATCAGACAACACAAAGAAATAAAACGTATCCAGATTGGCAAGCAAGAAGTTAAACTGTACCTGTTTGCAGATGACTGATACTGTACATAGAAAACCCTAAAGAATCCACTCCAAAACTACTAGATCTAATATCTGAATTCAGCACAGTTACAGTATACATTAATACACAAATCTTTTGCATTCCTATACACTGATGAACTAGCAAAAAGAGAAATCAGAAAAACAATTCCATTCTCAATTGCATCAAAAAGAATAAAAAACCTAAGAATAAACCTAACCTAGGAAGTGAAAGACCTATACTCTGAAAACTATAAGACACTCATGAGAGAAGTTAAAGAAGATACTAATAAATGGAAACACATCCCATGCTCATGGAAGGGAAGAATTAATATTGTCAAAACGGCCATCCTGCCTAAAGCAATCTACAAATTCAATGCAATCCCTATCAAAATACCAAAAGCATTCTTCAACAAACTAGAGCAAACTGTTCTAAAATTCATATGGAACCCGAATAGCCAAAGCAATCCTGAGAAGGAATAGAATAATAAAGCTGGGGAGATTATGCTCCCCAACTTCAAGCTCTACTACAAAGCCACAGTAATCAAGACAATTTGGTACTGGCACAAGAACAGACCCAAAGACCAATGTGACAGACTAGAGAGCCCAGATATAAACCCAAGCATATATGGTCAATTAATACACGATAAAGGAGCCATGCACATACAATGGAGAAATGACAGCCTCTTCAACAACTGGTGTTGACAAAACTGTGCTGCTACATGTAAGAGAATGAAACTGGATTTTTGTCTAACCCCATACACAAAAGTAAATTCAAAATGGAGCAAAGACCTGAATGTAAGTCATGAAACCATAAAACTCTTAGAAGAAAACATAGGCAAAAATCTCTTATATAAAAACATAAGCAACTTTTTCCTGAAAGCATCTCCTCAGGCAAAGGAAATGAAATAAAAAATGAACAAATGGGAGTACATAATGCTAAAAAGCTTCTGTACAGCAAAGAACACCATCAGCAGAACACAAAGGCATCCTATGGTATGGGACAATATACTTGTAAAGGACATATCCCAGAAGGGGTTAACATCCAAAATATATAAAGAACTCACACTCAACACCCAAAAAGCAAATAACCCTATTAAAAGATGGGCAGAGGATATGAACAGACACTTCTCCAAAGAAGAAATTCAGATGGCCAACAGGCACATGAAAAGATGCCCCACATCATTAATTATTAGGGAAATGCAAATTAAAACCACAATGAAATACTACCTCACACCAGTTACCATGGCCAACATAGAAAAGACTAGGAACAACAAATGCTGCCAAGGTTGAGAAGAAAGGGGAATTCTCTTACACTGCTGGTCGGAATGTAAAATACTTCAACCATTGTGGAAAGCAGAAAACTAAAAATAGAAATAACATTTGACTGAGGAATTCCTTTCCTAGGAATTTACCCTAAGAATGCAGGATCCCAGTTTCAAAAAATACATATGCCCGCCTATGTTTATCGCAGCACTACTTACAACACCCAAGAAATGGAAGCAACCTAAGTGTCCATCAGTAGATGAATGGTTAAAGAAGATGTGGTACATATACACAATGGAATATTATTCAGCCATAAGAAGAAAACAAATCCTACCATTTGCAACAACATGGACGGAGTTAGAGGGTATTATGCTCAGTGAAATAAGCCAGGCATAGAAAGACAAGTACCAAACGATTTCACTCATCTGTGGTGTATAAGAACAAAGGAAAAACTGAAGGAACAAAACTGCAGTAGAGTCACAGAACTCAAGAATGGACTCACAGTTGCCAAAGGGAAAGGGACCGGGGAGGGTGGGTGGAAAAGGAGGAATAAGAGGAATAAGGGGCATTACGATTAGTACACATATCATAGGCAGGCACGGGGAAGGCAGTATAACACAGAAGACAAGTAGTGACTCTACAGCATCTTACTATGCTGATGGACAGTGACTGTAATGGGGTTTGTGGTGGAGACTTAATAATGGGGAGAATCTAGTAACCACAATGTTACCGATGTGATTTTATATTAATGATACCAGAATAAAAAAAAATACATGCAGGAAAAAATAAGAATACCAATGGGAAAATTAACAGCTTACAATTATAGATCACTGTGGAAAGTTTTAACATACTTTTCTCAAAGACAGATCAAGCAGATCAAAATTTAGTTGGAATTTAGAAAATGTAAACAGAATTATTAAGCTTTACATAATTGATATATATGTGTGTATATATATATACTGTAGAGAGTCCTTTAAGTAAATATAGTAAATACATATTAATTTCAAGCACACAGTGAACATCTTCAAAAACTGATCATACACTTGCCCACAAAGCACAGTTCAACAAAAAACAATGCAATAAATTTACAAATGCAGCCAATAGCTAAAGATAGCTATGAAACCAATAAAGTCCAAAGTTTTAAAACCCACTTCTAAATAATTCATGGGTTAAAAAGAAATCATATTGAAAATCACCAAATAGAACTGACTGATAATGTAAACCCAACATACTAAAAACAAACAGGATTATTTGCAGGGAAAATTCTGAGCAAACTGGAACTAATCTTTTTGCTACAGCATATTTCCATCCAAAATGTTGATACTGATAGAAAACTTTATGAAAACATGTTAACTCTTCCATGTACATTAGGAAGACTGTCCTTTGTTTTTTCTTTCCCTGGATGATTTCATGAAGTCTCAACTGGAGTCCATATGTTGTTCATTTTCTCCTTATTGAGCATTTTTATGGCAATTTTATTGAAATAGCCAGTCCAGTAATGGTCAGACTTTCCGCACTGCCACTCCACCGAGGAATATTTTCTCTATTCTATCAGGTGGCTCTCAGAAGAGTTCCCTACTCCCCACCTGACCATTTCACAAAGAAACATAAACTGTACTAAGTATTGCCAACATGACCATCTCCTTGTGGGCTCTATCATTAACTTTACAACTGTGCACATTGGTAATCTCTTTTTCCTAAAATCGTCTCACACATGAATTTAAAAATCTATAGGAAAGAGAGACATTAGTTCAAAGCCATGTAACATTTCCCTTCTAGCAGTAACCCAAATGACTTGCTACAAGGGAAGAGGAAGAAAGAAATATTAGCATTTCAGTGTCTGCCCTGTACAGAGAGGGCTTTCAGAGAGACTTTGACTTGACTTTCCTAATGGGGATGATAATAAACCTAAATAAGTAAGAAGCATAGAATAACTTCAGCATTTGGGTATACTCTAAAAAATAATACATTATTATTTTATTTAAAACTGATTTCCTCTTATGGGTATCTGAAAATGCACAAATATTTTTACAGATCATCTGTTATGGCAGAGAGTGATTTCACATATGGTTGCATTAAGGAAAACCCATTTAGTTTCCTTTGACTTCATTCTAAGATCACAAATGTTGGCACTCTTAGCTGAACAAAGGACAAACTTCCTTTAAGCATGTTTCACGATAACAGCCTTCATTTCATTTTGGTTGGCTAGATGTACACTGCCGCTCCAAGACCTCTATTATATAACCTGGGATTTCCACATTGTTTTTGACAGAAGAGTAGAACAAAAATAAGTTATGCAGACAAAATTTGAAACACATGATATGGAATTGAAAGGACTTAGTGATAAAAAAATTGTCTGAGTTAGTGGTAATCAAATCTTGAAATAGATTTCTTTTTAAACAAGCAAACAGTTCAAAATATTTGGCTATGCATCACTGTTTTTTCAACTTGAAAAGATTATATTGCTCCATCTCTTGACTATAGTATATTTACAGCTGGACTTTGAAACTGATGCAGTAAACATCAAACTCTTATTTCAATCCTGAGTTACACTCTCCATTAAACAGCCTCTGCAAGACTCTGGCTTCAATATCAGAGAGGCAAGCAAGACTTTGTACACTTTAGGAAAAAATAACAAGGTTTTGAAAACCATGGACTGTTGCAATGATGTTCTGCTTTTGTCATTCCAATAGGATTAAGCTGCTTTAACCTTCTAATGCTACAGAGCCAGGTTATATGAAACTCTTATTTGGTATCTATTATTCAATACTTATAGGCTCTTCACCTATTTGGGGGTCATACATGCTTATGTGCATCTGTAAAACTATGGATCTAGATCCTCAAAACTCTTGTCATTTCAGTGGACTTATGGACTCATAAAGTCACTACTGGATGCCAAGAATCTCAACCCTAAAGAATATGAGAATGTAAATTCTGAAGAAAAGAAGTCATTTTCTTTAAACTTTTGGAATACAAGGTCCCCTTATTGGACATTGAATGTACATAAGAACCATCCATTTTAGAGTTGTTTTTTTTTAAAAAAAAATATTTATAAAGATGTTTAAAGAAAATTAAAGCATATGTAATTGTTAGAAGGATTTAACATTTGCAAACTTTTTATTAAAAATCTTCATCAATCTCAAAAATAGAGAACTAGAGTATTTAATTAGGTTCCCTGTTTTATTTTTTGTTCTCTGTTCTCCTAGATAAGAAAATTCTAACTCACAATTATAGGTCATCAGACCTGGCAGAAAATGTTTTATAGCTCTGACAAATGGTTTTGGATATTTGGATTGAGATTATGGAGAAATTTCCAGTTGAGGAAGATTTTCAGCATTCTGTCAAAGACTGAATAAAGGAACATACCACACTCAAAAGATGGACTATTGTGTTGTTTAAGTTGGGAGTTAGAGGCAAATGGTTTCTATTCTTTGGTTGCCTTTGACTCGGGAAAGTATTCCCACTTCTGTTATGGCACATGTATATGGTTTTGTAATGCACCCTGATGACATGTGTCATTTTTTTCTGCTAACAATGGAAGAAAATTGAGTATTTGGAGTTCAAAAAGAGTCATACACACAGTCATAGAGCTGTTTGCACCCCAGTTTGATTTTCTTAAGAAACTCTCCTCTCTTCAACATTAAAAATTAAATTATTTTTGGAAGTAGAGTGACAGAATTAGGCTCTTCACAAAACCTACTGGACATGCCACTTTGGCAGTCCACTTGAAATCATGGAAACAGTCTTTACTGGCATTTTTTAAGAGAAACTGAAATATGTAACATTTCTTATTGAAGTTAAGGCCTTTCCTTTCACTTTAAATGTGATAAATCTGAGTATCATAGATGCTGTTATTTGTTCACTGAGAACACTGAACACAACTTATGACCAATGGTTATAATTTGATTATATTCCAATTTTCCACAATTACCCCAATATTTAATTAGGAATAGGAAGCATATTAATGGACACTATCAAACAAGACATAGATAGTGCTGCAGGTCAAATCAAAATGCAGTATGAAATCATAGCAGCTTACTTTCCTCCACCACACAAATATCCAAGCTGGTACCAAAGCTCTGTCCCATTAAAATCAGATACCCATGCTCCTTCTCCCTTGGCATAGTGCTGTTCGGGAGTGTTGCCTGTGTCTGCATAACCCCAAGAGAGCTGACCAGATCCATAGTTAGCCCATGGCAAGGAAGAAAAGGGAAGAGCAGGGTTAGAAACTGCACATATCACATATATCCTATCCAATAGAGCACCTGGCCACACCTGCCACCAAAAAGGGGCTGGGAAATGTCAGCGTCATTCAGGAAGGCTATGTGCTCAGCTAAAATCATCCAATATCATTTTTAAAAAGAGAAAATGGACACTGACTATAGTTAGTTGGCTCTGTCAGAGTCACCACCTTGGGAATCTGGCATTACTGGGTTTGACTATTAGTTGTAACCTTTTGTTTGCAAGCAACACCCGTTCTACACACAGAGCTTGTGCTCCATCAGAACTGTTTCTAACTCAACATTTTTTGCTGGTCTCCATCATGAATCATGATCATTAACTAAACAAAAAATTCTTTGTCTCTAGTAGGGTTCTTCAGTGATAAACAGAATTTTAAAAACCACTGCGCACTTTCTTCTAATACCTTCACAGCATGTGTTCTTTGACCAGATTAAGCTTATAAATAATTTAATCCAGTGGTAAAGCAAAATACCTGCAGGCACACATACACAATTAGAGAATTTTCTGTTAGGTCCAGCTCAAATGGAGAACTTGTTGGTTCTAGTAGCTGCGGCTGTCAAGGAGTGATGCTGGATCCCAGTACCAGTTGTCAAGAGTCCACTTTTTGGGAACAGATGTGGGGGTATGTATTGGTTAGAGATCTTTGGTTGCAAAGAATAGAAATTAACTCTGGCTTGCTTAAATGGTAAAATAAAGGAAATTATCATGATGATATGCAGGCTGCTCACAGAAAAGAAAAAGCAGAAGGACCAGGTCTGAGGAAGGACAAAAATCAAGGTAGGGCGGTCCTGGAGGCCTAATAGAAAGACACTTCAGGATAGCCCAGCCATAGTGAATAAGCCTTTGTCATATGGACCTCAATCACTGCACCCTGGATTCAAACTCCTAGGAGAAGACTGAAGCTTGGTGTTACAGAAAAATTGTCCTTCACCCCATTCATATGTCAATGGCTTAATCCCTAGTACCTCAGAATGTGGCCATATTTGGAGATAGGGTCTTTAAAGAGGTAATTAAGTTTAAATGAAGTCATTGGAATGGACCTGAATCTGACATGACTGGTGTCTTTATAGGTCGAGGAAATTTAGACACAGACACCTGCAGAGGGAGAATGTCACTTGGGCATCCACATGCTGAGAAGCATGGCCTCAGAAGAAACCTAATCCTGCCAACACCTGGATCTTAGACTCTCAGCCTCCAGAGCTGTGAGAAAATAAGTTTCCACTGTTAAAGCCACCCAGCCTATGGTGCTTTGTGATGGGAGCCCTAGCATACTAACTCATTTGGCTTATCTGTTTCTTAAGATTGTATACCATGAAACAGAGGTAGTTTGCCAAAAGACCAGGGAAAGAAGGGGGAAAAATGTCCAAGACACAAAACATGATACATATCTCCAAACAGTTTAAGGCTCTTCATTTGGAGAAGAGATCATATTTATTCTGTGTAACTCCACAAAAGAAAATTAGTGTCACTGGAAGTTCTGATAAATATATAAAGAGGTGCCCAATATAATAACATAAAATTGGGGAAGGAGCCAAGATGGCGGCACGAGTAGGGCAGCGGAAATCTCCTCCCAAAACCATATATATTTTTGAAAATACAACAAATACAACCAGTCCTAAAAGAGAGACCAGTGAATACAGTACAGCAGCCAGGCTACATCTACATCAACAAGAACTCAGCACCTCACAAAGGGGGTAAGATACAAGCCGCGGCCCAGTGGGACCCAAGCGCTCCCCCTACCCCAGCTTCCCAGCAGGAGGAAAGGAGTCAAGGCGGGGAGGGAGAAGGAGTCCAGGACTGCTAAATAACCAGCCCTAGTCATCCACACCGGTAGTGCAGACACACATTGCATGGTGTGCTGGATATTAGAGAGACAGAAAAGTAAAACCTGCAAGTGGGTCCCCAAAGCTGGCTCCCCTGGGACAAAAGAAAAGAACTTTTTGAAAGTCTTAAAGGGACAGGGGTATCACAGCTGGACGGAAGCATCCCAGCACACTCAACCCAGCAGGCTGGGAATCCTGAGGAACTTTGGGCACCCCAACTCCCTGGGTGGCAATGCACACCTGAAGCCCCACACGGTGATAGGCAGCCTGTCAGTCATTCCCCGGGCCAGCATGGCCCCAACACCACAGCCAAGCAGCCAGAGAGAGGCCACACGTGCCTGCCGCGGCCAAGCAGCTGTGTGTGCCTGCAGTGGTGGAGCAGCCAGGGAGTGGCCATGTGCTCCCATAGTGGCCAAGTGGCCAGAGAGCAGCACATGTGTTCATGGCAGCAGAACACCTGGAGAACAGCTGCGTGCACCCATGGCAGCAGTGCAGCCAGAGAGCGGCCGTGCATGCCCACACTGGCATAACAACCAGGGAGTGGCAGCACGCTCCCACAGAGGCAGAGCAGCTGGAGAGTGGCCGTGCCCACAGCAACCACCCGGAATCTCCTCCCGGCGTGCAGCCACCCAAGCCAGACCCAGAAGCCGCCACCAGTGCACACGGACAGAGGAAGCCAGGACAGGGCGCCAAGGGTCACTGTTCTCTCAGGAGAGCACACCTAGCATGCCTGCCCCTTCCCGCCAGTCTCTGGGCTGCCCAGACAGCTGCCCCACCCATGGCAGCTCAGGAAATAAAACCAGAAGCTGCTCCCAGGAGGGCACGGCAACCAGCAAGCAGGAAGGGACTTTGTTCTCCCAGCTAACACATGCGCCAACTGCCCACGACTACCTCTATAGCCATGAAAAGGCAGAAGAATCTGATCCAGTCGAGAATCACCCAGACAAACCCTGAGAGGGAGCCTGGGGGGATAGATTTAACCAATCTTCCTGAAAAAGAATTCAAAATAAAGGTCATAACCATGCTGATGGACCTGCAGAGAAATATGCAAGAGCTAAAGGATCAAGTTGGGAGGGAGAATACAGAAATAAAACAATCTCTGGAAGGACTTAAGAGCAGACTGGATGAGGTACAAGAGGCCGTTAATGGAATAGAAATCAGAGAACAGGAACACAGAGAAGCTGAGGCAGAGAGAGATAAAAGGATCTCCAGGAATGAAAGAATATAAAGAGAACTGTGTGACCAATGCAAACGGAACAATATTCACATTATAGGAGTACCAGAAGAAGAAGGGAAAGAAAAAGGGATAGAAAGTGTCTTTGAAGAAATAATTGCTGAAAACTTCCCCAAACTGGGGAAGGAGATAGTCTCTCAGACCATGGAAGCCCACAGATCTCCCAACACAAGGGACCCAAGGAGGACAACACCAAGACATATAATAAGTAAAATGGCAAAGATCAAAGACAAGGACAGAGTATTAAAGGCAGCCAGAGAGAGAAAAAAGGTGACCTACAAAGGAAAACCCATCAGGCTATCATCAGACTTCTCAACAGAAACCTTACAGGCCTGAAGAGAATGGCATGATATATTTAATGCAATGAAACAGAAGGGCCTTGACCAAGAATACTGTATCCAGCAGGATTATCATTTTCATTTAAATATGAAGGAGGGGTTAAACAATTCCCAGACAAGCAAAAGTTGAGGGAATTTGCCTCCCACAAACCACCTCTACAGGATATTTTAAAGGGACTGCTCTAGATGGAAGCACTCCTACGGCCAAATAGATGTCAACAGAGAAAATAAAATCACAATGAAGAAAGGAGACCAACCAAATACTAACTAAAGGAAAAAAATAAAATCAATTACTCACAAAAGCAGTCAAAGAAAACACAAAAGAGTACAGAATAAAACACCTAACATATAAAGAATGGAGGAGGAGGAATAAGAAGGGAGAGAAATAAAGAATCGTAAGACTGTGTTTATAATAGCTTAATAAGAGAGTTAAGTTAGACAGTTAGATAGTAAAGAAGCTAACCTGAACCTTTGGTAACCACGAATCTAAAGCCTGCAATGGCAATAAGTATATATCTTTCAATAATCACCCTAAATGTAAATGGACTGAATGCACCAATCAAAAGACACAGAGTAATAGAATGGATAAAAAAGCAAGACCCATCTATATGCTGCTTACAAGAGACACACCTCAAACCCAAAGATATACACAGACTAAAAGTGAAGGGATGGAAAAAGATATTTCGTGCAAACAATGGGGAGAAAAAAGCAGGTGTTGCAGTACTTGTATCAGACAAAATAGACTTCAAAACAAAGAAAGTAACAAGAGATAAAGAAGCACATTACATAATGATAAAGGGGTCAGTCCAACAAGAGGATATAACCATTATAAATATATATGCACCCAATACAGGAGCACCAACATATGTGAAACAACTATTAACAGAATTAAAGGAGGAAATAGAATGCAATGCATTCATTCTAGGAGACTTCAACACAGCACTCACTCCAAAGGACAGATCCACCAGACAGAAAATAAGTAAGGACACAGAGGCACTGAACAACACACTAGAACAGATGAACTTAAAAGACATCTACAGAACTCTACACTGAAAAGCAGCAGGATACACATTCTTCTCAAGTGTACATGGAACATTTTCCAGAATAGACCACATACTAGGCCACAAAAAGAGCCTCAGTAAATTCAAAAAGATTGAAATTCTAATAACATAGAATCAATTGCTTTGTAATGTAATAGTAATGAAAACAACTATTATCACTATTATATTGAGTCTATTATGTGCCAAGAACTGTGGGGGATAATCTCCCACATCATGTTATTTAATACATTTAATGATGAAATTGAAATTAGTAAGTGATAAAACTGGATTTTGAACCCAAGCCTATCTGAATTTGAAGTTAGAATCTTTATCCTGGTAAAGTAACACTACCATTGGCCATTTTCAAACAGCAGCTCAACCTGCTGTGGAGGCAGAAATCAGAATCGCCATTTTTCCAGACCCATCGTCTTTGTTTTGCCTCTTGATTTCTGGAGGCCATGGACTTCTGTTCATTTCTGCTCCTGTTAGTACATTTTAGGTAGTAACTGAACCCAGGATGCTTACAGAGAAGAGCTTTGGGAGGTTAAGAGATGCTAAACTCTGGGTTGCACTAAATAAGACAAGTAGAAACTGTTAGATTGACACCAATGCTGGGAATGTTCACAAGATACATAACTCCTACCTGTGTTAGGAGAAAAAGCCTTTCAGTCAGTGTTGATGTTTCATATGTCTTACAACCATCTGTTCTTCACCTGTAACCATGGAAGTGACTCAGTGTTAAATTTTTTGTAAGAAATCTGTTTTTCAAGGAATGTTTATAGCTCTCTCTGATACTATCATTCCCCTTAGGGGAGTCTCTGCCAGCCTAGGCTGTGCACTAGAAACCTGGGAAGCACAGTTAAACAATCTATCAGCCAGGGCTTCATTTCTAGAGACGGTAATTCCATTGGTCTGGGATGGGGCCTGGTTAAGGGTGTTTTTGGAACTCTCCCCCACTGCTTCTCATATGCAACCAGGATTGAGAACCATCACCTAAGAACTATCCCATCTAACTGCACTTCAAACTAACAATGAAACTCCATTTTTCTATAAGAAACCTATCTGAATTTTTTTTTCAGTCAGACAAGTATAAAACTCTGTCTCTGGCTTTCATCCTTCCTAACAAAAGATCTAATGGTATTAATAAATCCATCTTGTCAAACAATGTGGCATGAAACTTTTTCTTGTTCGCTATCAATGGTTCAGGAGGTTCCTAATATAGTGGCAAAATTTGAATGTCTATACTTTTTTTGTTCCAGATTATTATACTTCCATATAACAGCATAACAAGCAGCCACAAACTCTCAATGGGAGAGAGTGTTAAGTGCTCCCTGTGCATGCATCTGGTGTCACTTGAGAATTGACTTGGTGGTTCTGCTGATCTTGGGTGGACTATTTCACTTAATGGGGCAGCTGGCCTTTGTCTGATCCAGGCACCTAGACATGTGTGGGGTGCTGTGGCTCAGCCCACATTTCTCCCATCCTCTGGAAAACTAGCCCCAAGATATTCTCATGGTGTTGGCAGAGATGGCAGAGAGCAAGCCACAGATTCCCTTTTCACGGCATTGCTTGTGTCAGGTCAGCTAATATCCCATTAGCCAAAGTCACCTGGCTAAGCCCAGGGTTAAAAGACAAGCAGGCACTCCACCCACTTGAGAAGGCAAAAGGTGTGAACACACGCAGGGAGAAATAATGGAACTCATCATTGTAATTCTATAATTGTTAGAAAACAAATCCAAAAAATCAAGCCTTAAATGCAGTACAGGAACTCAAGAAAGATGATATGGTAAAATAAAATGTTGGAAAGACAGAATTTTTAGTGAGAAATGTAATACTGTCAGCTTTCAATCTGCTAACTACCAGAGCAAATGAAGGAACTGGCTCCTGCTTTCTGCTACCTCTCTTCTATCTAATATTTATGATTGTTAATCCCTGCAGAATATAAATAAATTATAATATACTCAAGGGAAGTTGAAGAAAAAACATGTCCTTGTGAGTACATTTCAAACTAAGCAACTAAATTCTATCATAATTTGTCAGTGAAGTCACCAAATTATCAGGAAATAAATACTATTTGAGTCTACTACTAAGAAATACATTAACTGGGTACAACAAGCTATATTCTTAAATCTCTTAAAAATTTTTAAATCAACTTTGAGATGCTATTCTATCAAATTTCATATTGTTTATCTGATTTTAAGCAATAACACAGATGTTTGGCAAAACATTATTAAATTAAGACATCTTCCTAATGGCTCTATACATAGTTCCCTTGGTTTTCTCAATTTCCATTATGTGCTCCTTTAAACTATTTCATTTATATACAAATAAAAGATATTCTTAGACCTTTTATCATCCCAAAATTTGGCCTGGTTCTTGATCTGGGTCACCAGATTTAATTTTTTTTAATTTACAAAAATACTTTGAAATGACTGCCTCATATTTAGTAAAATTATCACACTATTTAAAAGATTTGGAATACAGAAGATGAGTTTCTGTGTAAACACTAAAACTGCTTTCTCTGTGGATCAGATTAATTGCAGAAACAAAGGAAGAACTTATTACTAACCACCTTTACATAGGACACACAAAAATTGAAATCTGGGGTGGAATTTTAAAACTTGGCAAAGCTAAGATAATAAGAAATCATAAAGCATGCATGTTTTTTTAAATGTTTAACTATCATTTTTCCCACCTTAAGGAGGACTTTGCCATGAATATGTGTATCTATGTAGCATTGGAACAACGGTATATTTTGTAAACAAGAACATTTTTGTACTAGAAGGAGACTTAGAGGTTACTTTATTTAGCCCCTCAACTTACAGAACCAGAAAGTAATCTTCAAATAAATTGAAGTGATTTGCCCAGCATTATGAAGCAATTTAACCATCATCATGATAATATCTATTACTTATGTAGTTTACACAGCATTTCACATTCAATATGTCCATTAATTTTAATAACAATGTTGTTAAAATATGTAGTATAGTTTTCATCATGTTTACTTTTTAGGTAAGAAAACCAAGGCACAGAGATGTTAAGTAATTTATCCAATGTCACAAAGGGACACAATAGTGCCACTATATCACTCTCCCTCCTTACAGCATTAGTGAAACTCAGGTTGAAAAAAACACCATGAGATGCCACTACACACCTGTTAGAATGAGAATGTCTTAACTCAAAAAGACTGATATACCAAGTGTTGGAGATAACACAGAGGAAATGGAACATTCAAATTCTGCTGGTAGGATGAGACATGGCATGGCTACTTTGGAAAACAGTTTGGCAGTTTCTTTAGACGTTAGGAATACACCTACCACATGACCTAGCCTTTCTACTCCTAGGTATTTACCCAAGAGATGAGAAAGATGATGTCCATCAGAGAAAACTCTGTACACAAATGTTCATAGCAACTTTTTGACAATAGCCCCAAACTGGAAACACAAGAGGTGACTCTCAAAATAGGTTGATTGGAGGAAGTCAGACAAAGAGGACATAATTTGTGATTCCATTTATTTAAAACTCAACAAAATTCAAACTAATCTTCTGTGACAAAAAGCAGATGGGATAGTGGGAGGGCAGCAAGGATCCAGAAGGAATACAAAGGGCCAAAAGGAAAGTTGGGGGTGACTGAAATGTTCATTATCTTAATTTTGTGGTAATGGTTTCATTGAGTGTCTACACATGTCAAAATTTATCAAATTGTGTAAAGTATAAATAAATGCATACAATTAAAATATTCAGAACACTATATATTCAAAATGTATGTCCACCTTTGTTAAAACTGTTTAAAAAAATGTATGTAGCCAGCTGAAGTCAAGATTCTGAAAAATCCATTTAATGACACCCAAACTTGTTAGATCACACTGATTCAACAGTTGTCTTTTTACTTTTTTGAGTGAAATAAACCCTAGTAATCAAAAAGCACACAGGTATAAAAAACAAAATAACAATAGCATTGTCACACCTTTATGCTTTTTAAGGCAATTGCAATCATTTCTGTTTTTTCTAACCCATGGTGCTATAAATATTCTAACAAGCAAAGTTAGTTGTATACTTTGTTGATTTGTTTTGTGAAAGTGTAAGGATTTACTCAGAGAGGCACATTTAAGCCATCCTGTTGGAGGTACAAATTACAAAGATCTTTATAGGACTCAACTTGGCTTAAATATTTCAAGAACCTTAAAAGCCAACCTATTCTTTGGTCAGATAATTATGTATCTGGCAGATTACAGATTAGTTTAAACTAAGAAAATGACCTCAAAACAAAAAGATTTGTGCAAATTGTTCCCTCTCACATTATTATAATAGCCAAAAATGGAAACAAATTTAATGTCCAAAAATAGGGCAGTTCTTAAATAAACCATGTTATATTCACTCTATGAATTATTACACAGCAATTAAATAAATAATTTGTAATCATTTTTAGATGCTGGAAAAAGTGAAGGCAAATCACAAAATATCCCTCCCCTTAAATCTAATGAAATGAGCAAAAATACATAAAAACAGGAAAGAAAAACAGCACTCAGAGAAAAGGCCAACTTCTTATAGTAATACCTGAAAAGTGGTGGTTAGGGAAAGACCAATAAATCATGTCATTTGGATGTGCCCCTAACTCTCCATTCCCAACCAGCGGAAAAGTGACAGGGAGAAAGGTGAATATATGAAATGCTGACCATTCTTGTGACCCCTGCTCAGTTTAGGAGAGGCTTATTTGGGACAGAGGGAGGCACGATGCAAAAAGAAAAGCAGCAAACTCATAGAGAAGAGAGTCCTTCCACCTAGGTTGGTACCTCACCAGTGACAGGAAAAAAAATCTGTGATTTTCATCGACACAAATTTGATTTGTGTGAAGTATTACTCTCCTCACAGTGCTCCAGAACAAAGCTTGCCCTTGCTAAACAGCTACTCTCTCCGTCCCTCAGGATGCCAAGGACAAAGACCCCTAGACCCAGGCCCTTGCTGAGAGGACCTCCCAACTGGCATGACCTTCCCAGGACAGTGTGTCTACAAGGTGACCTTTATAAGGAGTTTCACCTCCCAGGCCTGAACCACTTCACTTTTTTTCTTGAAAGAGTCCCCCTATTTACAGGGTAACTCTAGTTCTCTGATTCAAAATTGCTTCCAGCGTAATGTCCCAGAGTGTCATATAAAAGAGATGAGTAGTTCTACCCAAGAGACAGCCAATAAATTAAGAAGCAGGCAGCCTTTGAGGTATTTCAGAAATAAAGAGTTTGCTCAAGTGAGGAAGCTGTGGGTAGGTGGCTGGGCTGAGGAGGACAGGCAAAGGATTTAAACTCCTTACTGGTTCTTTACACCACTCTAGTATTCCCACAATATTCTTTGAAGAAGTAATGTTCATAAGCAACACATTCTTATCAGCTTGCCTCTGTGAAAGCAGCCCTATAGTCACCACGGTTCCCTCTAGATAGACGGAAGGGACAGGGGTGTTAAAGTGCTGAGGTGTGAGGGCCTCTGCTCACCCAACAGAGGCAATGATTTAAGGAAGTGAAGGCTCTCGTCACAGCATGACTGGTGACAGGTTTGGAATGGAATGTCTTACGGACCGTTCGTGAAAACTCCCAAGGAGCTCTCACATTTTCTTCCATGTTTAAAAGGGTCTGTTAACAGAGCCACATGAAAAAATAACTCTGGAGGGGCTCCTCCGGCACCCATCCATGATGTGAATAATGTCTGAAACTCCTCAAATTATGCTCCAGTTAAGAAAACTTCAACAAGGAAAGCTCTCTTGAACATTAAAAGAATCTACTTGTTTTGTAATCTGCACTTTTATTTCCAAAAGCCCTTTCATTCCAGACCTAATTCAGCAAGATTCTCCAGTGCTGCTTTTTTTTTTTTAGAATGCACACTTTGATGTTAATATCAATCTTATTGGTGAACAGTCACAATTCTGATGTGTTTTTGACACAATTCTGAACAGTTCTTGCCTGCTAATAGTAGAGACACATGAGCTTTTATGTCAATCCTGATGGTGAAAATATCTGACAGGATTTGGACACTCACAGTTCTACTTATGTTATTCTGCCATGTTTCAGCATATGAATTTGGCAGTTCATCTTTTTCCTTTCTATCTTCCTTTTTAGAAAATGTTTTCTTTCCTTTGATCTCTACATGTTCTTATATAGAATTTAATAGTCACCTAAACAAAAAGGAAGCTACTTAAAACTAATAAGAAGCAGCAGCAAGGCCTCTAGTAGAAACACCTTGATGTTGGAATCAGGCAGGCCTCATTCAGACCCTATAACTCAATTCCACGGACCTCTCTGAGTTGCTCCAGTCTCCTCTTCCATAAAATGGGGTTAATCAGAACCATCTAAAGCAGGATTTCCAAAACTTTATTAATATATGGAGACTTAAAAAAAAGAATCCTCGTGTTGACTCAAAATGTTTTCTAACTTACTGCTACTGAGCTATGCAGAAACATAAAACTAGGTATGAATTATTTGTGTATAGATGTCTTATGCCAATTGTATTCATCAGCTACTACTAAAATAATGCTGCGTAACTGACAAAGCCAAGAAAATCTTCGTACCTTCCAAATTAAATATTTGTTTTCCTTACTCATATGGGGTTTGGCTGGCCTCAGCTGGACTAGTTGAGGATTAGCATCAGGTTATAAGCAAATTGATTTCTGCTCCCCATGTCTTCATTCTGAGATAGGAGGCTACACAGGGCATTTTTGTTAATTGGTTTGGGGTTTTTTTAAATGATATATCATGGAACTGCAGAGGCCAAGCCAAATCACTCACATATGTTTAAAGCTTTATCTTGTGTCATGTTATTAATGTTTCAAGCAGGTCCCGCCTCAATGGGACAGGGATATATGCACTGCTTATTCTAGTGGACATACTGAAATGCCCCAAATCTATAACAGGGAGGAAGGAATGAACTGAGAACAGGAGTTCAATCCACCACAGTCTTCCACAGATCATAATTATTCACTTTGCTCCCTTATGTGATGTACTTCGCCCTGCCCCTCAAGACATGCCAAAAGCCGCACCCAGTTGTGGCATCAGGTTCCAAGCTCTGGATCTGTGCTCTACATGGGAGTCATATGTGGCCCTTCTTGATCCAGATGTATAAAGTAAAAAGACAAAGAATCTGTCACCCTACATGCCAACACACAATCGTGAAACAGAGAAAAGGGGAAGACTGGGAGGCATATAGTGGTCGCTGATCTGTAGGCATTCTGAAACCCTATTATGAAAGTATTAAACCATCTCCATCATTTCCCCTGCTCATAGGGAATGTTCCTTTACTAGGCCCTGGCAGCAACACCCCAGTCCACTGTTCTCTGTAGTGCTGCACTTTTGCAAACACAGCTCTCAAAAACCTCTTGGTTTTTGATGCAGTTAATTACAGCCAGTTCATGTGCCAAAAGCCACACTATAATTTTTGTGAGCTGTGTCTCTCTCTCTAGACTTAAGTACAAGTACTTTGCATGCATCAGGCATCAGTGGGACCACTTAGCCACTTTTCTCAAAGTCATTTTGCCCAGGTAAAAGTATCCACTGTCAGCATTACTGTGAGGTTTGTCTTAATGAGGTTGCACTGGATTTTGTCATTTCCCTGATGTCATTTACCCTATTTCAGTAGGTCTTTTCAAATCCATGGTATTTTTCTATTTTTATCTGTTACTGATTGGAAACAAGAAACAATTTTATTTGTCAACCCTACAGCTTCTGGAATTTTTAGGCTCTCTACATGCCCTCTCGATTTTGCCTGCAAACTGGAACCAATTCTTTTCTGAGCTCATCACTTTCTTGTGGTACCTTTTCAAATGCAGCAAATTGCAGCCTCCTCACATCAACATTCTGGTTCAGTACCTCCTTTTCCAATGCCACAAGTTCACTAGGTACATTTTTTTTTTGCCGTCATGTTATTAAAAGTGCCATTTTGCCAAGGTTTCACTGCTACATAATACAGATTGCCTTTTTTTCCAGCCTCCTGTAACCATCTGCCTTCTCTAGTGAAGGTATTGCAAAGTCACAGATACAAGGTTGGCTGTATAATTCTATATAATAAAAAGGGTATGAAAAATTGGGAAGAATAATCCAATTTACCATACTGATAAAAATCAACACGAGTCTGTAAATTTTTTAAAATACTCATAAAAAATCAAAATTCAAAGAGCATAATAATATAATGATTGTCTTGCTTATGCCAAATCACAGCTCAAAATATTAATATGATGTATGTTCTTTAGAGTATGCCTTTACTACCATATGCAAGGTAGTATCTTTTAGTCCTATTCTGAATTTGAACTCCTACAAAGCCATCATTCATTTTATATAATATGAGTGAGGTCTTTGGCCTCTACTTGGCATATGTGTGTCATTTACATATTAAGCCTGCCTTCCTCATTAGTCTACCTCAACTGAAGTAGCACAGTGAGATACCATATGACTCTTTGATTGTATTTGATTATAAAATAATCTTCCTGATGACCCAGGATATGCTCACGTTTGCTGCCTAGAGTGATGCTATCTGCTGGGAATGCTTGAGGGCACTCACCTAGGCCCTTATTATTTGTGGTGAACCCCTATATACATTTCCCCAACCAGAGCCAGTGTTGTGGCTGGACTGCCCCTATTGTTTTAATGACTGCAAGATGCACCTCAGCAACAACCATCAGGGAACTTTTAAAACACAAGGTTTATTACTCACAAATCCTGGAGGGCACACAGCATGCCAGAGGGGCACACAACAAGGTCACAGGTAAAGAGAGGCAGAGTGGGGCGGGGGGGGGGGGTGCCGCAGGTGGCAGCGGGTGGCTCTTGTCTGGCAGGAGCTGCGCCGAAGACCAGTGCCGGACTCCCCGCAGCCTCCGCGAGTCCCTCACCGACTCCGGGGCGCGCAGCCGGGCGGGGGTCTCCTCGGGGCCCTCGGGCGGGGCGAGGGGCCCGCGGCCGCGCTCCGGTTCCTTCCTCCGCCGCGCGGCGCCCGCAGCGGCGGGGGGAGGCGGGCAGCTGCGCCCGGGGCCGGGCTGGGCGGGGGCGGGCGGCGACCGGGCCGCCATGGACGTCAAGGTGTTCGCCAAGGAGCTGGACCAGTGGGTCGAGCAGCTGAACGAGTGTAAGCAGCTCAACGAGAACCAAGTGCGGACGCTGTGCGAAAAGGCTAAGGAAATATTAACAAAGGAATCTAATGTGCAAGAGTTTGGTTGTCCTGTTACTGTCTGTGGAGATGTGCATGGTCAATCCCATGATCTTATGGAACTCTTCAGAATTGGTGGAAAATCACCAGATACAAACTATCTGTTCATGGGTGACTATGTAGACAGAGGTTATTATTCGGTGGAGACTGTGACTCTTCTTGTGTCATTAAAGGTGCGTTACCCAGAACGCATTACAATATTGGGAGGAAACCACGAAAGCTGACAAATTACCCAAGTATATGGCTTTTATGACGAATGTCTACGGAAGTATGGAAATGCCAATGTTTGGAAATATTTCACAGGTCTATATGATTATCTTCCACTTACAGCTTTAGTAGATGGGCAGATATTCTGCCTCCATGGTGGTCTCTCTCCATCCATAGATACACTGGATCATATAAGAGCCCTGGACCGTTTACAAGAAGTTCCACATAAGGGTCCAATGTGTGATCTGTTATGGTCAGATCCAGATGATCGTGGTGGGTGGGGCATATTTGGACAAGACATTTCTGAAACATTTAACCATGCCAACGGTCTCACGCTGGTTTCTCGCGCCCACTAACTTGTAATGGAGGGATACAATTGGTGCCATGACCGGAATGTGGTCACCATTTTCAGTGCGCCCAATTACTGTTACCGCAGTGGGAACCAGGCTGCTATCATGGAATTAGACGACACTTTAAAATATTCCTTCCTTCAGTTTGACCCAGCACCTCGTCGCGGAGAGCCTCATGTTACCCGGCGCACCCCAGACTACTTCCTGTAAATTCATTCTGGGAAGACCTGCCTTTGTATGTGGAAGTATACCTGGCTTTTTAAGATAATATATATTTAAAAACAAACAAACAAACAAGCAACAGTAATAATCTATGTGTTTCTGTAACAAATTGAGATCTGTCTTGGCATTAAACCATATCATGGACCAAAATGTGCCATACTAATAATGATGAGCATTTAGCACAATTTGAGACTGAAATTAAGTACAACACTATATTCTAGGTGGGTTGGTCAGTCTTAACAGTTTGCCTGCTGCACTTGTAGTAACCATTTTCCTTTGGACTGGTTCAAGCGATCAAGGTAACTAACTCCTTCATCTCCTTTTACCCTCATTTGGGAATTCTAGTTTTAATGTTTAAACGGCATGGATTAATAGAGTTGGGGTTTTATTTTTAAGAAAAAAAATCACAAGCTAACTTCCACTTAATCCATTACTGTTTATTTTATTGAAACATACAATTAACTGAAGAAAAGATTCTTCTTGGGAGTATGTTGTCATAACACTTAAAGAGACATCCTGTCACTTAGACAAAATTAATGTTTTATGTTGACCTGCATATTTCTGCATATTTGTCATGATAGTGCTTGCATCCTATTGGGTGTACTGAGCAAATAAACTTTCCATTTTAAACAAAAAAAAAAAAAGAGAGAGAGAGAGAGAGAGAGGGAACATAGACCTGGGGCTCTGACTTTACTGGGGCACAAGTGTGGGGAGCCTACGGTTTTGTGGGTTCACTTTTAATCGGTGAATTTAAAACATAAGAGCAGAAATTAGGACACAGGGAAAACTGGGGTCACTCAAATGGTCAGTTATCTAGATTACACAGGGCTATCTCCAAGGTGAGCTTCATGGGTGGTGGTGATCTGGTTCCTCACCTAGCTGGTTAGCTAAGAGCTAAGTAAGAGTTGCCATCGCTTGTTCCAGGTGGATGTTTTTGAAATGGAGGCCTCCGCAATCAAAAGCTTAATGTCAGGCACTTATGTTACAATCAAGAGACTATTGTCAGGCACTTACACTACATCATGCTAAACACTTTAACATTATTTTTGGTATAAAAACACAAGCATTTTTAAATCTCTCCACTCCTGTACTACTGAGAATATGGTCTGTAGATCTCCAAGCTGAGTACATTGGTCTGAAAGGTTTTTGGGAGTTTTAAATGACATGACATAGTTTAAAGAGCTTAACACAATACTTGAGTAAGTGCTCAATAATTTTCAGTTTCCTCCCCTTCCCTTTTCCCTTTATAGATCAGGGTTTCATAGTCCACTGTGAGCATTAACTCGTGCAGCTCTGCCTTCAGGTGGAACATCTGTATAAACTAGCTTTGCGAATATTTTTTAACTGAGAGATTTTCCATCTGTTTTGGAGTTACAGCAGTCCACCTTATTCTCACTTGAGCTCTTTATGATATATGTGTGATGTAAATAAGACATTTTAACGTGGGAGTAGTCATAGCCACCCCAGTCCTGTCTGTGCAGATTCTACCCCTCCCCTACCATCTTAGGCATCCTTTCTTTGCCAGTCTAGTTCTTGGCATTGTTGTAAGGCAAAATTAGAAGACAGGAGAGCAACCAGTCAGAACTGCAGTAAGGCAAAGGAAAGGATTTTTGCCTTTTGGGTCAGCCCAGGGTTCTTTCTTGTGGAGAATCCAGGTAATGAGCAAAGCAGAAATGAAACATAAAAAGAGGCTCAATTCTAAATTGATCCAAATAAGAAAGAGCTTGAGGTGAGGACAGGAGAAAGAAGACAGGAAAGCATAAAAGGATGTCAGAATTCGGGGAGTCTGGGAAGACTCTTAAACAAATATGGACTATGAAAGAAGTGTGGGAGATTATATTTTCTAAGGTATTGTTGTGGGTTATAACACAGATCTCCTTAACATTTCTTGAGAACTGCACATAAAATATTAAACATTCCTTTGAAGTTACTTTGGGAAACCAGAGTATATTTCTTCAAATGGAATGCTATACAAAAACTGATGCATCTGAACCCCAAACACATACAGACACGCTTTGTATTTGGATCGTATGCATTTCTTCCTAACTAAACAGCCAGCATCAGGATTACATATTCCGTTTAAAGCACAGCAGAATCACTAAGGTCCGTTTTCAGGACTGTCTTCTGTGTATGCAGTGTAAGGTTTTCATTTGAACATACTTTTCAAGAAGAGAAAATTACTAACATTGATATCACTTGTAAACACAGGTATTTTTCAGACTTCAAAATACATTCTAAAGCTTCTAAGAAAGGTTACTTTATACACATGCACAGAGTCACACAGTGTTGAAGATAGCAAATTGGTCCTCAGTCCATCCTCTCCTTATTTAGACATACAGCTCAAGATTGAATTTCCCAGCTCCCTTGCAGCAAGCTGACCATTAGAGGGATTGTGCAGGCTGAACCGTGGACAAGGAGATGAGCCAGTTTCAACCACATAGCTAGAAAAACACAACAGGAGGAATATCACAGAAGGAACGTGGGTCTCTACATGCCTTTGCTCATTAAACCTGAGCAGGCACCTCCTTCCAGACTGTGTGAGAAGGGTTATGCTTCTATTATGACTGAACCTGTGACTTACGGAATTATCTGTTAGCATACCTTAGCCTATGCTGTAATCAATACATGTAGAAATATGTTGCTTTCAGTTTACAGAGTTATTGGCCAATGGGTAAATAACCCTTGTATACTACTCTCTCTATGATGCCGACAATCTGATGTAGTAAAAAATTCAATCATCAGGGATCATTATCACATTTGAGATACATCCTTCACTGAAAAGAAAAATCATCTCTTCCTGTACAATTACGTTGTGACTGATTAAAGTTCAGATTTGCAGAATGAGAGCAAACGATTATGGTGAGCCAGCTGGTAGCTGTAAAGTCTTATAGCATTTGTTCACTTATTAAAATATTGAACGATTTCCAGTTCCCAGTCCAGCACTAAAGAAGCTTGAAAGTCATTTCTCCCATCCACACTAGACCCAGATGTGGAATAACTGTAAATCTAATCTTGATAAAATAGAGAAAAAAATAGTACTACGTGGGTACATCTTGGTGACTTACGCAAATGGTCTCCATAACATCCTGTACCAGGATAAGTGCAACTCTTGCAAAGACCCTATTTCTTAGCATTTTACAGAGGTTGCTGGACTTTTAGATAAGCTAAGCTCAGCTAAAGATGAGCAAGGAGGGGATCATAATAATGTAGCATAAATAATGTAACAGAGACTATACATTATCTCTCCTTTTCTTTCATAGCAGGAAATGGCAAACATTTTCTGTAAAAGGCCAGACAAGGTATTTTAGCTTTTGTGGCCCATATGATCTCTTTCCCAGCTTCTCAGCTCTGCCACTGTAGTGTGAGAGCAACAACAGACATTATGTAAACAAATGGGTGTGGCTATGTCCTAATAAAACTTTATTTACAAAAATAGGCAGTGGCCAGATTTGGCCTGTAGATGAGTTTGCAGATTCCTTTTCCACAGTAACAGTGTACTCACTTTTGTAGATAGACACACAGCTAACTTGAATAAAGACATTTTCCAGCCTTCCTTGCAGCAAAGTTTGGTCATGTGATTAAATGTGACCTAGTGGGTACAAGGAATAGTATGGAGGTGGAAAAAACATGCATTTCTATCTCCTGTTCTCCCTTTCTGGTGGCTCGAATGTGGTTGTAATGGCTGAAACCCCAGGAGCCGTTTGGATCAAAAAATCATCTCAGGGCAGAAAGCCATGGATTGAGGAAGCAACAAGACAGAAGGTGCCTAGATCCGTACATCTTGTAGTGTCAGGTGGACTCTCAGGTATAAGAAAGAGGCAAACTATTATTTTGTTTAAACCATTTTGATTTGGGTTTTCTCTGATTATTTGTTACAATCAAATAATCCTAACAGATCAGGCAAAAGTTCGAGAAGCGGTAAATGAATAAGGAGCTGTTCAGTAAATAACTTCTGCTTAAATAATAAATGACCATGAACTGAGGCTTGGCTCAGATCTAAATGTCAACTTTAGGCACAAAATATAAAAATTTATTTGGTTTATGGCATTTGCAACAGCAAATATTTGTATACAAAGGTTCTCTGTAGAAAGTTATTTGGTATATTCATGATATTAAATAGAGAAAAATATATTTCATTAAAGGGTATACAAGTCTAGGTCTAGTTACAAACCATAGATTAAAAAGGCATAACAAAAACAGCAATTACAAGGTAAGCTGCTATTGTAAATAGCATTTAGATTTATATCCACATTTTAGTCACTGTGCTAAAAAACAGCTTTAATTAGTTTTTTAAATTGAAATATCATTGATATACAATCTTATGTTGGTTTCAAATGTACAGCACAGTGGTTCAACAGTTACCCATATTACTAAATCCTCACCCCCTCTAGTGAGGTTACTATCTATCAACATAGAAAGATATTACAAAATCATTGACTATATTCTCCATGCTGTACTATCATCCCTGTGACCAACTTACATTGTGGTTGCAAATTACTGTGCCCTTTTATCCCCTTCACCCAACCTGCCCCAACCCCTCCCCTTTGGTAACCACTAGTCAATTCTCAGTGTCTGTTTTGTAATATCTACTGCTATTTTGTTCCTTCTGTTTTGTTTTTATATTCCACAAATAAATGGAACCTTATGGTATTTGCCTTTCTCTGCCTGGCTTATTTCACTGAGCATAATAACCTCTAGATCCACCCATGTGGTTACAAATGGCAGGATTTCTTTTCTTTTTATGGATGAATAATATTCCATTGTTATATGTACCACATCTTCTTTATCCATTCACCTATTATGGACAATTAGGTTGCTTCTGTATCTTGGCTATTGCAAATACTTTGACGATAAACAAAGGGGTGTGCATATATCTTTTAGAATCAGGGATTTTATTTTCTTCAGGTAAATTCCTAGAATTACTGGGTCAAATGGTATTTCTATTTTGAGTTTTTTGAGGAACTTCCCCACTGCTTTACAGAGCAGTTGCACCAATTTACATTCCCACCAACAGTGAAGGAAGGTTCCCATTTCTCCGCCTCCTCGCCAGCATTTGTTATTTTTGTCTTTCGGAGGGTGGTCATCCTAACTGGGGTAAGAAGATATCTCATTGTGGTTTTAACTTGCATTTCCCTGATGATTAGTGATGTGGAGCATCTTTTCATGTGCCTATTGGCATTTCTTCTTTGGAGAAGTGTCTGTTTAGGTCCTCTGCCTGTTTTTTTAATCAGGTCATTTGTTTTTTGGGTGTTGAGGTGTGTGAGTTCTTCATATATTTTAGATGTTAACCCTTTATCAGATAAATAATTTATGAATATATTCTCCCATACTGTAGACGCCTTTTTGTTCTGCTGATGGTATCATAAGCTATACAGAAGCTTTTAAGTTTGATGTAGTCCCCTTAATTAGTTTCTACAAAAATTTATCTTATCAATACCACCATTAAGGTGGTTTTTGTCATCGCTACACATGTCCCCCACCCTTGTTTTGCAGAAAGTATCTCACTGGGTGTTATTTGTTTTTCTAAGTTAAGAAAGTGAAAGGCTTAACTCAGCTATAGCTAAGCTCTTTACAACCTTAGTATTCAAAGTTATGGTTCTTGGACCATTAGCACCACCTAGGACGTTGATAGGAATGTAGAATCTTGGGCCAGAAACCAATTTTACTAAGATTCCCCAGAAGATGTTACATGCATGTTAAAGTTTAAGAATGCTACCTTTCAATTCTTTCACACTGACATTAAGTAGCAAATATCCTTTACCTTGCGTTAGCTTTTCCAATCTCAAAAATACAACCTAAATAAAATACTAATAAATAAACCTAAATAAAATTCCTGAGCTACCCACCAAACACAGTAACTCAGGTCAAAGATCTGGAAACCAGAAAAGAGCTAAAAATATGTGTCTCAAAGGATCACATTCTTTACCTTTTATGGGCTTCAAGCACTTCTTTTTACTAGGAAGCACCTGGGATTAGACTTACCTCTGGTCCTGAGGTTGAAGAGTGAGCTTTTAGTCATAAATCCTAATAATAAGATGCCATGTAGAGAGCGATTTGGAGAGCCTACAGAATCTATTAAACTGATATATAAAACTAATAGTCTTAGTCCCTGAGACATCAATTTATTAAGATTCTACTATATTATACTACTTTAACTACAAACATGTTACTGTCATAAGCACTATAATGTGAAGAAATAAAAACTTGTATTACAAGGAGAATATTCTTTTCTACCAAAGAAAAACCTCTTGCAGGTCTGCTCAGTTAATACACCCAAGTCTGTACTTCAAGGATTCAAAGAACCACAGATGTAACTAAGATTTGGAAATACAAACTCTGAAGAAAAGTTGAATACTTCTAGAATTAAAATAATGAAAGGGCATTGAAAAATAATCCCTAACCTTTGTCAAAGAAGGATTTCTGGCTGTTTGCTATTTCTAGTATCACCAGAAAAAAATTAGTTTCATATAAAGCTTGAGAGTTTTAGGAAAGCTATAAAATTACTAATGGAATATTCCCTTCTTTGAGGGTTTTTAAAACTATATTGGGTTGAATCCCATCATGATCTAATTGTTGCCTTGACTAGATAAATTCTGTAACTCCTCAAAGTCCCTTTCAAACTAACAGTCAATGAAGAGTCTCTGTATAAATAAAATTCCACAGTGAAAATCAACTCAAGCACATTGTACCTTACACCATCCCCTATGCTAAACTTTAGCTAAAATATTTAGAAATACTGGCAACTCTATCACCTCTTTTGAAGAAAAAACAGCTAGTGAGATTCTCGGGCCCTTTTATACTGGCAGTTTTAGAGACTCCTAGTACATCCCCAGTACTTCTTAGAATTCCCATTTTTATGTACTTAAGTTATTTTCCTGCCAGTTTGAAATATTAATTAATATATGAATTCAGGTCTTGTTAAATGCTGAGTCAAGAACAGGCTGCTTCATCAGAGATCTGTTATTTGCATTCCATGCTGTTTCTTATCTAGCAATTGTAGTTTGACCAACCATTCTGTTTTACCCCGGACTGGAGGCTTTACTGGGACACTTGACTGTCAGTGTTAAAATCTAGACAGTTGGTAACTGTACAGTTTAGTAATACGTCTTGCAGTGTGTGTGTGTGTGTGTGTGTGTGTTTATGTGTGCGCACGTGTGCACGCACCCCGATGCACCTGCTCACACACATTTATCATTATCATTTTCTTCTGGGTTCAACTTCACTTTAGAGGACAGAAAAATGACCAAGCAAATGTAAAGCTCTTTTCAATGTATGTGCTATTTAGTGAACTGTGCAAATAAGCCAGTAGTTAGCTATTTATCAACTCATTTTTAAAAAGGAAAAGAAAAAAATCTTAAGTCCCATATCCATATTATAAAAAAAAAAAGAAATTCCCCAAATAGAGACATCTTGCCTTAACAATGGCACAAGTGAACAGTTTTTTAAATGGAGCTTCCCTTTAGTCTCAGGAATATTTCCAAGGAAATATTCATTTTCTTCATGTGAGGCTGACAGACTGAACTTTATAAACACACCTGATGGAGCGCATTCTCTGGGCTGAGAGTGGATCGTCATGTGTAATGAAAAGGATTTTCAGTGTCTTCTCAATCTCATTTTTTCAAAGCATTCATAAAACTGCAGAATTAACCATATCTGTTTCTCTTCAATAACACTGTAGTGGAGACAGCCAATGCTGAATTATGTAGGGGCACTGACTGAGTCAATGCAAATCCATGAAGAGATAATGATAACCTGGAAAAAGAAGAAAGCTTCCCACCCCCACAACCCATATTTCATCATTTGAGGCAATGGTTAAGTAAGCTCTTTCCTTTGAAAACATGTATATACTAAGGAAAATCAGACATTTGTCCTGTCTTTCCAGGAAGACTGTATTTCAGAGTAACAGGAATAGTAACAAAAACCCACTTGATGAAAGTTTTATTTTACAGAAGAATATGCCGCCTGCTAAAAGAAAAGGAAGGATTGAATTAGACTTTAATCACTGTCAATCCCTAATGAAATTACTGACTCATGCAAGGATTGTCAACTAGTGTTTAAAACATTAAGGGCATGATTTACGGGGAATTTGACATTCACAGAGTGCCAAAGTAACACCATTAAGATTTCTTTCTATTCGCAGGGGAAAACACGAGTGTATGTTCGTGGAGGGATCAGATTTTCATCACCAAAATTCAGTGGTCAAATTTAGCCCCACGAATGGCGGAACCATCAAATATTATGTCTCCTGGTATGAAACACAATCAAGTTCAAACCATCGCCTGTGGCATACTCCAGCCAAAATGCTTAACATGAAGCCAGCAAACTTTTAGACTGAACTTTCAGCATAAGAAAATAAAGGGGAAGACTAGGAACAACAAATGCTGGCAAAGATACAGAGAAAGAGGAACCCTCCTACACTGCTGATGGGAATGTAAACTAGTTCAACCATTGTGGAAAGCAATATGGAGGTTCCTCAAAAAACTAAAAATAGGAATACCATTTGACCCAGGAATTCCACTCCTAAAAATTTACCCAGATTCAAAAAAACATATGCACTCCTATGTTTATCACAGCACTATTTACAATAGCCAAGAAATGGAAGCAACCTAAGTGTCCATTAGTAGATGAATGGATAAAGATGTGGTACATATACACAATGGAATACTATTCAGCCATAAGAAGGAAACAAATCCTACCATTTGCAACAACATGGATGGAGCTAGAGAGTATTATGTTCAGTGAAACAAGTCAGGCAGAGAAAGACAAATACCAAATGATTTCCCTCATTTGTGGAGTATAACAACAAAGCAAAACTGAAGGAACAAAACAGCAGCAGACTCACAGACTCCAAGAAGGGACTGGTGGTTATCAAAGGGGAGGGGTGGGGGAGGATAGGTGGGGAGGGAGGGAGAAGGGGATTAAGGGGTATTATGATTAATACACATGGTGTGGGGGATCATGGGGAACACAGTGTAGCACAGAGAAGACAAGTAGTGACTATGTGGCATCTTACTACACTGATAGACAGTGATAGCAATGGGGTATGTGGGGACTCGGTAATATGGGTGAATGTACTAACCACATTGTTTTTCTAGTGAAACCTTCCTGAGTTGTATATCAATGATACCTTAACAAAAACAAAAGAATATACAGACTTCCAGGGAAAGAAAATAGAAGGGACAGAGAGAGTCTGACACCAGTACCAGGAGGTACTCAAGAAAAGTTAAGAAGATGGATCATTTTGTTGGGATGTTTGGTCTGGTCTATTAGACAGGTCAGTGTGTATGGGAAAAAAGTTACAGATGTTACTAGATTAGAAGAAAACTGAGAGACATAACAACTAGATTCAATATGTGAGCCTGAATTAGATTGTGGTTTGGGCAGACCAGCTTTAAAGGGCATTTCGGGAATAACTATGGAAATCCAAATATGGATAGACTGTTAGGTAGGATAAAAATTTTGACTTATAAAGGTAAAGATCATTAAGTTAGAAAACCAGGGTGCAAAGTAACTTGCAAAGTATCATCTCATTTTAATAAAAACACATGCATCCATATATATGTCTGAAAGCATAAACAAAAAAATATAAAAGATAATCTCCAACAGTAGGAATACACTGCTTTTATTTTCTTATTTTTGCTTATCTTATTTTATAGCTTTCTCAGGGCACATATCTAGCTTTTGTAAAAATAAGACATATCTTTTCATTGAAAAACTAAAAGAATTGTATACTGAGGGTGGGAGTGCCCTGATGTGACGATCCTAGAGTGGTAGACCTTTCTGGCACCTAACACTGATTACTGCAACTATTTTAAATGACCTTAAACAGAGAATTTTTAATCCTAGGTAAGGATAATTGGTGAAGATTTGTTCATCCCCCTCTTGTTTACTGCTGATAATGTATTTCCTGATGATAAGAAAGTGATCCTGTTTTAAAGGAAGGAAAGAGAAAACAGGAGAAGGGTGAATAGAGGCAGGAATTTGCAAAGAAGGAATTGGGGGAGGATGAGATGGGGATGGAAGGCAGAGCACATGATACTGTGATATCCGTGTCAAGTCCTGGAATAATCGAACAAAAGAACTCTCCTCTCCAGCCCCTCCACTGCATCTTACTAACTCTGAATCATGCCTTCCCAAAGCCTTCTCTGTCTTCCCAAGTCTGTGCACAGCTGTTTTATCCCTACAAACAATCTCAACATGCTAAATTAACTATATCCCACTTTCTCTTTATACTGTAATTTTACTGAGAGTAAGAGACAGATTTATGAAACCCCAGGTCTCAAGAATCTAACACAATGCCTAGAATACAATGGATGCTTTTATATTGATGCATTTGGAGGAAGCCTTTCAAGAAAACACATTTATAATGACCCAAGAAAATATCAAGCCCCCTAATATTACATTATCAATATGGCACCGAAATGAAAGAAACACATTCTGCAATAGATGATATCCTAACAACCAGACAGAGAACCATGGTCAAGAAATCTGTAGACTTCAGGAAATCAATGCTCCAGAAGAGCAGCTTCTACCCTATGGGCAGGTTTCAGTGTCTTTTCACCCCAGCATTTTCAAGCACCTCCTCCTCTCACTGGGGAGCCAGTAGGTCTAGGGCCAGACCAGCACTTTAACTCCTCACAACAACTGAAATCACCATCATCCCCCAAACTTGCTGGACTCTCAGCTCTGTTACTTAGTAACAGTTTGAGGTCATGCCTCAAACTCATATTCCTCATCCACACAAGGCTGATACTCAGATTGTGCTCAGGATGTTGTGTGAGTATTAAATGAAGTGATATAAGTAGAGGCCCAGAACAGTGGCTGGCACCTAAGAGCCCCACAATTACCAGCTCTTGTTACTGTTATTCTCTCTCACAGTAAAGGATCCCACTACCCACCCAGTTACTTAGGGCTGAGCATCATCCCAGAGATGCCTGTGTCCCTTCCACAGTGATCAGTGATGTCTATGATTGGCATGTTTGACTGCTCCATTCCTATAGGATAAAAATGAAAGCAGTGGGTATAACACATAGATCTCCCATTATCTAACCTTTGCCCATTTTTTGACAGTCTCATGATTTACACTATTTCCTTTTTATCTCCTAAATTTCAGCCTTAAGCCACATTAATTTGTTCCTCTTCTCAAGGATGTAACTGTCAATGGGAATCTACCTTACAGTCATTTAAGAAAAAAATCATAAAACATTCTTCATCTGCCCCCTTCAGGTAAAGATGAAATTTAACAATAATTCAGAAGATAACTGCTTTCCAAAAGACATGCATGATTTAGAAATGCACCATCACTGTGTGATTTGGTTCCTGAAAGTGACCTATATTGCCTATCAAAACTCTTTATCACACTTTAAAAACTTGGAAACAGAAATTTCAAATCTGTTTTAAAATCTATCAAAGAGTTAAAGCACATTATTAAAGTTATTTTGAGAATAAAAAGGTAACACTTTAACTAATTTACAAGAACCGATTATATTAAAAACAAGTCTCTACTTAACCTGAATCTGAGTCCCAACCTTTAAATCATTATTAAACCAAGATTTTCTTAAGTGTGAAGCAGTTCAAATTACATTCCTTTTACTAAAATTAGCCTGTTGACAATAGTAATAATTACTTATTCATTAACAATGGTATTTTGGTGGAAGCAAAAAATATTTTTGTATCAAGATATAAAAGAAAATTATTTTTAAATGTTGTTTATTTCATCTTTGCTTTTTAAAAATTTGTTTTGTATGCCCTACAATTTACATGCAATAGTAGCACAATGTATAGTCCATGTATACCTTACAGATAAGTGATTATGTATCACAGCTGCCTACCCAAACTATTTTTACCGATAAGCATGACTAATCTAAAAAGCTCATGGGGCCATTGCTCTAGACCAATTCTTCTCAAAGTATGGTTTGAGAAACTCCTGTGTCAGCACCACCACAGGGACTAAGCCCAGAAAACCAACTAATTTTGAGCATGTATAGTTGGGATTGGAACCTGTATTTTTAACAAGTACCCCTGCTTAAGGTAATTTGTAGTCTACATGTTGAAAAACATGGCATTGAAGGGAATAAAAAGCATTCTGCAGAGGAACACAGCCTAGGAATAAGACACTGGAGTGGTAGCCATGTGCCATATTCAGTGCCCCTAATCAGCTGTCTCCTTGTCTGCCTTGAGGGAAAGAATTTGCAAAACTGACCTCATCCAAGTATATAAACCTCTGACCCTCAGTGAAGACATTATTTCATAAAGAATGATTCTGTAATAATTGCCTCTGTTAAAAAATAGTTGTCCTGGAAGGGTTTTAAAAATAACCTTGCTTTCTGTAATTTCAGATATTGTGATATGTGCTAATCATTGTAAGATCATCAGAGGATAAACTCATAGAAAGGATTTGGTCAATGTGATTTCATTTTGATTCATCAGAGGGTCCAAGTTTAATTTTTTTGTTTTTAAAAACTTAAACTTTCTATTTTTAAAAATATTTTTAAATATTTATATACAAATCTAAGTATTTGTATAATAAATACAAATATAAATATTTAAAAATAAGTAAGTAAATAAGCAAAATTTTAAATACTCCCAAAAACCAGTACCACCCTTAGACCCAAGCAAAAGGCCACTGCTTTGAACCCTTCTTTTAAAGGACCCACATCACACACACACACACACACACACACACGTAAATGTATTAAAGAACAAACACACAGTGCCTCTGTAGTTTGGGATTTAGCACTCAACAGGACACAATGCAACTTTAAACCCAAACATCTGCTCTTGTGACTAACACCATTCAGGGCCCATGGAAATGCTTCCACACATCATCTGTCATTATGTTCTCAAAGTAAACAATCATCACATCCAAATATTGTAAAGGTTTGGATTGTGCTAAGAAACTGGAGGTGAACAATGCTTCCAAGAGCAGGGAGAAAAGACAAATTAATCAACTTGGCAGATCCCACAATTGCAATATATTCTTACCTCCTGCAGTACTGTTGCCCAGCAGAGTCTGGTAGTATTTTCTCGTTTCTCCAATATATGATTCTGCAGGTATTTGATATTTAGCAATTCTCTGCAATAGTTGCACCTGGCAGAAAAGAACATCTTGCAATATTAAATAATTCATATCACTTATAGATTGGTAAGTATGTAAATCTATACAATTCATTCATGAAATCCAATACCAACAAATATTTTACACTGACGACCAGCTCTGTGCATTGAACACTGGCATTAGCAAACAGTTTTATTTGAATAACATATTCTTAATTAATTTTCCAAAAAATGTACATTTCTCTTTTATTTAAAATCTTATATTCATTAATTACAATTTTTGTTTTTTACTCGAATTTATGTATAATTTGAGTATTTTAGCATAAAATAGCATTTCATAAATAATATATATTAAAATAAATTTTTGAAGTTTTCTATATTTATTTAAATGTGGACTCTTGATGAAAATATATTTAAATCTGGGACACTTTTAGAATTATCTTTTATTTGTAATCCTTCAGAACACAAATTATGAGATATTAATTATAACACAATTAGTGATTTTGGCTGAAATGAAGAAAAAAATTAATTTACTGGAATAAATTCAAAATAAATTCTGAATTATATCTATCTCTTTCATTTTATTACTCACCTAAACATTGCCAGATCAAAAACAAAACATTCAGGCATGTACAATAACAATTTAACTTGTCTTTGATATTTTCCCATCAAAAATCATAACTTTACATAGTTTTTGATTTTTCATTATGATGGTATGTTTGTCAAGGTAGAAGGATAGGACATTTATTTAATATAGGACATATATTAACAGTATCTTAGCTTATTTCATAACTTTTAGATATTTAGACAAATGGTCTGTGGGTATTCATCTGTAGTCTTGCCATGGGCTGCACAAATGTTAGAGGCAGGCCTGACAATTGTAACAAACAAAAACAAGACAAAACAAAAAAAATAGAGCCAAAACATCAACAAGAGGATCATAAAGTTGTGGGGATCACTATCACCTCCTCACGTTTCTTAAGCAAAGCTACTGGTTTTTACCCCACTCGCAAAACACCACTTAAAATCATTCTGTGTCTACTCCTACAATAAAGTGACATTTCTGGGTAGCTGGAGCTATTCCAGAGCATGTTGTTTTTCATTGCTGAACTACTTCATTGCCTAGTGGGAAGGATATTCTCCAGATTTAGAGAACCCACAGAAGATTCAGCACTTACTGGCTTTTGAGGAGTGTGAGCTCACACACAAAGGGCAACATGAAAGACAGCCTTTTTACCATGATGTCAGAGCTGTGGGAAACCATCACAGTCCAGTGACACTTAGATTACACTTGCTACCCGCCTAGGGAAAAGGTCACATACAGAAGGAAAAATGAATGCCTTGGCACTGAATTTCCTGCTATAAGTGAGGAGACAAAAGATGTGCAACTACATTATTTAACCATGCCTACAATTATGCAGTCAAGCATTTAAAGTTCCTTCTCTATCTTTCCTCTGTACCTTCAAAAAGACAACTAGTTAGTTGGAGTTTAGAAGATTCAGCACACAAGCTCTGGCACCTGCCTGACTCTGTTCAAATCCTGGCTCCACCAGTTATGAACTTGAGCTTTAGGGCAATTCTGTGCCTAGGTGTCCTCTTCTACAAAATGGATATAAGTAGGTACTCACCCCAAAGGGTGGCTGTGGGAATTATATGGGTTAAGCGCCTGGAATAGTGTGTGGGCATGGAATAAGTGCTGTGTGTGTAGTATGCAAATTTTTTAAATAGCCTTAATTATGTCACTACTTAAAAGCATCTAGAAGAGCAGTTTTAGGACATTTGACCTGAGGTGACTGCTACTGCAGGTCCAAGAAAAAAAATGTAACATTAAGATATGGCAAGGCTCCCCTTATTCTAGACTCTGTGGGTCTGTTGGCATAACACCTTTTTCATTTTGTATCTCTCAGAGCCCAAACTCCCTTCTACACTGGATTTGTGGAAGCTTACAACAAAGCACACTTCACAGAGGTCAAGCGGCTATCAGACAGAGAGATGGCAAATCGGTTAGGACTGCTGTGTAGACTAGGTGCAGACCTGATCACTCCCTCCCACCAGCCTGCCTAAAGCTCTGCAACCCAGGCACTTTGGCAGGAATTAGTCTCCTCTGAGGAGCAGTGGTGTCTTCTCTCTATAAGCCTCAAGAATTATGTCACCGCCGCACGTAACTTCTCTCTTCCTTCACCTCCCTTCAACACTTTCTCAAAAGAGTGTTAAAATGGAGGACCAGACCGAGGCAAGTTCCAGAAGGCCTGGGCAAGGGAAAGAGGAGAAAAAGATCATGCAGTAACTTCAGTGTATTTACTCTTACCATATTTTTTTTCAATGAAAGCCCTAAAACTCTCTCTCGAAACTCAGAGGTTTTTGGCATACAACTTGAAAAAGTCTGATGTAAGAGGCGAAAATGCTGTTTTTCAATCAGGCTCAAATTTCTGAAATAATGATCTTTTTGCATGTTTTTAGGAAGGATGTTGGTAAGATGGTTGCAAAATTTTTAGCAGACACATAAAATGGCCCTTCTAGTCTTCAAGCTCCCTCATGCATTTCTACAGATGATTTACAGATTTACTGGAGTCAAGCAATCTTTATATCAGACACCCTAACACTTTTGAGATGAGGTATATTTGTTTTCTGGTGCTTTCTTAAGAGGTCTGTAAGCTAGGCAAGAATTGTGTCTTTTAAATCAATTCTGATGCAGTTCTTGGCACAGGACTTGTATGCAGGTGCCCCATAAATATTTATTGTTGACTATTAAAAAAGAAAACAATAAAAAATTGTTCAAATTTTGTGGGATTTTTTTATTTTAGGGGAGAGGGAGTGAACCAGAAAATAGTAATCTTTATAAATTAATCACCCTTTTCCATGACTTACAAAAAACATAAGCATCAATATACAAACATCAATAGTGTGTCTTAAGGTATATGGTACCTTTTTAAAAAGTGATTGAAATTTAAAAAGAACATAGCATCAAAAATATCGTAAAAATAGTTACACTAATCCTCTAAACACGTGCCAAATGTTTTCAGGAGGAGAGGAGATAGTGCTTTGTCATTCCATCCCTTTCCAGTTCTCATTTGTGGCAGCCTCTGCCATCTAAAAAGCACTTTTCCTAAGCCCACCTATAAAACTAAGATCATGTTCCTACAGGTGTGCATTAAATAGGGTACAGGCTAATTCCTTAGCCAGGAAACCCCAAAATACAGTGACTTAAAGAAGAGGAAGTTTGTCTCCCATAACAGCCCAGAGCTGAGTAGTCTAGGACAGGAATCAGCATATACAGCCTTGGGTCAAATCTAGCCTACTGTTTCTATCTCTAAGAACAGTTTTACATCTTTATAGCTGAAAAAAAATCAAAGGATGTATAATCTATTGTGGCACATGAAAATAAGTAAGTAAAAATAAAATTCAATCTTACATGTCCATTAACTAAAGTTTTATTGGAACATAGCTAGACTCATTCATTGACTCATTCATAGTCAAGTATTATCTCTAGCTGCTTTTGCACTACAATGGCAGAGTTGCACAGAGACCTCATGAACCACAAAGCCTGAAAGAGTTATGAGCTGGCCCCTTACAGAAAAGGTTTGCTGAGTTCAGGCTGGGGAGCTCTCACCCATGTGGTCCTTTCCTCTTGAGGCTCTGCTGCTCTTTAGATTGTTATTTGACCAGTAGAAGTAGGCCACTGCCACATCCTTGTTCCAGTGACAGGGACTCATCACTTTTACGAATAACCTTGTAATGGACATGGTCAGCTAGCCCTTGGTTATGTGATGTGTTTGAAAAGCTTTGTGCAGCCATACTCTACTTCAGAGAATATGGCTACCTGAAACTGCTCTTCTACTTCTGAGCAGGACCACAGCAGAATAAACGGCAACTTCATCCTGGAACAGTATTGAATTAGCCTTCTAAATTAGAACCATAACCAGTCCATGCACATTACTATTTTGATACTTGACATGTTCTGAAATTAAAAACAGAATCATACTGGAAGTCTTGGAGTGCAAGATGGTTTTAAAAATTTGAAGATTAAATTTATTACAGGCTGGTGGGTGCTCTGCAACATCTCTCAAAGCCTTGTTAGACCAACCTACATATGGAAAGGAATTCACCACATATATGAGAAAAGTTATTTCAAATCCATGGGGGGAAACTATTTAATAAATACCAGAGGAATAATTGGCCATTCAGTTGGAGAAGACAAAAATCAAATTAGATTTCTACCTCACAACATATATAAATTAATTCCAGAAGGATTAAAAAACCAAGTGAAAATATTTTAAAGAGTATTAGAAAATAAAAGTCTTCGTAAAGAAGACACAAAACACAGAATGCATAAAGGAAAACACAGACCTATTGACTATATTTACCTTTAAACCTTCTATAAGGCAAAAGACAAAATATGTAAAAAGCTGACTTTACATCAGGTAACATATTTATAATATACAAAACATATATATCATGGGAAAAATGATTTAGAAAGAACATTTATTTAATTAAGTCATGTAATAAGGACATAAACAAGGAATATAAGCAAATTTCTTCAATTAAGAAATACAAATGGGTTATGAGTAAATGAAAGTTTCCAAACAATAAGACATAGCTTTACTCATCATATAAGCAAACATGAAAAACAAACATAGGAAATAAGGACTCTGGGGGGTATAGGTTGAAGGGAAATTTGTAAGTATCCATTAAAATTTTCAAATCATGTTTTCTTTAGCCCTTTAAGCGTTTTAACAATTCTATTTCTGTGTGGCTAGTCTGAGAGAAATACTTATGCACATGTAGAAAGAATCATATACAAGGGTGCTTAATGTTTATACTAGTGAAAATTGAAAAGACAGAAACATTCATAGAGGAATGGCTAAAAAAGATTATGGAGCATTATATAATAGTTGAAAAGATGGAGTCCCATTTTATGTACTAATATGAAAGTTCTTTATGAAATCATAGAATGAAAAAGCAAGTTTTACTTTAATACTCTGTGTGTACATATATACTTTTATAAAGTATGGCCTTGTCTATTTCAAAAGCTCATAAAATAAAACTATAGTTTGTATTTCTGTGTGTGAATGCACAGAAAAAGGCTGAAAGAACGCAAATCAAAACTGCCATATCCACTTCTTAGTGATAGCCTCCTAGGAATGTGATTAGGTGGGCTGGCTGAAGAGCAACTTTCCCTTGTTCTCTGTTCTTTGATTGTTGGAGAGTGAATTTATGGAAAAGACCCTCTCCGAGAGAATTTATTCTATATTATTTATGCAATTAATGTTAAATTGTAAAAAAAGCAAAAATGCCTTGTGTGATATTGTGGGAGCACCCATTCTACTAGTTCATTCACACTGGTTCTGCAGCTGTCTTTTCACCACTTGTTCTGTTCCACTTAGGCACTCCAATACCTCTACAAGCCAAACTGGCCAAGTGCGAGGTGAACCTGCTATTTGTTCACAAATTCACTGTTTTATACCACCTGGACAGGAAGTGACAGTTGTTCCTCACTTTATAATTTATTTCATTGCCTACTGGTACTAACTGGAAAAGAGTGTTTAAAGCAATCATTATTTTCAAAAACTTTGACCAATATTTGTGCTGAAATATCATTTTTCTTGGTAAAATATCAAAATGCTTAAAATGAAGTCTTTTTTTATTAGAAAGTAAAAGTTACTTATATTTATAACTAAGTCCAACAGAATGGAGTAAAATTTCTGCCAAATGTTCTCAACCTTTTCTAGCTTTAGCAATAAGAATACATGTCTTTCACATTTTAAAAAACATGTTATAATAATGTAAGGCAAGTCTGTGGAAAACTTAATATCTTCATTTTATACTTAAGTAAATTCAGGCTAACGCAACATCAAGTTAATCAGAATTGAGATTAATGCTTAAATCTTCTGACTTCTGGCCTAAATTTTTTCCCCTGCATATTGCCATCCACCACCAACTAAAACACTTTCTTCATCTTCTGGTAGTGCTTTCTAAAACTGAAAGCCTTACCTCTGAGGGTTATAATACAGCATTCCCTATATGAGATTGGAATAGAATGCAAGAAGCTGAGTAAAATTCATTTTAGAAAAAGTTGTTTTAAGATAATGATAAACATTTCTGAATGGTGGGTAAAAACTAAGAAGAATTTCACTCTTGCAAAGAGGATGAAACATGCAAAAATAAAATTTTGGTCCATCAAAATACATACTCATCTGTATATTACAGAGGGATGCTCCACACTATTTCATTTTAAAATGGACTCTCCATTGCTGTTTCATTTTTAAATGGATTCTAATTACTAAACTGTAGTCTGAAGGAATTATGTATTAATTTTTCAGTAACTCAACTTGAGATTAAGGTGTATATTATTCCTATGCCAACTAACAGAAAGATTTATTGCTGCATATTTTGTATCAGGTTTTGATAGAACAAATCTTACATGTAAATAAATATATCTTAAATCGAAGTACTCCAAGTGCATTTTAAAATTTTGTGAATACTGTCAAGACTAAAACCACAACATTTTTTTGTCCTAAACTAGTCTGTACTACATCATACAGCTTGTTAAGACAGTAGATTCCCACACTATGGAATTGCAAGCGACTACATACATGTTTGTTGCTTACCTAGCACAACTGACCTAAATATGTGTCAGAGGGCATGTTGCAGCTGATTTCACCACAAAGTCTGGTGACCACCATCAGTCACAGAGACCAGAAAAGAGAACCGATCTCTTTCCTCCTATGAATTATCCATTAGGTATATTTGTACTGTTAGGCTCATTTGCTGCAAATCTGTGGCTGAAATTTTATAATGTATCCCAACCTTTAAGTACCTAGAGTGAGATCTGTAGAACGGTGTCTGTACTGACTCACACTGCTGCAACACCAGTGCAGCAGCGCCAATGACAAGATGCAAGCGCTGCAACCGCCAACCTGCACAATGAAGGAGAACCAAGGACCACGGGAAACGGGGTCTAATGATAGTATTTCTCTGCTTGATGCGCAAAAATGTAACCCTACGTTCTTTTGTGCTTTAGACTGTGCCACTGCCCGGTTTACCTGTCGCGTATTTTGGGGGGATACCATAATGGAATATTCGGGGGTGTGATTAGTCTTGGAAGTAATAGATTTGGTGTGTATTTTAAACATTTCCAGGCCAAAGAACGGTAGAGCGTAGGTGGGCCACTGCTCCAGAGCTGGCCAGCCACCTTTAGAGAAGAAAGGAATTAGTGATGTCAAACTTTCAGTTCTGCAGAAATCTACTTTCGCTCTTTAAAAAAAAAAAAAAAAAAAAAAAAAAGGACGGCTTCGTGCTGGGCGCCCTGAGGCCGCCGGCACTCTGTGCTTCCCATTGCACGGAAGCCACAGCTTTCGCTAGTCTCATACTTGGGGTAGTAGTGAGAAGGCAAGTTATCAACAATCATTGAATATGAAAGACATTCTCCTCGCACTGTGTCCCAGCTCGGGATTCTTCCAAGTTCCATCTCCTCTGCTCTAGACGGATCCCTGGCCCTGGGCTCAACATCTCTTCCACACCTGGATCACCGACGGTTGGGCACCTGGGGCACCTCGCTCCAGCCTTGCCTCCCTCCACCCCTATGACCAGCGGCGAATGCAGCCCCACCGCGCTGGCCAGGGGAGATGAATGTGTGTCTGGCTTTGAGACAGCCGGGTATTAGAAGCCCAGTGACACCAGAACACAGGCTCCCGGGTCGCAAGCACCTCCTGTAATAAACTCACTCGTTATGGGCACAAACCCGACCTCTAACTTCACTCCAGCTAATCTCAATGAAAATAAAGGGCCCTTCTCAGTGTTCTCCCGCCTAGCCAGGCAGGGTGAAATTTCCGGCACTCGAGCCAGCTAAGACACGGGATTTGCACCGTAGCCTCTCAGCTCCTACAGCTCAAGCCGGGCGCCACTCGCGCCTTCTACAATTTCTCCCCTAAACGCGAAGGAAATAGCCCGTCTGCTCCGCGCCCGCGAGGCCGTTGGATCTGAGAGCCGGGCCTGCTTGGGGGGCTCGTCGGACCGGGGGCCTCTCCGCGAGGGTTAAGAGCAGTCACCGCGGCCGGGCGGGTGCAGAGGCTTCCTCTCGCCGGCCCGGGAACGTGGATGCCGCGCCCGCAGAATGTTCGCTGGCTGGGCCGGGCAGTCAGGAAACATGAGAAGGCCTCAGCATTCCTGTTCCCGGGCCGCGCGCGCCCCTCCGGGTAAATAAAGCCGAGACGGCGGCGGTGGCGGCGGTGAGAGCGCTGGAGCCCACGGCGAGAACATGCGGCGGGGATGGGAGTGCGCCTAGCCTCGACGCAGGAGAGCCAGCTGCCCCACCGCCGGCCGCCGGCCCCACCGCCTCAGGTACTGCCCTCGGGGGGCGGCGGCCCCGCCTGGGGCCCAAGGCCGTTCCTTCCCTCGGCCCGCGGCGCCTCGGCCGTCCCCGCCCTTCCCCCACTGCCTCCGAGGTCCGCCGGGGAGAGGCCCGGGGTGGGGGTGTCGACCCAGGCTGGCCCAAGGGTCTGTGAGGGGCCTGGGTACCCACCTGGCCGTTCCGCCTTCGCTTTAAAATTGTTCGCGGGCGTTGGGCAGGGTAAGTGCCGCTGGGAGGGAGCCAAGCAACAATTCGGAGTGAATCAGGGTCAGGGTAAGTGGGGAGCACAGGGCCCGAGAGACGTCCGGGGAGGGTCAGACGGCGGTTCGCACGCCCCCGACCCCTGGAGTCGGTTCCCAGCTCCCGGCCCTTCGTCGCCCCCTCCTATCGTACAGTCTTCTGCTGCAGACCCAGCCTGGCCCGGGCGGGGGCGGGGCCGGGGCTGTCTCTGCTTGCGACGTCTGTGTGGCCTTGGGGACGGCTGGAGAGGGGTGAGAGATAGCAAACCTCGCCGGAGGACGGGGCTGGAGTGGAGGGAGTCGGCAGGGCCGGGAAAGGGTGTGTTTCACAAATAGAGCGGCGTGAACGCAAGGCGCCCAGCGCGCTCATTTAAAAAGAAAACAAAGCGAGTCCTGACCTTAGAACGGGGGCAGCAAGCACGGAAGTGTGCTTTCACACTTATCGCGGAGGCTGTGTGCACACCCCACACACATACCTGTCTACGGGGCAGGAGGAATCAGTCTGCGGGTACTCGAGGCAGCCGGAAGAGGTCTGGCTTTACCTCCCGCGCTACTGACGGCAGCCGTCGTTTAGTCGCGGGGTCTTGGCCCGCCGTGTCCCGCGTGGCAGCTGCTGCGGTGGCTGGAGGCGGGGCGGGGGGCGTCGGCGCGTGTCTGAGGGGCTGGTTGCCCGCGCCCCGGCGGGGCGGGGTGAGGGGCGCGGGCTGCACAGCGGAGACTGCTCGGAAGGACCCGGAGCTTCCCTGAGTCTCGGAGCGGCGAGATGGGGCGGGCTGAGGAGGCCGCGCGCCTCGGGGCGGAAACTCGGAGGCTGCGCGGCGGCGCGGACTCATCCCGGCCGCCGTGACCTGGGAGGTGAGCTCAAGCGTTCTCCCGCGGGGCTACGCAAACCGAGAGCGCAGAAGCCGCGCTGTCTCCTTCCGCCCCTATCACCTTAGCAGCCTCTGAAATAGTTCTCAGACACCCTGGAAAGGGGCGGGTATGGAAGGGTTCCCAGCTGGCGGTGCGAAAAAGGACATCACTGACGGCGGGCTCCGGGGGTGGGGGGTGGGGAGCCGCGATCCGGCTCCTTTGATCCCGCGCGTTCCGGAGCGGTCTGGGGGATGATAGGAAAAGTTGGAAGGAGGGGGATAATGTGGTGCACTTGTCCCCCGACGCCACTTAACTTTTCACCTCTGGAGTCTGCTGAGTCCCTGTCCTCACCCCAACCCCGAAGGAGCTTAACTCGCTTTCGCCAAACCAGCCAGGATCTAGAAAACATGAAAATCCTCGAAATCCTGGTATGGCCTGGGACTCATTGACTGGAGCTTGTGGATGCTGTCGCTCGTATAACCCCAAAATTTCCCTTCATCCCAATCCCTCCGTACGATCCGAGTGGGAGATCCGAGATGCTTTAGTCCTCCGTTGTGACAAGAACAGCGCGCGGCCCTGCGCCTATCCCGCTCCGCTGTCCGGGTTGTCCTTTTTCCAGATTAAAACTGAGACGGAAGGCTCGTTTAGGAATTGCCTTCCATTGTCTCCGCAGATAAATTATTCCTGGTTGAGGTTCCCTGGGAGCTCGATCTCCAGGGCTAGGAGGACAGGGACCTGAGCCGGAGTGCGTAGAGCGGAGGGAGGAAGCGGTGTAGCCAAGTGGGGAGAGCCATGGATTCGCTCGGCCAGGTGCGGCGATGCCGCACCTCCCCTCCGCTCCGCAGCCTGGCTCCTCCGCCAGATTCTGGGCTCGGGATGCGCGGGGGGTGTGAGCACTCTCAGCGAGTAACGTGATGCATCTTCATCTCCTAGAACCCGAGCTTTGCGGAGCTCTCCGCGGCCCGGCTCCGAGGCTCTGCGGCCGCGCCGCGCGCCCCTACCGGCGCGCACCATGAACACCATCGTCTTCAACAAGCTCAGCGGCGCGGTGCTGTTTGAGGACCGCTGCGCTCCGGAGCGGGAGCGGGGCGGCCGGCCCTACGGCGGCGTCCTCGACAGTCCCCACGCCCGCCCCGAGGTGGGCATTCCGGACGGCCCGCCTCTCAAGGACAACCTCGGCCTGAGACACCGGAGGACCGGGTATGTGCACCCTCCCGGGGCCCCTGCCCGCCTGCAGCCCGGAGGGGTGGGGGCGGTGAGCGGCGCTAATGTGCAAGTGGCAACCAGGCCTGAGGATTAGGGGCCGGGAGTTTCGCGGGAAGGCAGGTCTCCACCTCCTGGTCTTGCGCATTGTCATTTTAAGGTATTAGTTTCTCAAAATATGGGGACGTGGAGAGGGGGGGTCGATTCTTCAGGACAGCTCTAAAGAGGCTTGTTGGAAGCTGAGGATCCCCGAAACTGCCCCTTGGCTCGGATACCTGGACCTCAGGGCAGGAATTAATTGTTCCTCTACGAACCGCGGGTGCAGAAGTGCGGCTAAGGGCGAGGCAGAAAGGACGGAGCGGGATGCGTAGAACAGTGCAGGGACAAGCAATCGGGACTTCCCTGCTCAGGCTAGTCCCCTGGGTTTCCCATCGTTTGTCACGACAGGGCCTAGCCATTGCCTCGAGCTCGCCTTGCCTCGGCCAAAGTGCTGGGAAGGTTGCCTCTGCGATGGGCGCGCTGGACGCACGCGTGGCTCAGCGGCGCCCGCTTCGAGCCGGGTTTCGATTTAGCGAGTGGGAGGCTGCTAGGGGGCGAGGGGGACGAGAGCTTGCGGGTGGACCAGCTGCTCCGGCTGCAGATGCGTCCCGCCTGCGCCAGGAGCGCCACGCGGGGGGAGGGGCGGCCGTCCTGCCTGTCTCCACCTGAAAGATTGCATCAGCTGCTTGTTCTGTGGCGTTGCTGTTTAGTAAAATAGAGATTAGGTTTCGTCAAAATGTTACTACCAGTCCTTTCGGATGGAATTGCATTTCAAATGTTTACAGAGGCAAAGCCTTGGAGGTTGCGGCGCAGGCGCGCGAGCCTCCCAGACTTGCAGGGCGCGCCGGCGAACGCGCGGCGACACCTTCCGGAGCCGCCTGGGAGCACAGCGCCCAACGTTCGGCTCCATGGGACCGAGCCTTCCATACATTTTAACTCTCCCTTTTGTCAGGAAAAGTGCCCTAGAGTGTTTTCTAGGTTCTGCATTCTATCTGCACTAAAGCTTTGGGCAATAGGAGCCAGTTCCAAGAAAACAAGGATAATGGGGCAGCTGCCTCCCTTGCTTTATTCCTGCCGTCCAGTGGGGCGACCTTTCTTTTGATCACAGGCGACAGGAAGCCTTGAGAGACAGGCATGAGTTCCCCCAAAGAATGCTCGAAAGCCGGCAGCAGCCTCTACCGGGTCTGTCAGGCCAGGGCCACTCAAGGGCGCGGTGCAGGGAGACGAGGAAAGGGTGATAGCCCCTCCGCTCAGATCTGTAGCTTGAATAACATTTTCCTTCGAATCACTTAACCATCGTCACCTACACCTTTAATCTCTGGCTACAGGCCTCAAGATATTCCCCTTTTCAAGATAAGCCTAGCATCCTTCACCGATGCATGATTCCCAGCGACAACCAGGCAATTTCAAAGAAAAATGCCCAGAAAAGGATAGTCCCCTCCAGAGGTTGTGCGGATGAATCCCTGCCTCGACTCCACCTCGGGGCACGCAGGGTGGTCGCGCATCCGTGGGCTGGGTGCCCGAGGGTGCAGGGAGTGGGGGAGAGGACGGGTCAGCGGCCACTCCCCGTGGACGAGGGGCTGCGGGCCAAAATGCGTTCAGACCCAGGAGATCCCGGCGGGCAGCGCCCAAATGGAGCTGCTCACTAGGGCCTCTGACTCTCCGGTGTCCCAGGGCCCGGCAGAATGGCGGGAAGGTGAGGCACAAGCGGCAGGCACTGCAAGACATGGCGCGGCCCCTTAAGCAGTGGCTTTACAAGCACCGTGACAACCCGTACCCCACCAAGACTGAGAAGATACTCCTGGCGCTCGGCTCACAGATGACTCTAGTGCAGGTAATTTGGGCCCACTAAGCCCCTGACGGTCTCCGGACAACTTGATGAGGAGCGGGCGCCCTTTGTGTCTGTGCTGACAGATCTCCACCTGGCGCCCCTTCATGGGGAAGGGTGGAGCAGAGAGAGGCGGGTCCGGATGCTGTCTTCTGCTGCCGGGAGTGATAGGGGTTGGCACAGGGGCAGAATGCTATGGTGGGAAGAGTTTCTGGGTTTTCTCATGCTGATGTCCTTTCCGAGAGGGTTTGTACGGTTTGTTAGGGAGCGCAATAAAAAGTCAACTGCATAGCTAATAGGAGTGTCTGGGAATCTGGACTCATGGTCCTTATGTAGATGAATACAGATGGACCTAACCGCAGAAATTTTCAAACTTGAGAGTGCAAGAGAATCTCCTGGAGGACTTGTTAAAACACAAAATGTTGGACCCCACCCCAGAGTTTCTGATTCAGTAGCTGGTCTGTGTTGGAGCAGGTAATTTGCATTTCTAGCAAGTTCTACAGGTGATGCAGAAGCTGCACGTCCTAGACCACCCTTTGAGAACCATGCAGAAGGCACCCCTCATTAGTGCCCCATATTAAAGGCCAAGTGCAGGATATTTTTTTAAATTGCCATTATTGAGAGAGCTAGGAGGTGGAATTTAGATTTTTTTTTTTTTAGTTAGAGGCATCTTGGGCATTAGCTAGGAACCGCAAAATTTTGCTGCTGGTATCTTTCTACTGGGATTAAGAAAAGGGAGATTTCAAATGGTTGGGCTAGTTTGTGAAGTGTAGAAAAACGGTGCAAGTTTATTTCTTTTCTAGTGAACACTACATTTGGTTAGATTTTTCCCTACATAATCTTATTTGATATAAACAAAAATGTGATGTAACCAAGGCATGTGAAAGTTAAGTGTTAGTAAGGGGTAGGCATAGGCCTGAAAATAATGTAATTCCAGATCAAATGCTGTTTCCATCACACCAGTTTTCTTTAAGGAATGTATGTAATGGCATGAACTTTTTTATACATGCAAACAGAAAAAAGTTCTTCAGAAAGAGAAGGAGGAGCTAAATGAGCTGACAAGTCACATATTATTGTAGAACTACATCACTGCATTTGTGAAATTTTGGTCATTCCATTGAATGTAGAGTAAGGGAGAACCTCAAAATAAAAGAATATTTAACTGTTAGATTAATTAAAAGTTGTTTTCCAAAGTATTTCAGATTGTCATTTTAGGAATTACTGGAGAGTTTGACAAAACATGAAAGTTGACTTATATGTAGGCTTATTAAACCATAATATGCATTTGTCTGCTTATTTTCAGAATACGATTGTAGAGAAAAACATCTGTTTGCTTCATATTTACGGGCTATGGTATTAATAGTGATTTGCTGCAGCACTGGAGGGGAAAATTAGTTTTCTTGGCTTAATATCTGTTTAACATAAAACCATGAACTTTCAGTGATTTATAAAAGTAGTTTCTAAAAAAATTATTTCAGTCAGAAAAACTTGACTTTTGAAAATCAATGCATATGTTCAGATTTTAGCTTAAACAGGATGCTATTTATTTGAAAAATACACCAATTTATAGAGCTGTTTGAATTTATCAATGCTGTCAGCAATAAAACATTAGATTACTTCAGTTGATTATATAGTTTCATATTTAATACTTGTCATTCTTTCAAACAGAAAGCAAAAAATAATTATGACATATGCAGAACATTTTTTAGTAATGAAAAGTAACATTTTCAGTAGCAGAGACATTTAAATTTTCGGGAGCCGTAGTTTTGTTGCAATGCAATACAAGTAGTTGTAACTTTAATGCAAAATCAAATTATTTTCTGCCTATAACAGTAGTTCAAACACAGTAATTCTTTTTTGCATTAAGATCTTGACAAGGCTATTACATTTTTCTAATTTACATGAAACTTTCATTCAGATAATCAAAATTTTTCTCACTACATTTTCTCCTACACTAGTCCTCAGAAAATAAAAATGCACAAAATCATGTGGTTTTTAAATGGGGCAAAGATAACTTTATAATAAATGATATATACTCGATTCCAAATTTTATTATAAATGAAATTTGTTTCTGAAACTGTAAAATGATAAATGGGAAAGAAAACCCAAGGGACTTTATATACATCCAATTTGGGTCCATTTATTTTCAATTAGGCATACACATATGTCTACCTATATGTTAATATGTATGATATGTATGTGTTTATATGTTATATATAATGCTATATGTTTTATGTGTGTTATAGATAGTATATGTAATATATAAATGTGTGCATGTATATAGCATATACTACATATATACATATATTTATATATAAATCAAATATACAGTAAATATCCAAAGCAAATTGACTCTATGGAAAACTAAATAAATTATGTCAATATTTTACCCTTCTGAGGGAAAATATGTATAAAGATGTGATCTAAATAAAGCTCTTGATCCCTTCAAATTTGACCCCTATTTAATAAGTCAGGTTCTCCCAGTGAACACGTTTCACCTGCAGAGTCAGCCTTCTTGAAAAGAGAGATCATGTCATTGATCTTCATTCCCCTCTATCATCCTTAGCACCATACTTCCCATATAGTAAGTTGTGTACATGCTTGCAGAGTGAATAGGTTCTAACTGGGGAATGCCACTATAATTACCATGCAGCTTTCCAAAACACCTTTCTGAAAACCAGAGAATGTCTTGAAATTTGAGTCAGATACTCTAGTTTTAAAATCCTTCCCATTGGAGGAAGTAGACACAGAGCAGCTTGTTACCTTTAATGCTATAAGATGGTTCTACCGAAAAAGCATGAGTATAACTCATTTTATTATTTTCTGGATGTATGTCATATTTTTATGTCTGTAGATTAATACGTAGTGTTCCCTTTATTTCTCATTCTAAGCTCCTATTTCTTGTTTATTTCAATGCTTCCTATTTATTTCTCATAATTTATATTAATAAGCTGTTATCGTAACTTCTATTTCTTAACTGCAAGAGCATCTTATATTTTTTTTTGAGTATTTCTTTTACACTTACTATTTCCTTTTAGTTACATGTCTAACTCAAACTTTATAAGATTATTTTTGCCTTATTTTGTTACTTGTAAATTGATAAGGAAGAGCCTAAAACCTGCTCAGCAATCTCTAGAAAGCCTAGAAACAGGAAGCTGAAATTTTAGTTAAAGAAATTATTTTTACGACCACAAAAGTTACTTTTTCTGATAAATAGAAACTCTAAGGATGTTCATCAGCACATACATTTTATTTGTCCCTGAAATAAGAAGCAAAAAGAACTATTCATGCAACTTTCATTTTTTTCTACTCACTAGACTTGGCACTTGTCTTAATGTGCTATTACTATGTTGGACTCTCGCATGCATTATTAACTGAGCACCTTACTTCCTAATGAGATATATGCATTTTTATAAAATTAACAGATAGGTTTTGTGTGTGTGTGTGTGTGTGTGTGTGTGTGTTGACTTTTAACCAACCAAGATATTTCATTGTGCTGGGTTTCTTTGCCTGACTACTATTCAAACATTATAAAAATATACTGTGTTCTCTCAAAATATAAACAGCCTTATCACTGACCATACAAAGTAGTATTCAATTGTGTTTTTGCATTAGTGTAGGAAATGGAGCTTACCAAGGAATAATTACCTTGGAAGAAGTTTTTTTAAAGATGGACATACTGAGGCTATGTCTGGTTTCAATGTCTCCCATTGTTCATGTGTGTAGATGTAAAAAAATGACTTCTGGACTCTTAACAGTGACATATCTCCTTGGAATGATTTCTTTCATGATCACAGTACAGAGTATACTGCAAGTGGAGTTTGAGATTACATTTTAATGGTTGAATGTTAATGCTTCCTCTTAGAGTAGAAGTTTCAAATTCCTACGGTAAGTCCATGTATCAATTGGTTAAAATTGCTATGTTACAAGATTTTGTTTCCTACATTGACATAGCTCTGTTTTTGCTTGGTATTAAGTGCTTCTGCTGGGATATGTATGTAGTGATCAACTGCAAGGATTATGGCAACTGTTAAATATTGAACAAAATCTCAGATTTGTCCTTCCGTATTACTCCAGGTATTATGCTAGCTGGTGTGGAAATGAGGTTCTCAATATTTCAGCTGAGTAACCAAGAATAAGTTTGTTAATTCTCTATGTTCAAAGGTGGACAGATGTCTTTGAGTTTATTAAAACGATTGCTCTGTCAATATGATGAATATAAACACCTCTGTTAGAGATGAAAATTGCTTAGTTTTCTCTTCCAACTTCTAGACATTTGACTCTCCAAGCTTGCACTATAAACAAGGTGTTTTTAAAGCTCTGAGTTGGACACTAAAGTGCTTATCCATGGTAAGGGTGACTTACCCATGGTAAGGCCTATAACTTAGCCATGGTAAGGCCTATTTCATATAAAATAGAATTTAAAGAGAATTTGCCTGACAACCTGAAGAAATCATAGTAAGTTACAGGTAGAAAATTTAAACTGGTATTTTTACCTTCAGTGAAATAGATGGGTTTGCATTAATTCATCAGGAAAAAACTGCAAAACAGTATGTATGCAAATTTGTTAACCAACCACTTGTCTGCTGTTTGCACAATCTAATGTAAGCAGATATTAAACACCTTGAACTATATCCAGCCCTTAGGTTGTACTGTACATTTCTGGTAATAAAATCTGGCAGAGTAAATAGCAGATTGGGTGCCAGTCAAACTTCTGAAATCAGCTTAGAAACAGCCTGTTAGACATCAGCAAACCTTTCTGGAAAACCTAATGTGTAACTAATATACTATGGTAAGAACTACAAGTTTATAAAACGTAAGATATGATTCCTACATATGAAAAATTCCTTCACCATGACAAAGTTCCCATTTTTGTATGTTAGAATTATAGTGTATAATGCTTTTTTTAATTAGAAGACCATTACATTTTAATAAAAATACAAAGAGTTGCATAAGAATTGGATTTTACACTGTATTAGTGGCTGTATTAAGATTTAAGATTAGTTAAGATTTAAAATCAGTCAAGATTTAAGGTTATCTGCATTATATGATGTTTAGTAAAGAAAGTAAAAAAGTTTTAGAGTTGGAGTCTAGTAAATATAAGTGACATAGGCATAGAGTAAGTTGCTGTATGTCCTGTGTATGAGAGGAGCAAAGAAGGACATCAACATAATAAAATTGCTAGACAGACTAGTGGTCAAGAGCAGAAGATAGTTAGGATCAACTAAAAGGGAATGAATTAGTACTTTTATAGAGGAGCATGGGTTGTATTCACAGATCTTAGCTTTTAGAGTTGGCAAGGATGTTAGGAACCATCTAATGCATTTTATAGATGAAGGGTTTGAAGTTCAGAAAGTTGAGTGACTTTTCTAAATTCACACAGCATATTTTTGGCAAAGTCAGAACAGGGAACCAGGTCTCTTTTCATTGTGCCCCAGTTATAGGATGAAATATTAATGAGGATTTGAAGAAGTTGAGTGATTAAATCATAATGCTCCATCAACACCTAAATTTGATGGTGGGTGTTAAGATCCACTCAAGTACACAGAATGGAAGATAGGGAAATTTGAAAAAAGAATGTTCTAAAATTCCCAGTTACTAGTAACGAGGACTTGAGCAAACACATTCTGGCCATGACTTGGAAAATAGAGGGAGGCTTGAGAAATGTAGTGAAGAAATGCCCCCGGCATTTCATGCTTCCAAAACAAACGTTCACCCATGTATCACAGTCAATCATGGAAGTTCTTCATTGCTCTCCTTCCCTGTGTGCAGGGAACAAAGCTTATCTGTTCCTAGCACTTAACACTGTGGCTAAAGCACAAAAGCTACTCAATATATATTTGTTGGATGAATAATCTCAAAAGTTGTCTGTCTAGAGGCTGGAGAAGACAAAATTTGAAGTCAGACTAAATCAGAGTAATAATAGCACAGTTGATGAGAAAAGGGGTTGATAAAGACTAAGACTTTTAAATTCTGTGGTGAAGCATCATATTACATATGAATTTAAGAGGACAGTTATCATTGCTCAAGACACAAAGGAGGTAATATTGAATATACATTATGTATCGTGTGTGTGTGTAAATTGGGAACAACTACGATGCTTTACCCATGGGGACAAAGAGAAAGAAAAAGGCAGTTTTGTTTTTTAAAAAAATAGGATTCACCATCAGTCAATTAAATAATTAGGGCTTGCACAATATGAAGATTTTGAGTATTTATAATATAAATCTAAAAAAAAAGAAAAAACCTTCCAGTGTAATCATTGCCACACAAATCATTATACTGATGTGGGGGTCATATTCTGGAATAAATTGGCAGAAAGATGTAATCGTCTTTCCACATTTCATTCTTTTAAAGGCAAACATTGGCCTTTCAGGTTTTTAATGTATATATTGTGATGATAGCCTGATGTTAAAAGAAACCTCAAGTTCCATTTTAGCCTCTAGAAATCCAGAAGCACCTTAAAAAGAAAATGATGGAAGTAATTTGCCTTGTTTTACAGTGTTCATTTCTTTGTCATCATCTATTTGCTTTGGAAGCACTTGACTTTCAGCTTCAAGCTTGGGTGTGATTTGCTTTTTTTCCTCTCCTTGTCTGATTGCTCTATCACTGCTTGTTTTTCTAACTACTCCTTATAGTCTTATATCCTTAATCACTGGAGCTTTCTGTGGTTTGTTTCTTGACCATCACTGCTTCTGCCTGTTATCACAGCTTGAGCTGTCATCTCTGTGCACTTAACCCAGACCTCATCTTCCTCTCACTTAAGTTTCAGATACCATTTTTATTTTCTTGCTGTACATCTTGCCTATATGCTTTTCTACTGCCTCAAACTGAACATTCCCTAAGCCAAACACATCATTTTAGCCTCCCACAGTTCTGCTTTCTTTCTCAAAATGGCACCATCCTTCTATTGGTAACACAGGTTGATGATGCAAGGTCACCTGCGGTCTCCCCGTTCCTCACCCACCACAGTGCCTTTGGAATTTGACTTATATTTGTTCCTGTGTCCTCTGTGTTTGGTACACACTACCTGCCCATCATATCTGATGTACTGCTTCAAAGCTGAGCTTAAATTCCTCATGAAGGCTTGAGTCCAATATGCAAGTAACCCCTCCTTCTTTTGGACTCTTTTATTACTCTATTTTAATGCCTCTTAAGCTATTCATCACCTTTCCTGTATGAGGATTATTTATGTAATCTCCTTCCTCTTACTGGACTGAAATTTTGATGGCAAGATCTGTTCATTCTTTCTTTGTTTATTCCCAGAGCACAGTAAGTGCTCAATCTCTGTAGTAAGTGCTCAGCATGGGTGGTAGATGAATGAATGTCCTGCACTATCACAACCTGAGACTATTTAATAATCAGAGATGCTGAGAAAGGTTTAGGCCCTTTATGGAAAAGTAATTATATGATGGGTGGTATTTTTTGTTTTGTTAATTGAAAAATAAAAATTTTTTAGGTGTCAAATTGGTTTGCTAATGCAAGACGTCGGCTTAAGAATACTGTTCGACAGCCAGATTTAAGCTGGGCTTTAAGAATCAAGTTGTACAACAAGTATGTTCAAGGAAATGCTGAGCGGCTTAGTGTGAGCAGCAATGATTCGTGTTCTGAAGGTGTGTGAATATTTTTATTTTGCTTTCTTTCTTTTGCCTCTGAATAAGAAATTCACCACAACTGCTACTTTTAAGGTTGGTCCCACAAAACATGATGGTGCCACACATTTCTCTTTAATTATGTAAGGTAACTTCACTTTTGCAATACTATAAATGACCAGCAGAATTATGGCAGTTTCCTCTTGTTTATAGATTTCTCAGGTTTCAGAATAACATTTTCTGTGGAATTCATTAAAAGGAAAATACCATAGGGAGAGATTACATAGATTCCTGCTTTCCTTTGCTTAAAAAGTAATCTTGAATATCAGATAATTTTATACGCTTTAAATATTCTTCCTTTACACATAGATTTAATGATTAAATATAACAATTAGGTGACTAGGGAAAAATATATGTAAGTACTACCTAGTGATATTTTTCCCCTTTAGATGGAGAAAACCCTGCAAGAAACCACATGAATGAAGAGGGCTATAATAATCCAGTTCACCATCCTCCTGTGATTGAAAGTGAGAGCTCAGTCATAAAAGCTGGAGGGAGGCCAGAGTCTCAGGCCCATGAGGACTACGTGTCACCCCCCAAATACAAGAGCAGTCTGCTGAACCGTTACCTTAACGACTCTTTGAGACGTGTCATGGCCACGAATGCTGCCATGATGGGAAAGACAAGACAAAGAAGCCATTCAGGATCTTTTAGTTCCAATGAATTTGAGGAAGAATTGGTGTCTCCCTCGTTGTCAGAAACTGAAGGCAACTTTGTTTATCGCACAGGTAAGTCTGTGTTTTTTGTGATACCTTCTTTAAAACAAAACTGCAGCAAGGCAATTATTTCGCAGGCATAAAAGCATGGTTTTTATTGCCTTTGCATCCAGCTAACTATTCACATATTTCCCATAATTTTGAAAGATTGAAAGTTTCCTCTTGTTTTAGATGTTAGTAGATGTTAATCTACTGGGAAGTTTTCATTCTATAATAATAATGATAAGAATTGCATTCTTAATAATAATTTTTATCTTAATGATAAATATCTTAAAGATGTATATCTCCTTAGAGAAGATGTAATATATTATTGACCTTTATGAATCAGTTATAATAGAGGAATGTCCTGGATTACAGCGAGCCATGCAAATATTTTGTATTCTATCTTTTCTCTTAATTTCTTTGATTGCTAATAGTGATGGGAAAAGAATAGAAATTAGCATGGGTGCCAAGCCTTTTGTGAAGGAAAAGTATAGATTTTTGCTCTGCAAATTTTACTTTCATTCCTGGAAAGCACAAAATAGGACTAATAAATAGCTTTGAAATTTTTACTTTTACTCCAGAAATAATGGAATAATCTATTTCTACCTGTCCAAAACTTTCAGATGGAATAGTGAATTTGGCAAAATTTCCCATCTTCTCAGTTCCCCAAGAGTTTTGCTCATAAAGAGTGTTTGAGCAAATTGCTTCAGAACAAAGGGTATGTGTGACCTACATCCAGTGTAGATAGAGTTTGGGTCCTAAAAATGAGATTTAGAAGTGTTTTCACTTGATCTTATTAAATTCTAGGAAAGAAAAGCCTGATAGATTATAAAATAATACTCTAGTTAGACTGGAAAGAACTTCAGAAAGCATCTTGTCCAGCCATGTTATATCACAGATACAAAAGACCCAAACCAAAAACATGGAGATGGTTGCCTTCTCCAGATCAGCAGTGCAGCTGAGTCTGTATAAGAGGAAGGAAGAGCATAATGACTACATCTAGACTACTATGACTATTATTACACATCCTGCCCCCAATCTGTTATTGAGTAGTTATGATATGCTAGGTGCTATGCTAAATATTACACAAATGTTATAACATACAGTTCCTATATCAAGAACCTTGATATGTTAACAGTATGACTTTGTAAAGGAACTTAAATTTGGTCTGTTTAATATGCCCTTCAGATTATTTAGCCAGAAATCTAACTTTCAAGTATCTCCAAATGTGTACAAAATACATTATCTATGAAGATTCAGGGAAAATCTCAATACCTCTTTAAAAACTTAAATCAATTTCATATACTGTTTTTATTTCCAGCTCCAATAATGAAAACAACTCCAAACAGTCTGAAATACAAAAATAATCTTGTATATAATAAGTGGACTTAGGAAGAATTAAAAGATGCCATAAAAGACTACTTAGCTAATAACAGAAATTTTAAAACCACCTACTAACATGTAACTAACATTACCTGAGCAGAACTTGGAGGTAATTCAGAGCTTTATGAATGTTTATTTACAGAGAAAAAAAAAGAAATCAGGTCGCTCAAGTACAGATAATCGAAAAAAGACTGAAAATAAAACAAAAAAACAGTAAATTAGAAAGTTGAAAAATGTATCAAGAGTTGACCCTTTGAAAGCAATAGTAAAAGAAATAAGCAAAAACTGACACCAATTAAGTTGGAAATGAAAAAGGAGATATAGCAATCAAAATACAGTTATCAGACAAAAAATATTTTTAAAAATTATGGTGCACTATGCACAATTATTTCACAATATACTGTGTGCAAAGGAGTATATGAAATAAATTGGAATTATCCACACAAATTAAAGTATAAATTAATAATGAGAAAAGCTCTAAATGTCCACTAATTCAGGAAAAACTAAAGGTTTTAGCAAACCCAGTTCCCAAAACATATAACTTGATGGATTCATTGAATTTTTTTCAAACTTTGAAAAATAATTAATTCCCATACTTTATACATTTTTCTGGAACATATAAAAATATTGCAAATAACTCAGTTTTTAAAAAGTAAATGTTTTCCTAATCCCAAACCAGGTAACATGAAAGTCAAAATTTTATTTATGATCCTAATGCTTCATGAATATGAAACATGAAATATTGATAATATAATATTAAGTGAAAAACAATGTAAAATTGTGGAAACACTAAATACAATTATCATGTTATAGACATGATAAATACAATACACGTGTGTAGACAAGAACAAGAAAAATTTTTAGTAACAATGAAAATTAATTTTAATGAGGTGGGGTAATTGAAGGACCATTTTTTAAGTTTCTTACAAATTTTTCTGTTGCCCAGGGAAAAAAAGACCGTATGTTTATGAAATACACCCAGTGTGATGGGTCGTCTGAAAACACATGCTCTTTTGAAAGATGACAAAATAGAAAATCAAAGAGGGAATGGCATGCCTGTTCAGTTGATGCTTTTCAAAGTTTAACTATCTTTAGCCATTTATTTTCATTAAGGCATTCCAATGGACTATTCATTTGCCAAGTTCTATTTTTAAATAAAAACCTATTTATTTTGTAAGCAGTGAGAAAGCAGCCTGGACACATGAACTTCTGGTCTTCCATGCATGTGGATAAACTTTAAAGAAAAACAGAATAAGTTTTTTGGTTTTGTGGATGGAGAATTTAAAGACTGGTGGTACACGATGAGTCTGCTAAATTTCACACCAAAGCAGTAAATGGCTATATAGTGTGGGAGCTGAGTGAGGACTTCACTACATTTGTAGCTGGGTTACCACTCGTACTCAAATAGCAGAATGGGGCATTTCAGTAAATACTTTCTGAGCAACTGCTACCTTTTTCTCCAGCTTATAGGCTTATTCTGAATCCCTGCAATTCCTCTAGTTTTATCTTTCTTCTCATACCTGAATAGAAATCAGAATTCTAAGTCTGCTATTAAATGCCACTTCCCTCCCTGACTCCACTTCCTGTAGTAAAAAGATTTCAACTTTAAAATTTTTTTTCAAGACTAGGTCACCTTTAAATATAATTTATTGGTTTATCTATGCTAAGAAATTTCACCCATTTTTCCAACCCATTTTCCTAAGAGTTGCTATCTCATAGTACATTTCATTAAATCAAAAAGCCAAATGAATGAGTTGGTGTGTGAAAGGATAATATATCACTGAATTTCTTTTCACTTGTTCTTGTTAAATTCTAGGAAGGACAGCCTGGTAGATTATAAAGTAATGCTCTAATTGAAGATATTACTAGACACTATCAAAGTAGATACAAGCATTTCCTATTGATTTTTATGTAAACATTAAATATTTCTCTAATCTACATTCTTCCACATCATGCAGGAGCATAGTAATACTATTTAAAACATTTCTCACAGCAGCTATTAGAAGTAAGATCATTGCTTCTAAATACAATCAAATAATACTTAAGAAAATTTAGTCACTCTGTGTCATCCATGGAATTAAAATCTAAATTAAAATTACAATCCTTTTCATCATGTTACGTTATGGATGATAATTTTCAGATACTGGATGGAGTGAATTCCTATTACACCTTGCTTTCTAAGGTGTCACGATAGGGACTCTAGCTTCAATACCCACCTCCATTCCTACTGCATCAGCTCGTACTCTCTAGGTGGGACCATCTGTGAAAGAACCATTGCCATCTATGCCACCTTACAAAGTGAGTCCTCATTGGTACCTTTCCTAACCTGGATTTCAGTTTGATTTTCCCTCAAAACCAAGCCTTTTAAATTTCCTTATTTACTGAAGGGGAGAGGCGGGGTTTCTAAGAAGTACTGATGGAGAAATATGGCAAGTCTTGCTTGGCTGGAGACAAGTCCCTATTAGGTTCTTTTTGTAGCTTACAAATGATCAACATATAAGTGGCTAGTACATTTGAATGGTTACTCTCTGAGATCCACTGCTCTGCTAGTATATAATTCATAAATTTAACCTGCTCCCACAGGCTGAATGTTTAAGCATCATCTTGTTAAACTGTCTAAAATCTCTCTTAATTATACACATCTGGTGTAGGAAAAACATATCGGTGGATAGAACTCATTTCTATGTTAGTGTGAATTAATCAGATAAACTTCCCCTCCACTTGGCTGAGGTGAATATCCCTAAAAAAATGGAGATTTTGACTGAGGGGAAAAAAGCAGTCATTTATTTGGTACATGGGACTCTTTAGGAGGTCAAGTCCATTTGGATGGCCTGCCACAGTTGGACCAAAATGAGGGAACTATGGATTTTGGTTACTGAGGGAAGGGAAACTAAGGAATAGAAAGTTTGGGAAAATGACAAAATCTCAATGCCATTTCCAGACACTTTCTTCTTGGCTAATGATGATCCCCACCCCACTCTGGGGAGAGAGGTTCTTTTTTCTCTCTCTGCACACTTGGGTATGTTAGAATTTAAGTTGGTATTATCAGTAGTAAAACCCAGGTATGCTCATGGGCTCAATAAACTATTGGATTAGCCTGGAGTTTAACCTTAATTTATAGCAGAGTTTCTTAGAAGAAATGCACCCTTAGTTCTAAACAGCCAACTTAACAGGTACATTTCTGGAATACACTCCATTCATAGCTGAAGTGCTGTTTTCATGCATTCATTCCACAGATAAAAATATTTATTATGAGCCACTCCACACAAATCCCATTCTAGGCTCTCTACCCGTGTTTTGTACCAGGTTCTTCATCATAGAAATCAGAGTTAAACGAATCAGAAGAAAGACTTAAGGAGCTTCCTTGGCAGATCTTTCTCAACAGTGAATGATCACTCCTAATTTATATGTTTCATCAATGTTAGGTATTGTATTTGAGGGTAGCTTAAGGAAAGCCTCCTGGTAGCCAAGAGAAAGCTTTGTCAAGTCACCTGTTAAAGACAGTGTGTGATTCTGTGGACATGCAAGTTGTCACTTCCTTGTTTGTAAGTGAAAGAATGAAGCTTTGCCCTTTTAGATTATTCCAGACATCCTTTTCCTGGCATGCAAATGACTGTTGATCTGCTTCTACAGAGAACAGTAACACTCTCTATCACCAGCCTGTTGGCAGCATTTAAGGGATACTTGAAAGGTTATCCAATTTCTTGTCTTGTATCTTTACTGCAGTAATACCTCACCTACCAATGCCATAGGGAATGAGGTATTCTGCATAAGTGAAATTTCCAGATAGAAATCTAAGTACCAATTTAAAAAATACAGAATTTTCTGTCCTCCTAAATTTAAATATTTAACACAGCATGTGGGGCTAAACATCCTCTCTTCTCTGAACTCCTTCCTTCTTTTGCTCTTTATGTGCTGTTACACCCTTTCAAATCAGTAATTTTAGGATTACCCACAATCCTAAACTTGCCCCTTAAAGCCTTTGAATAAAGAATGGTGCCTTCCTAATTACTTACTGTCAAAGCAATAATCTATTAAATCAGATTTATAGAAATTCTGAGCTTTGGGTAGGCATGGGATTCCTACAGAATTAGAAAAACTTCACCATGATATTTTGAACAACACAGATTCTTAATTATTTACCAGTGATAATGAAAGAACAAATTGACATGGTATCATTTCCTAAACTCAGATTAACTTGATTCTTTCAATTAAATTTTCTTTATGGATTCACTTGCACAACTTAAATGAGATTGCATGAGGGTTCCACCTACTATTAAACACAGATTAATGACAGACAAAAAAAGAAAATATTGGCATGAGGAGTTTGCTGGCACCTGCAGGGGTAGCTTTTCATTTACTTTTCTTTGTTGGTTACTTGAAGTCATGTGAGAGCCTGAAAGAACCTAATACAGGCGCTGAGACTGACAGCTGCATACAGCACCAAGGCTTCCAAACAAAGCCGAAGTATGCAGAAGCTTGCTTTAGAAAATGTGCACATTTTTTAGGGCTGTGTTTGATCCTGACATTCTGTGTCCTTTTACATTGTGTTTCCTCCAATGTACCTAAGAATGATAGCAACACTGATTACAAGTTTGTGTGAATGTAGACAAACAGTTTTCTGAAATCTAGCTGCCTCCATCTCTTCTTTTGGGCTGATACTGAACTGCCTGGTACATATGAAGAGCTTTTTGAGGCCCTGAAATAGTGTTTTATTCATTTTATTGTCCACTAAGCACCTATGACTGTCTTTCACATATTTGCTTCATAACTTTCTTAAATGAGTGAGTTAGTGTTTTAATGATTTAGCCTCTCTTAAATCATAAAAGACTATTTAATGTACGTATGTATATATCGATCTGTGTCTGTGTGTCAGTGAACATGACAAGAGAAAGTCTTCCTGAATAGAGTTTAAATGGGTTAAAAAATAAAAAGGCTAATGCAAAAAAGCTAAAATCAGAGGAAAAAGATGAAATAAAATGCAGGCTTTGAACTATGAGATGTTTAAGAGAGTCAACATAAAAACGTACCATAAAATGAAACTAAACTGTTTATGAAATAAAAGAATAACTTTCAGGAACACGCAAGGGTAATAAAAGGAAAAGCCTAGTTTTAAAAAACCCACTGAAGAAAAAAAAGCATAGCAGATAGAGAAATAGAAATAAATGGAGCTTTTATGAATTTTTACTTTACTAAATAACAATATGTATTGTCTGTCTATATCTAACACACAGCCTCGTAGGGGAGATTTAAAAAACAAAGCACAGTTTTAGATTCACTGATTTAAACTCTTCTGCCACATTCACCCTCAGGGTTGACATGACAGCTTTGACTTTTTAAGAATGACTTTTTAATCCTATGATAGAATTTGAGAAAGTCTGTGCAGAAATTTTACATTTTCTATCTCCTGCATGTATAAAAGATCCCAGGCATTTTACATATTTTTCTGTTAAAAACAAGTTTATCAATGTGAAATTTTGATTCTGCAAGGGTATTCTCTACATTCTGGCCTTTCTGTCCTACTGGCATTCAATCAGCTGTAACTGATTTTTGGATACTTTGCATTTTGAACTTGGTACAGTGGTTGGTCATATCCTGGTGCAGCCTCATAGAAATGCTTGTTCATGTCACTATATTTAAGCCAGTGTCAGTATTTCCATTAAGATACTTTTTTCATTCCCTAAGCCTTCTAAATAAGTCATAAAAATTCAAGCCCAACTCAAAGCTGGCATAAAAGGGCCTTTTTTTTCCTTCTCCTGTATATAAGGGATATAAGTATATAACTCCCACTAATTCTAAATTTAGTTAGGTTTGTAAACTCTTTACATACCGACAAGACCAAATACGACCTGATGACACCTCTCCAGCCTGGGACTAAAAGGATGTCAAAAGGGTTTTACTGTCTGTGAAGAAAACCAGCCATTCTATTTAATGAATAAGGAAGTGGTTTCTTTTCTTCCTTTCTGTTTTGGTGAGTTGCAGTTAGTTTTTCCCTTCCGACTCCCTACTTTGTTTCTAAAATTAAAGAGGTATTTTTCTATGTCAAATATGTCTTTTTACTCAGGATAAATATGTATTTTCTTCCAGTCCAGAATCTTGGTACTTTTAAATGTTGGAAGCTTATGTTCTTGTTTTCTAGTAGAAATTATAGCACTTATAATTGTGAATTTTGAGGAAGCAGAAAATAATAATTTTGTTCACTGTCCCAAATTTCTTTCACAAAAGTTGAATTCTTCTTGTTTTCCATTAAGATGAAGGGTGGCATGTTTAAGGAACAGCTGCATAAAGCCCTTTCCTCCCTTTCTTCTCTGACAGCCTAGTTACCCAATTTCTCTCATTTTCATTCTACTAAAGAGGGAAATAGTCAAGGATTTTTATAAATCCAGCAGTGAACTTTAAGAATCCTCTAGTTCAATCCCAGAATTTGCTGATTAGGGAATTGCTTAAGGTTCTACACTAGGCATTGAAATTGTTTGGGTTTGAGGATATCAGTTGCTTGGAGATGTGATCCTGTCCTTGGAATAGTGGATCTGATTGTTTTTGGCAATTTCAGATAATTGGCTTTTGCTTAAAAAATACTTAAGTCATTAATGTTGAACTTTTGAGAACTTTAGCTAGGTTTGTGTGCATTTTAAAGTTTTTCCGTTAGTGGCTTCTGTGGAAAGGCCTTTACACATGGTTATAGATTGCAGGTTGTAATAGGCATACAGTACCTAAGGATCATTCTTTGGTAACAGAGGAAATAGGAATGGTTTGCAGAAGATCCCCAGCAGTTAATACTTCTGGGGTGTGTGTCTGTGTGTGGGTGTGTAGTTCTGTTAATAGCAACAGAAATTGAACATAGTTAGGAAAACAAAGTAGCTTTTGAAAATGACTGGGGTTATCTTCCCTCTGCCTGTGCACACACTGGAGACATTTGAGTTATTACCTGTAAGTGGTTGGAAAAACTTGAGTACTAATAACAATCCAAGTGGAAAGTGGCTTGGGAAGATAAATTAGCCACAGCTTCATGCCACAGCATCACTCATCCATTTCCAACAATTTGCATTTGGGGTCTTTCCAATAGGAGAGTCAAACCATGGCCTCTGTCCCCCCGGGACAGTAGGACACTATGGTGCAAGATACACCGAGGTACTAAGAGTCAGATTCATCTTCAGCATTTCCTCAGGTCAGGCTCACCACTCGGTGTACCCAGAGGAAACAAAGCTGAAGCTTCTCCTTCACTGTCTCACAGATCTGGGCAGCCCCTTTGCAAAGGCATTGTGACCAGAATGTTCTCAAGAGCATGTTGAATTTTCCACAATCCCTGAATGGCAGGTAGGGTTAAAAACAGCCTCTTGCCCACTGGCTTCAGTGCTTTGAACATGGTGCAGTGACCAAGATGAACACTTTGAAAGAAAGAATGTGTACCCTTTTTCGTACCATGATATGTATGTACACTGCACACAAAAGCAATGCTGCCTTTGGTCAAGCTTCATTACATTAAAAGAACAAAATTTTTTAAATAGTGATTTTGAGAGCAATATTTTGGTAATAAAAAATAAAAATGGAAAATCAATGCAAATGAAAATGAAACCTTTTTAAAGCACAAAGGTTGTCAGAAATTACTATTCATGAAGTGGGATTTCTAAGAAACAGTTTGCTACTTAAGTTTTCACCTTGTTGCCTGTGTATTTAGAATTTAGAACTGATAGTCCCTTCGACTGAGCCAGACTCCCGTTATGGTGGACAAAGCTCTCAGTATGGCAGGGATATTTCAACTAAGAATTCCCTGTTCTGCCAAGACTATCATTATGACACTAAAATGTACCCTTTTGCTAAAGGCCAGAATTCAGAGTCTCTCTTTCCAGTTTTTACACTGATTTAGACAACAGATGTGTAAAGAACAAAGAGGTATTCAGGATCATTTGTCACATGGCTTCAGGGCAAGAGGATGGCTACCTGGCAAGAGGGAGAATTCCTTAAATGTTACTGGGTCTTATATTTCTAAATGTAAAATTCTGGGCCAGAAGTCACTTGGTGCCAAGTGTCTTTGCTGTGATGTCTCAGCCTAGCACAAAGCTAGATGCCTGTGACACACTGTGGCTGCTGGAAACCCACATAGCCTTCGTTAGTTTGCAGCCGAGGCTGAGTGCAATTGTTTTGCATTTTCTTTTATCCTTGTCTTGGTTGCATTTATTCCAACTGGGTTTTTTTCTCCTTCAGTTCGCTTCTGAGCTGCTAAACTCTATCCGGCTGATCAAGAAGTTTTTTCACAACCTTGTCAGTAGTGCAGTTGGTCTTGTTTTAGTTTTTATTGTGTCTCCTGGGTTCCTTTTCTTTAGACTTTTTCAGAAATATGGCACCAATTCAGATTTACTCATAACCCATGGGGCCGCTGGTTTATCTAACCTGTGTACTTTTTTCTTTCAAAAGATTTTATTTTATTTCTTAAAATGTGCTTGTAAAAGTATAAATGTAAATCATCTGGAATAGTAATTCTCAACTATCTTGAAAGGTGTTTGAGGACTGTTCCGCTTTCAGTTACTATGATCAAACAGTAAAATTTAATTTATAGTTACAATAACTTTCCTCTCACTAGGTAAATACAAAAAAGCTCAATTTTATGATTTTGTGACATACTACCCACCCCCAAATACCATTCCTAATCCCCACCCCCTAACACACACACTCAGTGAAATGCTACTAGGAAGCTCGGAAGAGAAGCATAAAGGTGAATGAATTATGTCCTAGTTGACCTCATCCTGTCTCTCAGGGGCTTTAATTAAAATGATAGCATAAAGGTCTGAGTAGAGACTCAGTTGAAGCAATACAAATTCAATCTACATTTTGACAGAGTTCAATTCCCGCTGCATTTGACATAGTTCAGTTCCCGCTGCTTCATCTCTGGTTTGGAAAATGATTTTCTAGGCCCAGATTTTCTCTGCAGTCATTCACTTGTAGATGTGGCCCCACAAACTTACAGTGTGGCAAGAGCAGAGAGCGTTGCCTTAGAAATCAAGAGTTCCATGCTCAGTCAGAACTGCTAGCAACTGGGTATGTGTTCTAAGGCAAGTGCCTTTATTAGCCAGGGCCTTGGTTACTTTAGCTGTAAAATGAGGGCATGTGACAAGACAATTTGTAAGTACCTTATACCTCTGATAATCTGACATTCTATGAAATGCAAAGGGAGAGAAGAAGCCACAGTTTACAGAAAGTCATAGTTAAATGCAAACCATTTTATCTCTGTTAGAAACAGAACTTGGGCTCTGAGCAACAAGACCAACATTTCAAAGGAGCATCAGGGAGTATGGCAACAGAAAGCTCCCCTAGTGGTTGGCAAAGGACACTGCCTGCCCCTGGAGAGTACTGGGCCCTGAGGGGGTGGGTTAGGAGGCTAAGAGGGGAGATGATGTATGTTGCGATACATCTGTGTGCTGTTTATGTCTTGTGTCATTTTTAGGAAGATCTGTCCCAAGATTATAAAAGTTTGCTTCTACGTTTTATTCTATTACTTTAATTATTTTAATTACATACATTTATATACTTACCAGCTACCTAAAATTTGTTTGTAAGTTCTATGAGATGAACGGTCTCCTTTTTTTTCCACTAACATAATTTACTGAGTACTTTCCTTACTGATTTGAAATGCTCTCTTTATTATACTGTAACTTCTTTAATAGGTGCAGATTTCTAGACCCTAATGTATTCCATCAAACTTTAAAAATATTCCTATATCAGTAGCATACTGTTTCCACAACTGTAGCTTTAAAATGAGATATGGCATGGTATGTCTACTTTTAGTTTTTCAAAATATTCTCATCTAGGGTCCTGAATTTACTTTTCCTGTTGAATTTAAGAATAAATTTGATAAGTTCTATCTTTTAAATTCCATTGGAAATTAATATGGGATTGCACTGAACTTATATTTGGGGAATATTTTATACTTACTATATCAAGTCTTCCTACTCAGGAACATGGTAAATTTCTCCATTTATTCTGATTATCTTTCATGACATTCAATGAATTTTTATACTTTCTTTATATATGGGCTTACATATTTCTCATTAAGTTAATTACAAGATGTTTTATTCTGTTGTTTTTATCGTTTCTATTATAGATGAGTTCTTGTTATGTTTTATAATAGCTATCACACTGACATAGGAAATCTGTTGAGTTTTATATATTTTTCTTATATTCAGTTGGATTGTCAAAGTATATACAATCACATAACCTTCAAATAGTAACAGTTTTATGCTCTTATTCTCCCTCTTACCCTCCTCCTAATGGTCTGTCCTTTACCTGGTAACCTTCATGATTCCCCTCATGGCCTGCTGATTCTCTGACTGTGAACTTGGAGTATCTCCTGTACCCTGTTGAGAGAAGCTGCTCACATTCTGCCACGGTCTTGGCCTCCACCTGTTTTGAGCTGTGCTAATCTGTTTAGATTTCCTCACCAGTTGGCTGCCATATGCATTTCACCTTTCATGAATTTCTCAACTTTTCTGATATGGCATTGATATCCTTTATTGTTTTGAGCACTGCAAAGTATTTATTTGTTTTTAAATTTACATTCTGTAATTTTAGTGGGACTTTTGAGATAGAAGTAAATAAAGCTTGTTCAGTGCACCATCTCAAAGGGAGCTCTGTAATACAGACTGGTAGTAAAAGATTTTGTCATAAAAGATGTTTCCTTTGTTTCTGATAGTTTTGCACCCATTCAGAATTATGCAAGAATCTGAGTATCAAAGGAGTAATAAATCTAGAGTAATTATATAGAGGATGGAACATGGGAACTCCTGGAAAATTCCTGATAGTTTTCATGTACATAAAACATGATGATAGGTAAGACTTTCCAAGCTACAGTGCTTAAAATAAAGAGCCAAATAATTTAAATTAAATATGCTTATAATTATAATAATATCATATAGTTGTCTTTGGCATTTGTATACCTAATAAATGCTACACTTTTGTGGTGTGATTAGAATCCAAAGGGATACAATTTTCCTCTCTAGTTAAGCATGTAGCGGGGCATGTTAGAACTAACTTTTCTTTTCTTCCTTGCAGTGGAAAACTAAGTTCTTTGTTTGAGTGAGTACTTATGGGAATTTTTAAGTAAAAACAAGGAGCTAAAAATTCCATTCCTTTTTGCCAATCTTTCCTTCAAGCAAAATTATCAATTAATGAAGCATTAAATAATCATGGGCTTCATATTTTTTCACCCTTTTGTACTTGTAGTACTGAATAATTTTTAGCTAGTGCTACAAATGTAGTTGATTAAAGTTATACATCAAAATAAAAAGATACCATGGGAAGGAAAGGGTTATCATGTTTCAGAAATATTATATTAACAAATTACTTATTAAAATTTGCATATTCAGTTTATTTTGAAAATGTCAAAATATCTTGGCTTTCCCCGAATGTCCTTAGGTCTTTCCTTCTTTTGTTCCTTCCTTTTGTGTGTCTCTCTCTGTCCTTTCCTGCTACCTCTTCCTCTTTCTCTTTCTTTTAAAAAATCTTTGTGAGTAAAGTGCATTGTCTTTGTTCAGAGCTCTGCTGTCCAGATTCTTCTTTGTTTGTTCAACTGTTGCTGAGCCGACTGAATATTTCTCCCTATTTCTCTGTCTCTGGTCTGTGGTGGGCTGACCACAGAATACTTTTCTCTGAGTTTTCTTTCTTCCCTCAGGGATATGCTTGATTGTCCAGCTGTCAACATGTGGAAACTGTTATTTATACAGTACTTAATTTAAAATGGGCCACTGTTGCTAATGTCTTTCCTAGCTCAGCACCTCTTTTATTGGCACACCTCACTTTTCCAGAGTCCTTTGCTTGCACTGACCTTATTGTCATTGTATCAGGCAGTATCTGTTACACTGGGAGGATTTTTCCCTGGGTTATACAGTGAGTGCTTTGGCCTATCCTTTGAAGCACTAGGATCATTCCAGCGAGGTCAAGGGCTTTATCACTACTTGGTCTCACCATTGGACAGCATAAACAGTTCATATACAGACCTAACTTTTAGCCAGTTTTTGCAGCATATCCCTTTACAAGCCTTTCCTGGAATATAGGGATTTGAAGAGTTTTATTTTCCAAGGATCCTGTACACCCTCTGTTGGAGATGCTAATGGACAGCAGCATATCCAGGCATTTATTCTGGGAAAATATTAAGTGAAGCCTTTGAAAGCAAGGGCAAGAGAAATACCAGAAGGCCAGCTTGAGATCATGGCACATATAGTGCCAGGAACTGACAGTTTGTATGCCCCAGTCAGGAGTGGAATCTGGTGTTTTTTAATTAATTAACCATAGCAGGTTCAAAGCTGATGACTGTGGTTACAAATCAAAGAACAGTTTTTATGCCTATATCTTAGTTTTCTATTGATGCATAGCAAATTACTGCAAACTTAGCAACTTAAAACAACGCCTTCACTATCTCACAGTTACGGAGGTTGGAAATCTGGCCTGCACAACTGGATTCTCACTAGGCCAACATCAAGGTGTCAGCCACACTGGGCTCTTACCTAGTGGCTCTGGGAAAGAACCCACTCACAGGCTTATTAGGCCATTGGCATAACACATTTCCTTGTAATAATAGGACTCAGGTCCCTGTTTCCTTGCCTCTGCCCCTTCCTTCTCTCTGGCCCCCTGCGTTAAGAACCAGCAATAGCACATGGAGTCGCTTTCATGCTTGAGTCTCTCAGCCTTCCCCTGAGTCTCCAACCAGAAGAAAACTCTGTGTTTAAGGGCTCACATGATTGCACTGATAATCCAGGTAATCCACCCAGATAATCCAGGAAAGTCACCTCATTTTAAGGTCAACTGATTGGTAATCTTAATTACATCCACAAAGTCACCTTTAACTTGTAACATAATACATTCACAGATGTGACACGAAGGGGAAAATGCCATGGGAACAAAATTCTGTCTATCCCAGCAGAAATCACTTACCAGTGATTTGGAGAAGGTTTTGCCCTGTTCAACTTCAGATGTTTAGACAATAAGCATCCTCATTAGTGTGATCTTTTAATTATAAAATATAAAAACTGTACTGCTTTAGATGCTTAACTGAGTAGTCAAATCTTGTCTAAATAAATCAGCTAATATCTACTACTTACCTATGAGCACAAAGAACACATATGGATTCTTTTTATTCATTTGGTTAGTCTTGCTTCGCTAAAGGATATATACATTTATCTTATAACATGAGGCAGGCATCTTAATATGACAGCTTACATATGTATTTCTAAGGCAGATGACTAAATAGTTGCCTATGTATGATGAACGTTTACTACATATAAAATAACAGCTGCCATTTATTGAGCACTGACCAAGTGCCTGGCATTGTGCTTTACTACATATGTTATTAGATTTTCTCCCCACAATAACTCAGTGATGTGTGTATTACAATCCTTATCTTGAAGATGAGGGAACAGACTTAAATAGCAGAAGTTGCCCATATAACCTATCATGTTACAGAGGCAGGATTCAAACTCATATCTGTTTGACTCTATAACCTTGCTTTTGACCACAGTCTTGTACTTTTTCCCAAACCTGACGAAAGTTACAAAGATGGTAATTTGTCTTTGAGAGATACTTCCACCTCCTTCTATAAGTCTTTTTCTACCTTCTGACTCATTTCACCTACTTGCAAAGATAGCCTGTGTCCTTATGCTAGGCTCAGTCGCAGCCCATCGCAGTAGGCACTCTGCCTCACCAGTCCTCCGGAGTTCACGGTTATTCTTCTCTCAATCAAACACTGGAGGCCTCTATCTCAGGACAGCTCTCTGGGAGATGATGAGAACAGCATGGTCAAAACAGTTTGCACCAGGACATAATAATGACAGTAATAAATAATCACAGGTAGTTACTGAGGACTCATCAAGCACCAGGCATCATGCTAAGCACTTACATACATTTTTGTATTTCATTCTCATAACAACCTGATGAAGCAGGTACCATTATCATCCCCATTTCCTACAGGGTAATTTGAAAACAGGACTTGTACATCCTCAGGGAGTGAATGTGTGAGTTTGAAGGGTCTTCTCAGGCTCCTCCGGGCCAACCTAATCCTTTCCAGAAGACTAGGATCAGCCTGTGGCTCAGGCATCTTTGACTACAACCTTCAGTCCATAATTTATTTAATCTCCTCCTTTGTCCTACTGCAGGTCATTTTCTTTCAGAGTCTGGTATGGACACTTGGAACTGGGAATGATTAGGACAGAGCCTTCTCTATAGGCTGGCCTTAGAATCCCAGGAGGGCGCACAGGGCATCTCTGTGGAGAGGAGAAGGAATCCAGAGACAGAACACTGACCAGAGGGAGACAAGCACCTGCCTGAAGCAACCCTCCTGAGGGCTATCGAGTCCAAAAATGTTTTGAGGGTAAAGAGCAAAAGTGTGGCACAGAACAAAGGTGATAGGGCCCTTTACTAGGGGAGCTGCTCCCTTTGACAGGACAGCATATCTGTTGAGAAAGCAGACAGGACTGCCTTCCGGTTCCTTCTGCAGCATCCTGAGTAGCCCAGAAAGCTGAGGGCAGCGCAGGAAGCAGCTCTTGCCTGGAGCCTGGGGTCTAGACCTTCACTTACTGCTTCTGCGGGTACGTTGACTTAGGCTTCTGCTTCAGGCCACTCACTCTACCTAAATCCGCAGAAAATAAAGTTGTGCCTTGCATTTCAGAATAGAGACACTCCAATAACATTAGATTTAAATTGAATCAAGTTTTAAGGACAGCACAGACACTTGATATTCTAAAATAATCCTGCAATGGATCCTTTTGTTGTAATGACAACATTACTCAACTTCCAAATAGAAACTGAGTTTAGATTCTAAGAAACTAGGCCTTTCTTACATTTAAGGTTAAACAGTATCAACTGCCTTTTATTAGGTCTGTCATTGTGTCAGCAGCAACGCCTTTTAAAATATTGTACCCTGGTCATAAAAATGTAACTGAAGTTGTTGGAAAATATAATACTCAGTAGATGAACTGTGACTATCATAGTTTCAAAACCACAAAATGTTGTCTTTATGTAGGAGTGTATGCTTTCATCTTATGTTTTTATCTTCCTCTATGAAGATTTTTACTCTAGGAAAACTAATTTCTTTTTATTTCGAATGCTTCAGAAGTTGGACTCAACAGCATGCCTTTAAAAAAAAACCTCACTTTTAATCTATAATTAAAGCCAAAGTTTTCTTTTAATTTTAAAAGCTTGTCCTTGAACTAAAATAACATGGAACATTTTAAAACATGGCTCCAAGCTGCTGTAGATACATTTTATTTAAACCACAGAGACTGCAGTTGGGTTTCTCAGTGCCAGACTATAAATTATAACTAGCAGAAGTGACTGAATCTCTGGATGTTGCAGTACCAGCAAAGCTGGTTGTTTTTTTGGAGCTGTTCCTCCCTTTGGGCTCTGCACATGAATGACTTAATCCATGTGTTAAGATCAAATGTCATGCCCATTGCCATGCATAGAAAAACTGAACAAATCCTCTTTTGCCTTTGCACGAATTTGATGTGCTCGCCTGCAGAGGAGCAAGGCAGTAGGTAGGGAGAATCACAAAATAGAAGTTGTAAAGTGGAACTAGAACACAGTGAAACTTCAAAAGCTTGGTGAATGATAAAAATATCCTTTAAAGCAGAATGCCATTATTTATTATGGCAGGAAAAGGGGATAATATCCATGATTGAATTATAAAAATATTTTTACTAAGGTCATTTTTGTACTTACTATTCTGGTTTTAGGTTAGCAAATCTATGCCAGTTAGATGTAATAATATATTGTGTTGCTCTAGGTACTGTAGGAAGTGTATGAACATCTGTTATTTTATTTGATCTTCATTATATAACTCTACTAGGTAAAAATAAGGATAATTATTCCAGATTTCTCTCATCGTCGGGAGCAGTGATTCACTGATGCACTGCTGCTTAATGGCAGAGACAGAAAGAGAAGCTGAATCTCTCAGTTCCTCTTCAGGCTCTTTCCACTTAATTTTACAGTGTTCTCCATCCTGGTTAAGTATAGTCAGAATAAAAAAATCGTTCATGGAGTAGAACACTCCAAAACAGTGACTCTTTGCTTACTTGGAGCTCCTCCTCCTGTTGTCCATAGACTGCTTTGAAAGTTGGGTAAAAAGCTTTGGCTCTGTCCCCAGAGACCCATACACCCACCCCATACTTGAGTGGCCCAGATAGCAGCAGGGGCATCGCTGATCTTTTAGGTATAAATATGATTCTCTTGGCCACATTACTCAGCTGTGGGAGGTCAGACCCTTCTGAAGATTTCTGACTCTGCCCGAGGGTTGTCTTCAAAGCATGTGGCACAGTGTACTTTCCAAAGTGCATTCAGGTTATGGGCTGTGCTGCCATCCACACATGTGGTCCCTGTTTGATGTCACATTGATTCAGATATAAAATGGACCCCTTTTCTCAAATGCCACAGGTGCCCGCTATTCTCAGAAGATGTGTACATGTTATAAGGGTGTATGGAAATTTTGGAGGCAGTCATGGAGGGCCTTATATCACAGAAGCAATAATTTTCCCTGTTCTTGTATGTCTTCTAGCCATCCCCCACGGGACTCTTCCCTGCCTGCCCCACCTTGTGAGGTCCCCAGCCTCACAGCATCTCATTAGCCTCAGGCTTCCCCCTTTCACCCTTTCCTACTCACCCCCTGATGCCCCAGTTGCCTCAAAATCACCAAGCTCTTTTGTAATGTAGTATAATCCAGCTCTCTCCAGTTTCGCTCACAAACTCTTGCAGGCCTAACTTTGAATGTTCAAACCCACTCTCCAGGATGCTAAGCAAACCTAAGGAGCCTTATAGGTCAGAACTGTCAGCTTCTTTATAAGGCACTGGTGATGTTAAATGGCAATTTATTTCTTCAGTTACACCTGATTATAATTTTAGGGGTTTCAGGGATCCCCTAAGAATGAACCATCATCCCCACCGTAGGTTTGGAACCCACAGCTTTGAGGTTTCTGGTCTTCTTGGGGACTAGTGCGTTCAGAGCTTCCTTGGGGCCCTTTGGAGCAGAGTTGGTGGTTAGGCACACAGTATTCTCGTGACCACTGTGGGCTGTGTCTAGGTCAGTACAGCTGGTGTGGACGTCAGCTCTGGACTCAGTAGCCCATGGTAGTGGACTTGCCCTTTTGATTCCCCTGGCCTGTCTAGAAACCGAGGGTGGTATTGAAGTTTCTAGGGAAAAAAGAACAAATCAGTTAATCCAGAAAACCCACTCTGGTTCATGCCTGTATTCCTTATAGAGAGAATTATACATGTGTTATTAGGAAAAGTGAAGAATGTGATACAGGAATAAAAAATGGCATAAAATGATCTTAAAAAGTGGTTAGTAATTTTAGGAAAGGAGTCTTTGAGATATTTTTTTCCATTTGATTTAAATCCACAAGGTAAAAGTACCAGAACATGAAACTCATAATGTAGCCCTAAGCTCAATCTTTCAATCCCTTGGCCCTTCTTTCTGCTTTCCAGAATGACTATTTTGTATCTGACAGTTCAGTACCCTAATTATGTTACATGTTCATGTGATAAATTACTCTCTCCAGCAGTCAGTCAGTCAATAACAAATAATCATGGAGAATCCTTTCTATTATGTATTGGAACTAAAACATTGAACACAGCAAACAGCATATAACACAAGACAAGCATTGAACAAAGAAGTGGGTCAAATATTACAAAGAAATACAGGATACTGTATAATATATAATAGAGGGATATCATCTAACTACATTTTTAAGATATTTACCTTTTAATGTGCCCTTACAGCCATTCTTTATATATGTGAGAGCAAATATGAATATAAATTCTTATTTTCCCCCATTTTATATAAAAGGTAGAGACTGTTCAACTCAGTGACATAGAACAACTCAATTAAAAAATGAGCAAAGGACTTGCATAGACATCTCTCCAAAGAAGACATATAAATGGCCAGTAGGATCTGAAAATGCTCAAAATTACTAATCTTTAGAGAAGTGCAAATCATAACCACAATGAGATAGCACCTCACACCCATTGGGATGGCTATTATTAGAAAAAAAGTTAACAAGTGTTGGTGAGGATGTGGGAAAATTGGAACCCTTGTGCACTGCTAGTGGAAATATAAAATAGTGTAACCACTATAAAAAACATATGGTGGTTCCTCAAATAGAATTACCATATGATCCAGCAATTCCACTTCTAGATATATATCCGAAAGAACTGAAAATGGACTCAAACAGGTTTTTATACACCCACCTTCATAACACCCACAATAGCTGAAAGGTGGAAGCAACACAGGTATCTGTTCAGATAAGTGGATAAACAAGTGCGGTACATACATATAATGGAGTAATACTCAGGCTTAAAGAGGAAAGAAATTCTGACAAGTGCTAAAAAATGGATGAGCCATGAAAATATTCTAAGTGATATAAGCCAGTCACAAAATTCCATTTTTTCTATGTGTATATATTCATATTCTTTTTGCTATAAATCTCTTGTTGATATCTTGTTAATTTGAAGCACTTTATGGAGTAAAGAGATTGGATTGTGATATTTATAACAAATATTTTGTCCTAGTTATATATATGCTTTGATTTTCCTTCTGCTTTTTCCCCATGTAGCCTTTTTAAAAAATGTAATTACACATACTGATCTGTATGTCTTTCTCCTCCCTCCCTGGTTAGAAATACCACATTTTAAAATGAATCTATTTCATCTTTCTATTCTCCTCTATGCTTTTCTATTTACTAATGTTCCCATCCCACACTATTTCAGTTATTGAGGCTTTAAAATATTTATATCTGACTGGGCTTATTCTCCCTCATTAATCCTTTTCTCATGGTTTTTCTAGCTATTGTTGCTTGTTTCTTTTTCCTTATTTAGTTTAGGATCAACTTGTTTACTCAAAAAAAACTTATTTTTATTTGGATTGGGTTACATTTATGAAAAATTATAGAAAATTGACATTTTTAGGATATACGATCATCTTATTCAAAAACTTTCATGTGTTCTCTTGTGGCCATTATTAATGTTTCAAATGTACTAAGTAGGTCTTGCACATTTCTTGTCAAATTTATTCCCAGGTATTTAATCTTTTCTGTTGAAAGTAGGGTCCTTTCTTCCATTACACTTTTCTAGCTGGTTACTGCATTGTTTTTATATGAAAATGCCATTAATTTCAGTATGTTAATATTGTACTTTGCTGCTACTGTAAATTTGCATATCATTTTTATAGGGTTTCAGTTGAATTTCTTGTTTTCTTGTAATACAATTATATTATTTGAAAATGGTGATAGTTTTACCTCCTTTCTGAAATTTTTGCCATGGGTTTCTTTCTCTGGCCTATTGCACTGAATTGTATCTCCAGTACAGTGTTAAATAGTGACAATAGTGCACATTCTTGTTTCTGACACTTGCGGCAATACGTGTAGTAATATTTTCCTGTTACGGATGAAGCTGCCCTTTGGGTTTCAGTGCATGCCTTCAGATTATGGTTTAGAGTTTGAAAATCTGTGTTCAGATTATTTTCTTTATCACTAACCAAGAAACATTGGGGACATCATCTAACTTCTCTAATTTATTTCCCTGTCTATAAAATGAGTGAAAGAAAAATACCTGCATCACAGAGCTGTTCATAATGATTGTGAAAGCACTTGATAAGCTGTGCTATATAAATATCCTTCATTATTCCTGTTTCCTCCTGCACAGGATGCTTCTCTAAAAACTCTTTTAGGAATGGTAAAACTGGATTTCCCTTTGTGGCTCTGAGCCTTTTTGTAATTCCATTCACAACCCAGTTTCTACATATATTCCAAGGTTGGAAAGAAAAAGTGCTTTTTGAACGATGAGCAAATTCCTTTGCTGACATTTAACCAAAATGTATTCCAACCTGAAGCTTTTTGGAAGGCTAAGAAAATGTTGGTTGCCTTCTTGTAAAAAAGTGAAATAAAAAATATTCATGTGCCTCAGACTTTCCTGACTCTGTGTGTGTGTGTGTGTGTGTGTGTGTGTGTGTGTACACTGAGGTGGTGTTATTTTGTGTTTATCAAGATTTTTGGTTGTGAAAGCGTTCCTCTCTGCACCCCCCTCCAACTTTGGCCAGCATTGAGAGGGCCATACAAGCTTGATTCAACTGTGTATCTTCTGTATACTAGTTCCAGTTAGCGATTGTAACATTTCCTTCTGTATTAGATTCTGTGTCTTGGACCATCAATTGCATGTCTGAAAATATCAATGGCTGTTCATCCTTTCTTAGACATAACACTGCCACCTAATAGCCTTGACTGCATGTTAAGTAATTTGTGCATATACAATTTTTTTATTCCTTTTTAAAAAGGAGCTTCCATACTAGGTTCTGTGCAGAGTGATAATCTTGGTCCAATCTGGTAAGATTTGCAAATCTACTTTCCCTTTGTAAGAAACCACCCAGCAAGTGGATCCACAGCTTAGAAGGTTTCATTACTTTAAGCTTGATTTATCAGCTCTCCCCCGCCTCAACCCCCATACCCAGAAAGTCAGGTGTGTGCCATTGTATGTCCCCTGTGTTTTCTAACCCTACTGACCTTCCTCTTTAAGACAACACTCTTAGGACCTAGCTATCAAGCTGTGAATGTGATTTTTTACGAGCAGCATCAGACTTCTTGGCTTTGGAGATGCCTCTGCCTTTGTCATGTGGCTGGGCTTCAGAAGAGAGTTTCATACTCCCTCATTTTCCTGGATTCGGTTCTCTGACTACACGTCGAATCTGAGGAATCTGCCCTCTCTGGAATGATTGTGAATGCAGTTTTGCATTAAAAGCTAATGAGGCCTTAATGTATTCTCTCGGGGATTGATATGAGGAGGATGCTCTCGTCTCCAGCACATGTTATAGATTTCTTTGCTGACCTTAAAGGCACACACATTTGAAAACATATTCCTTTATTTACTTATAAGTCATCTTTTGTGACTCTCAAAGCAAAAGCACAATGAGAGAAAACAGTGGAGGAATATACCATAAGGTTCATCCATGGAGTCAGAGGGAAAGGCTTTTGTAAACCCTTGCTTATTAAATGTCAGTGGTATTTGCTTCAAGAGTAGCAGTACCCTTGTTTTCATTAGTTTACAGAGTGCTTATCAAAGCAGACTTAGTAAGTTAGAATGAAAGCCAAAATAGAAAACATTAAGTGAATCACGTTAACAACTAACCCCAGTACAGACACAGCCTTATCTACTAGAGGGAGCTGGCAAAGCAGAAGACTTGTGGCGACCTCAATAGACCACCACTCCAGCTGACCGGCTCATCCTTAAGTGAATTCAATAATAAAACAGGAGTCAGGGAATAAAATATGTCCATTTCAGTGGGAGAAAACTCGTCATGATTATATAAATTAAAATGAATGAGCAACTTAAAAAAATGACAGTATGTGTTCAGTTTACCATTTTTCTTACTGGATAAACTTCAGAGGACAAAGACAATCTCCCTCTTGTTCACTACTGTATTACCAGCTGTTAGCAAAATAAGGAAAGATTTTGTTGATTGACTGGTTTATTGATTGATCACTGGGGAATATAAAAAGTACTTCTACCCTCAACACGATCTTAGTTTGGAAAGGAAAGTATGTATATCTTTTGTTATACGTATAATAGCAAGCAAAGTAAATATGATGCACCAGAATCAATGCTCAGGTAATCAGGAACAGACTCTGTGCCTTGGAAGTGGTTTACATAATTCCAAAAGCAAAATTTTGCATTTAGCATAAGACATAGTGGTAAAACATTGAGCTTTTGCTTTCTACTGATAGTGTAAACATTACTCCAAGATGTAGTCTCTGGAAATAATTTAGTTACCTCTTACTTTTATATGCATAATCTGTTCTGGAGACTTGTTGCAAAAACTGATGGAGAGTTATTTTCGTTAAGTGACAGTTTGTTTACTAGAAATTCCTTGAAGTCTTGATGGTTATTGAAAAGATTGAAATAAATGCTGCCTAAAACTGCCTGGTGCAGAGCTACTCCACACCTCCCGAAGTAATACCATACTTTGTTAGTAAATCCCCTAAAATCCATAAAGGTCATGCAGACAGCTCCCTTGGTAAAATGAAATATTTATGCTTCAATCCCAGAAACATATTGTGGATCATTTTGTTGTTTTACGTTAGAGGTATATAGTAAATGATTCCAAAATTATGGAAGCCAAATGTCATTCCCTCCAAAAGAAGTTTGTGTAATATCGATTTATCTGTGGGTAGATGACTGCTCAGTATAATCAAAGGCAGACTTTGTCATGTTAGGGCTAAGTAAACACAGCTGAACATAAGCAAGTAGGACTACAAGGCTTTTCTGAGCTTTGCCAATAGCGTATGACCTTGGAGAATGCTGTTTCTTTACTACAGTCTGCTTTGAATGGAAAAAAAGAATTCTTTTTGTTTCAAATTAACAAGTGATGATTAGAAGCTTGTTATGTTCTAATTTTTAGATGCAAAACAAATGAACATCATGCACGCACGCAGCGAAAAACCACCCTCCTGAGGGAGTAATTCCTTCCTTAGGGAGTTGAATATGTGAGAGCCGATTTAAATGGAGTTTCTTTCTAAACGAAAACCTTTGTTTATTTGTATTTTTTTTTGTCTTTGTGCCATTTCAGTACACTATAATTGTGTTCCACAACCACTAGAAAATGAACTTTATGATTTATCCATTCTTTAAAAAGCATCTGTCCTCAATAGGAAAGAAACTTTGTCTTGTCGTTAACTTTCAGTTTTCAGTAGAAATAAGTTCGTATTAAGTATTTCATGTCAAAAGGTGACTTTAAGTGAGAACTTTGGTAAAAGACGGCTTATTAGAGATTTGTCTTGAAGTGTAGAGCTTTTCAATATTCTCTGACTGACTAGCAGCCAGATAGATCCTCTGCTCCTTTCGTTCCTTCACTTAAGGAAACTATTTCTTCTCCCTTCCCCCTTCGGGTGCATATTCCTTCTGAAAGTAAATGCAGTATGTGTGAAGGGTGTGTGACTAATAAAGATTTCAGAATAACTCATCTTTCAAGACATTGGTATTTTACACTTTCCCAAAAATCACATTTGAATAAGATTAGCTGAGCATATGGGAAAATACTTAGAACTATGTGCTAAAATATTATTCTGTAGTTAAGACCCATCCTTATTTATTTGTATACCTCTATTTCCAATATGCTGGTGAATTTCCATGTGAAAATGAACGCTTTGAATAGAAAATTGCAAAATAGTTCTAAAAGTAATCCTGCGGTGCAGTTTCCTCTTGCTTTGCTCAAGGGGTGGCATCAAACATCTCTTAAGAGTACATCGACGTCCACACTCAAAGCACATAGCACTCTCAACACATCAGAATCACACTCATTATGACCTACCTCGTCCAAAGGGAAACATGCACTTTCTCTTTGCTTCCCTAACAGAGAATGCCACCCCCGCCCACCCTGTCCTCCAAGGCGAAAATCGCGGAGGATTTCAGACCCATGCCTCCAGCTCCCCGTCCCGTCTAATTAAGTCAGCCCTGTTTATCGCTCTCAAATCTTGCCTTGTAGTTCCCACTGCTACTTCCTGAACCTCTGGACTCCCCACTTCTGTCAGAGGTTCCTTTCAGCCACACCAAAAAGAGTTTCCCAAAGGAGTGGTGCGACGTCATGATGTTGCACTGTCATACAGCTGGTCTGTTGACTTGTGTTAACCTTAAAAATAAAACAGTCAATTCTATTACCAGCAAAAATAGGTTTATTCTGGAATAGCAGAGAATTGTAATTTAAGACATGCAAGACACAGCAAAGCCATAGGCAAATCTGGAGAACGAAGGAGAGGAACAGCTCTTTTATAGAGAAAAGGGCCAAATTGAGAGACTAAGCAAAAAGTCCATTTTGAAACTACACCTGTCCTGACTGCTCATTGGCTGAGTTGTGACAATCTCTCATTGGCTGGGCTGTTGCCAAGGAGACAGAAACCTTTTTCTTATGGGGTCTGCAATTGATAAGGAGTGTTAGTATGAAAGATTTTCATTTCTTAGTTTTCTTGGAATGCTTTCCCCCATCTTCATCACCTCAGGCCTGTGCTCTCCCCTCTTTTCCATGTCTTGGCACTCATCTCGTGATAATATTGGTTGGGCACATCAACAGGAATGGAGGGGGCTGCTTGCTGCTGGAAGCAGTTGCCCAGGGCCCCTGCCCTGCTGTCCCAAGGGTATCACCTCCTCTGGAGTTTCTTTCACGACCACCATCCCCATGCCCCTGCCATTGCCCCCTCCCCTCTATCTCCACAATGAGCTGTCATTTATTTACCAAACTGTGAGTTGCTTGTCATGAGTATTTCTAGGGCCTATCACAGAGCCTGACATCTAGGATGCATTCAACGTATGTTTGCTGAATGAACCAGTGAACTCATGAATAAGTAAATGACAACATGGAGAAGAGCAGATTCTGTTACACTTAAAATTAGAAGACATGGCTTCTAGTATAGCCCTGTTATTTACTAACAATTTGCCCTTGAACCTGCTAGTCATCTTCTCTTGAGTCTCAGTTTCCACATTTTAAAATAGGGAAAATGATATGTGTGCAGTTAGTTAGCTCTTCATAGAAAATTCTTAATAACGAAGATTAGAGAAGTAGCTTTAAGAACTTGGAATCTCCAAAGCTGTTTCCTCCAGATTCAAATGCCATATTGTATCCTGAGTAAGGACCTTCACATTTAAAACTTCCTCTAAGCAATTAAGAGTAAACACCCTAACATACCTATGTGATTGTGTGGATTTTATGTCTAAGTACTAATCCAATAGCTGTTACTTGCACTAACCCCAAAAATGAACAGCAGAAGACCAGTTGCTGACATAATCCTGGAGTTTGCCTTGTTTTGCTCATTCTCACTCCTCTCATCAAAGATTCCATCTCAATGTTTTGCATATAATGGCTACTAAGCAACTAAAGTGACCTCCAAGCCATTGCAAAACTGAAATCTCCATAATCTGAAGTCTTGCTCTTTTGAGAATTTTCCACACTAGAGCATCTTAGACATAACATGGCTGCCCTTGACCTCACTTAGACAATTCAAATACAAAAATTATTTTGAATTGTTATGTTACTTGTTATCTGTTCCAATTCAAGGTAAATCTTACACATTCACCAAAGTTTGCTGCCACTACAGAAGGAGTATTTGCAATTGTAGAATAATTATAGCTGCTGTTTATTATTACTGGGTGTCTAGTGTCTTACCGTGGTTATTTCTAAATTCTGCAACATTCCTCATTGTTCAGTATTTTTGTATCTATTTCGCCAATGAGAAAAAATGAGGCTCAGAGAGATTAAGTAACTTGCCCCAAACCACATGCTAATAATAAGCAACAGAACTGGGATTCAGACCCCAAGCTTCTCTAGTTCCAAATCCTCTTTCCAGCTACCTCACTGTTGGGGGAATAAAGGGTGATTAAGTAAATCCACCCTTCACAGTTTGCACTGATTAGCGGTGAACAGGTGCACTCATATTTCTCAATTCCAGATAAACCAAAAAAAAGACAAGAATCCTTTTAAAAGCAGCTATCGGAATTAGAGTAACTAATTGGCTATTCTCTTTCTCTGTGTCTTAAAGACTGCTAAAGTTAGCATGGAATTTCCATCTGAATTCTTCAATTAATATGAGTTCTAACTCCCATTTCTAAAGCAACCTTTTGATACATGCGTCCAACACTTGCCCAAAACAACTCCCATTACTTCCTATTTTTGTCAGTATAAAAATAATCTTTTTTCCCATTTCTGGGTCCACTTTCTGCCAATTATTTTGATTATTACAATGATTAATCATGTGAATAATTAATGCATTTTTACCCAGGGCTTTTCACCATTGCTCATCTTTCATTTCTTTATCTTCTATGAGCTCCTGTAAGTCAGCACAAATACAGATTCCTTGCTCCTTTCACTTTGAAACTATTTTTTTGTGCACCTTCTTGTCCAAGGAAGAATCTGTGTATTACATTGTCTAATAAACACTCTATCCCATAGGATGACTTTTATAAACCTCCTAAATCAACTGGATAATGTATCCAGTTCCCTGGAGTTTGGAAAATGAAGTAAATACTTTTTCTAAAAAGCCTCACTGACCAACTCGGCCTTTCCACCTCCTATTCTCATCTTCTGCTGAGGGCTGTGTAATAAAATGCTGCTGTAAGCCCGAAACAACGGCTCACTTTATGTGTGTTTTATAACGTCCTGTGTTCAGCTCCCATTGTGGGTGGCCTGGGAGGATGGTTTCTCCTCCTCTGTTGGGCAGATGCCTTCAGCTCCTTTCTTTGGACGCATGTGCAAACTGTATGCATAACAGAGGGGCACACTGCAGTCAGGCATTAACCGGGCATCTGTCCGACTGGACATAGGCATTAACTGGGCGTCTGTCCAACTGGACATACATCTCAGGTAACAGGATGTCATGAGCAGTGGTGCTGTGGTGCATTTCTAGGGTCAGGGGACTTCCCAGCTCTTGGTTTCTTGTGAGAAACTCTGCCCTCAAATCCAAGGCTGGCCTGTACCAACCCTTCTTGTTTCCACCTCCTGAGTGTGGAAAAGTGGCTAGAACTATCATGTCCTATTAGTGGGGGGAGAAGGCCACATGCCTGCAAAAAGAGCTTGGGAGTACTGCAAGGCATGTGTGATTGTCCTGGCTGTTATTACCCCCACCACCTAATAAAAAGCAAACTTTTGGTGCTTCCCATGATGAAAATATGTAGTTTGTTTATTCTTGTGAATGAGAACAGGCTCTTCTGTATAATACTTTGATTGAAGGCAGTAACTACTCTCTTCTTCTCATTGCTTATCCACCATCTATTTCTGAATAGCAAGAGTATTGAGAATTGGAGGATTTAATTTTTAAATCACTTTTGAGTATTTGTAGTATATTCCGTCACCCAAACCAAAAGTGTGGAAGAGTGGGTATGGTTTGTTCTGGAAATGTTATTTTTGCTTTCTTTTATTTTTTGCACAGTTTTCTGCCTTTCCCTCTCTGACTCTCTTTTGTTTATTTTTATATTGGCTTATATTATCAATTGTTAAAATACTGCATCTCTATCTAAAGTCATCAAAGAGAATGGGCAAGGGTAGAAAATACAAGGAATAACAGAGGATTGCTTTTAGCCCCAAGAAAGTATTAGGTTCTTTGTCCCTTTCTGTGTGTAAGTATGTTTCTCTTTTATTTTTAAGGTGTCTTATTTACTTCTAAATTCATATGACATTTATTAGATAACATGTATGGCAGCTGCTTGCATTTAAGTATATTTAAATCATATGAAAATGCCATTCTTCTGTATTCAAATTTCCATTAAATGACTTTGCAAGAACTCTTTACTCCTTCTTTCCTGGTAGTCACTAACTCTGGCATTTTTTTTTTTAAATCTGAGATCATAGGGTGCTTGCTCTCTCTACCATCAGCAAGCCTAGACAGGACCCTCTCTATCCTTTTTCACAACTAGATTCAACATTATGACCACCAAATCTGTATTTTAGTGATTCTGGTCATGGTGGTAGACAAGTGGTCTGCATGGTGGTTCTGTACCCCTCATCTCCAGTTCTCTTTAGAGATCCTCTTTGGAGAGTCTGCTACCCTCAGGGCTGCTGTAAAAACATTAAAAATAACCAAAAATCACTTGCAAAACCTCATCGCTGTGTCAATGTATAATAAAACTATGCTCTGTTCTTTCTAAGGCTGGCCTGAATAAAACATTCTAAGGGCAGCAGAAATTAAGTTTACTTTAGTTTATAAAAGCTTATTATCCTACCCTAGAAAGAAAAGGTTCTGTGTTAGGTTGAATAATTTGTTTTTGATGACCCCATGTGGATGACTGTTTGTCACTCTCTTTTCCCAAAGGAATGATACAAAAAAATACAAGACTTATAAAAATAAAAGGCCCCACCATCACAGCAATATAGAGCTGGCCAACACATTTATTTTCAAAACAGAAAACACAGATCTTATAACAGTATATTATTACCATAGCTGTTCCAATTAGAAGAATGAGTGATTTGATTATTCTGAAGGATTCTGTAATGTAGTACAATGAAAATCTTGGGCTCCTTTATCCTCAAGTTTGTATTTGTAATGATTCTCCCTGAATTGTATGTCATAGCCTAGTAAAAATTATAATAACTGGGGAAAGGAATGCAAGCAAAGTGAAATAGTTTACCACACACTGCCCCCTCTGCAAAAAAAAACACCCTTTTTTAGTGGTATTATATTCATGTTTAATCAAAAATAGACAATGAAAAGTATTTTTGAATCTGGAGTCACACATTTCTGAACAACATATTCCTACAAAAATGTTGTATGTGCTATTCACAGGAAGGTGGAATCAGGAAATTAGTTTGTTAAATACAGACAGCCTTCAGACTGTTTCTCAACCCTTGTTGAAATACTGGGAATCCATAAAGATTTTTGCAAAGTACCAACGCAATATTGCCTTGTGCTGCTACACTTGAGTGTGCACACCCCGGAATTCCAGCATTCTGGAATCCTATACTAAAAGCAATCTACTTCTAATGCTGCAAAGCAGGTTTTCTCATGGGGCAGCCCTTTTACCTTCTGCATCACAACATCCGGGCAGCTGTTCAAATGCACCTTCCTCAGCCTTCTCACTCCCTGACCTACGTAAGCAGTCTCAGAGTTGGGATCCAGAAACTTGCCCTTTCGAGAAGCTCTCCTGTGAATTTACTCACTTCTCTACAGCACATTAAAAAGATGGGTTAGAGGCTAGGCGGTGAGAGTGGAAACTCCATACGGGGCTTAGTGCCTCCATGAACGTGTGACTAGTGGGGGATGACAGGCAGCATCTCTTCCTCACTTCAGGAATGGTGACACCACATGCCAAGGCACTGTTCCAGGAGCATTACCCCTATTACCTCATTTAATCCTCACATCAATGCCAGGAGGTGGTTGTTACTATTATCCCCATTTTATAGGTGAAAACACCTAGATACAATGTGCATAAATAACCCACCCAACGTATGCACCTATCAAGTTGGCTATTTTCCTGTGGTCCTAGGACACATCCTGTGCTTAGACACCTTTTGTAAAAAGGTTGTTTTGACCTACAAAATTTTGCTTTCCCCTCTAGCAGATCAAGTTGTTAGGTTTAAATAATTTATCCCCTACTTTTTCCTAGAAATTTCTTCTATTCTAAATTTACATAGTAATAGTGGAACAGGATCTACATGTCACTGGAATTTGATAAATGGTCTGAGATGTAGATTCCTGGGCAAAATTTAGAGTGGATCCCTCTGGCAAGGTTTAGAGTAGAGATGGGCATAACAGGTCACCAGAAGACCTGTCAACTAGGGATATTCTCAGCCCTTCAGCCATAGTGGAGGCATGGCAAAGCGTTCTACCTCACTTTTGTGTCTAGTTCCTTTTTAAATCCTCATGCCCTTTGATGCTGTCTTCCCAAATTTCAAAGTCCCTCTCAACCCCGATTTAGACTTTAAATGACTGCTTCTGAAATTAAAGGAGGAAAAATCATAGAACCTTTAAGTATAGAAATGTGTGAACAAAAAACACTAACATGCTGAGCACAGTTTTAACATTTTAAGTGTATTAAGAGCATTGAAATGTATTTGAAATGTGGAAGGACTGGTAATACTGTTCATCTTCTGTCTAAAATATGTTTCGTTTCTATTAATAAATGCAGCAGATGAACTGTGAGTGGAGAAACTGTCATTTCCTACTCTTCTGAGAGATCCAAGAGGTTTGTGAATGTCATCTTTTTAATTGTCATTTCTGGTGTTAATGCAGTCAGACAGGTTTAACACCAAGGTCTTCTAGTCTGAAGTGTCATTTCTGGAGATAGTAATTTGAGGAATTTGAAAAGCATGGCAAAAATGCAAGCCAATTCAAAGATACACTACGGTTCATATATCAAAGGAAAACTACTTTTTTTATGGTTTTTCAGAGATACTGAAGAGCTTGAAAATAACATGGTTAGAGCCATATTTTCCAGCCAATTTCTAGATTATTACAAATGTACATTTTTCCATTTAAAAGGTCTTTTTGTTGAAGAAAGTCACATTAGTACTTTGTAACCTAACACCTTTCAGCTTATATTTTTTAAACAAGTCATCCTTCTAGAACTGTAGTGTGTCAACCATAAAGTTCATCTCAGGAGATATAGCCCTTGTGCCACTGAAGAATTTAGAGGATGAATATCAACATTTGGACTTCGGGACAAAATTAAGATATAACCAAGAATCAGTAAATCCATCCAGTTTTCAGAACTAGTAGCCCAACTGGCATGTAAAAAGAAATACTTTTATAAACAATGCTCCATGCAACACACAGGCACACACAGAAGCTATTCATGCATAGTTAGGAAGTCAATTTCGGAGACTTTGGCTGGAAAACTGGTTTTCATGGATGAAACATTTTGGGTAGCATCTCCAGTATTTCCCTTGAGAAAATGAAGTAACAAATCCATTAGACACTTAAAGTTCATAGATACTCTTTAATGTGGCTCCAGTGTTCTTTGTTTTGGCATGTTATAGTACTTTGGCACAAAATAGCATCAGAAAAGCCATTTTGTCTTTGAAGATGATAGATTCTGCACACTTAATCCATTAATCTGGGTTGATGGGCTTTGCCCAGAGTTAAAATATTTTGTCCTTACATAATGGTTTTTATATTAAATCTCTGAACAGTAATTTTTCTGGTGACTGCATTCAATCCCATAATCTAGATGTAAAAATTATAAGGAGGAGGTGAATTTGGTTTTTTTTAAGGATTTATATAGTGCTTGATATATGTGCTCAAGCTGTCTTGTTTCAGAAAATATTCAATCATGTGTTCCTCATAACAATTCAGTGAGTCTGATGCTATTAGCCCCATTGTGTAGGTGAAAACAGTGAAGCACAGAGACTTCAAGCCAGCTGTCACACAGCTAATTAACAGTAGAGCAGGAATCCGGTCCTGCTGTCTGGTGCCAGGGACTAGACTTCAACTACTGCACCACCCTGCCTGGATGTCTCCACTAGACCAGCCTCGTGGTTAATAACGATGAGCTAAGGATGGAAATGAGAATATTTAACATTTCCAGACCCCCTTTCTCATCACTCCCCACCAACTTTCTCCCCATAGAATGCATTCTAATTTTCAAAGTGAAGTTTCAGACTGATAGTTTAAGACTTGGGGAAGGCAGAGCCTTGAAACCCAAAGGTGCAATCATGGTAGATGGTACAGAGTAACATAGCATCAATAATGTTTAATACAGTCAGTGCAAAAGATTGAAAACATTATACTTGGTACTCTACTTATCTGAAAAGTTACTTTCAAGTTACAAATCCCACTTCCTACACCTTCAGTCCTCCAGCTCAGACAAATGAGGTCGGCAGAACTGTGCATTTTACCAGATCAAAGGTACAACTAGGAATTAATTAGGAGCCCCCAGTCTAAAGTTCCTATGTTCTGCATAATAAGGGAAGCCTTTGAGGCTACAAGTCCCAAATTGTTAAGGAGCCAAGCACCACTCCCATCAGGTCACCCACAGAGGTGAAAACTCCCACCGAGATGGGCACCCTCGGAACAGTTAAGATGCTCTGTTGTTGCTCGGGGAAATATAACCTATCCTGAAAGCTTTGAGATGTCACTTTAAGCCCCATCCTGACCAGGTTGCTCTTCTCCATTGGTCTTGAATAGATGGGTGTGGCTTCTCATTTTTATTTTCTGGCAGGAGACAGATGATGATGCATGGGCAGAAAGGGAGCTGAAGGTAGGGATCCTGGGTATCCAGGACATCTGGGCCTCATTAGCCATAGTGAGGGGCCAGCCCACGTGAGAGGCAGCAGGAAGGAAAGGCATCTTTGGCCAGGTGGTGGAAGTCATGGATGGAGGAAACATTGCCTTAACTTTTGGAAGAGATTTTCAAGCTCTGAAATGATTTTGCAAGCCATTCTTTAAGGCCTCATAATAAATAATATAGCTAATATTTTATAATAGGAAAAAAAATACTAAACCGTCCATGAAGATGAGATGGGTTTCATGTTATAATTCTCACTATTCAGAAAGCTTGCACATCTTGCCCAAGGCTCTGAAAACAGCCTCCAGGGACTCTTCTGGGAGCACCCCCCTGATAGTCACCAGGCTTCCACTGCCATCCCTTCCTGTCGAGCCGAAGCTTTAAAGGAGGACTTACTTTTGGTTGGTGGAATGAGCAGCAGTTTAGGCATCAACAGATGGTAGACATTCCAGGTGGTTGGGTGTTCTTTTCTCCTTCCTGAAGGGGCAAATACCACTTGGAATGCTTTACCTTACCTCGTTCAAAAGCTCTCACTACCCGAAAGAGAGGATAATCACAAAAGCGTCCTCTAGAAGTGAGGCAGCCACAGCTGTCTAGAAGTTATTAAGCAGTAATTCCCTCAGAGCAATAGAGGAATGGTTATAGAAATTTATGAAAATGTCACTCTAAAGTGTAAGGAAAATTTCAAGAGAGCTTAGATTCCCTACTCTGTGATTTGGACAAATTTGTTGATGTTGCAAATTAAATCATATGGAGAAAAACATCTCTCTTTGTATGTCCATGGTCTGAAATGCTAGCAAAAAGAACAGAAAAGGTGTCAGGTTGTAGTAGGTTATCGCCTTACAGGCTTTTTATATAAACAATGCTTTAGGCCTTGCCATTGTCTTGAAGGCGCCTTTATCAACATAGATAGTTGATAATTGAATGCAATTGTTAAAAACATGACCTTCACAGTTGGTGACCTGGAGCTGGGTCTCACAGCCCCCACTGCCTAAAAGAATCAGGTTCTGGACTCCTCTGAACTGCAGTGTCATTTGTAAACAAAGTGCTGTCTCAAGGGTTATTGTAAGCATTTACCCAGATAACTTTTGTAGAGTCCCTGGCATAGTGCCTGGCATGACAATAAGCACTCAATCAATGTTAATAACTGTTACTGTAAAGATAACCCCTTCTGGTAACATTCAAGTCTCTCAGTATTCACGTTTAAACTGGATGAAGCTGGATTTTGAATTCTTTCAAGCTGTTTCTATTCCACAGGCAAAAACCACTGCCACACCAGGGAAGGCCAAATGATAGATCATTATTTTATTTATTAACAAAGGGTAAAGCATAAGTAGAAGTTCAGTGAAAAAAGCAAGTTGTAAAACATGCAGAATGACGCCACTTAAAAAACAGTATGTAAACTTGCTTCGAAGGCCATATATCCAAATATCCTATTAGTTATCCCTAAATACCCTTTATTTTCTCTTGACACTTTCTCCCAGATTTTCTGCAGTGAAGCTGTGTTACTTTCATGTTAGAGAAAAACAAAACAGGGTCTAGTGTGTGGGAAGGTAGAGATAGAGCCTGGAGATGGGAGCAGGGGCCCTGGGGACAACGTGGTTCATTTCATGTGAGGTCCTGCAAATTTGGAGTGATGGGTATTTTCAGATAGGAGAATCTTCAGTGAGGTTTTCTGTCAGCCCTGCTTACCAACATCTTATTCTTTATCTCAGTTTTTCCAAGTATGTAAGTAACTCCAGAAACTGGTCTGATTTCCAGGGGGCGCTCAAGACCTCTGAAATCAGAAACACACCAAACCCTGGCTGTCCACACCTGCAGTCACCATTAATGGCCCCCAAACGGACACTGTGTGAGGAATTTAGCTGTCAACCATCTGGAGCTCTGACTCTCTCCATTTTAATTTAGGAAATATATAATATATGATTTTTAGATTATTTAATTAAAAATACTCATGTTTAATTTTATTTACATTTCAGTGATGTGAGTAGTATTTTGTGGAACATTTTTAAACATTCTTAAGGGCTAATTGATTAAAAATGAAAAAAATCTTAGAGAAACAGATTTGGCCATATTTTTTGTCTCTTTTTATGACTATAACTCTGGCTTCAGGAATATTTATCAGAATTAATGTGTCTCTAAATGCAGGTATCAAAATTGAGGAGACACTTTGCTCACCGAGCTTTGTGCTTACACATCTCAAGTTGCAGTAGAACCAGATTTTCTTTATAATTGTTTCTCTACTTAACTTTATAAGGAAACACATGTCCAAACCGAGGACAGCCCCACTTTAAGTTTCAACATGGTTTGGGTTTTACAGCATCCAAGATTTTCCTAACTACGTACCTCTTTTTCTCTTTCCTTTTCTTTTTTGGTCTTAAAACACAGTCTTTTGGCTGGTTCAGTAAGTTGTTCCTGCCAACCAGTTGCTTTTATGGTAATTGACAGCGTAGCTGATTTTTGGAACCTTAGAAGCTAAAAAGGCATTTTAGCTCAGACTTGGGAGAAGCTGAGCCAAGCTACTTGCAGAGTAAGAGATACAGCTGAGCTGAATGTAGGCCAGTCAGACCCTAAGTCTGTGCATGTTAATTAATAGCAGTGAAATGTCTGCTCTAGCTCAGACTTAATGATTTCCTTTTTCAGCAGCATTCAGAATTCTTCCCCATGTCAAATTGTTTCTTGAGTTACTGGCTGCCACTTCTGGAGGGGAGTCGGTGAGACCCCCTGTCTACAGTGGGCAGAATGGTATGTGAACCTCCTGGACACGGGGGATGGGTCAGTAGACCCCTCAGCTCCTTACTGACTTTGCTGAAAAGACACAAAATACTTGAACCAAATAAAAACCAGCAAGTCTATACATCAAAGGAAACGAGCATAGATAAAACACTTCACATTTAACACAATTACTTAATAAATGAATGGATTATACATTTCCTGAGTTCTCCCCAAATGATCAGTTCTCTAAAATAGCTGGGGTATTTCCCTAATTTTATCTCAGCATAATGAATATACAAAAAAAAAAAAACTCCCCAAACTACCACACCTTTATAGTCCTTTACTTTCCTACAAAAGTGCCAAAGTTTTAGAGTAAAAAGGGCCCTTGTTTGCTACCTTCCTTTTACTAGTTCTTCTGGGACTAGAACCCCCTACTTCCCAGGAGGTGGCTCTTGGGCCCATAATATCCTAGTGGCACCAGGCGGGTAGCCCACCCACCAACAGCAGCAGGAAGAGCCTGCCCTCCTGACACTGGTTTCTGTTTTGAGCCAAAACAACCCTGGGCACAGAGACCCTCCAAAATGGTTGTAGCCACCTTCTGACTGGTTCGAAATCTTTGACACCGAGCTTTGTTGCCAGCTCTTTCACACTGACTGCTGCTAGAGAAGCAAAATGTTTCTTCTCTTCATTACTTTCAATGAAGATTTTTCTTCTGTTGCTGGAAAGGAACCTGAATCCATACCTGATGACACTGAATGGGCCCTGCCTGCCTTAGAAATAAAACTCAAGATTCAATCTTTTGAATTCCGAATAATTTTGAATAGCAAGGCTGAGTGCATTGTTGAACTTTGTGAAGTTAATTGAGAATACCCAAATGGGGACCAGAGTCTCTGTTTTTACACTTCAAAGGTATTTTCATAGGCACCGAAGTGGAAAACACATATACCCAAAAGAAAGAATTTTATAATTCACAGTTGGCTGTAGTAAACTTCTCAGTGGAACAAGTTCAAGGAGGCAGCCACAGCCATTCTTGGGGCTGCAGGACATTTGAGCTCATTCTTCAGCATCAGTAGAAGCTCTGGGTGGACTCTAGTTATACACTCTTTCACGTGCAGACTCCACTGGTTTATGGCATTCCTGGGTGCTGTAACCCAATGTACAGTTAACAGCTGGAGGCTTCCTTCTTGTCAGCTGTGCAGAGATCCCTCTCAGGTTGACCATTCAAGTAGGGACTGATTCTAGTCCTCTTTGTATAGTGAGACCACTTTGTGAGACACAGCCATCAGTTACATGCCCTTTTCTAAATTGTGTTTTGTTATTTCCCTAACATTATTTAAGCTTCATGGAACTTACTCTGCTGTTGCCAAGTCTTTCCATTGAATAAATATCTCCATAACCTATTGCTTCACTTTGGCAACAGAATTGTTGCAATTTGTGGGCAAAATTGAGCAAAGGCCTAATTCTTTTTTTTCTCTGTAAAATGGCCAATGTTGCTGGCTTTCCTTCCCCTGAACAAAGGCCTTGACTTGTTCTCTGTTCTGCTAGTACCCTGTCTCTGTCATTATAGAGCAAAGATTTATAGATAATAGTACTGAACAAAGAATGACTTAACAGACATTGCAGAGACTGCTGTCCCCACACACAGTTACTAATATGAAATAAGCTAAGACACACAGTGCTTAGAATAGTGCCTGGCACTTAGGAAATTATCTGTAAACTAGGATTTATCAGAGTTCTGTGAATTAAAAGTTGTCATTCTTTTCCTCCATTCACATAAGTAAGATTATAATTTCCTAATTACCAAAAGCATCAGAGATGCAGCTAATCACCCAGGCAGACCTCACAGGGACCAGAAGATGCAGAGGCTGTCCAGGCTCCAAGTCCTCACAGAACTGTTTCCCCCAAAGGATCCCTAAAATGAAAGGAGGCCAGAGAAAGCAACGAATGTTTGTTGCTCCATTTCGGGCCAGACACACATCTCTGATCTTCTTCATGACAACCTTGTCATTTATTTGCTAAGTGCTTTTGTTTTGTTTGCTGGCTTTCTGTTGTTTTTTTAGCTCTCTGGAAGGGTTGTGCAGAGAAGTCATAGTGACTCACAGTGATCTGTTATTGTCCCAGAAGGCCTGACTCAGAGTGTGTTAACAGCCTTTCCCAGTTCTTTCCCTTCACAGTGGGCATTGAAGTTTAGCTGCCTTGTCTACATGGCCATGGCACTATTTCCTGTTGCCTGTGTCTTCTCACTTAGGACATTTTGCCCTGGTTGGGCCATATGATGGCCATGTTGATGTTCTTCTCAAGTGTCTTCTAGTTCCAGCATCTGTCAGAGCCTCATCTCTAACTACCCAGTAATGTTTAGTGTTGTGGTGGTGACTTAACCAAGTTTGGAGCCTCATGGGCTGCTGGGGAGTCCCAGTCTCACTCCTTTGTCCCCACATCCTGGCCAGGCTGGTGGCCCCTCTTTACCCTCTCTATGCCTTTCCCTCTGGCATGCCTGTTTTTTGTTCCTGAGACCATATTCTTTTAGCCAAAGAAGCTGCCTCGTGAAATCTCATCAAGATCCAGAGCCCATTTCGTCCTTCTCTGCATTGATGTATGGTGGGCAGCAAGTCTACACAGAGGCAAAAGTGTGTAAGCAAAGTTCACACCCTCTGCTCCTTTCCTGCAACAGCAGGAGGAGGAGTTGGTTTGAAGCTTGAAGACTGGTGTCTGCTTAGTTCAATGAGCCAGTGAGCCCTCTGCTGTCTGCTTTGGGACTGTTACTCATTTGCTAACTAGCCAGAGGGAATTATTTGCCAGTCCTCTTGCTGAGATGGTTTGATTCCCATGAAATCATAGAGTGTTAAGCAAGGCACACACCCTGAAGGTCTTCTAGGAACTCCATATTTTATAGTTGAGGTAACTGCATCCCAGACATTGTGGGGCACCGTAAGCTGCCCAAAAGTACACAGCAGGTGCGTGGTGGGGCCAGACCAGAACCTGGCCCTGGGCAATTATCACTGTCTTCCCTAGGCCATTTGCTGCCTCATGAAAAAGGCCCAATTTCTCAGAATAAATCAATCTCAGATTTTTGTATATAAAATCTACCACTTTGTATACTTTATTACCTCATCTTATTCCTGCTTCTCTGCAAAGAGATTGTTTCCGTGCATCTTAACTTAAGCTATCTTTCCTGATGAACTTTGATTCCTGGCAATTAATGACGAAACTCCTGAGATTAACAAAGAAAAAACAGAAGAAAAGTAATCAACATTTTGCTTTTCTTTACAGACACTCTGGAAAATGGATCCAGTAAGGGTGACAGGTGAGCAGGATGTTTTTATTTGCTATTCGTGCTTTTCACTGATGGCATTTTCTACATAGGCTGCAGTGAGTTTGATCATTTTATTTCTGTTTTGCTTAAATCCAGTGCAGCAAATAGAAAGGGACCGAGCAAAGATGACACATACTGGAAGGAAATCAATGCCGCTATGGCCTTAACCAATCTTGCACAGAGTGAAGATAAACTGCAGGGAACCACCAGCTGCATAATCCAGAAGTCGTCACATATAGCGGAAGTGAAGACCGTCAAAGTACCACTGCTTCAGCAGTTCTAAGTTGGTAGAATTTTCACAGCAATAGCTGTTGTGAACGTCAGTGTCTTTTTATAAACCCTCATCTTAAGAGCCAAAACAGGAGTAAAAATCACTCCCTTTCAAACCTCTTCTTATTTTTAATTATCCTAAATATGTCATGTAGTTGCTTCTATAAAAGACATATAAATTATTTTAAAAACTCACTTTAATCAAAAATATTAACTTATTTTATGTTACTCAAACTATGCATAAAATGTCTGCATTGCCATCCCAGTAAGTGCCTTGCTTCCCAAAAGTAAGCTACAACGTGGGCATAGTAGAGCAGCTATGCCTCAAAATGACAACACCCTAACGCTATTAGCCTGTGTGTATCATTCCAGACTGACCCAGCCATTCCAGGACTGAAACCGTAATTTCTGAAAGCCCTTGAAACATATTCAATAATTCACATGTTGAAACTCGGAAATCTATTCAGCCCAAATGAAATGTTCCTTTTAAAAAACTTATACAGTATTTCAAATTGTTTAGTGTGCTTTCTCAGAGTGAGAGTTTTATGCATGTATCTTGCCTGCATATCTGATACGTTACAAACTTCCAAAATGAAAGGTGCAGTGTTCACATAATTTATACATTTAAGAAGAATCTAAGTGAGTATGTTGTGATCAGAAAAACTTTTTCCAAGCACTGCTGGAAAACACCACAATGCCCTTTAAAATTAATTTGGATTTTCTTTTTCTCAAGTTTTGCTGAAGTTTTAAAAAACATTATATAAATAACGTGAAATTTCCCTGTATAAAACTAAACCAATAGTTTAGTTTTAAAACATAATCCTGTTTGCATTAGTTCAGTGTTTTTTGTGATTGGAACTGTTTTTCATATGCAATGGCTAAAAACCTTTTATTTGGTTCATTCCAAATAGCAGTTGCTGATGGACAATTTATACTGCAATGACAAGACAGTGAAAGAAATGTATCTGTATGTGAATATACATATATGCACATAAAATTGATTTTTAAGTTTAAAACATGTGGAAAACAAAACATTGAAAAGTCTCTGGATTTTGCCAAGTAGGATATTAAAGTAAAAATTAAGTGAAGTGCATTAAAAGAAACGACATTTTGTTTCTAAATTAGACTACCATTGAGGGAGAATAATCAATATCAAGAAAGAATATCATTTTCAGTCAAACAATAATATTCTAATCAGTTTGGAAAGACTTGAAACTTGAAGCAACAGTAGAGATGCCAAATACAACACAGTATATGTGCAACAGAGTAAAGAGGATTTGATTCTTTTATGGTGGGATTTTTTTTCTGGGTATGTAATCTATTTTGTAATTTTTTTTTAAACTGGAAAGCATCTCTGTGAGTGTGAATGAAGGCCAATAGTGCAGCCATGTGGTGACATTTTTCTTTATTTTGCAAATTGCTTTTAAAACCATAGGCTGCTCTAGTTTGATGTATGGACAATATCAATCTTGATATGAATTGTAGGATACTTTTTCATGTAATATAGCATTGGGGGATTGTGTTTATTTAGTATAATGAAGATAATTTGATATAAAAATATTTTGTATGTATATATTTTTACTTTGTTTTCTAAATTGCTATTTGCAGTAACAGTAAGTGCAAAGCAAGAAATGTAAGTTATGACTGTATGAGCAGATGGAGTATGAGTTCTTTGACTTTATATCATTAAGTAGTTACAGATCCACAATAAAAACTGTGGACTCTTTCTAAAACAATTTTGCCAAAATTTGACCCTGTCAATGAATACTAAGAACGAGTACTTCACTCTTTTTCATACTACTATAAGTTATTCTGGTATTATGTATTTTAATAAAAATGTTTTTTGTTTTGACATATTTCAGTTAGATAAATGGATGCTGGTTGTTTATTTGAATTAGTCACAATTCATTTTTGCCATATTTTGAAAAAGAGTCAGCAAATTTGCTCTGTGTTATAAACTGGATGACAAGTCAGTATAGGACAGATATGCACATGTTTTTTTTTTAATACAAAAGCTTGGAGTCTGGCCTATAAACACATCAAGAAGATTTTATAATTAGCACATCCTTGACAATATCTCAAATTGCAGTTACTTTTAACTTATTTTTTCTTTTGCTGCTTTAACATTTTCTGGAAATGAAAGTCCCCCCCAATCCTTTAAAAAATATCTTGAACAATGCTGAGCCAGCTGCTGAGAATCTAACTCATAATTTATGTTGTAGAGAAATAGAATTACCTCTATTCTTTATTTTGCCAAATGTAATCATTTTAATAAAATTAATAACTACCAGGAGTTCTTGACAGATTTAAAATAAAAGTTAATATCTGCACCTCAATGATCATATGAATTTTGTTTTCCTTTGAGAGCTGACCAGATGGAGAAAAAAGTAGAACAGAAGGGTCTATTATGTGCCATAATTCTCCTCAGGGTCGGTAAGGGATATGATATGGGAGCCCCGTGTTTGTATTAGGTTTGGTTTTCATTACCTTAGACCCCCCAACCCACCTTTTAAGAGCTGAGGAACAGAGAGTATGATGCCAACTTGTAAATTACATAACTTTAAAATGTACACTTTCACTAAATATCTTTTTCAGTAGCTAATACAGTAAGCATTATTAGTGTGTGCTATGTGCTTGGGAGAACCTCGGCTCCGAAGCTACACAGACTTTCATTTGAATTCCAGCTCTGCCACTCGCTGCCGTGAGATCCGGACTCAGTCACTCTCAGCTTTGGTTTCTTCATCTGCAAAGTGAAAGAAATGAGTTAGATGCTATAGAGTTTGCTACAAGGTTTAGATACATATACAATGTGTGAAGTGTCTGCCACAGTGCCTGGCATTTAATAGGTACTCAATAAATGAAAAATATCACATAATTATCATTTTTCTGTGTAGGGTTTTTGTGCAGGACAGTAGAAATAGAAATGGAATGTGAATATGGAAAGCTTAACGAACTGCCTTGGGAAAAGAAAGATGGCATGAGAGACTGGTGTAAAAGTTGGTCTCAGAGTTACAGAGAACTCAAGGAAGATCACTGTATTATCATTACTTTGAACTTCCTGGAGGAAAGCAGCAAGTAGAACAAAGGTAGGGAAGAAAGAAATGCCAAAGAAGACAGTTCACATGGGAGAGCATCCTTCATTCAGATCAACAAAACAGCCCGCCTGATCCTGTTCAAGATGACTAAGAACTCAAGCTGCTGTCTGTATTCCCTGCCTGCTCCAAGTAGCAGTGTTTAACAAACAGTGGCAACAGCCATGGTCGGCAAAACATCATGCAAATAAACACAAAGAATAAGAGCAGGCTGCCCAGACTCTTCTGTCTGAGGCGGCTTCAGTTGGCCATGCTTTGGAAGGCCGTCGGGGGTGGTGTTAAGAACTTGGGCTGGCACAACCTGGCTGCACCTCTTCACTCCTTAGTGACTTGGGGAATAAGCACAAGCCCTCTACACCCACTGTTTCATCTATGAAACTGACCTACTCCGAAAATCTGTTGTAAGGAGTATGAAAGACAGTAAATATAAAAGTGCTTTGCAAATTGCACAGTACTGTACAAATGTTAATGCTTATTAATGTGTTCCACATGACTCTGAAAGGCCTAATATCCCATAATTTTTGGCAATATAAATTGTGGTTCCCATGGAGCATATAGGACCCCTACATTTTTTATGATTTACTACCTTTGGGCCTTTTGGGGCACAGTCTTTTGCTCTTGTACTTCTTTATAACAATTATGATCAGAATGAGGTGATCGATTGTCACACTGCAGGAATAGAACACTGACTTCCTTTCCTAGCTTTGAGATGCATCATAGAAATGGACAGAAAATTTGGTATGGGGGGTATGTGCATTGCTCATAATAAAGTTTTTTTTTTTTTTAACGTGAGAAAAACCAATTTATGAGTTTGAAGAAGCAAGCTGACATGGTTTTACATCCTTACACAAATGACTCCATAGAAAAATCACAGAAAGATTATCTCAATAGGTCTTCTCAAACAAATTTCAGCCCAAAGCAGGTTTCTGGACATGTGATCTACAGTGAGTCTAATCTGACTTTTATTCATGACTTTTAAACAAAAATTTATATTTTAATTCATGTTTTAAAAAGGTATAAATGTAAAAAAAAGAAAAGGTATAAATGTAACAACTAGTATGGAAGGATGTAGGATTAAAAGTCCCATGCCCTACCTCTCCACTATCCCAACCCCACATCCCAAAGATGACCTCAGTTAATGATGTCTGTGTATACTTCGAGAAACTCATTTCACATCGTGATAAGGAATTTGCACCAGAATATAAATCAACATACTTTCTTAATCAAGAAGATCTTTCTATGAGAAAAAAATTTGTCCCTTGAACTTGCAGTGCTCTTAGATGTACAGTTGACTTATATTCTGGTCCCTTATCTCCTCGCAGACTAATAACAAGCAGTTGGTGGATTGTCATCACCATGGAGATCATATCTGAATAGCACTGTTATAAATACTGATGCAGTGAACATTCATGTGCATATGCATCTATAGCTACCTATACATTATGGAATAAATACCTAGAAGTAGAATAAATGATATGTACATTAAATTTTTTGATGGATGCTGCCAAATTACCATTTATAAGTTCTACCAATTTACACTTCCAAAAGTGTGATATGGGTGTCCTTTTCTTCAACATGGTCAAAACATGGAGTATTATTAAACTTTTCAATACTTGACAATGTTGTAGATAAAAGAAACACCTCATCATTGTTTTAACTTGTACCTTTTAAAGATGAGTGACGTTGTGCACATTGGTATTTCTTTGCATGTCTGTCTGCCTTCCTTTCATCTGCTTGTTAGCGATGTGTATCAGCTATTTGCGTTTTTAAAATTCATTGCCTCGTCATAATGTGTTGTAAATATTTTCTCAGTTTGCTTTACATTTTTTTTACACTTATATATGTTTAAATTCAGAAGCTTAAAATCATATGTGCGTATGCATAGGGTTTGTAGGGGTGCTGCATATACTTGGTCATCACAGAGGCAGTGTAGTATAGTGCTTCAGAGAACAAATTCTGGAGCCAGACTGCTGAGGTTCAAATCTTTTCTCATCTGCCTACTAATTCTACAGTCTTGGGCAAGGCTAAGCTGTTTCCTCATCTGTGAAATACAGATCATAATAATACCTTATTCCTACTCTTGTTGTGAGGATTACATTAGTTATTTTCCATAAAGCACTTAGCATAATAGTCCCTGGTACACAGACAGTGCCAAGATTGTGAAAAGACACAGCCATCTTTTCTGCTGTAAGTATTATGGCTTATTTTTTATATTTAAATCTTGTATCCATTGGCAATTTATTTTGGCATAAATAAAAATGAAATTTTATGTATAAACGTAAAAATATGTACAAAAGACATATGAGGAAAATTGCAAAACTGATGAACAAAAATCAAAGAAGAACTAAATAGAGAGATATTCCAAGTTCATGGATGGGAAGACTCAACATTGTCAAGATGTCAGTTCTTCCCAACTTAGTCTATAGATTCAATGCAATCCAAATCAAAATCCAAGCAAGCTGTTTTGTGGATATCAACAAATTGATTCTAAAGTTTATATGGAGAGACAAAAGGCCCAGAATAACCAACAAAATAGTGAAAAAGAACAAAGTTGGAGGACCAACTCTACCTCATTTCAAGACTTACAATAAAGCTACAGTAATTAAGGCAGTGTGGTATTGGCAAAAGAATATACAAATTCAGCAATGGAACAAAATAGAGCACCCAGAAATGAACCCACACTTATATGGGTCATTTCATACATAAGAAAGCAAGAATATGTAGTGGGGAAAGGACAGTCTTTTCAATAAATGGTGCTCTGAAAACTGGGCAGCCATGTGCAAAAGAATTAAACTGGACCACTGTCTTACACCATACACAAAAATAAGCTCAAAACAGATTAAAGACATAAATATAAGACAAGAAACCGTAAAACTCATAGAAGGAAACACAGGCAGCAAATTCTTGAACATTGGCATTAGTAATTTTTTTCTGGATATGGCTCCCCAGGAAAGGGAAACAAAAGCAAAAATAAATGACTGGGACTACATCAAATGAAAAAGCTTTTGCATGGCAGAGGAAGTCATCAATAAAACAAAAAGACAACCTACTGTTTGGGTGACAATATTTGCAAATGATATATCTGATAAGGGACTAATATCTGAAATACATAAAGAAGTCATACAACCCAACACCAAAAAAACAAATAATCCAATTAAAAAATGGGCAGAAGATCTGAACATTTTTCCAAAGAAGACATGCAGATGGCCAACAGGCACATGAACAGATGCTCCATGTCCCTAATCATCAGTGAAATGCAAATCAAAACCACAGTGAGGTATCACCTGTCAGAATGGCCACCATCCAAAAGACAATAAATAATAAGTGTTGGTGGGAATGTGGAGAAAATGAACCCTCCTACACTGTTGGTGGGAATGTAAATTAGTGCAGCTACAATGGAAAGCAGTATAGAGGTTTCTCAAAAAACAAAGAATAGAAATACCGTATGACCCAGTAATTCCACTTCTGGGAAATTACTTAAAGAAAACGTGTGAATGCCTATGTTTGTCTCAGCATTATTTAAAATAGCCATTATATGTAAGCAACCTAAATATCAATCAATAGATGGGTAGAGAAGATGTGGTACATATATACAATGGACTCTTACTTAGCCATAAAAATGAATGAAATCTAACCTTTTGTGACCACATGGATGGACATAGAGGATATTATGCTAGGTGAAATAAGTCAGACAGATAATGACAAATACCATATGAATCTGAAAAACCAAAAAATGAATGAGGAAAACAAAAAAGGACTCGCAACAGACTGCTGCTTTCCCCAGGGGAGAGGGAAGGGGTGATTGATCGAAATAGGTGAAGGAAAAAAAATTAGAATATTTGATATCTTGATCTGGGTGACAATTATGTGAGTGTACACACATGGCAAAATTCATCAAGCCATATACTAAGATTTGTGCATTTTATTATATGTACATCAATAAAAAGTAAAGTTTTAAAAAGTTTTAGATTCTTAAAAAATGCTAAAAATAAATAAATAATTTTCGTGTTACTTTTACACTGTCAGTATTTATGCCACTTAAATCAGTCTCTGAAACCCTGGCTCCACAATTATAGAAATGACTCTAGTGAGTCCTTTGGCATACTACTTGCCCTGCCCTTCCTGAGTTCTCTAGTTTGATTTCTCTTTTGACTGAAAAGATTTTGTCATTATTTGTTTTTTTTCTTATCAGATGAGCTCAGGAATGCCGAATTCCCTCAGATTGAAGCTTTTTGTTCCTTTATACATTCCTGAGAACCTAAATCGATATACAAGTTTGGGATCTTCTTGTTATTAATTATGCACCACTACAAGTTGGCTAATTAGATAATCATTGCAGGAAACTCGGATGCCAGCCTTATATTCCCTCCAATACATTGCTTGATTTTTTTTTTTTTTTTTTGCTTGAAGGCCCATTCAGTAACTTAACCGGAATCTGTCCAAAGCATTCTGGAGCATTGTGTCTTCTGGACCTATGAACTGAAATCTAATTTATGTCAGGAAAAAAATTCTACTATCTAAATTACTTCTTAAGTTCCCTTTGTCTGTTCTCTTCTTCAAAATTGCCAATTAGCCTTATTCATTGATTCAACTCTACGTACTATCCTATATCAGGCATTTTGATGGGTACACCAATAATATACACTAAGAGAGTACAGTAGAATTCTAGTTAAATCTCCTATGTCAGTCTTTCATACCTGTTTTTAGGAGCATGAGGTTTTTCTTTTGTTGTTTTCACATTTCTGTGTTTTGTTTTGATTTTTAAATTATCTTATATTTCTTCCCAGCCCTCAGGAGGCTAATTCTTCATGTCTTTATTCTCTCCTCTCTGTGATGGTTACATCATTCGTATTCTCTTTGAGCTTGCTTGTTAAAATGTCTTTCCTTTTTAGCTTCCTTGTGTATACAGATGAGCCTTGCACATTACAGGTTTGAACTGTGTTGGGTCCACTTAAGCATAGATTATTTTCAATAAATATATTGGAAAAATTTTTGGAGAACTGCAACAATTTGGAAAAGACATTTTCTTTTCCCTAGCTTTCTTTACTGTAAGAATATATATATATACAAAATATGTGTTAACTGTTTATGTTATCAGTAAGGCTTCTGGTCAACAGCAGGCTATTAGTAATTAAGTTTGGGGGAGTCAAAAGTTATACATGATTTTCAATTGCATGGGGGTTTGGCACCCCTAACCCCTGCAGTATTCAAGGGTCAACTGTATAGAACAATATCTTTGAAGAACATTCTGGTCCTGGAAAATTTCTTCTCACGCACGTTCTTCATTTGCTCTTTGCTTATTATGTTGGCTTTTTGAAAAGTATGCACTGGTCTCACTTTTTGTCCTTTACACTTATTACTACTCTTTTTTGGAATGGTTGTGGAAGTGGGGAGAGTGCAATGTCTTTGGCAGCTCCAGGCATGTGCTTCAGAACCACACCGTGCTCATATTTGCTTCCAGATCTACCCTTTGTCTGTGTGAGGGCATAACTCCCATCTCCAGAATGGGCAGGACTTCCAGGCGGGAACTGGAGAGACTCACAGTGAAATATAGTCACTCTCAAGATTACTTCTTTGTCCAACTGACTCCAGATATTCCTCATATCCTGTGGTTGGGTCCAAACCAAGTTTCATCAAAGATGGAAGCTTGCCCTGTTTTTCTTCAGGTTGGTATTTGTGGGAGGCTCTGGCAGAGGGAGTGGAGTAGGTGTCATTTTGCACTACCATCTTCTACCAGAAGTCTCAGGGAAATTACACTCTTACTGTTTTTCTTTATTGTGGTCTTTAAAATTCCTGTTCTGATATTTCAATTTTTTGCTTTCTTTTTTGTACCTTTGCTAGATTTGCACAACTCCCTCACATGCTCTTTCTTGCTCTCTTTCTGCCTGACAGTTTCATGTTACCTAGACAGATTCCCTCCTTTAAATAAATTCTGTTGCCTTGCCTAGTCTGTCACATGACCCCCTCGGTGGGGTGGCTATGAAGAAGTGATAACCTCTACTTCCTGTTCACTTTCTCACAGGCGGTTAAGCTTAAATGTGAGCTATAAAACCTCTCCAACCAACAAGCCCAACCATTTATCACTATCCTCTTAACTACCTCTGCCTTTTGGATATCTCAACTCCCCAAAGGACTGTCAATTTAACCATAACTACCTAACAACTGCCAAGCCTCACTTTATGAGCTGCTGTTGAGAGTTTAGCTATTTAAGGCTGATTTTTTAAAAATTTTATTGGCACTTCATGGCATTTGCTTGATTTACAGTACTATAAATAACCACAAATGAGGAACATTTTCCTTTAAGGTGTAGGCAAAGATTAAAATGGATTCTGAATCATTGTTCTCCATATAGTTAATTCCTTACTGGGTCATTCTTCCAAGTTCACCCAACTCAAAAAGGCAGAATACAGTCAGTTCCTCTTGGGAAAGAGACTTCTGTGCAAAGAATAGATTCCTTAGAGCATTAACTCTTTCCGTCCCCAGCCCGAGCTGCTGGGGCTGCTTCTCCACCAGCCCTGCTGTCTTTTCTTAAGACAAAGGCTTTGATGACATGCATGACTTCATGCATTACAGGCAGTCCTGTGTTTTTCAAAGATACCCAAAGTAGGATAAATCCAGTGGTTAGAAAAGAAACCTCAAATATTATTCAGCCATAAAAAAGAATGAAATTCTGACACAGTACATAGATGAACCTTGAAGACATTATGCTAAGTAACATAAGCCAAGTGCTAAGGGAAAAATATTATACAATTCCAGTTAAGTGAGGTACCTAGAGTAGGTGAATTCACAGAGATAGAAAGTAGATTAAAGGTCACCCCCATACCCAAAGTTAATGATTAGTTATTGCTTAATGGTGACAGAGTTTCTGTTTGTGGTAATAAAGTTTTGGAAATAGACGGGAGTGATGGATGCACATAGTGACTAATTAATACCACTTAACTGTACACTTAAAAGTGGTTTACATGGTTTTTTTTAAAAGACATATAGTACTTTAAAAAAAGATGCAGGGAAGTAACTTTAGGACATTCACTTCCTCCACATTTACCTCTTCTGAAAGTATTGTGAATAAAGGCAAATCCTTGGGGTCCTGCCCCGGAAGCCTTCTCCTCACTCAGAATGCAGAGGTGCCTGGACTCTGTCTAGAGGGATTCCTCTCCATCACCTTCTGAAGTCTCTCCACCCTGCTTCCCCTGGAGGGGACACCTTGGCGCCTCTCTCCCACCCTCCCCCAAGTCCTCTGTGTCACTTCCAAGGCTGTGTGGCACTCCCTTCAGTGTGGGAAGGTGGGCATAACAGTTCTCAACACCACCAGCTAAGGTTTAATAGGACACACTCCCCCAATCCTGTGCTGGTGTGAAGACCATCTGGGCAGAGACCACCATGGCTCCTGTCCCTCTGCAGCCCCTCAGGGGAAACAGAAGATCACCTGGACAGAGTAGTCAGCCTACTGAGTGGCAGTGCCATGAAGAGCCACAGTCTTGGCCCCACTGTCCACTTAGGAAGCAGGCCAGATACCTGGAAACAGTGTTCCAAATCACCCACTGGGCTGGTAACCAGTGTGACTTCTGCCTGCACTCTAAATCCCTTAAACCAGGTGGGCCAGTTTGCTGTAGTTTCACCACCACAGGTCCAGGCACATGGCAAGGACAGGGCTATGGAGCAGCTGTAGGGCGTACATAAGCAAACATAAGGAAGGCCTGTCATGCTGGAGGACTTCAGCTCTGGGCCAGTTCACTTTGGATTCTGTGAGACCAAATAAAGACAAAGGAACACTGTGGGTAAAAGGTCTCATGCCAAGGTTTATTCCTTGGCAGGTTGAGTGCTAGAATCACATCTGCATCTGGCATGTCCAGAATCTGTCTCAGCCTCTGGCAGCCCAAGGGGAGCACTGGGCGGAGCTCTTTATATAGCTACACAGACAATGATGGCTCATTGGCAAAGGGTGTGCAGTAAGCTAAGTACTACATCACTGCACTGCACGTGCACAGTGGGTGAGTAGATTAGGATCAGGTGAGGATCCTGGCAATGGGAACTTCTGTTTTCCCTCCAAGGCCCTAAACATTGTTTGAAGAAGAATGAACAGCACCTCTTTATAAATACTATAGAAGCAGTTACAGATAAGGCTAAAAAAGCAAATCCCAGGCCAGGTGCTAAATCTTCCAGGATAGAAAAGACAGTAAGTATCTTGTGTAGTCACAGGAAAACCACCCATTTGTATACAAAATGGCAGTAACAAGGAAAGGAGCGGGCAGGGTTGGGAGCCTTGCAGAAACCAAGGCAAAATCGAAATGTGTGAGGAGTTCCTATTAATTCAGGAAATTGGTTATTACCTGAATTCATGTTTAGTGAATTTGCTTTCAGGATTGGAGTCCAGCCCACTGACTGCCAATTGACCAACCCTGGTCCGTATAAAGTGCATTTTCAGATTTCTCAGGAAACAATATTTGTCACATAGAAACAGCAGGAGAGAGATAACATACCAACATACGTATTAAAGTTATCTGACCTATTCATGACAAATAATTCCAGGTTCCACGGGACACAGGAAATAAAGAATTGCATTTATCTGCTTAATATGTTAATAACCATGAGAGGAACTTTCTCATGAGCAGGTGAAGCTGGCAGGAAACACAGTGGCCGAGCTTCTGAGGCAGGGTGGGCTGCAGAAGCCACAGTGTGCGGCAGCATAAAGGAGCCTGCCTTGTTAGTCTAAGAAAAACATAATTACGGAGGAAAACTACTAGTGAAAACTCTACCATCATATATCATGCACTCTGAAGCCAGATACGCTGGAAGGTTTTTGTTTACACACTGTCTGGAATTTTCCATACTTTGCCATTGACCAGCGGAGAGACAGCCTTGGAGCTGGCTCATTAAGGCCTTAGAGAAAGGGGCCAGGGGACTGAGCATCTCACCCAGAGGGAAGGCTTCTGATGATGTTAAAGCAAAACGGAGCTGACAGTTTCCTGTGCTGTGCTCTTAGTTCAAGAGTGAAGCTGCAACAAATCCCTGGAATTCCATTCCCTTCTCTTTCCCGCCATTGTTGTCCCCAGCAATGTCTGACATGAGCGTGCGATTTCTCTCTTGGGCCCCACACTTGTATTTTACTTACTTATTAATGCCTCTTTACCTCTCTGCCCTGTCTTCTTCTTTTTCCTTTTTTCTCTCTCCTTTTTCCTTTTATGTAGGTACTTGGTCATTTGTCTCTGAGTTGAAGTTGGTGTTCTGGTACTAAAAATGAACATAAAACACACACAAACAGTGTGAACACTCCTTTCTGGAAACTCCTCTTTACAGTATTTGGGCTCATAGAGTGAAAACGACGAGAGTGTGTGTGCTTTAATATGGTTTTACAAGAGAATCTACAGAGGTTGGATTGCACCCTTGTTGGTAGGTGGAGTATCCCTGGAAAGATGGAGTGATTTGGAAAAGAAGCTTGAACTTACAGCAGGAAATTGGAACCAAGTGCATGGACCTAGGTAGGTGTGAAATGGCTTTTCTTGGTCTAGACATCACAGCACCTAATGTCTAAGGGACCACTCCTGAATAGTGGTTGTTAAATATGGCATTTCAAACTGACACTTAGAAACAAAGTCTCAAACAGGGCTAGATTTAATCGCTGGGCATCCCTCATGCAACTGTGACCTCTGGGCTGCATGCTCTACTTTGCAAGGCAGATTACCTCTATACTCAGTATCTTAGACACCAATTTCCCTTTGGTTATCTCCATCCATGATTCAAGGGTGTGAAGGAAAGAACCTCTTTGCCAATGTTTAGGTCTGAGTGTCTTAGGGATTCCATGAGTCCCTGAGGCCATGACCCTGTAGAGGTTGTCTATGGCAGGGCCAGACTTGGGAGAGTCTCCTTTTAACACTAATTTATGAGTATTTGGCCTTAATTCATTATGGAAGTTGGTCTTTCTTTGCCTTTTCCTGCTCAATTCTCTTAATGATCTTCTTTCTTCCCCAAACATTTGTACCCAGTTACTAATTTTTGCTCAATAGAGTTAACTCAGTTAAAAGAAATCATGCCCTGTGCTAGCCCACAACCGCCCCCCCAAGCCCCACAGAATATGCCCTTAGGGTATACCAGGTGGTGCAGTATTTAACTCTTCGTTCAAACCAGTAACTTTAAAACCTTGGTCCTGACCAGTGTGTCAAAATGAACTGAGATCATTTATTTAAAATACAGATTCTCAGGCCCTGTCCCAGACCTCCTCAATAAAATCTCTGAGGACAGAGTCATGAATTTTGTCTTTTTGTTTAACAGTCCTTGAGTGACTCCGATTCACAACTGATTGTTACAATTCCTGGCACAAACTGTGACACACATTTATATTTTGCTTAAAAATCCAACTTTTAAAAAATTTAACCAAAGCCCTCTCAGCTTTATAATAAATCTTCCATCTTGTTTTTACCAAAATATAAAACTCTTTACTAAGTTTACAAAGATGGCCTCTAAAACTGTTTTCCTTTCTCAGAATACTTTTTCCTCCTTTTCTCTTTATTTTGGGAGGTTTCCTTAAGCTTGTGTTCCATTTTACTAACTTAGTATTCTGACATACCAAGTCAGATCTTTTATTTCATCTTCTATCCAACTGGATTCCTTTCTTAGCCCATTTAGCTTTTCAAGAAAACCTTAGCTTCATGACTGATTTCAGTCTTATTTTGTAAAGTCCATGTTTTCTTACGTATCTTTGAGTCCATAGCAGATGCTGCCTTAAACGGTCTCCTTTTTCTGCAACAAATCTTTTATACGTTTATGTTCCCTCTGCCTTCTGAGTACTATATTTTTCTTCTTATATTAAGAGTTTCTCCCGCATGGGTCAGAGTTCAATCAGGGAAACAGAAACAATCTGGATGTTTTAAACAGGTAAGTTAAATACAGAAAATTGGCTGCAGAGATGACAGAAGAGACGAGGGGCCACACAGGGATACTGGAGAGACTGGGAGCCGCAGTGCTGGGGGCACAAAGCCAGGCTACCTGGCGAGGCTGGGCCCTCCGCTGCCTGAGGCTGTGCAGGAAGAGGCTGTCGTGTCTAGTGGGAGCTGGAGCCACAGGCGGACACAGCCATTGTGGGGTGGGGGTGGGGGGCCTTCTGAAGTAGAGAGAGGACATCCTGACCTCTTCCTTCCACCCTCTCCAGTCCCTCATCTGGGCCTCCGGAGAATGAGAAAGCCTTTGATACAGAGCAGTATCACAGGGCCTGGATCTAAGCAAGCAGAACAAGCGACCTCTGCATTGTGGGCTACTTTTGTTTCCCTTCTACTCTTTTTTGAACAATGAGGGTTCTGTATAAGCCAAGCATTTGTGCCAAAGGATTCCTCTTGGAAACTATCTGATGTCTTAACTGGTGTGATCCACTAACGGGGAAACAGAAGAAAGGATCTGGGGGCTCTCCTGGCAGTAGAAATCCTGTCTGCTTTTGCAAAGCCTCCCTACCAGGCCAGCTCCCTCGTGTCTGAGCCTCCTTCCGGGTCTGCAGCTGCATCATCAGGGCCCAGCTCTGCCACTATGGGCCCCTGTGTGCCGTGGCTACCTCAGTGGCCTCCCAGCCCAACCAACTGCTCATGCCTTGGCCTCTGCTTGATCCTGCTGCCTGAGAAATTTTACAGTGCCCACCGCTAGCCACCCCCTGGCAGGGCTCCTGAAGCCACACAAGGGAGACCTTGACCTAGCTCCTAAAGATACTGTTGAAGGAAGGTCCTGACTGCTTCTGCAGAGACCTCGACCCCCAGTGCTACAGGCTGGGCTCCCACACCCTAGCTGTGGCCGCCAATGACTCCCTTGTCCAGTGTGGGGACATCAGAAGTGAGAGCCAAGGGAAACTGCAGAAGTGGGTTAGGCCTCTGATGACCAAGGGAGGCCCAGAGGAAGGGGGCCTTTAAGGCAGAGGGAGGAGCATGGCCAGAGCCTGGGAATAGAAGAAGCTGGGCACAATGGTGGGGAGGGCTGAGCAGCGGGGAGGGCACGCTTTGAGATCTGAGCCAGGTGGCATAGATTGGGAAGGGCCTTACACACCAATGTGTTCAGCCCTTATGCTGCAGGAAATGGGCATCCAGTGAACACAGGTATCAGCATCATATGTGAGTCTCAGCAAGAAATCCCTCTGGTTACAGTGAGTGGAACCAGTCAAAGAGAATTAGTCCAGAGACTGGGGGGCCAGTTAGAAGGTCGAGGCTAGAGACGAAGCAGCCCATAGCGAGGGTAGCAAAGGGATGGGAGAAACAGACTGGTCAGGAGAAATTACAGTGCCAGGCAGGGCCGTCGGTTGGGCGTGGGGTGTCAGGGGCAGAGGTAACTGAAACCGAGGCCTTCCTGGTGTGGGTGACCAGAGGAAGGTAGCAGACACTGAAGGGAAACCAGCTCAGAGGAGCTTCAGGGAAGATCTGCTTTTACTTTTTTTAACTGGATGAGTTTGAGACACTTGCGGAAAATCAGCAACTACATGTCTCTGGGGTGCAGCTGCTACCTACCATCTGTAACAATGCTGTTGATGTAAGTACTATTAATGTCCAATTAACAGTGCTACATTCCTATATAAACTCTGCCATGTATGACACTGAAAATGTTCCATTTGGAAATCTTCCAGATGTTATTTCCAAGATCCTGCCTGGGACACAGGTTAGCTTTTAAATGGACTGTTTTTATTAGAGTGTGTCTTGTAATGACACTTATTCAAAGTTTTATAGGTCAGCAGGTCCACCTACAGTCAGACAGATTAAAACCCCACGGAGAGGGCACCAGAAGCCTGCGCCTGCACGCACCGAAGTCCTTCGCGGGCCTGGATGGTTTCTCAGGGTGCCATGCCTCACAATTACCAAGCAGGACAAACAAGGCTGTCTCTCTGAGCAAACATGGTCAAGTCAGGAACTGTGAAATTTGGTCTCTATCAAAAAGGTCCCCAGAGCGCCTGAAACGCATTTAGAGCCGTTTCATAGAGAAGCTGTTCTAGGAACACGACGGGCCTTGTACAGCACCTTTAAAATAACAACTTTCCATTAAGCCATGAACACTAAGGAAAATATTTCTTGCAAATATTTTTCAACCAACTTCCAACAGAGCGTTGCCTTATACAGCTGCCCTGCCTGAAACACTGCTTTAGCTCTGTGAGGAGCTATAGGACCTCCTGCTGACCTGAACATGCTCTCAGGGCATGGCTCTTTCCTAGGAGTAAGACGGAGTGAGGAATTCTCCACATCATTTGTAATGTGAAATATTCTTTGACTCTGTTTCATAAAAATACCAGAACGAAGGTAATGGTAAGGTGGACATGGATTTATTATTGAAATTCCATTCTTTCTTTAAAAAAATAGTTAAGAGCACTTACTAGATGCCGGGAACTGTTAGAGGTGCTCAGAGATAAGAAGCTGAATTATAAGGTCTCTTGTCTTCTCATCAAGTCCACATTCTAATGTGAAGAGAAAGAGAGTAAACAAGAAAACATATAAATGAGCAAACTAATTTCAGCTTGTGTGGAGTGGTATGAAGAACTACAAACAGGGGGCATGGAAAAACGTTAGGGTGGGGCATGCAGTTAGAAGAGTGGTCAGGAATGTGCAAACATTTCACTGTCATAATATTTCATGACATGAAAATTACATAAAATTCAAATTGGAGCACCCATAAATAAAGCTTTATTGGAACACAGCCCTGTTTATGTATCGTCTACCATTGACTTGGGCTGTAACGGCAAAGTTGAGTCATTTCAACAGAGACAGCAAGGCCTGCAAAGCCAAAACGTTTACTATGTGGTTCTTTACAGAAATAGTTTTCTGATCTGTTCTAGATTTAAGAAAATGAGAAGGAAATGTTAAGAATGCAGATTCTAAATGTTAAAATTGAGAGTGTTGTGTCTTTCATGTTACATTATGAATAACAAAAAAATCACAGAAATATTCTCCCAGTATTCAAAAACTATTATCCAATTCGAGAAAGAAATCTCTCACATCATCACCAAACAAGTGACGATCTGTCATACTTCTATGTTGTTTCACTTTCTTCTTAATCAAAATGAACAAAAATATCAGCTAACATTCATGATGTGAGTGATTTATTTGCTGAATCAGACAGTAATCAAGCATTATTCCTAGCCTGATTTGGGGATGCTAGTGCTGGAAATAGTATAAAAACTGATAGTGGTATTAGGGAAGATGGTGCAGTAGGAATCTCCAGAAATCCATCTCTCCACCTAGATAACAAATGTACTATCAGAATATGATGCAACTATTTTATAACTTTGGAGTCTACTAGAAGGCTTGCAGCTTCCAGGCAAAGGTTAGGCCTTTAAATTGAGGGTAATTCTGTCACAATCAACAATTAGCATGGCAGAGCCTGTGCAGCCCCAAGCCCCGAGTCCCCAGTCCTCAGCCTTATGGCAGCCAATGCATAATATTTCACCCAACAGCAACAGAATGCACATTCTTCTCAAGTGCACATGGGACATTTTGCAAAATAGACCATATGTTAGTCCACAAAACAAGACTCAAGAGATTCAAAAAGACAGACATTACATAAAATGTCTTCTCTAATTGCAACAAGATGAAGTTAGAAATCAGTAACAGAAGGAAAATGGAAGTTCACAAATGTGTGGAAACTATGTAACACTCTTAAACAGCTAAGGGGGCCAAAGAAAAAAATCACAAGGAAATTAGAAAATATTTAAAGATGAATGAAAACAAAATACCATATATCAAAACTTGTTGGATGCAGTGAAAGCAGCGCTAAAAGGGAAATCTATAGCTGTAACCACTGACATTAAAAAAGAAGAAAGCTTTCAAATCAACAACCTGACTTTATTTATTAAGAAAAGAAGAACAAACTAAACCCAAAGCTAGCAGAAGGAAAAAAATAATAAAGAGCAGAGATAAATGAAAGAGAGGCTAGAAAAACAGTAGAGAAAATAAACAAAACAAAAAGTTGTCCCTTTGAAAAGAACAACAATATTGACAAAATTTTAACTAGACAGCTAAGAAAAAAAAAAAGAAATAAGGCTGAAATTACTAAAATCAGAAATGAAAGTGTGGACATTACTACCAACTCTACAAAAAAACAAAGGATTAATAAGAGAGTACTGTGCACAAACGTTTGACAACAAACTGGATGATCTAGATAAAGGTGTCCAAGCTTCCTCCTTCCCAGTGAAAACGCCCCTGCCCATCCCATTGAAGTTTTCAGCTTCCTCCACCCTGATTATTTCCTATCCTTACTAACCCTGCTTTCATTTTAAATCTTAGCATTTGCCACTATCTAATATATATCCACTCGATTTGTAAACACCATGAAAGCAGGATTTCTCTTTTGTCTGTTTTGTTACATCTTTTTGCATTGTTGCTGAAGCCCCTACACTTAATAGTCATTCAGTAACTGGCTGTTGAATGAATGCTTGACTACAATGTGTAGGGCTTAATAACTGCCAGGAAGTGAGTGCTTGTGTCTTTGGAGGCAGAGGAAGGATATGTAAGGAAGCAAGGGCCCAGTATTGAACATTTCCACTGCAGATGAGGGTTTTGTGATTCAGAATTATATTGCTATGTCCATAGGTAGCCACTTGGTAGCAAACATGCTGCGGTCATTTTGAAAGGCATAATCATTCCCAAACTCAACGTTTTTTCAGAGGCAGAAAATGAGGACAAAAGATGAGGTGACACGGGTCATAGTCGAGACTGATTTTTTTTAAAACGTATTTTTACCTGCAGTGTGATTAAAGGAATCAGCGAAGGACAGCCTGAAGCAGAAAGCATGAGCAAGGAATGGGAGAACCCTTATTTGAGAGAAAAAGACATGGCAAGTCAAGAGAAAAGCCAGCACTCGGGGCCAAGCGTGATACAACCTTTGGCTTTTGTGGCGTAACCCAAATATAACTGGAACCCACTTGGCGTAGCTTCAGCACATACGTTTTGACTCAAAGAATCACAGTCCGCTGAAAAAAATAAATGAAATCAGTTCCAACTTTTACTTGGGGGAAAATTGCCATGAAATGTGGAGAGAACTACACACTGAGGGCACAGCCTGTCATGCTGGGTCCTGTCTGTTCTCAGTACTCAGCACAGGAAGCACAGCTGAGCTCAGAAACCTCTTCCTCCTTCCCTTCCAGCTCCCAGTCTAAATGCTCTCCATGGCCCAAGTCCTGCTACTCCCCATCCTCCCTCTGCCCTCCTTTCATCTCCAACTTTCTTTCTCCCGGGTAACCTGTCCTTTGCAACTTCACTCCACATCCTCACTCACCTGGTCGTGTGTCTGTCTTACCTGTTGCCTCAATTCTGCATCACAAATCCAGGCTCTGAGCTGACAAAACTCGAATACTCTGGAGAGCGGTAGAGGAGGTCCAGGAAAGGCTGTGACCACAAAACATAATTTTCTTCCCCATCACAGTGGAATAAGTCTCTTTTCCCTCCCTGGATTTCAAGTGTCTTAAAATATCTGATTTCAAAAGGAGGAGGAGAAAGAACCCCTCTGACAAGACAGAAATATTAGTGAGAAGAGAAATCCCTCTCTTTGACCAGGGATTTCAGCCAAATGAGCTAAAAGGCCAGGATTCTTCTTAACCACCATGCCGCAAGACATAAACGAATCTATTTACTCAGCAAAATATTTCCTTATTATATTCTGAGTAATTTCCCATTGAAAACAAACAGTGCATGTCAAAAAGCTCCAAGTGTCCCTCAGGCCCTTGAGGTGAGAATGCACCCATCTCAGTCATCTTTGCTCTCCTTTCAAGAAAGAAGGACAAACAAGTTTATTTTTACTTTTGTCTTTTTATTTTAACCAAATGCCACTGTTCAGTTGAGCTTTGAAAAAGACAAAGAAAAGCAGCAAGCATCTTAGTTTAGACTGACTACAGAACACACATGGGCCACCAACTCAGACACAGGGAGCCTGGCTCTCATGAAGTCTTTGCTTATTAACCACTGAAAAAGAAATAAAAGTCACTTCCCTTTTCCTTTTCTAATGATTTATCAGTACAATTCACTGGACAATCTACTCTTTCCCTACTGATGTAAATTGCCACTTCTGGTAAATTTATGATGAATTTTAATATCCTGTATGGTAAGTCCACTTCCCTTATTTCCCTTACCCTTTAAAAATTATTGTCTTTTATATTTATTATTCTGGGTGAAATTCAGAATTATCTGATTTTGTTAAAAAAAAAACCTGTATCAGGATTTATTTATTTAATTAGGGTGCCCTTAACATCATTGCAATTTTATCTTTTTAAATAGTCTTTTTTAAAAGTTTGCTGTTTCCTTCAAACAGGGGGTAATCCAGAGGTGGTGGGCCCTGGAGGAGGTCAGGTTATCAGTCGTGAGCTCTCCAGGTGAGGGGCAGATCGTTGAAGACCAATCCCTTGGGCTCTTCAGCTGACTGCCTGAAAGCCTCAAGAACATAGGGCTCTTGCAAGAAAGGACACGAGCAGTCTTTTCCTTTAGGCTGGTCAGTGTCCTCAGAAAGGAACTAACTTCTCTTCCAGAAGATTTCATGCTGCCCATTAGTTTTCTGAGACCCAAGTGAAGGAAAAGTCATAGATCTCACCACTGAGGAAATCGACTTTCACTAAGCCTTTATTTTCAATATGGTATCTCACTCCCACTTTTCTGTTTATGCTGGGCATGCCCAAATCCATAACCTGGCAGATTCACACTCTCCAGAGACAACCTCCAGTCTTCTGCAGAAAATGAGAAGTAGTGACATGACAATGTAGGGTTAGGGAAGAGATCCATCCTTCATGCCTTGTGTGTGTGTGTGTGTGTGTGTGTGTGTATACACACACACACACACACACACACAAAATAGGATATACATATATATATCCTATACATCCTATTTTGGAGAATATAAAAACTCATTTTTCTTGGTATACATCCCAAGAGTGAAATTGCTAGATGGTAGGATATACAAATGTTTAGCTTTAGTAGATATTGCTAAATAGTTTTCTGAAGTGGTTTGTACTTCCAATTTGCTGATTTCATCTCCGAGATATCTTTGCTATCTACGCTGTTTTCTTTTTCCTTCCATATACTTAGGGTTTATTTTCTAATTTCCTTAGGAGGCTTAAATCATTGATTTTGAACTTTTCTTTTTCTATTATATTTATTTAAAACTATAAATTTCTCTTTAGTCAGAAACTCGATTTCTCAAGTTTTGATATGCCAAATTTGTATTATTATTGAGCTCAAAATATCTCATAACTCCTATTGTGATTTCTTCTTTTGGTACATGTGTTATTGAAGTTGAGATTTCCTATTTATCTTTCTATTATTGATTTCAAGTATAATTCTAGTGTGGTTAAATAATGTTTTCTATATGTTCCTAGCCCTTGAGCTTTTTTAAGACTTAATCTATGATTCAGCATATGGTCTACTTTGGTAATGTTCCATGTGAACTTGAAAAGAATGTGTGGTCTGCAGTTGTTGGCTGTGATGTCTTATATTTGTTAGGTTCAGTTCTTCCATGTTTCTGTTAATTTTTTTCGCTACATATTTCCATCACTTATAATCAGTTACTGAGAATGGTCTATTAAAATCTCCAGCTCTAATTGTGGATTTTTGATTTCTATCTTCATTCAGTTCTTTCAACTTCTGCTTTGTATCTTTTATAACTGTTGGGTGTATACAAATTTAAAATTATTGTCTTCTTCATGAGTCAGCTCCTTCATCATTAAGGAAATTCTCCTGTCTCTATTAACATTTCTTACCTTAGGTCCTATTGTTTGCTATTAATACAGCTATATCAGCTATCTTGGTTGGTGTGTATATATGGCATATTTTTTTCTTACTAGTTTTCCATTTTCCTATATCCTTATAAATAAAGCAAGTCTCTCCCCAACAGTATTTTATTTAAAGTGTGTCTCTCATAAACAGCATGTAGTCAGTCTCTTTTTTTTTTTTTTAACCAAATTGGCAAATGGGCTCAGTGAAGCAAGTAGCTGGTAATTGTCACATCACCTCCGAACTGGAATTCCAACTATCTAGTGCTCTTTGCTTCCACGACTCTCCTATGTCTTTAAATATATCACTTTGGAGAATTTCAGGATCTGTCTAGTTATTGTAGTAAGGACATGGGTCTACTGTGACCCACTCCATCCTGCCGTGAAGTACAAGTCTCTGAATCTTTGTCACTAAATAACACACTTAACTAGTCATGGTTCCTGTGATAACTGCTTTATTTGATTGAACTGTGGGTATTTTTCATTTTACTTTTTGATAGACTTATCTCTTTACTTCTAATGACGTAGACACTGTGCACCCCAGATGTCACTGGCTCTTTGCTATCTAAAAACAAAGAAAAAAAACCACTGACTCTCTCTACCACACTCAATGAGAAATCTAACATCTGCTCTAACATGTTGGCCAGTTTATAAAGACTTACATTTTCATGGTCGATTTTGCTTAGATTATGCATCTTACCCTCTCACTATCCCTCGCAGCCTTTGCCACAGCTGTGTGATACCCACAGCTTCACTAGGGCTCCAGTGTGTTCCTGATTCCTTTTTCCTTTATTCTCTGTCAACCTCCTCAGTCACCACAAAGCTTCTACAAAGCTTTTACTGAACCTGAAGGTGAAGAAAGGATTGTAAATTATAGCAGTGCAAGAAAACATGGCATCAAACGAGGCATCTTCTTAAAAAGCTTTGGTCATCCTGACATGAAAAATTTCTCAGGAGCCTCCTTTCTCCACAGGAGATGATTCTTTCACCAGATGAAGTTGACTTCTTTCTCATTGGATCTTGACTTTGTCTTAGGCCACATTTTAGTTCTCTACCCGTATTCCAGTCTACAACTCACGAACACGCTGTGCTAGAAAAGGTGTGTGTGGTTTCGGGACCTTCCGCTTACCAGCACCAAAGTAGTCGCATGCAACTGGGAGTTCCAGTCTTCCTGTGTCTGTGTTGAAAGGGCCAAGACAGAGGTTTCCTTTTTTCTTTTGACATAACTTATGCTACGATTTTTTTCTCTATATATATTCCTAGTCTTGACCTATAGGAACTTCTCTTTCAATAACATTTGAACCTAAATTATTGATCACAACCAAGCAAGAAATCGTATCTGTTCACTTTCCCTCACTCCCAAACAAGACATTTTAATATCTTTTTACTTCATAGCCCTCAGCTCCAAATTACTGTTGAAATAATCTAAGCTTTTGGATCCAAAGTACTAATAATACTTTTTTTACATTATGTATATATTACCTTAGCAATCTTTAGGGGTAGCAACCTAAAAATATTAGGGGCAACCTTTCCTCCCCTCACTGCTCTTTTCTGTCCTACTTGCTTTTGCAGAAACCAGGTAAATACCTGGGCAGATTTCTCTGCTATGTATTTAGTTTGTTTACTTCAATGGGAATTTGGAAGTGGTAAGGAAATTACCTGCAAGCTTAAATGCAAGGAAGGTTATCTGTATCTTGAACTAAACTAGAAATCCATCAATTCGCTTTTACTGAAGCAAGGTCTCCTATAAAAATTCATTCCTTAGATTATTTCAAGTCCAATTTTTAAACATAAATCTGTACTCCCCTCCCTTAATCCTACCTAAATTACTCCTTTAACTTTCTCCCCCCACATTGATCTGCCCATCACACTCTTAGGGCCACATCCTGATACTTGCCTAGTAAGAGTTTATTCAAGGAATGCAAATTTATTCTAATATTCATCCCAGTCTGTTTTTATTTTTAAATGCCTTATACATTTCCACTGCATAACACAGACTTTATTCCTAAAATTCTGTTTAAAATTGATTTTTTTGGTACATTAAATGCACCAGCAGAGCTGTTATTTAAAGGAAGCTTTCAGTGAATCATTTTGCAAAGGAAAGAACTTTTATGCAATGTGAATAAACTCCTATCCCAACCCATTTCTACCTCCTTTTCCCACTAACAACAAAACAAAAAAAAAATCTCTCTTAAATTAGGATTTCTGAATAGTAAATGGGGTTTACCATACTTCATTTAAAAACCAAATATAAACATTTACAGACTCTACACGAAAGCTCTCTCAGATCCATATAAATAATTATACATTCTCTCTTTCTGAGAACTTACTTTCTTTCATCGCTTTCACTTTTTTTTAACAGATTTTTTTTTCCCCAGACTGTGCAGATGCCTAAGGGTGCTGATATGGGAAGCAAAAAAAGACTAAAGAGAAATAATGTTTTTCTTTGTAAGCATTACAAACCTCTTAATTTTTCTTCCTGAGCTAAAAGCTCCTTTAACTTTGTTCTGTCATTACTATTAGCCTTTCAGAGATAAAACAAACATGCTAAAGAGCACCATCACACTGGCAGATTTTTACATTTGCTGCTTTCTTGGGCAATGAAGCCAGCGGCCTAGAAAAATCAATTCATTTGCTAGCATTTCACTTTCTGGCAAGAACCACCACTCCAACACGAATGTCCATTCCCATTTCAGGAATCTCTTTACACAGTATTTTCCTAGCACCACACTCCTGATGTAGTTCATAATGATGACTGTTATGGGGATGGAGGTTCCAAAAATGAGAAAACCTTGCAGTGAAAGATAAGCTTTTGCAGTTGTCCAAGAAACACAATAAAGTAGTGTTTGAGCCGCAGTGCTTGCTAATAGGACCTGCTTCTTATGATTAAGGGAGAGTTCTCAGTAGGCTTCATGCTGAAGTAATTAGCAGAATTTTTGGTTATATTCTGACAAGTTCAATACAGAGTCGTTTGGTTTGTCTCTACAGTCACAACACACATGGAAACACATGTGGCACTGACTGAAGTTTTTCTGCTTTAGATGTGTTGACAAAATATATTTATAAATGTTATTCACAAGCCCATAACATTCCCCAACCCTACAGGATGTGAACCCATCTTCCAGTCAAAGGGTGAAGTCTGCAGAGAGCCTGCACCCACAAGGCTGTGTATAGCACCCCAGTCCAGCACCACCCTGACCCAGCCTTGTCCCTGGCCTCAACCCAAGCCATTGCTGGGACCCGGCTCAGTGCAGGAAAGCTCTGCATTGCAGGCAGGGAGGACACTGGGCTGGGAGGCTCCCTAGCTCTTCTTCCTGCCCTTCAAAGGGTTCTGTGTTGCTGGGGCCTGAGCACCAGGCTGCCAGCAGAAGTTAGTGTTAAGTCTTCAAAGGCACTCTGAATGACTAATGAGCCCAGAGTAAATAAAATCACCAAGTCCTTGCGGTTCCTCCCCCCAGTATTTCCCACCTGTCTGGGGTTCATCCACCACTATCACATTGACCTTCTCTTGCCCCCAGTATTCTTTTCTTCAAAACATTCTTCTACTGCACCCAAAGTAGTATTTTCTAAAATGCAAATGTGACTGTGTGTCTTCCCTTCCTGTCGCCGGCTCCCCGGGCCTTCAGGATTGAGTTCAGGTTCTTTGGCATGGCTTCAGTGGGGTGACCATATCATTGTTTTGTCCAAACTCATCACTACTGAGAGAAGGTGAGGAGAGGGTATTTATGATGCCAGACCAGCAGGTGTAGTAGAGAATGTCCCCAGCACATGGGGCCACATGTCACCCAGAGCATAAAGTACCTTCATGAGCTGATCCCAGCTAATCCTTCCTGTCTCACTTCCCACCCTTTCCCATTTAAGCACATGCATTTCTCACTTGAACCCCATTCTCCTTACCACCCACCTCTTCATCTGGATGGTGCCAAGTCAGTCTTTCAGGTCCCTGCTTGGGCAAAACATAAAAATCTGCCAGTGTGATCTATTTCTATGACCTTCCCTGACCTCTTAGGTCCAAGCTAAGCACTATCTTTGGGGACTCTCTCTTCCCCCGTGCTGGCTCCAGCCTTAGCAGTGACCACACCCTATTATCTACTTGTCTTTCTCCACCCAGATATGGCTAAGCTCCCTGTGAGCAGAGATCCTGGTGTTGGTTGGCTCTGAATATGTACAGCATGGACTGAATGTTTGTGTCCTGCCAGAATTCCTATGTTGAAATCCTAACCCCCAAGGTAGTGGTGTTAGGAGGTGGGGTCTTTGGGAAGCACACAGGTCTTGAGGGTGGAGCCCTGATGACTGGGATTAGTGCCCTTTTCATAGAGATCCCTTTACTGCCTCCACCATGTGAAGACACAGAAAGACAACTGTCTGTGAACAAGGAATCAAGTCCTCACCACACACCAAATCTGCTGGCACCTTCATCTTTGACTTCCAGCCTCTGGAACTGTGAGAAATAAATTTCTGTTGTTTACAAACTACCCAGTCTATGATACTCCATTATAGCAGCCTGAAGTGACAGAGACAACATAATGAGTGAATTTATGAACCCCAAGGGCCACTAGAAGTGCAGCAGCAGAGATCTAGGGAGATTTCAAAAAGATGGTATCTGATCCAGACTCTGGGTGGTAGTAGGGAACCTGAGGGATGTGGAGACATAATCAGGTGAGCCTGATGAGAGCATGGGGGACCACAGCAACTTCTCTGATTTGGGCTTGCTTTACCCTGAAGTTGTGGCACAAGATAAATTATTATCATATGCAATGGCTGAAAAGAAAAAAGTAATATAAAATATAATGATGGGGAAAGGCAAGGAAGAAGTTAAACTATCCCTGTTTGCAGATGACATGATATTATACATAGAAAACCCTAAAGAATCCACTCCAAAACTACTAGATCTAATATCTGAACTCAGCAAAGTAATAGGATATAAAATTAATATGCAGAAATCTGTTGCATTCCTATACACTAATGATGAACTAGCAGAAGGAGAAATCAGGAAAACAATTCCATTCATAATTGCATCAAAAAGAATAAAATACCTAGGAATAAACCTAACCAAGTAAGTGAAAGACCTGTACTCTGAAAACTATAATACATTCATGAAAGAAATTAAAGAAGATACCAATAAATGGAAACACATTCCATGCTCATGGATAAGAATTAATATTGTCAAAATGGCCATCCTGCCTAAAGCAATCTATAGATTTAATGCAACTCCTATCAAAATACCAACAGCATTCTTCAACAAACTATAGAAAATCATCCTAAAATTCATATGGAACCACAAAAGACCTCAAATAGCCAAAGCAATCCTGAGAAGGAAGAATAAAGCAGGGGGAATTATGCTCCCCAACTTCAGGCTCTACTACAAAGCCACAGTAATCAAGACAATTTGGTACTGGCACAAGAACAGACCCATAGACCAATGGAACAGACTAGAGAGCCCTGATATAAACCCAACCAAATATACTCAATTAATATATGATAAAGGAGCCATGGACATAAAATGGGGAAATGACAGCCTCTTCAACAGCTGGTGTTGGCAAAACTGGACAGCTACATGCAAGAGAATGAAACCCCATATACAAAAGTAAACTCAAAATGGATCAAAGACCTGAATGTAAGTCATGAAACCATAAGACTCTTAGAAGAAAACATAGGCAAAGATCTCTTAAATATAAAATGAACAACTTTTTCCAGAACGCATCTCCTTGGGCAAAGGAAACAAAAACAAAAATAAACAAATGGGACTACATCATGCTAAAAAGCTTCTGTACAGCAAAGGACACCATCAGCAGAACAAAAAGACATCCTACAGTATGGGAGAATATATTTGTAAATGACATATCTGATAAGGGGTTAACATCCAAAATATATAAAGAACTCACACTCAACACCCAAAAAGCAAATAACCTGATTAAAAAATGGGCAGAGGATATGAACAGACACTTCTCTAAAGAAGAAATTCAGATGGCCAACAGGCACATGAAAAGATGCTCCACATCACTAATTATCAGGTAAAAGCAAATTAAAACCATAATGAGATATCACCTCACACCAGTAAGGATGGCCAACATAGAAAAGAGTAGGAACAACAAATGCTGGTGAGGATGTGGAGAAAGGGGAACCCTCCTAAACTGCTGGTGGGAATGTAAACTAGTTCAACCATTGTGGAAAGCAATATGGAGGTTCCTCAAAAAACTAAAAATACAAGTACCATTTGACCCGGGAATTCCACTCCTAGGAATTTACCCTAAGAATGCAGGATCCAAGTTTCAATAAGACATATGCACCCCTATGTTTATCGCAGCACTATTTACAATAGCCAAGAAATGGAAGCAACCTAACTGCCCATCAGTAGATGAATGGCTAAAGAAGATGTGATACATATACACAATGGAATATTATTCAGCCATAAGAAGAAAACAAATCCTACCATTTGCAACAACATAGATGGAGCTAGAGGGTATTATGCTCAGTGAAATAAGCCAGGCAGAGAAAGACAAGTACCAAATGATTTCACTCATTTGTGGAGCATATGAACAAAGAAAAAACTGAAGGACCAAAAACAGCAGCAGACTCACAGAACCCAAGAATGGACTAACAGTTGGCAAAGGGAAAGGGACTGGGGAGGATGGGTGGGAAGTGGGGGATAAGGGAAAAGGGACATTACGATTAGCACACATAATGTGGGGTGGGGCATGGGGAAGACAGTATAGCACAGAGAAGACAAGTAGTGGCTCTATAGCATCTTACTGTGACAAAGGACAGTGACTGTAATGGGGTATGTGGTGGGGACTTGATAAGGGGGAATCTAGTAACCACAGTGTTGCTCATGTGATTGTATATTAATGATAACAAAATTAAAAAATTAAAAAAATAGAAGTCTTTGCAATATCTGTGCTTGACTGTTTCCAGGACAGCTCCAGAGGACCCTAGACCACTGGGAAATTCACCTGTTGTGCCACCAAAGTCCCCTGTGACAGCCTCCCCAGAACTCTGTCCTTCTCTCATTGTACTTCCCAGTGACTGCCTCATTCACAAATATTTGCTGAATAAATGACATGGTTGTTCACCTTGTGTGCCTGCCCTAGATTATGGAATAAGAGTTTTAATTCACCTCTTATTTCTTCTGCTGAACCTGATACTGTTTTATGCATACAGTAAGAGCTCAATAAATATGATGACACTATGAATGAAATATATATATAAAATGATGAGGGGAGAGAGCAGCCGTGGAAGGGAAGCTACTGGGTGTGGCCGCTTTCCTGTGATCTAGGTCTGATAACACAGGTGCCTTCAGTTTGGGAAAATTCATTCAGCTGAGAGACACACTTCTCTGTGTGTATACAGTAAAAAATTTTTAAATAAGATGAGTATTTTCTCCCTAAACCCCTTTCCCAAACTGGACACCTTGGGAATTGAATGGTGTTAAATATAAAAAGCCCAGCCTCCATTCTGCCCCCCAGCCATTGCATGAATCTGAGAAGCCTTCCATGGGGCTAAATACCTGAAAGCCTTCAAGACTTCCACCACCGCCTCAGCATTAGGGTTTGGTGACATGAGCCCCGCAACTGAGCAAACCAACATGAACCAGCTTGCTAATTATTTAGGTGCAAGTTCAGTTTTCCTAAGATACGCTTTCATTTTTGTTAATTGTGCATGTGTTTCCAATGGAAATTCCAAATGTGTGTTTGAGCTCTCCACCCTTTGGGGATGTTCGCAAACATCTCCAATATACCCTGCATATGTGCGTTAACATTCAAGCTGAACCACACGCCACACAGACATGCATATGTATGGGGGTCCCGCCTCTCTCCAGCCCCATGCCCTCTATTTCCATTCCTGTTTTTCTGGAGGCTGACTTGCCTAGGGACGCCCAGGGTTTTCACCCATCCCTGTGGTCCTAAAATGACACCAGCTGCTGACTTCCAGTGGCTGCTTGGCTTCATTACAGATGTGTATTCTGCCTAGCTAGGCTGGACCCTGTCCCTTCTGAGGGAGCCCCACCCCGGGTGGCATAAATGGCCCTACCACCCAGAGCAGAGCCATAGCTGCCTCTCTACTGTGAGAGTAGGCACTGCCATGCCTTGGTTGGTCCATCCTGGCAGACTCTGAGGAGCAAGCCAAAGGCGTGGAGATGCAGTTCTGCCCAAGGCAGCCTGATGCAGGCAGAGGACAGAGCAGCCCCTTCAATTCGGCTGTCTGAGCCTCTCTCCCACCTCCCTCCCCCTTCCTCCACCTGAAAGGCCTAATGGGTAATCATTTCCTGACAGAAAACTACTTGAATTGTGAAACAGAAACATTTTCAAAGAACCCGGCTCCTCATTTTATATTCTGGGGAAAACAGGTTCTGCCTTTCCCAGGCCTTGGCACTACAGGAGGATACAGGTTGTGACAGGCCAGAGATGTGCTCAGAACAGTAGAGGCACATGGGGCCGCAGCGCCCTAATTCAAACCCAAGGCTCCAGGTGGGCAGTGTCTGCCCTTGTGCTAGGAGCACAAGTGGCTCTATTTTAGAGGAAATCATTCCTTTTGAATCCGAGACTGAGAGAGGGAGACTACAAGAAGGAAAAAAGTTTGGTTTCAATATGTGAAGTTTGTTCCCTTGGGGGAAACGTTAATTCTTCTCAAATGTTTAGGGAGAAGACAAAAGGGAAATTTTCCACTTTTGCAGATGCATTCCATGGCATTCACTCTTGAGTTTCTGTGCAAAGCCTCTCACTCCCCTTCGAGGTGCTTCTGGAAGAAAAGAGTCCTGGTGTGGCCTGGGAAGGGCAGTTAAGGGACGCCTGGCAGGGTGAGTGAAGGGCCGCACAGCCACAGGCACCAAAATGCATCTTGTCTGGTGGGGGGAGGGGACTGAGGCAGGGGCAGAGGCTGGCACTCAGAAGGCACAAGGCTGAGAAAAGCGCTTCTCATAGCATGGCATTCACCCTCCTTTTTCCTGGCTGCTCAGGTTCTCCAGTATCTGGGGGTCCATGTGCCAGAAGGTGGGCCCGTCCAGAACTTGACACCCCAGGAAACTGGGTTAGAAGCCAGTGCCCTCCACTGATCCTGCTGGGCCACAGAAACAGAGCCTTGCTTACATTTCCCTGAAATCCAAAGCCCTTGGGACAGAAGAGTCAGGAATTCTAACAGGCGGCCTCAGGGCATGTCTGGACATAGCTGGTGTTTTGAAGACAAAGGGAATACTTGGGGAGAGCGGTGCCCTGGCTATGAGACAGGAGCTCTCCAGACCTTTCTTCTACAAAAATAGATCACCTGCAGCTAGATAAATATTCTGTAGATAAAAAAAAAAAGGCCTGTGATAGCCTGAGCTAAAAAGCCCCAGAGTTTAAATTGAGATGGGCTAATGAAATGAGATCTTGTTAGACCCCTTTCCCAGATACAGACAGGACCCTAAAACTTTGGTGGGTTCAGGAGAGTTTTGGGGCCCATAACTCTGGCATGGTCCCCAGGGACAGCTTACTGCTCTTAGTCTGTTAGGTGCACTTGGGTAATCACCCTTCCTACGTCACCTTCATGTTACTGCCCTGCCCTCCCAACTGAGGGATGCCCTGTCCTTCCCATAATACCCTTTTCATGCTGCTGTTTCTATTTTTTTCTAATTGAACCAGTGACTCCCTGAAGGCAGGTTTGTGGTGTGTTGCTCACTTCTGAACCCTCAGATGACACATAATAGGTACTTAACGACTCTTTGCTGAGTGAGCAAATAACTGAGTCCTCCAGCCCACTGCTAATGAAGAGTGGTGGGAAAGGAGATGAGAAGAAAGCAGTGGAGGTTTTTAAAACCCCAGCTGGGTTGACTTGGCTTAGCATGGTTTAGAAAAGGGCTTGGAAGGCAAAACTCCCTTGAGACATTCTCAGTGCTGGCTGCAGGAGGCCTGGCCTGGGAGCCCTGTGGGATTCCCACTCAGTGGAGCAGGAGAGCCAGCCTGCTGCCGCTGGGCTGTGGGCTTGGCGAGTTTGTTGCACAGGGAGAGTTGTCAGAGGCCCAAACAAGAAGACTGTGAGGAGCAGGCCAGCGGCACAGACTAAGCAGCCTCCCAGGAGAGGTAATCACACCAGCCCCTGGTGTCGCCACACTCCCCGTCCTAGCTCTTTGGAGCCGAGGTGTGGAAGGCTGAAGGTAAAATTGCAGATGTGGTCTTGAAGAGCAGCCTGGCAAGGCTTCAGGGAATGGGTTAGGTAAGCTCCTTGATGGTCAACAAAAGGCATCTTCCTACTCTGAACAAAAAAGCAATGGAGCCCAGGAGGGAAGTCAAAGAGGCTGACAGCAGCAAAGGTGGTTAACCAAATAGGTTCATGAGGCAGGCTTATAGGTAATAATGCTGTTATGTCAATGTAGGTTCCTACACTAGGTTTAGTTCCATTTTTTATGGCATCTCCGGGTTATAGACCAGGAAAATGAAGTGGACACGTTCTGTGATTATTGTACCACATGTGACCAAACACCCACAAGATTTTTACAGAAAATCGGGGGAATATCAAGGCCAGCTGGGTTCAAAATTGGTGAACAATTGAATCTGAAGAGTGATTAGTGGCCTGCTAACAGCTAGCCAATTGTTTCTGAACTCTTTTATCTGTGACTTTCATGAACAGAGAAAATATCAATGTTGCAAGTGACAAACAATCAAGAGTGCCAGGGCCATAGATGACAGACTCAAGATTCAAAACGCCATCAACCGTCTCAAATACTGGCTTAATGTGATAAAATGAACCTCAACATGGAAGAGAGGTAAAGTCTTAACATCAGTCGTCAAAAATAGATCACAGAGAATGGGAATGGAGCAGGCTCAGGTTGGCATAAATTCATATGAAAAAGATTGGAGGATGAAGACTAACTGGAAGGTAAGCAGAGATAGAAGCCTGAATGGGGAGAATTCTAGAAACTATGATAGATGACTGAAGAAATAAGATTTATTGCTTGGAAAAGAAAGTTTGGGGAAATTATTTAAAAGTCCATCAAGAAGGAGTTTTTGCAGAAGGAAGTCAGGAGTGACAGGGAGACTTGATCAATTTTCTGAAGAACTTTCTAGCAACCACAGCTTTTAACAATGATATGGGCTGCCTTGAAAAGTAGTGAGCTCCATGTGGCAGCAAAACCAAATCAGACATTTGCTAATGGGTATTTTAGGGCAAGAAACCCTGCATAGATGGTAAATTGAACTAGATGATTCCCCAGTTCTCCTCTGGTCCATGTACTCTGATTTTAGGAGCACTGAGAGCCTTTATTTATAGCACCTCATTATGTCAAGGACCAAGAGTTATAATAAACCATCTTGATGAGAATGTACATGCCTAGAACTAGTGAGAAAACATGTAAACAGAGCCCAAGTGGACAGGAGGTTTCGTGTGCAGAATTTGGGGGTGGATGTTGAACCTTGTGGACAAGTACACCCATGTAATGGGTTTGAAAAAATGGGAAGCCAAAGAGGAACTCCCACAGTCCCCCATGGAAAGTTCTCCGTGAAAATGTGGCCTAGTAACTTCAATGATTTCCAAAGCTCCTCCTTAGCCTTTGGATTCTGGGCCATCTTTTTTTAATCCCTCTCCTAGCCTGGGTCTCAGCGAGGACACACATCATTAGATTGCTAAGTTTTCTTTGTGAATCACTCATACAGCCAGCAGTTGGTCTGCCATGCCATAAAATATTTTTCCACTTAAGGACACAAAAGAATTTGTTGTGAACACAGAGAACCCTGACATGCGGTCCTCTTGCCAGGAGTCACCAAAATCGTTGGAAAGAAGAGTGGGAGGAGGGAGGAGAGAAAGGGGTATTTCCATACTCTTCACGCACAGGTCTTCCTCCAGCCATCTGGCTGGCCTCCTGAAACATTCTATTTTGTACCTTCTGGGGCTGTTGAAGAGGCAGAGTGGAGATTTATAACAACAATTTTCATTCCAGCCCAACTGGTTTGGCCCAGGGAAGAGCTATGTTTTTCAGAACAGCTTTTCAACATTCCTGCATGAGCTGAAATGCATGAAAATTTCAGTTTTGAAACAACCAGATGTTTTTGTCAGGGAAGAAACAGATGACCTAAAACAGACTGAGAGGATAAACCCAGGGCGCAGGGAGAAGAATGGGGCTGCAGAGAGCTCGTGGCTTCTTGCCGCTCCTCCTGCCACTCACCATGAGGTGCCCACTTGGACAGCAGTGCTGCTAAGTCTATGAGTTCAGGCAGAAGCTAGCTGCCCAATACTGCAGACACTGCGTTGGGGGCAGGAGACGGCAGGGAGCAGAACCCTTTAAGGCAGAGCTGGCCCAATAAAGCAGATCACAACAGGCTGCAGAATGTGGTAGAAATAACACTTAGAACTTAGAAAGGGGGCCCTGGGTTTCCCAGCCATTGATTTTGTCATCTCAAGCCACAGCCTTGTCATCTTGGAACAGATGACCCCTAGCAACTTTTTGGGCCCCCTGATTCAATTAGTCCCTGATTCTACTGTCCCTTAAGAATAGATGACATGAAAGAAAAAAAAAAAGAATAGATGACATGGTGAAATTGAGCATGAGAGTACACTTTCCATTATCAGTCACCAGATAAAAGATAAAAGGTTTTTCTCAACCAGAGTGGCATTTCCTAATTTGGAAAGTATAATTCCATCAGTAGATTCATTGAATAAAACCACTATTACAGAAACCATACTCACAGATTTTTCAAAATTGTCTTGATTTCAAATAATCTGACCTGTTATCTTATCATGAGTTCTGATTTTCAGCTAATAAACCACAGTCAGAAATTTATAAATACTGGTGGGAAAATGGAAAGAGGCAGGAGGGTGTAGAATTCTTATTTCACATCACTGTTTTTATTTTGAGTACAAGGTTGTCTGGTCAGTTCTTCACATCCTTCTGGATAAGTCTTGTTGGGGTTCTTGAGCAAGAGAAGCCCAGGAGTCACACACCTCCCTGCTGGCATCCAAGAGTTCTGAGTCATCTTCAAGGTGTCTGAGACGATGAGCTGCACCAGGTATCTATGTACAGCTACAGCCCCAAACCCAGAGCTCCAGGTGTCCCAACTGGTGCTCCTTGGTGGCCTCGCACCTGCTACCATTTCTACTCTTCCTATATCTTTTCTCTGTTTTATAAAATCCTGCTTGGGTGAAGAGTTTCCTCTGCAAAGTGCGTAAACTTGAAAATGATTGGGACGAAGAGCTGTGAAGGTGCCTGTCTTCATTTGTACCTGCCACCTGCCATGTTGGTTTGATTTCTAGAGCCACACATCCAACTCCAGAGCTGCTCTCTGACCAATGAGCCCCAATTTGCCAGGCAGCTCCCTATGCTTTCCAAGTGCTACCAGCACTTGGGTGATTTGTTAAACATTACTTTAGTAAAGTTGCTGCCTCTCCTAGAGCTGTGTCAGCATGCCTCCCTCTTCTTTGGAGAGAGCCAAGAGAAACTATTAAAAATGTGTTTGAAATTACACATTCTCCACTCTCCTTGACAGAGGAGCTTTGCAAAGCTCGTTAAGAGAACTGGAGAAAATTCCACAGCACATTTCTGGGTTTATGGTTATTATTTTGCATGTGCTGCTGAGCACATTATTTTGAATGTGGCTTTGGACATCCCTGATACAAGGGAAAATGGCGGCCTAAGTCCAGAGTGGCGACCATTTTGGCTACTCAGCCCCCTTCGCTCTACTTGCAGCCTTTGTGAAAGGGATGAGAGCCAGGGAGAGGATGACAAAGAGGAAAGGAATCAATTAGGTGGCTTTTGGAATGAGTCCTCTTTCTTCTCTCCTCCTCTAACCCTTGCCCCCTCCACAATCCCTTGCCTTTTCAAATGCTGGATGGGCTGATTTAAGCTTATTTTACAGCTTTTCTCTGACTCCATGAAGCTGAGTTCTAGCAGAGCTGGACTCTGAGACTTGTAAATAATCTCCTAGAGGAGGCTTACTGAGTGGAAGCAGCAGCCTGTTCGTTTCAATTTTCTCCTCCGGTTACCATCGATGACCTCCAGACATCTCGATTTCCTACATAATCCTCCAGCAAGCAAAGCCACCTCTCCATTGCCTCTGTTGGAAAGAATGTTACGCTTGACCTTCTCCCTCGCTGGTGTGCAAGCATGACGACGTGTGAAGCAGCCCAGCTTAGATCAGGAACCACCACGCTGACACTCCAGATACAGGCCTCAGGGTTTTATGGGTTTTATGTCTTCTCCGGAAGATATGAGTGCCTGGCAAATGTATTGCTAAACAGACACATTGGAAGTGAAGTTCTCTACCACCTCATCGAAACCAATCTTTTGCCATAAAAACAATGAGTTCAGTGATGTTTCCATCAAGCAAAATGTGAACCACCACCATTTGACTGTAGGCCATGTAAATACCTTTAACAAAAACAAGCTAAAACATACTGAGTCCATCTAACAAGAAACATATATTGAGAACTCTAGTGTGTGGTAGAACTTCAGTAGAATTTTAATAATCCATTAAAAATGGAAACTGAACTGCTCAGAAATACCTGCTTTCCATTCATTTTATAAATGTTACAAAGATCTAAAGCTAAGAATGGCAGGCTTATCCATAGTGCTATGAACATAACTTCACTTTGAACCAAGAGTCTGAAGAACATGTATCATCCCTTTTGTCCTATTTGCCTGCACCCTTAGTTCTTGATCTGAGACAGGTTTTCCCCACTATCTGTAAGTAGAATGTCCCTATGAAACCTTTTGTAAGGTGATCAAGCAGTTAGCATTAATGTACATGGAAAATTTTTTGAGCATTCCTGAACCCAGAAAATGACCTGTCTTAGGCTTTTCTGAAATCCTAGGACACATCTTGATAACTGATGCACGAAATAGATCAAGATAAAGCACAGGTGCTCCATGACACAGGCTACTGGGACTTGAGGCTGAGATGCTGAGTGTAGTTCCCTAGGGAGGTGCTAAGTGGCGCCACTCTCCCCACTCGGGGTGCACGCTGCTGGTGTAATGCTCCCTGCAAACCCAACACTGAAAACAATTTTTGCTCTTTGCGTTTTTTCCGTTAGCGAAAACAGGTACTAACATAGGTCTATTTAAAAAGCACAGTGGCGTAATTTGAACTTCCTATAAGTCAGGGGATACCTATGCTGTTGAACAAGCCACGTCCCGTCCCCTAAAGGATGAGAACCCCGTTTTTCTTTTCATTTGGATTGAATTCAGAGTCTCAGTCTGAAGAATTTGTTATAGGCAAAAAAAATACTCCTAACCTACTTGATCAAATGTATCTCTTGATAAAATAAATGCTGAATTCTTAACAGGTCGTTCATTACACAACCAACAGCAAAAGGATTCTTTAACCTGCAAAATTTTAAGCACAATTTCAGGTTAAAATTGTTAAAAAACAATTTCAAAACAACAATTTCAAAACTACATCCATCTGTCTAAAACGACCTCATTTCCAAAACCCTGTTTTTAGCTTTTTGTTTGCCTACATATGTTTTTCTTTCCATCTTAGCTTTTACCTAAGGCAAGGAGCAATCTTTACTCATGGGACTACCTCAGGAAAATTGTTCATCGCAGAACATTTTCTCTTGATTCCTAAGCACCCTTACTCACAGAACAGGATCTTTGGGTTTGTGATAATTACTGCCTGTAAGATCAGATCCTTTTACCTGAAAATCTAAGTTTTTCAGATTAACACCAATTTTATATTTAATTATTCAAAGTATGCAGGCTTTAGATAATTATTTTCCTCCTTTCTTTTCTGCTGTAGAGGGTGAGAGCACCTCGCATGGACCACTTAGTCCCCAAAAGGGGCATTTACTCTCTGTATTGAAGAGGTATGGGGTTACTCTGTGTCCTGAGAGCCTGGGACCACAGGTACATGGCACACAGCACACCCCTCAGATGCAGGATCCAGCGCACTGTCCTCCCTCCAGCTGGAGGCTGGCAGGTGGCTGAGGAGGAACACGTGTCAGTCTGGCAGCTGGAAGCTGAACGGTTGGTCTAGAGAACAAGGGTTTTCTAATGGGCCATAATTGAGACTGTCTTTGACTCGGGACAGGGAGTCCTTTTCCTTAGATGTACAGGTAATCAGTACATGGAAGGCAGGAGTAGGTCTTCAGTGCTTCCTTCACTTTGAGATAGAGACAGCTGAACAGAAAAAGCCTCCCAGAGCTGCAGCACCCTGAGATTGGGTTAGGGAACAAGGGGTGTCCCCAGGTGGGAGCATCTGAAACCCGAAGCAGCTCTTAAATCTCCAGGCTCTGCTGAATTTGCTTTCAATGAGGCCCTGCTCGGGGAAAGGTAAAAAGGCACAGAGAACTTGCTGGGCTCCAAATGGCTCTTAGAACCACCATTCTCAGGAGCTGGTTTCATTAAAAAGAGAGTCACAAAAGAAATTTCCTCTGAAGTGCACATAAATTTAAGGAAAAAAAAAATGTACCTGGCAGGGCAGGGTTGGGTTCTGATTTATCTATTATCTTTTTGAAAAGTGAATGGCAGGGCGGAGCCAAGATGGCAGCATGAGCAGAGCAGTGGAAATCTCCTCCCAAAAACACATAGAGCTATGAAAATATAACAAAGAAAAATCTTCCTAAAATAGAGACCACAGGACACAGGACAACATCCAGACAACATCCACACCTGCAAGAACCCAGCGCCTTGCAAAGGGGGTAAGATACAAGCCCCGGCCCGGTGGGACCCGAGCGCCCCTCCCCCCAGCTCCCGGCGGGTGGAAAGAAACCGGAGCGGTTTTTTTTGTTTTGGCGAGTGCTTTTTGGAAGCCTCAAAGGGACAGGGACCCCGTTGCTAGGGAGGCAGGGTGGCGGGACCGGTGAGCGGGTGCCTGGGACCGGCACTTGAGGACGGAGGAAATCGCGCGTTTTTCCCCTTTTTTTTTCTCTTTCTGGTGAGTGCTTTTTGGAAGCCTTAAAGGGACAGGGACCCTGGTGCTAGGGAGTCAGGGCAGCGGGACTGGTGAGCGGGTGCCTGGGACCGGCGCCTGAGGACAAAGAATATCCCGCGTTTTTCCCTGCGGGACCGGTGAGCGGGTGCCTGAGACCGGCACCTGAGGATAGAGGAAATTGCGTGTTTTTCCCCTTTTTTTTCTCTTTTTGGCGAGTGCTTTTTGGAAGCCTTAAAGGGACAGGGACCCTGGTGCTAGGGAGGCAGGGCGGCGGGACTGGTGAGCGGGTGCCTCGGACCGGCGCCTGAGGACAAAGAATATCGCGCGTTTTTCCCAGCGGGACCAGTCGGCAGGTGCTTTTTGGAAGCCTTGAAAGGACAGGGACCCTTGTGCTAGGGAGGCAGGGCAGCAGGACCAGTGAGCGGGTGCCTGGGACCGGCACCTGAGGACAAAAAAAAAAAAATCAAGTGTTTTTTCCTTTTTTTTTTTTTTTCTGTTCCCTCTCTAATTGTTGCTGTTGTTGTTTTGGTTTGGAGAGTGCTTTTTGGAAGTCTTAAAGGGGCAGGACAGGTCACTTAGACCAGAGGCAGGGAATCTGGGGATCTCTGGGCACTCTAACCCCCTGGGCAGCAGGGAGCACAGAGGCCCCTTACGGAGATAATTAGCCTCCCAGCCGCTCCCCCTCCAATGGGGCTCCACCATTTTGGAGGAGCAACCCCAGCCAGGCCACGCCCACAGCAACAGCGGAGATAAACCCCATAGCAACCAGGCAGAAAGCAGAAGCCCTGTCTGCACACAGCTGCCCAGCACAAGCCACTAGAGGTCGCAATTCTCCCAGGTGAGGAAGGCCACAAACCGACAAGGGAAGCTCTTCCAGCGGCCACTTGTACCAGCTCTGCACACTATCTCTATCACCATGAAAAGACAAAACTACAGGCAGACAAAGATCACAGAGACAACACCTGAGAAGGAGACAGACCTAACCAGTCCTCCTGAAAAAGAATTCAAAATAAAAATCATGAACATGCTGACAGAGATGCAGAGAAAAATGCAAGAGCAATGGGATGAGATGCAGAGAAAAATGCAAGAGCAGTGGGATGAAGTCCAGAGGGAGATCACAGATGTCAGGAAGGAGATCACAGAAGTGAAACAATCCCTGGAAGGATTTATAAGCAGAATGGATAAGATGCAAGAGGCCATTGAAGGAATAGAAGCCAGAGAACAGGAAGGTATAGAAGCTGACATAGAGAGAGATAAAAGGGTCTCCAGGAATGAAACAACACTAAGAGAACTATGTGACCAAACCAAAAGGAATAATATTCGTATTATAGGGGTACCAGAAGAAGAAGAAAGAGGAAAAGGGATACAAAGTCTCTTTGAAGAAATAATTGCTGAAAACTTCCCCAAACTGGGGGAGGAAATAATCGAACAGACCATGGAATTACACAGAACCCCCAACAGAAAGGATCCAAGGAGAAAAACACCAAGACACATAGTAATTAAAATGGCAAGGATCAAGGAAAAGGAAAGAGTTTTAAAGGCAGCTAGAGAGAAAAAGGTCACCTATAAAGGAAAACCCATCAGACTTCTCGACAGAAACCCTACAGGCCAGCAGAGAATGGCATGATATACTTAATGCAATGAAACAGAAGGGCCTTGAACCAAGGATACTATATCCAGCACGACTATCATTTAAATATGATGGCGGGGTTAAACAATTCCCAGACAAGCAAAAGCTGAGGGAATTTGCTTCCCACAAAGCACCTCTACAGGGCATCCTACAGGGACTGCTCTAAATGGGAGCACCCCTAAAAAGAGCACAGAACAAAACACACAACATATGAAGAATGGAAGAGGAGGAATAAGAAGGGAGAGAAGAAAAGACTCTCCAGACAGTGTATATAACAGCTCAATAAGCGAGCTAAGTTAGGCAGTAAGATACTAAAGAAGCTAACCTTGAACCTTTGGTAACCACGAATCTAAAGCCTGCAATGGCAATAAGTACATATCTCTCAATAGTCACCCTAAATGTAAATGGACTTAATGCACCAATCAAAAGACACAGAGTAATAGAATGGATAAAAAAGCAAGACCCATCTATATGCTGCTTACAAGAAACTCACCTTAAACCCAAAGACAAGCGTAGACTAAAAGTCAAGGGATGGAAAAACATATTTCAGGGAAACAACAGTGAGAAGAAAGCAGGGGTTGCAGTACTAATATCAGACAAAATAGACTTCAAAACAAAGAAAGTAACAAGAGATAAAGAAGGACACTACATAATGATAAAGGGCTCAGTCCAACAAGAGGATATAACCATTCTAAATATATATGCACCCAATACAGGAGCACCAGCATATGTGAAGCAAATACTAACAGAACTAAAGAGGGAAATTGACTGCAATGCATTCATTTTAGGAGACTTCAACACACCACTCACCCCAAAGGATAGATCCACGGGACAGAAAATAAGTAAGGACACAGAGGAACTGAACAACACCCTAGAACAGATGGACCTAATAGACATCTATAGAACTCTACATCCAAAAGCAACAGGATATACATTCTTCTCAAGTGCACATGGAACATTCTCCAGAATAGACCACATACTAGCTCACAAAAAGAGCCTCAGTAAATTCCAAAATATTGAAATTCTACCAACCAATTTTTCAGACCACAAAGGTATAAAAGTAGAAATAAATTCTACAAAGAAAACAAAAAGGCTCACAAACACATGGAGGCTTAACAACATGCTACTAAATAATCAATGGATCAATGAACAAATCAAAATAGAGATCAAGGAATATATAGAAACAAATGACAACGACAACACTAAGCCCCAACTTCTGTGGGATGCAGCAAAAGCAGTCTTAAGAGGAAACTATATAGCAATCCAGGCACACTTGAAGAAGGAAGAACAATCCCAAATGAATAGTCTAACATCACAATTATCAAAACTGGAAAAAGAAGAACAAATGAGGCCTAAAGTCAGCAGAAGGAGGGACATAATAAAGATCAGAGAAGAAATAAACAAAATTGAGAAGAATAAAACAATAGCAAAAATCAACGAAACCAAGTGCTGGTACTTCGAGAAAATAAACAAAATAGATAAGCCTCTAGCCCAACTTATTAAGAGAAAAAGAGAATCAACACAAATCAACATAATCAGAAATGAGAATGGAAAAATCACGAAACACTCCACAGAAATACAAAGAATTTTTAAACACTACTATGAAAACCTATATGCCAACAAGCTGGAAAACCTAGAAGAAATGGACAACTTCCTAGAAAAATACAACCTCCCAAGACTGACCAAGGAAGAAACACAAAAGTTAAACAAACCAATTACGAGCAAAGAAATTGAAACAGTAATTAAAAAACTACCCAAGAACAAAACCCCGGGACCAGACGGATTTACCTCGGAATTTTATCAGACACACAGAGAAGACATAATACCCATTCTCCTTAAAGTGTTCCAAAAAATAGAAGAAGAGGGAATACTCCCAAACTCATTCTATGAAGCCAACATCACCCTAATACCAAAACCAGGCAAAGACCCCACCAAAAAAGAAAATTACAGACCAATATCCCTGATGAATGTAGATGCAAAAATACTCAATAAAGTATTAGCAAACAGAATTCAACAGTATATCAAAAGGATCATACACCATGACCAAGTAGGGTTCATCCCAGGGATGCAAGGATGGTACAACATTTGAAAATCCATCAACATCATCCACCACATCAACAAAAAGAAAGACAAAAACCACATGATCATCTCCATAGATGCTGAAAAAGCATTTGACAAAATTCAACATTCATTCATGATAAAAACTCTCAGCAAAATGGGAATAGAGGGCAAGTACCTCAACATAATAAAGGCCATATATCATAAACCCACAGCCAGCATTATACTGAACAGTGAGAAGCTGAAAGCATTTCCTCTGAGATCGGGAACAAGACAGGGATGCCCACTCTCCCCACTGTTATTTAACATAGTACTGGAGGTCCTAGCCACGGCAATCAGACAAAACAAAGAAATACAAGGAATCCAGATTGGTAAAGAAGAAGTTAAACTGTCACTATTTGCAGATGATATGATACTGTACATAAAAAACCCTAAAGACTTCACTCCAAAACTACTAGAACTGATATTGGAATACAGCAGGATACAAAATTAACACACAGAAATCTGTAGCTTTCCTATACACTAACAACGAATCAATAGAAAGAGAAATCAGGAAAACAATTCCATTCACCATTGCATCAAAAAGAATAAAATACCTAGGAATAAACCTAACCAAAGAAGTGAAAGACTCATACTCTGAAAACTACAAGTCACTCTTAAGAGAAATTAAAGGGGACACTAATAAATGGAAACTCATCCCATGCTCATGGCTAGGAAGAATTAATATCGTCAAAATGGCTATCCTGCCCAAAGCAATATACAGACTTGATGCAATCCCTCTCAAATTACCAGCCACATTCTTCAATGAATTGGAACAAATAATTCAAAAATTCATATGGAAACACCAAAGACCCCGAATAGCCAAAGCAATCCTGAAAAAGAATAATAAAGTAGGGGGGATCTCACTCCCCAACTTCAAGCTCTACTACAAAGCCATAGTAATCAAGACAATTTGGTACTGGCACAAGAACAGAGCCATAGACCAGTGGAACAGATTAGAGACTCCACAAATTAACCCAAACATATATGGTCAATTAATATTTGATAAAGGAGCCATGGACATACAATGGCAAAATGACAGTCTCTTCAACAGATGGTGCTGGCAAAACTGGACAGCTACATGTAGGAGAATGAAACTGGACCATTGTCTAACCCCATATACAAAGGTAAACTCAAAATGGATCAAAGACCTGAATGTAAGTCATGAAACCTTTAAACTCTTGGAAAAAAACATAGGCAAAAACCTCTTAGACATAAACATGAGTGACCTCTTCTTGAACATATCTCCCCGGGCAAGGAAAACAACAGCAAAAATGAGCAAGTGGGACTACAGTAAGCTGAAAAGCTTCTGTACAGCGAAGGACACCATCAATAGAACAAAAAGGAACCCTACAGTATGGGAGAATATATTTGAAAATGACACATCCGATAAAGGCTTGACGTCCAGAATATATAAAGAGCTCACAAGCCTCAACAAACAAAAAACAAATAACCCAATTAAAAAATGGGCAGAGGAACTGAACAGACAGTTCTCCAAAAAAGAAATACAGATGGCCAACAGACATATGAAAAGATGCTCCACATCGCTAATTATCAGAGAAATGCAAATTAAAACTACAATGAGGTATCACCTCACACCAGTAAGGATAGCTGCCATCCAAAAGACAAACAACAACAAATGTTGGCGAGGCTGTGGAGAAAGGGGAACCCTCCTACACTGCTGGTGGGAATGTAAATTAGTTCAACCATTGTGGAAAGCAGTATGGAGGTTCATCAAAATGCTCAAAACAGACCTACCATTTGACCCACGAATTCCACTCCTAGGGATTTATCCTAAGAACGCAGCAATCAAGTTTGTGAAAGACAGATGCACCCCTATGTTTATCGCAGCACTATTTACAATAGCCAAGAATTGGAAGCAACCTAAATGTCCATCGGTAGATGAATGGATAAAGAAGATGTGGTACATATACACAATGGAATACTACTCAGCCATAAGAAGTGGAAAAATCCAACCATTTGCAGCAACATGGATGGAGCTGGACAGTATTATGCTCAGTGAAATAAGCCAAGCGAAGAAAGAGAAATACCAAATGATTTCACTCATCTGAGGAGTATAGGAACAAAGGAAAAACTGAAGGAACAAAACAGCAGCGGAATTACAGAACCCAAAAATGGACTAACAGGTACCAAAGGGAAAGGAACTGGGGAGGATGGGTGGGCAGGGAGGGATAAGGGGGGGTAAGAAGAAGGGGGTATTAAGATTAGCATGCATGGGGGGGAGGGAGAAAGGGGAGGGTGGGCTGCACAACACAGAGAAGACAAGTAGTGACTCTACATTTTGCTAAGCTGATGGACAGTAACTGTAATGTGGTTGTTAGGGGGGGCCTGATATAGGGGAGAGCATAGTAAACATAGTATTCTTCATGTAAGTGTAGATTAAAAATTAAAAAAAAAAAAAAGAAAGAAAGAAAAGGGGGATTACTCCTTGATAGGATAAAACTATTGGTAAATCAAAGATCAACACATGCTTTAAATATCCTTAATGTTGATCACTTAAAGGGTGTCAGATGATCAGCTATGGAGGTACTCTTTTCTGATAATATTCCTTTCTCTTAATAAAAAAAAAAATTAAAAAAAAGCAGTCCCTGTGTGCTGACCTCCAATGAGTTCTGCACAGTGGTATAGAGGGCATGTCAAAGTGTGGGCAAAGGGTCTGTTTGTTTCTATGCAGAAAATCAAGGCCTGGCTTGGATACCCAGAAAATGACTAAGATACGATATGAGGAGGAGCTTCCAGCATCACCACTCTCTGGAGGACTTGTGCGGGGGGATGATCATCAAAAAGCCTTCACAGGGATCCGGACGATGCTGCGGTTGTGGTTGCATCCAGCCCACCGTCTCCTGGACTTGCCATAGGAATGAGGAGGGAGATGTCTAGGCTGGCATGTGCATACAGTGAGACAACAAATTTGACCGGATCTGTACTGTTGGAACTCAACCAGGAGTTGGGAGGGGTGCAAGTTGTAGCACTCCAAAATCTTATGACTATAGACTATCTACGGTTAAAAGAACATATGGGATGTGAACAGATCCCAGAAATGGGCTGCTTTAATTTGTTTGATTTCTCTCAGACTGTTCAAGTACAGTTGGACAATATCCATCATATCATAGACAAATTTTCACAAATGCCTAGGGTGTCTAAATGGTTTTCTTGGCTTCACTGGAGATGGATGGTAATTATAGATTTGCTTTGTTTATGTCACCGTATTCCTATTATATGTGTGTGCAAATTAGTTAGTTGTTTAAAACCTATACATACTTAAGGTACTCTACAAGAAGATATGTCAAAGAAATAATCAATCCTCCCATGTTTCCTTCCATATGCTACATCTATAGCTTTTCTTCCTTCTTCCTAATTACAACCCTTAAACAGAATTCGTGCCTCATATCGAATTTACCGAGTATCATAATTCCTCCAGGTGATAAAGATACCTCGAGACAAGTGCTGGGCATAGAAGCCACAGGGCATAAATCTGCAAAGAAGTAAAAAGCTAACCTTTTCAAACAATATGGCTTCTCTCTCACTTACCAATTTTACATTTCCCTGTATGGCCCCGAAAGATGACTGGTTAGCCAGAGACGGGTAAGATTCCTCAAGGGAGGAACAACCTAAGACAGGCACAGTCGCAGGGGGGCCATCAGGTGAGAATTTGGGGATCAACAGAGGTGAGGCTCAGAACCTCACCCCAACTTCTTTGAGAGAAATCTTCTGCATCCGTGGATGTTTTGCTGCCCTTGTCTAACCTGGATTAATACTTAGTCCATAGGCACACACCTGATCATCTGATCATCTACATTTGCCCTCTTACAGCACTAAACTATGTTTTCTACCTTTATCTTGCATCTACCTACCACTTCAGCATTTTATTACAAATAAAAGTAATAATAATAATAAAGGGAGAAATGTAGGATCCACATATAAATCAAGTACAAAAATCAAACGAATATTCATATTTGATCTGATTGTTTATAGGTCATAATGCGTGATCAAAACCGAAAGTTTCTGTGATGAATGCCCTTGTACTGTTCACCATGTAAGAATTTATTCACTATGTAAGAATTCGTTCACCATGTAAGAACTTGTTCGTTATGCTTCTGAAGATTAGAGACTGATGAGAATTAGACTTGAGATGGATTAATGATTGTACATTGAGCATTGACCCCCCTATACTGAATTTTATTGTTGTTAACAACCATTTGATCAATAAATATGAGAGATGCCCTCTCAAAAAAAAAAAAAAAATATGGGGTCATAGTGGACCTGATACTCTGGGAAAAAAAAAATCAAATGAATATTCATATTTGACTTGATTGTTTATAGTTCATAATGCGTGATCAAAACCGAAAGTTTCTGTGATGACTGCCCTTGTACTGTTCACCTTGTAAGAACTTATTCACTATGTAAGAATTTGTTCACCATGTAAGAACTTGTTCGTTATGCTTCAGAAGATTGGAGACTGACGAGAATTAGGCTGGGGGTGGATTAATGATTGTGCATTGAGCAGTGACTCCCCTATACAGAATTTTATTGTTGTTAAAACCATTTGATCGATAAATATGAGAGATGCCCTCTCAAAAAAAAATTCACAACGTTCTTCAGGTATGCAATAATAAAATAAGCAAACTGTAAAAAAAAAAAAAAGCGAATGGCTCAGGCCTGCACTGGCCTCAGTTTCCCTGAATGACAGATGCTGGGGGTCACTCGGTGCTCCAGCCTGACACAAGGCTGCATGTGTATAACTGTGTAGCTAGGACGCACAGAGCTGAGCCAAACTGGACGAAGGAAAAGCAGCTACCCTCCAACAACACATGCAGGAAATCATGGGCATCTGACAAATAGAAAAGATGGAAATGTGTAAGAAGAGACCTTTTTTAAAGTACTAGTGTTGGAAACAATGGGAGGGGGGCAGAAAGCAAATGTAGGTTGAAAAAAATCGGTACGTTGGGTGAGGAGAGTTTAATACTTTACAAAAAACATAAAAAAGAGAGAAAGAAGGAAACAAAAGGAGAAAAATCTGTGAATTCACGTGTACAAACATTTGCTGAAACTGATGACCACTGGACCTGGTGAGATGCAGCAGCTATTCTGGGTGGCTGCTCACTGCCTGTGATTTCCTTCTCTCACTGTTACCTTCTTGGAGCCAGGCTAATTACCAAATTAACATCGAGTTATCAAGTGGAAAAATTCCCTATGCTTCAGATTGTATCACTTCCCCAGGGAAGCCCCCCTAGATTCTGCCATTAGACCGGTGTCCTGTTAAAATCTGTCCTATGCCAAGATTTTTCCTCCAAATCACTTACCATAGGACAGTGTGTGCCATGAGCATGCAATTTTCTGTATCCTTCACTGGTCTGCAAGCCACATAGAGGTAGGTGGGTGACAGTTCTTGTTCATTGTCAATCCTCAGCCACCAGCACAGTGCCTGCTGGCACATTCATTCATTCATTCACTCATTTATTCATTCAACAGATACTCACTGTGCTCCTTCTGTGTAACAGGATCTGTGCCTGGCCCTGTGGATACTGTGTACATAAGCCAGAAAAGCCTCTTTGCCCTCATGGTGTTAAACTCAGGGATGGGAGCTGAGGTGGGAGAAGGGAGACTAAAATAGACGTAAACAATTCAGTGAACTAGCTAACTTCAGATACTGAGTTCCATGAAGACAGTAAAAGAGGGTGGTATGTTTCTAATACAGCCCCAGAGTCGGGGTGGGGCAGGTCAGAGGCAGGCAGCTGAAGCTGGTGGAGAACAGAATTCTGGGGACGTGATGCTCAAGCAGGGACAGGAGTGACAGGAAGTGGCCAGCATTGCAAAGATCTTGGGTATTGAACTTTACACACAGTGCACATGTCCTCAGATTACAGGGAGCTGGGCACATCACAGAAAATGAGAGGTAACTTCTGGTCTGCTTAGCGGGACCTGGGGAGCCAGGCAGGGGATGGGTGGGAAGACAGGCACGGCAAATCATGTGGGTCACACAGGCCATGGCAAGCAGTTTGGATGTTGTCCTGGGCTCAGGGGAATTCCTCAGAGAGGTTTAAGCAAGCAAGATGGCACCTGGAAAAAATCACGGACTCTTGCATACAGGGCTTTATGGGACTGTGTAATGAAAAGGAGGGGCATCTAGTGCATGGACTGAAAGTCACAACTTCAAGGGCCCTGGTATGATTAGTGGGGATTTTCGAAACAGTGCTTCATGGTGACTGCTTCAGTTGGGGGCATCTTGGAAACAAGTTAGGCAGAGATCCTGTTGGTTAGAGCAATCCTTCCAGAACCTGGAATCCAGACTTAGTGACTATGGCCCCGGCAGTGACAGCTCTGCACTGAGACTTGACAGTAACTTAGCACAGAAACCGGGAGTAGAGGGGGAGGGGAGGGAAGGTGGCTCCTTTGGTGGGAGTTGTTTGATTTGCTCCCTTTCCTGTAAGGCTTCATTTACCAATATTTTCTTTTCTTCAGCAAGGAAATTTACTTCAACCCTGTTCACCCCACAGGGCTGGGGGAGAAGCCACAGCAAGTGTTATATACTACTGCTTCTCAAAGTTCTCCCTCAAGTCCTCTAACACCTCAGGGGAGTGAGGGAGACCCCCAGGAAAGCAGCCTGTTCCTTGGGGGCTATGTGAAGTGTTATATCAGTTCAGCTTCCTATTCCATAATATGCCTAGGTTTAACATTTAGAGGTTTTAATGTTTGAAAATATTTTGTCAATAAGTATTTTACTTTTCCCTCACAATTTTCTGGGGAAAAGAAGAAAAACAAATTCCAACCCTCTAGGAGTTCTTGGTGACCTGACACATTGCTGCCCACCCCAAGGGGTGCCTGCCTTCTGGTGACAGGTGAGGTTCTGGGTCCATCACTACCACCACCACCACCCCACAACTCAAGACTTGGGTCCACACACCGAAAAGATGGGAAATGGAGGCTGGGCCTGAGGGAAGGAGGCAGGAAGGAGAGAGCTGAGGATCTTGCCCAAGTTTCAGAATATGCCTGGATAGTTAGATGGCAGATGGTGTTCAAGTCCTTCATTATATCCCTCTCTCTAAGGCAAAGCACCTGTCTCCACGCTTCCTGCAGGACACTTGGGGCCTGAGCTGATTCCAAGTTCTACAGCTGCTCCACCAAGGAGACCATACCCTCTTCTGCCTTTCTTCTAAAGAAATGCAATGAGCTGTGCATTGGTAGGAGAAAACCAAAGGGTCCCACATCAGCCCATGTCGGTTTGGATGAATTGTACATGAAGTTCATGTCAGTTTTCTGTTTTGCAAAATCAATTTCTCACTTGCTGAGCCAATGCCATGATACCAGCCAAGTCATTCATCAACTGTTATCTTTTTAAAATAAACTTCAAATAATGAAATACCCTTGTTTTCCTGAAATGTCTTGAAAAGGTTATTTCCAGGCTGACACGCTGCTTGCCAGCTTTTATTTAGAAACACATTTTTTATATATTCATTTCAATTCTCTGGAAAAGGGCCAAGAAAGAGTAAATAAAGCAGCAGCCGAGGTTACTATCCATACATCAATCCCGGGCCCTGATTAAGCCCAAACCATGCAAACACAGCCTTTGTAGGGGGTGGCAGAAGCCAAACCCTCTTTCAAAAGGGACCCTTGTTGCCCTTGAGGGTTTAGAGTTGAAAAAGAAAGTTTTTCAAAGCCATCAAAAAGTGAAAAACAATCTAAGTAGCACAAGAGTGTCAGAATTCATAATTGGGGGTCATAAATCTTTTTGCAACAGAGCAAAAAAAAAAGTTCGCGGGAGCACAAATCTAAAGGCAGCGGGTGTACACATACTCCAAGTGTCAGCTTTAATTTACTTCTCCGTTTGGAAAGGGGAGACTGACAGCTGGCTGCCAGTCTGGAGGGAGCCTCCTTGACTCTTCTCCTGGGCCAGACAACGGTTTGAATGTCGTAGGGAGAGAAATCCAAACAATGACACAGGAAGCATTGGATTTCTTACATTGAAAAAGAGTTCTTTGGAAGGGGGAGCGGGTAAGGGAGAAAAGAGAAAGAGAACAAACCTCTTCTGTAGTAATTTCTTTTGTCTAATCCAAAATGCTTAGCACATTAAAACCAAATACGAACCAACAAACAAAAGCAAAGTCTGATTTACAGTATGTTATTTGACTCATCTGGAGGACGTTTAGGCAAGACATTAGCAAACGATTTTAACTGCATCAAAACTTTGCTAGGACAACGAAGATAAGTATATAAATATGTTCATATGTATTCACACAATTCAGAGCGTACATTATCCTTTCCCTTGTGAACAGGAACATCATCATTATAGCATTAAAACTGGAGATCAATAGTAATGGGATTTCTTGAGAGCTCTATGTGGAAAAAGGTCAACAAAAACACCACCAGTGGAGCTGATTACTTGTCAATAGACTCAGCAGCATGAAAATAAGCTTTTCTCCTCCCTTCTGCTATCACTCACTTTAAGGCATCCAATCAGAAGCTTTGAATGAGCGAAATAAAATAGAGCCACTCCAGGAAGATGCTGGTGCTGCATGTCTTCTGCAGCAATCTTTGGACATTACAGCAACGTTAAGAGGTTTATCAGCTGAGTTAACATCACACATACAAGCTGCCTGTCTGTCGATGGTATGAGGATCAGGCCTGGGGTTAGTCACCAGACTCCTGGGGATACTCCTGGGCTCTTGTGTCTGTTTCCCTTGCATATGAAATAATAATAAGACCTTTCTATCCTAGTAAATCATTTTCATGTTTAAGATAAAATGAGTTAAGATCCTAAAAGCATTTTTAAAGCATCAAGTGCCTTAAATACACAAGAAATATATTGTTCCCAAATTACTTTAGGCAGCCCAGGTAGAGATACAAGGCAAGTAATTATGTGCACAGGGTAATAAACTTTACCAGTCTCTCTCAAAAGCCAGTGTGGGATGTAAGGTGGTATGTGGAGAAAGGAGCAGGGGATGCTGTCTGGATTTGTACACAGTGGAAAAGGTATCGTGGTCTTGCCTGAAAGCATCTGTCTCTTCCACACAGAAAACTCGGAGGAAGCTGGACTTGCTAGAATTGCAGCTTTACTTTCCAGACCCTCTGTCTTCTATGTTCAAGAGCTAGAGAAGTTAACTAGCATTTAGAATTATTCTCTGGGGAGGAAAACACCTGTTCATGTTGCTAGACTTGTCATTTCAGAACACAAAGCCAACTTATATAAGACTTACCTAGAATGCCAGTGCCCATAAAGAATGGGCACTTGTAACATTCCTTGGCCGTGCTACGTTGTGATTCCCATCAATAGTCCCCCAAGTATCAAGAATCAGCTGAAAGAATGCCCTTGAACCCTTGGACAGTCTCTTGTAGATGGAATGAGGTCTGCGTGCAGTAACTCAAGAACTTAGGTGGCAACCAGTTCTCCCCCATTTCACCACCTGTCCTCCACATTGTCTGTCCCTAAACCAGTTTAGCTCCCATCTGCTTAACAGTTTTATTTCATCTGAGATTCCCAACACTATAGTCTGTAAAATACTGTGGTATAAACAATCTGCTAGTCCAGAAATATATAATCATTGACCAATCCAGGGGCATGATAAAATTAATGAATTCATTTTCTTTCTGCTGATGTCCTGCCCTTTAGGCTGGTCCCCATTGTCACCTAATCTCACCAGCAAGAGAAAATCTTTCCCTCTGTTTAGCAGGTTCATTTCTTATTGAGCTTTCTTACTCTTCCCGTATCCTCTATTCATTTCTACAAAACCTCAATGGCATAGGAAAATTGACTTTTTGTTGTTGTTCACAAATTCGGTGAGTCCGCTGGGCAGTTCTGATCAAGGCAGGCTTAGGTGATTTCAGTTAGGGCGGTCCACAGGGCCTCTAATCCTCCAGCAGGCTAGCTGGGGCTTGTTCACATGACTGCTGAGAAGAGTTCTGAATGAGAACAGAAGCACACCAAGACTCTATAGGCTTAGATTAGTAACTGGCACATCATTTTTCCAGGGCATTCTACAGGCCAACTCAAATTGCAAGATTGGCCCAGATTCAGGTGGAGAAACAGGCTCCACATCTTGGTAGGAGGAAATCCCTTCTAAATCATACTGCAAAGGTATGGATCGAGGGAGAGGTGGAGACCTGGGGCCATTTTAATCTTTAGGCTACCACACCTTTCCCCTAAATGGATGGCACAAACAAGCCTTATGTACTACATTAGAAGAGAATCATCATTTCTACGCCTTAGCCCAGGTGTTTGTTCTGTCTAAACTCTTAGGTCATAATTTATCAGGTGTAGAAGCTTCTACTAGCAGCACCTAAGGGTCTTTTCTCAGATTTGGCCTCCTAGTGACTACAAATCTTTTAATTAACTGGGGCAGCTTGTAGAACCCAAAAATATATTTTTTTATATATGTGTGTGTGTCACATCTGTCACCTTAATTTCAAATTTTGGTACTTTTTCTGCCTAGCCTTAAAGAAAAGCAACTTTACCAGAGGAAAGTGGACTTCCCACAACATCTGTTAACAGGGCAAGTTTCTGAGCTTCTTGGTAAATATAAGTTGGTCCATTCATATGGACCAGCCATATTTCCTATGGCTTCCTGATAACACAGACTTGGTGGGTTTTATATATATATCCACACTACTAACATGCTTATTTATCCCTTAGATGTCTGGATCCAATTTGACAGGCTTTTTGGATACTATATAGTATAATCATCTAATTTCTGACATAATTTTAGGAGACTGAGAGCCAGAGTTGGACACAGTTCTGACAAAACTAAGGGAGCTTCCTGTGGGGAAGATGCCTGGAACAGTCCTGGGCCACCTTACATACCAATGGGAGGTAACCTTTCTTTTTTAAGAAGTGGAAAAACCAGTGGAATTGCCCTATGGTAGAGATGCTAGGCCACTCCATACCCAGTCCCTCTGACCTGTGACTTTACAGTTCCTCCTTCTAGGTGGAAAGTTCTCCCTTTGAATTTGAGCTCCACCATGTGACTTGCTCTGTCTGACAGGATTTTAGCATGATGATGCAAGCAGAGGCTTGCTCTCTAGAGCCTGTGTCATAAGAACATGCCCTGGAAACAGTCCCCAGGGAAATGAGAAACTAGAGCACTCCTGAACTGCTGAAATCATCACAGTGACCCCAGTTGGCCTGCAGTTGGAAGCCAACCTGACCAGCAGACACAAAGTCCAGAATAAAATTTTACTTTTTTATGCCACCACGCATTAGGACAGTGCAGTAGTTTGTGGCAATAACTGACTGCAAGTAGTCCCCATGGAAGTAGAACAGGTTATAAATTAGAGGGGAAGTTTGACATTTGGTGTGAGATAGGATTTTTTACAGCTGCAAAATTTGGGAATTGTATTTTATCAGTGTCACTCACTGACATTCAGTTGACATCCCAGATTTCCTGAAAAACTGAGACACCTAATGTAAACTGGATAGAAGAAAATTAGATGTTTATTTTTTTCTATTTTACTACAGAAATGTCAATACCCAAAGGAAAGTATATTAATGAACCCTCATAACCATCACAGAGCTTCAACAATTATCAGCATTTTTCAAAATGTTACTGTACCCTACTCATTGTTTTCTTGAAAATCAGACATTTAAAATTCCAGATCCCCTAGAATATGCCTTTGATGAGTTCATAAGTCATTTAAAATAGGAAAGATTCTCTCTCCAGCAGGTGTTCTTAGTTATGAGTTCAGAGGGTCCATGGATTTTCAGAAATGTATGCACATGAATCTTGTATATATAAATGGTTTTGTGTAGGAGATGCATGGTTTCCATCAGATTCAGGAGGTACAATCTACTGCCCAGCACAAAAAACAGCAACCATTCTCACCTGCGCTTTCCCTACTTTGCCAGATGCCAGGCAGCATCCTGCACCCTCGGCAGGCAGAGGGAAGCACATCAGTGCAAAAGTATCTAACCCTCTCAGCCCATAGGCAGAATCACTATTTGCTTTAAGCACAGAAATAAGACAAGTGTGAGCTTTAATTTTAGCAGTCCTGGAAGTCACAATCCTTTAAATGATCAGGAAGAATGACCCCACCTTTCAGTGAAAATGTCTTGGGTGGCCCAAGAGCTCAATTTCTAAATTTCAGCTGTGTAACCATTTCAAATGCACTTGCTAGCCTGTCTTATCCGCAGAGAAGAACCTCTGAGCAGGTAGAGGAAGCCTAGTGTATTTGTTCTTACATTGTACACAGTGTACAAATCACCTAGAAAAGTTTAAAATCAAGATTTCTGGGTCCCACCCCAGACCTAATGAATTGAAAACCATGAAAGCTGCATTTTTAACAAGCTCCCAGGGGATTTGGAGCAACTGGTCCACAGACCACACTCCAAGAAGCGCTAGCTGAGGGGAGCCCAAGTCTACAGCAACCATTTGAAGCTTAAAGTCTTCCTTTCTTGAATTCATATTTCCAGTCTGTCTGTAAATGGGGCAGCTGGAAAATAAAGAAAAAAAACCTCTAAAGTCTCCAGTAATTCCTAAGACTGCTGTTCCTCCGGGCTGATTTTAAAGGTTTAGGCTCTGAGGGAGTTCTCATCAATCCAAACTGGGGAGAGCAGGCCAGAGTTAGGGACCCCAAAAGTCACTAATGCTACACAGATGACAGTGGCAGGCATGGAACATGTAGTCAAGTGTTATTTGAATTTCTAAACCAGTTCTCAAATGGGAGCAACAGGAGCACCAGAAGTTATCTTCAGCTACAGAAAGGCACAAGACCATGAGGAGAAGCGCAGAGTCAAAGGACAGTAAGTACAGCAGCCTGCCTCCTCCCTGCCCAACATCAAGGCCACTGGTGCCATGTGGATTTCATTAATGGCTCAACGACAGTGTTTCAGAGTTATAAGTTCAAGATGTTATTGAAAAACCCATATTGTGTTTTTTAATCCCCATCTACCCTGCCTCCAGGGTTTTCTTAAATAGTGTTTTTTTTTTTTTCATTTTAACATGGTTCCACTCAAGTGGTCATATTTCTAAGAGTATGGAGCAATGCACACCAGGGCCAGTGAAATCCAAAATGGTTTAGTGGAAGGATGATACTATGTCCTCTGCCTGTCAGGAGGAAAAGGGGGAGAAGCTGTGAACCCATTAAGTACATAAGCAGGATCATGTGGGTGGCCCCCAAGAGGGACACCTGTTTGGCTACTAAATGCAAGATCACAAACACAATTTTTCTGTAATACTATCCTAATTGAAGCTCAGCCAGCCCTGCAAAGCCAAAGGAATTTCTAGACCCTTAGAGCAAGATCTCACAAGATCTTAAGGGTACAATCTGGGGAAAGAGCCGTTGCATTAAAAGAAAATTCCATGGACAATCTTTTTCATCGATGTAGACTATTCCATGATATGCTTCACTGTTTATTGATAGGCACTTAAGATGTTTCCTTTTTTTTTCAAAAATAAAGAACGCTGTGATCAATCAACAAATGTATGTTTATATTTAAGTGGTGCCTTGATTTTTGGAGGGTGGGTTCCTACAGCTACTACTGATCGGCAAAGAGAATTTACAAGCACAGACACTGGACATGTAATAAATATTGCCAAGTTATTTTCAAAAATTATATGAACAAGGCTTATTCCTACAAGTAGATACAAGTGCCTGTTTTCCCGTACTTCTGGTGCACTTGTTTCCTCTTTTTTCCCACTCTGATTGGCATAAAATTAACTGTTATTTGCATTTCTGTATGTCAGGTTGCATATATTTGTGTATGTTTCCTGGTCATTTCATAGGTATTTTCTCTTTGGTGAATGCCTGTTCACACCCTGTGTCATATTAGGTTATTTTTCTTTATGAGTTTGTAGAAGCTGAATTCCATTAACACTCAGTCTTTCATATGTATTAATAATGTTTTTTCAGACTCGTCTGTCTTCTGACTTTGTTCTTAATCTTGTCCTTTAACATATAGAAATTTTTATTTTTAGGTAGTTGACTCTTTATGGGTTCTGCTTTTCCTAAAGACTTATACCACCCAAAGCTATAAAGTATATACTTAAATTTTCTTTCAAAGTATTTGTAGTTAAAAAAAAATCCAGAACTTTAACTCATTCATCTTAAATTAATTTTTGTGTATATTATGTGAGGTTCAAGTCTCAGTATTTGATTGATATGTAAAGCCAATCACAACACAACAATGCCATCTATAAAACATACCCCATCCTCTCATGAACTGAAATGCCACCTGGTCATATGTTACATTTCCATGGATCTATTCTTAAATTCTTTAGTTTTATTCTTCTGCCTGTTTTGCTTACAGTATTTTCATAGTCAATTTTAATATTCTCTACCTTTTTGAAAAAACTTTGGCTAGCATATCTATTTTCACACAAAAAAAAAACTTTAAAATACTGTCTATTAAAAAAGATACCCACTGGAATTCTACTGGAATTGCATCTTATGTGATTCTTTCATCCAGAAACATGGTGGGACTCTCCATTTATTCAGGCCCTGTCCAGTGCTCTTTAGTGCTATTTAATAACTGTCCTTATTTGAGTTCTCAGTCCAGAATTAGAACTGGGTTGCTAATAATAAGGAAATTTTGCCATGTACACAATCCTTATTTGTAGATTTCATGTTTGCAAATTCACCTACTCACAAAAATGTATTTATAACCCCAAAGCAATACTCTCCGCTCTTTTGCTGCAGATATGTGCAAAGTGGCAAAAAAGCTGAGTCATCTGATGTGCAAGTTCCCAGCTGAGGTTTAAGAGGTAATTCTTTTTTTCAGTTTTCATACCATAAACTAATCTACTTTTTATAATATTTAAAGCTGTTTTTTCATTTCTGTGCTTTTTGTTGGTGATTTCACTGTTTAAGATGTCCAGTGGGCCTGAGTGTAAAAAAACTGTGATGTACCTTAGCAAGAAAATATTAGAAGAGCTTCATTCAGGCATGAGTTACAGGCACAAGTTGGCCATGAATTCAATGTTAACCAATCAACAATAGACATTAAACAAGATGCCTCTAAACAGAAACACACATAAAACAAAGCAATGCATTGATGTGTTGATGAAAATGTTACGACCAGAGAGGCTTGCAGGAACCTAACCTTCTATGTTCCCTAAGACTGATGGTTCATTATTCACTAATTCAGTGTTTGTGGCTACTTAGAGAACGGAACTACTGCAATTAACAATAACTGGCTGCATACCTTTATCTGCAACCTTCATATCAGATTTTGATATTAAGATCATGCTAGCTTCATAAAATTAATTAGCAAATTTTGCATCCTTCAATATGCTCTGGCATCATTTAAATACATTTAATTCCTTTCTTTGGGTCAATCTGTAATCAACTCCAAACCTTCGATCTCTATTCTATTTTCCAACCCAGTTACATCCAGCCACATTGTCAGAGGTTCTTCAATACTGAGATAATCCAATAACATGTTTGTATGAATCCTTTATTATTCAAGTAAAGTAATAAAATTTCAACAATATAATGTTGCCTCAAATTTGAACATAAACCTCCTCCTAACTGAAGCTCAGCCAGCCCTGCAAAGCCAAAGGAATTTCTAGACCCTTAGAGCAAGATCTCACAAGATCTTAAGGGTACAATCTGGGGAAAGAGCCGTTGCATTAAAAGAAAATTCCATGGACAATCTTTTTCATCGATGTTATGAATTTTCTCCTGAGAACTTAAAATTTGAAGATTAAATTCTAGAGATCAAAATCCAAAATCTTAAGTCACAGTATGTCAACATCCAAAAACTTTCATTCTCATAAATTAAAAATCCAAAGAAAGAGGAGTTGACTATCCCGCCTCCACCCTAATGCCTGATTTTACACCCATATCACTTAGACAGTTCTCAGCGTGGGGATGGGGTGAGTGTTGCTCAGAAGCTGAGACGAGGCTGACCTGTAGAGGGTATAGTTTATTCCAGACCAGAGAAGTTGAGCCAGCCCTTCATACATGCTGCCTTTAAAAAGTGCAATGTGTTCAAAGAACCTTAAGAATTCACAACGTTGGTTTCACAGCTACCATATTTAGGAAGTAAGCCAATTAGCAGACCGTAAGTGCAACTGTTCCAGATACAATTATGTCTGCAGCACCCGGGGCTTACCATTGCCAAAGTCCATGCAAAAACTCACTGATGTCTGAAAAAAGGAGAGTGGAGAAATCTTGATTCAGTTCAAACAGTACACCAGTGAATCTGTATCAGTTGTTAAGCTCCACTGAAAGACATCTTCCATCAAGACATTAAATTTGGCACCATGCATTAACATGTCTAGGGAGAAACCTACCTATAGGTATTCATCCCTTTCAGAAAGTGGCATTTGTTAAAATGCTGCATTCTTACTGTGTCTGCAACAAGGCAGTTCCAGGCACTAATTGAGGAGCCTTCATTCCCAGCCAGGATACTCAATTGTCTAAATTTCCAATTTTCACTTAGGGCCCTGTGTTTCTGTCCACTTGGTGCTGTGATGAGTGTCTCTGTCCAGAACATACTTAGCGCTCTCAGATAAACAGGCATTTTTGGTGCTGTGCTATGGTGGCTCTTCTCCTGAGGTGTGGGGAATTTGCCTTCCAGGGATGGTTTCTCCTTTATTTCCTAAGTCTGTTTCAGCTGGAAGATCAAAGCTGCTCTTGAGAATTGTGAAGTTTGGGCTCCTACAGCCCTAGGGGAAATCATTCTGCTACTCTGGGTGCTCCTTAATATAACATTGTACAGTTTGGGTCCTGGGCATCTCAAGCTGTATTAAAAGCATGAATAATTGCTCAAGCTAGTATAGGATAGCCAAATAAAACTCAGCATACGCAGTTAAATACAAATTTCAGATGAACACAAATACTTTTTAGTGTATCCCAAATATGCATAAAATATACTTAAATACCAAACAATTATTTTCATTGTTTATCTGAAATTTAAATGTAATTGGGCATCCTGTATTTTCATTTGCTCAATCTGGCATCCCCAAGCTAGAGCTCATTGGAAACCACATGGTGAGGTGACTTTGCGGCCTGAGGACAGTCACTTAAATTCAAGATCGGCTTCTCCACGTTTCCCTCCTTGGCCTTGAATGCAAAGTGACTCTTGGACCCAACTGACCTGCTGCTGTGTATCTAGGCCAGACAGCTGTGTTAACCTAGAACCTCACCAGTGCTCTGTAGAGTAGGCAGAACTCAACTTCCTAGCAATTTAACGGCAGCAAAGTGTTCCAACAACCAATGCCTGAGGAAGTCTAAGTTTACCTCAGTCTTTCCTAAAGACTCAGAGCAGTGACAATCAAGGTCATGCTGGGACAGTCTTAATCTTGAACCTGTTCCCTCCCTGCAGCCTGCACACCTGCTGCCTGGTCAGGCCCACTGGCCCCCACACCACTTGAACTAGGTAATCTCACCCCTAACAGATGTTGCACAACTGCCTATCTATAGAAGTCTCCCTTATTTGTGGATAACACCCCTGTAAGTCAGGAACCTGCCACAGGGTAATGCCACATGGCAGGCTCTTAGGAAACTGGAGCTTTAAACATTCTACCCAGCCTGTACTGACACTGACCTCATGGACTTTCAGAGTCAGACTTAAACGGTGGTAGAGGAAAAAGGATCAATTCACTATAGACTAAGAGTTAAATAGTCAATATACTACATAAAAATCCTCAATTTTATTTTGAATTATTTTTTCAAACTAAAGGAAGGACTTACAATTGGTGTAATTTATATTAAACTTAAAATAAAAAGATTTTTTAAAAATTAGGAAGATTTCTAGCACCTGGTGTTATCAAAGGTGTGAGAAAATGGGTATTGTCAGAGAGTCTTGGTGATTGCAAACTCATATGGCCTTGCTGGACAGCAAAAACTGCATAAAAGAGGTATGTTTTTTAATGAGTAAAAACTAGAATAACCTAAATGTCAGTTAATAGAAACTAATAATTACGGTACACTCTTAAAATAAGCAGAATGAGAGAAATTTACATATTGACAAGGGAATGTCTGTAATATGTTAAACAAGTAAAAGAAATTGAAGAATTGTGTGTATATTCCCATTTCATTTTTAAATTATCTACAGTGACAGTCAACTATATAAGACTGATAGATAAATGTGTTCCCAGTGACCACTGCATTATCTAGAGTAATGAGGATGGAGTACTCTCCCAAACTGTAACCAAATATATGTCCCAATCAACTGGAGCCCTCCAAGCCAGGATCATATGATAAAGCTGGAGCTGGGCAACTGGAGGCTCCCACCCCTTCCCCTGTCCTAGGAGTGTGTGTTCTGTTTGCCTTCCCTCCTCCCAGAAGCTGCTCCAAGGATACAGCCTTGCAATAGAAGTGTGGTGTTCAGAATATCTGGACTGGATACAAGACAGAACCCAGTGAAGGTCTCTGTATAAACTTTTAAGATTCTGGCAGACAGGTACAGAAATCCTCGTCTTGTGGCCGCCCAAGATGAAGACTTCTAAGCGAGTTCCCTTGCTATTAAACCTGCCACCTACCAATTTAGAGTGGCCTGCCTCTCTTTCTGTCTTTCCCTGCCCTCCGCCTAGAGGGCAGTTTCAGATTTCACCTGGAAACTCCCAGAAGGTTGCCCAGTGACGAGATCCACTCCTGGAACCCAGAACAGATACCTGACCATGGCCTTTGGGGCCCAAGAAGGAGAGACACTTGGAATTGGAGCAAGAGTTTTGTGTTATACTGGACTGGAATCTTGTATCTGAAAATGAGATGGTTCACACAGCTGAAAGTGAACGAGGGCTGGACAGAGAGATCAGGAAGATCACTAAAGGCAGGTGGTGACAGAAAAAGAATGCTGTTTCCTGACTGCACCCCTACCCCTCTGCTCAGCCCACGGAAGAAGTCAGCTACACAGGATACATTTCCCATTTGGTTGTTGTTTTTTTGTTTTTTTTTTTAACTTTGTTAAGACTGCATGCGATGAAAGACCTATGTACTTTACCTTAGTAACACTGGTGCTAAGACATGGTGATTTGCCATAGAATCTGGAGCTCACAGACATGAGATCTCAACTCACATTCATAGACCGACAACCAGCAGCAGAGTATTTTAAAAGTTCCCTTTCATTCTCTACCTTGATTTTTATACCTTCCATCTCTTCCTAATAGAGGAAATTGAAGTTTATAATCAGAATTAACACTAGTTTCTTCCTGGTCTGCTTTCAGTTGAATGTCGTGGGCCAGACTGAGGCTCTCCAGGCCAGCAGGACCCTATGGCTGCAGATTTCAATGCAGGTCTCAACTTCAGAATGAGAGTCTCAGATTTTTTTTATCAACATCTGTAACTTCCAAATACCTACATACAACTTTAACCCATGATTAGATTATATCTTCCTTTTAGCATGATTTACTTAAACGTCCTTTTCTAAGAATGTCTTCCATTTTACTTCTCATAACAACGTGACACTATTTCACCACTTACCCCAGTGCTGTTTGTTCAAGGTGATATCTTGGTTCCCTTTGGGGCCACCCCGGAAACATCTAAACGCATCACTGCTGCCCCAGTGAGACACTTTCATCCAGCAAATTAACTGTTTGCACAACTATTATGGGCCAGACAGGACACTGGGGATATAATAGCAAAGCAGACAAAGTTCTTGCCTTTATGGAACCTTCACTATGATGAGGAGTTAGTCAATAATACTGAGAAATAGGGCAGTCAGGACTCCCCTGGAGACAGAAACAGAACCAACAGGATAAATAGATAGGTGAGAGAGAGATATGATACATAAGCTCATCATAAGCGATTGGCTCACACAATTATGGAGTATGGCAAGTCCAAGATCTGCAGAGCTAATGTCCTTGTTTAGTCTGAAGACCGGTAGGCTGCTGTAGAGCCAGGAAAAGCTGATATTCCATTTGAAGGCTGTCATGCAGAAGAATTCTCTCAGTCTTCTTCAGGCCTTCACCTGAGTGGATGAGGCCCATCTACACTATGGAAAGCAATTCTCTTTACTCAATCCACCAATTTACATGTTAATGTCATCCAAAAACACCCTCACAGAAACACCCAGAATGTTCGACCAAATACCTGGGACCCAGTCAAGCTGACACATAAAATGAACCATCAAAAAAGATTTAAAAAAAAAAATTTTTTTTTAAAATAAGGTATTATATGATAGTTAGGCTACATAGAAAATAAATCTGTAATCTTATCACCTGGTGATATGAAAGAAAGTGACCAGTTAAGGGAAGAGGTTGATATAAGGCATGTGTTTAAGTTACAGTACAGTCCCAAACTTTAAATATGTCAGTATTCAAATGCCATCTTGTGGCTGATTATTCACATTAGGTTTCATTGATTTCATGCCACTCATCTCACATCTGTTAAAATATGTTAAATGTTTTTTGGAGTCGTTGGAGTTGCCTAAAAACTCCAGTGTTTATGTCCCTATATCACTTGTATTATTAGTAGCAATTCCACTCCTGGTGGGTTCAGGATACTAGCAACCATGCCAGTTTCACTCCAGGTTCAAATGTTTTCTTTGATTGTAATGGATTTAATTTAAGCATAGCGTAAAATAAAATATTTGTGGTCAGTGTACATAACAATGCCATAACAGAAATGTTTATACATTTCAAATTAACATACAGACTTACCTTACAACCCCTATGTTTGGTGCAGCAATAACATCATTACATAGATGGGACTGAATCATTTCCCAAATTCTGGGTTTCCATAAATAGTAGTCTGCATTCTTGGCCCTATGTTAGAATCTCTGCTTGGTTTATTAGACTGCTTTATGCAGTCTAATAAAAGACATATCATAAGAAAGACCTTGAGCATGGCCCATAACCCATGATTTATCTTTAATACACACGCTCATCACCATTCAAGTCATATTTAGACATTCTTTTCACACACCACCACCCCTGACTCCTTATCTGCCCTGTTCAGAAAGTCTACTAAGTTAGGAGAATAAATTGCTGGTTTTTTCTTTAATATCTGTGTATCAAATCAAAACATTGCACACCTTAAACTTATACAATGTTTTATGTCAATAAAAATTATGTTTATATAAATTTAAAAAAATCCTACGAAGCAAAAAACCCTTAAGTAATGAAGTCACACTAATGAATACGTATAACATATGTGAAAGGTACAAATACAACAATATAAATACCCATGCATGTCAGATTCCTATTGCTCTGTAGCACATTACCACTAACTTTGCTGCTTAAAACAATATCCATTTATTAGCTCACAGTTCTGTGTCGGAAGTCCAGCATGGGGACAGGGTTCTCTGCTGAGGCTATCACAAGTCTGAAATCAAAGTGAGGGCCAGGCTGACTTCTCATCCAAGGCCCTGGGAAAGAATCAGCTTCCAAGCTTTTTTGTTGTTGGCAGTAATCAGTTCCTTGAAGTTCTAGGATTTAAGTCCTCATTTCTTTACCATGTAGCCCCCCTCTATCTTCAAGCCAATAATGGATGTCAGTCAAATCCTTCTCATGCTTTGAATCTGACTTTCTAGTCTGTAAATAGACTGCCATTTATGTCTTTTAATAAATGTTTTAAATTTATTTAATTATCTTTGCCTGTTTGGTTCTAATACTTCTAGGGATCTCTGATTTTTCTTTTGAGATAGTTACACTCCATTAATACATCATTATTTTGGCTAACAAAATCATACACCTCCTGAGATATCTTATAATGGATGTTAGGAAAGGGTTCAAAAACCTGCAGATGCCCACACCCTGGATCTATCATGCTGAGTGAGTGCAAGGAGGGAGCAGGGATGAGCCTTCATGTGGAAAATCCCAGGCATCATAAAACTGAAATTAATTACCCCCATCTGTCACCCAGCAACACCTTCAGGTCAAGACTTTTCATGTTAGAATCACTTGGCAAACTTTAATAATACTAATGTCCAGGTCAACAGCCCAGACTAATTAAATCAGAATCTCTGGGGAATCTTAAGATGGGAAGACTACTCCAATCACCTGCACGGGCCTTATAAGTAATCAGTGTCATAACTTTTAAGACAGAGGGAGGGGGTAGATGTGACACAGAACAGGCCAGGTGACAATAGGAGGTAGGAAAGGTGATGTGATGTGACCACAAGCCAAGGAATGAGAACACCCTCTAGCAGACGGAAGAGCCAAAGAAATGGGCTCTTCCCTATAACCCCTGGAAGAGGTGCTGCAATGCTGTCACTTTGATTTTGGCCCAGTGAGACTCACTTCAGATTTCTGGTACCCAAACTGTAAATGAATAAATTTGTGTTGTATTAAGCCACAACATTTGTGTGGTAATTTGTTATAGTAGCCATAGGAAACTAATACAGCCTACCTGTCACTTTTTACTTTGATCAACCCTGTTTTTCTCAAGAAGCATGTATTAATTTTTGTATTTAAAAATAAGGAGGAAAATGGATTATTTCTGATCAGTAAAATTACCTTTATAAATGTATTACATGTTCAAAAATAAAACATTTATACTGAGGAACAAGCAGAAGGATGCAGATTTGTGTTGTAATATATGGCATTCAGCAATCTCAAGTGCATGGTAGGAGTGTGGGTATCAGGGGCCAAATGAGCCCCAGAACTTTGCCCTTGGCAACATTATTTCTGGTTTTGATGTTATTATTTTTCATTTGGTTGGTTTCTCCTAACCATGCTCCTGGTGGCAGTAGAGCATCCTAGTGGTGCAGAATGGCCTACCAGGGAGAAAAGGCTGTGATTTTAATTTGTGTCTGAGCAGCAGTGGTAACCAGCCATATTCCCAAGAATGTTAATGGTTAAAAAAAATTCTTATTGAGCATCAGTTTCCATTTGATGAGTGTTCAGAGCTTTCTCCTTACACACTTACTATTGTTGGTCCAAAGGTAAGGAAATAACTTCAAGTAAAGTTGACCCAGTTTCTTTCCAGGTCTATTATTTGTCTTAACTCAGCCCTGAATATTAGGGACATCCCCAAGTAGTAGGGAGTCTGCATCCTTCGAAGAAGCTGCCAGATGATTGGAAAATAGTAAGAAAAAGCCACTTGCTTTTCTTTCCATTGGTACCATTACTAGACTCAAACTTCTTCATGATCTGCTGCAGGAAGAGAGGACCACAGTGCGCCTGCCTCTCCGATGACCTGCCAATGCTTTCAGACCTGGTCCTTCCAGTGTTGTTCACCCCACCACCAGAATGGCTTGTCTTGCTTCCAAAAACATTGCACTGTTTTCTCAGAAAAGGAAAAAATCTATGACTCTCCACATATATCTTACTTCACTTGATCCAAACTATAATGTATGCCTGCATATGGTAGCTGGCATTTTCTGAAATTCAAGTCTTATTTTACCCCTAAAATTTTATACTTTCAGTCTTGCTTTTGGTAATGATTTTGGGGCCAAAAATGGGAATCGGTACTATGTAAGCCTGCTTTTATATGTTCATATTCCTGGTTTATCTCAACTATCTAATTTTTCTAAAATGATGTTATGTTGTTTAATTTAAAAATAAGTTCCACCTAAACTTACTGAAAAATAAATGTTATTAAATTCATCCTAGTATTTTCCAGTCAATTAATTCTTGCAACAAATACTTGAGCTTAGAAAGTGTTACAGGATGACATTTAGCTAAGTTCTAATTGTTTAAATAGATCCTCTTTTGTTCCTTTTACTATTAGTATGAGAATTTTATGAGCCACCTGGGATGCACCTCTGTTCAGAATATAGGTGAAAATGATGTAATTAGTAAGTTTTGATTCTACTCTGAAGCATTCCCTTTGAGCCTTTTCAATCCAGAGCTATTATAAACAGAACAAAAACATCAGCATTTAGATAGCTGGATTTTGTTAAAAATACTTCCTTAATTATAATCTATTTAGTTTTTTTGCATCTTAGGGGGTTTTGTTGTTACTGTTATTGGTTTCCAGAGAAAAATCCCTTGTGTTTCTTTGACAATCTTGTGTTCCTGGGATTATAGAGCTGAAAAGTACTGTGGCAACTGCTCTGAAAATCTTGTCTTATTTTGCTCTTTTAAATTGTGCACCCAAGCAACAGTTCTCTTTTAGGAATAGGTATTCAAAAAAAGTCAAATCTCACTAAATCATGCAGAAACAGGAGCTGCCAAAACTGGGGGAAGTTCAGTGCACCTTTGGGAAAAAGTTTAAAAAGAAAAAGGAAAAAGCAAATATACTTCCACTTGAAACTTAGAAAGACCTGAGCAAAATAAAGGTTACATAAACCCAAGATGCTTTTCGAGAGACTGGAGTTAAGGCCCACCTATAACCAGCATAGCAACAGCACTCAGGGAGCCAAGGTGGGGCTTTATTATTTCAATAGAGACCAATTTTGATCTTAGCACTACACAATATGATTCAAACTAAAATCCTTCAAAGTGTAGATATGCAAAAAAAGCATCCTGGATCTAGTCCCATTTTGCCCAAAGTAAGTAAATAAAAGCAGAGGAAATACACTATAATATTAAGATATGATGCCAATGATAAGGTGACTGGTGTCCAGTAATGTGAATGAAGAAAAGGAAGTAGGAAAAAGGACCTAGTTGCTTTATGTTAGACCATTCCATGAAGATGAGCCAGTCATACCTATGTATTTCGATAAAATGTTCAAGAGATTGTACCATAGGAATACAATCTGGGCTCCTTTTCCTGAGGAAGTAATCTGAAACTGAGATTATCTCTTAGGCTGGAAAGGAGAAACAAAAGAACAACAAAAAACCCAAACCCAACAAATGATAGTATCACAAAACGGCAGAGATGTATACAACTATATATCAACCATGGCGTTAAATGTGAATATACCAAAATATTCTAACTAAAAGGCAAAGATTGTCAGACTTTATTTTTAAACAAGCAAAACCTGATTATATGCAGTCTACAAGAGCCACGTTTTAAATATGGAGACACTGATAAACTGACAGTAAAAGGATGGAAAAATATATTGTGTAATAAAAAGACTCTGTGTCTCATATCAAAATAGACATCAAGAAAAAGAGAACTGCTAGAGATAAAGTGAGACATTTCATTATGTTAAAAGCATTGATTAATCAGGGAGACAAAATCCTAACTGTGTATGCATGTAACTTCAAAATACACAGTTAGGGTTTTGTCTCCCTGATTAAGCAAAGCAAAAACTGATAGAATTACAGGGAAAGACAGAGAAATCCAAAATCTTTGATTGGAAATTTAATCCCTCTCTACCTGACAGAATAAGTAGACAAAAACCCGAAGGGGTATAAAAAATACCTGAGCTACACTATTAATCACCTTTCCCTAAATTGATATTTACAGAGTACAACTCCAATACATGGGATGTTTCCTAAATAGAGCATACATGCTGAGACATAAAACAAAGTTCAACAAATTCCAAAAGATTGAAATTCTACACAAAATTTTCCCTGACCACAATATAATTAGACATAACAAAAATATACCTAGAAATCATTTCTAGATATTTGGAAATGAATACACTCCAAATACCATATGATGACTAAGAATACATTCTTCCTCTCTTGCAGTCATAGTTCTTTATAATCACTGTTACCAACTTCTCATATATTCTGCAAATGTTCTATGCATTTTCAAATACATACCTGTATATTCTGTTCATTATACACATGCCAGCATACACTATGCTGCAGCTTCTTGTCTTCATTTAACAACTCACTTGCAAGTTTCTATAATTAGTATAGAGATGCTTCACTTGCTGTAATGTATAGCTAAACCATATTTTATTTAATCAGTTCTCCACTGATGGTCATTTGACTTATTTCCAGTGTTTTGCTTCTACCTAGAGATGGACCATCTTTTATTCTTCATGACAAACCCTTTAAACCACACCTGAGTTTGTTACTGAGATGGCCTTGGGATGTGGGTAGTTGTCAGGAAAATCAGCTATGTGGACCATTTTGAGTCCCACCCCAATCTCCATCTCCAGGAACAGGGAAGGGCTAAAGGTTGAATCAGTCACCAATGGCCAATGATATAATCAATCATGTCTATGAAATGAAGCCTCCATAATAATCCCTACAGTAGTACAGGGTTTAAAGAGCTTCTGGGTTGCTTAACACATGGAGATGTGTTGCCCTCTGAGAAGGGTTCCATGCCCTTTTTCATGTAACCTACCCTGTGTATCACTTCCGCCAGGCTATCCCTGGGTTATATTCCTTAATAATAAACTGGTAATGTATTTATTAGTCACCTACCATTAATAAAAGGTGCCAGCTTAAATAAAATAAATAAATAAATCAATAATAATAATAATTATTATTATTATAATAAACTGGTAATCTAGTAAGCGAACTGTTTTACTCGGGTCTATGAGCTGCTCTGGTAAATTAATCAAACCCAAGGAGGGGTGTCATGGGAACTTCATGGGTAGCTGGATGATCAGATGTATAGGTCACAACCTTGACTTGTGATTGGCGTCTAAGATGGGGGAGAAGGAAGGCAGTCTTGTGGGCCTAAGCCCTTAACCTGAGGAGTCTGATGCTACCTCCAGGTAAATAGTGTCAGAACTGAATGGAATTGTAGGACACCCAGCTGGTGTCACAGAATGGTTTGGGGTGGAAAAAATCATCCCCATATCTGGTCACAGAAGTGTTCAGGGTGCGTAGAGTTGAGAGGAGATATAGAGGAGTTCCCCCATACAAAGGGCTAGGAAAAGACTGATAGAGCAAATCTACAAAAAAACAAAAGGTGGAAGGTGAAAACCTTAGCAAAAATCAATAAACAAGAAAGCAAACATATGCAAAAACTAGTTTTCTGGCAGCTTTTTTTTTTTGGAAGTAACAAAACATTGGAAACAATTTCAATACCTATCAATAAGAGAATGGGAAAATAAGATGTGATAAGATAATACAATGCAGTGCTGTCATTTAAATGAAGGAACTGGAGCCACATGCACCCACGAGTAAATCCCTAAAGCAATGTTAAGGGACAAAATCAAGTTGCAAAATTACAGGTGCAGTATCATATAGCATTTATATAAAGTTTCAAGTACATCAAATAAAAATTTTATGACAACACAGAAAATTCCTAGGAACCAAGTCTGGATAAGAAAGATATTTACCTGCTTGAGGTGAGTGGCTTGCTCTATGGAGGCAGGGAGGTAGGGAGGCTGAGAATGAGGGAAAGACATAGAGGGGTCTTTTAACTGTATCTGTTCTATTAAAAAAAGACCTTAAGTAAACAAGGCAAACCTGAACATTTGGTAAATCTGGATCTTAAATGCAGAGATATTTTGCTCTGTTTTTTGTGTCTGAAGTATTTTTTAATTTAAAAAATACTTTGACAGAAAAAAATTGTTTCAACTGGAAACTTAGGTGAAATAATGTTTATTCCATTAAGTTGTTTGTCATATACTGTCTGAAGTACCACAAAATTAAACTTTAGCTGGCCTCCATCCAAAATGAATGCTTAAGACATTTACTAGGACTTGACACCACTGCTTACTGCTCTGTTCTTTATGTCCTTCTGCTTGTCTGCCCGTTTTTGGGAGCACAGTATTGAGAAAGTACATTGGCCAAATCAATAAATCTAACAACAAAAAATTGTTTAAAATGAAGAGAAAGGATCATATCCTCAGCTAGTGTTTAATTCTATCAACAGCTCGGGTTGAGGATCTTAAATATGGGCTCTATCATCAGATTTCCCTGTTTCAGAAAGATGCATCTGTTATATACAGAAAAGCAGGTCATCCATCACACTTGAATGCCACACAGGGCCTACCCCGTTCTACAGCTCAGTGGCAACTCTTCCATGTGGTTCTCATCAAAGACCTCAAAAGTGCATTTCACATCATAATCTAGAGAGACAACCCAAGATTAAATGCAGGCCCAACACATATACATTTGAAGATTTAGTAGAGGTACTTCGATTATATAACATATGTAGTCATTTCTGGTACATAAATTGGATTTTTACAGGCCCTTACAGGATCCATAAAGAACCCTCCCCCCTTTTTATATTCTTTGACACTCCTTTGTATAAATATTGACATTTATCCTTTGACTGGTGCTAACTGGGTGGTGTGCTTCTGCATCCCCATTGGATGACTCAAGTATTAATGTTGAGGATCAGGAAGGAATGAGGAAAGGAAGGAGTAGGAAGGAGAACAAATGGGCTCTGTAGGGATGGTGGGAGTATGAAGGGGGAGCAAGTGGGAAAGCCCAACAGGGAAACGGCAGAGGGACAGAGAATCTAGCTCATCGGAGGATGCCTCCTCCTCACCTGCTCCTGAGACCACCCATCTCTTGGGCCTTACCAGCCCAAAGACAAACACACAAACCTCTTAGCCTTTTGATGAAGGTAGAATAGTCCCCCAAAGATGCCCACATTTAACTCCTAGAATGAGCTAATATGTCACCTTACATGGCAAAAGGGGCTTTGCAAATGATTTATTCAAGGATCTGAGATGGGGAAAGAACCCTATATTATCTGAGTGGGCCCAATGGAATCACAAGGGTCCTTGTAAGAGAGAGGCAGGAAGATCTGACTCAGAGAAGGAGACGTAATGACAGAAGCAGAGGTCAGAAGGAGAGAGAGAGAGAGACTTAAGATACTGGTCCTGTTGACTCTGAAGATGCAAGAAGGGGCCATGAGCCAAGGAATGCAGGCATTCTCCCAAAGCCAGAGAAAAAGCAAGGAAATGAATTCTTGTGTACAACCTCCAGAAGGAACACAGCCCTGTTAGAACTCAAACACATTTAGTAAAGCTGAAGAATATAAAACATACAAAACTCAGTTGTAACAACCCAAAATTCGGTATACTGCAAAATTATCGCTCAGAAGTGAGGGAGAAATAGAGACTTTCTCAAACAAAAACTGACGGAATTCGTTGCCAGCAGACATGCCTTACAGGAAATGTTAAAAGGAGTTCTTTAAAGAGAACGAAAATGATACAGGTCAAAATCAGATCTACAAAAAAAAAGGAAGAGCATTAGAGAATGAGTAAATGAAGGTGAAATAAAGGCTTTGATTTTTCTTATTGTTATTTATTCTAACAGGTAATTTGTTCAAAATAATAGCAGCAATAATGTATTTGATTATGTATGCTTTTGTATGAATAAGTCAAAAGAAGTAAGTGATCCCTTGTATTATGGCCTCAATGTACTAATACACAGGAATTGTCAGAAAGAATCAAAAACAAGACCAAAAATATGTTGTCTAAAAGTAACCTCTTCAAATATAGACACATACAGATTAAAAGTAAAGAGATGGAGAAACATATACCATGCTAACACACAAATCAAAAGAAGTGAGAATAGCTATATTAATTTCAGACAAAGCAGACTTCAGAGCAAGGAAGATTATCATGGATAAATAGGGGCATTAGATAAAGGGGTCAATTTTCTAAGACGACATAACAATCCTTAATGTCTATGTGCCTAATATATACAACAGCATCAAAATGTATAAGGTAAAAGCTGATAGATTTACGAGATGAACTCACCATTACAGCTGGAGATTTCAATATCCTTGTATCAGAAACGGACAGATTCAGCAGGCAGATTCAATAGCACCATTAATCAGACCTAACTGACATCTAAAGATTGCTTCATCTAACCACAGCAGAATATACATTCTCCTCGAACTTACCTGGAACATTTGCCAAGACAGACCACATTCTGAGCCGTAAAACACACCATAACAAATTAGAAGAATAAAAATCATACATGCTCTCAGATAACAATTGTAATTAAACTAGAAATCAATAATGGGGAAATAGCTGTGTGGGATTTTGACAGTGGACAGGGAGTATATGAGAACTTTCTGCTCCTTTTGTTCAATTTTGCTGCGAACCTGAAACTGCAATAAAAAATAAAGTCTATTTTTTAAAAGTAAAGGGAAGAATTTCATTAGTATAGAAGCAAAAACTAAAGAAAAAGAAACATTACCAATAAAAATGGAGACATTATCAATAAAACTAACATTTTTAGAGTGGCAAGTGTGACTAAGAACATTAGCTGACAAAGGACTTCTGAATTCTCTAAAAATAACTCTGACATTACAAACAAGTATTTATATCCAACATGTCTGTCATTACTCAGCCCAGAAATACTGTTGTACAAGCAAAATAATCAGAGAGAGCAATAGTGCCAGATCCTGGTGAAGAACACAATGATAGAATTGTCTTACCATCTGAAACATTTGGAGAGGGAAGCCTATTAGAATCAATGAATAAAAATCATTGAATAATTTAGTTTTGAAAGTCTGGTGAAAAATGAAATGCAATTTTAAATCCTTTATTTTAACTGAGTGTTTCCAGAAAACAGTCCTCTCTTCTCATCAAAGTAAGTTTTAATATAATCTCATTTTTAAGCTCTAAAATGATTTTAAAGCAAAAACATACAAGTAGATAAGTAATCTTAAGGCTTTAAATTCACTCATTTTATCTGCAGTGTCTCTATTTGATGACCTGAAACTTCTCTTTAAAAAAAATACAGGGACACCATAGAAGGGAGCCACCCTCTCCTCTCAAACTAAGATCAGTGTGCTTCCATTTCCTCCACCTCCGGTCAAGTCAGCCTCTGTGGATGCTGAGTTTCATTTGGCTCTTCAGACTCCTGTGAAGCCTTGAAAGTTGACTTCAGAATATGTGGGCCATTTCAGAACAGAAAAGCTCAAATCCAATAAAAAGGTGATTTGTGGATGAACTTTGCCAGAAAGTAAGGGAAAGAGAAAGGGAAAGGGAGGGAAGGAGGGAGGGAGGAAAGAGAGAGAGAGAGAGAGAGAGAGAGAGAGAGAGAGAGAGAGAGAGAGAGAGAGAGAGCAAGAGAGAGAGAGAGAGAGAGAGAGAGAGAGAGAGCGAGAGCAAGAGAGAGAGAGAGAGAGAGAGAGAAGAAGAGAGGAGAAAGGAGGGAAGGAGGAGAGAAACCGGGCCAATAAAAAAAAAAAGCACAGCCTGAAAAAATTCTCAGTTGGACAGTGTCTAAAGCTTTGACCCTGGGGATTCACTGCAGGATTTCCCCCGTAACTGCAGAGCTGCTGCCATCTTATGGAGAATTGAAAGATCTCATGTTGAAATAACTATTCTGCAATCACACATTTATACCCTCCCAAAAATAACAACCATAAACATTTCTTATAGAAAATGCCCATTCTTCTTGATACATAAATGTCCTTTAAAAAATAATTAACTCAAAAAAAATTAAACTCAGTTTTCTATGTCCAGGGAATTATATATAGCACAAGCATACAAAAGGAATAAAAAATACAAAGCCTACCCAAAGGTTTAATTACAACCATTATTACAAATAAAAAGAATACTTGATATCAAAATTAACTATATATAGTAGAAAAGTTTGTTTCTATTACTAAAAAGGAAGGACAGACAGTAAAATATGCAACTAAAGAATATTTTTAAAAATTATAAAAGAAAGTCACAGAGAATTAAGAGTTGCAGACAATAACACAGCACCCATACTCCTCAGCACTTTTGCCCACACAAAGTTTGTACAAATTGTTTACAGCAGTTTCAATTTGGAATAGCCCAAAACTGGAAATAATTGAAAGGCCCTACAACAGATGAGTATGTGTACACATCCACACCTTTACTACTCAGCAATGAAAACGAAGGAACGATAGCCACAACGTGGTTGGATGAAGGGCATTACGCAGAGTGGAAAAAAGCTAATCTTAAAAGGTCAACAGCTGTATGATTCTGTTTATATAACATCCTTGGAACAATGGATAAAAGAGGAGAAAAGGGAAGTCTAGAATATGTAAGCGGAGACTGCAGTAGAGGTCAGAGCCTGTCTGTCTGGTATAGTAGAGGTGGGAGGAGGAAGGGGACCAAACATACACAGCAACTTTTTGGTAACAGGAATGCTCCATATCTTTACTGTGATAGTGATTACATAAGAGCAGATACTTATTAAAACTCATCAAAATGTGGTCCTAAAATGGGGGGCTTTAGTTTAATGTAAAATATACTGCAATAACAAATTCTTTAATTGGCTTAGGAACTTACCCTGCACAGAAATGAAACAACAGGTAACATTATTCACTGTCCATTCACAGGCAGCTGGTTGAATAAACTGCAATCCACAATGAAGGACTTGCAACCATTAAAAAAAAAAGTGAGTAAGAGCTCCACGAACCGATCAATTTATGGTGTCAGTGTTCAAGTTATACTGCTAAGTAAGAAAGCAAGATTCAAAAGAGTATATATAGTGTATTGCCTTTTGTGAAGAAATGGAAAGAATAATACTGCATAATTCTTACAAAAAGAAAAGCAGGAGGAATAAACCACAAGCTTAGTGATAATGACTACATATGGGGAGGGCATGATATCAGAATGGAATCAATAGGGATGGGAACATTCTCTGATTTAGCTTAACAGTACTTTATATGTTAATATATAAATATTAAATTTACTAAATAAAAGGGATGAAACAAATAAACCCCAAAATTAAATCCAAGCAGGAACAAAGGAACTTATATCAAATGGGTAATAAAACCACATAGAGGAAAAGAACTGACTTGAGTAATTTGAACATGTGAATGTGCACCCATTCTGAGGACAAAAGGAGTACAAGCAGAGCTTTACATTTTTTAGTAGTTTCATGGTTGGTAAGTCTATTGGTATTGTAACTCTGAAATCATTTTGTAAGAGTGACTTCTGTATTTCTATTAATGATAAGTGAACTGTGCAAAAGGTAAGTACAAACAGACGAGTTTATAAATGCACACGGCTACTCTATCTAGTACTTTTATATTTATTAGTGTTGTTTTAAAGAACACTTAGATGTTGGTTTTGTGTTTAACCTAGAAACAGTGGTGTGAGTGTAACACATGGGAATATTTAACTGGCTTAAAATTCCTAGACAAAGGAACATAAATCTAAGAAGAACAAATGTCTTGTGGCCAGGCCCCTACATTATTTCCTGACACAGCAAGCTCAAGGCTTAGAGCTCCTGTGGCCCGTGCAGAATTCCACAAGCTGAGACACATGGGACACTGTGTGGTTTGAGGTGAGGCCTGCTGTCAATACCCAGGTCTTTGCAGTTTAGGAAGCCAGCAGTTTTCTCAGTAGGTTCCACATCTGCATTTATCTACTCTACTTAGAAATTACTATACTGTTTATTTCCAGTTCACTGTTGTGGACTACCTTTTTGCCTGTCAAAAAGACCACAGAGGAAAACAGCTTGCAAAAGAAAAAAGGAACACACACATATATACACATGTACTGTGACACTGTAACCTTAGAAAAATCATTTTTAAATGAGTATGTCCCATTTTATTCTAGAAATATCTTAAGCCTAGAAAGAAAAAAATGCATTGTTTTCTCCATGTGCATTATAAAACTGACTTATGGAACAATATAGTAACTCAGAAGGCCAATAACCAGGATATGCTAAAATCAGCTAATACTTATTGAACCACACTGGGTCAAGCTTTACTGTAACTCATTTAAATTTCACAAAAGCCCTATGAAGTTGAAACTGTTATTATCCCATTTTCAATATGAAGAAACTGAGACCCAAAAAGGTTAAGGAATTGGCCAAAGGTCAAACAGTAGTAAAATCCCTGAATAGGTATGTAAGCTTACTCTAATTACAAAGGACCATGCTCTTAACCATTATGCCATGCTCATTTCTAGAAAACTTGCAATGAACAGGCAATACCTATTTTTTAATATTAACTATTCCTGAGTGTAGAAAAAACATCTTCCTAACTTTATGACTTGCAACAGAACATGAAGTTAGCAACAATGGGAACCATAGCCTAGTCTCACTATGACTACATTAGAAAAAAAGACCAAAACTGGTAGATTTTAGGGAGAGCATGGCCTATGGAAATCCAAGGAGTGCCCTGGCCTTAGAGAGAGCTGGCAGGATCTGCACCCCTGCTGGCCAAAGAGCTGCAAGTGAGTGGCCTCTAAGGAAAGGCTGGTGTGTGGGCCTTAAGAACAGCTGTGAAATGGGAGGTTTCCTTCAAACACTTTGTCAGGGCACAAATTCAAGATGATATCAAAACAAAACAGACGCCTGCAATTTCCTGTGCAGTCTGATGAAAACTGCAGAGTTCCTTTCTGTTGCATTAAAAGAATGGCTTTTAAGGCATAAAATAAAATATACAGGATTAAAAAAAACCAGTCACACTAAAGTACTTTACCTACCAAGGTTAAGAGACCCTAAAATAGAAGGCCAAAGTAGATTCTGGTGCTTATGGGAATTTAATCTAGGACAAAAGTGGTATTTCAGTTCAGTGTGAAAAAGAAAATGCATTTAATGTGTGCACAGGCACACTGGCTATCCATATGGAAAGGCTCTCTTTCTTGTGTCATAAGCAAAAATAATTCCAAATTAAAGATTTTAAAAGAAAAAAGAAAATTTCAGAACAAGTTAAGGAGACCATTAAGTGCCATCTAAGAACTGGGGAACCCAGAAGGTATAAAACACAAAACATACCTTGTAAGGAAAAGCATAGCATAAACAAAGTGAAAAAACAAACACAGGTTAGGAAAAAAATGCTTTAAACCTATATAGAGCTAGTGCCAGCCCAACGGCTGTGCTGAGACAGAACTGGCCTGAACTAGGTTCAGATGCCTATCCCTGAACCATTTATTTTGTGGAGGGGTGGGGATGATAGAGGTAAAAGATATCTGAGTCAACTCTAGAGTTGGGGGTGTGACAACCCCATCTATACCATATTCATGATGATGAGGGGAAGATAACAAAAAAAAAATAGAGTTAGGGTCTATACTATACAAAGACCTCATAAAACATAAAACCACAAAAAACTGAACAGAAATACTGGCAAAGAACATGAGTAATCATTTCAAAGAGCAACTCTAAATGGCCTACAAACATTAAGAAAATGCTTCACAGAAAATGCAAACTAAAATAATTCAGTTACACCTTACAAATGTCAACATGGCAAAAATAAAAATTTCAGACTACCTCCTGCTGCTGAGAGAGAGTGCAGGGAGAAAGTGATACATGCACATATTGCTAGTGCAAATAGAAACTATTACAGTTTTTTGGAAAGCAAGCCACAAAATAAATTAAAACTAAAAAATACATTTTGTTAGGCCTGTGGACCTAATTCTTAGTTGTCTACCACATAGGAACAAAAAGGTATGTGTACAAAGTTATTTCAGCACCATCTGCAAACACAAAAAGTGGAAACAATATAAATGCCCATTACTAGAGAAATGGTTACATAAACTGTGGTAATCTACACCATGGAATATTAATATTGTACAATCAATGAAATAGATATTAGATATATATAAGTGACTTTTGAGGACTTTACACAATCTATTGTTAAGGCCATATGCAGATGAGCCCATTTCTGTAAAATCATGTATATATACATATTTGCATATGATTATAAAGGTATGGAGAAATGCAGAAAGGGTGCATATGTCAGGCTGTAACCCCGATTATCTGAGGGAGAAGGCTAAAAGTGTTTAGGTGACAGAGAAAATTAAGCCAAAAACATATGAGACCCTCTAAACAGGTCCTTAAAATTACATGAATGAAATTAATTCACCTATATGTATATATCCATAAAGAAATATATGAAAGTAAACTTACCAAAATATTGTTATTTAAGAGTGATAGCTTTGAGTTTTACTTTTCTTCCTTAAGCAAATGAACATTAGTATATTGAACTAGATGTACCAAGAGCCCCTACTTATAAATAATACACATTCACACACAATACATTTGGTTCGAAGAAAAAAGAACATCCAATTCAAACTGGCTTAAACAAAAAAAGAACTTATTGGCCCACACAAGTGAAGAGTGCAGAAGTAGAGCTCACTTCAGCTTCAATTTCATCCAGAGGTTCCAGACTGCACCAGGGCTCCAACTTAAGACTCCCTCCCATTGTCTTGGTATAGCCTTTGGGCTGGCTCTAGCTCTATATTAGAAAAATTAGCTTGCAGCAAGTTCAGAATGTGAGTCCTCACACCACACTATCTCCAAGGTGTCTTCTTCAGCAGATGCTAAGCAAGCCTCAGCAAACATCTTACATTGAACTGGCCTGACCTAGGTTTAGATGCCTATCCCTGAACCATTTATTCTGTGGAGGGGCGGGGGTGATAGAGGTAAAAGATAACTGAGCCAACTCTAGAGCTGGGGGTGTGACAACCCCATCTATACCATATTCATGACGATGAGGGGTAGATATCCAAAGAAAAAGTGAATGGTGTCGTGAAAGAAGGAAGTGAATGCTGGATGGACAATAACAACATACATGAATAAAGAGTTAAAAAATGAAAAATTAAAATTGTTCAATCTTACTAGTAATTAAAGACTACAAATAAAAGTACATAATTTGCTACTTATTAGGTTAATAAAAGAAAAAGAACTCTGGTTTGTGTGTGTGAGAGATGGTGAGGGGGCAGGGCTGGGAGAGGAGATCACACTATGATCAGAAATATGTATGTGACCAATAGCTTTAACTAGGAGGCATGTGGGCAAATCATATACCACAGTCCTGATTCTTAAATATAAAACAAAAGCTAGCAACAAAGACTAAAATGTAAAGCCCCATAATGTAGCAGAAGCTGACTATCTTGTTTTCTCTCCAACCTGATACATGTTCCCATGAAAAGAAATTCAGAAAATCTGGGGTACATCTATATTCCTCAGCTCCAAGTCTTGACTTGATTCAGCCTGTTTCTTTCTATGCTCTTCTTTCAACAGTCCTAGACAATACCTGAAGTCTATCGGTGATTGCCCTCAGTATAGCTGGAGTTCGAACTAGTATAATGTCTTCTCAAAACTGATGAAACACTTTACCCCTATATCTAACTAAGGAAATCCATGAAGGGAAAATCCATGAAGGACAAAAAACTTCCTGAGTATGACAGCTGAAAAGAACCCCAGGATACAGAAGCATAATGCATGAACACTGAGAAGACCTACAATTAGAGTCCCAAGGGGAGTATCCCAGCTCACTGGAAAGTCAGTGAGAAATTACATACTAAACTCTAATGGGTATAAGGTAGGTCTGTGCCATCCTGCAGGTAGAGCAAGTAGTGGTAGAAGAAGGATTCTCTTATGAGCTACGGAGCCAGTCCCATAAACAGAACAAAATCGTGTATTTCTCAAGTATGCAAACTACAGTGAATCAAAATCAAGTTGAATTCCACTGCATTCAATTAGAAAGTCAACACCGCATGTGAAATTGTAGATGGTGATTAAATTAAGTACTTAAAACATCCCCCAGATTTCAATTTTGAGCAAATAACATTCCTAGATTTAACTTCTTTTCTTATGTCCAATTACAACTAGGAAGTTGAGGTGCCATACCACCCCTGACTTTGTACCTTTTCTAAGTCAGGGATTTTCATGCAACCCTGAGACCACCTATTCCACCACCTGAACTTTTAGGTCAAATGACTTACACAATTCATTTCCAGCAACAGGGCTTACTCTATAACCAAAAACTCTGAAATACTTCTATTACACATAACAAAAGAACAATACAGAGACAGGGGAACAACTGCCTTATCCCTACTGTCTTAAAACAAAAAGCTAAAACCTAGCCATACCCAAAGGAGCAGTGGTTAAGAGCATGGACTTATGAGAATGCCGAGACTAGAATCCAGCCCCTTAGCTAACTTAGCTATGCAATCATCTGGGATGTGACCTAACTGATTTAGGTTTCATTACAACCTCTTAAGGCTGCTGTGAGGTTTACTGAGATATTCCAGCACTTAGAAGAGCATGTGGCACCAAGGAAGCTTTCAATAAATGTTACTATTACTATTAATATAAACAGAAGTTATTTATCTGTCTGTTTAGGTCTATATCAGTACTCCTAGAAGTCAAAATACTATGTTCTAATTGTTCTTATTTGTACCATCTGGCACTTTAAAACTACTATAAATTGAAAGCTTTTCACCTAAGATTGGAAACAAGACAGGGATGCCCACACTCCCCACTGTTATTCAACATAGTACTGGAGGTCCTAGCCATGGCAATTAGACAAAACAAACAAATAAAATGCATCCATATTGGTAAAGAAGAAGCCAAACTGTCACTATTGGCAGATGACATGACATTGTACATAAAAAGCCCTAAAGACTCCACTCCAAAACTACTAGATCTAATATGTGAATTCAGCAAAGTTGCAGGATAAAAAATTAATACACAGAAATCTGCTGCACTGATAAGCTAGCAGAAAGAGAAATTAGGAAAACAACTCCAGTCACAATTGCATCAAAAAAAAATAAAATACCTAGGAATAAACCTAACCAAGGAAGTGAAAGACCTATACCCTGAAAACTATAAGACACTCCTAAGAGAAATTAAAGAGGACACTAACAAATGGAAATTCATCCCATGCTCTTGGCTAGCAAGAATTACTATTGTCAAAATAGCCATCCTGCCTAAAGCAATCTACAGATTCAATGCAATCCCTATCAAAATACTGACAGCATTCTTCAATGAACTGGAACAAATAATTCTAAAATTCATATGGAACCATAAAAGACCCCGAATAGCCAAAGCAATCCTGACAAGGCAGAATAAAGCAGGGGGATCTCGCTTCCCAACTTCAAGCTCTACTACAAAGCCACAGTAATCAAGACAATTTGGTACTGGCACAAGAACAGACACATAGACCAGTGGAATAGAAGAGAGAGTCCAGATTTTAACCCAAACAGATACAGTCAATTAATATACGATAAAGGAGCCATGGATATACAATGGGGAAATGACAGCCTCTTCAACAGCTGGTGTTGACAAAACTGGACAGCTACATGCAAGAGAATGAAACTGGATTATTGTCTAACCTCATACACAAAAGTAAATTCAAAATGGATCAAAGACCTGAATGTATGTCATGAAACCATAAAACTCTTAGAAAAAAACATATGCAAAAATCTCTTGGACATAAACATGAGCAACTTCTTCATGAACATATCTCCCCAGGCAAGGGAAACAAAAGCAAAGATAAACAAGTGGGACTATACCAAGCTGAAAAGCTTCTGTACAGCAAAGGACATCATCAATAGAACAAAAAGACATCCTACAGTATGGGAGAATACATTCATAAATGACATATCCGATAAAAGATTGACATCCAAAATATATAAAGAGCTCACGCACCTCAACAAACAAAAAGCAAATAAGCCAATAAAAAAATGGGCAGAGGAGCTGAACAGACAGTTCTCCAAAGAAGAAATTCAGATGGCCAACAGGCACATGAAAAGATGCTCCACATTGCTAATCATCAGAGAAATGCCAATTAAAACCACAATGGGATATCAGCTCACACCAGTTAGGATGGCCAACATCCAAAAGACAGACAACAACAAATGTTGATGAGGATGTGGAGAAAGGGGAACCCTCCTACACTGCTGGTGGGAATGTAAATTAGTTCAACCATTGTGGGAAAGCAGTATGGAGGTTCCTCAAAAAGCTCAAAATTGAAATACCATTTGACCCAGGAATTCCACTTCTAGGAATTTACCCTAAGAATGCAGTAGCCCAGTTTGAAAAAGACATATGCACCCATATGTTTATCGCAGCACTATTTACAATAGCCAAGAAATGGAAGCAACCTAAGTGTCCATCAGTAGATGAATGGATAAAGAAGATGTGGTACATATACACAATGGAATATTATTCAGCCATAAAAAGAAAACAAATCCTACCATTTGCAACAACATGGATGGAGCTAGAGGATATTATGCTCAGTGAAATAAGCCAGGCAGAGAAAGACAAGTACCAAATGATTTCACTCATCTGTGGAGTATAAGAACAAAGCAAAAACTGAAGGAACAGAACAGCAGCAGACTCACAGAACCCAAGAATGGACTAACAGTTGGCGAAAGGAAAGGGATGGGGGAGGATGGTTAGGAAGGGAGGGACAAGGGGGAAAAAGGGCAATACGATTAGCAGACATAATGTAGGGGGTGGGGGGCATGGGAAGGGCTGTACAACAGAGAGAAGACAAGTAGTGATTCTACAGCATCTTACTATGCTGATGGACAGTGACTGTAATGGGGTATGTGGTGGGGATTTGATGATGGGGGAGTCTAGTAACCATAATGTCGCTCATGTAATTGTAGATTAATGATACCAAAAAAAAAAAAAAAAAAAAAAAAAAACCAACCAGACTAAAGTGAAACCAAAAAAACAAAACAAAAACTACTTCAAATTATTTGGAAATGAAGAATTATCAAAACCCTCAGTTACTGAACTCACTAATTTTAGAAATTACAGCTACTTCACTTAGAAAACCTCCACTATGAAACAATAAGCTTGCAACAAAATACTAAGTGAAAGCCATGTAATATAATCAGATTTGAAAAACACTACCTTCAGCTGCTCCTCAGCTGATTAAAGGAATAGAGAAATGTATAATACTTCCTGTACAAATGCATTTAGGGAAAGCAGGCTATGTTTATTAAAAAACTATAAAAGGTTACAATATATATGTACCAAACAAAATTAAGTTTTAAAAGTTAGGTGACTCATATGTATGCAAATTCTGACCAAATCAAGACAACAATCCAATGCACAGAAAGATTATTATGTAAACCAAGGAGCAAAGAGCAATAAACAGAAATATCTTGTCAACAGACACTAAGTAATACAAACCTACGTTTGAATGTAACACAAACATGATTTCGTAAATACATGTGTTAGCTACCTTTCTCCAACATTAAAGTAGTTTAAGTGTTTTATATTTAGTTAAAACATATATAATGTATAAAACCTTTAACTACATGTAATGTATTCTAACAAGTGTGAACCAAGTAAGAATGTAAAGTTTTCTTATGGGAAGAGGTACATTTCACAGAGACCCCAACTTGAAATAAATTGATTATCACACATACTGTAAAGGTGACAGACAAAGATGTTTATCATTTGCAACTGTATACAGAGAACAAATTGCTCATAAATCAGTTTCAGAATCTTACTAAGAGGTATTATAGTGGCTTGTCTAAAAGGACAAATTACTTATTTGGTGTTTTAAATTAGCAGTGATCAAGGTAAATTAAATAACATGAGTGAAAAAAGACATATAATGTACAATAGCAAGAGGTTAGAAAACTGACTACTGTGGAAAAGATTCATTAGTCTGTACAAGTTGGTTGTGATAATTATTGCCTACTTGTTACAGTAAATTACCAAGATTTTCATTGCAACATCTTTTCCCACACACATTAAAATCTGGAAGCAATATACCTTTCTCAAACTGTCATTTAGTGTTTACTTAGTGTTCTTTTTAACCCAACACTCAAAACACAGAAATAAGTTTTTGAATATCAACTAGCCATTTATGGAAGTGTAAGATACAGATATTCATAAACATTACACAAGCTACAATTAAGGACCTGGACAAACACCACCAACATTTATGGAAAAAGGTGTTGGTTTTAAAAGTGGTAAGTACTACATGAGTTATATAAACACTTTCATGTCCTTCAGAAACCAAAATGGGGGAAAACCTTATCGCCATTCTGCCAAACACTACATAACTAAAAACACTAAACAAAGGATCATGACTCCAATGTACATGTCACAGAATTAAAACTCTAGTTAAGCAACTGAGCTACTCATTGAAGTAAATTAGAAAGTAAGACCAAACTTCTTTAACATGTTAATGCTATTTTAGAAGCATCATCAGAATAAACACATTCACTTATAAATTGGCCTGGACTACATCCTGTAAAAAGAATTTTGCTTAGTACTAAAAGAACATCTATCAGCAAATATCCTGGAAAAGCTGTGGAATCATGCTCTTGTTTATTTCTCAAAGGACATTTGCCAGGTTGGAGGATACCTGTGTATATCTCCTAGCAGATCTAGGGGTTCTACATACCAGTTAATTCAGTAATCAATAGGAGTATTTAAGCCAAATGGAGACCAAAAGTAGACCTTATATCAACATATACTAGATGGGTGGGGTTTTTAAGTCACATGATAAACATAAATCATAAAACCAAATGTACTTACAAAGGTACACCTCTTTTATGTTACATAAAAAACTGCAGACTGCAAACTGTGCATGCTTATCATTAACATTTCACCTGGGAAAGCCGATGAGTGGGGTTTCTTGCAAATATTTACTGCCATGATAGAAAACAAATATGTGCAAACTGCAAGCTCCCTAAAATAGCAGTTAAAGAGTTTATATACAGAAAGATGTCACTATCTAATCAAATATGCAAGAGATAGAGTTTCCCAGAGTTTAGAACACAGAACAGTAACCACTACAGGCTCCACCCCCATGGCCTTCTTCCCTGTGTGACAGTTTGACCCCTTTATTTTGGTTTTCACTTTCCCACAGTCCAGGTGTCTGAATGATCTTCTCAACAAGTTCCTCAAAGGCACACTGTACACCATCACAGGTTTTTGCACTTGCCTCTGAAATTCAAGGAAAAATGTCATAGTATATTCTTTTCTGGTCAAATTCATGTTTTTCGGGGTAACTATTATGGCACAAATATCTTCCAACAACATACAAAGAGCCCAATCAGCAATTTTCCCCAACTCTCAAAGCTGAGCTGTTTAAATTCTACCCATATGAACAGTGGTATGTAAGCCCAAGGTTTTGTGATAGAACTGTATATGTGTTCAAGCTCTACTCCAAGTTCTCTCCTTAATTTTTCAGCTAGTTCTTTAAATTAGCCCTCAAAGCAGATATTATTCCTATTTTAGAATAAGGCAATTTAAGCTCTAAGTTAAAACAATTAATCTGATTGTTCTGTACACCTGCAATCAAGCAGCTACGGGTAAATGCTTAATACTAAAAGATCATCTGTCAGCAAATATCCTGGAAAAGCTGTGGAATCATGCTCTTGTTTATTCCTCTAAGGACATTTGCCAGGTTGGAGGATACCTATATATCTCCTAGCAGGTCTAGGAGTTCTATGTACCAATTAATTCAGTAATTGATAGAGGAGTATTTAAGTCAAACGGAGACCAAAAATAGACCTTATATCAGCATATACTAGCTGGGTAGGTTGGGTAAATGATATGCAACCATGGTCACTGGTCCCATTTAAAATTTATGCTCAGGAAACTGATGTGGACATTTAACCCTGCCCCCTGATCAACATTTCCCTAGTGTCTACCATTTTTACTGTCTGAGATAACTATTTTATTTCTTCCTCTTAAAACTCCTCCATCTCAGCTCATGATCTAGCTTTATGTTGAGAAAAACAGAAACAAGCTGATAAGCACCACTGATCATGCCACTAATAGGTTTACCAGCCTCCCTGAACATAATATCCTAAGGCTCTGCCTCCTGTGCTATTAAAAAGGATGAACTATCCATGCTATGTAGGGCCCTCCCCTTTTCTAGTTTCTGAGCTCCTATCCCTACTTATTCACTGAAAAATCATATGCCTTCACTACTGGGTCATACCAGTCAGATCAAAATCCTGCCCAAATTACTGTCCATCATATTAACCAACTAACCACCCACCCACCAGTCAGCTTGCCCTCAAGCCCATACATCCTTCTAGAAGCCACCCAGTTTCTCTACTTGCTTTCAAAGCAAAACTCTCTTAAAGAGTTACCCACATAAGCTGTTTCCACTTTTTCTCACATTTTTTCTTCTAATTTGGCTCTACATTTTTTCTTCTAATTAGGCTTTTCTTCCTATCACTTCATTGAAACTCTTCTACTGAAGACCACCAATATCTTTCATCTTGTCAAATTTAATGTCCTCATCTCATTTGATAACTTGCAGTAATTGATAGAGCTGATCACTTTCTTCCTTTAAATACTTTGTTTCTTGACTTCCAGGACACTGACCACTCCTGGTATTCCTCCTCCCACAGGCATGTCATTCTTAGCTTTATTCGCTGGCACCTCATCTTCTGCTGACCTCTAATTGTTGGAGGACCCCAAGGTTCAATCTTCAGCCCTTCTCTATCTAGCTTTTCTTTCAGTGATCACTCCAATCCCACAACTTTAAATACCACATAAATACCAATAATTGGCATATCCACTGGTTATCTGAAAGATGGTTCATTCTATGTCCACACAGAATTCTTTACTCCCTATTCCCCTTCCCAAATCTGTTATCTCCATTTTCCATGAGCCCATTAATGGCAGCACAATTCACCTAGTTGTTCAATGTCAAAGCCTCGGAGTTACCCTTGACTGCTCTCTTTCATTATTCTCCACACCCAATCTATCATCCTAGCCTGTCAGCTTAACTATCAAAGTATCTCCAGCTCCGCTACCTTTCTACCACACACTACTGCTACAACAGCCAAAGCAACCAGCATCAAATCACCTGGTTCTCTCTAAGAGAGTGACTAGCCTCCTGCATGTGCTTCTTATGGTCCATTTTCTACACAGATGGGTCTTTTCAAAAAATTTCAGAACAGAGCACTGCAGTTTGCCAATTCTTGCTCTACCTACCATGCTTCTCACATATATAAATCAAATGCATACAAATCACATGATGAGCTTGTTAAAAATGCAGATTTTAATGAAGAAAATCTGGGTTAGGGCCTGAAATGAAGCATTTCTAACCAGCACCCCAGTGGCGCCACCCCTGCTGGCACATGGACCAACAGGTAATCCTTTAGTACTGGGTGCCTGGCTTTCCTGAATGCCATTAGACACTACGAACTAAATACATACATTTTACGGTTCGTAAAGAGAAAAGTGTAGCAGAAACTCGGATATTCACACACCTACCTATAAATAACATGGAATGCTTTCGTGCAAATTTGAGGCCTTCATTTCTATCAACTTCACGATTTTCCTGAAACATAAATGCAAAGTTTAAGAAAAGCTACCAAAATAGACAGCCAAAATGCCAAGTGTCTGACATCTTACCTTATCAATTTTATTTCCAACTAGCATGTTTACTATGTCATTTCTTGTGCAGTAAGTTTCCAATTCATTTAACCAATTATCCAGTTTAACAAAGGTGTCTCTTCTTGTGACATCATAAACTGAAATGAAGAGTCATTTATTATATCAGTATTAGAAATAAGAAGCAATGATATTATATTTCTGATATGCAACCAGGAGTTAATGTTACCTTCAATGCTTAATAATCAGTGACTCCTGACAGATGGAAGAAACAAGTGTGTTAAGAAAAAAGGCACACACACACTTCAATTTTATTAATACACAGTGAGAAAAATGAAACTATATCCTGTGTGATAACCAAAAATTAACTTAAACAAAACAGCTATTCCCATTCAGAACAGTTAAGAGGAATGTTCAAAAAACCAAAAAGTGTTTATACATCAAGTCTGTGGCAAAATACCAAAAAACTTTATATGAATTTAAACATCTATGACCATGTTAATTTGCTTCTTTAAAGGACAATTTGCAACTTGGAAAAAATTTGTGACATTAGTGTATGGGATCCTAATTACCTTCCTCTGTTGTCACTTTCACCTCATATCATCCTGCATTATAATAAATAAAGCACTTATTAATTGAAAGTTTTTTCTAAACTTGGGAGATGCTGAACCACAACTGTAAGAGTCACTGTCAAATGAACAGCAATGACACCAAAGCCTCACAAGCCATGATATAAAGAGAGAGAATTCTCCCTGCAACTCACCAATGCTCATGTTAAAGAGCTTCCCAGGAATATTAAGAATAAGCACATTTAAAAAACTGAAATTGAATCCACACTTGGTTTTTAAATTTTGTGTGGTTATGAATCAGCAGTGTTAAGTGGGTTGTGCTGATTTTTAGGACTAATAAAATATATTCTACTATGCAACCAACACTTTTCTTCCTTTTATAAACTGTGGCAAATGTTAATATGCTGCTGACTGAAGGTAAGTCTGGTGATGCCCTAAGACAGACCAACTATGTATGGATTAATTCTGTTATGTCCTCATCAACATGTGCTTTTTAAAACAAATTAATTAGTCAGATCTTTATTTTTTAACTGTTTGACAAAGGGCTGAAATTTTTAAAGTTTAAGTATTCATCAGTATTAAATGAAGTTAATAAACTTTAAGTTACATAAAAGTAGCCCCAAGGATAAATAAAACAAAAACTTATTGACCTTCACAGACAAGGAAAATCAGAAATACCACTAATAAAACAATAACAACCTTACCTAATATAACGCCCTGTGCACCTCTATAATAGCTGGGAGTTAATGTTCTGAACCTCTCTTGACCAGCAGTATCCTAAAAGTGACAATCAATTATTATTAAATAAAACAAAGTATAAATAATAAACTCAACATTACTAATTTAAGAGTAGAAAGTCAAATGCATTATTAAAAATAACATAATACACAAGTGCATTTAAAACTTGAAATTTAAATAAGAAGTGTTCTCTTTATGTGTTACATAAAATTAAAAGATATTGACTCATCTCTAGAAAAATACAACTATGTAAAGATTTTCTACATTTTTATCACAGGTTAAGGCCATTTCACTAAAAGCCGTGGTTCTCAACTCTGGCTACATGATTAAACTTCTTGGAAACTGAAAAATACTGATGCCTGGGTCAAACCCCAAAAGATTCTGATTTAATTGGTCTAGGGTATGACAGAAGTTTTAAAAAATATTCCGAAGTGATTCTAATGTAGAATCAAGTTTGAGAACCACTTATTTACAGAGAATTACAGGGGTGCCTTATTTTAGACAAGCAATTATGAGGCTGGACTCTGAGTGTTTTCTCTGTATCTTCTTTTAGGAAAATGCATAAAACCAACCCACTTCTTATTTCATGTTTCTGACGCCTACCAGGGTGATGAACATAAGATGTACACTAGCTAGGAAATAAATTTCATGAGAAAGGGAACCTCATCTGCTTAATCACCAGTTTAACACTAGTGCCTAGAGCAATTCTTGCCCAGCTGCTCAACTTTTGTTGGGTGGGGAGGGGGAGGGAGATGAATAAACTAATTAGTCTCTACTTTGGGGCCTGGCTCCTTCTGTCTTCTGTCTACTATCCTTGGACTGTAGCCTCAAGATAACTAGTATTATGCAAAGCTGCAGTTTGTCAACTGCTGTTTCAGTGCACTACCTGTTTTATGACGTAAGGTTTACTAAGTAAAGTTTTATTGGAATATAGGCAAGCCCATTTGCTTATGTACTGTCATATGGCCCACTTTAGGGTTGGACTAAATATTTATTATCCAGCCCTTTAAGGAAAAGTGTGTAGTCTGCTCATGTAAAATAACTTGAAGGGAAGTAAAGATGTACATCTTTGAGCCAACAATTCTACTTCCAGGCATACATCCTAAAGTAACTGGACAGAGAGACACATATAGACAGACAGATAACAGATAGGTGACACAGACAGACAGACAGAAAGACAGAAGGTGGGGAGACAGGCAGACAGACACAGCCACTGAGCATTGGGACATTTCTGGTAGTTATTCTCTTATTCAGCATTACATGAACAAGTCTAGTTAGCAGAGCCATGTGGGTCAGAATGGTTGGGTTCACAGGCAATTTAGCCAGTAAGTAAAAACAGGGCATCAGTATTAAAAAATAAATTCAAGGTTCTCAAACTCAAATTTTATAAATATTTATACTAACAAACATGAAAAATAAATGTTTTTCTAAGTATCACTCCATTCCCCAAAGTCTAGGTTTTTTTCAAACTTTAAAAAAACACATTCAGTAACAGTAATTCTCTCAGTCAAAATGATTTTTAGACTTTGTTTTTGATATTCTGAAAGGATTATATATTTTCAAAATGTGAAAAAGTAAAACAAGTCTGCCTACTTACCCAATTAAAAGAACTATTTATCCTTTAATCAACATCAAATCCCCCCAAAATTTAAGACAAATTGTTCATTCACCTCTAGAACACTACACACACACCAATTTCTGCTTCTTTAAAAAGTACAAGTTTAATATTTATACAAAATACATTTTAAAACCTCTTACCCATATTGCAAGTTTAGCCTTATTTCCATCCACTGAAATTGTTTTCACTTTAAAGTCAACACCTTGAAAAAATGAAAGTTTTGATAAGAATCCCATAAAATATACTTGTAAAGTCAATCACCAAGAAAAACAGAAAATAGAAAAGCCACTTTATCAAGTGTACAAATTCATAACCTAAATTTTTAGAATTATGGATGTGAAGATAGAAGAAAAAGTGTCACTAAAGTCCTGTTGCTTAGGACTTTTTAATCAGGATAAATGAAAAACAAATGCTCGTAGAATTTAAACACTCACCTACCTGTACTTCTTGAAAATATAAATATTGTATTGAAAAAATAAAATCCAGTGTAAGGGGATGATTGACAATGCATATTAAAAGCCTCTAAGAGCTAGAATTCACAGTGCTAATGCAGAGAAAACTACATAAGGCTGATGTGAACTGGGGCATTTCTAGGGGTTCCTGAGCATCTACAAACTATTATTAAAAGTGTTGTCCACAGCTGGCTAACTCAGATTCTGACTATAGGCAGCTTGGAGGACTGGTAAAAATATAAAAGGGCCACTTATTCCTTGTCTTAAGAATTCTTTGCTGTGTTTTTATACTAAAAAAGTATTAATTTTATATAACCTTATCAATGATCACTTGCTACTGCACAACTGCAAAGAGAATTTCACACAGAAACATCTGTGTCCAACCCTCTAAGAATCTTTATAAGTGAAAAACAGGAGGGCTCCAAGTGCTGTGAAAATCTTAAAGTACTAATTTATGTAAAGAGCTTCATAAGAAGTCACATAAGGTTTTACTACAGCAGCCCAAAAAACCTCTCCCTTTCCAGGAAAAGGAGCTGACACATGCTATCTGGCTTAAATGAACAGTAACTACCTATATGTCTTTAAAGAGCATAGAAAAATAATTCACAGTCTACCCCACTGGCCAGAGGGAAAACATGAGCTCAAGAAGCTTGGAAAGAAACTTTCAAAAGGTCCTATTAGCTTGTCAGAATCAATTCAGAATTGCTACACTAAATGCTTACTAGAACACCTGTCACCAATATGGAAATATATTAGTAATTCTTGGATATTTCTGGTGATCCATTATATACAAAACTAGGTAATAAAAGTACATTTCAAAATGTGTACTATGCAAGGTCTTTCAGTATACCAAAGATTAAAAAAAAAATTTGGTGCTCTGGGCTAGGGTGAATAACGTTGTGCTGATAAAGCCGCACCTACAATGACAGGCTTAAAGGACAGTACCAACCACATAGTCCAAGGAAACCTAAGTATAAAGTTCCTCTACAGCCAAACAAAAATTCCTATACATTACCTTTTTTCACCAGGTCTAAATAAAGGAATATTATGCCACAGCTATATAAGAAATATTACATTATTTGTATTTTATCCATACTGCTTTAAGCAACAAAACAAAACCTGAGAAAATTCAGGATGATGGAAAACATTCAGTACTAAAGGCCACTGGCAGATATTACAGAGATAGTCTGCCATACATACTCCACAGTCACATAGTCAAAGATTTTTCACACAATATATAAAGAACTTTTCTCAATAGCACCAGACAGAATGTTCACAGGCAGAATGGCCTTTTTGCTAGCTACCTCTAATTTGTCCACCCAAGAGAAGAAACTCACTGCTCCCAGAATATTTGTTTTCCTCCCCTTTCCTAATTCCCTTTCTTTTTAATAATTTCTTATTTTTGCATATATTTGTTGACAGTCTAATTACTGCCTCTGTCATATTCACAATGAACACATCAATAACCACCTCTAAGCTACTCTTCTGACACATCAGATCTGAAAGTTACAGATAATTCCTCAGCAAACACTGCCCATTGGAGTCCTAAGAGTCAGCAGACACAGGCAGCCTGAAATGGCACCTCATCTGTATTCAAACCCCTCAGGTCCCCTTATCTTTCCTTGGTTCCTCTGGTGAATCTCATGTGCAGACATGGAGCTCTTCAGACTTCACATGCTTAAACTGCTTCTTCACCAAGCTTGGGTGTTCTGTTCGGCAAGTAGCTGTTAACTTGCCTTTATTGGTGACAATAGTGGGAATCTTTTTGGTAAGTTTGATCTTGCCAACTTCTTACTACATTTGATTAAACTAGCTTTTCAACCTCCGCATGTGGATGCTTGTGATAGAAGCAAGATGTCTAGAAAAGAACATTCACTCCTGTGTTTCTCTCTAGCCTACATAACACTCAGTACTCCTGTGACCAGATACATTGGGGAGGTAGGGTTTCCTACAACAAGCAATTCTGATTGTCCAGGGACACTAGCTAAGTATCATATAATTCAAATCAGTTCTGAGACTATCTACCTGGAGTTAGAGTCAGATTCCACAGGGTAAGGGCTCAGTCCCACAAGACTACCAAATCCCCATTACACATGCCAATCACCAGATCAGGTTATTACCTGTGCTTATGAGCAACAGGCTATAAATCAGAGGCTCCAATCGACCCTTGCCTGATTCAACTAATGTGTGATACTTATTATTGTTTTATTATAAAAGGACACAACCCAGGAACAGCCACAGAGAAGAAATACATAGGGCAAGGTATGGGGAAGAGGTGGGGAGTTTTCATGCTCTCTCCAAGCATGCCATTCTCCCAACACATCCATGTGTTCACCCACACGGAACTCTGCAAATTCAAGATTTAGTATTTTTATACAGGCATGTTTGGTTAAGCCATTGGCCTTTGAAGACCAACAAAATCTCCATCCCTCTCCCCAATCTGGGGGTGGGAGAAGTAGGGTTGGCTAAAAATTCCAACCCTTTAATCAGTCACATGGCTGGTTGTCCAGGCAACCAACCTCTATCCCTAGAGACTTTCCAGATGTCATGTCATAAACTCAGGTATAGTTCAAAGGGGTTTGTTATAAAAAATAAAAGACCTCTTTATTGCTTGTATCACTTAGGAAAATCTAAGTGTTTCTGAATCTCTGTGCCAGGAGCCAAATACATATTTCTCACTATAAATCATAGTATCATACAGGAAAACGGTCATTTTCTTCTTTTTTTCTTGTCATTTGAGCTTACATTTTTTAATCTATGTATTTAGTATGATATTTAATTCAGTTTATTGGCAGGAATCTTTTTTAAGCACACTTGCCTATTATCTGATGGTTACTTTAGTTAAAATTAGATAATATGACCAATAAGGCCTTTGAAACAAGAAGTTAAGTGGAACATGAAAATTTACCAAAGATATTATCAACTGTACCATAAAGAGATACTTCTGAATGGGAAACCAGAACATATCACAGAATCATCTGCATGTTAAAAGGAGAAAAAGCAACCAAAAGAAACTGACTCAGAACTAAAAACAAAGATATAAAAACAATTATAACTGTATACCACCTGTTCAAAAAGTTAAGTAGACAGGAGAGTTAAAAATACCTGTATCAAACATCTAGAAATGAAAACTTCAATGTCTGAGATAAAAAGTACACAGGACAAGATTAACAGAAGATTAAACACTGCAGGAGCAAAACAAGTAAATATGAAGACACAGCAACAGAAATTATCCAACAGGAAACAGAAGATATTCAAAGAAAATGAGAAGGCTTCAGGGATCAGTGGGACTTTAGTCTGGTAGGCAAGTAACTACAGCTGACAAAAAAGAGAGGCGAGAGAAGAAAGAGGGATAAAAAATATATCTGAAAAACATGTATAAATTAGAAATGGAGGACTTGAATAGCATTTAAAACCAATTAGACCCACTGGAACAATTGAGATTAAGTTTTCAAGTGCACATGAAACATTCTCCAATATAGACCATATGTCATCTACAAAACAAGTATTAATATATTTTAATAATATATTTATATTAAATATATTTATATATTTATATGAATTATTTTTCTGACCACAATGGAGATATTACTACCAATTTTACAGAAAAATAATCAGAAGAGAACACTATGAACAGTTATACATCAAAGAACTGGATAACCTAGATGAAATGGACAAATTCCTGGAAACACAACTTCTGACAAAACTGACTTGTGAAGAATAGGAAAATCTCAAGAGACCCATAACTAGTACAGAGACTGAATCAGTAAGCAAAACCTCCCAACAAAGAAAATTCTAGGACCACATGGCTTCACTGGTAAATTCTGTCAAACATTTAAAGAACAATCTTCTTCACTTTTCTAAAAAATGAAGAGAAAGGAACACATCTAAGTTTATTCTATGAGGCCACATTATTCTGATACCAAAGGCAGATAGTACAAGTTTAAAAAAACTACAGACCAATGTCCCTAGAGAATATTGATGCAAAAATCCTCAAATGATGACACACTGAATTCAGCAGCTTATTAAGAGGATTATGTATCATGATAAAGTGAGTTTTATTTCCATTAATATGAGGATGGTTGAATATAACCAAATCAATCAAATAATATATACTATTAATAGAATGAAGGGGAAAAATACCATATGATCATCTCAAGTGATGCAGAAAAAACATTTGACTCAACATCCTTCTATGATAAAAAGACTCAACAAACTAGGAATAGGACACTTCTCACTGTGATAGAGGCTACATAAGACAAAAACCCATTGCTAACATTGTATCACTAGGGAAAGAATGAAAGGTTTCCTCTCAGATCAGAACAAGTCAAAGATGCCTACTCTAACAATATATTCTATTCTATATAGTACGGAAGTTCTAGGCAAAGCAATTAGGCATGAAAAGGAAAATAAAAGGTCCACATTAAAAAGACATAAAATTGTCTCTGTTCATAGACGACATGATCTTTTATGTGGAAAATCCTAGTGATTCCATACACACACACACACACACACACCTATTGGGACTAATGGATTCAGCAAAGTTGCAGGATACAAAATCAACATGCAAAAATCAGTTGCATTTCTATACACTAGCAATGAACAATCAAAAAAGAAATGGTTTTTTTAACCACTCCATTTACAATAACATCAAAATGAATAAAATATTTAGGAACAAATTAAACCAAGGAAATTAAATCTTATACTTTATGAGAGAAATTAAGACATAAATAGTGGAAAGACATGTGTTCATAAATTCTAAGACTTAACATTGCTAAGATGACAACACTACCCAAAGAGATCTACAGATCTGACACAATTGCTATAAAAATTCCAACAGCTCTTTTGCAGAAATGAAAAAGCTGACACTCAAATTCATAGAGTTGCAAAAGGCTCTAAACAGCAAAACAGTATTGAAAAAAAGAGAAGAAACTTAAAAGACACACTTCCTAACTTCAAAACTTACTACAAAGCTACAATAATTAAAACAAACGGTATTTGCATAAGGACACTTAAACCAATGGAATAAAGAGTCCAGAAATAAACCTTCACATATATAGCCAATTACTTTTCAACAAGAGAGCTAAGACAATTCAGTGGAGAAAAGGCAGTCTTTTCAACAAATGATATAGGGGAAACTGGATATCCACATACTAAAGAATAAAATAGAACTCTTGGGACGCTCTTCCCCCCTCCTGGCCTTAGCCAGGAGCTCTGTCCTCTCGCTTTATTTCTAAATAAAAGCCTCTGCCTTGTTCTCCTACCTTGCGTGTTTGCAAAGTTCATTCTTCGACTCTGCAAACAAGAACCCCGGCATCATTTTTGGAGGCTCATCCAGGATAAATTTGGAGATGGGAGCATCCTCTTCAAGTTTTAAGCCAGACATACCTCTGGCATGCATTCTGAAGGGTTGGAAGCAATTTGATCCCCAAACCCTGAAGAAGAAGGGCCTTATTTTCTGTACACAAGCCTGGCCTCAATACAAACGCTCTGATTAGAGAGGCTCAACCCCTGAGAGAAGTATACAATAGTTATGAGGCTAAATTTATTTTGCCATAAAGAAGGAAAATAGTTGTTTTCTACCTTTATCTTGCATCTACCTACCACTTCAGCATTTTATTAAAAATAAAAATAATAATAATAATAAAGGGAGAAATGTGGGATCAACATATAAATCAAGTATAAAAATCAAACGAATATTCATATTTGACCTGATTGTTTACAGTTCATAATGCGTGATCAAAACCGAAAGTTTCTGTGATGAATGCCCTTGTACTGTTCACCATGTAAGGATTTATTCACTATGTAAGAATTCGTTCACCATGTAAGAACCTGTTTGTTATGCTTGGAGACTGACGAGAGTTAGGCTTGAGATGGATTAATGATTGTACATTGAACATTGACCCCCCTATACTGAATTTTATTGTTGTTAACAACCATTTGATCAATAAATAGGAGAGATTCCCTCTCAAAAAAAAAAAAAAGAAGGAAAATAGTCAAAAGTCCTGTGGACTAGTACAATATAGAACTGATTTTCTAAATCCTTTTATTAGAAATTTTTTCTATTTATTGGGTTCAATATCCTAAAAATTGGGACGTTTTAAACTAGACTCCCTGATACAAAAGAAATTTATCTTCTGCAATACAGCCTGGCTTAAAGCTTTCAAAAGAAAAGAATTCTTAAAAAGAGACTTGACTTGGTCATGTTTAGTGAAGCTTTTGTAAGTAATCTAGCATGCTTGTTAAGAATGAGTGAACTAAATAACTGTAGTAACTGAACTTCTTAGTAACTGAGTGTTACAGTGTGATAGAGAGTGTATACCTACATATGGATTCAAAATCTTTATAGTAACCTAAAACCTTAAAGTTTTGCTAAGTAGACATATTTTGTGCTTACTGAGAAATTGTGCTGTAAAGTACATTTCCAGAAATTATGTGTTCATAAATTTGTCAATCTAAACAATGCTAGTTATTACAGTTTACAATAGCTTACTTCTCAGTGTTCATTGAAAACTAAAGTTTCCAATGGTATTATGTTCTAATTAAAACTACTTAAAACAATAAGGAAAACATCTCTGCATGCTAGAAAAGATGTGTGTTTTGATAAAAGAAGGTGTAAGAATGGAAATTCATTTTATTAAGGGTAAAAAGAAGGTATCTTTGTTCTAAAGTACAGCTGGTTATTTAAAGAGGGAGAACTGTGAATGTAAAAAAAGGAAGTTGTAGAAAGTTTGTAGAAGAATTGATATGGTCATGTTTTGGGAAATTAAAATAAATGAGTCTTGTTATCAAGTACACAGCAGTATCAGAATTTTGTTTTCTGTTTGTTAAAAGGACAAAGTTTTCTTAAGCTACTAGTCTGCTGTTAATGTTGAAAGATAGTAAAGGGTTTTCTAATTATTTTATCAAGGCAATTTCTCATGCCTAAAGTCTCAATAAGTTAACAGGCATAAATTCTCCTTCTCCTATGATGCTACAAAGAATTTAACTACCATTATAGCTCTACCTCAACTGCAAAATGCCTCCAATGTGCTAGTTCTCCATGAAATTAACAACAGATATGAAAGCAGTTTTTTTCAAATCTGGGGCGAGTACCTTAGGGTTACTCCAACGGCAGGATGCTTAAATCAAAAGGCTCCCCTCTGCTGAGAGCAAAAAAACCATTCTAATAACAATCGCCCAAGCTTCACCCGATATTTAGACTGGCTTCCCAAAGACCACTGTTCATATATAAAAACTTTACAGGCTACAGATTGGCTTGCACCAGATAGGACAACCTGCCTTGGTATCCATTGGCCAGCCCCAAATGGCACTCACTGGCTGTGTGGAATTAATCCCTGGTCATGGCTCCCTCCAGGGTGGATAGGGAGGTGCACTCTGGGATTTTCTTGCTTGCAAGGATGTTGGGCTAAGAACACCCCACACCCTGCAAAATTTCCAAGCCTCCAACATCAATGGACTAGGAGTGTTTTTCATTGATATATAATCACTGTAAGGTTGGAGGCACCAGAGGGAGGGGTGAGCATGTCGGACACTGATGACGTGCCAAAGTAACCGGTGCTGCCCCCTCCCAACCTGAAAAATATGCTTTAGGCTAGCCAATCCTTACACCGCTGTAAATCTAAGATCTGCCTCCCCCTACCTTCTTTAAAAACTGGCTGCCTGCCCTGCTGGGTGTGACTTCTCCAGCCTGTCCAGGTGCAGACTAGTGAACCTTGACTGGGACTGCGCTCAAATAAACTGCCTGGTCCTTTGCTGCCTCTCGTCGCCTGCTTATTTTGGTTAGAATTTATCTTACATTTGGGGCTGAAAAACCTGGGAAGGAGTGTGAGCCTTCCAGCCCCAACCAGCCACCGGTGGCCCTGCCCCCTCCTTCCCTGACCCGAGACTTCAGCCTGCTCTCTGCTGCATAGACTATTTTCCAGTGAGTCCCTCAGTTTCCCCTGGTCTGTTTCCCTTCCTAACTCCGTTTCACTCGGTCCATTCGAAATCATAGCTACGTCCAGGTTGGGGCATCTGACCCCTGGGCATACGGCCTATCCATTGTGGGCATCTGGGATACCCACCCCTGGGGCTGTGGTGTGGGAGACATCCCTCACCCAGGCTCCCAGGACATCTCCCCTGACGTGGTGCGCTTGGGATGCTGGGCGCACCACTCAGCGGGATTAGTTGGGGAGGTGACGAAGACATGGGGAACCAGCCCTCGAAAGCGGACACTCAGACCCCACTGTGGTGTCTCATTTCTAATCTGGCTACTCTATATTTGTCCCAGGAAGTTTGCAAACGGAAGCTGGCCTTCCTTTGCTCTCAGGCCAGGCCTCAGTCCCTTGGACAACCAATCTCGCTGGCCCCCTGGGGGAACTTTCAATTTTAGCCTCCTCACCAACTTGACTAATTATTGCCACCAGAGAGGAGAGTGGGGTGAAATCCCATATGTGCAGGCTTTTTGGACTTAGCGCTCCCACCCAGACCTTTATGTTTAGTGTTCAAAGACCAAGGTTCTCCTGGCCCGATCTCCAGTTAAAGATTGTCAGTCTCGTACTCTGCCCAGTCCTTCTTCCTTTTCAGATCCGCCAGAGAACCTTGGTCTCCCACCTCTCTCAGCTCGCTACCCCCACCCCTCTCCACCACCATCTTTAAGTTCTTTCTCCTCCCCCATGTTGCTGCCATCTTAAAGTCCTACATTCTCAACCACACCGCCTTCCTGCTCCTCCTCTCTTCTGGTGGCTGCACCACCCCATCCCCCTCTCCTTCCACCTTCACCACCCTCTTCCTCCACCGGAACACGCTCCTCCTGCCCTCTGGTTCCGGAAACCACGGACAAGACTCCTCCCAGGACAGACCTGCCTCCTTTCTCTCCTGACCCTTCACCCTACCGCACACCCGCCATTTTGTAAGTGGTCTGGCGTGGTTGTTGGGAGTGGGTGAGCTGGGTGCAGCAAGTGAACATCTTAGTGATTGTGTATTGCAGTGTGTGTGCCTGCCTGCAGCCTGAAAATTTTTGTAGTGACCTAGAATCTTAAAGTTCTGCTAAGTTAATAGACATATTTTGTGCTTAGAGATTATGCTGTAAAGCACATGGTGTCAGGAATTATAAAGTGTGTTCATGAATTCGTTAATCTAAAAAATGCTAGTGCAATGGTTTACAATAGCCCACTTCCCAGTGTTCACTGAAAATTAAAGTTCCTAATAGTTTTGAGGTCTAATTAACGCTAATTAGAGAAGAAAACATCTCTACTTGCTAAAAAGATGTGTGTTTTAATAAGAGAAAGTATAAAAAATGGAAATTCATTTTGTTGAGGGTAAAAGAAGGTAATTGTTCTAAAGTACAGCTATTTATTTAAGAGGGAGAACACTGAATGTAAAAGGAAAGCTGTAGAAAGCTTCTGGAAGAATTTAATATAGTCATGCTACAAAAAATTAAAGCAAATGAGTCTCAGTATCAAGTACACAGCAAAATTAGAATTTTGTTTTCAGTTAAAAAAGTTTTCTTAACTGTTAAGTCTGCTATTAATGTTAAAAGACTGCAAAGAGGTCTCTAATTGTTTTATCAAAAGTTTCTCATGCTTAAAGTCTCAATGACTAGTCTGAATATTTAAGATAATGAGATCTAAATATGAAAAAACTAAAAGCTAAGCTTTGCTAATAACTGTGTGACCTTCTGTATTTGCCTTTAAAATATTTTATTGTCATTCTAGTTAAATAGATAAGTATCGTTTCATAGTAACTTATGATTCCATTTAGACAAATGCCTTAAAAAAAAACTTTATAACGGCTTCCCAAAATCAAATTCAAAAAGATGCTTTTACCTCTAGTTAACTCTATGATATTTTCCAGAGGGCACCTGGAACATGTCAGAAGAATTTTTTCTCATTAGAGAAAGTATTTGGCCAATTTGGCTTATTTATCTGATATAAACTTACCTGCTAAATTGCCTGGAAGGCACTGGCAAAGGGAATGATGCTAAATTTTATTACTTAATGTTTTGTGCTAGAAAAATATCCAAATTTCCTTATGTCAACTGTCTTACAGGAAGCTCTCATCAGATCTTTAATCATTGTCATTTGTAAGTCTTTTGTCATTTATAGTCACTGTTCTTTTACTCCTAAACTAGTAAAGAACTAGATTTCACCAGAACAAATATTAGTTACATAAGACGCAAGTTAAAAAGGCAGAAGAGGAACCCCACACTCCACTCGGTGACCTGGTAACCATGGCCTTTAAAGTCTTTAATACCTGTGATGAAGAACATGAGAGGAGGACAGTGTCCCAAACCCAAGCCTTTGAAGAGGCCCTGTGACCAGCAGGACAGGGGTCTTATCACACCAAAGACCAGTCCAGAGCTTGTGAGCCTCTGGGACCCTGCTTCTGGTGTGGCCAAGGAGGCCCCTGGGCAAAGAGATGCCTCAACGCAACCAACAAGCTGACTAAACCCTACCCAGTTTGTGGTAAGAGAAGTCATTGGAAAGTAGACTGCCCATTTGGGGAATGTCATCCTCCCACGACAGAGTCTTGTGAGAGGCAGGCCCCCCTGAGGGACTCCCCTCCGGACCTGCTCGAAGACTGAAGATGCCTACACTCAAACACCCTTATCACCCTTGCCGAGCCCAGGGCCACACTGTGAGTAGTGGGTAAGTCCATCTCCTTTTTGGTAGACATGGAAGCTGCCTACTCTGTTTTACTTTCTTTTCATGGGCATTAACATCCTTCCCAAGTCTTGGTCTTGAGTGTCATGAGAGCCCCATCTAAGCCTCTAGAGACAGGTCCAGTAGCCTGCACATTTGAGAGCCATCTTCTTACCCACTCATTTCTAGTCATCCCGTACTGTCCCTTCCCTTTGTTAGGGAGAGATCTCCTCTCCAAGCTTGGTGCCTCTATCTCCCTGCCTCTTAGTCATCCCCAACTGAGCTCACTCATCATCTTAGCCAATATAAGTTGTAGCCCTGAGCCCTCCACAGACCCTCCTGTACCATCGACCGGCATTAACCCAATAGTATGAAACACCTCTACTCCTGTGGTGTCGAGCCATCATGCTCCAGTCCTCATCCACCTCAAAGACCCATCCTCCTCTTCTTCTAGACCCCAATTTGCTATTTCCCAAGCCCATCGCAAAGGCATCTAACCTATCATTAACCATCTTTTTTCCCAAAGGCTTCTGGTACCAACTAATTCTCCTTGTAACACTCCAATTCTTCCAGTCAAGAAGCCATCAAGAGCCTACCAGCTTGTTCAAGACCTGCAGATAATCAACAAAGCTGTAGTCCCTCTTCACCCAGTTGTCCCTAACCCTTATACTCTCTCATCTCAAGTTCCCCCAAACACCTCTCCTACCTACCTTACTTCTCACTCCTAAGAAAGATACCCCCTTGTCCTGAACAATGCTCATCTTTCCATTCTTTCGTCCAGGCTGCCTGCTACGAACAAGCCTCAGTCTGTCTCTCATCGTCCGGACTACAGTACTAGACAGGGCAAAGCCTGAGTGATCATGCTAGACATATCTTTCCTGAGAGATGAAGACAACATACCTGCTAAAACCTCTGGCCACTGATAGAGAAGTTGGACAGTAGAAGTGCACAAGACCATGTGGGTACATCAGTACTCTCCCCTTCCCTCCAAGCCTCCTCTGGCCTCCCACCAGCCTCAACCCTACCCATGCCGCCCCTCCTCAGCCAGAAGTAGCCAGATCGAATTGGCACCCATTATAACCAAAAGGCTGGAATGTAAGGTTGGAGGCACGAGAGGGAGGGGTGAGCACACTGGACACTAATGACGTCCCAAAGTCCCCAGCTGCTGCCCCCTCCCAACCTGAAAAATGTGCCTTGGTGTAGCCAATCCTCATGCCACTGTAAATCTATGCTCTACCTCACCCTACCTTCTTTAAAAACTCACTGCCTGCCCTGCTGGGCGTGACTTCTCCAGCCTGTCCAGGTGCAGACTAGTGAACCTCACCTGGGATTGCGCTCAAAGAAACTGCCAGGCCCTTTGTTGCCTCTCATCACCTGCTTATTTCGGTTAGAATTTATCTTACAATCACCTAGCCTCCATTTCTGTACCATCACTTGATTCAGAATGTGTAATCTGGCACATCAGATCCTTAACCAATTTTACTCAAAAGGCTTTAATACTAAAGTTAAACCAATGACTCAATCATTACAAAATAGAATGGCACTGGACATCTTGGTAGCACAGGGTGGGATCCATGCTGTAATTAAAGTTGAGTGTTGTGTGTATATTCCAAATTATTCACAAAATGTCTCTAATTCACTCCACAGCCTCCAAAATCAAGTCCAAGCTATGTCAGGCCGAAAAGTCCCATGGACTACCATGATATGGAGTTGGTTTTCTAAATCCTTTTGAAGCCATAAAACTGAAAATCGTGATAAAAATGGAAACCAAGAAAGAAGTGCCCATCTTCCAAGGCCCTCTCCGCTGACCAGTGATGGAGACGTACCTGCCCCCTTTACTGCACCCCCTCTCAGCATGAAGCAGCCAGAGCAGTCATTGCCCCCTTTCCCTAGCAGTAGCTAGGGTCTCAATCTGTACAGGGGGCAATGAGACGGGGACCAAGGGCTTAGAGAGGGGTGAGGGCCTCAGGGAAAAAAACAAAGCAAGATAATCCATTGTGAGATTTGCTTTGGCCTGCTGGGGGCCCAGCTGACTTTTCTGACTTTACCCAGGCCGCTGCTTTTCTTCCTCCAGCCCTAATCAAGTGATCTGCAAAACTGGGCAATTTAACAAGGAGGCCCAAAACAATGTAGTAAAAACAGGATTCCAACTTAAAGATAAGATTGCTGTTTTTTTAAAACCCAATTAGTTAAAAAGTAAGTTTCTTAACATACTCTTTACCAAAGAGACAGTAACTCAGCCCACCTTGGGAACAAAGCAGACAGTCCTGATATGCTCCCAGACTGGGAGCTGCCATGCAGAGAGGAAATCAGAGTAGTAAATTTCTTGTAAATAACCCAGAAGACTAATAAGAAACTTAATGTCTCTTCTAAACATTTTAGAACTACTTAGCAGGTGTGCATCCTTAGCCTTTTGTCTCTAAACTTCCTGTAAAATCCCTGGACAATGCACCACCAACCCATGACTCTCTTGTCCCCTCCTGCCCTGAGCCAGGAGATCTGTCCTCTCGCTTTATCTCTAAGTAAAAGCATCTGCCTTGCTCTCCTAAAAAAAAAAAAGTAGGACTCTTACCTTAAACAATAAACAAAAGTTAACACCAGATGGATGAAAGAAGTAAACATAGGAACTAGATCTTTAAAACTATTAGAGGAAAACAGAGGGTTAAAATGTTCCAAGGCATGGGATATTGCAATGATTTTTTGGATATAACATCAAAAGGACAGCAACAAAAGAAAAATATAGAACATTCCACCCAAAAGCACCAGGATACACATTCTTCTCAAGTGCACATGGAACATTTTCCAGAACAGATCACATATTAGGCCACAAAAAGAGCCTCAGTAAATTCAAAAAGATTAAAATTGCACCAACCAACTTCTCAGATTACAAAGGTATAAAACTAGAGATAAACTGTACAAAGTAAACAAAAAGGCTCACAAACAGATGGAGGCTTAACAATATGCTCCTAAATAATCAATGGGTCAATGACCAAAATAAAACAAAGATCAAGCAGTATATGGAGACAAATGAAAACAACAGCACAATGCCCCAACTTCTGTGGGAAGCAGCAAATGCAGGGGAAAGTATAGAGCAATCCAGGCCCATTTAAACAAGGAAGAACAATCCCAAATGAATAGTCTAAATTCACAATTATAGAAAATGGAAAAAGAAGAACAAATGAGGCCCAAAGACAGCAGAAGGAGGGACATAATAAAAATGAGAGAAGAAATAAATAAAATTAAGAAGAATAAAAACAATAGAAAACAATAAATGAAACCAACAGCTGGTTCTTTGAGAAAACAAAGATAAACCCCTAGCAAGATTTAAAAAGAGAAAAAGAGTCTACACACATAAACTGAATCAGAACTGAGAAAGGAAAAATCACTACGGACACCACAGAAAAATAAAGAATTACTAGAGAATACTATGAAAAACTATATGCTAATAAACTGGATAAACTAGAATGGGCAACTTCCTAGGAAAATACAACCTTCCAAGACTGAGCCTGGAAGAAACAGGAAATCTAAACAAACTGCTTACCAACAATGAAATTGAATCAGTAATCAAAAAACTACCAAAGAACTAAACTCTGGGACCAGATGGATTCACTGCTGAATTTTATCAGACATTTGGAGACGGCATAATACCCATGCTCCTTAACATTTTCAAAAAATAGAAGAGGAGGGAATACTTCCAAATTCATTCTATGAATCCAGCATCACTCTATTACCAAAACAAGGCAAAGACACCACAAAAAAAGAAACCTACAGACCAATATCCCTGATGAACATAGAGGCAAAAATACTCAACAAAATATTAGCAAACTGAATTAAAAAATACATCAAGGATCATACACCATGACCAAGTGGGATTCAACCCAGGGATGCAAGGATGGTAGAACATTCAAAAATCCATCAACATCACCCACCACATCAACAAAAAGGACAAAAACCACATGATCATCTCCATAGATGCTGAAAAAGCATTAGACATAACTCAACATCGATTCATAATAAAAAGACTCAAAAAAATGGGTATAGAGGGACAGAGCCAAGATGGCAGGGTGAGTAGAGCAGCAGAAATCTGCTCCCAAAACCACATATATCTATGAAAATATAACAAAAACAACTCTTCCTAAAATAGAGACCAGAGGACACAGGACAACATCCAGACCACATCCACACCTGCGAGAACCCAGCGCCTCGCGAAGGGGGACAGGAAGGCCACAAACCAACAAGAAGGAAAGCTCTTCCAGCTGTCACTCATACCAGCTCTGCAAACTATCTCTATCACCATGAAAAGGCAAAACTACAGGCAGACAAATATCACAGAGATAACATCTGAGAAGTAGACAGACCTAACCAGTCTTCCTGAAAAAAAATTCAAAATAAAAATCATGAACATGCTAACAGAGATGCAGAGAAATAGACAAGACCTAAGGGATGAAGTCCGGAGGGAGATCACAGATGTCAGGAAGGAGATCACAGAAGTGAAACAAACCCAAGAAGGATGTATAAGCAGAACGGACAAGATGCAAGAGGCCATTGAAGGAATAGAAACCAGAGAACAGGAACGTATAGAAGCTGACACAGAGAGAGATAAAAGGATCTCCAGGAACAAAACAATACTAAGAGAACTATGTGAACAATCCAAAAGGAACAATATCCGTATTATAGGGGTACCAGAAGAAGAAAAGAGAGGAAAAGGGATAGAAAGTCTCTTTGAAGAAATAATTGCTGAAAACTTCCCCAAACTGGGGGAGGAAATAATAGAACACACCACGGAAATACACAGAACCCCAAACAGAAAGGATCCAAGGAGGACAACACCAAGACACATAATAATTAAAATGGCAAGGATCAAGGACAAGGAAAGAGTTTTAAAGGCAGCTAGAGAGAAAAAGGTCACCTATAAAGGAAAACCCATCAGGCTAACAACAGACTTCTCGACAGAAACCCTACAGGCCAGAAGAGAATGGCATGATTTATTTAATGCAATGAAACAGAAGGGCCTTGAATCAAGGATACTGTATTCAGCAAGACTATCATTTAAATATGACAGTGGGATTAAACAATTCCCAGACAAGCAAAAGCTGACGGAATTTCCTTCCCACAAACCACCTCTACAAGGCATCTTACAGGGACTGCTCTAGATGGGAGCACTCCTAAAAAGAACACAGAAAAAAACACACAACATATGAAGAATGGAGGAGGAGGAATAAGAAAGGAAAAAAGAAAAGAATCTCCAGACAGTGTATATAACAGCTCAATAAGTGAGCTAAGTTAGGCAGTAAGATACTAAAGAGGCTAACCTTGAACCTCTGGTAACCATGAATTTAAAGCCTGCAATGGCAATAAGTACATATCTCTCAATAGTCACCCTAAATGTAAATGGACTTAATGCACCAAGCAAAAGACACAGAGTAATAGAATGGATAAAAAAGCAAGACCCATCTATATGCTGCTTACAAGAAACTCACCTCAAACCCAAAGACATGCACAGACTAAAAGTCAAGGGATGGAAAAACATATTTCAGGCAAACAACAGCAAGAAGAAAGCAGGGGTAGCAGTGCTAATATCAGACAAAATAGACTTCAAAACTAAGAAAGTAACAAGAGATAAAGGACACTACATAATGGTAAAGGGCTCAGTCCAACAAGAGGATATAACCATTCTAAATATATATGCACCCAACACAGGAGCACCAGCATATGTGAAACAAATACTAACAGAACTAAAGAGGGAAATAGACTGCAATGCATTCATTTTAGGAGACTTCAACACACCACTCACCCCTAAGGATAGATCCACCGGGCAGAAAATAAGTAAGGACACACAGGCACTGAACAACACACTAGAACAGATGGACCTAATAGACATCTATAGAACTCTACATTCAAAAGCAACAGGATATATATTCTTCTCAAGTGCACATGGAACATTCTCCAGAATAGACCACATACTAGCTCACAAAAAGAGCCTCAGTAAATTCCAAAATATTGAAATTCTACCAACCAATTTTCAGACCACAAAGGTAAAAAACTACAAAGAAATTCTACAAAAAAAAAAAAAGGCTCACAAACACATGGAGGCTTAACAACATGCGCCTACATAATCAATGGATCAATGAACAAATCAAAATAGAGATCAAGGAATATATAGAAACAAATGACAACAACAACACAAAGCCCCAACTTCTGTGGGACGTAGCGAAAGCAGTCCTAAGAGGAAAGTATATAGCGATCCAGGCACACTTGAAGAAGAACAATCCCAAATGAATAGTCTAAAATCACAATTATCGAAATTGGAAAAAGGAGAACAAATGAGGCCTATAGTCAGCAGAAGGAGAGACATAATAATGATCAGAGAAGAAATAAACAAAATTGAGAAGAATAAAACGATAGCAAAAATCAATGAAACCAAGAGCTGGTTCTTTGAGAAAATAAACAAAATAGATAAGCCTCTAGCAAAACTTATTAAGAGAAAAAGAGAATCAACACACATCAACAGAATCAGAAATGAGAATGGAAAAATCACAACAGACCCCATAAAAATACAAAGAATTATTAAAGACTACTATGAAAACCTATATGCCAACCAGCTGGAAAACATAGAAGAAATGGACAACTTCCTAGAAAAATACAACCTTCCAAGACTGACCAAGGAAGAAACGCAAAAGTTAAACAAACCAATTATGAGCAAAGAAATTGAAACGGTAATCAAAAAACTACCGAAGAACAAAGCACCCGGGCGGGACAGATTTACCTCGGAATTTTATCAGACACACAGAGAAGACATAATACCCATTCTCCTTAAAGTGTTCCACAAAATAGAAGAAGAGGGAATACTCCCAAACTCATTCTATGAAGCCAACATCACCCTAATACCAAAACCAGGCAAAGACCCCACCAAAAAAGAAAATTACAGACCAATATCCCTGATGAATGTAGATGCAAAAATACTCAATAAAGTATTAGCAAACAGAATTCAACAGTATATCAAAAGGATCATACACCATGACCAAGTGGGGTTCATCCCAGGGATGCAAGGATGGTACAACATTTGAAAATCCATCATCATCCACCACATCAACAAAAAGAAAGACAAAAACCACATGATCTTCTCCATAGATGCTGAAAAAGCATTTGACAAAATTCAACATCCATTCATGATAAAAACTCTCAGCAAAATGGGAATAGAGGGCAAGTACCTCAACATAATAAAGGCCATATATCATAAAACCACAGTCAACATTATACTGAACAGCGAGAAGCTGAAAGCTTATCCTCTGAGATCGGAAACTAGACAGGGATGCCCACTCTCCTCACTGCTATTTAACACAGTACTGGAGGTCCTAGCCACGGCAATCAGACAAAACAAAGAAATACAAGGAATCCAGACTGGTAAAGAAGAAGTTAAACTGTCACTATTTGCAGATGACATGATATTGTACATAAAAAACCCTAAAGACTCCACTCCAAAACTACTAGAACTGATATCAGAATACAGCAAAGTTGCAGGATACAAAATTAACACACAGAAATCTGTAGCTTTCCTATACACTAACAATGAATCAATAGAAAGAGAAATCTGGAAAACAATTCCATTCACCATTGCATCAAAAAGAATAAAATACCTAGGAATAAACCTAACCAAGGAAGTGAAAGACTTATACTTTGAAAACTTCAAGTCACTCTTAAGAGAAATTAAAGGAGACACTAATAAATGGAAACTCATCCCATGCTCATGGCTGGGAAGAATTAATATCGTCAAAATGGCCATCCTACCCAAAGGATTTTACAGATTTGATGCAATCCCTCTCAAATTACCAGCAACATTCTTCAGTGAATTGGAACAAATAATTCAAAAATTCATATGGAAACACCAAAGACCCCGAATAGCCAAAGCAATCCTGAAAAAGAAGAATCAAGTAGTGGGGATCTCACTCCCCAACTTCAAGCTCTACTACAAAGCCATAGTAATCAAGACAATTTGGTACTGGCACAAGAACAGAGCCACAGACCAGTGGAACAGATTAGAGACTCCAGAAATTAATCCAAACAAATATGGTCAATTAATATTTGATAAAGGAGCCATGGACATGCAATGGCAAAATGACAGTCTCTTCAACAGATGGTGCTGGCAAAACTGGACAGCTACATGTAGGAGAATGAAACTGGACCATTGTCTAACCCCATACACAAAAGTAAATTCAAAATGGATCAAAGACCTGAATGTATGTCATGAAACCATTAAACTCATGGTAAAAAACATAGGCAAAAACATCTTAGACATAAACATGAGTGACTTCTTCTTGAACATATCTCCCCAGGCAAGGAAAACAACAGCAAAAATGAACAAGTGGGACTATATTAAGCTGAAAACCCTCTGTACAGCAAAAGACACCATCAATAGAACAAAAAGGAACCCTACAATATGGGAGAATATATTTGTAAATGACAAGATCCGATAAAGGCTTGATGTCCAAAATATATGAAGAGCTCACACGCCTCAACAAACAAAAACCAAATAATCCAATTAAAAAATGGGCAGAGGAACTGGACAGTTCTCCAAAAACGAAATACAGATGGCCAACAGATACATGAAAAGATGCTCCACATCGCTAATTATCAGAGAAATGCAAATTAAAACCACAATGAGATATCACCTCACACCAGTAAGGATGGCCAACATCCAAAAGACAAACAGCAACAAATGCTGTTGAGGATGTGGAGAAAGGGGAACTCTCCTACACTGCTGGTGGGAATGTAAATTAGTTCGACATTGTCGAAAGCAGTATGGAGGTTCATCAAAATGCTCAAAACAGACCTACCTTTTGATCCAGGAATTTCACTCCTAGGAATTTACCCTAAGAACGCAACAATCAAGTTTGAGAAAGACAGATGCACCCCTATGTTTATCGCAGCACTATTTACAATAGCCAAGAATTGGAAGCAACCTAAATGTCCATCAGTAGATGAATGGATAAAGAAGATGTGGTACATATACACAATGGAATACTACTCAGCCATAAGAAGAGGGCAAATCCTACTATTTGCAGCAACATGGATAGACCTGGAGTGTATTATGCTCAGTGAAATAAGCCAAGCGGAGAAAGAGAAATACCAAATGATTTCACTCATCTGTGGAATATAAGAACAAAGGAAAAACTGAAGGAACAAAACAGCAGCGGAATTACAGAACCCAAAAATGGACTAACAGGTACCAAAGGGAAAGGGACTGGTGAGGATGGGTGGGTAGGGAGGGATAAGGGGGGGGAAGAAGAAAGGGGGTATTAAGATTAGCATGCATGGGGGGGAAGGGAGAAAGGAGATGGCTGTACAACACAGAGAAGACAAGTAGTGATTCTACAACATTTTGCTATGCTGATGGACAGTGACTGTAAAGTGGTTTATAGGGGGGACCTGGTATAGGGGAGAGCCAAGTAAACATAATATTCTTCATGTAAGTGTAGATTAAAGATAAAAAAAAAAAAAGAAAGAAAAGGGGGATTACTCCTTGATAGGATAAAACTAATGGTAAATCAACAATTAACGCATGCTTTAAATATCCTTAATTTTGATCACTTAAAGGGTGTCAGATGATTGGCTATGGAGGTACACTTTTCTGATAATATTCCTTTCCCTTAAAAAAAAAAAGCAGTTTCTGTGTGGTGACCTCCAATGAGTTCTACACAATGGTATAAAGGGCATATCAATGTGTGCGCAAAGGGTCTGTTTGTGTTTATACAGAGGATCAAAGCCTAATTCGGCTACCCAGAAAATGAACTAAGATACGATATGAAGAACAACTTCCAACATCAGCACTCTCTGGAAGACTCATACCAGAAGATGATCATCAAAAAACCTCAACAAAGATCCAGGCGATGCTGCAGTTGTAGCTGCATCCATCCCACCGGTTCCTAGACTTGCCATTGGAATGAAGAAGGAGATATCTAAGCTGGCCTGTGCATACAGTAAAACAACAAATTTGACTGGATCTATACTGTTGGAACTCAACCAAGAATTAGGAGAAGTGCAAGTTGTAGCGCTCCAAAATCTTACAACTACAGACTATCTACGGTTAAAAGAATATATGGGATGTGAACCGTTCCCAGGAATGGGTTGTTTTAATTTGTCTGATTTCTCTCAGACTGTTCAAGTACAGTTGGACAATATCCATCATATCACAGACAAATTTTCACAAATGCCTAGGGTGCCTAACTGGTTTTCTTGGCTTCACTGGAGATGGCTGGTAATTATAGATCTGCTTTGGTTATGTAACTGTATTCCTATTACGTTAATGTATGTGCGCAATTTAGTTAGTAGTTTTAAACCTATACATGCTTAAGTTAATCTACAAGAAGATATGTCAAAGAAATAATCAATCTTCCCGTGTTTTCTTCCATCTGCTACCTCTATAGCTTTTCTTCTTCCTTCCTAATTACAACCCTTAAATAGATTTCGTGCCTCATATCGAATTTACCGAGTATCGTAATTCCTCCAAGTGGTAAAGATACCTCAAGACAAATGCTGGGCATAGAAGCCACAGGGCATAAATCTGCAAAGAAGTAAAAAGCTAACCTTTTCAAACAATATGGTTTCTCTCTCACTTACCAACTTTACATCTCCCTGTATGGCCCCGGAAGATGACTGGTTAGCCAGAGATGGGTAAGATTCCTTAAGGGAGGAACAACCTAAGACAGGCACAGTCGCAGGGGGGGCCATCAGGTGAGAAATTGGGGATCAACAGTGGTGAGGCTTAGAACCTCACCCCCCCGTTTTGAGAGAAATCTTCTGCATCCGTGGATGTTTTAATGCCCTTGTCTAGCTTCGATTAACACATAGTCTACAGGCACACACCTGATCATCTACAATTGCTCCCTTACAACACTAAACTATTTTCTACCTTTATCTTGCATCTACCTACCACCTCAGCATTTTATTAAAAATAAAAATAATAATAATAAAGGGAGAAATGTGGGATCCACATATAAATCAAGTATAAAAATCAAACAAATATTCATATTTGACCTGATTGTTTATAGTTCATAATGCATGATCAAAACTGAAAGTTTCTGTGATGACTTGTACTGTTCACCATGTAAGAACTTATTCACTATGTAAGAATTTGTTCACCATGTAAGAACTTGTTCGTTATGCTTCAGAAGATTAGAGACTGACAAGAATTAGGCTTGAGATGGATCAATGATGGTGCATTGAGCACTTAATCCCCTATACAGAATTTTATTGTTGTTAACAACCATTTGATCAATAAATATGAGAGATGCCCTCCCAAAAAAAAAAAAAAAAGAAAAAAGAATGGGTATAGAGGGCAATTACCTCAACATAATAAAGGCTATATATGACAAACCCACAGTCAATATCATACTTAAGAGTGAGAAGCTGAAAGCTTTACCTCTAAGATCAGGAACAAAACAAGGATGCCCAATCTCCCCACTTCTATTTAACATAGTATTGGAGGTCCTAGCGACAGCAATCAGACAACACAAAGAAATAAAGGGCAACCAAATTGGTAAGAAAGAAGTCGAACTGTCACTGTTTGCAGATGACATGATATTGTACCTAAAAAACCCTAAAGAAACCACTCCAAAACTACTAGAACTAGTATCTGAATTCACCAAAGTTGCAGAATACAAAATTAATACACAGAAATCTGTTCATTCCTATATACTAACAATGAACTAGCACAAAGAGAAATGAGGAACAATTCCATTCACAATTGCATCAAAAAGAAAAAAATACCTAGGAATAAACCTAATCAAGGAAGTGAAAGACCTATACCCTGAAAACTATATGACACTCTTAAGAAAAAGTAAAAGGGACAGTAGTAAGTAGAAATTCATCCTATGCTCTTGGGTAGGAAGAATTAATATTCTCAAAATGGCCATCCTGTGTTAAGCAATCTACAGATTCAATGCAATTCCTATCAAAATACCAACAGCATTCTTCAACGAACTGGAACACCGTTATAAAATGCATATGGAACCACAAAAGACCCTGAATAGCTAAAGCAATCCTGAGAAGGTAGAAGAAAGCAGGGGGGATCTTGCTTCCGAACTTCAAGCTCTGCTACAAAGCCACAGCAATTAAGACAATTTGGTACTGGCACAAGAACAGACCCACAGACCAGTGGAACAGAACAGAGTCCAAGTATTAACCCAAGTATGTATGATCTATTAATATACAATAAAGGGACCATGGATATACACTGGGAAAATGACAGTCTCTTCAACAGCTGGTGTTGGCAAAACTGGACAGCTACATGAAAGAGAATGAAACTGGATTACTAACCCCATACTCAAAAGTAAACTCAAAATGGATCAAACACCTGAATATAAGTCATGAAACCATAAAACTCTTAGAAGAAAACATAGGAAAAACTCTCTTGAATATAAACATGAGCAACTTCTTCATAAACAAATCTCCAAGGGCAAGGGAAACAAAAACAAGAATGAACAAGTGGGACTTTATCAAACTAAAAAGCTTCTGTACAGCAAAAGACACCATCAGTAGAACAAAAAGGCATCCTACAATATGGGAGAGCATATTCATAAATGATATATCTATATCTGATAGGGGTTGACATCCAAAATACACAAAGAGCTCACACACATCAACAAACAAAAAGCAAAAAAATGGGCAGAGGATATGAACAGACACTTCTCCAAAGAAGAAATTCAGATGGCCAATAGGAACTTGAAAAGATGCTTCACATCACTAGTCATCAGAGAAATTCAAATTAAAACCACAATGAGATATCATCTCACACAAGTTAGGATGGCCAATGTCCAAAAGACAGACAGTAACAAATGCAGGCAAGGATGTGGATAAAGGGGAACCCTCCTACACTGCTGGTGGGAATGTAAACTAGTTCAACCATTGTAGAAAAAGCAGTATGGAGGTTCCTTAAAAAACTCAAAATAGAAATACCATTTGACCCAGGAATTCCACTTCTAGGAATTTACCTTGAGAATACAGCAGCCCAGTTTGAAAAAGACAGATGCACCCCTATATTTATTGCAGCACTATTTATAATAGCCAAGAAATGGAAGCAACCTAAGTGTCCATCGGTAGATGAATGGATAAAGAAGATGTGGTACATATACACAACGGAGTATTATTCAGCCATAAGAAGAAAACAAATCCTACCATTTGCAACAACATGGATGGAGCTAGAGGGTATTACGCTCAGTGAAATTAGCCAGGCAGAGAAAGACAAGTACCAAATGATTTCACTCATATGTGGAGTATAAGAACAAAGAAAAACTGAAGGAACAAAACAGCAGCAGAATCACAGAACCCAAGAATGGAGTAACAGTTACCAAAGGGAAAGGGACTGGGGGGAAGTGTGTGGGTGGGAAGGGAGGGATGAGGGGAAAAGAGACTTTACTATTAGCACACATAATGTAGGGGGTCAAGGGAAAGGAAGTATTGCACAGAGAAGACAAGTAGTGACTCTATAGCATCTTACTATGCTGATGGACAATGACTGTAATGGGATATGTGTTGGGGACTTGATAATGAGGGGAATCTACTAACCACAATGTTGCTCGTATAATTGTGTATTATTAATACAAAAAAAAGACATTTTGACCCATCAAAAAAAATAGATATAACAGACTTCATCAAATTAAAAAAACGTACATGCATCAAAGTACATTATATCAAGAGAAAAAAAAGACAACCCGCAGAATGGGAGAAAACATTTGCAAATCATGTATTTGGTAAGGGATTAATATCCAGAATATTAGAACTACTCAACAACCAAAAACAACCTAATTTAAAAATGGGCAAAGACTTGTATAGATATTGCTCCAAAGAATATATACAAATGACCAACAAGCACACGAAAAGATCTTCAACATCATTAGCAATTACGGAAATGCAAATCCAAACCATGAGATAGTGTTTCACAGCCATTAAGCTATGATTAAAAATTAAAAAATGGAAAATAACAAGTGTTGACAAGTATATGGAGAAATATGAACCGTTTTGCATTGCTGGTAGAAATGTAAAATGATACATCTACTGTGAAAAAGTTTGGCATTTCCTTCAAGAGCTAAAAATAGAATTTACATATAATGTAGCAATTCTGCTCTTAGTCATATACTCAAAAGAACTGACAACAGGATAGCAGGTACTCATACAACAATGTTCATAGCAGTATTACTCATAATATTTAAAAGGGAGAGCAACTCAAGGTTACATACTATATTCCATTTACATAACAGTCTCAAAAGAAAAACTATAGTGATAAAGACTGACCAGTGGTTGCCAGAGGCCTGAGGAAGGGAAAAAGGGTGACTGAAAAGGGATGGTACTAGGCAGCTTTTAGAGATAATGGAACCATCTGGTATCCCAACTGTATTAGTGATTATATGACCATAGACATTTGTTATAATAAGTAAGTTAAAATTCAAAGAACTGTATACCAAAAAAGTCAATTTTACTATATGATAATTTTAAAATATATATTGCTTTCAACTCCTATGCTAGGAATAGATCAAAAATATTTTCTGGAAGAATTATCAGGACGCATGTATTGTAAGATGTCTGCTTTTTTCCAATTTAAGATTTACTTAGCTGCCAAGTCCAAGACTGATTATGTAAAACTGCTCCATGGGCTTTTTTTTTTTATGTCATTTATTTTTAAGATTTTTTTTATACTATGGTATCATTCATATACAATCACATGAGCAACACTGTCATTACTAGCTTCCCCCCATTATCAAGGCCCAACACATACCCCATTACAGTCACTGTCCATCGAAACAATAAGATGCTATAGAGCCACTACTTGTCTTTTCTGTGCTAAACTGCCTTCCCCATGCCCCCCACACATTATATGTGCTAATCATAATGCCCCTTTTCCCCTTATCCCTCCCTGGCCACCCATCCTCTCCAGTCCCTTTCCCTTTGGTAACTGTTAGTCCATTCTTGGGTTCGGGTTCTGTGAGACTGCGACTGTTTTGTTCCTTCAGATTTTGCTTTCTGTTATACTCCACAGATGAGTGAAATCATTTGGTACTTCTCTTTCTCGGCCTGGCTTATTTTATTTTATTTTTTTTGCTGTTATTAATCTACAATTACATGAGGAACAGTATGTTTACTATGTTCCCCCCTTCACCAAGTTCCCCCCCCAAAACCCCATTACAGTCACTGTCCATCAGCGTAGTAAGATGCTATAGAGCCACTACTTCTCTGTGATGCACAGCCCTCCCCGTGCCTCCCCCCCGCCACATTATACATGCTAATCATAATGCCCCCTTTGTTTTCAACTCCCCTTATCTCTCCCTTCCCACCCATCCTCCCAGGTCCCTTTCCCTTTGTAACTTGTTACTCCATTCTTAGGTTCTGTGATTCTGCTGCTGTTTTATTCCTTCAGTTTTTGCTTTGTTCTTATACTCACAGATGGGTGAAATCATTTGGTATTTGTCTTTCTCCGCTTGGCTTATTTCACTGAGCATAATATCCTCTAGCTCCATCCATGTTGTTGCAAATGGTAGGATTTGTTTTCTTCTTATGGCTGAATAATACTCCGTTGTGTATATGTACCACATCTTCTTTATCCATTCATCTACCGATGGACACTTAGGTTGCTTCCATTTCTTGGCTATTATAAATGGTGCTGCGATAAATATAGGGGTGCATCTGTCTTTTTCAAACTGGGCTGCTGTATTCTTAAGGTAAATTCCTAGAAGTGGAATTCCTGGGTCAAATGGTATTTCTATTTTGAGTTTTTTAAGGAACCTCCATACTGCTTTTTCTACAATGGTTGAACTAATTTACATTCCCACCAGCAGTGTAGGAGGGTTCCCCTTTATCCACATCCTTGCCCGCGTTTGTTACTGTCTGTCTTTTGGACATTGGCCATCCTAACTTGTGTGAGATGATATCTCATTGTGGTTTTAAGTTGCATTTTTCTGATTAGCCACGTGGAGCATCTTCTCATGTGCCTGTTGGCCGTCTGAATTTCTTTGGAGAAGTGTCTGTTCAGATCCTCTGCCCATTTTTTAATCACATTATTTGCTTTTTGGTTGTTGAGGTACATGAGCTCTTTGTGTATTTTGGATGTCAACCCCCTATCGGATATGTCATTTATGAATATGCTCTCCCATACTGTAGGATGCCTTTTTGTTGTACTGATGGTGTTCTTTGCTGTACAAAAGCCTTTTAGTTTGATATTGTCCTGCTTGTTCATTTCTGCTTTTGTTTCCTTTTCATGGGGAAATACGTTAATGAAGAAGTTGCTCATGTTTATATTCAAGAGAGTTTTGCCTATGTTTTCTTCTAAGAGTTTAGAGGTTTCATGACTTACATTCAATTCAGGTCTTTGATCTATTTCGAGTTTACTTTTGTATATGGAGTTAGATAGTAATCCAGTTTCATTCCCTTACATGTAGCTGTCCAGATTTGCCAACACCAGTTGTTGAAGAGGCTGTCATTTCCCCATTGTATATCCATGGCTCCTTCACTGTATATTAATTGACCATATGTGCTTGCATTTATATCTGGGCTCTCTAGTTTGTTCTATTGGTCTATGGGTCTGTTCTTGTGCCAGTACCAAATTGTCTTGATTACTGTGGCTTTGTATAGTAGAGCTTGAAGTTGGGAAACGAGATCCCCCCTGCTTTATTCTGCCTTCTCAGGATTGCTTTGGCTAGTCAGGGCTTTTGTGGTTCCATATGAATTTTAGAACTATTTGTTCCAGTTCATTGAAAAATGCTGTCAGTATTTTGATAAGGATTGCATTGAATCTGTAGATTGCTTTAGGCAGGATGGCCATTTTGACAATAGTAATTCTTCCTACCCAAAAGCATGGGATAAGTTTCCATTTATTAGTGCCTGAATTTCTCTCAAGAGTGTCTTGTAATTTTCAGGTCTTTCACTTACTTGGTTAGGTTTATTCCTAGGTATTTTAATCTTTCTGATGCAACTGTGAATGGAATTGTTTTTCTGATTTCTCTTTCTGCTAGTTCATCATTAGTGTATAGGAATGCAACAGATTTCTGTGTATTAATTTTGTACCCTGCAACTTTGCTGAATTCAGATATTAGTCCTAGTAGTTTTGGAATAGATTCTTTAGGGTTTTTTATGTACAACATCATGTCATCTGCAAACAGTGACAGTTTGACTTCTTCCTTACCAATGTGAATGCCTTTTATTTCTTTGCGTTGTCTGATTGCCGTGGCTAGGACCTCCAGTACTATGTTGAATAAAAGCGGGGAGAGTGGGCATCCTTGTCTTGTTCCCAATCTTAGGGGAAAAGCTAAAAGCTTTTCACTGTTGAGTATTATGTTGGCTGGGAGTTTGTCATATGTGGCCTTTATTATGTTGAGGTACTTGCCCTCTCCAAGGGCTCTTATTGAGAGTTCTTCATTGAAAAGATTTGTTGATTCTGTTATTTCCTATTTGTGTCTTTTGGATCTAATTAGGAAAGCAATGTAACAAATCTAATCGAACTGTATTTTCATCAAATTCTTCTCTTGTGTTCTGAACAGATTTGCCTTTTAGATATAACTTTTATGTTTCATGCCTACCTGTTTACAACTATTATAGCTGGTCTGTTAATAATTTGAGCCCTTTATTGTAATGTCCATTGCATTACTCTTAAATCCACCTTAAATTAAATTACCACCTCTGCTTTTGTACTGTTTGCATTTGGCTTGTTCATTTATCTTCAACCTTTCCTTATTTGTTTTAAGTACTTTTCAATTCCATTTGACAATCTGAATGGTTAGAACTGGATCAATTCATGTCAAATTAACTGATATACTTAATTTTTCTGCTTCCCTCTTAAGTTTAGCATTTTTGACATTCTGCTCAACTCTGTTTGATTCTCTGTATTACTAAGTTAGATTACTGTGATGTGATTTAAAAAATATCAGGTTAGGTGTTGGGATCCTGGAATTAGTCTCAGCTCTCTTATTAAAGTCTAGATAGGCAAGAGCTTAACCTCTTTAAATCAATTTTCCCCTTCTCATCAAGGAATATAAAAATTCCTGCTTTATCTCCTTTTTATTTCTCAGGGGGTTGAGGGGAATTGGAAAGGAAGATATCAGCAGAGGGGGGCATCAAGAGAAATTCAAGTTTTAAGGATCCAGCGGAGAACAAAATTAAGAGGACCTAGATTACCAACTCTGAGTTTACAACGTCACAAGCAATGAAATGTGATGAGTGCTCTGCTACTCCACAGGACAGAGTAGATATATTTCAAGAGCTCAGAAGCTGTGGATGCTGGGGATGAGAAAAGATGATGTACAAAGCCTTATAAGACTAGAATCTGGGGATGAAGACAAAGTCAGGGAAGCCAGGGCTTTCTGTGGCGACTAGTTAAAGGGGGAAACCAGTATGGTGCTTGATGGTCCTTAATGACAAGATGAAAAATGTGTGGAGAGGAAAGATGGGTGTGAAGGAAGGTCTTGTCAGAAGCAGGCTGAATTCCAAGGTTCCAACTTGACTCCTTCTGATGGACCTGAGGCTGGAAGGGGTGGATGGTCTCGTTCCAAATGGGAATCATCAGCCAATAATTAAAAAATAAAACAACAAAAAATTAGTCTTTTATTTCTAAATAGCCAATGGAGATAGGCAGCCCAGAGATTTTTTACAGCACAAAGGCATCTCTTCCCCTCCTGCAACAAAGACAGACAAATACAGAGATGACTTGTTTGTGTGACTCCTTGTTTTCATTTCACCTTCCCAATTTCTTAGAATAAAGTACAAGAAAATTCCCATCATTAGCTTAAGAAATCCGTTTTGCTTTTGCAAACAAAGGATTTAGGTTTTGCCCCTCAGAGTGGGCCTCTCAACTTCAGAAGCACCTCTTGTTTGGCTTTGAGCTCTGCACTGTGCCATTCTCACTCTGTGTCCTCGCACAAGACCCTGTTTCACCTCCACTGCTACTGGCAGCCTTTCCACCTATTTTGTGGCTTTGGATTTGAGCTGTTTTCTGGTTTTGTGGAATATGGGGTTTATGTTTTAGTTTCCTCCCCTCTTTGTTGTTATAAGCTAACTGCCAGAAAACAAAAGAAAAGCCAACTCTATAGTAGCATCTTCAAACCAAAATCTCATAGTTATCTTTAAAAAATACTTAATACACAACAGCAACTTGAGTGTGTCACAATATTACTGAAAAATAAAGGTGTGCTTTCCTATTTTACTGTGAGGTAAAATATTAATTTTCCACAAAAAGTTTTCACAAGGCCATAACATTTGCCCTAAGTGTTTTTCTTTTAAAAACGTATTTGTATATTGGTTATAGCCTTAGGCAGAAAATAATCTGAAGCCTAAGTGTAAGATGCTTTTCAAGACTCAGTGCCCATATGTTGGGGAAAGTTATGTATATTATCAACACTATGCCACAATTTTGGTATTTGTTTTTAAAGCAGACAAAGCCTTTTTAGCATAAGGACAATACATGATCTGTCATTCTGCAAGTCCCCAGATTCTATTTGGGTTTAAAATGAACATAGACAGCTTTATTATATTACATGTAAGATCATTCCTTTAGTTAAATTTTAACTCTATCCAACTTTATTTCCTGCCAGTTACTAGTCTTCTACTCCTCGCTATCTGTTATAGGAATGTTCTGAGCAAAACAAAGTTTTACTACCAACTAATTTTTTAAAGGAGCAAATAATATACCAAAGCAAATTAAAAGGGATTTTTAATTACTAGTGTTTTAAACAACTTTCTGTGACACACATAAACCTATAAATGTTAATGTCATACAAAAGCTAAGTAATGTCCAATATAATTTATTAAACATTTAGACACACTATGAATTCACACTGATAGAAAGAACAAAGAAGAGCTCTACCTTACAGAATTCTAAACAAGAAATGTACATGGGAGGATGGATTTGAAAAATCCCCACTTGATAACCACCATAGTTAGAATGACAAGATGACACTTCACAATGGAGAAACTTGGTATACATAACCTTAAGTAGACAAGGTCCCATTACCAGTAATGATACAAAAATGTGCCATGTACTGAGAAGTACTTTTTTGAAATTTCTGTGAAAAACACATAACCTGAATCTAACCACGTGGACACAATGGACAAATGCAACTGCAGGGTAGTCTACAAAATAAGTGACTTCTGTGTATTCCTCAAAAATGTCAACACTCTGAAAGATAAAGACTGCAGAACTCCAGATTAAGACACTGAAAAGAAGTGACAACCAGGGGATTGGATTAAAAATGGCAGTGTGAGAGATGAGACAGAGACCTCCTCCTAAAACCATATATAATATGAAAATATAATTAATACAACTAATCCTGAAAGAGCAACAGGAAAGAAGGCTGCACCAGACCGCATACATATGGAGAAAAGAGCAGACCTCATAGAACAGCGTAATGTACCAAAGCCATGGCACAGCAGGACCCAAGCCCTCCCCCAACCCCAGCTCACTGGCAGGAGGAAGAGAAACAGAGTAGGGAGGGAGTGGAGGCCTAGGACTGCTGAACACCTAGCCCTGGAGATCTGCTCTGGGAGCACAAACCTACATTGCATGGTGCTCTGGTGATTGGTGGGGTTGGGAAGCTAACACAGGTGGAATACCTGGAGAGACGGAGATTCCAACTGCTTGTGGAAAACAGGAATTCATATCCGGCTGAGCTGGGCGGGCAGTCTGAGAGACTTCCTAACAGCGAGAGGGCTGCTAAAGGGGAAATGATTGTACAGAGCTTACTGCTCAGGAGAAAGGACAGGTAGACAAAATTGTCTGGGTCCACTCTGCACAGCAGCTTATGAACTTAAACAATCTTTAGGAACGCCATCCCCCTGGCTGGCTATGCAACTGCAAGGCCGCCCACCATGATACGCAGCCTGCTGTGTCTTCCTCCTGGTTAGCCTGCAGCTGGCTCACAAACTGGCAGTCCCTGCCCTGGCATTAGGCCAGCCAGAGGGAAGTCCCACCCACAGCAGATATAAACACAAGAATAGAGACTTACACCTGTGTGTTTGGCCCACTGGTTCTGGCATAGAAGACAGGCATAACAGTGGGGAAACAGGAAACAGCTCTTTCCTCCTCCCAGGCACCAGGACCACTCCCCTGTGAGCCCTGACATCGATCTAGAGGCTGGGCAGCTCCAGAGAGTAGAGTTTCTGGGCACTAGAGGGGGCCACATACAAATATGAAATGTCAAAGGAACCTGGTTCAAAGCAGAATCTAAACACCAGAGAAAGGACTGAGTGAGACTGAATTAATAATACTCCTGAAAGAGATTTCAAAATAAAAATCATAAACATTTTCCTGGAGGTACAGAAAAATATTCAAGAACTCAGGAATGAATTTAGGATGGAGATCCAATAACTGAAGAACACAACTGAGGTTATTAAAAGTAGATAAGATATGGTGGAGGAGACGATAAATGAAATAGAAACTAGGGAAGAGGAATACAAAGAAGCTGAGGCACAGAGAGAAAAAAAGATCTTTAGGAATGAAAGAATATTAAGAGAATTATGTGACCAATCCAAATGGAACAATATTCATATTATAGGGGTACCAGAAGAAGAAGAGAGAGAAAAAGGGATAGAAAGTGTCTTTAAGGAAGTAATTGCTGAAAACTTCCCCAATCTGGGGAAGGAGAAGGTCTCTCAGGCCATGGAGATCCAGAGATCTCCCAACACAAGAGAACCAAGAAGGACAACACCAAGATATATAATAATTAAAATGGCAAAGATCAAGGATAAGGAGAGACTATTAAAAGCAGCCAGAGAGAGAAATAATATCACATACAAAGGAAAGCCCATCAGGCTATCATCAGACTTCTCAGCAGAAACCTTACAGGCCAGGAGGGAGTGGCATGATGTATTTAATGCAATGAAGCAGAAGGGCCTTGAACCAAGAATACTTCATCTGGCAAGATTATCATTTAAATTTGGAGGGATTAAACAATTTCCAAATAAACAAAAGCTGACAGAATTTACCTTCCACAAACCATCTCTACAGTGTATTTTGGAGGGACTGCTATAGATGGAAGTGTTCCTAAGGTTAAACAGCTGTCATCAGAGATAATAAAATGGGATAGACAAAGAGTACAGAGTATGATACCTAATATATAAAGAATGGAGGAAGAAAAAAAGAAGGGGAAAAAAAGAACCTTTAGATTGTAATAGCATACTAAGTGAGTTAAGTTAGACTCTTACATAGTAAGGAAGTTATCCTTGAAACTTTGGTAACCACAAATCTAAAGCCTGCAATAGCAATAAGTACATACCTATCGATAATCACCCTAAATGGAAATGGTCTGAATGCACAAATCAAAAGATACAGAGTAACAGAATGGATAAAAAAACAAGACCCAACTATATGCTGCCTACAAGCGACTCACCTCAAACCCAAAGACATACACAGATTAAAAGTGAGGGGATATAAAAGATATTTCATGCAACTAATAGGGAGAAAAAAGGAGGAGTTGCAGTACTTGATTCAGACAAAATAGACATTAAAACAAAGAAAGTCACAAGAGATAAAGAAGGACATTACATAACAATAAAGGGGTCAATCCAACAAGAGGATATAACAATTATAAATATCTATATACCCAACACAGGAGCACCTACATGTGTGAAACAAATACTAACAGAATTAAAAGGGGGAATAGAATACAATGCATTCATTCTAGGAGACTTCAACACTCCACTCACTCCACAGAGCAGATCAACCAGACAGAAGATAAGTAAGGAGACACTGACAAGAGGCACAGAAAAACAAATTAGAACAGATGAACCTAACAGACATCTACAGAACTCTTCACCCAAAAGCAACAGGATACGCATTCTTCTCAGGTACACATGGACATTTCAAGAATAGATCATATACTAGGCCACAAAAAGAGCCTCAGTAAATTCTAAATGATTGAAATAGTATCATCCAGCTCCTCAGACCACAAGGGTATGAAACTAGAAATAAATTACATAAAGAAAACAGAAAAGCTCACAAACACATGGAGACTTAACAACATGCTCTTAAATAACCAATGGATCAATGACCAAATAAAAACAGAGATCAAGCAATATATGTAGACAAATAACAACAATAATTCAACACAGCAAAATCTGTGGGATGCAGCGAAGGCAGTGCTAAGAGGGAAGTATATTGCAATACAGGCCTACCTCAGGAAAGAAGAACAATCCCATATGAACAGTCTAAACTCACAGTTAACAAAACTAGAAACAGAAGAAGAACAAATGAGGCCCAAAGTCAGTAGAAGGAGGGACATAATAAAGATTAGAACAGAAATAAATAAACTTGAGAATCAAACAATAGAAAGAATCAATGAAAGCCGGAGCTGATTCTTCGAGAAAATAAACAAAATAGATAAACCCCTAGCCAGACTTATCAAGAAAAAAAGAGTCTACACACATAAACAGACTCAGAAATAAGAAAGGAAAAAATCACTATGGACACCACAGAAATACAAAGAATTATTAGAGAATACTATGAAAAATTATATGCTAAAAAAACTGGATAACCTAGAAGAAATGGACAAGTTTCTAGAAAAAGACAATATTTCAAGGCTGACCAAGGAAGAAACAGAAAATCTGAACAGACCAATTACCAGCAATGAAGTTAAATTAGTAATCAAAAAACTACCTAAGAACAAAACGGCCAGACCAGATGGCTTCACGGCCATCTAAATTAAAAATTTAGAGAAAACCTAATACCCATCATCCTTAAAGTTTTCCAAAAAGTAGAAGAGGGAATACTTCCAAACTCATTCTGTGAGGCCAGCATCATTCTAACACCAAAACCAGGCAAAGACAACACAAAAAGAGAAAATTACAGACCAATATCCCTGATGAACAGACATGCAAAAATACTCAACAAAATATTGAAACCAAATTCAAAAACACATCAAAAAGATCATCCATCATGAACAAGTAGGATTTATTCCAGGGATGCAAGGATGGTACAATATTTGAAAATCCATCAATGTCATACACCGTATCAACAAAAACGACAAGTCACATGATCATCTCCATAGATGCCAAAAAAGCATTCAACAAAATTCAATATCCATTCATGATAAAAACTCTCAACAAAATGGGTATACCAGGAAATTACCTCAACATAATAGAGGGCATACATGACAAACCCACAGCCAACATCATACTTAAAGGCAAGAAGCTGAAAGCCTTTCCTTTAAGATCGGGAACAGGACAAGGATGCCCACTCTCTCCACTTTTATTCAACATAGTACTGGAGGTCCTGGTAATCAGACATGGCAATCAGACAACACAAACAAATAAAATGCATCCAGATTGGTAAAGAAGTTAAACTGTCAGTGTTTGCAGATGACTTGATGTTGTACATAAAAAACCCTAAACAATCTACTCCCCCAAAGTACTAGATCTAATATCTGAATTCAGCAATGTTGCAAAATACAAAATTAATATACAGAAATCTGTTGCACTCCTATTCACTAATGATGCCCTAACAGAAAGAGAAATTAGGAAAACAATTCCACTCACAATTGCATCAAAAAGAATAAAATACCTAGGAATAACCCTAACCAAGGAAATGAAAGACCTATACACTGGAAAGTACAAGACACTCATGGGAGAAATTAAAGAAGATACCAATAAAATGAAACACATCCTGTGATCATGGATAGGAAGAATTACTATTGTCAAAACGGCCATCCTGCCTAAAGCAATCTACAGATTCAGTGCAATTCCTATCAAAATACCAATAGTATTCTTCAACGAACGAGAGAAAATAATTATAAAATGCATATGGAACCACAAAAGACCCCAAACAGCCAAAGCAATCCTGAGAAGGAAGAATAAAGCTGGCTGGATTACACTTCCCAACTTCAAGCTCTACTACAAAGTCACAGTAATCAAGACAATTTGGTACCGACACAAGAACCGACCCATAGACCAATGGAACAGACTAGAGAGCCCAGATATAAACCCAAGCACATATGGTCAATTAATATACAATAAAGGAGCCTTGGATGTACAATGGGGAAATGACAGCCTCATCAACAACTGGTGTTGGCAAAACAGGACAGCTACATGCAAGTGAATGAAACTGGATTATTGTCTATCCCCATACACAAAAGTAGACTTGAAATGGATCAAAGACCTGAATAGTCATGAAACCATACAACTCTTAGAAGATAACATAGGCAAAAATCTCTTGAATATAAACACAAGCAACTTTTTTCTGAATGCATCTCCTCGAGCAAGGGAAACAAAAGCAAAAATGATCACATGGGACTACCTCAAACTGAAAAGCTTTTGTACAGCAAAGGACACCATCAACAGAACAAAAAGGCATCCTACAGTATGGGAGAATATATTTGTAAACGACATATCCGACAAGGGGTTAACATCCAAAATATATAAAGTACTCACACAACTCAACACCCAAAAAGCAAATAACCGGATTAAAAAATAGGCAGAGTATATGAACAGAGAATTCTCCAAAGAAGAAATTCAGATAGCCAGCAGGCACATGAAAAGATGCTCCACATTGCTAATTATCAGGGAAAAACAAATAAAAACCACAATGAGATATCACCCATACCAGTTAGGATGGCCAGCATGGAAAAGACTAAGAACAACAAATACTGGAGAGGATGTGGAGAAAGGGGAACCCTCCTACACTGCTGGTGGGAATGTAAGCTAATTCAACCATTGTGGAAAGCAATATGGAGGTTCCTCAAAAAACTAAGAATAGTAATAGCATTTGACCCCGGAATTCCACTCCTAAGAATTTACCCAAAGAATATAATTTCTCATATTCAAAAAGACATATGCACCCCTATGTTTATTGCAGCGCTATTTACAAAGCTAAGATGTGGAAGTAACCTAAGGGTCCATCAGTAAATGAATGGATAAACAAGATGTGGTACATATACACAGTGGAATACTCATCCATAAGAAAGAAACAAATTCTACAGTTTGCAACAACATGCATGCATGCTAGAGGATATTATGCTCCGTGAAATAAGTCAGGCGGAGAAAGACAAGTACCAAATGATTTCCCTCATTTGTGAAACATAACAACAAAGCAAAACTGTAGGAACAAAACAGCAGTAGGCTCACAGACTCCAAGAAGGGACTAGTGATTACCAAAGGGGAGTGGGGGAGGGAGAAAGGGATTCAGGGGTATTATGATTGGCACACATGGTGTGGGGAGGGTTTAGGGGGAAGACAGTGTAGCACAGAGAAGGCAAATAGTGACTCTGTGGCATCTTACTACACTGATAGGCAGTAACTTGCAATGGAGTACGGGGCAGACACGCTAACAGGGGTGAATGTAGTAACCACATTGTTTTTTCATGTGAAACCTTCATAAGAGTGTGTATCAATAAAACCTTAATAAAAATAAATAAATATTTTTTAAAAAGTGACAACCAAATTCAACGAGTGATCCTCAACTGGATCCAGGGCCAGAAACAATTCTTCTTGTACTAAATAAGATACTGTTGGGACAGTTGAGGAAATCTGTTTGGATACAGAAGGACTATATATACATTCATTTAGGATATACACAGTATTTAGAGGTGACAAACATCAAGTCTTCAATTTACTCTGAAACAATTTAAAAAAAAAGAAGACAAACTCTGTGTCTGCAGAGAGAATGATAAAGCAAGCATAACAGATATTAACATTTGGGGACTTGTAAGTATGATATACAGGAATTCTTTGTACTATTTTACAACTTTTCTCTAAGTATGAAACTACTTAACAATAAAAAGAAAAACAAACTCAGACACACAATAAATGAAAACAAAGCCAGTTAAGAGAAAGTTTTTATTTTCCCTACAATAATGCTAGGATCACCTCTACCACAATCTACTCAACAGACCATTAAATTTTGGAGCTGTATTATCTCACACCAAAATGTATTTACCTCTCACCAAAACTTCTCAATTTACAGATGAAGACAAAGAAGTTAAATGGCCTGCTCACGATGATAGCTAGTCCAAGGCAGAGCCAAGACTTATTATTCGGCTGACTCAGCTCTTTTTAACTACTGCAAGCTATCTCTTGATAGCTTTGTATTGTCATCTATTCCCTAAACATGTGATGTCAAAATGTTTAGCTCTATCTTCTTATATATCCTAAATAAACTAGTGGAACAAACCACTTTCAATCAAGGCAATCTAAATTTCATTTTTAAAAGGCATTTAGGTATTTCTGCTTCTAACAATCTTTAAGAACTAATATTAATAAATATGTTGAGTTCATAATACATGCCAGATACTGAGATACATTTGTTACCTTAGCACTGCAACAAATGCTAAAAATACAAAATTAACACAGTACCATTAGGTCCATTATGACAGAGACCAAGTCTGTACTATTCATCATGATAGCCCCACCTCTTAGGACAGTGCTCAGCATACAATAAATACTCAAAAAATTGTGTGCTGCTAAATAAAAAGATAATCCATAGTACAGGAAAGAAGTATGTGTACAGATAGTCTGCAGTGTTCACAAAGGGCCATGAGATAACACATATGGAAGCTATTTTTGCTCTGTGTGATCTACAAAAGCTTCAGAAATTAAATGACACTATAGTTAGGCCCTGAAGACAAATAAGATTTCAACAGACATGGAGGCAGTGGGGTGGTAAAAGGAGGGGTGGGGGAGTTCAATAAAACAGCCTTAAGGCAAGAAAATACTGAGCATTTCTACTGAATAAACACAAGTTTACCTATTGTTGCTGCAAGTTCTGGATCAAAAGTATCATCTGTGAACCTCAAGAGCAGGCTGAAAGAGATAAGAAAAAGATTAGGAATTTGACTGTCTTAATTGTTTAGTAAATGTTCATGCTTGTTACATTTTGCTACAAATTAGATGCAGATATGAAGAGCCCTGTGTAGGTCTGCTCCCAGAAATATTGCCTCAATGCAAGTATATATACAGAGGAATTAAAAATTATTGGAAAGGCAATTAAAGAAGCCCAAGAGCAAATTAGTTTACTAAAAACATATTACCCATGTTCCCCTGCACAATTTCCCAAATGTGAAAATGTTTGTGGGGTTTTTGTTAACTGTACTGGCAATGTCCTTTTGAGAAAATGATTACTACAACACATTATGCTTTAACTAACATGGACAAAAGGGGAAAAAATAAAGACTCTTGGAATGCAGCAAATTATTTTTTAAAAGCTGATGTGTAATCCACCCTGAATTCAAGTAAAGACAGAAAGGTGTGATAAAGTTTAACATTTTCTAACAAGAAGAATGACCACTACCTAAATGGGAATAAAAGACAGTAAAAAATGAGGGTAGAAAGGTCACTTGATGGCCAGAGTAGGGGTATCCTGGCAAATGCTGGGCAGGATGTATGAAATGAAGTAGACTATTTAAAGCTCTTAAAGGAGTGGCAAGAACTGCTCTACATTTTCAAAAGTTAGTGCCAGCAAAAATACAAGAAACTCAACTGAAGACAATTGCCATGGTTATGGGGAGAGGTAACAAAGGGCTAAACCTAAGAAATGGTAACAAAACTAGAATGGAAGGGATAAAATGAAAGCAGAAGACACCATGAGAGCACTCTAACATTTTACATCTTCCAGAATTATTTTATTTAATAAAGGCAGAAGTATCAGTTAATAGAAGCTTTTCAAAAAGAAAATCTAAGTTTTGTTAAAGCCCTAGGTTTATAAATGTAATCAATCTTTCCTAACTTTATCTCCTAAAGCAGGATAGACTGTTATATTGACCTGTTTGTATTATAAAATTAAGACAATAACTAGCTATCAGATGTCTGAATTAGAGACAAAAATGTGAGAATATTTCTATAGCCTGTGATTACTTCTGCTAGAGTGTACTGCAGAACATAATGGCCTGTTGGTAGTTTCCAAACCCAGGGTCAGTAATTGTATTTGAGGGATTAACTCTCCCTATCTTGCTTTTGCCTTCTGGTATTTCCTATATAACCAGCTCTACAAAAGCAAGGTAAAACAGAAGAGTCAAACTGTACATCTTTCTGCTTAATATTAAACTCTCCTGACTGTACCTATTTTTACTTACTTCCAGTACCACTTAGGTGATGGCGCTTAGAAGAATCTTAAAAGACTACTTTTAAAAATGTTCTTCTCTTCCCAATGTTAAACTTTAAAATGAAGATTTCACTAAAGATTTCAGTTACCCATGACTTAAGAAGAGAAAAGATACGTGTTTATTCTTGAACACCACAGAAAATATTATTATAAAAACACAGATCCTGGTAGAGTAGTAGTAATAGTAACAATGGTATTGGCTATATTTATTGAACACTGATAACGTACCAGACCCTGAGTCAGAGGTTTTTATTACATAGTTGCTAATATTCACAGCAACCTTTGTCATTAATGGTAATTTATCAGGAAAGACAGGGAATTGGTAAGGTACAAAACAACAAATGTTAATACAGGCTCTAAGTACAAGTCAGCAGATTTTAGCCATGGGTACATTGTTAGCTTGAAATGTATTCTAAATGTATGCAATTGTTTCTGGCAGAGAATCAATTTCTCTATTAGATTTTGAAAAGAACCCACAACCAGGAAATGATTTACTCTCCTAAAGATGTATAAATTTAAGCCTTCGTATTTTCAAAGATTAAGGAGCAAAATATTCTCCATCCATAGCTATAGGCAGAAGGAGTAACTACCATCTTTCCATTTACAGGAGACCAAATTTATAATAAACAGCATGATTATAAATAATCTGCCTTTCTTAATTTACATATAAAATTTGCCAAAAGGACAGAGAATACAAGGAGCACTGGAGAGATGGCAGTTTAGGTAATAAAAGGTCTCTATAAAATACCTTCCAGTTTCTGAAACATGTTGCTACTTCCTTACTTCACCGCCAGCCAAAACAATCTCACGTGTTTAACGTTAGTGTTTGAGTTTATATTCCAAACTCATTTTTCAAATAAAGAAATGAAACCTAGAGTGTTCAAGTACCACACAAGAGTCACACAAGTGGCAGCACCAGTCTCATAATTCTGGTTTCCTGGCCGCTATTGCACATGCTCATTACACTTCAACAGTCTGAAACAGACTGGAAAAATAATCTACTAATGGGAATGAGTTAAGTTATCATTTACTGTGCAATGACTTCTCAACAACACAAGTTAATAGCTCCCTTCCACTAATTCAGAGATCTGTAAAGCAGCAGAAACAACCATTGGTTAGAATACCCCTTTAAGATTAGACCCATGACAAAAGTTTTAGTACTAACTCACCTTAAAAAGCATATGCTTCTATTTCAAAAGTCATTTACTCTCATCCTATCCAGAAAGATGTGTTCAAGATTGTTTTCCATAGCACTCACATATACCAATAATGTACATGTAGCTAGAAAAATAAGCCAACTTCCTCCCTAGATGCAATTCTTTCTTGAGAGAGGTGGTTAAAGGTGTTAAAATTGTGCAGTGAGCAGTTGATAATTTACAACCAAGTACTGAGAAAAAGCGTGACACAGTTTAGATCGAAACAAGTTTGTCTGAGGGGAGGGAACTAAGGATAAATAAATCCACTTAACAGATTTTACTCTAGAGGAAGAAATTCTATCACGTTAAACACTGTATCTCCAGTTAACCTTCCAGAAAATGTTAACATGCCTCAACTAGTCACCCATCTAATATATTTGGAAAAAGTGCCAACCAACCATGAGCCACATGAAATGACATTCAACTATTCTTGGCTTCAAAAGCAGCAGTTTCATATGCCTTAACCTAAATGAGGGTTCCATCTCAAGAATAAAAGGTCACACGTATATGGAGTTCCTAATAAGACAATATTCAATATATTAACTAACTTTTTAACCCTCAAATATATGGTGATCATGAAAATGAATTTTATTCAGCCCTTTAAATCACACACACACACAAATCAAACAATATTGCTACCCATAGTGTCTCATTAATTCCTTGTAATGTACAAAATCCCTCATTCCAATACACACAGAGAACATTCAACAAGGAAAACTGAAAATATACCACCATACTTTAAAAATATATAACATTTGAGAACTTATTACAGAATTAGATTTCAAGTCCTTAAGTATCTAAAAAAAGACTTCATTAGAAAGTGACTTGAAAGATAGGCTTATCAGGAGGTATAGCTAAGATATAAAATTGTTTACGGCTCTGGAATTTGAATATTGTTTAAAGATCAAGGCAGCCCAGAATATAACCTACTCATAATCAGATGACTAAAATGACTTCACCTGTTCAAAGACCTGGATGACATCACAACCCTCTTGCGACACCCACCCACCCTTACCTTACACTCAACTCTACCGATTGTCAATATTATTTTCGCCCAAGAAAAAGTCAAGGCAGAAAAGACGCAACACCAATTTTTCTTTTACCTCTATACGATGTGGCAGAGTAAGAAGTAACAATTACACTTTATTTGCAATGGTGGCTCACAGCTTAAGCTCTAACATTCTAAGGCGAATTATTCAAGTAGTCAGAAGATCAATGAGTTCTCTCACAGATGACTCATTAAAAAAACATAAAAGAAGTGGCAGTGGAGTGCACCAAAATAGGCCAGGAATGTGACCGAAGGCGTCACAAAACCTCCTGTATAGAACATTACGTATTTGGGGGAAAGCGCGACAGAAATCCCAAAGTGACAGTTACAACTCTCAAAGCGCGGGGTGCCAGGCAGCCTGAACCCGACAGGCAGAGAAGGGCTCGCCCTCGCCGGACTCCCGCCCAGGTCCGGCCGCCGCGCCCTGTGCTCCTCGGCAGCAAACCGGCCGGCCAAAAGGCGGACCTCGAAACTGTTTTTCCCCTTGGTGCGCCAAGAGGGAAAGCGATCCCGGGAACTGGGGCCTGGCGGGGCCGGAAACCCAGCAGGAGCGGAGGAGGGGCGGGGGGCCGCGGGAGCGCGCGACGGGGAGGCCGTGAGGGCGCAAGCGGAGCCTGGCCGCCGCCTTTTACCGTTCCCGTCGCGGCCCTGGGGGCAGAGAGAGTCCCGCCGCCCTCGTCCCGGCCCGCAGACCCGCCTTACCTGGACTTGCCCACGCCGCTCTCGCCAATAATGAGGATCTTCAGGGTGGTCAGCACGTCCTCCTCCATCCTGACCCCGCGCCGCTCCGAGCCCAGCTGGCAGCCCCGGTTCGGCTCTCAACCCTTCACGAGAGCAATCTGCCCGCGCATGCGCCCCGCTCCGCGGCTGCCGCCCTCCTTTTACACCGGGTGTTTAAGTTGCTGAAGGTCCTAACGCCCCAGTTCCGCCTTGAGGAAGCTCTGCGACTGCGCAAACCCAGAGTCCCAGACGTCTTTCCGGAAGCTGGTACTCCCCTGCGCATGCGCAGAAGGGGAGCGCCGCGTGCGACTTCACCCACTTGCCAGGCCCTCCCTCCTACTCTGGTCAAATCGAACTGTCCCTCCGTGGTGTACCTGGGAAAGGACTGAGTCGGGGAAATATAACGCTCTTTTATTCCAGCAGCTGCTCATAGCAGCTGCATTGCAGTGGGAAACGCTTTGTGCTTGTATACAAATTATTTTAAATTGAGGTCCCAACTCTACCGTGTAACGCTTTACATATTTCCTCGCCTTCTGAGCCTGTTTCCCTTTTTCAGAGTGGGAGGCAATATTTCTTAGAATACTACCTTGGTAGAATTGTTATGAAATTAAATGACTTTATTTGTGAAGTCACTTTGTGAACTCAAGTGCTCTATGAAAGGCGTGATCAGGCTTACTCTTTTAGATCGAAGAGTACCCTTCACCAGTCAGTTCACTTTGGAAGGTAGAGAAAAATTTAGCGTAAATCAGGGGCATACAAAATAGTGTTCCAACTTCACACCGATATTAATCCTTTTAAGTGCTACACCACAGCTGCAGGAACTGTGTGCATATGCTTTGCCTTCTTCAATTCACTAAGTTGTAAATCTTGGTGAAGGTACTGTAAATCCGGGGAGAGGAAATCCTGGGGCAAAATATCTCTAAAAACCTACATCAGTCAAAGGAAGTAATAAAGTTTAAAACCTGTTTATTGCTTACAAACTGCAGTCCAGCCGGGTCACTCTCCCTCTGCTCCAGAAGAAGCATGCAAGCAAGCAAGCAAGCCCCTCCCCTTAAACTCTCAGATTCAGACACACCCTCGGTTGCCCAGGTAATTACCCATTGACATGGAGATGAACTTCTCTCCACCCCTGAAGACATGCAAATACACTAACGCCAGGCGAGATACTCTGGAAATGTTACAATTTTACCCACAGTACCAACCCTGATATATATATATAATACTTAGCAAAATACCTGGTACGTGGCAGATACTAAACAAATGTTAGTTCTTGCGTTTTATTTTCTTACACCTGCAGCCAATGTTAGATACAATAGATATTTGATTAAACACATACAAATAAAATTTAATAATTATATTAAAATAATTAAAATAAATGATTTTTTAAATATCTAGAAAAACTCTACAGATATCCAAATGGCCCCTTCCCCTCCTTCAGGTCTTTGTTTAAATGTGGCCTTCTTATCCCTACTACTGAAATTTGCAAATCCTTCCAACATTCCCTGTATCTCTTTGCATTATTTTTCTGCATAGCACTTACCACCCTCTGATAATACTATGTATTTTACTAATTTGTTCACTGTCTAATCTCCCCAAAGAGAAGGGAAGCTTCATGAAGGCAAAGATTTTTGTCTGTTTTATTTACTGTTATACCTTGTGTCTAGAGTAGTTTCTGGCATATTGTTTATATCCTGTGTCTAGAGTAGTGTCAAATAAATATTTGTTGAATGAATTCCATTCCTGAATTTTAAAAGTGATGTCAACCAGACAACCTCAATTTCCCATAAAATAACCCTCGAAACTGAAGAGTCCTGACTAAAGAGTCTTGCTTGACAAGCTACTCCACTTTGTGGGTGACTTCGTTTTGTGGGGGACGGGTCTCATCAGTGATGCCGGGGTTCTTGTTCACGAAGCTGACGAATGAGCTTCACAAACAGTCGAGGTAGGAGAGCAAGGTACAGGCTTTTATTTAGAGATAAAGTGAAAGAACAGAGATCCCAGCTTATGCCAGGAGGGGACAAGAGAGTCCTGGTGGTGCGTAGTCTAGGGGATTTATAGGCAGTTGAGAGACTAAGAGCTAGGGATGTGGATCCACCAGATGGTCTCTAAGTGTTTATTTTCAAAGAGACACTAAGTTTCTTACCGGTTTTTCAGACTATTTTGCGGAGTTAACATAAGAAATTTACTGCTTTGATCCTTTCTCAGAATAGCAGTTTCTTGGTTTGGGAGCATATCAGTCAAGGCTGCTTGTTTTGCTTTCAAGGTGAGCTGAGTTACTGACTTGATTAGGGCTGGAGGAGGAAGAGCAGCATCTGGGTAAAGTTAAAGATAAATTTGGCCTTTTAGCAGGCTAAAGTAAATTTTACAATAGTCTCATTTAATTGACACAAACAAGACATGGGCTATGCTGAGGTATTTTCTTATCTGGGGGATGTTCCAGGCCAGCTTATTCCTGGCTTTTTAGTTTTAACTAATCTTTACTGAAGAATGCTTATATTCCTAGTTTGATATTTTACTTTAGAGAATTAATGTGACTCTGTCTTTGTTTAATTGTTTAATATGGAGTTTTGGTAGGGGTCTTTTTCCGAAGGCCTTCACCCTACTCTGACTACACCCACGGTCCCTGTCTCATCAGGAGGAGGTTGCAAGAGTTGCAAAAGTTTGGCCAACACAGTTGCCGGGGCTGGCGGGATGCTCCCAGCTGGTGGAGAGTGGATGGCTCGCCCACCCGGTGGTCAGGAGTATAGCTCCACCAAGAAGGAACTGGTCCAAATAGTTGGTGAACAAGTTGGTTGTAGTGAAGGTCAGGTCATATCTGGGCCCGCTCTGCGCATGACCCTGCTGCTCTGCACATGGTCCGTTCTGCGCACAGCCCGGTCTGCGCACAGCCTGTTCCGCGCACGGCCCTTTCTGCACACGGCCTGCTCTGCACACAACCCCATTCCTGTGTATGAAAGGAGAATGAACTTGTACTTTGGGGTCTTCACCTGCCAGTGTGAGACCCCAGCATGCTGGCTACCCAATAAATGCTCTTGCTTTTGCATCCATGCGTATCCCGGTTTTTTGGAGGTCGATTGCACAGACCCAACAGAAACAACAATTGAGTCTATCCAGCCTAGTTTGGGCTGACATCAAGAGCTTATTTGTGAGGCTCATAGTATGAAGCTCTCCTGCTATGACGCAGTGATCCTCAAATTGTAATCCCCAGATGCCTAGAATTCCCTTTCAGGGGTTCTGCAAGATCAGACTATTTTCATAAATTATTTAAGATGTTATTTATCTTTTCCACTCTTGTCCTTTCAAGATAGTACAGTTGAGTTTTCCAGAAGCTTCATAAAGTGTGATAGCAAAATAGATTGAAGGCAGAGCCAGATAAGAGAACTGAGCTGTTTTCTATTAAGCCAAACATTAAAGAGATTTGCAAACATGTAAAATAATGCCACTCTTATCACTAATATTTTGTTTTAAAAGTTATTTTCATAAATATATTACCTAGTAGCTTCATAACATATTAACTACGTTTATTTGGTAATGAATTAATATGTATGTTTACTTTTTAAATTTCTAATAGAGTAAATATTAATAGATATAGCCACATAATAAGCTCCTTTGAGTCCTAAATCATTTTTAAGAGGATACAATAATTTTGTACAACCAGAAAGTCTGAGAACTGTTGCACTATGATATTCACACCAAGATTTAAACAAAACAGAACAAAAATAGAAAACTTTTTTGTTAATAATAGGCCTGGATTCACTGATGTTGTATGTAACATTGTTGACCTACTTCAGCAACATAATATTTTCTCAGTTTTCCTTTACCTCTTGGCTACTTCTCAGTTCTTTGTGAGATCCTCATATTTGTTCTTGCATCTTTTAAACATGTTTGGTTTTTTGGTTTTACCTGGTTTTACCCTCTTACTCTGCACACACACATTGTCTTCTTAGACTTACATGGCTTCTTCATCCCACTTGCATCTGGCTGAGATTTCTCTTCTGAGGTTCAGGCAAACATACAAAACTGCCAAGACATCCCCACATGGGTATGCCCAGGTGGAGACTGCCAATCTAAACACGACTGACAGTGGACTCATTATCTGCTCATCTGCAATAGCGTTTTCTCTTGATTTCCTTCTTAGAGAATGGCATTAACACCCATATAACTTTCTCTCCCTTACTCTGCAGACCCAAACATTTAGTCCTCACCGTTCTACCCATTAAACAGCTCTGAAATTTATCCACTTGTTTCATCTCTGACAACACTGCTGTGATTAGGCCATCATCATTATCTTTGCTGGATTCGCTACCCTATCAGCTGCCTAATTGGCCTTCCTCCCTCCATTCTCCTCCCCTCAGACTATTCTTTACACCACAGCCAAAGTGGTATTCCCGATATGCAAATCTAAGTCCTCCTGCCTTCCATAGCTTCTCCCCACCCTCACAAGTGGTTAGTATCTTACAATAAGCTCTGGTTATCCTCTCAACCTTATCTCTTGTTGCCCCATGCCTTGCCCACTGTGTTCCAGCCAAACTGCACTAGGTTCTTATTTCCAAAGAAGCATGTTATGCTTGTATCCAGGACCTCACACATGTTGTTATTTCTGCCTGGACTACTCTTCTGCCCCCTCCACACCCCAAACCTGCACATATTCACCCACGTTTGCTCAGAGAACTCCTACTCAGCTTCCATGGTCCACCTTTTGTATCCTCTTTTATGGGATGACTTCCCTGGACTCCCAGGTCAGCATTACATATTTGTGTGTGTATCTCCTATTTTGTGTTCTGATAGTGTCCTATGTATCTATTGTGTTATACACTTTACAGTAGTAAAATTGTGATTTAAATTGTTTACCTCCCTACCAGGATGTGTGCTTCTTGAATGCAGAAGTGATCAATGTCCTGTTCATTCTTCTGTTTCCAGCACCAGTACAATGCCTAGCATGAAGGAGCTGCTCAAAAAGAAAAAAAAATGTTAATATAAAAACTCAGTAAATCTCAGGAATTTGGAACAATATAGTCTGTTTTTTATGTAGGTTGGGATGTGTCTTGCATCTCTGTCTTGAATATTCAGGGGGAAAAAAACCTCAGTAACTCAGTGCACAACCATTACCAGGTACTTCTAGAAAATAAACAAGCATTCATACACAGATAAGTCAAGGTAGGACTTTTTGTACAAAATGAGTGATACAGGCAAATGCTCCAGAAATGCAGACAAGAGTCTGACATGGTCACTGAAGCTTAGGACAACCAGAAATGGCTTCATGAAGGAAGCAGGACTTGAAAGGTACAGTTTAGGCAATTATAACAAAGGGGGACAACTCTTCAGGCAGAGTGAATTCAGTATAAACGAAGGCATTAGGATGATGGTTAAAATGCTATCTTTTAGATGGAAAAGTCTGGCTGTGTATAGGAAGTATAAGGGAAAGGTCAGGAATAAAGTCCTGGAGACCTCATAGGAAATTATGGGAAGATCTGAATGTGGTGGTGGCAGGGGGGCTGGGAATGAAGAGATGTACACAACAGATACATGGAATAATGCCCATGCCTGGTGAAGGGCAAGAAGAAGAAAAAGAAGAGAATAATGTCAAGCATTTATCTTAACGTTTTAAGTCTCAATGGTACCAACAACAAGCAAGCTCATGACAGAAAGGGAGAGGAAAGTTAGTCAAGTTTAAGCCATTCTGAATTTTAGGTGAAGGTATCAGATAGCCAGGCAAACATGAGCAGGTCTGTCCTGCTCTCCACATACTCCCTGGACATCAGATGGTGGAACACACCCCAGACCCCTCCTGTTTATGGTTCATTCTTCCTCCTTATCAGGGCCAAATCTGACCTAAAAAGCCAATCAGGGCTTGCAGAACACCAACACAGGTTGGCACAGGTGCACCCAAACTCCGGAAGTGACTGGAGGTTACCTCAGGGTTTATTATACCATAATTGTAATAAATTTGCATTGCAATTTTGACAACTTCCCCTGCTTAGCTTGGGTACTATAGGTAAGTGCCTATACACTAAGAAAAGGTTATATAATCTGAAACTGTCAATCAAATGAAATAAGGCTCAGGGAGGGACTTTCCACCATTTTAAAAGAAATAAAAACCAGCCCTAACCCTCATAGTGGGGCTACTTCTGGTTTCCGAAGAGTCTGCTCTCTTCTCAGTAGCATATTTTTGCTCTGCTTAATAAACTGCTGCTCCTGAAAATTGATCTAAGTCTCTTGATTGAATTATTTCCTTTGAACTGACATCTAGAAAAACTGGTAACTGTAAGATAAATTCCAACCAAAATAAGCAGGTGAAGAGAGGCAACAAAGGGCCAGGTAGTTTATTTGAGTGCAACTCCTGGGTGATGTTCCGTGGTCTGGCTATCACAGGCTGGGGAATTCACACCCGGTCAGGGAGGTGGGGGCTTATAAGGGGTTAGGAGGGGGAGGAGTGGACAAGCTATCCTAGTGGGCGTGGAGAGGTATGATTGGCTAAAATTGACATAACAGACAACTAGAAACTTTTTTCCTTCCAAGAGAGAGGAGGCTGACATCCGGGTCTTAGATGGCACATCAGAAGGATGGAATTCAGGAAGAGCTGTCCCCTTTCCATATAAGGCATGGACCTTGGGGTCTGGTCTGTTCTCCTTTTATGGTATCTCTCTGTTCTGTTTGTATGTCCTTGTTTTTCCTTCCTCCAGCCTAACATTCCAGCCTTTTGTTCATAATGGGCAACGACTCGATCTGGCTACTTCCAGTTTGACAAGGGGCATCATGGGGGTTTGAGGCTGGTATTAAGCTGAAGGAGGGGATTCAGTGGGAAGAGGTGTGTAACGGTGAAGTAACATCTGGTTGGTGGCGACTCGGGTCATCTGGGTGATCCGCTGTTGGAGGAACCTGAGGACACAAGGGGCAGCTAAGAGTAAACCACAAACTGTTATTAAGGGGCCCAGTAGGGGCATTAACCGGGCCATTATGGGGTACTGAAATTCTGGATCGAGTTTACATCTCAATGACTAGTATTAGGATTTAGAATATATAAGACTACATTATTGAAACAATACTTTTCTCTAAAATCACCCTTATTTTTATTAGAAGTAGCCAGATTAAGAAAATAATTAACAGTTTGCTTGATTATTTGCATAAGTGCAGCAAGAAGAGCAATTGATTACATAGGCTCTTTTAAATATGCTTTGCTGGAACTTTTTATAATGAATTTCAGATTGGACTTTTAAAGGCTTCTTGAGGCCAGAAAGCCAAGCCAGACTTGCCATCAGGTTGTACCTGCAGTACCTGTACATTTGGGTGAATTCCTCTCTTCTTGAGGTTCCCAAGACATTCCTGAGTTTCTTGCACTTGTGAGGAAGTGACCTTCCTTACTCACCGGGTAAGGCTTCTGGGAACTCTGTAAGCAAGGTACTAGGCCAGTTCTTCTAAGGGGCTTTGTTGGCTTTATAAAGTCAATCTTATTTCCTTAAAGCTGTCTGTTCATATCTGAGTTTACACACGTGTCTCTCAGGTATGACATTCTAGTCAAAGCTTTGATAATATAACCAATGCTTTTAAATAGTCTTCTTACAAGGAAAGCAGATTCTTATTGAACTTGTACAAATAAACATATTGCCATGAAATATAAAAATAGTCACTGGGAGTTTTTAAATTCTGGAGGGATCAGGTAGAGAGAAAGATAAAGTTTCAATTCTGCTTATAAAGGCAGTCATTTACTAAACTGTTGTCAGCTTAAGAGAAAAAGCTTAAAACACTTTATCAACATTTGAAACAAAAAGTTACAAAATCATCTTCTTTAGTTTACTTAATCTTATGTAACTAATTTCTGTTCTGCTGAAATCTAGTTTCTTACTAGTTTAGGAGTAATAAACAGTGAGTATAGATGACAAAAGATTTACAAATGACAATGGTTAAAGATCTGATGAGAGTTTACTGTAAGACAGTTGTCATAAGGAAATTTGTAAAACATTCAGTAACAAAATTTAGCATCATTCTTTTTTACAGTGCTTTTTAGATAAATATATATCAGATTAATAAGCCAAATTAGCTAAATATTTTCATCAATGAGAAAATGTTCCTCTGACATGTTCCAGGGGCCCTCTGGAAAATATCAGAGTTAACTAGAGGTAAGAGCACCTCTTTGAATTTGATTTTGGGAAGTTGTCAGAAGAAAGTTTCTTTGGCACTTGCTTAAGTAGGATTATAGGTTGCTATGAAGCAATACTTATCTATTTAACTAGAATGACAACAAAGTACTTCAAAGGCAAATAAAGAAGGTTACACAGTTGTTAGCAAAGTTTAGCTTTTAGTCTTTTTAATATTAAGATCTCATTTTCTTAAATACTCTGACACCTTACTGAGACTTTAAACATGAGAAACTGCTTTGATTAAACAATTAGAGAACTTTTTGCAATATTTCAACATTAAGAGCAGACTAACAGTTAAGAAAACGTTGTCTTTAACTGAAAACAAAATTTTAATTTTGCTGTGTACTTGATATTGATACTTATTTGCTTTAATTTTATATAGCATGACTATATTAAATTCTTCTACAAACTTTCTACAACCTTTTTCATTTAGATTTCTCTCTCTAAATAAACAGCTGTACTTTAGAACAATTACTTTCTTTTATCAAAAGACACATTCTTTAGCATGCAGAAATTCTTTCCTTATTACTCTAAGTAGTTTTAATTAGAACTCAAAACCATTAGGCACCTTAATTTTTAGTAAACACTGAGAAGTAGGCTATTATAAACTGCTACACTAGCATTCTTTGGATTGACAAATTTATGAACATTTTATAATTTCTGTTAACCATGAGCTTTACAACACAATCTCTCACTAAACACAAAGTATATCTTTTCAACTTAGAAAAACTTTAAGGTTTTAGGTTACCACAAAGATTTCTAGGCTGTAGATAGGTATACACACTGTAACACACAATTAAAGAGGTGTTCACTTGCCACACTTATTTAGTTCACTCATTTGTAACAACTATGCTAGATTACTTACAAGACCTTTACTGAATATTAGACAAAGCCAAGCCTTTAAGCATTTTATTCTTAAAAGATTTGGCAGATAACATCGACTTAAATGACCTTAGGTAAACTTAGGCAGCTGATAACCACAAGGACATGCCCACCTCAGCCAAACCCAAATTAGCATTAATGCTAAACATTTTTTATCAGATTTTCTGGAAGTTTTAGAATGCCCAGTTTTCACAAGCACTTGTTTATAAATCAACTATCCAGAGGTAGGAAAATATTTTTCATCCATACACCGAGACACACAAACATGAAAACTGAGACACAACAACTACAGTCAGCAACACTCCCCACACAAAAACATATACGCAGACAGACAAACCGATATAAAGACTTGAGTCACTGATATCCAATTGCCTTCCCTCTCCTCAGCTTCCTGTCCATGGCTTCTGGAACCAGAGGGCGGGAGGAGCATGTTCTGGTGGGGGAAGAGGGCGGTGAAGGCAGACGGAGAGGGGGAGGGGTGGTGCAGCCACCGGAAGAGCAGAGCAGGACGACTGCATGGCTGAGAATGTAGGACTTTAAGATGGTGATGACACGTGTGAAGACAAAGGACTTAAAGATGGTGGTGGAGAGATGGGGAGGGGATTGCGAGCTGAGGGAGCGGGCGACTGAGGTCTTCTGGCAGATCTGAAAACGAGGAAGGACTGGGCAGAGTAAGAGGTTGACAATCTTTAACTGGAGATAGGGCCAGGAGAACCTGAGTCATTGAACACTTAACGTAAAGGTCTGGGCGAGAGTGCAAAGTCCAAAAAGCCTGCACATATGGGATTTCACTCTCCTCTCCTCTCCAGTGGCAATAATTAATCAAGTTGGTGAGGAGGCCAAAATTGAAAGTTCCCTCAGGGGGCCAGCAAGGTTGATTGTCCTAGGGATACTGAGGCCTGGCCTGAGAGCAAAGGTAGACCAGCTTCTGTTTGCGAACTTCCTGGGAAAAATATAGAGTAGCCAAATTAGAAATGAGACACCACAGTGGGGTCTGGGCCTCTGCTTTTGAGGGCTGGTTCCCCATGTCTGCGCCACTCCCCAACTTATCCCGCTGAGAGGAGCGCCCAGCGTCCAAAGCGCACGAAGTCAGGGGAGACATCCTGGGAGCCTGGGTGAAGGACATCTCCCCCACAGCAGGGACAGGGGTGGGCCGGATGCCCGCAGAGGGTGGGCCGAATGCCCAGGGGCTGGATGCCCCACCTGGACGTAGTTATGATTTCTAACGGACCAGTTGAAATAGAGTTAGGAAGGGAAACAGACTGGGGGAAACTGAAGGACTCACCAGAAAATAGTCCATGCAGTGGAGAGAAGGCTGAGGTCCCGGGTCAGGGAAGGAGGGGGCGGGGCCACCGGTGGCCAGTCGGGGCCCCACGCTCACACTCCTACCCATAGTAAGATAAATTCCAATAAATTCCAACCAAAATAAGCAGGTGAAGAGAGGCGACAAAGGGCCAGGTAGTTTATTTGAGTGCAACTCCTGGGTGATGTTCCGTGGTCTGGCTATCACAGGCTGGGGAAGTCACACCCGGTCAGGGAGGTGGGGGCTTATAAGGGGTTAGGAGGGGGAGGAGTGGACAAGCTATCCTAGTGGGCATGGAGAGGTATGATTGGCTAAAATTGATATAACAGACAACTAGAAACTTCTTTCCTTCCAAGAGAGAGGAGGCTGACATCCGGGTCTTAGTTGGCGCATCAGAAGGATGGAATTCAGGAAGAGCTGTCCCCTTTCCATATAAGGCATGGACCTTGGGGTCTGATCTGTTCTCCTTTTATGGTATCTCTCTGTTCTGTTTGCATGCCCTTGTTTTTCCTTCCTCCACCCTAATAGTAACAAAGGTTGGCCTTGGAGACAACATTTTCCAATACTCCTTTAGAGCTGTTCTGAAATTCAGGGCAGATAACAAGAAACCAAAACAGAAGAATCAGGAAGGTGACAGTCATAACCAATAATTTACCTGGGTGGGCTGTTCCACATGTTTCTGCATCTTTTTGCTATTTCTGTCAGCATCCAGTGGTGAAGAATAGCGAAATGCTGCTTGCAAACCTCAAATGCTCAAACAGGTACCAACATGAGCACTGTGACTCATGACCTGTATAGGGCTGCTATGTCCAAACATAACAGGCATTTGAGGCTGGATTCAGGTGCTGTTGTTCAGAAGAGTCACACAGCACTCCTCTCCACCTCCAGCAAGCTCCATTTGCCCCTGGCTGAGTAGAGGTCCAGATATGGTATCTCCTTGCCTTCATTGATATGCGCAGGAGCTTCTGTTAGCAGTTGAGTTCTTCTTCTCATTGTTTAGTTGTTTTGACCAATCCCTGAAGACTTGGGAGAGATGAATGAGAGATAAAGTAGCTAGTATGCCCTTTGGCACTAGGGTGGGATTTCAGGCTAAGAATGAGAGGGTTCAAGGTCAAAAGCTGGAGTAGCCAGATAAGCTTTGCAGTTTCTTGAAGCAGTGCTGTCCCAGGGCCAGGGGGACAGTGTAGCCCAGACTGGGAAGAGGGCCACTGGGCTGTTATTCTCCATCTGACCCCAGTCCCATTATAACCCACATGATACCACCTCCTTCAACGTCATTCATTGTATAGCACAAGAAGTCTGGCAGTGGGCTCATGCATACCCGTGGACTTCACTGATGTTGTCAGCATACCCACCACCCAGAGCAACTGCTCTGAAAGACTGGGGAACAGACTACCCCAGGCTTGGTGAAGGTGCCAGCAGGATGACAACATCCTGGGAAGTTGGGGAGCTGTCCTACAGGATACAATAAAAACTTCAAACCTGCAATGATGCTGCTTTCCTAATAGAATTCATAGTTAAGAGGGAGCATCTGACCTCCCAGGTCTATATTATATGTTCCTCCTATGTGATTCCTACAAGAGCCCCAATGTTTCCTGCCTCTTCCTCTTCAGGTCTAGAGTAGAAAAGGCTTCCCACTAAATTAATCTCTGAGTTCTTCTGTGGGTAAATTACAGTATTTCCAGAATCTCTCACCTGGCTTTAGTCCATCTCCATATCAATATGTTGGGGGAGCATTGTGTGTTTTCCTCAGTCCTTGTCATTGCCAGGACAAAAAATTGAAGGGCAGAAACACAGTTGTGAAGCAGAGTAAAGTTTTATTTAAAGTTACTTAAAGAGAGGAAAAAGTACAGCAGGCAACCTCAGCAAGGAAAGGTGCCCTGAAAGGTTGGAGAGAGAGAGTTTAAGATTAAAAGTTTATACACTTAGAAAGTGTGGACAACCTCGGAGAGAGGAGTGCTCTGAAAGGTTGGTGGTTTCCCCTTTTAAGGATTCTTTAGGAATGTGACTAAGGCCTGCGGGTACAGACTTGTTAAGTGGTCTTTGAATACTTAGAATTAACTTAACACAAGGGACTTCCTGCTCAGATTTCTCCCTGGGATACCCTGCGTTCTTGGTTTGGGAGCATATCAAACAAGGCTGCCTGCCCAGCCCCCAAGGTGGGCTGAGTTATTGTCTGTTTGCTAAAGAGTAAGTTAAGAATCTTATTTCTTAACTTTCTGGTTATTAAAATACAATCTTTAAGATGGAATCCTTCCTGCCTTTTACTATGTTGTTTACAGCTGGGCCTGCTTGCTAAATTAGTTGCCTAGGTTACAAACTACTTGATTAGGGCAGGAAGGAGAAAAAAAACAACAGCATATAGGTAAAGGTAAAAAATAAGCTGGACCTGCATGATTAACACAATAAAGACATGGGCTATGCTGAGGTACCCCCCTTTATCTGGAGAATATTCAAACTCCAGACTAAGTTACTCTTGGGTTTTAAGTTTTAATTGATTAACTCTGGGTCTTTTTAGTGGACTTCCCTGGCCTTTTTCTCTCTCCACTCTGCTCATATCTATTTTCCTGCCTAACAAATAAATTATTACAAGGGTGAGCAAGGGCATATCTGAACCAGAGAGGTTGGGTAGGGGTCTCTTCTTCTGCAGCCAGATCCAGAGAGATGTGGAGGACTGCTTTTAAGAAATAAACAGTGTACGGTTGGAGGTACCAAAGGGAGGAAAGCAAGGACAGTGCAAGTGGAACAAAGACAGCACCCAATAGCTCTGTGCCATATAAGGAAGGAATGGACAGCTCTTCCTGGATTCCAGTCCCGTGATGAGCTAAAACCCCGGATTCAGACCCCCTCCATCTGGAAGGAGGAGACCTCTGGCTGTCCATCACCCGAACCTGAGCCGATAAAAATTCCCCACATAACCCTGGCGCGGCCCTCTTCCCCCTCCCTTCCCTGTGCTTATAAAAACTCCCCGCCTGTCTGGTTGGGCACGACTTCTCTGGTCTGTGTCTGTGCAGACTGGTGAACTTGCCTGGGATTATTCTCAAATAAACTGCCTGGCCTTTAGTTGCCTCTTGTCACCTGCTCATTTCAGTTAGAATTTATCTTACAAATGGGTTTCTCCCACTTCATTTCTCGCTTTGACTGATTTCTGTTTCAAAGGTATTCTGCCCCAGATTTCTCCCCCAATGTTAAATCTTTCTTGTTGGTTGTCCCAACCTGACCATGCTACTGGAAATAGTCCCTTGATTACAGTGTCTTGAAATACCTGAGTTAGATTCTGTTCCTTGCTGGGACCTGGACTGATACAACCATTCTTCTCACCTCTTCATTGAACTGATATTATTTCCACTTCACAGTTAAAGAAATGCAGTCACACAGAGTTGAAGTGAATTGCCCTTGGTCATAAAGCCAGAGGATGGGAATTGAATCCAGTAATTGAATTATTTTATGTCATCACCATAAACATGCACACTGTAGCTATCATGTAGGGCAAGGACATGGGACAAGCATTGTGGTCAACTTTTCCTGCCTATGTTGAAAAATACTGAGATATAAACAGTATAGTAATAACAGGAAAGATTTCATCTTAAGGCTAAGATTCCATTATAAAAGCCAGGAAGTTGGAAGGTAATGAGACAGGGACCGTGGATGTAGTCAGAGTAGGGTGAAGGCCTTCGGAAAAAGACCCCTACCAAAACTCCATATTAAACAATTAAGCAAAATCAGAGTCATGTTAATTCTCTAAAGTAAAATAACAAACTAGGAATATAAGCATTCTTCAGTGAGATTAGTTAAAACTAAAAAGCCAGAGTAACTTGGCCTGGAATATTTGAATATCCAGGTCAAGAAAATGAGGTCAGCATTGCCCATGTCTTCATTGTGTCAATTAAATGAGGCTATTGTAAAATTTACTTTAGCCTGCTAAAAGGCCCAGCTTATCTTCTTTAACTTTGCCCAGATGCTGCTTTTCCTCCTCTAGTCCCTAATCAAGTAATATATAACTTTGGGCAATTAATATGGCAAGTAAGCCCAGTCACAAACAACATAGTAAAAGGCAGGAAGGATTGCATCTTAAAGATAAGATTTCATTTCAACACCCAGGAAGTTAAGAAGTAAGATTCTTTACTTACTTTTTAGCAAACAGACAATAACTCAGCCCATCTTGGGGGCTAGGCAGGCGGCCTTGTTTCATATGCTCCCAGATCAAGACGCTGGTATCCCAGGGAGAAATTTGAGCAGTAAATTTCTTGTGTTAAGTTAATTCTAAATATTCAGGGAACACTTAACAAGTCCACACCCCTAAGCCTTTATCCAGTTCCCAAAAATCCTCAACTGTCTATAAACCCCCTAGACAACGCACCACCACAGACTCTCTTGTCCCCTCCTGGCACAAGTCAGGAGCTCTGTCCTCTCACTATATCTTTCAATAAAAGCCTCTTCCTGACTCTCCTACCTTGGGTGTTTACTAAGTTGATTCTTCCACTCTGCAAACAAGAAACCCTGCATCAGTAAGATTCCTAATACATTCTTTGGCAAACAGGCAATAACTCAACCCACCTTGGGGGCAGGGCAGGCAGTCTTTACATGTTGCCAAAAGGAAGCTGCTATCCTAAAAAGGAACAGACCAATTTCTTATGCTAAGCTAAATTTGCAGAATTACATGGAGGTCGGATAATAGAGGGGAAGAGGTATAATGACCGCTTTACAAGTCTATACCCGCTGGCCCTTTGTCACATTCCTGAAAAATCCTTTAAAGATAGAAACCCCAGCCTTTGGGTGTGCCTCTTCTCTGAGGACTCCGCACCTTTTCTTTCTTTAAGTGCGCATCTTTAAATAAAGCTTTCTCACTGCTCATCTGAATTGGGTTTTGTCTCTGCACTTTTCCAGGAGTGTCTTTGTTTCTTTGCTATTTCATTCTATTTCCAAGTCTTCACTTAGTCGCTGCTTTACTCCTGATAAGTAGGGAGTGGCTGCTGATACCTCAGATTTGGGCCTCCAATTTCCTGTTGCATGGGTGACCTGACAGAACTACAGCTGCATTATCTGCTTTTTAGTAGCTAGCCTGCCCAAAAATCTTCTTTCTTTGGAAAATTCTCAGAATATAATCTCTCTCTATCCTGTGCTCTGCAGCTCCCACATATCCTGGGGTGGTAGGGTATAGTCCCCCCTCTGTGCAGATCCAAGCGAATGTGGGATGCTAGGTGACCCTGGTTTTAGGAGTTGGCAAGGGAATCTGCTCTAGGCCAAGAAGGAGTTCAGTGAACTTTCCATCTGTACTCACCTGTTCTCAGCCACCTGCAGGGCAGCTGCCATTCATCTCTACTTTTGCTCTAATGAATTCCTTCCTTACCTATACTCATCCAACCTGTTCATGAATTCTTTCTGGATCAGAGTCAAGAGTCCCTCCTGGGCTGAGGTTTCACCAGGTGCTCAGGGGGACTCCCCAGGTTGTGTTGATGCCAGGGTTCTTGTTCACGAAGCCGAAGAATGAGCTTCACAAACACCCAAGGTAGGAGAGCAAAGTACAGGCTTTTATTTAGAAATAAAGTGAGAGAATAGAGCTCCTGGCTCATGCCAGGAGGAGACAAGGGAGCCCGTAGTGGTGCATTGTCTAGGGGGTTTTATAGACAGTTGAGGATTTTTTGAGCGCATGAAAAAACTTAGGGGCGTGGACTTGCATCACCTGCCCTGTCCTCAAGGTGGTCTGGGTCATAGTCTGATTTCTAGGGCTGACGGCAGAGTCATGGGTTATGCTGATACCCTTGCAGAACACTCAAACATTCCAGGCCAAGTTGCTCCTGGCCTTTTGACCTTTAACTGAAGATGTCTGTATCTTTACCCTAGAGAATTAGTGTGACCTTGACTTTGCATAATGCTTAACAGAGTTTCAATGGGGACTTCTTTGCCCATTGTGCATTGCTCTCACTGTAAATATTCCACCCTGCTTTTCCCGGAGGCTCTCACCCTACTCTGACTACACCCATCTTCCCTGTCTCAGTGTTCCCTGGCAACAGCTAGACCTGAAAAAGCTTATTTCCTCAGCCACTAGTACCCAGTGGAGGGAAGAGAAGTCCTAACTCATCTGGTTATTTTCTAGTTTTGTCTCTAAGACACCACGAAGGAGGACAATTTCCTTTGGCGAAGCTGATTAAATGGATATGAATACAGTGATATTCAAATATTTGCATTATGCTCATTTTCACTACTAACTGGAACTTCTTAGATATTTCATGTTGATGATGATACTTCCAGTTCAAAATACCATGTGCCATCTGATATTTGAACATAGGGTGGAATGGATGGACCACAACTCAAGGTAAACAGTAGTTTCTTGAAGATGTGTTAAGTGAATGTGAGAAACACACTCACTGGTCCAAACTCAGTAAGTGAACACTGAGACAAAGAGAACTGCAGAGCAAGCCTTTAATGATGGTCTTGCAAGGTCAGGTGTCTGGTAAGCAGGCACACCTGGGGCAGTTGGCACAAGTAATTTATTCCCTAGTGCACGTGTCCCTCCCCTGGTTCCTCATTGGCTGAGTACTACAGGGTTCACATTCTTTCCCGCACGTTGCCTAAGCCAGTTCTATCCACATTGGGCCTTCCCTTACATTTGTCTTAATTTTATTGTTTGGCTTAAAACTTCTTTCTCTTCTTAAACAGGTATAGCCAGGTCTTTATCAATCCCCCACCACCACCCCTACTCTCAGCCTGAGCAGCTTCCTGGCATATTTTCTACCACATGGCCCTTTGTTAATACCTTACTGTTAAAATGTTTAAACCTCCTGGTGGGAATAAATTACACGTAGGTTTTATGCTTTTTCAAAGAGTGAATAGCTGTAATTTTAAGTGATAAGAAGCCCACGGTGTCAATAGCCAACTTGGATTACCAAAGCCAGCAAGAGATAAACTAACAAAGGACCTAAATAGGAAATACAGTGTTAGACGTTAAGTATGTTTTTTCATATTATAAAGTTAGTTGTCAATTATTAATCAATGTGGTATGAGAATCTAAAATAGGTAAACTTGGTATGGATATACCTGGAATTCAAAAGCATAGAGTGGTGAAGCTATTGTCCTATAAAGATACTTGAGGTCTAATCCTGACTTTATTACATATTGACTATGTAACCGTTAATAAATCTTAGTCTTTCTGATATGATTCCTCATGTACAATAAAAGATTTGGGAATGTAACAAAAGAAATATATGTTTGGTCTCTGTGTCCAGTTCACAACACAGAACTAAAACCTTTTTAATTTCCTGAATAATAAGAGTGATAGGAACATCTCACACAGAGCTCCTAAATCCTCTGGAATTCCCTGGCAGATGTTACCTTATCTTGTTCCAGGGAGGCAACTCTTGCTGGGCTACTAGATAGATTCAGGGTGGGACTGCTCAACAGAATTAGTATTCATAGTTTCTGATTAAGAGAATCTCAAGATCAAGCCAAGGAGTTAATCAATGTAAGGACAGTCCACATAAATGCCATACCAGAAGGGAAGAATCAAAGCAAAGCCAAAAAAGAGAGAAAGAAGGTGAAGGACCAAAGGTGTACACAAATAACACATGCGACGAAGGGAGCAGGACGCTGAAATGATGAAGTAATGCGCAGGTCAGAGAGCTGGCAGAGATGAGAAAAGGACAAGTACTGAAAAGGAACCAATTCAGGATGAGTCTCACCAACACTAAGGGATGGTTGTTACAATTCTTTATTTCCAGAGTCTTAAAATGGTATATTACCACATGTTCATGTTTTTCAGTCCTAAAGCCTGGCCTTAAAAGAACAAGTAGCTTACAGCAAATTGTCTCATGGTCCTTTCCACCTCAGCATTTTCTTAATCTCGGTAATTGAGTTGCAGAGCAAAACATAACAAGCACCTACCCCTGGAAGAATTCACTGATCATGTTAGGAATGTATTAAGAGTAGGAGCTAAGCTTTTGTAATAAACAGAGCTCAAAATACTGTGGTATAACTAAAGAAATCTATCTCTTTTCCACTTAGTTAGTTCCATTAAATTTGACATAATTACTGATATATTTGAATTTAGGTCTACAGTTTTATTATTTGGTTCCTTCTGATTCCCTGTTTGTCATTCCTCCATTCCCTCTCTCCTCACTTGTTTTGGCTTACTGAACATTTTTTAGTATTCCATTTTAATTCACCTATTTTTTTAAGTAAAATCTTTTGCAGTTTTTTGAATATTCTAGGGATTATAATATACACACTTAACTTTTCACAGCCTACTTAAAATCAGTACCTCTTCAGTGAGAATGTAGAAATCTTACAAATATGTAGATCCCTGTCACCTCCCCCTCTTAGGTTATAGCTTTATATATTATATCTGCATACATTGAAATACCCATCAGACATTATTAAAATTTATGCTTTCAAATATCAAACACATTTTAAGGAACTAAAGAGTTAAATAATAATCTATGGTGTTTATCTACTTATCATTTCTGTTGCTTTTCCTTAACTCATGGTATTCCAAAATCCTTATGGCATTATTTCCCTTCTGTCTAAAAAGCTGCTTTAACAATTCCTGAATATGAAGTCTTCTAGCAATAAATACTATTTGTTTTCCATCTAAGAGGCGTAGAAAGAAGCCTTTTACATTCCTTGCTGAAGGATACTTTTACCACATATACAGTTTTGGAGACAGTTCTTTTCTTTCAGCACTTAAAATTTGTCTTGTTTCTATCTGGCCTCCATGGTTTCTGATGAGAAATCTGAAGTCATTTGAATCATTCATTGTTCCTTTGTATGCAATGAGTCATTTTTCTCTGGCTGCTTTCGAGATTTTTTTATCTTTAGCTTATATGTTTTAAATACGTATTAGTCATAATGTGTCTGGAAATGGATTTCCTTTGTTTCCTTTTCGGGGCTTACTGACTTTCTTAAATCTGTGGGTTTATGTCTTTTGCTGAGTTTCAGAATTTTTAGCCAATTTTTCCTTAAATAGTTTTTCAGTACCTCTTCTCCCCTCTTCTCTTGGGACTTTAGTTAATGTTAGCCCTTTTGCTATTCAATAGGTTCCTGAGTCTGTGCTCTTTTTTTCTCTTTTTTCTCTCTATAGTTCAGATTAGATAATTTCTGTTGATCTTCACAAATACTGTGTCATTCCTCTGACATCTCGATTCTGCTATTAAGCCCATCCAATGAGTTTTTTTTATTTCAGTTATTGTGGTTTTTCAGTTCTAAAATTTATATTTGCTTCTTTTTATGTATTTTTTCCTGTGATGGTCTATTTCTCCACTTGTTTCAATAGTATTTGTGATTGCTTGCTGAAGCATTTTGAAATAGCTACTTTAAAGTCTTTGTCAAATCATTTCAAAATCTGTGTCCTTTCAGCATTGGAATCTGCTCATTTTCTGAGTTGCAATTCTTCTGATTCTTTGTAAACTGAGCAATTGTGGATTGCAAATCTGGGGATTATATTCAGGACATCTTTAATATTATGTTATGAAATTTTCAGTCTTGTTTAAAATCTACAAAGCATGTTGACATTTTGTTTTATCAAGGTGCCTACCTGGTTAGACTCAGGAAAAAATTCCTAACTCACCTTCTGTTGACTGTGGTTCCAGTATCAGTTGTTATCAGAACCTTTGCAGGGCCACTGAGGCTTATCCAGCATGTGCACCAGCCAGTAGCTAATCTGGTATATGCCCCGTGATATATCTGTTCATTTCTCAGTCTTTGGCACACCTAATAGGATCAAACCCAATCACATGAGCTTGGGAGTTAGTTACCCCATGAGTTCATAAACAACTGTTTCTGGTCATCTTTACAAGCCCCTCCCTCTTAGTAATCTGCCTGAAGCTTTCTGATTCCCTGTAGATCCTCTTATTCCTCCAGCCAGAAAGTTAGGGCTTTAGTTACCCCAGAAAGCCCATGCCATGGTCAAAGGATGGAAGGACAGAGAGAGAAAAAAAAGCAGTGGGGGTTGGCCCTGATATCTTGAGACCACAGCTCCAATAAGCAAGGGAAGGTTTTCTCCCTAAGAGTTTTGCTTGCTGCTTTTGCTGCCACAGAAGTGCTCAGAGGCTAGGGTCCAAAAGGTCAAAAAGGGGATAAAAGGGGTTGGCTAGATTCCACACTCTCTCTGAGCACAGAAGTTACATTTTCTACTCCTTTCTACTATAAGTCACCATCAGAGGGCCTCTGGAACTCTCTCTTTCTGTGCTCCATTGCTCACGTCCAGGGCATTGAGTTAAGGCCAGGAGATATCAGAGGGGGCAACAGTGGTAAACACCGGTATATCCAATATGGGTCTTCTTTCTGAAGCCATATGCTGCTACTAACTATTCAATAAATATATAACTGCCCAACACATCCTTTCCAGGTTTAATAGCCTCATTCAGTGGGAGAGAAAGGGTGGAGTATACTTATTTCCTCTTACCTGAATATGGACCCTTTGACCAGTGGCTTTGCCTTTTGGAATTTCTAGGCCCTCTAGTCTATGCATAGGACTCAGTCTACTGAGTAACAAAGGATAATCTACCATGTCCAATGCTCCAAATTCAACAGAATGTTTTCCATTACTTTATTTTTAAAAAGTAATTTATTTTATGATATGCCATTTACAATCCTTGATACACATGGAGGGTACTGTCAGGGCTTGTCCCATATTATTCTCAGTCTAATTATACTGTCAAAGGAATATCCATTTAGGAATAGGCTGCCTGTCCTCTTGCAGCAGTGGTAACTCAATGATGAGCCAGCCCAGCACCACATCAAAATCTCTTGCCTGTTGCCCTCATCTAACTGTGCTTTTATTAAATATGTCTATAGTTCCAGTATACACAAATACACAACATGGCAAGTCTGGGCCACTACCTGACTCCCTGCTACCTAAAGGACTTGAAGACTCAGAGCTTCCCTATTCTGGGTGCTGGGGTGTCAGTACTCTATGGGTATCAAGCCAGCTGGCCAGAACCTGCTTCTAGTCTCATTCCTGCCAGCCCCATTTCCTGGGGGCTGGGTCTTGTTCTTTTTTCTCTAGTTCTGAGATAATTCTTAGAACAACCTGGCTCTGTATCTAACACTGCTACTGTTCCTGTTCCTAAGCAAGCTTGTGTCCCATCTTTCAGATCACAGTCTCCTTGCTGATAAACAGGACTGTATCTCTCCAATTTTGTTAGCTTGGCCTTTGGTACAGCAATTCTCCCACCTCCTATCTATGATACTTTTTATATCTTCTTTATTCCTTATTATATTTATGATTGACTAGTAAATTATTCATTTTATACTGATCAATTATATTTTCTGGAATTTTATTTATGAGCTTGCATATATAAAAATAGTCCTAAGTGAGACTGAGATCTATTTTCCTATGAGTCACGTTCACTTAGAGATGGGGCAGTACAGCAGAAATTGGTCTAAGATAGATACAACACACATGCAGTTCTTTGTAGAGGGGCTCATTGTGGTATATCTATTGTTTCTTATTACCACAAATCCCTTTCCTTTTCTTCTTGTTAGCACTCTCCTAATTTCTCTGGGAAATTCCTCCCTTAATGGCATTTTGGAAAAGTTGATCTTCTGTCTCACCAGTGCTAGAAGAGGCGCATGCCAAGGCCTACCTAATTAGTTCACTCTCCTTGTGAACTGATGGATGGGCTCATGATTCCTTGGGATGAAATTCTAAGTCTTAGAAATGGTCAGGAGAGAGAAGTCTATTTTATAAGAGATGCTGAAAAGTTAGGACATAGACCTGAAGCTATTGAGAGTCCTCTAGCCATCATGCATAAGGAACCTAAACCAGAGTAGAATCCAGGGAGGAGAAAGTAGAGCCAAGATATGGAGACAGAGCTCCTCACAGCACCACTTGATCCTTGGGATTGAACCAGATTCAAAGTCAGATACAGATCTTCTTTTACATGAGCCAGTAGATTCCCTTTTTAAAGACAATTATTAAATACTTTAAACATGCAGATTAGAGAATAATATGAACACCTGGTAATATCTAATATGTTAAGCATCATGATTTAGATGTTCTTAATATAAATCATTGAACATTAAAGACAAATTTGAGACAACCTGTGTGCTCCTGCCTGATGCCTGCTCTCACCTCAGAGGTAACTACTGTCATAAATTCAGTGTTTACCATGTCCATACATGACACTTTATATTTATTACCTAGTTATGTATTGTGAAACCTGTTTTACAGAATTTTAAACTTTATAACTCTATGAGGTCACACAAATAGTTCTGCCACTTGACATTTTCATTCTATGTTGTTTTGGAGATTACTCATAATTCCCCCTCTAATGTTTCCAATGTTTTGCTAACATGCCTTCTTTTCCCTTAAGCCAGGCTAGATTTTGGTTTTCTTTACTTGCCCACCAAAGAGTCCTGGTTCCTAGTTGACCCATTCAGGAAACCTCTCAAAGTGCCCCAGACAGCTCTCTCTTCAAGGTGCCTAGAATCCCTTCCATCAGTGTCAACTTTGGTTAAGGCCTTTGGGAGGTTCTCATCATCATCATCATAAAGGTTATTATCCAGGAATAACCAAAGATGAACTCATCACATTATGAACAGAGCATGAGACTGTTACTGCTTTGGCAGCCATCACCTAAAAGAAGACAGGGCCTTACTCAGGTGGAGAAAAATAAGCAACTCCCTTCGTGTGAGACTTTGAAAGAGAACAGGCCTGAGCTGGGGTGTAACTGAGGGAGATGCTGGGAATTCAGGGTTGAAGTAAGTGAGCCAAGCACCTGAGAAGGGTTAGCAGCTTTGCCTTGCAGGGGGAGGCATTGAAGATCAATATTATTTATGAAAGGCAGCAGGGTCTGATTAGACAGACTTAGTTTCAATCCCTCACTCAGTCCATTGACCAGAGGCAAGCCGTTCAGGTTTCTGTAGCCTGATTTCTTCATCTGCAAAAGAAGATGAGTTATGCCTACCTTTATGGGTTGATTATATGATATGATGAATGTGCAGTGTATGCTGAAGAGTAGATCCTCAATAATGATGGATATTATTAGCATTATTAATTCAGTCAGTCCCTGATGGGGTCAGGACTGCCATCAATGTTTGTGGCACCCCAGGGATTTCACTGCAGAATGATGACCTGAGAACTGTTTGCCTTGGACCCAGTTTCAAAGCTGGGGCTCAAAGTTTATCAGTTGATACTCTTTTTCTCCCAGCACAGACATCCCTTGGAAGTCTGGCATTGGGAACAAATTGTCCAGTGCACCATCCATTTTCTTAGCCTTCAACATGGGAAAGTACTAGGTTAGAAGGAACATGGAGAGCAACTAAAAGGAGGTAGTGGGTGGGAAGCAGTACATAGAGAAGGGGGCAGAAAGAAAAGGTAGATTTCCCAATTACTTTCTTTAAAACTTGTGAAGGGTGGAATAGGGGTCATAGATATTTGGGGCTAATTGGATATCTGTGTGTGACCCCCCTGGCCAGGTGACATGTCACTTGGGGGACACCTCAAGTCACTGCCCAACTTTGAATTCCTGCACCACTCAGGGGAAGGCGGCTAGATGCAGTTTCCAGAGAGATCTGGATATACACTTCCTCATGATAGAGAAAGAGCCAGAAAAAGCAGGCACATGGTGTCATGACTTTTTCTATGCGTTTCTCTGGCCCCTTGCTGAATGGCACTTCTGGGCTGCTCCCTGCACCCCCAGCTGCCACGAGCAGCCTTCTCAACTCCCTCTGCCCCCGACAGCACCGCCACAGCTGACAAGCTGCCCGATGGAGCCGTTGAGTGACCGATGACTGTTGACAGGAAAACTGCCTTCAGAGACGAGAGAGTTGCTTGCTCAGGTGGCTCTGTTTAGGTTGAACTCAGGTCCTGGACTGACTGCGACTGAACCAGGTACGCTTTAGTTTCCCCTTGGCCGTTGGTCCTAGTGATCTGATCTGGCAGGGATCCTAGGTGGTCTGACAGTTCCTGTCCAGAGCTCAATGGAAACAAATGTGGAGACAATGCAGATAATGGAGGCATTTTTCCTGTTTCTCACAACTTAAGGATTATCCCTTCCTTGGAAAGAAAAAAACAAAAAGCTACTCTACCCTATGTTTGAAAAGTAGTTAGGGAATCAAGTTTGGGCTAAATTTTCAGTCTCCTTGAGAATGTGATCAGAGTTACTGATACGCCTAAAACTGAAATGGAAGGGAGGCTCCACAGAGGATTGAAGAGTTGCAGTGCTCTTTAGCCCTTCGGAAATACCTGGGACTTTAAAATTACCCATGCTGGGCCCTACCCCTTGAGATTCTGCTGTAATGGTTTAGAGCGGGCTTGAGGTTTTGGGGTTTTTGTTTTGTTTTGTTTTTGTAATTCTTCAAATTATCCTAATGTTCTGCCAGGGATGAGATCTGTTGGGGAAGAGAATCCTGTGACTTTAAGGCTCTCATGTGTTGAGATAGTTATACTGTGGAATGGTGATGCTGGTGATTCTGGGAACCACAGTTTCACATACAGCTTGTGTGAGGCCCGTTGGAGAACTATAATCACCCATCAGAATAGATAATACTCATAGAACTCAAAGAAAATTGGGGCTTCATGGGTGACCACCTAGTAAAGACTGATGGCTCTGGTCAATCCCAAGGACAGGACCTGGGAGGTTTCTCTCCTGCAATATTAACACCATCACTACATGTTCAATGACTTGTATACAAACAATATAAGCAATTGTGCTTTATGCAGTGAACCTGACCAAATGTAACAGAGTAATAAAGCCAAGTTTCTCATGGCAGTGCTCTTGGTTAGAGAGCACACGCTGACACATACAGGCACTCTGTCATTAGAAAATACTTCTGATTGGTAGAGGGAACAAAGAGGCTTCTGGCATGCTTGTAATGTTTTGTATCTTGTTCTGAATGCTAGTTATACAGGTGTGTTCAGTTTATAAAAGTTAATAGAGCTGTACACTTATGAATTATGCACTTTTCAGTATGTATTTTATACTTCAATACAAAGTATTTAAAAAAATCAGAAACTGATTAACTACTACTTCCTCTCAAGATGTGTACAGAGGTGACTAGATAATTCTTATGGGAGTGGGAAAATAAACATCTATATTGATCTCTTCTACTTACACAGCTTGGAGCAGGATATTGTGGGTAGGTGGGGAGTAAGGAAAACCAGAAATTTTATTGGCCAGTTCTTCAGTGGGGAGCTCCTGAGGAGAGGGCTTTTTGTTTAGCAAAGTGAAGAATGCATCTTCAAACATGTAGAGATGGACCACAAGGTTAATTGCTGTGCCCTGTAAATGGAGGGAATCTAATTTTGGAGCAAGTAAAAGGGATCTAGAGAATCAGTGAGTAAGAGAGCATTCCTGACGGGGTGGAGCCAAGATGGCAGCGTGAGTAGGACAGTGGGAATCTCCTCCCAAAAACATTTATATTTTTTAAAATACAACAAATACAACTATCCCTAAAAGAGAGACCAGATGATACAGGACAACAGCCAGACTACATCCACACCCACGAGAAACCAGCACCTGGCGAAGGAGGTAATATACAAGCCGTGGCCCGGCAGGACCCGAGAGCCCCTCACCCCAGCTCCCGGCGGGAGGAGAGGAGTTGGAGCAGGGAGGGAAAGGGAGCCCAGGACTGCTAAATAGCCAGCCCTAGCCATCTGCACCAGAGTACAGACACAGTGCATGCATGGGGTGCTGGAAACTAGGGAAACAGGACAGTAAGACCGGTGAGCAGGTCCCTGCAGCTGGCGCCCCTGGGACAAAGGAAAGTGAGTGCTTTTTGAAAGTCTTAAAGGGACAGGGACCCCACAGCTGGATGGAAGCATCCTGGGACACTTAGCCTAGCATCTGGGAATCCCGGGGAACTCTGGGCACTCTAACCCCCTGGGCAGCAGCTCTGAGATCCCTCACGGTGATAAACAGCCCCCCGTCCATTCCCCCTCCAGCACCCCGCCATAGCAGAGCAGCAGCCTGAGGCTGGCCATGCCCACAGCAAGGAAGCTTACTCCATAGTGGACAGGCAAGAAACAGAGACCCAGTCTATGTGCAACTGCCCAACACAAGCTGCTAGGGGTCACCGTTGTCCCAGTAAAGAAAGGCCAGGAGCAAGTGGAAAGGGTCTTGGCTCTCCCAGATGACAGACGAGTCAATAGCATACCACTGCATCTATCAACATGAAAAGGCAAAAACATTTGATCCAGACCAGACTAACTCAGACATCTTCCACATCCTCACCTGAGAAGGAATCTGGGGAGATAGATTTAACCAATCTTCCTGAAAAAGAATTCAAAACAAAATTCATAACCATGCTGATGGACTTGCAGAGAAATATGCAAGAACTAAGGAGGGAGAATACAGAAATAAAACAAGCTCTGGAAGGACTTCAAAGCAGAATGGACGAGATGCAAGAGACCATTAATGGACTAGAAATTAGAGAACAGGAATGCAGAAAAGCTGATACAGAGAGAGATAAAAGGATCTCCAGGAATGAAAGAATATTAAGAGAACTGTGTGACCAATCGAAAAAGAACAATATTTGCATCATAGGAGTACCAGAAGAAGAAGAGAGAGAAAAAGGGATAGAAAGTGTCTCTGAAGAAATAATTTCTGAAAACTTTCCCAAACTAGGGGAGGATATGGCCTCTCAGACCACAGAAGCACACAGAACTCCCATGACAAGGGACCCAAGGTGGGCAACACCAAGACATATAATAATTAAAATGGCAAAGATCAAAGACAAGGACAGAGTAATAAAGGCAGCCAGAGAGAAAAAAAAAGGTCACTTACAAAGGAAACCCATCAGGATATCATCAGACTTCTCAACAGAAACCCTACAGGCCAGAAGAGAATGGCATGATATACTTAATGCAATGAAACAGAAGGACCTTGAACCAAGAATACTGTATCCAGCACGATTATCATTTAAATATGAAGGAGGGATTAAACAATTCCCAGACAAGCAAAAGTTGAGGGAATTTGCCTCTCACAAACCACCTCTACAGGGTATATTAGAGGGACTGCTCTAGATGGGAGCACTCCTAAAAAGAGCACAGAACAAAATACCCAACATATGAAGAATGGAGGAGGAGGAATAAGAAGGGAGAGAAATAAAGAATCATCAGACAGTGTTTATAATAGCTCAATAAGCGAGTTAAGTTAGACAGTAAGATAGTAAAAAATCTAACCTTGAACCTTTGGTAACCACAAACTTAAAGCCTGCAACAGCAATAACTACATATCTTTCAATAATCACCCTAAATGTAAATGGACTGAATTCACCAATCAAAAGACACAGAGTAATAGAAATGGATAAAAAAAGCAAGACCCATCTATATGCTCCTTACAAGAGACTCACCTCAAACCCAAAGACATGCACAGATTAAAAGTCAAGGGATGGAAAAAGATATTTCATGGAAACAACACAGAGAAAAAAGCAGGTGTTTCAGTACTTGTATCAGACAAAATAGACTTCAAAACAAAGAAAGTAACAAGAGATAAAGAAGGACATTACATAATGATAAAGGGCTCAGTCCAACAAGAGGATATAACCATTATAAACATACATGCACCCAATACAGGAGCACCAACATATGCAAAACAAATACTAACAGAATTAAAGGAGGAAATAGAATACAATGCATTCATTTTGGGAGACTTCAACACACCACTCACTCCAAAGGACAGATCCACCAGACAGAAAATAAGTAAGGACACAGAGGCACTGAACAAAACACTAGAACAGATGGACCTAATAGACATCTATAGAACTCTACATCCAAAAGCAACAGGATACACATTCTTCTCAGGTGCACATAGAACATTCTCTATAATGTTAAGCCACAAAAAGAGCCTCAGTAAACTCAAAAAGATTGAAATCCTACCAACCAACCTTTCAGACCACAGAAGTATAAAACTAGAAATAAATTGTACAAAGAAAGCAAAAAGGCTCACAAACACATAGAAGCTTAACAACATGCTCCTAAATAATCAATGGATCAATGACCAAATTGAAATGGAGGTCCAGCAATATATGGAAACAAATAACAACAACACAAAGTCCCAACTATTGTGGGACGCAGTGAAAGCAGTCTTAAGAGGAAAGTACATAGCAATCCAGGCATATTTAAAGAAGGAAGAACAATCCCAAATGAATAGTCTAATGTCACAATTATCTAAATTGGATAAAGAAGAACAAATGAGGCCTAAGGTCAGCAGAAGGACGGACATAATAAAGATCAGAGAGGAAATAAATAAAATTGAGAAGAATAAAACAATAGAAGAAATCAATGAAACCAAGAACTGGTTCTTTGAGAGAATAAACAAAATAGATAAGCCTCTAGCCAGACTTACTAAACAAAAAAGAGAATCAACACACATCAACAGAATCAGAAACGAGAAAGGAAAAATCATGACTGACCGCACAGAAATACAAAGAATTATGAGAGAGTACTATGAAAACCTATATGCTAACAAGCTGGAAAACCTAGGAGAAATGAACAACTTCCTAGAAAAATACAACCTTCCAAGACTGACCCAGAAAGAAACAGAAAATCTAAACAGACCAATTACTAGCAATGAAATTGAAGTGGTAATCAAAAAACTACCCAAGAACAAAACCCCCAGGCCAGACGGATTTACCTCAGAATTTTATCAGACATACAGAGAAGACATAATACCCATTCTCCTTAAAGTTTTCCCAAAATTAGAAGAGGAGAGAATACTCCCAAACTCATTCTATGAAGCCAATATCACCCTAATACCAAAACCAGGCAAAGACCCCACCAAAAAAGAAAACTACAGACCAATATCCCTGGTGAACACAGATGCAAAAATACTCAACAAAATATTAGCAAACCGAATTCAAAAATACATCAAAAGGATCATGCACCATGACCAAGTAGGATTCATCCCAGGGATGCAAGGATGGTACAACATTCGAAAATCCATCAACATCATCCACCACATCAACAAAAAGAAAGACAAAAACCATATGATCATCTCCATAGGTGCTGAAAAAGCATTCAACAAAATTTAACATCCATTCATGATAAAAATCTATCAACAAAATGGGTATAGAGGGCAAGTACCTCAGCATAATAAAGGCCATATATGCTAAACCCACAGCCAACATCATACTGAACAGTGAAAAGCTGAAAGCTTTTCCTCTGAGATCAGGAACAAGACAGGGATGCCCACTCTCCCCACTGTTATTCAACATAGTACTGGAGGTCCTAGCCATGGCAATTAGACAAAACAAAGAAATACAAGGAATCCAGATTGGTAAAGAAGAAGTTAAACTGTCACTATTTGCAGATGACATGATATTGTACATAAAAAACCCTAAAGACTCCACTCCGAAACTACTAGAGCTAATATCGGAATTCAGCAAAGTTGCAGGATACAAAATTAGCACACAGAAATCTGTGGCTTTCCTATACACTAACAATAAACTAATAGAAAGAGAAATCAGGAAGACAATTCCATTCACAATAGCATCAAAAAGAATAAAATACCTAGGAATAAACCTAACCAAATGAGTGAAAAACCTATACCCTGAAAACTATAACACACTCTTAAGAGAAATTAAAGAGGACACTAACAAATGGAAACTTATCCCATGCTCCTGGCTAGGAAGAATTCATATTGTCAAAATGGCCATCCTGCTCAAAACAATATACAGATTGGATGCAATCCCTATCAAATTACCAACAGCATTCTTCAATGAACTGGAACAAATAGTTCAAAATTCATATGGAAACACCAAAGACCCCAAATAGCTAAAGCAATCCTGAGAAGGAAGAATAAAGTGGGGGGGATCTCACTCCCCAACTTCAAGCTCTACTACAAAGCCACAATAATCAAGACAATTTGGTACTGGCCCAAGAACAGAGCCACAGACCAGTGGAACAGAATAGAGACTCCAAACATTAACCCAAACATATATGGTTAATTAATATTTGATAAAGGAACCATAGACATACAATGGGGAAATGACAGCCTCTTCAACAGATGGTGCTGGCAAAACTTGACAGCTACATGTAAGAGAATGAAACTGGATCACTGTCTAACCCCATACACAAAAGTAAATTCGAAATGGATCAAAGACTTGAACCTAAGTCATGAAACCATAAAACTCTTAGAAAAAAACACAGGCAAAAATCTCTTAGACATAAACATGAGTGACGTCTTCTTGAACATATCTCCCCGGACAAGGGAAACAAAAGCAAAAATGAACAAGTGGGATTATATCAAGCTGAAAAGCTACCATACAGCAAAGGACACCATCAATAGAACAAAAAGGTATCCTACAGTATGGGAGAATATATTCATAAATGACAGATCCGATAAAGGGTTGACATCCAAAATATATAAAGAGCTCACACACCTCAACAAACAAAAAGCAAATAATCCTATTAAAAAATGGGCAGAGGAGCTGAATAGACAGTTCTCTAAAGGAGAAATTCAGATGGTCAACAGATACGTGAAAAGATGCTCTACATCACTTGTCATCAGAAAAATGCAAATTAAAACCACAATGAGATATCACCTCATACCAGTAAGGATCGCCACCATCCAAACGACAAACAACAACAAATTTTGGTGAGGTTGCGGAGAAAGGGGAACCCTCCGTCACTGCTGGTGGGAATGCAAATTAGTTCAACCATTGTGGAAAGCAGTATGGAGGTTCCTCAAAAAGCTCAAAATAGAAATACCATTTGACCCAGGAATTCCACTTCTAGGAATTTACCCTAAGAATGCAGCACTCCAGTCTCCACTTTGAAAAAGACTGATGTACCCCTATGTTTATCGTTGCACTATTTACAATAGCCAAGATTTGGAAGCAACCTAAATGACCATCAGTAGATGAATGGATAAAGAAGATGTGGTACATATACACAATGGAATATTAGTCAGCTATTAGAAAAAAAACAGATCCTACCATTTACAACAACATGGATGGAGCTAGAGGGTATTATGCTCAGTGAAATAAGCCAGGCGGAGAAAGACAAGTACCAAATGATTTCACTCATATGTGGAATATAAGAACAAAGGAAAACTGAAGGAACAAAACCCAGCAGAATCACAGAACCCAAGAATGGACTAACATTACCAAAGGGAAAGGGACTGGGAAGGATGAGTGGGAAGGGAGGGACAAGGGCGGGGAAAAAGGAAGGGGGCAGTACGATTAGCATGTATAGTGTGGGGGGGGCATGAGGAGGGCTGTGCAACACAGAGAAGACAAGTAGTGATTTTACAGCATCTTACTATGCTGATGGACAATGACTGTGAACGGGGATGTTGGGGGGACTAGTGAAGGAGGGAGCCTAGTAAACATAATATCCTTCATGTAATTGTAGATTAATGATACCAAAGTAAAAATAATAAAAAAAGAAAGTAAAAAAAAATAATAATAAATGCTTGTTGTTCTGAAAAAAAAAAAAGAGAGAGCATTTCTTGGGCCAAAAACTAATGAAGTTGTGCAATGATGGATGGCAGCCTGCAATAAAGAAAGCCACAATGAATGGGATGCACTCTGGAGATGCAGTGACCAGAGGGCCTTTAAGAAATGGGGTATCTAATATATAATTTCAAATTGTTTAATGGCTGCAATGAAACCCCCTCCATTGCTCCAAGTCCCCAGTAACATCTGCTAGCCTAGCTACCCACCTGTCCTCTAAGATTACAAACCAGCCAGGTGGAAAGGTAATGTGGCCTCCTGACCCAGTGTGTAGGTTGATGTGGTTATTTTAACTGGCCTCCTGTAGAATTTTCAACTGAATTTTCTTTAAATGATGATACATATCTGCAACTGGAAGATCTGGAGCCAGTCTTTTATCCTGTAAAATTGAAAAGGGTGACACTCCCATAAAGAATGATCTCTGGCGCCTTATGAGATAGCTATTTCTGACACATAGATTATTATTGCTATTTTCTCCTTCATGTTCAAGAGATCAGCGTCTCATTGGCACTTGGATATGGGGCAAAGATCAGCTACACTCTTGGGAAAGCTACTTAACATACTCACGCTTGTTTCCTGATTTATAAAATGCAGGAAATTAACTCTCATGTAGAGATACTCCAAGATCTAATAAAGAAATGTATTTGAAGTCCTTTAGCAGATGGCATAAAGTAAATACTAAATCCTTTTCTTCTTTCACTTCCACAGTATATAGAATTATTCTATATATAGAATTCTTTTGTAAATTGTAAAGCCATAGAAATTGTTGGTAAAATTAGTGAGAAGTAAAATTTGTTGATTAGTTGAAAAGCATATTATCTCATAAAAGCAAATTTCCAGAATCAGAAACAGTATCTTTGTGCAGTATATTAAATTAGGGGTTTAGGGCAGTGATTTTTGGTCAGAGAAACTTTGCCCCTGGGGGTCATTTGGCAATGTCTGGGGATATTTTTGGTTGTCACAAGTGGGGAAGTGCTATTGACACCTAGTGAGGAACGCCAGGGATGCTGCAAGATGCCCTCCAATGCACAGGACGACCTCCCACAGCAAAGACTCATCAAGCTCAGTCAGTAGCACTATTGTTGAGAAACCCTGTTTTGGTGGTAAGGCAAGTGAATCTGGTTGGTCTGGTTTTCAACTTTGTTGGTGCCTGTGCACCTATTAACATTGCTTAACCTGGAAGTATTTCTTAGCCTGTGAACCTTCATAAATCATGAGAAAATTCCCTTCCAAAGTAACCCCTGTGACTATATGTTCAGGCACATACATCACACACCTATGATATCAATGCAAAGCTTGTGTTCTGGCCAAGAAAAGTCTAGAAAACATTGTCACTACACATTCTTCTCCACACCTCATTAAAGGACGTATTACAGTTGTAAAGTGTTACCATGTTACTATTTTGAAACCTATAGAGTCCTGCCTGTCTCCAGCAATACCTAGTAAACCAAATTCCACCATACTCAACTCATTTCATGATTCCACAATATGGATGGAGTGTTTTCTGGTACAGTGATTCCCTCAGAAAGATCCCTCCTCCATACCAAACCTAAATCTTAATTTTAGAGATCAGAATGAGAGAACTCAGAGCTAGAAGAAAAAATGTTTAGCACCTTTCTGTTACTGCATAATAATTCTCAGAACTGTTCTTCCTGACTGTGAGTCTAACGAAGGGTGCAACTGGTATCCTGGAGTAATGGAGCTGCTGGTCCTGCTGTGGACAGTTCTCCCACTGTCCATGCTCCTGCTGCTGTCACAAGGGCAAAGGATGCTGGGAAAGTGGGGTGGAACAAGCAGCACAGAGTTGTTCTAGAGTACAGTAATGATTCTATAGTTTGCTTTGCATGTTCACAACAAGTTACTTCTTTGATCCTTTTAACACCCAGTGATGTAAGCAAGATGAGTAATTTTCTCCCTAGCTTACAGATTAAGAAAAAAGCCCAGACCTATGAAGTTTGAGTGTCTTGCTCCAAATCATGCAGCTATTAAGTGTCTAGGATCCAGATTGTCCAGCTCTTAATCTAGAGCTCTGCACACTACAGTACACAAAAAACATAAAGCTTAACTTACGGCCTTTTCCTTCCAGTTCTCTTGACTTGATTCACTTGTCTCAGTTGCAGGAATACACAGGAGCACTAGAGATCCCATGCTGGTGTAGCCTGCCGACTGTAAAAAAAAAGGGGCAGAAATCCTTCAGCAGAACAAAGGGATCTTAACTCACTGGTATTCTCCAAACCAAAAAGGACTAGCCCTAGAAAAAAATGTTTGGGAAAATTATTTGTTTCATAAAAGTCATTTTCATACAATAATCAATCATCCTGGAAGGATTTTTCCAAACTAGCTTCTAAATAAAATAATAAATAATTTTGGTGTTGCTGAATTTTATTCCAGTACTCGAATTTCAACCATATTTCTGGGATTTAATGTGCTTTTCTTCAGGATGACTATTTTAAATACTTGAAGACACCTTGTCCCAAATTAATAATGTCATGACCTGAATACATATACTTATTCCCTTCATTAAACTGAGCTATTCATTCTCTCTTGAAATGATCTTTCAGCTCCCTGAACTTCCTGTTCCTTGAATACTCAATGTAATTGTTTTCATACAGAACATACAGATCTTTTTTTCTTTCTGAGAATGTGGGGCCACACTTCTTCCAGTTATAGGAAATCATTTTGAGAAGAGTTTTGTGTGTGTGTGTGTGTGTGTGGAGGTGACTTTAGTCTTATTTTTGTTTGTTTTCAGAGGAGCTACAAGTTTCAAAACTAACTCTTAGTACTATTTAAAGTTAGGAATTTTTTTTATATAGCTACATGATTATAGCTTGTCTTTTTAACTCTGAAGGACAAAATCAAGAATGTATTATTCCTGCAGCAGTTTCTAGGTCCTGAATTAAGAACACATACCTTCTAACCACTATAAACAGAACTCAAAGTTACATCTACAGTTGTTCCTTTTTTGCTAGTGTACTCTGAAAACTCACAACTTCAAAGATATGACAAAACTGGGAGTGAGCAGATGTGATTGATTCACTTCCTTCATTACAAGAAAAAACAGCTGGAAAAAACCACAACTATTCTATTCTGCTCATATGCTTCAACCCTCCAAAAATAAATAACCTGACTAAAAAATGGTCAGAGGACCTGAATATTTTTCCAAAGAAGAAATATAGATGGCCAACAGGCACATGAAAAGATGCTCCATATCGCTGATATTGGAGAAATGCAAATCAAAACCACAATGAGATATCACCTCACACCAGTTAGAATGGCCACTACCCAAAAGACAAGAAATAACAAGTGTTGGCGAGGATGTGGAGAAATATGAACCCTTCTACACTTTTTATGGGACTGCAAATTGGTGCAACCACTGTGGGAAGCAGTATGGAGTTTCCTCAAAAAACTAAAAATAGAAACACCATTTGACCCAGTAATCCCACTTTTAGGAATTTGCCCAAAGAAAACAAAATCCCTGATTCAAAAAGATATATGCACCTCTATGTTTATCGCCGTATTATTTACAACAGCCAAGATATGGAAGCAACCTAAGTGTCCATCAATAGATGAAATGGATAAAGAATATGTGGTACAGATACACAATGGATTATTATTCAGCCATGAAAAAAATCCTGCCATTTGTGACAACATGGATGGACCTAGAGGGTATTATGCTCGGTGAAATAAGATAGGCAGAGAAAGACAAATACTATATGATTTCACTTATTTTTGGAATATGAACACAAAGCAAAACAGAATGAACAAAATAGCAGTAGACTCATAGACACTGAGAAGTGACTGGTGGTTACCAAGAGGGAGGGGTTGGGGTGGTAGATGGGGAGGGCAAGGGGGATAAAGAAGCACAAAAATTCTCAATCATAAGTTGGTCACAGGGATGGTAGTACAACATGGAGAATATAGTCAATGATTCTGTAGTGTTTTTCTATGTTGACAGATAGTAACTGCACTAGTGGAGGTGAGGATTTAATAATATGGGTAATTGTTAAACCACTGTGTTGTATATTTGAAACAAATATAAGACTGTATATCAATGACACTTCAATAAAAAAACTATTCTTTCTGGCATCATTTACATCTAGGAGAAAACAGAGAGACAGTTATTTTCGAAATCACTGTGAACTTACACAAATTCAGCACAGAGCAAGGAGAGCAAGAATGTCACTGGATGAAACCCATCGGCTTTAGCTCACCAGCCCTTTAGCATTTCAATCTGTATCTATCGTTGAACCATTCAGTGACTTCTCTTCTTGTAACTGAATACTTATTTTCTCATCTTCAATCCATTCTTTTAAGACAGCAAACATTTTATTGTTGCTGGCAAATGTCTACTGCAGTGAACAATAAGTTTATTGGGAACACATAAATCAAACCAAGAATTTCTAACTCTCTCTCTCTCTCTGCTCCCCACTGCCACTATTTTTACTGTGAAATGTTACCCACATATAACATGTACATGTATAGATTAAAAATAGTTTAAAAACCATATGCTATTGCAACCATCATGTAGGCCACAAAACAGAAATTTTCTAGCCCAGCAGTAGTCTGTCTGTGAAGTTGTTCCTACTCCTAAGACTCTGCTTCCCCATTTAGAGATCATCACTTATCCCAACTTTTATGCTAATCACTTCCTGCTTTCCGTTATATTATTGCTATGTATGCATACATCCATAAATAATACATTAAGTTTTGCTGTTTTTAAATTTCTTAAGTGGTATATGTTTTGTCCTGCTTATTTTCTTAATGTGTCTATAACACACATATATATTGTATGTAGCTGTAATTCATTCAATTTCATTGCTGTGTAAGACAGTACATTGTAAAAATACCACAATCTATTTATCCTTTCTGCTGATGACAACCATTTGGGTTGTTTCCAGTTTTTGAAATTTATCAACGACGCTGCTGTGAACATTTTTGTATAGGTATCGAGGATATAGCTAGGAGTGAAATTTCTGAGTCATAGAATAGGAATATCTTGAACATTCCCTTATAGCGTTAAACCATCTCCCAATGTGGTTGTACTAATTTAAACACTCATTCCACATGTGCATTCTTGTGGCTCCACATCCTTGCCAACTCTTGCTATTGTGAGACCATAAAATGTTTTTCAGTCATGTAGCAGCTTACATGCTATGACCAAATGGTTCAAGGAAGACAGTTTTTTTGTGTGCCATTCTTGCATCTTTTCTATAAATTCAAAATTATTTATCAAAAAATCCTTTTGCTGAATACCAGCTAATATTTTAACAAGAAGAGTTCCACATACCACATGCCTAGGTATTTAAAAGCTATGTCAAGCTAATAAACAGTAAGACCTGAAAGCCACCCACCTGACACTGTAGGCGCACTTTGTGATTTTAATTCACATTTCCTAGTCACTGATGAGAGTAACTTTTCATGTCTATTGGCCACGTGGATTTCTCCTCTTGTGAAGTGCCTATTGGTGTCTTTGATCCATTTTTAGGCTTCTCTATCTTTTTTCTCATTATAGAAGCTCTCTAAATGCTCTGAATACTAGTCCTCTGTTACTGACAGAGTTGGAATAGGTTTTCTCCCACACTGTGGCTTGTGTTTTCACTCCTTTTACTGTGCTCCTAAATGAAATTCTTAATTTCAGTGTAATTGAACTTACAAATATTTTCCTTTATGTCCTTTTTTCGGTCACGTTTAAGAAATCCTTCCTTCACCCAAGACAGTGAAGATAGTCTCCTTTACTGTCTTCTAAAACATCATCCTTTTGCTATTCCCATTTTGGCCTTAATCCAATTGGGTTCAGTTTCCATATATGATTTGAGGTTAGAGATTCATTATCATTTCATTCCATATGGACATCCAATTACTTCAGTACTTTTACTAAAAGAACTTTCCTTTCCTGCTACTCTGCATACCGCTTCTTTCACATATTTCTCTATGTCCATTTATGAACTCTCTATTGCTTGTCTTATTGCTGTGCTAACATCAACCTATCTTAACTCCTAGAGCTCTAGAAATCATCTTGATATCCAGTAGAGGAAATCCTGCCATCTGGTATGTCTTCAAGAATACCTTGGCTACTTTTGGTCTTTTAAAGTTTCATATAAACTTTAAATTTAGGATCTTAAAATTTTTTGTAAAATTTTGGAATCCGTTTGTTAAGTTACACACACACACACACACACACACACACACACACACACACACACAGGCCTGTTGGAACTTCTTTTGAGATTTCACTGAAAAAACAAATTACTGAGTTTTTTAAACCTATAAATCAATTAGTGAAAAATGTAATTTTTGCAGTCTTTTAATCTATGAATGTGCTATTTCTCTTCATTGCTTTAAATCAATAAATGTCTCTTAATTAAGTTTTGCAATTTGTATATCCTTAGTTAGATTTATTCCTAGATAATTGACTGTTTGATGCTCCTGTTACTTGTATGTTTTTAAGAATTTGCTGGTTTATGGAAATACAATTGAAGTTTGTGCACAGGTTTTAAACAGAGCTACCTTATTAAACCCTCATATGAACTCTAATATTTTATCTGTATTTTGTTTGATCTACCAACACAACCATGTCATATGTGAATTATGCCAGTTTACTGCTTCCATTCCAGTCCTCAAAATCCTGTCTTTCACTTGCTATATTGCTCTGCCTAGGAGCTTTACTAAAATGATGAATTGAAAATGTGATAATGAGTCACTGTCTTTTCTTGAACTTCAAGGGAAACTTTCAATGACTCACCACTACATACGAAGTTTATGGAAGGTTTTGGTTGTCTACAAATCATTTTCCTTCTATTCCACTACTGCTGAGAGTTTTTAGTCACACATGCTAATGAATTTTATCAAGTAGTTTTTCTGAATCTGTGGGGATTATTACAGGATTTATTTCCTCAATTAATTACATTTGACATTCCTTTTAAAAAAATTGAGGTTAAACTGACATGCTATATTAGTGTCAGGTGTACAACATGACTCGATATTTGTATACATTGCAAACTGTTCACAATAACACTACCTAACATCCATCACCAACCATAGTACAAAACTACAGATTTTCTAATCTTAAATTTGCATCTTTCATATAAACCCTACTTGGATTATCCTTTTTACATATTACAACCCAGATAAAAGCCTGGCTTTGATAACCAAGTCACAGTCAGTAATACTTTGCCCTAAGGGAAGTGGTGTGGGTAGCCAGAACTTTTCTCCCAGTTGCGATGAGGAGTTGGCCTCCATCTCTGGCTCTCCTGGGATGTTTGGGAAAGCCTGACCCTTACAGACACTGTTCTTGGGTCTCGGCTACAGTTTCTTTCTTTCCTTTTGACTATAGTTCTTTTGTAGAAATAATTTTATATTGAGACATATTACTACCTGCCAGCAGTGTGGCAGGAGTGTTAGAGTCTGGATATATGCAGAAAGAAAAGAATGGAGAGGTGGGTAAGTGGAGAGGGGCTGGAGAGCTGAGCTGTTCATAGCAGCTCATAGAAGCCTCTCTGTTATGTTAGCCCAGGATTGCTGCCAGTTCTGGGCGGCAGCTGAGATTAATCAAAGCCTTTTTCTTGCTTTATTGCTGTAATCCCTGCTGCTGTAGTTTAGAATTCACAGCACATATGGACCCAGAATGTGTCCCTCAGCCCACCCCCAGTGATGATATAACAGTGGAATTGCCTTTCAGTTTTGCGGTCTTTCTTGCCCCTAACTTTCCAGTGTCGCTTCTGGTTTTTGTCCTTTTGTGTGTCTTCTTGGTTATTTAAATGGGAAAGTTAGTTCACAGCAGGTAAGTGTAGTCTGGTTTTCTTTTTTACAACTTTTTATTATTTAAATTTTCATATATACAGGAAAGCTGAAAGAATTCTATAGGGAATGCTCATATATCTACCACCTAGACTATACTGTTAGGGTCCGGGCTTCCGAGGCTTCTCCAGAGAACAAACTACACAGGCATAGAGATGTAAATTCAAGCAAAGTCTTTATTCAGCCAGCTAGCTGGGGTCCAAGTGTCAGCCCGACGCAGCGGGTCTCAACAAGGACCCTGAGCACTCAGAGCCAAGGGTTTATATAGCATTTTCAAAGCACTTAACTCATAGTAATTTTCCACAACTATACATTATTCTTGCAAGACATACATCCTGGGGTTAAGCAAGGGCAGGATAAGACTACTCCTCAATGGTTAGGGAGGTTCTGCACGATAAGCTTGGTATGTAAGATTAACTGACCAAGGTTAGCTGACCAAGGGTCACAGCTGCCCACCACCTGGTGCTCATGATTAACTTGTTTTTCAAGGCCTTACCCAGGCCCAGGTTTTTTTTGTTTTTTTGTTTTTTTCTTCTTCCTGAGTCACACCCTCAGAAAATGGTTTCTAGGTTTCTAAGATGGCTATGCTTATGCTAATTTACTAATCTTACTAATGCTTAGATTCTACATTTCCCCACTTTCTTTTGACCATTCCAATCATGGAATGTTTGTTTCTTCCTGCTGTGTGAGTGAATGATACTGGGTCTCAGCATTAGCACCTGAACAGCACTCACTCTTTCCCTAACAAAGGCTACTAGCCGGTTTAAGATACAGGGACCTAAAGTGAGAAGCAGTATAAAAATAAGCAAGGGCCCTGCCAGGGTGGATATCAGGGTTGTAAACCATGGGGATTTAGTAAACCAGGATTCAAATAGCCCTTGACTGGCCTCTCGCTCTCTCTTCCTTTGATGTAGCCTCTCTCTAAGTTTAGACATTGAATCTCTTACTATTCCGGAATGGTCTGCTGTTAAGGTTTAGCTAAGTTTTATTAGTTCTTTTTCCTGACTCTTGATGCTCTCTGCACTCCTTTACATATACCTAGAGTATTGCTTTTGCTTATTAATGATAAATTTTAATTTTTAGACATACATTACAGCAGATTTTTAGCTTAATTCAAGCAGATTAGATATGCTTTAAAATATTAATAAAAATAATCAGAGAAATGAAACTGGAGTATTTAATTGAGCTATTAATGATATGACTGTATTACATTAATTAATGGAGAATTAAAGCAATCATTTTAATAACTCGTGTTTTAAAATATTTTTGTGAGAGTTACCTGATAATTTTTTATGTAGATAAAGATTGGTCGAATGAGAGGAAAGGAGAAATAAATGATCTGGATGCCAATTTGTGCCTATGCTGTCCCAAGTTGAAGTTTACCTAAAATATAAATTGATTGTAGAATTCAAGAGATTTCCTTAGTGTAGATGATTTTTAGAGGGTATAATATAAGCCATATAGTCTCATGCCAGACAACAAGAACAAGAATAGGAAGGCTCTTCTTGGCTTTGAGACTCATTACCTTCCAATACTTTCATGATTTGGTAGACACCAGCAGCGACAAGTGGGCTGATGTCTTAAGAAGCCAAAGGATGGCCTCAATGTCCCTTAAGAGGAGTACTTCATCTCCTTTAAAATGGTATGTCTTGTGGGGAAGTTGGGGATCCTATGGCCAGGATCCTCACTGAACTTAAACCACCTGATGATGTAACTGGCCTGTTGCTGGGCTGCTGCTTCTATACCTGTAGGCAATAAGCTATTATTGCACTATATAGAGATCTCAGCCCAGTGCTCTGGGTGGAGGCAGAGACGTTAGTGCTCGACCTACCACAGGAGAAAAAGATGGGTAATAAACCCTTTTACCCCAAAGAATGTTTTGTTGTCAGTTTCTTTGGTCACACTGAATCCATAGAGAATTTGCCCGGGGCTGAAACCCATTGGCAAGACAATTGGCAAAAGTCGGCAGGGTTCATTGTTGACTAAGGGAAAAGACAGGCTGCCCTTATGAGAGGGGTACTTCAGTGGGCTGCCCCTGTGAATGGGGAGACAGTGGATCATCCCCCAATGAGTGTGTGGTCTGAGATGGCTTGCCTCCTAGAGGACTGGGCCCCACCCTAGGACTGGAGGCAAGTGGAGGTGACACCTGAGGCAGTAGGGGTGGCTCTCGATATAGTAAGCAGATCCTTTGAGAAACAGAGTGCCCATGAGGCAGCGGGGACTGGGGTTGGCTTCTTCTCACAGTCTTAAAAAGGTTTACAGAGGAGACCCAAGAAATGGCAGCATAAGAACGCGAGCTGCAAACTTCAGTAGATTCTCTGAAGAGGGAAGTGGCACTGTTGCAAGAGGTGGTACGAGAACGCAAGTTGGTTTTCTTTTTTACAACTTTTTATTATTTAAATTTTCATATATACAGGAAAGCTGAAAGAATTCTATAGGGAATGCTCATATATCTACTATTGTGGATGCCCTGAGGAGAAAAACGGTATTGATGCAGGAGGAGGTGGCACAAGAACATGAGCTGCAAACCTCTGTGGATTCCCTGAGGAAGGAGATGGCCTTGATGCGGGAGGAGGAAGCAGGAGAGTGCTGGCAGCAAGGTGCCATTGAAGATGAGATGGCAGCGCTGCCAGGTGTTCTAAAGGAGGAAGAGGCCATCAGGGAAAAGGACAAACTCCTGAGGGAAGCACAGGTGAAGGTGGCACGAGAACATCAGCTATAAAGCATTGAGGTGAAGGTAAGAGACCTTCTGAAGACAGAAGTAGCATTACTGCGAGGCACAGTAGAAAAGGTAAAGATTGTAGCAGAGGAGGCACTCGGGGGAGGGGAGAGAAAGGTGCCATCAGCCCCAGAAATGGAGGAGCTGGGGAAGGATGAAGGGGTGGTGCCGGAGGCACTGGCACCTCCTGTACTGAAAGCATACCGAGCAGTTATAAAGGAAATAAAAACCCAGCAGCTGAAAGTTCCCCAAGGAGAGGAGCAGCCCCCTCCCCAGGTCGTGGAGCACTCGATGGTCCACCCCTATACTCAGGCTGAGCTGGTGGATTTGGGCTCCTGGTTTAGGCAGAAGCCCTCCATGTCAATATCAGCTTGGCTCCTGCATCTGTGGGACTTAGGGGTGGATGGAATTGTCCTGTCGAGGTCAGAGATGGGAAAGCTGTCTTCCCTGACAGTGCAGCCTGCCTTGAGGCAGAGATTACAAAATGCACATCAGGCCCCAGGGAGTCACTCCCTCCTCGATTTGCCAGGAGCCATGCTATTCAAGCTGTGTAGCAAAGCTCAGGCTGGAGGAAGACCCCCACAAATCAAGGGCCTTTGCAGCTGGCTTCCCCTATTACCCACCTTAATTTTGTTACTCTCCATTATACTATTGGCTTTGTTCTTGCTTGCATTGTTGCCAAGGGCTAAGCTATACTTTGATAAGCAGCACTGAAAGGAGGAGAACATAAACTTCCCAGAAGCTTTTCAGGACAGTGCTCCTGAAGAATAGAACACACAGGGGCCAGATGGTGATCTTGGCATAGAATACCAAAACCTGCAGGCAGTTAGTCAAACATTGACTACCCCCATCTCCGCCTAAGTGGGAATGCCCCCCTTTTCCTTATAATGCTAGTGAAATTAGTGATGAAGAGTTTTATAGGAAAATTAGAGAAATAGAATTATGAGAGATTACTAAATAGAATAACCCTGTCTGACACTTAATCAATCTTCTCATGTTATCTTCTATTTGCTACTTCTACAACTTTTCTTCTTCCTTCCTAATTACAGCCCTTTACTAGAATTTGTGCCTCATATTCGGAATTACCAAGTACCATAATTCTTCTGAGTGGTAAAGATACCTCAAGACAAGTGTTGGGCATGGAAGCCATGGGGCATACATCTGCAAAGAAGTGAAAAGCTAACATTTTCAAAGAACATTACTTCTCTCTCACCAGCTTTACATTTCCCTGTATGGTCCCAGAAGATGGCTGGTTATCCAGAAATGGGTAAGATTCCTCAAGGGAGGAACAACCTAAGACAGGCACAGTCGCAGGGGAGCCATCATGTGAGATAATGGGGTCCAACAGAGGTGAGGCTTAGAACCTCACGCCCCCCCCGCCCCAGTTTTGAGAGAAATTCTTTACACCCGTGGATGTTTTGTTGCCCTTGTCTGGCTTGGATTAGTACCTAGTCTATAGGCACAAACCTGATCATCTACACTTGCCTTCTTACAGTTCTAAATCGTGCTTTCTATCTTTATCTTGCATCTACCTACGATAGAATAAATATTATAAGGGGATAAAATGTACCCATTGCATTAGAAATGTAGATGATGATACCTGCCTAGGTAACTATAGCAGTGAGTGACCCTGAGCTGATAGACTCCATAGTCACTATTACATGCTGCACGTTTCTGTGGTCACATGCATTACTTAGAAACCACTTTGCATAGAAACAAGAAACACAATAGAGTACATGTTGCTAGGAAAAGTTTTGGTCAAAGAACAGAAAATGATCACCTGTCTAACACTTGGCTAACCATGTATAGATTAGAAGGAAACAAAGAAAAAAGCTTGCCTATGCTTGTTAATCAAAAGAACAAATAAAAAATAATCATATCCTTGTGGAAAATGGTATAAATAAAGCTGTCATCAGCTCTTTGTCGAGAGACCACCTCCATCTGACTCTGTGTCCTGTTTCCATGCACCAACTCCGTCTCATCCATTTGGGCTTCACACCCCCTCACCCCGACTGGAGCTGGACTCCAGCATCGATTGGCTTATGGCTGCACTTTGTGCTGTGTGACCCAATCTGGGTGATCAGCCATCATCTCCTGTTAGATGGCAGATGTATCTAACTGCCAACAGGTGCTACAAGAGCTAAGCATAAGAAATGCCATCTATAGTCCAGAGAATTATGGCCCAGATGAAGAGATTTTCACTACTGGGATGAGAAATACTGTACTTCAAACAGCTCCTAATTCCCCCTTTGGGTCTCTAGTGGCCATTCTTTCCCCTCACTTAGGGAATCCCATAAGCGAGGTGACACATACAGTAGCAGACTTAGGAGAGGCTGAAGCAACGAGAATCTGGAAAGAGATAAGACCTGTTACTCACAAGAAGAACTTACAGGGCCCTATGAAGGTTATAAGGACCCAGATGTGGGTTGATTTAATATGGGCAGGAGCAGATGGAAGGAAAATAGATGGGGAGTCAAATAGGATCTTACTAGAGTTATGACAACAGCTGAAACCAGAGCAGCAGTTCCAGCCATTAAGACCAAAGAGGCACAGGTCAGAGACACAGCCATGAGTCCGGCCTGTGTGTTTGCAAGACTTCCTGCTGGAGAACAAGCCAACTTCACTTGAGCCCACACAGGAAGGTGATTGGGGAACACGGTTTGACTGAGGGGAAGGTCAAGGTATCTGCCCTGAGGGACCAGGGTGGGACCAGAGGCCACATGTTGAAATAGCTATTCATTGGTCCCCAGTGAACATACAATGTGTCCTGGCTCTGGTGGACACAGGGGCTGAATGTTCACTGATTCATGGTAACCCTGAGTGGTTCCCCGGGACCCCCACTATCATAGATGGATATGGGGGGAAGGCTATCAGGGTGAAAAAAGCCCAAATCCCTTTGGGAATAGGGCATCTACCCCCAAAGGAGTATACTGTGTATATATATCTCCTATACCTGAGTATATTTTGGGGATTGATATCTTGCAGGGTCTATTGTTGCAGACCACTGCAGGTGAGTTCAGACTGAGAGTACATGTGGTGAAGGCAGTTCTGAGGGGACATGCTAGGCACCTGCCCATAGCTTTGCCTGTGCCTCGGTGGGTGACTAATACCAAACAATACAACTGCCCAGAGGGCATAAAGAGATTGGAGAAACTCTCCAGGAGCTGGAAAAGGTGGGTATTATAAAGCCCACCCATAGTCCTTTCAATTCCCCAGTGTGGCCTATAAAAAAGCCAGATGGCTCCTGGCCTATGACTGCAGATTATAAAGAACTGAATAAAGTCATACCCCCTATGCATGTTGCTGGCCCCTTTATTGCAGGCTTGATGGATACCCTCAACCATGAACTAGGAACATACCATTATGTGGTAGATCTTGCTAATGCCTTCTTTTCCATTGATATTGAGCAGGAAAGTCAGGAACAGTTTGCCTTCATGTAGGAAGGATGGCAATGGACTGTCACCATCCTTCCACAGGGATACCTCCACAGCCCCACCATCTGTCATGGACTTGTAGCCCAGGAATTGGCTACATGGGAGAAACCGCCAACAGTGCGGCTGTACCATTGTATTGATGATGTCATGCTCACATCTGATTCTCTTTCAGATCTAAAAGGTGCAGCACCTAGACTGCTGCAACATTTACAGGAGAAAGGATGGGCTGTGAACAGCACCAAGGTTCAGGAACCTGGTTTGTCTGTTAAACTCTTGGGGATCGTCTGGTCTGGTAAGACCAAAGTTACACCAGAAGCAGTTATAGACAAAGTTCAGGCCTTTCCTACCCCCACAACTGTAACATTGCTACAGGAATTTCTGGGTCTTCTAGGCTACTGGGGAGTGTTTATACTGCACTTGGAGCAAATTCTGAAGCCCTTATACTGGTTGGTATGAAAGGGCCTCAGGTGGGACTGGGATGAGACATGTGCATCTGCCTTTACTACAGCAAAATGGGCAGTCAAGGCCATGCAGGCCTTGTGTGTGATAGACCCATCAAGGCCCTGTGAGCTGGATGTTCATGTCACTGAAGATGGTTATGGCTGGGGTCTCTGGCAGTGGCTTGAATGAACTCGCCAACCCATTGGATTCTGGTCACAACTCTGGAAGGGGGCAGAGGTATGACACACTTTGATAGAAAAACAACTGGCTGCCATGTATCATGCCTTGCTGGCTACAGAACCCATTACTGGAATGGCCCCAATAAAGGTAAGAACTACCTATCCCATCTTGGGGTGGGTACGAGACTGCACCCAAAGCCAAGGAATGGTGTGGCACAAACACCCACACTAGCAAAGTGGTGTGCTAACCTACAGCAGCTTAGTGCCCTCTCTAGTAGCCCCTTGAGTGAAGAACTCCAATGCTTATTGGGGCTGGTGACATATACTAGTGAAAAGCAGGAAGAACTTGCTTTTGAACCATTAGTAGCAGAGAGTCCCTATCAGGAGGGAAGAGTCCCTATACCTGAAGATGCATGGTATACAGATGGTTCCAGCCATGGGAAGCCCCCAAAATGGAGGGCCATAGCTTTCCATCCTAAGACTGAGACAATATGGATGGAAGATACTGAGGGGAAGAGCAGCCAGTGGGCAGAGTTGTGGGTTCTGTGGCTTGTGATCAGCCAGGAGCCCTCCCCTATAATTGTCTGCACTGACAGCTGGGCTGTCTATCGGGGCTTGACCCTGTGGCTACCAACCTGGTACCATGCCAACTGGCTGGTTGGTCACTGACCTCTTTGGGGGCAAGAATTATGGCAAGACTTCTGTGCCTGTGGTCAGACCAAAATAATTACAGTATACCATGTGACAGGTCATTTGCCACTGGCATCCCCAGGAAATGATGAGGCAGATAAATTGACCCAGACACATTGGTTAGAAGGAAAGCCTGACTCTGATGTAGCCCAATGGCTACATCAGCATTTGTTGCATGCAGGGCAAAAGACAATATGGGCCATAGCCCGTCAGTGGGGCTTGCCTTTGACTTTTGAAGAAGTTAGTAGAGCCCAACAGGAGTGTGTTGTGTGCTCCAAAAGAGACTTACAGCGAGTTCCACAGCAACATGAAACAATAGCTAAGGGGCCTATATACCTTGTCAGGTGGCAGGTAGACTATATTGGGCCTCTACCTGTGTCAGAAGGATATCAGTATGTGATGACTTGTGTGGACACAGCTCCTGGACTTCTGGTTGCTTTTCCTCCCCGTTGTGCAGGCCAGCAGGTGACCAAAAGAGGCCTGGAGCATCTCTTTGCTGCCTATGTACAACCACAGGTGATTGAGAGTGATCAGGGCACCCATTTTACTGGACATACACTGCAAGAATGGGTATGACAGCTGGGAATCAAGTGGAAGTTTCATGTGCCATACACTCCTACCATAGCAGGCATGATAGACAGGCACAATGGCTTATTAAAATCTGGACTAAAGTCAGATACCAATCGTCTGCAGGGATGGTCAGTCTGCTTATGGACCGTACTATGGTGTTTGAATGAAAGACCCCGAAAGGGAGCTTTGAGCCCCATAGACATGTTAACACATATGGCTGCCTCCCCCATTCAACTGCAAGTACAAACCAAGGAAGAATCACTGAAGCTGAGGTTTGGCCACCAGAATAACATCTTGCTGCCAGCACCAACTACATTGAACCCGGAGACTCCATTGAGTGGACATGGCCTTGGACCTTTCAGCACATGGACCAACGATGGCTGGCTCTCCTGGCACCTTGGGGACAAAGCCTGGAAGCTGGCCTCCTGTGTATTCCTGGAATAACAGCAGAGTAGCCCAAAGGTCACAGTAGTATATCCTGAATGGCCAGAAGGTAAGAGCATCTTACTGGGGAGTTTTGTTTTATCATTATGGCCAGTGCATGCACCTCCAGTAGCACTATATATAGACCCTTCAGTAACCCCCACGGGGAAAGGAGTAAAAGTATGGTATACTAGACCTGGAAGGGACCCCCTTCCTGCTACAGTCCTATCACAGGACCACTCTCTTGCATACATCCTACCTGATGGACAAGATTTGCCTATGTTGGTCGCATTAAAACATGTGTTTTATTGCCCCTAAAATCTTTGTGGATTGTAAACTTCCTCTGGCTTGAGAATTATTATAACCTTTGTTATTAGGAACCTCCTCTGGCTTGAGGATTAGAATAATTTTTGTATCAAATCTTGCTGTATCTTACTTTTTATTATCTCTAAGTTGTTATCCTCTGTTACTATTGTGGAATCTGGTTACAGTGCTCCAGCTTTCTCGCATAGGGACCATTGTGGGAGATGAAAGGGTGTAGATTGTAAGGCGAGAATCCTGGAGGGGTGGGGTGTGGGGAAGTTGGAGTTCCTATGGCCAGGATCCTCACTGAACTTAAACCACCTTATGATGTAACTGGCCTGTTGCTGGGCTGCTGCTTCCACACCTGTAGGCAATAAGCTATTATTGCACTATATAGAAAGCTTGGCCCAGTGCTCTGGGTGGAGGCAGAGACTCTAGTGCTTGACCTACCACCGGGAGAACAAGCCAGGTAATAAACCCTTTCACCCCAAAGAACATTTTGCTGAATCCATAGCGAACTTGCCTGGGGCTGAAACCCATTGGCAAGACTTATGTCTTATACCAAACCTTGACCATAATATTCCTCCACTTTGTATGCCTTTCCTCATGTAATACACCATTTTTAATATTCCAGCCAAAGACCATAAAGCAACCTTTCTCTTAAATACAGTTTCTTGCACATTATTATTATTATTCATTTTTAGATTGCATTTCCCTGGCACACATTGCAGAGACAACTTCCTACAGATCAAAACCAAAAGCTTGGACTAAGCCAGTGTTCCTTTCAACTTGAATCACCACCCACCTGGGCCTGACTCAAGCTGGCATTCCAAAGGGGAAATACTTCCCAAGTGCACTGCAACCTCAGGATCCCCTGCTTAGGTGTGCAGAACTGGATTCATCAAGAGAGGTAACAAAGAAGATCTGACTGAAGGTGAATTCTGGGGAACAGCAGGGTTTAGGGTATCCCAGCCATGTGGCACAGAGTAAGTAGAAATGATTTCCACTGGGACAGTTTGAGAAAGAAACAGAGTTGTTCATGATTCCAAACTGTTGCCAGAGCTTGCTGAAGCTTTTAGCTAGAAATGCTTTGAAGATAAGACTTCTGGAGAAGCCTACGAACTGAAAACCAATCATGTTTTGTTATTATGAAACTTCACAGTATGAAAAATTTTTAAACAAAGACTTCTGTTCGAGTATTCACTTAAAAAGAAACCAGAATTAATCTGGTCTTTGTTTTTGGATCCCTTACAAGTCTAGGTTTTTATCTACAAAAAGTAGAATCCTTTTAGAAATTAACTTTCAGGAAAGGGAAGGATAATTTTATTAGATAATCATTGTTCTTTCCTTTTTCTCATTGAGCATATTTTGCCAGGTGAGTAAACAGTGTCAGTTGGCCGAGTCTTTCTAGCTTTAAATTTCTTTAGCTCTCTTATGTCACCAGGATACTACTTATGAAAGACAGGCATTAATTACTCTCTGCCCAAGATCCTAGCAGTGTGGTGGGTCTCCTGAAAAGTTGGTGAAGATCAGATGTCATATGCCTTATCTGGGCTAAGTCAAGAGCCCAGAAGGCTGGTAGACCATGTTGGCTGCTTGTGGAGATTTTATCGATGTGACTGGAGAACCGTGACAGTGCTTCCAGCCATTCTATTTCATCACTGGATAGATTGGGACAAGTTACTTAATCTCTAAAGTGGATTTCCTCATCTGTAAAATGGGGCTAATAGTGGTGTCTGCTTCATAGTGTTTTTAGGATTAAATGATAGAGACCCCAGTGCAAATGTTGAACACAAGTTAGCTATTATTATCAGATACCTGTGTGTGACTCAAGTAACTCCACTCATGCCAATATTTATTTGTGGCAGGAGGACTTTGTTGTCAGCTTTTGTTAGATATATCATGTTTTTAAACATTTTTCCATGATGGTGAAAAGACAATAAGAAAGCAGCAGTGAACTGATAGATGTGGCAGAGGGAGAACAAGAATCCCCTGGAATGGTTGCTCCCAGTGGCCTTTCCATTTCTCATTATCATTGAAAGCTATATTTTGGAACCAAGAGAAAGCACTCTTGGGAGCCTCTATGTAACAGGCTGTGTGTGTGCGTGTTTTAAAATTGCTCAAGCTCTGCTTGTCATCAAAAGAGAAATCAGTAGGAAAGAACATTATGGACCTAAAAAACATGATAGGGACTCCACTAATAGGCTATTCATGCTGCTTACATTTATGAAGCAACCCTCAAAATTACCACAAGAGGTGACCCAAACAGGTGTGATGTGAACATGCTTTTAATTTCACTAGTGTCCATATGGCTGCAGTTTCATTTCAAATAAATTGGGAATAAATGAAAACACAAAATGCAGTTTCTGTCCCCCAAGGGATTGCTTTTGCACTAATTTTGCTAAGTACATTTCCCAAACAGAGGCTTGGATATCTAGTGATAAAATCATCAGACAGAACATACAGAGCTGAAGAGTATTAAAGATGGCAGCATGAGAGGTGACACAGAGGCTTCCTCCTAAAACCACATATAATGTGAAAATATAATTAATACAACTAATTCTGAAAGAGTAACAAGAAAGAGGACTGTGCCAAAGTGCATACACCCGGAGAAAAGAATAAACCTCACAGAACAGGGTAACATACCATGGCCTGGTGGGACCCAAGCCCTTCCCCCACCCCAGCTCACTAGCGAGAGGAAGAGAAATGGAGCAAGAAGAGAGTGGAGGCCTGGGACTGCTGAATACCTAACTCTGGAGATGTTCTCTGGGAGCACAAACCTACATTTCATGGTGCTTTCATGATACTCTTATGATTAGGGTGTTGGAAAGCTAAGATAGGTAGAATACCTGGAGAGATACAGCTGCTTGTAGATGCAGGGATCCATATCCAGGCTCTCTGGAACAAAAGAAAGGTGGGCAGTCTGAGACACTTCCAAATAGTGAGAGGGCTGCTAAAGTGGCAAGGATTGCACAGAGCTTATTGCTCAGGAGAAAGGACAGGTAGAAAAAATTGTCTGGGTCCACTCTGCCAATCAGGTTGGGAACTTTCATGATCTTCAGGTGCTCCAGCTCCCTGGCTGGATACACAGCTCCAAGAACCACCTCCATGATACACAGCATGCTGCAACTTTCTCCCCGCCAGCCGCACCTAGTTTGCAAACTGGCAAACCATACCCTGGCTTTAGGCCAGCCAGATGGAAGCCCCATCTACAGCAGCTACAAACGCAAAGCATAGAGGCTTATACCTGTGTGCTCGGCCCACTAGTTCAGGCAGTGGAGACAGGCATAGTAGCTGGGAAGCAGGAAACAGCTCTGTCCTCCCCACAGGCACCAATACCACTCCCCTGTGACTCCCAGAATTGCTTCACAGGCTGAGCAGCTCAAGAGAGTAGAGCTTCTGGGCACTAGTGGGCACCATACACAAATATGAAATGCCAAAGGAACCTGGTTCAGAGTAAAATGTGAATACAATACCAGAGAAACATTCAAATGATACTGACCTCATAAATCTTCTGAAAGGGATTTCAAAATTAAAATCATTAACATGCTCACGGAGGTACAGAAAAATATTCAAGAACTCAGAAATGAATTCTGGTTGGAGACCCAATCATTACAGAACACAGTATCAGAAATGAAACACAAATTGGAAAGTTTTAGAAGTAGATTACATATGGTGGAGGAGACAACAAATGAAATAGAAATTAGAGAAGATGAATACAAAGAAGCTGAGGAACAGAGAGAAAAAAGGATCTCTATTAATGGAGGAATATTGAGAGATCTGTGTGACCAATCCAAACAGAACAATATTCACATTATAGGGGTACCAAAAGAAGATGAAGATAGAAAAAGGGATAGAAAGTGTTTTGAAGAGGTAATTGCTGAAAACTTCCCCAATCTGGGGAAGGACATAGCTCTCAGGCCATGGAGGTGCACAGATCTCCCAACACAAGGGACCCAAGGAAGACAACACCAAGACATATAGTAATTAAAATGGCAAAGATCAAGGATGAGGACAGACTATTAAAAGCAGCTAGAGAGAGAAATAAGATCACATACAACGGAAAGCCCATCAAGCTATCATCAGACTTCTCACCAGAAAACTTACAGGCCAGAAGGGAGTGCATGATGTATTTAATGCAACGAAGCAGAAGGGCCTGAAGAAAGAATACTTTATCTGGCAAGATTATCATTTAAATTTGAAGGAGAGATTAAACAATTTCTAGATAAGCAAAAGCTGAGAGAATTCACCTCCCGAAAACCATCTTTACAGTGTATTTTGGAAGGACTCCTACAGATGGAAGTGTTCCTAAAGCTAAATAGCTGTCACCAGGGGTAATAAAACCACAGTAAAGAAAGTAGAATAGTTAATTACTAAGCAAATGCAAAATTAAATCAACTATCCTCAAAGTCAATCAAGGGATAGACACAGAGTATAGAATATGATACCTAATATATAAAGAATGGAAGAGAAAGAAAAAGGAGGAGAAAAAAAGACCTTTAGATTGTGCTTGTAATAGCATATTAAGTGAGTTAAGTTAGACTCATACATAGTAAGGAAGTTATCCTGAACCTTCGGTAACCATGAATCTAAAGCCTGCAATAGCAATAAGTACATACCTATCGATAATCACCCTAAATGTAAATGGACTGAATGCACCAATCAAAAGACACAGAGTCACTGAATGGATAAAACAACAAGCTCCCCCACCAGAAAGGCCCATCTATATGCTGCCTACAAGAGACTCACTTCAAACCCAAAGACCTACACAGACTAAAAGTGAAGGGATGGAAAAAAATATTTCATGCAATAGACAAAAGCAGGAGTTGCAGTACTTGTGTCAGACAAAATAGACTTCAAAACAAGGAAAGTCACAAGAGACAAAGAAGGACATTACATGATGACAAAGGGTCAATCCAAAAAAGAAGATATAACCATTATAAATATCTATTCACCCAACACAGGAGCACCCACATATGTGAAACAAATACTAACTGAATTAAAAGGGGAAATAAAATGCAATGCATTCATTCTAGGAGACTTCAACACTTTACTCACTCCAAAGGACAGATCAACCAGGCAGAAAATAAGCAAGGAGACAGAAGCATGGAGCAACACACTATAACAGATTGACCTAACAGACATCTACAGAACTCTACACCCAAAAGAAGCAGGATACACATTCTTCGCAAGTGTACATGGAACATTTTCAAGAATAGATCATATACTAGGCTACGAAAAAAGCCTCTGTAAATTCAAAAAGATTGAAATTGTACCAACCAGTTTCTCAGACCACAAATGTATGAAACTAGAAATAAATAACACACAGAAAATGAAAAATCCCACAAACACATGGAGGCTCCACAACATGCTCTTAAATAACCAATGGATCAATGACCAAATGAAAACAGAGATTATGCAATATATGGAGACAAATGACAACAATAATTCAACACTGCAAAATCTGTGGGACACAGCAAAGGCCATGCTGAGAGGAAAGTATATTGCAATACAGGCCTACCTCAAGAAAGAAGAACAATCACATATAAACACTCTAAACTCACAATTAATGAAACTAGAGAAAGAAGAACAAATGAGGCCCAAAGTAGAACAAGGGACATAAAAAAGATTAGAGCAGAAATAAATAAAATCTAGAAGAATAAAACAATAGAAAGAATCAATGAAAGCAAGAGCTGGTTCTTTGAGAAAATATACAAAATAGATAGAAAAAGAGAGTCTACATACATAAACAGAATCAGAAACGAGAAAGGAAAAATCACTACGGACACCACAGAAATACAGAGAATTATTAGAGAGTATTATGAAAAACTATATGCTAACAGACTGGATAACATAGAAGAAATGGACAACTTTCTAGAAAAATACAACCTACCATGGCTAACCCAGAAAGAAACAGAAAATCTGAGCAGACCAATCACCAGCAACAAAATTGAATTGGTAATCAAAAAACTATATAAGAACAAAACCCCTGAACCAGAAGGCTTCACAGCTGAATTTTATCTGAATATTTATAACTAATACCCATCCTCCTTAAAGTTTTCCAAAGAGTAGAAGAAGAGGGAATACTTCCAAGCTCATTCTATGAGGCCAGCATCACTATAATACCAAAACCAGGCAAAGACACCACAAAAAAAGAAAATTACAGACCAATATCCCAGATGAACATAAACACAAAAATACTCAACAAATATTAGCAAAACGAATTAAAAAATACATCAAAAAGAGTATCCATCATGATCAAGTAGGATTTATTTCAGGAATGCAAGGATGGTAGAACATTCAAAAATCCATCAACATCATCCACCACATCAACAAAAAGAAGGACAAAAATGACAAGATCATATCCATAGATGCTGAAAAAGCATTTGACAAAATTCCACATCCATTCATGGTAAAAGCTCTCAACAAAATGGGTATAGAGGGCAAGTACCTCAACATAATAAAGCCTATATATAATGAACCCACAGCCAACATCATACTTAACAGCAAGAAGCTGAAAGCTTTTCCTTTTAGATTGGGAACATGACAAGGTTGCCCACTCTCCCCACTTCTATTCAACATAGTACTGGAGGTCCTAGTAATCAGGCAACACAAAGAAATAAAAGGCATTCAGATTGGCAAGGAAGAAGTTAAACTGTCCCTGTTTGCAGAACACATATTATAAATGAAAAGCCCTAAAGAATCCACTCCAGAACTACTAGATCTAATACCTGAATTCAGCAAAGTTGTGGGATGCAAAATTAATACACAGAAATAAGTTGCTTTCCTATACACTAGTGATGAACTAGCAGAAAGAGAAATCAGGAAAACAATTCCATTCACAATTGCATCAAAAAGAATAAAATACCTAGGAATAAACCTAACCAAGTAAGTGAAAGACCTGTACTCTGAAAACTACAAGACATTCATGAAAGAAATTAAAGAAGATACCAATAAATGGAAACACATCCCATGCTCATGGATAGGAAGAATTAATATTGTCAAAATGGCCATCCTGCCTAAAGCAATCTACAGATTTAATGCAATTCCTATCAAAATACCAACAGCATTATTCAATGAACTAGAGCAAATCATTCCAAAATTCATATGGAACCACAAAAGACCCCAAATACCTAAAGAATTCCTGAGAAAGAAGAATAAAGCAGGGGAAATTATGCTTCCCAACTTCAACCTCTCCTACAAAACCACAGTAATCAAGACAATTTGGTACTGGCACAAGAACAGAACCATAGACCAATGGAACAGACTAGAGAGCTGTGAAATAAACCCAGCCATATATGGTCAATTAATATACGATAAAGGTGCCATGGACTTACAATGGGGAAATGACTGCCTCTTCAACAGCTGGTCTTGGCAAAACTGGACAGCTACATGCAAGAGAATGAAACTGGATTATTGTTTAACCCCATACACAAAAATAAACTCAAAATGAGTCAAAGACCTTAATGTAAGTCATGAAATCATAAAACTGAAGAAAACATAGGCAAAAATCTCCTGAATATAAACATAAGCAACTTCTTCCTGAATGCATCTCCTTGAACAAGGGAAACAAAACACATGGGACTACATCAAACTAAAAACTTCTATATGGCAAAGGACACCATCAACAGAACAAAAAGGTATCCTACAATATGGGAGAATGTATTTGCAAGTGACATATCCGACAAGAGGTTAACATCCAAAATATATAAAGAACTCACATGCCTCAATACCCAAAAAGCAAATAACCCAATTAAAAAATGGGCAGAGGATATGAAGAGACAATTCTCCAAAGAAGAAATTCAGAAGGCCAACAGACATATGAAAAGATGGGGAGAGTGGGCAACCTTTACTTAATCATCAAGAAAATGCAAATTAAAACCACAATGAGATATCACCTCACACCAGTAAGGATGGCCAACATCGAAGACTAAGGACAACAAATGCTGGCAAGGATGTGGAGAAAGGAGAACCCTCCTACACTGCTGTGTATGTACGCTAGTTCAACCATTCTGGAAAGCAATATGGAGGTTCTTCAAAAAACTAAAAATAGAAATACCATTTGACCCGGGAATCCCACTCCTTGGAACTTACCCAAAGAATACAACTTCTCAATTTCAAAAAGTCACATGCACCCCTGTTTATCACAGCACTGTTTACAATAGCAAAGACATGGAAGTAACCTAAATGTCCATAGTAGATGAATGGATAAAGAAGAGGTGGTACATATACACAATGGAATACTATTCAGCCATAAGAAAGAAACAAGTCCTACCAATTGCAACAACATGGATAGAGCTGGAGGATATTATGCCCAGTGAAATAAGCCAGGCAGAGAAAGACAAATGCCAAACGATTTCCCTCATTTGTGGAGTATAACAATGAAGCAAAACTGAAGGAGCAAAGTAGCAGCAGACTCGCAGACTCCAAGAAGGAACTAGTGGTTACCAAAGGGGAGGGGTGTGGGAGGGTGGGTCTGGCAGGAGGGAGATGGGAATTGAGGGGTATTATGTTTAGTACACATGGTGTAGGGGGACACAGGGAAAACAGTGTAGCACAGAGAAGGCAAACAGTGAATTTGTGGCATCTTACCTCACTGATGGACAGTGACTGCATTGGGGTATGGGTGGGGACTTGTTAATATGGGTAAATGTAGTAACCACATTGTTTTTTTCATATGAAATCTTCATAAGAGTGAATATCAATAATACCTTAATAACAAAAATTTTTTTAAATCTTCAGATATTAGGAAATGAGCTTCATTGAAAGATTTCAGGTAACTGGAATTTCAGTTTTTTTCTTCATATTTTCTTTTTCCTAGAAGAAAATGTAATTAGTTTTTTTCTTCTATTGCCAAAGAAACATGGAAGGATTCTTCATTTCCTTCTCATTTGAAAGATGCTGTAATATTACACTCTGGATTCTGACTCTTGTTCAGATACTCGGAGCAAAAGGGGAATTCTGCTCATTAACACACAAATGTAAAAGGAAGCTGCTGACATCACAGAGAATTATTTAATTACTTCTTTAGCCAAATATTAAGGGGAGAAGTGAGACATCCGATATGACTCCACTAAATATTAATGACATCTCTCCAAATTCATGACACCTTATATTCTGGTATCAACCATGTTGCTAAAAGAAAAAATTTTAAGGGAATACTCCTACACTGTTGTCAATGGGAATGTAAATTGGTGCAGCCACTATTGAAAGCAGTATGGAGGTTCTAGAAATACCATACAACCCAGGAATCCCACTTCTAGGAATTCACCCAAAGAAAACAAAATATCTGATTCAAAAATATATATGCTCCCCTATGTTTATCACTGCATTATTTACAATGGTGAAGATATGGAAGTAACTTAAGTGTCCATAGTAGATGAATGGATAAATATGTGGTACATATACACAATGGAATATTATTCATCCATAAAAAAGAAAGAAATCTTGCCATTTGCAACAACATGGATAGACCTAGAGGGTATTATGCTCAGTTAAATAAGCCAGGTGGAGAAAGACAAATTATATATGGTTTCACTTACTTGTGGGATATAAAATCAAAGCAAAACAAAATGAACAAATTAGCACTAGATTCACAGACACTGAGAAAGACTGATGGTTATCATGGGGGAGGGGCTGAGGGGCGAAGGGGATAAAGGGACAAAAATTCTCAGTCATAAGATATGTTGGTCACTGGGATTGTAGCACAGCATGGAGAATATAGTCAATGATTCTGTAACATTTTTCTATGTTGACAGATAGTAACCACACTAGTGACAGTAAGGATTTAATAATATGGGTAACTGCTGAGTCACTGCATTGTATACTTGAAACTAATGTGATTGTAATCAATGATACTTCAATAAAAATTAATTAAAATATTTTTAATCAATTCTTGATTTTCATTTGAGAAGTTACAATGGATACAGATGTCTCATAATACCACAGATATCTTAATTTTACACAGACACAGTACCATGAAATTGAAGGATTTAGTCTAGCCACTGTTGTGAATTTATTTCTATATACTCCCCAAACCAAATATTAGACTAATATTTTAATTCTTCCATAATGTAGATACTTCAGGGAAATGATAAAACCAAGAACATATTACTTCAACAACCTAACTGGTGAAAATCATTTTTTAAAACTGGAACTTCTCACATTTCTTTCAGACATATTTTACCAGGAGATACAAGCACTAACATATTTCCTCCTCATTCTCTGCAACAGGAAATCACTGTCTTAAAATATTTATGGAAGAGTAAAACTTTTTAAAGGACTGGTGTTACTGTTAGGCAGAAAGACAGAAATGAGCGGGATGGAAAGGAGAAAGGGCCCCCAAAGATGACTCAGGGAGTTGATCAAATAGAACCAGAAAGCCAGAAATGACTCAGAGAGTTAATCAGACGAAGCCACAGGGTCCAAAAGTGACTCAGGAAATGTCCAGGGTCCCCCGGTATAAGAAACATGAGAGGCACAGGCACAGCACAGCCCCTGTCCCCATTTCACCAATCAGAACAAGCCTAGAGAGCTGAGTGCTGTCAATCAAGGACCTCTCTCTCTGCCCTGCCAAACCACATAAAAGAAGCCTCAGAATAAGCATCCACGCCTGCCTGTCTTATCTTAGGCAGGCCCTCTCTGCTGCTCTATGCAGAGTGTATTAAATCTGACTTTGCTTTCTTGACTTTGGTCTCCCATCTCACTGTATCTGACTTCCCTGCAACACTGAACCAAGTCCTTTCCTTCCCAACATTACCATTTGTCAATTGAGGATATTAACATCAACAGCAACACCCCACCATTTATTATCAGGATATCATTTCATCTCAAATGTCACATGTCCAAAAACAAAACTCTTGATCCCTTCCTGCCAACACAAATCTGTTTCTCTGGTGTCATCCAGCTTAGTAAATGGCACCACCATTCACCCAAAAATGTTTGCTCAAGCCAAAGTCTTGGGGCTTATTCCTCTTTTATTTCTCTCACATCCAACATCCAATTGAGCAGCCAACTCATGTGGTTCTACCTTCGCTAATTATCCCAAATCCAACCACTTCTTACCTCCTTATCTGCTAACATCCTGGTCTAAACCACTATTATTTCTAACCTGATCTACAGCAGCAGGTTTATAACTGGCTCCCTACCTCTATTCTTGCACCTGGTATTTAACCTATTCTCCACACAGCTGCCAAGGTACTCCTTTTGAAGTAGAGACTAGACTAGTTCACTCCCCTGCTATGGCTTCCTATCACATTAGAATGAACACGCGTTCCTTCCGTGGCTTGCAGGGCTTTAAAGGATCTGGCTCTTGCCTACCTCTCCCTCTTAATGGTCTTTCACTCTTCCCCTGACTCACTCTGCTCCACCCACACTTAACCTCCTTCCTTGCCTTAGAGCGCACACACCCACTCCTCCCGGCCTTGGCCTGCAGGGTCCCTCTGCCCGGATCACATCTCACAGAAGCTGCTGGCTCACTGTCTCTCTTCAGTCAGGTCTCTCCTCAGGCAGCCTAGGCAAGAGACCATTTTCTGTCCACCCACATATTACAGAATCTCATGTCACTCTAACAGTGGTTCCCAGCTCAGGCTGTTCATTACGCCTCAATAAGGAGCTAAAAGATGTAGGAGCCCAAGCTGCACTTTAGAGAAACTAAAATAGTCTCTTCGGGTTGGAACAAGCCTTCAGCATTTTTTTTAAGGTTTCCGGGTATTTCCAGTGTTTCCCCACTGCTTAAACTGATCCTGCTCCCTGTTTCTCCATAGCCCTTACTGCAAGGTTGGAGGCACCAGAGAGAGGGGTGAGCACGGACACTGATGATGTACCAAAGTCCCCGGCTGCTGCCCTCTCCCAACCTGAAAAATGTGCCTTAGGCTAGCCAATCCTTGCACCGCTGTAAATCTAAGCTCTGCCTCCCCCTACCTTCTTTAAAAACTTGCTGCCTGCCCTACTGGGCGCAACTTCCCCAGCCTGTGGCTAGCCAGACCAGGGAACCTCACCCAGGACTGCGCTCAAATAAACTGCCTGGCCCTTTGTTGCCTCTTGTCGCCTGCTTGTTTTGGTTAGAATTTATCTTACATTTGGTGCCAAAAAATCTGGGAAGGAGCATGAGCATGGGGGCCCCGACCAGCCATCGGCAGCCCTGCCCCCTCCTTCCCTGACCCGGGACCTCATCCTGCTCTCCGCTGTGTGGACTATTTTCCAGTAAGTACCTCAGTTTCCCCTGGTCTGTTTCCCTTCCTAACTCCATTTCACCTGGTCTGTTAGGAATTGTAACTATGTCCAGGTTTGGGCATCTAGCCCCTGGGCATCCAGCCCATCCACTGCGGGCATCTGGGATACCTGCCCCTGGCCCTGTGGTGTGGGAGACATCCCTCACCCAGGCTCCCAGGCTGTCTCCCCTGACTTGGTGTGCTTGGGATGCTGGATGCTCCTCTCAGTGGGATTAGCTGGGGAGTGGCACAGATATGGGGAACCAGCACTCAAAAGCAGAGGCTCAGACCCCACAGTGGTGTCTCATTTCTAATTTGGCTACTCTATATTTGTCCCAGGAAGTTCACAAATGGAAGCTGGCCTTCCTTTGCTCTGAGGCCGGGCCTCAGTATCCCTTAGACAACCAATCTCGCTGGCCCCCTGGGGAAACTTTCAATTTTAGCCTCCTCACCAACTTGACTAATTATTGCCACTGGAGTGGAGAGTGGGGTGAAATCCCATATGTGCAGGCTTTTTGGACTTTGCATTCCCGCCCAGACCTTTATGTTAAGTGTTCAAAGACCCAGGTTCTCCTGGCCCGATCTCCAGTTAAGGATTGTCAGCCTCGTACTCTGCCCAGTCCTTCTTCCTTTTCAGATCCGCTGGAGGACTTTGGTCTCCCACCTCTCTCAGCTCACTACCCCCACCCCTCTCCACCACCATCTTTAAGTTCTTTCTCCTCCCCCATGTTGCTGCCATCTTAAAGTCCTACATTCTCAACCATGCCATTGTCCTGCTCCTCCTCTCTTCCGGTGGCTGCACTACCCCCTCCCCCTCTCCTTCCACCTTCACCACCCTCTTCCCCCACCGGAACATGCTCCTCCTGCCCTCCGGTTCCAGAAGCCATGGACAAGACTCCTCCCAGCACAGACCTGCCTCCTTTCTCTCCTGACCTTACACCCCTCATCACACCCGCCGTTTTGTAAGTGGTCTGGCGTGGTTGTTGGGAGTGGGTGAGCTGGGCATAGCAAGTGAACATCTTAGTGATTGTGTATTGCAGTGTGTGTACCTGCCTGCAGCTTGAAAGTTTTTTGTGGTGACCTAGAATCTTAAAGTTTTGCTAAGTTAAGTAGACATATTTTGTGCTTAGAGATTATGCTGTAAAGCACATGGCGTCAGGAATTATAAAGTGTGTTCATGAATTTGTTAATCTAAAGAATGCTAGTGCAATGGTTTACAATAGCCCACTTCCCAGTGTTCACTGAAAATTAAAGTTCCTAATGGTTTTGAGGCCTAATAAAGCTATTTAAAGAAGAAAACATCTCTACTTACTAAAAAGATGTGTGTTTTAATAAGAGAAAGTATAAAGAATAGAAATTCGTTTTGTTGAGGGTAAAAGAAGGTAATTGTTCTAAAGTACAGCTATTTACTTAAAGAGGGAGAACACTAAATGTAAAAAGAAAGTTGTAGAAAGCTTGTAGAAGAATTTAATATGGTCATGCTACATAAAATTAAAGCAAATGAGTCTCAGTATCAAGTACACAGCAAAATTAAAATTTTGTTTTCAGTTAAAAAGACAAAGTTTTCTTAACTGTTAGTATGCTCTCAATGTTGAAAGATTGCAGAGTTCTCTAATTGTTTTATCAAAACAGTTTCTCATGTTTAAAGTCTCAATGAGTTGTCTGAATAAGATAATAAGATATTAATATGAAAAAACTAAAAGCTAAGCTTTGCTAATAACTGTGTAACCTCCTGTATTTGCCTTTAAAATATTTTATTGTCATTCTAGTTGAATAGATAAGTATTGTTTCATAGCAACTTGTGATTCTATTTAGATAAATGCCTTAAAAAAACTTTAACAGCTTCCCAAAATCAAATTCAAAAAGATGCTTTTATCTCTAGTTAACTCTGATATTTTCCGGAGGGCCCCTGGAACATGTCAGAGGAATTTTTTCTCATTAAAGAAAATATTTGGGCAATTTGGCTTTTTTTTTCATTGGAGAAAGTATTTGGCCAATTTACCTTATTTATCTGATATAAAATTACCTGCTAAATTACCTAGAAAGCACTGTCAAAGAGAATAATGCTAAACTTTGTTACTGAATGTTTTGTGTTAGAGAAATATCTGAATTTCCTTATGTCAACTGTCTTACAGTAAGCTCTCATCAGATCTTTAACCATTGTCATTTGTAAGTCTTTTGTCATTTATAGTCACTGTTTTATTACTCCTAAACTAGTAAAGAACTAGATTTCACCAGAACAAGTATTAGTTACATAAGAAGTAAGTTAAAAGGGCAGAAGAGGGACCCCAAACTCCACTCTATGACCTGGTAACCATGGCCTTTAAAGTCTTTAATACAAATGATGAAGAACATGAGAGGAGGACAGTGTCCCAAACCTGAGCTTTCATGGCGGCCCTGCGGCAGGCAGGACAGGGGTGTCATCACACCAAAGACTGGTCCAGAGCTCGTGAGCCTCAGGGACCCTGCTTCCAGTGTGGCCAAGAAGGCCACTGGGCAAAGAGATGCCCCAACCCAACCAACAAGCTGACTAAACCCTGCCCAGTTTGCGCTAAGAGATGTCATTAGAAAGTAGAGTGGCCAGTTGGGGAAGGTCACTCCCCAATGACAGAGTCTCGTGAGAGGCAGGCCCCCCTGAGGGACTCCCCTCCACACCTGCTGGGCCTACTCGAAGACTGAAGATGCTTACACTCGAACACCCCTATCACCCTTGCCTAGCCCAGGGCCATACTTTGGGTAGTGGGTAAGTCCATCTCCTTTTTGGTAGACAAGGAAGCTGCCTACTCTATTTTACCTTCCTTTCATGGGCATTTACATCCTTCCCAAGTCTCGGTCGTGAGTGTCATGAGAACCCCCTCTAAGCCTCTAGAGACAGGTCCAGTAGCCTACACGTTTGAGAGCCATCTTCTTCCCACTCATTTCTAGTCATCTCATCCTGTCCCATCCCTTTGTTAGGGAGAGATCTCCTCTCTAAGCTTAGTGCCTCTATCTCCCTGCCTCTTAGTCATCCCAAACTGAGCTCACTCATCATCTTAGCCAATATAAGTTGTAGCCCTGAGCCCTCCACAGACCCTCCTGTACCGTCGACCGGCATTAACCCGATAGTCTGAGACACCTCTACTCCTGTAGTGTTGAGCCATGATACTCCAGTCCTCATAAACCTCAAAGACCCATCCTCCTCTCCTTCTAGACCCCAATTTCCTATTTTCCAAGCCCATCACAAGGGCATCTAACCTATCATTAACCATCTTCTTTCCCAAAGGCTTCTGGTACCAACTAATTCTCCCTGTAACACTCCAATCCTTCCAGTCAAGAAGCCATCAGGGACCTGCCAGCTGGTTCAAGACCTGCAGATAATCAACAAGGCTGTAGTCCCTGTTCACACAGTCATCCCTAACCCTTATACTCTCTCATCTCAAGTTCCCCCAGACACCTCTCCTACCTACCTTACTTCTCACTCCTAAGAAAGATACCCCCTTGTCCTGCCCAATGCTCATCTTTCCATTCTTTCTTCCAGGATGCCTACTACGAACGAGCCTCAGCCTGTCTCTCATTGTCCAGACAACAGTACTAGATGGGGCAAAGCCTGAGTGATCATGCTAGATATATCTGTCCTGAGAGATGAAGACAACATATGTGCTAGAACTTCCGGCCAACGATAGAGAGGTCAGACAGTAGAAGTGCACAAGACCATGTGTGTACATCAGTACTTACCCCTTCCCTCCAAGCCTCCTCTGGCCTCCCACCAGCCTCAACCCTATCCACACCACCCCTCCTCAGCTGGAAGTAGCCACATTGAGTCAGCACCCATTATAACCAAAAGGCTGAAATGTAAGGTTGGAGGCACTGGAGGGAGGGGTGAGCACATCGGACACTGATGATGTGCCAAAGTCCCCGGCTGCTGCCCCCTCCCAACCTGAAAAATGTGCCTTAGGCTAGCCGATCCTCACACCGCTGTAAATCTAAGCTCTGCCTCCCCCTACCTTCTTTAAAAACTTGCTGCCTGCCCTGCTGAGCATGAGTTCCCTGGCCTGTGACTAGCCAGACCAGGGAACCTCACCCAGGATTGTGCTTAAATAAACTGCCTGGCCCTTTGTTGCCTCTCTTCGCCTGCTTATTTCAGTTAGCATTTATCTTACACTTACTACTATGGATACAACATTATATATTTGTTTGTTTCCTATATGTGTTTGAGACTTCCTGTATTTTGTTCACCGCTAACTCCAGAGGGCCTAGAATAGTTCCTCCAAATTATAGGGATTCTTAATTAATTGCCTAAGAGAAAGGTATTCCCTTTCATCAAAAGAGGAAGAAGAAAATTTCAAAAAAAAAAGTCCATGGTCTTGACCACCTTATACTGATTTATTTTTAAACTTTGAATGCTATATATATATATATATATACATATAGTATGATATTACATTGTGTGTCATGGATTATTTTCCCTTATATATGATTCTAACTTTGGAGTCTATATCTAACATTGCAAGATAAATGTAACCCATTTCAGGTTCCAGCTTTAGTTACTTCATTTTTACTGCTGTACCAAAAATGGAAGCAACACTAACTGTTATTTTACTAAACTTGAGACAATCCTCCAGGATACCAAGAAGAGCTCAGAAAACCAGATCCCACCTTTCACCCTATCCAAGAAAGCAAATCCAAAATCCTTATCATTGTACTCCTGTATGGCTTTTAATTTAAAATTGCTGCTGAGTTCAAGATCCAATTCAGACTTATTTTCATTCTAAAGTCTAGCTTATTTTTCATTTCACACCAGTGGTTCACTTTATTGTGCATATTTTCTTTAGTGAGACTTAGCGCCATACATGCACATAATTAGAGTAATGATTATAAAACATTTTTGACAGGTATGGAAAATAGCAGTTAATATTTTCCATCTGCTGCATAGAATGCCACCCAAAGAGCCACTAATCCTGTAGAACAAGGAAACACCTATGTAAGAACATGACAGAAATATAAATGTCTAATGAATTCATTTTGACCATTTATTTATACATTTTTGTAAATGCTACCATATGTTTTTTAAATTATCCATTATCAAAATTAGTGCCTGAATGTTGTCACTTGCAGAGCTTCACACAGGAAAGGTTTTTTTTTTTAGTTTGTAATTATTTTGTTTGGGTAAAACATTGTATCATTTATTTCTAAATATCTAATTTCTAAAACTAAGGTTCTGAGGTCTCTTGCTTAGAGACTTTAGTCTTTCCAACAACTTAAGTGGTGCTGTTGAAAAGTCTTTTGTTTGTTTTGCATGGCAACTAAGTTCTGCAGAGTCAAAACCAAGAACTACAGCTAATGACCTCAAATTCAGACCACAAATTGCAGAAAGGGAGTGTATGATTCTGCAGTTTCCATCTGCAGGCTTGGAAAACATTGCCAGCTGTCCATGTTCTAGGAACTTGCCATGGCATGGCTCTATATGGGGACCCCTCTGTGCCCACTCCATGCCATCTTCCTTGGGGATTGTGCTGGAAGAAGAGAACTTAGAATGATACAAAAAAGTCTAAGAAACTCTTTCTAGGTGAATCTATTTCACTGACCTGGCACAAAAACAGAGATCAGAAGGCTTACCATAAATACCATCATTTTCTAAATATTACAAATATTGGCAGAGTTATTTCATTGTGTATGGAGCATGTATTGAGTTCTTAAAAAGTGCCAGAACTATCCTAAAATCCTTAAAGGCAGGTCCTCTAATTACCCCCATTTAACTTGCCCAAGATGACACCTCACAGCTAGGCTGTGACAGGCACCAGACTACAGAGCCCATGCACCTACCTGGTGCACATGCTACCTCCAAATACCTGATTGTAAAGGGCTAGACTGATCAGCACAAATGACACAAACATAACTTCCTATCTTGTCCTAGGCTACATTATCAGGGATGTAACTAAGCAGCCTTTCTGCCCTGGGATTATGTTAATGTTTACAGACCCTGACTTATCACAATTAGTACTGTGTGTGCAGATTCCACACAGTGAAAATTTAAAGAAAAAACAGGATTTAAGTTGCATAGCTGTCCCATTTGTAATACTGACCAAATTGGAATGAAAGAATCTCCTCTGCTCTCCCACCACCAAACCAGTAAGTCAAGGATGAACTCCAGGAGGCCCATGAACTCCTGAAAACAGGAAAAGCCTGGACCATAGGCACATATAGACATTTTTCCTGAAAAGAGCTCACATGGCTTTTATCAGACATTTGCATCCTAAAACATGAAGAACTACTGAATTAAAATCTTTTAAAATGTAAAAGTTGTGACTTCCCACCTAACTTTATTGTATAGGAAGAATGTTAATCCATAAGAGAAAACTTGGCCTGCTTGTTGTATTTCTCATGGTTAAGTAGTACATAGGTATTGTCTTTTATTCAAAAGCTAAGTTAGCAAAAAATTGAAAAGGTTTGCACTAAGATTTACAATGCACATATAAAACAACTACATAAGAAAAACGCAGCAGCATTAAATTAATACAAAGTTAATTGTTCTATCAATAAAATACCTGCTAGAGTCTCTGAAAAATTTTTCCTCATCCACCAAGAGAAAGTCATCCATGAAGGGAAAAGACAAATAAATGGCTGCTTTCTGTTTGAAATCCCTCCTTACAAGTCACAGCACTCAGTTAACATCTTGGAGATTACCCTTCTATAGAGTCCATATTTGAGTTTGAATGCACTGCTGCCAGAGGATTTTGAAACTTTGATTGTATATTGATAATATGCAGTCTCTGGAAATCTTTGAAAGCACTTAATGTGTGTATTATTGCTGAAAAGTTGCAAATTTTAGAGACTTCAGCTACAAATGAATTGATTTCTCAATACTATGCGGCTGCTGAATGGAGCAGGGAGTGTAAGAAGGGTAAGTTGATGTAGAATGTGATCAGTTCACGAAAACTGAAGGTTATCCACATAACTACCTTTCCCCATAGTATAAAAACACATTACAACAAAGAAATACAAAAATTTTACCCAGTTTAGGTTCTCTTCTCTTTTATGTAGCAAATGAGAACATATCACCATTAGTGTAAGGAAATTACTTTTGAACCACGCAAGTTGTCCTTTTATTGATTTTTGTGTTATAGAAAGTTGGGACATTAAAAGTTAACATATGTAAGGATTTCACCTTTCAGGATGCAGGAGACCAAACTGAGAATTTATATTCTTGTTATATTATCAATGTACAATTGAAGTGTTTGAATCTATACACTCCAATAAATTGAAGAACATTTATGTGGTATCCATAATTGCTACTTTTTCAAGTGTGCTTTAATCTTAATAGTGGATGGAAAACAAAAAGAAAATAACTCTATGCAGTCTATACAAGGAAAGTTCTTTCCAAACGGGACTATAATATTTGGTCTCAAATACACATTTGATGTTTGTAGAGCATCAGCATAGAAACACAACAAATTACATCACTTCGGCTGTATCCCTTAAGGCATCATTGATGACATTGTTTTGGATACTTATTCCAGACATTCACAAACACTCTTAGGAGACTAAAATGACACTGATGAACAATCTAAGACTTTTAATTCTCTTTACTACACCGTTATCCATACAATGCTAAGCTCACAGATTTTATGTGTCACATAGAGCAAAACCAAGTTCCTAGCAAATCAAGTAAGTCACTATCATAGTGATTATGTACAGTAGCACTATCAATCTTAACCCAAAACCAAAAGCAAAGACAATGAGAGAGAGAAAGAGAGAGGGGGTGGGGGCGGAGAGAGAGAGAAGTGGAATCCATAAACTAAAGTGATTAATGGGAAAAGCATCCAAACCATCAACAGGAATCCAGAGCCGATTGAGTCTTGGGCCAAGAATTGACTAAGGAAAAGCATTGTAAAGCAGTCAGAGCATTACTTTTACCCTTATTGTAGAAACAGACATTTGAATTAGGGCTCTCCTCAAATAAGGAAACACAATCGCTCACCTCCTTTTAAGCCCAGTAGATGTACACAGTCTTTGAAATCAGGGTTCTATTATCAAGGGTAATCACAGCAGAAATATACTCAACATCCTCATAATCCCCAAACTAAATTTCATTATTGATAAATACTTTAGAATTTTACACTCCATTTTCTCAGATGGTGATTTTGCATTATTAATTACCTCTCCAGAAACTGCATTTCTTCTAATTAGGTATCCTAATAAAAGTATGTAAACACACACATGTATAAATACACACTTCATTCTTCCTTAGCTTTTCTGTCAGCCTGTGATCCTCCAAATTTTAAATCAGTTATTTAAAGATTCCTTTTATTACATTGATTATAATAAAAAGACATCAAATATTCTTTCCTTTATAACATCCACCAAATGTAATAGTAATATGTGTGAACATGGTTGACAAAAAAGGAATAGGGTACTATAAAATTTCTAGATTATTAATCAAGGCATTTATTTTAATTCTCAAATTATTATTATTATACTATTATTGCTATTTGAACCAAAGGTATGCTTTTTCCAAAGTTATTGGCAAATTAACTTAAACCCTCCCAAATATTTAATGGTACTACAGTGCAGAGTGTGGGGAATTTGGGGTTCCTTTGGTCAGGATCCTCACTGAACTTAAACCACTTGCTAGAACAACAGACTTCAAAGATGGCAGCATGAGAGGTGAGACAAAGGCCTCCTCCTAAAACTTAAAATAATATGAAAATATAATTAATACAACTAATCCTGAAAAAGCAACCAGAAAGAAGACTTCACCAGAGTGCATACACTTGGAGAAAAGAACAGACCTCATGGAACAGGGTTAAAGTTACAAAGCAATGACCCAGTGGGGCCCAGGCCCTTTAGCCACCCCAGCTCACTGGCAGGAGGAGGATAAATGGAGTGGGGAGGGTGTGGAGGCCTGGGACTGCTGAATACCTAGCCCTTGGAGATCTGCTCTGGGAGCACAAACCTGCATTGCATGGTGCTCTGGTGAATAGTGGGGTTGGAAAGCTAAGACAGGCAGAATACCTGGAGAGACTAAGATTCCAACTACTTGTGGAAAACAGGGATACATATCCAGCTTCTTTGGGACAAAAGAAAGGCAGGCAGTCTGAAAGACTTCCTAAAAGTGAGAAGGCTGATAAAGTGGCAAGGATTGCACAGAGCTTGCTGCTCAGGAGAAAGGACAGGTAGACAAAATTGTCCAGGCACACTGTCCAGAAGGTTGGGAGCGTTCTTGACCTTCCGGCACTCCATCCCTCTGTCTGGAAATGCAGCTCCAGGACCCCCCACCACAATACACAGTCTGCTGCACATTCCTCCAGGCCATCCCACACCTGGTGCTCAAACTGGCAAACCCTGCCCTCATGTCAGGCCAGCCAGAGGGAAGTGCCACCTACAACAGCTACAAAAGCAAAGCATAGATGCTTACACCTGTGTGTCCAGCCCACTGATTCTGGCAGTGGAGACAGACATAGCAGCTGGGAAACAGGAAACAGCTCTTTCCTCCCCCGAGGCACAAACACTGCTCCCCTGCGACCCCCAGCATTGCTCCAGGGGCTGAGCAGCACCAGAAAGTAGAGCTTCTAGACATGAGAGGGCGCTTCATACACATAAGAAATGTCAAAGGAACCTGGTTCAAAACAAAATCCTACATACACTAGAAAAAGAGTCAGATGAAACCAATATCATCAATCTTCCTGAAAGAGATTTCAAAATAAAAATCATAAACATGCTCCTGGAGGAATAGAAAATTATTTAAGAACTCATGAATGAATTCCAGTCAGAGATCCAATCATTAAGGAATACAATGGAGGGTTTTAAAAGCAGATTAGATACAGTGGAGAAGATGATAAATGAAATAGAAATTAGAGAACAGAAATACAAAGAAGCTGAAGCATAGAGAGAAAAAAAGAATCTCTAGGAATGAAAGAATATTGAGAAAACTGTGTGAACAATCCAAATGGAATGATATTTGCATTATAGGGGTACAAGAAGAAGAAGAGAGAGAAAAAGGAATATAAAGTGTCCATGAGGAAGTAAGTGCTGAAAACTTCCCCAATTTGGAGAAGGAGGCAGTCTCTCAGGCCATGGAGGTAAACACATCTCCCAACACAAGGGACCCAAGAAAGACAACACCAAGACATATAGTAATTAAAGTGGCAAAGATCAAGGATAAGGACAGACTCTTAAAAGCAGCCAAAGAGAGAAATAAGATCACATAAGAAGGAAAACCCATCAGGCTATCATCAGACTTCTCAGCAGAAACCTTACAGGCCAGAAGGGAGTGACATGATGTATTTAATGCAATGAAGCAGAAGGGCATGAACCAAGAACACTTTATCTGGCAAAATTATCATTTAAATTTGAAGGAAGAATTAAATAACTTCCAGATAAGCAAAAGCTGAGAGCATTTACCTCCAACAAACCATCCCTACAGTGTATGTTGGAGGTACTGCTATAGAAGGGAGTGTTCCTAAGGCTAAATAGCTGTCACCAGGGGTAATAAAGCCACAGTGAAGAAAGTAAAACAATTAATTACTAAGCAAATGTAAATTAAGTCAACTACCCCCAAAGTCAGCCAAGGGATAGACAAAGAGTACAGAATCTGATACCAAATATATAAAGAATGGAAGAGGAGAAGATAAAAAGGAAAATAACCTTTAGATTGTGTTTGTAATAGCACATTAAGTGAGTTAAGTTAGACTCTTACATAGTAAGGAAGTTAACCTTGAACCTTGGCAACTACAAATCTAAAGCCTGCAATGGCAATAAGTACACACCTATTGATAATCACCCTAAATGTAAACAGGCTGAATGCACCAATCAAAAGACATAGAGTCACTGAATGGATGAAAAAACAATACACATCTATATGCTGCCAACAAGAGACTCATTTCAAACTTGAAGACATACACAGACTAAAAGTGAAGGGATGGAAAAGATATTCAATGGAATTAATAGGGAGAAAAAGCAGGTGTTGCAGTACTTGCATCAGACAAAATCGACTTCAAAACAAAGAAATTGACAAGAGACAAAAAGGACATTATATAATGATAAAGGGGACAATCAAACTAGAGGATATAACCATTATAAAATCTATGCACCCAACGCAGGAGCACCTACAGATGTGAAACAAATACTAACAGAATTAAAAGGGGAAATAGAATGCAATGCATTCATTCTAGGAGACTTCAACACTCCACTCACTCCAAAAGACACATCAACAAGTCAGAAAATAAGAAGACAGAGGCACTGAACAACACATTAAAGAAGATAGACCTAACAGACATCTACAGAACTCTACACCCAAAAGAAGCAGGATACACATTCTTCTCAAGTGCATATGGAACATTTTCAAGAATAGATCATATACTAGTTCACAAAAAGAGCCTCAGTAAGTTCAAAAAGATTGAAATTGTACCAACTAGTTTACCAGACCATACAGGTATGAAACTAGAAATTACGCAAAGAAAATGGAAAAGCCTATGAACACATGGAGGCTTCACAACATGCTCCTAAATAACCAATGGATCAATGACCAAATAAAAACAGAGATCAAGCAATATATGGAGACAAATGACAGCAATAATCAACACCACAAAATCTGTGGGATGCAGTGAAGACTGTGCTAAGAGGGAAGTATACTGCAATACAGGCCTACCACAGGAAAGAAGAACAATTGCATTGAACACTCTAAACTCACAATTAACAAAACTAGAAACAGAAGAACAAATGAGTCCCAAAGTCCATAGAAGGAGTGACATAATAAAGATTACAGCAGAAATACATAAAATTGAGAAGAATAAAACAGTAGAAAGAATCAATGAAAGCAAGAGCTGTTTCTTTGAGAAAATAAACAAAATAGATAAACCCCTAGCCAGACTCATAAAGAAAAAAGAAAGTCTACACACATAAACAGAATCAGAAATGAGAAAGGAAAAATCACTACAGACACCACAGAAATATGAAGAATTATTAGAGAATACTATGAAAAATTATATGCTCACAAACTGGATAATGTAGAAGAAATGGACAACTTTCTAGAAAAATCCAACCTTCCAAGACTGACCCAGAAAGAAACAGAAAATCTAAACAGACCAATCAATCACCAGCAACAGAATTGCATTGGTAATAAAAAAACTGAACCAGATGGCTTCACTGCTGAATTTTATCTAAACATTTATACATAATACCCATCCTCCTTAAAGTTTTCCAAAGAGTAGAAGAAGAGGGAACACTTCCAAACTCATTCTATGAGGCCAGAATCACTCTAATATCAAAACCAGGCAAAGACACCACAAAAAAAGAAAACTACAGACCAATATCCCTGATGAACATAAACGTAAAAATACTCAACAAAATATTAGCAAACCAAATTCAAATATATATCATAATGATCATCCACCATGATCAAGTAGGATTTATTCCAGGGATGCAAGGATGGTACAATATTAGAAAATCCATCAATGTCATCCACCACATCAACAAAAAGGACAAAAACCACATGATCATCTCCATAGATGCTGAAAAAGCATTCGATAAATTCAACATCCATTCATGATAAAAACAGTCAACAAAATGTGTATAGAGGGCAAGTACTTCAATATAATAAAAGCCATATATGACAAACCCACAGCCAACATTATACTTAACAGCAAGAAGCTGAAAGCCTTTCCTTTAAGATTGGGAACAAGACATGGATGCCCACTCTCTCCGCTTTAATTCAACATAGTTCTGGAGGTTCTCACCATGGCAATCAGACAACACAAAGAAATAAAAGGCATCCAGATAGGTAAGGAAGCAGCTAAACTGTCACTGTTTGCAGATGACATCATATTGTACATACAAAGCCCTAAAGAATGCACTCCAAAACTATTAGATCTAATATCTGAATTCAGCAAAGTTACAGGTTACAAAATTAATATACAGAAATCTGTTGCATTCCTACACACTAAAGATGAAGTAGCAGAAATAGAAATCAGAAAAACAATTCTATTCACAATTGCATCAAATAGAATAAAATACCTAGGAAAAAACTTAACCAAGTAAGTGAAAGACCTATACTCTGAAAACTACAAGACATTCATGAGAGAAATTAAGGAAGATACCAATAAATGGAAACATCTCATGCTCATGGATAGAAAGAATTAATATTGTCAAAATGGCCATCCTGCCTAACACAATCTACAGATTCAATGCAATTCCTATCAAAATATCAACAGCATTCTTCAATGAACTACAGCAAATCATTCTAAAATTGACATGGAACCACTAAAGACCCCAATTAGCCAAAGCAATTGTGAGGAGGAAGAATAAAGCTGGGGGGATTATGCTCCCCAACTTCAAGCTTTACTACAAAGCCACAGTAATCAAGACAATTTGGTACTGGCACAGGAACAGACCCATAGACCAAGGAACAAACTAGAAAGCCCAGATATGAACCCAACCCTATATGGTCAATTAATATACAATAAAGGAGCTATGGACATACAATGTACAAAAAACTAAAAATAGAAATATCATTTGACCTGGGAATCAACAGAACAAAAAGCCACCCTACAGTATGGGAGAAATATTTGTAAACGACATCTGACAAGGTGTTAACATAAAAAATATATAAAGATCTCACACACCTCAACACCCAAAAAGAAAACAACCCAATTAAGAAATGGGTGGAGGATATGAACAGACAATTCTCCAAAGAAGAAATTCAAATGGCCTACAGGCATATGAAAAGATGCTTGACATCACTAATTATCAGGGAAATGCAAATATAAACCACAATGAGATATCACCTCACACTAGTTAGGATGGCCAACATCAAAAAAGACTAAGAACAACAAATGCTGCCAAGGATGCAGAGAAAGGGGAACCCTCCTACACTGCTGGTGGGAATGTAAACTAGTTCAATTATTGTGGAAAGCAATGTGGAGGTTCCTCAAAAAACTAAAAATAGAAATACCCTTTGACCCAGGATTTCCACTCCTAGGAATTTACCCAAAGAATACAAATTCTCAGATTAAAAATGACATATGCACCCCTATGTTTATTTGCAGCACTGTTTACAATAGTCAAGATGTGGAAGCAACCTAGGTGTCCATTAATAGGTAAAGAAGAGGTGGTACGTATACCCATGGAATACTACTCAGCCATAATGAAGAAACAAATCCTACCATTTGCAACAACATGGATGGAGCTGGAGGACATTATGCTCAGTGAAATAAGCCAGGTGGAGAAAGACAAGGGCCAAATAATTTCCCTCATTTGTGGAGAATAACAACGAAGCAAAACTGAAGTAGACTTACAGACTCCAAGAAGAGACTAGTGGTTACCAAAGTAGAGGGGTGTGAAAAGGTGGGAGGGAAGAGAGGGAGAAGGGGGATTGAGGGGTGTTATGTTTAGTACACATGGTGTGGGGGGTCAGGGGGAAGACAGTGTAGAACAGAGAAGGCAAAAAGTGACTCTGTAGCATCTTATTACACTGATGGACAGTGACTGCAATGGGGTACAGGAGGGTACTTGATAATATGGGTGAATGTAGTAACCAGATTGTTTTTTCATGTGAAACCTTTATAAGAATGTATATCAATAGTACCTTAACAACAAAAAAGAAACACTTGATAATGTAACTGGCCTGCTGCTAGGCTACTGCTTCCACACCTTTAGGCAATAAGCTATTATTGCACTATATAGAGAGCTGGCCCAGTACTCTGGGTGGAGGCAGGGATGCTAGTGTTCAACCTACCACTGGGAGAACAAGCCAAGTAATAAACCCTTTCACCCCAAAGAAACGTTCTACTGTCATTTCTTTGGTCACACTGAATCCATAGCGACCGTGCTGGGGGCTGAAACCCATTGGCAAGACACGGAGTTATAATCAAGGTTACAAACACTTGTCCACCTTCCCTCTTACCCCAAATCCCTGGAAATTACAGAGAAAACAAAAACTAAACCTTTCAACAGTGCTGGAAAGTCAGAGAGGTTACTATTGGTGAATAAAACCTTTTAGAGGAACCTTATGAGACAGAAAGCCGATAGAATTGGCTGAGGAAAAAGCCACAGCAAGAGCTCATAGGAAAGGACTGCTCTGAAACTGGACACTCTGTAGGCTTCTGAGCTCAGAGGAGATGAATTCAGGGTGGACACTAGATGGACTGATTCCCTTCCTCCTGCTCCAAAGACCTTCTCCCCTATTTTGGTCAAGTAGCAAGCAGCTGAGGCATTTGCTCCAGGTTGGAGAAGTGAGGGTGGGCAGTTAACCTGTAAAGGCAGAGCAGTGCTTCCGTGAATGGTGTTGCTTGCACAGAACCAAGAGCTCCCCTCTATGAGTATGAACACTCAGCATTTTCTCATCCAGCAACACCTCTCATTCCTCCTTCCCATTACTGGAGACAGACCTCAGACAAACACAAGCCCCAAGCCAAGAACTGCCAACATGTGAGGAAAACCAGTATCATAAAAGAGATATGCCGAACTTCACTAATAGAACTAATAATGCCCAAGGAAAAGAAATGCTCAATAGGCAAACAAAATGAAACTTTAAAAGTGAAATTAAAACCTTTAGAAGGACATCACAACTATGGGGAAAAACTAGGTATTGTAAAAACGCAATTTTTTTCAGTTAAAAAATATTACCATTACTACAAAAGTCAACACATTGGCTGAATGATAGAATAGACACAATTGAAGAGCATGTTGATAAGCTCTAAGTGGAAGGTCAAACTGATTACCTTACACTAAATGGAGTACAATAGGATGAGCGGGTGGTAAGTATGAAATCAAAGTTAAGGCCCAAGAGAAAGTCCCAGAAAGTGTTGCATCTGTCAAATGGAGTTCCAAGGAGAGAAGAGAAAGGAGGATTAAAAAATAATAATAAAAGTAATAAGAAAACATTTCAAGAAATAGAAAAAGACATGAATCTTCAGATTTAAATGGATTATGAAAATTGAGTAGGATGAAAAGCAACCATAGATATGTTCTCATGAAATATCAAAGGAGAGAACAATGTTTTAAAAGCCTTTGGAGAAGAAAAATAATTATCTGCAACAAAAGGAGCAAGAATCTGGTAGTACATTTTATTATAGCAATGCTGGATGCAAGAAATCAATAGAGCAAATTTTCAAAGTAGCAAATGAAAATACACTTGACTCTAATTTATATTTGAATCTTAACAAATTAAGTATCCACCAATAATATGATGAACAAGTGAAATATAGTATATCCATATTATGTGACATTATTCAGTAAACATGATGCCATCTCTAAGACATATTGTTAGTGAAAAAGCAAGTCACAGATATATATATATGTATGTATTTCAGTCATGGCTCAACCAGAGAAACATAATCAGTAGGAAATATGTATTAAGAATTTTATTGCCAAAACTTGGGGCTGTCTGGGCAAGTGTGAAAATCACAGTCAAGGAAAACTCATCTCTTCTCTCAGGACCTTTCAAATAATTGAGTCAGGTCCACCCAGATTATCTAGGATAATCTCCCTTCCTTACCATCAACGGTTAGACTTAGTCACATCTGCAAAACACCTTCACAGCAACACCTACAGAAGTGTTTGATTGAATAACTGGAGACCATAACCTAAATAAGCTGACACATAAATAGAACCGACCATCGCAATTACATGTATATGAATGTACGATGCATCTGTATTATGATCCAGATGCATTGTCACACTGCATGTGTGTGTAGACAGAGTTCAGGAAGGATGCACACCCTACTGATAAAAATGGGATAGAGTGAAAATTCGCAAGTTGAAAATGGGAGTGGTGTAGGACAAAAAGATTAACTTTCTACTCTTAATAGTTGTGGTGGGAATGTTGATAGTGAGGAAGATCATGTATCTGAGGGCAAGGATTATGTGGGAAACCACTATACATTCAGTTCAATTTTTCTAAACTGAACCTAAAAGTAGTCTGAAAAAAAGTGTTGTTGTTTTTTTAATGACAGGCTACCTACAAACTATCAAGTTTGTGGCACAGCTCTTATCAGCAAAAATAAATGCCAAAAGATAATGGGAAAATATCTCTTATGCACCTTAAGTAAAGAACTCTGAATCTAGAATTCTATACAGAATAAATTATCGTGAAAGGGGGAAAATGATTCAATATGTATTCAAACATGAAAGAACAACACTGACCTTTTTGCAGAAACTACAGGAAAATATACATCAGCTCTAAAACTGATTCTAGGAGGAAGAAGGGAAATGCAATGGTAAGCAAAATGCGTTCAGAAAACATGCTGCTAAACAATTTCAAGGGTTGAGTGTGAAAAAAATAACCACAGTAATTTTCATGGATGTGTTTAAAAAGTGGAATTAAATTTCTAGATATCAATACTATGGAAGTTGATGGCAGGGTGTTTCAGCATGAAATAGAAAAATTACAAATATTTTTGTTGCTTCTAGAAGGCAATTTAGAGTTAATTAACATTAGAACTTGTAAGAGAAATGTGAAGCTAACATATATGTTGAAAGTTTAAGAGAAACTCTTGAAGCAAACCATGGGAATTCAGAAAAACATACAAATCCAACAAAAGGAGCCAAAAATACTAGAAAAAGAAAGTGGGGATAAAAGCATGCTAAACAGAAGACAAAATAGGATAATTTCCAAGGGAATTATTAAATTTTTAAAAACTTATCTTTAGAACACTATCCATCAAAACCTGTAGAATAGCTAATCCAGTATTTAAGTGAAAATTTATAGTTCTAAATACATTTTTGATAAAGCAAGAACTGTCAACCTAAGAGGTCAGAAAAAGAACAAAGTTGGAGTAAGGAAAAAAAGCAAAGGTAAAAATAAAAATTAAAGAAACAAGATGATCAAAGAATTTTAAAATAGAGTTAAACTGCAAGTTCAAAACTTGGTTGTCTTAAAAGAGTAGTAAGTAGAAAGAGCATTAAATGCCTGCTTAAGGGGAAAAGAGAGTAGACACAAATTAGTATTAGGAATGGAAAAAGGCTCATAAGTACAGATAAAAACCAGACATTTTTTTAATCTAAAAAAGGCAAGAAAATTAACTTGACAATTAATTTAAAAACAAGTGACATAACACATTTTTAGAAAAATACAAATTACCAAGTTGGCTAAAGAAGAGATTTAAAACCTGATTCACTCATATGGGTAAAATTGCAGTATTTCCAGAATCACTCGCCTGGACTTAGTGTATGTCCATATCAATAGGTGTTTCCAAGGGGTAAAGAGAAGTAGCTAATCTCCATATCAATAGGTGATTACAAGGGGGATGGGGGAGTGAGGGCACACCAGGGCCTAAGAGGATTGGTGGGGTCCTTTTGCAGTTGGGTAGGGAGAGACACGGGAGAGCAGAAGTACATGACTGCTTGTAGGCAATAAACAGGTTTCTCCCACTTTATTTCTCCCTTTGACTGATTTCAGCTTCAAAGGTTATTTGCCTCGGGGTGGGAACATATTTTCCCTCTGGAGTTACAACTCTATGCTATCAATTAAACTGAACTGGTTGTTAAAAATTTCCATCTCATAAAGGCACCAGAAATATCACAGAAGAGATTTAATAGTCTTGTAAGAAACAGGTTATTCCTATCTTATATAAACTCTTGCAGAAAAGAGAAAAAAAGAGAGAAACCTGAACAATCCAATTAAAAAATGGGCAGAGGAGCTGTACAGACAGTTCTCCAAAGAAGAAATTTAGACGGACAAGAGATATATGAAAAGATGTTACACATCTCTTGTCATCAGAGAAATGCAAATTAAAACCACAATAAGATACCACCTCACACCAGTAAGGATCGCCACCATCCAAAAGACAAACAACAACAAATTTTGGCGAGGTTGCAGAGAAAGGGGAACCCTCCTTCACTGCTGGTGGGAATGCAAATTAGTTCAACCATTGTGGAAAGCAGTATGGAGGTTCCTCAAAAAGCTCAAAATAGAAATACCATTTGACCCAGGAATTCCACTTCTAGGAATTTACCCTAAGAATGCAGCAGTCCAGTTTGAAAAAGACAGATGCACCCCTATGTTTATCACAGCATTATTTACAATGGCCAAGAAATGGAAGCAACCTAAGTGTCCATCAATAGATGAATGGATAAAGAAGATGTGGTACATATACACAATGGAATATTATTCAGCCATAAGAAGAAAACAAATCCTACCATTTGCAACAACATGGATGGAGCTATAGGGTGTTATGCTCAGTGAAATAAGCCAGGTGGAGAAAGGCAAGTACCAAATGATTTCACTCATATGTGGAGTATAAAAACAAAGAAAAACTGAAGGAACAAAACAGCAGCAGAAAACCACAGAAGCCAAGAATGGACTAAAGGTTACCAAAGGGAAAGAGACTGGGGAGGATGGGTGGGAAGGGAGGGATAAGGGCAGGGAAAAAGAAAGGGGGCCTTATGATTAGCATGTATAATGTGGGGGGCATAGGGAGGGATGTACAACACAGAGAAGACAAGTAGTGAGTCTACAGCATCTTAGTACACTGATGGACAGTGACTGTAATGGGGTTTGTGGGGAGGGACTGGTGAAGGGGGAGTCTAGTAACTATAATGTTCTTCATGTAATTGTGGATTAATGATAATAAAATGAATTTTTAAAAAAAGAGAGGGAGAAAGCTACCCACCTTTATGAGGCTAGTATGATATTATTAGCCAAATTGGACAGTAAGAGAAAATTACAGGCCAGTCCTAACTATACACATGAATATAGAAATGCTATATAAACTATTAATAAATATAAATACATAAACTATCAATAAATACACATTATATTCTGACATTTAGGGTTTCTAGCATTTTTTTCAGGATTTTAAAAAATAATAACACTATTTGCCACAAATATAGATTCAATATGATTTTCCCAGTGGATTAATACACATGATTTAGTAAAAATTTAACTCATTTTTAAGAAGAAAAAAAACTCTTTGGAGCAAACTTTCCTTACTTTGCTGAAGATATAAAACTAAAAAAAATCCAAAAAGCAAATAAGCTACCAACCAACCTACCACTAAAGAGTTAAAATATCTCAAAAAATAATATCCTTTATTGAATTTCACGTTTTAAGTAATTTAACATATATTAAATAATTTAATCTTCATAAGAACCCCTTGAACTAGGTATTACCTTCTGCATTTGAAAAATGGTAAGAATGTGGCAGAGGAAGTTTAAGTAACTTGCCCAAAAAATCACACAGGTGGTGGGAAGTAGAGCTGGGATTCAAACCCAGGCACATTAGCCTTAAAGGTCATACTTTAAACTAAGATGTCATAATGGCTTGAAAAGTATCCCAAAGCACTTAACTTCCATTGCCCAGGTAGACCACATATTCCTGGATTGAGTGTAGGTTCTGTCTAGTCTTATTTGAGCAGAATTTACATAGAACTTGTAATTCTTGAATTCCCCAATACCCTAACCCCCTTTTACAACAGAATTTACTCTAGAATTGTGTCTTAAGGGCATTTCCCATCTGGCTCCACACCCATTTCAGCTGTAAGAACACCCTCAGCAGACTCCTGAATAGAATCATGACCCACACTTCTGACTCCTGTACCCTTTGAGGCCTGGTGAGGACCAATACCTCTGCCATGTTCCTTTCCCTGAAACCGACCTTTTGATGTTCCAGCCCCTCAATAACTTACTCCAGTGGAATACAGAAGATCTTCCTTTGTCAATCTGCTTTCAGTGGTAGAGATCCGTGACAAAGACTGCCTACTCTTTCTGAAAAGTTTTCTTGGTTTTGCAAATCTTACCCTGACCCTCACTTGATCTCTTTCCTCCTGAAAAACCTGTTAGCCAGTCCAGTTTCCTGGGACTAAGAGCTCTCCATTTCTTTCTTTCCCTGGATTTGGTGGGGGAGAGGTGTTGCGTATTTTCCTTGGTTTTTGTCCCCACCACAACAAAGAATTGAAGGGCAGAGACACAGTAGTGAAGCAAGTAAGTTTTATTTAAAGTTACTTAGAGAGAAAGTGCAGATGACCTTAGAGAGAGAGGAGTGCCCTGAAAGGTTGGGAAAAGTTAAAGCTACGCACTTAGAAAAAGTGCAGGCAACCGTAGAGAGAGGAGCGCCCTGAAAGGTTGGGGGTTCCCCGTTTTAAGGAATTTTTTCAGGGATGTAATAAAGGGGTAGGGGTGTGGACTTGTTAAGTGGTCTCAAGTATCTTTGATGAGACATTGAGTTTCTTATCAGTCCTCTAGGTAATTCTGCAGAATTAGCTTAACCCAAGAAATTTACTGCTTTGGTCCCCTCCCAGGATAGCAGCTTCCCGGTTTGGGAGCATATTAATCAGGACTGTCTGCCCTTCCTCCAAGGTGGGCAGAGTTATTTGTTTGCTAAAGAGTATGTTAAGAATCTTTCTTCTTAAACTTCTTGGGTTTTTTTCAAAATGCAATTTTGGCTTTTAGGTGGGATTTCCCTGTCTTTATTATGCTGTTTATAGGTGGACCTTTCAGCAGGCTAGAGCAAATCTTACAATCACCTAGTTGACACAGTGAAGACATGGGCTGGGCTCACTTTTCCTTACCTGGGGAATATTCAAACATTCAAGGCCAAGTTGCTGTTGACCTTTTGAGCTTTAACTGATTAACTCATTAACTCTGAGTCTTTTCTGGATTTCTAATTTTAACTGGGTAACTGAAAACTTTCTAGGGGGCTTTGCTGACCCTGTTCTCTTTCCACCCTGCTCATATCTATTTTCCTGCCTAACAGTTTTGGACTCAGACATTCATTTTTCTAACAGTCCTCTATTTTTATTTTGAGAGGGCTCCATGGGCAGAAATATGAAGTTGGAATTATCAAACCATCCATTATTTAACTACCTCTTGTCCACAATCACCTCCCTGACTTGGATACAGACCCCAGACACCTTTTCCCAGTCAGCCCTTATGCATCCAGGCTCAGGTCCATCCCTTTGGTCCTCTTTTAGTGTCTTTCCTCTTCCCTGTGCTTCTCCTTTGAAGAGATTTAACTTGAGAACTTTAGGGTCCCCAAAGATGCAGGAAATACATGAATCTTTATCTAAGTAACTTCACCACCTTGAAATTTACCTAATACTTGCCTAAATTAATTGACCAAGTTCCCAACTTGAAAGTCTATTCAGATTTTCTTCATCACATTGAGGAGCTCTCCTGTACTTCAAGGGAGCATTTAGATAACACTGGGCAATTTAACTTTATTTATACCAAACTCCATTTAGCTAACCTGAGAAAATGGGACTTAGAAAGGGAAAAGAGGAGGAAGAGAAAAACACGGGGCAGGGAGTGCTTGAGAAAGATGAGGGGGAGAAGGAAAATGGCATCTACTTAGTCATAGGAGATAAAGAAAAAGTAGGTGACTGGGCACAAAATAATGCTTTGCCTGCTTAATTTTATCCAGACTGAATGTAGGTAAGAAGTAGGCTAGGTAATAAACATAGAAAGTGTTTTCAAAAGCATGAAAGATCCAATCCTGAAAAAAATGGGCACCATTCTCAGAACGAAGACCAGAAGGATTGCCTAAATTCAAAGAAAGAGCCTTAAGAGACTTTCTTAATCAGAAGCCATGTTACAAGCTGCACTTGGAGTCATCTAGAATGCTGAAGCTAATATGAAAATGTTGGGGAGTTGAGTTTATTCTCCTCTGTTCTTGTCCCTGCCACAACAAAGAATTGAAGGGCAGAGACACAGTAGTGAAGTGGAGGAAAAGTTTTATTTGAATACACTCTAAGGGAGGAATGGGCCAGAGTCAAGTAGACAGAGGCAGGTTTACTTGAACAAAGCAGAGATAAAGGGGAAGCTCACTAATGGGAACTTCCAAGCTCAATATTAGAGCTCTCAGTAGCCCCTCCTCACTTACCTGAAGCAGGACAGAGTGAAGACTTGTGCTTAAAGTCTGGAAAATAGAATGAAATAGTAAAGTGACAAAAACATCACTGAAAGAACACAGAGACAAAATGTAATAAGTTGAGCAGTAAGAAGTGTTTTAAAAATACACAGAAAGGGGAGGTGCAGGCAGCATTAGGAGGCATACTTAAGGGCTTAGGATTCTGTGTTTTAAGCCTTTTGAGAATGGGATAAAGGTAAAGGGTTGGGGGACACAGGTTTGTGATGCAGGTCTCAGTCTCATGATGTCTGTCTCCAGTGACACTATGTGATTATCCATCAACAGTCCTCTAGACAATTCTGTAGGAGAAACTTCCTGTTTGTCTCCAAGACAGTGGCTGCCCACACGCACCAGGAACATATCAATTAAGACTGCTTGCCTTGCCTTAAGATAGGTTGTTGGCTGAGTACCAAAGAATTTATCAGGAATCTAACTTTCCAATTCTCTTTCAAAACTTAGCCTTAAGATAATCTCTCCTATTCTTATTATGTTATTCATATCTTGGCCTATTTTTTGGAAAATTAATCATGATGCTTGTCCCACATCTGCATTATCTTACCTGCATCAGCTAGAGCAAGTCTCAAGGTCAGCCCAGATTAAGGGCATGTGGAATGAACTCACATTGCAAAGGGCATTAACTGTGTGAGTCCTTTCTGTCTCTCTGGCTTTATCTGATTAACTCCTTGAGTTCTTGGTGGGCCGAACCTTCTTTTCATCCCCGTCTTTTCTGTCTTTCTGCCTAACAAAAGGGCTTCACGACTCAAAAATAACTGATGAGCTTAGAGGCTATTTGGCCTGATCTTTTTGTTTCTTGGGCATTTTAAGAATGGCAAATTCCTCTTGTAGAATGAAACAGAAAGCTGACAGAGAAGAATTATTGTCAGTCTTTTTTGACTGACATTCTAGATCCATACTAACATTAGTAATCTAGATAACTAGATTAATAAAAATCTAGAATTGATCATCTTGAATGAGAAGACAATAAAATCAGATCCTGAAGTGCACAGATGTCTTTGCATAGAATTTAGTGCTTTCAAGTGAGCAATTGTAGATGTTTAGTAGTGTTCTGAGGGGGGAAATACGCTGATGTTTTATTATAGAAACACCATAAAGATGAGAAGAAAGAGGCCCTGTGTTTGGACATGTTCCGTGACAGAATACTTGTGAACATCCTTATCCTGACATTCATCTTAAATGCTTAGAAGACCAGCTGAGCTATTGTGGGTAAAATTGTAATATTTCCAGAATATCTCACCTGGTTTTAGTATATTTGCATATCAACAGGAGCTCAAGGGTGGAGAGAAGTATGGCTTTAGTGGATTTGCATAATTCCTCGGGAGTGGAGAGAAGTTCATCTCCATATCAATGGGTAATTACCTGGGCAAGGAGGGCTTATCTGTACCTGAGAGGTGAGGGGAGGGCTGGTTTTGCTGCTGCTGGAGCAGGAGAGAGAGAAGAGCCAGACTGCAGTTTGTAAGCAATAAACAGATTTTAAACTCTATATCTCCCTTTGACTGATTTCAGTTTTTACAGGTATTTTGGCCCAGAATTTCCTCTCCCTGTACTTACATCTGGCGGTAGTTTGACAGGATTCCTCTGAACCTGAAATCTGTCATAATGGGCATGACCTTTGGGAGGACCGCCCCTAGAAATGATGAGAAAAGTGGCGCTTGTGCCGAGGAACATGTGACTACACTCGTGTGGTCATGGAGGCACCACCACCACTGCTGGCCGCACCGACCTCAGCCTGTGGCCTGAGCCTAAGGGTATTGCTTCTGCCACTGTTGCTCCTCTTACTGCTGGCTGGAGCCTGGTCACAATTATGGAAAGGAGCAGAGGTCTGGGTCACCTTGACAGAGAAGCAACTGGCTGCTATGTTCCACACCTTGCTGGCTATGAATCTCATTACCAGAATAGCTCCAACCAATGTAATAACCACTTATCCCATTGCGGGGTGGGTGTGAGACTGGACCCAAAGGCCAGGGAGTGATGTGGCACAAAAACCTATCATATATCATGTGACTGGCCATTTGCCTTTGACATCCCCAGGGAATAACGAAGCAAATGCATTGGTCCAGGTGTGCTGGCTAGAAGGAAAGCCTGCCTCTGATGTGACCCAATGGCTGTACCAGTGTTTGTTGCATGTGGGGCAAAAGACAATGTGGGCTGTAGTCCATCGATGGGGCTTGCTATTGACCTCTGAAGAAGTCGGGCAAGTCTGGAAGGAGTGCCCTGCACATGGTGCAGATCAGCAAACCACCAAGAGGGGCCTAGAGCATCTCTTTACAGCCTATGGCCAGTTGCCGGTGATTGAGAGTGAACAAGGCACCTGTAAGACAAATTCCAATAAATTCCAACTGAAATAAACAGGTGAAGAGAGGCAACTAAGGGCCAGGTAGTTTATTTGAGTGCAACTCCCGGGTGATGTTCCGCAGTCTGGCTATCACAGGCCAGGAAAGTCACACCCGGTCAGGGAGGTGGGGGCTTATAAGGGGTTAGGAGGGGGAGGAGTGGACAAGCTATCCTAGGGGGCTTGGGGAGGTATGATTGGCTAAAGGTGACATAATAGACAACTAGAAACTTTTTTCTTCCAAGAGGGAGGAGGCTGGCATCCAGGTCTTAGTTGGCACATCAGAAGGATGGAATTCAGGAAGAGCTGTCCCCTTTCCATATAAGGCACAGACTTTGGGGTCTGGTCTATTCTCCTTTTATGGTATCTCTCTGTTCTGTTTGCATGTCCTTGTTTTTCCTTCCTCCAGCCTAACATTCCAGCCTTTTGTTCATAATGGGCGATGACTCGATCTGGCTAATTCTGGCTGACAAGGGGCATTGTGGGGGTTTGAGGCTGGTATTAGGCTGAAGGAGGGGGTTCAGTGGGAAGAGGTGTGTAACGGTGAAGTAACATCTGGTTGGTGGCGACTCGGGTCATCTGGGTGATCTGCTGTTGGAGGAACCTGAGGACACAGGGGGCAGCTAAGAGTAAACCACAAACTGTTACTAAGGGGCCCAGTAGAGGCATTAGCCAGGCCATTATGGGGTACTGAAATTCTGGATCGAGTTTACATCTCAATGACTAGTATTAGGATTTAGAATATATAAGACTACATTATTGAAACAATACTTTTCTCTAAAATCACCCTTATTTTTATTAGAAGTAGCCAGATTAAGAAAATAATTAACAGTTTGCTTGATTATTTGCATAAGTGCAGCAAGAAGAGCAATTGATTACATAGGCTCTTTTAAATATGCTTTGCTGGAACTTTTTATAAGGAATTTCAGATTGGACTTTGAAAGGCTTCTTGAGGCAAGAAAACTAAGCCCGATTTGCCATCAGGTTGCGCCTGCAGTACCTGTACATTTGGGTGAATTCTTCTCTTCTTCAGGTTACCAAAACATTCCTGAAGTTCTTGCACTTGCCAGGAAGTGACTTTCTTTACTCACCTGGTAAGGCTGCTGGGAACTCTGTAAGCAAGGTACTAGGCCAGTTCTTCTAAGGGGCTTTGTTGGCTTTATAAAGTCAATCTTATTTCCTTAAAGCTGTCTGTTCATATCTGAGTTTACACACGTGTCTCTCAGGTATGATGTTCTAGTCAAAGCTTTGGTAATATAACCAGTGTTTTTAATTAGCCTTCTTACAAGGAAAGCAGATTCTTATTGAGTTTGTGCAAATAAACATATTGCCATGAAATATAAAAATAGTCACTGAGAGTTTTTAAATTCTGGAGGGATCAGGTAGAGTGAAAGATAAAGTTTCAATTCTGCTTATAAAGGCAGTCATTTACTGAACTGTTGTCAGCTTAAGAGAAAAAGCTTAAAACACTTTATTGACATTTGAAACAAAAAGTTACAAAATCATCTTCTTTAGTTTACTTAATCTTATGTAACTAATACCTGTTCTGCTGAAATCTAGTTTCTTACTAGTTTAGGAGTAATAAACAGTGAGTATAGATGACAAAAGATTTACAAATGACAATGGTTAAAGATCTGATAAGAGCTTACTGTAAGACAGTTGTCATAAGGAAATTTGGATATTTCTGTAATACAAAACATTCAGTAACAAAGTTTAGCACCATTCTTTTTTACAGTGCTTTTTAGGTAAATATACATCAGATTAATAAGCCAAATAAGCTGAATGTTTTCTCCAACAAGAAAATGTTCCTCTGACATGTTCCAGGGGCCCTCTGGAAAATATCAGAGTTAACTAGAGGTAAAAGTACCTTTTTGAATTTGATTTTGGGAAGTTGTCAGAAGAAAGTTTCTTTGGCACTTGCTTAAATAGGATTATAGGTTGCTATGAAGCAATACTTATCTATTTAACTAGAATGACAACAAAATACTTCAAAGGCAAATAAAGAAGGTTACACAGTTGTTAGCAAAGTTTAGCTTTTAGTCTTTTTAATATTAAGATACCATTTTCTTAAATACTCTGACACCTTGCTGAGACTTTAAGCATGAGAAACTGCTTTGATTAAACAATTAGAGAACTTTTTGCAATATTTCAACATTAAGAGCAGACTAACAGTTAAGAAAACTTTGTCTTTTCAACTGAAAACAAAATTCTAATTTTGCTGTGTACTTGATATTGATACTTATTTGCTTTAATTTTATATAGCACGACTATATTAAATCCTTCTACAAATTTTCTACAACCTTCTTTTTCATTTATATTTCTCTCTCTAAATAAACAGTTGTACTTTAGAACAATTACTTTCTTTTATCAAAAGACACATTCTTTAGCATGCAGAAATTCTTTCCTTATTACTCTAAGTAGTTTTAATTAGAACTCAAAACCATTAGGCACCTTAATTTTTAGTGAACCCTGAGAAGTAGGCTATTATAAACCGCTACACTAGCATTCTTCGGATTGACAAATTTATGAATATTCTATAATTTCTGTTAACCATGAGCTTTACAACACAATCTTTCACTAAGCACAAAGCATATCTTTTTAACTCAGCAAAACTTCAAGGTTTTAGGTTACCACAAAGACTTCTAGGCCGTAGATAGGTATACGCACTGCAACACACAATTAAGAAGGTGCTCACTTGCCACACTTATTCAGTTCACTCATTCCTAACAACAATGCTAGATTACTTACAAAACTTTTACTGAATATTAGACAAAGCCAAGCCTTTAAGCATTTTATTCTTAAAAGATTTAGCAGATAACATCCACTTAAATGACCTTAGGTAAACTTAGGCAGCTGATAACCACAAGGACATGCCCACCTCAGCCAAACCCAAATTAGCATTAGTGCTTAACATTTTTTATCAAATTTTCTGGAAGTTTTAGAATGCCCAATTTTCACAAGCACTTGTTTTTAAATCAATTTTTATTAATACTATCTGGAGGTAGGAAAATATTTTTCATCTACACACCTCGACACACAAACATACAAACTGAGATACAACGACTGCAGTTAGCAACACTTCTTACACAAAAACATATACACAGACAGACAAACCAATATGAAGTCTTGAGTCACTGATATCCAATTTCCTTCCCTCTCCTCAGCTTCCTGTCCGTGGCTTCTGGAACCAGAGGGCGGGAGGAACGTGTTCTGGTGGAGGAAGAGGGCGGTGAAAGTGGAAGGAGAGGGGCAGGGGGTGGTGCAGCCACCGGAAGAGGAGAGAAGTACAATGGCATGGGTGAGAATGTAGGACTTTAAGATGGCAGCGACATGTGTGAAGACAAAAGACTTAGAGATGGTGGTGGAGAGAAGGGAAGGGGATTGCAAGCTGAGGGAGGCAGCGACTGAGGTCTTCTGGTGGATCTGAAAAGGAGGAAGGACTGAGCAGAGTAAGAGGCTGACAATCTTTAACTGGAGATCGGGCCAGGAGAACTTGAGTCATTGAACACTTAACATAAAGGTCTGGGTGGGATCGCAAAGTCCAAAAAGCCTGCACATATGGGATTTCACTCTACTCTCAGCTCCAGTGGCAATAGTCAAGTCAGTGAGGAGGCTAAAATTGAAAATTCCCTCAGGGGCCCAGCGAGATTGGTTGTCCAAGGGATACTGAGGCCAGGCCTCAGAGCAAAGAAAGATTAGCTGCTGTTTATGAACTTCCCAGAAAAAATATAGAGTAGCCAGATTAGAAATGAGACACACACTGCAGTGTCAAAAGCCTCTGCTTTTGAGGGCTGGTTCCCCATGTTGCGCCACTCCCCAACTAATCCCGCTGAGAGGAGCGCCCAGCGTCCCAAGCGCGCCAAGTCAGGGGAGATGTCCTGGGTGCCTGGGGTAAGGATGTCTCCCATACTGCAGGGCCAGAGGAGGGCTGGATACCTGCAGAGGGTGGGCCGAATGCCCCACCTGGACGTAGCTATGATTTTTAATGGACCAGGTGAAATGGAGTTAGGAAGGGAAACAGACCGGGGGAAACTGAGGGACTCACCGGAAAATAGTCCATGCAGCGGAGAGCAGGCTGAGGTCCTGGGTCAGGGAAGGAGGGGGTGGGGCCACTGGTGGCTGGTTGGGGCCCCGCGCTCATGCTCCTTCCCAGGATTTCGGCACCAAATGTAAGATAAATTCCAATAAATTCCAACCAAAATAAGCAGGCGAAGAAAGGCAACAAAGGGGCAGGTAGTTTATTTGAGTGCAACTTTCAGGTGATGTTCCGCAGTCTGGGTGTCACAGGCAGGGAAAGTCACACCTGGTCAGGGAGGTGGGGGCTTATAAGGGGTTAGGAGGGGGAGGAGTGGGCAAGCTATCCTAGGGGGTGTGGGGAGGTATGATTGGCTAAAGGTGACATAAGACAACTAGAAACTTTTTTCCTTCCATGAGGGAGGAGGCTGGCATCCGGGTCTTAGTTGGCACATCAGAAGGATGGAATTCAGGAAGAGCTGTCCCCTTTCCATATAAGGCACGGACTTTGGGGTCTGGTCTGTTCTCCTTTTAAGGTATCTCTCTGTTCTGTTTGCATGTCCTTGTTTTTCCTTCCTCCAGCCTAACAGCACCCACTTTATTGGACATGCATTGCAAGGATTGGTGTGGCAATTAGGAATGAAATGGACGTGGCCCTGGACATTTTGACAGATGGACCAGCAATGGCTGGCCCTTCTGGCATCTTGGGGAAAAGGCCTGGAAGTTGGCCTCCTGTGTATTCCTGGAGTAACACTGAAGTGGTCCCCCAAAATCATGTTTATTTGCTTCTACAGTCCTTGTGTCCTGGATGCGCCCTCTGGCTGCAGCTGCCACATGATGGCTGGAATGGACAAGCTTTGGACTTAATCTGCATGGGATTTTGAACATAGCTAAATCTTCTGGCTTGAGAGTTATCATGATTGTGTTGCTATTGTCAAGAAAAAAATGCTTAAAGAGAGGCTTGAGTTTGTCTAATGTTTGGAAAAAGTTTCGTGAGCAATCTAGCATGGTTGTTAGGAATGAGTAAACAAGTGTAGAAACATATTTTGAGCTTAGTGAGAGACTGTGCTGTAAAGTACATTTACTTAATCTGCATAGCCTGAATCTTCTAGTTTGAGGATTATCAAGATTTTATTGCTGTTGCTATTGTATGTTATTAGATTGGTCAGATGAGGGGGAAAGAGTAAATTGTAAGGTGAGATTTCTGGAGGGGTGGCCTGTGGGTAAAACTGTAATATTTCCAGAATATCTCGCCTGGTTTTAGTATATTTGCATATTAACAGGAGGTCAAGGGTGGAGAGAAGTATAGTTTTAGTGGATTTGCATAATTCCTCAGGGGTGGAGAGAAGTTCATCTCCATATCAATGGGTAATTACTTAGGCAATGGAGGGGCTTATCTGTACCTGAGAGGTGATAGGAGAGGGCTGGTGTTGCTGCTGCTGGAGCAGGAGAGAGAGATGGGCCCAGACTGCAGTTTTGTAAGCAATAAACAGATTTTAAACTTTATTTCTCCCTTTGACTGATTTTGGTTTTCAGAGGTATTTTGCCCCAGCATTTCCACTTCCTGAACTTACAGCTATTATGTGGATTTAGTTCAACAGATGGAATTCCCAAATCAGTTATTCCATCCTCAGACTGTAAATGTGATACAGATGCCACTAGGCTTGGAGCACATGAATGACAAACTCAAGAGATAGCTACAGCTAGGACTTGGAACATGCAGATGAAGAGGAAAAGGAATCCTCAGGCAAGGGATCTTAACTTTAAAAGAGAAAACTTGTGCCATCTTGTGGTTGTTTTAATAAGGTCATTCTTAAACAACAACTTCTGAAAAGCCAATATACAACAACTCCTCTTTTTCTCCTTTAAAATATTGTTTAATATTTTCTCTAAATGCTTGGACTCAGCACTCTTACAATCTGGAGATTCTGTGAAAATGCTTTATCTACCCACACAACAACACAATTACTATTAACACTAAGCGATTGCCAACCATGGAAAAGGAGCGGGAGAGGAAAGAAGAAAGGAAAGAAAGGAAAGAAAGAAAAAGAAAGAAAGAAAGAAGGAAGACAAACAAGGAAAGAGATCACCCAAAAAGGAATTAGAATAGGATTCACATCAGACTTCTCATCAGCAATACAGGAAGAAAACAATGCAAGAAGACAATGAATGGAATAACATGTTTAAAGTTCTCAGGGACAAAATATTTTTAGCCCAAAATGTGATACCAGCCAAACAATCATTCAAGTGAAGGACAAGATGATATGGTGAGCTAAGAGACCATAAATATTTTACTGCTAAAGTTAAAAAAAGGTATTGTTCTTTTTTTTTAACAGCAAACTCAGGAACACACATCTCAGATTTCATCAATGTGAGTGGTGGTTGTAGGACAGGAGTACAACAGCGCAAAGCAGAGAAGGAGGAAAGGTATTTTGTAAATGTATTAAATTTCTTGTCCTACAAGGAGAGCATATTGATTACTTCCTGATATTGTTTCAAAATACAACCTGCAGGATGTTTGTAAAATTACAGGTTATAAAGAAAATAAGAGAAATGGTATGTATAATTTACAAACCATAAAAAGAAAGTAGAACAAAGTCTGGCCATCTAACCTCCTTGTCTTTACTTGGGCCTAGAACCTCTGAGCCCAGAGCATTTCTTGCTCAACTCTCTCCAGAGGTTGAGGTTGTTTTCCACTGAGATGTGGGAGGAGCAGTCATCTGACTACATAGGCCATGGGTGAGTAACTACTGATCTAATCCTTACACAGCCTTTCAAGCCATTCTACATGTAGCGCTACCTGGAGTTCTGTCTTTCAGAGGTAACTGGTGCTTTCAATTTCAGTTGAATTCATACCAGTTTGGGGCTGAATGAATTTCTTCTTATTAGCCTTGCCTAGAATTTACCACCACCTTCTTTCACTATCCATTCATATTCCTGGTGCCTTCAGCAAGCAAGGCTGGGTTTTGGAGGGGGTTGGTTGGTTGGTTTTCACTTTTTATTCTGTGTCTTTTAACATTTTACAAGGAGAATGTATATGTTTGTGCTCAATGAGAATTGTAACTAAATTAGGTGTTCCAGGTTCACAAAACCTTATTTAAGGCGTGTGCCATTGGATGGTCCCCAGAAAGGTAAACGCTGCCACTCAAAATGCATGTGATGTCTGTGCCCTTCCTGTGCACACTTGTGAATGAGCCGGTTTCTGTGAGACGTGTAGGGCAGGCACACTTTTACTGGCCTTCAACAAGTGTTTCCTGTATTACCTGAGCTCCAGAGAGGACAGGTACAGCCCAGTCCAGTTTGGGGCCAGTCAGGCAGTGGGTCACACCACCTGGCCCCCAAGAGGCATCCAGGATCCCAGCACAAGCTGCTGGGGTGCAGACCGCCTCAGAACGCCTCCAGGAAACCATTGGATGGAGCAGAGCAGGTGCCATGCCAGCAGCTCCTTTCTAATTGGTTGTCCTGTTGAGAACTTGGCCACTACTTCTCAGAAATGAGGCTTAGTTCCTCTAAGATGCACCAGAGGCCAAGCCTGAGACAGAGGCGAAGCCACAGCCTGAGTTGGCAGGGAGCAGCAGGAGCCAGAGGGGAGTCGGGGGGAATGACTCCGAGCTGGGGTCAGAGCCCGCTGCAGGACCCGGGTCACGGCTGCCCCAGGCCCCAGGGCCAGAGTCGGAATGGGGTCAAGTCAGGGACAGGAACCAAAGCACAGTTGGGCTTCCAGGCAGGGTGCAGATCCCCCTGGGCCATCGGTGCAGGAGTCACTTCCCGCACTGGTGGTCAGTCAGGTGGGATTCACCGCTGCCCGTGTCACCAACGGAAAAACTAGTTGTGGGTGTAGCCCCGCTGTCACACTGACTGCCTGGAGGTGCTGCTCTCCCGTGCCCTCTGAAGGCTGGGGCGGCAGATGAGCGTGCACCCCTGGATCTTCCTGCTGGCGTCCATGGTGCTAACAGCCGCCCTCGGCACTGGCTTTGGTTTACCTGCCCAAGGATGAAGACGACGACCTCAAGGAGCACAACACCCCTATAGGGAGCCCAGCCAGGCTGAGGGGCGCTTTGTGTAGGCACATTTCACCATCAACGACTCTTCTCTCTTCTCCACCTCCAGGAAGAGCACTGAGGTCAATCTCACTGCGATTCTAGTGGTCTCCCACACTGAGTCGCTGCTGGAACCAGAAATCTTGGTGCAAGCCGCTGGGGTGCAGACCCCCTCAGAATGCCTCCAGGAAACCGTTGGATGGGGCAGAAGTTAGCAAGCTGGACTCGGGCGCAGGATCTGCATGTGACACAGGAAAACCCACCCCAGATCCTCTACAATCAGGTGTGCACCAAGAACCAGGGCCTCTGTGTGCCCTCCAACCCACTCCTGTCTGCTTGGCAAGTGAACAATAACCTCAGCCTGAGAAAATTACCTTCCCCATGTATAACCTCACCAATCACTCCATCTCCCTAGCCGGCATAATTGTATTAGGCCAGAGTATGGGAAGGAACCAGCTACTCCTGGAGGCCAAAGCCACGCAGCTGCAGTACTGTCTGAATACCAAGGACAAAGGGAACGACAGATGTGACTGATCCATTTCCTGAACCAATCTAGACACGGAGAAGAGTCTGACCTTGAAGAAGTTCCAGGTACCTGGCTGCTGCGGTTTCCAGGGAAGCCAGAAGGTGGGAGGGATATAACTTGTTCCCAGGACTGCAGCAGTAGCTCTCCCTGGCTACTTGCTGGAGTCCTCTACTTGACGCTGGGTGTGCTCTACTGTATCTGGTACTTAATGAAGCTTTTTAAAACTAACACATGAGGGGGTGGAGCCAGGATGGCGGCGTGAGTAGAGCAGTGGAAATCTCATCCCAAAAACACATAGAGCTATGAAAATATAACAAAGAAAATTCTTCCTAAAATAGAGACCAGAGGACACAGGACAACATCCAGACCACATCCACACCTGCAAGAACCCAGTGCCTTGCAAAGGCGGTAAGATACGAGCCCCAGCCAGCGGGACCTGAGCGCCCCTCCCCCCAGCTCCCAGCGGGTGGAAAGAAACCGGAGCGGTTTTTTTTTTGGCGAGTGCTTTTTGGAAGCCTTAAAGGGACAGGGACCCCGGTGCTAGGGAGGCAGGGCGGCGGGACCGGTGAGCAGGTGCCTGGGACCGGCGCCTGAGGAAAAAGAATATCCCGTGTTTTTCCCTGCGGGACCGGAGGGCGGGTGCCTGAGACCGGCGCCTGAGGACGGAGGAAATCGTGCATTTTTCCCCCTTTTTTTCTCTTTTTGGCAAGTGCTTTTTGGAAGCCTTAAAGGGACAGGGACCCTGGTGCTAGGGAGGCAGAGCAGCAGGACCGGTGAGCGGGTGCCTGGGACCGGCGCCTGAAGACAAAGAATATCGCGCGTTTTTCCCTGAGGGACCGGTGGGCAGGTGCTATTTGGAAGCCTTGAAGGGACAGGGACCCCAGTGCTAGGGAGGCAGGGCAGCAGGACCAGTGAGTGGGTGCCTGGGACCAGCACCTGAGGAAAAAAAAAAAATCGCGTGTTTTTTCCTTTTTTTTTTTTTCTGTTCCCTCTCTCATTGTTGCTGTTGTTGTTTTGGTTTGGAGAGTGCTTTTTGGAAGTCTTAAAGGGGCAGGACAGGTCACTTAGACCAGAGGCAGGGAATCTGGGGATCTCTGGGCACTCTAACCCCCTGGGCAACAGGGAGCACAGAGGCCCTTACGGAGATAAATAGCCTCCCGGCTGCTCCCACTCCAACGGGGCTCCACCACTTTGGAGGAGCAGCCAGAGCCAGGCCACGCCCACAGCAACAAGGGAGATAAACTCCATAGCAAACGAGCAGATAGCAGAAGCCCTGCCTGCGCACAGCTGACAAGCATAAGCCACTAGAGGTCGCTAGTCTCCCAGGAGAGGAAGGCCACAAACCAACAAGAAGGGAAGCTCTTCCAGCGGTCACTTGTACCAGCTCTGCAAACTATCTCTATCACCATGAAAAGGCAAAACTACAGGCAGACAAAGATCACAGAGACAACACCTGAGAAGGAGACAGACCTAACCAGTCCTCCTGAAAAAGAATTCAAAATAAAAATCATGAACATGCTGACAGAGATGCAGAGAAAAATGCAAGAGCAATGGGATGAGATGCAGAGAAAAATGCAAGAGCAATGGAATGAAGTCCAGAAGGGGATCACAGATGTCAGGAAGGAGCTCACAGAAGTGAAACAATCCCTGGAAGGATTTATAAGCAGAATGGATAAGATGCAAGAGGCCATTGAAGGAATAGAAGCCAGAGAACAGGAATGTATAGAAGCTGACATAGAGAGAGATAAAAGGATCTCCAGGAATGAAACAACACTAAGAGAACTATGTGACCAAGCCAAAAGGAATAATATTCGTATTATAGGGGTACCAGAAGAAGAAGAAAGAGGAAAAGGGATAGAAAGTCTCTTTGAAGAAATCATTGCTGAAAACTTCCCGAAACAGGGGGAGGAAATAATCGAACAGACCATGGAATTACACAGAACCCCCAACAGAAAGGATCCAAGCAGGACAACACCAAGACACATAGTAATTAAAATGGCAAGGATCAAGGACAAGGAAAGAGTTTTAAAGGCAGCTAGAGAGAAAAAGGTCACCTATAAAGGAAAACCCATCAGACAGAACACGGAAATACACAGAACCCCCAACAGAAAGGATCCAAGGAGGACAACACCAAGATACATAATAATTAAAATGGCAAAGATCAAGGACAAGGAAAGATTTTTAAAGGCAGCTAGAGAGAAAAATGTCACCTATAAAGGAAAACCCATCAGGCTAACATCAGACTTCCCGACAGAAACCCTACAGGCCAGAAGAGAATGGCATGATATATTTAATGCAATGAAACAGAAGGGCCTTGAACCAAGGATACTGTATCCAGCACGACTATCATTTAAATATGATGGTGGGATTAAACAATTCCCAGACAAGCAAAAACCACCCCTACAGGGCATCCTACAGGGACTGCTCTAGATGGGAGCACTCCTAAAAAGAGCACAGAACAAAACACACAACATATGAAGAATGGAGGAGGAGGAATAAGAAGGGAGAGAAGAAAAGAATCTCCAGACAGTGTATATAACAGCTCAGTAGTGAGCTAAGTTAGGCAGTAAGATACTAAAGAAGCTAACCTTGAACCTTTGGTAACCACAAATCTAAAGCCTGCAATGGCAATAAGTACATATCTTTCAATAGTCACCCTAAATGTAAATGGACTTAATGCACCAATCAAAAGACACAGAGTAATAGAATGGATAAAAAAGCAAGACCCATCTATATGCTGCTTACAAGAAACTCACCTTAAACCCAAAGACAAGCATAGACTAAAAGTCAAGGGATAGAAAAACATATTTCAGGCAAACAACAGCGAGAAGAAAGCAGGGGTTGCTGTACTAATATCAGACAAAATAGACTTCAAAACAAAGAAAGTAACAAGAGATAAAGAAGGACACTACATAATGATAAAGGGCTCAGTCCAACAAGAGGATATAACCATTCTAAATATATATGCACCCAATACAGGAGCACCAGCATATGTGAAGCAAATACTAACAGAACTAAAGAGAGAAATACACTGCAATGCATTCATTTTAGGACACTTCAACACACCACTCACCCCAAAGGATACATCCACCAGGCAGAAAATAAGTAAGGACACACAGGCACTGAACAACACACTAGAACAGATGGACCTAACAGACATCTATAGAACTCTACATCCAAAAGCAACAGGATATACATTCTTCTCAAGTGCACATGGAACATTCTCCAGAATAGACCACATACTAGCTCACAAAAAGAGCCTCAGTAAACTCCAAAATATTGAAATTCTATCAACCAATTTTTCAGACCACAAAGGTATAAAAGTAGAAATAAATTCTACAAAGAAAACAAAAAGGCCCACAAACACATGGAGGCTTAACAACATGCTCCTAAATAATCAATGGATCAATGAACAAATCAAAATAGAGATCAAGGAATATATAGAAACAAATGACAACAACAACACTAAGCCCCAACTTCTGTGGGACGCAGAGAAAGCAGTCTTAAGAGGAAAGTATATAGCAATCCAGGCACACTTGAAGAAGGAAAAGCAATCCCAAATGAATAGTCTAACATCACAATTATCGAAACTGGAAAAAGAAGAACAAATGAGGCCTAAAGTCAGCAGAAGGAGGGACATAACAAACATCAGAGAATAAATAAACAAAATTGAGAAGAATAAAACAATAGCAAAAATCAACGAAACCAAGAGCTGGTTCTTTGAGAAAATAAACAAAATAGATAAGCCTCTAGCAAAACTTATTAAGAGAAAAAGAGAATCAACACAAATCAACATAATCAGAAATGAGAATGGAAAAATCACGACAGACTCCACAGAAATACAAAGAATTATTAAAGACTACTATGAAAACCTATATGCCAACAAGCTGGAAAACCTAGAAGAAATGGACAACTTCCTAGAAAAATACAACCTTCCAAGACTGACCAAGGAAGAAACACAAAAGTTAAACAAACCAATTACGAGCAAAGAAATTGAAACGGTAATCAAAAAACTACCCAAGAACAAAGCACCCGGGCCGGACGGATTTACCTCAGAATTTTATCAGACACACAGAGAAGACATAATACCCATTCTCCTTAAAGTGTTCCACAAAATAGAAGAAGAGGGAATACTCCCAAACTCATTCTATGAAGCCAACATCACCGTAATACCAAAACCAGGCAGAGACCCCACCAAAAAAGAAAATTACAGACCAATATCCCTGATGAATGTAGATGCAAAAATACTCAATAAAATATTAGCAAACAGAATTCAACAGTATATCAAAAGGATCATACACCATGACCAAGTGGGATTCATCCCAGGGATGCAAGGATGGTACAACATTCGAAAATCCATCAACATCATTCACCACATCAACAAAAAGAAAGACAAAAACCACATGATCATCTCCATAGATGCTGAAAAAGCATTTGACAAAATTCAACATCCATTCATGATAAAAACTCTCAGCAAAATGGGAGAGGGCAAGTACCTCAACATAATAAAGGCCATATATCATAAACCCACAGCCAGCATTATACTGAACAGCAAGAAGGTGAAAGCATTTCCTCTGAGATCGGGAACAAGACAGGGATGCCCACTCTCCCCACTGTTATTTAACATAGTACTGGAGGTCCTAGCCACGGCAATCAGACAAAACAAAGAAATACAAGGAATCCAGATTGGTAAAGAAGAAGTTAAACTGTCAGTATTTGCAGATGATATGATACTGTACATAAAAAACCCTAAAGACTCCACTCCAAAACTACTAGAACTGATATCAGAATACAGCAAAGTTGCAGGATACAAAATTAACACACAGAAATCTGTAGCTTTCCTATACACTAACAATGAATCAATAGAAAGAGAAATCTGGAAAACAATTCCATTCACCATTGCATCAAAAAGAATAAAATACCTAGGAATAAACCTAACCAAAGAAGTGAAAGACTTATACTTTGAAAACTTCAAGTCACTCTTAAGAGAAATTAAAGGAGACACTAATAAATGGAAACTCATCCCATGCTCATGGCTAGGAAGAATTAATATCGTCAAAATGGCCATCCTACCCAAAGGATTTTACAGATTTGATGCAATCCCTCTCAAATTACCAGCAACATTTTTCAGTGAATTGGAACAAATAATTCAAAAATTCATATGGAAACACCAAAGACCCCGAATAGCCAAAGCAATCCTGAAAAAGAAGAATCAAGTAGGGGGGATCTCACTCCCCAACTTCAAGCTCTACTACAAAGCCATAGTAATCAAGACAATTTGGTACTGGCACAAGAACAGAGCCACAGACCAGTGGAACAGATTAGAGACCCCAGAAATTAATCCAAACAAATATGGTCAATTAATATTTGATAAAGGAGCCATGGACATACAATGGCAAAATGACAGTCTCTTCAACAGATGGTGCTGGCAAAACTGGACAGCTACATGTAGGAGAATGAAACTGGACCATTGGCTCACCCCATATACAAAGGTAAACTCAAAATGGATCAAAGACCTGAATGTAAGTCATGAAACCATTAAACTCTTGGAAAAAAACATAGGCAAAAACCTCTTAGACATAAACATGAGTGACCTCTTCTTGAACATATCTCCCCGGACAAGGAAAACAACAGCAAAAATGAGCAAGTGGGACTATATTAAGCTGAAAAGCTTCTGTACAGTGAAAGACACCATCAATAGAACAAAAAGGAACCCTACAGTATGGAAGAATATATTTGAAAATGACACATCCGATAAAGGCTTGACGTCCAGAATATATAAAGAGCTCACACACCTCAACAAACAGAAAACAAATAACCCAATTAAAATATGGGCAGAGAAACTGAACAGACAGTTCTCTAAAAAAGAAATACAGATGGCCAAGAGACACATGAAAAGATGCTCCACATCGCTAATTATCAGAGAAATGCAAATTAAAACTACAATGAGGTATCACCTCACACCAGTAAGGATAGCTGCCATCCAAAAGACAAACAACAACAAATGTTGGCGAGGCTGTGGAGAAAGGGGAACCCTCCTACACTGCTGGTGGGAATGTAAATTAGTTCAACCATTGTGGAAAGCAGTTTGGAGGTTCATCAAAATGCTCAAAACAGACCTACCATTTGACCCAGGAATTCCACTCCTAGGAATTTACCCTAACAACGCAGCAATCAAGTTTGAGAAAGACAGATGCACCCCTATGTTTATTGCAGCACTATTTACAAGAGCCAAGAATTGGAAGCAACCTAAATGTCCATCGGTAGATGAATGGATAAAGAAGATGTGGTACATATACACAATAGAATACTACTCAGCCATAAGAAGTGGAAAAATCCAACCATTTGCAGCAACATGGATGGAGCTGGAGAGTATTATGCTCAGTGAAATAAGCCAGCAGAGAAAGAGAAATACCAAATGATTTCACTCATATGAGGAGTATAAGAACAAAGGAAAAACTGAAGGAACAAAACAGCAGAGGAATTACAGAACCCAAAAATGAACTAACAGGTACCAAAGGAAAAGGAACTGGGGAGGATGTGTGGGCAGGGAGGGATAAGGGGGAGGGAGAAGAAGGGGGTATTAAGATTAGCATGCATGGGGGGGGAGGGAGAAAGGGGAGGGTGGGCTGCACAACACAGAAAAGACAAGTAGGGATTCTACAACATTTTGCTAAGCTCATGGACAGTAACCGTAATGTGGTTCTTAGGGGGGACCTGATATAGGGGAGAGCATAGTAAACATAGTATTCTTCATGTAAGTGTAGATTAAAGATTAAAAAAAAAAAGAAAGGGGGATTACTTCTTGATAGGATAAAACTATTAGTAAATCAAAGATCAACACATGCTTTAAATATCCTTAATGTTGATCACTTAAAGGGTGTCAGATGATCAGCTATGGAGGTACTCTTTTCTGATAATATTCCTTTCTCTTAATAAAAAAAAAAAAAAGCAGTCCCTGTGTGCTGACCTCCAATGAGTTCTGCACAGTGGCATAGAGGGCATGTCAAAGTGTGGGCAAAGGGTCTGTTTGTTTCCATGCAGAAGATCAAGGCCTAGCTTGCATACCCAGAAAATGAACTAAGATACGATATGAGGAGGAGCTTCCGGCATCAGCACCCTGGAGGACTCGTGCCGGGGGATGAGCATCAAAAAGCCTCCACAGGGATCTGGGTGATGCTACGGTTGTGACTGCATCCACCTCAGCGTTTCCTGGACTTGCCATTGGAATGAGGAGGGAATGTCTAGGCTGGCATGTGCATACAGTGAGACAACGAATTTGACTGGATCTGTACTGTTGGAACTCAACCAGGAGTTGGGAGGGGTGCAAATTGTAGCACTCCAAAATCTTATGACTATAGAGTATCTACGGTTAAAAGAACATATGGGATGTGAACAGATCCCAGAAATGGGCTGCTTTAATCTGTCTGATTTTTCTCAGGCTGCTCAAGTACAGTTGGACAATATCCATCATATCATAGACAAATTTTCACAAATGCCTAGAGTGCCTAAATGGTTTTCTTGGCTTCACTGGAGATGGATGGTAATTATAGATTTGCTTTGTTAATGTCAGCCTATTCCTATTATGTTAATATGTGTGTGCAAATTAGTTAGTAGTTTAAAACCTATACATGCTTAAGGTACTCTACAAGAAGATATGTCAAAGAAATAATCCTCCCATGTTTTCTTCCATATGCTACCTCTATAGCTTTTCTTCTTCCTTCCTAATTACAACCCTTAAATAGAATTCGTGCCTCATATCGAATTTACCGAGTATCATAATTCCTCCAGGTGGTAAAGATACCTCGAGACAAGTGCTGGGCATAGAAGCCACAGGGCATAAATCTGCAAAGAAGTAAAAAGCTAACCTTTTCAAACAATATGGCTTCTCTCTCACTTGCCAACTTTACATTTCCCTGTATGGCCCCAGAAGATGACTGGTTAGCCAGGGACGGGTAAGATTCCTCAAGGGAGGAACAACCTAAGACAGGCACAGTCGCAGGGGGGCCTTCAGGTGAGAAATTGGGGATCAACAGAGGTGAGGCTCAGAACCTCATCCCCCCTGCTTTGAGAGAAATCTTCTGCATCCGTGGATGTTTTGCTGCCCTTGTCTAGCTTGGATTAATACTTAGTCCATAGGCACATACCTGATCATCTACATTTGCCCTCTTACAGCACTAAACTATGTTTTCTACCTTTATCTTGCATCTACCTACCACTTCAGCATTTTATTAAAAATAAAAATAATAATAATAATAAAGGGAGAAATGTGGGATCAACATATAAATCAAGTATAAAAACCAAAGAATATTCATATTTGACCTTATTGTTTATAGTTCATAATGGGTGATCAAAACCGAAAGTTTCTGTGATGAATGCCCTTGTACTGTTCACCATGTAAGAATTTATTCACTATGTAAGAATTCGTTCACCATGTAAGAACTTGTTCGTTATGCTTCAGAAGATTGGAGACTGACGAGAATTAGGCTTGAGATGGATTAATGATTGTACATTGAGCATTGACCCCCTATACTGAATTTTATTGTTGTTAACAACCATTTGATCAATAAATATGAGAGATGACCTCTCAAAACAAACAAACAAACAAACAAACAAAAAAACTAACACATGAAAGGGAGCCACATATCTGAAATCCCCGGTAACATTGTGGTGAAAAATACAAATCCTGTGTCTTCAAGGTGGTTCAGTACAGACGCTGATCTTCAGCTTTAGTTTCAGGGTTTAGTTTCCTAGTCAAATTACTATGAAGTTCCTATTTTTAGTTAAAGGCATTGCTGGTTCTGGGAGACCCCTAAAACTTATTTGGAGTTTATTTGAATCAAAAACCAAACCCTTTAAAAACAAAAGTTCTATGATGGTGTTGAAAAAGAAACCAGCTCAGCATTTTTCTAGCTACAGTTGTAAGTTACCACGTAATACCAGGCACATGTAAGCTGTTCAGTAATTGTTGGGCCAGTAAACCTACTACTACTTCTGAATAAGCCTGGGGAAAGTAAGATATCTAATGAACAAAGCCTTTGAATACCAAGGCCTTTCTGAAATAATATTTATGCCATTAAAATAGTAAAAGATAACCTAATAAAAATTTAGGAAAAAAATCACAATTTCTACAGTTATTAATGATTTCACAGGTTTATATAAAATTCAGATTTTGCACAGTCAAGAGTTTTAAACTTTGGTTTTTTGAAACTTTGGAAAACATACCAGAAATTTTTGGGAAGAAGCAAATCTATCTTATTGTCTTAATTCTAAAATTATAATTCATGTATTTTGATCTTTTACTGAATTTTAACATGTTTCAATCAATGATCTATTGTGTTTCAGTAGTGTTTGTAACTCACACACAAATATTGGAATTAAAAGTTATTTACCTGAAATTATTTTCATGGCAGGTGGTCTACTTTCCAGACAACTGGAATTTGAGGCAACTTCTATGACAGTGATCCCTTTGTTTCAGTTGGCATACCTTCTAATCATATTATTTGCAATCATATTGTGCTACAGGTAAAACAGTTTTATTTTTTAAATATATTTAATCTTCTATTTCTTAAAGACTTTGTCAATGAATTGGTATGTTAATGATACTTTAGTTACTTACCTACATTCTGGTGTCTTGAGTATTTTATAACTAAACACTCACTGGATTTTTGTTGTGCTCTGTGAAATTGTTTTAGTATCTACATTTTGTTACTTTTCTACTCCCCATGCAAAAAAGTCACTTTTCTTTTGGATGTCTTTCATTTAATTTGTTGTCATATATTAATTGTATAGTAAATCCACAATCAACTTTAGATTGATATAATAGGGAATGAAGAGAAAAATAATTTACTTTTATGGGGAGAAGCAAGTAAGTAAAAAATTTTTTCTAAGCTAATAGTTTGACAAGTTTAAATAAAAAATACTGGGAGTAAAGGAGAATGCCATCATCAGAAAGAATAGTTTTTTTTTTTCAAAGTAAATACCATTATTAATTGGGGTTCCTTGACATGATTCCCTTAGCCATTATAAAACCTGAATGATCACTTTGGTGTAATATTGTCCTCATGTTAAAAAAAAAAGAAAGCTGACTGATATCTTTTTAGTAAGACTTTAGTCTATTTATTTAGAAATTTCTTCAGGGAATACAAGCCTTATCATAGCAACAGTTTCTAGATTTCGAACATGTTTCCTTTGGCAAAACAGTGAAATCTGTTAGCCACAAAGGTAAATTATTTTTATATTAATTTTTTTCTTGCCTGCCATGGTAAGATTGATGCATGGCATATTCCTGCTAGAAGGAATCATTGGAACTGACAGGTACCACAATGTTTATTTAGGACAACCTCAGCCTTGTCCCAGTTAGTTCAAAATGTCTGTCTCATACATGGTACACCACTGCATTTCCTTGAGAGCCTCATGTTATACCAACATTACTATCTGAGCTGCCTCAACTACAAATTGGATGAATAGCCCTTGGCACTTTTTCAATATTATTATGTTAAACCAAGTGGATTTTGATTGATAACCTAATATTCAACTAATACAAAACATCATAGCAAGTATACTAATTATTTAATATTGCAGTCTAATTCAGAAATCGATGTACTGCATGAAGAGAAGGGAAGCTCATGGTTGCCAGAAGATTTAAGATAGGGAATGATTTTAAAAAGACCTGATGTACTCCTGTGTGTTAGTTTGATACAAATCTTTATTCATTTGCCAATAATTTCTTCCCATTTTCCACTTCAAGACCTATCCATTTTGAGACCTATAACTGAATTAAGCCTGCTTTCAGCACAGGGCAAAAGGAGTTGCACAGATATTGATGAAGTCATGACAGGGACAGCCCAAGAGACAGACCACTATAGAGGACAGGCTTCATACCATTTGTTGCAAGAATCCTCTCTCAATGTCTTGGATCTTGCCTCTCTATTCTTAAAAATTTCTTAAGACTTTTGGAACCACTTTGAGATTTTTGTATGTAAATATCTATCATAACAGATTTCTGTAGCACATTACAATTTATTGTGTATCTTCATATACATTATCTTGCTTATTTTTTCTCAGCAACCTTGTGTATTACGTAAGGAAGTGTTACAGTATCTTCACATCATGGGTGAACAGTCTGGGCTTCAGATTAGTTGGGTTATTACCCAAGCTCATGCAGCCATTTTTGTAGTAGAGCTTAAATTTGACTTTAGGTATTCTGATTCTAGAACCAGGATTATATCATGTATCTTGTATAGTATTTATGCACTCAGGATGCTTTAGCTGTGTTGTTTTGGTATGAGGACTTTTCCTTTTCTTTCTACCCAAAGTAAAACTAAAGAAAACTGATTTTCATGGAGAACTTGTGTCCTAATCTATGAAACATTGATGTCCTAATCTATGATGCATATTAAACTTTATGAATATGTGAACCTTCTGAATATAAGCAAAAACTTCTTGACCTGTTATATTTTTTACTAGAATAGAATGTCCTTCTTTTTCTCCTGTGTCGTGTGTGTGTATGTGTGTGTGCACACGCACATATGTGAGAAGTACATATTTTGGGGGGGATGAGGAGGAGCTTAAATATATTTTGTTATTAAATTTACCACCCTGCTTTCTTTTGGTTCATGTTTGCCTGCATATCTTTTACTATCTCTTTTTGAAATCTCTCTAAATCTTTTTGTTTTATGTGTCTCTTGTAGATGACACATGCTGGATTTTTTTTCTTACCCAATCTGCAAATATTCTCTGGCATTTTAATTCCAGATCGTTATGGGTGACATTTCTTTAGTTTTCTTTTTAGTCATTGATTACTTAGATTACAATGATTAACCACTTTCTGAGCCAACCTTTACTTGCTTTATTGTGTTCCTTCTTGAATTTATTTCTCCTCTTACTGCATTACATTCCTCCAAACTTCTTTCAAATAATGTCTCTCTGTGTGGTGAATTTCTTGAAATTCCAGCTGAGAATTTCTTTTTTTTGTTCAGTTTAAATACTAGTTTACTAGTTGTATGTAAGTTCTAGGTTCATAGTCCTTTTCCTCTAACACTTTATCTTGAAAGTTAATACTCCCATTGTCCAGTATTAATGTTGAAAAGTCTGATGGCTGTGTTACTCTTTCTTTAAGGATGGGCATGCTTTTTTTTAACCCTGGAAACTTTTACTTTTCCTTCATCTATAACAGTCTTAATTATCCTCCTATTATGCTTTGCAGTGGATTTTTCCTTAACTGTCCTGTTAACTGCTCTATGTAACCTTTCTATCTAAGATTTGAATATTTCTGTATCTGGGAGATTTTTGTCATTATTTCTTCAAATATTTCTTTTCTTCTATTTTGTCTTTGCTTTCCTTCTAGGTTTCTTCTGGTTGTATAGATGTGCACATATTCTACTCCTATTCTTAATTTTATCTCATCTGTTCTATCTTTTCATGTTTCCTAGGAATGCCTTCTGGGAGAATTATACCCAGTGTTCCAGCTTACTAATTTAAATAAAAATTTGCATTTACATAAGTACAATAAATATATAAATTAAAATGTGCATAAATGTATTCTTGGTCTATAGCTGTTGTGCTTTCAATCCATCCTCTGAGTACTTTTATTTCAAACTATTGTATTTTTCCTACTATCTCACATTGATTTTTTTCATAACTGCTTTTTTGCATTTAACTTCTGAAACTTCCCTATCTTTGAAGACGTTATGCTTATGTTATATTCCTGCTTTGGTCATTTCTGTTTCCTCTGGATGAGGCCACTCTGTTTGTTGTTTTTCTCCTACTGTGTTGACATACCTCAAAGGTCTTAAAATTTTCCTCATGGGCTTCTCTTTTATTTCCTAACATTCAGCTGCTTTGGCTAGTCATTTTAATCTAAGGAGATGGGTTAAAATGTAGGATCTGGCTTGCACTTCTAGATTAGTTTAAAAACTAGAGTACAAAGCTACTAGTCTTGTACTCCTGTCTCAACCACTTTTTTCATTATCTTTCTACTTCTTCAAAAACAATACAAGGCAAAAAAAAAAGAAAACACTCTACCACCACATACACATAACTCCTATTACTTCTGTCCCAAACAAGCATTCACTGTTACAGTTGCTTTGCTCTTTGTGTGGTATGGAGATGGTATGGGGTTGGGTAGGACCATTCAGATACTTGAGCTGTTGCTACTGACTCTCCACCCAAGCTTATCTTCATGACAGTTAGATGTCAGTCACTTACTGGTCGATAACAAAGGGAATGAGTAGGATATTGTGAATTTAAAAAAGAGAATTGACATGATCAAGCTTACATTTTAGACAGATCTTGCTGTATTATGGAGGATAAATCAACTTCGGCCAAAGCAGGAGCCATTGATACACAGTAAAAAGAGGCTTTGCAGTAATCTAGCATAGAAAAGATGATAGCATAAAATAAGGTAGTAACTCTGAAGATAGAAAGAAGCGGTGAAGTCTAAATGATAATGAAGGATGTTGGAGAGCCCAAGACCCTGTGGTGAATCACACTTGTTTACATTTGGTAGTGGAGGAAAGGGCATATGCCACGGATGGTGCCTGGTTTTCTTTTCAGAGTACCATTCAAAATGCATATTTCATAACATCATTTAATTTAAAGAATCACTTAGAAAGCATAACAAAGCAATAGCCTAACCAACCTTTTTTATTTTTAAAGAACAGTTTCTTATCCTTGATTCCAAAATGAAAATAGCTCAGAAAATTGGGAGATTTTCCCTAAGTTTGTGGCAAACTCTTTTGCCAGCAAAACTAACCCTGAAATGAAGCTGCTTGTAGTCTTGTTTATCCCACTTTGTGTGGACATTCATGCTTCTTTCAGACCTTTTGTGTATGATGATGAGATGCTGCTTCAGAAACCCTTAGATTTTCAAGTATTGAAATATAATATTATTAAGATTACCAGAAATAGAGTAGAGAAGAGAACAGTTAAAGATGATGCTAATCAGTAGAGTTAGAATTTATTCTTAGTAAGCTAGCCTGGGCAGTAAGAGGAAAGATTGGAGGCCATGAGTATAATTCTCAAGCAGCAGATTTGAAGGGAAAAGAGAGAGGGACATTTGGAAAATTGTACGGCAAAATAAAGGAACAGAGATAAGTGTATTTTTGGCAAAGAAAATTAGAGATAGAAATAGAGAAGAAAGTTGGGGCAGTTTCGGAGAAAGAAAGGTGTGGGGCAAAGATGAAACATGAATGTAGTACTGTTGTTGGATGTTTCGTAATTACTTTCTACAATGTGGTAGAAGTGTAGTTTCATGTTTAAAAAGGTTAGGTTTGGTATTTATGATGGAATTAAAGTACTACTTGGTCAGAGTGAGAAAAACCAAAGTCCATTGTCACTAATATATTAGTGTAGAGTGAAATCAAGGAAAAGAATCCAACTGTTTGCCATAATTCACCACATGTATACTTAAATTATCTTTGCTACTTAAGCATTTTATTTGTATTTTTAGTTATATCAGCAGTTTTTTACACAATGAAAAGCAAGAAATTAAATACTTAAAATATATCATAACTCAGTGTTTGTGTTTTCTTTGTTGATATTTTATTTTTTAATATTATAACAGTCTTGATTTGTGGTGTGCACTAAGTTAATAAAATTGCCAGGAAAAAAATTTGTTAAGAATTAGTTACAGCCCAAAGTTGTTTTCTGCAGCTACCCAACGGGGCCGCAGCGGGAGGAGCCGAGACCCCCGGGGAGAGGGCTGGGAAAGGAGGCGGGGTCCCGGCAGCCGCGGCTTCTCCGCTCGGGGATCCGGGTCTTGTCTCGGCGCTTCCTGGGGTTGGAGGTTGGGGTGGGAGGGCGGTGAGGGGGAAGCGTTTTTCCCCTCCACGGCGGCTCGGAGTCCGGCCCCTTCCTTCGCGCGTGCTCCCGCCCGCCGCTCTGGCCCCTGGTGCGGGTGTCCGTGCCGGGTCCCGCGCCCGCCCGCGAGCCCTGGACGCCCAGCGGCGGACGCGGAGGCCCCGTTGCTGCTGCCTCAGGTGCCGCGGTGCCGGGCTTGGTGCAGTTGGCGCTGGGCATCCTGCCCGCCCTGCTCTTCGCCGCGCTCTTCGCCTTTGCCTGCCTACAGCCGCGGCGGCTGCTCCTGCACCGCGAGCGCCGGCTGAGTTACCAGAGCCTCTGCCTCTTCCCCTGCCTCCTGTGGGCCGCGCTCAGGACCGCCCTCTGCGCCGCCGCTCTAGCTCGGCGGCTCTCTGCCCCTGCTCCGGCCGCCCTCTCACCTACACTACTTGCCCCACTGGCTGCTCTGCTGCTTCCCCTCCGGTCTCCAGTTCTCCACGCTGTCTCCTCCACCTCTACCTGGCGGAGGTAAGGCGGGAGGACCGGCTTTCGCGGCCGGGCGGGTGCGGGGGCTGCGGTGATCCCCTCCGGCGGAGGAGCGGGGCGGGGGGGTGCGAGCAGTGCGGGGCGGACCGGAGAGCAGCCAGGGGAAAGGGAGGCCCTCCTGGAGTGCGCTCAGGTGTTCGCAACCCAAACTTAAGGCGCCGACTGACTCGGTTACTGACGGGCTTGGGGGGTGAGATGTGTGTTCTGACAACTTCAAACAGCAGGACGACCCTTTGCTCGGTTCCTGGCCACCGACGGGAAGGGTTGGCACCGACCGAGTGGCGTCTCAGGAAGGAGCGGCCCTGGTAGCTCTGCTCAAGCTGGGCTGTGTTGAGAGGTTTGAAGCCTGAATTCACACCACTTCTGTGACTTTAGAGGAAAAAAAAAGAAAGAAAGAAACTCATTCTGAAAATGTAGCTTGGTAGTAATCTCAAACACCTAGGAGCAAATGCAGGTCATCTGTCGAGGGGTATACTTTAAACCCAGCATCCTCACAGATAAAATTCCAATAAACATGAGCTTAAAATGAGAAATCACACAAAGATTGAAGATGTCAGAATCGTCATAGTATACAATATTCATTTACATGAATTAAGAAATTAAAGACTATTGATATGTGAGAATCAAAATTAGGCATATTTGGAACTTTTTTTAATGAAAAATAAAATTAAAAACTGAAATGAATGTTTAAATAATGGATTAAACCGTTAAAAAGAAATTAGTAACTCAAGATCTGAGGAGAAAAATCACCCAAAATATAGCTCAGAGAAAAACAATGGAATATATAAACAAGGGATTATGAGAGAATGAAGATATAATGAGGAAGTCTGATATATATCTAATAGGATTTTCAAAGAAATTATTCAAAAAAAATAATGACTTGGAGTTTGTCCAAATTTATGAGACACCAAGTTTCAGATTCAGCAAGCCCAAAAAATACAAGACATGCTTAATGAAAATGGACACACAAAAAAATCTTAAAGTACCAAAGACAAAATATTAAAACAGCTATAAAGAGAAGCTATTACAATGGAATGAAAACTAGTTTGAGTGTTGGCATTTCATTAACAACTAAGGAATCCAGAAGACAAACATCTTCAAAATGCTGAGGGAAAATAACCAACCTAAAATTTTACCTACAATGAAACTATCAGCAAGAGTGAAATAAAAGCCAAGTTGAGGGTGATAACAGCAAGATGGTAGAGTAAGAAGCCATTGGACCCCCTGCAAACACACCAATTCAGCAGAAATTCTCAAATTCTTTTTTGCAAAATCTAGAAACTATTAGAAAGTCTCTTGCACCCCAGGTGAACACAAAACCAGAATCACTGAAACCAGTAGGTAGATTCGGGACCTCTTGCTGGAGTCCCTGACCTCAGCATAGTACCATACAATTGGGAAGAGACCTTCTAGCTCTCAACTTCTCCCAGAGGAGGGAAGGGGTTGGTTCACATGTCCAGCACCCCAAGTTTTCCTAAGGGGCTCCCTAGAGTTCCAAGATAGTTTAGACACCTGAGGGAGAACAAAGATAGCAACATAGCTCCCTTCCTCCCCAGTTCAACACAGAACGAGCAACTGGAACTACAACTTCTCACTCTTCTCTCTAAGGAGAGAAAGAATTGGTAATGATTTACCTCACAGAAAATTCAAAACAACTATCACAAAGATGCTAACTGAGGTCAAGAGGACAAAGCATGAACAATTTCAACAAAGAAAGAAAATATTAAAATGTACAAAACAAATCATGGAGCTGAAGAACACAAAAAGTGATGTGAAAAATTCACTTGAGGGGTGTCAACAGATTAGTTCAAACAAGATAAATAGGCTCAATGACAATTGGAAATAATTCAGTCAGAAGATCAAAAAGAAAAAAGAATGAACAAAGCTAATGTGACATGGTACACCATCAAGCAGATGAAATAGGCATTGAGTACCAGATGGAGAAGAGAAGGAGAGGCCCAGAAAGCTTACTCAAAAAAATAATGGCTGACTACATCCCAGATTTGGGGTAGGAAATGGTCAACCAGATCCAAGAAGCCAAAGGTATACAAAAAAGAGGGATCCAAAAAATTTCATGCTGAGACACATATTATAATCAAATTGTCAAACACAAAGAGAATTTTGAAAGCAGAGGAGAAAAATCACGTCACATACAAGGGAACCTCTTTAAGACTATGAGCAGATTATTCGGCAGATATCTTGAGGACCAGAGGAGAGGATAATCTGATTAAAGTGTTGAAAGAAAAACTGCCAACTAAGAATAATATATAAAAAAAGAAAAAGAAAAAGAATTAGTTACTTAGCTATGTAAAAAAAGCAAAGCAAAATGTCAGTTGTAGAATCTGGTGAATAGAACCTATATGTTGAACATTTTCATAATAAGTGTTGGAAAAACAAACTACAGTGGAAAACCTAATGTGCAACAAAGACACTGTGTGAATAGCAAAATAATAATACACTTTGACTTATTTTTGTTCTCCACTGACTTAAAAATTTGAAACATTCTTTCTGTTGGTTCAATACCAATTTTAGTGGACATACTATTAGATCTAAATAAATTGTTCCCTTTTGATGGAAATTGTATTGTCCTTAAAAACAGTGTTATTGTGAACACTACTGAAGGTATATGAAAAATCTATTAGGGTTTATAAAACACTGAGGTAAATGTAAATCATAGCAGACAAGGGTTTAGCAAGTATTTAAAACTTTCATTCTTCTATTTTAGGGGATCTGGAAACATCAAAGCTGGATTAGAACATCTGGTAAATTCTAATATTCTCTTGAACATTTGCATGATCTTTGATACCTGCATTCTAAATGAACACTTTTGAATGAGCTTTGAATACCATGTGTTGAGAAAGTCAACCATTTCCCAAAGGGTCAGCTTACTGTTATTATGTGAAGGCACTTACATTTTCATTTATCTTATCATTTCAAGGGAGTTTAAAACATTTTTTTTGTAGATAATTATTTTTTATTGAAGGGTAGTTGACACACAGTATTACATTAGTTTCAGGTGTACAACACAGTGATTCAACATTTATATACATGATAATTCTAGCTACCAACTATCACCATACAAAGTTGTTACAATATTTTGACTATATTCCTTATGCTATTATACATTACATCCTGGTTACTTATTGATTTTAAATTGGAAGTCAGACCTATTTTTTTACATGTTTAATATTTATTTATTTATTTGTTTGTTTATTTTTTGAGAGGGCATCTCTCATATTTATTGATCAAATGGTTGTTAACAACAATAAAATTCTGTATAGGGGAGTCAATGCTCAATGCACAATCCTTAATCCACCCCCAGCCTAATTCCCATCAGTCTCCAATCTTCTGAAGCATAACGAACAAGTTCTTACATGGTGAACAAATTCTTACATACTGAATAAGTTCTTACATGGTGAACAGTAAAAGGGCAGTCATCACAAAAACTTTCGGTTTTGATCACTCATTATGAACTATAAACAATCAGGTCAAATATGAATATTCATTTGATTTTTATACTTGATTTATATGTGAATCCCACATTTCTCCCTTTATTATTATTATTATTTTTTTAAATAAAATGCTGAAGTGTTAGGTAGATGCAAGATAAAGGTAGAAAACATAGTTTAGTGTTGTAAGAGAGCAAATGTAGATGATCAGGTGTGTGCCTGTAGACTATGTGTTAATCCAAGCTAGACAAGGGCAATAATACATCCACAGATGCAGAAGATTTCTCTCAAAATGGGGGGGGGGTGAGGTTCTAAGCCTCACCTCTGTTGATCCCCAATTTCTCACCTGATGGCCCTCCTGCGACTGTGCCTGTCTTAGGTTGTTCCACCCTTGAGAAATCTTACCCGTCTCTGGCTAACCAGTCATCTTCCGGGGCCATACAGGGAAATGTAAAGTTGGTAAGTGAGAGAGAAGCCATATTGTTTGAAAAGCTTAGCTTTTTACTTCTTTGCAGATTTATGCCCTGTGGCTTCTATGCCCAGCATTTGTCTTGAGGTATCTTTACCACTTGGAGGAGTTATGATACTCAGTGAATTAGATATGAGGCACGAATTCTATTTAAGGGTTGTAATTAGAAAGGAAGAAGAAAAGCTATAGAGGTAGCAGATGGAAGAAAACATGGGAAGATTGATTATTTCTTTGGCATATCTTCTTATAGAGTAACTTAAGCATGTATAGGTTTTAAACTCCTAATTAAATTGTGCACACACATTAACATAATAGGAATACAGTTATATAACCAAAGCAGATCTATAATTACCAGCTATCTCCAGTGAAGCCAAGAAAACCAGTTAGGCACCCTAGGCATTTGTGAAAATTTGTCTATGGTATAATGGATATTGTCCAACTGTACTTGAACAGTCTGAGAGAAATCAGACAAATTAAAACAACCCATTCCTGGGAACTGTTCACATCCCATATGTTCTTTTAACCGTAGATGGTCTGTAGTTGTAAGATTTTTGAGCGCTACAACTTGCACTTCTCCTAATTCTTGGTTGAGTTCCAACAGTATAGATCCAGTCAAATTTGTTGTTTTACTGTATGCACAGGCCAGCTTAGATATCTCCTTCATTCCAATGGCAAGACGAGGAACCAGTGGGATGAATGCAGCTACAACTGCAGCATCGCCTGGATCTTTGGTGAGGTTTTTTGATGATCATCTTCTGGTATGAGTCTTCCAGAGAGTGCTGAAGTTGAAAGTTCTAGATCATATCGTATCTTAGTTCATTTCTGGGTAGCCAAATTAGGCTTTGATCCTCTGTATAAATACAAACAGACCCTTTGCTCACACTTTGATATGCCCTTTATACCATTGTGTAGAGAAAGGAATATTATCAGAAAAGTATACATCCATAGCTGATCATCTGACACCCTTTAAGTGATCAAAATTAAGGATATTTAAAGCATGGATTAATCGTTGATTTACAGTTAGTTTTATCCTATCAGGGAGTAATCCCCCTTCTCCTTTTTTTTTTGTTATCTTTAATCTACACTTACATGAAGAATATTATGTTTACTAGGCCCTCCCCTATACCAGGTCTCCCCTATAAACCGCTTTACAGTCACTGTCCATCAGCATAGCAAAATGGTATAGAATCACTACTTGTCGTCTCTGTCTTGTACAGCCCTCCCCTTTCTCCCACCCCCCCATGCATGCTAATCTTAACACCCCTCTTCTTCTTCCCCCCCCTTATCCCTCCCTACCCACCAATCCTCCCCAGTTCCTTTCCCTTTGGTACCTGTTAGTCCATTTTTGCGTTCTGTGATTCCACTGCTGTTTTGTTCCTTCAGTTTTTCCTTTGTTCTTATACTCCAGAGATGAGTGAAATCATTTGGTATTTCTCTTTCTCTGCTTGGCTTATTTCACTGAGCATAATACCCTCCAGGTCCATCCATGTTGCTGCAAATGGTAGGATTTTCCCTCTTCTTATGGATGAGTAGTATTCCATTGTGTATATGTACCACATCTTCTTTATCCATTCATCTAATGATGGACATTTAGGTTGCTTCCAATTCTTGGCTATTGTAAATAGTGCTGCAATAAACATAGGGGTGCATCTGTTTTTCTCAAACTTGATTGTTGCATTCTTAGGGTAAATTCCTAGGAGGGAATTCCTGGGTCAAATGGTAAGTCTGTTTTGAGCATTTTGATGAACCTCCATACTGCTTTCCACAATGGTTGAACTAATTTACATTCCCACCAGCAGTGTAGGAGGGTTCCCCTTTCTCCACAGCCTCACCAACATTTGTTGTTGTTTGTCTTTTGGATGGCAGCCATCCTTACTGGTGTGAGGTGATATCTCATTGTAGTTTTAATTTGCATTTCTTTGATAATTAGTGATGTGGAGCATCTTTTCATGTGTCTGTTGGCCATCTGTATTTCGTTTTTGGAGAACTGTCTGTTCAGTTCCTCTGCCCATTTTTTAATTGGATTATTTGATTTTTGTTGAGGCATGTGAGCTCTTCATATATTTTGGACGTCAAGCCTTTATCGGATCTATCATTTACAAATATATTCTCCCATACTATAGAGTTCCTTTTTGTTCTATTGATGGTGTCTTTTGCTGTACAGAAGGTTTTCAGCTTAATATAGTCCCACTTGTTCATTTTTGCTGTTGTTTTCCTTGCCTGGGGAGATATGTTCAAGAAGTCACTCATGTTTATGTCTAAGAGGTTTTTGCCTATGTTTTTTTCCACGAGTTTAATGGTTTCATGACTTACATTCAGGTCTTTGATCCATTTTGAATTTACTTTTGTGTATGGGGTTAGACAATGGTCCAGTTTCATTCTCCTACATGTAGCTGTCCAGTTTTGCCAGCACCATCTGTTGAAGAGACTGTCATTTTGCCATTGTATGTCCATGGCTCCTTTATCAAATATTAATTGACCATATATGTTTGGGTTAATGTCTGGAGTCTCTAGTCTGTTCCACTGGTCTGTGGCTCTGTTCTTGTGCCAGTACCAAATTGTCTTGATTACTATGGCTTTATAGTAGAGCTTGAAGTTGGGGAGTGAGATCCCCCCTACTTTATTCTTCTTTCTCAGGATTGCTTTGGCTATTCGGGGTCTTTGGTGTTTCCATATGAATTTTTGAATTGTTTGTTCCAGTTCATTGAAGAATGTTGCTGGTAATTTGATAGGGATTGCATCCAATCTGTATATTGCTCTGGGCAGGATGGCCATTTTGACAATATTGATTCATTCTGTCCACGAGCATGGGATGAGTTTCCATTTGTTAGTGTCCCCTTTAATTTCTCTAAAGAGTGACTTGTAGTTTTCAGAGTATAGGTCATTCACTTCTTTGGTTAGATTTATTCCTAGGTATTTTATTGTTTTTGATGCAATTGTGAATGGAATTGTTTTCCTGATTTCTCTTTCTATTGGTTCATCGTTAGTGTATAAGAAAGCTACAGATTTCTGTGTGTTAATTTGAATCCTGCAACTTTGCTGTATTCTGATATAAGTTCTAGTAGTTTTGGGGTGGAGTCTTTAGGGTTTTTTATGTACAATATCATGTCATCTGCAAATAGTGACAGTTTAATTTCTTCTTTACCAATCTGGATTCCTTGTATTTCTTTGTTTTGTCTGATTGCCATGGCTAGGACCTCCAGTACTGTGTTAAATAGCAGTGGGGAGAGTGGGCATCCCTGTCTAGTTTCCAATCTCAGAGTAAAAGCTTTCAGCTTCTCGCTGTTCAGTATAATGTTGGCTGTGGGTTTATCATATATGGCCTTTATTATGTTGAGGTACTTGCCCTCTATTCCCATTTTGCTGAGAGTTTTTATCATGAATGGATGTTGAATTTTGTCAAATGCTTTTTCAAATCATGGAGATGATCATGTGGTTTTTGTCCTTCTTTTTGTTGATGTGGTGGATGATGTTGATGGATTTTCGAATGTTGTACCATCCATGCATCCCTGGGATGAATCCCACTTGGTCATGGTGTATGATCCTTTTGATATACTTTTGAATTCAGTTTGCTAATATTTTATTAAGTATTTTTGCATCTACATTCATCAGGGATATTGGTCTGTAATTTTCTTTTGGTGGGATCTTTGCCTGGTTTTGGTATTAGGGTGATGTTGATTTCATAGAATGAGTTTGGGAATATTCCCTCCTCTACTATTTTTTGGAAAATTAAGGAGAATGGGTATTATGTCTTCTCTGTGTGTCTGATAAAATTCTGAGGTAAATCCGTCCTGCCCGGGTGCTTTGTTCTTGGGTAGTTTTTTGATTACCGTTTCAATTTCTTTGCTCGTATTTGGTTTGTTTTACTTTTGTGTTTCTTCCTTGGTCAGTCTTAGAATGTTGTATTTTTCTAGGAAGTTATCCATTTCTTCTATGTTTTCCAGCTTGTTGGCATATAGGTTTTCATAGTAGTCTTTAATAATTCTTTGTATTTCTGTGGAGTCTGTCGCGATTTTTCCATTCTCATTTCTGATTCTGTTGATGTGTGTTGATTCTCTTTTTCTCTTAATAAGTTTTGCTAGAGGCTTATCTATTTTGTTTATTTTCTCAAAGAACCAGCTCTTGGTTTCATTGGTTTTTGCTATCGTTTTATTCTTCTCAATTTTGTTTATTTCTTCTCTGATCTTTATTATGTCTCTCCTTCTGCTGACTTTAGGCCTCATTTGTTCTCCTTTTTCCAATTTCAATAATTGTGATGTTAGACTATTCATTTGGGATTGTTCTTCCTTCTTCAAGTGTGGCTGGATCGCTATATATTTCCTCTTAGGACTGCTTTCGCTGCGTCCCACAGAAGTTGGGGCTTAGTGTTGTTGTTGTCATTTGTTTCTATATATTCCTTGATCTCTATTTTGATTTGTTCATCGATCCATTGATTATGTAGGAGCATGTTGTTAAGCCTCCATGTGTTTGTGGGCCTTTTTGTTTTCTTTGTAGAATTTATTTCTACTTTTATACCTTTGTGGTCTGAAAAATTGGTTGGTAGAATTTTAATATTTTGGATTTTGCTGAGGCTCTTTTTGTGGGCTAGTATGTGGTCTATTCTGGAGAATGTTCCATGTGCACTTGAGAAGAACGTATATCCTGTTGCTTTTGGATGTAGAGTTCTATAGATATCTATTAGGTCCATCTGCTCTACTGTGTTGTTCAGTGCTTCTGTGTCCTTATTTTCTGCCCGGTGGGTCTATCTTTTGGGGTGAGTGGTGTGTTGAAGTCTCCTAAAATGAATGCATTGTAGTCTATTTCCCCCTTTAGTTCTGTTAGTATTTGTTTCACATATGCTGGTGCTCCTGTGTTGGGTGCATATATATTTAGAATGGTTATATCCTCTTGTTGGACTGAGCCCTTTATCATTATGTAGTATCCTTCTTTATCTCTTGTTACTTTCTTTGTTTTGAAGTCTATTTTGTCTGATATTAGCACTGCAACCCCTGCTTTCTTCTTGCTGTTGTTTGCCTGAAATACGTTTTTCCATCCCTTGACTTTTAGTCTGTACATGTCTTTGGGTTTGAGGTGAGTTTCTTGTAAGCAGCATATAGATGGGTCTTGCTTTTTTATCCATTCTATTACTCTGTGTCTTTTGATTGGTGCATTCAGTCCATTTACATTTAGGGTGACTATTGAAAGATATGTACTTATTGCCATTGCAGGCTTTAAATTTGTGGTTACCAAAGGTTCAAGGTTAGCCTCTTTAGTATCTTACCACCTAACTTAGCTCGCTTATTGAGCTGTTATATACACTGTCTGGAGATTCTTTTCTTCTCTCCCTTCTTATTCCTCCTCCTCCATTCTTCATATGTTGTGTGTTTTGTTCTGTGCTCTTTCTAGGAGTGCTCCAATCTAGAGCAGTCCCTGTAAGATGCCCTGTAGAGGTGGTTTGTGGGAAGCAAATTCCCTCTGCTTTTGCTTGTCTGGGAATTGTTTAATCCCGCCATCATATTTAAATGATAGTCGTGCTGGATACAGTATCCTTGGTTCAAGGCCCTTCTGTTTCATTGCATTAAATATATCATGCCATTCTCTTCTGGCCTGTAGGGTTTCTGTCGGGAAGTCTGATGTTAGCCTGATGGGTTTTCCTTTATAGGTGACATTTTTCTCTCTAGCTGCCTTTAAAAATCTTTCCTTGTCCTTGATCTTTGCCATTTTAATTATTATGTATCTTGGTGTTGTCCTCCTTGGATCCTTTCTGTTGGGGGTTCTGTGTATTTCCGTGTTCTGTTTGATTATTTCCTCCCACAGTTTGGGGAAGTTTTCAGCAATTATTTCTTCCAATATACTTTCCATCCCTTTTCCTCTCTCTTCTTCTTCTGGTACCCCTATAATACGGATATTGTTCCTTTTGGATTGATCACACAATTCTCTTAATATTGTTTCATTCCTGGAGATCCTTTTATCTCTATGTCAGCTTCTATGCGTTCCTGTTCTCTGGTTTCAATTCCATCAGTGGCCTCTTGGATCTTATCCATTCTGCTTATAAATCCTTCCAGAGTTTGTTTCATTTCTGTGATCTCCTTTCTGGCATCTGTGATCTCCCTCCGGACTTCATCCCATTTCTCTTGTGTATTTCTCTGCGTCTCTGTCAGCATGTTTATGATTTTTATTTTAAATTCTTTGTCAGGAAGACTGGTTAGGTCTGTCTCCTTCTCTGGTGTCTCTGTGATCTTGGTTTGCCTGTAATTTTGTCTTTTCATGGTGATAGGAATAGTTTGCAGAGCTGGGACTAGTGACGGCTGGGAGAACTTTCCTTCTTTTTGGTTTGTGGCCTTCCTCTCCTGGGAGAATAGCGACCTCTAGTGGCTTGTGCTGGGTAGCTGCACACAGACAGGCTTCTGCTTCCTGCCCGGCTGCTATGGAGTTTATCTTCGCTGTTGCTGTGGGCATGACCTGGCTCGGGCTGCTGCTCCAAAGTGGTGGAGTTGCGTTGGAGGGGGAGTGACTGGGAGGCTATTTATCTCCATAAGGGGCCTCCGTGCTCCCTGCAGCCCAGGGGATTAGAGTGCCCAGAGATTCCCTACCTCTGGACTAAGTGTCCCGCCCTGCCCCTTTAAAACTTCCAAAAAGCACCCACCAAAAAGAAAACAACGACCACAAAAAAAAAAAAAAAAAATGGCTGCTCCTTTTTCTTTCTTTTCCAGTGCCAGCCTTGGGCACCCGCTCACCAGACTTGCTGCCCTGTTTCCCTAGTATTGGGGTCCCTATCCCTTTAAGACTTCCAAAAGGCACTCACCAAAACAAAACAACAACAAAAAAAATAATAAAGAAACAGAAAAAAAGGTGGCCGCTTGCGTTTCTTTTGTTCTCTGGCGCTGGTCTATGATACCTGTTCGCCGGTCTTGCTGCCCTGTTTCCCTAGTATTGGGGTCCCTGTCCCTTTAAGACTTCCAAAAAGCACTCACCGCAACAAAACAACAAAAGAAAAAAAGAAGATGGCTGCTCCCTTTTCTTTTGTCCTCCGGTGCCGGCCTCCGGTACCCGCTCACTGTTCTTGCTGCCCTGTTTCCCTAGTATCCAGGGCCCCGCGCATGCACTGTGTCTGCGCTCTGGTCCGGATGGCTGGGGCTGGGTGTTCAGCAGTCCTGGGCTCCTTCTCCCTCCTGCTCAGACCTCTCTCCTACCGCCAGGAGCTGGGGGGAGGGGTGCTGGGGACCCACCAGACCAGGGCTTGTATCTTACCCTCTTTGCAACGTGCTGGGTTCTCTCAGGTGTGGATGTGGTCTGGATGTTGTCCTGTGTCCTCTGGTCTCTATTTTAGGAAGAGTTGTCTTTGTTATATGTTCATAGATATATGTGGTTTTGGGAGGAGATTTCCGGTGCTCTACTCACGCCACCATCCTGGCTCTGCCCCCTGAAACATTTTTTTAATTACTTTTTTTTTAATGTTGAGATGAAATAAAATGGATGATAGTCCTTGAATTGATGATTGCTTTAATTATAAACAAAAATGTTTAGTGTAGAGTTTTTGGCATATCTTGACCTGACAAAAATATGCTTGTGTTTTAAGAAAAACACAATCAAATATTGCATGCATAAATATGGTATGTTTTAGCAATTTAACAGCTTTGAAAGAAGAGCACAGCTTTGTTTTTCCGGATGTCTTTGCTTTCTGAATAATGCATCAGTTTAAACTATGTTCAGTTTTAGAATATAAAATAATTGGGATGTAAAATCTTTGGCTTAAGTAAACATTCTTAAAGCACAACTGAAATTCATACTGACTCAGCATTAAAATCCATCCATTGATCAAAAAATGGGAAAAACTGTGTTTGTATTATACGAGGTCCAAAATTTGTTGAGCTCACCCCATTAAATGTTTATTACAACATTAAGTAGTTAATTTAAACAGAACATTATTAAGTCATGTTCTTGTTTCTGGTCAAATATAAATGTTGAATAATTAATGATAGAGATTCTTTTGTAAATACACTCTAATTACTTTTTTAAATGCAAGACGTCTTTTGTATATCATACTATAACTATGTTAACTATTAATGTCCTTGTGTTGTGCTCTCACCAAAGCAAACAGTAGCAAGAGGCAACATATTTTTGACTTACAGTAGTTTTAGAGTTGGAAGGGATTATTGGATAGCTTCCTTTCCATAGCTAAAGGAAATGGAGGAAAGCTAGACTTTAAAAAAAATATGATCCTAAAAATTAGATTAACTATTAAAAAGCAGTATGTAATAACCTAGTTAGCAAATTTGAACTATATTATATTTGCCTGAGTTGGAAGTAAATAAACAGCATTGCTATTCTCATTATTAAAACATTATTTCCTGAATCCCTGCTTATAACTTCACAGTGCCATATGTATTTAGGACATATGGACATCAGAATAAAAATGTTAATCTAAAACATTAAATATCAGTAACAACTGGGAGCTTAATAACAAAGAACAGCTTACAATAGTGCCAAAATGAGCTGTATTTTATACTTCTCTTGTAAGCTGTTATTTATTAAAAATAGTTTATATTAGGGGTGGAGCCAAGCTAGCGGCATGAGTAGAGCAGCAGAAGTCTCCTCCCAAAACTCTCTATTTTTGAAAATACAACAAATACAACTATTCCTAAAAGAGAGACCAGAAGACACAGGACAACAGCCAGACTACATCTACACCTGCAAGAACCCAGTGCCTCGCGAAGGGGGTAAGATACAAGCCACGGCCCAGTGGGACCCGAGCACCCCTCACCCCAGCTCCTGGCAGGAGGAGAGGAGTCGGAGCGGGGAGAGAAAGGGAGCCCAGGACAGCTAAACACCCAGCCCTAGTCATCTGCACCAGAGCACAGACACACAGTGCATGGGGTGCTGGATACTAGGGAAATGGGACAGTAAAACCTGTGAGCGGGTCCCCACTGCCGGCACCCTGGGACAAAAGACAAGTGAGTGCCCTTTGAAAATCTTAAGAGGACAGGGGCCTCACAGCTGGATGGAAGTGTCCCGGCTCAATCAGCCCAGTAACTTGGAATCCCAGGAAACTCCGGGCACCCCAACCCCCAGGGTGGCAGTGCAGCTCGGAGGCCCCTCACAGTAATAAAGAGCCTCCTTCCCATTCCCCTTCTGCCATAGCAGCAGGGGCCATGCCCACAGCAACAGGGCAGAGCTTCTTCCACAGTGGCTGGGCAAGAAACAGACACCCCGTCTGCGTGCAGCTGCCCAGTACAAGCTGCTAGGTTTTGTTGTTCTCCCAGGAGAGGAAGGCCACAACTAGCAAGAAGGGATGTTCTCCCAGCCGACACACAATTCAGCACCCCACAACTACCTCTACCACCATGAAAAAGCAGAGGAATTTGATCCAGAACAAAATAACAGAGACAACTCCTGAGAAGGACATAGACCTAACCAATCTTTCTGCAAAATAATTCAAAATAGAGGTCATAACCATGCTTGGATCTTCAGAGAAATATGCAAGAACTAAGGGAAGAAGTCTGGAAGGAGATTACAGAAATGAAACAATCTCTGGAAGGACTTAAGAGCAGACTGGATGAGGTGCAAGAGGATGTTAATGGAATAGAGATCAGAGAACAGGAACACAGAGAAGCTGATGCAGAGAGAGATAAAAGGATCTCCAGGAATGAAACAATATTAAGAGAATTGTGTGACCAATCCAAATGGAACAATATCCACATTATAGGGGTACCAGAAGAAGAGATCGAAAAAGAAATAGGAAGTGTACTTGAAGAAATAATTGCTGAAATCTTCCCCAAACTGGGGGAGGAAATAATTGCTCAGACCACAGAAGTACACAGACTACCCAATAGAAGGGACCGAAGGAGGACAACACCAAGACACAAAATAATTAAAATGGCAAAGATCAAGGATAAGGACAGAGTTTTAAAGGCACTTAGAGAGAGGAAAAAGGTCACCTACAAAGGAAAACCCATCAGGCGATCATCAGACTTCTCGACTGAAACCTTACAGGCCAGAAGAGAATGGCATGATATATTTAATGCAATGAAACAGAAGGGCCTTGAACCAAGAATACTGTATCCAGGACGATTATTATTTAACTATGAAGGATGGATTAAATAATTCCCAGACAAGCAAAAGTTGAGGGAATTTGCCTCCCACAAACCAACTCTACAGGGTATTTTAGAGGGACTGCTCTAGATGGGAGCACTCCTAAGACTAAATAGATGTCACCAGAGAAAGTAAAAACACAGCAAAGAAAGCAGAACAATCAATTAATAACTAAAGAAAAAAAATAAAATCAACTACCCACAAAAGCAGTTAAAGAAAACACAAAAGAGCACAGAATAAAACAAACAACATATAAAGAATGGAGGAGGAGGAATAAGAAGGGAGAGAAAAAAAGAATCTCCAGACAGTGTATATAACAGCTCAATAGTGAGCTAAGTTAGGCAGTAAGATACTAAAGAAGCTAACCTTGAACCTTTGGTAACCACGAACCTAAAGCCTGCAATGGCAATAAGTACATATCTCTCAATAGTCACCCTAAATGTAAATGGACTTAATGCATCAATCAAAAGACACAGAGTAATAGAATGGATAAAAAAGCAAGACCCATCTATATGCTGCTTACAAGAAACTCACCTTAAACCCAAAGACAAGCATAGACTAAAAGAATGATAAGACACTCTTAAGAGAAATTAAAGAGGACACTAACAAATGGAAACCTATCCCATGCTCTTGGCTAGGAAGAATTAATATCATCAAAATGGCCATCCTGCCCAAAGCAATATACAGATTGGATGCAATCTGTCAAATTACCAACAGCATTATTCAACGAAGTGGAACAAATAGTTCAAAAATTCATATGGAAACACCAAAGACCCTGAATAGCTAAAGCAATCCTGAGAAGGAAGAACAAAGTGGGGGGGGGGGGATTTCGCTCCCCACCTTCAAGCTCTACTACAAAGCTACAGTAATCAAGACAATTTGGTACTGGCACAAGAACAGAGCTACAGACCAGTGGAACAGAATAGAGACCCCAGAAATTAACCCAAACATATATGGTCAATTGATATCCGATAAAGGAACCATAGACATACAATGGGGAAATGACAGTCTCTTCAACAGATGGTGCTGGCAAAACTGGACAGCTACCTGTAAGAGAATGAAACTGGATCACTGTTTAACCCCATACACAAAAGTAAATTCAAAATGGATCAAAGACCTGAATGTAAGTCATGAAACCATAAAACTCTTAGAAAAAAACTTAGGCAAAAATCTCTTGGACATAAACATTAGCGACTTCTTCATGAACATATCTCCTTGGGCAAGGGAAACAAAAGCATAAATGAACAAGTGGGACTACATCAAGCTGAAAAGCTTCTTTACAGCAAATGACACCATCAGTAGAACAAAAAGGTACCCTACAGTATGGGAGAATATATTCATAAAAGACAGATCCAATAAAGGCTTGACATCCAAAATATATAAAGAGCTCGTGCACCTCAACAAACAAAAAGCAAATAATCCAATTAAAAAATGGGCAGAGGAGCTGAACAGACAGTTCTCCAAAGAAGAAATTCAGATAGCCATCAGTCACATGAAAAGATGCTCCACATCGCTATTTATCAGAGAAATGCAAATTAAAACCACAATGAGATATCACCTCACACCAGTAAGGATGGCTACCATCCAAAAGACAAACAACAGCCAATGTTGGCGAGGCTGTGGAGAAAGGGGAACCCTCCTACGCTGCTTGTGGGAATGCAAATTATTTCAACCACTATGGAAAACAGTATGGAGGTTCCTCAGAAAGCTCAAAATAGAAATACCATTTGACCAAGGAATTCTACTTTTAGGAATTTACCCTAAGAATGCAGCAGCCCAGTTTGAAAAAGACAGATGCACCCCTATATTTATCGCAGCACTATGTGCAATAGCTGAGACATGGAAGCAACCTAAGTGTCCATCAGTAGATGAATGGATAAAGAAGATGTTGTACGTATACACAATGAAATATTATTCAGCCATAAGAAGAAAACAAATCCTACCATTTGCAACAACATGGATGGAGCTAGAGGGTATTATGCTCAGTGAAATAAGCAAGGTGGAGAAATACAAATACCAAATGATGTCACTCATATGTGGAGTATAAGAACAAAGAAAAACTGAAGAAACAAAACAGCAGCAGAATCACAGAACCCAAGAATGGGCTAACAGTTACCAAAGGGAAAGGGACTGGGGAGGATGGGAGGGAAGAGAGGGATACGGGTGGGGAAAAAGAAAGGGGGTATTATGATTAGCATGTATAATGTGGGGGAAGCATGGGGAGGGCTGTGCAACACAGAGAAGAAAAGTAGTGATTCTACATTTTACTACACTGATGGACACTGACTGTAATGGGGTTTGTGGGGGGGGACTTGGTGAAGGGGGGACCCTAGTAAACATAATGTTCTTCTTGTGATTGTAGATTAATGATAACAAAATTTTTAAAAATGTAAGGAGGTTATGTGGGACCATATGACAGAAGAACTAGTAGCTTATTTTACAGTTTGTTCACTGTACTTCCTCATCCACTTTGCTTCAGAAGAAAAACTGTGCAGTGACTTGGGTGAAAGACTGTGACCTTCCTACAAACATTAATTGTTGGAGAGTTCTTTCTGACTTCATATTTAAACCACTTTGGGGTTATTTCTAGGACCTAGATAGTTATTCTTCTGAATCCTGGTTAAGGAGATGTCATAGCAAATGAGTTTAAGAGTTGTTGATATATGGAAAACATAGACCCAAATTAAGGAACGATGTTAGTTTAGTATTTAAAATTTGAATGCAGCAAATCTTTTTTGAGATGTTTTATCAGTTGCCCCTACCAATTTATCTTAAACTAGATTGGTTTGAGAGTAATGATAATTCTTTTGTCAAGAAGTAAGTACATAAATGGATCTTATGTATATCCATTTTCTCTTCTTTTTTCATGTGGCTAAGACATTATGGTGTTCTTAGCAAGTATGTCTTGATAAGTCAGGAATAGACCACTTTTGAAGAAAATAATAAAATTGTAACTAAAATAGAAAAAAATCCCATCAGAAAAAAATAAACATTCTTTTCATTGTCTTTTTTTTTTTTTTGGTGTCCTTAATGTACACTTACATGAAGAACATTGTGGTTGCTATACTGCCTTCCCCATGCTGCCCTACATTATGTGTGTTAATCATAAGGCCCCTTTTCCCCTTATCCCTCCCTTCCCACCCATCCTCCCCACTCCCTTCCCTTTGGTAACCACTAGTCCCTTCTTGAAGTCTGTGAGTCTGCTGCTGTTTTATTATTTTTTTATTAAGGTATCATTGATATACAATCTTCTGAAGATTTCACATGAGCAACACTGTAGTTAGTACATTCACCCATATTATCAAGTACCCCCAACATACCCCATTGCAGTCACTGTCCATCAGCATAGTAAGATGCAATAGTCACTAGTCTTCTCTGTGCTATACTGCCTTCCCCATGCCTCCCCTCCATTATGTGTGCTGACCATAATACCCCTTAATCCCCTTCTCCCTCCCCCCCCCAACTGCCCCTCTGACATCCTTTCCCTTTATTAACCGCTAGTCCCTTTTTGAAAACTGTGAGTCTGCTGTTGCTTTGTTCCTTCAGTTTTGCTTTGTTGTTTTACTGCACAAATGAGTGAAATCATTTGGTACTTGTCTTTCAATGCCTGGCTTATTTCACTGAGCAAAATATCCTCTACCTCCATCCACATTGTTGCAAATGGTAGGATTTGTTTTCTTCTTCCAGCTAAGTAATATTCCATTTTGGATATGTACCACATCTTCTTTATCCATTCATCTACTGATGCCTACATGTACATGTTGCTCCCATGTCTTGGCTACTGTAAATAGTGTTGTGATGAATATAGGGATGCATATGTCTTTTTGAATCTGATATTTTTTCCTTCTGGTAAATTCCTAGAACTGAAATTCCTGGGTCAAATGATATTTCTATTTTTAGGTTTTTAAATAACCTCCATATTGCTTTCCAAAGTGGTTGAACTAATTTACATTCTCCTTTCTCCGCATCCTCACCAGCATTTGTTGGTCCTTGTCTTTTGGATATTGGCCAGCCTAACTGGTGTGAGGTGATATCTGATTGTGGTTTTAATTTGCATTTCTCTGATGATTAGTGATGTGGAGCATCTTTTCATGTGCCTGTTGGCCATCTGAATTTCTTCTTTGGAGAAGTGTCTGTTCAGATCCTCTGCCCATTTTTTAATTGGGTTATTTGGTTTTCAGGTGTTGAGGCTTGTGAGTTCTTCATACATTTTGGATGTCAACCCCTTGTCGGATAAGTCATTTATGAATATATTCTCTGATAATGTAGGATGCCTTTTTATTCTACTGATGGGTGTCCTTTGCTGTACAAAAGCTTTTTAGTTTAATGTAGTCCCATTTGTTCATTTTTGCTTTTGTTTCCCTTGCCCAAGGAGATGCATTCAGGAAAGAGTTGCTCAGGTTTACATTCAAGAGATTTTGGCCTATGTTTTCTTCTAAGAGTTTTATGGTTTCATGACTCACATTCAGGTCTTTGATCCACTTCAAGTTGACTTTTGTGTATGGAGTTAGACAATAATCCAGTTTCATTCTCTTAAATGTAGCTGTCCAGTTTTGCCAACACCAGTTGTTGAAGATGCTGTCATTTCCCGATTGCATATCCATGGCTCCTTTATCATATATTATTTGACCATATATGCTTGGGTTTATAACTAGGCTTTCTATTCTCTTCCATTGATGTATGGCTCTGCTCTTCTACCAGTACCAAATTATTTTGATTACTGTGGCTTTGTAGTAGAGCTTAATATACAAAGTTGGGGAGCATAATCCTGCCAGCTTTATTTTATCTTCTCATGATTGCTTTGGCTATTTGGGGTCTTTTGTGGCTCCATGTGAGTTTTAGAAGTTTGTTGAAGAATGCTGTTGGTATTTTGACAGGGATTGCATTCAATCTGTAATTGCTTTAGGCAGGATGACAATTTTGACAATATTCTTCCTATCCATGAGCACAGGATGTATTTCCACTTATTGGTGTCTTCCTTCATTTCTCTCAAGTGTCTTGTAGTTTTCAGAGTATAGCTCTTTCACCTCCTTGGTTAGGTTTATTCCTAGGTATTTTATTCTTTTTGATGTAATTGTAAGTAGAATTGTTTTCCTGATTTCTCTTTCTGCTAGTTCATCTTCAGTATGTAGGAGTGCCACAGATTTCTTTGCATTAATTTTGTGCCTGCAACTTTGCTGAATTCAATTATTAGTTCTAGTAGTGTTGGAGTGGGTGGATTCTTTAGGGTTTTTTTATGTACAATATCATGTCATCTGTAAACAGTGACAGTTTAACTTCTTCCTTGTTGTCTGATTGCCATATGGGGCAAGGACCTCCAGTACTATGTTGAGTAAAAGTGGGGAGGGTGGGCATCCTTGTCTTGTTTCCTATCTTGGAGGAAAAGCTTTCAGCTTTTTGCTGTTAGTTATGATGTTGGCTGTGGGTTTTCATATATGGCCTTTATTATACTGAGGTACTTGCCTTCTATACCCATTTTGATTAGTTTTTATCATGAATGGATGTTGAATTTTGTCAAATGCTTTTTCAGCATCTATTGAGATGACCACATGACTTTTGTCCTACTTTTGTTGATGTGGTGTATGATGTTGATGGATTTTTGAATATTGTATCATCCTTGCATCCCTGGAATAAATCCCACTTGATCATGATGGATGATCTTTTTCATGTATTTTTGAATTCAGTTTGCTAATATTTTGTTCAGGATTTTTGCATCTATGTTCATCAGGGAGATTGGTCTGTAATTTTCTTTTTTTCTTTTTTTTTTGAGTTGTCTTTGCCTGGTTTAGTGTTGTACTGATGCTGGCTTCATAGAGTGAGTTTGGAAGTATTCCCTCCTCTTCCACCTTTTGGAAATCTTTAAGAAGAGTCAGTATTAGATTTCTCTAAATGTTTGATAAAATTCAGCAGAGAAAGCCATCTGCTCCAAGTGTTTTGTTTTTAGGTAGTTTTTTGATTACTAATTCAATTTCATTGCTGGTAATTATCTGTTCCAATTTTCTGTTTCTTTCTGGGTCAGTTTTGGAAGCTTATAATTTTCTACAAAGTTGTCCATTTCTTCTAGATTATCCTATTTGTTAGCATGTAATTTTTCTTAGTATCCTCTAATAATTCTTTGTATTTCTATGGTATCTGTAGTGATTTTTACATTCTCATTGCTGATTCTGTTTCTGTCTGTATACTCTCTTTTTTCCTTGAAAAGTCTGGACAGGTGTTAACTATTTAATTTTCTCAAAGAATCAGCTCCTGATTTCATTGATTCTTATACTTTTATTCTTCTTGATTTCATTTATTTATTCTCTAATCTTAATTCAGTCCTTTCTACTGACTCATTTGTTGTAATTTTTCTGGTTTCATTAATTGTGAGTTAGACTGTTCATCTGGAGTTGCTCTTCTTTCTTGAGGGAAGCCATTACTGTAGTATAGTTTTAGAACTGCCTTCACTGCATCCCACAGATTTTGGGGTATTGAGTTGTTGTTTTCATTTGTCTCCATATATTGCTTGATCTGTTTCAATTTGATTATTGATCCATTATTTATGAGCATGTTGTTAAGCCTCCATGTGTTTGTGGGGTTTTTTGTTGTTTTCTTTGAATAATTTACTTCTAGTTTCATACCTTTCTGGTCTGAGAAGCTGACTGGCATGTTCTTAATCTTCCAAATTTACTGAGGCTCTTTTTGTAGTCTAGTATGTGATCTACTCTGGAAAATGTCCATGGGCAGTTGAGAAGCATGTGTATCCTGCTGCTTTTGGGTAGAGTGTCCTTAGATGTCTGTTAGGTTCTTCTGTCCTAATTAATGTGTTGTTCAATGCCTCTGTTTCTTACTAATATTCTGTCTGGTTGATCTGTCCTTTGGAATGAATGGTGTGCTTAAGTCTCCTAAAATGAATGCATTCTGTCCTATTTCCCCCTTTAGTTCGGTTACTATTTGTTTCACGTATTTGGGTGTTCCTATGTTGGGTGCATAGATATCTATAGTCTTTATATCTTATTGTTGGACTGAACCCTGTATCATTACATGATGTCCTTCTTCGACTCTTGTTACTTTCTTGGTTTTGAAGTCTATTTTTCTGATGTAAGTACTGTATCTCCTGCTTTTTTCTCCTGATTATTTTCATGAATATCTTTTTCCATCCCTTCACTTTTAGTCTGTGACTTTGGGTTTTAAGTGAGTCTTTTGTAGGCAGCATATAGATCAGGCTTGCTCTTTTATCCATTCTGTAATTTAGGGTGATTATTGATTGATATGTACTTATTGCCATTGCAGGCTTTATATTCGTGGTTACCAAAGGTTCAAGGGCAGTTTCTTTACTATCTAAGTTAACTTACTCATTACAGTAGTTCAAACATAATCTAAAGGCTCTTTTTACTTTCTCCCTTCTTTTTCTTCTCCCTCCACTCTGTTTATGTTAGGTGTCATATCCTGTATTCTTTGTGTATCCCTTGACTGACTTTTAGGGTAGTTGATGTAATTTTGCATTTTCTTAGTAATTAATTAGTCTATTTCCTTTCCTGTGGTTTTATTTTCCCTGGTGACAGCTATTTAGCCTTAGAAGTACTTCCATCTAGAGCAGTTCCTTAAAAATACTCTGTAGAGATGGTTTGTGGGAGGTAAATTTCCTCAACTTTTCCTTATCTGGATATTGTTTAATCTCTGATTCAAATTTAAGTGATAATCTTTACGAGTAGAGTATTCTCAGTTGAAGGCCCTTCTCTTTCATTAAGTATGTCATGCCACTCCCTTCTGTCCTGTAAGCTTGCTGCTGAAAAGTCTCCTGATAGGCTTTCCTTTGTATGTGATCTTTTTTCTCTCTCTGGCTCCTTTTAATACTCCGTCCTTATCCCTGATCTTTGCCATTTAAACTATTATGTCTTAGTGTTGTCTACCTAGGGTCCTTTGAGTTGGGTGATTTGTGCACTTTCATGGCCTGAGCGACTATTTCCTTCCCCAGATTGGACAAGTTTTCAGCAATTACTTCCTCAAATATGCTTTCTATTCCTTTTCTCTCTTTTTCTTCTTCTGGTACCCCTATAATGTGAATATTGTTCCATTGGGATTGGTCACAGAATTGTCTTATTATTCTTTCATTCATAGAACCTTTTTTCACTCTTTGCCTCAGCTTCTCTGTATTCCCATTCTCTAATTCCTATTCTATTGACTATCTCCTTTACCTCTTCTAATCTGCTTTTATATCCCTCTGGTGTGTGTTGCATTTCAGATTCTGTATTTTTCAGATTTCTCTCTCAAAAGTCATTCCTGAGATCTTGAATATTTTTCTGTAGCTCCATGAGCATGTTTGTGCTTTTTATTTTGAAATCGTTATCAAGAATATTGGTGATTTCACTTTCACTGAGGCCTCTTTCTGGTGTTTGAGGGATCCTGCTTTGTACAAAATTCTTTTGCTGTTTCATAATTCTAATGATCACTATGGAATAATAACTTTGTGTAGGTGGCACCTTCTAGTGCCCAGAAGCTCTGCTCTCTGGAGCTACCCAGCATCTGGAGCGATGGTAGGGTCACAGGTGTGCAGCAGTCGCTCCTTTCAGGGGCAAAAACCTCTTTCATGCTTCCTGGCTGCAGTGCCTGCATCCATATTCCATCTAAAAACAGCATAATATATTCTTCTGAAATGCAAATGGAATATTCTGCAGGGTGTATCAGTTGCTAGGCAATAAAACAAGTCTCAATAAATTTAAGAAGACTGAAATCTTAGCAAGCATCTTTTACAATGGCATTAAATTAAAAATCAAGTACATGGGAAAACCCTGTAAAAAACAAACATGTTTAGCTAAACATGTTACTAAACAACCAGTAGGTCAACAAAGAAAGAGGAAATTAAAAAATACCTTGAAACAAATGAAAATGGAAACAACATTCCAAAATCTTTGGACACAGAAAAAGCAGTTCTAAGAAAAAAAGTTATTAGCAATACAGGCCTACATCAAGAAAGAATAAAAGCCTTAAGTAAACAATCTTACCTTACTCCTGAACTGAAGAACTAGAAAATAACAGAGCAAACAAAGCCCAAAATTAGTAGAAGGAAGGAAATCATAGCGATTAGAGTGGAATTAACTGAAACACAGACTTGAAGAAAACAGTAGAAAAGATCAATGAAATTAAGATCTAATTCTTCAAAAAGATAAAATTAACTTTTAGCCATACTTATCAAAAAAATAAATAAATAAAATCAGAAATAAAAGAAGTTACAACTGACATCACAAAAATATAAAGGACTATAAGAGATTAGTACAAAAGATTACATGCTAATAAATGGGACAACCTCAAAGAAAAGGATAAATCCTTAGAAACACAATCTTCCAAGACTGAATTAGGAGCAAATAGAATATTTGATTAGACTGCTTACCAGTAATAAAATTGAATAGTAATAATAATAAAAAAACCTCCCAGCAAAAAATAAAAGTCCAAGAATAGAAAGAAGTCTTCACAGGTGCATTCTACCAAACATTCAAAAAAGAGTGTGGATAAAGTGAAGGTTCCTATGGCCAGGATTCCCACCTGTTACTGGTCCACTGTCTCACTACACATGTGTGTGCAATACATCATCATTGAATCTATTTAAAGAGGTCTGCCCAGTGCTCTGGGCGACATAGTAGCATAGCTGCAAGGCTGCAGGAGAGCAGAGAGCAGAAGCTGGAGTGGTGGCAGTGCCGAGGACAGAGGCTGCACCCCCTCAGGCAGACCACAGTGTTATTTTTAACCACTTTGTGAATTATACTGTTCTGCATCCCTGTCAGTCTTTATTTCACATGTATGCCTTTATGTAGAGCAGAAAAAGTATGAAGGATAATTTCTTCCAAGGAGCCCTCTAGTGGTAACACCGAAGATTACAATCAGGAAAAGAAAACTTCCAAGCACTGGGTGAGCTAATGTGAGGAAAATGGAAGTTCCTATTGCCAGGATCCTCACCAGAACTTAACTGCTCTGATTTAATTGGCCTGCTGCTAGGCTACTGCTTCCACACCCTAGGCAAAAAGCTATTACTGACTGAGTTGTTACATAAAGAAACCTGCCCAGAGGCAGATATGAGGATTACGGATCTGCATACTGTTGGATGTATGTGATTCTAGTGTCCAACTCTTGCTGGGAGAATAAAGCCAGGTAGAAACCCTTTAACCCCAGGAACATTCCATTGTCATTTCTTGGTCTCACTGAATCCATAGTGAACTTTCCTGGGGCTGAAACCCTCAGGCAAGACAGCTGAGTAGTAGTACTTGGCCCTTTGAGTTTAAGATGTAATCTTCCAAAAAAGAGGTAAACTCATTAATATTTCTATTTAGTGGAATTCTTTAGGAAGCAATTTTATAATAATATCACTATCGAAGTTACAAAGCTTCAAAAACACTGAGCTTCAAGACTGGTACATCAGGTTAACTAAAAAAAATATTAAAAGGGAAAAATAAAGTCATTTAAAACCAAGGGAAAAGAGATACAAACTGTGTTGGACAAACATTTTAAAGGTAAGTTCATTTACAGACATCATTTTCTAAAATATGCTATCCATTTAGCTTTCACTTCCTACTAATCTTACAAATCTTGCTCAACAGAAATAATGCTTTAGAGGCAAACTAATGAGCTTAATTTATTTTCTCTGATTCTGTTTTGACATACGTGTTTAGTTAATTTGCCAATGACGCGATAATCTTTCATTCTTCTAGGTAGAATTGTTTATATTTCTCCAATTTAGTTTTAATAGAGTCCTCTTGAGAAATTTTTTTGGAGAGTTGAGATTCCAGATCTTTAATTCTGAGTTCCATTTGCCTTCTACAAGAAGCGTCATCATTCTCTCTCAAATGCTCTAACTTCTCTTGTGCTGGTTCTACCTAAAGCAAGTTAAAATAATACATTTTTAAATAACCATAATGTGAAAAATTATAGCATATTTTTTCTTAGGTTTGAGCCAATGATTCAGAGAGAAATTTTAAATGTGAAATAAAGACCTAAAGTTTAATATATTTATTAGAACCTCAATTTAATTAAATCTGCATTATAAAAATAAATTTGAATCATTTTTATTTTAGTACTCATATAATATGACAATTCAAAGAACAACAATCTGTTTAAGATATTCTAAAGTAAACAATATTATCTAAGAGTATGGTACAGTTTTTAAATGACAAGCTTTCTTTCCTCTTACTAGTTTTATATGAACCAGTCTTAAAAATAAAATTATCTAGTGAGAATCATTCTGAAAGATAAATTTTGTAATAATAATGATAGAAACTGAAATATTTAAAGGGAGAAACACATGATACCATCCTTCCAGAAATCTATAAAACCAACTTCTTTAAGTAGAGGAAACAGAGACAATGTGTATGTCCAAAATGTATCTGCAGGGAGATGAATTGTTCTGCACAGACTAGATGATAAATGCCGATAAGGGTAAAGGCCAATGAGAACAGTTAGAGCTTCAGGAGAACGGAGGTGTGAGCATGTTTGAGTAATTCAGGATTAGGCAAGAGGATCAGAAACTGAGAAACAGAAAGGACACGTGAGAAAAGGTCAAGAGACAGTGAGATCAGCCCAGTTAACTCAAGATAAAATCGAGTGGCAGGGAAAGAAAACCTATGTCCACCCAGTAACTTGCAAATGAATGCTCATATCATCATTATTAACAGTCAACAAGTGGACACAACCCAAAGGTCCATCAAATTATGAGTAAGTGGTTACCCCACACCATGGAGTATTGTTGACAAAAGAAATGAAGTACTGATATGTGCTGTAACATGATGAACCCTGAACACTTTATGTTAAGTGAAAGAGCTAGTCACAAAGGACCACAAATTGTGGTTCCACTTGTATGACATATCCAGAGTAGGCAAACCTTGGAGATAGAATGTGGACTGGTGGCTGCCTGCAACTGGGGAAGATGGGAGGTGGGGGTGGTGGCTAAGGGATGGGGCTTTCCCTTAGGGGTGATGAAAATGTTCTACTTGATTTCAGGGACAGTTACATAAATCTGTGAATTTACTCAGAGATACTGAGTTGGACATTTTAAATGGGTGAATTTTATGGTGTATGAATTATATCTCAATAAGACTTAAAAAAGCCCAATGGCAGGATGTAGATAATTTTCTTAATTCTCTATTTTGGGGTACATACTGTACATAATCTGAATCTACATTTTTACAAGGCATCTAAAGGGGAAAGGAAATGATGGAAGTATTTAATTTCAACTGGTTTATATAATGACCTTTTGTACAGATTATCCTGAAATCTGTGAAATAAATGTACACAGATTCTATATCCATTCACAATGGTAAAGATGAGAAAAATGACAGTTTTCTGAAACATTCCATTAAATATTATCCTCAGATTTTATTTGGCTCCCCCCATCATGGCAAAAGAGAGATCTATTAAAAAAAACAATGTTTGGTTACTAAAAAGACAAAGTCTCAACTGATGTGAGGAATGATGCATAATCCTCAGCTTTTCTGAGGGTAAATGTAAGAAAAAATATGTAATATAAATAGCAGGACTAAAGTCAGAGTTTAAGAAGTAAGTACATTGTAAAGAGAGTAAAATTATAATAAATTTATTATAATGAAAATATAAAAGCAATCCACAGAAATTAGTATTCTAAAGCATTGCATATTATTTAATCAGCTCTAGATTAAATGTTAATATGTTAAATTTCATACATACTTGACTTATGAATTTATTTAATTTCTTCCTTAAGTACCAAGTCTTATCTTGTACATTAGTACAGCAATATGAGGTAACCTCTAGCAAAGCCTCTAAATTAGGTTGTTGTATTACGGTGTCATCCCGTTGTTGCTGGAGTTGTCTCACAATTACCTAATAAGATATTGAAGATATTTCTGTTACTGCTTTTGTAAGTCACATTATTAAACTATGTTAATAATACATCACTCTAACATACATGTTTTGAAAAATATCACCACATTCATCAATTCACCTTTCCTCATGCATACACATTCCTGTTTATTGAATTTGGTGTGATCCTCCTGTCATTCTGAAGAAATACATCGGAAAGCAGGAGTACTCAGAAGAGATATTATCCCAACTACAATGTGAAAATGAGTTGCTAATCAATATTCTGTACTTAAGACAATGAATTCAGCCCCACTACCCACTCCCCCCTAAGAATTTGCAGACCTTTCCCACCTAGTGAAGTCTCAAAACAAAACAAAACAAAAAAATAGGCATGTGAATGGGACTTGGGGTGGTAAATTCTACATTGTGAAAAGGTTTCTTTTTTTCCTAGTAACTTAAATTGACTTCAGAGTTCCTCACATATTGAATCCTCTGCTCAAGTCCTTCCAATAGATCCCCATCTGAGAATAAATGTGAAGTCATGCCAATGGGACTCAGGCCCCAAGTAACTGGGCCTCTCTACCTGCCTCCCTGACCTTGGCTCCTATAATGCACCCCATTCCTGCTATACACAAATTCTGCCACTGTCGATTAGTCTGAAAAAGAGCTCCAATCACAGAGTTCTCTTTGTACTGGACACACTTACGTCTAGTAAGTTTGTTATGTACAGACCTAGGTCTTATAATCTCTCCTTAACTACATTTCTCCTTGAAATGATAATTGTGAGTAAACTATTTGTAAAAATGTTTGAAGAAAACTATAAATAGCACTGGGAAAATTAAATCAAGTGTTGTTTTGCTATACCTCAGCACATCTGTCCCAAATTATGATGTATTGGAAAGTAGATGACTTTAAACAGAGATCATAAGAATACATGATTTGACACTAAAATATTTCCAAATTTAATTCAAATTGACATAAATCAAAATAAAATTATACCAACTAAAAATGTATAAAAGCTACTGAAGGAAAAGGACTGTGACATATACAGCATTTGCCCTTCATCTCATCTGGGAAATCCGGAATAACTTTCAAGGTGATCCACTTAATTGAATCTAGAGGCTCATTTTAGGTATGAGCATTTCCACTTATCTACTTCATCAGGGTATTAAAATGTGATGACACAAAAATTAAAATGAATATTTTAGCAGTGTAAGACTAAATTATTACTATCAGTAAAAATTTATAACTTAACCTCTTAAAATTTCATAGTCAACACAAATGTCTTTCTTCAAAATAAGCACCTGCCAGGTCTAAGTTTTTTGCTGGATAAAAAGTATGCTTTTAAGCCGATTTATAGTCTATATTCTTTTTATATCCACTAGACTCAACATTTTTCCATAATCAAACATTACTTTGAATTTTCTTTCAGGAAGTTTGAAAAATCTTTATTTTCCTAGATACTTATTCTTGTTCTCTTTCCTTATTTTCACCTTGATTCATTCTTTATTTGAGATGACTACAATCATTGAGTAATTCTTTATTTTTTATTAGCAAAAAAACACTTTGTGTATTCAGTTTGAAGTTCTTCTACAGATTTCTCAAACAGGTTTAGGTTGTTACATAGTGTCTTTTTATTATCTTCAGCTTTGTTCTGAAAATCATCCAGTTGCTGTCGGAGCAACTCATTTTCACGTTGTAGTTGGGATAATCTCTCTTCTGAGTACTCTTGCTTTCCGATGTATTTCTTCAGTTGGTCTTGTTTGTTTAGATACTTGTGTTCAATTTTCTTCTTTGGACAGTGTATGAAAAAAAATATGGATCCAAACATCAAACTTTATACAGGCATAAATTACCAACAGTTCAAAAATTTAACTGCAGACAGTAAGTCCAAGAAAGTAAAAAAAGATGAGAATTTTCAAGAATGTCATAATTAGAAAGGCATTTCTTCAAATTACAACTCAGAAGGCATAAACTAAAAGAATAATAAAGCAAACTACACTTAAAAATTGACTTTATGGTCTGAAATCTAACCTATGCAGTTACCCTTAGATCAGTAAGCCTTAGAACAGCATATATTTGAGCATATTAAAATGCCTACAGTTCTTTTTCCTAAGAATTACCAAACCTCTGCTTTAGCTCATTTGTGATGAGTATTAAATTATTTTTGGACTCTAATTTGACTACTTTGATCCACATTTCCTCACAGTTTAGCGTATGAGGAAGACCTGACTATAGAGATATATTCTATTACATTCCTCACTCATTTCTGCAAGTAGTAAAATTTTACAGACTTCTTACTGAGTGATGATCTATTGACTCTGAAAGGCAAGTTCAAAAGGTAATTTCATTTGAACTATGTTACAATATTAAAGCATAGCAAAAAACAAGAAATTAAATAAAAATTATACATACCTGCAGGTGGTTATATTCACTTCCATCAGGACTTTCTTCTTCCACTGATGTAATTTCTAGGTCCTGTTATGCTGACAAATGGATATATTTGATAAAAATAAACTACATAGAAAGGGTCAATAAAAGCCATAATCTTAAATAAAAACAGAAAATAACATTTTATCAATTCAGAGTTTAAATTAAGCTTAATATTTTTTTTGAGAGGGCATCTCTCATATTTATTGATCAAATGGTTGTTAACAACAATAAAATTCTGTATAGGGGACTCAATGCACAATCATTAATCAACCCTAAGCCTAATTCTCAACAATCTCCAATCTTCTGAAGCATAATGAAACAAGTTAAATTAAGCTTAATCTTTAGCTGAATATTTAGTTATTTGGGAAATACTTCTAAACTGTCTACAACTTCAACAAATATTTGGGAAATACTAGAAATTGTCAGGTTAAAAGCATATAAACTCAAAGACTCATTAAAAAATCCATTCATACAACATCAATAAACAAAATGAGAAACAAAACAAACTTTAAAAATACAGTAGAAACATATAAAGTCACAACATACTCTATTTTCTACCTCAGGATAGTACCATTTTAACAACGCTAAGCTTCAGCTACATTAGTCAGGAACCAAAATTATTATGTTTTATGCCCTTATGCAAAATGTTTGACTCTACTATTTGAAAACCTCATTTTCATCTCTTAGGATTCAGACCACTATGTAGATGACACGATATTCTACATAAAAAACCCTAAAGAATTCACTCCAGAACTACTAGAACTAGTAACTGAATTCAGCAAAGTTGCAAGATACAAAATTAGTACACAGAAATCTGTTGCATTCCTATATACTAATGATGAACTAGCAGAAAGAGAAATCAAGAAAACAATTCCATTCACAACTGCATCAAAAAGAATAAAATTCTTAGGAATAAAGCTAACCAAGGAAGTGAAAGACCTATACCCTGAAAACTACAAGAGAAATTAAATTTCAATAAATGGAAATACACCCCTTGTTTATGGAGAGGAAGAACTAATATTGTCAAAATGGCCATCATGACTAAAAAAATCTACAACTAATCTAAATAAATCTACAATCTACAATCAATGCAATCCCTATCAAAATACCAAAGGCATTCTTCAATGAACTAGAGCAAACAGTTCTAAAATAGAGCCACAAAAGAACCCCAATAGCTAAAGCAATCCTGAGAAGGAAGAATAAAGCTAGGGGGATTACACTCCCCGACTTCAAGCTCTACTACAAAGCCACAGTAATCAAGACAATTTGGTACTGGCACAAGAACAGACCAACAGGTCAATGGAACAGAATTGAGAGCCCAGACATAAACCCAAGTATATATGGTCAATTAATATACAATAAAGGAGCCATGGATATAAAATGGAGAAATGACAGCCTCTTCAACAACTGATGTTGGCAAAAATGGACATCTACATAAGAGAATGGAACTGGATTATTGTCTAACCCCATATACAAAAGTAAATTTGAAATGGACCAAAGACCTGAATGTAAGTCATGAAACCATAAAACTCTTTGAAAAAAATAGGCAAAACTCTCTGGAATATAAACATTAGCAACTTTTTCCTGAACACATCTCCTTGGGCAAGGGAAACAAAAGCAAAAATGAACAAATGGGACTACATCAAACTTAAAACCTTCTGTACAACAAAGGACACCATCAGTAGAACAAAAAGGCATCCTAAGGTATGGGAGAATCTATTTGTAAATGATATATCCAACAAGGAGTTAACATCCAAAACATAAAGAACGCACACACCTCAACACCCAAAAAGCAAATAACCCTGTTAACAAATGTACGGAGGATCGGAACAGACACTTCTCCAAAGAAGAAATTCATATGGTCAACAGGCACATGAAAAGATGCAAATTAAAACCACAATGAGATATCACCTCACACCAGTTAGGAAGGCCAACATTGAAAAGACTAGGAACAAATGCTGGCAAGGATGGAGAGAAAGGGGAACCCTCCTACACTGCTGGTGGGAATGTAAATTAGTTCAACCATTGTGGAAAGCAATCTGGAGGTTCCTCAAAAAACTAAAAATCAAAATACCATTTGACCCAGGAATCCCACTCCTAGAAATTTACCCAAAGTTTTCAGATTCAAAAAGACATATCAACCCCTATATTTATTGCAGCACTATTTACAATAGTCAAGATATAGAAGCAACCTAAGTCTCCATCAGTAGATGAATACAGAAGATGTTGTACATATACACAATGGAATACTATTCAGCCATAAGAAGACAAATCCAACCATCTGCAACAACATGGAAAGAGCTAGAGGGAATTATGCTCAGTGAAATAAGCCAGGTGGAGAAAGACAAGTACCAAATGATTTCCCTCATTTGTGGAGTATAACAATGAAGTAAAACTGAAGAAACAAAACAGCAGCAGACTCATAGACTCCAAGAAAGGACTAGTGGTTACCTAACAGGAGGGGTGGGAAAGGGTGGGTGGGGGAGGGAGGGAGAAGGGGATTGAGGACTATTATGATTAGTAGACATGATGTGTGGAGGCTCACAGGGAAGATAGTGTAGCACAGAGAAGACTAGTGACTCTATGGCATCTCACTACACTGATGGACAGTGACTTCAATGGGGTATGAGGGGAACTTGATAATATAGGTGAATGTAGTAACCATAATATTTTTCACGTGAAACCTTAAGAAGAGTGTATATCAATAATACTTAATAAAAAACAGTGGGGGGGAAGACTCAGACAGCTATGTAAAGTCCTCCCTTACTATGGCTATCGTTCCCAACATAAATACATATCTCTTTCTTTGGAACTGCCTTAGTGCTTTATAGATTTTTCTTGTATATCTTTACCATATGAGCTGTAAATTACTTATCTACATGTCTATCCCCTTTGCTCCAAAACTATAGGGGACAATCTCGTAATCATCTTTGTATAGTCTTTATTTACTTCATAGTTATTTATCGAGTTCCACTAAGTACTTTAAAGAAGGTTTAAAGAAGACCATGGATAGAAAGAATCAGGAATGGGGTTTTAGAGACAATGCCTGTGCTAACTTACAAATGTACAGTGTAATGTTCCAGAGATATGGTATGTGATAACATCAGAGCTCTAATGACTAATATGATGCATGATCATGTACATTTGTATTTGAAAATCTTCAGCTTCGGAATTCTTTGGAATTCTCTGTAATTTTTAATGATACAGAGGAATCCTAAGACCAAAACATTTCAAAATCACTGTTTTAAAAGTCTACAAAATACTCATTAGGGTATAATTAGTTACTTTGCCCATTTTTAGTAATCAAAGACTTCACACACACACAGTCTGCTAATCGGAACATCTGGTTGGCTTAAGATCATCAGTGTTAAGATGAGATAAAGTTAAAACACAATTGACATGTAAGCAACTGAAGTTTTACTCTAGGTACATGAAGGTTAGAATTCAAATAAGCATTTTAAAACACTGCAAAAATCTCAGAGCCTAAGAATTAAACTCTGGGAATTCCCTAAGAAATACAGGGATTTCAAACTGGAAACATCAGGGTATCAAAACACGAAATTAGAAACTTCTGAGTTAAAGCTTTTATTTTTAAAATCTCCTTTTTAAATGTTTATAAGCCTTTTTTTTTCAAACATGGGCACCAACAATAACATCTGCTTTATTTATGTAAAGCCCTTCAATTAAACTTAGATAAAAAAGGAATAAGAACACTGTATTTCAAATATTTTAGTGTACTGCTGCTTTTCAGAGTTAAACGTGTATTGCAAAATTTACCTGCTCGGGATGTTTGTACTGCTTTCTCCTGTATTGTTCTATGACCAAGAGACTCTTCTTCCATGGCAGGCTGAATGGGTTTTGAAACAAGGTGAATAATAAATAACTTAGATTTCATATGATCTGTGGTTAATAAATCAAGATAAAAATATGTAAGTTTTACCTCAAGGTGATACTTTACAAGAGAATCTAAAAAGCAAAAGGGATAGGGATATGTAATCAGTGATACATTAACAATAAAGCCAACTATATACCCATGCAGATATAGTGCTAAGCTGAATCCCATGCTTGGCTTTGAAAATTATTACATTAAGTTTTGCTGCTTTGTTATTTTGAGTGGTTAGGACAGCAACAAGACAGAAATATGAATCCACTATAAATCCTGAAGAACATAGAACTATATAGGTTTAACAAAACATGCAGTTTAAGATTTCAAAAATTTGTGTTTCAGATGACTACAACAAACAGAAAAATACACACATGTGAATGTGAACATGGGAAGAAAAATGATCATCAGTCAGAGGAACAAATCATGACCCTGAGGGGATACATGTGAAAGCTGAATGGTAGAATGCACTGACATGTCTTTAATGCGATACAGCAGAATCATTTACCCTTACCCTACAAGCATTTGTCAAATTCTTCTATGTGTCCTGTAATTCAGGAAGTACACAGTTGTTAAGGCAGTTCAGGGGAATGCCTTTCTCATCAGAAACAGTGTTATGAATTGATCACGTTGGATATACAGGTTGTGGAATAATAGTTTAAAAAATACTCTTTGTCTTCATACCCGTGTGGCCTACTGATATGCCTACATTTCTTACATCCTCTAGTTTAGGCATCTTTCAATTTCTTGATCCACTCATGCAAGAAGGTATATAAATAACATTTCCAGGAGGTATTGTAAAATGTATAATGAGCTTTAAATACTGAAATATGGTTACTGAAAAGGAAATTTAATTGCCACTGCATTCATTATTAGATATCAAAAATCTCATATTTCAAAATCAGTGTGACATTTGCTGAAAATCACAATTTTAGCATTTAGGGAATGAACTCTCATTTCTCATGTCGAAAATTAGTTTCGCTTGGTGTACCATGCTAGCTCTTAAAGAATTTCTGTGAAGCAACTATCTTACCAAAAAAACTTATCTTAAAAAACAGCCAGTACTTCCCTATTCAAATTAACTGCATGTAAATAATGAAACCAATGCAACATCCATCTTTGATGCCTGGTAGTCATGAAAAGGAGAAACGAGTGGCTGTAGTTTACCCTGATTCGAGCGCTCCCTCCTGCTCCCAGTAATCTCAGGAGCAGCGATCATCTAATCTCTGGTTCCAGCACAAACATATTGAGGCCGTCTAAAGTGGTTTCTCTCAAGTTCCCTCAACTCCAAAATTTCCTAGCCAACACCTTTCTTTCCTGACTCTTCCTTTCACCATCCCCCTTCCTCTTCAGAAGCCACCTCTAGATCTACGGTCTTGATTCTTCCTCTTCGACATTCTTTTGTTTCTTCTTTCCTCTTCATTTAGCCATAGTGTGTGAATCTACGACTCCTATGTCTTTCTCTCTTTGCTGCCCCTGGCTATAAACATGCTCAGAAATCAAAGCAAAAAAATGCTTTTCCTTGATCCTGTTATATCTTGAACTAATCAATGGCTCCTAGATCTCGCTATGGGAAAGTCTACACTCTAGTTGGTACTGGGCACATGGATCTGAGGACCAGCAACATTGGCATCACCTGTCAGCTTGTTAGAAAAGAAGAATCTCAGACCTGCTGCTCAGAAAGTGCATTTTTAACAAGGTCCCAGGTGACTCATTAAAATTTGAGAAACCAATCTCTTTTGAGTCTGCTTCCCCATTCCTTCCTTTACCTTAACTTATTAACCTTCTGGAATCCAGCAAGCATCAAGTCCCTCACTGTCACATCTCCAAAACTGAAAATGCATTAAAAGTCATAAGCTTTCTAGTGGACTTTTCATCATAAAAGCATATTTATAGGTTCCTTGCTCTCATCTTTCTTCCAGTTCTCTCACTTTGACCAACATGATGCTCTCCTTTGAGGCTGCAACATTTTATATGACATTCAGGTACATACACTTATACCTGACCACAAAGGTCTTTCATCATCAAAACTCCCTTATTCTTACTTTATCTATGGTAGGACCACCAAGAGTAACTATCTCAACTCTTACCTGGAGAAGAGTTTTGATAATTTTGAGAAGAATGAATTCCCTTGTCCACTTTATATGTATCAATTAGCTGGCAAATGCTAGGTGTAAAAACGGTTATAAATAATATTACTACTTTAATACTGATATGAAAATCATTTACCAAATTATTAAGTTCTTAAGAGTATTTTGAGTAACAGAGCTAATATCAGAACCTTAATTAGCCCATATACTCCAAATGTGTAAGTTTTACAAACTTTTTATTAAGAAAATAATTAAAGACAAACAGTGAGATAGTAAGGTGGACCAGTCATGAACTGAGGGCATTGTAGCTCAATAAGTGAATCAGAGTTAGCTTGCCATAAGGGATGTGTCTTGAACTCAGAAGGCCTAGCTCTATAACCAGTAACTATTTGTTACTGGATCAGCTGCTTCTCTTCAAGTAAAAGTCTTGCTCTAGAAAGTAGGGATCTTTCCACCTCCTTTTACAAGGTTGATGAGAGGGTTTAATGAGCTACTATACCCCCAAAATGCTCAGAGAAACACTCGAGCAATGGAATGATTTGTTCTTCAACTTGAAACTATTTTGGAATACCAAATAAAACCCAGTGTGTGTTTTCACACCTTCTAACAAATTAGCTGCCATGTTCAGAAAATACTATTTTTGGTTATTAGCTGTTCTTTCTTTGTGGGAATTTAGGGGCATCTCAGTTATTATGAAGTTACTTATAAAGATATTACCTCATTAAATTGGATGACAGCATTGTTCCCTGTCATTGTAGCTAATCACACCAAGGGTAGAAAACTACTAGTAGTCAAAACCTGGCTTCGACTGCTATTCTTCCTCCTCCATCTACTCAAACTCTGAACCAGCAGACCTTTATTTGAATGATGCTTCATCTCCATGTCATCTCCAGTTGTCTTGGAAGACTGACCCCTACTCTTCTATATGTGGATTCTGATGAGACATGGATGGGGCTTAGCTCTCCTAATGCCACATAACCTTCTTGAGATTTAGCAATTCCTGTTGAATGGCTGGCTTTCTTGTGAGGCTGAATCTGAAAGTATTTTGAAACCTGAAATCCACTCAAGTTACTTGGGAGATTTTCATTATCATGGAAAACAGACCACTTATGGGGCCAACCTTAATTATGGCTTCTCAAGCAAACTGTTGTCCACTATTCAGGGCAGGGTGATAAGGGGTGTTTCATGACCTAAGAAAGCTGCTCCACAGGATCTTAGGCACCCTGTGGGTACAGAACATCCTAGGAGAAAGGCAAGTCTAATCTCTTCCTGCAGGTTTATTTGAACCTCTCTGCTCATATCTGCAGCTAATGGTCCCAACCAGTATCTGCAAACAAGGCAGACAGACAATATCCTTCACAGACTCATTGTGAAGGTCTCAGCTAGGATGCAGGCCCTCCATAAGGCTTTTGAGGGAGGGTGTACGGAAAAACATGTGGCTGAACCTAGCAGGCCCAGCTGCCAGAACAGGGCACTCCTGCTCTGGAAGAGTGGCTGAGCATACAGGCATACATATGTGAACTGAGAAAAGGGGTAGCTTTTCTAGGCTAAGTGTGGATCACCATGAAGACAGGAATCTAGAATGGCAAGGGCACCCTGGGAGCAAAGGTCAATCCGGACTGTCTGGAGAGCCACTTCAGCACCAATGCTGCAACAGTACAAGCACTGGAAACAATAGAATGTAGAATGGCCCTTTTTTCCCCCTCCAAGTGACTTAATGAAAGAGCACTGTCTCTTTGGTCGTAGAGAAACCCTTAGGTTCTTGAAAATTCAAGGGGGAGAGTATAGGTGATAGTCCCCAGGGAAAAAGCCCAGGACATTCTGCTATCCTGAACATGTCCAGGTAACATTAGAAAAATCAGAAATGTGACATTATTCATGCCCCATGCCTAGTGGTTACACCTGGAATTAAATAGATAATGTTTTGTCTTAAAAGTCCTGTGATATCATTAAGCATCAGAGAAATGCAAATTAAAACCACAATGAGATATCACCTCACACCAGTTAGGATGGCCAACATCCAAAAGACAAACAACAACAAATGCTGGCAAGGATGTGGAGAAAGAGGAACCCTACTACACTGCTGGTGGGAATGCAAATTAGTCCAAACATTGTGGAAAGCAGTATGGAGGTTCCTCAAAAAACTAAAAATAGAAATACCATCTGACCCAGGAATTCCACTCCTAGGAATTTACCCTAAGAATGCAGGATCCCAAATTCAAAAAGACATATGCACCCCCCCCCCCATTGTTTATCACAGCACTATTGACAATAGCCAAGATATGGAAGCGACCTAAGTGTCCATCAGTAGATGAATGAATAAAGAAGATGTGGCACATATACACAATAGAATATTATTCAGCCATAAGAAGAAAACAAATCCTACCATTTGCAACAACATGGATGGAGTTAGAGGGTATTATGCTCAGTGAAATAAGCCAGATAGGGAAAGACAAGTACCAAATGATTTCACTTATCTGTGGAGTATAACAACAAAGCAAAAACTGAAGGAACAAAACAGCAGACTCACAGAACCCAAGAATGGACTAACAGTTACCAAAGGGAAAGGTACTGGGGAGGGTGGGGGAAAGGGAGGGATAAAGGGCAGGGGCATTATGATTAGTGCACATAATGTGGTGGGGAGGGGCACAGGGAAGGCAGTATAGCACAGAGAAGACAAATAGTGATTCAATAGCATATTACTATGCTGAAGGACAGTGACTGTAATGGGGGTATGGGGTGGGGACTTGATATTGGGGGGAATCTTGTAAGCACAATATTGCCTATGTATATTAATTATACCATAATAAAAAATCATTGTATATTAATGATCCCATGAAAAAAAAAGTCCTGTGTTAAAGAACTGGGCACCACTCCTACTGCTAGTCTAGCTTATTGCTGGGTTTCTGGCTAATGACATAGACTAACTCACTGCCATTCCAAAACTGCCTGAATCAAACTATGAAATCTCACCTGTTACATAGTGTGTAACAGTTAAATTATTTTAAACCTCAGCTGACTGGTAGCTAGCATTTTAATGCAAATACTTACATATCACAATCTCTAAGATGAGCATGTGTTTCTACAGTCCATCCAAAGATATCTTGAGCAAAGAGATCAATATCTTGCTGAAGAAGCAGCCTGGCTATATCTGATGCTCCCCTTTCTGCAGCAAGCATGAGTGCTGTTCTAAAATAGCAGAGAAATAACTTCACCCTTAGGAACCTTAATTAAGTTACTTAAATAGCTAACTTGATACACTTTTCGAGTTAAATCTTGCCTGTGCAGAACTGACCATTCACATGTTCAAGGGTTCATCTTTGAAAATTACCTCCAAGACTAAAAGGAAGGAACAAAAAGGAAGCCTTTTGTCCCACTTGGCTGTTAGGTAGTAGAAGTTGCTACTTTAAAGTACTCTGGTGGACAAGAAACTATGGTGAGTCACTTATCTGAGGTAGGTAAGAATTTAAATGAAGATTTCCTCATTTCTTCCTTAGTCTGACATATTGTACTTCAAAAAGACAGAGGCAGGATACGTTAAAGCTATTTGCAGGCTTGTAACAATAATATTAGTAATGGTAATATTCATAATTGCAGTTAAAATGCTAAGTATGTGCTAGGCACTAAATTAAATGCTATATCTATAATCTTACTTATAGACAACCACCCTTGAAGAATATATTGTCATCCTCTTTTTCATATCAAGAAACATACTCGTGCTGATAAGTAATGTTCCCAAGGTCACACGCCTAGCAAGCAGGAAAGCTAGGCATTGCACCCAGTCTTGTGAGAATCTAAAGCCCATCTCTTTTCTCTTTATCACCCACCTGTGACTAGTCTTCAGTAAATGGAAAGTTTGTTGAATTAAAGCTATCTTTCTTCCTTCTACCAAACCAATGAAAAATAAAAACATCAAAACATACTAGAAATTAAAAAGGATAAAAACTGATGAGCCCACAGTGTCTGGTCCTAGTCATTAACAGCCACAGGTATAACCTAATAACATCAGTATCCTTTAAAGAAAGAAACTTAAAGCAAAGACACATCCAAAAGACAAAAATCACTTCTTCTTTATGCTTAACAAGCATCTTTTAGGGAAAAACATATGTAAAGTAGAGGTCAAAAAATACTAGAAAGGGGTTAAGAAGTTCAAAATTGTGTCTTAAAGAGTCTGTACTTTATAAAACCAATATGAAACCCACCCTTTAGCTAATCTAAAACTCATATGAGCAAAAAAATCAGATTGCAAACCTCATCAGCCAATATTCTACAACTCTGCTGTATAGACTGCTGCCTAGTCAGAATCATGGCTTTTCTATGAACTAATGATGTGTTGATATTTTTCACTACATAATTATCAATTAATCCTCCTCTTAATTTAATCCTCTGATGTGTTTCTCACCATGTTAGAACAATGTAAGGTTTAAAAAAACAATACCGTACCTTTTACAACAATCAACAGCATGTACGTTTGCTCCTTCCATTAGAAAATACTTCACCATCTGATAATTTGTTTCACTTACAGCAAGCAAAAGTGGTGTGAGGCCTTGCTGTAAAAGAACAAAAACGATTTATAATTTATAAAATTACATATTTCTAAACTGAATCAAAAACTTGTGAAAGATCCTCAGCCATTAAACACATAATATAGAAGGAACATAAAAAGTGGCCCCTTCCTTCTCAGCCCTTAGAGTTTTCACCTGCTGCTCTTTCTCTGGAAATGCCCGTCCTCTACACCTCTTCAACATAATTACCTGCAAAGTTATTCTCCAAAACTCACTTCAAACGCTGAAGTCTTCCAAGAAGTCTTTGCTTCCATTACAGTACTGACCAATGGTGCGCTGTACTTACCTTACTGCTTCCCATCTAAACCAAGAGTTTCTTGAGAGCAGGGGCTATTTCTTAATCTCTCTATACCTCCAAGCTTTAAAATGTAGTAGGAAGTGTTTTAACTATTTATACTGAGTTAATAACCTAAGTGTTTCTCTCTAGGGTAGTGTTTCTTACAGTAAATATTCCAAAGAATATGTACTTTACCAAAAGTTAATGACTCTGCCCTAGTGAAAATATTCCACGATCTATATTTGAGAAATATTTTTAAACTGTACTTTATATGTCCAGTACTAAAGAAATCTGGTTAACTTTGCTTACTCCCTATCTGCCCAATACTTCTTTGTTGCAAACATTAACATTTGAGGTATTAGTGTTTAAGGGATACAGTTTTGACAGCTTTCCAGTAAAAACAAAAGTTTTCCCCATGTGTACAAAATTGCTTGATTCTCTTCTACCAATGGTGTCAGGTTCCCAGATGTCAACGTCAGGCACTACTGCTTCAAATGGGTCACTAGGAAATCAGCTCCGAATTAAAAGAGACAGGCTTCAAATGACACTTGGTTGCTTATTACTAAATGGTCCGTGGGTTTTGTCCTATTGTAAGCAGATAGTTTTGTTTTATCTTCACTGTTGGTAAGCTCGATATGAAATTTTAACCTCACTTGTAATGATAACCAGGGACCCTATTTTAAAAAAAAAAAAGTTTTCTGGTTTCCATTTTAATTGCTACTTAAAATTATATTCCAGGAAAAATATGAATCAGAAATAAAAATGGCTTATAAATAAAACTTCTAATACTGATCTATATGGATTATTGGTAGCATAAGAGCAGTTACAAAATCACTGGTGTTTTTAAGGAACAATGCTGAGGAGAAAGATATAATACTGTCTGCACTATACATAACCCGACTGTAAGCACAACCAACCTCATCAGGCTTATAGACATTCCAGTGGGAATAGGATTACCTATAGGTACATGTAAAAAGTTACTTTAAAAACCGCTTATACGGGAATAATCCCAAACTCATTCTATGAAGCCAACATCACCCTAATACTAAAACCAGGCAAATACCCCACCAAAAAAGAAAATTACAGACCAATATCCCTGATGAACGTAGATGCAAAAATACTCAACAAAATATTAGCAAACCAAATTCAAAAACACATCAAAAGGATCATACACCATGACCAAGTGGGATTCATCCCAGGGAGGCAAGGATGGTACAACATTCGAAAATCCATCAACATCATCCACCAGATAAACAAAAAGAAGGACAAAAACCACATGACCATCTCCATAGATGCTGAAAAAGCATTCTACAAAATTCAACATTCATTCATGATAAAAACTCTCAACAAAATGGGTATAGAGGGCAGGTACCTCAACATAATAAAGGCCATATATGATAAACCCACAGCCAACATCATACTGAACAGTGAAAAGCTGAAGGCTCTTCCTCTAAGATCGGGAACAAGACAGGGATGCCCACTCTCCCCACTGTTATTCAACATAGTACTGGAGGTCCTAGCCGTGGCAATTAGACAAAACAAAGAAATACACAGAATCCAAATTGGTAAAGAAGAAGTTAAACTGTCACTATTTGCAGATGACATGATATTGTACATAAAAAACCCTAAAGACTCCACTCCAAAACTACTAGAACTGATACTAGAATACAGCAAAGTTTCAGGATACAAAATTAGCACACAGAAATCTGTGGCTTTCCTATACACTAACAATGAACTAATAGAAAGAGAAATCAGAAAAACAATTCCATTCACAATTGCATCAAAAAGAATAAAATACTTAGGAATAAACCTTACCAAGGAAATGAAAGACCTATACCCTGAAACTATAAGACACTCTTAAGAGAAATTAAAGAGGACACTAACAAATGGAAACTCATCCCATGCTCTTGGCTGGGAAGAATTAATATCATCAAAATGGCCATCCTGCTCAAAGCTATATACAGATTTGATGCAATCCCTATCAAATTACCAACAACATTCTTCAACGAACTAGAACAAATAATTCAAAAATTCAAATGGAAACACCAAAGACCCCAAATAGCCAAAGCAATCCTGAGAAGGAAGAATAAAGTGGGGGGGATCTCACTCCCCAACTTCAGGCTCCATTACAAAGCCACAGTAATCAAGACAGTTTGGTACTGGCACAACAACAGAGCCACAGACCAGTGGAACAGAACAGAGAACCCAGATATTAACCCTAACATATATGGTCAATTAATATATGATAAAGGAGTCATGGACATACAATGAGGAAATGATACTCTCTTCAACAGATGGTGCTGGCAAAAGTGGACAGCTACATGTAAGAGAATGAAACTGGACCATTGTATAACCCCATACACAAAAGTAAATTCGAAATGGATCAAAGACCTGAATGTAAGTCATGAAACCATAAAACTCTTGGAAAAAAACATAGGCAAAAATCTCTTGGACATAAACATGAGCGACTTCTTCATGAACATATCTCCCCGGGCAAGGGAAACAAAAGCAAAAATGAACAATTGGGACTATATCAAGCTGAAAAGCTTCTGTACAGCAAAGGACACCATCAATAGAACAAAAAGGCATCCTACAGTATGGGAGAATATATTCATAAATGACAGATCCAATAAAGGGTTGACATCCAAAATATACAAAGAGCTCACGCACCTCAACAAACAAAAAGTGAACAATCCAATTAAAAAATGGGCAGAGGAGCTGAACAGACAGTTCTCCAAAGACGAAATTCAGATGGCCATCAGACACATGAAAAAATGCTCCACATCGCTAGTTATCAGACAAATGCAAATTAAAACCACAATGAGATATCACCTCACACCAGTAAGGATGGCTACCATCCAAAAGACAAACAACAAATGTTGGCAAGGTTGCGGAGAAAGGGGAACCCTCCTACACTGCTGGTGGGAGTGCAAATTATTTCAACCACTATGGAAAACAGTATGGAGGTTCCTCAGAAATCTCAAAATAGAAATACCATTTGACCCAGGAATTCCACTTCTAGGAATTTAGCCTATGAATGCAGCAGCCCAGTTTGAAAAAGACAGATGCTCCCCTATGTTTATCGCAGCATTATTTACAATAGCCAAGAAATGGAAGCAACCTAAGTGTCCATCAATAAATGAATGGATAAAGAAGATGTGGTACATATACACAATGGAATATTATTCACCCATAAGAAGTAAACAAATCCTACCATTTGCAACAACATGGATGGAGCTAGAGGGTATTATGCTCAGTGAAATAAGCCAGGAGGAGAAAGACAAGTACCAAATGATTTCACTCATATGTGGAGTATAAGAACAATGTAAAACTAAAGGAACAAAACAGCAGCAGAATCACAGAACCCAAGAATGGACTAACGGTTACCAAAGGGAAAGGGCCTGGACAGGAGGGGTGTGAAGGGAGGGATAAGGGCAGGGAAAAAGAAAGTGGGCCTTATGATTAGCATGTATAATGTGGGGGAGGGGCATAGGGAGGGATGTGCAACACAGAGAAGACAAGTAGTGAGTCTACAGCATCTTAGTACACTGATGGACAATGACTGTAATGGGGTTTGTGGGGAGGGACTCAGTGAAGGGGGGAGTCTAGTAAGCATAATGTTCTTCATGTAATTGTAGATTAATGATAGTAAAATGAATAAAAAGTAAAAAATAAAATAAAATAAAACAACCACTTATAAATTCTAACTTAAAAATTCATTCCTGTTCCTGAGATTAATATAAAATGTGAACTCGATGTTGTAAATACAGACCATCTTGAAAATCTTGAAATTTTCATCAAAATATTCTGTAAAATAGTGTCACCTCAAATTGTAACCTCCAGAGCTTACAAGGGCAAAGTAGGTGACTCAAGGAAGTAAAGCGCCCAGGTGGGGACAGGAGAACAGGCAAAGGGGGAGCCATCTGCACAGCACACCTCACAGTAGGAAGGGATCCACATTCCAGATACGACTCTTTAGGAGAAGCCTGAAGCCCAGATTTCTGCATGAGTCTCCTACACTTTAAATATTGACTCAATTTATGCAGGCAAACTAAATGTATTCAGGGGCCACAGTTAGTCAAAACCCAATTGTATTTTTATATTTGTTACATTTCCCAGTGGTTATATATAAGCAAATATGTGCATGCAAAAATCTTCCCTTTCTTTAGTATCATATGGTTTACCAAAAAATTAGGCCCCAACATGTAGTAAAAATTACTATTAAGATTCATAATACCCAGAAATAGGAACCCTCCTATACTGTTGGTGGGACTCCAAATTGGTACAACCACTGTGGAAAGCACTGTGGACGCTCCACAAAAAACTAAAAATAGAAATACCATTTGACCCAGTAATTCCACTCCTAGGAATTGACCTGAAGAAAACAAAATCCCTGATTCAAAAATGTATATGCACCCCTATGTTTATTGCCACACCATTTGCAATAGCCAAGATATGGAAGCAACCTAAGCATTCATCAGCAGATGACTGGATAAAGATATGGTACATATATACACAATGGAATATTATTTTGCCCTAAAAAGAAAATCCTGCCATTTGCAATAACATGGATGCATCTTGATGGTATTATGTTCCGTGAAATAAGCCAGGTGGAAAAAGACAACTACCATATGATTTCACTTATTTGTGGGATATAAAAACAAAGCAAAACAAAAAGAACAAAACAGCAGCAGGCTCACAGAACTCAAATATGGACTAACAGTTACTAAAGGGGAAGGGACTGCAGAGGGTGGGGGGGAAGGGAGGGATAAGGGGAATAAGGGGCATTACGATTAGCACACATAATGTAGGGGGGCACAGGGAAGGCAGTATAGCACAGAGATGTAGTGACTCCACAGCATCTTACTATGCTAATGGACAGTGACTGTAATGGGGTATGTGGTGGGGACTTGATAATGGGGGGAATCTAGTAACCACAGTGTTGCTCATGTAATTGTATATTAATGAGACCAAAATTTTAAAAAATTAAACAAAAAAACAGCATTAGACTCACAGACTCTGAGAAGTGACTAGCCGTTACCTAGGGGGAGGGGACTGGGAACGGGCAGTGGAGGGAGGAGGAGGGGGACTGCTGAACCACTGTGATGTACATTTTATGAAAAACAAAAATGATTCACAATACCGCATCAAAGAATTTTTCCAATGCTTATGAAAGCTACAATCTATTTGCATTTAATTCTTCTAGATTGTTAATCAAATGGATAACTAGTTCATAGGACAACTGAAACTAAACTATTAAAACAATTTCAATCTCTACTGTCACTAACTACATGGATTTCGATGTTTAAAATTGCAATTCTAATTATGCCAGAGCACTATGAATTTAACAGACATATTGAGACAGTCTATCTCAAGGCTTCAGCTAAACAGAAGGTCCATGATTTACTACTACTGCAATCAGAAAACCCTGCTGGTGATAACCAATTTGTTGGCCTAATGACTTGAATGATACTAAAAGATGCAAAATCCTTCAAGCGTCAGTCTCTACTTATTAAAAGACTATCCAGAAGCAAATTACTAAAGACTCTCTGAGTGCCAGGAAATGACTGATGGCTGGAAGGAAAGACGTGTTTTTCTTTAAGCCAACAGATATTGCCAATAATATTCTTTGTTTTAAGTTCTCAGTCACAGAGGTAGGGCCAGATGGAAGTCGAGCTAACATTGTTGGAAAGGAGAGAGCTGAAGGAAGTAGCAACCTGTCAAACTCCAACTCTTCTAGAGATTTCTTAAGTTTGTGAGATCTGCAAATTTATATATTACACTTATCCATTCAGTAGCTCTTAAGCAAGAGTCGTATCAGTACCTCAAGGAAATATTTCTAAATATACATATCCAGGCCTTACTGGACTTAGTCAAAATCTTCAGGGGACAGCCTAGGTTTTTAAGATTTTTTAGTTTCCCAGGCAATTCGATTCACCAGCACAATGCCAGCTGAGTGCTGGCACACTGGACAACCACGTCGGTCTCATGTCTCACATATGTGATCAATTCCTGCTATCACTTGAGGATTTTGCCAAAGAAAGGAAAGCCCAAGAGATGAGTCACTTAGCAAAACTGCATTTAATTTTCCTGGGTGGGATCAGAACAGGGACTTGTAAGGAAACCCAAAATGTAACTTGATTTCATTATTCATAAACTCCTCCCTTCCCATCAAGATGTTCTTGATTGGAAAGCAGAGTTCAGGCTCTCATCTACGTGGCTATTTCTGTGAGAACAGGATGTATCAATTCATTACATCTTCTTCCCTTGTTTCCCACTTCACCACCTGTTCCCTGCCAGTCTGGTTCCTCAGTGTCCTCCTAATGTCGATCTCTAAGCAAGTTTACAACTCATTCATCCTCTTTCCCAAACTAATAATTATTTTCCCCCAAGGCTGAAGACATCTTGCCTAAACAGAGAAAAACAAGGAAGGAAAAAAATACCTCCTCTTGTTATTTCCCCTCATGTGCCAAAATTCCAAATTGGCCTGCATATTTCTGATTGTTCTCTCCTTTTCCCCTTCCTTTTTCCCTCTTAAGCCTTTAGCCAATGAAAGAGGAATCACTTTTATATGTCGCTTTTTTAATAAAATAGGAGCTTGTCAACAGCAGCCCGAATTTCATATTATAAAATGTATTTGTTTTGTTTGTGTTTTAGATAAAGCCTGTTTCCAAGGCAAACTTGGTTTCCTGTGTTGCTTTTCACTAATTAGAAAAAAGCTTGGGTGGGGAAAAAATATTTGAAAGAAAAGGTTTACTTTAACAAATTCAGTGTTTTCACACACATTTGCCATAAATGCATGCAATAAAGCTGTTCTCTAATGCTTCCTTAGAAGAGCCATTGTTTTAAGTGGAATCTTAGTTATTTCAAAGTATGTTCAGTCAGGAAATGCTTGATTTTCTAAATACATAAAATTGACCCTAACTCTATTAACCTATCGGAGCTGCAGCATGGGAGGTAATGTACACCCAGAAGAAAAACCAGGCAGACCAGCTTCACCATCACCTGCTCCCTATGTATAGCTATAAGCCGGCGAGGAGCTGCACGAGGCTGAGCAGGAGCTACTCTCTGATGTGAGAAACCGTAAGGTGGTACATGGCTGGCAGAGTGGCTGCCAGCACAAGGGAATGGCCCTGCTGATGTCAAGACATGACCCAAAGCCCTCACCCAGATCTTCAGAGGCCTGGGGTCCTAGAGTGCCCAGGGCCTGTGGTCTACCACTTCCACATCCCACATGCACTCACCCAGCTCCTCTGTCCCGATACCAGTTCTCCACCTCTCCTCCCACCCATCCCCAGTAGCACCCATTTCCTAAGTCCTGCAGAGCAGCTGGCCTCCACCATCACCTCACACCGCCTCAGCCTTCAGTCCTTTGTGGGCTCTGAGCCTACCAACCCCTCCCAGGCACTCAAGGGAAGGTCCTCCTCCTGGGGGAAGGGAGCCAGGAGACTGTTTTGCCCTCTGTGTGGGCAACCTCTCTCTAGCCCTCCCTGACTTGGCTTTGGAGGTTTTTCCATGGTGACAGGGCCCGATGTGAGTATTCAATATGTCTACGCATACACACACATATAGATGTATATATAAAAGAATTTTATACATCTATGGCTACTAAAGAAATTAAAAACATGTTATTCAAATATTTGTAGATAAAGTTGGTGGATGCATGCCTTGTTCCTCGCCTCGATGCCTCCGTTGTATGAAAGGAGCTGTGCCACTGTTGTTACACACTCACCACAAGCTGCGTAGTGTCAAGCCGTGTTGCCATAGATGTCACTCACATTTGGATCGGCACCATGGTCTAAAAGAATACGTGCGCAGTCCTCCTGCTGGCATTGCACAGCCTGTAGGTATCACACCAAGAAACACACGATAAATTCTAGGATTTCAAAATAGACACTCTATAGGTTTCACCAGTGTGTCATATTTAAATGAGATAAATTCATTTCTGTTCTCAGCTATTACATCAAATCCATCTCGGGCTGGCATCCACAGCTCCTACATACGTTAATCGGGGGTGTCCTCTTTAGGTTGTCACAGAGGTTAAGCTCATATTTCCTCTCGACCAGGACAGTTACCACTTCTGCATGGCCGTTGGCGCAGGCCAAATGCAGAGCAGTCCTAGGAACGTGAGAGGACTTGTTAGGAAATTACAATGCACTCTTCTCAAAACATACAATTATTCATGTAATTGTAAACATTAAAGAGCACATTATTCATAAGTCTTCAAAACAAAAATTTACTTTTTCTGGAGAAGGTACAATATTTATCAGCCTTATTGCTCACAACATTAATGAAAGTGCAGTCTATTTGCTAGAATGAGCATGACCTTGGGATTCAGCTCACCTTAGGTTTGAATTCTACACTTTAGTGATCACTTGGCCTTTCGGTGCCTCAATTTCCTCATCAACATAATGGGGATAAAATAAGTTATCTCATGGGATACTACTGTTCTGCTTAAATAAGAATCTATGCTAAGTGTTTTAGAACAGTTCCTAGCACAAACAGCAGGTCACCAACTGTTACACTATTGTTATTAATTATTACTATTACTGCTCCTTTACAAAGAGAATTCAGTTTAGTAAAATGATGTAATTATGCCTATTTTGCAAATGTTTTAAGAATTAGAGAGAACACTGTATTTTAACAATTTTAAGATTCTCATATTCTCACATTTTAACATCTCACACTGGACTGCAACTGTAAATCATAATGTCCGACAACTAAAATTGGCAGGTTTTAAAAATTTCTTATTGGTGCATAAAGTAGTACAGCATCAATCCACTGTGAATTATGTCATATGAAATGATAGTATACACAATAGACCTACTGCAGTTCACATGCTTGTATTTAAATAAATTTTAGTTCTTAAAAGCATTACGGGATAATGGTTCTGCTCTGAAACATCAAAACAGAAGCAGAAATTTAAAAAAAATTATTATTTTGATTTTCATGAAACTTTAAGCCAAAGGAAACTCAGGAGTCAAGTGATAAGTATAGCTGGTTTTATTCAATATTTAGATTTACAGGTTGTATGAATTAGGTATTTCCAATGATCAATTTAGGACTGAATACTATTATAAATATTCAAGAAGGCCGCTAACGGTTATCTTTTACAATTGTGCACGATCAGAAGTGCTTTTGTTTGAAAGAGAGGAGGAAAAGCTTCAGTTGAGATTAGATCCTAACACTTCAATTTAAAATTTTTCATCTTGGTCATACTGGGAAACATGAAGTTTTTAAGAATGAAAGAATCCAGAGTAGAATTTGTCTGCTATTGGAGAGGTCAGTATTCTTAAAGAAAACTTTTATAAAGGCAATACTTTTGCAATAGTAATATTTGCTATTTTTGATTTTTATTTTCATAAGGACACAACTAAAATTTTCTAGACTTTTGCAATAGCAACAGTCATCCTCTGTATTTACTATTTTTTATTTTCACAAGGATGCAACTAAAATAATTGGTCTATAGTTGTTTACATAAATGTAATAAAGCTACATATAATAAAAAACATGTATATAATTAAACATATACATCCTAAAATCTACAGGCACAGATAAAAAGACTCTTTATTTCTGAACAGGCTTAAAGTTATCAGAAGATACCAATCCTCAAAAACATTTTTTAAAAGTAGTTTTTATCTGTGTGAGAGTCATACTTTTGTACTCTCCCAGAATTACTTCATTAATAATAAACTTCCACTATAATTTTTATATATGTCCATTGTAGAACTCAGATTTTTTTAAAAAGAAAAAGAAAAATACACTGGTACTGCAGATTCCATCTGGAACTTCTTTTTTGTGGGATAAAAATCTAGGTAGTATTCTCCACATAATTAGCAGGTATTTCTCCACCATTTATAAATGATTCACCTCTTCCTACTGATATGAAATGTTATCAGAATCGAGTTCTGACTCATATATATATGTGGGGATTTGGTCACTTTCCATTCTGTTCCATTCATTTACCTGTCTTTTCAGCTGTTAGTAACTCAACACTGTGAAAATTTATAGCACATTTTTATATCTAGAAGGACAAATCTTTAATATGCAAGACTTTTCTAAATTTCATCACAGCAATAAAAGAGGGGCAGCATATGAACCCCCAAATTTTAAAACCATGACTATTTTTTTATTTGGCTTATGTGAAATTAAAATATCAGAAGAGCACACATTTTGAGAAAATGAATCTTCCTATTTAATAGAAAGATTTTTCCCATTTCAAAATTCCTTTCTCAGGTCCATCATTAAATAACACATCTATACATAGGTGTACACCAATATAAAGTGGATATTGTATTTTACCCAAAGAATTTTTACAAGTTGATCAATTGAAATTTTTTTCATTTTTCTCATTATGTATTATGCACTTTTATGCAGTATTTTTGTTAGGCACTTTTATACCATTATGCACTTTTCTGTAGTATCTAATATTATGGTATGAAAATGTGTACATTAAAAATAAAATGCTGTCTATACTCTATTAGTGCTGTTTAGTTTAATCACTGCAAAACTGTGAGTCATTATGAGTGGGTCCGAAACCGGTACACTTTTTGGCTCTGCGGCTCATAACGTGGGCACGGGCGCCGGACCCCTTGTCAGGCTTCCGGGACCCAGGTCCTGAGGGGGCCTTGGCGCTAGGAGGCTCGGCTCCCCAGGTGAGCCCGGAAAGTGAGCGCTTTCCCGGGTCTGCCCACCTCCTCCTCCCAGGCGCGCCTGGCCTCCTGGCCCTCCTTCTTGTCCGTTTCATTCAAGCCATTTTCCCCCATAAATAGAATGTGCTGCACTCTGGCTACTTTGCCCTTACTGGCAGCCCTGTGCATCTTTCTGACATCTTTGCTTTGGATGTGGTACTGGGCCTGGAAGTTGACTGTCCAGCAGTCGTCCTCCACATCAGTGGGATGGACCCCACACAGGTTTCTGAAGGGGCTCAAAGGGGACCAACACTTCAGACCCCGGGATCCAAAAATCCTCCTCATCATAAGAAAGCCTCGGGCTTCAGGAAACCTCAGCTCCCCTGCTGCCTTCCACTCGCCACACAGCACTAGGGCTGAATAAGCCAACCCAGGGACCACAGCAGCCTAGAACCCCGTCAGCAGTTAGCGCTCAGTAACCGCAGGCAACAGATGCCCCGCCCAGATGACGTCACGGCGCAGGGCACTCAGAGGCCAAGGGTGTGAAGAGCGCATGTGCAGGGCCCAGACAGGCAAATTTAGGCCAGTGCTTGAGCAGTGTTGGGTTCCCTTCGCCTTCAGTCGGGGGTCGCTGGGTTGGGAAATTGGCAGAAGGTAGACTAGTCCACATGGAAAACCTGTATCCGGGGGCTGAAGCAGTGTGAAACTTCAGGATGCTGAAGGTCTCCTCCCCACAAAACACCCCTAAAAGACTAAATAAATCTCCTTATCCCTCAGTTTATTCCTCTTCTACATTCTGCTGGGCCTCAGGTGATCTCCAAGGCTGCAGTAACAGAAGGCAGTTTTCTTGGTCTCACAGACTGCGGCTGTGTGTGTCGTTAAGTGCAGACTGAGAAAAGAATGCACACTCTAGTAAAATTTTCAATAACCCTCCCCCCCTTTGGGCCAGCCTTAGACTTAGATTTCTTTACTTTTATTTTCTCCCAATTAAACCTTTACTCAACCCAAGATTTATTACTAAAGAACTTAAAAAGGTTATTCACTTGTCCTAAATTGTTTTCTCACCTACTTTAAAATCACTTTATAGTACATTAAATTCTCTCGTATGATTTCCAATAACATGGATGGAGCCAGAGGATATTATGCTATGAATAAGCCAGGTAGAGAAAGACAAGTACCAAATAATTTCACTCATTTGTGGAGTATGAACAAAGCAAAACTGAAGGAACAGAACAGCAGCGGGCTGAGATTCCAAGAAGGGAGTAGGACCCAAGGGGACAAATAGGGAGGGAAAAGGGGATTGAGGGGTATAATGATTGGTAAACAAGGTGTGTGTTGGGGGGGGGGGCCGTCACGGTGAAGACAGTGCAGCACAGAGAAGACTAGTGACTCCAGCATCTCACTAAGCTGATGGGACAGTGACTGCAATGAGGTGTGGGGAGGGGGAACTAGATAACATGGGTGAATATAGCAACCACAATGTTGCTCATGTGAAACCTCCATAAGACTGTATATCAGTGATACCTTAAGAAAAAAAAAAAGGACATAAAAAAAGTCTCTGGTATGTATTTTGTTTCTGGGTTTTCTATGGGGTTTGCTTCTTGTACCAGTACAAAATGCATTTCAAGAATCATTATAGCTCCAAAGTTCCCCTCCTTATTCTTCCTTTGCCGTATTCTCTTGGCAATGTTTACCTCTACATTTTTTGTTTTATTACTTTAAGTGGTTTTATTGAGAACTTAAAACCATTAGGAACCTTAATTTTCAGTGAACACTGAGAAGGCTATTGTAAACCATTACACTAGCACCCTTTAGACTGACAAATTTATGAAAACGTTTTATAATTTCTGTAACTATGAGCTTTACAGCACAATCTCTCACTAAGCACAAAGTATGTCTACTTAGGAAAACTTTAAGGTTTTAGGTTACCACAAAGATTCTCAGGCCGTTTGTAGGTATACACACTGTAACAGACTATTATTAAGATGTTCACTTGCTACAATTAGTTTACTCATTCCCAACAACCATGCTAGATTACTCACAAAACTTTTACCAAACATTAGACAAAGTCAAGACTCTTTTTCAAGCATTTTTCCTTGAAATATTTAAGATAACATCAACTTAAATGACTTCAGGTAAATTTAGGCAGCTGACAACCATAAGAACATATCCGTTTCAGTTCAACTTAAATTAGCACTAATGCTTAATATCTTCTATTAGAATTTTGGAAGTTTTGAAATGCCCAATTTTCACAAGTGATTGTTTCTAAATCCATTTTTATTAATACCATACAGAGGTAGAAAAAATATTTTTCATTTACACACACATACAGATTGAGAAGTAATGACTACAGTTGGCAACACTTAAGAGAACATATACACAGACAGATACAAAGATTTGTTACTGATGTCCAATTGTCTTCTTTCCTTTTAGCTTACTTGATTAAAAGTATCTCAATTTTCAAGTATACACTCTAAGGGCAAGCAGTTTACATAACTGGGTTAAGGTTTAGATGACCTTAGACTAACAGGGCAGATGAAGGCTCTGTACTGATAGGGACTATGTGTGTCCAGGTGGCTGGAAATGAAATACAAGTATGATTGCAGCACTAGTCATTTGAAGCCAGGCAGTACTGTAAAAGACAAATTTCTTCCATTTCAGGGAGTATAGTTTAAAAACCTTCAAATTTTTGAAGATAATGAACCCAATAAGCAGAATAGGTTTTCACCAAAAAAAATATTAGAAAACTAGTTCCATATTGTAGTTCACGAGACTTTTGACTGTTTTCCTTCCTTGTTGCAAAATATATTCAGGTGCATAACCTTATTATATTGCATTCTTCTCTCAGGAGCCAAGCCTCTCTAATCAGAGAGTTTGTATTGAGGCCAGGCTTGTGTGCAGAAGACAAGACACTTCTTTTTCAGGGTCTGGGGACCCAATTTTTCCCAGTTCTTCAGAACGCATGCCAGAGGCATGTCTGGCCTTAACCTTGAAGAGGAAGCTCCCATCCGGAAGAGAAAGGCAGGTGTGCGACATCGGAAAGGCCTTTCCTCTGTGAGGGCGTCCCTGGCCTTGGAGCCTGATCTGTGAGACAAGAGGTTGGGGGTCATCTGCGACTCTCGCATAGGCAGCAGCCTAGCCGGAGGTTTGCTCAGCACCATCAGATCCATCGGCCGGAGCTGAGATCCAGGACCACTGTCTTGTCTACTAATCCGGTCTCAGAAGTTATCTCGGACAAGCCCCCTAAAGATGATGCTGGGGTTCTTGTTCACGAAGCCGAAGAATGAGCTTCACAAACACTCGAGGTAGGAGAACAAGGTACAGGCTTTTATTCAGAAATAAAGTGAGAGGAAAGAGCTCCTGACTCATGCCAGGAGGGGACAAATAGAGTCCCTACCTCTACATTTTTTAAGGTTTATTTGTAATCACTATGCCAAGTTAAAAAGAATTCTTGCCTCCCACATTCAAGGGTGGTAGACTGGAAATCAAGTTGCCAAATGGCCCATGATTTCATCCATTAGGCTTGTGTAATGAAACCCCATTAACAAAAACTCTGAAATGAGGCTCAGAGAGCTTCTGAGTTGGTGAATACGTCTATGAATTGAGAGGGTGACATGCTTGGGGAAAGCATGTAGACCTTGCCGAGACCTTGCTGCCTAGGTATATCTTCATCTGGTTGTCCCTGTATATCCTTTAGAAGTACATCAGCAATCCTAAATACAGCATTTTCCAGAGTCATTCTAGTGAATTCTCAAACCTGAAGGACAGTCGTGGGAATCCCCAAACTTGTAGCCAAGTCAGACAGAAGAGCAAGTAGCCTGGGGACTTGGGATTTTGAAGTGGGAGCGGTGCTGTGGATCTGAGCCCCTTAACCTGTGGGGTCTAACTTCCAATAGTTAAGGGTATCAAACTGAACTGCATGACAGTGGGTGCATTTCCACTTTACTCAGCATTGAACATGGCCATCTTCTGAGTTCTAATACAGAACCTAACAGTAAATTTCCTCCATCCTCTGGGGTTCTTGCTTGAGTGATAAATCCTGTCTCCCTCTAAAAAGCGTCCACATCAATGAATTCTTGCTTATCCAGTCTTACACTTCATCACACTTATCAAGTCCCTTAAAATCCAATCCCAGGAGCATGCACCCTGGCTTGTGCCTGCTAAGTAGTACACACTAACTAAAGAAAACTGCTATAAATGAAATTTTCTCTACTAGATAAAAACTATAAAATACATAATTCATAAATATAAAAGTGATTATTAAATCAATGTTTTGGGAAATAGCAATTTGTGATATTGACTACGCATGTCAGAACACATACACCAAAATGAAGTCCAGACCAGTAGTGTTTAGTGTTTTCATAAAAGCATTCAATCATTACATATTTTTGAGAATCAAGCTCAATGGTATTATTTAATGAGGAAATATTTTTCAAATAAGAACAGAAGTTATAAAAGAAAATTATCAACACATCTGGCCACATAAAATTTGTGACCAAATAAACTTAGTATAAATGCAAATGGTTGACATATATGCACACACATTCCATACATAATTGTGATAGAAATTACACAAGTATTTCACATTTTGAAAAATCATACAGATGCAATTTCATCACCAAAAATGTGTTCCAGCAAAAATCTGTTAATACACATAACAGTTATTTTTCACTCATGGGATGTAATCCGCAGGCAACATCATCTCCTATTACATTTTTAAATATCCAGCTCTTTTTCTTCCACCCACAGAAAAAAGAGAAACCTTTCTCTGTGTAATAAAAAGTAATAAAAAGTCCATAGAGCTGTTTCAACTCGCAAAGCACTGAAACAGAATGTCCAGCCCCATGTAAGTATAAAAATGCCAAAGTCAGAGTTCATCAGCTAGGCCAGGCTAGGAATGGTAGTTTCTCTTTACAAATTCCATCCCTCCTCCCTCTGCAAGGGTGGTCACCTGAAACTCCACAAGATTACAATGCAAATAAATAAGGAAGTGTGAACCAAACATCCCAGGCAAACAACAGAGGCTGTCAGGATGGATGTAAAAAGAGCCACCTGATAACATACTTACACTCAGAATATCTGATCTCTTACCACACATGACAGACTGCCCAAAAGGGTGTATGTCCCTGTAAAATATTTGAACAGACATTTCTCAAAACACATACAAAAGGCCAACAGCATAGAAGAGGATAGTCATATCACTAAGTGCTAGAGAAATGTAATAACTCCACAATGAGCTACTACTGTATACCCACTAGCATGGCCGTGACCTCATCAAAAAGACTCTAAGTACAGTAGAAGATGTGGAAAACTGGCACCCTCATTCATTGGTGGCTGGAACAAAATACTGTGTAAGTTACTTTGAAGAGTTCATCAGATTCGTAAAAAGGTTAACAGCAACTTACCACATGACCCAGCAATTTCAACCCCAGAAGGCTACCCAAGAGACACGAATGCACACATCCACAGACATGTATATGCACGAGCACGTGCATACACACACACAAACGCACACAAGGGAAGCAATAAAAAAATGGGGCAAATGAAAATACCTGGTGAATGTACATCAATAATAATGGGAGTTCCTTGTATTATTCTGATAACACCTTCCGAAGTTTGAAATTACGTCAAAATTTAAGATTACAAAAAATGGGGGTGGAGGAAGGGGGCAAGAATATCACATGACAAGCTCCCTCTTAAAGACAATATACAGCTTAAAAGACATTACAGAACTGGAGGTGACTTTAATAGAATAACTTCAATAATATAACTGGGCTGTAAACACAATGTGCTCTAAAATAATTTTTCTATTGAGTTAAATAAATTTTATCTATAAATCCTGTGACAACATGTTCATATTCACAAAATCTGAACAAAAAGCACACCTGACTTTCCACTTTAAATACAAGGTAATCTAAAAAATTCACTTTGAAGGGGACTGAGTTTTTGGTTTAATTTTGCTTCCAATACCAAACATAATTATGCAGTTATTCAGAAGTTGAAGTGTGTTACTTGTCTACTTAACAAAGTACTGCTGTGGTGTTCTGAAATGAAGTTCTTTAGTCAAAGTGATAGTAAGGTTTAAAAAAAAAACGAAAATGCATGTTGCATTTTCAGAAGGTCAGAATCATTTAAATTCCAATTGTACCTGTACGTTTACAATTCTCCACACTTAGATTTCAAGCCAATTTATATCTAGACAATCTGGAGCACAATCAAGTGTACCTTAATGTCTTAATGAAGTTTCCACTGATGTACTTAGAAATATGATTTACTAACAGTTAAACAGCATCAATTCTTTATCAAAGATAAATGGTACTCTCTGGAAATAAAGAGAATCCTTCAACAACTTTACTCCACTGAGTCAAAATATTTCCTAAGAGCTAAAGGAAATTTTATTCACATCTAGTAAAGTAACTAAACATAAAATCATTACTTATTTTCAACTTTAGTACCTGATCGGCATTTCTCAAACTGTTTTCAATCCTCATAGTTGTTTAAAATATTTGTATTGGTTACTAATTTGTAACAGGTGTCATCATGAGAATAACCAGAATTAGTTAACTGTGACAGAAGACTGACAAAGTGTTTCACTCCCTTGAGTGATGCCAAGAATGGGAGGAAAGCGTTGCAAAAGGAGAGGACCGTAGAGCTACTTAAATTCTCATTAAAACCAGCAACACATCCATTACAGGAGAGTTATCATCTCACTTCCAATTTCTTCCCCTCAAGAACAATTTGGATCTCTTTGGCATCCAAAGTCTCATAAATCAGTAAAGCTTCTGCTAGGTTCTTATGCTCTTTTGCATGAGTCTTCAAGATATGTTTTGCTCGTTCATATGAGTCCTGAAATCGAAAAGCAGATATGAAAGAGGTGAAAACTGAGACGCAAAAACTGTGAGAAACAAAAAACTTTATATACCCTTAAAAATGTAAAACCTATTCATTTCTATTTATAAAAGATAAATATTTAGTAACTGATCAGCATTTCTCAAACTCTTTTCAATCCTCATAGTTGTTTAAAATATTTGTACAGGTTACTAATTTGTAATAGGTGTCATCATGAGAATAACCAGAATAACCAGAAAGACAACTCTTTTGTACATTCAAATGTTCCATTTTTAACCTCAAAATCCATCACAAAGATCACTGAGGACTACCCAGACAAAAGCTCCTTAAAGAAATAAAAGTATACATTTTATTTATCTGCTTTAAAAGGTCTGTGAATATAGAAATGTACTTTTCTATTCAATATATATGTAAAAAATAAAAAAAGGGAGATTACGTCTTTTGCATCTCAAGATTTCATCAATTTACACCATCCAAAGGGGACAGAAAACGTGACAATGGCACTGTGATTCCATTGTACCAGCATGCCTTCAGCCCACCCACATCTCTCTATTTCTACTCTCAGCACCCTAATCCCAGCAATATTTACAGCATGTCTAGATTTACATGGTACCTAAAAAGTGCTCTCACTGCATCTACTCTTGCAACTTTCTTTATCCTAACCTGCATTGGACTGGACGCTGCAGTCCAAAGACCTTTGTTTTGCTTGTTCTCACACATACACTGCTAGGCACAAAAGACATATTTGTTGAATAAATGTATGTGTGGGTGGGAAAACAATAAAGACTCAATAATCAACATCCTCTACTCTAATACCTCTTACAGTTTGGCACCTGAAGTAGAACTGAGTATTTATAATCAGACATAAGCTGTTAGCCTCCTGCCAGAATACAATAAACATCCAGTCTATGACCAGAGGCTTCAACCATGTATTTAAATCATGGTTGCTATGGTGTGCCTATTACCTTTACCACATACAGTGACCTTTCTAAAAGACAGTGGGTAACCATTATCATTTGGTAAGTGTCCAACAGTTTAGGCACATTATGACTAAACAGATAAATGAACTTAGAAAAATATAATCTTACCCTTAGGAGGATTCTGATTTCTTGTTCAATAGCAGACTGAGTTTCTGGACTCAGTTTCCCTGTATCACTGTAGGTCATAACTCCAAGCTAAAACAGGTGGGAACAAAGAAGCTGAACCAAAAAATCCAAAATCACTAATAAACGTAACAAAGGAAGCACTATCTTATAAATGAGGAAACAAATATCATGGGAGGCAAGGAGGAAATTCAATATAAGAATGCTTTAGAGGGCAAAGAAATTTCATCATTCTTCTGAAAGGAAAAGACCAAAACAAAAATGTGATCAAGATAGAAAACGTGGAACCGTAAGTATGGTTCTGAGTACCGTCTGAGAGCGCCCTGGCAGCTACTCCAAGTCCAGAAATGCACCATTCAGGGCTACAGCTGCTTCAAGGAGCCACAGGAATAATGTGGGGAAGAGAAGCAGGTGGAAAAGGCAAAGTGGGCAAGCTCAGCAAGCAGGTCTTTCACATCGTATGACTAGAAAAGGCTAAAGAACTGGTCTTTTCATTGGGTTACCTCACGAGGTAATAACCTGTTACTGTCTGAGCAGCTAGAACAGAAATAGAATGCTACCATTTTAGTGCTCAGAAAATAACGTTTAGTTTAGAATAAGCTGAGTCAAGTCCATTTGGAACAAGAGGGGCTAGCAATTTCTAATGGGAACCTTTCTCACAGAGACACTTGGCACCACATCATTTGGTACGTGAAGGAGGATTAAAATCAGCTTTTACCTTTTCACTCATTCCAAATTTGGTAACCATCCACTTTGCTATTTTAGTTGCATTATCAAAATCACTGGAAGCTCCTAAAATTTAAAAGTAAATGTAGAACTCAACATTTAAAAATACCTTTAAGCCAGCAAACACAGTTTGAACTAAAGCCACTCTTCATAGCCAACCTGTTGTAATATGGTCAGTTCCAAATATAAGCTCCTCTGCCACTCGTCCTCCCATACTGACATCCATTTGTGCAAGGAGCTGAGCCCTAGTTTCATTCCATCTGTCATTCTCAGGCAACAGGGACACCTAGCAGTTGAAAAAGAAAAAATTCAGACAGTTTGAAACACTTGTTTTAATAACAAGAATGACCATTTGGCTCTCATTACGCTACATCATTAATATCATGACACTAAAAGCTCATTTAGTAGAGTTGGTCATCAGGTGACTGATGACAGAACCAGCAATATGTAAAATACACAAACTTCCTTATAAAGCAAAGGTGAATTTATAAATAACAGACAGGTAATGCTACAATAGGACTGTTTAATCACTAGGTGCACAGAAATGTTTAAAGTGTCTACAGTTAGAAACATGAGAATGAAACCTGTATTCAATGAAAAAAACTTTTGGAAAACTATTGAGTCAGTAGCTATGATATGTAACTTCTTGTAGTGAGGAAAAGAGCAATTACATATTTAAGAATTACACTTTACTGTCATTTTGGAATTAAATTTCATAATGTAGTTGCATAGGACCTGAAATATTAACAAAACATTTTATTAGATTAAATTTCACGAATATTTCTGACTTCATGCTGGTTCAGAAAGTTAAAGAAGAAACTATCAACAAACTTAGGAAGTAAGTGAATTTTCGTTTTTTAAATGTTTTCATTAGCAATTTTCTACATAAGCTTCTGGGGAGCGCTATTTGAAAGAAAAGAAAAAATTACAAGACATTACATGTCCCAGTGTTGGCCCCCGCGGAGTGATTGTAGCTTTGTTGATAGGCATGGCATCTTTAGTGTAATATGCAATGATAGCATGACCAGATTCATGATACGCTGTGATGGTTTTATTTTTGTTATCGATTTCCACGCTTCTACGTTCAGGCCCTAAGGATAAAATTTCATTAAGTAAAATTTCTCCATTAGGAGCGTATATTTAAATGAATAAAAGCCATTTGCTGTGGAGTCATTTTAGAGTAACATGACTTAATATCACTAATAAATATTTTACACCACAACAATCTGTCAACTGAAAGCCAAAATTTTAAGATCATCTTAATCCTTGTATTAAGAGGGAGAGTGGAATTCTATTTTCAGAAGATAGATTTACTATTAACAGGAATGTCATAACCTATTAAAGTCAATTTAAGATTTAGAATTAAAATTAAATAGTGAGAATTAATAAAATTATTCTTTTATCAGCAGTATCCAACAAGGAGAAACACATGGGCAACTGTCCCCAAAGAGTATAATCATGTAAGCTACACTTGTTCTGTAAGAGGCCAAGTGGTACTGCTATTTTCAGATATATTTTTGCTTGTCCCTGTACCTTTTTCATAATCGTTTCATAAAAAAAAATAATTTGTTCTTCAACACCATGAACTGTGTTAAGACAGAAAGAAGAGAGAAAACCTACCCATTAGGATTTTATCTTTGGAAAACTCTAGCTCCTTCATGGTGACCATTTCTTTTCCATCAACAGCTGCCTTTAATGCAGCTTGGTTCACAAGATTCTCCAACTCTGCTCCGGAAAAGCCAACAGTACCTCGAGCTATGATTTCTGGATCAATAGCTATGAAGACAGAATATAATATTAAAATTCCAAAGCAGCTAACAGAAAGCTTTTCACAATGAATTCACATTCCAAAAGAAAAAGAAAACACCTATTAGACCTATAACTTAAAATACTTATCTTAGTGAAACTAGAGTAACTCACTTTATTAAGGGAAAAAAGCCAAAATTGCTATTAAAATTGCCATTGGGACAAACCAAAAAAGTTCTTACATTTAAATAACAGTGAAAAACAAAGAAATGTACAGTTGCCAACATGATTTATAAACCTTCAATTTGACCTATATTGTTACTAGCCTAACAATAATCGAAAAAGCTATACCCATACACAGAATTTTTCTGAGTTTCATCTTGAAATACTTTGTACATAAAAGCTGCTCTTATCAGAGGAAACATTTACTTTTATGAATTGACTCAACTATCTTTGAAAATATTACAGCTTGAAAACTGTTTTTATTCAAGTGGATCCACAATATTTCCATGTGTTTATTTTACACATTGCTTTCCCCTCTTCTGGCTCTAAAGTGACTATAATTATACCACGAGGTACGTTGCTTATAAACATGTAGGTACTTTTTCTATTACTTTACATTTTATATTCATCTTAAAAACCACTTACATATTCATCTTCAAGTATTATCTATTCAAATGCTCGGAGGAAAACTTTCTGTCTAGACTGAGGATTTGAAATTACACAATCTCCTGGATATACAATAATTAAGAAATGGACTTTTTTAATGGGACTATAAATGCAGAGAAAAAAAGACATACAAAACTGGTCTTTTAAGACAGTTATCAAACAGGGACCACAAACACGGTGGACTGATAGGTTACCATTTTACAGAGATAATGTTTGTATTATGAAATCAGACTTACACTGATCAAACTTTATTTTATTGAGATACCATTTCAAAATTTCTGTTCGACCTTTTACATCTGGTCTTGGAACTGTAACTTGCATGTCAAAACGGCCAGGACGTATTAAGGCACTAAAAAGAGAATAAAAAGAGAAAACATAAATGAATGGGCTGACTGTGCTGAAGGTCAAGTTAAACAGGACTGACACTCTCAAGAGATGATGGATGGAAGACAATGGCAACCAGAGAGTAGGCAGACTTTTGAACATAATATTCAGCTTCTACTTATAAAACTTGGCTGAAATTAACAGTTTCAATAACCGTAAGGCTTATGAGGTTCACGGATATATATGTGTGCATCTAGATAGCACACAACCCTCAGAAACAAAGACACCAAGTCAGTCAGTCAGGAACAAAAAATCCTATAGCAGTCTTATGAGAACTATACACCCATCTTAACTGCTTTAAGCTTAGAAGGGTAAACTAGAGTTTTAGACAATAACAAACTATCAGATCAAATTAAAAGTATGAATAAATAAACCAACAAAAATGTACAAGTACAGTAAATTTAAAAAATTGTCCCCCACCTAAAAAACTTTTGTTTCAGAAAATTCTTTTACCAGCTTTACTGGAATATTATTAACATATCACAGAGTTTCAGGTGGACAATCCAGTGGTTTTTAATATATTCAGAGTTGTACAATCATCGCCACAATCTAAGTATTTTCTCTCACACATACATACACAAACCCACCCACCCAAAATCCAACCTTATCCACTAGCAGCCCCTCTCTCCCTTCTCCACAGCTTTCAGCAACTACTAATCTACCTTCTGTTACTATGGATTTGCTTAGTCTGGATGTTTCATATAAATAGAATCACGTAAAACGTGATATTTTGTGATGGGCTTCTGTCTCTGAGCACAATGTTTTCACAGTTAATCCGTGTTCTAGCATGTATCAGTACTTGCCCACAAAAATCATCTGATACTTACTTATCTAATGCCTCTGGGAAGTTTGTGGCTCCTATGATGATAACTCCTTCATTGGGTTTAAAACTATTAAAAAGAAAAAAGGACACTTACACTGCAAATTAAAACAGCACATATAGAAATGCTCTATACATTTATCATTAACCTTATCATTAAACTGTTTATCATTAACCTTAACAGCAAACAGGGACTGATCTTTTTTTATGCCCCAAAAAGAATTTCTCTTGCTTTTTTAAAAGGAACAACTAGTAGGCCAGTGCACTTTAACAAAACTGCTAACAATAAATCACCACATCATCTGTGATTATGCACCTTCACAATTTGTTCTCCTTAGGAAGAGCAGACCTATCACAAAAAGCTTGGGCCCTAAGTTTTGAAATATTATGTTCAAGTTTGCCCATTTGAATTATTTGCTCCTAGACTTACCTATTTGGTTCTAGAATGTTTTACCTGACTTTAAGAAGGTTTTTTTTGCTTCATTCACAGTAACCCCATCTCTTGCATTTTTTATTATGAAAATCAACACAAGCTTTTAATCTACTGCAACCTTCAAAGCTGGTCACAAATTGTGTAGGAGCCAGTATACTCTCCCTTACAATTCCCCCAGGCTACTATTCCCAGCTGGAATTATTGCTTTCCTGTCATAACACAATAAACAAAAACAAAGGTGTACATAGCACCACTGCTCTCTTAGTAATGTAAACAGTATTATACTGGAAATAGCTTATTTTGACTTACTGCACAAGGAACTACTCTGTTGCTTATAAACATAACATTTTTTCTATCTCTTGAATGTTACCATATATGTCCCCATATTCCAAGCACAGAGGAAGATTCAATTACCCATCCATCTCAGCAAGAAGTTGATTTATAGTCTGCCTTGAATATGGATGCATTGGAGATTCAATTCGCTTCCCACCAACAGAATCTAATTCATCAATAAATATAACACAAGGAGCATTTGCTTTTGCTTCCCCTAGGAAAACAGAAACGATTCAAATAACCTTAAAGAAATCAACACTTTTTGAACAAAATCATACGAATATTAAATATTAAAAATCTGTAAGATTGCAAAAAAGTCAACATAAGATATAAAAAGAGATCTTTTCTAACTGATTGAAGGACAATAGTCTCAGAAGGAAAAAACCTAGAGAATACAGAATGATACCTAAGAAAGACAACTGAGCATTTGTCTTCCTAGCTGTAAAAGCCATATGCAGTCAATTAGATTGGAGGCTGATTACTCTTAATTATGTATTACAGGATTGATAAAAAAATGAAACAAAACCCCAGCTTTTCAGCAGCCCCTGACTTCATCCAGCATTTCCACTAACTCTTATATTTGGGAAAACAAGTACACTTCTGTTTTAGCTCACAAGTAAATTACCTGGAACCTGAGCCCTGCAATGGCTATGTCAGCTCAGCTGACCATCGATTACAATCAAGTAGCAAAGAAAAGGGAAGAGCCCTCTTTCCCTCCAATTAAGAAAACAGTATCACTATGAAAGATACATTCAAACGTACTAAAAAGATTTCTTATACGGCTGGCTCCCACACCCACGAACATCTCATCAAATTCTGATCCAGAAGCATAATAAAAGGGGACATCAGCTTCTCCTGCCACAGCTCGGGCAAGAAGTGTCTTTCCTGTCCCTGGTGGTCCAACTAAAAGAATTCCTAAAAGAAAAAACAAAACAAGAATGACTCAAATTATTAAAAAAAAAACCCACAAACCTTGATATGAACCTATGAACAAGGAATTCTCAATTAATTTACAGTTTTGGGGTTGAAGGCACATCAGCGACCAGTATTTTGAGACACAGCAAAACACCTATATATCTACTAATGAACTCACTTCAGGATCTTCTCCATAAATAGTTTCTCTGTATTATTTAAATACTGTTTATGTATCAGCCACAGGCAAGACAGATTCTTGACAGAAAGGAATATAAACTTGTTTATCACTAAATACATAGGACAAAAAAGTCATATAAAAATAGATTAAAAGACTAAACAACCAAATGAAATGCATGAACCTTGACTTGTTCATCTTCCATTAAAAATGTATTTTAAAAAATTCTAGGGACATTTGATAACAATTTTAAAAAACACTGGAAAGTACATGATATTAAATGTCTAGCTTTATTGGTAGGATAAATTACTCTATTTAGGACAATGCCCGTAGTCTTAGGTAATGCATAACTAAGTATTTCAATGTCATACAGTTAAGGTCTACAGCTTTCTAACTTTTTCATGTTTAAAAATTTTCACACTAAATAAGTTGGGATAACAGAATTTTTTGGTTTACAAAGCTTTTTCATTTTGCAGACTACATTTAAAAAAACAACAAAACTGTTATTAGTGGTATATTTTAACATAAACTCTTTTTCAGGAAAGCTCCAAAATACCCTTTAGACTATTGCCATGTGGTCCCTACATGGTTTAAACCATCTTTATATCAATTTCTCTGCTTTTTACCTGAGGATTTTCCCACAAATTTATAAAATATTCCTTGTGATTGGAAAGAATGCAACCATTCTAGAGTTCTAATCATACTTTCTATGATGTTATTGTATCGATTTAATAAGTGAGCCCTAAATTAGCAAAGATTCATGACATTTTTATACACTGCTGAAGTAGAGATACTGAGCAAAATAAAAGTAAGACTTACATAAGAGTGCTCCCTTTACCTCACCAATTCCAAGTGTAGAACTGGAATCTAGAATAATGTATGTATAATAAATGAATAACCTAGAATTTATTCTAAGCAAATAAGCACGTGGGCAATGTCTTGAGATACTAACATTATCATCACAGTGCTAATTTTAATAACAAAAGCTTGGAAACATTTAAAGCTCAATATAAACGGTTAGATAAAAAGCGTAATAACCACACAGCAGGACACCACAGAGCCATTACAATCCTGCACCCAATTCCAGTATGTGGAGTTTTCCCTCATACCAACAAGCAATTCTTTGACACCATCTGGGTGTCTACAATTCAATTCTGATACTACCTACCTGGAGATAGCATCAGATCCCACAAATTACAGGCTCAGATTTACCAGAATGACAGGCTATAGGTTGGAGGTCCCAGTGACCTTGCTGGGTTTGATTAATTTGCTAGAGCAGCTCACAGAACTCAGAGAAAAGTTTTGCTTAGTAGATAACTGGTTTAAAATGATTATAAAATGATGTAACTCAGGAACAACAATATGAAAGCCATGCAAAGGGCAAAGCACAGGGTAAGGGCGAGGGGGTTCCATGCCCTCCTCTGAGTGCACCACTCTCACCGAATTCCACATATTCACCAACTTTGGAGCTCTCCAAACCCCATCTTTTTGGGGTTTTAATGGAGGCCTCATTTCATAGGTGTGCATGATTAAATCACTGGACACTGGTGACTGATTCAACTTCCAGCCCCTCTTCCCTCCAGAGGTCGGGGTGGGGTGGGTGGGTGAAAGAAAAAGTTCCAACCCCCTAATCACATGGCTGCTTCTTTGGGCAACCAGCCTTCATCTTTCCATATGTTCATAAAGTCAGCACATTAACAAAACAAGACAAAACTACTGCTTTCATAACTATGAAATTCCAAGAAATGGGAACTACCAGATATTATTATAAATCATAGTATCACACTCATTAAAACCCATATTGAGAAACATCAGAGAAAGCCAAACTGAGGAATGTTCTACAAATTAGCATGTACTCTACACAATTTTTCAAATAAAAGATCAGCAACCCCACTACCCTGGAAAAAAAAAAAGGCTGAGGAACTTTTTCAGATTAAAGAAAGTCTAAATGTTATGTGTGAACCTTGATTCCTATGAACCTGGGGCTGGGGGTGGGGCAACTCGCTACAAAATATATTGAAAAAATGCTGAAATTTGAATGATGGTGAATTTTACAGTAGTTTTGGATTCATGTTAAATTTCCTGATTTTAATAAGTTATGTTAAAGAGAACATGTATGTAAATTAGGTAGAGATTTTTCCTTATTCTTGGGAAATACACAATGAGATATTTAGGGATAAAGAAGCATGGCATATACAATTTACTCACAAGTAGTTTTTTAAAAAAAGTCTATTACGTAAAGGCAATCAGCAAATGGGACAAAATGGAGTACGGAGAGTGTTCTCTACTATCCTTACAACTATGAAGTCTGAAATTATAACAAAATTTAAATCGCCCCCCCCAAAGGTGGTTATAGAACAGTATGTTCAGAATGAGCACTTATTTGTAAGACAGCAATTAAGAACTAAACTTAGTCAGTCAAATCTGATAAAAATTAAGTTACTAATATATTACAGTATTTTTTGGTAAGTCACGGTCAAGGGAAGATATCTTACCTTTTGGAAGTTTACCTCCAAGCACGGTAAATTTTTGAGGATTTTTCAAGAATTCAACAACTTCCTGTAATTCTTGTTTAGCTTCCTCCACCTAAAGTTACACAATTTATTTTTCAAATATTTTCAAATAATGATTCGATGATCAAGATAGCCTCTTTGAAAATCATCAATTTAACTGGATATTAATTTGGCTCTTCATTTAGTGAAACGATACAAAAAGGGTCCCTTATAAATAAATACACACACACACAGGTTTCTCCTGACACTTTTTGCCAATTATATAAAGTCTCCTTACATATCCAAAAAAAAAAAAATTTTTTTTTAATTTCTTACATTATCAATACTTCCTCCAGTTAACTAGGACTGTAATGTTGAAAATGCTACTTAAATGTGTCAGTGGTAATTAACATAAGAAAAAGAGTCACCTAGAAAGTTTCAAATCCAGGACTTGTTTGGACGGGTAATAAGCTTCAAGGGCAAATTATGTGGACTTACCATATATTTAAATATTTAAGGATAAGGAGGTCTGTGTTTAAGTTGTAACATGAATTTATGATTATGATATTATATTCATTATAAGAGTTATTACAAAATTATACATGATTTCGTTCCTAACAAATGACAAAGGGCAGGGACTAAAATCAAGTTATACTTTACTGAATATCATTTTGTAAATAGCTGTGTCAAACAAGTTTAGAAGATTTAATCCCAACACTATAAAATCTTGCAAAATTGAGGCATTCTTACTTTCTCCCTGCAATGTACATAATTACTGATTATACTTTATTATGGGATGAGCTCATCTCTGAGTAAAAGCTGAAGAAGACATGCTGATAGTAAACAGTAGAAGACAGAACAAGGTGGACATCACCAAGTATTCTGTGCTAATATGACTAAGTGTTGTAATTGCTATAAAATCTAAATTTACATAGACCAAAGTAATTCAGCAGCATTTACCATGGTAGGTATGCCACAAGGTAGTGTCTGTGATCAAAGGACCAAGTCTTAAAAGAGTCTGTATACCAATTTCTTCCTTGCCCAGAATTTCTAGTTATTTATATATATAGCTTCTATAAAAATATTAATAAGCGTTTTTACAACTTCATTCACTGCCTTGATCCCTTAGCCCTATTTTCCTCCATAGATTTTTATATAAATTCCTCTACTGGGAATTCTCTTGCCACAGAGGTTTGGGAGAGAAAATAATTTGAGTAGATGATGTTCAATCTGCTTTCCTTTTCTCCTGCAATTTAAGGTTATCCACTACTTTGACCAAATATTTTGGTATTCTTTTAGTATATGGATACCTCTGAATATTTAAACAAATTATTGCAATAATCCAGCCGAACCTTTTTTTAAACAAATTTTACTGAAGCTTAATATTCACACAAAAATGCACAAATCATAAATGTATATACCTCTATATAGTTTCACAGAGTGAACTCCAAATATGTTATCAGCCCCCAGCTCTAGAAACAGAACGTTACCAGAACCTTCCCAGTTCTTTCAAGTTCCTATCTCTTCCCACCCCAAGGATAATCACTGCTCTAACACCACACACAAACAGTTTGGACTGTTTATGAATTTTATATAAATGCAATACATGTAGTATGTATGGCTTCTTTCACCCAATGTGATGTTTGTCAGATCTACCCATGTTGTTACTTACCCTCACTGCATAGGATTTTATTCTACGGCTGCCACAATACTGTATGTTTATTCTATGTTAGGTGGACACTGGGTTGTTTATAGTTTTGGCTTAAACAGGGTTGTTGAGAATATTCCTGTGGATGTCTCTAGGTAAGCTCATGTATATATTAAATCATTTATACTGGGCCTGGGAGCAGACAAGGTTTGCTTTTAGCCATTCATTTTATAAATTTTTCAGTAAAGTTTTAATCATTTTATCAAAATAACTTTCAAAAACTGCTCCAAGCCTAACAGAAACCCTGCTTCCCCTTTAAGCTACTGTGTATTTCCTGGAAATATTTCTGTGAAACTTTCTAGAAATCTAAGAGAGGCATGAGTTTGTTTCCTAATCTATGTCCCCAAAATCTGTTTGGTCCATAGCCTTTCTCTTCTCAGTAAATGACAACTTCATTCTTCCAAATGTTCAGGCTAAAACTCTTGTTGTCATTCTTGACACCTATTTCTTTCTCATGCCCTACATTCTCTTTCGTCAGGAAATCTTGTTGGGTTTACCTTCAAAATATGTATTAACAATCTAACCACTTCTCATGAACTCTACTGCTATCCTGTCAGCCTAAGCCACCACCATCTCTTGCCTGGACTACAGTAATGGCCTATTTTCTACCTTTGTCCTTTCTTCGGATTATCAACACAGCAGCCACAGCTCCCATTAAATTTTATGTCAAACCGTATCTTTCCTCTGCTCAGAATCCTTCAATGGCTACTACTTGACCAGAGTGAAAGCCAGTCTAAAAACGGCTTATAAGACACTATGAATTGGGTCCTGTATACCTCCCTGATCTCATCTCCCACAACTTCTGCTCACTTGCCTTGTTCACTCCATCCGTACAGAAGTGGCCTTTTCACTGCTCAGTGAGCAGGCTGAGCACATTAGTTTTGCAGGGCCTTTGCTGTCTCTCCTCCTCTGGTTAGGCATGCTCTTTTCTCAGACACATGCACGGTTCACCCCATATTCTTAATTCTTCACTCAAATGTCACCTTCTCAATCATACACTGAACAGCCCATTTCAAGTTGTGACCTTTCTCCCAGAACTCCCAATCCTCTTCACCCTGCTCTATATTTTTTCCATAACATTTTACCATTTTTGAACATTCTCTGTATTCCCATACGTACCATGTTGTCCAATTTATACTACAATTAAAACATGAGGGCAGACATTTGTTTTATTTTATCCAGTATGTAAAACAGAGCCTGGCACTTAGTAGACACTATTAATAGTTATTAAACAAATGGTTTAACTAACTGGGTATAAACTGGCATTCATCCGTTCCATTCTTTCAATACAGGCGGGTTAGGTACCAGAGTACAAACATCAATTAAGAGGAACAGGTGAAGAAAAGTACCATTTACTATGCATCAACTATGTGCCAAGCATATACATTATCTGTAAGAATCTAAAGTGACTGGTTCAAGCCAATGACTCAAAATTAAATTTTGAAATCTTAAGTCTTTTGACTATGTAGTCCACATTCATTCCATGACACCTTGCTGTTTCACAAACTGACACGAAGCCCTGTCATGAAACAAGACTTATCATCTACTACTGTCATTTACTCAGAATATTAAAGTTTCAAATATTTTTGGATGCCATTTTACCTACTGCATAATATTCCTTAATGTAAAGGAAATACACACTCTCATTTTCCTTGACTCACTCTCAACTACTCTACACTACTTCCAGTCACCGAACATGTTGTAGTTTTTCCCCTAACCAAGCACTTCACACTCCAGCAGGATGTCCTGCAATTCAATTCAGTTCTGACACACGATCCCCCTGGAGAGAGTATAGAATCCTATCAGCAAAGGGTTAAGGGCTCAGTCCTACAAGACTTATCCCCCCACCTCCTGCCACACATCCACTTCAGATGCCAATCATGAGTCTATGTTATCTCTGTTTTTGACCAACTGGCTATGAGCTGGAGGTTCCCAAGATACCTCCTTATGCTCCATTAATTTTCTAGAGTGGCTCACAGAACTCAGAAAACACGTTGGGTACTGGACTACTGGTTTATTATGAAAAGGTATTACTGAGGAATAGCCAGGTGGAAGAGATTTGCAAGGCCAGGTATGTGGGAAGAGGAAGAACTTCCAATGCATCTCTAGGCAGGCTACTCTCTTTGTAGCACCGTGTGTTCGGGAACCTGCAACACCCCAAATTACTGGGATTTTTATGGGAGATTCTTTGTGCAGGAATGATTAATTATTAACCCCATTTCCAGCCCCTCCCTCCTCTCCGGAGAACAAGAGTTGGGCTGAAAGTCCCAAACTTCTAACCATGGCTTGGTCATTCTGGTAGTGACTAGCCCTCACCCAGAAGCCCACCAAAAGTCACACCCATTAGAACAAGAGACACTGCCATCACCCAGGAAATTCTAAAGGACTCAGAAAACCTGTGTCAGGAGTCAGGGTCAAAGACCAAATACTAAAACAGAAGCTGCTCCCAGTGCTCTTATGACTTGGGAAATTTCAAGGGTTTTAGGAGCTCTGTGCCAGGAACAGGGGGCACAGACCAATACATTTTGGTTTTCTGTTATTTCACGCCTTTGGAATCAAATATTGACTGTACACAATTATAATGTTTGACGACAACAGGGGAAACTTTTTAACTTACTCCTTTAACATGTTCGAAGGTGACATTTTTCATCTGGACAGGATCTACTGCAGAATCAAGCCCCGTCGTTGTCCGGAAACGGACTAATTGGAAGAAAAGAAATGCTTAAAAATTTGACGGATTCATAAAATTTCAACCACCTTATTTTTCAGATGCAAGAAAGCCCCCCAAAAAAGGAAATACCTAAGTTCACATACATAAAATCGGAGTGAGTAGAAACTAGGGCTTCTGCGCTTCTAGACCATGTTCAAGGAATAAATGATTCACATTGAAAAAACAACTTTGTACTTTCCAATTAAAACTAAGAATTATTTGTCGCTTCTCCTTATAATATCTAGTAAAAGAAATTCAAGCCAATGGTTCTCGAATTTCATTGTGCATAAAAATCACTCTAGCCATATGTCTATGCAGGTTCCAAGGCCATGGCCCTGGAAATCACCCTGAATTATCCTGACACAATTGGTTAGAGATCTACACTATGAAATATTTTATCTTAAACATAGCATAAAAACTGACACTGGCATTTTAGAAAAAGGGGGGGATGAACCTTAACAGATTGTTTCACTTATCATGTAGCCTTCTTCCTCTAACAACTGTTTTTAGTTGCCCTCAGTATGTCATCATCAGTAATAACATCATTAAGAGTAAGAAAGACAGTAAGAGTTTGGTAGGGTAGTACAATATTTGAGATAGAGCATGGGGAACTATTACAAAACTTTCTTACACCTCTCCCCAACATGTAAACTTCCGTACTAGACAGACGTAAATGAGTAAACTGAGCAATGGCTAATTACCTCACAAACAACCAAAAATAGGATGGATTGAAATTTTAGAAGCAAAAAAATTAGCAGGCAAAAATACAGGGTTAGTAAGAAACCTTCAACATATCAAGAACATATAAGTCAGGACAGAAAATTTCATTCAGCAATTCTAGAGCAGACATTAATAGTTTTAGCCCACTAAATTACTTTTAAAGTACCTATATAGATGGACTTAATAAATAATGCAAGTTAGTTTACAGGAGACTCACCTGGACCTTATAAAAAATTAATAATAATTACACAGAGGCAATGCATTTCCTATTTTGATTGTTTTACTTAATGCAAGACAGCAATTAAAAGAACAAAGAATCATCAGACCTCATCCCACGCCTCCAGCACCCTGCCAATACCAGCTATCTTCCCTGTGCTTGTTCTTTTTTGGGTACACAAAAAGAGGGATAAGAAAAAGTCAATCTAAATATAAGAAGGTTATCTGTAGATGTTAAAAACTCATCTCCAGTTTGATGCCACATTAAAATATACGGAACAACAGGAAAATTCTCGGATGAAATCCTGAGCCAGGTATCATTAATCTACAATTACATGAGGAACATTATGTTTACCAGACTCTCCCCCCATCACCAAGACCCCCCCCAACAAACCCCATTACAGTCTCTGTCCATCAGCATAGTAAGATGCTGTAGAATCACTACTTATCTTCTATCCTTGCAATTTTAAGGAATATTATTTTTGAGACAAAGTAGTAAAACTTGAAGTTGTACAGTATTTGAAGAAACTTTTCTTGTAAGCCATAAAGCAATGTATAATGTATAATAAGCCTTCTGAAAATGCAGATCGTACACAATCATAACAGATTAAAACGTTTCTTCTTCAATGCAAAAGACAATTGCAACGTGACCCAATCAGAGAATTCTTTATTCCAGAAATGAAAAGCCTAGACCCTAGAGCCAGAAACATCAGTGTACCTATAAAAAAGGAACAGGTTTTTAAAAGATTTAAAAAATTAGGTAAATAAAAACACTTACCAGATAAAAATGGGTTTTTAAAGAATCCATAAATGCCTAAGAGCAGCAGGACAAAGAGGATCAGACGAGTTCTTCTGAGAGAATCTGGAAAAGAAAAAGCCTAAGTCAAAAGATGTCCATGAGAAATGACAGCTCAGTGAAACGCAAATATTAGCATCCTCATGAGGTCCTCATGTATCTCATCACATCCTATGCTGTAACCTGGAGTTCTTCCACCTTACAGCCACGATTTCCTTTCAGCACCATTACCAAAAGTCTCATAAAGCCACACATGCTTCTGTCCTTAGCTGTGATTTCTCAGTTGAGAAAGCCAAAAGCGGTGAGCAGGTATTTCCACTTCCACACCACTGAAGTTACAAATGGGATACATGATTGATAACTTTTAGATAAGGAATGAAATGAAAAGCTGGGTAACTGTTCTCCAAGTCAGTTAAAGGTGGACTCTGACTTCCTTTCAGATGTTCATTCCAAATATGAGGGGTGTCAAATCAACTTACCATTGGTTTTTTGCGTTAGCGCCTGAGCTTTCAGGAAACCTTCTGCAAAACCAGTTTTAAACGCATCTTGGTGAGCTTCAGGTATGTTCTTGGTTTTCATGAGTTTGTCCAAACTCTCAACATCTGTTCCTCTGTCCCGCAAAAGAAACCCCTAAGAACACAACATCAGTATTGGCAGCTTATATAGGTAATGCTCCACCAAAGTATAATGACCACTCACAAAAAAGTTCAAATTCTACAATTTTTAATTTTTATGGTCAGTGTGAAGAATTAGACTAAGACTTACGATAAATTACTTAATCAATAGCTAGGAATCTAACACCTTGTACCTAACATACTTGCACAAATCAACTGATATAAAGAAATTCTCTGTAAGAACTCTATCTATACTAAATACTACACTAAAACTGTTAATAGGCCACACATTGACTTTGGATTCTAATGGCATGATGTTCGCACTCCTTTATCTTTACTGCAAGGAACAACTCATTAATTTGTAACTGTTTACTGACAGGACACCCTCATGTACTTTGCTTCTATTAAGTTCTGAAGCTGTAAAGGTAACAAAAGATCTGAATGATTTACGTTTAATGGGGAGAGATACGTAAATACCTAAGTTTTTTAAATCATTCTGATATGGTAAGCGGTAGGTAAGGTAGTAAAAGAAGTGAAATACTACCTACATCAGTGAGGAAAGGCCTTACAGAGGATAGGGTATCTATATCCCAGGGAATTACACAGCAGGAACAACTTGACAGAGCCATGAAACAACAGCCTTTGGTGCCCAAGAACTGCAGGCCGTCTTGTACGACAGGCCTTTAAAATGCCGAGAGAGGAGGAAGGCAGGGGTACAGAGTGGGTGGCACATTGAAAGATAAGAACAGAAAAATGGCAGGCAGAGGCCAATGAAATGCCCTGTAGCACAGCAGGCGTCTGACAGGAAAGCAGAGAAATACAAACATTATGTGACTATGTTTTGGACAGACTGGTGGGTGGCTATCTGGAAGCTGGAGTGAAGGTAGCAAAGCTAATGGCAAGGAGACTAAATGAGCCTTTTCTTTAGAGCATTTAAGGCAAGAAATGGTATAGTCTGTCTATGCAATGGAGCTGGGGATGAAGAGGGAAATTCGACAAATTTAAGAGGCTGGATCAATAGGACTTTAGTGATTCATGGATGTGGGATGTGAGAGAATATGGACAAACCGAAGTTGATCATCAGATTTCTAGCCTGGGTGGATGCTATTTATTAACACAGAGAACATAAAGCAGATGTACGTTAGGGAAAAAGCCAGAGAGAGATGTCTAGTCGAGCAGAAGAGGGACAAGTTTGGCACCTAAGGAGTTGTAGGTATAATGATTACACAGGTTATTAATCCTTTATCGTAAGTGCAAAGATGGGAGAAAATTAACTGGTCGACAAATCAGGTATTGAAGGTTCTCATTTTAATACCTGAGAATTATTACTTTTTGAACCAAAAAAGGTCTAATTACCTTCACAAATGATGGTGCTATATGCTGTGTTTCTGCTAATCTTTCAGAGGTGGACTGCAGACGTCTTGTCCTTGATTTCAATGTTTTAAAACCCCGAGACTGTATGAAAACTAAACAAAATGGCACCACATTTATTTCTCATTGTAAATTTTTCTAAGAAAAGAAAAATGCCTATGCTTCGAAACTCTGACACCATACTTGGACATTTGGCTCATAATCTGATTTGTTAACACAAGTCTTTGCCAGACACTTCAACACACTTGTAATTACAGTCATTCAAATAATGGGCTGAATCTATAAATTAACTTTACATTTTCTTGGCAATTTTAAAATAGTAAAAAAAGAAAAACCACTATTCATAAGTATCAAGTACAAGTCACAGTATCATTCCCCAAGCCCCAGTCCTTCTACCCAGAAGTAACCACTATAAACAATTTCATGACTACATTTCTATGTATTGATAGACATGCTCTTTCTATAAAAATAGTATGCAACCTTTTGTGATTGTCCTCTTTCCCTTAACAATGTATCATGGACAGTTTTCAGAAAAGGTTAGATGGAAATGAACTGTTTTCCTCTTTTTTGCTGCTAAAAATAATGCTGCAGTTAAAAGTCTTCTCTATACTATCTGCCAGCACATACAGATTAAAAATGAAATTGTGAGCTTTTAATTGTTTGACACTAAGAAATTGCCCTCTAGAAGGCTGCTATCCATTTACATGCCTACCAGTGACTATGAATGTCCTTTTCTCCACACCCTTTTCAATATAAATCTTCTTGGTACAAATCTGATGGGCAAAAAGCAGTGTCTTGTTTTAAATTACATTTCAGATTAAAAGTGAGGGAAATTTTTGAAAAACTATTTTTGATTGACTAAGCACTTGTGACCTTTCACATTTTCATTTTCACTTATAGAAGAACCTGAGTGTTACATATCTAACCTTTCATCATGTATACTTGAACCATTTACTGTATGTCTTGTGATACATTAATTTGCATAGTTAATGCAGCTGTACCTTTTAATCTTCAATGTTTTCTGTATTGTTTTGATTAGGGTCCCATCCCCAAACTAAGACTTTAAAGGTCTTTTTCTTTACAGACCTTTACCTATTTGGAACTTACTTATGATATAAGAAAAGAATCTGATTCCCTTTTTTTAAATACCAAACTTCCTGATTTTCTTAACAAGTGTTCAAGGTTTTGACTGGGACTGCAATGAATTCATATATTTGCCTGCAAATTGACACTGCAACACTACTAAGTCCTTCCAAAGAGGACTGTAGTATCCTCTTATTTCATCTACTCAGATCCTTTTCTTTCTTTCAGTGAAGTTCCATACAAATACACATATGCATATGTGTGTATATATTACATTGCATACTTCTTTTCAGGATGAAGGATTTAATGGGTTTTGAAAACTGTAATTAAAAGCTATTGGTAGAATATGAGAAAGATACTGATTTTTATGCATTTATTTTATGATACCAAAGTAGCCTTTCAATTGAATTTTCTAGTTAAAAAAATCATTATCACCAAATTATAATTTTGTATGTTCCTTTAACTCCCCTTTTCCTTTTTAATCACATCACTCAGAACCTCCCTATTACTGCTGAACAAAAACAGGGTACTAGATTATCGTGTAATCTAGTATCTCACACTTAATGAGAGCCTGATAGATACCCTTAAGAAATTAAAGTTTCCCTCTTCTCTAGCTTTCTAAGAGTTTTTAGGAAGGATAACAAACAATATATGTTGTATGCTTTTACATCATACACTGAAATAATACTGCTTTTCTTCTCTAATTGAGTAATATAAATTAATATACTTCCTAAGGTTAAATCACTCTTGTATCCTTATTTGGCACATTTCTAATACTTGGTTTTACAGATACTATTTAGGATTTTTGTATTTATATTATTAAGTGAAATTGATCTATTGTATTCTATTTTCTGCTAGCGTTTCAATATCAGTAATTTCACAGAATAAACAGGGAAGCCTATTCTATCTTTTTCTTTATTAAAAAAGTTTCAAATAACAGGAAACTTCTGATCCTGGGAAACAGTGTAGCCATAAAACCATCTGAGTCCAGTGCCTTTGGGACAAAGGGATTATGTTTGAAAAGTATCATTTTCTTTATTATTTTTTAATCAGATTGTTAGTTTGCTCTGTTGTTTTTTTTTTCCAAATTAAACTTGTTCTTGGTTTAATTAAGCAAAACTGTTTCTTGCTATAGTACTCATTTAATGTCTATTTTATCCACATTAACGTCTATTCTTTAAAAAAAATTTCTCAAAGTGAATGTTTCATTTATTTCCCATCTTTCTTATTTCCTAATAAATTATACTATGGTTTTGACATCAGTTTATCCTGAATCCAAAGATTTTGATATGCAGGTTTTCACTGTAGTTCACTACTAACTAACTGAAATTTCAGTTTGGATTTCCCTTCAGCCACAACACACTTAGAAATTTCTACATAGTCAGGTTATTTTTTTAGCTATTCTTTGTTATTTGACTACAGTTTTATTACATGATCAGAGAACCTGACTTCTAAGTTTTAAGATATTCTTCATACCCTAATACACGCTTTCTGTAAGTCTCCCATGAATATATAAAAATCCATCACTCTTCTTAAGTAATCATCTGTCCACTGCATTAACCATTTCTTCAGTTGATCACTGTCTCCTTGCCCAACTTAATGCCTCCATTTCCTATGCTTTTTCATACAAGTTTTCCTCAAATATGTGGAGATCACTGCTAATCAATTTGTATTCATAAAGAAGAACTCACTAATCATTACTAATTGTAGACAGTTTTTCCCAAAACTACCATGGTGGTAAATGTTTTTAGAATATAAACATGGATTTATGGTGAATGAGCAGGATACCGTTTGTGTATGATTCAAGTCCAAAGTGACCTGGGGTAGTGTCTTGTTTCTCTCTGGTATCAATACTCAAACCAGGAGTCTTCAGAGACAGATTCCTCTCCACACACACACACACACCCCTGATTATAAAGGTGTTTTTTTCTCACTGTAGCCTAAAAGTTATGAGCCATAACTGTTTTGTGATTGGCGCACTCTTGACAATGTTTCAACTTCCTGTCTGGGATGACCTATCAACCATCACAAAGCCCACTAGTATTGATTCAGAACTTAGGGTTTTTTCCTAAGTTCTGCTGGAAATAGGACTACACACCCCTTTCATGTCACTCTGCTCTAAGTCCCATGAAGGCAGATAATACATGGGTTTTTTTTTTTTCATTTATAACTACCACCTATCACTAGTGCCTGGCATTAAATAAATATGAATGAATGCATATTTGATTTTGCTATCAATGTGATGTCATCTACTTCTTAACTTATGGAAACTCTTCAAATTTCTGGTCCACAGATGAAACCTGCCTAATGTTGCTCTCACTTTTTTCAAATTTTTCTATTCTTTCAGTCATTGCTGTAAGATTTTGAAAACAAGGAGAAGTAAACAAATGTGCTTAATTATTTTGAAGCAGGTTAGATAATAAGTTCCCCAAATCTTGATTTACTGAAGCACCTGTCATTCACATTCCAAATTTGGCTATTTTATATTTTCTAGATTAAAAATTACAGACATACACAAATAAATTGATTCCAAATATTCTGTAAGTTCTATTGTGAGTTACAGATGAATGTTTCTGTCATGAATATTATTAAGAAAGACAAATCAGAAAATAGAAAATAAGTCTATTAATATTTTCAAAATAAATACAGTTTAACATCTTTTTATGTTGACAGATAGTAACTGCACTAGCGGGGGTAAGGATTTAACAATATGGGTAACAGCTGAACCACTGTGTTGTACATTTGAAACCAATATCATTGTATATCAGTGATACTTCACTAAAAAATAAAATAAAATAAAATAAATACCCTTGTTGCTTCATACCTGACCAGTACTGAAGATCTGAACAAATACTTTTCAGAGTCCTTGAAGGTTGTCTGTACAAGCAAGAGGAACGTAAGGTACTAAATTTACCTAAGTAACCTGGAGGGAAATTGAAAAGAGTAAAATTTCTAATGTCCAAGCCACGAAAACCCCAAGGAATTATTTCACCAAATATAAAAAAAACAAAAATATGAGTTGTTTGCCTTTTGTCCATAAATGACGATGCATTTACTAAATACCCTAAAGCACTGCTAATCTAACTATAGTCCTTTATCATTTTGCTGTCTCTCACTTGTTCATTGTATTTTTTATCTAATATACAAATACAGCTGCCAGTGAGGTTAAATTCAAATCAAGAGGTAAAAGATACCTGTTTATGTGAAGTTACTTTTAGTACACAGCATAAAGAGATAAAGAATAGCTATTTCCTAGAGACAATTTCACAACCTCTAGTGAACAATGTGATGAAACACAGCACACCTGAGGTACTACTGTATCTCTTGAAGCTTCCATAGTCATTGGTACAAATACAGCTCCTGCCACAGCTGCACAGCATAAATACTTGGGTGATCCTTCCTAACTCCTACTCTTAAGTCAACGGGCCCCATCTTACTCTATATCCATGACCGTTGGGCAGTGACAATAGAACCTGGCTCTCATCTATCCCCATATCCTAGTTAGAATTCAGGGATTTTTCCAAGAACTTCACAGACCAGTCCATAAATGCTTCCTTAAACCTCTGCCCGCCTAAGCCAAGAAGACGGCTGGCAGTAAAAGGAATGACCTTAAGAGGAAATGTAGAACAAAACAGAATTAGACTCACAGGCACTGAGAAGTGACTAGTGGTTACCAAGGGGAATGGGAGTAGGCAGGGGGAGAGGAGGAGGTCCACTGAACCACTGTGATGTACATTTGATGAAATAAAAAAAACTTTTTTAATGGAAATGTAAACATGAAGTCTAGCAAAGTCACAGTAATACTACTATAAAACAATAATACTAACAAAAACTTTACTCTCCCAAACACTATGGGCCACATACAGTACTTAGATTATTTCATTTGATCTTCCAAAATGAAATAAGGAGCTATCCCTCATACTTCATGAGAAAAACAGCAACTTAGAGAAGTAAATACCAAAGTCAGTGGTAAGACTGAGTTCGGGCCTGTCTCCTTACGCTTAACCACTAAGCCTCTGGGCTTCTCTCAGGAATGAGGTAGTACAGCATAAAAAATAACAAAACAGAAGCAGATTTTTAATCCAAGCCCCAACCTCAAAAACTTCATTTTTCTTCACTCCTGAATCCTTCACCTTTCAGACCTTACATGAAATAAAGGCAAAATAATGAAAAATTAGTAAATGAATTAATTAAGCACAGCTTCAGATCAAACCTTTGTCACAAAACTGTTCAAACCTGCTCTTTTGTTCCTGGGCTTCTGTAACTTGAATGGATTTTTAAAATATCTTCTTCCATCAATACACAACAAGTATTTTGATAAGCCGCTAACATTCATTGTTCAAGTATCATCCGAAAAGAAATTGATGAAGTTGACACGCCTTTCAACAAAGTGCCCACTTACTATATACTACTAGATTGTTCCAAGACTCAATTAAGATACGTATAGTCCATTAAAAAAGGACCATGATCAGTATGTATTCAATGTATTCTCAGAGAACTGGAATCTAATACATGTTTGTCACCTAAACTTAGAACAACACTCCATTATTCTAAATGTCAGATCTAGTATACTTTCATAGATCCTCAAGTAGAAAAAGGACCCGAATAGAAACAGTGACTAGTGTTTGTGAAATTGTTTCATTTGGTAAAATCTAAATAAAGCCTACAGTTTAGTTAAAAGTATTGTACCAATGTTAACTTCTTAGTTTTCACAAATGTCAAAACATGATTATTGAGGTGCTCAAAGTTAGAGGAAGTCACGCATTAGGGTATACGGGAGCTCTGTGCTATCCTTGCAAATCTAAAATGATTCCAGTGAGAAAAACTGACCCCTAAAAAAAAAAGAAAACAACTCATGAAGGAGCCTGGCACAAAACAATTGTAAATGATAAATGGTATCTCTTAAGTCATGAATAGTACTAAAATGGCTTACTTTAATTGGAACATAAAATATATTCACTTACCATATTTATTTTCAAAGAAGGATTGTGCAGAGACATGAGATGTATGCCAATGGGAAGAAATGCTTTTGCCTTTACAAAATCCAGGAAGTAGACCGCCTACCAGTTGATCAATATGTCCAATTTTTAATTCAGATAATCCAAGGTCCCTTAAATTAAGTACAGGCTGTAAAAGATTTAAGTCAACCAAGTAAACATTATCATCAAGACAGTTAATTGAAAGGTTCCTATCCACTGAAACAATTGAAATAATATGTATTTCTAAAGCCTAACAAATGTTATTGATTCCTCTTTTCTTCCTAATATTTAAAAAATAAGTTGGTGCAAATACTTTAAGTTTTAGTTTTACTGAGGTTTGGCAAAGGGTAAAAAAATCATATTCCCAATGGCAGAACCAGTCCATGGACCTTTAAAGTGTCCTGCAGGCCCTGATGCCCATAAACAAAAACCCATCTGACAAAGAAAGGGTATTCTCTGTTACAATGGGACATTTCACTCCTCTGGCCTCACTACTGAAACTTCTTTGGACCGAGAGGCTCTATAGTTACCCATAATTTAACTTCTAATTAGGACGAAACTGAACAAGGCAAAAAATGTGAGAAACCAGGCAATAAAATACACTCACCTCAAAACAGTTCTAAAGTCACTACAAATAAGGGTGAGTTATTTTCTTCTCTTACAAGAGCTGACAAGGAGACATTAAAGACAAGTATTAACTAAAAGCCCCCAGAAGCTAAAACTTCAAGTAAGGAGAACAAAATTAAACAGACCAAATAAAGTACCAACTTCTTATGATTGATGTGAAGTTAGATGCATGGATTATATAGCTCTGGATTGATGTCCAGGGATTTGTCACTTACAAGCTGTGTGACAAGTCATTCACACTCTTAGAATCCATTTCCGCATTAGTCACTATGAAATATGCCCTGCCTATTTCACAATGAGATCATGTGGCTCAACAGAAGAGATCACGCCTAACTCACATACATACCCTTAAGTACAGTGAGCTAGTTAAAGGCATAAGGAAATAAAATATTTAAGAGTGCTTTTTAAACTACCAAAAACTGTACAAATGAAGCTCATTATTAAAGAAATGAAAATAGAAGGACTACAATATTGAAGAGCTACCTCTCAAGTAATCTTTTACAAAAGGAAACCAAAAAGCCTATTTACAATTCAGACCTCAAAAGGGAAACAGATTCTGAAGTAAGACCGAAAATTAGTCCCCTTCTTACTCATTGGGTGTCAGGTCCTAGGAACATAAAGAGAAATAAGGTACATATAAACATGGTAATTATACAGAATGGTCAAGCGCCATTACAGAGATATTTTTTTTAAGTGGTGAGAGAACACAGAACACACAGCAACTAGTTTCCTAAGTCAACTAAGGCCTCCCTGAGGCAACACCTACTTTGCAGAATTATGAAGAAGGAAGCCTTGGGAAGGGGGCAAATAAAAAGACATCAAAGGGCCTGGAGTGGTTGAGATGTAGTAAAAAGTTTAGTGACTGAAGAAGGGACTAGAAAGATGGGCTACGGCCAGAGTGTGAAAAGCCGTGTTTGAATTTAATTCTAGAGCGAACATAATTTGTTTTTGCTTCTTTTAAAGAAGAAAAGAGTAGATGGTGAACTGGATGAGAGAAGGATGACAGGACAAGGGGAAAAGGTGTGAGCCTGAACTAAGCCCTAACTAAGAAGGATGAAGTAACAAATCATAGACAACAGACGTTTGAAGAAACCAGCAGAGCACAGGGATTGAGAGGGAGAAGGATTCTGTGTGGATGTGCCAGTTATCCATTTGTTGATAGCAATTTTTCCTCTTCATCCTTTTTGTTGGCTTCATCACATGGATCTGGGCCCTTTAAATCTCTTTCCTCTGCTCAATGGTCAGTGTGAAACTCTGAGTAGGGGGCACTGGAGAGATACTGGAGAAGCAAAGGGTTGTGGCTCCTGGTCCTGGGGAGCTCACCCAGCAGGCCCTATCTCAACACACACGGTCTCTCCAGGACCTGGTTCCTGCCTGCTTCTCCACAGCATGGCTCCTACAGTGCCCAGTGCCCAGTGCAGGCACCCAGCAGCTTTTCCATTAAGACACCATCTCCATGAACAGCTTTCCCTGGGACCCTAGAGGGTAGATTTCCATCAAGTTCAGCTGGTCCAAAGACTTCTCTGCCATTCAGTGAACCAAGGTCATGCTTTCCCTACAAGGTCAGGACCTCAGCCTGGGGGTGGAGAACTCTTCCTGCAAAGCTCTCTCCATCCTAGGAGGATGAGCTGCTTCTTAAACCTCTAGTCCTATATATTTTGGAGTTTTCTTTCCTTATTACTAGCCAATCCCTACTTATTCCAATCCCATATAAGAAAAAGAATTTTTAAAATACTAGACTGAAAATTATACTAACTTTTTGTAGGACACTTCCACTATTCAAATGAGTATGTGGTATCTCTCTCCTGGATGGACTCAGTCTGATGAAGAGGTGCTGAAACCACTGTAGGATCTCAAACACTGGAACATGGGGGAGTAGCTCAGTTTTGAACATCCTAATTTTGAGGTCCTTGATATCTCTCCAGAGGGGTGTTTTTATAAGCCACTAAATAAGTTATGTTAAAATTTTAGAGACTTTAGGGTTGGAGATGTAGATGGAATTTCATCAACATGTACTACAGATGTTAAGTGAAGACATGAAAATGGGTAACATACCCTGGGAGAAGGTGCACAATGACAATTAGATAAACATACAGCGTACCCAATATTTAAGGAGTCGGCGATGATAAAAAATCCAGCAAAACAGAAAGAAAATTTTAAAAAGCATCAGTGTAACATCACTCACTTCAGGGAAGTAGATATTTTGAAAATAATAGCTGCTCAGTAAGGTCAAATGCTGAGGAAAAGTTGAAAAGCAACTATCGTATAAATGAGCCTTATAAACAAAAGGTTCCTAGGTTGGGAATTCCCTATGTCCTAGGCAACACTGATTTTATAATCCCCTCAAGAGTGATAGTATAGTTGCACAGCTCATACATTTCATTTTCAGGTACTTATATCCTAATTGTTCAATTACACTAATGAATCAGCTCCTTTAAAGCAACAGAAGATAACTTCTTACTGTTTTTCTATCTCCCCTGAGACTTGCAATAAAAGTATGATCAGTTAACTGCTACTGTTGGAGCAACACAAAAGAATATGTAAATGACATCACACATGTTGTGACCTAGAAAGTAAATACCAAATAAATGTGCCAAGTGAAATTTTTTTACAAATTAAATATTAAAGAATAAAACAAAGTAACTTCAATTATGTAAAAAAAGCCAAAATGAGACATCTTTTATCATAAAAGAGATCAAACTGAAGACATCAAACAATTTGTTACAAATAACCTAACCAAAGAAACTGCAAACATATTTGCCATGTGCTAACAAATCAAAAAGGCTTGCTCCCACACCCCTGATAAATACCATTACCTCACTGCTGGGAGCCTCATGGTCAGGAGCTACATCTCCATGCTGCTTTTGAGAAACTGATGCACCCACAGAAACAGAGGTGTTTTTTGGTGAATGGAAGGCACTGATGAGATGACTCAAGGGAACTGTAACCTAAAAGATAAAAGTTGAAATTAGGTGTTGTTTTTTTAAAATAAAATGAAAAAATATATATTTCTATTGTCAGGATTTGGGATTTAATTTAAAGATACACTGTATATCAAAACCAAATATTAAAGTTTATAAATAGGTATTCTGATTCATTGACAGTAGGAAGAAAACTGTTAATCTTTCAGGTTAGTGTTCTGGCCATGTGCATCAGAAGTATTAGAAATACATGCATTTTACTGTCCCAGGAGTCTAATTTCTAGGAATTTTAAAAAATGATCTCATAAATGCTTGCGTATGCATAGATCACAATCTTCATCAAAATACTTAAAATTAGTGGAAAGCTGGAAATTAGAGGAGTGACTAAATAAATAACAAAATGAAGTATTTCAGACTTGTTTTTTAAAGTATGACAATAAAGAGAATTTTATGCTCATCGACTTTCCTACTGCACCATGCTGGTCACCATTATTTATACATGGATTTTTGCAATAGCCTCGTAACTACTCTCCCTGAATCTGCTGTATCAAAACCAAAGCCAGATGTCATCCTCCTTTGCTCAAAACCCTCCAATGGCTTTTCTTCTCATTTACAATAAAAGCCAAAGAAGCCTTCACAGCTCTTTTATTACCTGCCCAAATTCACCCACTACCACGTTGCCCTCCATTCTCTCTGCTCTAGCCACACTGGCTTCCTTGCTGTTCCTGGAACATGCCTGGCAGACCTTCACCTCAAGGACTCTGCTTGGCTATTTATTCCCTCTTGTCCAGTTAATTACACAGCTTGCTCTCACACTGCCTCAATTCTTAACTCAGAAGTCATCTTTTTGCAACCCTTTTCACTAGCCAACCTACTGCAAGTTTCAACAGCCCTCCCCTGCAAATATTCCTTATCCTCTCTGCTCTATTTTTCTTCTTGACACTTTTACTATCTAACACATTTATATATTTACTTATTTATCTATAATACATTATTTATTATCTGTCTGAACCTGTTTTATGACACTAACCAACAATTGCTGGACTCCTGAATTCAATGCAATTCTGACACTAATCACCCAGTGTTAGTGCAGACTCCACAGGTAAGGGCTCTGTCCCACAAGACTGCTCCCATTTCAGATGCCTGTCACAAGTCCCAGGCCACCCATATTTCTACCAGCTATAAATCAGGGATTCCCACAGCCCCTTCTGCAGGTTCCATAATTTGCTAGAACAGCTCACACAACTAAGGAAAAATACCTACATTTAACCGTATATTATGAAAGACAGAAATTAAGAGCCAGGTGAGGAGGTACACTGGGTGAGGTAAGGAAGGGTCATGTGTACCGCCCTCTTGCACAGAGAATCTTTGCCTCGAATCAACTTGTTCAAGAGTTTTTACAGAGCTCAGCCTCCAGGCCAGCCCTCCTCTCCCAGACGCTAGGAGTTTGGGGCTCAGAGTTTCCAACTTCTAAACACACTAGACCTTTTGGTGACCACCTCAAGTCCTGAGGCTATGCTTTCTAAGCACCCCACCCTGTATATCACCTCATCTGGCATAAATCCAGGTATGACCCAAAGAGTCTCTTTAAAAATAACAAGACAGTCCCATCACATAGGAAATTCCAAGGGTTTTAAGAGCTCAGCCAAGAACTGGGAACAAAGACTAAATATTTACTTTTTATTATACCGCACTCTTCCTCTAGGATGTAAGTTCCATGTGTCAAGTGAGTTTGTTTCTCCATTTCACTTTATATAATTATTTAAGGTAAAATGTTTTACATCATATTCACATAATTTACATACATTCTGTTTTTCTCTACTTTATTCAACGCTATATCCCAGTGCAACAATGCACACCGTAGAGGCTACATACATTGGAATAGATAAATATATTAACTGGGTTCTTACTAGAGGCCACAGTTTTAATTACGTGTTTTGACTTAAGCTATTGCCATAAACATTAGCTACTATGATACTTCCTATTTAACTGATGAAGACAGCAAGAATTTAGATAGGTTCAGTGGCATGTTCAAAGTCACTCAGCAGGTAAACAAACACAGGAGCAAGAATTCCAGCCAGATAATCTGACTTCAGGCCCCAGTTAAAAACATTCATCCCATTGTTACTGATAAATAAGTAAATTCACAGTATGGTGTTAAATGAAAAAAAGTAGGCTGTAAAATCATAATATCTTTTTGCAAAGTATGCACACACATATTTCTACACAGATAAAAAGCATTTAAGAATTTTAAAATGGGATCTCTGAGTAATGAGATTATGAGTTACCTTTATTTTCTTAATTACATTTTTCTTTTCATCATTTTTGGTAATGAACACGTATTATTTTTAGAGTCAGAAATAATTAGTTCTTATACAGTAATCAAGTTATTTTAAGACATTTTCTATTTCTTTGAAAAGTTTTAAAATTTTATTTTAATTAGACATATGTAAGAGATGGTTTGATCACTTCTCAATGAACAAGTTCACCTTCTGTGCCTTTCCTAATTTTACAACTTAAAGTCAAGTGTACTCAACCAATTAAACAACCAAGCAAGACTTTTAAATGTGTTTACCATCTTACACACCTTAAAATGCATAAGGGTCGTGGAGTATAACCACAAAGCAAAACTAAAGGGAACAACACAGCAGCAGACTCACAAACTCAAAGAAGGGACTAGCAGTTACCAAAGGGGAGGGAGAAGGGGATTGAGAGGTATTATGATTAGTACACACGGTGTGTGGGGGGGGATCATGCAGAAGACAGTGTAGTACAGAGAAGACAAGTAGTGATTCTGTGGCATCTTACTACACTAATGGACAGTGACTGCAATGGGGTATAGGGGAGGGACTCGATAACATAGGTGAATGTAGTAGTAACCACATTGTTTTTCATGTGAAACCTTCATAAGTGTGTATATCAGTAATTCCTTAATAAAAAAATTATATCACTCCATGATTAAAAGCATTCAATGGTTCCCAACACACTTAAAGTGTAATCCAAAGTCCCTTATTACAACTCCCTGTGTGAACTGCGTCAAGGCCTCTCTCCAACCTTATTTCTGTCATTGAGCCATTTAATCACCCCCGCTGTAGCTGCACTGGCCTTATTTCTTTGTTCCCTCAATGTGTTAAACTCTTCCCTATCTAAAATATCCTTCCATCTACCTGGGATACCTGTTCACTTCCATTCACCCTTCATCTGGCTACTACACATCTTTTACTTTAAATCATCACTAAGATTCTATCCACATTTGTTCTGTCCACCCGGCACATTGCTCATGTCCAATAACTAATCACTTCATTTTTTAAATTATCCAGCCAGTATAAACAAAAAACAAAAAACAGAACAAAACCAAGGGACTGAGAGTTACACAAAGGAACACAGTTACATGAAAACCAAGAGACAAAAATGTCATAAAATTTATTTTAAAACCTGAATGTTTAAAAAAAAACATTCATTGGTGAAACAGAGCTCTCAAAAAAAAAGAAGCTATCAAAATGTTACCATCAAGAAGGATTTTTAAGTGAACCAAGAACAAAACACTGTCACAAGTGATTACTCCTGAAAAACGCTAATCACAAAATTTTGGATTCATTTTTCTCTGCTCTGTCTTTTGCTTTACAAAGAGATGGAAAGCAGGCCGATTCAAAATTTGAACTGCAAGCAGTCAATAAATTGCAAACACGTGTCATTTCTAGTATTTTTTAAAGCTCTCGTGAAAGATTGCTCAAGTAATTATAGCATGCTTGGGTTAAATCCCACTTAAAGGAAAAGAAAGGTTGTGAATACCAGACCTTCAAGACAGAAAGGGAACATTACTTGCTTCCTTTACATCTAGGGCAAAAATGTTTCCTCCACCCCAGAGGATCTGGTACTGAACAGTGCCTGATGGATTCTCCAGCAAAAACTCCACAACCAACTCGATAGGCCAAGGTCTCCATCACACGCAGATCATGCCTCTGCTTCACCATCAGCCCTTTACTCTCTCGTCCCTGATCCCTTCTCAACCCCAAGACTCGCTTTGGGTTAACCACTTCCCTCCAACCATCCCTTAACGAAACTGCGTCCACAAGACACAAACGGCAGGCAGCTGCGGGCTGCGGCGGAGAAAAAAAGGGAGCAGATGCCGGACTCACCTGGGGCTGCACCGTGCTCGAAAGGGAAAACATCTCCTCAGAGCACTCGGCGACCTCTCCGCGGGCCAGCGGGGAGGCGCTGAGCCGTTTTTTCTCTCCTTTTTCTCCCTCCCCGACCCTCACTCTTCCTGGGAAGGGAAAAATGGCCTCCCTTCCTACGGCTGCTACGATTTACAATCTGCCCCGGAAGGCAAGGCTGTAACGCAACAGTACTTCCGGGACACGGGAGCGCCCCCCGCCGCCGTTTCCGCTGCCCCCGTGCCCCACTCCGCCCCGCCGCCCCTCGGGGCTTGCCCCAAGGTTCCACCTCAGGGAGCTGGCCTTTCGCCCTGGGCTGCCCGCATTCGCTGCACCCCACCCCCGAAGTAGTGGACCTGCACGTTGAATAATACAAGTGCTGGGTCCCCAAACCTCTCCGGCTGCAGTTTTCTTTTTCTTAAGAACTGTATCGCCCCTGTGCAATCTTTCTACAATTTCCTTAGCATCTTCCAGGGTATTCTGTTCCGACTGGGTCTTGAACCTGTGATACCCCTTTTGCTACAATTTAGTGCACTTTACCTTCCCCACAATAAATCCAAAGCTTTTCCCGTTTGTCCTGTTTTTAGTTAGGCAACTTACATCCTGTTTAAAATGCCAGCTTACAAAGCTAGCCACCCGCTTCCTGTTCATCCAGTTTCTTCACATTCTGATTTCTATTCGTCATCGCTGTACTCAGACCCAACTCCTTTACATTTCGGGAGGGGACGGGTAGGAGCTCGCGAGGGAGTTTTAAAAAAGGTTGAGGGGCAACGAGGGCAGGGTCGCCCCAGCCTCGTTGGGAGCTCTGGTGAAACCCTTTAAGTCCCACGATTCAGATTCAGGTCACCCTTGGACCCTTTTGTTGTGCCTCTCTCGTCTTTATCGTTGAAGCCAGCGGGCCTTGGTCACTGACCTGAAAGAGGCTGCGGCCGTTCCGGGAGTCTCCCCGGCCTTGGGCACACTGGGTACTTCGGCGCCTACGAAGGGGAGGTGACGGGCGGGGCTGCGCTGGGCTGGGCGCGGCGAGCGCGGGAACGTCCCGTCGGCGGGCGGTGTGGGCGGGGCCTCCCTTTGAACCCTGTTGGGTGGAATTTCGGTTCGGCTAGGGGTCCTGGGCGGCGGCTGCGGGGTCCGCGTTGGGCTTCACTGCGATGGAGCCCACCGCGGGGAGAGAGACGGAGAGCGGGGGAGGCGCGGCGACAGGGGATTGCGTGCAGAGGGTTCCGGTGCCGAGACCTCCCTCCATTGAGGAATTCAACATAGTGAAGCCCATTAGCCGGGGCGCCTTCGGGAAGGTGTATCTCGGGCAAAAAGGCGACAAGTTGTATGCGGTGAAGGTAAGAAGTCAAGGTGTAAAGAAGAAAGGGAGTGTCCGGCCCAGCGGCCCTCCTTCCCGCCCCCCTGAATTGGGCAGGCCCCAGGGCCGCTGGAGCGGTGAGACTGAGGTCCCTTGGCTTGCCAAAGCCCCCAGAGCCCTGGAGCTGACCTCTCCGCTTGGGTAACCTCAGGGCGGGCAATACGGGTGTCTGCCCTTTTCGCCGCCCTTCTCTTCGCGCCGAAACACAGGAGACACCAGAACTTAGGCACCCCTTTTACTGATTTGGCCGTTACCTGGATTAAATTTGGAACAGTTATTTCCAAATTGCATTTTAATTCTATATGTTCGACATAGGTTAATTTCTTTTGTTATTGAGATAAGATTAACATAGAACATACTGAGTTTCAGGTGTACACTATAATGATTCAGTATTTGTACATATGGCGAAATGATCACAGTACATCTAGTTAAGGTCCGTCAGGACACAAATTGTTTTGTCTTGCTGAGAACTTTTAATATCTTAGCAACTTTCAAATAATACCATATTATTAACTATGCTGTGACACAGATTACTTTCCATATTAATAGAGCCCCATTTTTTTCTCTTCAAACCTTTCAATATAAATCTAGACTGTACTTTTAAAGACCTAAGCTGAAAGATGTCCTAAATCAGTCCTTTATCTTTGCAGCAGTGTATATATCATTCTGAATGCATTCAAAAGCTTTCAGTGTTTTGAAGCTGTTCTGGCCACCTTGGTGCCCATCCACTCCCATAGTTTCAGATCACTCACATTTCAGCACTGATTTGATTGGATGATGGGAAGAAAGCAGCAGTCTGAGTGCAGATGCAATTTCAGCCTCCTGTGGACACTGCTCTGGGACTAGCTACCAGGCACCTGGAAATTGTACTTGAAACAGTTTACAACCTGAACAATCCTATCCACCAAACCACTCTGACTCCTGTATTCCCTCTTTCCATTTAATACCACCACCATCATCTCTGCCATTCAGCCTACAAAATTGAGTCATTTTAACTTTACTTGATCTGTATAGCCTGTCTCTCAACTAGTCCTGTCCATTCTGCCTTTTATTCATATTACCCCTTCCATCCCAAGTCTGCCCAGGTCCCCATCTCCTAGGGAGAGGCAAGCTTCGAGTAAGTCGCTGTTTGCAGAAATCTCAAACCGTAAGCAAAATTCCTTTTGATGATGAACAAGCCTACCTGCAGGGCTGCAGGGCTGCTCAGAAGCCTGTTCGTTTTCCTTCATTTTCTTTTGGCCCAGAGGTTAAAAGCAGGAGGCAAATACAGTATGAAGGCAGAGAACCCAAGCTGCTTCTATCTGTTACACCTAGCACCTTGGCCTTTTGCATCTGGCTTTTCTTAGCATGCTGTTTTTGAGGCTCATCAGGCCCTTAGTTCCATACCTAGTCTATAATAGGCCCCTAACTGGAATCACTTTTATTTTTTCATGTATTCCTTAGGCTGTTATGTGCAAGCTAAAGTTCAAATGCCTTAGAAAAGCAGTTACCCTCCAAGTTCTGGCTTTGAATTTCCACTGTATCTTTCCCATATCCAGGCCAATTGGCTAGTCTCTGCATGATGTGTATTATTTTGTTTCTGAGCTTATGTTTATGCTGGCAATACTCTAATGAATCTTTAGAACGAATATGCCCTTTTTTTGGTAATTGTCCTGAGAATTGATCTCATTGGTACTGATGAATCACTTTAGTGCTCCAATTTTAATGTAGATTGTACTTTTCCTTCTGTACCAATTACCTTGAAACCTGAAAGGGTAATTAGTTATTTTCTGTAGGACAGCATTTGAGACTTAAATTTCAGGAGTTCGAGTCATTCTCAAGATTTTTTTCCCCTAGGCAAGAGAAACTTTCTACACTCTTCCTCTTTCTGATTCTATTCCCGTCCGTCAAGGAATCAGAAGGAAAAAAAAAAAATCTTACTAGCTACTGTTTCTCTGTGCCTAGATTCCTGATTATTTGGGGACTTATTAGGAATATTACTATCTTTTGGCTTTGTTAGAAGAACAGCAGAACAGGATCTTCTCCTAATATGTAGGGCAGTCGGGAATTTGTTTACTTCTTTTTCCTTCTCAAAAGGGAAGCGATACTTTTGCTACTTGATACCAAGATAAGCACTTCTATGTTGAGGAAAGTTTTTTTTTTCGGGCAGAGTTTCCTGATGACAATGTGAGATCCAAATGATATCTGCTTTCTCTCTCTGGTTGTTATCATGAAGGCATCTTTGAAACCTGGGAACACCTTATAATAAAAAATAAAGTGAATGTGTCTGTTGTCGTGTTATCTACTATAGGTTGTCAAAAAAGCAGACATGATCAACAAAAATATGACTCATCAGGTACAAGCTGAGAGGGATGCACTGGCACTAAGCAAAAGTCCTTTCATTGTCCATTTGTACTACTCACTGCAGTCAGCAAACAACGTCTACTTGGTGAGTAAGTAATTTTACATTTCTTTCTTCATCCTTTAATCACTGAATTCATTGACTTCAGATAGTGTCTGGGTTCAGAGTACCTAGGTTTGAATCCCAACTCCTAACTTACTAGCTTTAGGACCTTGGCCAAGTTACCAGGTTACCGCACCTGTTCTATTTGCCACGGTTTTCCAGGGTAAAAGAACTAATAGGGTGTCTGTGTATGTGTGGAGAGGGGGATTTATTTTAAGGAATTGCCCTGTGTGCTTGTGAGGGCTGTCAAGTCGAAAAACTAAAGAGTAGGCACACTGGCTATAGACCTAGGGAAGAGCTGATGTTGCAGCTCAAGTCCAAAAGCAGTATAGAGACAGAAAATTCCCTCTTGCGTGTTTGTTGAGGTGGGGGGCAGCAGTGGAAGGGAGGGAAAGACTAGGACACGACCTTGATCTTGTAAGGCCTTCAACTGAATGGATGAGGACCACCCATATTCTGGAAAGAAAAATCAGCTTTTACTCAGTCTACTGATTTAAATACCTGCGTAAGAACATTTAGATTGGTGTTTCACCAAATGTCTAGGTACTGTGGATTAGCCGAACTGATGCATAAAATTAACTGCCATACCTCAGTTTCCACGCCTGCAAAATGGAGATAATAATAGTCCATGCCTTACCTTGAAGGTTATTTTGAAGCATATGGAACAGTGTCTGAACATAGTGCCAGAATATTTTGTAGGCACAGGACATATACTCGACATACACTGTATAAAAGTTTGGTATATAATAAGGAAATCTACTAGGAACTGGTAAGTTTTGGGTGTGTGGACTTTGAGAGTTCTTGCTTTTCATTGAAAGCAACAGCTCAGTATTAATTCTAGTGAGGAATTTGAGGGGGACAGCAAGAGGCAAGGCCATTTTGACCACAGATTCTCAAAGTTCTGACTTCAGATAAGGTCTGTGGATTAAATGTTTGATAACTCCAGTAGCTTCCGTCTAGTATGTACAAATGGTTTTCTATGAATGAATAGGCCTTTAAAATGTAGAATTTAGACATGGGATATATGTGTTTATTAGCAGAAGGCTCATTCCTTTCATAATTTGATTGCCTTTGATGCTCAAGCTGTCTGTGACCCTGGAACATAATCGTGCCACACTGCAACTTTATGCTATACTGGCTTGAGACTGAGCAGAACTCTGATGTGGAAGAACATGATATCCAGCTTTAAGCTAAAGACCTGAAAATTCAGGATAGGCCATAAAAAGAGTCTGATCTAAAACTCCCTTGGTACTTGATGATTAAATCCACTCCTAATCTTTCAGTAAATCTGTGAATATATTTAGACTGATGTTAAATGTGGTTGCAAAGATTTAATGGGAAGGACAGAAAACTTTGGAGAGTAAAAAGTTTGTTGAGGACAGTGGTGAGCCCCTTTTTTGCATTAGGACTAATTCAAGATAAACTTAAGTTTTTTACAAACCACAGTTGTTTCGATGAATGCATGTGAAATGTGATCATATTGTAAATGCTATTCTTCCACTTATTTTTTCCTTTTAGTGATGACCTCATCTTTTTTAATGACTGCATGGAATCCCATGGATTTATTTATGAATTCCATAATTTTTTTAGTGAATGCCCTACTGTTGAGTTGATTTTGTTTGTTTATTTGTTTGTTTGTTTGCTATTTGAAGTAACTCCAGTGAATACATTACCATGAATTGCAATCCATGGTTGTAATGACCTTCTCCGTGGGGAATAAGACCTGGTGATGCTGGGGGGGAAGGATTTGGAGTAAAGATACAAATTTGTATTAGAAATCACCCTCAGAGCAAGACTAAGTACAGCCCTTCAGGAAACCCCAAGGATCTGAGAAAGCATGAGATGGGGGTTTACTTTTCAGCATGATAAACTGTCTTGAACAAGTCCAAAAAGCATATATATATAGTAACAGTAAGAAGATGAAAACCAAATACTGTAAGAATAATTGACTTTCTGTCTTTTAAGCCACTGGTTGGCAAACTGGCCCAGTTTCTGTACAGTGCTTCTTCAGTGGAGAAATCTGATATCACCACCTTAAGTCAGTGGTCAAAGTTAACATTACCAGTAATAGAACACGCTAACTAGGTGTCTCATCTGGTGTGAATCAGTAAGGACTCAGCATTGCATATGCCAAAGATGCGTAGCATGACTCATGAGGAAATAATCAAAGGTCATGAAAGACTTCCCTCCACCATGCCCTAAAAAAAAGCAAAAACCTGTTCTGGATTAAAGGAGACTAAAGAGACAGGAAAACTAAATACGATGTATGATCCTGGTTTGAGCATAGGAAATGAGGAAAGATGCTAAATGAGGCAAAATCAAGATAATCAGAGAAATTTCTTTACATTAAACAACATATTTGCATTTACTTCCTTGAATTTTATTACACTGTAGTTATACAAGAATATCATTATTAGGAGATATGTGATGAAGAATTTAGTGGTTGATAGGGCATGACTTCTTCAACAATATTCTTGAATAACTCAGCAAGAATTTTTTTTATTAAGGTATCATTGATATACAATCACATGAGCAACATTGTGGTTACTACATTCACCTATATTATCAAGTCACAACCACAAACCCCATTAGTCACTGACCATCAGCATCATAAGATGCTATAGAGTCACTACTTGTCCTCTCTGTGCTACAGTGTCTCCCCGTAGTTCCCCTTAATCCCCTTATCCATCCCTCCCCACCCACCAGCCCCAGTCCCGTTCCCTTTGGTAACTGTTAGTCCATTCTTGGGTTCGTGAGTCTGCTGCTGTTTTGTTCCTTAGTTTTTGCTTGTTCTACCCCACAGAAGAGTGAAATCATCTGGTACTTAACTTTCTCCACCTGGCTTGTTTCACTGAGCACAATATCCTCTAGCTCCATCCATGCGGTTGCAAATGGTAGGATTTCTTTACCTCTTATGGCCGAATAATACGCTATTGTGCATATATACCACATCTTCTTTATCCATTCATCTACTGATGAACATTTTGGTTGCTTCCATATCTTGGCTATTGTAAATAGTGCTGCAATAAACATAGGGGTGCATATGTCTTTTTGAATCTGTGATCCTGTTTTCTTAGGGTAAATTCCTGGGAGTGGAATTCCTGGATCAAATGGTATTTCTATTTTGAGTTTTTTGAGGAGCCTCCCTACTGCTTTCCACAATGGTTGAACTAATATACATTCCCACCAGCAGTGTAGGACGGTTCCCCTTCCTCGACATCCTCCCCAGCATTTCTTGTTTTGTCTTTTGGATGTTGGCCATCCTAACTAGTGTGAGGTGATATCTCATTGTGGTTTTAATTTGCATTTCTCTGATGAATAGCATCTTTTCATGTGCCTGTTGGCCATCTGAACTTCTTCTTTGGAGAACTGTCTCTTCAGAACCTCTGCCCATTTTTTAATCGGGTTATTTGCTTTTTGGGTGTTGAGGTGCATGAGCTCTTTATATATTTTGGATGTTAACCCCTTGTCAGATATGTGATTTACAAATATATTCTCCCATACTGTAGGATGCCCTTTTGTTGTACTGATGGTGCCCTTTGTGGTGCAGCAGCTTTTTAGTTTGATATATTCCCACTTGTTCATTTTTGCTTTTGTTTCCCTTTTCCAGGAAGATATGTTCATGAAAATGTTGCCCATGCTTACATTCAAGAGAGGTTTCCCTATGTTTTCTTCTAAGAGTTTTATGGTTTCATGAATTACATTCAGGTCTTTGATCCATTTCAAATTTACTTTTCTGTATGGGGTTAGACAATGATCCAGTTTCATTCTCTTCCATATAGCTGTCCAGTTTTGCCAACACCAGCTATTGAAGAGGCTGTCATTTCCCCATTGTATGTCCATGGCTCCTTTATCATATATTAACTGACCATATATGTTTGAGTTAATATCTGGACTTTCTATCCTGTTGCACTGGTCTGTGGGTCTGTTCTTGTGCCAGTACCAAATTGTTTTGATTACTGTAGCTTTGTAGTAGAGTTTAAAGTTAGGACGCGAGATCCCCCCCACTTTATTCTTCCTTCTCAGGATTGCTTTGGCTATTCGGGGTCTTTGCTGGTTCCATATGAATTTTAAAACTTTTTGTTCCAGTTCTTTGAAAAATGCTGTTGGTATTTTGATTGAAATTGCATTGAAACTGTAGATTGCTTTGGGCAGGATGACCATTTTGACAGTATTAATTCTTCCTAGCCGAGAGCGTGGGATGAATTTCCATTTGTTAGTGTCTTCTTTACTTTAATTTCTGCTAAGAGTGTCTTGTAGTTTTCAGGGTATAGGTCTTTCACTTCCTTGGTTAGGTTTTTTTCCTAGGTATTTTATTCTTTTGATGCAATTGTAAATGGAATTGTTTTCTTGATTTCTCTTTCTGCTAGTTCATCATTACTGTATAGTAATGCAACAGATGTCTGCGTATTAATTCTGTTACCCACTACTTTCCTGAATTCCAATGTTAGTTCTAGGAGTTTTGGAGTGGATTCTTTTTGGTTTTTTATGTACCATATCATATCATCTGCAAACAGGGACAGTTTAACTTCTTCCTTACCAATCTGTATGCCTTTTATTTCTTTGTGTTGTCTGATTGCTGCGCTAGGACCTCCACTACTATGTTGAATAAAAGTGGGGAAAGCGGGCATCCTTGTCTTGTTCCCAGTCTTAGAGGAAAAGCTGATAGCTTTTCACTGTTAAGTATGATGTTGGCTGTGGGTTTGTCATATATGGCCTTTCTTATGTTGAGGTACTTGCCCTCTGTACCCATGTTGTTGGGAGTTTTTATCATGAATGTGTGTTGAATTTTGTCGAATGCTTTTTGATGTCTATGGAGATGATCATGTGATTTTTGTCTCTCTTTTTATTGATACAGTGGATGATGTTGATAGATTCTTGAATACTGTACCATCCTTGCATCCGTGGGACGGATCCCACTGATAATGATGTCTGATCCTCTTGATGTATTTTTTAATTCAGCTTGCTAATATTTTGTTTTGTGTTTTTGCATCTATCTTCATTAGGGATATTGGTCTGTAGTTTTTTGTGTGTGTGGTGCCTTCTGCCTCGTTTTGATATTAGAGTGTTGCTGGCTTCATAAAATGAGTTTGGAAGTATTCCCTTCTCTTGTATTTTTTGAAAAACTGTATGGAGAATATGTATTATGTCTTCTCTAAATGTCTGATAAAATTCAGTGGACAAGCCATCTGGTCCAGTAGTTTTTGATTACTGTTTCAATTTCATTGCCGGTAATTGGTCTGTTCAGATTTTCTGTTTCTTCCTGGGTCAGTCTTGGAAGGTTGTATTTTTCTAGAAAATTGTCCATTTCTTCTAGGTTATCGTTTGTTAGCATATAGTTTTTCATAGTATTCTCTAATAATTCTTTGTATTTCTGTGGTGTCTGTCATGATTTTTCCTTTGTCCTTTCTGATTCTGTTTACATGTGTAGATTCTCTTTTTTTCTTGATAAGTCTGGCTACCAGCTTATCTAGTTTGTTTATTTTTCAAAGGACCAGCTCTTGGTTTCATATTCTTCTTCTATTCTTTTATTCTTCTAAATTTTATTTATTTCTTGTCTGATTGTTATATTTCCCTCTTTCTAATGAATTTGGGCCTCATTTGTTCTTCTTTTTCCAGTTTCAATAATTGTGAATTTAGACTGTTCATTTGGGATTGTTCTTCCTATTTTAAATAGGCCTGGATTGCTATATACTTTCCTCTTAGAACTGCCTTCGCTGTGTCCCACAGGAGTTGTGGCATTGCGCTGATGTTGTCATTTGTTTCCATATATTGCTTGATCTCTGTTTTAATTTGGTTATTGATCCATTGATTATTTAGGAGCATGTTGTTAAGCCTCCATGTGTTTGTGAGCCTTTCTGTTTTCTTTGTACAGTTCACTTCTAGTTTGATCTGAGAAGTTGATTGGTACAGTTTTGGTCTTTTTGAATTTGCTGAGGCTCTTTTTATGGCCTCGTATATGATCTATTCTTGAAAATGATCCATATGCACTTGAGAAGAATGTGTATCCTGCTGCTTTTGGATGGAGTGTTCTATAGATGTCTGTTAGGTCCATGTGTTCTAATGTGTTGTTCAGTGCCTCTGTTTCCTTACTTATTTTCTGTCTGGGTTATCTGTACTTTTGAGGGAGTGATGTGTTGAAGTCTCCTAAAATGAATGCATTTCATTCTATTTCCCCCTTTAATTCTCTTAGTATTTGTTTCACATATGTAGGTTCTCCTGTGTTGGGTCCATAGATATTTATAATGGTCATATCCTCTTGTTGGACTGACCCCTTTATCATTATGTAATGTCCCTCATTGCCTCTTCTTACTTTCTTTCTTTTGAAGTCTGTTTTGTCTGATACAAGGACTGCAACTCCTCCTTTTTTGTCCCTATTGTTTGCTTGACATAACTTTTTCCATCCCTTCACTTTTAGTCTCTGTATGTCTTTGGGGTTAAAATGAGTCTCTTTAGGCCACAGTTAGATGGGTCTTGCTTTTTCACCCATTCTCTAACTCTATGTCTTTTGATTGGTGCATTCAGTCCATTTACATTTAAGATTATTATTGATAGATATTTACTTACTGCCTTTGCAGGCTTTGAATTTGTGTTACCAAAGGTTCAAGGGCAGCTTCTCTACTATCTAGCAGTCTACCTTAACTCATTTATTACACTATTATAAACAGTCTGATTATTCTTTTTTCTCTCCCTTCTTTTTCGTCCCCCTCCACTTTTTTATGTTTGGCGTCATATTTTGTACTCTTTGTGTATCCCTTGACTGACTTTGTGAGTAGCTGATTTAATTATACATTTGGTTAGTATTTAGTTGGTGTACTTCCTTTTCTGTGGTTTTATTTTCTCTGGTAACAGCTATTTCGTTTTATGCACACTTTATCCAGAGCAGTCTCTTTAAAATACACTGTAGAGATGGTTTGTGGGAGGCAAATTTCCTCATTTTCCTTACCTGGGAATTGTTTAACCCCTCTTTCAAATTTAAATCATAAATTTGCTGGTAGAGTATTATTGCATCAAGGCCTTTCTGTTTCATTGCATTGAATATATCTTGCCACTGCCTTCTGGCCTGTACAGTTTCTGCTGAGAAATCTACTGATAATCTGATGGGTTTTCCTTTGTATGTGATCTTTTTTCTCTCTCTGACAGCTTTTAATACTCTGTCCTTGATCTTTACCATTTTAATTTTTGTTATGTCTTGGTGTTGTCCTCCTTGGGTCCCTTGTGTTGGGAGATATGTGGATTTCCATGGCCTGATAGACTATTTACTTGCCCATATTATGGAAGTTTTCAGCAATTATTTCTTCAAAGACACTTTCTATCCCTTTTTCTCTCTTCTTTTTCTTCTGATACCCCTGTAATGCATTTTTGTCCACCTGTTCTGTTTGGATTGGTCACACAGTTCTCTTAATATTCTTTCATTCCTGGAGGTCCTTTTTTATCTCTCTGCCTCAGCGTCTCTATGTTCCTGTTCTCTGATTTCTGCTTCATTTACTGTCTCCTCTACCTCACCTAATCTGCTTTTAAATCCCTCCATTTTTTGTTTCATTTCCGTTATCTCCCTCCTGAATCTGTCCGTAAGCTCTTGAATATTTTTCTGTAGCTCCATTAGGATGCTTGTAACTTTTATTTTGAATTCTTTTTCAGGGAGATTTGTGATTTCAGTCTCACCAAACCCTCTTTCTGGTGTTTGAGGGATTTTTGGATTGAACAAGGTTCTGCCTTTTCATAGTCCTGGAGCAATGGGAGTGGTGGCAGGCGAGTGGCGCAGGTGTCAGCTGGGAGGAAAAAGTCCCTTCCTGCTTGCTGGTCACCATGCCTCTCTCTGCTGTTTGTGCCAGTTAACTACGCACAGGGAGCAGCCTGTGGGTTAATCCCCTAAACTGCTGTGGGTGGGGTTGCCCTTGGGATGACCTAGGGTGATGGCGGGGGTCACAGTCGAGAGGTGCAGCACCCACGAGAACAAAGCTGTTTCGTGCTTCCTGGTCTCAGCGCCTGTCTCTGCAGTCTTTGCCTGTCAACTGTGTGCAGGGAGCAGCCTCTGGGTCTGGGCTCATTAGCCGTGCGCAGAGAGAAGCCTCTGCGTTAAGCTGGGTAGTTGCTGTAGGTCAGGCTGCCCTCCAGCTGGTCTGCCTCAATGGCCGGGACAGACAGTTTTCTCGCAGGTGCCTGCATGGTGGAAGGAACAGCAGGCTGCTTGTCATGGTGAGGGGCCTTGGGGCTGCGTTGCCAACCAGGGGGATAGGGCACCTAAAGATCCTGAAAGTTCCCAGCCTGCTGGGCTGAGTGTTCCAGGATGATTTTGTCCACCTTTCCTTCTCCTAAATCCTTGCCCCTTTAAAAGAGAAGTCTTTTAAAGCACCTGTTTTTCTTTTGTCCTAGGGCAGCCAGTTGTGGGAACCTATTCGCAATCTTAGTCTCAGACTTTGCTTTTCTGCCCCTCTTATCTCCAGAACACTATGCAGTGTGGGTCTGTGCTCCTGGGGTAGATTTCTAGGGCTGGGTATTGAGCAGTGCTGTGCTTCCTCTACCTCCCTGCTCTGATTCTTTTCCTCCCGCCGGTGTGCTGCAGTAGTGGGAGTCCTCCCACTACTTTTCCCTTTTCTGTGAGATGTTGGGTTCTCGCAGATGTAGACTGGCTGGTGTACCATTACTTCTGGTCACTCTCTTAGGAATGGTTGTATTTGCTGTATTTTCAAAATATATGTGGTTTTGGGAGGAGATTTCACCCACACTACTCACGTGGCCATCTTTTCTCCTCCTCTTCAGCAAGAATTTAAAAGTTATATATTAATACCAGTTTCTAATGTTGCCATATTTTTTAAACTGCTTATTCTGAACAAAAATACATGCATGTAAGAAATTTAGATTAATGATATTATTGTATTGTTATGTTTATTTTCTAACATAATTAGTGATTAGTGTAAATATTTACTTCATATTCATATATGTGGAGAGGAAGAGTGAGCAGATGTGGCAAAATGCTAAGAACTGGTGAATCTAGATGGAAGAGTATATGGGATATCGTTCTAGTATTATTACACCTTTTCTGTAAGTCTGAGTTTTTAAACAGCTTAATTTAAATGAAAAACCTGTGGCAACATGAGCAAACCTGGAATTAATGTGTACTGAGTAATACCAAGAAAATGTATCTATTGTAGAACTATGCTAAAAATATGCTCACATTACATTTAATAGTAGTGGTTTTGTTTGCCACATTTATATTCCCTTTTGATAGGTAATGGAATATCTTATTGGTGGGGATGTCAAGTCCCTCCTTCATATATATGGTTATTTCGATGAAGAGATGGCTGTGAAATACATTTCTGAGGTAGCATTGGCTCTAGACTATCTTCACAGACATGGAATCATCCACAGGTAAAGACTGACTTTTCTCCAAACTGTTACTAAAAATCATAGCTTATCAAATTTGTATCGGATATTTGAGTCTTAAATATTTGCATTACCACTTGCCTATTTACCTGGGTTATCTAAAGCTTGGTAGTAACTTCTGTGAGTTTAGAAATACAGTCAACTGTTTTTTTCGTCTCTGTGTGTTTTTTCAATTCGTTGTTTTGACTGTGGGTGTGCCATTTTATTTTCAAGAATATTGCATCTTTTCTCCACTCCTTTACCATCATACCAAGTGCTACATTTTATAACCCCAGCTGATTTACAGTGTTTTGCTTGGTGCAAAGAAAATCAGGTTATGTGGCTTTTCTCTTAAGGCTTAATCTTACCCTCCTTGAAAGAGGTAAATGTGATTTGACCAGGCTTATGGTTTATTTTATCTGATGAAGCTTATTTATTTTAATGGAGTATGTAATGAGTAATGCCAAAGACAATCTAGCATTAAATCCATTAACTTGCTTGTAGATTCAAATATACAAAAGATGGTTTGCTTTTGAGAGTTGTTTTCTGCACTTTGAAAGCCACCAATGAGTACCTTATTTTAGGGAAAATAAATAGGATTTGATTCTTCTGTAACCTTCTATTTTTTTCCCTGGTAATTCTGTTAGCAACACTAGCTGTTTTTTAGTTATCTGCTACTTATCTTTTGTATGCACAGGGATTTGAAACCAGATAACATGCTAATTTCTAACGAAGGTCATATTAAACTAACAGATTTTGGCCTTTCCAAAGTTACTTTGAATAGAGGTAAGAAAAACAGCAGGTAAGTTAACTTTTTAAAAATCCAACAAATTTTAGATGCTATGCTTCATTAACTTCCACTGTTTTCATTTTTAGTTTATAATGAATAAAATTTGATGATTATTTGTTCCAAGATAGTCTGGAAAGGTGTAATGGTAGTTTTTTCTGTTAAAGATGAAAAATGAGAATAAATATTCTTGAATGCTCAAAGGTCCTCAATGATCTTTGGATCTTCAAAAAGAACTCACTTTCTGTTCTTCTGACTTTTTATTCCTACTAAAATTTATTCTAACCAGTTAAACTTCAATAAAATGAGTAAAATAATTATAACATGATAAAAAGTTAACCCTTAAAGAACTTATTCCAATATACATGATAAACAACAGGCAAAGAAAATGAACACAGAATTCACACACACACACACACACACACACACACACACACACACACGAGAATGTATTAATTTCACTACTAGTGATGAGAGAAATGCTAATTTTAAAAAATAATATATACATTAATACACTATTAAGCTGGCCCCCAAAAAAGGCTAACTGGAGATCCAGTGTTAATGAGACTAAAAAGCACAGTAAGTTTTACTAGAGACATTGTAAATTAGCATAGCGCTTTGCAAATATATTTACCAGTGTGTTTTAAGAAACACAAGGCTTTCATTCTTTTTACCTAGTGACCTGTATTTTGGCACTTATTCTAAGGAAAGCAGTTGAAGGAACAATATAAGTGAACAAAATTATTTGTAGCGGCATTGTTTCTAATTGGGAAAAACTAGAAATTACATACATTTATCAAACACGGATAAATGATAACTCATTGACTTGGTGTCATAGTGCATTATGTATTGAATGGTAGTGGATAGAAATAACTGAATAGTGGAATTCAAAATTGAGCTTACAAACTAAAAACCATGGGATTATAATTATTTGGACAAAAGTACAGATCTACAATTCTTTGTCTATAAGGACAAATTTCAAAAACTGTTGAATACTTTAAGGTTTTTCATGTGTTAGGTAAAACCTAACCTGAGCTGATACAGGCTACTCATAGTTTTTATTAATCCCACTTCACTTGATGACGCATACTTTCCGTGAATGTATGAGTACATGGATATTTGAATACAGGTAGCTAGACGAGATGCCACTAGGGATGTTCCATGCTATGCTGTATGTGTATCACATTGCCTTTCTAAAACCTGCCAGTTTTTAAATTGTGCAGCAAATATACCTCCCCAGTTTGCAGATAAAATATCGGAAAAGGGAGGAGCCTAGATGGCGGCGTGAGTAGGGCAGCAGCAGTCTCCTCCCAAAACCATATATATTTTTGAAAATACAACAAATACAACTATTTCTGAAAGAGAGACCAGAAGGTACAGTGCAACAGCCAGGCTACATCTACATCTGTGAGAACTCAGTGCCTCACGAATGGGGTAAGATACAAGCTGCAGCCTGGTGGGCTCAAGCGCCCCCCACACCCTAGCTCCCCGGCAGGAGGAGAGGAGTCAGAGCAGGGAGGGAGTGGAAACCCAGGACTGCTAAATACCCAGCCCTAGTCATCCGCACCAGGAGCGCAGACACACGTTGTGTGGTATGCTGGATATTAGGGAAACGGAACAGTAAAATCTCTGAGCAGGACGCCGCAGCCGGCGACCCTGGGACAAAAAAAAGCGAGTACTTTTTGAAAGTCTTAAAGAGACAGGGGCTTCACAGCAGGATGGAAGCCTCCCGTCACACTCAGCCGAGCAGCTGGGAATCCCGAGGAAATTCAGGCACTCCAGCCCCGTGGGAAGCAGCGCAGCTCTGGAGCCCCTCACGGCGATACACAGCCTCCCGTCCATTCCCCCTCCAGTGCCACCCCACCATAGCAGGGAAACAGCCTGAGAGCTGCCGCACCCACAACAACTGCCCAGAGCCTCTTCTGCAGCCACCCTGGCCAGACTCAGAGGCCCCGCTGGTGCACACAGACAAAGGAAGCTGGGACAAGGCGCTAAGGGTCGCCGTTCTCGCAGGAGAGCACACCCAGCATACCTGCCCCGCCCCGTGGGACTCTGGGCTGTCCGGATGGTTGCCCCGCCCGCGTCGGTTCAAGAAATAAAACCAGAAGCTGCTCCCCATGTGCAAGTAACCAGCAGAGGCAGCCCGGCTAACACACATGCCAACTGCCCATGGACTTTGTTCTAGGAGGGCAAGGCGACCAGCAAGCAAGACCTCTATAGTCATGAAAAGGCAGAAGAGTCTGATCTAGGCCCGAATCACCCAGACAACCCCTGAGAAGGAGCCTGGGAAGATAGATTTAACCAATCTTCCTGACAAAGAATTCATCATAAAGGTCCTAACCATGCTGATGGACCTGAAGAGAAATATGCAAGTGCTAAAGGATCAAGTTAGGAGGGAGAATACAGAAATAAAACAATCTCTGGAAGGACTTAAGAGTAGACTTGGCGAGGTGCAAGAAGCCGCTAATGGAATAGAAATCAGAGAATAGGAACACAGAGAAGCTGAGGCAGAGAGATAAAAGGATCTCCAGGAATTAAAGAATACTAAGGGAACTGTGTGACCAATCCAAAAGGAACAATATTCACATTATAGGGGTACCAGAAGAAAAAGAGAGAGAGAAAAGGATAGGAAGTGTATTTGAAGAAATAATTGCTGAAAACTTCCCCAAACTGGGGGAGGAAATAGTCTCTCAGACCATGGAGGCCCACAGAACTCCCAGCACAAGGGACCCAAGGAGGAAAACACCAAGACACATAATAATGAAAATGGCAAAGATCAAGGACAGAGTTTTAAAGGCAGCCAGAGAGAGAGAAATGGTCACCTACAAAGGAAAACCCATCAGGCTATCATCAGACTTCTCAACAGAAACCTTATAGGCCAGAAGAGAATGGCATGATATATTTAATGCAATGAAACAGAAGGGCCTTGAACCAAGAGTACTGTATCCAGCACAATTATCATTTAAATATGAAGAAGGGATTAAACAATTCCCAGACAAGCAAAAGTGAAGGGAATTTGCCTCCCACAAACCACCTCTACAGGGTATTTTAGAGGAACTGCTCTAGATGGAAGTACTCCTAAGGTTAAATAGATGTCACCAGAGGAAATAAAATCACAGCAAAGAAAGCAGACCAAACAAATACTAACTAAAGGCAAAAAATAAAATCAACTACTCACAAAAGCAGTCAAAAGAAACACAAAGAATACAGAATAAAACACCTAACATGTAAAAAATGGAGGAGGAAGAATAAGAAGGGAGAGAAATAAAGAAATATCAGACAGTGTTTCTAATAGCTCAATAAGCAAGTTAAGTTAGACAGTAAGATAGTAAAGGAGCCAACCTTGAAACTTTGGTAACCACAAATCTAAAGCCTGCAATGGCAATAAGTACATATCTTTCAATCACCCTAAATGTAACTGGACTGAATGCACCAATCAAAAGACACAGAGTTACAGAATGGATAAAAAAGCAAGACCCATCTATATGCTGCTTACAAGAGACTCACCTCAAACCCAAAGACATACACAGACTAAAAGTCAAGGGATGGAAAAAGATATATCATTCGAACAATAGGGAGAAAACAGCAGATGTTGCACTACTAGTATCAGAGAAAATGGACTTCAAAACAAAGAAAGTAACAAGAGATAAAGAAGGACATTACATAATGATAAAGGGCTCAGTCCAACAAGAGGATATAACCATTATAAATATATGCTGCCAATATAGGAGCACCAACATACGTGAAACTAATACTAAGAGAATTAAAAGAGGAAATAGAATGCAGTGCATTCATTTTAGGAGACTTCAACACACCACTCACTCCAAAGGACAGATCCACCAGACAGAAAATAAGTAAGGACACAGAGACACTGAACAAAACACTAGAACACATGGACCTAATAGACATCTGCAGAACTCTACACCCAAAAGCAGCAGGATACACATGCTTCTCCAGTGCACATGGAACATTTTCCAGAGTAGACCACATACTACGCCACAAAAAGAGCCTCAGTAAATTCAAAAAGATTGAAATTCTACCAAACAACTTCTCAGACCGCAAAGGTACAAAACTGGAAATAAATTGTATAAAGAAAGCAAAAAGGCTCACAAACACATGGAGGCTTAACAACATGTTTATAAATAATCAATGGATCAATGACCAAATTAAAATAGAGATCAAGCAATATATGGAGACAAATGAAATCAACAGTACAAAGACCCAACTTCTCTGGGACGCAGTGAAAGCAGCACTAAGAAGAAAATACATAGCAATCCAGACATATTTAAAGTAGGAAGAACAATCCCAAATTAATAGTCTAAAGTCACAATTATGGAAATAGGAAAAAGAAGAACAAATGAGGCCCAAAGTCAGCAGAAGGAGGGACATAATAAAGAACAGAGAAGAAATAAATAAAATTGAGAAGAATAAAAGAATAGAAAAATCAGTGAAACCAAGAACTGGATCTTTGAGAAAATTCAAAAAATAGGTAAGCCCCTAGCCAGACTTATTCAGAGGAAAAGAAAATCTACACACATCAACAGAATAAGAAACAAGAAAGGAAAAATCGCGACGTACCCCACCAAAATACAAAGAATTATTAGAGAATACTATGAAAATCTATATGCTAACAAGCAGTAAAATGTAGAAGAAATGAACAACTTCCTAGAAAAATACAACATTCCAAGACTGACCAAGGAAGAAACAAAATCTAAACAGACCAATTACCAGCGACAAAATTGAAGCGGTAATCAAAAAACTACCCAAGAGCAAAATCTCCGGCCACATGGATTTACCGTGGAATTTTATCAGACACAGAGAGAAGACATAATACCCATTCTCCTTAAATTTTTCCAAAAAATAGAAGAGGAGGGAATACTTACAAACTCATTCTATGAAGCCAACATCACCGTAATACCAAAACAAGGCAGAGACGCCACTAGAAAAGAAAATTACAGACCAATATCCCTGATGAACAGAGATGCAAAAATACTCAACAAAATATTAACAAACCAAATTCAAAAATACATCAAGAGGATCACACACCATGATCAAGTGGGATTCATCTCAGGGATGCAAGGATGGCACAACATTCGAAAATCCATCAACATCATCCACCACATCAACAAAAAGGACAAAAACCACATGATCATCTTCATAGATGCTGAAAAAGCATTTGACAAAATTCAACATCCATTCATGATAAAAACTCAACAAAATGGGTGTAGAGGGCCAGGATCTCAACATAATAAAGGCCATATATGATGAACCCACAGCCAACATCATACTAAACAGCGAGAAGCTGAAACCTTTTCCTCTAAGATCGGGGTCAAGACCGGGATGCCCACTCTCCCCACTGTTATTCAACATAGTACTGGAGGTCCTAGCCATGGAAGTCAGACAAAACAAAGAAATACAAGGAATCCAGATTGGTAAAGAAGACATCAAACTGTCACTATTTGCAGATGACATGATATTCTACATAAAAAACCCTAAAGACTCCACTACAAAACTACTAGAACTAATATTGGAATTCAGCAAAGTCACAGGATATAAAACTAATACACAGAAATCTGTTGCTTTCCTATACACTAACAATGAGATAGCAGAAAGAGAAATCAGGAAAACAATTCCATTCACAATTGTCAAAAAGAATAAAATACCTAGGAATAAACCTAACCAAGGAAGTGAAAGACCTATACCCTGAAAACTACAAGACACTCTTAAGAGAAATTAAAGAGGACACTAACAAATGGAAGTTCATCCTATGCTCTTGGCTAGGAAGAATTAATATTGTCAAAATGGCTATCCTATCCAAAGCAATCTATAGATTCAGTGCAATCCCAATCAGAATACCAACAGCATTCTTCAACGAACTGTAATAAATAATTCTAAAATTCATATGGAACCACCAAAGACCCCGAATAGCCAAATCAATCCTTAGAAGGAAGAATAAAGTGGGGGGGGAATCTCGCTTCTCAACTTCAAGCTCTACTACAAAGCCACAGTAATCAAGACAATTTGGTACTAGCAAAAGAACAGACCCACAGACCAGTGGAACAGAATGGAGACTCCAGACATTAACCCAAACATATTTGGTCAATTAATATATGATAAAGGAGCCATGGACATGCAGTGGAGAAATGACAGCCTCTTCAACAGCTGGTGTTGTCAAAACTGGACAGCTACATGTAAGAGAATGAAACTGGATCATTGTCTAACCCCATACAGAAAAGTAAATTCAAAATGGATCAAAGACCTGAATGTAAGTCATGAAATCATAAAACTCTTAGAAAGAAAATAGGCAAAAATCTCTTGGACATAAACATGAGGGGCTTCTTCATGAACATATCTCCCTGAGCAAGGCAAACAAAATCAAAAATGAACAAGTGGGACTATATCAAGCTGAAAAGCTTCTGTACAGCAAAGAACACCACCAATAGAACAAAAAGGCATCCTACAGTATGGGAGAATATATTCATAACTGACAGATCCGGTAAAGGGTTGACATCCAAAATATATAAAGAACTCACACACCTCAACAAACAAAAAACAAATAATCCAATTAAAAAATTGAGAGGAGCTGAACAGGCAGTCCTCCAAAGATGAAATTCAGATGGCCAACAGAGACATGAAAAGATGCTCCACATCGCTAGTCATCAGAGAAATGCAAATTAAAACCACAATGAGATATCACCTCACACCAGTAAGGATTGCCACCAGCTAAAAGAGAAACAACAAGAAATGTTGGCGAGGTTGTGGAGAAAGGGTAACCCTCCTACACTGCTGATGGCAATGTAAATTAGTTCAACCATTGTGGAAAGCAGTATGGAGGTTCCTCAAAAAGCTCAAAATAGAAATACCATTTGACCGAGGAATTCCACTTCTAGGAATTTACCCTGAGAATGCAGCAGTCCAGTTTGAAAAAGACAGATGCACCCCTACGTTTATCGCAGCACTATTTACATTAGCCAAGAAATGGAAGCAATCTAAGTGTCCATCAGTAGATGAATGCATAAAGAAGATGTGGTACATATACACAATGGAATATTATTCAGCCATAAGAAGAAAACAAATCCTACCATTTGCAACAACATGGATGGAGCTAGAGGGTATTATGCTCAGTGAAATAAGCTAGGCGGAGAAAGACAATTACCAGATGATTTCACTCATATGTGGAGTATAAGAACAAAGAAAAAACTGAAGGAGCAAAACATCAGGAGAAACACAGAACCCAAGAATGGACTAACAGTTACCAAAGGGATAGGGACTGGGGAGGACGGGTGGGACGGGAGGGATAAGGCGGGTGGAGAAAAGGGGCATTACGATTACCATGTATAATGTGGGAGGAGGCACGGGAAGGGCTGTGCAACATAGAGAAGGCAAGTAGTGATTCTACAGCATCTTACTATGCTGATGGACAGTGACTGTAATGGGGTTTGTTGTGGGGAGGGGGACTTGGTGAAGAGGGGAGTCTAGTAAATATAATGTTCCTCATGTTATTGTAGATTAATGATACCAAAATTTAAAAACTAAATATATATATATATATATATATATATTTTTTTTTTTTTAAATCTCAAATGAGGAAAATGTGTATTAGGGAGATTTATTGATGATTTTAAATTGTTTTTATATTACAAGTTTCTTACTTTTCACATCTCATGATTTAAAGATCACCATCAAACGTTCTACATTAAAGTTAATATAAGCACTATGACAATCATTTGAACAAAATATAGACTTTTCTGAATTTGGTTTCTTTTGTTCCTTTTTTGATTGTGTTAAAAAAAGCTCATAACAAAATTTGCCATATTTACCATTGTAGGTATACAGTAAAGTAGTGTTAACTATATTCACATTTCTGTGCAACTGATGTCTACAACTTTCTTGTCTTGTAAACTAAAGTCTCTACCCCATTTTCCACTGCCCCAGTCCTGGCAACCACAATCTATTTTCTGAATCTGTGAGTTTGATTACCTTATGAAAGTAGAATCATGCAGTACAGATCTTCTTGTGAGTGACTTTGTATTACTTAGCATGATGTCCTCAAGGTTCATCCATCTTGTGCCATGAGCCAGGATTTCCTTCTTTTTTAAGCCCAAACATTTTCTTTTTCCTTTCACCTGTCAGTAGACCTGTGGGTTGCTTCTACCTCTTGGCTCTTGCAAATAGTGCTGCAGTGAACATGAATGTGTAAACCTCTCTCAGAGACCTTGCCTTCATTTCTTTCAGGGATATACCCAGTGTGGAATTGCTGAACTGTATAGTAATTCTATTTTAAAGCTTTTGAAGAACTTCCTTTGTCTTTTTCATGGGGCTGCTGTACTTCACATACTACCAGCAATGCGCAAGGGTTCCAGTTTCTCCAACATTTATATTCTTTCTTGATAATGGCTATTCTAATGGATGTGAAGTATATTTCACTGAAGTTTTGATTTGAATTTTTTTTATTGATCACTAATATTGAGCATTTTTTCATAAGCATGTTGGACATTTGTATATCTTCTTTGTAGAAATGTCTATCCAAGTCCTTTGTCTACTTTTTAATTAGATTATTAATGTTTTGCTGTTACTGAGTTATACTTCTTTATGTATTCTCTTTATTAATTTCTTATCAGATAAATGACTTCCAAATATTTTCTCAGTCTGTAAGTTGTCTTTTCATTCTATTGATTGTTTCTTTTGATGTGCAAATGTTTTTAAGCTTGATGTCCATTTTTCTATTTTTGCTTTTTGCCTGTACTTTTGGAATCATATCCCATATATCATTGTCATAATCCTTTTTAACACTTAATTGAAAAACATTCTTTAAGATGTTTATTGTTACCTGTTCATCATTATTTCATCAATGTGAGGTAGAAATGAAATTTGTTAAGTTCAGACTTTCAGTGTACCTTTTAAAGTCTTAGGCCAAATACAGAATATTACACTTCTCTTACCTTTGTTGAAATCTCAAGAATATAGTATGATACTATGTGTGAATGTTGAATTACTTTACAGTGTTATGCACTGAAACCTGATGAAAATCTGCATCAATTTTATCTTGACTTACACTTATGTTAGTTAAAATGAGGGGCCTATGATTTGTATTAATTCCTTAAATAGATTCTGATGTTCAAATTTAACTTATATTCCTAATATCTTGATCCCTTTCTTAGCTTTTGTTTTTACCACCTTCTTTTCTAATATTTGATTTACCAGGAATTATTTTGTTTCCAGTTAGATAACACTCTTTAGTAACTAAGTACACGGTAAAAAGCTAATACTTTGGGTCAATACACTGTATTCTCTTCATTCCAGAGCAAGACTGTTCTATCAGAGTAATGAAGTTTTTTAATAGGGAAATGTTTATCTTTAAAAATTTTTTAATTTAAAAGATTGTTTTACTCTTTGATCCCTTTCACCCATTTTTCCCACCACCACCCCATCTGTGGTAACCATCATTTCATTTTCTGTGAGATTGGTTTTGTTTTCTTTTGTTTTTTTAGACTCCTTACATAAAAGAGATAATACAGTATTTAATTTTCTCTGTTCAATTGCATATGTTTACTCTATGGCATGGTGGCTTCCCTGGTACATTTATTTTGCACAAGCCAATTCTGTAGATGAGTTAATACTGTAGAAAGAGGGGCAAAGTTCAGAACAGATGATTACTGACTTAAATCAAAATGGCAGTTGACACTTTTGAAGAATTTCATATACTTTGCTTCCCATATATAGATATCAATATAATGGACATCCTTACTACACCATCAATGGCTAAACCTAGACAAGATTATTCAAGAACCCCAGGGCAGATACTGTCTCTCATCAGCTCTTTGGGATTTGTAAGTACTTGATAAGAAAAACCACATAATATGCCCTTTCATGATTGCCATTCATAATTAAAAATCCTTTTTCTTTTTTTAAATAACAAGCATGTTAAGTTACTTTAACAGATTACCTACTTATGTGGTGTTTTATAAAATAGATCTTAGCATTTGTTTTTGTCTTTATAACAGTTCACACCAGCTGCAGGAAAAAATCAAGACTCTGCAAATGCTCTTTCAACTCACGGCTCTGAAACATCACAGCTTTCTCAAGAACTAATTTGTGCTATGTCTGTAGATCCAAAGGACACTACTCCTTATTCTAACAAACTGCTAAAATCATGTGAGTATATGGAGTGTAAAAACAAAGTGTAACAGAAGGAACAAAGAAAGGAATAGACTTATAAACACTGAGAAGGGACTAGTGGTTACTACCAAAGGGGAAAGGTTGGGAAGGGTGGGAGGGGAGGGAGAAGGTAATTAAGGGGCCCTATTATTCACAATCACAACATAGATAGGTCACTAGGACAGTAGTACAGCATGGGGAAGACAACTAATGACTCTATAACTTCTCTATACTGATAGACAGTGACCACAATGGAGGGCGTGAGGACTTGCTAATATGGGTGAATGTTGAACCACTGTTTTGTGTGCGTGAAACCATCATAATATTGTATATCAATGATACTTAGGACACTTAAATAGGTAGATAGATAGATAGATTAGATAGATAGGTAGGTAGATAGATAGATAGATAGATAGATAGATAGATAGATAGATAGATGATAGATAGATAGATAGATAGATAGATAGATAGATAGATAGATAGATAGATAGATAGATAGATAGATAGATAGATAGATAGATAGAAAGAAAGAAAATGGTAATTCATTCCATAAAGTGTGTCTTTTGAGGAACAAAATGGTTTTGAATTTTTAAATTTCTCATATCAGTTGAGTAACTTCAAAATGCAAATATTTAACCAGGCTGTGGCATTCTATATTTCATCATGTAAATGCCATTTCTGACAGGAACCATTGCAGATTTTTGTGTCAACAGAATAAAATGTCTAGTTAATGAGATATTCTTCAATTTGCTATAGTATTGGAATGACCACTGGGTAAATTTTACTATACTGGGTTACAAAAGAGGATGTAGAACTAACACTGTGTCATTATTAAAATTATTTCCAAAACATTTTGAAATAGTTGAAGTAAAGATATAATTTTTTAAATCAGCACACAATAAAAGTCAAAAGTCAAATAGTAGAGGAGGATATTGGGGCATTTTGCATAGCACTTATCTTCACCCTTTATAACTTAGTGACAGAGGACATTTTAATTGCCTGCAATCATGTTCTTCATCTTGGGGATGTGAATAATGATGCTCTGAAGAGTAATTAGTATTAGTTGTTTTCATAGGTATTACCTCCTTTGAATTTGGTCATAAAATCTGTACATATCTAGGATATATATTATATAGTATTGTCTCCTCTTACAAGTGAGAAGCTAATATTTGAAAATATTTAGTTACATGCTAGTAAGTGGGTAAGACAAGTCCTGATTGCAAATACAATTTTCCATCTACTGACCCTTTCCTCCAAATTCAGTCAATCTTGTTTCTTCTGTGAAAATAAAAATGACTGAAAACAATATGTATCTTTGATACACAGAAAACTGCTAAAATATAAAACATGGAGATGTTATTTAAGCCTTATTCTTAAGGAGAAAGAATTGTATCTCCCTTAGTTATTTTTAAATCTAGTCAGAGCAGGAAGGTGTGAGGAATTATGCTGCTCCCTTGAGTGGCTATGAAGGTGAATGAGAGGTCCTCGCCTCAGAAGAACATGTAATTTTGTGATTACTCGTAAAAGGGACAACAGTCACAGTCTTGTAAAATAAATGCAGCAAGAGGCATACTGTGATACAGCACAGAAAGTAATAAATGCTAACTGGAAAAATCAGGAATGGCTCTAAATTAAGACAGAGCAATAGCCACACTGGACCTAGGAAAAGAAATACAGAGCTTAATAGCTCTAAGCATATTGCAAAAGGGCATTTCAGATAGAGGCATGAGAAAGGCATGGACAGATGGAATTATATTCCATCTTTAGACAACAGAGACTTGATGTGTTATGTGAGAAGTGGTAGCAGGAGCAATGGAAAAGGGAGCTTAGCGGGTAGCTGGGGAAAGATCAGGTGTTGTCACGGGGAGCATAGAATGTAAGCTGTAGAAAAGGAGAGCCATCAAAGTCCCAAAGTAGTGGGATGGTCCAGTTAGACCAGTGATCCCAAAAAACCTTACTAGCGAATACACAGTATGCACATGGCATTAACTTAGAAACAAGTTCCCGTATTACTAGGAAAAACCACCTGAGCTGTTTAGTTAAATATCAGGGTCAGTGTCCTGCTAGTTTCAGGAATTCCACTGAGAGGATTTATGTGCCAAAAACACAGTTGTTTTAGATGGATTTTGACATTCTTCTTTCAGTGTTAAAGTTCCAAGATTTATTAAATTAAAACATTTTTAAAACTTTTTAAATTATATAAATTAAATGATAACTAAGACAGAGAACTTACTTGGGATTAAAGTCATGTTCACACTTTGTGGGAAAGAAAAACGATATACATATCTTTTTATGTATGTATGAAATCTTTACATGCACATAATATGATCTTCAGTAAAAGCATGATTGCATATTATGTCTAATTATAAAGTTCCAGAGCTGATCATAATACCCCTTAATCCCCTTCTCCCTCTCTCCCACCACCCCTTTCCCTTTGGTAACTGCTAGTCCCTTCTTGGGGTCTGTGAGTCTGCTGCTGTTTTGTTCCTTCAGTTTTCCTTTGTTCCTCACAAATGAGTGAGATGATTTCCTTTATCAAGAAGTTTTAAGTTGGATAATGAATATTCAAAATGGATTTCCTCCTAATTATTAATTTGTTCCCTTGTCCTGATTTCTACTTTATGAATATGGAGAATTCTTTTTTTTTTTTTTTTTTGGTAACATTAGGACAGAACTTATATGCCCAAAACACCTAAAGCCATCCTTGTTGGTTGGATAATGTTCACATAGAAATAGTTCTGATACGCATACTTAATACTTTCCTAGTTATCTATAGACTCAGGTTCAGTGAAGAATTAAGAAGCTTAATTATAAAGAATTAACATAAGCTTCAGTATTTTCTCTTCCCTACAGGTCTTGAAGCAGTTGCGTGCAACCCCAGGATGCCTGTGAAGTGTCTAACTTCGAATCTCCTCCAGTCTAGGAAAAGGCTGGCCACATCAAGTGCCAGTAGTCAGTCCCACACCTTCGCATCCAGTGTGGAATCTGAATGCCACAGCAGTCCCAGATGGGAAAAGGACCACCAGGTCAGAGTGAGGTGTATCATCCCAAAACCAGTTACGCATGTCAAAGGAATGATAGAAACACTTTATGTTTTTGTATAAATTCTGTAAGGAAATGTAAGTGTTACATAATGGCAGTCAAGGTGATCTTCATTTTCCTGTATATTCTGTCAAATTCTTTTGAAATATTTCTCATTGGGATATGAACTTATTCTTGCGTGATATATAATGAGATCCAAATTTTTTAATTTTTGCAGTAAATCAATAGCAATGTTTGGCTTCTAGGCATTTAGATAGATATCTTTTTAATTCCCTACCATGACACAGACATTAGCTTATGAGCTTTTTTTAACCTGTATCTTATTTCAGAACTTATACTTGCTCCTACACTGTTTTCCACCAGTGTCTCATTTACTGGAATGGTAACTCTCCTGGGTCAGAAATAACTTGTAGACCACAGATGTAATGTAGGTGGGTCTTTAAAAGTATCTGTCCTAAGGAGATTGCTTGCTGAACGGATTTACTTCATTTTACTCCATTTATAGACTCTGTTTTTCACTTTTTTATGCTATTAAGGCGAATAAATACTAAAGCTGAGAGGAACTATAATTTAAAATTTTTATAGATTCCTTCATAAAATCCTGGTAATGTTAGACTACAATAATGGTAACACAAAGAATAAACATTCCCTTTGATAAAGTCATTTGGGTTCTATTTTCTCCTTATTCTTAATAATATGAGTTTATGCATTATTGTTGGGTATTTGTATTTTAGGAGAAGGTCAAATTATTTTTTATTTAAGTCAGGATTTCTTGGACTTTTTTCTTTCTCTCCTTAAAGGCTGGTCTGTAGGTGAGATATGTCATGGGATAAACCAACCAGATTTCCATTCCTACTACTATTATTTCACTTCTTCTCTATTCAAGGAAGCATATTGTATAATATAAAGCATATTGTATAATATTTCAAACTATCCACAGCTTCACCTTCTTCCTCCCACCTCTGCACCTGAGGAAAGCAATGATTGGATTATAGTACTGCTTGCACTTCAGTGAGTTGTAATTCAGGAATTTTCATTTGCTTCATGGCTAAGTACTCATTATTATTATTATTAAGTAAAGTGTAATTTTCACATACCAAAAATAGGGACTATTAGAGTTTACTGAAGACGCTCTAATTGAGTAATCTTGTAAAAATCCTTATGACCATGCACCAGTTTGTAAAATTAGGTACAAAAACTCTGGTCACACAAGCCCCTGCAGATGGTTGGAATTCAAGTTTTTTAGGAAAAGTATTTTCTTATCAGTGCATCGTCAATTCGTCTTATTGACCATGGATTTTAACTCCTGGTTTGTTTTTCTTTTGGGTTTTTTTTTTTTGGTTTTTTCATTATAAATTACCATTTGTTTAGCTTCATCCCATCAGCTTGGTTTTTCTTACACTTGTAGAAAGTGACACATGTTTACATTAAAATATTTTTGGTCTGTAATTTTCCATTAACTATATTTTAAGCCCGATGCATTTTGCATTTCAGAATAATCATCCATACCTGCCTTGCAGAGCAAATACATACATAATACTGCCTTATCCCCAATTTTGCTGGAATATGTTGCCTGTTATTTTGGTCTATTTAAATGACATGTAATGCATTATGAAGTATATATTATAAAAGAGTTGATTTGAATTTTAAACCAGTGTTTCACTCAAAATAATATACATAAATGTATACTAGTTTGTATTGCTGTTTAATTCTGTTACCATTGTTTTCTTCCACTGAAAAGTGGGAATGGGTTGCATAATATTTTATGATTATCCCCACCTAAGTCAACAGAGGTTTTAAAGGTTAAAGAATCTCAACTTTAGGGTGACATAGGTGAAGGGGATAGAAAGGCACAAAACCTCAATCATAATATAAATTATTCATAGGAATGTAAGTACAGCATATATATCTTTCTGTTGATAGACAGTAACTATACTAGCTGGAGTGAGCATTTTTCTTTTTAAATAATGTAGATAACTGTCAATTCGCTATGTTGTATACTTGAAACCAATAGACTGTTGTTTATCAACTACACTTCAATTTTTTTTTAAGGCAAAAAACAAAAAAGAATCTCAGCTTCACATAACTAAAAAGTTTTTTCTCACCTTAGGAAAGTGACAATACACTGGGCTCCACAATGATGAGCTGGAATACAACTGAAAAGCCTTCATGTCCACATTCTACAAATGCCACCCAGAGCCAAAGTTTCAACAGGAAGGATCTTGGGTTAGGGCTTTCTGCCATCCACAACAGCAGCGCCGTTCCCTCCGCTGGGAGCGCTTTTGTACACTTGGCCAAAAAACGCTTCTCTGGGGAGGTTTCTTGGGAAGCAAGAGAACTGCATCTAAATATTAAGATGGACGCTGACACAAGGCAGTCTGGTTTGCACCAGTCACATCAGAGGGGTGTGGATTCTGGTGGCATGACTGAGGAACACCTTGTGAAAAGAAGCTTGAAAAGAAATTTTGAGTTAGTTGACTCCAGTCCTTGTCAGGAAATTATACAGAATAAAAAAAATTGTACAGAGCATAAGCATAGTAATGAAATGAGAGGTTGTTGTGCAAATCAAAGTACAGGCTTAACAACTGACGTCCAGGACCTTAAGCTATCGGTATATACAGGTCAGCAAAACAACGGTGTTAATAAGAAAATGGTTCATTCTTTTACTGATAAACAACAGACACCAGAAAAATCACCTATCCCGATGATAGCCAAAAACCTCATGTGTGAGCTGGATGAAGACTGCGACGAGCATAAGAAGAAGGGCTACTCAAATTCTAGTTTTCTATGTTCTGATGATGATAGAGCTCCTAAAAATATTTCTATGGACTCGGATTCATCTTTTCCTGGAATTTCTATAATGGGAAGTCCATTAGAAAGGCAGTCCTTAGATCCAGATAAAAGCATCAAAGAATCCTCATTTGAAGAAGCAAATATTGAAGACCTACTCACCGTATCACCCAGATGCCAGGAAAGTCCCTTGCAAGAAGGTGATGAGAATCCTGCTGCCCAAGACAGTAACCAAGATATGTTAGCTCCTTCTTCAGAGAGGTTGAAAATACGAACCTTCTCTAAAAGAAATGCTGTAGCTTTCCAAAGTTTTAACAGTCACACTCATGCATCCAGTAACTCAGAACCATCCAAAATGAGTATTTCTTCTTCACATGCAATGACTCTTTCGTGTGCTTATAGTGGCCCCTATCCCATGGCAGTAAGCCCTATCCAAAAAGGAAGATGCTATATGCCACATCAGGTATGTTACAACTTTCTAACACTCTGTATTTTAGGGTTCAGAAAAATAAACTGTTAAGGCCAGGCACTTGCCTCTCAGCTAGATTATATGATATTAATCGTGTATTTCTGCTTGCTGGGCATTTATGGATAGTTGGAAATCTTAGTGCAGGAAAGCAAAGCTGGCAGTAATGTTTATTCCTAACCACAATGCCTCCTTCATTTGTGTTGCTCTGTATACTTTGACATACTTTCAGTCACATGTTTTCATAATTACAGTCGTATATTTTCACTTGATCGCAGTGACTCTGTGAGATACAAAGTTAAAGTCCACTCCACTTCACTGCCCTCTAAGGACATACTTAAATTGTCTCCTGTCTTTGTAGAAAAGACTTGAAGTAGGTGTATTTCAAATCTTATTTTGTTTTTATTTTCTAAGCCTTTGTTTTAATAAATCCAAAGTTTCCTTTTTTTCTTCTTTTGGAGAGACATTATAATATAGAAAGTATAATAAATAGGGTTACAAGACTTGGGTTTTCTATGCAGAGCCTCGTGAGCGACTTAGAAACCCCTCTCCTTCATAGCCAGTTTCCCATCTGTCTGTAGAGAGAACGGTGTCGGTCCTACTGGTCTTACAGAGCCCTGTGAGGCAAAATATGTTTAAACTTTAAATGCCAGTTAGCATAAGAAGTTATTTATATGTAGTTCTGTTTTATGTGTTGTAATAAGAATGTAATTATTTGTCATCCACAGCCTCCCTTGGTGACGTCCTTAAGCTTGTATTAATCCATGCTATCAAGAAATTTTTCTTGTGGGTTTTTTTCATTGTTTCTTGCATATCCAGATCTTACTGAAATAATTGGTATTATCTAAGCTATTGATTTCATTAGATATCAGGACTTTCCTTCATTATAATTAGTTATGACTCTATTTTCAAAACTGGTCATGGATTGAATATATCTTTAAGGCCCAGGAACCTAGCTTTTCTTTGGTTTTATCATTTCTGTTCACTATAAAAGGCCTTAAGATGTTTATTTCCTCTTAAACTCCTTTTGAATTAGAAGACCCCAAATCAAATCAAGTTAGGAACTCCATTCCGAACCCCGAAGAGTGTGAGAAGAGGGGCAGCCCCAGTAGATGATGGGCGAATCCTAGGGACCCCAGACTACCTGGCACCTGAGCTGTTACTCGGCAGGGCCCACGGTAAGGCATGTGTGTCCTGAGTTTTTAAGTATTTGCTGTCACTACACTTGTTTTTTTTTTTGAGGTAAAATTGTTTTATATTTATTTGGTACTCAGACTACCTAAAGTAAAAGAAAATGGAACTTGTGGACTACTGTTCTCTCATGTATATGGCAGTTATTATGGGAAAAGAAAACAGGCAGCCATTTGTTTTTTCCCTTCTGGTTCAGTCTCAGTGATGCAGAAAGGCCCCACCTTCTACCTGCTCTGTTATCTTTGTCCTAATTGTGTTCTCAGGTCTGCTCTACTTTGGGCTCCTGCAGACAAAGTTGGGCCAAATTTGGATTTGGTCTGCAGAACCTTTTCCTGTTTAGAGCTTACCCTCACTTTCACCCTCACCAGCAGGGCTGAGCCTGAAATGAGCCGTCATTTCAAATGCAGCATAGGAATAAAAGGATGGCCTTTTCACCTGCCTTCTTTCCCCCCCTCACTCTGAAGAATTGTCCCTGCCCACATTCTGAACCGAGCTGTATTGGTTTCCTAGGGCCTACTGTAACAAAGTAGGACACGCTGGGTGGGTCAGCACAACAGAAATGTATTGCCTGACCGTCCTGGAACCTGGAGGTCTGAAATCAAGGTGCCCACAGGACCGTGCTCCCTTTGAAGGCTGCAGGGGAATCCTTCCTTGCCTCTCCCTGGCTTCCGGTGGTTTGCCAGGGATCTTGGCATCCTTGGCTAGCAGATGCACCGCCCCGTGCCCCTCTGCACACAGCGCTCCCCGTGTGTCTCTCTGGTTGCGTGGCTGTGTTCTTACCCGGCCACCAGGCGTATTGGCCCAGGGCCCTGGCCCCCCTCCAGTAGGACCTCATCCTAACCTAATGAGGTACATTTGCAAGGCTCCTGTTTCCAACTGCCACGTTCAGAGGACCCCAGGGTTAGATAGAATCCACCTGCTTTTTTCAGGGAGACACAATTCACCCCGTCAGGAACTCTTCTTCCCTGTTATTCCCCTTGTCTTTGGGCTCCTTTGGTGGCCATCTCTCTCATCTTTCCCTCCCCATTACCCACACATTCTGTTTTCCTTTGCTGCCTTTCCTTTTTAGCCAGAAAATAAGTTTCTACTTGTCCTCCCTTCACCACCTAACCTCTCCAAGGTTATCTATTCTCTTTGCCTGATGATTTTGGCTCTGGCAGTCCTGTTGTTACCATTTCGTGAAAACGATTGTATCAGTAACAGTCACCGGTGGTGTCCTCAGGGTCATGTCGGCCAACTGCTTCCCAGCCTCATTCCTCTTAGCCCTGCAGCTCTCCTCAGCTCCAGCTCCTCCCTGCTCTCTGCGAAACACCCACGTTCAAGATCCTGCCCTCTGCTCTCTGCGAAACACCCACGTTCAAGATCCTGCCCTCTGCCTTTTTTCCCTACACCTGCTCCCTGTTAATCTCATCACTCCCGTGGCGCCACTTGTCACATCTCTGGATGGTGCCCAGATATCTACCTCTAATGCTGACTTGCTGACTTCCTCCAGGCAGCAGTGTTCTGGGCACTGGGATACTGAGCGTCGGGACTGCACTGGTTGTGTCTAGCTTGCGCCTCTCACAATTTCACCATCTTTGTAGTGACACAGACATTGTCCCTTCATTTGGGCATTTAAGTCACGTCAGTTACAGCTCTTCAGTGTCTGTCCTCACCGTGTTACCTCTGCCACATGCTCCATAGGAAACTCACCTTTCCTTTTCATTAATTTAACAGCTTGCTTTCTGGCCCCTCAATGTCATTTTACTGTCTGTAAGCACTGCCACCAATTTGTCCTCTTAATATGTAACATGGTTCATGCTGCTTCCCTCCTTGAAACACCACGGAGGCTCCTTCCTACCCGCGAAATGAAGTCCAGATTACTGGCGTTGGCATCTGCGGCTTAGCTCTTACACCAGCCTCGTCTCTCAAAGAAGCTCTTTACAGACTTCCCATTCCACTTTTTAGACACATCTAGTTTCAGATTTTCTTTACTGTGCACACATATACTTTGTTTAGAAAAGCCAGTCCCCAGTCGTCTTCCTGTCAGATTTCTCCTCATCTCCTCATCAGTTCAAATGCCACCTGTTCCATAAAGCATGCCTTGATCAATTATGGAGAATTAGTTATTCACTTCCATACTTTATTAAGACTCAAAAAATTTACATCATTCTACCTATAATTAGTTGTTATATTTTTCCCTCTACAAAAGCTTAAGAAAATTTCTTAAGACTATACTGAGTTTTCCTTCTGCTTAGCACGCAGGAGAACTCCTTGGCAGCACTCACTAAGCCTTGTGAATAATCTGCAGTGTTGAAAGTTGACACCTTTAATACTCACCTTTCTGTATTAGCCAAAACAAGTAGGGTCCTCTGGGCACGTAACTGATTTTTGTCCAGTGTCCCTTTTGCCAAGTCCCAGACTTGCCAACTCATTTCCTTTGTATTATAATTTCCATTTCTCTAACATAGATACAGTGTGAAAATAAGATTCAGATTTAAAGATTTACTTTACAGCACCTTGTTACTGTTCTAGGGGGACATCCAGTTACCTCAGCTATCCAGTGGTGTATTTTTTAATTTTTATATTCTGTAAAAGTAATTTGATACATAGCTTCTAAAACAAAAAGAATGCAAAGAAACTTAGAGTAAAAGTTTAGAAAGCAAAAACAAAAACAGTTCCCTCCTTGCTATGTCTTACCCCAAACGCCAGGCCCGAGGGACAGTCTCTTCAGTTCTTCTCTTTCTTCGGTTGACCTACTTGTAAAGATCGTGCGGAGACTTCTGACGCCTTTGCTGGTGCTCTGCCTCAGCCAAGCGGACTGAGGAACTCTGGCCTGAGTTTCCCATAGCTTCTTGTGTATGTACATGTCTGTCTCGTCTCTCTTAACACTGTACTGAAGTTATCTGTACTGTCTCAGAGTAGGCCGTTTGTTCCTTGGGGAAAGCTCTTTGTGTCCTCATCTTTGTAATCCCTTACATCTGGCATAACACCTAGTGTCCAGTTCAATGGGTGGTGTGACAGTGAACTCATCATGTTAGTACGGTGTACCTAACTGCTGTCAATGCAGGATTTCTGGCTTCCGGTGAGTGAGCATCTCCCTAAAATAATATTGCAAAGCACATTAAACTGAGCAAAGTGTAACCAGATCACATTGCATAAAAAGCTTTTTCCCTTTCAACTCACTCATGAAATACAAAAATGAGTATCTTATGTCTTCTGAGCAGAAAGACATCCAGAGAAGTTGTTCTTCTCTGTGAAAACAAATACAGGCAATGTAGCAATTCTTTATAGCATTTAAAGGTAGCAGAGAATGAAGATACAGCAGTTTTTATTGCAGCCTAGGAAATAGGCTTGATAAAAATGTTAAAATCAGCAGCTACAAAAGGGCTTGATTTTTCCGAACCATTTTGTTCCATTATTATTAGAAAATAGCAGGTAAAACAATATCAATATACAAATTACAGAAGTGGGTTTTGAACTAGAAAACCAGTAGTATAAGACAAGTTTGTTCTATTTCTCTGGCTAATGATATTTATTTGTTATGATTTACCACAATATGTGATCTTATTAGACTTTGACTCAAGTGTATGAGTGTGTCTGACAGATCCTTGGAGAAATCGTGTATGTTATTGACATACATACACTTTGGCTGAGCTTGGAAAAGGGTCCTAATTTCTAACATACGTAAAATAAATACAAATGTTTTTGTCCTGATTTCTTCCTACTTTTTTGTTATGTGGTTATATTATCTAATCCAGTGGGATAACTCTTTCTCAGTGCTGCTTTAAAGGTCTACTAACTGAAGTGGTTCATATGTTCTTATACTGATTACTCTAGTAATAGAAGCCTATAGACTATTGCATCTTGTGTTTCTTAGGGAGGATGGGAAAAGGTACTCTAAATGCATGAATTCTTTTTCCTAATGGCATATTTCACAATGCAGATTCCAAACTTTAAAACTACCTATTTTAAAAATGGAATGGTGGCAGCTGGTTAACCACAGTCATGGATTTTGTGAAATTCATTTTAAAGACTAATTTTCAGGAAATTGTAGTACTAGACTGGAATTCCTATTCTAATTTATATTGAAGCTAATCATTTTTAGACTGAAATTAACCTTTGCTTAGGAAACACTTCACTCATAGAACTAAATGAAAGCATAAACCAGATTATAAGGTCATATTTAAAATAATTGTTTAAACATCTTTGTATATAAAGGATACTTCCAATAAAGATTTTATTTAGAAATCCGTTTTACTATTAAGACCTATCTCCTAGTTACCTCCTCAAACCATAGTTTAAGTGAATATTTTTTGTTAAATGAAGTTGTCCATATTCCTAAAATGAGCAAAGCTACACTAAAACAGTGTAAGGCTTTCCCTAAGTTACCACGTATCCTCCAATTAGGATAGATGTTCCTACCTCATCTCATACCTTTGTGAACAAGCAGTGTACAGAGTCATCTAAACGTTACTGTTTCCTGACTTGAAATTGAGAAGTCTTGTATTTTATAGAAGAGTCTGTAGATTAAGTACATTCCTTGATTATCTTTTAGGATTTAGAATAAGTAAGCATAATATCACAGGTTATTATAATAAGTGATAAAAGATAGCTCTAACTTTTCTTTAACCAGCTGTGTAAATGCTAAATGTGTTGGAAAACAGAGAAGGGAAGTAATTGCCACATTACTTAAAGGAAGGTCATTTGGCTTTTTGAACGTTATGAAGCTAGAAGAAAGTCTGAGGGAATGAATGCCTTGATCAAACGTTTGTAGAAAATGCTTGCAAGCTCAGCTACTTCTTCCTCTTAAATTCCAGGTCCTGCAGTGGACTGGTGGGCACTTGGAGTTTGCTTGTTTGAGTTTCTAACAGGAATTCCCCCTTTCAATGATGAAACACCACAACAAGTGTTCCAGAATATTCTCAAAAGAGGTGATTCCTTTTCTGTTAAGATAGGTTCTTTTACCTCTGTGTATTATTGTCCTGAGCACTGGTTAACAAGCTTATTTGTATTTGTAGATATCCCTTGGCCTGCAGATGAAGAAAAGTTATCTGAAAATGCTCAGAGTGCAGTAGAAATACTTTTAACCATTGATGATACAATGAGAGCTGGAATTAAAGGTAATGTTTTGTGTTGAAATGAACCCTTTATTTACCCTTGATTTGTTTCAAGGGGTGAATATTAATAATGGTATCATGTACTAGTACAGTACTACAGATGTCTGACTGCAAAATTGGCTAAAAAATTTTTCAGTTTATTTTTTCCCTCTAGGTATACACTGATATACTTGCCCTTATTCTGCATTAAAATGGGATTTACTGCGGTCAGGTTGTGATATTCACTCATTGAATTTTATTAATCCCAAGCAGGGACCTGAAACAATCTTATCTTGTCAGTGTCTTAGGTTTTTCAAAGCCAGATAAAATTAACCATTGACAAATACAGCAAATGTTTTTATCACAACTCTTTTTTCTAATTTTTTACTGCTTCATTTCTGATGCCATTATTGGTTGACACATACATCAAGTGCCAGGTTGTCTTAAATAAGACAAATTTGGTACATTGTGACCCATTCAGTGATTTTTTCCAATGCAGGGGGTACATAAAACTCCAGTTTTGAAACGAGTGAATCTCATTAGCAGCTGCCTTAAAATCCTTTTTCTAACAAGACATATAGAGAGACAAATAAGCATTGTCGTAAATATATTCCATGTGAAGTAGAAATGATTTTGTACATACAGAAAAATGAGCTTTCGCTGTGTGTCACTTGCATCAGCTTCAAGGTGTTCCCTCTAGTAAGATCCAGTTTAGTGATTTACTTAACAGATCCCACAGAATGACTGCTAGGTGTCAGGCAGTGTTGCTGTGGGCGTATCCTAGAGATGAGCCGACTCAAATCCCTGTGCTCCCAGAACTGTCTTTCTAGTAGGAAGACTTTAGTTAACAAATACTACCATGACCTACTGCCACCTACTGGTGAGTACTATGAAAAAAGAAAACGGGTCAGAGGATGTGAAGCGGTGGCATGAGAGTTTTGACAGGGAATGGTCAGGAATCTGGGCAGAGTAGAATTTGAGGAAAAAAGCCTGTATTAAGTCAGAGTGCAGACATTTGAAAACTCAGCTCTAAAAATTACATTAGAAGAGTGGTCCTCAAGTGGCATGGTTTTGCTCCCCAAAGGACAGTTGGCATTGTCTACAGACTTTTGGTTGTCACAGCTGTTGGTGGCACCTAGTAGGTAGCGGCCAGGGATTCTGCTCAGCATTCTGCTATGCACAGGACGGGCCCAAAGCAAATGGTCGTCCAGGCCCAAGTGTCCGTTGTGCCCACGCTGAGAATCTGTTGCTTAGAGAATGGCTCTAATGTACTATCGTTTGCTCAAAGTAAGTAGAGACAGAAGAAATGCATTCTTACCAATGACCTGGGATTTGTTTGTTTAATGAACAGTTTACAGAGTGAACCAGATACTAGGGGCATTCTTCAGTTAATAAACAGTTGGTCCAGCGACTATTTAGTTCATCTTAAACTAGAATTAAAATTCCTTTGTGAGTTCAGTTTAAGTAAACGGTTATGATGAGGGTCATTGAACATCACATCACATTGAGGTATCACACTTTTTAGAGTCACTGGTCACTGGTATGAGTAACTCTAAAGTAATCCATGCTCAGTTTCTTATTTTGAACAATTAGGAGACAGATTCTCTGGATTTAAATTATTTTTGCTATTTGATCATTTATCACGACCAGTCTTTTAGTTGAGGGAAGAACCAAGTTGTGAACATTGGTTGCCAACCTGTCACCCCCAATACATAATTCTTCCCTGCCTGTGTAGTCTTCTCTCAATATAATCTGTAAATTTTATTGTGTTTTTTTGTGGGGTTTTTTTCGAAATTAATGCTTTAATCGTCACTTAATATGTTGCCAATGTATTTATCATTGTCTTGTGAAGTGAAGGGTTGAGGACAGAAGAGCTTATGTCTAGCAACTAAATATCACATATGATCAAAAGAGTGTATTTTCATTTACCAGGTGGAAGGAAATAGGAAAGATGCCAGGTACTGAACATGTAGTTAAACAGGTGAGCAGAGGTGAGGTCTTTTAAGTGTAGCCAGACTGCTGAATAGTCAGTGTGTCACAGAACCACAAGTGCATGAAGCCGCAGAAGCCAGAGACCCATGAAGAGCCTGTGTCAGAGGAGTCCTCAGTGCATGTGCTGAGCTCACCGTGAAGAAGGATGGAGCAAAGGGAAGGCGGCAGGGTAGGGGACGAATTTCCTACTAACGTTCTCTAGGGCAATAGATAGCGCTAAGGATTGCAGAGATGCAAAGGTGTGTCAAGGCCTTGGAATGAGAAATGGGACATTTATCCTGGAAGATCAGTGGTGTGGAGGCTCTATGGGGGAGCAGAAAGTGAGCCAAGCTCTCTTCTACCTCAAGTCAGGGACTGTGTGAGAAAATAGAGGCATTGAGAAAGCTACACTTCTCTTAAGGCAGATCGTTCATTCGTTTGACAAATACAGACCAGGCACCTGTCATGTGCCAAGTGATACACAGAATGACTGACAAGTGTGTGTGCTGTTGTGAAATATGTGGTTGAATACAGAGACATTAAATAAATGTCTGTGATGCTGGCATATTAATACAGTAGGGCGAGATACATGAGTTGCTCTCTTGCTAATTCCTGTAGAACATTAATTACTTAGGTGATATTGTCATAATGTGGCTTTGTTTTGTATTTTTCCGAAGACCTAATACATCATCCTCTCTTCAGTGATGTAGACTGGGAAAATCTGCAGCATCAAACTATGCCTTTCATACCCCAGCCAGATGATGAAACAGATACATCCTATTTCGAAGCCAGGAATAATGCTCAGCACCTGACCGTATCTGGATTCAGTCTATAACACATACATTTTTCCCTGTAATCTAACCTGTCTTATTGAATAAGCTAGCAAGCTTACATACTCCGTAATACTAGATTAATCTAAGAGAAGAATATCATTAATTTGTCTGGATCAGTGAAATTTTAATGTAACAACTTCCACAGAGTTAAAAGGCTATCAAGAATATAACCAGTAAGTTATCTTGCTCTCAGAACTGTATATAGGCTTCCAAAGCTATTTTCATCTTATTTTGGTACTGCACTTTATGGAAATTAATATATCAATAAAAGTAAAATGATACCACCTGTTAGAGAAAGCGTGACCTTGAGCTTGATTTTCTTTCACTTCTGTTGATTTCAGTCAACCCTTCAGTTTAGTGTTAAAAGAACAAAATCATATGGTTTTATTTTAATATAATGTGTACGATAGCCACGAGGGCGGTCATTGAAGGCTGCAATTGTGATTTCCAGCTCAAAACTGTGACTGGAAAATGCCATTACTCAGAAGTGTAACTCTTTTGGGGAATGAGGAATAAACAGAGGACTAAGGTTTAGGTTCCTTTACTACAAATATAGTTTTGTGGCCTTGACTGCTCTGTGCTTTCTCTGCAATAGCTGCTTGTTTAACATAGTACAGGGAAGCTTCTGTATGATGTGCTGTAGCAATTTGAACAGCTTGTTCAATTTTAATGAAAAATGTAATGGCTTACATCTTTAAAATAATTCATCTAGAACATGCAGCATTACTAGAGACAGCCTGATCCTTAGCAAAAAAAATAATTTGCTTAAATGAATAAATTGTACCATACATCAAGTATATGGTCTGTCAACATCATTCTTTTATATATACACAGTAAGATTCGGCTCCATGGCTCCCATCTGGAATTCACTGAGGCTTTCAGCATTTTTACCCTCCAAAGGAACAACGTTCAAATGTAAATTTCCTGCAAATCTATTAAATACTATTCTCGCTTTGGCAGATACCTTAATGGGACTGTCCAGGACACCAACCTTATCAGGCACTTGCAACATTACTAAATAATTGGGTGAAATGGACAGTGAGCGAGCCTATTCCCAGTACAAGAACCATAAGTGGAAAAATGAAAAAGTTTGCAGTTAAACAGACCTAAGTCTGCCTCAGTAGTCACCTGGAATGCTGTGTACTGTAAGGGTGTTTACAGGGAGCAAGCGACTTACTAACTAAACTTAAACCCTTAATACACCAGCCAAGCTGTGGGTTCAGACACTTGCTAAGGAAAACCTGCGACAGAGTAATTACAGCAGAAAATGGGACTGATCCTGAGAGCTGTGTCTGCGTGTGGATAAGCATAAGCCTTTAAAGAGCACTCACTGCTTCTGCCAGTAGGAATCTATGCATCTGTTGTGTTACACAATTTTTATTAACAGAAAATAATTTTCTCCCACCTCCACTAAATGTTAAATAACTACAGAAAATATGTTTGAAGAGGCAGCTATTTATACTGGTGTACCTGTCAGAATTAAACAGGATGAAGTACATAGCTCACATAAAAGGGGTTTCATAAGTGATCATTATTTGAACCCTAAGTACTCTGCTACTTCTTAGCATATTTATCTTAATTTGGGGTTTGCGAAATGGGTCACTACATAAAACCTTGCCATTATTCTCCAAAAGCATCCTGAAGGACATTCTGGTCTGGTCACTCAGTTTGCCAGAAAGACCTGATTGTTAACCAATTACAAACATGCTGAGTCCAAAAGGTTGTGCAAACATTTACTGTCTCCACCAGGTCTCCTTTCAGTTCATACCAAACCAGCCATGTATGGGTCATTCTTGTAACTGTGTGGAAAATGTACTGGCCAGGGCAGTATTTGAAAGAGGGAAACTGTAGAAAGCTATTGAACCAGCCCACCTGGATTCTCGATATATTTTAGGGGTAGAATCAATGGTACTTCCTGATGGATGGTAGGAGGAGGATGATAGGACTGGAGGAACCAAGTCTGACACCTAGTTTCTGACTTGAGCAACTGGGTCAATAGTGGTGCTATACCCTGAAAATGAGGGGCAGGATTGGTGGGCACATTAAGTTTAATATGTCTGTGAGACATCCAAATAAAGAATTCAAGAACCCAGTTAGACTTCTAGATAGCGATGGTGAATTTGAATACATACAGCTTTCTTTAGACTAAGAAACCCCTCTAAAAAGGGTGGCATTTTTTAAGACAAACCAACATGGTAGCTTTACAGTGTGTCTGCAAATTTTGTGGCATTATTTCCACAAGTGGAATCTAATTCCCATTCTCTTGCATGTGGACCAGCCTTACTGACTTGCTTCTAATGGAGAAAATGGTAGAAGTGACTGCACAGGTTAGAAAGGGGAACACAGCTTCTGCCTGGCTCTCTCCTGGGACGTGCACCTCGGGAGCCTGAGCTGACATGTCAGAAGCCCTGCTAGTCTGAAGCCACCATACTGGAAAGACTACGGAGAAGACACATACACAGAGATGCCCTTGGAACCCCAGCTATGTCAGCCTCCAGTTGGCCTCCACGAAGATACTGCCGGGCATGAGTTGGGCGTGCATTCAGATGGCTCCAGACCCCATCCTGCATCGACACATACCGTGGAGCCCTGCTGTGCCCTGTCCAAACTCTGGACCCGCACAATCCATGAGCACAATAAATGGCTAGTTCATGCCACCAAGTTTTGGGGTAACTTGTTATCCAGCCAGAGTAACTGGAACAATCCACACACAGTGAGAATGAAGAGGACACACAGCAGAGTTGTGGGAGGTGGTGAATGATGGGGGAGTAGTGAAAAACCTAGGAAAGGAAATCATGAGTGAGTCTTGGAGAGTGCCAAAAGTCGATCCGATTCACAGTGAACGGCGTCCCAAGGCTCAGTCTCAGGCGTGGATGCCAGAACATCTCAGAGAGTGAAAGGGACTAAAATACTTGAATTCCAGTCACAAAGCAGATTCCCAGGCCCCTCCCCAACTGCACACACCCTCTGACTGCCCCTCTCCGACTCCTGCCAAATACTGGACTATTTTTTCTCTGTATAGGGTAGGCAGAAGGGATTCCAGCCACAGGTGAAGGCAGGGTACTGTGCTGCAGACCTTCGATTTGCCCCTCCAGAGCCTGCACTCAGTCCCGAGAATCAAGAGCTCTCTATACAAGTCAGGACTCTGGCTGCAAGTGTCAGAAACCTAACTTACACTACCTTAACTAAGAAGGGAAATTTGTTAACCCATGTGAACAAACTGTATAAAGAGATGGGTAGGGTTTTCAGAGTTAACTGGATTAAGGGACCTGAAACCAGTGTTTCTGACTCGGCTAAATTCCTAGGTCTCGATGTTGTCCTTATTATCTAAGATTCCTCCAAGTGGCAGGATGTGTGTCCCCAGAATCTCTAACTTGGTAACCTTACAGGCTATAATTCAGAGAGAAAGAAAATGCAATAATGAGATACCGCTGCATACCCATCCACATGGCTGAACTCCAAAATACTGACAAACCAAATGCTGACAAGACTGGACAAGAACTCTCATTACTGGTGGGAATGCAGAGCAACACAGCCACTCTGGAAGACCTTGGCAAGTTGCTCATAAAACACATTCCAGCAATTACGCTCTTTGGTGTTTACCCAAATGAGTTGAAAACTCGATCACACAGAAACCTGCACCCAAGTGTTTATAGCAGCTTAACTGCTATAATTTGGAAGCAACCAAGATATCCTTCAATAGATAAATGGATAAACTGTGGTACATCCATGCAATAAAATATCCAGTGTAAAAAAGAGATAAGCCTAAACCAGGAGTCAGCAAACTATACCCCTTGGGCCAAATCTGGCTCCCTACTTGTTTTTTAAGTGATGCTTTTTGAAACACAGCCATAAAAAATAAAAAAAGAAGTGAGCTTCAAAACTGAAGGAACAAAACAGCAACAGACTCACAGACTCCAAGAAGGGACTAGCGGTTACCAAAGGGGAGGGGACGGGAGGGAGAAGGGAACTGAGGAGTATTATGATTAGTACACATGGTGTGTGATCATGGAGAAAACAGCGTAGCAGAGAGAAGGCAAATAGTGACTGTGATATCTTACTACACTGATGGGCGGTTACTGCAACGGGGTATAGGGGGAACACGATAATATGGGTGAATGTAATAACCACATTCTTTCATGTGAAACCTTCATAAGAGTGTGTATCAATAATACCTTAATAAAAAGAAGTGAGCTTCATAGCTTTCATCTCTATGAAATTACATGGAGAACCTCAGTTGCTTGTCAAGTGAAAGAAGCCGATCCTCAAACGCTACTTACTGTAGGATCCTAAATATGTAACATTCTGGAAAAGGCAAAATGCTCTCTCGCCTAGCTTCATGGAATAAATCCAGAAGATAACTCTGACTGCCTTGCTTAGGGTCCTACACCCATCCCTGGAACTGGCACATGCCCACTACCATGCATTTGGACAGGGCAGGAATGGGCATAGCTCATCTTCCTTTGGCAGCATGACTGGACCCCCCTGATTAGTGGAGGAAGGTGAGACCTCCAAAGGGGGGCTGTGGGGGGACAGAGGGGAGGGTGGTGGTATCTGGAGGAAAGGATGCTAGGCAGAGTAAGAAAATAACAGTGGCTGCATCCTCATCTGCAGTATGTATGTATTTAAAAGTTGTTTCTAAAAAGGAAAAGGACATTTGTCACTTTCCAGTTTATAAAATGGGGTATCTTTGGGAAGAAGGATTCACCAAGAGCCACAAAGTCAGTGGGAAACAAGGGTTGAGAAACAGAAAAGAAAAACAAACCAAGAAAGAACTTACGAAGGGGGCATTAATGGCCAAAAGATATGGCTTTCCCTACCATGCATGGGCAACATTAAATTTATACAATGTTATCTATGTAAGCTGGATAACTTTATTCTTTAATATGTTTATACACAAAGCCATAACTACGAGACCCAGCTCTAAGATGGGAGGGAGGGTCCTGTGTGCACTCCAAGAAAGGTACCGCTTTCTGATCAGATAAGGTTCTCGGCCTGCCTGGGGTGTAGACACCAGACCTAGATGTACACCAGCCATCTGACATGCATGAAGACAAACCCACACATTGAAGATCATAGAACAGAAGGAAGGTTCCTTCATGTAGTTTCTTGGCTTTGTAGCTCATTTCTTTTATATTTTTGTGACTGTGTCCCTAATGCCATTCTGGAAGCACCTTATCAGCCCTAGACTTTTTACCTCCAGACTTCTAGTATATGAGAAAAAAAACAAACCTTACCGTGGTCAAGCCACTGAGGTTAAGTTTCAATTACATCCAGCAGAACACCGATATCTTAAATGATAGAAATAGCTAACATTGCTTTTATCATTATCTATAGAAGTTACAAGTAAAACATTTGCATTAAAGACACAAAACCTTCTCACCACCAGTTGCCACCTAAACCCAACTGTGTGCATTTATGATGGCTGATCAGAGATGCGCTCTGTCTCTTTGGGAAGCTAGCTATCTGGCAAAAGAACTGAAACCAACATCTTGAGTGGATTAATAACATTCTCAACCAAATGGCTAAATGAGTTAAACTTCATTTCAGTTTCTGATTTTACAAAATTCTATGGAAAAGCATGGCTTTATTTTGAAAACCGGCACACTTACTTTATATGAACTCCTACTCTTTATTCTCATTTAATCCTTAGCATATTATCAGTGCACTTCTAACAGGAACAAGTAATAAAAACCATATCATTTCTCATTAACCTTTTATTGTTAATTTAGTTTTACAGTAAAGAAACAGAAAAGAAGTAGATCATTTTAAAAAATACCATAGCTGTCAATTTAAAACTGTAAATGCGCTTCCTGGTAAAACAAAGTAGTAACGCTATAGCCTATAATTACATTTTTACTTGTATATAAAAGAACTGTGTGCAAAGTGCTTTTCAGAGTGTAAATAACACTTTGGAATAGGATATAAATAGTTATCCCTAAGAGTTAGTTACCCCCAACTGCTTGTAATCAATCACAACTGCCTACATTCTTCATTTGCATTTTATTTATATACTAAGAGAAAAAACACAATTTTCTGATACCAGATACCTGATTTTTAAAAACCTCTGATCCACCAGGTCTGAACCTTATTTTTACATATAATTCACTCACTTGCTTCATTTTTTTTCCCTAAATAGAAGAAAGTTTTGAAAAGGCAAGGATTAGTAGTTCTCTTCAGACACATTTTAATCAAGAAAGGATTAAAAAAATGTTTTAATCAAGTTACACGACAGAAAAGAAATAAGGAAAAAGGAGCCTTGGGAGAAGCCAGTTGTATTCTTAAACTTTTTTTCATCAGGCAAACAAAGTACTGTGCTGGGGATGGATTACTTTCTCTTAGTGAAAATTTAGCATGAACACATAATGCTAAACCCAACATCATACATACCAAGTACGCTTAAAAATTATTTGCTACTAAGCCATTGAATCAGAGAAATATTTAAAGTACAAGGGACTTTTGGAAGGTATACAGGAAGAATAACTCCAAACAAAGCCTTCAAGGAGTGAAGTCACCATCTTCTTCATCTAAACGTGGAGGGTGGGGGAGAGACACTTGATCACCATTACTTGGGCACGCCTTACTCACATGGATGCATATGGCCTGCTAGCTTGCAAGACTCCCATATGCTGTGAAATAGATCATCTCAAATATCATACCAGAAGGAGAAACAGAGGCACTAGGAGGTTAAGAGTCCAGGCTGTGCAGTTTGCCAGTTGCAGAAAAGTGACTTTCACGTGTTTCCATTTTGACCTTTGTAAAAACAGTGTAAGTAAGTTTTCATTTTATATTTCAAAGCACCCTATGAAGCAGAAACAAGATATCCTCAGTTAAAAGAAAACGATTACAAAGGAATCAGTGTAAATGACTGAATAAAAATCTTTAATGAGCTGCAGGCTCAGAATACACTTTCAACCCATCCTTCATCATTTTCATCGATAGCTAACGTCTTTTCTATGAATCATTTGTAAAAAGAAAGCCTAGTACACAGGGCCCTATTTTGTAATGATGCTTGAGCACGCAAGTCAGAGCTGTGAATGGCCAAGAAAGATTGTAGGCAGCCCACAAAGGGGATGTGGAGACAGTTCCCTCTAGCAGCTTTCTACTCCTTGGCATGGTAATTCAGTAACTAAGATATAAAGTCCACTTAATCTCATTTGAAATTCACTCCTGGAATTTGCATTCGTTCTCATATTTAATTTAGAAAATTAAAAATACCCACTCACAAATCTGATCTCATGATCACAACTGTTCCCTGGAAAAGCAGCTTACATTTCGCTATGGTGGATAATCGGGTAAACATGTTACCAAACAATAATTAATAATTTAATGTCCTTCAAGTTAAAGGGTAGGGTCAATCTATGTATGCTACTTATAACCTAGTTGAGATTGATTATTCAAGTATCAGCAATATTAGTCCTTACAATGTTATCATTTGTGTACTTCAAAAAACATATATGTATACATGTACACAAATCAAGCTACTGGACAACAGAAAAAAATATAATCATCACAAGCTAACATTTTCTTGTGGGCTCCACAGTCCATTTCATCCCGAGGTCATCCAGGCCCAGCAGTCTTCTTGAGTTAAATATCATTTTCTTCAATTCAGTTTTCTTTAAAAAGAAAGTAAAAACCAATTTCCTGTAAATATAAGTGCAACCTGAATATGAAACACATGCATATCAAAACTTCTCTAGGTGATTAACATAATATTCAAATTCAAAACAAAACCAGGAAATTATGAATGGTCCTTATGAAATTACTTCATGTGACTTACAGCCCAATAAGAAAGATCCAACTGCAAGCACTGGTATTACCAAATAGTATTTAATAAATAGTTTAAATTACATTCCTCTTCCCATAGCTCTGAGAGATCCCCATCCTTTTCTAGTTGGCTTGATAGAATTCAGATTTGGGGAATTATTTCAAAATTTTATCAAAATGGGAAAGTTGTGAAAAAAACAGCTTAATAAAACTACGAAAGACTGACAGAGGTATAACCTAGACTATCCATACCATCAACAATATACTGTGTATCTGTCCCTCTCCAGCACTAAGCCAAGCACGCGGGACTTAAACATGCATGAGGCCAGCTCTCAGCCCCCGGAAGAGCTCTGAGTCTAGCTGAGGGTACCTGGAGGGGTAAGGACATATAACCTAACAACTCGGATATGTATAGTATGACAGTTCTAATGATGGCAGAGTGAATGATCTTTCAGGTATCAGAGAGGGTGGGCTTCTTGGCACAAGATACAATAATCACATGTGATCTGAGTCCTGGGAAAGGTCCCACAGCCATAGAAATCCCTATACCCGCCCCAGCACTTGGGGGCCCAAATGCCTGAAACTCACTATGGATTCAGTCCTCTCCTCTGCAGAAATGCTCTTAAGCAACCCCCTCCCTTGGCAGAAGTGACATCTTAAATAATCAGATCACTCCTTATCTTCTGTAGAAATCCTCTTCTGTACACATCCCTGGCAGGAGTGACATTTTAAGTCACCAATTTTCATATAACAGGAGATTCCCTCGAGACATGAAGAAAAAAGGCCCCTGGAGGAACAGAATTGTGGGCAGTGTTAAAGAGAACTCCCTGAGTGAGGTCTGGGCAGAAATGGTGGCTGGGCGGGGCCTGCACAGTTACACTTCCAAGAACCCATATGATGTGAATTACTCACAAGGTCCTTTGCAGATTTACAAAGCACAGAACCCCTCTCTCAACCCCTAATCTCCTATGTACTAGGGAAACCAATAGACATAAATCACTATCACTATCTTCAGAACTTCATTTTTCAGGCTCTTAATGAGATCTTCCTCTCCGTTTTTTTTTTTTTTTTTAAGTAACTTTTAAAATATAGGGTACGGTGTGGTAAGAGAAGGCAGGCTACCAAAAACAGATAAGGGAAGACTGAAACCCTGCCTTTATCCCTGCCAGCTGACCTCTACTCTGACGGCACTGCTGAGATGCTTCCTCCTCCTCAGAAGCCTGGGCATGACTTTTGGGGTCGGTATCATCTACCCTGGCTCCATGTGAAGACTGTTCCTCCAGCGAGCCTCCCACACCTACCCAGTCTTCATCCTGACCTCCCTACTGAGAGCACAGTGTCCCTGAGGAAACTACAGGGCAGCCGACAGATGAATCTGAGCAGACTGATACAGGAAAATGGTTAGAATCCTCCTTTCCTTCCAAGTAATGGTTTAAGAGTGGTCTTGGGCTAAACAGTCTACTTTCAGTATTTTACTTGTGGAAACTGGGGAGAGGGGGCACGACAGCAAGCTGCTCAGGCTCTGCATATGCACATACAGAAACAATGTGTTTCTGGCCCACTGCAGAGTGATAATCTGAGAAATCTTTTAAATTTATATTCTTCCACAATGGAAAAAAAAATCAAGGAGTGGATCTTAATGTTAGGGAGAGTTCGGTTCTGAGATGCAGGGAAGTCAGAGTACAAGGTGAGGAAGGACTTCATTACAGCAAGAGTGTTAAGGAATGACAGAATAGAATAATAAAGGAAGTTCAGCTTCTCAGCATGGGGCACAACCCCTGCTAACTCCTCAAGCCAGTGTCACCACCTGGCATCCAGAGTCCGCTTGGATCTGCACGGCATGGGAACTGAGTCCCTACCACCCCAGGCTTTGGGGGAGCCACAGAGCACTGGATGGAGTGAGATTATGTTCTATGTACTTCCTATAGGTAAAGAAGGGAGACTTTCCGGCAGGTTACTAAAGAGCGTGACTGTAAACTGCAGATCCCGGTCACCCAGGCGATGGTAATTTGCAAACCCAGGTCTGAGCTCTCAGCAGCCCCTCCCTACTTGTCTGAGATAAGGAGAGAGTGAAGGTTAAAGCCGAAATACGGAGGATTAGAATGACAAAGCAAATTAATAAACCACTTAACCACTGGCAAGGCACAGAGACAAGGCGTTTAAGTGAGAAGTTTATGTCAGGCAAAAAGGAGCACACTTGGAGAAAGGGGAGTGTGGGCTGCCCTAGAGAAGATTGGGAAAGGCCGCCCCTGAAAGGTTGGGAAAAGGTTAAGATTGAAAGGTTATGCACCTAGAAAGAGCAGGCGACCCCAGAGAGAGGAACGCCCCCTGAAAGGTTGAAAAGAGAGTTTAAAGTTAAAAAGTGCGGACGACCTCAGAGACAGGAGCACCCCGAAAGGTTTGGGGTTCTCCCTTTTAAGGATTCTTTAAGGAATGTGACTAAGGGCTGGGGGTGCAGACTTGTTAAGTGGTCTTTGAATATTTAAATTAAATTAACACGGGAACTTTACTGCTCTCATCTCTCTCTGGGTTACTGGCATCTTGGTCTGCGAGCATATCAAACAGACTGCTTGCCCAGCCCCCAAGAGGAAGTTAAGAGGAAGTTTTGCTAAAGAGGAAGTTAAGAATCTTACTTCTTAACTACTTCCTGGGTATTAAAATGCAATCTTATTTTTAAGATGGAATTCTTCCTGCCTTTTACTATGCTGTTTATGGCTTGGCCTGCATGCTCAACACAGTAAAGACATAGGCTATGCTGAGGTACCTTCCTTTATCTGGGGAACATTCAAACGTTCCAGGCTAAGTTACTCCTGGTTTTTGAGCTTTGATTGATTAACTCTGGGTCCTCTTGAAAGGAAAGGAGCGACACACAACAGCAATTTACCGGAGAGTTCCGCTTTATTAGGGAAAGGTGCTGGGATATATAGGATGGGGCATAGGGTGATTGTGGTGTTACTTCTACGGGGCTGGTGGCTGTTGGCTAGGTGCTGGGATTGGGAGGGGGGCGAGAGGTGATTGGGCTTCAGGTGGCGCCGGCGGGAACCGAGGACCCCGAAAAGAAGCCGGAAGTTCGCCATCTTACTGGTGGGGACCCTTCATTCCCCCCTTTCTCCTCTATGGGTTTGTGGGCGTTGCTTTCTTTCTGACTGCTTCCTGCTGAACAGGGGCGGAGAAGGGAGTGAGGGTTTGAGGATTGGGAGGAAAGGGTTGACAGGACTCCCCACAGTAAGGATGAGTAGATGTGGACTTCTTCAGGTTGGAAATCAATGAAGGTTCCCTGTAACCATAGGTTGAGGACCTGTTGATTCCAATGGTGCCAAGAGGATATGGGTGTCAGGAGCCAGGCGTCTGCGGCCATTGTTTCCAGGAACAGTTTCCAGCGGAGAGAGGGGTCCATCTCAGCATGTGGTGAGGAGGTCACGTGAGGGTGAGGGGTCTTCCGTGGCCAGAAGCTGGTAGTTCCTGAGTAAAAGCTGGTTGAAAGCTTGATTAGAGATTTTCCCGACTTGGGATTTGATGAACTTTATTATACAGGGTAAGAAGAGACAGACAAGAAGAATGACTATTATGGGGCCTGCAATGGGCCAGAGCCAGGTGAGGAGGGGGTTTGTTAGTATTGACGAGAATGGGTTGGAATTGGAAGCAGAGTGGAGGCTGGAGGCAAGGTCAGTGAGTTTGGTGATGTCAGTTTCTACAATGCCGGATTCGTTGATGTAATAGCAGCACTCTTCCTGGAGGAAGACGCAGGTGCCACCCTTCTCGGCTGTAAGCAGATCTAGGGCCCGCCGGTTTTGAAGGGTGACTTTAGCTAGCGAAGTGACTTGTCTTTGGAGAGAGGCTAGGGAATCGGCAGTGGATGCCAGGGCTCCCTCAAGTTTGGCGTCGAGATCTCTAACTGCCCATAGAGAGTGACCCAAGGCTCCTCCTGAAAACCCCACCCCAATGGCTGAGGTGATTAAAGAGATACCGACCATGATGGGAAGGAAAGCAGCCCTTTTTGTGCGCGAGTGCAAGGGAGGTTGGAGCTCAAGGAATTCTGCCATGCTGTAAAGTGTAAGCTGTGGGATTAGGGTGACGAGAATGCAGGGTGTATCGGAATTGAGAGGCAGTGAGTTGAAAAGGCTGCCATTACACCAAAAGAAGTGTCCCGGTTGTGTAAAAGTCTTGGAGCCGGAGGTAGGGGTGTAGATAGAGAGGCAGTGAAGTGCACTGGAGGGGGGTGGAGTTGGGCCTACACAGTGGTGGATGGTGAGATTATCTGGGTATTCTGGCTCCCATAGGGGTATGTCTGCCAGGGGACGGAGGGGTTGTCCTTCTGCATGGAAGGAGTAGTTGGAAATATTAAGGGGCACGGCGGCCAGCAGTGGGCGCTGTAGTGATGCGCACAAGAAACAATTGGCGGTGTTGAGGGTGTGGTTGAGAAAGATGGTGGTGTCTTGAATGAGCTGTAACCAAGAGTAGGAGGAATAAGATGAAGAGGCGCCGTCAAGAGTTTGGATAATGACCTTTTCGGAATGTCTGATATCTGATGCAACTTGAGAGATCTGGGAGCGAGAGGGAACATACTCTCGAGAGATATGAAGGGTACCGTGGGGGGTCGAGGACCCCTTGTAGTAAACTGAGGCTGTTACTCCAGCAGCCCATCGAGAGTCCCAGGGATCTGGGATTGATAAGGAGAATGAGCCGTTGGGATATTTCATGAAACGGTTGGAGGAGTAATACTGTGGGTACTGGAAGTCACCCATGTAGTGAATGGTGCAAGACCAGTAGGGGCATCCCCCGTAGGTGTCTGGCCATCGCCTGCAATAGGCTTGTCTTTGGTCATAGAGGAAGCAGAGGTAGGGAGAATAAAGGTAGCTGTAAATGAATACTTCAGTGGAGGGAGGAAAGTGGAGGTACAAAGGCTCAGAGCAGCCTTTCAGAGGGCAGTCTGATGTGGCAATGAGGGCAGTAACTTTTGTTTGATGCTGTGTGTAAGTCTGCTTGACTTTGAATCGCCATACAAAGGAGGATGGGGCGGCAGGGAAGACAATAGGAATGAGGGAAAAAAGCGAGAGAGCAGTAAAGGAGGAAAAAGTCATGATTCAGGTATGGATGGCAAAGGGGGTGCACGGGAGATGCGGAGCTTCAAGGGATCAGAGGGATGAGGCGTGGTAGAGTAGACAGCGTCTTGGGCTGTGTCCGAAGGACTCTGGATTGTGACTGATGGGTCTTGGGTGTCCAGAGAAGGTGAGTCTTGGGTATTTGGTTTCAACCTGGAGATATGAATCCAAGGGGTGACAGAGTTATCAGGCAGTGAGAGCTTGGCAGCCGAGGGGGTGCAGAGAATAACTGGGTGTGGACCTTCCCATTTCGGGGTGAGAGAGGGCTGATCCTGTGGTGGCTTATAAAACACTAGTTGGCCGGGCTGTAAGACAGGAGGATTTTGGGAGGCGGATGGATCAGGAAGGAGCCAATCTTGATATTTCCACAATTCAGTGCGGAGGAGAGAGAGTAGTGGAAGGGCTATATTGGGAGGAATTGGTCCTTTGTGGGAAGGGAGCCCCGGGGGTAGAATCGGGCGGCCGTACATGATCTCAAAGGGTGACAAGAAGGAAGGTTTTTTTGGGAGGGCTCGAATGCGGAGTAGAGCTAAGGGAAGTAAGCGAACCCAGTCAAGGTGTAGTTCTAGAGATAGTTTGGTCAGGATGTCTTTTAGAGTCCTATTGGCTCTTTCTACTTTTCCTGAAGCTTGTGGTCGATAAGGACAATGTAAATGCCAGGGGAGCGAGAGCGACTTGGAGAGGTTCTGGATAATTTGGGCAGTGAACTCAGGGCCGTTATCTGATTGGAGGGAAGTGGGCATCCCGAACCTAGGAAAGATCTGGGTGAGGAGGATAGAGGCAACTACGGATGCTCGTTTGTTAGTGGTGGGGAAAGCTTCAACCCATCCTGAAAATGTATCTACTAGCACGAGTAGGTATCTGGTACGTCGTACAGGGGGCATGTTAGTGAAGTCTATTTGCCAATCTGCAGCGGGGACATTACCCCTTGCTTGATGAGCCGGGAAGGGTCGGGCTTTGAGGGGGGTATTAGGGTTAGTGCGTTGGCAGATGGTGCACTTGCAGGTTATTTGGTTAAGTAGGGTTTTGTCTTCAGGAGAGAGAGGAAAAAAAGATTGTAAAAAATGGATTAAGGATTGGGGGCTGGGGTGGAACAGGTCATGTAAGAGGCGGAAGAGAGACTCTTTGTCCTGAGAGCAGAGGGCATCTTGTGATAAGGCTAAAACTGCAAGGGCAGACGGATTGTTGCCTGGTGCGTTTTCTGATAGGGCAACTGACCGGGCTACTCTGTCGGCCTTGTTGTTACCTCTTGCAATGGGGGAGTCATCTTTTTGATGTGATTTGCAGTGGACTATGCCTAGTCGGTGTGGGAGTTGTGAAGCCTCTAAAAGTTTAGTAATTAAGGCTGAATTAGTTATGGAATTCCCTTTTGTGGTGAGGAGGCCTCGTTCTTTCCATACTGCCGCGTGGGACAAGAGAATGTGGAATACGTACTTGGAGTCAGTGTACAATGTGAGAGACGTGTCCCGGGCCAGAGTGCAAGCTCTGGTGGCTGCAATGAGTTCAGCCTGCTGATTGGTTGTACCAGGGGGTAGGGCTCGTGCTTCAATGACATCTTCGAGGGAGACTACTGCATATCCTGAGTAGTGGATGCCCTCATGTTTAAAGGATGACCCATCAGTAAACCAGATGAGGTCGGAGTGTGAGAGGGCTCCTTCGGAGATCGTGGAGTGGCATGGAAGGAAGTTGTGAAGGGCTTCTAGGCAATCATGCGAGGGAGTATGAGGAGAGCAGGGTAGAGGAAGAAGAGTGGCCGGATTTAGGGGCGGGCAGGGGAGGAAAGAAATGTTTGGATTTTGGAGGAAAGAGGACAGTAAGGTGAGGAGTCTGGAGGGGGGGAGAGTCTGTAAACTTTTGTAGGTTAAGAGATCTTTTAGGTGATGTGGGGACAGAATGGTAAGTGGCGCTCCGAATGTTAGTTTATGAGCTTCTTTCTGCAAGAGCTGTCCAGCGGCTAATGCCCGTAGGCAGGGGGCCCATCCCCGAACTGTGGGGTCTAATTGCTTGGAGAGATAAGCTACTGGGGCAAAGGATGGGCCATAATATTGGCCTAGGACTCTTAGAGCTTGACTGGACCTCTCATGAATGTATAATGAGAAGGGTTTTGACAAATCAGGGAGATGGAGAGCTGGAGCTTTTACAAGGGCTTGACGGAGCTTAATGAAGGAGTGTCGGGGTGAGGATGATAATGGTTCTTCAGGGGGGCCCTTGCTGAGGTCGTATAGGGGTCTTGCCAACAGGGAGAAGTTAGGGATCCACGCTCTAAAATACCCAGCCAAGCCTAGAAAGGAAAGGATTTCTGTCTTGGTTTTGGGAACGGGCAGGTCAGAGAGGAGTCGTTTTCTGTCTAAGGTAATGGACTTTCTTTGCTGAGACAGAAGGAATCCAAGGTAAGTGACAGAGGGGAAGAGATTTGAGCTTTGGCAGGGGATACTCGGTAACCTCTGGAAGCTAGAAGGTTAAGTAGAGACGCAGTGTCAAGTTGAGACTGTTCCCACGAGGGACTGCAGAGCAGAAGATCATCTACATATTGTAATAAAGTGGACTCGGGGTGATCATGGTGAAACTGTTTGAGGTCTTGAGCTAGGACTTGTCCAAAAATATGGGGACTATCTCGGAAGCCTTGTGGTAAAACTGTCCAAGTAAGCTGAACAGAATGTCTGGTGTATGGGTCCGTCCAGGTGAAGGCAAAAAAATCTTGGGAGGAGGGGTCTAGGGGAATAGAAAAAAATGCGTCCTTGAGATCTAGGACTGAGAAGTGGGATGCAGAAGCAGGGATCTGCGATAAAAGGGTGTATGGATTTGGAACTAAGGGATGGATAGGGACAACGGCTATGTTGATGAGGCGAAGGTCTTGGACAAGGCGGAAAGATCCGTTGTTTTTTTTAACAGCTAATATGGGGGTATTAAATGGGGAGTGAGTGGGTCTGAGGTAGTTTTTGTTTAAGAGATCTTGAATGATGGGTTGGAGGCCTATGAGGGCTGAAGTGGTTAGGGGGTATTGGGCCTGACAGATATACTGAGAGGGGTCACGTAATTTGATAGAGGCAGGGGGACATAGGGCCATGGAGGGGCTTGTAATGTCCCAAACTTTGGGATTTACAGGGTGTATAAGGGCAGAACTGGAGCTTTCATTGGGTAGAGGGGGGCTGTCGGCTATGAGGGCCATCAGAAAGGGAGTACTGGGGGCTGTGGGATTGGATATAGTTATGGAAACGTGGAGGAGGGAAAGGATGTCCCGTCCTAGTAAGGGGATGGGACACTGGGGCATAACTAGGAAGGAGTGGGAGAAAGGTATGGGACTGTCTAGGATTGTGCATAAAAGGGGGGGGGGTTTTAATGGGAAAATCTGTTTACCTCCTACCCTGACTATAGGAGTAATGGCTGGCGTGGTAGGGCCCCGGTATTCTCGCAAGACTGAGAAGGTGGCTCCTGTATCTAGGAGGAAGGAGATGGGGCGACCGTCTACTGTTAAAGTAACCCTGGGCTCCTGTTTGGTGATGGAAATGGTCGGGCGAGAAGCCCCCGGGCCCCGTCAATCTTCTTCTGCCAGCCCCACTACGGTGGGCTTAGGATGGGGGTTGTTCGTCCAGCCTCCCCTTCGGGTGGTTGGGCAATCAGACCCCCAGTGGCCCTTTTTGTGGCATCTGGGGCATGGGGTGGTAGGAGATCTGGGGGAGGGGCACGCCCTTGACCAATGTCCCTCTTTTCCGCACTTGAAACAAGCTCCTTGGGGGGGCTTGTCTGTAGAGGGGCGCCCAGGTTGTGGTTTTATCAGCTGGGCCAACATCTGGAAATTGGCCTGATCAGCTTTTTGTTTACGGCGTTCTTTCTCCTCCTCCCGGTTATGGAAGACTTTAAAGGCCACTGTTAGGATCTCAGTCTGTGGGGTAGCGGGGCCCTGTTCTAACTTTTTGAGTTTAGCTTTAATGTCGGGGTAGCTTTGAGCTAGGAAGTATGTCATAAGGACCTGTCTTCCTTCAGGTGTTTCTGGGTCCAGGCTGGTATACTGTAATAGGGCTTGAGTGAGTCTATCTAAGAACTCGGAGGGGGTTTCATCTCTCTTTTGAATTATGTCTTGGAGCTTTTGAAAATTGACTACTTTACGAGCTGCCTTTTTTAGACCTGCTATTAAGCAGGAGGCAAAAATATCTCGAGAGTGGAGACCCACAGCGGTGTTATAATCCCAGTGTGGGTCTTGTTCGGGGACAGCAGTGGGACCAGGGGGACAGGTGGGGTCAGTCCTGTGGGTTTCGGTAGCATGCATTTGGGCGAAGTCCCAAGCTCGTCTACGCTCCTCAGGGAGGAGAGTATTGGCCAGGAGCATGAAGATGTCATGATGCGTGAGGCTGTAAGACTGGAGGGTCCATTGAAACTCCCTGATGTAGGTCGTGGGATCAGTGGAAAAGGAACCTAGGCGTTTCTCTAGTTGGGCTAAATCTCCTAAGGAGAAGGGGACGTGAACACGCAAGATGCCTTCGGATCCTGCTACTTCCCGGAGCGGGGCGATAATTTTGGGAGGCCCTCGGGACCGAGTCTGAGGGGGACTGAAGGGTTCTGGCTCAGTCTGTGCAGGGGAAACAGGTAATGGGGGCAAAGCCGCGATAATTTTGGGAGGCTCTCGGGACCGAATCTGAGGGGGCAAAAATGGACGAGGCTCTTGGAACTTAGTTAGAGGGGGGCTGAAAGGCTCAGGCTTGATTTGCGGGAGGGGGGAAGGTGAGGGGGACAGAGGAGGAGGTGGTGAGGTGCAGGAGGAGATGGTGGAGGAGGGGGAAGGGAGAGGATGGGAGGTTTCTGCGGGGGTGGAGGCGGCGGCGGCGATAGAGGAAGGGGGAGGGGCTGTTGTAGGAGAAGAAGGGGAAGGGAGAGGATGGGAAGCTTCTGCCGCGGGGAAAGCAGCAGCGGTGGCGGCGGTAGAGGAAGGGGGAGAGGCTGTTGTAGAAAGAGAAGGGGAAGGGAGAGGATGGGAAGCTTCTGCCGCGGGGAAAGCGGCAGCGGTGGCGGCGGTAGAGGAAGGGGGAGAGGCTGTTGTAGAAGGAGAAGGGGAAGGGAGAGGATGGGAAGCTTCTGCTGCGGGGGAAGCGGCAGCGGTGGCGGCGGTAGAGGAAGGGGGGGTGCTGTTGTAGGAGAAGAAGGGGAAGGGAGAGGACGGGAGGCTTCTGCCATGGGGAAAGAGGCGGCAGTGGCGGCGGAGGGTGGAGGGGTTGTAGGAGGGGGAGGGGCTGAAGGGGGAAGTCTGTATGGCGGAGGCTCGTCGGCCGGGTCAAAGGTAATTGAAGAGGGACTGGGAGTGTGTGGAGGGGAGGGAGACGGCTTGCAGGCTAGGAGAACTTGGGGCGGGGAGCAGGTGGTGCAGAGGCTGGGATTTTGAGCTAGGAGGCGAAAAGCTTCGATATAGGGAATCTCCTTCCATTTTTTCAGGCGCTGGCAGTAGTTAAAGAGATTGCGAGTGATGTTAGGATCAAGAGTTCCCCCTGCGGGCCATTGGTTGTTATTGTCTAGGGGGTATGTCGGCCAATCTTGGGAGCAATATTTACGGAGAAGTTTTGGTTTTATATCAGGCGTCAGGGAGAGGGTAGCCAGATGCTTAAGCAGGCATTCAAGAGGTGAACTTTCAGGGAGGGATGAGGAGGCTCCCATGGCTAAAGGACAGAGAAGGAGACAAACAGGGGAAGACGAACGGAGATCCTCAGACTGGAGGCAGACCACAAGGAGACAAAATGGCTAAAGGACAGAGAAGGAGACAAACAGGGGAAGACGAACGGGGATCCTCGGACTGGAGGCAGACCACAAGGAGACAAAGGGCGTCCCCGATGATCCTTGGTGGTCTGCGGAAACTCGTATACGAGTCGGAATTTCTTGGGAAGTGTGGGTCGTCACCCAAACTTCCCTAAGAAGGCAGAGTGCCGGAGTCACGAGGTACCTAGCGCTAGGCGTTTTCGGCGGGCCGAACAGGTTTCGGCGGACGGAACAGAAGGAGGAGGGAGCGGGAAAAGGAGCGTTCTCATCCGCAAAGGAGTCACCTCATTTATGGCTGTTGGGGGGGGGGGCTGAGAGTCTGCTGCAGCTGTGAAGGCCTGAGGTGGGGGTTTATGGCTTTTGGAGGAGGGGCCTGAGGGTCCGCTGCAGCCGTGAGGGCCTGAGGCAGGGATTTATGGCTGTCGGGGGAGGGGCCTGAGGGTCCGCCGCAGCCGTGAAGGCCTGAGGCGGGGAGCGTTCCCTCCTCGTCCCCGAGCGTCAGGGCCTTGCCGGACAATCACGGTCAATGGCACTGCGATAGCTCAGGGAAGAGTGGCCCACCCCGGGGAAGTTTTGCTTAAAAAGTCTCAGCTGAGGTGGGGGTTTATGGCTTTTGGAGGAGGGGCCTGAGGGTCCGCCGCAGCCGTGAAGGCCTGAGGCGGGGAGCGTTCCCTCCTCGTCCCCGAGCGTCAGGGCCTTGCCGGACGATCACGGTCAATGGCACTGCGATAGCTCAGGGAAGAGTGGCCCACCCCGGGGGGGGGGGGGGGGGGGGACTTACCTAAAGGCCAGAGAGGAGTGGTGAGTGTGATGAGCCAGCGCCGGAAAAAGAGGACGAGGGCAAGCTGCTGCTGGTGTTGGGGGAAGACGGGGCCCAGTTGGGGTGTCCCGTCTCCCGGGTTTCGGCACCAATGAAAGGAAAGGAGCGACACACAACAGCAATTTACCGGAGAGTTCCGCTTTATTAGGGAAAGGTGCTGGGATATATAGGATGGGGCATAGGGTGATTGTGGTGTTACTTCTACGGGGCTGGTGGCTGTTGGCTAGGTGCTGGGATTGGGAGGGGGGCGAGAGGTGATTGGGCTTCAGGTGGCGCCGGCGGGAACCGAGGACCCCGAAAAGAAGCCGGAAGTTCGCCATCTTACTGGTGGGGACCCTTCACCTCTGAGTGGACTTTCCTGGTCTTCTTCTCTTCCCACTCCGCTCATATTTATTTTCCTGCCTAACATTAAGAATGACATTTAATATTAAAAAAGAAGAAAAAATATTTTTAAAAGCTTATCACGAATAGATAGCCACTTATTTTACATACATATAGGTCTACTGCTGCATGTCTGTGTCAGATGCATATCAGTTGGACGAAATGAAAGTTTTTCCCACGTCCTGTGGTACTTCAGTTTGCCATCCTGCAAACGTGGGCATTCAGCCCTACAGTCAGCACACATTTACTGAAAGCCTGCTACACGCCAGACACCCCCCATTAGCCTTGAGATGCATGGTGGTCCCTGTTGTGTGGAGGGCACACACTCTCCTGCCCACATTTTGCCTATCCTCATTGGGTTTCAAGGTGTTTCTCTTCCTCTTTAACAGAGCCTGACTTCTCCAAACCATGCACGCTGCTCTCGGTTTCATTACTGCATCTGTCACGTTAAAAATTGGAAGATGCCTAAATCCCCCTCAAGGCTAAAACTTATTCCCATATCAAATATGGCTCTATCTCCAAGCCCAGTTAATCTGTTACATATATAAGCAAATAGTACTTTAAAAACGATGTCTCATCAAAAGGCAGTTGCACGGTGCTATAAAATTTCCAGTTTGGAAGGACTAAACACTTAACACAGGTGAAAAACCTTATAAAGATTCAGTAATAATAAAGTAGAAAGTTAAAAATAGGACAGTGTTTCTCCATTCAGAGACATTGGTAACAACTCAAAGGGATACTTAGGAGAAATGGTGTAGGTATCCACTAGTAAGGAAAATTTTTAAAAATTAGTTCTACAAAAACAGTAATTTTCAGTGACCACTGAAGCAAAGTATAGTGTGATTTTTCAGTCTTTAATAAATTATGTGGCAAGCTGCTTCATACTTAAGCATAAAATAAATTATTGACCCAAGTTTTAGGGTTTTTTGACCTATACTAAGTTTCTCTACTTCTCAATCCTAAACTTCCTACACAGAAAACATGAAAAGGAACTTTGAAATGGATTGCAAAATAATGTAAACACCTACCTTTAGTGCCGCTGTTCCCCCTGCTGCTTAAATCTAACATTACCACATACTGAACAAGGTTTCGGTTCTTTCTCCTGTTATTAGGGAAACTGGAATTTAAAACACTATACAACACTAAACCCAATCATCACATCAGAAATGACACATACTCAAGTGGGTTAGAAAGGAGGTAAATAAAACTGAAAGCAACTGATGCTTCAGAAATCTTACTAAAGTTGTTTCAAGCAGGCAGGTTATTCCAACAGCATTAATGCGCCAGAAAACTTACTGAGCTCATTTATGATTGTAAACCAAACTGTCTTCTAAGCAGAGCTGAAACGATTAACTTGATGTCCCCTGCATATCAGTCTCTCTGCGCTAACATCCCAGACTGGAGCACTTACCCTGTGTGCTGCTTACCTCTTTTATGCAAGACAAGAGTAAAGGTTCAGTGTTTGCTTTTGTTATCAAGTCCAAGCACTTAGAAACATGGGTTCTTTGGTAGAAAAACAACATACCCGCTGATAGAATCCAGACCTGAGAACCGCCTTCTGAATAAGCCCACCCACCATTCAGAGAGACCTAGGTGTCATCATCTTACCTAGGCTACAAGCATCCTCCAGGGGACACATCAGCAAGCCACAAGCCCACTTTTCCCCTGACCCCTCCCCTCAAAGAGCCCACCAAAGCCCTGGCCATAAAAAGCCTCTTGACCTGTTAGAGACCCTCTCTTTCCTTTGTTCTGCTGGCCAGGACAGAGGGGTCCCTCTCGGGTTCAGCAGTAAACCTGCTTGGACTGTTTAGGTCCATCCCCTCTCTTCTTTCAAGTGGAGCCCATACCTTTGAGCGGGAAGCCGAGGGCAGGGGCTGTTTTGCAGCCTAGGAAGCAGCTCGTCCCCGTCTAACACCTAGATCCTGAGAGCCTCCTGGGTCTTGCCCCGTTTCCCTTCCCTCCCTCACCCAACACCCCCTTGCGACCTCCACTCCAGGGACCATCTTGCCAGACCTCAATGTACACATCCATCACCAGCTATTAATCCATCGCAGTTCACAGGAGAGTAAGATTTTGGCCTCTCATCGGCTTTCTCTTGGCACCAAGAGAAAGTTGGACCGGGTCCCCTTTCCTTTATCTTTTCCCTTCCTCTCTGTTCTCAGGTTGAGAACACCACAAGGGGACCACCTGCACTCTGACTGGGGGGACGCTTCCCTTCGGGGTGCAGGACAACCTGCCTCCATCAGCCTCTGGGTTGGGGAACTGATCGCAGGGAGACGTCCTGGTGGTGTGCTTCCCAAACCCCAGCCACCCTTTCTCACCCTCCCACAACGGGCGATTCTCTCTCAAAGACATCGGGAGACACCCCCTCAGCTATCTCCTCCGTAATCTTTCCCAATTGGGATAAAAGGAGACACTAAAAAAATTTGGTCTTTCACTATATTTCCCTGTGGCCTCAATATAAAGTTAATAATGGGTCACACTGGCCAGCTGAGGGCAATTTCTATTTCCAAATTCCCCGAGATCTTGAGAACTTTCTCCAGAGGACTGCAAATGGTCAGAGGTTCCCTAAATCGAAGCCTTCCCCCTCCCTAAGCAACCTTCCTTTTGTTTCTTCTCTTTTCTTCTCACATGTGCCTGCCTCAGCCCAGGCACCTTCCCTAACTAGTCTCCCCAGGCGCCTTAACTTCCTATTGTCCCCTGATCTCCAGGAGGCTTGCCTGACCAAAACACTCCCTATGCCTTTTGCTGACTCTAAGAACTCAGCTGAGAGCCAAACTAAACCCTCCGAAGTTCTCCTCAGCGAACAAAAATCCCCTACCCCGACCCTGACAACACTGCGCCCTTACCTCCCCTCTTCCCTCCTCTGTTACCCTCCACCTTATCCTCTTTCTCCCCAACAGACTCAGCAAAATCCAAATCCCTCCCCACCGTCGGCCTCCCCTGAACACCCTCCCCGCACCCTCCTTTCTGCCTGTGCTTCTGCCTCTTTTCCTCTGAACACCCCTCCCCCTCGTCTCCGATGATGTCTGCCAGCACGTGTGCCTCTTCTAACCCAACCCCTCTCGGAATCCCCCGCCCCAGCCGCACACACGCTCTTGCCCTCTCGCTTCCCACCCAATACCTCCCCAGACCGCCCTCGCCCTATCCTACCCCTGTGTGAGGTGGCAGCCACTGAAAGGCCTGTTTGTGTTCATGTCTCCTTTTCAATTAATGATCTGGAGCGTATTGAACAAAAGATGGGGTCCTCAGAAAACCCTGATGAATTCAACTATGACCGTCTCAGGGAAACTACCCAGGGAGCAGATGAAAACCCAGCCCTCTTTATAAACGCCTTTCAGAAGTACACCAGCCCTAATTCCCCTGAGGGCCTTATTCTCCTACACCTCCACTTCATTTCCCAGTCTTACCCAGATATTCATAAAAAGCTCAAAAAATTAGAAAATGGACCCTAGAAACAGCTTGTAGGCCTTGCCTTTAAAGTTTTCAACAACTGGGATAAGGAATGAAAAACTCAGAAAGAAAAACAGGCTAAAGCCAAATATCAGATTCTGGCCTCCCTAATTTGACCTCCCACTGACAAGCCTGCAAAAGGCTGCACATCCCACACCCGCCTAGCAGCTGTTTCGCTGTGGCAGTCAGGGCCGCTGGGCAAGAGCTTGCCCTAATGCCAGGCCTCCTACAAAGCCGTGTGTCCACACAGTGGGGTCACTGGAGAGTGAATTGCCCTCTAGGGAAGTCAACCCCTCCCTTGGGTTCTCTCCCCTCCAGGTGACCAGACACATCTAGAGAGGACCTGGCAGCACTCCAGGCCTTGTCTTCAGAGACCGATTGACACGGCCCAGATCCCAAGGCCCCCCAACACCAGCGGATCCATAGGTAACAATGGTGGTGGCAGGAAGTCAGGTTCTTTCCTGGTCGACACAGGAGCCTCCTCCCTGTGCTTACTGAATATTTCGGACCTTTTATCCCTTCCTTTATCTTGGTTGCTGGAAAGAAAGGCTTAATAGAAACACCAGCCCAAACCCCTCCTTTACACTGTTTCTTAGGCCATATTACTTTCCCTCACTCGTTTCTGGCAATCCCCCACTGCCCCACCCTCCTTCTGGGAAGAGAGATCCTCCACCGCATGGGGGCAGGGCAGGCGGCCTTGACTGATATCCTCCCAGAGGGAAGCTGCTATCCTGGGACAGGACCAGAGCAGTAAATTTCTTACGTTAATTTTGCAGAATTACCCAGAGGACTGATAAGATACTTTTCTACCCCCAGATGATACTGCTAAAATTTTAATTGATTTAAAGACAACGCCTGTAACAGTTGGGCATTGCAAAACTTCCAGAAATTCACTTCCAGAAATTCTGATAGAAGTTACTCAGCATGTATGCTAATTTCTAAGTCTTTTGTCATTTATAGTTTCTGCTTTACTCCTGAACTACTAAAGAACTAGATTCAAGCAGAGCAAAACTTACTTACATAAAATTTAATAAACTGAGGAAGATAATTTTAATTTTTGTGCAAATGTTGCTAATCTCTTAGAAAAACAAGTATCTGTTTCAACCTTTTTCTCTTAAGCTACTTTACAACAATTCAGTAAATTATACCTTTAAAGCAGAATTGAAACATTTATCTTTCTACCTGATCCCTCCAGAATTTAAAAACTTTCAGTGACTACTTTAATATTTTATGGCAATATTTTTATTTGCATAAGTTCAGTAAGAATCTGCTCTCCTTGTGACAGGACCAATTGAAAACGCTGGTTATATTACCAAGTCTTTGACTAGAATGTCATGTTTAAGATACATGCATAGACTCAGATATGAACAGACAGCTTTAAGGAACAAAGATTGAATTTATGGAGCCAGCAAAGCCCCTTGGAAGACCTTGCCTGGTACCTTGCTTACAGGGTTCCCAGCAGCCTTAACCAGGTGTGTAAGGAAGGTCACTTCCTGCCAGGTGCAGGAACCTCAGAATATGTTGGGAACCTCGAGAAGAGAGGAATTCACCCAAATCTACAGGTACTACAGGCAAAACCTGATTGCAAGTCTGGCTTGGCTTTCTGGGCTTTGGAGGCCTTTAAAAGCTCAGTCTGAAATTCCTTTATGAAAGTTCTAGCAAAGCACATTTAAAAGAGCCTATGCCATTCCATGGCTGTTCTTGCTGCACTTATGAAAATAATCAGGACAACTGTTTTAAAGCTCAACTTATTTTATATTAGTAAAAATTAAGGTAATTTTAGAGAGAAAGAGGAGTTGTGTTTCAATAGTGTAGCCTTATCACTATTGGATTCTAATACTGTTCATTGTAAAATAGACTAGATCCTGGATTCTAGTGTCCTCAGAGTATCTGGCTATGACTCCAAATGTTTCAGTTTTCTCCCACCATTTCAATTAAGAGTTTTACTATTTCTAGTCCTCATATTCAAACATTCATTCTTGATCTCCTTGTCAAGTTTGTTTCCTCCAGAACAAAAATTCAACTCCAGATATTGATCAGATGAGGATTTCAATCCACCCCAATGCTGATGAAGAAGCTCAACAGCTCTGTGACCCCTCCTCTCCCTGACAGACAGCAAGGAACTGCTGGACCCACAGGCAGGGACAACGCCCCTACTCAGAAGGAAGCTGTTACAGAAGAGTGACCCGACACCCACTTTTCCTGGAGAGATTTCAAGGGTCCACATTCCTTGAGGGGTGAATGAGGTGGGGCAGAGACAAGGGACAAGCATCATGATTAACATTTACCACCTATGATGAAAAATACTGAGATATAAACAGTATAGTAAGAACAGGAGCAACTTCATCTTAAGGCTAAGATTCCATTTTAAAAAGCAGAGAATTGAAAAGTAAGATTCCTAGCATATTCTCTGGTAGTCAGACAATAGCCCAACAGCCTATCTTAAGGTAGAGCAGGCAGTCTTAACTGATATGTCCCCACTTCTTTGGCCAAGCAGAGTACAAAATGACCTCGAATCTCAACCTTGCCCCTAGCTGCCTGCTCCAGTATGTTGATGACCTCTTGCTTTGCAGCCCCTCAAAAAAACGATTCTCTATCCCACACTATCTCCCTCCTTAGACTCCTGGGGAAAAAGCGGTGGTGTGTCTCAGAACACAAAGTTCAGGTAACAGAGCAAAAGGTTGCTTACCTTGGTCTTGACCTCACCCCAACCACTCGCTGCATTACCCACCTTTCAAAAACAAGCTATTAATAATCTCCCATTCCGCACCACAAAGCAAGAGCTTCTTTCCTTCCTAGGGTTTCTTAGCTATTTTAGATTCTGGATCCAAAATTTCTCACTCATTGCAAAACCCCCTTATGAGGCCTCCCACAGGGATCCCCAAGAAAGGGTGCCAGAGACAGACTTAATTCCTGCTTCTTTCTGGGCCCTTAAGTGAGCACTCCTCAAAGCACCTGTTTTGACTCTACCTAACCCTGAGAAACCTTTCTTTTCAGCAAAAAGGGACAAGCGTTAGGGCTACTCACACAATCAGCTGGAGACTCCCTCCAGCCTGTTGCCTATTTTTGTCCAAACAACTCAACCTTGTGAAAAAGTCTGGCCCCTCTGTTTACAGGTCCTAGCATCAGCTGCACTCCTTATCCCCGAAGCCCAAAAATTGCTCTCCACCAGCCCTATAGGTACCCTCCTCAACACAACTTCTCTTACCTTCTCAGTCACTGGGCTCTAATCTTTCTCTCCCCGGCCTGAGTCCAAGTCTTACACTCTCAGCTTCTACAACCCTCACCTTCTACCTCTCCTGGCCCCATTCACCTTTATCCCCCTCTTCCTTCTTTTCCTTCCCTGCTTAAGTAAGCTATTCCAAAGATTTTTACAGGATCAAGGCAACCATCTCCTGGGCAACTACTTGAGAACACCTCCAAATGGCTTTTCTGCTTCAAAATATCAGAAAACCCCCTTCATTACCCCCTCTCAGCAGGAAGTAGCCAAGAAAAGAACAATGACCCATCTCCATACACCCTTTTAGAGCCAGGAATGATAGAATCTGGACCTGAGGACTGCCTTTTGAATAAGCCCACCCACCATCTCACAGACACATAGCTGTCATCTTCCCTAGGCTATAAGCATCCTCCAGAGGACACGTCAGCAAGCCACAAGCCCACCTTTCCCCTGACCCCTCCCCTCAAAGAGCCCACCAAAATCCCTGCCATAAAAAGCCTCTTGACCTGTTAGAGACCATCTTTTTCTTTTGTCCTGTTAGAGACCATCTTTTTCTTTTGTTCTGCTGGCCAGGACAGACGGGGCCCTCTCAGGTTCAGCAATAAGTCGTCCTGGACTGTTGAGTTCCCATCCCCTCCCTTCTTTTACCAGTAATTATTTGAACTTGTAGATTTTTTAAAAATGTGTTTCTACTGCCCACATTTAAGAGAGCACTTAAAATCTTATCAAACACCCTATTTCCTTTCCCTATGTGTTGTTACTACTGGGAAATGGTGACAAACACCAAGAACACAATCAATGAGGCCAGCAATGAGGTAAATAATTGTCTATCTGGCCATCTATGGACAATAATTCAGTTTACATCATGTCTACTGTCAGAATTCTCTTGAACCCATGAGTAAGGGTCTCAGGTTACTCCAGTGTAGAATATCTCAGAGCACTTTCAAGGATCCCAAACTATTATCTTCAGGCCTAAATTAACTCCTGGCATCCCAAATTGGAATTTTTACCCTCAAATTATAATAATCTCTACTTCTAGAGACAGTCAACCATGAAACTCAAGCCTATAATCCTCATCGTGTTGTTGCCTTAATCAAAGATGTACAAATTCATCAGAAGCTTTCAAGTGAAATTTTGATTAAGTGTAATAAGTACCTAGAAATTCACCAGATATCATTTCCAAGGTAGTTTCAGTCTCAGGCTCAGTACAGAACGTTCAGTATGACAATATGGTTATAAAATGTACCTATCCACTGCTACTGAGAGCTCTGTCTACCATAGATGATAAGAGTTTACATACCATTTTGAATTATGAAAGTATAGTATTTATTACCTTCTTCTTCTTTGATAATATAAATGCACCAACCACTGGGCAATAAAAGGCCAGAGGATAGCAAAAGTTAATGCACCGGGAGACATCTCAAAGGGCCACCAAGATGGTCTCTGAGAAAACAAAATAAGCTAGTCACCAAGTTATTACATACTGCATGTATAAATTTAAAAACATACCTAATTCATAATTTTGAAAATATGTTACTAATAACAAGTCTCACTCCTACTAGAGGAAGGACACTCTGTATTTCAGAGAGTAATTCAGTAAGTAGACTTTCAGGAGTACTTCAGACTTAAACACAAAAACAAATATATTTTTAACTTTGCAGTTGTAAATGGTAGGTCATTCAGAATACTTTAAGGACTCTAAGTAATCTAAATTTATTGTATCTTATTTGAAACCCTAGGACTCAGATTTAAGAAAAGAATTGCTTACCTGTGAGGGAGGCTGATTACTAGTCTGTAATGTTGATGATTTTGCCTATACAATCATCAAATGATTGTATGATTGCCTATACAAATCATACAAATACAAATGAAAGTGATTTAGCTTTGACAAAATGAAAGAAAAAGTGATTTTTCTCTTTCCTGTTCTGTTAAAAGATTTTTAATTATGAAATATTAGTTTATTGTTTTTCTGTTATGATTACCACAAAACCTGTACTGACCAAATGACAAGATCCCCAAAATTGTCAGCCAAATAAACATTTTTGACAGATTATAGTTTTATAGTCCAAATTATATAAATAAAATGAAACCTCAAATTAACCTTAACTATTCTTTTATATTCTTATTAAATTATCTAATTAACTTTATTAGCTTTAAAATTTTCAAACAAGCTACCACTTTACAAATGCATTTGAGAATTGCAGCCTTGATTATTAATTAAAATTATGAATATGTAAATAATATCCAAGACCTGTTTTGGAAATTCATTCCATTAAAGCAGAAGTGTATGACAAATATGAGAAATGAATTGTTAGTGTTACCAGTTTTGTTTTTTAATTTTTTTCCAGCTTTATTGAGTTATAACTGACAAATAAAATTGTTTATATTTGAAGTGTACAATGTGATGATTTGATATATGGTTGCACTGTGAAATGTGTACCATTACCAAGTTAATTAACACACCCCTCACGGCACATAATTGAGGTTGGGGTGAGTGGGGAAGTACGGTAGGTTATTTGACGATGAGTATTTACTAAGCAGAAAGATTTTGCGCTAATTTAGGACACTTATTCCAATTTGGCTCATCCCAAACACAAGTTTCCTTAGACTAGACGTTAGAAACTTATTACTCCAGGTTGTCCATATAAATTAGAGAAATGATATGAAGATTAATGAGGTCATTCATTCATTCAACAAATATTTTCCTGAGTGTTTATTATGTACCAGTTATTAGTCTAGGCATTAGAGATACAACAGGGGGCAAAATGACAAAAATTGATGCTCTGAAGTATCTTATAGTCTAAAGGAGGGACACAGATAATAACACCACCAAAAAAATACAGTAAAATATACAATATCTCAGGGAGTGATAAAGGCCATAAAGATAAATAAAATTGGTAAAAGAGATGAAACATGTTAGAGGATGGGAGTCTTGCAAGCAATTAAACAGTGTCAGGAGAGGCAAATGAAAATTCCCAAGACCCTCACTTCTTTTAGAGCTAAGAAGTAACCAGCATTACCTGCACAATTAACACTATGATTTTTTGGCTTTAATGATATTCTTCCACATATACTGCTGAAGAAAGAACACTCAATGACACTTGTTTAAGCACTGTAGGGAAGACTACTCAAGGGAGATGGGGCTATGGCTATATGTATAGGGCCACTACAGTCAGGGAGAGCGTGCACTCAACCCCAGTACAGCATGGGCAAGTGGGGATTTACAGTAAGGGTGCAGGGTGGGGGTGAGTGGATGGAAAATGACTAAGAGGAAACATCAGGCGTAAGAGAGCTTCTGGTTAAGCTGACCTAAAGGATTCTTGCTGAAGTCAGGCCAGGGTGATCAGAAATCATGTGGGGGAGAGGGAAGATGAGGAGCCCAGTCAGACAGCAAGGGTAGGAATCTGGTTAAACTGATGTGGAGGCAGCGTTCTTGTTACAACTGGATTTTACAAGGAAGAAGTGCACAGCTGTGCCTGAGAGGAAGGTTCAGGAACATGACAAAATTTGGTGAAGCACTGAATCTTCGTCACTGTCAAATAGCTTTTATGTAGCTTTTACGTATTTAGAAATTCAACTTATCATTCTATTGCTAGACTAAAATGAAGTTTACTGTATCTTTTTGAAAATCATTTTCAAAGGAAAAATCTCATACAATAGTAATCATTGCAAAAAAATGGGAAGACATAGTACTATTTAAGTCAGGTGCTCCCTAAGGTTATGAACTTCCTGAGGGAAGAAACTGAGATGTTTTACTACCATTGTTGCTGTCATCATTGTCCCCTCATGTGACAAAGCTTAAGTGCTTAATATGTTCCAGACACTATGCTAAGCATTCTATTTTATCCTCTGAACAAGCTTATAAGGCAGGCAGGCATTATTAATATTCCCATTTTGTAGGTAAGGAAACTGAGGCACAGGGAAGTTAATAATCCAACTGAAGATCACACAGTAAGCAGCAAAGTCAGGACTTGAACCCAGGTAGTTTGCTCCAAGGTCCGCTACACTGTACTACTTCCATTTTCATTTTTGTGTCTGTTGCCTAGAAAAGTATCTCATACATAGTCATTCAACAAATATTTACTGAGTGATTTTTTTTACTAAGGAACTATTTTACGAAAGATTATGTATCTCAGCTGACTTACCATGACAGAAAATGAATTATAAGAGAAACAAGGAAATGAGCTATAGACCTTGATCCTGCCACTAAAGACTGTGTCCTCCAGTATCTCACCTTTTATGTCTGCTGAACTGAGTTTCCTTCAGGTCTACAGACTTCTACTATTCTACCATCCAGTTTTTATCTACTTATTTGTCTTATTTCTTTATGCATTCATTATTTTATCCATCCAAATGAATTATGCAAATTTTAAGGAATAAGTCCTTAACATGTCAGAATCTGTCTTTAGAGTTTATTTTATGTAAGACAAGAGTGAACACTTCTAAAATAAATGAGAAGAATTTTCAACATAATTTGAACACCACTAAAGACATTAAATATATATAAAATACAAAAATACTAATCACAGAGCAAGAAAATACAGATTACCAGAACAATACTAGTCAATATTACTAAATTAACGAATGAGGTTTCCTGCATGGGCTAGCTCTTTTTTGCTTCCTTTAAGATAATTCTGCATGAACCTAGGGATAGTTGGATGGGATCACAGGCCTTGAACATTTTATTTTTCAAAATAATATAGAAAGCAAAATTTTCTTATTAATGAAACAACTAAAATATTCTGTTATCAATAACCTACTCTTACCTGTACGAAGTAGTATCATTTTTAAGGCACTATTCTTTTAATTTTGGTATCATTAATACACAATTACATGAGCAACATTGTGGTTATTAGATCCCCCCCATTATCAAGTCCCGCCATGAACCCCATTACTGTTACTGTCCAATCAGCGTAGTAAGACGCTATAGAGTCACTACTTGTCTTCTCTGTTTAAGGCACTATTCTTAACCTTTTTCATCACAGACGCCGTTCAGAATTTGATGAAAGCAACAAATCTCTCCCCTCGAAAATGCAAAATCAAACAAAAATTTGCATACTATTCTGGAGTGTTCATAGACTCACCAAAGTCTACAGATTCACAATCTTAGTGACAAAAAATGTGATTCAGAATCATTGAGATACATAAAACTGAGAAACCTTTGATAATCTGAGAAGTCACTGATTAGGTAAAGGGCAAGATATTCACGGTGGTTGTTTGGACAGCCTACAGTATTTAGTTACTTTATACATATCTCCATTTAACGTGTTCATCTGGTAATGGGAGCACATCTTTGATTAATCTCTACAAATTCTTCTTAACATCTGTTATAGCATGATGCTGCCACATAGTAAAATGTTTGAAGCCTGGTCAGACAGCCGGATGTTGCCTTTCTTTTCTGCAACCAGTGCTACTCAAGAAGGAACAAGTCAGGGGACAAATGGGACAGATCCGTAGTAGCCATTTGAAAGCTCTGCAGTGGAGCCCAGTAACAACTGTGAACCAAGTTGACTGTCCCTTCCTATGAACCCTTTCCCCTTCTTTCAATGCCTCCTCTATATTCTAGCTTTATTCAGTACAGGACAGCAATCTGCCACAGTAAAAGAGTACTGCCCTCGGATACAGGATGTCTGGGTTCTGCCTGACTTTCTGCAACTTACTAGCTATGCTGCCTTTTCAAAGCTAATACCCTTGGGTCATCCAGGGTCAGACGATGGCAGAGGTCAAACTATAACTCTACATTCCTCTCTGGCTTTAAAGTTTTCATTCTAAAATTAATTTGCACCAAAGAATTTGTAACTTGATATATTATCTCGGCAGCATTTTAAGAAGATAGATGACAACGCTTACTACAAAAGAAGGGCTCCATAATGATGAACTCCAAGGCATTCGTTACGATCTCTTTATTAGTTCCCCAAACTGCACTGTTTAACAGCTCCTATTCCTCTAATACCAAGACCCTACTCCTACCTCCAACATGGCACTGCTAATTTTCTATGAAGTGGTATTTAACTGTTGAAGCAGTCTTTTCTTAACTAGCATTTGCAAAAGGAGATCCTTTTAAAAAAATCATTAAACTACATTGATTTGTGCAAATCTGATCAACACAGATTAGAATCATGCTGTTTTACAGGCTCAGCAATGGAAGAAGACAAATTCAGAGGCTCAGCTCTGAAACTGTCAGTGTTTCCAGTTTGTGAAGTCTCTGAAGGACATTCTGCATGTCCTCCTGCAGTCGCATGAGCACAAGGGCAATCTGCTCATTGAGGCTGCCTCTTGACCCTCTGTCTGAACCCCAGAGTTCCCCATCACCTCCGCTTCCCACTTGCCAACCCTTGGTTCCTTCACTCAGATGTTGCATCCTATGACCTATTTTAGGAGAGAGAAAAAAAATAAGTCCTTTAAAATAATTCTTATAAAAGAAATAGCATGTCTTATTCATTTTCCTCTATTATTTCTTTGAGGTCTAAGTCGCCAAAGTGGAGTGGACACAATCAGGAAGTACACAAAAGATGGGATCAATGAAGTAGATACGTAAACATCTACTTACACTGTTGCATTGTTAAATTTTTTCTTGCTAAGGTTTTATAATGTACTTAAGATATTAGTATATAACTAAATGCATATAATTCACAAATAATGTACATATTTGGGTTGCACTCTCACAAATTCTTTACCAATAAGCTGATAAGACTGAAAAAATTTGAAGACTGCTTCTTTAGAGTACACTGAAAACTATACTAAATAGCTATGCTTTCCTTTTTGGTCATTTTTGGTTTCATTGTATTTTAAGCCTCCCAAAGGGTTTTAGAATGTGTTTTTCTTTCCATTATACTTACATAGATATTGAAAGCTTACTACTATTAAGATTTTGTTATAAATCTATCTTTTTCTATGTATGTATTTACAGAATTGGCACTACCCCTTATATATGACTTTGTGCCCTAATTTAAAAAAACAATGTAAACACTTACCTACATTGTTAAATTTCATTCCAAATATACTGAAATGACTCATAAATTCCCTAGTAAGACCAGGAACTAATTTGCTCATTCCCCACTTTTGGATAGATAAGATGATTCTAAACTTTTGTGATTACAAATAACACTGCAATGAATGTCTTTGTAGATAAATTCTTGTCCAAATTTCTGCTGATTTCTATAGAACTCATAGATAGATTCCAAGAATTTGAAGACTCCTATACTCTAGTATCAAAAGTAAGTAAATTTTGAAGTAGTCCTTCATGAAGCACCACTTCAGCTACTGGTATGGACTTTACATGGGAAGAGAAGTGTGAAGTCCAGTTGGAGACTTGGTTTTTTTCTTGCAACCTTAAGAACTTGACCTTATCTGTGATGGCCTGTCAGTGGGCACTGATGACACTAGAGAGTTGCTCCTGCCTCTGCTCATTTACTATATGCTATATACTATTCAGCTTTCAACCCAGCCTTCAAAAAGACAGGATTAAGCAGACCATTCCCATGTTCTTGGTAATCCCCACCTCCAGCCATGCTATCTAATTACCCTGTTTTTTTTGTGGGTTTTTTTTGCCTTCCAGGGTGCTTTTCACCACTTGTACCCTATCTGAATTATCTGCTTATTTACTGTCAGCTCCCCTACACTAGATGTAAGCTCCATGAAGAAGGCACGTGGTCTTGTTCTCTACAGCATTCCAGGGACCAGAAAAGACCCTGACAGAACAGGCACTCAATATTTCTTTGATGCTGAAGTAGACTCACTACAAAGCAAAGCTTAACTTCAGGGTCTGACATTTTTCTGGACCCGGTGGGTTGTGGGGAGCAGTAGCACGTAAGAGGTGGGCTGAAGTCAGCTTGTAAACAGGAGCCTTCAGATACACAATCCTGATAAATTGCCTATAGAAATGGACCTAAACCAAGGCTCTAGCAATATGATCTTTGTTTCCTTGACTAAGTATTCACAGTTTTGCATGTGTTCAAATGGCTATTTTTTAAACTATAATTTTCTTAATACCATTAATTCTCTTTTTCTTCCTGCCATGTCTCCATGCTTTATTTTATGTAGACTTTTTTAAACCATGTAGAAATAATCCTTTAATTTTTATGACTTCATGAAATTATACAGGTAGTTTTCCCCTTTCTTTAGATGTACAACATAATGATTTGATATTTGTATATATTGCAACATAATTGCAGTAAGTCTAGTTAACATCTGTCACCATATATAGTTAGATCATTTTTTCTTGTAATGAGAACTTTCAAGATTTAATCTTGTGCAATACAGCATTGTTAACTATAGTCACCATGTCATACATTACATATTTATTTTATAACCGGAAGTTTTATCTTTTGACTCCTACACCATTTTCCCCACCCTCCAACTCCTTACCACCACCACCCCACCTCTGGCACCACCAAACTATTCTCTGCATCTAAGAACTTAGTTGCTTTTTTATGTGTCAGATTCCACACATGAGATCTTATGGTTTTTTCTTCCTGTTTATTCTTTTTCACAATATGTATATAAATAAATATATTTAGTTTTCTTCTCGATTCAACTTTCTATCCTGTTACATAATCATGGCTATTTTTATTGTTTAATCTTAGTATGGTTAAAGGTTCTTTTATCTCTGTTACTTGATTTGTCAGCTTTGAATGATTTCTTTTCACTTAAGTAAAGGAATGTGGAAAAGACAATGAATTCATATTTTTATCTACAGTAGGAAAAAAATGTGGCTGCACAGTTGGTGCAACCAGTAAGTAGATTGCTCAGGGGGTGACAGAACACAAATCTGGCTACCTCAAAACTGCATAGAAGATGTAGAAATAGAAACGTTTTCCCCTGTATCTGTGGAGAAGACACTACTACGCTTTGTGGCATCAAAGGAGAGAACAAATCAAAGAAAAATGGTCAGATGTTATGTAAGGAAAACTTTTAACATTCCCTTTGCAGACTGACAGCTTCAATGCCTTTCCTATCTGGAACCTCCCCATTTCACTAATTAGTTTATAAAGATAATGAAGACAAAAAAGAAGTAATAGGTACCTCTCCCTCTTCTGACATTAGAGAATTCCTCATTCTCTCTACCCCATCTCTCATGGGTTTGGGATCCACTGTTACTTCCACCATCTTCTCCTCCGTGCTTTACTTCACCCTTTCCTTCAACTGCTACCACCTGCATATACCCAGTGTTGCCATTTCTGGAAGATACTTGGAAATCTTCAGGAAAATCAGAATTTTCCAAGGGCTGACTGGGATCACCACCCAAGTAATATTGACGTAGTCCATTGTTCGATGTAAAGCTGTCTAAAGACTACAAATTTAAAACAACACTGAGTTAACAGATGTAAACATATATTATACACCATGAAGTTTGCATGATAATAGAACTTTTAATAAAAACTTTTCTATGTTATTATGGAAAATAATATTTTGCTTCCAGTATGTAAGGAAGAAATGGTATGGAAATGTTTCGTCCATGAGCAAAGAATGGAGGAGTTTTGGCAGTGACGTTTCTCATGAGCCAGTCATTCATCCAAGAAACATTTAACTATCTACTCTTATCCTAATTACTACACTAAACTCTAAGGATAATATGAAGGATCTCTATCTGCAAGAAACTTACCTTGCTAAGGGAGTGAAAAAAGTAAGATTATTACAACATAGTTTGATAAGTGTTACGAAAAGATGTACAAAGCATGCTATGGGAGCTCATGCAGGACGCGCAGCTCACACTGGGGTCGGGTGGAGGCTTGGTGAGGACAGACTTCCTAGGGGAGATGACGGGAACTAAGACCTGAAGAACAAATCAATATAAGCCAAGTCAAAGATGTGGCAATGATGACAGCACGTGCAACAAAGCAGCAGTGGGGCAGGGGCTGATGTAAGAGCTTTTGAGATTACAGAATCGACAGGACTTCAAGACTGAACATGATAAGGAAAGGAAAGGCAAAGACTAGATGGTTTTATGATACTACTCAGGATGAGAAATACAAAGGACAAGGTTTCAGGGGGACTGAAAGAGACTATGGTATAGCTACAGATAGGTAAAACTTGAGGTGCCTAGGCAAGATGTCTAATAGAGCACCTAGAGTTCAGAAGAAACATACAGGTTGGAGGCATCACTTTGAGAATCATTAGTATGTGGGGAATGGTTGAAATCAAAGGAGTAGTAACTAGGGATATATTCCTGGTGAACACCAAATGTAAGGGGTCAACAGAGGAAGAAAAACTCACAGAGGAAGTCTACATGGGGCCCGAGAGGTAAAAAGAAACCCTTACAAGAATGGTGAAATGGAAGCCAAGGGAATATTTTCAAGGAGAGTATAGCTAATATTGCTTAGTGATATTCAAGTGAGATAGGAAACATAAAGCATCCATTCAAATTAGCAACAAAGGCATGTCGGCATGTATCTGAAGTGTATGAACACAGTGAATGAACGTGACCAACAGAAAGCCTGGCCATGAAGGGAAGGAGGGAGATAAGACGAGTTAGAAGGTATCACAGGACTTTCTTTTAAAGATGGAAGGGAAATAAATATGTGTAGCCTTGAGAAGAAAGCAGAAGAGGGACACTGGTTGGGAATAGCTGAGAGAGGGTATAAAAGATGAAAATCTCCAAAGAGGTGAGAGAAAATATGACACAAAGTAGAGAAACTGCCTTAGGTGGGAAGAAGGACATGTGTTCCCCTGAGGTGGGAAGAAAGGTGGCAGAGACCTAATGGGTATAATGTACAGTCGGTAAGTTAAAGCAGCGCCAAGGCACGCAGTTCAAGTAGTAATGACCTAACAGCTTCTGTCTTCCCAGTGAAACAGAAAACAAAATTATCTGATGAAAGCAAAGAACAGGTGGGATAGGAGTATCCATCCCCTACCCACACCACCAGTCGTGGTAGAATTCTAGTTTCCTGTGCACTGGGCACTCCTCACGGTGTGGTCTGCAGACGTGCAGCGTCCGCATCCCCAGGGAGCTTGTCAGAAATGCACATTCGTGGTCCAACCCCAGACTAACCAAGTCAGAAACTCCGGGATTGAGGCCCAAGATTCTGGACAGTCAACAAGCTCCCTGCTGAAGTTCGAGAAGAGCCGCTTAAGAGGTAAGAAGAACGTGTAAAACAAAGGGGAAAACAAAACCTAAACCGTTTCCCCCTTATTCCTTCATCATAGAAATCTAACCCACCTGACAAAACTCCAAGTGGACTAGTCTGCACCAGTATACTGGCTGGAAATCATATCATTAGCACAGGTATCTGTACATATACAAACACTTCATGTCTCCAAATCTCGGTTTCAGTTTCACAAGAGTAATGTACTTCCAACCCATCATTTATTCCACTAAATGGCTATTTTAGGACATGATTTGCTTTTAGCTTTTTAGCTTCTACAAAGCAGTAACTGTGTAATAACAATTCAATCTTTCAAAATTTCAACCTTTCAGAAACGAATCTATAAACTACTCAACTGATTCAAGCTGGACTGAGAACAAAAACTGAAATAAAAAATCGGCTTTCTTTGCAACGGTAATTTGGTAAGAGAGATGAAGCCTTTAAAAGTATGAGGGTTTCTATCACATCAGAGATTTTAGTGAAACCAATGGGATACAGGGCTTTCAGACCATGAACCTATGCAAAGGACAGAAACGAAGACAAAAAGATTTACTGTAGTAAAAAAGCACAGGAATCCTGAAAATAAAATTCTAATACTTACTTTAAAAAAATGATTTTAATATAGACATCTGCCATGGATAAAGAAGTTGAAAGTAGGAGTATATAAGATTGAGTTTAGACAAACAATAGGTTGGGTAATAATAATAAAATAAGTAAATAATAAAATAATAAAAAATAAAATAATGAGGTTTTAATTGTACTGGCAGATTGGCCAATCCCTCAGTAGATGAGATACAGAGATGAAGCTTTAAATAATGACTTTTTAAAACAGGTAATATGAGAAGTCACAAGGAAGTATAGCAAAAAAAAGTTGTGAAGTGGTAACTATAGAGCAATACTTACGAAGGTACAATTGTATGAAGAACGTAATTAAATTCTTCTGATAGAAGAAAAGCAAAAATTATCTGTCACAGGCAAAATTAGTTATTACATAAAATACAAAGAAACGGAAATACACTACAGACAACTATAATGCTCATTTTAAAACATCTTATAATGGAAAATTTCAAATATACCAGAGTACCCAGTTTCAACAATTATCACTTCAGGGTCATTTTTGTTTTACCTGTTAGCCCCACACCCATCACCAGTGAATTACCCCAAAGCAAATTCTAAACATCATATTACCAGGCTAAATATTTTATTGCAATGGGATAAATATATCAAACATGAAAAAAAGTCACCTACTCTGGGTGCATATTGTCGGTCCCCTCCCTGCCTCTAAGGTGCAGACAAGGGAGGAGACGCCATGAGTTGTCGAAGACCTGAAAGGACCAGCCATGGGGCTCAAGGCATAACAGCTCAAGAGCAATGCTGAGAAGGCATTTCTCGTATTTATTGAATAAATGAACTTACAATGAACTCAAACCTCATTATCCGGCCTTGAGTCTAGCCCAAGGACGTGACACTTCTCAAGGATACCAAAACTGTGTGAAGGTGGCTCCGAGCCATGAGAACTGCTTTGGTTCTCATCACAGTCCTTGACTATACACCAACAGAGTGTGTGGGAAAAACAATCAAGTCATGTGTGCTTATACATTTGATTTCTACCTTACTTGAATTATGTATTAACCCCATCAATCCCACAGCATATGGTGTGTTTTGAGGATGGTATGCTTCACTTGACATATTTAAGACACCATCACAGAATTTTTAAAAACTTTTGTAAGTGGAAATTAGTGAGAAAAGGAAACTGTTGAAATCGTAACAGTCAAACAATGTGACATCAGTCATCATCAAAAAGAATTTTAAAAGCACCGTGATTCTCAATGACTCCAAAAAATATAGTTTTAAAAGAACTCACCGAGGTTTGAAAAAGACATATGCACCCCTATGTTTATCACAGCACTATTCACAATAGCCAAGAAATGGAAGCAACCTAAGTGTCCATTAGTAGATGAATGGATAAAGATGTGGTACATATACACAATGGAATATTATTCAGCCATAAGAAGTAAACAAATTCTACCATTTGCAACAACATGGATGGAGCTATAGGGTATTATGCTCAGTGAAATAAGCCAGGCAGAGAAAGACAAGTACCAAATGATTTCACTCATCTGTGGAGTATAAGAACAAAGAAAAAACTGAAGGAGCAAAACAGCAGAAGACTCAGAGAACCCAAGAATGGACTAACAGTTACCAAAGGGAAAGGGACTGGAGAGGATGGGTGGGAAGGGAGGGATAAGGTGGGGGAGAAAGGGGGCATTATGATTAGCATGTTTAATGTGGAGGGGGGCAAAGGGAGGGCTTACAACACAGAGAAGACAAGTAGTGATTCTACAGCATCTTACACTGATGGACAGTGACTGTAATGGGGTATGTGGTGGGAACTTGGTGATGGGGGGTGTCTAGAAAACATAATGTTCCTCATGTAATTATAGATTAATGATACCAAAAAAAAAAAGAACCAGTTTAGGTAATCTGTGGATGACAACCCATACTTAGCCTGGATTTGTGAGGGTTGTGATGAGGCAGGGCTGTATCTTGTCTAAGATGGTTTCTTTCAGAAAGGATAATCTGAGTTAGGGTTTAAGTGTGGGCAGGAGGTAACTCGGTAAAGGGGGAAGAAGGTACATTCCAGCAAAATGAATGCAAAGGTGCTGGTGCTGCAGGACAGAAGGCAAAAGGACTCAACATGTTAGAGGATCAGAGAGGAAGCCAGGGTAGGTGAGGCGCAAAGCCTAAACACAAGAGTGATGCTAACAGAGGCCAAAAAGTAAGTAGGAGCCCCAGGAAGGATTTTAGTTCATCAACGGCCTTACAGATAAAATAGGAGCAAACCTAGAACTCAGTAGCCAGGTATTTACTGATAATCACCAACCTTCCCCCAAAAAAATCTTTCTAAAAAGAAAACGAACAGGAATTTGGATTTTTTTTTTCCCACGCAAGAGATTTTATTATCTTAAGGAGAGAGTGGCTGCCCCAGACGGGGGTGGGAAGAGAGAGGTGGGGGGAGAGGGGAGCAGCAGAGAGAGCAGCGGGACAGAGAGAGCAGAGAGCAGAGAGAGAGACACAGAGAGAGAGAGGGCAGCAGAGAGAGAGACAAAGAGGGAGACAGAGAGAGAGAGAGCAGGAATTTGGATTTTTATCACTTTTCATTTTCATTTTCCATTGATTTCAGCTCATTTTTAGCTTGGATTTCTTATTCCTCCCACCTATGCTACTCATTTGTTAAAAAGCATTTTATCCGTGTTTTTACAATCTGAGAAAACTAAGAGGTAGATTTAATTGCTTGATGAAATGAAAAAAAGGAGGGAAACACAACAATGAAATACTGAAATCATTACTTCAGGGAGGCAAAAGATCAATGATTTGCTGTAATACATACTTGAACTGTGTTAGAAGGGCCAGGAGAGAGCGGGTAAGAATATAAAAACACCAAACATGACTACCTGGTTATTATCAGAAAAGGTTGTCACAGAGGAAAAAGAATTCATGTAGCTTTATTCATTTTTTTCAAATGTTAATTTCTAAACTTAAATGTCAATTAACTGAAATTTGAAAAAAATATTTCCATTCAAAATTTCAATCCAACATACTAAAGTCAATGTGAAGAACAAATTTGTCTGAAAATTATTCAGTTTTCTTGAACATTAATCAGTTTCCAACAGTGTCTAGAATAAAGTATATTCTGCCTCCCCATCCCACCTCTTTCAGAATATTTGTAAGTACAACAGTTAAATGTTAGTTTTGAAAATTCAGGGATTTTATTTATTTTCTAATTCAAAAAGTTGCTTGAACTACAAATGTTTAAACATTTCACAAGTATGTTTTCAAAATAACGAACACATGTACATCTGCTATTAACCGATGTTATAGACCACTTTGAAAATTGACCAATTAAAAGTCATTTTTACCTCTTCTTGTCCAAATTCTTCCATGGAATCACAGTAAATTTCACTGAATCACTTGTCAGATGATGAATTCCAGAAACATCTTCAACATGATCATCATTTATAGCTAAATATGAATAAGTGTCCAGGTAGAATAATTATTCTCTAGTTAAAGAAAAATGCATTTACTCCATTTTTTAAATTTATTACCTCTATATTATTTTCATTTTGGAGATAAATTTGATTGACCATGCCACATGGTTTTCTTTGAACTTACCAAAACTTTAAATAAATGTAGTTGATAATTTTTACTTGAAACGACTACAAAGTATTTTATAAATACAATTACACAAAAGACACTGTCCAGATTAAACCTTACAAAACTTACTGACCTTAATAAGAGAAAACTGACTACCTGCTAGGAGGCCTAAATTTGGAATGCAACTATGCAAGTCTGGTTGTTTCACTAAGAAATTATATTTTGTTTCTTGACTGAATTGTAGCAATGTTAATAATTCACTGAACACATAGCAACGACAGGCTCACCCCTAGAGCTTTAAAATATGAGAAGACTACAACTTGTTTTGCTGATTGGAGAACAAAAGGTATCACATAATCAGAAGTTTAAGGGAAAAGAAATACCAAGAAATAAAGGTCAGCATGTCTAAATTGTATTTTAAAATGCTGTTCTAAAACACAATAAAATGTCTCAATAAAAACGTAAAAGCGTGGCTTTAATTCACTACCTTTCAAAGCTATAAACCCTTCAAATATTATTAACACCTGAGATATTACTGAATAAGAGGTTTTAAAAATTCTACAGGGCTCCCAAATACCCTAAAATTATTAAAAGAATATTCCAGTCTAGGAACAAAGCTGGATGGATCCCTACAATGGGATAATACCTCGGTGAAGGCAGACAGTAATTTTTCCACTTTGCTCCAAGCTTTCACCTACAGGATTTACTTCTTCAGCACTTCTGCCATTCAGGGAAGAACTGGCATGAATGTCATTCTGTGTATCTTGAACAAAGCTGTCTCTGTCATAGCCATTAGTGACAATGATTTCTAAATTCTTGTCGTCTGTGGATTTCATCATTTTCTTACCTGTATAAGAAAATAGATTCCTTAGAGTTCTCAGGAGGTCAACTTCTATATCCAATGTTTTAATATCAATTCCCCAACCTACCATACATAATCCCTTTGAAGAGTCCCCTATTTAGATCAGAAGGATGGGGTGCTTCTTGAAAAAACCTGTATTATATGCTAAGAACTCACGTAAATTGTGTTGGTTTCAAAAGCACTTCAGTTTCCTGTGAATCTTCCAGAACCCCTTTTATGAGATAATCTCTCAAGGTCTTTACACCCTTCTCAGACCTAAGCAAATTGCTCTATGACAGCCACCAGTATAAAGGGGTCCACACACTCAATAAAAAGATTTTTCAATGAAGGTATTATCTGTCATACCTTACTATAAAGTAAAGGCAAAACTATGCTGTGTAGTTTGTTTCTCTCTGTTTTCCCAAGAATCACCAGTTGTCTTCCTAACAAGGCCCCCCAATGCAGTACCTTGTGATTCCAATGTTCCCTCTTCATCAAAATTGCTGCCTATACCTTATTCTCTGGATTCCAAGATATTGAGGGTTTCACTTGTCTCCTCTCCTTGGTGACATGCAAATTCATATTGGAAACAATACGTTGGATGAATTCATTTCTGAGGCAGCATTCAGGCATTACATTTAGAGGAGTGGTGTGTTTCCTGTCAGCCTTCAATTAGTATCTATTCCATCTGTGCATGAGGCTGGTTGTCCCTACACTTCACAGTAGAGCCCTTAGATCCACAGCAAACCCTTTATAGGGTCAATAAGCCACATCCCACCATATGCACTAATCTCTTACAATGCCACATCAACCTAAACTTTTCCATATTCTTCTATCCTATTCCATATGGAGTTTCATCCCATGATCAAAGATTACCCCTGTCACTTTGTTCTGTTCCTTTTCCTTCTTCTTGGATCTCTTCTTCCTCAGACTCAGTGCCACTATCACTGCTTTCAGCTTTACCGTTAACAGTTTTGGCATTTGGAGTAGAAGTTAGAACATTACCAAGATCTAAAATACAAAATGACCACTTAACCTCTAATGCTGTAACATACAATAAAGCCATGATTTACAAATAATACTGTTATTTACAAATAAGCAATGATTCTGAAGTAAAAGATGGACTCGACATAGAAAAGTATTCTTTCACCATAAATATACATACATTACATAAATTATTTTGCTTATCAGTTTACAAAAAAATGATAAAGCTATCTTAAATCCTTTCTGAGTAAGGCATAAGGAAAATTGTTTTTAAGATAACATCAATCAAAAGAGTAAGTTAGAGATGGATGACCTTTACACATGGTAAATGGAAGAGACAGTTGTAGGTCAGTATGCTGAAAGCATATACGTATTTTTGGCCATAACAATGTCATCAATTGTAGTTCAACGACATTTAAATTTTTTATCCTTTTATTATATTCAGTACTTCATGTGCACAAATTACATTATTGTCTTTATGTTTAAGTTAAAAAAAATACCTATCAGGTAATGCAATCAATCACTTAAACTCTCCTACTGCCCAGTCCTGCTTTTAGAATAAGTGCATCAGAACTTCTCAAATGTTAATTTGCATAGGTCACTTGAGATCAAGTGAACATGATTCAGAATCAGTCTGGGGTGATCTAAGATTCCGTATCTCCAGAAAGCTCCCATGTGATGCCAATGCTGCTGGACCACATTTAGAGACAGGGAATTACATTCCCATCATTCTTCAGATACTAATAGCCTTTTAAGTGGCTACTGGCCAAAAACAGTGCTCTTCTTCCATAAATTTTTGGACTTTATTTTCACTACTACAAATGTATTTTTGCATGCTTCCTGCATCCCAAATAATATTACATTTCAAAATCTCATTACATCTTTATTTTTATTCATTTTGTTATCATAAATCTACAATTACATGAAGAACATTATGTTTACCATACTCCCCCCCTTCACCAAGTCCCCCCCACAAACCCCATTACAGTCACTGTCCATCAGCATAGTAAGATGCTGTAGAATCACTACTTGTCTTCTCTGTGTTGCACAGCCCTCCCTATGCACCCCCCCGACATTATACATGCTAATCATAATGCCCCTTTCTTTTTCCCTGCCCTTATCCCTACCTTCCCACCCTTCCTGCCCAGTCCCTTTCCCTTTGGTAACTGTTAGTCCATTCTTAGGTTCTGTGATTCTGCTGCTGTTTTGTTCCTTCCGTTTTTCTTTGTTCTTATACTCCACCTATGAGTGAAATAATTTGCTACTTATCTTTCTCTGCCTGGCTTATTTCACTGAGCATAATACCCTCTAGCTCCATCCATGTTGTTGCAAATGGTAGGATTTGTTTACTTCTTATGGCTGAATAATATTCCATTGTGTATATGTACCACATCTTCTTTATCCATTCATTTATTGATGGACACTTAGGTTGCTTCCATTTCTTGGCTATTGTAAATAATGCTGCGATAAACATAGGGGTGCATCTGTCTTTTTCAAACTGGGCTGCTGCATTCGTAGGGTAAATTCCTAGAAGTGGAATTCCTGGGTCAAATGGTATTTCTATTTTGAGCTTTCTGAGGAACCTCCATACTGTTTTCCACAGTGGTTGAACTAACTTACATTCCCACCAGCAGTGTAGGAGGGTTCCCTTTTCTCCACAACCTCACCAACATTTGTTGTTGTTTGTCTTTTGGATGGTGGCGATCCTTACTGGTGTGAGGTGATGTCTCATTGTGGTTTTAATTTGCATTTCTCTGATGACTAGCGATATGGAGCATCTTTCATGTGTCTGTTGGCCATCTGAAATTCTTCTTTGGAGAACTCTTTGTTCAGCTCCTCTGCCCATTTTTTAATTGGATTATTTGCTTTTTGTTTGTTGAGGTGCATGAGCTCTTTATATATTTTGGATGTCAACTCTTTATTGGATCTGTCATTTATGAATGTATTCTCCCATACTGTAGGGTACCTTCCCAATAAAAGGACTATATTCTGTCCTTCGCTGTACAGAAATTTTTCACCTTGATATAGTCCCACTTGTTCATTTTTGCTTTGTTTCCCTTGCCTGGGGAGATATATTCAAGAAGAGGTCACTCATGTTTATGTCCAAGAGGTTTTTGCCTATGTTTTTTCTAAGAGTTTTATGGTTTCATGACTTACATTCAGGTCTTTGATCCATTTTGAATTTACTTTTGTGTATGGGGTTAGACAGTGATCCAGTTTCATTCTCTTACACGTAGCTGTCCAGTTTTGCCAGCACGATCTGTTGAAGAGGCTGTCATTTCCCCATTGCATGTCCATGGCTCCTTTATCATATATTAATTGACCATATATGTTTGGGTTAATGTCTGGAGTCTCTATTCTGTTCCACTGGTCTGTGGGTCTGTTCTGTGCCAATATCAAATTGTCTTGATTAATGTGGCTTTACAGTAGAGCTTGAAGTTGGGGAGCGAGATCCCCCCCCACTTTATTCTTCCTTCTCAGGATTGCTTTGGCTATTTGGGGTCTTTGGTGTTTCCATATGAATTTTTGAACTATTTGTTCCAGTTCGTTGAAGAATGCTGTTGGTAATTTGATAGGAATTGCAGAAAATCCGTATATTGCTTTGGGCAGGATGACCATTTTGTCGATATTAATTCTTCCTGCCCAAGAGCATGGGATGAGTTTCCATTTGTTAGTGTCCTCTTTAATTTCTCTTAAGAGTGTCTTGTAGTTTTCAGGGTATAGGTCTTTCATTTTCTTGGTTAGGTTTATTCCTAGGTATTTTCTTATTTTTGATGCAATTGTGAATGGAATTGTTTTCCTGATTTCTATTAGTTCATTGTTAGTGTATAGGAAAGCCATAGATTTCTGTGTGTTAATTTTGTATGCTGCAACCTTGCTGAATTCCGATATTAGTTCTAGTAATTTTGCAGTGGAGTTTTTAGGGTTTTTTATGTACAATATCATGTCATCTGCAAATAGTGACAGTTTGACTTCTTCTTTACCAATCTGGAAACTTTGTGTTTCTTTGTTTTGTCTGACTGCCATGGCAGGACCTCCAGTACTATGTTGAATAACAGTGGGGGGAGTGGGCATCCCTGTCTTGTTCTTGATCTCAGAGGAAAAGTTTTCAGCCTCTTGCTGTTCAGTATGATGTTAGCCGTGGGTTTATCATATATGGCCTTTATTATGTTGAGGTACTTGCCCTCTACACCCATTTTGTTGAGAGTTTTTTTATCATGAATGGATGTTGAATTTTGTCGAATGCTTTTTCAGCATCTATGGAGATGATCATGTGGTTTTTGTCCTTCTTTTTATTGATGTGATGGATGATGTTGATGGATTTTTGAATGTTGTACCATCCTTCATCCCTGGGATGAATCCCAGTTGTATGATCCTCTTGATGTATTTTTGAATTCAGTTTGGTAGTATTTTGTTGATTATTTTTGCATCTATGTTGATCAGGGATATTGGTCTGTAATTTTCTTTTTTGGGGGGTTCTTTCCCTGGTTTTGGTATTATGGTGATATTGGCTTCATAGAATGAGTTTGGGAGTATTACCTCCTCTTCTGTTTTTTGGAAAACTTTAAGGAGAATGGGTATTATGTCTTCTCTGTATGCCTGATAACATTCCGAGGTAAATCCATCTGACCTGGGGATTTTGTTCTTGGGCAGTTTTTTGATTACTGATTCAATTTTGTCACTGGTAATTGGTCTGTTTAGATTTTCTGTTTCCTTCTGGGTCAGTCTTGGAAGGTTGTATTTTTCTAGGGAGTTGTCCATTTCTCCTAGGTTTTCCAGCTTGTTAGCATATAGGTTTTCATAGTATTCTCTAATAATTCTTTGTATTTCTGTGGGGTCCGTCGTGATTTGTCCTTTCTTGTTTCTGATTCTGTTGATGTGTGTTGATTCTCTTTTTTGCTTAATAAGTTTGGCTAGAGGCTTATCTGTTTTGTTTATTTTCTCAAAGAACCAGCTCTTGGTTTCATTGATTTTTTCTATTGTTTTATTCTTCTCAATTTTTTAAATTTCTTTTCTGATCTTTATTATATCCCTCCATCTGCTGACCTTAGGCCTCATTTGTTCTTCTTTTTCCAATTTTGATAATTGTGACATTAGACTATTCATTTGGGATTGTTCTTCCTTCTTTATATGCCTGGATTGCTATATACTTTCCTCTTAACACTGCTTTTGCTGCATCCCACAAAAGTTGGGACTCTGTGTTGTTGTTGTCATTTGTTTCCATATATTGCTGGATCTCCATTTTAATTTGTTCATTGATCCATTGATTATTTAGGAGCATGTTGTTAAGCCTCCATGTGTTTGTGAGCCTTTTTGCTTTCTTTGTACAATTTATTTCCAGTTTTATACCTTTGTGGTCTGAAAAGTTGGTTGGTAAGATTTCAATCTTTTGGAATTTACTGAGGCTCTTTTTGTGGCCTAGTATGTGGTCTATTCTGGAGAATGTTCCATGTGCTCTTGAGAAAAATATGTATCCTGTTGCTTTTGGATGTAGAGTTCTGTAGATGTCTATTAGGTCCATCTGTTCTAGTGTTTTGTTCAGTGCCTCTGTGTCCTTACTATTTTCTGTCTGGTGGATCTGTCCTTTGGAATGAGTGGTGTGTTAAAGTCTCCTAAAATGAATGCATTGCATTCTATTTCCCCCTTTATTTCTCTTAGTATTTGTTTCACATATGCTGGTGCTCCTGTATTGCGTGCACATATATTTATAATGGTTATATCCTCTTGTTGGACGGAGCCCTTTTTCATCATGTAATGTCCTTCTTTATCTCTTGTTACTTTCTTTGTTTTGAAGTCTATTTTGTCTGATACTAGTACTGCAACACCTGCTTTTTTCTCCCTGTTGTTTTTATGAAATATCTTTTTCCATCCCTTGACTTTTCGTCTGGGCATGTCTTTGGGTTTGAGGTGTTTCTCTTGTAAGCAGCATATAGATGGGTCATGCTTTTTCATCCATTCTATTACTCTGTGTCTTTTGATTGGTGCTTTCAGTCCATTTACATATAGGGTAATTTTTGAAAGACATGTACTTATTGCCATTGCAGGCTTTAGATTCTTGGTTACCAAAGGTTCAAGGTTAGCTTCTTTACTATCTTACTGTCTAACTTAACTTGCTTATTGAGCTATTAGGAACACTGTCTGATATTTCTTTATTTCTCTCCCTTTTTATTCCTCCTCCTCCATTCTTTATATCTTATGTGTTTTATTCTGTACTCTTTTGTGTTTCCTTTGACTGCTTTTGTGAGTAGTTGATTTTATTTTTTGCCTTTAGGTAGTATTTGGTTGGTCTGCTTTCTTTGATGTGATTTTATTTTCTCTGGTATCATCTATTTAGCCTTAGGAGTGCTCTCATTTAGAGCAGTCTCTCTAAAATACCCTGTAGAGGTGGTTTGTGAGAGGCAAATTCCCTTAACTTTTGCTTGTCTGGGAATTGTTTAATCCCTCCTTCATATTAAAATGATTATTGTGCTGGATACAGTATCCTTGGTTCAAGACCCTTCTGTTTCATTGTATTAAATATATCATGCCATTCTCTTCTAGCCTGTAAGGTTTCTGTTGGGAAGTCCGATGATAGCCTGATGGGTTTTCCTTTGTAGGTGACCTTTTTCCTCTCTCTAGCTGCCTTTAAAACTGTTTTTTTCCTTGATCTTTGCCATTTTCATTATTATGTGTCTTGGTGTTGTCCTCCTTGGGTCCCTTCTGTTGGGAGTTCTGGGTGCTTCCATGGTCTGAGCGACTCTTTACTCTCCCAGTTTGGGGACGTTTTCAGCAATTATTTCTTCATGTACACTTTCTATCCCTTTTTCTCTCTCTTCTTCTTGTGGTGCCCCTACGATGCGGATATTGTTCCTTTTGGATTGCTCTCACAGTTCTCTTAATTTAATTTCACTTCTGGAGATCCTTTTATCTTTCTGTATCAGCTTCTATGCGTTCCTGTTGTCTGGTTTCTATTCCATTAATGGCCTCTTGCATCTCATCCATTCTCCTTTTAAGTCCTTCCAGAGATTGTTTTATTTCTGTAGTCTTCCTCCTTACTTTTTTGGTTAGCTCTTGCATTTTCCTCTGCGGCTCCATCAGCATGGTTATGACCTTTATTTTGAATTCTTTTTCAGGAAGTTTGGTTAGGTCCATCTCCCCAGATTCCTTCTGAGGGGAGGATGTCTGTGTGGTTCTGGTCTGGATCAAATTCTTCTGCCTTTTCATGGTGATAGAGGTAGTTGTGGGGAGTTGGCACATGTGTCAGCTGGGAGAACATCCCTTCTTGCTAGTTTGTGGCCTTCCTCTCCTGGGAGAATGGCGACCCCTAGCAGCTTGTGCTGGGCAGCTGCACACAGACGGTATCTCTGATTCTTGCCTAGCTGCTGTGGAGTAAGCTCCGCGTGTGGTTGCTGTGGGTGTGGCCAGCCTCAGGCTGCTGCTCTGCTATGGCGGTGCCGCACCACACCAGAGGATGAATGGGCGGGAGGCTGTTTATCGCCGTGAGGGGTCTCCAAGCTGCACTGATGCCCAGGGGTTATGGTGCCTGTAGTTCCATGGGACTCCCAGTTGCTGGCCTGTGTGCACCAGGATGCTTCCATCCAGCAGTGAGGCCCCTGTCCCTTTAAGACTTTCAAAAAGCACTCGCTTTTCTTTTGTCCCAGGGTCATCAGCTGCGGGGACCCACTCGCAGGTTTTACTGTCCCATTTCCCTAGTTTCCAGCACACCACACACTGTATGTCTGCGCTCCTGGTGCAGATGGCTAGGGCTGGGTATTTAGCAGTCCTGGGCTCCCTCTCCCTCCCCGCTCTGACTCCTCTCCTCCGGCCAGGAGCTGGGGTGAGGGGCGCTTGGGTCTCGCTGGGCCGTGGCATGTTTCTTACCCCCTTCGTGAGGTGCTGGGTTCTCGCAGATGTAGATGTAGTCTGGGTGTTGTCCTGTGTCTTCTGGTATCTCTTTTAGGAATAGTTGTATTTTCAAAATATATATGGTTTTGGGATATTTCCGCTGCTCTACTCACACCACCATCTTGGCCTCTCCTCTCCACAGTTCACTTTTGAAGCTGAAGAATTTTTTCTATTTCAAAGTCAGGTTTTCAAAATTAGGGCAGAAGCACTTTTATAGAGATTAATTTGTTACTTTCCATAGCTACTGCTAAGGACTTTCCCCCCATCTTTACTCTCTTTTTCTATTGTCATTATAAAAAACTTCTTTTATCTGGAATCATAGAGGTAAATGTCTTGACAGGTCTTCATTAAGATTTTAGCCCTTACACTCTGAACATTTACGTTGTTCTCTGAGATGTACTATGTGCATTGCCAACCTGGTTTAGCAGAGCATCTTAGACATTACTTAACCTTCTTCTTGGTGATTTTGGATCAGGCCTCAAATCTACAAACATATAATAAATCACTCATCTTTGAAATGTAATTTTAACTCTCATTCTATTAGCTTTTCTAAGACCTTATTTTAGAAGTTTGTTGCATTCCCATCTTTTCTTACCTTTAAAAAACCATAGAGTATCTCTGAAGTATCTAGGGTTGGCTGAGGGATTTTGCCTTTGCTGTTGAATCCATGGTGCCACCAGGTGGGATATTTACAAATTGTAGGCTTTTTCCAAGAAGGATTGACACACATTCTCAGGCAGGTGAAGTCGTGGTGAATTGCCAGGTCTGCTCCCATGAAGCGGAAGTCTGCTATCTCTGCTGGAACTCAGGAGAAGGTGGTGGGCTAATGCTTGGCCTGCAGCAGCTGCTGCTTCTACCTAGTCTCAATAATCAGGGAAATAAATAAAAATTAAACAGCAAAATATTTCCTCCCATGAAGTTGATAAAATTAACAATATTAATATTCAAATTGCAGCAGGAATAGGTAAGATAAATGGGCACTCTCATGCACAGAAGCTTGGAATATAAACTGGCACAGCCAAATTGGGGAACAGTTTAGCAAAATCTACACCAGTGTAAAATGGAATATCTACACATTTAACAATCTGTCCCACAGAAATATTTGCTCATGTGCAAATTTTTCATATGTAGTATTTTTTGCAGTGGCAAAATATTGAAATAACCTCCAGTCATCTATAGTAGCATGGTAAAATAAATCATTAGACCTGTACAGCAGAGGGCTATGCAACCATAAAATGAATATCATATATGCATTCATAGGTCCTGACATAGAAAGATCCCAAGATATGGTGTTAAGAAAAAGAATAAGCTCATGGACAGCATTTATAGTAAAATCTTCATATTTTAAAAATTGTATATGTATATGTGTATCCATATGTGGGTATGTCTACACATATGTAGGTGTTTACCCAAAAACATTTGGAAGAACACCCCAAACTATTAACAATGTTACCTCTGGAGAAAAGAGGAGTTACAAGGTTAGAGGTGATGAAGGAAGATTGTTATTTTATTATGTGTATATACATACACACACATACACATTGTTTTTAAAATTATAAAAATGTTTTATTTTTCCAATCAAAACAATTAAAGCTTTGAAAATCCAATAGAAAATAACTTAAAAGGAAAAAGTGGATAACCACATGGAAAGGAATAATTGTGCACTGAGGTGTAGCAACTTTTGCTTTGCTCTTTAATCACTAATTAGGTGAAGAATTATAGAATGTGAGGGTGGAAAAAAGAGTAACAGATCAATTCTATAATTGAAGTGTAACCAAATATCAGATTAGAGGTGCAGTCCTCACAGCACATGTTACACATGAAGGAGAGGTTTCTGTTTCCATAGCAACACCACCAGCACTGAAGGCAGAGCCTGAAGGGAACCTTTTTCTTTCAGGAAGAAGTCCATGAAATGTGGGCTAATTTACTGAGCATCAATTTACCTCTTAATGTTCAGCCTTAGGGAGCCTTTTTATTTTCATGTCCAATCATGAAATCCATCACGGGCTTGAGAGTGCCCAAAGCCAAAATGGAATTTCTGAGTAGGTGGTCAGACACCTTGTTTTAGCTGCACCAGTCATGGTGTTTCAAGGTCACTCAGTTGGCTCTGACCTGGGAGCCCGTGTTGAGGTACTAGAACAATGTCATCTTTCGCTCCATCTCTGGGCCTGTTGCATGCTGTTTTGCCTTGCCTGTCCTCTTTTACTCTTAATATGCAGGCTTGGCTTGTGGAAAACTATCCATGGCAGATGCTGTAGTCGGTTACTTAAAATTCAGTATTTTTTCTACTAAATTGTACCATCAAAAACAACATTGAAAAATTACTGCCAGTTCAATTGAGGTTATTTTTTTTCCCTTCTCTTTCAGACATCTCGCAATCTGGCATGTTTTATACAGTTTGAAAATGTCAACCTTTACTATGGGATTCAGTATAAAATGAAATATAAAGCCCTCACTGACTACTGTTTGTTTTAAAGGTATGTCATAAGAAGTCCTTGATTTAATTCATAAGCCACTTGAGTTAATACTCCCTTTTAAGGAAAAAATGTTAAATATTATACAGTTAATTGTTGAGTATACAACATAATAAAAATCTTTATTTTAAACCAAAACAGGAAAGGGGAAAACATTTCTACCAGTTTGGATCACTTTCCCCAAGGCCTGTTATCTGAGTCTAAAACTTCAGTGAGAATCTGGACTTCTTCATCACTTTTGAAAATGAAAGCTCTACATTTTGAACCAACTTGGTTTACAATTTTACCTGTAAAACTGAGGACATTTTTTCAATGTACTCTTTATTTAATGGACTCTTATCCTACTTTAACAAGTTTTTAGAAATTAAGGACATGACAAGATTTCCTAGAATAGAGAAAATTAAATTTTTTTTCCATAGTAGTATTACTGGTCTTGAAACTTTTTAAGGTGTGTCTTATTAAAAGGCAGTATGGACGCTCAGGTGTATGGCAAGGTTTGCAGTAACACCGTGTATCGGAAGGCTGGGCAGAAGTAACTTGCATCTGCCACATGTAACAACTGACTCTTAGAAATGGATTCAAGGGACTTGTGCAGCTCTCCTGGCCATGTGCCACTGCCTCAGACACCACACATCCCTTGCCCTTCTCAGCCCCTCAAGCATATCTCGCACCAGAGAGAGCAGATTATCTGGTTTCACATGGCATGGTGCAAGGCTGCATGCAGAAATCCTTTCTGAGAGTCAGGGTTCCTCATTTTCCATTGAGGATGGAAGTTGGTGGAACAGGTGTTAAGGAGACCAGGTGTCTGGCAAGTTCCTTTGTAGGACAGCTGCCCACACCCCCCAGGAAGACCCCTGCCACAGTCTTTCCAAAGACCTATGCTGCTGGACTCCGGGTGTGTGCTCCTCAGCAAAGCCCTTTCTCCTGAGGAGGTGGTTCAATGTCTATGCTATAGGTTTACATTATTTCCACAAGTAAAGGGAAACACTCACATTCATGTGTGTAGCAAACATTTTTTGTTAAGGACTGCATAATTGGAGATGGTCAGGAGCCCACTGTGTCATTTCAGAGACACCCACATTAGTATGTGACTGTCACACACCTATTAGTCCAGGAGCTGAGCATTGCAGCGCCCTCCATCGGAAGCATTGCCCACATCTGTAAGTAGGGAGAAGGTTTTGGACCAGCGTTCTGAAATGCTGATCAGTCACCTGGCTGAATCAGAATCAGGTGAGATTTGCTAGAAATACAGATTCCAGACTCCACTGAATGAAAATGTTTAAAGATGGTGTCTTGCCAATGGGTTTCAGCCCCAGACAAGTTCACTATGGTTTCAGTGAGACCAATAAATGACAATGGAATGTTCCTGGAGTGAAAGGCTTTATTACCCGGTTTGTCCTCCTGGTGATAGGTCAAGTCCTAGAACTACATCTGCATCCAACAGGCTGGAGGTCTGTAATTCTCCTCCATCTCTGCCTCTGGCCAAAGCACTGGGCAGAGCTCTTTATATAGTGACTCAGTCAAAAATAGCTAATTGCCTATGGGTGTGGAAGCAGTAATCTAGCAGCAGGCCAGTTCCATCATCAAGTAGTTTAGGGTCAGGCAAGAATCCTGGCCATAGGAACCTTCACTTTCCCCACACTCTACCCCTCCAGGATTCTTGCCTCACAATCTACATGCTCTCAATCTTCCACAATGGTCCCTGTGTGAGAAAGTTGGAACATTGTAACCAGATTGCACAACAGCAACAGAGGATAACAACAGCACAGAGATAATAACAAAAATTAAGATACAACAAGATTTTGATGCAGGTAACAAAAACTATAATAATCCTCAAGCCTGAGGAGGTTACTTCAGTTATATTCAAAATCAGTTATACTCAGGTGAGTTCATGACTCACACTTAGCAGTGGTACAGATTGGGAGCTCCATGCACCCCAGTGAGTAGCAGTTTTTTTGCTAGGGTGTGTGCTCAATCCACAAAGACCTTAGGGGTGATAAAACACATGTTTTAATGACACTAGTGTAGGCAAATCTTGTCCATCATGGAGGATGCATGCAAGAGAGTGGTCCTTTGATAGGACTGTAGCAGGAAGGGGGTCCCATCCAGGTCTAGTATACCATACCTTTACACCTCTCTGTGTAGAGGTTACTGAGGGGTCTATATAGAGGGCTACTGTATATGCACACACTGGCCATAATGATAAAACAAAAGTCCCCAGTAAGATTCTCCTACCTTCTGGCTGTTACGATATACTACTCTGATCTTTGGGGGCCACTCTCCTGTTAATCCAGGAATACACAGGAGGCCAGCTTCCAGGCCTTGTCCTCAAGGTGCCAGGAAAGTCAGCTATCATTGGTCCATGTGTCGAAAGATCCAAGGCTACATCCACTCAATGGAGTCTCCAGGGTTCAGTGCAGTTGGTGCTGGCAGCAAGATAGTATTCTGGTGGTTGAACCTCAGCTTCAATGATTCTTCCTTGGTTTGTACTTGCAGCTATATAGGGGAGGCAGCAATATGCATTTCATGCCTATGGGGCTCAGGCTCCCTTTCGGGGTCTCTCATTCAAACACTGTAGCATGGTCCATAAACGGACTGACCATCCCCACAGACTATTGGTATCTGACTTTAGTCCGAATTTTAACAAACCATTGTACCTCTCTATCATGCCTGCTCCATAGGATTGTATGGCACATGAAACACCCATTTCATTCCCAACTGTTGCACCCATTCTTGCAGTGCATGTCTGGTAAAGTGGGTGCCTTAATCTCTCTCAATTACCTGTGGTCGGCCATAGGCAGCAAAGAGACACTCCAGACTTCTTTTGGTCATCCGCGGTTGGCAAAATGAATAGAAAAAACAACCAGAAGTCCAGTAGCTGTGTCCACACAACGCATGACATATTGGTACCCTTCAGACATGGGCAGAGGCCCAATATAGTCTATCTGCCACCTGACGAGGGATTTTGGCCCATTAGCTATTGTCCCTTGTTGCTGTGGAACTCATTGTAAGTCCCTTATAGAGCATATGAAGCACTCCTCCTAGGCTCTGCTAACTTCATCAAACGTTAACAGCAAGCCCTACTTATGGGCTACAGCCCACATTGCCTTTTGCCCCGCATGCAACAAACACTGATGTAACCATTAGGCTACATCAGAGGCAGACTTTCCTTTTAATCAACGTACCTGGGCCAATTTATCTGCTTCATCATTTCCTGGGGATACCAGTGGCAAATGACCTGTCACATGGTGTACTGTAATTATATTGGTCTGACCACAGGCCCACAAGTCTTGGCACAATTCTTGCCCCCAAAGGGGTCATTGCCCAGTCAGTGAGTTGGCATGATACCAGGCTGGTAGCCACAGGGTCAAGCCCCAATAGACCAGCTGTCTGTGCAGATAATTGTAGGGGAGGGCTCCTGGCTGATCAGAAGCCACATGGCCCACAACTCTGCCCATTGGCTGCTCTACCCCTCACTATCTCTATCCATATTGTCTCAGTCTTAGGATGGAAAGCTATGGCCCTCGATTTTGGAGGCTACCAATGACTGGAGCCATCTGTGTACCATGCATCTTCAGGTATAGGGGCTTTTCCCTCCTGATAGGAACTCTCTGCTACTAATGGTTCAAAAGCAAGTTCTTACTGCTTTTCACTAGTATATGTCACCAGCCCCAATAAGCATTGGAGTTCTTCACTCAAGGAGCTACTCGAGAGGGCAGTACACTGCTGTAGGTAAGCACCCCACTTGGCCAGTGTGGGTGTTTGTGTCACACCACTCCTTGGCTTTTGGGTCCAGTCTCGTACACACCCCAAGGTGGGATAGGTGGTTATTACCTTTATCGGGGCCATTCCAGTGATGGGTTCTGTAGCCAGCAAGGCAAGATACATGGCAGCCAGTTGTTTTTCTATCAAAGTGTATCATACCTCTGCCCCTTTCCAGAGTTGTGACCAGAATCCAATAGGTAGGTGAGTTCATTCAAGCCTCTGCCAGAGACCCCAGCCATAACCATCTTCAGTCACATGAACATCCAGATCACAGGGCCTTGATGGGTCTATCACACTCAAGGCCTGCACGGCCTTGACTTCCCGTTTTGCTGTAGTAAAAGCAGATGCCCATATCTCATCCCAGTCCCACCAGATGCCCTTCATACCAACCAGTAAAGGGCTTCAGAATTTGTGCCAAGTGTAGGATAAACACTCTCCAGTAGCCTAGAAGACCCAAAAATTCCTGTAACAATGCCACAGTTGTAGGGGTAGGAAAGGCCTGGACTTTATCTATAACTGCTTCTGGTATAACTTTAGTCTTAGCCGACCAGATGACTCCCAAGAATCTGACTGACAAACGAAATCCCTGACCTTGGTACTGTTCACAGCCCATCCTTTCTCCTGTAGATGTTGCAGCAGTCTAGGTGGTGCACCTTCTAAATCTGAAAGAGAATCGGAGATGAGCATGACATCATCAATATAATGGTACAGCCACACCGTTGGCAGTTTCTCCTATGTAGCCAAGTCCTGGGCTACAAGTCCAAGACAGATGGTGGGCCTGTGGAGGAATCCCTGTGGAAGGATATTGAAAGTCCATTGCTGTCCTTCCCATGTGAAGGGAAACTGTTCCTGACTTTCCTGCTCAATGTCAATGGAAAAGAAGGCATTAGCAAGATCTACCACATAATGGTATGTTCCTAGTTCATGGCTGAGGATATCCATCAGGTTTGCAATAGAGGGGACAGCAGCAGGCATGGGAGGTATGACTTTATTCAGTTCTCTGTAATCCACAGTCATATGCCAGGAGCCATTCAGCTTTTTTACTGGCCATGCTAAGGAATTGAAAGGACTGTGGGTGAGTTTTATAGGACCCACCTTTTCCAGTTCCTGGAAGGTTTCTCCAATTTCTTTATGCCCTCCGGCCAGCTTGCATTGTTTGGTATTAGTCACCCGCTGAGGCACAGGCAATGCTATGGGCGTGTGCCTATCATGTCCCCTCAGAACTGCCTTCACCACACGTACTCTCAGTCTGAATTCACCTGCAGTGGTCTGCAACCATAGACCCTGCAGGATATCAATCCCTAAAATAGGATGGGAGAGATATACTCAGTGTGCTCCTTTGTGGGTAGACACCCTACTCTCAAAGGGATTTCAGCTTGTTTCACTCTGATAGCCTTCCCCCTGTATCCACCTATAATAGCGGGGATCCCAGGAAACCACTCAGGGTTACCATAAATCAGTGAACATTCAGCCCTTGTGTCCTCCAGAGCCAGGACATATTGTATGTTCACTGGGGACCAATGGATAGCTATTTCAACATGTGACCTCCCGTCCCCATGAGTCTGTGGGACTTAGGGGTGGATGGAATTGTTCTGCCAGGATCATAGATGGGAAAGTTGGCTTCCCTGACAGTGCAGCCCTCATCGAGGCAGTTATTACAAAATGCACCGCAGACCCCAGGGAGTCACTCCCTCCTCAATTGGCTTATGGCTGCACTTCATGCTGCGTGGCCCAATCAGGGTGATCTACCATCCTCTCCTGTTAGATGGCAGATGTATGCTGAGCTCCAACAGGTATTATGAGAGCTAGGCATAAGAAGTGTCATCTATAGTTCAGAGAATTATGGCCCAGATGAAGAGATTTTCACTACTGGAATGAAAAATATTGTGCTTCAAATGGCTCCCACATCCCGCTTTGGGTCTCTAGTGGCCATTCTTTCCCCTCACTTAGGGCATTTAATAAGCAAGGTGACATGTACAGTAGCAGACTTAGGAGAGGCTGCAGCAATGAGAACCTGGAAATAAATAAGGTTTGCTACTCACAAGAAGAATTTAAAGGGCCCCATGAAGGTTACGAGGACCCAGATGTGGGTTGATTAAATATGGGCAGGAGCAGATGGAAGGAAATTAGATGGGGAGTCAAATAGTATCATATTAGAGCTATGGCAACAGCTGAAACCAGAGCAGTAGTTCCAGCCATTAAGACCAAAGAGGCAGAGGTCAGAGACAGAGCCACGAGTCTGGCCTGTGTGCTTGCAAGACTTCCTGCTGGAAAGTGAGCCAACCTCACTGGAGCCCACACAGTAAGGTGATTGGGGAACACGGTTTGACTGAGGGGAAGGTCAAGGTATCTGCTCTGAGGGACCAGGGGTAGACCGCAGGCCACATGTTGAAATAGCTATCCATTGGTCCCCAGTGAACATACAACGTGTCCTAGCTCTGGTGGACACAGGGGATGAATGCTCACTGATTTATGGTAACCCTGAGAGGTGCCCCAGGACCCCCACTATCATAGATGGATATGGGCATAAGGCTATTAGAGTGAAAAAAGCCCAAATCCCTTTGGGAATAGGGCATCTACCCCCAAAAGTGTATACTGTGTATATATCTCCTATTCCTGAGTATATTTTGGGGATTGATATCCTGCAGGGTCTATGGTTGCAGACTATCACGTCCCGCCACCTAGGGCGATGGCAGGAGAATGATCACCGAAGGCCTGGTTCATTAGGAATCTTTATTATGGGCGTCCGAGCATCCATCTAGTGAAAGGCAAAAGCAAAAAACAACAACAACCACAACCACCCCCACTTCCTCCAGGGCAGCAGCTTATATAGCATATCCCAACCAATCAGCTGACTGATCACACGCCAGGTTCAGTCTTATTGGAAACATGTGAAAAGCATGCTATGAGCATGAGCACGGAAATGGGGACAAGCCAATCATGGAGACTTCATTATGTGCTGAGCTGTAGGGCCAGGAAGGGTGGTGTCTAGGAAGCAAGTGCCATCTTTAGGGCGTTGTCCAGCTAGAGTGGGGCTCAGCCTCGGCCGTAGGCCGGGTCCCCACATCTCCCCCTTTATTGTTTTATAACCAAAGGGCTGTCGGGATCATGCCTGTCTTAGGTCGTCCGGAGTCTGCGGCATTCTTACCCATCCTCAGGCAACAGACAACTTAGGTCTACGCCCTGTCATAGGTTGATATGCGCAGCTCCCGATCTTACCCGTCCTTGACTACTGATCCAGCATATTAAGCCATACTCTAGGGGAGATGCCTTCCTCTAGCGCTGCCATGGCCTGCAACAGGACCTTCCGTTCTCCCCATTGCTGTTTTTGTATGGAACAGACTTTCCTCCCAAGCAGGAGGAGGCCCACAATTAGCAATATTCCTATGACACCTACACCTGACCAGGCTTTGGTGGCATTTAACACAGCTTCAGCTATTTGAGCTACGGAGAGCATCTCTACTGTGTTGGAGCTAACATTCAAAATTTCTAACCGTAGCTGAGTGGTGAGCTCGTCAAGCTCACTGGACCAATTTGTGGTTAACATCTGGCCTAACTGTCTGGACAAGTTGGCAGCTTTAGAATAATTATGAAAAGGAATACCAGTAATACACCCCTGTATAAGAATGGACGCAGCCCATAGACAAAATCTCCCCCAAGAGGTCCAATTTTTCTTGAAGAAGGTTCATGGGTTGGTTGACCAAGGCCATCCCATTCTTAAAATGGCTGTTGATGACGTTCTGCATTGTCATTGCCGAGGCAGTGGCCTGGGACAGACCATTCAGCATCTCTGCCGTAGGAATGGTGATAGCGCGGCGGTGGCTGCAGCTGCAGCTCGGCTCCGCCGTCACCTGCTGTAGGATCCACGGCAGGAGCAGAAGCAGTGCCATCATCTTGTACCTCCGCTCCGGGGTTTTCCACTCTGTGTATCAGACGTTCAGGCACTCAAACGGGGTTCTGCTCATCCTGTGGAAAAACACAAACCGAGCTTCGGGTCCAGATTATCACTGGGTCCGGGCCTTTCCATGTTCCTTCCAACACATCCTTCCACAAAACTTTAGGCATGTGTTTTGGATTGGATTGTTGGCCGTGCCGCTCTGCTGCAATGCGGCCATTTTTGTCCAGTGTTAAAAAGTTTAAAATGAATAATATGATGTTAAATTTGTCTCTGGGGGATCTAAAGTCTTCTCCTATTCCCCCTTTTTGTTTATATAAGGCATTCTTGAGGGTGAGGTGGGTGTGTTCCACCATACCCTGACCCTGAGGGTTGTAGGGAATGCCGGTAGTATGTTTGATGTCTAGAGTTTTGACAAAGGTAAGGAATGGTTTGGATGAATATGCTGGCCCATTGTCTGTTTTCAGATGCTTGGGCTTTCCCCAGGCCGAAAATGCTTGCAAACATTGGGAAATGACATCCCGAGATTTCTCCCCCGTGTGGCAAGATGCAAAGATAACACCTGAGCAGGTGTCCACAGACACATGAACATATTTCATCCTGCCAAATTCGGGGATGTGAGTGACATCCATTTGCCAAATGTGGTTGGGAAGCAATCCTTTTGGGTTAACCCCTATGGGAGTAGGGGGAAGAAGCGATACACACCACTTGCAGCTGACCACTATGGCTCTCGCCTGTTCTCTAGTGATCTGGAACTTCAGGCGGAGGGTGGTAGCATTAGCGTGAAATTTCTTGTGAAATAGATTGGCCTGTTCTGCAGGGTCTGTTACCACAAACATAGTAGATTCCCTAGTCAGGGAATCTGCATGATGGTTTTCCTCAGTGAGGGGCCCCGGAAGGGAGGTATGAGCTCTTATATGTCCAATGAAAAAGGGGTCTGAACGGTCCCAAATTATCTGCTGTAGGCATCTAAGAATATTTAAGACGGATGAGGAGGGGTTAATGTGACCTGCGCACTCTATTGCAGAGACGGCATTCACTACATACTGGCTGTCTGATAGAAGGTTAAAGGGTTCCTTTGGAAAGAGCTCAAATGCTCGCATCACTGCCAATAGTTCTGTCTGTTGGGCTGAGGTAATCGCGAACTTGAAGGTCCACGAGCCATCATCAGTGACTATGGCCCCAATGCCAGTTTTAGAACCATAAGTGAACAGTACTCTTACTTTAGGTATGGGTTTATGTCTGGTGTTTCTCGGGAAAACAACTGGGTTAGACAAGCAAAATTGTAGCCACGGATGCTTTGGGTAATGATTGTCAAAGGAGGCTTGAGAGACGGTGTGTACAATGGCCCATGTGTCACAACAAGAGGCAAGGCACTCTAACTGTGTCGCCCAGTATGGAGTTATGATAATAGAGGGCGCTATTCCAAAGGTTTTGACCTTGATTCCCTTGAGGATTAAGTCCGCTATAGACTGTGGGTACCAAATCAACATCTTTCCTGGTGAATGAGCTAAATACACCCACAGAAGGGGTCCCTCTTGCCAGAGCACGCCTGTGGGGCTATGATTGCTGGGAAGCGTAATAAAGGAAAGAGGTTTCTGATAATTTATTCTATCCACTTGAGCAAGTTCTAAACGGGATTGGACGAGTTCCAATGCCCTTCTTGCCTGATCAGTGAGTGAGTGGGGTGATGTTAGATCTGGGTCACCTCTCAGTATAACATAGAGAGGTCGGAGCTCTTCATCAGTAAGCTTTAGGTAGGGTCACACCCAATTTATATCACCAAGCAGTTTCTGGAAATCATTAAGATTTTTTAGGTGATCTGTCCTTATAACTATTTTCAAGGGTCTGGCCAGGGTGCTTTCTAATCTCATTCCTAAATAACTCTTGGCACTAGTCTTCTGGATTTTTTCTGGGGCTATAGCCAGGCCCCATTTTTGGAAGTGCGACTGCAAGAAACAGAGACCTTGCTCTAGCTCCCTGCTGCTCTCATGACACAAAAGGATGTCATCCATATAATGATAGATGATCATGTTAGGAAACTTTCCTCTGACAACTGACAAAGCCTTACTCACATATAGTTGACACATAGTGGGGCTATTGGCCATTCCCTGCGGTAATACTCTCCATTCATAGTGCTCATCTGGGTGGTCATGGTTAATGGCAGGTATGGTAAAGGCAAATTTGGCACAATCTTCAGGGTGAAGTGGGATAGAAAAGAAACAGTCTTTGATATCCACAACTATCGTTTCCCAATCCTTAGGCAGGGCCATGGGCAGTGGCAAACCCAGTTGTATTGAGCCCATAAGCACCATCTGCTTATTTACAGCTCTAAGGTCATGTAAAAGCCTCCACTTCCCTGTTTTCTTTTTTATCACAAAAATAGGTGTGTTCCAGGGGGAGGTAGAGGCCTGAATATGCTTGGCAGCAAGCTGCTCCTGTACTAAAGTGTGGGCTGCTTCCTTCTTCTCTTTAGTAAGGGGCCACTGAGGAACCCACACAGGATTCTCAGATCGCCACTGAATCTTTATTTGCTGTTCTCCTTCAGTGGCCCCAAGGAAAAACCCAGCCCGGGCCCTCCAAATCGACTGGGCGTAATGTTAGACAAAGGAGTGGGCTTTTCTCGACCCAACAAGTTCTTCCCAAGTCCACCTGTCCCGGGGTAGCCCTGTCTTTTCATAATGCAGTTAGACTGTTTGCTGTAGAAAGTTTCCGTGGTCAATTTGAGATTCATTTGGGTTAGTACATCTCTTCCCCAGAGGGACAGGGGTATGTTTAGCATGAAGGGTTGAATTATCCCCTCGTGCCCTTCTTGGTCCATCCAAGACAGTGAAGCAGCACTACATAGGGGCGCTTGGGCTATCCCGAGTCCTCTTAAGGTTTGTGCAGCTCGATTTAAAGGCCATTCCTTTGGCCATTCATCTTCCTTTATGATACTATGGTCTGCTTCTGTGTCCAGCAATCCTGAGAAATGCTTACCTCTGATCTCTAAGGTGTGCATGGGCCTGGTTCCCAAATCCAATGTAAGACAAGCCAGCGGAGCCCCAGAAGGCCCAAACCCTTGCTGTTCTCGAACAGCATTTTTATGAGCATACAAATCATGTTTGCTAGGAAGCATAAGAATTTGAGCAATGCGATCTCCTGGGCTAATAGCCATGATTCCTCGTGGGGAGGAGACCATAATTTTAACTATTCCTTCATAGTCTGGATCTATAACTCCTGGGTGTACTATTAACCCTGCTTTAGTAGTGGAGCTCCGGCCCAATAAGAGACCCACTACTCCTTTTGCCAAAGGTCCCTTAAAATCTGACTCTACAACTTGAACTCCCATCTCAGGGGTCAATACGAGTCTGGTGGCGGCACAGATGTCCACTCCTGTGCTTCCTGCTGTTGCTCTCCATGATCCCTCGGTGCTGGGTGAACTCCCTGATCTGTCAAAGGGTGATGAGTTCTGGGTATCTGTTGAACTACCCCATACATTTGCGGGCCCTGAGGTGGAGGGCCCCTCCTCCCATTTTTTGGCTCTTGAGGGGGCAGCGGTCGGCCTTCCACATCCACCACTGACCTACACTCACTGGCCCAGTGATTTCCTTTTCTACATCTCGGGCATAATCTTGGTTTGGGTCTGCTAGCAAGTTCATTGGCTTCCTTCAACTTGGGACAATCTCTTTTCAAATGACCCATTTGTTTGCAGTAGAAACAGGCCCCAGGAGGGGTTGACCTGCCATGAGCATCTCTCAATCCCTGAGTTATGGCTGCGGCCATAACCTGTCCTTGCACCACACTGTCATTAATGTCCCTACAAACCTTAATATAAGTACTCAGATCTTTGTTCTTCCAGGGTCTTATGGCCTCCCTACACCATTTGTTGGCCTGCTCATAGGCCAGCTGCCTCACAAGGGCATAGCAGTATCAACATCACCAAATATGCGACCGGCTGTTTGCATCAGTCTGGCTAGAAAGTCTGCATATGGCTCATTAGATCCTTGCAACACCTTTGACAGCTGGCCCTGTAGGTCACCTGTGCCTTGCAGCATCTTCCAGGCCCTCACTGCTGCCGCGGCTATTTGCATATATACCGCTGGGGGGAATCCTACCTGATTCTGTTGACCCAAATATGGACCCGTGCCCATCAACATGTCTAAGTTCCATTAATGATTACCTGCTGCGGCATTACGCCGAGCCGTGTCCTGTGAAAATTCTTGCCAGGCTGTCTTAAATGTCAGGTACTGACCTCCAGAGAGGGCTGCTCTTGCTACATTGGCCCAATCATCCAGGGTCAGATTAAGAGAAGCTACTGACTCCACTAAAGAAACAGTGAAAGCTGCCTGGGGGCCATACTTTGTGGATGCTTCCTTCAGACTTTTAATGACCTTGAAATCTAGGGCTTGATGATACCTCTGTTGTGTATTAGGGTCTTCAAATACAGGGAAAGCGGCACTTCCTTGTTCTCTCAGCCACTCCCTCCACCACCCTCTTTTAGTCCTTGATTGCAATCACACGTACGACGACAGGGCTGTACGTGATACGGGCACAGTTCTGCAAATGAAGCCAGAGGAAGAGGGCGGCCTGACGGCACCATTTTCAAGGACGGTTTCAGGGTTGTTGAGAGGGGGTGTCCTCCGACTCCTCTTCCTCTTTCTGTTGCCTCAACTGCGTTAGGGAGGGATAACTGCGGGGGATAGGGCGTTCCTTCCTCTGGGCGATTCTAAGTCTCCTTATATGCTTTTCTAATTCCTCCCCCGATAGCTCCCCTTCCTCATCTGTAGATCCCCCTTGCTCGGACCCCCTCTCTGAGGTCCTAGCGGAGGATCTTTCCTCCTGGGCATCTTCCAGGACTTTCTCCCCCTTTCTTACAGCCTCTCTGCAGCTTGGCTTATCCTCCTTAAGGCACCCCCTGGCTAGACTCCATATAGAAATCGTCCCTACCGGGAGCGGTTCCACTTGGTCTGCTTTGCACAGATCTTTCCCTAGTCTTTCCCACAAGGGGGCAGTGATCCTTCCCTCATCCAAAAACCACTGCGCATGCTTCTCAACAGTATGTAAGAAAGCCCTCGCGGTTTTAGCCTTTAATGGAGTTCCATTAGCCCTTAGGAGTGCCCGGAGTGGTTCCTCCACCCACATCCTAGACACCTCTGAACCCACAGTGCGGAGGAAAGGAGGTTGACTCTATTCTAAGTTGAGGTTACGTGTGCCCGCGCTCATACCCCTGAATTGAGTCTCCTCACAGCCTGAGAGTCCTCGCTAACTGGTTTTCGTCGCTTCCCGCGAACTTTAGTCTACGTTGCTTTACCTGCGAACTTTCCACAGCGCTCTTATTCTTTCATGAGGAAACGCAGAAACATATACAGACTAAGACAGAACAAGACAAGGAACACAAAGGCTAAACACACACACCACAATTGCTTGCATTTGCACGACCTGATGTTGCTTTCACTTTGTCCCTGACCATACTCACCACTCTCCAAAATGTCAGTCACTCATGTAACTCTTCCAAAGGGTGTCCACTTGGATCGCCGCAGGGTGAGAAGTTCCACTCTGTCCTCGGACACCAGGTTTTCGTCCCAGGTTTCGGCACCAGCTATCACGTCCTGCCACCTAGGGTGACGGCAGGAGAATGATCACCGAAGGCCTGGTTCGTTAGGAATCTTTATTATGGGTGTCTGAGCATCCATCTAGCGAAAGGCAAAAGCAAAAAACAACAACAACCACAACCACCCCCACTTCCTCCAGGGCAGCAGCTTATATAGCATATCCCAACCAATCAGCTGACTGATCACGCGCCAGGTTCAGTCCTACTGGAAACATGTGAAAAGCATGCTATGAGCACGAGCACGGAAATGGGGACAAGCCAATCATGGAGACTTCCTTATGCGCTGAGCTGTAGGGCCAGGAAGGGTGGTGTCTAGGAAGCAGGCGCCATCTTTAGGGCATTGTCCAGCTAGAGTGGGGCTCAGTCTCAGCCATAGGCCGGGCCCCCACAGCAGACCACTGCAGGTGAATTCAGACTGAGAGTACCTGTGCTGAAGGCAGTTCTGAGGAGACATGGTAGGTACCCGCCCATAGCTTTGCCTGTGCCTCGGTGGGTGACTAACACCAAACAATACAAACTGCCTGGAGGGCATAAAGAGATTGCAGAAACTCTCCAGGAGCTGGAAAAGGTGGACATTATAAAGCCCACCCATAGTCCTTTCAATTCCCCAGTGTGGCCAGTAAAAAAGTTGAATGGCTCCTGGTGTATGACTATGGATTGCAGAGAACTGAATAAAGTCATACCCCCTATGCATACTGCCGGCCCCTCTATTGCAGGCTTAATGGATACCCTCAGTCATGAGCTAGGAACATACCATTATGTGGTAGATCTTGCTAATGCCTTCTTTTCCATTGACATTGAGCAGGAAAGTCAGGAACAGTTTCCCTTCACATGGGAAGGACAGCAATGGACTTTCAATATCCTTCCACAGGGATTCCTCCACAGGCCCACCATCTGTCTTGGACTTGTAGCCCAGGACTTGGCTACATAGGAGAAACTGCCAACGGTGTGGCTGTACCATTATATTGATGATGTCATGCTCACATCCGATTCTCTTTCAGATCTATGTGCACCACCTAGACTGCTGCAACATCTCCAGGAGAAAGAATGGGCTGTGAACAGTACCAAGGTTCAGGGACCTGGTTTGTCTGTCAAATTCTTGGGTGTCATCTGGTTGTGTAAGACCAAAGTTATACCAGAAGCAGCTATAGACAAGGTCCAGGCCTTTCCTATCCCTACAACCGTGGTATTGTTAAAGGAGTTTCTGGGTCTTCTAGGCTACTGGAGAGTGTTTATCCTACACTTGGCACAAATTCTGAAGCCCTTGTACTAGTTGGTACGAAAGGGCATCTGGTGGGACTGTGATGAGATATGGGCATCTGCCTTTACTACAAAACGGGCAGTCAAGGCCATGCAGGCCTTGAGTGTGATAGACCCATCAAGGCCCTGTGATCTGGATGTTCATGTGACTGAAGATGGTTATGGCTGGGGTCTCTGGCAGAGGCTTAAATGAACTCGCCAACCTATTGGATTCTGGTCACAACTCTGGAAAGGGGCAGAGGTATGACACACTTTGATAGAAAAACAACTGGCTCCCGTGTATCATGCCTTTCTGGCTACAGAACCCATCATTGGAATGGCCCCGATAAAGGTAATAACCACCTATCCCATCTTGGGGTGTGTACAAGACTGGACCCAAAAACCAAGGAGTGGTGTGGCACAAATGCCCACACTGGCCAAGTGGGGTGCTTATCTACAGCAGCATAGTGCCCTCTCTAGTAGCCCCTTGAGTGAAGAACTTCAATGCTTATTGGGGCTGGTGACATATACTAGTGAAAAGCAGTAAGAACTTGCTTTTGAACCATTAGTAGCAGACAGTTCCTATCAGGAGGGAAGAGCCCCTATACCCAAAGATGCATGGTACACAGATGGCTCCAGTCATTGGTAGCCCCCAAAATGGAGGGCCATAGCTTTCCATCCTAAGACTGAGGGAATATGGATGGAAGATAGTGAGGGCTTCCATCTATATTGTTGTGGGCCAATGGGCAGAGTTGTGGGCCATGTGGCTTGTGATCAGCCAGGAGCCCTCCCTTATAGTTGTCTGCACTGACAGCTAGGTTGTCTATCAGGACTTGACCCTGTGGCTACCAACCTTGTACCATGCCAACTGGCTATTTGGTCAATGACCCCTTTGGAGGCAAGAATTGTGGCAAGACTTTCAGGCCTTTGGTCAGACTAAAATAATTGCAGTATTTTATATGACAGGTCATTTGCCACTGGCATCCCCTGGAAAATGATGAAGCAGATAAATCAGCCCAGATATGTTGGTTAGAAGGAAAGCCTGCGTCTGATGTAGCACAATGGTTACATCAGCATTTGTTGCATGCGGGGCAAAAGACAATGTGGGCTGTAGCCCGTCGGTGGGGCTTGCCTTTGACCTTTGAAGAGACTTGAATGAACTCACCAACCTATTGGATTCTGGTCACAACTCTGGAAAGGGGCAGAGGTAGAGCCCAGCAGGAGTGTGTTGTGTGCTCCAAAAGGGACTTACACCAAGTTCCACAGCAACATGGGACAATAGCTAAGGGGACTGCACCCCTTGTCAGGTGGCAGTAGACTACACTGGGTCTCTACCTGTGTCAGAAGGATATCTGTATACCATGATTTGTGTGGACACAGCTACCGACTTCTGGTTGCTTTTCCTACCCATTGTGGAGACCAGCAGATGACCAAAAGTGGCCTGGAGCATCTTTTTGCTGCCTATGGCCAACCACATTAATTGAGAGTGATCAGGGCACCCATTTTACTGGACATATACTGCAAAAATGGATGCAACAGCTGGAAATCAAATGGAAGTTTCATGTGCCATACAATCCAACCGCAGCAGGCATAATAGAGAGGCACAATGGCTTGTTAAAATCTGGACTAAAGTCAGATACCAACAGTCTGCGGGGATGTTCAGTCTGCTTATGGACCGTGCTACAGCGTGTGAATGAGACACCCCGAAAGGTATTCCTGAGCCCTGTAGACATGTTAACACACATGTCTGCCTCCCCAATACAACTGAAGGTTCAAACCAAGGAAGAATCAATGAAGCCGAGGTTTGGCCACTAGAATAACATCTTGCTACCAGCACCAACTGCACTGAACCCCGGAGACTCCATTGAGTGGACATGGCCTTGGACCTTTTGACACATGGACCAATGATGGCTGGCTCTCCTGGCACCTTGGGGACAAGGCCTGGAAGCGGCTTCCTGTGCATTCCTGGAATAAGAGCACAGTGGCCCCCAAAGTTCACAGTAGTATTTCCTGAACAGCCAGAAGGTAGGAGCATCTTACCGGGGAGTTTTGTTTTATCATTATGGCCAATGCATGCACCTCCGGTAACACTATATATAGACCCTTCAGTAACCCCTGCAGGGAAAGGAGTAAAGGTATGGTATACTAGACCTGGAAGGGACCCCCTTTCTGCTACAGTCCTATCACAGGACCACTCTTTTACATGCATCCTCCCTGATGGACAAGATTTGTCTATGTTAGCGTAATTAAAACATGTGTCTTATCACCCCTAAAGTCTTTGTAGATTGGGAACTTCCTCTAGTTTGTGGATTATTATGTTTTGTTATTAGGAACCTCCTCTGGCTTGAGGATTATTATAATTTTTGCTACCTGTATCAAAATCTTGTTGTATCTTAATTTTCATTATTATCTCTAAGTTTTTGTTATCCTCTGTTGCTATTGTGGAATCAGGTTACAGTTCTCCAGCTTCAGGGACCATTGTGGAAGATTGAAAGCATGTAGATTGTAAGGCGAGAATCCTGGAGGGGTGGAGTGTGGGGAAGTTGGGGTTCCTATGGCCAGGATCCTCACTGAACTTAAACCACCTGATGATGTAACTGGCCTGTCGCTAGGCTACCGCTTCCACACCATTAGGCAATTAGCTATTATTGCACTATATAGAGAGCTCGGCCCAGTGCTCTGGAAGGAGGCAGAGACGCTAGTGCTCCACCTACCCCCGGGAGAACAAGCCGGGTAATAAACCCTTTTATTCCATAGAACATTTTGCTGTCAATTTCTTTGGTCACATTGAATCCATAGTGAACTTGCCCTGGGCTGAAACCCATTGGCAAGACACTCAGGTTAGGACCAGAGACCAGAGCAGGAATGTCTGGCAAGAAAAGACAAGATCTCAGACCTAGAAGTTTCCAGGATAAGGATTTAGACACAGTGAGCACATCTGGAAGTCAGTTTCTCATGCTGACTCACAAGTCTGGAATCAGGTCCTAGAATTTTAAGTTACCTGACCTGGGGCACAGGTTATCCTGGGCTGCACTGGATGGCAGTACTGAGACCCATGGTATGGAATCAAACTTCTAAAACTCTCTTACCCAAGGCCTGAGTCTTCAGGAGAGGGTTGGGGGCCCCCAGTGGGCTCAGGTGGAGAAGAAAGCAGGTCTGATGGAGGAACTAACAAGGGTCAGGAGCAACCTTAGTGGAACACTTGGCCCTTTTTCTCAGAATGTGATCTCCCTGCTTTCCCTGTGGTGCCCTCTGCCTCTGCTTCCTCATCTGCAGCACATCATTAGCTCATTGTAGAGCATCCATAAGACCCCTGTGAACAGTAACATTCTGCAGTTGCTATGTGACCTACAAGAGCATCTCTTCTTTCATTGTCAGGAACAATCATACCAATTGCAGGGGAGTTTGGCTAGGAATACCAAACCAGCACTTTTCTTTAAACCCCTTTGCAATTAGGTTTTCTCAGTTGAACACCCATAGATGAGGTCCCAAGACAGGACTGGAGAATAAGCATGGTGACTTGCCCTGTGATGTCCTGGGAGCCTAGAAGATTTCTGCATTAGCAAGGGAGCCAGAAAGGACCCTTGTGCCCATCAGGTAGCTACCTGAGAACCCTAAAATCTGAGGATTGCAGCAGACCATTGAGGTCATCAGACACTTGCTCCTCCTTTATGCATTCGTAGTACTAGTATGGTATTAGGAAGCTGGTGAGACTCACCCCACTGATTTTGGAGAGAATGAACCAATGTCTGTACATCTACCTCATCATCATAGAGGAGCCTTGATCAAACTCAAGGTCAAGAATTCTTGCCTCTGCTTTATGCTCAGGAACTATTATGTTTAAGGAAATGACCCCATTGTACTCTATTTGGATGAATAACATACTTAAAAACTGTGTATCACTGTGTTAAAGTGGATGCCTCTGTGCAGACAGTTGCGTTGTGCATTTCACTGTGAGCAGAGTGTGATTTCTAGTCTGCTCCTGGGAACCTGGCTCTCATATGACATGCATTAAAAAGCAAACCAAAAAAAATTGTAATATACCAAGCCCAAGGTAACAATGTCAACATCTTAAATTCTCAGGAAAAGAGAAAAAGCAGTTGTTTTCTAGGAACAGTTACAGATGACATTTCTGGGGAGACCCATGTTTGCCACTCTTGCACAACAGTGAGGACAGGAGAGCTGTTGTCATTTAGGGAACTCTGTTTCTGGCTCTGAGAGACAAGGACTTCAGTTTGGCCTGTGAATTACATGGATGGGAGGCAGTGCTGTAGGAATTAAGGAATGTCACATCCCATCCAGGGAATAAGTCCTCAGCTTAGTGTACTTTTCTCCGGTATGACCTTCCAGTGATTAATGTAAAAATCATTTTTTGCTATTGAGCCACATTATCTGAGCTGATAGTTTCCATCTTAAGGACCTCCAATGAGGATGCTTATTGGGATGACATTGCAAAAATAAAATCCAACATTCAGAATTCAGGAGGAAGCATTGAACCCCCAAAGACAGGGCCATGGTGCAGCAACAATTCAGAAGTGTCTGCTGCCATCTGCCTGCCAGAGTGAGAAACTACAGGCAACGTTCAGGAGTCTGAGGATCCTGTCACCTTTGGGAGAGGGGAACTTGCGGTCCCTCCTGAACAGTAACTGACTTCATGTGATGCGGAGTTAAGTTCTGAGAGTTGGGGGACCTAAATAAAGGGGGATGGTCTATAAAGATAAAAGTATAAAAGTAGACCTTCCTCAATCTGCTCAAAGGCCAAAAGAAGGAATTCTTTATAATTTCTGCCTCTTTCTGGAATTTTGGCTTTGTGTGTGTGTGTATTTATTTATTTATATGTTAACATTTATATATGTAATATAAATACAGATATTCTAGGTTGTGTGACAAGAGATCCCAAGCTTCCAGTGGACCACGGGGTAAAATGGGTAGAAATCTCTCAGCCTCAGCTCTCTCATCTGTAAAGCCAAAAATTATTCACTTCTCATCAAGCTCTTGGAGGCTATAGGGGTCTTGTCTTTGCCCACAAAGACAGTCAGACCACCCGCTCTTGCTGGCTGGGTAATTAGAAAGACCAGCAGGGTGATGAATCCAGATGCTGCTTCCCAGATTCAAACTGAAGGTCAAAGGCACAATGCCCTCAGCCTACATCAACTTTGCAAATAGCCATTAACAGAAGGTCCATGATTCAGCTGAAAGCAGAAGTGAGGTGGGCAGTCTGTATGGCGCCCTAAGAGGAATGGACAGCCTCACTCCTTTCCTGCCCCACGGAAGACGGCTTCCTGCTCTCCGGCCTTCCCTTCCACTTTCAGCACTGCCGCCCATCCGTGCCCATCTTAGCGGGATTACTGGACTCATCTGAGCAATGGAGGGAGAAGAAGAGGTCTCACACATTTGCGCACGCACACACACACACAGTGGTTATGGTTGGTAATTATTTTTCTATGTCATCAGGCTCTTTAAATAATTGCAAGGACCCATGAAAATTCGCGTGGCAATGGTGCACAACTTAGAACCTAGATTTGGTTGCCTGTCCCTCACCTTATAGCCACAAGATTTCTGGCTGGAAAGGAAATCTTGCATTTGTTTATTTCCTTCAACCACTATTTCTATCTCTGAACTGGAATACTGACCATGCCCCAGCCATGAGCTAAGCACTCGAGGGCCTCAGCAGTGAGTGGCAGATGTGCTTCCCACCCTCACAGAGCACAGAGTCCATCAGAGAAACGGACATAAAACAGAAATTTCAAGGGCAATGGAGATTCAGAAAGAGGACAGCACAGTGATCTGTATGATCAGGGCCCTGTGTGTCTCTTTCCCCTCCATGCCTGCCCATTTCGCTCTTCTCTTGGACTGTGAGCTCCTGGAAGGCCTGATGGCCCTTAGTGCAGCACCTCAAGCCATTGCCACTTGAGAATAGACAGAAATATTCCTTTGTGGACCATCACCCAGGAACCAGAATTGCCCACTGGGTATGTTGGGTATTAAGACAGCAGTTAAAGAGAAAGCTCTGAATTCCTGGTAGCAGAAAAAACCCTAAGACTGACTGGGAATCACAAAAGCATTAATACTGTGACCTAAGAATTACATCAGGAATGTTCTCTTATCTGGAAAATGGAGAAATGACTCACATATTTTGTGGAGATGGAGACAGGATAGATAGAAAGGCTTTCAAAAGAAAAAAAAGCAGAAATGGAAATACAATATCGTATGAAATGCTTATGACATATCATGTCACAGACTTCTTAATTCCTTTCAAACTTTGACCCACTTTTTTATTAAGGTATTATTGATATACACTCTTATGAAGGTTTCACATGAAAAAACAATGTGGTTACTACATTTACCCATATTATCAAGTCCCCACCCGTACCCCATTGCAGTCACTGTCCATCAATGTAGTAAGATGCCACAGATTCACTATTTGAAAATTTGGCCCATTTAAAAATAGGCTTTTCAAAATACCCCTTTTCCTTAAAATTGCTGACAGTAACTTTTGCCACTGTCTCAGGAAATGGCATATGTTGTTGGGTTTTTCCAAATGTTTTGAAGGTGCCAATTAGTGAAGGGTTTATAAATGGTCTTCAAATGATTTTTTTTCTAGCATCCCCAAATCCAGGAGTCACAGTATATTAAATATCTGTGCTGTGATAACGCAAGAACGCTAAACCAGTGGGTCACTGGAATATGGTGAGAGAGTGTGGGGACCCACCCCTTGCTGACTTTGCTAACTGGCTTCTGACCACGCTGCAGCCTCCATGCTGCTGTGGAACAGCTAACCGCCTCCTAATAGATCAATGCCATTAAAGGGTCAGTGCCACTTTTTTTTTCCCCCTTTGGATTTTTTAAATAGGAAGAGTGGTAGAAACTTGAGCTTCTCCAGTGATTACTCTCGCATGCGACTTCTCAGGTATTTACTCATGGAGAGCTTCACAAGTGTAGCATGTAATGAAGAAACACGAGGTGTCATCTTTGGTAGAATTATATGAAGACTTACATGATGAGAAATGTATGGCTAAAGCTCTTCTCTAACATCTAGGTACAAGTATTAACTGCCCCTGGAAAATTCTTTTCACATGAAAAACGATTTGTCGATTTTTTATTGAAATACTTACACTAAAAAAAAGGCTCCAGAAAGGAGTAAAAAGAGTGGTTGAGACTTAGAAATTAAATGTAAAGTGAGGCTATCATCCTGTGTGTCAGAATTGATGATCTTGACCCTTGGATTCCAGATGGATCATTAAAAAAATCCTGCCAATTATCCTCTAAAAAAAAAAAGGAGTGATTGAGAGGTGCCTTTATCCTCCTCCCCAATGTGTGTACTACAATTGAGTACAGAACTTGGGATAAATGGATTCCTGGGCTGCTGCTTCTGTGTTCCCTCCGCAGTATGGAAAGACTCTCTATGATAACTATCAGCGGGCCGTGGCCAGGGCTGGCCTTGCTTCCTGGTGGACAAACCTGGGCACTGTCAAGACAGGTCCCCCAGTGCCACCTCCTACAGGTACTGTGACCAGAAATTCTGACACCTGTTTAAAGCTCATGTACAAACCTGTCCAACACACCGTGTAAAAACAGAACTTTGTAGACACTGTACAGAATATATTTCCCTTCTGATGGTCGGGCTCCAGACTACCCCATATACACCTGTATCTGCTTCTTTATAAGCCAGTTTTAGCAAAGTGTTGACCCTTTTCTGTGGGATTCTGGTGGATAAGATGGTGATCTCGTTTTGGGTGAGCTGGTAAGGAGCTGTCCCTCAGAAAGCAATGCTCATTTGTCCAGAGCTCATCTGCACCCAGCAGACTGCCGGCAGCAAGGACAAGGTCACCGCCAGGGCATTTTGCCTTGGTGACATCATGGCTAGAGCCTTCTGCCCAATTGCGGACCTCACGGGCTCTGACAGAGACACTCCAATGGCTTGGGAGAGGCCAAGGGATTCAGGAGTTCTGGCCCAGGGACCCAGGACAAAGACCAGACAGATGCTTGCTTTTTTCTTCCCTAATTATTTCTTTATAGACAAATGCTTTATTATACCATTCTCTTCTATCCTTTTTCTTTTTTCTTTTCTTTTCCCCAGTTCTTCAAAGCCTGAGCACTAGTCTTCCTCAGGGACTTCACAGGTGCTGCTCCCCTAGTTTGTGATGTTCACGCAGCTGATTCTTACCTGTCCTCAGGCCTCAAAGGAACTGTCTTTTGTAGGCCAGTCATAATTAATAATCTGTGTGATTATTAGTTTAGCATCTGTTCCCTCCTGAGTAAATCATGAGGTCCGGAATGGTTTTTATGTGTCATGACTTCCCAGCGTGGAGCACAATACCTGGCAGCAGTAGGTGCTTGGCTTAGAATTTGAGGACAGTTGGGACACAAATGAAAAAATGAATTAATACCTTCTAGGGTGTCTGAGAATGAAATAAAATAATGAATGAGAACACCCTTAACACTAAATGCTCAATAAATATAGTTCCATTTCTCTTCAAATATCTACTTAAAAGCAACTTTTTACAAACACCATTGCTGCAGTCAGATGAGATTTACATTGATTAAAAGGGGGATCTTGATAGAAACGAAAGATGGCGGCATGAGTAGTTCAGTGGAAATCTCCTCCCAAAAACATATATATTTATGAAAATACAATAAATACAACTATTCCTAAAAGAGACACCAGTGGATACAGTACAACAGCCAGGATAAACCTACATCTGTGAGAACCCAACATCACACGAAGGTGGTAAGATACAAGCCAGGGCCAGGCGGGACCCGAACACTTCCCCACCCCAGAACCCGGCGGGAAGAAAGGAGTCGGAACGGGGAGGGAGTGAAAGCCCAGGACTGCTAAACAACCAGCTCTAGAAATCCGCACCCAGAGGGCAGATACAAGGTGCACGGGGTGCTGGATATTAGAGAAACGGAAAAGCAAAACCTGCGGGCAGGTCCCCACAACTGGCGCTCCTGAGACAAAAGAAAAGTGAGTGCTTTTTGCAAGTCTTAAAGAGACAGGGACCTAACAGCTGGGCGAAGTCATCCCAGCACACTTAGCCAGCACCTGGGAATCCCGGGGAACTTTAGGCGCCCTAAACCCCTGGGTGGCAACGCAGCTCTGAAGCCCCTCATGGCACTACACAGCCTACCAGTCGTTCCCCCAACTGGCGCGGACCCCGATACACCAGACCAGTAGTGGGAGAGAGGCAGTACGCGCCAGGGGCGGCAGCACTGGAGGGGACCGGGAGCGACTTGTGTGCACCAGCAGCACCAGAGGGGACCAGGAGCAGCTTGTGCAAGCCCGCCGCGCTGACTACCGAACAGCCCGGGAGCGACCCGCATGCGCTGGCTGCAGTGGCACCAGAGGAGCCTGGGAGAGGTCCAAGCAAGCCCGCAGTGGCGGTGACAAAGCGGCCCAGGAGCAGTTAGTGTGTGCCAGTAGCGGCAGCGCCAGAGGGGCATGGGAGACCCCCGTGCGTACCCGCAGTGGTGCCAGAGGGAGCAGCCATGCTCCCAGCAGCTGACCAGGATCCCAGCCCAATGCACAGTCACCTGGGCCAGACCCAAAGGCCGCTGCTGGCACACAGCTACCCAGCAGGGGTGCTGCTATCATGGAGGAATGCATCTGGTGTGCCTGCCACTTCCCACAGGGCTCTGCACTGCTCTGACAGAGATCCCGCCCACAGCATTAACCTGGTGGCTGCTCCAGGAGTGTGGGTAGGCATCCAGCAAGCTGGAAAGGACATTCTTCTCCCGGCTGACACACATACTACAGACAACACCTGACAGAGGATCTGCAGAGACAGACCTAACCAGTCTCCCTGAAAAAGAATTCAAAATAAAAATCATAAACATGCTGACGGAGCTGCAGAGAAATATACAAGAGCTAAGGGATGACGTCCAGAGGGAGATTACAGAAGTGAAACAATCTCTGGAAGGATTTATAAGCAGAATGGATAAGATGCAAGAGGCCATTGATGGAATAGAAACCAGAGAACAGGAACGCATGGAAGCTGATGCAGAGAGAGAAAAAAGGATCTCCAGGAATGAAACAATATTAAGAGAACTGTGTGACCAATCTAAAATGAACAATAGCTGTATTATAGGTGTACCAGAAGAAGAAGAGAGAGAAAAAGGGATAGAAAGTGTCTTTGAAGAAATAATTGCTGAGAACTTCCCCAAACTGGGGGAGGAAATAGTTGCTCAGACTATGGAAGCACACAGAACTCCCAACAGAAGGGACCCAAAGAGGACAACACCAAGACACATAATAATTAAAATGGCAAAGATTAAGGACAAGGACAGAGTATTAAAGGCAGCCAGAGAGAGAAAAAAGGTGACCTACAAAGGAAAACCCGTCAGGCTATCATCAGACTTCTCAACAGAAACCTTACAGGCCAGAAAAGAATGGCATGATATATTTAACGCAATGACACAGAAGGGCCTTGAACCATGGATACTGTATCAAGCACGATTATCATTTAAATATAAAGGAGGGATTAAACAATTCCCAGACAAGCAAAAGTTGAGGGAATTTGCCTCCCACAAACCACCTCTACAGGGTATTTTAGAGGGACTGCTCTAGAAGGGAGCATTCCTAAAAAGAGCACAGAACAAAACACCCAACAAATGAAGAATGGAGGGGGAGGAATAAGAAGAGAGAGAATTAAAGAATCCTCAGACTGTGTTTATAATAGCTCAATAACTGAGTTAAGTTAGACAGTAAGGTAGTAAAGAAGCTAACTTTAAACCTTTGGTAACCACAAATCTAAAGCCTGCAATGGCAATAAGTACATATCTTTCAATAATCACCCTAAATGTAAATGAACTGAATGCACCAATCAAAAGACACAGAGTAACAGAATGAATAAAAAAGAAAGACCCTCTATATGCTGCTTACAAGAGACTCACCTCAAACCCAAAGACATGCCCAGACGAAAAGTGAAGGGATGGAAAAAGATATTTCATGCAAACAACAAGGAGAAAAAAGCAGGTGTGGCAATACTAGTATCAGACAAAATAAACTTCAAAACAAAGAAAGTAAGAAGAGATAAAGAAGAACACAACATAATGATAAAGGGCTCAGTCCATCAAGAGGATATAACCATTATAAACATATATGCACCTAATACAGGAGCAACAATATATGTGAAACAAATACTAACAGAATTAAAGGAGGAAATAGAATGCAATGCATTCATTTTGGGAGACTTTAACACACCAATCAGTCCAAAGGACAGATCCACCAAACAGAAAATAGTAAGGACACAGAGGCACTGAACAAAACACTAGAACAGATGGACCTAATAGACATCTACAGAACTCTACATCCAAAAGCAACAGGATACACATTCTGCTCAAGTGTACATGGAACATTCTCCAGAATAGACGACATACTAGGCCACAAAAAGAGCCTCAGTAAATTCCAAAAGATTGAAATCCTACCAACCAACTTTTCAGACCACAAAGGTATAAAACTGGAAATAAATTGTACAAAGAAAGCAAAAAGGCTCACAAACACATGGAGGCTTAACAACATGCTCCTAAATAATCAATGGATCAATGAACAAATTAAAATGGAGATCCAGCAATATATGGAAACAAATGACAACAACAACACAGAGTCCCAACTTTTGTGGGATGCAGCAAAAGCAGTGTTAAGAGGAAAGTATATAGCAATCCAGGCATATTTAAAGAAGGAATAACAATCCCAAATGAATATTCTAATGTCACAATCATCAAAATTGGAAAAAGAAGAACAAATGAGGACTAAGGTCAGCAGAAGGAGGGACATAATAAAGATGAGAGAAGAAATAAATAAAATTGAGAAGAATAAAACAATAGAAAAAATCAATGAAACCAAGAACTGGTTCTCTGAGAAAATAAACAAAATAGATAAGCCTCTATCAAGACTTAATAAGAGAAAAAGAGAGTCAACACAAATCAACAGAATCAGAAACGAGAAAGGAAAAATCATGACAGACCCCACAGGAATACAAAGAATTATTAGAGACTACTATGAAAACCTGTATGATAAGAAGCTGGGAAACTTAGGAGAAATGGACAGCTTCCTAGAAAAATACAGCCTTCCAAGAATAAACCAGAAAGAAACAGAAAATCTAAACAGACCAATCACCAGCAACGAAATTGAAGAGATAATCAAAAAACTACCCAAGAACAAAACCCACGGGCCAGATGGATTTACCTCGGAATTTTATCAGACATATAGAGAAGACATAACACCCATTCTCTTTAAAGTATTCCAAAAAATAGAAGAGGCGGGAATACTCCCAAACTCATTCTATGAAGCCAACATCACCATAATACCAAAACCAGTGAAAGACCCCACCAAAAAAGAAAACTACAGACGAATATCTCTGATGAATATAGATGCAAAAATACTGAACAAACTATTAGCAAAACGAATTCAAAAATACATCAAAAGGATCATACACCATGACCAAGTGGGATTCATCCCAGGGATGCAAGGATGGTACAACATTCAAAAATCCACCAACATCATCCACCACATCAACAAAAAGAAGGACAAGAACCACATGATCATCTCCATAGATGCTGATAAAGCATTCGACAAAATTCAACATCCATTCATGATAAAAACTCTCAACAAAATGGGCATAGAGGGCAAGTACCTCAACATAATAAAGACCATATATGATAAACCCACAGCTAACATCATACTGAACAGTGAGAGGCTGAAATCTTTTCCTCTGAGATTGGGAACAAGACAGGGATGCCCACTCACCCCACTGTTATTCAACATAGTACTGGAGGTCCTAGCCACAGCAATTAGACAAAACAAAGAAATACAAGGAATCCAGATTGGTAAAGAAGAAGTTAAACTGTCACTATTTGCAGATGACATGATACCGTACATAGAAAACCCTAAAGACTCTGCTTCAAAACTACTAGAACTGATATAGGAATTCAGCAAAGTTGCAGGATACAAAATTAACACACAGATATCTGTGGCTTTCCTATACACTAACAATGAACTAATAGAAACAGAAATCACAAAAACAATTCCATTCACGATAGCATCAAAAAGAATAAAATACCTAGGAATAAACCTAACCAAGGAAGTGAAAGACCTATACCATGAAAACTACAAGACACTCTTAAGAGAAATTAAAGACGACACTAACAAATGGAAACTCATCCCATGCTCCTGGATAGGAAAAATTAATATCGTCAAAATGGCAATCCTGCCCAAAGCAATATACAGAATCGATGCAATCCCTATCAAATTACCAACAGCATTCTTCAATGAACTGGAACAAATAGTTCAAAAATTCATATGGAACCACCAAAGATCCCGAATAGCCAAAGCAGTCCTGAGAAGGAAGAATAAAGTGGGGTATCTCGCTCCTCAACTTCAAGCTTTACTACAAAGCCACAGTAATCATGACAATTTGGTATTGGCGCAAGAACAGATCAACAGACCAGTGGAACAGAATAGAGACTCTAAACATTAACCTAAACATATATGGCCAATTAATATATGATAAAGGAGCCATGGACATACAATGGGGAAATGACAGTCTCTTCAACAGATCGTGCCGACAAAACTGGACAGCTACATGTAAGAGAATGAAACTGGATCACTGTCTAACCCCATACACAAAAGTAAATTCAAAATTGATCAAAGACCTGAATGTAAGTCATGAAACCATAAAACTCTTAGAGAAAAACATAGGCAAAAATCTCATGGACATAAACACAAGTGACTTCTTCATGAACATAGCTCACTGGGCAAGGGGAAAAAAAGCAAAAATAAACAAGTAGAACTATATCAAGCTGAAAAGCTTCTGTACAGCAAAGGACACCAATAGGACATCAATAGAACAAAAAGGTATCCTACAATATGAGAGAATATATTCATAAATGACAGATCCAATAAAGGGTTGATGTCCAAAATATATAAAGACCTCACACACCTCCACAAACAAAAAACAAATCATTCAATTAAAAAATGGGCAGAGGAGCTGAATAGACAGTTCTCTAAAGAAGAAATTCAGATGGCCAACAGACACATTAAAAGATGCTCCACATTGCTAGTCATCAGAGAAATGCAAATTAAAACCACAATGAGATATCACCTCACACCAGTAAGGCTTGCCACCATCCAAAAGACAAACAACAACAAATGTTGAAGAGGTTGTGGAGAAAGGGGAACCCTCCTACACTGCTGGTGGGAATGTAAATTAGTTCAACCATTGTGGAAAGCAGTATGGAGGTTCCTCAAAAAGCTCAAAATAGAAATGCCATTTGTCCCAGGAATTCCACTTCTAGGAATTTACCCTAAGAATGCAGCAGCCCAGTTTGAAAAAGACAGATGCACCCTTATGTTTATTGCTGCACTATTTACAATAGCCAAGATATGGAAGCAACCTAAATGTCCATCAGTAGATGAATGGATAAAGAAGATATGGTACATATACACAATGGAATATTATTCAGCCATAAGAAAAAAACAGATCCTACCACTTGCAACAACATGGATGGAGCTAGAGGGTATTATGCTCAGTGAAATAAGCCAGGTGGAGAAAGACAAGTACCAAATGATTTCACTCATATGTGGAGTATAAGAACAAAGGAAAACTGAAGGAACAAAACAGCAGCAGACTCACAGAACCCAAGAATGGACTTACAGTTACCAAGGGGAAAGGGAATGGGGAGGATGGGTGGGAAGGGAGGGATAAGGGCGGGGAAAAATAAAGGGGGCATTACGATTAGCATGTATAGTGTGTGGGGGGCATGGGGAGGGCTGTGCAACACAGAGAAGACAAGTAGTAATTTTATAGCATCTTACTACGCTGATGGACAGTGACTGTGAAAGGGTATGTGGGGGGGGACTTGGTGAAGGGGGGAGCCTAGTAAACTTAATGTTCTTCATATAATTGTAGATTAATGATACCAAAAAAAAAGAGCATATAAACATGGCTTATGGAAAAAAAAAAAGGCGGGGGGGCAGGGATCTTGCCCACAATGGAACATCCCTTAGCAGATGGTAAGTTAACCCATTTTGGTGCAAGTGTAGTCTTATTTGTCAAAAATTCTTAGATTCCATCACAAACACCAGCTCTTCAAAGAACAAAGGTGCAGAGATTTTAAAATAAACATACCGACACCTCCTTTTTGAAAGTGGTTTCGCCTCCTTCTAAGCTCATGTTCAGATACTACCATTGTACTGATTATTGGAGCTCTTTAGAGCTGAAAATCCCACACAACACGTCCCCATGGCAGTAAATTCTAAAGCATAAACTGGAAGAAAGTGTATGTTGAGGATTCTTTTCCCCTTTAGTTGCTCACTGAGGCATTTAATTTTTATTTTTAAATTTTTTATTAAGGTATTATTGGTATACACTCTTATGAAGGTTTTACATGAAAAAACAATGTGGTTAATACATTTACCCATATTATCAAGTCCCCACCCATGCCTGAATGCAGTCACTGTCCATCACTGTAGTAAAATGCCACAGTTTCACTATTTGCCTTCTCTGTGCTACACTGTTTTCCCCGTGATCCCTCACACCATGTTTACTAAACACAACACCCCTCAATCCCCTTCTCTCTCCCTCCACACCTGCCCTCCTACATCCCTCCACTTTGGTAACCAGTAGTTCATTCTTGGAGTCTCTGAGTCTGCTGCTATTTTGTTCCTTCAGTTTTGCTTCATTGTTATACTCCATAAATGAGGGAAATCATTTGGCACTTGCCTTTCTCTGCCTGGCTTATTTCACTGAGCATAATACCCTCCAGCTCCATCCATGTTGTTGCAAATGGTAGGATTTGTTTCCTTTTTATGGCTGAATAGTATTTTATATGTATATGTATCACATCTTCTTTATCCATTCATCTACTGATGGACACTTAGGTTGCTTCCATATCTTGACTATAGTAAAAAGTGCTGTGATAAACATAGGGGTGCATATGTTTCTTTGAACCTGAGAAGTTGTATTCTTTGGGTAAATTCCAAGGAGTAGGATTCCCGGGTCAAATGGTATTTTTATTTTTAGTTTTTTGAGGAAGCTCCATATTGCTTTCCACAATGGTTGAACTAGTTTACATTCCCACCAGCAGTGTCAGAGGGTACCCCTTTCTCTGCATCCTCACCAGCATTTGTTGTTCTCTGTCTTTTCAATGCTGGCCAACCTTACTGGTGTGAGGTGATATCTCATCGTGGTTTTAATTTGCATTTTCCTGATGATTAGTTATGTGGAGCATCTTTTCATGTGTCTGTTGGCCATCTGAAATTCTTCTTTGGAGAACTGTCTCTTCATATCTTATGGCCATTTATAATCAGGTTACTTGCTTTTTGGCTGTTGAGGCGTGTGAGTTCTTTATATATTTTGGATGTTAACCCCTTCTTGGATATGTCATTTACAAATATATTGCCCCATATTGTAGGATGCCTTTTTGTTCTATTGATGGTGTCCTTTGCTGTACAGAAACTTTTTAGTTTCATATAGTCCCATGAATTCATTTGTGCTTTTGTTTCCTTGCTCGAAGAGATGTGTTCAGAAAGAAGTTGCTCATGCTTATACTCAGGAGTTGTTTGTCTATGTTGTCTTCTAAGAGTTTTATGGTTTTATGACTTACATTCAGGTCTTTGATCCATTTCGAGTTGACTTTTGTGTATGGGGTTAAACAGTAATCCAGCTTCATTCTCTTGTATGTAGCTGTCCAGTTTTGCCAACACCAGCTGTTGAAGAGGCTGTTATTTCCCCATTGTATGTTGATGGCTCCTTTATCATATATTAACTGACCATATATGATTGGGTTTATATCTGGGTTCTCTAGTCTGTTCCATTGGTCTATGGGTCTGTTCTTGTACCAGTACCAAATTGTCTTGATTACTATGGCTTGGTAGTAGAGCTTAAAGTTGGGGAGCATAATCATCCCAGCTTTGTTCTTCCTTCTGAGAATTGCTTTGGCTATTTGGGGTCTTTTGTGGTTCCATATTAATTTTAGAACTATTTGCTCTAGTTCGTTGAAGAATGCTATTGGTATTTTGATAGGAATTTCATTGAATATGTAGATTGCTTTAGGCAGGATGGCTATTTTGACAATATTAATTCTTCCTATCCATGAGCAAGGGATGTGTTTCCATTTATTGGTATCTTCTTTAATTTCTCTCATGAGTGTCTTGTAGTTTTCAGAGTACAGGTCTTTCACTTCATTGGTTAGGTTTATTGCTAGGTATTTTATTCTGTTTGATGCTACTGTGAATGGAATTGTTTTCCTGAGTTATCTCTCTGCTAGCTCATTGTTAGTGTATAGGAATAACACAGATTTCTGCATATTAATTTTTGTATCCTGCAACTTTGCTGAATTCAGATATTAATACTAGTAGTTTTGGAGTGGATTCTTTTGGATTTTTATGTACAACATCATGTCACTGGCAAACAGGGAGAGTTTAACTTATTCTTTGCCAATCTATATTCCTTTTATTTCTTTGTGTTGTCTGATTGCCATGGCCAGGACCTGCAGCACTATGTTGAATAAAAGTGGGGAGGGGGGAGGAGCCAAGATGGTGGCACAAGTAGGGCAGTGGAAATCTTCCCCTGAAACCATATATATTTCTAAAAATACAACAAATAAAACTATTCCTAAAAGAGAGACCAGAAGATACAACAGCCAGGCTACATCTTCATCTGTGAGAATTCAGCACCTCACGAAGGGGGTAAGATACAAGCCATGGCCTAGTGGGACCCGAGTGCACCACCCAGCCCAGCTCCCCAGTGGGAGGAAAGGAGTCAGAGCGGGGAGGGAGAGGGAGCCCAGGACTGCTAAATACACAGCACTAGTCATCCACACTGGGAGCGCAGACACACAGTACGTGGTGTGCTGGATAATAGGGAAATGGAACAGTAAAACCTGCAAGCAGGTGCCCGCAGCCAGTGCCCCTGAGACAAAAGAAAAGCGATGCTTTTTGAAAGTCTTAAAGGGACAGGGGCCTCACAGCTGGATGGCAGCATCTCCACACACTCAGCCCAGCAGTTGGGAATCCCAAGGAACTCCGGGTGCCCTAACCATCTGGGAGGTAGCACAGGTCTGACACCCCTCATTGCAATAAACAGCCTCCCATCCATCCCCCCTCTGATGTGGCCCCAGTATAGCAGGGGAGCAACCCAAGAGCAGCTGCGCACACAGCAACTGCCCAGAGCCTCCTCTGCAGTGGCCCAGGCAGGACTCAGAGGCACCATCAGCATGCAGCTGCCCAGCACAAGCCAAAAGGGGTCACTGTTCTCACAGAAGAGGAAGGCAACCAGCAAGTGAGAAGGGACTTTGTTCTCCCAGCTGACACATGCGCCAAGTTCCCAGGACTACGTCTATCACCATGAAAAGGCAGAAGAATTGGATCCAGACAAGAATAACCCAGATAACCCATGAGAAGGAGCCTGAAGAGGTAGATTTAACCAAATTTCTTGAAAAAGAATTCAAAATGATGGTCATAACCATGCTGATGGAGCTGCAGAGAAATATGCAAGAGCTAATGGATAAAGTTGGAAGAGAGAATACAGAAATGAAATTATCTCTGGAAGGACTTAAGATCACACTGGATGAGGTGCAAGGGGCCATTCATGGATAAAAATAATAGAATGGGAACATAGAGAAGCTGAGGCAGAGAGAGATAAAAGAATCTCCAGGAATGAAACAATATTAAGGGAATTGTGTGAAAAATCCAAACAGAATACTATCCACATTATAGGGTTACCAGAAGAAGAGGAGACAGAAAAAGTGATAGAAAGTGTATTTGAAGAAATAATTGCTGAAAACTTCCACAAACTGGGGGTGGAAATAGCCTCTCAGACCACGGAAGCACACACAACTCGCAACAGAAGGGACCCAAGGAGGACAACACCAAGACACATAATAATTAAAATGGCAAATATCAAGGACAAGGGCAGAGTATTAAAGGCAGCCAGAGAGAGAAAAAAGGTCACTTACAAAGGGAAACCCATCAGACTTCTCAACAGAAACCTTACAGGCCATAAGAGAATGGCATGATATATTTAATGCAATGAAACAGAAGGGCCTTGAACCAAGGATACTGTATCCAGCACTATTATCATTTAAATATGAAGGAAGGATTAAATAATTTCCAGACAAGCAAAAGTTGAGGGAATTTGCCTCCCACAAACAACCTCTACAGGGTATTTTAGAGGGACTGCTCTAGATGGAAGCACTCCTAAGGCTAAATAGATGTCACCAGAGAAAATAAAATCACAGCAAAGAAAGCAAATGAACCAAATACTAACTAAAGGGAAAAAATAAAATCAACTACACACTGAAGCAGTCAAAGGAAACACAAAAGAGCACAGAATAAAGCACCTAACATATAAAGAATGGAGGAGGAGGAATAAGAAGGGAGAGAAATAAAGAATCATCAGACTGTGTTTATAATAGCAAAATAAGTGAGTTAAGAAAGAGAGTTAGACAGAAAAGAACCCAATCTTTAACCTTTGGTAACCACAAATCTAAAGCCTGCAATGGCAATAATTACGTATCTTTCAATAATCACCCTAAATGTAAATGGACTGAATGTACTAATCAAAAGACACAGAGCAATAGAATGGATAAAAAGCAAGACACATCTATATGCTGCTTACAAGAGATGCACCTCAAACTCAAAGACATACAGAGACTAAAAGTCAAGGGATGGAAAAAGATATTTCATGCAAACAATAGGGAGAAAAAAGCAGGTGTTGCAGTAATAGTATCAGAGAAACTGGACTTCAAAACAAAGAAAGTAACAAGAGATAAAGAAGGACATTACATAATCATAAAGGGGTCAGTCCAACAAGAGGATATAACCATTATAAATATATATGCACCCAATACAGGAGCAAGAACATATCTAAAACAAATACTAACAGAATTAAAGGAGGAAATAGAATGCAATGCATTCATTTTAGAAGATTTCAACACACCACTCACTCCAAAGGACAGATCCACCAGACAGAAAGTAAGTAAGGACACAGAGGCACTGAAGAACCCATTAGAACAGGTGGACCTAACAGACATCTACAGAACTCTACAACCAAAAGCAGGAGGATACACATTGTTCTCAAGTGCACATGGAACATTTTCCAGAATAGATCACACAGTAGGTCACAAAAAGAGCCTCAGTAAATTCAAAAACATTGTAATTCTAACAAACAACTTCTCAACCACAAAAGTATAAAATTAGAAATAAATTGTACAAAGAAAGCAAAAGGCTCACAAACACATGGAGGCTTAACAACATGCTCCTAAATAATCAATGGATCAATGACCACATTAAATAGAGATCAAGCAATATATGAAGACAAATGATAACAGCAACACAAAGCCCCAACTTCTGTGGGGCACAGCAAAAGCAGTCTTAAGAGAAAAGTATATAGCAATCCAGGCATGTTTAAAGAAAGATCAGAGAATAAATAAATAAAAATGAGAAGAATGAAACAATAGAAAAAATCAATGAAACCAAGAGCTGGTTCTTTGAGAAAATAAACAAAATAGATAGGCCTATGGCCAGACTTACTAAGAGAAAAAGAGAATCAACACCCATCAACCGAATAAGGAATGAGAAGGGAAAAATCATGACAGACCCCACAGGAATACAAAGAATTATTAGAGAGTAGTATGAAAACCTATATGCTAACAAGCTGGAAAACCTAGAAGAAATGGACAACTTCCTACAAAAATACAACCTTCCAAGACTGACCAAGGAAGAAACACAAAATCCAAACAGACCAATTACCAGCAATGAAATTGAAGAGATAATCATAAACTACCCAAGAACAAAACCCCCGAGCCAGATGAGTTTACCATGGAATTTTATCAGACATACAGAGAAGACATAATACCCATTCTCCTTAAAGTTTTCCAAAAAACAGAAGAGGAGGGAATACTCCCAAACTCATTCTATGAAGCCAACATCACCATAATACCAAAACCGGGCAAATATCCCACCAAAAAAGAAAATTACAGACCAATATCCCTGATGAACTTAGATGCAAAAGTACCCCACAAAATATCAGCAAACAGAATTCAACAATACATCAAGAGGATCATACGCCATGACCAAGTGGGATTCATCCCAGGGATGCAAGGATGGTACAACATTCGAAAATCCATCAACATCATCCACCACATAAACAAAAAGAAGGACAAAATCCACATGATCTTCTCCATAGACGCTGAAAAAGCATTCAACAAAATTCAACATCCATTCATGATAAAAGCTCTCAACAAAATGGGCATAGAGGGCAAGTACCTGAACATAATAAAGACCACATATGATAAACACACAGCCAACATCATAGTGAACAGCGAGAAGCTGAAAGCTTTTCCTCTAAGATAGAGAACAAGACAGGTATGCCCACACTCCCCACAATTATTCAACACAGTACTGGAAGTCCTAGCCAGGTCAATTAGACAAAACAAAGAAATACAGGAAATCCAGATGGTAAAGAAGAAGTCAAACTGTCACTATTTGCACTATGGTAAAGAAGAAGTCAAACTGTCAGTTAGACAAAACAAAGAAATACAGGAAATCCAGATGGTAAAGAAGAAGTCAAACTGTCACTATTTGCAGATGACATGATATTGTACATAAAAAACCCTAAAGACTCTGCTTCAAAACTACTAGAACTAATATTGGAATTCAGCAAAGTTGCACAATACAAAATTAACACACAGAAATCTGTGGCTTTCCTATACACAAACAATAAACTAAGAGAAAGAGAAATCAGGAAAACAATTCCATTCACAATTGCATCAAAAAGAATAAAATGCCTAGGAATAAACCTAAACAAGGAAGTGAAAGACCTATACCCTGAAAACTACAAGACACTCTTAAGAGAAATTAAAGACGACACTAACAAATGGAAACTCATCTCATGTTTTTGGCTAGGAAGAATTAATATGATCAAAATGTCCATCCTGCCCTAAGCAATCTACAGATTCAATTCAGTCCCAATCAAATTACCAACAGCATTCTTCAACGAATGGGAACAAATAGTTCAAAAATTCATATGGAACCACAAAAGACCCCAAATAGCTAAAGCAATCCTGACAAGGAAGATTAAAGTGGGGGGATCCCTCTCCCCAACTTCAAGTTCTACTACAAAGCCACAGCAATCAAGACAATTTAGTACTGGCACAAGAACAGAACGACAGACCAGTGGAACAGAATAGAGACTCTAAACATTAACCTAAACATATATGGCCAATTAATATATGATAAAGAAGCCATGGACATACAATGGGGAAATGACAGTCTCTTCAACATATCGTGCCGACAAAACTGGACAGCTACATGTAAGAGAATGAAACTGGATCACTGTCTAACCCCATACACAAAAGTAAACTCAAAATTGATCAAAGACCTGAATGTAAGTCATGAAACCATAAAACTCTTAGAAATAAAAATAGGCAAAAATCTCTTGGACATAAACATGAGCGACTTCTTCATGAACAAATCTTCCCAGGCAAGGCAAACAAAAGAAAAATGAACAAGTGGGACTATATCAAGCTGAAAAGCTTCTGAAAAGCAAAGGACACCATCAATAGAACAAAAAGAATCCTACAGTATGGGAGGATATATTAATAAATGACAGATCCGATAAAGGATTGACATCCAAAATATATAAAGAGCTCATGTACATCGACAAACAAAAAGCAAATAATCCAATTATAAAATGGGCAGAGAAGCTCAACAGACACTTCTCTAAAGAAGAAATTCAGATGGCCATCAGGCACATGATAGGATGCTCCACATAGCTAGTCATCAGAGAAATGCAAATTAAAACCATAATGAGATATCACCTCACACCAGTAAGGATTGCCACCATCCAAAAGACAAACACCAACCAATGTTGGTGCAGTTGTAGAGAAAGGCGAACCCTCTTACACTGCTGGTGGGAATGTAAATTAGTTCAACCGTTGTGGAAAGCAATATGGAGATTCCTCAAAAAGCTCAAAATAGAAATACCATTTGACCCAGGAATTCCACTTCTTGGAATTTACCCTAGGAATGCAGTAGCCCAGTTTGAAAAAGAAAGGTGCACCTCTATGTTTATCACAGCACTATTTACAATAGCCAAGAAATGGAAGCAACCTAAGTGTCCATCAATAGATGAATGGATAAAGAAGAAGTGGTACATATACACAATGGAATATCATTCAGCCATAAGAAGAAAACTAATCCTACCATTTGCAACAACATGGATGGAGCTAGAGGGCATTATGCTCAGTGAAATAAGCCAGAGGGAGAAAGACAAGTACCAAATGATTTCACTCATATGTGGAGTATAAGAACAAAGAAAAAACTGAAGGAACAAAACAGCAGCAGAATCACAGAACCCAAGAATGGACTTACAGTTACCAAAGGGAAAGGGACTGGGGAGGATGGGAGGGAAGAGAGGGATAAGTGAGGGGGGAAGAACTGTGCTATTAAAATTAGCATGTATTATGTGGGGGTTGGCATGGAGAGGACTGTGCAACACAGAGAGGACGAGTAGTGATTCTACAGCATCTTACTATGCTGATGGACAGTGACTGCAATGGGGTTCTGGGTGGGGGGACTTGGTGAAGGGGGAAGTCTAGCAATCATAATGTTCCCCATGTAACTGTAAATTAATGATACCAAAAAAATGTGGGAGAGTGGCATCCTTGTCTTGTTTCCAGTCTTGAAGGAAAAGCTTTCAGCTTCTTGCTGTTAAGTATAATGTTGGCTGTGAGTTTGCCATATATGGCCTTTATTATGTTGAGGTGCTTGCCCTCTATACCCATTTTGTTCAGAGTTTTTATCATGAATGGATGTTGAATTTTGTTGAATGGTTTTTCAGCATCTGTGGAGATTATCATGTGGTTTTTGTCCTTTTTGTTGATGGGGTGGATGATATTGATGAATTTTTGAATGTTGACCCATTTTTGCATCCTTGGAATAAATCCTACTTAATCATAATGGATGATCTTTTTATGTATATTTGAATTTGATTTGCTAATATTTTGTTGAGAATTTTTGCATCTATGTTCATCAGGGATATTGGTATGTAATTTTCTTTTTTTATGATCTTTGTCTGGTTTTGGTATTAGAGTAATGCTGGCCTCACAGAATGAGTTTGGAAGTATTCACTCTTCTTCTACTCTTTGGAAAACTTTAGGGAGGATTGGTATTAGGTCTTCACTAAATGTGTGATAAAATTGAGCAGTGAAGCCATCTGGTCCAGAGGTTTTGTTCTTAGGTAGGTTTTTGATTACCAGTTCAATTTCATTGCTGATAATTGGTCTGTTCAGATTTTCTGTTTCTTTCTGGTTCAGCCTTGAAAGGTTGTGTTTTTCTAGAAAGTTGTCCATTTCTTCTAGGTTATCCAGTTTGTTAGCATATAATTTTTCATAGTATTCTCTAATAATTCTTTTTATTTATGTGGTTCCTGTAGTGATTTTTCCTGTCTTATTTATGATTCTGTTTATGTGAGTAGACTCTCTTTCTTTCTTGGTAAGTCTGGCTAGGGGTTTATCTATTTTGTTTACTTTTTTTGAAGAAGCAGCTCTTTCTTTCATTGATTCTTTCTATTGTTTTATTCTTCTCGAATTTATTTATTTCTGCTCTAATCTTTATTATGTCCCTCCTTCTACTGTCTTTGGGCCTCATTTGTTCTTCTTTTTCTAGTTTCATTAATTGCGAGTTTAGACTGCTCATATGGGATTGTTCTTCTATCCTGAGGTAGGCCTGTATTGCAATATACTTTCCCCTTCACATTGCCTTTGCTGTGTCCCACAGATTTTGCAGTGTTGAATTATTGTTGTCACTTGTCTCCATATATTGATTGATCTCTGTTTTTATTTGGTCATTGATCCATTGGTTATTTAGGGGCATGTTTTGAAGCCTCCAAATGTTTGTGGGATTTTTCATTTTCTTTGCATAGTTTATTTCTAGTTTCATACCTTTATGGTATGAGAACTGGTTGGTACAATTTCAATCTTTTTGATATTACAGAGGCTCTTTTTGGGGCCTGGTATATGATCTATTCTTGAAAATGTTCCATGTGTACTTGAGAATACCTCTGCTGCTTTTGGGTGTAGAGTTGTGTAGATGTTTGTTAGGTCTATCTGTTCTAATGTGTTGTTCAGTCCCTCTGTCTCCTTACTTATTTTCTGTATGGCTGATCTGTTCTTCAGAGTGCATGAATTGTTGAAGTCTCCTAGAATGAATGCATTGCATTCTATTTCCCCTTTTAATTCTGTTAGTATTTGTTTCACATATGTACATGCTTCTGTGTTAGGTGCATAGATATTTATAATGGTTATATCTTCTTGTTGGATTGACCCTTTTATCATTACATAATGTCCTTCTTTGTCTCTTGTGACTTTCTTTGTTTTGAAGTCTATTTTGTCTGATACAAGTACTGCAACACCTGATTTTTTCTCTCTATTATTTTCATGAAATATCTTTTTCCATCCCTTGACTTTTAGTCTGTGTATGTCTATGGGTTTAAAGTGAGTCTCTTGTAGGCCGCATATAGATGGGTCTTGTTTTTTTGTCCATTCAGTGACTCTATGTCCTTTGATTGGTGCGTTCTGTACATTTACATTCAGGGTGATTATTGATAGGTATGTACTTATTGCCATTGCAGGCTTTAGATTCATGGTTACCAAAGGTTCAAGGTTAACTCCCTTACTATCTAAGAGTCTAATTTAATTCACTTTAGATGCTATTACAAACACAACCTAAAGGTTCTTTTTTTTTCTCCTCCTTTTTCTTCCTCCTCCATTCTTTATATATTAGGTATCATATTCTGTACTCTTTGCCTATCCCTTGATTGACTTTGGGGAGAGTTAATTTAATTTTGCATTTGCTTAGTAATTAGCTGTTCTACTTTCTTTACTGTGGTTTTATTACCTCTTGTGACAGCTATTAAACATTAGGAACACTTCAATCTACAGGAGTCCCTCCAAAATACACTGTAGAGATGGTTTGTGGAAGTAAATTCTCTCAGCTTTTGCTTATATGGAAATTTTTTAATCCCTCCTTCAAATTTAAATGATAATCTTGCTGGATAAAGTAATCTTGGTTCCAGGCCCTTCTGCTTCATTGCATTAAATACATCATGCCACTCCCTTCTGGCCTGTAAGGTTTCTGCTGAGAAGTCCGATGATAGCCTGATGGGCTTTCCTTTGTATGTGATCTTATTTATCTCTCTGGCTGCTTTTAATAGTCTGTCCTTATCCTTGATCTTTGCCATTTTAGTTACTATATATCTTGGTGTTGTCTTCCTTGGATCCCTTGCGTTGGGAGATCTGTGCACCTTCATGGCTTGAGTGACTATCTCCTTCCCCAGATTGGGGAAGTTTTCAGCAATTTCCTCCTCAATGACACTTTCTATCCCTTTTTCTCTTCTTCTTCTTCTGGTACCCGTATAATGCAAATATTGTTCCATTTGGATTGGTCACACAGTTCTCTCAATATTGTTTAATTCTTAGAGATCCTTTTTTCTCTGTGTGCCTTAGCTTCTTTGTATTCCTCTTCTCTAGTTTCTATTTCATTTATATTCTCCTCCACCGTATCTAATCTGCTTTTAGTAACTTCCATTATGCTCTTCAACAATTGGATCTCTGACTGGAATTCATTCTTGAGTTCCTGAATATCTTTCTGTACCTCCATGAGCATGTTATTGATTTTTATTTTGAACTCCCTTTCAGGAAGATTCATGGGGTCAATGTCATTTAAATCTTTCTCAGGGGTTGTATTAATAATTTTACTTTGAACCAGGTTCCTTTGGCATTTCATATTTGTATATGGTCACCTCTATTGCCTAGAACTCTACTCTCTGGAGCTGCTCAGCCACTGAAGCAATGTCAGGGGCCCTGGGGAGTGGTATTGGTGCCTGGGGGGAGGAAAGAGCTATTTCCTGCTTCCCGGCTGCTATGCCTATCTCCACTGCCTGAGCCAGTGGGCCAAGCACACAGGTATAAGCCTCTATGCTTTGCATTTGTAGTTGCTGTAGACAGGTCTTCCCTCTGGCTGGCCTAATGCCACAGTAGTGTTTGCCAGTTTGTGAGCCAGGTGGGGTTGGCTGGGAGAAAGGCGCAGTAGGCTGTGTATCCCGGAGTACGTCCTTGGAGCTGTGTAGCCAGCCAGGGAGCGGGAGCACCTGAAGATCGTGAAATGTCCCAACCTGCTGGGCAGAGTGCACCCAGACAATTTTGTCTACCTGTCCTTTCTCCTGAGTAGTAAGCTCTGTGCAATCCTTGCCTCTTCAGCAGCTTTCTTGCTAAGGGCTTCCTTGTTAGGAAGTCGCTCAGGCTGCCTGCCTTTGTTTTGTCCCAGAGCAGCTGGATATGGATCCCTGCTTTCTGCACGTGGGTGGATTCTCAGTTTCTCCAGGTATTCTGCCTGTCTTAGCTTTCCATCCCCCTAATGCCAAGAGTACCATGCAAGCACCATGAAATGTATGTTTTTGCTCTCAGAGCAGATCTCTGGAGTTAGGTATTCAGCAGTTCCAGGCCTCCCCACCCTCCCCACTCCATTTCTCTCCCTCCCTCCAGTGAGCTGTTGTGGGGAAAGGGCTTGGGTCCTGCTGGGACACAGCTTTGGTACGTCACCCTGTTCCATGAGGTCTGCTCTTTTCTCTGGGTATATTCATTCTGGCATAGTCCTCTTTCCTGTTGCTCTTTCATGATTAGGTGTATTATATTTTCATATTATATGCAGTTTTAGGAGGTAGCCTCTGTCTCACATCTAATGCTGCCATCTTTAATCATATTTTTTAGTTTTTAATTGAAGTATAGTTGACATATAATCTTGTATTAGTTTTAAGTATACAACACAGTGGTTCAGCATTTACCCATATTATTAAATCCTTACCTCCCACTAGTGCAGTTACTTTCTGTCAACATAGAAAGTTGTTACAGAATCATTGACTATATTCTCCATGCTGCAGTAGCATCCCTGTGATCAACTTACATTATACTTGAGAATTTTTGTGCCCCTTTATCCCCCTCAGTCTCCCCTGCTACCCACCCCAGCCCCTCCCCCTTGTTAACCACTAGTCACTTCTTAGTGTCTCTGAGTCTACTGCTGTTTTGTTCATTCTGTTTTGCTTTATTTTTATATTCCACAAATAAGTGAAGTCATATTGTATTTGTCTTTCTGCCTGGCTTATTTCACTTAGCATAATACCCTCTAGATCCATCCATGTTGTTGCAAATGGCAGGATTTCTTTTCTTTTTATGGCTGAATAATATCGCATTGTGTATATGTACCACGTTTTCTTTATCCATTCATCTATTAATGGACACTTAGGTTGCTTCCATTTCTTGACTATTGCAAATAGTACAGCGATAAACAAAGGGGTGCATATATCTTTTTGGATCAGGGGTCTTGTTTTCTTAAGGTAAATTCCTAGGAGTGGAATTACTAGGTCAAATGGTATTTCTATTTTTAGTTTTTTGAGGAACCTCCATACTGCTTTTCACACTGGCCTCACCAATTTACATTCCCACCAAAAGGGTAGGAGGGTTCCCATTTCTTCACATCCTCACCAACACTTATTATTTCTTGTCTTTGGATAGTGGCCATTCTGATGGGTGTGAAATTATTTCTCATTGTGATTTTGATTTGCATTTCCCTGATGATTAGTGGTGTGGAGCATCTTTTCATGTGCCTATTGGCCATGTGTATTTATTTGGAGAAATATATGTTCAGGTCCTCTACCCATTTTTAATTGGGTTGTTTTCTTGGTGTTGAGTGTATTAGTTCTTTATATAATTTAGATGTTAACCCCTTATCAGACAAATCATTTATGAGTATACTCTCCCATATTGTAGGATGCCTTTTTGTTCTGCTGAGGGTGTCCTTTGCTTACAGAATCTTTTTAGCTTGATAAAGTCCCACTTAATCACTTTTTATTTTGTTTCCCTTGCCCAAGGAGATATGTCCAGGAAAAATTGCTTGTACTTTTTTTTGGGGGGGGAGGGCATCTCTCATATTTATTGATCAAATGGTTGTTAACAACAATAAAATTCTGTATAGGGGACTCAATGCACAATCATTAATCAACCCCAAGCCTAATTCTCAACAGTCTCCAATCTTCTGAAGCATAACGAACAAGTTCTTACATGGTGAACAAGTTCTTTCATAGTGAATAAGTTCTTACATGGTGAACAGTGCAAGGGAAGTCATATCACAGAAACTTTCAGTTTTGATCACGCATCATGAGCTATAAGCAATCAAGTCAGATATGATTATTCGTTTGATTTTTATACTTGATTTATATGTGAATCCCACATTTCTCCCTTATATCATTATTTTTTTAATAAAATGCTGAAAGTGGTAGGTAGATGCAAGATAAAGGTAGAAAACATAATTTAGTGCTGTAAGAGGGCAAATGTAGGTGATCAGGTCTGTGCCTATAGACTAAGTATTAATCCAAGCTAGACAAGGGCAACAAACCATCCACAGATGCAGAAGATTTCTCTCAAAACAGGGGGGGGTTGAGGTTCTAAGCCTCACCTCTGTTGATCCCCAATTTCTCACCTGATGGCCCCCCTGCGACTGTGCCTGTCTTAGGTTGTTCCTCCCTTGAGGAATCTTACCCGTCTCTGGCTAACCAGTCATCTGCCGGGGCCATACAGGGAGATGTAAAGTTGGTAAGTGAGAGAGAAGCAATATTCTTTGAAAAGGTTAGCTTTTTACTTCTTTGCAGATTTATACCCTGTGAAATTGCTTGTACTTTTGTTCAAGAGATTTTTGCCTATGTTTTCTTCTAAGAACTTTGTGGTTTCATGACTTACATTCATGTCTTTGATCAATTTTGAGTTTACTTTTGTGTATGAAGTTAGACAGTAAACCAGTTTCATTCTATTACATGCAGCTGTCCAGTTTTCCCATCACCACCACTGAGGCACTTCATCAAAGAGCAGGATGTTTTCACACACATCCACAAATGCACTTGATGACTGTGATCACCTCTTAGCAACAATAACCTGCCTGAAGTGATGCCATCTTTTAAATTCAGTTCTTGCCATGTGTTACCACCGAGCCTCTCTGTTCACCTGAACTCGTGGCACAAATCAGCAGGATTTTCTGAAAATGGACCCACATCCAGCCAAGGGAGTCAAGGGAAATCAAACCACGTGTTCCTTTCAACACCCTTCCTCCCAAAGAAACAGTCAAGGTGAACTTCAAGAACAGTGTTGGGAAAAAAGATGTTCCTTAGGGTCAGAGGAGTTACTAGCTGACTGCACTTCCTTGAACCTCAGGTTGTTTGGGGCATGAATTGGGGAGCCTCTTTCTTCACCTGAGTCACTGGCCTGTAGTGAAGACCCCAGACCGTGGAGCCTCAGCTGCAGCTGAGGTAAACAGGAGCTAGCACCTGTCCCCCTCCACCCCCGGAGGACACACTGTGCTGTCCCTGGATGGAGGCTGGAGGCAGTGACGCCAGTCCCCTTCTGCCTGATGCCTCCTTGGCTTTAGCTGGCAACTTGTTTCTGAGAAGCTGAACTCCCTTCCTGCCTACCTCCTCCCCTCCCCTTCTCCTGCCCATTCCCTTACCCAGCTGAACCACAGTCAGGGAGAAATGCGACCACTTGGTTAAGGCATTGTCCACTTTCTCTACATACAGATTTTTCATTTTGTATTTAATAATTTGTAGAGAGATACTTAAGATTGTGTACACATCCTGCTCCTCATCAAACTTTCCTTTCTTCTCAATCTGCTGAAGTCCTTAACCTTCTTCTTTGAGTTGTTAGGTAGATGAAACATTTCTCAAAATATTGGGAAAATATGTGGAGAAGTAAAAAGTCATTTCATAAATATCTAACAGAAAAGCTGGCACAGAGCATAGCTAAAGCAATCTCTGAGTTTTCCTTGCTGAGGAGAAGCCCTGACCTCACAACCTGGTGGCCTCTTTGGAGAGAAGGGAGAAATGGCCTCCACACACACAGGCCGTCCTCCCCAGAATGTTCTCTTAGGAGCCAGAGATCAACATACACCTTCTTCTATCTGATTCCCTCAAAGCTGTGAAACCTCAGTCACACTTTTGTGGAAAAGGGCAAATAAAAGGCATGAAAATAAGATAAGTGCATATCAGGGCTTTCTAGAAAAAAATCTAATTCCAGAGTTTATCAGGAGTCTATACATTTTTGCTCAGTGCCCTTTGTTGTTGTGCGCAAACTACTTTTTGTTGCAGGTAATGTCCAAAATGTATATGGCATGCTATGAATCTGAAAACATACATTTCAGGAAAATCTTCAACAGGAATTTTCTTTTAAAAGAGGTTTTCAAGGTTTATTCTTCAGTTATCAAAGGTTTTTAAAAGCAGAACTTTTTTTGTCTAGGACCCAGTTAATCCAGATTTCATGGCCTGCAGAAAGCACTAGCTTGCCCCAGCCTTTTGCTGACTCTCATGAAGTAATGCCATAGAACTTCAGGGTTTTCATACAGCCTGTCTACTTGTGCATCCTTTTCTTTTGTTTTGGCAATATAAACTTCTTCATACTTTCAGATTAACTTTGAAGAATGTTGAAAATGGCTTGCCTACTCTTGTCTCTCTTCCTCCCTTGCAGGACTCAAGACAGGCACCAGCCATGCCAACAGTCAGATTCCCCACGCTGCACATCCCCTGAGCTCTGTTGTCGAGGCAGATGAGACACAGGCTGAACTAATGAGGGTAAGGCCAGAGAGTGACTGACAGGGCCTGGCAGCTTCACCTGTAGGTCCACAGTCCACACCATTTCCAGGGTCCTAATGACTGCTTTTAAAAAGAGAAAAGAGAGAGATTCAAGATGGCAGCATGAGAGATGAAACAGAGAATTCCTCCCAAAACCACAAATAGTACAAAAATATGGCTAACTAATACAACAAACCGTAAAACAGCAACAAGAAAGAAGGCTGAACAGACTGCATACAGACCTCGCGAACAGAGCAGACCTCACGAAACAGGCTAACATATGAAAGCCTTGATGCAGCAGGACCCAAGCCCTTCCCCCACCCCAGCTCACCAGGGGGAGTAAGAGAAACAGAGCCAGGAGGGGTGGAAGCCTGAGACTGCTGTACACCTAGCCCTGGAGATCTGCTTGGCAAGCGGAAACCTGTATTGTGGTGCTCTAGAGGTTGGGGAGCCGGGACAGGCAGAGTGCTTGAGAGATAGATTCTGGCTGTTTGTGAAGGATGGGATCCACATTTGGCCACTCTGTGACAGAGGAAAAGCAGGTGGTCTGAGAGGCTGCTGAAGGGGCGGGGTTTGTACGGAGCTTGCTGCATGGGAGAAGGGAGAGCTGGACAAGGGTGTCTGGGCGTGCTCTGCCCAGCAGGTTGGGAACTTTGGGGAGCTTCAGGCAGTCCATCCCCCTGGCTGGCTGCCCAGCTCCAAAGCCCCCCACTGTGATATGCAGCCTGCTGTGCCTCCCTCCTAAGCCTGCCAGCACTGGTTCTCAAACTGGCAGTCACTGTGCTGGTGTCAGGTCAGCCATAGGGAGGCCCTGCTTACAAGAGCTAGAGATGCAAAGCACAGAGGCTTACACCTGTGTGCTCGGCTCACTGGCTCTGACAGACAGGCACTGCAGACAGGAATCAGGAAACAGATTTTTCCTCCACCTAGGCACCATCTCTGCTCCCCTATGAACCCCAAACTCACTCTAGGGGCTGAGCAGCTCCAGAGACTGGAGCTTCTGGGCACTAGAGGGCACCACACAGAAATATGAAATGTCAAAAGAACATGGTTCAGACCAAAATCTCACAAACCCCAGAAAAAGAGTCAAATGAAACTGAAGTCACCAATCTTCCTGAAAGAGAGTTCAAAATAAAAATCATAAACATGCTTATGGAGGTACAGAAAAATATTCAAGAACTCAGGAACGAATTTAAATTGGAGATTCAATAATTAAGAAATTCCATATCTGAAATGAAACATACAATGGAGGGATTTAAAAGCAGACTAGATGTAGTAGAAGAGAAGGTAAATGGACTAGAAATTATAGAAGAGGAATACAAAGTAGCTGAGGCACACAGAGAAACAAAAATCTCTAAGAATGAAAGAATATTGAGAAAGCTGTGTGCCCAATCCAAATGGAACAACATTTGCATTTATAGGGGTACCAGAAGAAGAAGAAGAGAGGAAAAGGGATATAAAGTGTCATTGAGCAGGTATTTGCTGAAAACTTGCCCAATCTGGGGAAGGAGATAGATTCTCAAGCCATGGAGGTACAACAGATCTCCCAACACAAGAGACCCAAGAAAGATAACATCAAGACATATAATAATTAAAATGGAAAAGATTAAGGATAAAAACAGACTTTCAAAAGCACCTAGAGAGAGTAAAAAAGACCACATACAAAGGAAAACCCATCAGGCTATCATTAGATTTCTCAACAGAAACCTTACAGGCCAGAAGGTAGTGGCATGATATATTTAATGCAATGAAGTAGAAGGGCCTTGAACCAAGAATACTATACCTGACAATGTTATCATATAAATCTGAAGGAGGGATTAAACAATTTTTAGATAAGCAAAAGCTGAGAGAATTTACCTCCCACAAGCCACCTCTACAGTGCATTATGGAGGGACTTCTATAGATGGAAGTATTCCTAAGGCTAAACAGATGTTACCCAAGGGATAGACAAAGAGTACAGAATATGATTCATAACATACAAAGAATGGATGAGGAGGGAAAAAAAGGAACCTTTAGGTTGTGTTTGTAATAGCATACAAAGTGAGTTAAATTAGACTGTTAGATAGTAAGGAAATTACCCTTGAACCTTTGGTAACCACAAATCTAAAGCCTGCAATGCAATAAGTACATGCATATCAATAATCACCCTAAATGTAAATGGACTGAATGCACCAACCAAGAGACATAGAGTCACTGAATAGATAAAAAAACAAGACCCATCTATATGTTGCCTACAAGAGACTCACTTCAAATCCAAAGACATACACAGACTGAAAGTGAAGGGATGGAAAAAGATGTTTCATGTAACTAATAGGGAGAAAAAAGCAGGAGTTTCAGTATTTCTTTCAGACAAATAGACTTCAAAACAAAGAAAGTCACAAGAGACAAAGAAGGACATTACATAATGATAAAGGGGCCAGTTCAACAAGAAGATATAACTATTATAAATATCTATCCACCCAACACAGGATCACCTACATATGTGAAAGAAATACTAACAGAATTAAAGGGGCAAATAGAATGCAATGCATTCATTCTAGGAGACTTCAACACACCACTCACTCCAAAGGACAGATGAACAAGACAGAAAGTAAGTAAAGAGACCGAGGCACTGGACAACATATTAGAACAGATGGACCTAACGGTCATCTACAGAACACTCCATCCAAAAGCAATAGGATACAATTCTTCTCAAGTGCACATGGAACACTTTCAAGAATAGATCATATACTAGGACACAAAAAGAACTTCAGTAAAATCAAAAAGATTGAAATTGTACCAACCAGCTTCTTAGATCACAAAGGTATGAAACTAGAAATAAATGACACAAAGAAAATGAAAAAGCCCACAAACACATGGAGGCTTAATAACATGCTCCTAAATAATCAATGGATAAATGACCAAATAAAAACAGAGATCAAGCAATATATGGAGGCAAATGACAACAATAATTCAACACTGCAAAATCTGTGGGATGCAGCAAAACCAGTACTAAGAGTGAAGTATATTACAATACAGGCCTACCTCAGGAAAGAAGAACAATCCCAAATGAACAGTCCTCAGAATTAATGAAACTAGAAAAGGGAGAACAAATGAGGTCTGAAGTCAGAAGAAGGAGGGACATAATGAAGATTAGAGCAAAAATAAAATAAAATTTAGAAGAATAAAAGAATAGAAAGAATCAATGAAAGCAGGAGCTCATTCTTTGAGAAAATAAACAAAATAGATAAACCCCTAGCCAGACTTATCAAGAAAAAAAGAGAGTCTACACACATAAACAGAATCAGAAATGAGACAGGAAAAATCACTATGGACCCCGCAGAAATACAAAGAATTATTAGAGAATACTATGAAAAATTATATGCTAACAAACTGGATAACCTAGAAGAAATGGACAACTTTCTAGAAAAATACAACCTTCTAAGGCTGACCCAGGAAGAAACAGAAAATCTGAATAGACCAATTACCAGCAAAGAAATTGAACTGGTAATCAAAAAACTACCTAAGAACAAAACCCCTGGTCCAGATGGTTTCACTGCTGAATTTTATCAAGCATTTAGTGAAGACATAATACCCATCCTCCTTAAAGTTTTCTAAAAGTAGAAGAGGGAATATTCCCAGACTCATTCTATGAAGCCAACATCACCCTAATACCAAATCCAGGCAAAGACACCACAAAAAAAGGAAATTATAGACCAATATCCCTGACGAACATAGATGCAAAAATACTCAACAAAATATTAGCAAACAGAATTCAAAAATACATTAAAAAGATCATCCATCATTATCATGTGGGATTTATCCCAGGGATGCAAGGATGGCACAACATTCGAAAATCCATCAGTATCATCCACTACATCAACAAAAAGGACAAAAATCACACAATCATCTCAATAGATGCTGAAAAAGCAATCAACAAAACTCAACATCCATTCATGATAAAAACTCTCAACAAAATGGGTCTAGAGGGCAAGTACCTCAACATAATAAAGGCCATATATGACAAACTCACAGCCAACATTATACTTTGTTGGCAGCCGCGCTCAGAAAATAGCGCCCAATGCAGGGCAGCCGGAAGGCCCCGAACTTCCTAGTGACAAAACATCCCACACCACTAAACCACATGCTAATTGCGCCTTGGCATAAGGACCAATGAGACCCACCAAATTGTTATGCTAATAAGGCGTATGGAGCCGCACCAACCAGGTCAGAGCATGAGAACTATATAAGCAAGCCTCTCCTTCCCCTCTGGGTCCTGCCCAACTCATTTGTTTCACAAAGAGCTGAAGAATAAAGCTTTCTGCAGAAGAATCCTGCTGTTGTTGCGTGCTGTTCTTGCTGGCGAGGACGGGGCGCGCGAGAAGTGGTGCCGAAACCCGGGAACCAGAACATCACCGGCACAGGGAGGACCCTTCAGACATCTGGAGAGGATTCAGAACTGCAGGACAGAAGAAAACCCAGAGGGGTAAGTTCCGAGAGACGCGCTTTTTAGGATAATGGCTGATGGTTCTCTGTAAATAAGGAGACACCATGGGGAATGCACCGTCATTAGTCACGGCGCTGCAGACAGCTCTCAAAGAGCGAAACTTGAGGGTCTCCAGCAAAGTCTTAGGATCTTTTGTAAAGGAGATAGACTGTGTGGCCCCCTGGTTTATTTGTTCAGGGTCCCTCTCAATCCCGAGCTGGGACAAACTGGGGAAAGATCTTGATAGAGAGGAGGAAGAAGGCAGCCTGAGGGGAGGCACCAGACCCCTCTGGAAACTGATTAGAGCTTGCCTGCAAGATGAGAGGTGTGACAAGGTAATAAAAGAAGGTCAGAGAGCCTTGACAGACATCCAAGAGAGCATGTCAGAAACGGAACGGGAGACAGAGCGAGCTCGCGGCCGAAAAAATGCCACAAAAATGAAAGTAAAGAAACCCCAGAGTGAAGGAGAAAGCCCGCCTAGGGCAAAAGCGAAAGAGCCCCGAGAAGCGAGTGACGATCGCCTCGGAGAAAATAGTAAATACCCCTGGAAAGAGTTGAGGGACCTCCAACTCTCCAGTAGGGAATCTGAGGAGGAATTAACGTCCGCAGAGGAAGGGGAAGAAAATAAAACCGCAGAGTGCAGAAGTAAGGGAACCAGCAAAGTCGAAAAGTGGACCAAGGGAAAAATGAAAGCAGGGTGTCCCCCGACGCCCGTTGCCCCGCCACCTTACGTGAGCGGCGCACTCTCTTTTTGCCACCCAGATACTCTTCAGGCAATTAGACAAATGTTTCCTGTATTTGAGGATAATGGCGTACGCTCTCACCAGCCCCTGAGCCATAAACAAGTTAAGGAGTTAGCGGAATCCGTTCGGGCTTATGGAGTCAGTGCTAACTACACCATAGCACAGATTGAAAGACTAACAGAGACAGCAATGACACCCGCAGACTGGCAATATGTAACTAAGGCATGCCTTTCTAGTATGGGGCAGTACATAGAATGGAAGGCACTGTGGCATGATATCAGTATGGCCCAGGCACGCGCAAACGCAGCCGAGGGACAGCCTGCGTGGTCATATGATATGCTGACGGGCCAAGGACAGTGGGTAGCCAACCAGACCGCCTTCCCCTTACAGGTATACGCACAAATAAACACGTGCGCCGCCAAGGCATGGAAAGCCCTCACCAACAAAGGAGAAGTGTCAGGCAATTTAACAAAAATTATTCAAGGGCCGAGCGAGCCATTTTCTGACTTTGTCGCTCGTATGATGGAGGCCGCAGGCAGAATATTTGGAGATCAGGAACAAGCGATGCCCCTAGTGGAGCAATTAGTGTTTGAACAATGTACCAAGGAATGCAGACAGGCGATAACACCCTGGAAACAGAAAGGGATACACGCTTGGTTGAAAGCCTGTAGAGAAGTAGGAGGACCACTCACCAACGCGGGCCTAGCCGCAGCCATATTACAGAGCCACAAACAAGCCAGGATCACTAACAGAAGTATTAAATGCTTTCAATGCGGGAAATTAGGACATATAAAGAGAGAGTGTAGGAGCCCAGCTTCAGAACAAACAACCCAAAAGACCCCTGGGTTATGCCCTAAGTGTAAGAAAGGCAGGCATTGGGCCAATGAGTGCCGATCTATTAAAGACATAGAAGGGAAGCCCTTAGAGCTGCCAAAAAACGCCCAGAGGGGCCCTCGCCGCCAGGGCCCGCAAATATATGGGGCAACCAGCACGCAAGTGTCATTCGGGAACAACCAGGCCCCCCAAGGAGAGCCACTTCAGGTTCCGCGGGATTGGACATCCGTGCCACCACCAGAATAGTGTTAACTCCACAGATGGGAGTTCAACCTGTCCCTTCAGACTTTAAAGGCCCCCTACCACCAAATACCGTTGGGTTACTCTTAGGGCGCTCTTCTGCTGCCTTGAAAGGCCTGGTAGTTCATCCCGGAGTTATAGATCAAGATTATGAGGGACAGGTAAAAATCATGTGTTCGGCCCCCAGAGGAATCTACCCTATATCCCCAGGAGACCGCATAGCCCAGCTCTTAGTATTGCCCAGTCTCCACGCCAATTATCCTGCTACCAACACGGAGAGGGGAGAAAGGGGCTTCGGCTCCTCTGACTGGGATTCAGCCTTCATAGTATTAGATTTAGCAGACAGACCAAAATTAACTCTTCAAATAGAGGGAAAGAGCTTTGAAGGAATCCTAGATACTGGAGCAGATAAAAGTATTATCTCTGCAACCTGGTGGCCCTCCAAGTGGCCTGTGACCCAATCCTCACATTCATTGCAAGGTTTAGGATATGAGTCAAGCCCTTCAATTAGTGCCAAACCACTGAAATGGCGAGCCCCTGAGGGACAAGAGGGTACGGTTACCCCTTATGTACTCCCTCTACCGGTCAATTTATGGGGGAGAGATGTCATGAGAGACCTAGGCCTCAAACTCATTAATGAATACTCCACCCCCGCCCAAGGCATGATGATGGACATGGGATACATCCCTGGCAAAGGGCTGGGGAGACACCAACAGGGACGCATAGAGCCCATCCTACCCAAAGTAAAAAATGATCGTCACGGCCTGGGTTTTTCATAGGGGCCATTGAAGACGCCATACCCATACCTTGGCTCACAGAGGAGGCCATATGGGTTCCTCAGTGGCCCCTATCCTCTGAAAAATTAGAAGCAGCTCACCGTTTAGTGCAAGAGCAACTCCAAATGGGACATTTAGAACCCTCTGTGTCCCCATGGAACACACCCATATTTGTAATCAGAAAAAAGTCAGGATCATGGAGATTGCTTCATGATCTAAGAGCAGTAAATGCTCAAATGAAAATGCTTGGACCCGTACAACGGGGACTGCCACTCCTCTCTGCCTTACCCAGAGAATGGAAAGTGCTCATAATAGATATTAAAGATTGTTTCTTTTCCATACACCTAAGCTCCAAGGACAGAGAAAGATTTTCTTTCACCCTGCCAGCTATTAACCATGAACAACCCGACGCCAGATTCCAGTGGAAGGTCCTCCCTCAAGGAATGGCAAATAGCCCCACTATATGTCAACTGTATGTTCAGTGAGCGCTAGAACCGATTCGTAAGATCTACCCCACACTAAAAATCATCCACTATATGGATGATGTCCTTCTCTGCTCCCCACAACCAGCAGAAGTAGAAGAGGCATATATAGATCTCACTAAATCCCTAGAAACTTGGGGACTGAATATAGCAAGCAAAAAGATCCAAAAATCTAGTGTTAGCGAATTCCTAGGAGCCACCATTTACACAGATGTAATTTGCCCCCAAAAGCTTGAGATAAGACATAATCAGTTGCGAAATTTGAATGACTTCCAAAAACTCCTGGGGGATATTAATTGGTTGCGGCCATACTTAAAGATACCCACCACTGAATTGACACCACTATTTAAAACCCTAGAAGGAGACCCACAACTAACGTCACCGCGCTCCCTTACACCTGAGGCAATACAAGCCATTCGCAAAGTAGAACAGGCTTTGATGACAGCGCAATTAAATAGGGTTCAATTGAATGAACCCTTTGAGTTGTGTGTCCTTCCCACCCCGGAACTGCCAACAGCAGTCTTATGGCAGCACGGCCCACTGATCTGGATCCATCCCCAAGCCTCTCAGGCTAGAACAATAGAGTATTATCCGGCAGCCGTGGCCAAACTTGCTTTGAGAGGAGTAAAAACCTCCATGACACATTTCGGAGAGGCTCCAGCTAAAATTATAACCCCTTACAACGTAGAACAGATACAAGTATTATGTGCTATGAACGATGATTGGGCCATACTTGCTTACAGTTTCTCAGGAACCTTTGATAATCATTTCCCAAAACATCCCCTCATCAACTTCGCCAAAAATCATCTCCTAGTATTCCCTCGGGTCACTAGCCTAACCCCGCTGCCTCATGGAAAAACAGTTTACACGGACGGGTCTAAGACAGGCACAGGTGCCTATGTCCATGATGGCAAAGTTGTGACAAAAGGCTACACGCCTGACACTCCACAAATAGTGGAATGTCGCATAGTCTTAGAGGTCTTACAAATCTTTCCTGAACCTTTAAATATTGTGTCTGACTCCTGTTATGTAGTTAATGCAGTCAAATCTCTAGAAGTGGCCGGGCTAATCAAAGCGTCCAGCCCAGTAGCCACTTTGTTCAAACAGATACAATCAGCACTACTTCATAGACAATCTCCTTTGTATATAACTCATATCAGAGCACATTCAGGCCTTCCCGGGCCTATGACCCAAGGCAACCACTCGGCAGACCTCGCAACCAGAAGCATAGCCTTTCCCCTGCTAGACCCTGTCACCACAGCTTCAAAATTCCACACACAATTTCATGTCACTGCCGAAACGCTGCGCAGGCGGTTTGGCATAACCAGGGCCGAAGCTAGGAACATTGTCCTTAGCTGCCAACACTGCTGCAGCTTCCTTCCCGCACCTCATGTTGGGATCAACCCCAGAGGTATTAGGCCTTTACAAGTTTGGCAAATGGATGTGACACATATTTCGTCTTTTGGGAAGCTGAAATACGTACATGTATCTGTGGATACCTGTTCAGGAGTCATCTTTGCCTCCCCATTGTCAGGAGAGAGAGCTTCCCATGTCATCCAGCACTGCCTTGAAGCTTGGAGCGCATGGGGGTTACCACAAATCCTGAAAACAGACAATGGCCCAGCCTATACCTCTACAAAATTTGCTCAATTTTGTCAACGCATGGGGATAAAACATATTACTGGTCTTCCCTACAACCCACAGGGTCAAGGGATTGTGGAGCGCGCGAACCGCACGCTCAAATCCTATTTACTTAAACAAAAAGGGGGAATTGAGGATATACCCCCCACACCAAAAACTGCTATAGCCCTAGCACTTTTCACTATAAATTTTTTGAATCTGGATGCTCAAGGCCATACAGCAGCGGATCGCCATAATCAGTGGCCAAAAGACCCACAAGAACTAGTAAAATGGAAGGACGTGTTATCTAACCAATGGAAAGGCCCGGATCCAATCATAATCAGATCCAGGGGAGCTGTGTGTGTTTTCCCCCAGGGTGAAGAAAATCCCTTCTGGGTCCCGGAGCACCTAACGAGGAAAGTCCTAAACAAAGGAGATGACTTCGCTGTACCTCCTGACCCTGCTCCTGACACTGGAGACCCCGACTCAGGGAGTATTGAGATGGGGAATCCTGTCTGCCTATCCTAAGCCTATGCCTGTCCGCTTCAATGCAGCCGTTTTTCCGCGTTTTTTCACTACCAACTCTAGTATGAACTTGCCCTACTTAGTAAAAGATACCCTAGCAGCCCCTTTGGGAGAGAACCGATCCTTCGCTACCGAGGGAGCATTATGTTTCACCACTCAGAATCAAACCGGCTGTATCTCCCTAAAGCAGAGGAAGTATGGCTGGTTCAGTAATCCGCTCTCAGGGATCTTATACAATATCCAAGCCATCAAAAACCAAACGGTCTCCCAGAATGTGTTCTGGATTAATGGGATGTTCGTGGACCCTCCCAATAGCACCGGCACCATAAGCCCCAGTCAGCCCAGATATGCTCCCCACTGCTCAGGTGCGTATGAGGGAGAACCATGGCCCTGGACAGACTGCCAGTCAGCTACAGTGACTTCGGAAGACGCAGGCAAGAAGTTTACTATCTCCCCGGATATGACCGAAGGTAAAAGTTGGGGGGCACCTTGGGTGGAAGGGGGCAATTGTACCCAGCCTATGAACAGGAATCCTTTTCATAAATGGATGTTGTGTGGCATTAATGGTTCTTGTACTGACCTGTCCCCACTGTCCGCCCTTTTGGGTGGAAGTAGAGGCTTCAGCCGCAACATATCCTATATATGCCATACAAGAGTCGGAAGCAATCTCCCTACTGCTCACTTCTGTGGCCCGGCTAATGCTACGCTGACAATCCCTAGGCTCCCCATCCCCCCAACCCCGGCATGCGTATACCCCCCATTCCTGTTTGTCGTATCCAATGATAGTTTTGATTCCTGCTCCAATGTAACCTGCTTTCTGTCTCAGTGCTGGGATGCGTTTAATTATACTAATGCCTTAGTAGTCCGCATCCCTCGTTGGGTCCCCGTCCCCGTAGACGCACCTGACACTATGACCCTGTTTCGAGAAAGGCGCGACTTCGGCGTTACAGCCGCCATAGTGCTTCTGATCTCCGCGACCGCGGTCGCAGCCACCGCCGCTGGTATAGCTTTAGACACCTCCATCAAATCAGCTACAGAACTCAATAACCTTGCGGTGTCAGTATCTTCTGCCCTTGACCAACAGTCTACACTTGATGGCAAACTGAAAGGAGGAATAATGATCCTCAATCAACGCATAGATCTCGTAGAGGAACAAATGGAAGTGCTCTGGCAAATGGCCCAATTGGGATGCGAGCGGAAATATCGTGCTCTCTGCATTACTAGCATTCAATATGAAAGTTTTACACGGGCAGCTAATCTGTCACGAGACCTGTCCCAGTATCTTTCAGGAAACTGGTCCCAAGACTTCGATGGGGCACTAGAAGAACTGCGGCGAGAAATAATCCACATCAACACCACCCGTCTAGATATCTCCGTAGCAGAAGGACTCTCTTCCTGGTTCCTCAGAGCTCTCTCCCACGTCAAGGAGTGGGCGGGCATGGCTGGGATGGGCGTGTTCATGCTTGGAGGTCTCATGCTCCTACTCTGGTTGTTATGCAGACTCCGCAACCAACATAAGCAGGACAAGGTGATCCTTGCTCAAGCCCTAATGGCGATAGACGTTGGCGCCTCTCCCCAAGTGTGGCTCAACATGCTTAAGAAGGAAGCTCGGCCTTAGCTAGAGGTAACTCTTGCACCCTGAGCCCATGTGGCACTGCGCCAGGCCCGAGTACCTCATTGCTTAATCACAGCTTTCTTTAAGAAGCTCATGGTGCAAGAGGGTTGAGAAAAAAGGTCCAAACCCTTTGTACCAAGCGGTCCCAACGCCAGCCAGAAGATGCGAGGCAAAGCACTGCAAGAGGTCTTGGACCCCTCTGAGAGGCATGCCTGACTGCATAGGGGTAGATGCCCAGAACCCCTTTCCAAAAAGGGGGCATCAGGAAGTGTGATGGAGGTCAGGCCTCTGTCTACGCCTCTGCTGGCAAGTTCCGCCTTGAGATTCTATTAGACAAAAAAGGGGGAGATGTTGGCAGCCGCGCTCAGAAAATAGCGCCCAATGCAGGGCAGCCAGAAGGCCCCGAACTTCCTAGTGAAAAAACATCCCACACCACTAAACCACATGCAATTGCGCCTTGGCATAAGGACCAATGAGACCCACCAAATTGTTATGCTAATAAGGCGTATGGAGCCGCACCAACCAGGACAGAGCATGAGAACTATATAAGCAAGCCTCTCCTTCCCCTCTGGGTCCTGCCCAACTCATTTGTTTCACAAAGAGCTGAAGAATAAAGCTTTCTGCAGAAGAATCCTGCTGTTGTTGCGTGCTGTTCTTGCCGGCGAGGAAGGGGCGCGCGACACGACATATCTGATAAGGTGTTGACATCTAAAATATACAAAGAGCTCATGCACCTAAACAAACAAAAAAGCAAGTAAGGCAATTAAAAAATGGGCAGAGGAGCTTAACAGACACTCTTCCAAAGAATAAATTCAGATGGCCAACAAGCACATGAAAAGATGCTCCACATCATTAATCATTAGAGAAATGCAAATTAAAACCACAGTGAGATATCACCTCACACCAGTAAGGATTGCCACCATTGAAAAGACAAACAACAACAAATGTTGGCGAGGTTGTGGAGAAAGGGGAACCCTCCTACACTGCTAGTGGGAATGTAAATTAGTTCAACCATTGTAGAAAGCAGTATGGAGGTTCCTCAAAAAACTAAAAATAGAAATACCATTTGACCCAGGAATTCCACTCCTAGGAATTTACCCTAAGAATGCAACAGCCTGGTTTGAAAAAGACACATGCACCCCTATGTTTATCACAGTACTATTTACAATAGCCAAGAAATGGAAGCAACCTAAGTGTCCATCAATAGATGAATGGATAAAGAAGAAGTGGTACATATACACATGGAATATTATTCAGCCATAAGAAGAAAACAAATCCTACCATTTACAACAACATGGATGGAGCTAACAGGGTATTATGCTCAGTGAAATAAGCCAGGCAGAGAAAGACAAGTACCAAATGATTTCACTCATCTGTGGAGTATAAGAACAAAGCCAAAACTGAAGGAACAAAACAGCAGCAGACTCACAGAACCCAAGAATGGACTAACAGTTACCCAAGGGAAAGGGACTGGGGAAGATGGTTGGGAAGGGAGGGAGAAGGGGAAAAGAGGCATTACGATTAGCACGCATAATGTAGTGGAGGGAGGGACACGGGAAAGGCAATATACACACAGAAGACAAGTAAGATTCTGTAGCATCTTACTATGCTGATGGACAGTGACTATAATTGGGTATGTGGTAGGGACTTGATAATGGGGGGAGTCTAGTAACCATAATGTTGTTCCAGTAATTGTACATTAATGATACCAAAATAAAAAAATAAGAATAAAAATAAAAATAAATGAGAAAAGGGAGTTCCAACTAAAAAATCACTAGAATTTCATTTAGATAATTGCATTATTTTTTTTCCTCGGTTACATAGGCTAGAAGGGAAAGGTAAACCCAGCTATTATTATACTGTTTCAGGTAAGTGTAAGAACCTTTTTTCAATGCTAAGGATTGGTAAATATTTAATTTAGCTACATTTACTTTGCCTAAAGTGATTTTCTCCATGCACTCAAGTGGTTTAGCACTCTCTGAAAATGGCACCAGTTTTAAGCCCTTGGGGTTTTTACATATTTTTTTTCTGAATATATTAGAGCCCGAAAGTAAATGCTAAGTGGAGCCAAAACCAGACTAGCAGACTACCAACAAGGTTCTACTTTAAAATGCACATTTCATAGTTTTCTTTTAATGTTACCTGGATGATAGAGATGAAAACACATTTTAAAATAATAGCCAAATTGATATAACATGTTTTTTTAAAGAGATTAATGATTCATTTAAGCTAATCTAAAAATTGTAGCTAAAAGTTGTAATTTAGTTACTAATCTAGTTGGTAACATTTCAACTGACTTCACAAGTTCCCTCGATTATTTCCCGTGTGTGGTTCAAAACAATTGTAAATATTTGTACCTTCAGTAATTTTTCACTTCATTTCCCCTCCTTCATTTAGTCCATCAGCCAGTGGTAGAAACAATTAAATATTGTATTTATTGAACTTAAAAAATTTTAAACTGTTGTGTCTCTAATCCTCTTTTTAGGTTCTCAAATCTGATAATCTTACCATGCAGTGTACTTCTAGCTATTATTTTCACGGCTTTTATAATACCAACTAAAAGGAAACATTTTTAAATGCTGAAAGGAATAAAAGGATCCCAGAATAGAAATCACTTAACTATGTATGAACACCAATTCCCAAATCACCTGCTCAGAAATGTTTTTTAAAATACATCACCAGTTAATTAGCTTATCATGCTAAACAAATAAACTAAGTAAAACAAAAAATCATCAGGCACTTTGTTAGGGAAAAAAACCTCTAAATTTAATTTTCAGTTGTAAGAGGTTATTAAAGAAAGAAAGAAAATGAAAGCCTGATAAAATGTAAATTGCAATGATAATAACCCTAAAACAGGGATTCAGTTTTCAAATCAGCTGCCTGAAATTCCTGGGGAGGCTGTAATATATTATTATCTATTCCACTGTTGGCAAAAGACTGTGCCTCTGTTAGCCTTTAGCCAAGTCTGGTGGTGTTCTGGCGTCTACCAAATAGCACATGCATCCTGATTTTACTTTTCAGAATCCACTTGCACATTTATCTCATGTGATCTCATCATAACCTTGAGACATAAAACAGGGCTTATGATATCTGTTTTATAGCTGATTAGCCAGCCAACTTTCTCAGTTAAGAAAAGCTAAATCTAAGACTACAGACCAGGCGTTCACATTTCTGGTCCACTCACCACCTCCCTAGCAGCTGTTATACCAGAGGAATCAGAGCGTATAATTGGCTCCTCCCTGGTAGCCCACCGTCCTGGGAAAAGGCACGTTTGTTCTCAGCACGCAAGCAAGTTAACACTGACACAAGAGCAGGCACATCAGTTCTTTGCCGAGAGAGATGCACAAAGGTTACCTGTAGCCCAGAGAGAACTGTTTCCATTTTCTTTGTCCCTTCCATCTTTTTCCTGCTAATCAAAGTAGGACATTTAAGATCTGGGGAAGGCTTTGGGAAGCTCCTTGACCGCCACTCTGCCACTGGAGGTGTGGTATGGGAGCAAAATAATTTTACAGACATCTGCTCCTGACAAGTGAGCTTCACAACCAGCTGAACTCAGAAAAATATCATGGCTGAATATGCTCACGACCCTGGCGGCTTTGTAAGGTTTTAGGTTAGGAAAGAAAATAGAGGAGACGTGGCTTGACAACAACACAGGCTTATTGGAGATAAATCTGCAGAGGCGGTCTGCACCAGAGCTGAGGCCCCCATCTGCAGAGCGAGGGGTCACTTTGGGAGGCGGGAAATTTTGCGGTTACTCTTTGCTAGGGGTTGCTAGGGAGGTAACTTTTGTGGTTGGGCTGATAGGGGCCAAACAGGGTATTCTCATGGCTTGAGCTCAGGCGGGAAATTTCCATTCTTCTCAAAACGGAGATGGTGTTAAGATAGCGGATCTCACGCTAACAGCCTTCGCTTGGGAACCAAGGTGTTGAGTGGGAATTGCAGGAGAGCCATTTTACTTCCACTGTGAGTTGCCTTTGGATGACTGTAGTGTAAACAAAGACGGTCGTGAGTCGATAAGCAGCTAAATCAATCCCACGAAAGACATCAGTAACTCTGGTGTAAGGCCCTTTGGGAGGGGATACGTGTATAATCTTTACATATAACAGCTATCGCCTCGAATAGGGCAGAGTCTTTCATTTATGGAGGAAGATATGTGGATAGTGCCAGGTAATAATGTTAACTAATAGTAGGAGCATTGGTAATAACGGTAAAGGCCACGCGGAGTCATTTTCCTATCCCAGAGCAGGGATGAGCTAGCTGGTCTCCCTGTAGTCTCCGGGACTGAGGGATGGAGACTCCCCGGGGGGCAGACGCTGCCTCCATCCGTCAGCTGTCACCTGTCAATGGAAATGCCATCTCCATGGTGGCCGTGTTATCAAGAGTAATACGGTTATTGCTTTGTTTAAGTAGAAGAAGCCAGCCCATGGCACCCACGACCCAGGAGCGCCCCAGGGCCATCACCTTCAAGTCCAGCCTGCCGCCATTCACCCCCCGTGCGCCGGTCTTCGGACCCAGCGGCAGCCCTGTGAGCCCCGCCAAAGCCAAGCCCCCCTGCAGCTTCTCGGCCCCGCCCGACGCCCTCCGGCCGTCCCCTCCGCCGCCGCCTCTGGGGCACGACCAGCTCCCTCCGCCGTCCCCCGATTTTATCGAGGCGCTGCCGGACCTCGTGCCCCCGCCTCCGCCGTCGTTTGCGGGGGATCCAGGCTTCGCGTTACCTTAGCCGCCTCCTGCCCTTGCCCCGAAGCCGCGAGGTCTCCATTGCCGCCGGGAGGCCTCCGGTTCCCCCAAGGAGGCAGGAGAACATGGGACCACCCGGTGTGGGAGGGAGCGGGGAGCAGGATTTCATGCCAGATCTCATGAACGCTCTGCAGAAGAGAGGCAACTCGTCCTAAGGGAAAACTGTAAACATCTCTGTGTGATCGGTGTAATCATGTCTGACTTCAAGTGCATTTTTGCTACTTTATTTTCTTGATACCTTGTTCATTTTAGATAAAATATTTAAGAATTCAGACTAGAAGTGATGTAAACCGCCTCACTGTAGCTCAGGTACATTCATAATCATTAACCGAACACAGAATTTAGAATATCCGCCTAAACGTGCATATCTTTCTTGTGTGTTTGCACTTCAGTGGAAATTATCTTACTTTCAAAGTTAATTAAAACGTTTTATGTTCCCTTATTTTGTTTGGAAGCATCAAGTTAACAAAAGATTTTTTTAAAGAAAGTTCCCAAAGATGGTATTTTTAGAAAGATCAGTGTCAAGATGTCATTGTCACCAAATTATTTAATAAACATAATGGAAGTCCAACCAAAATCCTGGTGAGAATTTTTTTTGAAGAAACAATCTGGGAAAATAAAAAAAATTTTAAATAAGAAAAGTGGAATTCTTTATATTAAAAATTATAAGACTACAATAAATTTTATAATAACTAGAAATAGGTGTTCCAAAATAGATGCAAAAATCAATGGGACTCAATAAAATGCACAGAAACAGCCAAAGTAATGGGAGAATTCTCTACATAATGCAAGTGATCTTTTGAATCAGTGGAGAAGGTACTATCAGGGCAATTTATTTGTTCAAGTGTTTGGGATAACTCCTATTTATGCCACCCAAGCCCAGGTGAACTGTCAGAGTAAGAGCAATCTTATATCTTCCCCATTTGAATATAGAAAAGGCAAATGTGAGCCAGAGTTAACCCTTTACACTTTCCCCTAAGTACATGGTGAATAAGGCAACATCATGGGGGAAAACATGGGTTGTCAACCCCCCAACAGGTGGTTTCAGTGTCACCACAGAACCCTGACAATTACCTTAACATCTCAGAGAAATCAGTCCTTCCAAAATTAAATTCTCTAGAATTCAATTTTGCCTAAGAATATGGAATCCACAAAACTGATATCCATTCAGTGCAACTGTTTGAACCTCTTCTCTCAATAAATGTTCAGTTACCTTGTTAATTCATTGATTATTCATCTAGTAGTATCAGATAAAGAGGTTTTCATGTTCTAGGAACCAGAACATGGTTAATATGTATATATTATGTACATGTCTTATGTATATAATCTCTCCATTTCTGTAAACCAGCTCCTACTATAGATACTGTTTCAAATAGTATCATCATTATGGAATGAAAATGTTTTAAAATGTAGCCAACTCTAAAACATCGAAATAACAACTTCGAAAATGCTTTCAATTACACTTATTCCATTGTTACCAGTCAATACTGGTCACTTCTTTTGCATAAGCAGCAGTCAAAAAAACAAAGTCCTTTCCTAACACTGCACGAAAAGAGTCTCTTCTTCCTCAGTTCCTTGCACAGCTCAGTGTTTTTAGCTTCCTAGACTCATGCTTGACCGGTTGGTCCTTCATGAGTCTCATCTGCTTTCACTACTTAGCCTTGCCATTTTACATCTTTTTAAGATACAGATGTTTTGTTTTAACCCAGGGAAACAATTTCTAAATGAAAATGGCCAGATAGAATTGTGCAGAGTGCTCTGTCTGCCAGTGACGTGAATTTGGGAAAGAGGCTCAATTCCTTTATATTGGTTTCCTTATCTGCAAAAAAGGGCAAATGGTAACATCTAGGTCATAGGATTGTTGCAAGTACAGTGCAAATGTTTACTGCTACACTCTATTCTTGGCAAATTCTATGTATCAGTTATTCCTCAATATGTAAACTTCTATCAAGATAAGCCACTTTATTAATAAGCTTTATTTGTAAAACACTTGAGGCTTTTTAAACATAATATTACTCAAGGTTGGGAAAAAATCATAAAATTGGCTTACTCTAATAAACTTTTTTGTTCTATGATTTTATTTGGTTAGAAAAAACTTTTGAAGATAAATATAAAAATAATGTGCTCAGCTTCAACTTTTCAGTTCAGCAATAAGCATGGTTCAGAATAAGAAAAAATATCAGAATGGCAGCTGCCTATTTACTCATAAGCGTGAGGTTTTTGAGGACTAAGTTTCTTCTATTTCTGTATCCCTTATGCTGCACCTTTCCTCACTGGCTCTGTGTTGGATGATTGTTACACGGATTTCTGTCGCAAATATACTCCCTACCATGAGAAGCAGAGCGCTGGCTATAACATTAAGTCAAGGTCCTTCTAACTCGTATCGGGTACATTCTCGTGTGCCCTGGGCGGGCTACAGGTAAGTGCCACATCACCAAACACTTAAGAATTTCACACAGCTCAGTACACCCACGAGTGGCCCTCACATACCCAGATGTGAGCAAGGCTGCTCACTATGCCACATTAAGCCTACAAGATTTCAGAGGAGAAAATCCAAAAGTGCAAAGACGAGATTAATCTAGCCTCTGCCCTACAACAGCCCTGCTCGCGGCGTGACCTGCCACTGGAAAGCTGCAGAAGGTTGGCCCTCCTTCCAGACCGGGCCGCCATAAGCAGCAGCCGGTGTGGCCGGTCACACCCCAAGACGCAGCCGCGAAAACCGTAACCTCCGGGATCGGCAACAACAGGGCTACAACCCGTTTTAGAGTCATACTACCGCTCAAATGCTCAGAACCACAGATCTCGTGCCTGGAAGACGGGCGCACGGTAGCATTTCCTGCTAACAGCCAGGCCCCCAGGAGGGGTCGTGGGGCGTTTTCCCCGGGCCCAGGAGCAGCCTGGCTGCTGCCGCGCCCTCCGGGCAGGGAGCCGCCCGAGCTCGGGCCCGCGCCGGCAGCGCAGCCCCGGGGAGGAGCGAGAGGACGCAGCCCGGGCGGGGCCGAAGCTCTTCCTGTGCCAGGTTTCCGGCTCCGGGTCCCGGAGGAGGGTCCCCAGATCGCAGGGGAGCTGCAGCCCGGCCCGCCGCGTTTTTCAGACTCGGACCATGGCCTCGAGCTGGTGGCGCTGGCGGTGCTGCGGCTCCTGGAGGCCGGCGGCGCCGAGTCCTGGGCACGGCTTCTCCTGCCGCTCCGAACCGCCCGGGCCGCGCGCCGCGACCGCCGCCCGCGCGCAGGTGAGGCCCCGAGGCTCGCCGCCCGGCGCAGAGGTCGCGGCGCCAATGACAGCGACGCGGCAGAATGAATGGAGCGAGCGGCACGTGCGCTGGCGCTCGGGGCGGGAACCCGGGCCAGCGGCGTGCGGGGGTCGCCGAGGGCTGGGTGCTGGCGGCTGCCTGAAGCAGGGGCGCCCCGCCCACCGCTGAGGAACGGCGTCCTGGGGGGTTTGGAGGGCACTGGAGGCTTGGGAAGCATTTGCAGCTTGGGGGGCTGGGAGGAACTGGGGGCCGGGGGAAATGCTGGACGAGTGGTCAGACTGTTTCGGGGGGTGTGGACAAAGTACCCCAAATACTCCTTAAGCCCCAAGTATACATCCCTCCGTCCCCAGGACACTGCTCGCTGTCCCGTGCGGGGCGCCCCAGCTTCCGGCCGACCGTCCGCAGGCGTTTCAAGTTACAGCCAGGGATTCGGACGCGGGAGTCTGACGGAGCTGTTAGAGCAGGAGGTGCTCAGAGCGCTCAGATACGGAGGCCCTGGTGGCCTCGGAATGGGCGGAAACACTGGTGGAGCGTGTAGGGCGATGCTAAGGGCGCAGCGGGCTACAGCGGGCAGTGGCTGCTCGCTTGGGAGGGAGAGCGCGCCTGGTCGCGGTGGAAGGGCCCGGGAAGGAGAAAAGGCCCGAAATGTCAAAAGGTGAGACACCTTGAGCTTTAATTTGTCCTGTTACTTTTTTTTTACACAAAAGAACATTTTATTAGATATCAGAACAGTAAGGTAATCACAACACATGTAGCCTCTGGAAAACCCCATGGTACTCATACGAGAAAATGAGAGTGAAAATGGGAAAGAATGTACTAGCATTATATGGAATAGAGTTAAACTTTCATATCTCATGAAAGGATCAAAGAAGCCCAGGTATCCCCATCCCACATTTTAAGAACTATTCCCTGCCATAATTGTTGCATATGTCTCTTGTTTCCGTGCAGCATGTATTATTTAAGTTTGTTTCTAGACCCCACTAAAATCACGTATTCATGGTTAATGCTTGGTCAATATTTGTTCAATGAATAGAGATATTATTCATGTAAGTGTATCACATGATCATTCCACAGTTGCGTCTTGGAATCATTATACATTAGCTAAATTTCCTTAATATTTTCATAGATGTGTAAATATGTATGTAGTTTTATACTATATAGTAAATAATATATGTGTGTAGTATATAATATATATGTACTTATAGTGCACATGGAATTTAGGATTGTGTCTAAGTTTGGATGGTTATGGAGATCCCTGGTTACCATTGTCTCGACAGAGCTTCTTTATGTATAGTATCACTGCTGTTTCTCTGCAATGCCTGGGGAACAGTATTGTTAATGACGTTTTGATCCCTGCTCCTTGAACCCTGCTTCCATTGGCTTATCTCGCAGTAATGTCCTCCAAATACTGCCCTTTTCACAAGAACATGAAGAAAGGCAAAGCTATGCAGTCTCTTCTTCTGCTTTAACCCATGTGTGAATTGCCCATTTCTTCTCTCTGATTTTCTTCAGTACCTTCTTCTATGTAAGCTGTTCTCAGACATTATCTTGAAAACTGAAAAGAAAAACAGTTGATCTGTGAGATGTAAACATGTTCTGTGTTATATCACTGTGATCTCTCAACATAAAACAAATCTGACAAATTTAATAAAGGTTGTAAAGTTTCCTCTTAGGAAATATTTACCAGTCTTTACTTTCTTACAATCCTGAGATCGACTATCAAGTAAAACTGTAGTTGTCACTTTATTTAAATTTTTTTTATCACTGGCTTAATATATCACATTTTAATAAGTGAGCAATAGGATTGTGTACAACATTCCTACTAGATCTTTTTTTTTTTGGTGTCATTAATGTACAATTACATGAGCAACATTATGGTTACTAGGCTCCCCCCATTATTAAGTTCCCCCCACATACCCAATTACAGTCACTGTCCATCAGCGTAAGATGCTATAGAATCACTACTTGTCTTCTCTGTGTTGTACTATCTTCCCCATGCCCCCCTCTGCTACATTATATGTGCTAATTGTAATACCCCTTTGTGCCCCTCATCCCTCCTTTCCCACTCATCCTCCCCAGTCCTTTTCCCTTTGGTAACTGTTAGTCCATTCTTGGGATCTGTGATTGTACTGCTTTGTTCATTCAGTTTTTCTTTGTTCTTATACTCCACATATGAGTGAAATCATTTAGTATTTGTCTTTCTCCACCTGGCTTATTTCACTGAGCGTAATACCCTCTAGCTCCATCCATGTTGTTGCAAATGGTAGGAGATATGTTTTCTTATGGCTGAATAATATTCCATTGTGTATATGTACCACATCTTCTTTATCTGTTCATCTACTGATGGACACTGAGGTTGCTTCCATTTCTTGGCTATTGTAAATAGTGCTGCAATAAACATAGGGGTGCATATGTCTTTTTCAAACTGGGCTCCTCCATTCCTAGGGTAAATTCTTAGGAGTGCAATTCCTGGGTCAAATGGTATTTCTATTTTGAGTTTTTTGAGGAACATCCATCCAATCGTTGAACTAATTTACATTCCCACCAGCAGTGCAGGAGGGTTCCCCTTTCTCCACATTCTTGCCAACATTTGTTGTTTGTCTTTTGGATGTTGGCCATCCTTACTGGTGTGAGGTGATACCTCATTGTGGTTTTAATTTGTATTTCCCTGATGATTAACGATGTGGAGCATCTTCTCATGTCTCTGTTGGCCATCTGAATTTCTTCTTTGGAGAAGTGTCTTTTGAGCTCCTCTGACCATTTTTTAATTGGATTATTTGCTTTTTGTTTGTTCAGGTACATGAGCTCTTTATATATTTTGGATGTCCTGATCATATATGTCATTTATGAATATATTCTCCCATACTGTAGGATGTCTTTTTGTTCTCCTGATGATGTCCTTTGCTGTACAGAAGCTTTTTAGTTTGATATAGTCCCACTTGTTCATTTTTGCTTTCATTTCCCTTGCCCTGGGAGATATGTTCATGAAGAAGTTGCTCATATTTATGTCCAAGAGATTTTTGCCTATGTTTTTTTCTAAGAGTTTTATGGTTTCATGACTTACATTCAGGTCTTTGATCCATTTTGAGTTTACTTTTGTGTGTGGGATTAGATCCAGTTTCATTCTCTTACATGTAGCTGTCAAGTTTTACCAACATCAGGTGTTGAAGAGGCTGTCATTTCCCCATTGTATATCGATGGCCCCTTTTTCATATATTAATTGACCACATATGCTTGGGTTAATATCTGGGCTTTCTAGTCTGACCCACTGGGCTATGGGTCTGTTCTTGTGCCAGTACTAAATTGTCTTGATTACTGTGGCTTTGTAGTAGACCTTGAAGTTGGGAAGCGAGATCCCCCTGCTTTATTATTCTTTCTCAGGATTGCTTCTGCTCTTCAGGGTCTTTTGTGGTTCCATATGAATTTTAGAACGATTTGTTCCAGTTTGTTGAAGAATGCTATTGGTATTTTGATAGGGATTGCATTGAATCTGTAGATTGCTTTGGGCAGGATGGCTATTTTGACAATATTAATTCTTCCTACCCAAGAGCATGGGATGAATTTCCATTTATTAGTGTCCTCTTTAATTTCTCTTAAGAGTGTCTTATAGTTTTCAGGGTATAGGTCTTTCACTTCCTTGGTTAGGTTTATTCCTAGGTATTTTATTCTTTTTGATGCAATTGTGAATGTAATTGTTTTCCTGATTTCTCTTTCTGCTAGTTCATTGTCACTGTATAGAAATGCAACAGATTTCTGTGTATTAATTTTGTATCCTGTAACTTTGCTCAATTCAAACACTAGTTATAGTAGTTTTGGAGTGGATTCTTTAGGGTTTATATACAATATCATGTCTCTCCTAACAGTGACAGTTTGGCTTCTTCCTTACCAATCTGGATTCCTTGTATTTCTTTGTGTTGTCTGATTGCCATGGCTAGGACCTCCAGTTCTATGTTGAATAACAGTGAGGAGAGTGGGCATCCTTGTCTTGAACCCGATCTTAGAGGAAAAGCTTTCAGCTTCTTGCTGTTAAGTATGATGTTGGCTGTGTGTTTGTCACATATGGCCTTTATTATGTTGAGGTACTTGCCCTCTATACCCATTTTGTTGAGAGTTTTTATCATGAATGGATGTTGAGTTTTGTTGAATGCTTTTTCAGCATCTATGGAGATGATCATGTGGTTTTTGTCCTTTTTGTTGATGTGGTGGATGATGTTGATGGATTTTCAAATGTACCATCCTTGCATCCCTGAGATGAATCCTACTTGCTCATAGTTTATGATCCTCTTGATGTATTTTTGAATTTGGTTTGCTAATATTTTGTTGAGTATTTTTGAATCTGTGTTCATCAGGGATATTGGTCTGTGATTTTCTTTTTTTTGTGGTGTTTTTAACCTGTTTTTTAACCTGTTTTTGGCATAGGAATGATGCTGGCTTCATAGAATGAGTTTGGGAGTATTCCCTCCTCTTCTATTTTTTGGAAAACTTTAAGGAGAATGGGTATTATGTCTTCTCTGTATGTCTGATAAAATTCCACTAAATCCATCTGGACCAGGGGTTTTGCTATTGGGTAGTTTTTTTATTACTACTTCAATTTCGTTGCTGGTAATTGGTCTGTTTAGATTTTCTGTTTCTTCCTTGGTCAGTCTTGGAAGGTTGTATTTTTGTAGAAAGTTGTCCTTTTCTTCTCGGTTATCCAGTTGGTTAGCATGTAGATTTTCATAGTATCCTCTAATAATTCTTTGTATTTCTGTGGTGTATGTTGTGATTTTTCCTTTCTCATTTCTGATTCTGTTTATGTCCAATTAGTTTTGGAAGTAGAGTTAGAGTTTCAGCACTAACCTTGAGTCCCTGATGCTGCCCCATGCTGCCTTTAGACCCAATCTCCTTTCTCTCCCTTTTGGGCACATTAGCCCCTGTAAGTTGCCGTGTTTCTGTTCCTCCTTTCTGCATATTGCAATGTTTAGTTTACACATGCCTAGGGAAGGCCATGGCATTTAGCATAATGTTTAATGTTCACATTAAATTTACTGCCTTTGTTGGGCCCATGGACTCACTGAGCCCTTTGTAGAGATTTCTGTGGTCACATAGTATTTGGGTGTGTTCACCTCCTCTCCGCAAGGCTTCTCTTCTAAAAGTGTATTTAAATTTAGGACTCTTCTGTTTCTGTCAGAGTTGGTACACTTCATATTCCTATGTACCAAGAGGAAATGTGTAGCATTTATAAAAGTCTGCCTTCTACCGGAGTGGATACATGTCACAATTTATACAAAGTTGACATTTGGAGACAGAATGGCAGCCGGGTTAGCACAGACTAGACGGTAAAGAGAGAATAGGGGAACAGTGCCGGGGCTTTGCTGGATCTGTCTCAGAATCGTCCTACCAGGTCCAACTCTGTCTAGTGTCACAGATGAGGACATTTTTTTGAGAGACTGATGCACCATGTCCGACGTGGCTGGGTGCTTCTTTGATGTACCTTTTTTGATTCCATGCCCACCAAGCAGCTTCCTCAGGCATGGGAAAGGTACTTTTCTGGAGAGGGTATGCTCAGTGACCACAAGGAGGGACTGCAGGGCGAGGCCATGCCAGCTGTTTCTGATTTGTGTCCATGGTATGGTTCCCTATCGATTAGTTCATTAGCCTTCTGATGTCTGCCTGGGACGTATGTATTTTGGTTAGTTCAACTCTCTCTCAGGGTCTGACCATCCTTGGGGACAAAGAGCAGCAATAATAAAACCACAACTGGCTCTCTGACACAGCTCTGCTACTTTCTGATATATGTACATTCTCCCGATTTCTCCTTTGGTAGTGTTAACAAATCTTGTAATAGAACAAAAACCAGTGTGTTTTACCCAAAAACCAGAGGGCCAAATTACTTGTCAGTATGTCTTTGATTCTCGTTCAGCATTTTCTCTTTTATTTAACAAGTAAATTCATGGAAGGTAAGGTTGGTTTTAGGGAGAAGACTTGATGGGAAGGAAGTGAACTCAATCAGAATCGGAAATCGGTTGTGGTATTGGTGGTGGTGGCACGGCTCTTGGGTCGGCAAGTCCCTGGGAATGCTTTGCTGCCTTTCTGGGGGCCTGTAGCCTCGCTTGGGAGAACGTCGCCTCAAGGTGCTCTTAAAGCAGAAAATCACTTGATTGAATAGATGCTGTATTGAATGTGTACAAGGTTTTAGGCTCTGAGCTAAGAGCTTTGCATATACTCTCTAAATTAATCTCAGCATCTCTCCATGAGTGAGTATTATCAAAAACATGTCACAGAGTAACACAGCCAGGAAATGGCATTTGAACCAAGGCTTATCTTCCAAAGACCATGTTAACTTTTACGCCACCTGGTAGTGAAGAGCATTCTATATTAGCTGTGTGAGTTTAAGTATTCACCCCAGGTTAGAAGTTAGGTCTCAAACTGCCCAAGTATTATAATAAAACACTTAATTCATATGAATTAATTACCCATGAAGGTGGAAAGCAGGAGGTTTAAGTGTCGTACAGTGGTAAAATCGAAAGGGGTTATCGCATGTTTTTTGTGATGTTGTAATTGCCTGGAACATCATAAATATTTTTACTGGTTTAATGAATATAATGCAGTGGTGGAAAGAACAGAACTCAGACCATCTTCCTTGGCCACTGCCTGCCTGACAGAGTCGACCTTTATTGTCATTTTAATACATCTAAAGCAATTTGGGCTCACTAAAGAAAGATCAGAAAATATAAACAAAAAAACTCTAGCAATCCTATTTATCCCAAAGTAACTGTTTTTAATACTCTGGTTTATATGGTTCCAAACCCTACTTCTGTGGGGTGTGTGTGTGTGTGTGCAAAATTTTAGTGGAATCACATAATATTCACGGTTATGTAGGTGCTATTTTCTTTTAATATATCATAAACAGCTATATATCAATTTTTCAGACTTGACTCTCCTGAACTTCAAGTTCCCCAGCTATATAAAATATAAAAGCAAGTGTGAGGGTTGACTAGTGTAAAAGCTTGTAAGACATTATTACTAATGGAGTGCGTTAATTTTATTGTTCTTGTGCAAAGCTCGTCCTTTTCGTCAAAATCCTTTCTTCAAATACTCTAAAAGAGCCCTTGCCACATTAGATTAGTAAATTTATAATTTTGAACCGTCAGTGTCCCTGAATTCTTCAAGATTGGCAGTCTGTATCTTTGGCTCCCCAGTGCCTGTCACAATTTCTGGCCCATAGGAGTGCTCAGTAATTGTGGGAACTCTCATTTGTTGTCACCACCTCTGAATCTTTTAGTCTTCTGTTGTTCTTTATTTCTGATTAGGTTAATATTACCAAAATATGCTCCTGTTTGTTTTTTATCATTACTTTTCAAGAAGCCCCACTTCCAAGTATGTTTAGCATCAGTAACTTAAAACAGGCAGTGTTTGTAAAAATGTGGTCTTCCCTTAACATTGAAATCTTTTTCCTTTTCACTATCTGGGATGAGGCTTTGGGATTTTGCATAGTCTTTGTTTTAAACTGACTTAAGGATTTAAAAATAAAGAATGTAAAAAATAAATAAATAAATACATAAAATAAAAACAAAAAAAGAATGTAAATAACACATATCTTTATTAGTCTCTGACCAACCTATTTATATTTTCCATAATGACAAATACTGTCTTTTTAAGAAAGAAACTTTAAGGTTATTTCTTCTAGAAGTTTGCAATATACCTATAAGGGGACGGCTAAAAGATTAAGATTATATTTATTATGAATTATGGGAGTTTTTATATAATGTTATAAAAAAGCTCTATATGAATATAATTACAACTTTCTTAATACTTTTATTTTATAGATATCCTATTTTAACCGTGTGAAGAATTTAATGTCTGCCTTTCCAAATATGTATAGTATATCACGGTAAGTTTATAATCCATATTGTGACTACTAAAATGATTGGCCATATTGCCAGTAAATTTCTAGTGTAAATTATGGTGGGCTAGACTCAAATTAAATATGTTGTTTGATTAAGTGCCACAATATCTGCTTGTGTGATCTCTGCCTTTTCCAAAAACAGCAATATAATAAAATTTAGATTCAACTCAAAACACAGTGAACATAGTTTAGTCTTTCTTTGATTTTTTCTTTGATTTTATAACCAGGACCTTAAGGACCAAATAAACTATATATGATCTAGCAAGAATGGAATTCTGTATGTTTTTCTAAATTATAATGCCCTTTTTGGATTTATGCTCAATTTCCAACAAGTGGCTTAAATTTTCCATCATCTGACTCTACTGCATATATGTATATGCATATGTGTATATAATTCTTACTTAAAAATGAAACAATCTCACTTAACAAAACAGCACTCAGTCTTAACACTGCATGCGTTTGTGCTGATCCCAGGTTCCCTCACGTGACATCGGCAGCGTGCTGTTGTAGTAGAACACGGAGTGGTAACAAATACATCGATCCTTTCAAACTTGGTTGGAGAGACCTGAAAGGTCTGTATGAGGACATTAGAAAGGTAAGGTATTTTTGATGATGCTGAAGCATAACATGGAATTCTTAAAATAATGAACAAACAGTGCAGGCACTCAGGTGTGTGCAATGCTATTGCACACTTGATTCCCCAGTGTCAAGTTTCCAATATTTCCTGAGCAACAACTGTAGGGCAATGTGGAGGATGCAATACATGTTACCATCCAGAAAGAGGTTATTGCAGAAGTGGGAGCTTGGAAACATGGGGCAGGCTGCAGACTTGCCTGCAAGTTCCCCAGCCTTTCCTCTCTGACTCCTTCACCTGCTCCAGGCCAGTGGAAATACACATCAAGGCCAGACTCCACCAGGGAGGGCTTCTGTCATTAAATACTCCCATCCTCACGTAGATTCTGAAGTACTCCCCAGACATGGTCACCTGCCTCTCTTTGGCCTCCTTTCCTCCCGCTTCTGTGAAGTGAACGTCCCCTGACTTTGCAGAGTCTCTGTCCCTCTAGCCAAGTCCCAGCCCCCAGTACCACCTCAGAGCTTTGGGAAGCCCCCACGTGGCCTGCTCTGCTCCTTTATTCTCGGCCACCGCCCATCCTGGCTCTGCACAGTCATGCTACCTCACCATGGGCCTCCTCTTCCAGCCTCTCTGGAGTGGTCACCAATAACTTCCTCTCTTAAATCCAGCAGACGTGTTGGGTTTTATCTGCCTTGACCCTTAAATGTTGGACGTGTCAACTCCTCACCCCATGAAGCTCTTCGCTGGTCTCTGTGCTTCCCTTGCTCTCCTGGTCCGCAGGCCGCCCTTCAGTTTGCTCCCTGGCTTCCTCTCCACCTCCACCCCGCCCCCTTTACCTTTGCCCTTCACTGGGGTTCTGTCCCTTTCTCTGTGTCCTTGGTTTATCCATTTACAAGAATTCCCAAATAAGAAGTCTGTTCCAAATTGAGGTTTGTCTCCTATACCCACACACCTTCCTACCCCCAGCCCGGGCAGTTCCACGGAGTGTCCATGCCCATCTCAAACTTAACTGTGACTCTACTTCCCCCTACCATGTTTTTTCTATTTTTCCTGCTCATTGGAGGCACCACCCAGAAACCCGGGAAGGCTCCTGGAATCACCCCCCGTCCTTCCCCTCCACAGCCCTGGGGCCGGCTCTGCCTGCAGTCCCCACAGCCTTCTGTCAGGCCACTCTGTTCCCATGATCCCGGCGTCCTTGCTCCCTATACCCTATTGTAGCCTGAGGCTTTGTGCTCCCAGAGTGACGGAGCTCACCTTAGGCGCCCCCTGCACATTGCAATTACTGTCTGACTTCCTGCTCATCGAGACTGTGCTCCCTTGGGCAAGGGGCTGTCTTGTTTCTCTTTGTGACTCTGCTTTTATTACCATGCTTGACACCGAGTTGGTATCTTAGTGAATTAATGACCTCGCACTGTATTGTGTTCACCTGAGCCCGGTTGAGGGGTCTCTGTGCCCATTCTTGGCTCCTGTGGCTGCTGGGGGATCCGCCCTGAGCCATTCCAGTGAGTGCCTGAGCAGCAGATACATCAAAAAATTTACCTATCACCTTCCTCTTCATGGCTCAGAATCCTACTAATCCTTTAATCCCAGGGCAAAGCTTGCCTCCTCCATAAAATGTTTGTTTTTTCTAGCACACATGATCTCTGCCTTCTCTGAAATTTTAAAGCACTTTATGTATGGCATTGTTCAGGTTACTACTGTACCACTGTACTATTCATACATTTTTTAAAAATTGTAACTCAATTGTAAGCTCCTCCCAGCCAGGCAAACGATGTCTCACACTTACTCTGTGAACCTTTGACTCATCTGTGGCTAAATGATGTCTGAGTCAGAATTGCTGACCTCTGTCTCTCCCCCCACTGCTGTCTTACCTTCCTGCCCCTGGGGCATAGCTTTGCACACCCCCTACCCCGCCGACCTCCTGCTTCATTGGCTCTGGTAGTCAGTGTCTCTCACACTCCCTGTCTTTGACCTCTCTCCTCCTTGTCCCAAGCTGCTTCCTACCCCTGTTCCTTTCTCTGTCCAGCTGTCACTGGCCCAGTGCCCCTAGGCCACCTAGTGCTTTCCTCCTTCTTGGAGTCTCTTGGAGGCACTGGAGGCAGGCGGCAGTGCCCACTCTACCACCTAGGCTCCCCAAGGCGAGCCACGCATGGCATGTCACCCAGCTGCAGGGCAGCCTGGGGTGTGGCCGCACTATGTTGGAACCTTTTGCAACTGAGTGTTGGAGTTCTCAGTTGAAATGAACACACTGAAGTCAAAGTTTTGTAAAAGAAATCCTATTGACTTTCTGTGCAACTATGATACCATATTGACACAGAGAAATTTCAGCTTTATTTATGATACTTTATTTCAGGAACTACTCATATCCACAACAGAACTTAAGGAAATGTCTGAATACTACTTTGATGGAAAAGGAAAAGCCTTCCGACCGATTATTGTGGTGCTAATGGCCCGAGCATGTAATACCCATCATAATAACTCCCGGTGAGTTATTTATTAACTGTCACTGCTGTGTCATTTTTAATATTTGGCCTATCTCCCTTCCCAAGGTTACCATTTAATTTCCTGTTTGAGAAGCAGTGTGTATTCTAAGATGCCCTTCGTGATGAGTGGTTTCTGGCTCTAAGTCGCTACAGTCACTCTGGAATCTGGTCACTCTGCAAAGCACTGCAGCTGCCAGTAAAGATTTTAGAATGAATTTTAAAAGCCAAATTAAGTTTTCTGATTCAGAAGTAAGGAACGCCCGGGCGTGTGCTTACATGTGATCATTATGCACACAGGGCAGTTAGTGCAAAGGTTGTAAGGTCATGAGCTATGTGGGGATTCTGGATACCACACCCCGTGCAGTGCCTGCCCTCCTGGGATCTTAGGAAACGTGCCAAAGAAAAATCTTAAAAGAAGGCTTTTTGACTGTCAGTCCTCAACTTCTGTGTAGTGAATATATAAACAATCTTAAAATATTGAAACAGCTGCAGTGTTTTTATATGAAGGGAAATCTTAGAGGAAAAGGACTTGGCCAGGACCTCACGCTGTCTGCCATTCCCCCTTCACCTTTCTCTCTTCCCTCCCCTCTTGCCTTCAGTCATGCAACATGGATCCAATCTTGTGCTCTACTTGGTGTACTTAACATTGTTTTGTAACTCTTCACTGTATTGCTGGAGCTGTTCATCCTTGTTTTTTGTAAGTCATGTAATGTATTGATGGAAATTCCAGAAGACCATAATGTACTTATACATTCCCTAGGGTGGTTGGTGTATTCATATTTTATTCCCTTTTCTTAATAGATAATACAGCTGACCGTTGAACAACATAGGTTTGAACTGCATGGGTCTTCTGATAATGCAGATTTTTTTCAGTACATAGATTGGAAAACTTTTTGGGAGATTGGTGACAGTTTAAAAAAAAATCACAGATGAACTGCATAGCCTAGAAAAAAAAATTTTCAAAAGATATGTCATCATGCATAAAATATGTCGATACTAGTCTATTTTATCATTTCCTGCCATGAAGTCAGCAGTAGGCTATTAGTAATTAAGTTTTGGGGGAGTCAGAAGTTATTTGCAGTTTTGTACTGTGCTGGGCAGGGGGTGGTCAGTGCCCCTTAGCCCTGAGCCCATCCAGGGTCAGCCGGTCTCCTGTGGTCTAGAGCCAGGTTCCTCAGCCTTGACCCCACTGACATTTTGAACCAGCTGAGTGTTTGTTGGGGGGCTGCCCTGCTGGCCTCTACCCAGCAGATACCAGTATCCCCTAGCTCTTCCAGGTTGATGACAACCAAAAATGTTGCCAGACACTGCGAAATGTCCCCTGGAGAGTATAGACATTCCTGGTTGAGAACCACTGGTCTCAAGAGAGTGTGTGTTTATATTTTTGATTTCTCAGATTAATACATACAGTCCATTGCCCTCAGAGCTAACATGGGGAGGAAGCTCCTCTTCTTTGCTTTAAACCCAATCAGCTGTCTGTCATCCCCAGAGGTGAAAGTGTTACCAGTTTGCCTTACTGAAACTGTATAAACTGCCAGTTGCAGACAACATGGGAGAGTATAACACAGAAAAGGCATTGCCAGTTTGGAAAGTAGGTTCCATCCTGTCCTCTCCAGGGGCATTTTTGCAGTGTCCCCATCCTCCCTGTCAGCGATGGGGGCAGGGCTTACTAAAGGCGCAGTGCAGAGGCAGTGGCGTCCGGGCAAGTCGTGCCTGTGGTGTGCATTTGGGTGGCACAGGGTTCTGGTACAGGTACTACCCTCAAGCCCCAGCTTCCTGAGGACCCTTCTGGATCAGGCTCTTGATTGGCTAAATATCTAGCAGTTACTTCCATGCCATGTAAAGCAAGGGGGCTAGGGGCAGAACTTCGGGAGCCCTGGGCTATTGGTGATTTCAGTTGCTGAGAAGGAGTTGAACAACGTGGGAAAAAGTGTTATGGACTTGAGGTCAGGGTCACACCCAGACTCCAAATCTAGCAGTGGCACAGAGCCATCCTCCAGCCCAGTGGCACCAGGACCCATTCCAGGATGTCACTTGCTGGCCGGTTGGTGATGGCAGAATGAGAGACCTGCTCTATCATTTGACAACCAAAGCTTAACGGCACCTATGAGGCCCATTGGACATCTTCCTGCTTGTGACATGTGTATCAAATAGGTGAACAGTAATCCTGTGGGGTATTATAGAAAACAGAATAGAACAGATGCCTTAAATAGCAAGGGGGATTCAGCAAACTCAGTACCTTTTGATGTTTCTCATTCCCCTTTACCAAGCTTTTCAGTTGTCCACTGAATGTTCCATGGTAGGTCCCTTTACTGGGACTTCTTGACCTGAGGTCTATGGGAGTATGGGGCTCCGTGAGCCCCTTAGAATTGTATACAAAATTATCTGTGTATTTGCATTTTTCTGGGGAAGGGTACATGTAGCTTTTACTACATTCTGAAAGTGTACTGTGACCCTGCAGAGCTTAAGACCCACTCTTTATTCTTCCTTTCTGTATCCTGGTAAGCATAGAACCTGGGCCGTAAGTGGAGGGATGCACACAGTCGACCCAGACTTGCAAGGACCAGAACACAAGAATTGTGAATTCTGAACCACATCATCCAAATCCCCCTGCAGGGAAGGCCTCTTACGTCAGCTGCTGTGCCAGCCACCGTTGCTGGAGAGCCTTCAGTTCTCAGCCTCTTCCAAGTTGCCTTGGCTGAAGAAAACCCTCTCACCTGAGGCCAAGCCCTTCTTGCATGAGGCACATCCGGGGGCTGATAGGTAAAGGGCCAGGCTGGCTGCGGAGTGCCCAGTGGGTGGTTGTGGCTGTGGATGGGACTGCATTGCAGGAGGTTCTTCTTCTACCCAGTCCTGTTTCCCCCCGCTCCCTTCCTCGGGTGTTGATCCCAAGGGCACTCCTGAGCGGACCCCTGTACTTGAAACTTCACTGTCTGCCTCCCAGAGAACCCATGCTGCAGCAGAGTCCAGCAAAACCCAAATGAACCGTAAGTCCAGACTTACTCTATTCAAGAATCCAGATAAAAAATGAGCTTTATAATACATGGATTGCTGTAATATCCTATGAATGCACTCATTGCACACAGCACAGCTGTAGTGTCTAATCTTTCTCAAACAATCCAAACCTGCCTTGCCCAGCAGCCTCATTGAAGGGCCTGCTCTAATCATTGGTCTTGGTACCATCATGCCCACCGGGACACGCATGTCACTGCTGATGGCTGGGACATCAGGACTACTCAAGTTATATTGGGCAGAGATGTGTTAATCTGGATTGTACAAATAGTCAAGTGGTGGTGAATCCCACTAATCCAGTTTACACAGCCAGATGTTTGAGTAGATAATACAGATTATAGAATGCAGGTTTCACATTACTTAGTAGGTGAAGAGTCCAAGTGTGATAAAAATCCCATGTTCAGGAGGTAACATTTTTTGTTTTGGTATCATTAATCTACAATTACACGAGGAACATTATGTTTACTAGACTCCCACTTTCACCAAGTCCCCCCCATATACCCCATTAGTCACTGTCCATCAGCGTAGTAAGATGCTGTGAAATCACTACTTCTCTGTGTTGCACAGCCCTCCCCTTGCCCCCCCTACATTATACATGCTAATCGTAAGGCCCCCTTTCTTCTCCCCCCCCCTTTTCCCTCCTTTCCCACCCATCCTCCCCAGTCCCTTTCCCTTTGGTAACTGTAAGTTCATTCTTGGGTTCTGTGATTCTGCTGCTCTTTTGTTCCTTCAGTTTTTCCTTTGTTCTTATATTCCACATATGAGTAAAATCATTTGGTACTTGTCTTTCTCCACCTGGCTTATTTCACTGAGCATAATACCCTCTAGCTCCATCCATGTTGTTGCAAATGGTAGAATTTGTTTTCTTCTTATGGCTGAATAATATCCATTGTGTATATGTACCACATCTTCTTTATCCATTCATCTACTGATGGACACTTAGGTTAGTTGCATTTCTTGGCTATTGTAAATAGTGCTACGGTAAACATAGGGGTGCATCTGTCTTTTTCAAACTGGCTGCATTCATAGGGTAAATTCCTAGGAGTGGAATTCCTGGGTCAAATGGTATTTCTAATTTTGAGCTTTTTGAGGAACCTCCATACTGCTTTCCACAATGGTTGAACTAATTTACATTCCCACCAGCAGTGTAGGAGGGTTCCCCTTTCTCCACAACCTCGCCAACATTTGTTGTTGTGTGTCTTTTGGATGGTGGTGATCCTTACTGGTGTGAGGTGATATCTCATTGTGGTTTTAATTTGCATTTCTCTGATGACTAGCGATGTGGAGCATCTTTTCATGTGTCTGTTGGCCATCTGAATTTCATCTTTGGAGAAGTGTCTGTTCAGCTCCTCTGCCAATTTTTTACTTGGATTATTTGCTTTTTGTTTGTTGAGATGTGTTATTTCTTTATATATTTTGGATTTCAATCCTTTATTGGATCTATCATTTATAAATATATTCTCCCATACTGTAGGACACCTTTTTGTTCTACTGATGGTGTCCTTTGCTGTACAGAAGCTTTTCAGCTTGATACAGTCCCACTTGTTCATTTTTGCTTTTGTTTCCCTTGCCTGGGGAGATATGTTCATGAAGAAGTCGCTCATGTTTATGTCCTAGAGATTTTTGCCTATGTTTTTTTCTAAGAGTTTTATGGTTTCATGGCTTACCTTCAGGTCTGTGATCCATTTGGAGTTTACTTTTGTTTATGGGGTTAGACAATGATCCAGTTTCATTCTCTTATATGTAGCTGTCCAGTTTTGCCAACACCAACTGTTAAAGAGGCTGTCATTTGCCCATTGCATGTCCATGGCTCCTTTATCATATATTAATTGACCATATATGTTTGGGTTAATGTTTGGAGACTCTACTGTGTTCCACTGGTCTGTGGGTCTGTTCTTGTGCCAGTACCAAATTGTCTTGATTACTGTGGCTTTGTAGTAGAGCTTGAAGTTGGGGAGAGAGATCCCTCCCACTTAATTCTTCCTTCTCAGGATTGCTTTGGCTACTCGGGGTCTTTGGTGGTTCCATATGAAATTTTGAACTATTTGTTCCAGTTTGTTGAAGAATGCGGTTGGTAATTTGATAGGGATTGCATCCAATCTGTAGATTGCTTTAGGCAGGATGGCCATTTTGACAATGTTAATTCTTCCTAGCCAAGAGCATGGGATGAGTTTCCATTTGTTAGTGTCCTCTTTAATTTCTGTTAAGAGTGTCTTGTACTTTTCAAGGTATAGGTCTTTCACTTCCTTGGTTAGGTTTATTCCTAGGTATTTTATTCTTTTTGATGCAATTGTGAATGGAATTGTTTTCCTGGTTTCTCTATTAGTTCATTGTTAGTATATAGGAAAGCCTCAGATTTCTGTGTACTAATTTTGTGTCCTGCAACTTTGCTATATTCCGATATCAGTTCTAGTAGTTTTGGAATGGAGTCTTAAGGGTTTTTTATGTACAATATCATATCATCTGCAAATAGTGATAGTTTGACTTCTTCTTTAACAATCTGGATTCCTTGTATTTCTTTGTTTTGTCTAATTGCTGTGGCTAGGACCTACAGTACTATGTTGAATAACAGTGGGGAGAGTGGGCATCCCAGTCGTGTTCCCGATCTCAGAGGAAATGCTTTCAGCTTCTCACTGTTAAGTGTGATGTTGGCTGTGGGTTTATCATATATGGCCTTTATTATATTGAGGTACTTGCCCTCTATACCCATTTTGCTGAGAGTTTTTATCATGAATGGGTGTTAAATTTTGTCGAATGCTTTTTCAGCATCTATGGAGATGATCATGTGATTTTTATGCTTCTTTTTGTTTATGTTGTGGATGATGTTGATGGATTTTCGAATGTTGTACCATCCTTGCATCCCTGAATTGAATCCCACTTGATCTTGGTGTATGATGCTCTTGATGTACTTTTGAATTTGGTTTGCTAATATTTTGTTGAGTATTTTTCCATCTGTGTTCATCAGGGATATTGGTCTGTAATTTTCTTCTTTGGTGGGGTCTTTCCCTAGTTTTGGTATTAGGGTGATGCTGGCTTCATAGAATGAATTGGGAGTATTCCCTCTTCTTCTATTTTTTGGAAAACTTTAAGGAGAATGGGTATTATGTCTTCTCTGTCTGTCTGATAAAACTCTGCAGTAAATTCATCTGGCCTGGGGGTTTTGCTCTTGGGTAGGTTTTTGATTACCGACTCAATTTCTTTGCTGGTAATTGGTCTGTTTAGATTTTGTGTTTCTTCCTTGGTCAGTCTTGGAAGGTTGTATTTTTCTAGGAAGTTGTCCATTTCTTCTAGGTTTTCCAGCTTGTTAGCATATAGGATTTCATAGTATTCTCTAATATTTCTTTGTATTTCTGTGGGTTCCATAGAGATTTTTCCTTTCTCTTTTCTAATTCTGTTGATGTGTGTAGATTTTCTTTTTCTTTTTATAAGTCTGGCTTGGGGCTTATCTATTTTGTTTATTTTCTCAAAGAACCAGCTCTTGGTTTCATTGATTTTTTTCTATTGTTTTATTGTCCTCAATTTTATTTATTTCTTCTCTGATCTTTATTATGTCCCTCCTGCTGACTTTAGGCCTCATTTGTTCTTCTTTTTCCAATGTCAGTAATTGTATCTTTAGACTGCTCATTTGGGATTGTTCTTCCTTCTTTAAATATGCCTGGATTGCTTTCACTGCATCCCACAGAAGTTGGGGCTTTGTGTTGTTGTTGTCATTTGTTTCCATATATTGCTGGATCTCTATTTTGATTTGGTCATTGATCCATTGATTATTTAGGAGTATGTTGTTAAGCCTCCATGTGTTTGTGAGCCTTTTTGCTTTCTCTTTTTGCTTTCTCTATTTTTATACCTTTGTGATCGAGAAGTTGGTTGGTAGAATTTCAGTCTTTTGGCATTTATTGAGACTCTTTTTGTGGCTTAGTATGTGGTGTATTTTGAAGAATGTTCCATTTGCACTTGAGAAGAATGTGTATCCTGTTGCTTTTGAGTGTATAATTCTGTAGATGTCTATTTGGTCCGTCTGTTCTAGTGTTGTTCAGTGTTGTTCAGTGCCTCTGTGTCCTTACTTACTTTCTGTCTGGTGGATCTGTTCTTTGGAGTGAGTGGTGTGTTGAAGTCTCCTAAAATGAATGCATTGCATTTTGTTTCCTCCTTTAATTTTGTTAGTATTTCTTTCACATATGTTTGTGCTCCTGTATTGGGTGCATATATATTTATAATGGTTATATCCTCTTGTTGGATTGACCCCTTTATCATTATGTAATATCCTTCTTTATCTCTTGTTACTTTCTTTGTTTTGAAGTCTATTTTGTCTGATACTAGTACTGCAATACCTGCTTTTTTCTCCCTGTTGTCTGCATGAAATATCTTTTTTCTATCCCTTGACTTTTAGTCTGTGCATGTCTTTGGGTTTGAGGTGAGTCTCTTGTAAGCAGCATATAGAGGGTCTTGCTTTTTTATCCATTCTGTTCCTCTGCATCTTTTGACTGGTGCATTCAGTCCATTTACATTTATGGTGATTATTGAAAGATATGTAATTATTGCCATTGCAGGCTTTAGGTTCGTGGTTACCAAAGGTTCAAGGTTAGCTTCTTTACTATCTTACTGTCTAACTCGCTTATTGAGCTATGATACACACAGTCTGATGATTCTTTATTTCTCTCCCTTCTTATTCTTCCTCCTCCATTCTTTATATGGTAGGTGTTTTATTCTGTGTTCTTTTGTGTTTCCTTTGACTGATTTTGTGAGTAGTTGATTTTATTTTTTGCCTTTAGTTAATACTTGGTTGGTCTGCTTTGTTTGGTGAAATTTTATTTTCTCTGGTGACATCTATTTAGCATTAGGAGTGCTTCCATCTGGAGTAGTCCCTCTAAAATACCCTGTAGAGGTGATTTGTGGGAGGCAAATTCCCTCAACTTTTGCTTGTCTGGGAATTGTTTAATCCCTCCTTCATATTTAAATGATAGTCGTGCTGGATACAGTATTCTTGGTTCAAGGCCCTTCTGTTTCATTGCATTAAATATATCATGCCATTTTCTTCTGGCCTGTAAGGTTTCTATTGAGAAGTCTGATGATAGCCTGATGGGTTTTCCTTTGTAGGTGACCTTTTTTTTCTCTCTGCCTGCCTTTAATACTCTGTCCTTGTCCTTGATCTTTGCCATTTTAATTATTATGTGTCTTGGTGTTGTCCTCCTTGGTTCCCTTCTGTTGGGAGTTCTGTCAGCTTCCATGGTCTGAGAGACTATTTCCTCCCCCAATTTGGGGAAATTTTCAGCAATTGTTTCTTCAAATACACTTTCTCTCCTTTTTTCTCTCTCTTCTTCTGGTGTCCCTATAATGCGGATATTGTTCAGTTTGGATTGGTCTCACAGTTCTCTTTATATTCTTTCATTCCTAGAGATCCTTTTATCTCTCTGCCTCAGCTTCTCTGTGTTCCTGTTCTCTGATTTCTATTCCATTAATGGCATCTTGTGCCTCATCCAGTCTGCTTTTAAGTCCTTCCAGAGATTGTTTTATTTCTGTATTCTCCATCTCCGCTTACTCTGTTAGTTGTTGCATATTTGTCCTCAGCTCCATCAGCATGACCATTATTTTGAATTCTTTTTCAGGAAGATTGGTTAAATCTATCTCCCCAGGCTCCTTCTCAGGGGTTGTCTGGGTTATTCTTGTCTGGATCAAATTCTTCTGCCTTTTCATGGCAATAGAGGTAGTCGTGGGCAGTTGGCGCATGTGTCAGCTGGGAGAACAAAGTCCTAGTGGCTTGTGTTGGGCAGTTGCGTGCCAGTGGGGCCTCTGAGTCTTGCTTGGGCGGCTGCAGAGGAGGCTCTGGGCGGTTGGTTTGGGCGCGGCCGCTCTCAGGCTTATCCTGTGCCATGTCGGGGCAGCACTGAAGTGGGAATGGATGGGAGGGTGTTTATTGCTGTGAGGGGCCTCAGAGCTGTGCTGCCTCCCAGGGGGTTAGGGTGCCTGGAGTTCCCCAGGATTCCCCGCTGCTAAGCTGTGTGTGCTGGGACACTTCCATCCAGCTATGAGGCTCCTGTCCCTTTAAGATTTTCAAAAAGCACTTGCTTTTCTTTTGTCCCAGGGGAGCTGGCTGCAGGGACCCGCTCGCAGATTTTACTGTTCCATTTCCGTAATATTCAACACACCATGCAATGTGTGTCTGCGCTCCGGTGCGGATAGCTAGGGCTGGCTGTTTAGCAGTCCTGGGCTCCCTCTCCCCTCTCTGACTCCTCTCCTCCCACCGGGGAGCTGGGGTGAGGGGAGCTTGGGTTCTGCCAGGTATCTTACCTGCAGCTTGTATCTTTCCCACTTCGCGAGGCACTGGGTTCTCACAGATGTAGATGTAGCCTGGCTGTTGTCCTGTATCTTCTGGTCTCTCTTTTAGGAATAGTTGTATTTGTTGTATTTTCAAAAATATATATGGTTTTGGGAGGAGATTTCCACTGCCCTACTCACACCACCATCTTAGCTCCTCCCTCTCCACGTTTACTTTTAAAATGTGTCTGCCTTCCTCATTTGTTGCAAACCAAGACAATTCATTGACAAAGTGTGATTTTCTTTTCAGAGACAATTTTCCAACAGGGGTTTACTTTTACTTTGTTTTAAGACCTCATGTTATATATTTGTATGAATAGGGGGGAAAGCATTTTATTTAAACTGCACATAAGCTGAGTGAAGAGTACATGGTGTGAGTGTTGGGGGGAGGGGATCATCATATTACTCCATCTGTTTTTCTCTCTGTTTGAAATTGTTTGTGATAAAAATTTTCTTTTAAATCTAATGATGGGGGGAAGAAAAACCCAATATATGGAGGGGCTTGCTGAATCGTGAATCCTCTTGCAGGTCTGAGGTACAGAGGACACAGCCAGCTTTCTAGACTAGGACCTCCTTCCCTCCTGCTGTCTTGCCGGCTGGCTTTCCTCAGCACCTCTTCCAGAAGCTGGGACACTGCAGCAGCCATTTCAGAGCAGAAAGTAGAAATGGTGTGCAGCTTTTTGAAGGCATGACTCAGTCTGGCACTTGGGAGATTTCATCTGAAATACAGTGTGAGATTTTTCTGTAATCTCTACATTTTGGTTCCAAACCAATGCACTCTGCTTTGGACAAACAGTGGCAGTATCTTCCAGATAGAAGCTTACACACATTATAATAAGTTTAATTACAGAGGAAAAGTATATCAGGTAAACTTTGAAAGTGTCCAAATGCAGCATTTATCTGATGCAAGGAATGTATCACAGTCTTCTAAACAAGAATTCTGATTTTATCAGTCAAAAATTTAGCCATGCAATTTAACATTTTTATATAATACAGAGTCTGTGAAATACTTATGAGATCTTTGTCTTTAATATTTATAAATAATAAAAAAATTCCCATGCCTGAGTGTTGCCATTTTACTGCCACTTCTAGCAGGAAACCTCTGTCTGCTGACTAATTCATGATATCGAAAGTGGGAAAAAAATGCATGGGAAAGGCTAGCGGCTTGAAAAGCTGTGCCAAGGTGAGGTGTACTACTGACCAGTAGGAAGTACTACATTTTATTAGACCAAAATTCAGCTGAGAAACTATTCTAAAAAAATCACCTCTATGTTAAAAACTTTTAAAACTGTACATCTTTTCCTGTGCATTCAACTTGAACAAAATACAGTCCAATTAGTCTACCTGAAAATACAGTAGGACTTCCTACTGTAGGGGGCTGGGCACATCTAACTGGGGAATTGTGAACAAGCTTTTAGAAGTCATCTGCACCTCCATTCTAAAATTATATTTAAAGAAGATCAGAAGATGTTCTTCATGCTGATTAAGTGTTGGTAGTTAAATTAGCACATTTTTTGATATAGTTAGGCTTCATTTTTCATTGCTTTCTGCTAAATCTGAGGAATAAGAATGAGCAGATGTTCAGATTAGAGTTTTAAAGAAAAAGCCCAATTTCAGTATCCTTCTCACTTTTCTCCCCTCTGAGAGATACTGTGAAGATACGTGTAGAGTAAGCTGTTGGAATGTGTGAAGCATTTGATTAGCATGTGTGTAAGTCAGGTGTATGTTTTTAGTTCAGAAAATTCAGCTGATTATTTCCCTAGTTTGGTTTTCTTGAAATTCAGTTTTTTAAAATTCCCATAGGTGATGATGGAGATAATGTCAATGAATGAGAAGAAACTGGGGAACATTCTGTTTTAAGTATCAAATTCAATTCTGTGTTAAATCTGGGAAATATAAGTTTAAATTTCTAACGCAAACATTAAATGCAAATTGGAAGAGAGTTTTTACAAAAATCCTATCTTGGATATTGCAATCTTCTTACTGAATTTCATTTGAGCACTGATAAAAGCGCTAAACGTAGAAACCATTGGTTCTTTAGTAACTTTTTTACAATGCTTCTCATCTCTCTTCCCATCCACCCCTGAAATCTAATTGTAAACTAACTTTAAACTTGATCCAACTGACCAAGGCTGCTGTTATAAAGATGATTCTTTAGCCTGATGGCCAGACCTCTGAGATGTTTATCCTTTTTTCATTCTACTTAATATGGTGTGCAGAGAGCATAATCTTGGCAGGGCATCTCATGTGTTTTGAAAATGTTCTCTAAATGGTAGAAATGGCTCTGTAGGGAAGCCAAGGTTTTTACACAGTTTCTCTTAGAGAAATAAAATTCTTTATCCTAGATCTGATGTCCAGTTTTCACAAGATGATTGCTGAGAAGGTTATAGACGGCATCTCTTAAAAAGCATTGCTTTCTGTTAACTAGAGATGTGCAAGCAAGCCAGCGCTCCATAGCCTTAATTGCAGAGATGATCCACACTGCTAGTCTGGTACACGATGACGTTATTGATGATGCCTGTTCTCGGAGAGGAAAACACACAGTTAATAAGATCTGGGGTGAACAGAAGGTATGGTCTCTTTGTTTTTTTCTTAATCCTTCCAACCACATCACATGTTCTGTGGATAGCATTTATTTTTCAGATTTGTCTCATTAAAAAGCAACATATGCTTCCTCAAATGTGGTCTTCCAACTTTTGAAATAGGATTTATGTCCTCTCTGGTTACAGATATTTGATAAGATGTGACATCATAGAAAAATAAACTTAGTGTTTCTGGTTATTCATGGTTTTATATAGAATTCCTTGTGGTTATAAGGAAAGGGAGTTTGGTAGTTACACAAAAAGCTTATTTCTTGAGGCATCATACACTTCATTTTGGCCTCAGATTAATCAAATGCTGCTTACTTGCTGAACCGTCAATTGACTGCCACATGCAAGAGTGTCAAGGCAAGTCAAACATAAAACTAGAATCTGTCTGTCTCTCAGAGGAACACTGTTCTACCACAAAAATTTTACCTTTTGAAAATACCTTTATAATTTTAAAGTATATTTCCATATTGTTTTATTAGAATATCCTGTAGGGGCATATGTAAAATGGGGAGTTTTGGTTGAGGGAGCTTAAGTCTTGGGTTGAATAAGGGGGATGATAAATAACTGAGGAGAAGTGGCTTGGGAGCAGCCACTTATTGAGAGTACCTGTTCCCACCTGTTTTCCGATTGCCTTTATTAAAAGGAGCAATATATGCTACTTGTTGCTTTCACATGCTGCTTCTTACTTCAGCACACATGACCTTGTATAATCGAGTCCTGCAAGCTGTGTAAGCCTCCTATTTCATATTGTAGATTTAAAAGGTTTTATGTCTGATTGACAGAATTCCACGCATCAGAATGTCGATAACAAAATAGTGGAGTTTGGTTTTGGAGCAGCGGCAGGTAGCTTTATGGCCTGTCCCCACAGTCACACGTGGCTGATGTCAGACTGTCCCAGAGTTCCCAAGGCATTGCCGGAGTCCCGGGCAGGGAAAAGGAGCCTGAGGGCAGACCCAGGACTCGCAGACTGGTCCCCTCTGTGTCGCCTCTGCCGTTGGCCTTTATCAGTGCAGGTGAAGGAGTGTGTTGACTGCTCTCATCTGCCTCTAACAGCTCAAGGCCTGTCTCCCGAAACCCACCTGCCGGTCTCCTCCCCTCTTCTGCCTCGCAACCAAAACTACTCTGTTACCCATCAAACACCAGTCCCTCAGCTCCTCCACCCCAAGCTTGTTACCCAGCGCGGGTACCACCTTTCTTTCCCCAGCCAGCCCTATTCTGCTAGCTTCAGAGCAGATGCTGGCACCTTCAGGCCTCTGGGATCCCTGGGGCCAGAGGAGGAAAGATGAGAAAACCTAAAGGTCCAGACCCCTCGTCTGCGAGTGACAGATCTGTGCGTTTCTGTAGGCAGCAGAATGAGCACAGTGAGCTTATCAATGTGTATTGATAGCAAGACATCTTACACCATTTTGTTACACAAAATGATCAATTGGTAAACATACTGAAGAACATCATGAGTTTAGACACTAGAGAACTGACACAATAAAAACTGAAAATGTGCCTATGTTGAAAATCCTATGCATTAAAATTTCTGTGAACTGTAGCATTTATAACGAATTCCTCTATAACATACCAGTTATGCATCTTTTTTTTTAATTAAGGTATTACTGATATACACTCTTATGAAGGTTTCACATAAAAACGTGGTTACTACATTCACCCATATTATCGAGTCCCCCTAATACCCCATTGCAGTCACTGTCCATCAGTGTAGTAAGATGCCACAGAGTCACTACTTGTCTCCTCTTGTGCTACACTGTCTTCCCCATGATTGACCCCACACCATGTGTCAGTTATGCATATCTTTAAACATGCAAATTAGTGTATTTCATTGCAGCATTTATTTCAATTACGTATGATTTATAATTAGTTGCAAATGCAGCATGGACATCTACTCACAATCTAAAGAAGACTGGGGAATAGCGATTAGATTATCTAGTGTTCAGCAGAAGGAGTATTTTGTCTAGGAATGAGGGGCAGTGTGATACAGTGGAAAGAGCACTGAGCTTGGAGCCCCAGATCCCTTAGTTTAGTTTTCAAGAAAACTAAGCCAAGGAGAAAAGCGTGTATCATGCCAGGCGCATAGGCACTAGGTGTGCTACGTGCTGAGATAATGCCCAGCCTTTGCTGCCAAGGAGGTGGGAGAAAAAGCAAATCACTGATGGAAGAAAAGTGTGTAGATGCACAGGCAGGCTGTGCTCTCATAGAAGAGCTGTGTGATCAGGCAGGGATTGGAGCAGACTTCCTGGTGCTGCTGGAGCTGATCATGCAAACCAGTCTACTAACTGAAGAAGCAATGGTAAGTGCAAAGACACCAACAGTGTGGTTTGAGGGGAGAGCATGTGGTCTGAAGGCAGCTGCTCCCTGGTGGGCCTGTGGCATGCCGGTAGAGGGTAAGCTACCTTATGTTGCCAGGCATTCATTGCCACAGTTCTGAACTGGAGAAAGAGACACGTCACCAGTGGAAGCCAGTCCATTCTAACGATGTCCTGTGTCCGTAACTGATCATAACATAATTGTGTGGAGAAAGGAAGGGAAAAACTACATCCAAGATGACCCCTCCTTCCCATTTCCCTGTGTATTGTTGAGAAGCCCACCTGACTGTTGGCTCCATTGTGCTGATACTTGTCTCTGAAAGTTGTTTTTTTTCCTTCTTCTCTAGGCTGTTCTGGCTGGAGATTTAATTCTTTCTGCAGCATCTATAGCTCTGGCACGAATAGGAAATACAGCTGTTATATCTATTTTAACCCAAGTTATTGAAGATTTGGTGCGTGGTAGGTGAAATCCAACTTTTCTTCTTTTTTTTGTTTGATCTGGTATTTATCCAGGTAATCCAACCATATCTCAAGTGACCCTTGTCCATCTTTCTAGGTGAATTTCTTCAGCTAGGGTCAAAGGAAAATGAGAATGAAAGATTCGCCCACTACCTTGAAAAGACCTTCAAGAAGACTGCAAGTCTGATAGCCAACAGTTGTAAAGCAGTATGTACGTTCTGTCGTTTTTCAAGTTTAAAAAAATAAAAAGCATTTCTCTTTCTTGGGAGCTAATTCTCCTAGAAAAATTTTCACTGGAGAACCTTAAAATAGTGGCCCAGATCCCAAGAGGTCACTGAGAAAAGAATGACATGTCCAAATAGCAGAGAGCTTCTGCTGTGGTTTTCTTTTCGTTTTCTGCCCTTAAGACATTAACTTTCCATCTTTCTTCCCAAGAATTGAATCAAAATAAGCTTTATTCATTCACCCAATCTCATCTCCAAACTATGTAACCTTTGTAACAACTCACTATAATTTCTCTGATTCTTGTCACACACACTATTTCTGACACTTTACCTATAAAACGTTAATAAAGTGCTATGTTCTTAAACATATTTATATAGCAGAACATATCTGTTAGATGGCACTAGAGTTCTTTATCTTTTTTTGTAAGAAATAGATCCTCCCAGCATTTTTACATGAAATAAAAACAAGCCATTTTTCTACAAGGTATAAATTGTGAACCACAGCTTTTTCTTTCCCCTGCTTTCTCCCTGGCCTTCCTCCATTCTCCACATAGTTTTCTTTTTTAAAGAAAATCAGTTCATAATATCCTTAATCTGAGAATGAAAATGTGGTTTTCGTGCTAGCCCAGGAACAAGAGACAGTTCTCTCCACAGAATCATTCATCTGAGCATGTCTCAGCCTAATAGATGTAACAGAGATGAAACCTGGGCAAGTCATAATCCCTTGTAATTAAAGCAATAAGGAAGGAAAGCCTGTATGGGGCAAATGTAAGTTGCTGCCCTGGTACACTCTTAACATGATTACAGTTAAAGAGAGCTTTTCTCAAGCCTCTCAGGTGAAAAGTCCTTTGCCAATAGTGTCTGTGTTTTGACATGTCAAGATATGTATAATTGTGAGCCAGAAAAGAAAGAGGTCCACATTTTGTTCCTAAAAAGATCTAATTGAAGCCCTAAGGAATTATGTAGAGTGTGCTGGCCACCATCTCCACCATTTTTTCCTTCTTGGAAGGGCTATTATTTTTTAATTTCCAAGGAACTGCAAGTGAGCAACAGATGAAAATTTGAGAGACACTTGAATGCTAAATGTTAAGAGTCAGTGACTTGAGATGTGTGCCATAAAGCTGTTAATGTTAATCCTTCATTGATGTCATACCCTTGCTGGCCAAACCTCCAGGAAGGCTGAGGGTCCCCTCGGAAGGCACAGTGGTGTGCTAAGGGAAGCCCGCTGGTGGTGTCCCTCGCTTGAGGCTGCAGCTAGAAGCACTAGCAGGTAGTGGGGCATTTGGAACTGGACACAGTGAGTCACTGTCCGCACAAACTGGGTGTCCCACAGGCACAGGGTTCTAGTTACTCAGCGATCAAATCCTACAAAGGGCCCAGGAGGTGGACCCATGTCACCAGGGAAAGACTGAACTGCGGTCCTGCCCTGTGCTTAGGAGGCCAGAGACATTACAGCACACGTATGCATATGTAAAGAGCACCTTTTTCTTGACAGATCAGCAAGTAAACAAACGTGTGTGTGAATGTGGCTCGACGCTTATTAAAAATGAAATGTTTTATGCCCTCCACTACAAGGCATGCTGGCATCATCCCAGAATGATCTGATTTTCATGTGATTTATTCCTAGACTCCAGAGCTGTTAGAATAGTAAAGCAGAATCACAGCGTGAACTAAATAAAGTTTCTCTATTTAAAATACTAGGGGTAGAAGTATTACATATTCAAATATTGCTATTTTTATGTGCTCCTCTATTTATCATGCAAAGACATGTGGACTCCAAAAACTGCATGCAAGGCAAATTAGAGATGCCAAAAAAGAGGGGATGAGGAACATTTAAACATCAGAATTATTACAGAGGAACTAATGGAATTCCAAGATGTTATGGGAATTTGAAGGCAATTCATTAACTCTACCAAGGACACTATTTCTCCCCACCCTCTGTCCCCCTTTTTCGCCACTCATTTTATTTGTATGCAATGGAAGTAGGATTATAATCCAAGAGAGGAGTGTCTAGTTTTGTGACACTGACTGATATTAAAATAGAAATAATCTTTGAAAATGATTAGCTGTTTATTTACATAGAAGTCATGCAGAATACATTCTGCAGCTTACCAACAGAGACTCTGACTTGTTCTCCAGAAAATCTGATGGGAATGAGACCCAGGTCTGGTGGCCCATCCAGTGTTATTCAGTCAGATTGGCTGAGCTTGGATTTGAACCCACAACTGGGTGTAGTAAACCTGCATCCATTTGTTGTTCTCTTGGTTTTTGTCTGCATTTCTGTTCTTTCCAGAGCTGCATATGGCCTGAAGTCTATGAGCTGTCGTCCTATTACCTAATTTCAAAGCTACAGAGTGCCATCACAGACTTTGTTTCATGGGTCCTATTTCCAGAACACTCTATCAGTTATGATGTTCTTATCTAGTCTACAAATAGACCTTCTTCAGCTTTTTCCAGTTGCCATAATATTGTTACAATAAACGGGAAAACAGTTTTTTTCTGGTCCAGGATCCAGGCTAGGACCACGGTCCCACTGTTGTGAATCTTTAGTCTCTTTTCATCTGGAACATTTCCTGTCTTTGTTCTTAACATCACCTTGGCGTTTTGGAGAGTGCAGGCCTGTTATGTCATTGAGTGTCTCAGGCTGGGTTTGTCTGATATTTCTCAGGATTAGACACAGGTTGCGAATTCCTGGCAGGGATACAGCAGAGGTGGTGTGTGAGGCCTCTTCATCCTATTACTGGTGATGTTCACTTTGATCTCCTGATTAGAGTGGCATCGGCCAGGTTTCTGCATTTCCAAGTCACTATTTTTCCCTATTTGGGGTAAATATTTTGAGATCATGTAAATAATTGTGTTTCTTACCAAACTCTAACTCTGGTTTTTGCATCCGTTTAGGATTTTCTCCTGAGAAAGTTCACTTATTACCATAATGGTGGCCAGATGACAGTTTTGTTAATTCCCTCATTCCACTTAGTCAAGCTTCTACAACCAAGTTGACACTCTATTTTAAGGACGATCTTTACTCTGTGGACTCTTGCATTATTTTATTCTGTGGGTTATAAGCCTTTGTTGTTACTTATTGATTGTCACATTATTTGTCCAGTGGAAAGGACCCTGCAACCTGGCTCCTGTGTTTTTGATCAACCCCTATCACTCACTCAGTACTTCCTTAGTTTCTGGCGGGAGATATTCCAGGCTCACTTTGCCCTTCCCAGCACTGTGATCTGTCTTTTCTCCAAGGAGTCTTGGTTGTTTTTGGTGGAGAATGTTATTTACAAACCATGATCTGGGCACAAGGTGTCATTGCTTCTGGGCCCTCCCAGTGGACAGGGCTAGGGAGTTTGTGTATATATCATATCTGTATGTGGACATTCATATATCTGTCTGTGTCCACCAGTGTTTATTCTGCAGTATTCCTGATTTATTCCCATACTCTTTCCATATTTGTAACTCCCTTCCTCAACAGCAAGAAACTTGGCCCCCATTCTCCACAATATAGTTATTTTCTCAAACCGAGGATATACCCTAGGATGTTTAAAAATTGGTAACTCATATCTATGTGAAAAACCTTGTAGTTTAGTATTTGTTTACAGTTCCTTCTGTCTTGAGCCTCAGAATAAAACAGTTGACCCTTGAACAACATGGGTGTTAGGGCACTGAGCCCTCCCACCATGCAGTCAAAAATCCACATATTTAACTTGACACCCTGCCCCCACCCCACCCCCCAAAAAACCCCACCATGACTACTAATAGCCTAGTGTTGACTGGAAACGTTACCCATATCATAAAGTCAGTTAATACATATTTCACATGTATTCTTACAACAACATAAGCTAGAGAAACCAAAGTGTTTTTTGAAATTGTCCCAGACCTCCAAAAAATTTTCCCATATATTGAAAAAAGTCCATGTATAATATGGACCCATGCCATTCAAACCTGTGTTATTGAAGATCAACTGTACAAAATTCTGTATTCAAAAGTTACTTTACTCCCTGTTTTAGTGTGGTTATATTATAATCTGAAATTAATTGGGTTCTTTTAAATTCCACTTGAGTGGTTCCCTCCCATTCTTGCTGAATGTGGTTTTTGGTTTTGAAGTGATTGTTTTGTGTGTGAAGTGTTAGCACAGCTCAAGTCGGAACTGTGCAGAAGAAGTACATCATGAAATCCTCTCACACTGATTTGTAGAATCTCCCTTAATTTTTCTTTTATTTTGGTATTATTAATCTACAGTTACATGAGGAACATTGTTTACTAGACTCCCCCCATCACCAAGCTCCCCCCCCACATACTCCATTACAGTCACTGTCCATCAGCGTAGTAAGATACTGTAGAATCACTACTTATCTTCTCTGTGTTGTACAGCCCTCCCTGTGCCCCCTCTCACATTATACATGTTAATCATAATGCCCCTTTCCCCCCCCCCTTATCCTTCCCTTCCTACCCGTCCTCCCCAGTCCCTTTCCCTTTGGTAACTGTTAGTGCATTCTTGGGTTCTGTGAATCTTCTGCTGTTCTGCTCCTTCAGTTTTTTTTTTTTTTTGGTATCCCTAATCTACAATTACCTGAGGAACATTACATTTACTAGACTCCCCCTTCACAAAGTCCCCCCCCCATTACAGTCACTGTCCATTAGTGTAGTAAGATGCTGTAGAGTCATTACTTGTCTTCTCTGCATTGCACAGCCCTCCCTGTGCTCCCCCATTATACATGCTAATCGTAATGCTCCCTTTTTACCCCCCTTATCCCTCCCTTCCCACCCATCCTCCCCAGTCCCTTTCCCTTTGGTAACTCTTAGTCCATTCTTGAGTTCTGTGATTCTGCTGCTGTTTTGTTCCTTCAGTTTTTTGTTTGTTCTTATACTCCACTCCTTACCAAGGGAAATTTGGTAGTTATCTCCCCTTGGCTTATTTCACTGAGCATAATAGCCTCTAGCTCCATCCATATTGTTGCAAATGGTAGGATTTGTTTTCTTCTTATGGCTGAATAATATTCCATTTTGTATATGTACCACATCTTTATCCATTCTACTGATGGACACTTAGGTTGCTTCCATTTCTTGGCTATTGTAAATAGTGCTGTGATAAACATAGGGGTGAATATGTCTTTTTCAAACTGGAGTGCTGCATTCTTAGGGTAAATTCCTAGAAGTGGAATTCCTGGGTCAAATGGTATTTCTATTTTGAGCTTTTTGAGGAACCTCCATACTGCTTTCCACAATGGTTGAACTAATTTACATTCCCACCAGCAGTGTAGGAGGGTTCCCCTTTCTCCACAACCTCACCAACATTTGTTGTTGTTTGTCTTTTGGATGGTGGTGATCATTACTGGTGTGAGGTGGTATCTCACTGTGATTTTAATTTGCATTTCTAATCTCCCTTATTTTTTAAATAGCTTCATTGTGTCCCACTGTGGGGAACATCATAGTTTACTCAGCCACTCCTCTTTACAGGCATTTGGGTTTCCAAGAGTTTCATTTACAGGAGTACTGCAGTAACTAAGCTTATGTTTTTGTATTGTTGAAGGGTTCCCTCATGGCCTATTTCAAGGTAACTATATGCACTGGTTAGATAACTACCAAATTTCCCTCCATAAGGATGTATGTGTTTCTCCGGCAGTTTATGCCTGTGTCATTCAGACACTAACTGAATGTGTCATAGGACTTAAATTTTTGCCAATCTGATAGATGAGAAATGACATCACAGTGGAGTTTTACTTTGCGTCTTTCCTTTCTGAATGGAGTGGAACCTTTTCAGATGCTAAAGGGCCATTTTTGTATCTTTGGTTTTTATGAATTATCTATGTATGTCTTTTGCCCATTTTTCTTGCAAGTGGGTTTTGCCTCTGTTTTAAAGAACCATTGATATATTAAGAATATTAGCTCTTTATCTGTGATATGTTGCATGTTTTCTCCCAATATTTTCATTTGGTTTTTGACAACCCATTTTGATACCTTTTATGGAATTATGGAATTCCAGTAATCACCACATTTTAATAAATAAGACCATAGGACATGCATGTATCTAGCAGAAAATCTTTTTAACTCACAGTGGTACAAAGACCACTTCAAAGATAAAGATGCCTGGTCTCAAGTGCTATGCTCCTGCTAATGCAGACAGTGCTTCCTGATCTTTTTGAGACAAGGCACGTAAGAATATTATGAAGGGTATGGGCCTTCCCCCGAAAAGATGCACATGTGCACAGCATGACCTGGCGACCTGGCTGGGGACCTACTTCTAACAGAACAGTTTGAAAATAGGAGGCCTCTCTCCTCTATGTGAAACCAAGAAGTGTTCATCTCATGCAGCATTTCTCCTTTCTGGTTTTTGCATTGCATTGTTCTCATTTTCCAAGTTGTGGTAAGACAGATTATGCCAGTTCCTAGCCCTGAATGGCTGGTACCCTTGGTGCCTCAGGTCCTACCTCGTAAGTGAGCAAACATGAGATCTTAGAATAGGAGCATGTAGTGAGGGCTCAGTAATTGTTAGCTCTTATCATCAACAACCACAGAAGAACTACTATGGGTTATTGCGAGGTTTAAGACAAAGGGCTTATAATGTGAAAGGCTCATCACATCTACTCCATAAATTTTAATTTAATGAGTTTAGAAATAGAAAGGAGTTTTTAAAATTCAGGAAGAAAGTTTGTATCTACTACTTTGTGTTGAGGAAGCGATTGCTTTCTGAGTTATTTCTCCTTGGAAAAGGGGGTTGCAATGTTCTGGGCTTGGCATGGCTGAGGCTGCCCACATCTTGCCACACTCATTTTCAGCCAAGCTGATGGATATCCTGACTTCTTTCAAAGTTCCTGAACTGTCTCTCCCTTGGTCTTCTAGATTCTTCTGTTGAGTTGAAAAGGAGTCCCTCCCTAGAGCCCATGGGTCAGTACCTGCTAGGGGAAGGTCTTTGCTGTTGACAACAGTTGTGAGTTTATTATTCCCTCATTGAAGTGGCCACCTGACTTTTATGATGTGTCCCATTTTATCAAGGACGTGTGGCCAGACATTACACAGATTTCATCAAGGTGTCAAAAACATCATCAGGACTGAGCAAGTTCTGTAACCTGACTTTAGTGAGCAGAGCCGCATGGACACTCCCAGGCTATCTCTGCATCTAGTGGCTAAGGGGGGATTCTGAACACTAATAGCAAACCCCCTGAATTATAACCAGCTGCCAGGCACTGCACTGAGGGCTTAAGGCACATCATGTGTACTCCTCCCAGACACCCTGTGGGGTAAAGTGCTTTGGCTCCTACATTTTACGCGTGACGAAACTGAAAAGCACAGAAAGGTGAGGTGACCGTCCTGTGTTGGTTGTCCAGGGCATGGCTGCACTGCTCACTGGCACCATAGCACCATTCTGATGCCTCAGCAAAGCAGCATCCCGAGCAGAGGACAGAGGTGGGGGCTGAAGCCAGGGGACAAGGCTCTGAGTCCCCAGCAACCCATCACAGAAGGCCTGGAGTTCCAGATGGCTTGGCTGTCAGTGTAGACATTTTCTCTCCAGTGGAGTTGGTTTCCCCTTCCCCCTTTTGGTTTTACCTCATCTATGCTGTATACATGGCTGGGTCTGCTTAGCATATGTAGCAGAGCTGCAGGAAATGCACACAGGTGGCCAGTCCAGCTAGGCTGTTTCTTGGTTTTGAGGTTTTAAAAAAGACTTAGAAATCCTACTTCTCCACCACTGAAAGGGGGGGAAAGTCTTTGTACAGTTATATTACTTGTTGTGAGAGAACTATGGAGATAGTGAGGCCAGTGAAAATCCTTGAATAATAAAAGAACAATTGCTATGTGTGAAGCATGGGTCTTGAGGCTATTACAGGCACATCAAGAAAACTGCACTTCAGAAATAGTTGAAATCACCAAAATTATTTAAGGACAGGACTACAAAATGGGGAAATATATATATGGCAATATCATGTGTACAATTAGATTAGATTAGACAGCCCTGCCCTAAGGGGTGAATGCATAGAAAACCAAATACAGCCAACAATTGGGCTGGGCTACTGAGTGCTGGGAGCCAGCATATTGGAGTTTGTTTCTTCTGTGTGTCAAAAAGTTTTGCCAGCAGAACTGGTTTAGTTGCAGCTCTGTTTTTCCTATGCAGTGGGAAAGAAGGTGTTCTTAGAAACTAAGGTAACAGTCTGAAGCTGAAATCCTACCATTAGAAATGCCGTTGTTTTAAAGTTTGTTCTCCCAATGGCAGTATCTGCTGATCGTACGTAATGTGGCCTTGGGCCCCTTACTAGTGGGAAGAGATGGATGGCTCCTTCCATGCAGGGTGGCTGCCTTGTTTCTACCTGCCAGCAACTTATCTGGGAATTCTCCTTCCGCTTCAGGTCTCTGTGTTAGGATGCCCTGACCCAGTGGTCCATGAGATTGCCTATCAATACGGAAAAAATGTGGGAATAGCTTTTCAGGTTGGTCTTCTTCTTTATCAGCATGGGCCTGTTGGTATGGTGGGGAGGGCAGCAGTGACACTGGGATGGTGACATTCTTACTCCTTTCCTCCTGTCACTAGCTCATCGATGATGTGCTGGACTTCACCGCGTGTTCTGACCAGATGGGTAAACCAACATCAGCAGACCTGAGGCTTGGGTTAGCCACTGGCCCTGTCCTGTTTGCTTGTCAGCAGGTAGGTTTTACAAACCCACTCTGACACACTGCTGTGTGGCTCTACATCCCAGGCACAGCTGATGGGAAAGTTTAGGAATAGATGGGAAAGCATTCAGATAAGAGAACACAGATCTGAATCTGATCCTGGCTCTAGGCCTGGGAATGTTGAAGCCTGTCATTTCACTTCTAAGCTGTATCTGTTTACTGATCTGTAAAATTGAGATGATCACAACCTTCCACCCAAGGTTGTGAGGCTTAACTGAAATAATATTCATGGAGATATTTTAAGTGCTGTATGCATTTAAGGTAGCACTGTATTTTAGTATATTTTGGGCACTGACTAGAGTGCAGTTTCTCCATCTCGACTATAGAACTGGACTTTGGATGTGCCTTGGAGCCCCTGCCTGCAAGCATAAGAAATTCTGAAAAATGCTCCAGGAAATGCTTAGGAAGCTCCAGCAGTGATACAGCAGTGTGCAAGGCAGACGTTCCCACAGCCTGCTCGGGACCCCGGCCACATCGCTTTTGGCTGGGCCAAATGTTACTTGAAATAACTGGGATGTTGGCTGATATTTGGACATATTTTTAACATTTTCATCTCAGCAATATTTAATTCATTATTTAGCAAAGCAATACGATGTTCATCACCATGCCATGAAATTAAAAATTAGCTCTTCAGTCTAAAATTTTAGTAACTTTGTCGTTCAGAGATTTTGCCTCTCTTAAAGTTTACAAAGATAAATCATGTCTTCCATAGACCTCAATGATTCCATTTTGATATTATAGAAACCACTGACCTTGCTTTTGATCAGTTTCTGATCCAAGAAAGGAGAAATCATCTTTTATCCAGTATCTAGCTGAGGCATAACCAGGGTAATTCTTCCCCCAAGAGGCTTGGGAGGGGCTTGGAAGAGGCTTAGGAGGGGTTGAGCCAGGTTACCCTGGCCAACACACTAGTGGCTAGCAGTCAGTGGAGGAATGAAGGCTGTGGACAGAGACACTGGAACACGTTATGGAAATATCTGTCCATATTACCAGGCTCCATCCTGTCAAAGGATGGAGGCAGAGGTAAGAAGTGAAAGGGTAACTGACTCATCAGCCCAAAACTCAGAAAAATATTAATACATGTGCCAACAAAAAATGTGTAAAATTCCCTGTATACATTAAAGCTGAGGAATATTTGCTTTTTCACTGTTAAGCCACAAAAAAACAAAGGATTCATGAGCCACATAAATGTCAAGGCAAGCCGAGATTAGAAAGAGCAGGCACTGGCTACCGTTTATACCACTACAAACATCAGTCTGCTCCACAGAGCCTGGTTAGTGAATGTGAATAAACAAGATGGGATTCTGCCAGCTTGGGGAAGATTCCTTTAGCTAGGCCCCAAGGTTATCAAGATGATTAAGGAACCTTTCCCTAAAGAAGTTGTCCACTCAAAAGCTTTAGGAGCTATATTTTTAGAAATATTAACAATTATAAATAATTGTCATGAGTCTCATGATACTAATTAACAGCTGAGTCCTACTTAAGATAACTGAGAATGGAGCCCTGTCTCATTGTTCTACTATGAATCTCATTTCAAAAGAAACTCGTCCTGAGGAGGCAAAAATATGGCAGAGTAGGAGGGTAAGGTGAAACCTCCTCCCACACATGCTCCAAGGAAGCAACTACAGCAAATACAACTAAGCCTGAAAATGACCTGAGGACTGCAGAGCAGACCACCTGCACCTGGGGAAGAGAAGACCACACAGAGAAAAGTGGCAGAGCTGTAAACAAGCAGGACCCAAGCCCTTCCCCCATCCCAGCCCTCAAGTGGGAGGAAGAACTGAGTGGGGAGGGAGCAGGCACCCAGAACTCTGCACACCTAGCCCTGGAGATCTGCTCTGAGAGCATGAGTCCACATTGCATTGGGTTCTGGTGATTAACAAGGCTGGACACCAGGAAGAGTTGGAGCAGTCTGGGAGGCTGAGACTCCAGCCACTTGTGGAGGATGGGCACACTCCCAAGTCCTGCTGACACCTGACAGAGGCAACAGTTTGAAAGATTTGCCAGAAGCAGCAGGAGGAGTGCCAGAGGGGCAAGGGTTGGATGGAACTCTCCCCAGAGAAAGGGTAGGTGGGCAACACTTCTGCAGCCCTCCCTTGACCCAACAGGTCGGGTAACTCTCGGGAGCCCCACATGCTCCATTGCCCTCACTGGTGGCTCAGCCCCAAGGCACTACTCCCCTGTGTGCATCTGGAACCCCACCCACTTGGCCCAGCAATGTCAGATTTTGCTGCCTGGAAGGCAGAGGGAGGCTCTCCCAGCTGTCTCAATCCTGTCTCAGCTCACTAGGCACCTTCAGGTGCAGCTTCAAGCACTCCTTTGTGGGCAGCTAAGGTCAGGGTCTTGCCACCACCCTGCGCCCTCCCTTGCACCCTGCCACCATGCTACTTGCCACCACCATGCGCCCTGCCACTGCTTCACTCACCTTACTGGGTGCCTGACCCAGAGCGACATGACTTCCCTGCCCACCCCAATAACTCTGCAGCTCTGCCATTGCTGCAGGGCAGGCAGAAGGCAGCCCTACCCATAACGATCCCAGCAGAGACAAACTGCCAACCTCAGCAGACTGAGATAGACTACTGCCAGCAGATGGAGTGGTAGCCCCACCCATTGCCCACCAACAGCAACTGGGGCTCCACTACAAAGGAGAACTAGACATTGGAGAGTAAAGAGTCTTGAGCTGGGCACCACAGGATGCTTTCTTCATAAAACCATTACCAGGTAGCAAAGCAGATCCATCTAATGAAAAGAGAAACCCTAACAAATGAGGAGGCAGAGGAATAGCTTCCAAACAAAGCTACAGGATAAGACATCTGAAAGAGGGCTAAATGAAAGGAGATTACCAATCTTCCTGATAAAGATTTCAAAGTAACAGTCATAAATATGTTCACTGATCTGTGGAAAAGTATTGAAGATTTCAGGAAGGACTTCAACAAAGAGAAAAGCTAAAGAGCTCCTCAGAGCTGAAGAATACAGCAACTGAAATGAAATATACACTGGAGGGAATAAATATTTCTGCAGTAGAGGAGACAATCAGTGAGACTGTTGGATGTTAGAGAACAGGAATGCAATGAACCTGAAAAACAGAGAAAAAAGAATTTTTGGTAATGAAAGAATGCTAAGAGCTGTGTAACAACTCCAAATAAAACAATATTCACATAATAGGATACCAGAAGGAGAAGAGAGAGACAAAGAGATAGAAAGTCTCTTTGAGGAAATAATTGTTGAAAACTTCCCCAATCTAGGGAAGGAAGTAGACACTCAGGTCTTAGAAGCACAGAGCCCCTAACAAAAGGAACCCCAGGAAGACAACACCAAAACATATAATAATTAAAATGACAAAGACAAGGATAAGGAGAGGGTATTGGAAACAGCCAGAGAGAGAAAAAGGGTTATTGATAAGGGAAACCCAATCAGACTATCAGCAGACTCTCAGCAAAAATTTTACAGGCCAGAAAGGAGGGGCATAAAATAATGTATTGAAACAGAAGTACTTTTAACCAAGAATCCTCTACCCAGCAAGATTATCATTCAAATTTGAAGGAGCTAAAACACTTCTCAGGGAAATGAAGGCTGAAGGAATTTACAATCACTAAACTGGCATTACAGGATATGTTAAAGGGACTTCTGTAGACAGAAATGTTCCTGAGCCTAAATAGTTTTCAGAAACAAAAATAAACCCAAATGAAGGTAGTAGACCATGTACTTACCAAGTAAGGATGAAATTAAAACAAAAGTAGTAAAACCAACTATACACAAAATCAGTCAAGGGATACACAAAAAGTGAAGATTATGACATCTAACACATAAAGTGTGGAGGAGGAAGAGGATAAAAAGTACTTTCAGATTGTGTTTGAAATAGAGCAATCATCAACTTAAGGTAGACTGTTAGTTAGGACACTATCACTGAACCTTTTGGCAACCACAAACCTAAAAACTATAATAGATACACAAAAAAATTTAAAAATCCAAACACAACACTAAAGAAAACCATCAATTAACAAGAGAAGAATATGAGAGAGGAAGAAACAAAGAGAGGAACTAGAAAAACAACCAGAAAAAATTAATAAAGTGGCAATAAGTACATGCCTATCAATAATTACCTTAAATGTAAATGGACTGAATGCACCAATCAAGACACAGAATGTCAGAATGGAGAAAGAAACAAGACCCATCTGTAATACTGCCTAAAAGAGACTCATTTCAGAGCCAAAGATGCACACAAACTGAAAGTGAAGGGATGGAAAAAGGTATTTCATGCAAATAATTGAGAGAAAAAAGAAGGAATAGCAGGTACTTGTATCAGACAAAACAGACTTCAAAACAGAGAAAGATATAAAGAAGGACATTACATAATGATAAAGGCTCAGTCCAACAAGAGGCTATAATCATAAATATGTATGCACCCAACACAGGAGTACCTAAATATGTAAAACAAATACAGAATTAAAGGGGAAATAGATTGCAACTCATTCATTTTAGAAGACTTTAGAACACCACTCACATCAGTAGATAGAGCAACCAGACAGAAAATAAGGAGACCGAGGCACTGAACAGTACATTCGATCAGATGGACTTAACAGATATCTACAGAACATTCACCCAAAACCAGCAGGATACACATTTTTCTCCAGTGTACATGGAATGTTCTCCAGTATAGATCACATACTAGGGCACAAAAAGAGCCTCAATAAATTCAAAAAGGTTGAAATTGTATCAAGCAGCTTCTCAGACCACAATGGTGTGAAACTAGAAATAAATTACATGAAGAAAACAAAAACAAAAACCCACAAACACATGAAGGCTAAACAATGTTCTAAATAATCAATGGATTGATGAGCAAATTAAAACAAAAATCAAGCACTATGTGGAGATGAATGAAAATAAAAATTCAACTGTCCAAAATTTGTGGGACACTGCAAAAGTTGTTCTAAGAGGGAAGTATATAGCAATCCAATCCTCCCTCAAGAACAAGAACAATCCCAAATAAACAATCTAAACTAAATCTAAACTCATAATTAAAGAAACTAGAAAAAGAAGAACAAATGAAACCCAAATGTTAGTAGAAGGATGGACATAATAAAGATCAGAGCAGAAATAGAGAAGAAGAAAACATTAGAAATAAACAATGAAACCAATATCTGGTTCTTTGAGAAAATAAACAAAATAGACAAACCCCTAGCCAGGCTTATCAAGAAAAAAAGGAGAGTACATACATAAGCAAAATCATAAACAAAGATGGAATAGTCACAACACATACCAGAGAAATATAAACGATTATTAGAGAATACTATGAAAATTACATGTCAATAAATTGGACAACCTAGAAGAAATGTCCAAATTCTTAGAAAAATACAACCTTCCAAGACTGACCAAGAAAGAAACAAAATCTGAGCAGACTAATTACCAAGAATGAAATTGAACTAGTAGTAAAAAAACTCCCAATAAACAAAAGTCTAGAACAGGATGCCTTCACACCTGAATGTACCAAATATTTAAAGAAGAGCTAATACCTGTCCTTATTAAAGTTTTACAAAAAGTAGAAGAGGCAATACTTCCAAACACATTCTATGAGACCAGCATCACTCTAATACCAAACCCAGACAAGGACACTACAAAAAGAAAATTATAGACCAATATCCCTGATGAACATAGATGCAAAAATATTCAACAGTAATTAGCAAACCAAACTCAAAAGTACATCAAAAGATTATCCATCATGACCAAGTGGGATTTACTCCAGGGAATCAGGAATGGTATAATACTCATCTTATATCATGCAACACATTAACAAAAAGAGGGATAAAAACCACATGATCATCCAATAGATGCTGAAAAGCATTTGAAAAAATTCAACATCCATTCATAATTCTCAAGAAAATGGGTATAGAGGGTACATACCTCAGCATAATAAAGGCCATATACAACAAACCCATAGCCAGTGAGAGAGAGAAGCTGAAAGCTTTTCCTCTAAGATGGGGAATAAGACAAGGATGCCCATTCTACCCACTTTTATTCAACATATCACTGGAGGGCCTAGCCATGGTAATCAGAAAAGACAGATAAAAAGCATCCAAATTGGTAAGGAAGAAGTTTAACTGTTTCTGTTTGCAGATGACATGATACTGTACATAGAAAACCCTAAAGAATCCACCGAAAAACTACTAGAACTAATAAGTGAATTCAGCAAAGTTGCAGGATGCAAAATTATACACAGAAATCTGTTGCATTCCTATACCCTAATGATGAACTAGCAGAAAGAAGAGAAATCAGGAAAACAATTTCATTCACAATTGCATCAAAAAAAAAAAATACCTAGGAATAAACCTAACCAAGGAGGTGAAAGACGTATACCCTGCAAACTACAAGACACTCATGAGAGAAATTAAACAAGATACCAATAAATGGAAATACATCCTGTGCTCATGGATGGGAAGAATTAATATTGTCAAAATGGCCATCCTGCCCAAAGCAATTTACAAATTCAATGCAATCCCTATCAAAATTCCAACAGCATTTTTCAGTGAACTAGAAGAGTTCTAAAATAAATATGGAAATAAAAAAGACCCCAAACAGCCAAAGAAATCCTGAAAAAGAACAAAGCTGGGGGGGATTATGCTCCCTGACTTCAAACTGTACTACAAAGCCACAGTAATCAAAACACTATGGTACTAGCACAAGAATAGACCCATATATCAATGAAACAGAATAGAGACCCCAAATATAAAACCACACAGATATGGTCAATTAATATGCAATAAAGGAGCCATGAATATACAATGGAGAAAATACTACCTCTTCAATAACTGGTGTTGGGAAAACTGGACAGCTCTACCTGCAAGAGATTGAAACTGGATTACTGGCTAACTCCATAAACAAAAGTAAATTCAAAATGGATGGAAGACCTGAATTAAGACATGAAACCATAAAACTCTTAGAAGGAAACATAGGTAAAATCTCTTGAACATAAGTATAAGCAATTTTTTCCTGGACACATCTCCTCAGGCAAGGGAAACAAAATTAAAAAATTAACACATGGGACCACATCGAACTAAAAAGCTTCTGTACAGCAAAGGACACTCTCAGAACAAAAAGGCAACCTACAATATGGGAGAATATATTCACAAATTATTTATCTGATAAGGGGTTAACATCCAAAATATATAAAGAACTCATATGACTCAACACCAAAAAAACATTAACTCGATTAAAAAATGGGCAGAGGACCTGAATAGACACTTTTCCAAGGAAGAAGTGCAGTTGGCCAATAGGCACATGAAAAGATCCTCCACATTGTTAATCATTAGGGAAATGCAAATAAAATTCACAATGAGATAGCACCTCACACTGATTAGAATGGCCACTATCCAAAAAACAAGAAATAGTAAGTATGGCAAGGATGTGGAGAAATGTGAACCCTCCTATACTGTTCATGGGAATGTACACTGGTGTAGCTGCTATAGAAAGCAGTATGGAGGTTCCTAAAAAAAAAAAAAATACTATTTGACCCAGTAATTCCACTTCTAGGTATTTAGCCGAAGAAAAAAATCCCTGAGTTGAAAAGATACATGAATCCCTGTTTATTGCTGCATTATATATAATGGCCAAGATACGGAAGCAATCTAAGTGTCCATCAATAGATGAATGGTTAAAGATGTGGTGTATATATACACACAATGGAATAGTATTCAGCAATAAAAAAGGAATCCTGCCATTTGCAACAACGTGGTTGGAGCTAGGCTGAGAAATAGCCAGGCTGAGAAAGACAAAAACCTATGATTTCACGTATTTGTGGAAAACAAAGCAAAACATGAATTAGCAGTAGACCCATAAACACTGAGAAGTGTCTAGTGGTTACCACAGAGAGGGGTTGGGATGGTTGGGTGGGGAAACTGAGGGGGATAAAGGAGCATAAAAATTTCAATCATAAGTTGGTCATGGGGATAGTACAGCATGGAGATTATAGCCAATGATTCTGTAACATCTTCCTATGTTGACAGATAGTTACTTCAGTAGTGGCAGTGAGGATTTAATAATATGGTTAACTGTTTAACCACTGTGTTGTATATTTGAAACCAATGTAAATTTGTGTATCAATGATACTTCAATTTAAAAAAACTCCTAAAAACAGAAAGCAAATAAAAAAATCTTCATTGGCTTTCCTCTACATAAAGGAGTAATGAATAATTCTACCTTCAAATTTAGTGGGACAAAGTAAGGGGAAAAAAGGACCACTCCTGCATATTCATTTGTCAGTAATCTACAAGAGATTGGACAATTACAAAAAAAAGAAAAAAACACAGAAAAGGAACAAGTTTCCAGTGCCTCACACCACAGTTGTGTATTTCACTGGGAAACTCCAGTGTCACAAGGCACACACTCACCCTCACCGGGCAGCACTTTTCCCATCTGCACATAAGGCAGCAGGAAAAGGAGCTACAGAGGCACACTGCAGCCCCAGAAAAGGGAACACTGAATGAGGCTGAGCAGGAAGTGACGCTGGTCAGGACTTGTTTTCTAAGTCAGACTGATTATTCTGTCTTGTGGCACAGAGGCCAAAAGTTAGTTAAATTTTTATAAGTTGTTTTCAAATAAAACATCAAGTTTATGTTAGACTCTACTACAAAGTAAAACTGTTTAAAAAGGGATTCTTTGCCAGAAATCTGTCAAAGATTTATGGGGCTAAAATTGACTTTGTGTAGAACAAGTTCCAGAAGTAACAGAGCAGTATCTCCTTCTAATGAAGAGGCATTGTTTTTATAGTCTGTAAAGGATTTTCTTATGTATTATCTCTAATCTGACAACAACTCTTTGTAGTAGGGATTGTGTCCATCTACAAATAAGAAAGTGATACTCAAACCTGGCCAAAATTAAACGTCTGGTAAACAGCATTAAGAGGCAGTTAAATGCTCTAAGTCTTTCAAGACCAGAATTCATCTTCCTACACGGTATCGTGTGATTTGATTCCCAGTGCTAATGTTAAGCACTGGTACCCAGTGATCTTGCCTGAACCGCAGTAGATCTTCACACAGAACACACTGGTGTGCCCCGGCACTGAACATGCACCATGGACACTCAGTCTGTGTTGGCTTTCATCATTTGTAATTAACCTACCCACTGAATGGAGCTGAGCTGTAAGATGTTTATCATCTTTTTCCTTAGGTGGGTGAATTTTGTTTGCAGATTAGATTAGTCTTTGAACTTTTCCATTTGGGAAATGGGAACACTGGCTGAGTTTCACTGGACCGATACAAGCAACCTTGGGAAACTGCTTTTCAACATTGCACAGTGGGTTGCCTTGAAATTGGAATTTGGTTGACCCAGCAACTTGACAGAAACTCCCTCTTTGGGGAATTCACTATTTTTGACATATCTCTGAAGGGTTTTCTTGATAACATTTGGTATAGGGATTTAAACAAAGTTTCAGGATTTCTAGAGAGGTCCTGGTGATGGCAGTGTCCTTCCATGTATATGTGTGCAAATGTTTTCTGTAAGAACAAAAACTTCATGTTAAATCTTTAAAGAATAGGTTGGATTTTAAAGTCTTCAGAAACAAAATGGGAGATATCTTTTTATTTTTTTATGTGAAATTACATTAGTTCTCAAGTATCCTTTAAAAGATCTTTTCCTTTCCTCTGCTTCTCTTTCTTATTTTTATTTGTAAGTCACCAGACCCTACATGTCAGCCTGTAGCCGTGCTATTGCTGTGACTAGCTGGTGCACAGTCACCCGAGTTCTGTCTCCATAAGCTCACTACAGTTTATTGGTCACCTTTGTGTTTACAGACAGATTTCATAGGATTTCATTCATTCACAAGTGGTTTTCCTAGTATTAAAAAAAGCCCCTGGGCAAACAAAAATTTTTTTATTTCTCACTAAATCTGCCAGCAGGCAACTCTTCTGATGTTTCTCATTTCTTCTCCACATAAGGGAACATGGCCCTAATTTGATAAATCACATTAAGGGGACATGTGCCTAGGGGAAGAGTTTGATACTTGCATATTAAAACTGCATACACTACATGTTTCAAAGGAAGGATGTAATCACACTGAAGGGCAAATTTTTTTTTCAAACTTTGCTTTCTCAATGCTTTTTATAGTAAAAGGAATCAGAGAAACCACCCTATCAGCACATTTTACCACACTTGGTGTTGTAGAAAAAGCTCCTATACCATAAATAAGGTAATTTTACCAGATATCCAGGGCCCGGATCCATCAGCTTTGAGGATACAGCCTTTCAGAAGTCCAATTTTGGAATGTGGTGTTAAGAAACTTAAATTCCTACTTGATTTGACTTTTCATCTCTAAAATTGATTCCTTTGAGCTTTTCTAATTTATTTCCTATAAAACTTCAATTATTTTATTCTTAAAAGACTATGAAACAAATGACTGCTTTTAAGAACTAACCAGTTGCTGGCTCTTCAGATCTTAATAAGCATGTTAGCAACCTCAACACGTGTAGAACTTTGTTCTGACACATATTTTTCCCTGAAAGGAACATTGATAATTCCTCATCTGCTGTCATCTGGTTGAGGTCATTCTATGTGTGCCCTGTTTCTCCTTTTGGGGTGACTAATACTGTGACAGTGAGTACAGGACAACTTCAGGCTCCCTGCCAGGGAAAAACTGGCGACTGCTGTAGACGCTGACGTGTCAAAGACCAAACATACCATCCTACCTTTTATTGCATGGAACCATGGCCTGTTAGAGCTCATGGATTCACTTCATGTAGTCCAGCTCCCTCAAGATAATGATGAGGTGGCTACGACCCAAGGGGTTAAGGGACTCACTCAGCAGCAGCAGCACCGGGACTAGAGCTCGGGTCTAGAAAATGAAGTGATTTGGTGTCCTAGCTTCCTCGGTCTGTTAACAGAGACAGTTCTCAGTTGTAGCTAAGTATTGTATAGATTGTTTTCTTCAGTGCATTTTGTATCTGTTTTCTTCTAAGCCCCCAGCTTAACTCTGATCTTTTTTCATTTACTCCAGTAGCCTGACTAGTATCTCTATCTCTCGTCTCCTCTAATTCACTAGTTCTCAACCTTGGCTGCATATTAAAAGCATCTGGGGAGTTTTTTAAATGCTGATGCCCAGGCCAAACCCCAAGACAATATAATCAGTCTTTGGGCACAGATCCAGGCAGCTGTTCAGTGAGCCTTTCCTAGTGATGCCAGTATTCAGTAACCATTGGGTACCACTGCTCTATCTGCCCTACCAGCTGCTGAGGCAGCACTCTGCTCCTAGTGCTCTCTGCTTGGAAACTGCAGTAGCTTTCCAATGTCACTCAATGTAGTACTAAAAGGAGAATGCCTAATTCCCATGCTCATCCTAGGTCAGTTGGAAGTGTGGGCAGAGACCAGCAGATTCAGCATCACCAGGGGCCCTGTTAAATATGCAACTCAGGCCCCACCCCTACTGAATTAGCAGCTTTGGGAGAGGTCCAACAGGCCTCTGGTGATTCTGCTGCAATTTGAGAAGATTGAGAGCTGAAAACCCAATGAGGGTTTTTAAAGAAGTGTACTCTGTTCCTTTCCTCTTTCTTAGTCAGTGCTGGACCAACGATAAGAACAGAACATCAGAATGGATAAGGATCAACAGCTGCCTCTCCTGTGCACCAGCTCAGTCCCTGGCATGGAAACTGGGCATATCTTAGCTCTGCTTCTCTAACTGCTACAATTTACTGTTCCCCCACGTCATCTAAACATTTAATAACCTTTTTGCTTTTCCCTTTTATTATAAATTAGTGTTAAAATATTTGATTCTCCCAAGAGCAATAAACAGATTTTGTTAGTTTCCAGAAATGAATGCTATGATAATGAGACGGTTCAGTCTGCCAGGAGATGTGGACAGAGCTCGACAATATGTATTACAGGTAAGATTACTTTAAAAAGAAAAAGGGCAACAGCAGGTACAGTGTGGAAAAATTCTTCACACAAATAATGTGACATTAAGTTTTAGATATAAGACCAAGTTTGGTCAATTCTAAATTTGAAAAAAACAGAAAAAAGAATTTCATTTTTCTTCTATAATTCTTCCCAGGGATTCTAATTTAAAAGGTCTTGGGTAGAGCTTGGACATTAATATTTTTTTGAAAACCACCCAAGTGATCTTAATGTGTAGTCAGGGCCGAGACACATGGGTTTGGAATCAGTCTTCTCCACACCCATCAGTAGCATCATTGTTCTCCCAGGCACCCAGCCTTGCCTCCTCATCCTGGCCAGAGCTCGACTATTAGAATAGCCTACTCAAAATTGGTCTTTCCTAGTCCATATATAACTGCTATAAAGGTGTGACTAAAGAAAAGGTAACTTAAAAAACTTTTAAACCAACATAGGCCTACTAAACTGTTTTACCTTCAGAGGATATGCACCTGTATTCAGCTATATTGCCATGTATCCTCACTTTTCTTTTGAAGCCAGATCTTTTTGTGTTTTTCCAGTTTTCATGACTATTGAGAATAACCTGTTCCCAAGATCCAAATCCAAAGTCATTTGGAGCCAGCAGACCTAATGAATGAGATGGAGCGAGCAATTTTTAGTATGCAAATGTTCAAACTTCAAAGAATCCTAAATAATTATCTTCCAGATTTCCAAAAAGCAAAACCCCTTCAAAGGAAGTATTTTATCCCATGCTCTATGCTATTAGTCAGTAATCTGATATGGGCTACCACCTTTTTGGAGAGTAGTTTGGCAGTACTATTAAAAGCTCAGTCTGAGAAAGGGCTGTAGCTGGTAAAGAAGCTGGTATGCCTGGGAGAAGTTCTGGCGTCAGAAATGTTACTACTGAAGGCTCCAGTGGGACTGAAAAGAGGGAAATTGTCGCTTTTACACAAAACAGTGAGGTTCCATCAGGTCTAGACGGAAATGCACTTAGGAAAAACATGCACAGGAATGTTCTCTAAACAAATTTTCCAAAGATGTGAACGTTCTGGCCTCCCCTTCACCCACAGAGTTCCTAATCCCTAATCCCTCATTAAACAGAAATATGGACAGCTAGGATTTACTTACTTAGCAGGATTACTAAATATATGATGATTAAACGTGCTGAATGAAAAAGAGTAAGACCAAAATAAACAAATAGGAAAGATACAAATAGGATTAAAAAATAGTGCATTCATAAAACAAGAACAGGAAGGACAGTATTTTTTTTTAAACAGTGAGTGAGAATGAAATTTAAGAAATTTTAAACAATTGTGAAAAACTAACTCCAAAGAAGGACTGGAATGTGAAATTGAGGAAATATTGTAAAATGTAAACAGCAAGGGAAGAAAAAAGCTCGTAAGAGAATCAGTACAATCATGTAACAAATACCTGAGAAAGAGAATCAAAAAACAAAATCAAAGGAAAAAACTGGTCACCTAGAGAAGGAAGAGAGAAAAACTGGCTCACTGTAAACACTGGATGCTAGAAAGCAGTGAGCACAGACTTCAAAATGATAAGGATATATTTTAAACCTAAAATTCCATATCCAATCAAACTACCCATTAAATATGAAGGCAAAGGTCATCATCACTTAAGAACTAAAAAATTAATTTTTAAACACATTTTCTGGGTAAGGTTTGGATGTTTGGCAAAAATGTGGAAACACCAATAAAGAGAAAGATGTAGGTACTAAAACCAGTGGAAAAGACCAAAGAGTTGACTGAGAAATCACGCCGGGACTGCAGTCATACATTAGAGCTAGAAAGCAGTGAGTCTGTACAGAATAACAATTATGGCACTGGAGTGTCAGGAAATAGAAGCTCCTTTCCCAAAGAGGAGAAGCAGTTACATTCAGAAGAGAGCTCCTATACAATAAGGCATAACAAACAAAAGTGTGTCATATTTTGTGTCAATTGATAAAGTATAGAAAGTCAGAGCCTTTCAACCTATTAGGAATATTGAGACAAAGGGATCATTAACTTGAACCATGGAGAAGGCTATCAAATTACACTATATGACTTGATTCTGCTATAAATATTTTTACGTCATGGTAATAGTATTAGCGTTCAGCTTTTAGAAAGAACCAACATAAAAACATGGGTACAGAATAGGATGCAAATCTCTACAGTGCAAAGGTAGAGTGAGAGGGAAGAACAGAAGCACTGTTATCCTCATCTTACATATACCAGATAAACTCAGAAGTTGGTTCTACATCATGACAAAGGTCATCAACAGAAGAACAAAAGACAGGAATATGATAATCAAATCAGGAAGCATTAAGTGTACCAAATCCTCATCTTTCTTAGCAAAAAAGCAATAGATAGTAACTAAAATCGATACAGTAAAACCAACAAAAACAGCTGGTGCCTTTGGAGGAAGGAAACATCATAACCTCGTCTGTACCTTTATTATGTATATGTTGTATTTTTTAAGCTTTCACTTCAGATTTTTCACTTATGAATTTTTATATATAAAAACTTAAAAAAAAAAACTAAAAGGGAAATTAGCACTTGATACTGAGTTAGGTGCTTTGTATGCTAACAGAATAAAAATTTGCTTCCGTCTGAGAAAAGGACCTCAAAAGAAGTGGGCCACAGAAGCCAGAACTATGAGTTGGAGCGAGAACATCAGAAACACAGTTTGGCCATTTACTAACCTGATCTAGAAGTATGTTCTAATTCATCACAGTAGGAATTTCAGAGCTGATCCAGCAGGTGATGTGCATCCGTTCTGTTCCCACAGAGTGATGGTGTGCAGCAAACAGCCTACCTCGCCCAGCGGCACTGCCATGAAGCAGTGAGAGAGATCAGCAAGCTTCGACCATCCCCAGAAAGAGATGCCCTCATTCAACTTTCAGAAATTGTGCTCACAAGAGATAAATGACAATTCTTTCTCTTGTTTCTGGCAGCTATTTTACCAGACTGTGCCTAAAGTATTTTGTGGAATATACTATGCTTCATGTGCAGATAACCAAAAATCATTTTAAAAAATCATTTCAACCTTACTGGTGGGCAAAATTTTTTTTTTATTGTCAAAGTCTTTCAGAAAACTTTTTTAATGTAATTAAAGCATCTGTATCTGTCATTCTAGTTCTGTAAATTCTAGTTGAGGTATCTTGATGGTTTTATGTGGTATTGTTTACACTGTTAATATCCACATGTAAAGCCATTACAGAAATAAATAATGTTAAAATTCAAATGGTTTATCTTGTTTCACCATAGGAGTAAAGGTCACAAAACCATGAAGTCTACATTTCAGTCCACATTAGGTTTTAACAGTATCCAAAATTTCATATAGGAGAATGGTTTATTATAAAAGACTGTACATAAAATTTAGACAACAGGTTATATACACAAAACTAAGAGAACATTCCACTTGGAAAAATGAAAGTTGCTAGCTGGTCACTAGTGGTACTGAAATCATGTTTAAAATTAACAGGGAGAATGCATATGCAACAGTCATATTGAGTTGGTAGCAATAATGGTCTTTAATTTTCAGAAATGTTTTGCACTAGTCTTACCATTTACTATGCTGTTTAAAGTCTAACGGCCAATACATAACTGATGTGAAATCCAAACAAATCTTCAATACACAAAAACCCACATTCGAGTGCTCTATAATATCCTAGGCAATATAGAACTATACACAAGATAAGAGAACAATATCCCTCGAACCCTCAAATTAAAAGGAGACAAAGTGCATGTATTGCATTTCAATTATGTCAAAAGATAATACAAATCTATTGTCAGATATATCCCTGCTCACCAATTAATATATGACCCATCTTTTTTCCCAATTTTGTAATTTTTAAAATCCTTTTATGTTGCTAGTGCCAGGTAATGGGTTAAATAGTGCCTATTCAAAAATCAGCTGCACCCACTTCTACAAAAAAAATATGTAAAAGATAATTTCCTTTCATTGAACCAGTATACAACAGTCCACTGGAAAACAGAAAGACTCAGCAATCCGTGGGAATTTTATTTACAGAATGTGCACACTTTGGACACATTTTCTCAGCATTGAAAAGTTACTTTAGAAAAGGATTTAGTCCTACTGACTTGTAAATGACCATCTCAGGTCTTAAATCTGCAAAAATCAGCCATTGCTGTTGGGACAGGTTGAGATAAGGCTAAAATATTTTTTCTAGGATAATATTGAGAAAACAGAACCAAATTTGCAATAAATCAGTATCTTTTATTTATTTTTTAAAGCAAACAAGTGAAGGAAAGGACAAAAACCTTTTGTTCACTTATTTATGAATGGAAAAACTTTATAATGCAAATTCACTCATTAAAAAACCTAGGTACAAATTACCCACATTACAGATAACCCCTTTTTTGTTAGTTTTGTTTCACAAGGAGACCCTCAGAGACTCAATTCATTTCAACAGATTTTAAGTATGAGTACTCCAAGTAAATATTACACAAACTGGAAGCGCCTTGGATTTTTAAAGTATATTTCAATACATAAATTTGTATGCATGCTTTAAACAAATAGTATATTTCAAGAATGAGAGTCTAAAAAGCATGACCAGCACCAGCATTTAAGTTTTCTGATTTTAATATTAGTCTGACATAGCATTAGTAACCATGCTGCACTGAAACATGTAATGGCACAATTGGAATCATTTGTTAAATATTATACCCTACACCCCCACAATATTTAGGCTGGTCATAAAGTTAACAATGTAAGTAATTATATAAAGCATAATCAGTTGTGGACAGCCTCTTGTATAAATTGCTGTTTAGCAATACACAATCTGCCTCAAAGATGTATGCTTATAGGTAGACATTCAATTATACTAATAAAAGAGCATGTCCTAAAAATATGGGAACATTTGAAGACAATTCTGTTAACCGTAATAGTCCCACAGTATGACTGAGTAATAATAACCTACTTTAAAAGCAAAAAAAAAAAAAAAATTAATCAGCATAGTGCATGATTGATTCAACATAGTTCCCAGGGAACAGACCAGTCACTCGATTGCAGACTCCTTCATACCAGCCATCATCATTCTTCTTTATTACATAAATGATTGCACCCTCCATAAACGATAGCTCATCATCCTTGTCTTTTGTATAATCATATATTGCCACAACTATGGAGAAAAGAGTTGAAGTATCACGTGAGTGCACTATATCCAATATTTAAAGTTTTTAAATGTAATGTCAATTAAAATCTATAGTATAACAAACCAACTATTTCTATGAATGTTTTAAATCCTTACATTGATAAACATACATAGGGCAGTGGCCAACCGTGTGCCTAAATCACTGCTAGGTCTTAGGGCTAACTTGACAATCTGATTAGACCAGATAAGTCAGTAGAGTCTACCAATCTATTTAAGAAGGATCTCTGAATTTTAGGATTTACTAGATGTTTCATTTGTTCAAATATCAACTAAGTAGTGACCATATGAAAAACATTTTTGAAAATGACTATTGGGCTAAGCGACACAAGCAGTCAGTAAACCAAAGAACAACACAAGATATCTAATATGAAAATACACTTAATACTGCTGGTCAACAACTGAAATCCTATTAAGCCAGGTTTTATTCATCATGTGATTCATAAAGAAGATTATTAAAGGCTTTTAACATAATCCTACTAAATCTCAACTCACTGATTTAGACTAAGTGGTCAGCAAACAATGGCCCATGGCCAAATCTAAAACACTGCCTGTTTTGTAAATAAAGTTTTATTGGAACCTGGTCACATCCACTCACTTGTGTATTGCCTATGGCTGCTTTTCAACTACAATAGTTGTGACAAGAGACTGTATGGCCAGCAAAGTTAACAGTGTACACCTGAAACTAATGTTAGGTCAATTATACCTCAATTTCATAAAGGTAAAAAATACTTAATCTGGCCAGGCAAAGACAAATACCAAATGATTTCACTCATTTGTGGAGTATAACAACAAAGCAAAACTGAAGGAACAAAACAGCAATAGACTCACAGACTCCAAGAAAGGACTAGCAGTTACCAAAGGGAAGGGGGTGTGGATGGTGGGTGGGGAGGGAGGGAGAAGGGGATTAAGAAGCATTATAATTAGCACACATAATGTAGGGGGATCACAGGGAAGGCAGTATAGCACAGAGAAGACAAGTAGTGACTCTAGCATATTACTATACTGATGGACAGTGATTGCGATATGGTGTGGGGGGAGCTTGATAATATGGTGAATGTTGAAACCACAATGTTGCTCATGTGAAACCTTCATAAGATTGTGTATCAATGGTGCCTTAATTAAAAAAAAAAAACTTAAGCTGGTCTTTCACAAAAAAATATGTGATGACCCCAGGTTTAAGACTCATTATTTCAACTTGTGAAGATAAATTTCTTAATCCTGGCCTGTTGCCACGTGTATATAAAGCTAGTAGAAAGTCTCACTGTATCCTTCCCAAATTTGTCAACTTATATATAAATAGTCCCACTTCACTAGTTACTTAAATTTGCTTTTTTAAGCCAGAAAATACAGGGAAAAGCAATTCAAGAAGTCTCAAGTTTATCACACTTATAATAATTACAACATACCTCTATCTGAAGGTACATGAGAATATAAATGTAAAATATTCAAGACTTTCTGAACAATATGTCTAATATTTACTGCTTAAAACATAAAAAAGGAAAGTAGTCAATTTACTTGTAGCCATGTATTCAACACAAAGGCAGGAGAATATGCCACACATCTCAAGAGCTATAGCTACTTGCTTAAAATCCATTAATCCAGTAAAGCCAATGGAAGGGAGTACATTTCAAAGGCAATCAAATGTGACCAACCAGATTACAAGCATTTTTCAGAATGCCATACAAATACAGATTTTAAAATAGCACAGAATTGGAGGGGAAAAAGCAAATTAACTCTAAAAACAGGATTTGTTTCTTTCCCACCATTTCTTAATAGATAATTATAGTAAATGTCAGGCAATTTAGGTAAATTTGGACATTGGAGTTATACATAATTTTATGAAATAAAATCATGTGATTATCTTTTACAAGATCATATAAATCAAAAACCTTAATCAAGCTTTTTCTCATGATGTCCCAATATTTTTTTTACTTATTTTTATTAAGGTATTATTGATATACACTCTTATGAAGGTTTCCATGAAAAACAATGTGATTACTACATTTACCCATATTATCAAGTCCCCCCATACCCCAATGCAGTCACTGTCCATCAGTGTAGTAAGATGCCACAGATTCACTATGTGCCTTCTCTGTGCTACACTGTTCTCCGTGTGATCCCCTACACCATGTGTACTAAACATAATACCCCTCAATCCCCTTCTCCCTCCCTCCCCACCCCAATACATTTTTAAACATTTAAATATGAAAAGTTTCTAATTTTATTGTAAGAGCTTAGAAATTTTGTTTTAAATCTTTACTAATTATGTGACATTAGTAAGTCATCTGACTTCTTTTCTGTGCCTTAGTTGTTTCATCTACAAAATGCAGACAGACAAGTTAATCTCCTGCAGGAAGTATATCATTTGAAAACAGCTCATCTAACATTATAATATACTTTTAATTAAAAAAATAAAGAATCCTCTCTTTATATTGGCAACATATAAGGATTAAGGCTTAACTAAATCATCTTAGCTGGTAAAGCTATTCAAAAGGTTCAGAACGGGACTAGATTTTTTTATTGCTCTAAAATTCTATAATTAGGTTATCCGACTTACACCAATTCAATGAGTGTATCTTACCTTTCTCAATGTAATTCTTGGGGGCCCAAGCAGGATCCCCATCTGCATATGGATCATTATACTGAACTACTGCAGCCTCCTCATCTTCATAATCCACTGGAGGTGGTGGAGGTGGAGGTGGAGAGTCATCAAACATGGGAATGTCATCTGGTGGAGGTGGGGGTGGTGGAGTTGGACTGTCAGCAACTAAAGAAATTCAGATATTTAATTTGAATCAGAAATTAAACTAAATGAAAATTCCTGAGTTAACAGAATTCAAGAAAGCTCTAAGTCATATATAGCATGCACTATAGTAAAACATGCAATGATTAGAAATAAAAGCTTTGAGTGTTAAAGCTTCTACAAATCTTAATAATTTTGTAATAATAAAATAAGCACAATAAGGGTATTAGGAAGTACTACAAATTAATGAATGCAGGGGGTTAGGAGACAACGTCTCTTTTTGCAAGGACTATAGGAGTAAATAAATTTCCTTATTCTGAGGAGCAGGTCAGAACAAATACAACTCTTTAATTAGCCTACCCCCCAAATAAACCTTAGCACATTTGTCATTTTGGACTACAGTCAATGCTATTAATAAAATTACATTAATGGTTTGATAACCATTCACAGTGCATATTCACATCGTGATATGGTGTTTTAGTTATCTTTAGTTCCCCTGAGACAAGTCTCTGGTGTGTATATATTTATTTTTATTTAATTGGGAAAAAAAAGTTGGTGGTATTAGGTGTGCTCCTATGTGTAGGTTTTCTATTTAAATTTTAAGGTAAAATAAAAAATAAATAATTCTAAGCTAGCAGAAAGTCTCACTGAATATTTTTTGAAGTGTATGCATTCATAATGTTTTTAATGTAGAAAGCAAGCTAAGATTTTTGCATTAATGACAATAAAACATAAGCATGGGATAAGGAAAAACCTAATCCAAAAGATCCAATTTTCTTAGAATACACCCACAACAAACATTTTAAAAATAAACTATTGCAGGAAGATGAAATTTTTTTTAAAAAAGGAACTTATACCATGCAAAACAGTAAAAATGACTCATATCTCAAATTCTAGATGGCTGTTATATAATTTAATATGTATGTAAAGGTATAAAGAGTGAAATGAGAAAATATCAGTGCTCACTTAACTATTATAAAACTAGATAACAAATGCTTCAAATATTAAGGAATTCAAGGCTGGAACACAACTAATAATTAAATTTCTGATCCACAAATTCCTTAAAGAACTAAAGACATGAAAATGCTCTGATACAAACTGATAAGAGGAATTATATAGTATCTTCAGGGGAGAAATTCTTAATACCAACATCTAACTCAAATGATGATTTCTGGGACTGCTTAATATGATCAAAGAAAGCAGGCATAATCTATTTGTAATACAGGTTTTAAAGTTTACTCCACCCTATTTGGAATAAGGTGCTGAGAATACAACCAAGGGATCCAGATTTAAAGCATATGTAAATAAAAGCCCTACTTCTATAACCACTTCAATTCTGTCATTTCTATTTTATCCTGTTGGGGGATGAAAAAGACTATTAGAAAACAAATCCTGCATGGTTATGTTCATTTTGATAGCTATCAAACAGGTCTATAACTTAATTTTCCATTGAATTGCTGAACCCATTTTATTTTTGCCCATACCTTCTCATAAAGCTTTCTTTTATTATTGAGAGAATAAACTGGGTATGAATCGATCCTGACATCTAAGAAACATAGCTCATATCCTAAATCAAGTTATGTATACTTGATTTATATATAACTTACTGGCTTATTGTTTTCACTCAATTGTTTTTATGTCCAACTGCTGTCTGTGAATCTACATTGACTTATCTTCAAATTATACACACAGGGGCGGCAGTCCGGTCAATATAATTCTCTGTGCATAATACGTTGTCTAACACCATGTGTAGGTCGAAAAAATGCTTTCTGATGTTAATCATAAACGGATGTAAACACACTGCTGACTTTTAAATTTAAAGAGGCTCATGTCTTAAATTGAAACACATTAAAACTAACAGGTTAACTGCTATATGCATTCATTATCATCAACTGAGGGTCATTAGAAACTGAGTATTTAAGAGAAAAAAGAACACAGAAAATTTGTACTTAAACATTTAAGATATTAGTATGTAGTTTATCACCAATCTTCCTAAGATGCTTTCAAAGAAAACATGCCAAATAAAGTTGGGCATTCTGCAGCACAAGGAGAATAAATGACTCAAGTTGATATGTTTGGGGGAAAAGAACTAAAAAATGTACCATGGGCTTCTTTAGCAAAGACCATGCATGCCTAAAATTATGTACATTATTAATAATGAGTGTTTTAAAAGTTACCAAAATAGTCAATGAGCTTTAGACCCATTAAATGGATGTTTATAGTGGCTAAAAATATTTCCTAAACATTTTTGGCTCTAAGGCAGTTCAAAAGGTTGAACTGGCTAAGTTTTTAAACTCTTGCAGGCTTAATTTTTAAGTTCTTACAGCATTAAGGACCAGCAATTTACCCAAATTGACTTATTTTTAAAATTAAGACTCTTATTTCTATATGTTTAAACACAGTTTTCAAACAAATGTTAAAAGGATAATTTACACTCAGAAACTTCAACATTCTGAAACTACAGTGTTTTATAAAAAGCCCATGAAATCATACATTTCTCAAAGAGAGGGACTTTAATCAGACTATTTATATTCTTCCCAGAGCCTAGCACATGACACTGAATAAACAAATATTTGACTGCAAGAAGCAAGGAAATGTGGGGAGTAACACAACAGGGTCAGTAAAAGCTGAACAATGGAATCTGCCACAATGTATTTTCCTGAAAAATGGGCTAGTCAAGAGGGTTAAATTTATTCAGGCCATTCTGAGATTTATTTGCATGGTGCTGGTCCCAAATGAAGTAAATTACTAGACCACTTACCATGTTAATCTCAACAACTGCTTTGGCATAATATAATTCAGTAATAGTGGTATTTTTCATTTCGCCAAATAACATTCATTATGATCATGCAGTTAGGATTTTACATTTTCCAGAACCTCAAAATAATCAGGTAGTAATATAAACTACTCTATCCAAATTAAATCCATACATTCAAAAGAATTTCCAAAAATCTTTGAGCCTGACCTTCCTTCAGAGAAGACCTAAGGCTGACAGATGGGCACATTCAAGAACCATCCTCAGGGGGCCGCATGCAGCCAAAACATGAAGAGGGCCCTACGTCAATTGTCATCTTAAAATGGACATATGGCATGGATGCAGTTTACTCCTTCTTGCCGATTCATTTTTATCCTAACAGTGAATCTTTACAGAGGTTCAAAATTACTAAAGTTTAAAAATCTGAGGCTACAGAGCTTTTTCCAAATATTCTTTTCTAACTGATTGGGAAAAAACCCAACTGAATAAGAGGACAATAGAAAACAAAATGTTTTCTAATTCTTCTAATAACACAGCATCTGAACTTTTGTGTTTGATTATGCTTTCCTTAAGAATCTATGAAGATCAGACTTCATGTTTTAGAGATCATGTAAATATGTAAGAAAATGCAGTTTTCAAATTTATATGGGTCAGTAATCATGCATACGAGAAAAAACTGAAGACCGTGCTCTTCAGTTTCAGTAACATATCTGCACCTATTTTTCATGATGAGATTAGCTTCTCAATAAAAGGAAAATGATGACTCATCAGCCATGCATGCTATAAGAAGGCAGCCTCTACCCTTTGATAGCTCAGTTTTTCCAAACTTACTGTTTTCCTGCACCCTGGCCACGAAGCCTGTGAGAGGTATCTGTGGAGTCAACTGAGGCATAGGGGGAGGGGGTGGAGCAATGGAAACTGGTAGCAATGGAAACAACACAGTATGGGGGAAGTAAAACAGATAAAGGAAAGGAAAGGAAACAAACAAAAAGCAGAAGTCAGTTACAAGGACCACAAACATAAGTATGCAAAGAACAGTTTGCAAATGAAAACAAAACAAAAACCTGCAGAACCTTCTCTAAGTTCATTTCTCAAGAGCAAATCTAAAGCAAAGTAGTGCTTAGCCAACTGGTTAATTTTATTTACAAAAACCCAAGTACACTTAGTTTAATCGTGCAGTTATATTGCTTGGGGAAGATTTAAATTTACTATCACATTCACTTTCATGCAATGAAATTTTCAAATTCTAAGGAAAGACTTTTAAAAAGTAGATTAACAGAAATACCAAGGAGGTCCTGGATATTTTATCTTTGCTGTTGTCTATCTTAATGGTATGTCTACCTTTAAGGTAATGTTGTCAAGTGGAACTGAAATAAAACAAATGTGGAATAACTGTGTGTTCTACATATAAGTATTATTCACAGGTTTCCTTTAAAAAAGTTATTATATATCTAAATTTGCACAGCTCTCCAGGAAAACCCTTGTTTATGAAACAAGGTTATTATTTTTTTAAGTTGACAATTTTACTTTTAAAAACATCACTCCTAAATTTACAAGGAATAAGACTGCTCTACATACCATGTTAATTGTGCACTGAGTTTCATGGGATAAGCTTTTTCAAAAGTGACCTTCTTTGATTACTGTTATGAAATAGAAATTACTCTATGCAAGTAAGTGCATAATATATTAACCGATTGTTAGATCAAGTATCCTAACAAATCATCGGGTAGCTGGAAACATACTCCAACTTCTTTCTGGAAAGGACACAATTTATAGGAAATTGATACCAAATGCTCATGTGGGCAACAATGTATTAACAATTATTAAACTAGAAGTGAACACTAATATGTTTACCACTTTATCTCATTTGAATGAGATTTAATGGCCAAACAGTACTCAGAAAAAGTCAAAAAGAATAGATCACAAAATTCAGTTTACTGGTAGTTTTCTATTAACATTGAGTTGACAAAGGAAAACAATTTATTAATAAAAGGGTCATTTAACCAAAAGGTTGTTTCAATTCATCCAATCTACAATCTACAATTACCAAGATAAAAATATGAAAGGGGTTCACTGTTTAAAGAAGCAATAACTTAAAGCAATATATATGCATTAATACTCATTGTAATGCTAAAAATAACTCACTTCACTATGAAAGTTGTTCTCATTCATTGATACTCTGTATATAGAAGGCTCTTTAATAAAATGTTGTAGGTTTTGATTAAAAAAAAAAAAACTCTCACAAACCTAAAAAAATTTTTTAAGAAACAACCCTTAGTAACTAGACATGCTGGTTAGTACATAAAGAAAAAAAAAAGCTATGCTGAGACAATACTAATCATTACCACCACATTTAGACAGAAGGGTAAATAAGCACATCAAAACACTAAAAACATTTACATAGTACTACTGCTACAACACCAACAGTAACTCAGATTGAAGGATAATTAATTTGACAACACATAATAACATATTTAAAATCTGAGGCCAAATTTACTTTACAACAGCCTAAATATATTGACATTCAGTAATGAAAACGTCTTGAGAATATGCTACCCATCCAAGTACTGTTTAAATAAAACTACACAAACATGTATTAGGTGAAGAATCACCAAAAATCCTGTATGCAGAGTAAACTAAATGTCCTAGGGAAAGAAAAAGAACGTAAAGATGGGATCTAAAAACGCAGAATATGAAAAAAAATTAAAAGTTCACGAAACTAGCAAGGTTAATAACCAGATAATCTGTGGAATATTTAGATGCTCACTATCCTTCAAAACCAAAAGGAGACCAGGGGAAATGTGAGGTGAAGTTCTAACTGGCAACGTTTCTTAGTAGCTTGGATAAAATTTTACTGTGGAAAAGGGCTGTATAAATTTGCGGATTATCTGTCAATTCTGACATTCATTTCTGCTGAAATATTTCTCAATTCTTAAGAGTTATTTTTGCTAAAACCACAAATAATCTCTAACTCTAAAATTTAAACAAAAAAGAGAACGTTCTCCTTAGCTCTGCTTTAAAATACATGTTCAGAACATGCATTATAAATAACTTAAAATTAAACCCAGCCTCCTTTGTAAACATGGAGTATTCAGTGTTTTTAGGTAAGCAACTATAACATGTATCTTTAGAAAGTTGCTACAAAAGCCACATGGGACAGTATTTCAGTCTGCCCAGTGATCACTGTGTCAATAATACAGGACAATAGGGTCATTTTCAGATTTATCTTTTTTTCCTTTTTGAATTAAGCATCTTAATATATAAAGTGAATTAATGACCACCCTAAGCAATTCAAACTTCCTGACATTTTTTTTAATGCCAAAACTTCTTTCTAATCTTCTCAGCCTTTAAACATTGATTGCAGTTAGTGTTGAGATGTGCAATTTGAGGTGAACAGAATGAAATCAAAAGAAAATCCTCCCCATGTTACAATTATTAGAGACAGAATAAGCAGGCTCACAAGTGTTTTTTAATGATTTTGAACTCATTTCTGTACAGGTTAACAAGCTTAAATTAAAAGTGATAGCCAGCAATTTTGTATAGGAAAAATTTTCACAACTGTTTTAATTTTACCATTATTGAACTTTCTCAAACATACCAATAAACAAATTCATCCATATTAAATTATGTTTTTTTTCTCCAGTTCTACTTACGGTAACAAAAATATTACTAAATTATCAGTTAAATTTTAATATGTAAATAGACTTTGCAAGTCTGCAATTTTGAGGGAAAGTACTATTTTTAAAATGGTATGATTCAAGGACTAACTTCCTAAAGCAAAAATGAACATGAAACAGGACGTTTTCAATTGTTGTCTATCACTGGCAAGAGTAATGGTTTCAAATAATTTCCTTCAAAAGGAGCTCCACTGCTGCTGTATGCCTGCAAAGCACAGCTTACTTGAATTCTGAGAATAAAGTGGGCCTCCATTAACATGAGGCTGAGCAGAAAATTGAGCAGTCACAGAGGGAGTTCGTCTGTATCCACCAGAAGATGTCGAGGAAGTGGTAGAGTTGTGTCGAGAAATCTGCCTGGTCATTGTGCCATACTGGGAACCAGGAGCTGAGCCCGGGGCTGCTAAAAGAATTAGTTAAAGGCAACCAAAAAAAGAACTTGAGCATTTTTATGTCACTTCCAATGGCAGAACAAAAATGGGGGTACTCTGTAAGAAATATTTATTACTTTTCAAAGCCCAAAGAACAAAATAAAGAGAAAAGTAAAGATAAAATACAAATAGCTCTATCTCTGAAGTCACAAAACATAAGGAAAACTGTGTGGAATGCTGAAGTAATTAAGTACCATTCTGAAACCTAATTTATCATAATCCCAAATGGTATTTTGCTAGTATAATTTTTTTCTATATCATTTTACAATGCATAGCTTTTATATGTAAACTGTGTCTCTCCAACAAAATGAGTTCCCAAAGATCTGAGGTGGAAAGCATCAGTTTTTAGATGTGAATATATTAGTATCTGGTTTAAAACTTCTTCCTTTCTGTTGCCAAATCTTCAGAAGGACAGTATAAGAATCTATCCAACCAAATCCAAGTTAAATTATAAAATTTAAACAGTTACACATATTTCTACATATACTACGACATTTCTTTGAATGTTTTATTAGTTATTACCAATGCATATTATAGTAGAATTATTGTTCTGAGACACAATATTTCTAGTTTCAAAGTACTTACATGTTATGTCAGATTTGTGTATCTCCAAAATTTTAAGAATATCATCTTTCCTACCTCAAGACAAATGCTGGGCATAGAAGCCACAGGGCATAAATCTGCAAAGAAGTAAAAAGCTAACCTTTTCAAAGTTGGCCTCCCTCTCAGTTACCAACTTTACATTTCCCTGTATGGCCCTGGAAGATGACTGGTTAGCCAGAGACGGGTAAGATTCCTCAAGGGAGGAACAACCTAAGACAGGCACAGTCGCAGTGGGGCTATCAGTTGAGAAATTGGGGATCAACAGAGGTGAGGCTTAGAACCTCACCCCCCCTGTTTTGAGAGAAATCTTCTGCATCCATGTTTTATTGCCCTTGTCTAGCTTGGATTAACACATCGTCTACAGGCACACACCTGATCATCTACATTTGCTCTCTTACAACACTAAGCTATGTTTTCTACCTTTATCTATCTTGCATCTACCTACCACCTCAGCATTTTATTTAAAATAAATAAATAAATAATAATAATAATAAAGGGAGAAATGTGGGATCCACATATAAATCAAGTATAAAAATCAAACGACTTCATATTTGACCTGATTGTTTATAGTTCATAATGCGTGATCAAAACCGAAAGTTTCTGTGATGACTGCCCTTGTACTGTTCACCATGTAAGAACTTATTCACTATGTAAGAATTTGTTCACCATGTGAGAACTTGTTCGTTATGCTTCAGAAGATTGGAGACTGACGAGAATTAGGCTGGGGGTGGATTAATGATTGTGCATTGAGCACTGACTAACTTATACAGAATTTTATTGTTGTTAACAACCATTTGATCAATAAATATGAGAGATGCCCTCTCAAAAAAAAAAAAGAATATCTTTCCTTATCATTTAAAATTTTATAACTGACGAAAAATTTTAGAATGTAGAGTTATGAACATTTTAAGGCAACTTTGTGTAGAAAATTCATTATATTTCTCTATACTTGGAGGGTTTTTCTCCATACTACACCCAAAGCAACTTTTTTTTAAACTATGCTTATCTAAACTGACTAAAGTATTAATAATACTTAAAATTTTATTTAATGTCATCTTTATAAACATTTCAGAAGTTTAATATTTAAAAGGTTAATAAAGTTCAAAGTCTCTAAAGTTACATATACTTTCCAAAGGTAACTTCAGGATTAATATTACCTTCTTTGCCCACCCAAACATCTAACCATGACTAAGTAAAAAGACAGCATTCTAGATTATTTTCATTCAGGTGTCTAACCTCTCCTAGAGGTCATACAAGTCAGTAGACATACCTATACAGCAGAGGTTGCTCATTAAAATAAATGCTAATATTTAACATTTTGGAGCTCCCAAGCCATAGGTAATCACTAATAATTTCAGTCATCTACATGCTCATTTTCTAAATAGACACACATTTAAAAAATAGTACTCTATTCAAGATACTTTATAAATAAGTAATTTTGGGCAACTAGACTTTCCACAGGTTTAGAAATAACCCTTTAACCATTTTTAATGGAAATCTCTAAAATAAAAAAAAGATTTGTATATTTCACTGATTTGTATAAAAGGTATATGATATCTGAGTTATTATTCTTGGCAATCTAAAACTGAACACCAACTATTTAGCACTTCCAACTATGATTATATTTTAGTATTTTATAATAATAATAATATAAAAATATATAATATAAATAAAATTAATAAAATATATTTTATAAAAATATAAAATATAATTAAAAAAATAAAATATAATAAAAAATATAAGAAATAAAAAATGCCAATGGGTATATGATTAACATATATAATTACATGTTATATATAAACAAACATATATACATGTTACATATACACTGATACATAATTGTATGAAATGGCACACACACACACACACACACACACAAAAGAAAAACCAACTCATGAACAACTCAGGAGTTAGGGGCATGAACCCCCACCCCCGCCACATGCAGTCAAAAATCAGCATATAACTTCTGATTCCCCAAAAACTTTACTAATAAATAGCCTGATGTTGATAACCTTATTGGAAACACAGTCAATTACCATGTTTTGAATGTTACATATATTATATACTATATTCATACAATAAAGTATGCTAAAGAAAATGCTTTCTCGAATTGTTGCAAACCTCAAAGAAAAAATTGCCAATAAATTTATTGAAAAAAACATCTGCCTATAAGGAAACCTGTGCAGTTCAAATGGATGTTGATCAAGGGCAAACTGTAATTTATTTGTACAGAAAAATATTTTTTATATATAATAAAAACAGGATAAAGACCCAGCTCCAAGAAACTGAATATTACCAGTATCACAGGCTTTCTGCTTATCTTTTTAGATCTCAAACTCCAAAAGGTTATTTGTTAAATATTCTTTCTTTATTCTTGTTTTTAAATTAAAAACATATATAACCTTAAACAGTACACACAGAGATTTTGCAAATTCACCAACTTTTATAATGGAATGATTATGTATTCTGTTGGCTTACTCTTTTCCTTTGGTATTTTTTAAGGATCATTTATGTTGGTAAGTGTAACAACATATCACTTATTTTTGCTTTACTTTCATGTAAGCATGCCACAATTTATTATCCATTCTCCTGTTATTGGACATTAGAGTTGCATCCACATTTTTGATATTACTATTACTACTACTACTACTACTACTACTACTACTACTACTACTACTACTATTAACACTAACATTCCTAAATATGGTTCCTGAGTTTCCCTAGAAGAGTGGTTCTCACTGCTGATGAGAATTTCACCAGGAGGGCTTGCTATAATTGGTGGGCCCCAGTCCTCACAGTTCCTGTTTGAGTAAGTTTGAAATGGGACCTGATAATTTACATTTCTAACTAGTTCCCCCATGATGATAATGCTGTTGGTCTGGGGATTACACTATGAATGAAAGTCAGTGGTCTAAGGCAGTGGTTTCAGCTCTTTAAAATTAGAGAACCTCAAAAAGCTTTTGTTGAGGTAGATTATAGCTATAGGTAATTACGATAATAGAAACTAAAACTGATATATCTTTTCAAATACATGCTGCATCAGTTATCAGCAATGATTTTATCATACAGTGGAAAATTACACTATAAACTTGTGTGACTTGTACAGTTGCACCAGAACTATATGATACATATGTAGTTCGGACTGAAAAACTCCACAGAAAAATTTCAACAACCCCTGGGTATCCTGTAATCATATTTGGAAAACCCCAGTACTCAGGGTAAATATCTAGAAATGAGAGTGATAAATCTGAAGTAGAAACCTGTTAAAGTTGACAAGATAACAAATTACTTTCCAAAATGAGTGTATCGACTAATAAACTCCAACCAGCAAAGTATTTTCTTATTGCTGCACATCCTCACCAATGTTTGCTACTAGTGGATTTCTACATTTTTACCTACCTGGTGTATATAAAATAGTATCTCACTGCATTTTAATTTTCCTCTTCCTAACATATTAATTACGTAGAGGGCATTTTTTTTACATGGATTTTCTGCCAAAAATTTCTATTATTATGGTCTTTTAATTTAAAAGTTATTTCCTTTTTGCTTCCCTTTTCCTTGTGTACAGTGCTAATGTTTTAAAAACATGCCTGATATGGCTTCATTTCACCTAAACTGAAACTTGGCTCCCATTATTTGAAACATCTCATTATCTATTTCCATCTAGATCAATATTATTGTATATTCCTAGGCTGAATGGTTTTATCCTGAGTTATATTTGGAATTCCTTATATACTCAATCTACTCACCCCCAACTTGGAAAAAATCTAAATATATTTTACTGAAAAAAAATGTTTCAGGGCAGATGCCCTACATTCTGGGCTACATCAGAGTTTTTCAAACTGTGATCTAGAGGAAAGCCTCAGAACACTCCACACCACACATTTTTTTTCTTTCCATTTTTCTTTCTCCTGTCCCCCACCTCCATCCCAATACTTTCACTGTTGTATATACTAGGGAGTTCCAAATAAAGTTTCACTTAAAAAAAAAAAGACATTACTAATAGAAAAAGTTTTCAGTAATCATTGATATAATTTTCCAAGAAAAATCTAAGCAAACACAAACTACAATTAATTGGTTATAAATAAACGTACAAACATTTCACATTTCCGAAAAAGTTATTTTGTATTTGTTTTCTGTTTAACTTCAGAGGCCATTCTCCAGAAGAAATTGGTATAGATTAGATTAAATATTTTAACCTTTGTATTACCACCTACAAACTAATAAGTATAAAAACTAGCAATCTAGAGATAAGAAGGTAACCAGGGGAAGAGATTAAAGATGGCAGTATGAGAGGTGAGAAAGAGGCCTCCTCCCCATATATAATATATAATATGAAAATATAATTAATACAACTAATCCTGAAAGAGCAACAGGAAAGAAAGCTGTGCCAGACCATATAAACCTGGAGAAGAGAACAGACCTCATGGAACAGGGTAATGTACCAAAGCCATCATTCAGTGGGACCCAAGCATTTCCCCAACCCCAGCTCAGTGGTGGGAGGTAGAGAAACAGGGCAGGAAGGGAGCGGAGGCCTAGGACTGCTGAACACCCAACCCCGGAGACCTGCTTTGGGAGTACGAACCTACATTGCATGGTTCTCTGGAGATTAGGGGTGTTGGAACACTAAGACACGCAGAATACCTGGAGAGACTGAGATTCCAGCTGCTTGTGGAACACAGGGATCCACATCCGGCTGCTCTGGGACAAAAGAAAGCAGGAAGCGTGAGAGACTTTCTAACAGTGAGACGGCTGCTAAAAGGGCAAGGACTGCACAGAGCGTACTGCTCAAGAGAAAGGAGAAGTGGACAAAATTCTCTGGGCACACTTTGCACAGCAGGTTGGGAACTTTCAGAAGCTTCAGGTGCTCCATCCACCAGGCTGGATACACAGCTCCAATGCCCCACACCATGATACGCAGCTTGATGCACCTTCATCCCGACCAGCCTGCACCAGCTCGCTAACAGGCAGCCCCTGCGCTGGCATCATGCCAGTCAGAGGGAAGCCCCACCTACAGCAGCCAAAAACCCAAAGCATAGAGGCATATACTTCTGTGCTAGGCCCACTGGTTCTGGCAGTGGAGACAGGCATACCAGCCAGGAAGCAGTAAACAGCTCTTTCCACCACCCAGGCACCAGCAACGCTCTCCCAAGACCCCCAACATCACTCCAAGGGCTGAGCTGCTCGAGAGAGTAAAGCTTCTGGGCGCTACAGGGCACCACATAAAAATATGAAACATCAAAGGAACCTGGTTCAAACCACAATCCCACAAATACCAGGAAAAGGGTAAAGTGAAACTGAACTCATCATTCTTCCTGAAAGAGATTTAAAAATAAAAATCATAAACATGCTTGGGGAAATACAGAAAAATATTCAAGAACTCAGGGAAGAATTCTGGACAGAGATCCAATCTTTACAGAATATACTATCAGAAATGAAACATACCATGGATGGACTTAAAAGCAGATTAGACAGAGTAGAGGAGACAGTAAAAGGAATACAAATTACAGAAGAGGAATACAAAGAAGCTGAGGCACAGAGAGAAAAAATGATCTCTAAGAAGGAAAGAATATCAAAAGAACCATGCGACCAATCCAAATGGAAAAATATTTGCATTATAAGGGTACCAGAAGAAGAGAGAGAAAAAGGGATAGAAAGTGTCTTTGAGGAGGTAATTGCTGAAAACTCCCCTATCTGGGGAAGGAGATAGTCTACCAGGCCATGGAGGTGCACAGATCTCCCAACACAAGGAACCCAAGGAAGACAACACCAAGACATATAGTAATTAAAATGGCAAAGATCAAGGATAAGGACAGACTAATAAAAGACTCCAGACAGAGAACAAAGATCACATTCAAAGAAAAATCCATTAGTCTATCAACAGACTTCTCAACAGAAACCTTACAGGCCAGAAGGGAGTAGCATGACATTTAATACAATGAAGCAGAAGGGCCTCAAATCAAGAATATGCTACCCAGCAAGATTATCATTTAAATTTGAAGGAAGGATTAAACAATTTCCAGATAAGCAAAGGCTGAGAGGATTTACCTCCCACAAATCATCTCTACAGTGTATTTTAGAGAAACTGCTATAGAGGGAATTGTTCCAAGGCCTACGAGCTGTCACCAGAGGAAACAAACACACAGTAAAGAAAGCAAAACAATTAATAAGCAGATGCAAAATGAAATCAACTACCCCCGAAGTCAGTCAAGGGATAGACAAAGAATACAGAATATGATACTAATATAAAAAGAATGCGGGATAAAGAAAAAGGAAGGGAAGAAAAAAGAACCTTTAGACTGTGTTTCTAATAGCATACTAAGTGAGTTAAGTTAGACTGATAGATAGTAAGGAAGCTACCCTTGAAACTTTGGTAACCATGAATCTGAAGCCTGCAATGGCAATAACTACACACCTATCAATAATCACCCTAAATGTAAATGGTCTGAATGCCCCCAATCAAAAAACATGGAGTCACTGAATGAATAAAAAAACAAGACATGTCTATATGCTGCCTACAAGAGACTCACTTCAAACCCAAACACATACACAGACTAAAAGTGAAGGGACAGAAAAAGATATTTCATGCAACTAATAGGGAGAGAAAAGCAGTACTTGTTATCAGATAACATAGACTTCAAAACAGAGAAAGTCATAAGAGACAAAGAAGGACATTACACAATGATAAAGGGGTCACTCCAACAAGAGGATATAACCATTATAAATATGCACCGAACAGAGAGGCACCTACATATGTGAAACAAATACTAACAGAATTGAAGGGGGATACAGAATGCAATGCATTCATTTTAGGAGACTTCAACACTCACTCCAAAGGACAGATCAACTAGACAGAAAATAAGTAAGGAGACAGAGGCACTGAACAACAACACATCAGAACAGATGGACCTAACAGACATATACAAAACACTCCACTCAAAAAGCAACATGATACACATTCTTCTCAAGTGCACATGGAACATTTTCAAGAATAGATCATATATATACCAGGCCACAAAAAGAGCCTAAGTAAATACAAAAAGACTGAAATTCTACCAACCAGCTTCTTAGACTACAAAGCTATGAAAGTAGAAAAAATTACACAACTAAAACAAAAAAGCCCACAAACAGATGAAGGCTTAACAACATGCTCCTAAATAACCAATGGATCAATGACCAAATAAAAACAGAGATCAAGCAATATATAGAGACAAATGACAACAATAACTCAACGCCTCAAAATCTGTGGGATGCAGTGAACGCTGTGCTAAGAAGGAGGTATATTTCAATACAGGCCTACCTCAGGAAAGAAGAACAATTTCATATGAACAGTCTTAGCACAGAAGTAATGAAACTAGAAAAAGAAAGCAAATGAAGCCCAAAGTCAGTAGAAGGGGGGACATAATAAAGATTAGAGCAGAAATAAATAAAATCAAGAAGAATAAAACAATAGAAAGAATCAATGAAAGCAAGAGCTGGTTCTTCGAGAAAATAAACAAAAAAAGATAAACCCCTAGCAAGATTTATCAAGAAAAAAAGGGTCTACACACTTAAAAAGAATCAAGAATGAGAAATGAGAAAGGAAAAATCACTACAGACACCACAGAAATACAAGGAATTATTGGAGAATACTATGAAAAATTATATGCTAACAAACTGGACAACCCAGAAGAAATGGACAACTTTCTAGAAAAATACAACCTTCCAAGACTGACCCAGGAAAAAACAGAAAATCTGAATAAACCAATTACCAGCAACGAAACTGAATTGGTTATCAATAACTACCCAAGAACAAAACCCCCCTGGACCAGATGGCTTCACCACTTAATTTTATCAGACACTCAGAAGACATAATATGCACTCTCCTTAAAGTTTTCCAAAAACAGAAGAAGAGGGAATACTTTGAGACTCATTCTATGAAGCCAGCATGACTCCAATACCAATACCAGGCAAAGACACCACAAAGAAAAATTACACACCAATATCCCTGATGAACATAGATGTAAAAATTCTCAACAAAATATTAGCAAACCAAATTTAAAAATTCATCAAAAAGATCATCTATCATGACCAAGTAGTATTTATTCCACAGATGCAAGGATGGTACAATATTTGAAACTCCATCATCATCATCCATCACATCAACAAAAAGAAGGACAAAAACCACATGATTATCTCCATAGATGCTGAAAAAGCATTTGACAAAATTCAACATCCATTCATGATAAAACTCAATGAAATGGGTACTGAGGTCAAGTACCTCAACATAATAAAGGCCATATATGACAAAGCCATAGCCAACATCATACTTTACAGCGAGAAGCTGAAATCTTTTCCACTAAGATCAGGAACACATTTATTCAACATAGTTCTGGAGGTCCTTGCCTTGGCAATCAGAGAACACACAGAAATAAAAGGCATTCAGATTGGTAAAGAAGAAGCCAAACTGTCACTATTTGCAGATGACATGATATGGTACATAAAAAAAACCTTAAAGAATTCACTTCAAAACTACTAGATCTAATATATGAATTCAGCATAGTTGCGGGATACAAAATTAATACACAGAAATCTGTTGCATTCCTATACACTAACAATGAACTAGCAGAAAATAAGGCAAAGAATTCCCTTCACAATTGCATCAAAAATAATAAAATACCTAGGAATAATCCTAACCAAGGAGGTGAAAGACCTATACCCTGAAAACTACAAGTCACTCATGCGAGAAATTAAGAAGACACCAATAAATGGAAACACACCCATGCTCATGGATAGGAAGAATTAATATTGTCAAAATGGCCATCCTGCCTAAGCAATCTGCAGATTCAATTCAATCCCTTATCAAAATACCAATAGCATTCTTCAACAACTAGAGCAAATCATTCTAAAATTCATATGGAACCACAAAAGACTCTGAAGAGTCAAAGCAATCTTGAGGAGGAAGCATAAACCTGGGGGGATTAAGCTCCCTGACTTCAAGCTCTACTACAAAGCCACAGTAATCAAGACAATTTGGTACTGGCACAGGAACAGACCCATAGACCAGTGGAACAAAGTAGAGAGTCCAGATATTAACCCAAGCATATATGATCAATTAATATACAACAAAAGAGCCATGGACAATGGGGAAATGACAGCCCCTTCAGCAACCTATGTTGGCAAAACTGGACAGCTACATGGAAGAGAATGAAACTGAATTATTGTCTATCCCCCTACAAAAAGTAAACTTGAAATGGATTAAAGACATGAATATAAGTCATGAAACCATAAACTCTTAGGGAAAAACATAGGTGATTCTGGGAAGATGGGGGACTAAGTAGGGCAGCAGAAATCTCCTCTCAAAACCACACGTATTTTTGAAAATACGCCAAATAAAACTACACCTAACAGAGAGACCAGAGGATACAGTACAACAGCCAGGCTACATCTACATCTGTGAGAACTTGGCATCTCACAAAGGGGGTAAGATACAGGCCACAGTCCAGCAGTACCCGAGCACTCCAACCACCCCAGCTCCCCAGCAAGAGGGGAGGAGTTGGAGAGGGGAGGGAGTGGAAGCAGAGGACTGCTGAATACCCAGCCCTAGTAATCTGCGCTGGGAGCACAGACACACATTGCATGGTGCACTGAATATCGGGGAAACGGAAGAGTAAAACCTGCAAGCGGGTCCGTGCAGCTGGCTCCCCTGGAACAAAAGAAAAGCAAGCTTTTTGAAAGTCTTAAAGGGACTGACGCATCAGAGCTGGACAGAATCGTCCCGGCACACTCAGCCTAGAAGCTGGGAATCCCGGGGAACTCCAGGCGCCCTAACGCCGAGTGGCAATGCAGTTCTGAGGCCCGACACGGTGATAAACAGCCTGCTGTTCATTCCCCTTCCCAAGCAGCCCGGGCCGAACAGCCCGGGAGTGGCCATGCCTACAGCACCCACCCAGTCTCCTCCCAGCGCGCAGCCACCCGGGCCAGAATTGAGAGGCCAGCGCACGCAGAGTAAGCTAGGACAAGGTGCGGAGGGACGCTGTTCTCGCAGGAGAGCCCACCCGGCATGCCTGCCTCTTCCCACAGGGCTCTGGGCTGCCCCAAGGGCTGCTCCCGGTGTGCGGGGAACAACAAAGGCAGCAGACAGGGGCAAGGCAACCAGCAAGCAGGAAGGGACTTTGTTCTCCCAGCTGACACATGCACCACCTGCCTACAAACCTCAATCACCATGAAAAGGCAGAAGACTTTGGTCCAGTCCAGAATCACCCAGACAATCCCTGAGAGGGGGCCTGGAGAGACAGATTTAACCAATCTTCCTGAAAAAGAATTCAAAATAATGGTCATAACCATGCTGATGGACCTGAAGAGAAATATGCAAGAGCTAAGGGATCAAGTTGGGAGAGAGAATACAGAAATAAAACAATCTCTGGAAGGACTAAAGAGCAGACTGGATGAGGTGCAAGAGGCCGTTAATGGAACAGAAATCAGAGAACAGGAACACAGAGAAGCTGAGGCAGAGAGAGATAAAAGGATCTCAAGGAATGAAAGAATATTAAGAGAACTGTGTGACCAATCCAAACGGAAAAATATTTGCATTGCAGGGGTACCAGAAGAACAGAGAAAGTGATAGAAAATGTCTTTGAAAAAATAATTGCTGAAAACTTCCCCAAACTGGGGAAGGAAATAGTCTCTCAGACCATGGAAGCACACAGATCTCCTAACACAAGGACCCAAAGAGGACAACACCAAGACATATAATAATTAAAATGGCAAAGATCAAAGACAAAGTATTAAAGGCAGCTAGAGAGAGAAAAGAGGTCACCTACAAAGGAAAACCCATCAGGCTATCATCACACTTCTCAACAGAAACCTTACAGGGCAGAAGAGAATGGCATGATATATTTAATGTAATGAAATACAAGGGCTTTGAAACAAGAATACTATATCCAGCATGATTATCATTTAAATATCAAGGAGGGATGAAACAATTCCCAGACAAGCAAAAGTTGAGGAGATTTACCTCCCACAAACCACCTCTACAGGATATATTAAAGGAACTTCTCTAGATGGAAGCACTCCTAAGGCTAAAATGATGTCACCAGAGAAAATAAAATCACACCAAAGAAAGCAGACCAACCAAATACTAAAAAAAGGCAAAAAATAAAATCAACTAGCACAAAAGCAGTCAAAGGAAACACAAAAGAGTACAGAATAAAATACCTAACATATAAAGTATGGAGGAGGAGGAATAAGAAGGGAGCAAAATAAAGAATCATCAGACTCTGTTTATAATAGCTTAATAAGCGAGTTAAGTAAGATGATTAGATAGTAAAGAAGCTACCCTTGAACTTTTGGTAACCACGAACCTAAAGCCTGCAATGGCAATAAGTACATATCTTTCAATAATCACCCTAAATGTAAATGGACTGAATGCACCAATCAAAAGACACAGAGTAATAGAATGGATAAAAAAGCAATCTACATGCTGCGTTCAAGAGGCTCACTTCAAACCCAAAGATACAAACAGACTAAAAGTCAATGGATGGAAAAAGATATTTCATGCAAATAACAGGGAGGAAAAAGCAGGTGTTGCAGTACTTGTATCAGACAAAATAGACTTCAAAACAAAGAAAGTAACAAGAGATAAAGAATGACACTACATAATGATAAAGGGGTCACTCCAATAAGAGGATATGACCATTATAAATATATACGCACCCAATACAGGAGCATCAACATATGTGAAACAAATACTAACAGAATTAAAAGATGAAATAGAATGCAATGCATTCATTCTAGGAGACTTCAACACACCACTTACTCCAAAGGACAGATCCAGCAGACAGAAAATAAGCGAGGACACAGAGGCACTGAACAACACACCAGAACACATGGACATAGTAGATATCTACAGAGCTCTACACCCAAAAGCAGCAGGATACACATTCTTCTCAAGTGCACATGGAACATTTTCCAGAATATACAACATATAAGGCCACAAAAAGAGCCTCAGTAAATTCAAAAACATTGAAATTTTACCAAACAACTTCTGAGACCACAAACATATAAAACTAGAAATGAATTGTACAATGAAAAAAAAAAGGCTCACAAACACATGAAGGCTCAACAAGATGCTCCTAAATTATCAATGGATCAATGACCAAATTAAAATAGAGATCAAGCAAAAAAAAATTGACAACAGCACAAAGCCCCAATTTCTGTGGGATGCAATGAAGGCAGTTCTAAGAGGAAAGTATATAGCAATCCAGGCCTATGTAAAGAAGGAAGAACAATCCCAAATGAATAGTATAAAGTCACAATTATTGACACTGGAAAAAGAAGAATAAATGAGGCCCAAAGTCGGCAGAAGGAGGGACATAATAAAAATCAGAGAAGAAATAAATAAAATTGAGAAGAATAACACAGAAAAATAAATCAATGAAACCAAGAGCTGGTTCTTTGAGAAAATGAACAAAATAGATAAGCCCCTAGCCAGACTTATTAAAGGAAAAAGAGAATCAACAAACATCAACAAAATAAGGAATGAGAAGGGAAAAATAATGACGGACCCCACAGGAATACAAAGAATTATTAGAGAATACTATGAAAATCTATATGCTAACAAGCTGGAAAACCTAGAAGAAATGGACAACTTCCTAGAAAAACAAAACCTTCCAAGACTGACCAAGGAAGAAACAGAAAATCTAAACAGACCAATTATGAACAATGAAATTGAACTGGCAATCAAAAAACTGCCCAAGAACAAAACCTCCAGACCAGATGGATTCACCTTTGAATTTTATAAGACATATAGAAAAGACATAATACCCATTCTCCTTAAAGTTTTCCAAGAAATAGAAGTGGAGGGAGTACTTCCCAACTCATTCTATGAAGCCAGCATCATTCTAATACCAAAACCAGGCAAAGACCCCACAAAAAAAGAAAATTACAGACCAACACCCCTGATGAACATAGATGCAAAAATACTCAACAAAATATTAGGAAAGCGAATTCAGAAATACATCAAGAAGATCATACACCATGATCAAGTGGGATTCATCTCAGGGATGCAAGGATGGTACAATATTCAAAAATCCATCAACATCATCCACCATATCAACAAAAGAAGGACAAAAACCACATGATCATCTCAGTAGATGCAGAAAAAGCATTCAACAAAATTCAACATCCATTCATGATAAAATCTCTCAACAAAATGGGTACAGAGGGCAAGTACCTCAATATAATAAAGGCCATATATGATAAACCCACAGCCAGCCTCATACTGAACAGCGAGAAGCTGAAAGTTCCTCTGAGATCAGGAACAAGAAAGGGATGCCCACTCTCCCCACTGTTTACTCAACATAGTACTGGAGGTCCTAGCCATGGCAATCAGACAAAACAAACAAACACAAGGCATCCAGATTGGTAAAGAAGTCAAACTGTCACTATTTGCAGATGACATGATATTATACATAAAAAACCCTAAAGACTCCACTCCAGAACTACTAGAACAAATATCTGAATTCAGCAAAGTTGCAGGATACAAAATTAATACACAGAAATCTGTTGCTTTTCCTACACACTAATGATGAACTAACAGAAAGAGAAATCAGGAGAAAGGAGCCATGGACATACAATGGGGAAATGACAACTTGTTCAACAATTACATAAAAAAGAATAAAATACCTAGTAATAAACCTAACCAAGGAAATGAAAGGCCTATCCCCGGAAAACTACAAGATACTCTTAATTAAGAGAAATTAAAGAAGACACTAAAAAATGGAAGCTTGTGCCATGCTCTTGGGTAGGAAGAATTAATATTGTCAAAATGGCCATCCTGCCTAAAGTAATCTACAGATTCAATGCAATTGCTATCAAAATACCAACAGCATTCTTCAACAAACTGGAACAAATAGTTTCAAAATTCACATGGAATCACAAAAGATCCCAAATAGCCAAAGCAATCCTGAGAAAGGAAAATAAAACAGGGGTCTTGCTTCCCATCTTCAAACTCTACTACAAAGCTACAGTAAACAAGACAATTTGGTATTGGCACAAGTACAGACCCACAGACTAGTGGAACAGGATAGAAGGTCCAGATATTAACCCAAACATATATGGTCAATTAATATATGATAAAGGTGCCATGGACATACAATGGGGAAATGACAGCCTCTTCAACAGTTGGTGTTTGCAAAACTGGACAGCTACATATAAGAGAATGAAACTGTATCACTGTCTAACCCCATACACAAAAGTAAATTCAAAATGGATCAAAGACCTGAATGTAAGTCATGAAACCATAAAACTCTTAGAGAAAAACATAGGCAAAAATCTCTTGGGCATAAACATGAGGCACTTCTTCATGAACACATCTCCCGGGGCAAGGGAAACAAAAGCAAAAATGAACAAGTGGGACTATATCAAGCTGAAAAGCTTCTGTACAGCAAGGGACACCACCAATAGAACAAAAAGGCATTCTACAGTATGGGAGAATATATTCATAAATGACAGATCCAATAAAGGGTTGACATCCAAAATATACAAAGAGCTCACGCACCTCAACAAACAAAAAGTGAACACTCCAATAAAAAAATGTCAGAGGAGCTGAATAGACAGTTCTCTAAAGAAGAAATTCAGATGGCCAACAGACACATTAAAAGATGCTCCACATTGCTAGTAATCAGAGAAATGCAAATTAAAACCACGATGAGATATCACCTCACACCAGTAAGGATCAACACCATCCAAAAGACAAACAACAACAAATGTTGGCAAGGTTGTGGTGAAAGGGGAACCCTCCTACATTGCTGGTGGGAATGTAAATTAGTTCAACCATTGTGGAAAGCGGTATGGAGGTTCCTCAAAAAGCTCAAAATAGAAATACCATTTGACCCAGGAATCCCACTTCTAGGAATTTACCCCAAGAATGCACCAGCCCAATTTGAAAAAGACATATGCACCCCTATGTTTATTGCAGCACTATTTACAACAGCCAAGAATTGGAAGCAACTTAAGCATCCATCAGTAGATGAATGGATAAAGAAGATGTGGTACATATACACAATGGAATATTATTCAGCCATAAGAAGAAAACAAATACTACCATTTGCAACAACATGGATGGAGCTAGAGGGTATTATACTCATTGAAGTAAGCCAGGTGGAGAAAGACAAGTATCAAATGATTTCACTCATCTGTGGAGTATAAGAACAAAGAAAAAACTGAAGGAGTAAAATAGCAGCAGACTCACAGCACCCAAGAATGGACTAACAGTTACCAAAGGGAAAGGGACTGGGGAAGATAGGTGGAAAGGGAGGGATAAGGGGGTGTGGGGTGGGGGAAAGGGGGTATTATGATTAGCATGTGTAATGGTGGAGCACAGGGAGGGCTGTACGACACAGAAGACAAGTAGTGATTCTATAGCACCTTACTAAGCTGATGGACTGAGATTGTAATGGGGTATGTGGGGGGGGACTTCTTGATGGGGGGAGTCTAGTAAACATAATGTTCCTCATGTAATTGGGGATTAATGATACCAAAATAAAAAAAAAAAACAAAGGCAAAAACCTCTTGGACATAAATATGAGCAACTTTTTCCTGAGTACATCACCTCAGGCAAGGGAAACAAAAGCACAAATTAGCAAATGGGACTACACCAAGCTAAAAAACTCATGTACAGCAAAGGACACCATCACACAACAAAAAAGCATCCTACAATATGGGAGAATATATTTGTAAATGATGTATCTGACAAGGGGTTAACATCAAAAGTATATAAAGAACTCACACACCTCAACACCCAAAAAACAAATAACCTGATTAAAAAATGGGTGAAGGAAGTGGTAAAGATATCTCAAGATAAATGCTGGGCATAGAAGCCACAGAGCATAAATCTGCAAAGAAGTAAAAAGCTAACCTTTTCAAACAATATGGCTTCTCTCTCCCTTACCAACTTTACATCTCCCTGTACGGCCCCGGAAGATGACTGGTTAGCCAGAGATGGGTAAGATTCCTCAAGGGAGGAACAACCTAAGACAGGCACAGTCGCAGGGTGGCCATCAGGTGAGAAACTGGGGATCAACAGTGGTGAAGCTTAGAACCTCACCCACCCTGTTTTGAGAGAAATCTTCTGCATCCGTGGATGTTTTAATGCCCTTGTCTAGCTTGGATTAACACATAGTCTACAGGCACACACCTGATCATCTACATTTGCTCTCTTATAACACTAAACTATGTTTTCTACCTTTATCTTGCATCTACCTACCACTTCAGCATTTTATTAAAAATAAAAATAATAGTAATAATAAAGGGAGAAATGTGGGATCCACATATAAATCAAGTATAAAAATCAAACGACTATTCATATTTGACCTGATTGTTTATAGTTCATAATGCGTGATCAAAACCGAAAGTTTCTGTGATGACTGCCCTTGTACTGTTCACCATGTAAGAACTTATTCACTATGTAAGAATTTGTTCACCATGTAAGAACTTGTTCATTATGCTTCAGAAGATTGGAGACTGACAAGAATTAGGCTTGAGATGGATTAATGATTGTGCATTGAGCATTGACTCCCTATACAGAATTTTACTGTTGTTAACAACCATTTGATCAATAAATGAGAGATGCCCTCAAAAAAAAAAAAAAATGGGTGGAGGATATAAGCAGACTACTCGCCAAAGAGGAAATTCAGATGACCAACAGGCACATGAAAAGATGCTCCACATCACTAGTTATCAGGGAAATGCAAATTAAAAACACAATGAGATATCACCTCACATCAGTAGGATGGCCAACATCCAAAAGATGACAACAAATGCTGGTGAGGATGCAAAGAAAGGGGAACCCTCCTACACTGCTGGTGGGAATGTAAACTAGTTCAACCATTGTGGAAAGCACTATGGAGGTTCCTCAAAAAACTAAAAATACAAGTACCATTTGACCCTGGTATTCCACTCCTAGGAATTTACCCAAAAAATACACGTTTTCAGATTAAAAAAGACATATGCACCCCTTATTTATTGCAGCACTATTTACAAGAGCAAAGATATGGAGGCAACTAAGTGTCCATCAGTAGATGAATGAATAAAGAAGAGGTGGTACATATATACACGGTGGAATACTATTCAACCATAAGAAGAAAACAAATCCTACCATTTGCAACAACATGGATGGAGCTGGAGGGTATCATGCTCAGTGAAATAAGCCAGGCAGAGAAAGACAAGGACCAAATGATTTCCCTCATTTGTGGAGTACAACAGCAAAGCAAAACTGAAGGAACAAAACAGCAGCCGACTCACAGACTCCAAGAAGGGACCAGCAGTTACCAAAGGGTTAGTGGTGGCAGAGGGAGGGTGGGAGGGAGGGAGAAAGGGTTTGATGAGTATTATGATGGACACACATGGTGTAGGGGGGATCATGGGGAAGACAGTGTAGCACAGAGACAAGTAATGAGTCTGTGGCATCTTACTACACTGATCGACACTGTCTGCAATGGAGTATGGTGGGGGGGACTCGATAATATGGGTGATTGTAGTAACCACATTGTTTTTCATGTGAAACCTTCATAAGAGTGAATATCAATACCTTAACAAAAAAATTTATAAAAAGAAGATAACCAGGGGGATGGTACAGCCACTTACTGAAGCAGAGGAAGTTAGAAAAAGTTGAAAGGCATTGGAACTCAGTACACAAGAGGAAGATGGGTTCTTGAGTAAGATCAGGGATAGAGGGAAAGTGAACTCATATGGGAAAGGAAGTAGCAGCATTGAGTGTGACCTGAGTTTCTGGGTCATTAATTGGGATTCTTAGTGAGTTCTTAACAAATGGCACCTAATTTCACTGTATTGAAAATGTCTTTTTCATATAAGTAGATTTTTCCCTTATCTTTTAAATTATATAAATAATAGTTATATATAAATATACAAATACTATTTGATACCATGAAAATAAATATAACACACCTGTAAGTTATAAAGCATAATAATTTAATGCACCTCCGTGAACTCTCCACTCTATCCAAATTGGACCTTTGCTAATAATTTACAGTTACTCTTGTTCTCCTTCCAAACCCCATCTTCTGGCCTCTCCCCTCCCATACCAACCCATACTCTGAATTTTGTGCTTGCTTGTCTCTTATCTTAAAAATCATATAAGTATTTTTTGGTCTAAACAATTTTTGGTTTTCTTGTATTTGAACTTTATGAAATAGCATCTGAGACTGGGCTTTATTAAACTCATCATGTTTCCAAAAAAAAAGTAGCAGTCTAGCAAAGCAGTTTGTTATGCAATATGCAAATGAAGTCAAATCACTCCAATGGTTATTATGCAATCTCACCCAGCACAGTGTTCACTGGGAGAAGTGGTGGAGGAGGTGGGGCTGATGGGGCTCCAGAAAAAGAAACAGAAATGCTTTCTAATAAAATATTTTATAATTCAGGTCAGAGTACACGAAAGAAAACTAAACAGTCTCAAGCAGTAAGAAAGTACAATGATTTGGATAGAAGAGTCATAAAACAAAAAAGGAGACAGCCATATGTAAAGCTTGTTCACATGAATATGAATTTTACTAGGTAAAAAGGCCATTAAGTTCATACTTGCATTACCTATAAGATACACCTGCTCTTGTAAGTAGCTTTTTCTCCTTTTTTGACAAAATCCCTGAGAAGCAAACAATTTTTCCCTAACAGTTTTCATTATCATACTTACTAGTAAAATGTCTATTTTAAACACTATTAAGTCTTCATTTCATTTACTAAAAAAAAAAAAAAAAAAATCAAGGGACTGATTTAATGCTCTGGAAGGACTTCTTACATTTGTACATAAATGTAAAAGAATAACAGAACTTTTCCTACTTGGATCCCATTTTAAATTCATGGCATTTTACTGAAATATGTATTGAATATCATATATATAATGAAGTCACAGAACAAGCTAAAACCAGAGTTGAGATACTAGCCTACAAGGCAACAACAAAACTCACTGATACATAATTCACATTACAGACACTAATCCTTTGGCTGGAGTAGCACAATATTGATTTTCTCTTGAAATAATAAATACCATTCCTGACTAGTGTCCCACACAAGTATTTCTAAAGGTAAATGGTCAGAAAGTTATTTAATAAAGCTATTTAATATGCTTTATGTGTAAGGAGAAACAGCTGGTAAAACCCTGAGACTATGTGAAAACCAATCCAAAAATATTTTAAAATTTGTTGTTAGCATTGATTCCAGCAAATAATCATGTGAATTTAATAAATGACTTAATATAACTAAAGGAGTTCAGAACTCTATAATAAAGCTCCTAAGTACTGCCACATATTTAAATAAATCACTCAGTAACATGCCTGGTCCAATGGTTGGTGGTGAAGGTGTAGGGACAGCAATTGGAATGCCAATACTGCTGCTTCCACTGTTTTCTCGACTTCCACTTCCTCCACTACTCCCACTGCAAAGAAAAAATTGTGAAAAGAACATTTCTACAGATTTATATATACATATATATATATATGAAACAAGAGGTTTTAAAAACTTTCATACAAAATTTAACCCTAATACTTGAAGTGGTTCTTCTGTTTCATTTTATTTCTGAATCCACTGGAAACCAATATAATAGTATGACAGTAATCAGAGAACTACCAAAAGAGATCATCCTATTGAGAAATGAATGACCAATAAAATCTTGTAGTACAATCAGTCAACAGAATTTTATTTAAAATCTACCATGAACAACAGTGAACAGACATGAACTACATTGCTGTGGAGCTCATATCTGAGAATGGGAAAACATTAATAAATGGTGTGATGGATGTCACAAAAAAGAATATACAAGATGCTATGGAAATTAATAAAGAAGGTAAGCAGTTTTAGTCTGGATTAGTATGAAAACCTCCATTTCAAAGGATGGTGAAGAAGAAATGGAAAATGTCTGGAAAATCAGCAAAATGACAGAAATAGTAACAAACTTTCTGCATGGGGTATTCTAGAATACTCAATACTGTTAAACTTTAACCAATTCCCTATTCTAATTCCTACGGCTTTAGTGTCCTTTAAAGTACACAACCTCACACTATCCAGTTCTTTTCTAAATCTACATGTGTGCCCATGTATAATGCACACATATAGACTCAGGCTCCACATTATGTTTTAAAATCAACATCACAGGCTAAATAGGCAACAAACTCAATGATACAAAGATGTGCTCTGCCTAGGTAAACTTTTAATTTTTTTTTCCAGTATAATCATTGTATAATTATATTACTACATTTTAATGGAAGAAAAAGGTGTTTATGTAACAAAAATTGCTTTGATGTGAAAGCTTCTACTCCCTCAAGTCAGGTAAGCAATGCCCTCCTTTGCACCACCACTGCATCACAGACATATGCATATTTTGGGTTATGTGCCCCTTTTCTAACATGGGGGTTGGCAAATTACAGCCCGTGGGCCAAATCTGGCCAATGGTACATCCAATTTTTAAGAATGCTTTCTACATTTTAAATATTTGGGTTAAAAACTGAGAGGCATAATATTTTATGACAATATTAAAATTATATGAAATTCTGTGTATAAAATGGGAATAATGCTACTTCACAGATGTTTTATGATTAAATATTCAATTTCTATCAAGAAAAAAAATTATATGAAATTCAAATTTCTGTGCAATATGTAACATTTTACTAGAATACAACCATGCTCTTTCATTTATATGTTCATGTCCATGGCTGCTTTCATGCCATAATGACAGAGCTAAGTAACTGTAACAGAGATGCTATGGTCCACAAATCCTAAAATACTGACAATCTGGCCTTTTATTAAAAGATGTGTGGATCCCTGTTCTAACAGAATGAGTTTCTGTAAAAAAGAACTATACTATATTAGAATATCCCAAGTATCTAACAAAGTAACTCTTAATAACTGCTTGTTGAATATGACTAAACTACTTCCACCACAGAGAAAAACAGATATAATTCAAAAAACAAACAACTTTCATCCTCATTGAACTTGACCTGATGCAGTAACTGCAGATATCAATACAATTTATTATTTACTAACACTAGCAATAAAAAGTTATCAATTAGAGAATTAAGACTTTGATGTACCCTATTTCATTGTATCCCCAAAAATGATTTTGCTAAGTTGTATCTCTAATATGCCAACTTAAAAGTGAAAGTAAAGAGAGGTTCTTTGCTCAAGTTATTAAGTAAGTCAGAAGTAAAACTCAAGATAAAACAACACATTTGTCTGGCTTTATAAAAGTACCCAAATACAGAGTGGCTACTTCTGGAGGGGGAAGAAGGTTGAGGCAATAATTAGGAAAGGACCGAAGAGGGACTTCTGGACTGCTGGTAATATTCCATTTTCTGATCTGGGTGATGGTTAGTTACATTAGCATGTTCAATTTGTGCTAATCTATTAAGTTGTATACTTAATAAAGTGTATACTTTTTCTAAATGTGTGTTATCCTCCATAACCAAGTTTTTAAAAATCCACTGGGTAGTTGCTAAACCTTTTTAAAAAACAATTTATACAATAACACATTCCAGCATATCAACTCTCTCAAGAATTCTTCCTCACATTTAAGCTGTCTTTCCTCTGACCGCTTAAAGTTTAAGTCTTGTTCTGTAATTTCAAATTAAATTTTTAAATCTTATGATATTAACCTTTTATACAAAAATCTTCTGGATTTTGATGTTTTTAAAAAAGACTTCCAAAAAATATTCTTTAGGCTTTATCCAAATACAAATGTGCCCATCAAAGAAATAATTAACAATCTGCTAACAGCATAATCACCTATTAAAAAATCTAAAAAACAGAAGTTATGACACAAACTTCCAGGAACATACACATTATTATTTCTCTTGGCAATTACATTCTATACTAGTATTAGGGTAGAACTGCATTCAGCAGCTTCACATAAGACTGCCCCAGTCAGAACATCCCTTTCTGACACTCAAAGGCTTAATCTCCAGGCTTACCTGTGTGTCCTCGGTCTCTGATTTAAAGAAGCTGTCCTGCCTGGACTATGCTGACTTCCAAGCCTAGCAGGACTTGTCATGTAGTCATTAGGAACTGTTGGGGGTTTAACAGGTTCCAGGGTTTTGTAAGGAGTATTCCGTCTAAACAAGTTTAGTAAGAGAAGAAAGAAAAAGTAAGAAAAATTAAATAAAATTTCCCCACAAATTTGTGATTGTCTCTTTGTAACCAAGTATAACACAAGTTTTTAAAAGAAAAGTTTTAAAAATAAATTTTTTAAAATATTCTTAATTGGGGTATATCATTTTTGTTACTGTAACACAATAACTAAAATTCATTAGCCTTTTCTTAGAAAAACCATAGGAAAGGGTAATTTTAAAGTTCTAACCTTATTTCTAAAAATAGGTTATAATTTTTTAAGTGCTTGATACTACCAAACTTTGAAATATACATTATTCCTATAACTCAATCACCCATAAGCCTCTGTCTTTATAAGTCATGGAATCTAAATGTCTCCTCTGCAATTTATTCCTACTTCAATATGGAAATAAATGGACAAGTATATACTGATCCTAGATGTAATGCCTTTAGTTTCTCAATAAATGATTTTAACTTGTTAACTTTCTATTTAATAACTTCATAGATTTTTTTTCAGGGGCAAGGGTTTTACAGAATGAAAATGGAAACTAAGATTCTCTAAAAATGTTGTGTTGATCCCTATTACTATAGAATATGATTTGCTACCCCTCCACCAAAAATAAGGTATGTATGATTTCCTATGTTAAGGTGAGCAATCTTCCAGAAATGCCTTACCCCATTATTCAGTATTTTTTACTGCATTGAGAAGTGACAAGGAATAAGCCAACAACTTATCTTTTCTATTTCTTTAACTAGCCTTTCCACAAAGCTCAAGCATGAAGGGTCCTAAGGTTTCAGCAGAAGCACAGTTACAAGTAGTCTAGATGAAGAGTTCCAAAGTCTCAAGTGCCAAGTAACATGGCTACCACGCTGAACTATACAAAACAGACCACTTACTCAAAGTTCTGTATTATAAATATGATAAATACATATGAAGGCACTGTATGGGATCCTCTGGTCATTTCATTTGAAATAAACTTAGATTTACATATTTTCTTAAATGGATTTGAAGATTAAAAAACGGCTCATTTACACATAAATGAAAGAACTTTTCCAGTAAAGACTTCTAGAGAAAATAATATAAAATAGGCATATTCATTTTCGATTCTATTCAAGGAATTAAGAACCAAAATGGATTTGTAAGAAGTAGACTAGATCATATTAAAAGTTTCCCAAGAAGGGTCCATACATTTACTGAAGTCACAGAAACAGCTTTTCTTTAGCACAGGAATTTTCCTGTACAATGTAGTTGAATTCTTACCCCAACGTTCCCCGGCCTGACATGGGAGGACTTGGTGGTTTCTGAGTAGGAGGATTTGTTCTCGACAGCGTGCCAGTTCTTGCAGGCTGGTTATTTCCATGCTAAAATGTGGAAAGAAAAGCTTTTATTTTTGCATCAAATTGTTCTCTTGGTGTTTTGACACCCTGTATTATTTTTTTAAATATCAGAATATGAAGTAAGGATTCCCAGACAGTTTTAATAACAGACTTTGGTACTACATTTGAAAAAGTCAAGAAACCATTGTACTTGGCTTTCCTAGTTTGTGCTATTCTTATCAAATTATAGTGAAAAACAGGTGACATTATTGGATTTTATACATTATTTTATTGTTAAACATATTAACCAAAATCAAACTTATCTGCATTCAAATAAATATGGGGTTTCCCCCAAATTTTTTAATGTGTACATGAATATAAACTACAGATCTCAGTGTCAATTTGCTAAGATATTCAACTGAAAAATTGCCTTTATCCTAGTAATTCAGTAACAAAGTCATGTATGATGTCTGGAAAACCTAATTATAAGTCAATAAAAGCAAGGCAACTATCAAAAGATAAGCGAAGCAATAAATGTTAGCAAAATTAATGTTCCTATATAAATGCAGATGTCAATATATCTTTGATATATTAACATATTCAAGCTAAATGTTGCTGATTTGAACTGAGTTTGAGTAAATTTAATCTACATAAATCCTATGGGGGAAAAGCAGACAGACAGAGGAAAAGTTTTCAATATTTTAGTGGCTCTGCAGCCTCTATCAATATAGAGGGAATACTGTGGATCAAATGATAAGTAACATTTCTTACCTTGGCTTTTAGCCACTTTACGATGGCAAAAAAAGGGGGGAAAAAGTAGAAATTAATTCTAAATTAAGTTACATCTGATAGGACAGGTTTACATTTACAGTTATTCAATTCATGTTAATAAGCTTCTTACCCAGCCATATTTCAAATATTTTGTAAAGAAAAAGATAGCCATAACAGTAGGGAAATATTCATGTGTTATCACATATTTTTAAAAGTATTTTTTTAAAACTATGTTATCACATATTTTTATGAATATATCCATAAAGATACCACCACTTAATTACGCTAATCTTATGCAGGTCCAAAAATTTCTTAGGTCAGCACTTTATCCTATGGAACTAACCTCACAGATGATAAACAAACTTTGATTTAAACATAAGGCTACTTTAATATATCAGTATACAAGACCTAATGCTTTACTGAAATAAGAGCATTCCCTAATGAATGGTAGTATATAGTACTTCAAAAAGTGATAAACTGCAAATGCTAAAATTAAAAATCACAGGTTGCTACCAAATTCAGAAAATGACCTAGCACCTCAGTGTTTGACAACAAAATCACAATGAACAGTAATAGCTTAGTCAGATTGTAAATAAGGAACAAACAAGCAGGGTATGGAAACCTACTTGTAACTTAATGAATTCAAATCTGAGCAGGCCAAGACTACTATGAAGATACATGTTGCTTTATTGCTAAGTTTTCTTCTAAAGCAGTTCACCAAAATGCAAAACTGAGAAAGCTGTTTTAATCCTAAAGGCTACTTCTGTGAAAGGTAACATCCTATATATGAAATATGTACATAGGAAATAATATGAACATTTGCACATATGAATAATGTGAAATAATGTGTACAGTCCTAATGCACCACTACTTGTATAAGAAAAAATATCTTCAGGCTGTACAATCTGCTTTTGTATAGACTTTTGGGAGATTTCAAGTTCTTTTCATAAAATCTCTATTTCTAAATATATATTTTCAGGTGACCATGAAGGCAAAATTATGACATCCAGAGAAGGAATGTACAGTTGGCCCTTGAACAACATGGTTGAACACTTAAACGCATTTTTTCAATAAATATATCAGAAAACTTTTTAGAGATTTATGACATTTTGAAAAAAACATTCTGTTCTCCATCTTACTTTACTGTAAGAATACAATAATATAATACATAGATACACACAAAATATGTGTTAAACTACTGTTTATGTCATCAGTAGGGCTTCCTTCTGGTCCACAGTAGGCTATCAGGAGTTACGTTTTTGGGGAGCCAAGTTATATGCAGATTTTTAACTGCATAGGGGATTGGCACCCCTAACCCCTACATTGTTCAAGGGTCAACTGTACTTTGTCTTAGATATATTCTCATTTCTAGAACCTGTGCCAGTATTTTAGTATTCTTTAATGTTTGTTTAGAATGATACTGCTCATGTTTGCCTAGAAAGAACTTCTGGAATTCTACTAGCTGCTACATTTCACACGTGAATTAAGAAATTAAACTTTAATAACATTATTACCCTTGAAGATGTACTGATGTAGTAATTGCATTACAACGCACAAAATACTAACTTAGAAATATTCTAAACAGGCCTATACATCTTCGCTCATTTGTTGATTCAAATGAACAAATGAAAAAATTACTTCCTTATTTATAATCTAGCATTCAAGTATAACCTGGTTTTAAATGAAAGAATGAAAAGAGAATTTGAGAATGAAAATTTTGGCCGAACTCTGCCATTATGCAATGGTACATAAGCTCAGCCTCCTCTATTAAGTGTGTATGCGTATACATATTAGGGTTGAGGAGCATTAGAAGGAAATAATCTCTATTATTTTACAGCTTAAAATAGTACAATTGTTAGCAACATACAAAATTTTTCCACTTATGTTCCCAAAATTACACTTTTTATTTCCTTAAGATGTCACTTCATTTCCTTGACATTCATATTTATGGACAAGCTCCTTTACCATTTCCTTGGAATCTTAGGTTGAAAACAACAGAATTCTCTTTTATTCCTTGCTATCTTCTGGCCCTCAATAAATCATAAGCTTTGCATACCACAGATTCTACCAGTCCATAAGTCAATCCTTTCTTTGATATGACTGATTAGCTTATTCCTCTGTTTAATAAAATTGGAACCTTTAAAAATATCATTCCTTTGTACATATTTTGAAGCTTCAGTGTGTCCACTAACGTAATGTAAAAACTTGTAAATCACATGGTCTTTTCAAGGCTTAAAAACAAACACCTATATGGATAATCCTTGGAAAATTATAAACCAGGCTATAAGGCTGTTAGTTTTTATTACTGTTTATCAAAAAATAAATTTAAATGTCTCTGCTAAGTATTCAGGCCTTCTCTATTCTAGCTTACTTACACACCTTGTGCTCCCTTATAAGGTTCATTCTCCTTTATGCATACATACTCTGGTAGTTTATCTACGCTAGGATTCCATTATCTATACCTTACACATTGTTTCCAAAAGTCAAATCAGATCTACCTTTAGATTTTTGTTCCATATTTTTAATTCCTAAACTGATGTGTGCCATCTATTTCACAGCATAAAAGGCATTAATATTGTAAGCATTATTTAAATTAAACAGTACAAATGCCAAGTGCCAAAACACTAAAATTTGTATCACAAAAGAAGAAAACATGATGGAATATTAATCTAAATATAGAAACCTTAACATAAAACTTAGTAAATATAAGAAGAAATATTAATATATTTAGATACATTTTTTTTAAATCTGTCTTTTTAAAATACCAAAACACCAAAGTCAAAGCCTAACACCCATATGAATATCTGCCAATATATAAAGAGCTAATTTCTTTAACAAAAAAGGAATTCTTATAAATTAGTAGAAAACAAACTTCTAAATACAAAAGTAGTCAAAAGATAAAATAATTCTAGAACTGTAAATAAGTATAGTGTCACCCTATATGTAAAACACTGATTTTAAAATAAATTAAAATTTTTCCTTCTCATAATTGTGGCCCTGGCATTTGTTCTTTAACTGGTAACCCAATTTCTAACCTTCACAGATCTCTACAGTTCTCTAGAAATTTTAATTAAGTCAGCAATGATCTTTTAGAGAAATGAGAAAACTAGAGAAATAAATCAGCAATAAGACTGACTACTGGGTAAAAAATGTGTGTGTTTGTGTATGACAGAAAAAAAATATGAACAAATATGCCACATATCAGCTTCTAAGATATTGTTCTCACAGACCACCCATTCTCCTACCCCTACTCACAAATATATTTTAAAATAGCCTGTACAACAACATGAATGGTCTTAATGCCACAGAACTGTACTTTAAAATGGTTAAATGGTAAATTTTACCTTAGGCATATTTTACCACAAATAAGTTTAATACCTATGTCTAAAATAACCATATTACAAAAAGCACATTGCCAAAATTTACATCTGTGTACTTCTCGTGTATATTATGCTACATTTACATCTTGCATGTGTGTATATATATATGATGAAACGGTTGAATTTTCTCATCCAAAATTTCCTTTAAATTTAGTTTCGTTGTACTCTGCTAAGTACCATGTAAGTGTTATACTAAGTACTATGTGTTTTAACTGTTAAATACTATTATTAGTGGAGGAATAATACAGGATATTCACTTAGCAGATAGTAATTTTTTTTATGAGAGTGTTTTTGCTTTGGAAGGAAGATAAATCAAGATTAGGTAAAAGGGGAAGAAGTGAGTGTGGGTGAGCCTGAGTATGTGTGTGCATATATATGTACAGTTCTGTGGCACTAAGACCATTCATGTTGTTGTATATATATATATATTTTATCCCCAATGAGGTAATAATACAAAAGTAGTTCCTCCAGACTCTAAGGATTCAAATCCTGTATATCAATCTAGTCTAAAATATCTGAAATTAAAATGGTATTTAAGCTCTTATACAAGCCTAGCCTCATCCTTGGGCAAGTAACAAGAAATAAACAAATCACCTCTTCTACATTTGCAAAGTGTCACAACTTTACATATAACTTCCAAGTGAAGGGTACAACATAATAGTGAAGGGCAGATTCCAATAGTCCCACAGAAGAGTAGAATAAAGATGAGTGTTGTCTGCTATATTCTCTTCTTGAATAAGAACCCCAGATAATTCAGAATGCAACATATCCAGCAATAGCTCCAGTCAGATGAACCCATTAGGAAAAGCTTCAACACTCTGACTCCTAAAAAATTTTTATGAGTATCTGAAGAACAGAAACAAAATCAAATAATGGTCCTCTAGGAAAGGGACTATTAAATTTCAGAGGAACAGTTTATCCTGAGTAGAGACAGAGAGAGAATTCAGGTCATTCCAGATGTTTGCAAAATAACCCACAGGTACCTAAAAAGTTGACAGGCTACAGGTATCCATAAAGAGCAGCTAATTCTGCCATGCTAAGAAACAGACATAGGCAACAGATAATCTTTTTCTTAAAAGTCTGTTGGAGAGGTGAGGCTCAGAACCTCACCCCCCTGCTTTGAGAGAAATCTTCTGCATCCGTGGATGTTTTGCTGCCCTTGTCTAGCCTGGATTAATACTTAGTCCATAGGCACACACCTGATCATCTGATCATCTACATTTGCCCTCTTACAGCACTAAACTATGTTTTCTACCTTTATCTTGCATCTACCTACCACTTCAGCATTTTATTAAAAATAAAAATAATAATAATAATAAAGGGAGAAATGTGGGATCAACATATAAATCAAGTACAAAAATCAAACAAATATTCATATTTGACCTGATTGTTTATAGGTCATAATGCGTGATCAAAACCGAAAGTTTCTGTGATGAATGCCCTTGTACTGTTCACCATGTAAGAATTTATTCACTATGTAAGAATTCGTTCACCATGTAAGAACTTGTTCGTTATGCTTCAGAAGATTGGAGACTGACGAGAATTAGACTTGAGATGGATTAATGATTGTACATTGAGCATTGACCCCCCTATACTGAATTTTATTGTTGTTAACAACCATTTGATCAATAAATATGAGAGATGCCCTGTCAAAAAAAAAAAAAGTCTGTTGGAGTGGTAGTGGTACACACAACAAAATTATGCACAATTTTTATTTTTTACAGATTGCTGGAATTACATCCACATCCACACAGATGCAGTACTGTGTATACATATTTAGGAATAAAAGGTTTAAAGTAATTGGGTAGGGGTACAGGTACAGGGAAGTTGGCCATGATTGGCTGACAGTGGGTGATGGGTGATGAGGGCTCAACAGAATACTCTCAGCTTTTGTGTATGTGGTCGAGGCTTCCCATAATAAAGTTATTTTTACCTCAAAAAAAAAAAGATTTAAAGTATTTATAAATTACTTTCTGAATCAAACCTGGAAAGCACATAGTTTTTATTTTTAAATATTCATTCAGTACTATAACGTACGGGGGGGGGGGGGCACAGGGAAGGTAGTATAGCACAGACAAACAAGTAGTAGTAACTCTATAGCATCTTACTATGCTGATGGACAGTGAGTATAATGGGGTATGTGGTGGAGACTTGATAATGGGGGGACTCTAGTAACCATAATCTTGCTCATGTGATTGTATATTAAGGATACCAAAATTTTAAAAAAATCATTCAGTGCTGAAAAGCAAGACCTGGTATTCATAATACACATTTGTGTTAGTCCAGTACTCAAATGGCTAAATGAATAGACACTTTAAGTTTCATTATCTTCTAGAATATAGCCTATACCACTGGTAAAATTCTGTCCCAAGCTTACTATAATATATAACTGATATTAATAAATATTCTATGAAAATTGTAATGCTAATTACTAGCTGAGAATCTAATTCTTTTCAAAAATAATCTTTACCACCATATATCCTATCCAAAATATTTATTGGATAAATTATTTCAAGTTAATATAATAAAAAAATGCTTACCTTGACACCATGGCCCACATCATCCAGAACTGTATAGTCAATAGGTTTCCGAATATACCTTACAGGGCGCTCCATATTTGCAGGTGCTATTATTTTGTGAGTTCTTGATGTATTCTTATTTGTTGTCAAAATACCAATCTCTCTTCGAGCCACTTTCTCTTTATGAATGTCCACGGTCTACATTTCAAATTTGAACAAAGCAAGAAAGTATTATTAGGCATAGTAAGTAATATATATATTATATTGTTTCCAAGTATATATATTAGACCATATACAGGTTGGACCATAAGGCTGGATCACGTCTTTTTTCCAGTAGATATGCCTTTCCCTTCAAAATTCAGCATATTAATATCCTCAAGGCTTAAAACAGGGAATATCTAAAGATGATTAAGAGCACCAAATAACTTTAATGGATATGATTCTAAAACGATTCTCAGGAAAGCAAGTTTCTTTCCTGAAGACTTGGTATGTGTGGAAAGGAAAGGAGTTCCTGTTCTAAGTAGCTTACAGTTTATTTAGTGGAGATGCAGACCAGAAAAAAAAACAGTAATTACAACACAATGAGGTTTAAGTGCTGTTGTGACACATGCACAGTTTATATGAAATTACTCTAAAGGTGTTCAGAGCAAGAGGTTGAGACGGGTTCATTTTAAGTCTTTACAGAGTAGGTAGCTTTTTAAGGATGAGTAGAAGAGGCAAATAGTGAAATTATTCAAGGCAGAAAGAACTGCATGTTGCAGACAAAGTTATACAAGAAAAGGTGATAAAGCACAGGCTACAAACTGGCAGCATGCAGCCTACCTAATGTGGCCTTTATGGCTTAAAAAATTTTTTTTGTTTGTTTAATTGCCAACATTTAAAAACTAGATTGTAGTCAGTACATGAGAAATAATTATACAACTGCTGAACAATTTAAACTTTGTCCTAATGGTAATGGGGAACGAGTGACAAATTTACACTGACTGATAACATTAGATCTGCATTTTAATAGTTCCCTCTCCCAGAGGTGTTGAGGACAGAACAAAACCACTGGCAATAAGAGCAGTTAGGAAGCAGTTATGGTAGTCTAAGTGAAGAAAGTAAGGATGTGAACTAACTTAAGCAAGGTGTGTTGTCAAGAAAAAAGAACAAAATTAATGTTATATTTAAAACTGTCTTTCACCAGAATTGTAAAAACTGACTGGGAAAGAACCTGTAATCAAGTATGTCCTCCCAACTTCAAAACAAGGTAAAGGAAAACAACTGTCCTGGGTGTCTTGCAACAAAAGGCACTGACTCCCTTTATTCTCGATATTTATATTATGGTAAATGGCCTTAGAACATATAGTGTCTTTTTGGAGGGCAAAAGGCAGGTTTGTTTATTGCCCAGTATAATAGCCATAATGTCAGACCCAGGGCAAAGGTTAGGAAGGTTTATTACCCATTATAGAAGATCTGGTGTCCTCAGCAGGGAGTTCTGTACCCAACTCTGTCTACAGGCATCACCTGGCTCTCTTTGCAGTATCTTGTGGAAATGGGGGTAGTCATCTGGCACAAATGCTTACACTCTGGTTAGTGCTCTTGCCATATATAATGATCTCCTTTTCTGATCCAAGAATCTCATGTCTTCTAATTTTATCGATGAAATTATGGCAGGCTAGCTTATTAGCTTGCATGAAGGGTAAAATCTCAAACATTTCAAAATGTTTGACAACTTTGCAATGAGGATGGAATGGTGACAGAAACAAAGCTTTCCAGAAATGGAATGAAAGTCCAGTTGATTGGAACTGAGAGAAATCCATGGATATCATGAATGAACATGTTGACGAAACTGTATGGTCGACTAGGCAATGAATGGGTCCTCCACTTTAGTGCCTGTTAATGAAGCTGAATTGAGGTCACTTCAGGCTAAGTAGGTTCAAAGATAGTAACATGAATGGTGCCCCAGTACTGTCAACTATTCACCAAGCTGTCAGCTTCAGTACAATTAGTACTAAGATTTGTCTGGTAGAGTGAAGGGCAAGAACACGAGGTTCTGTCCAAGGTTACAGAGAAAAATGTCTACAATGGGAAAAAAAACCCTAAACCACTGTGGTCAGAACGAGGAGACTCTTTAGAACTTTGGCTGGTGTGCTCAGATGTGGGGGTGGAGCACATAATAGTTGTTACAGCGGGTGCAACCCTCCAGCAGTCTGTCTGGCAACATTCAATCTACTGGAGATAAGTAAAAGGCCTCAGCATTTTTTGGCATTGGGTATTCCCTACTGTAAGAGACCTTTGGCACCCTTGGGGAAACCACACTTAGACAAACTCCCCCAGCACTGACTAGTCTTCAGGCTCTTACTGTACTGTTAGCCCTGCCAGCCTTGGAGAGCTCTCCTAGACCTTATTTTGAAATCTTGACAATGTAGCCTGTATTAGGTAGACTCCTAAAAACAATGATGCTGCTATGCAGATCATTAAAGAGTATAAACCCATGGCCCCCACCGTGGCTGTAGCTGCTGAATCAAAGTGTTCCCAAATAAACAGATGGCATCAGTAATGACAATCTACACACAGAATAGAGAGTTTGGAGGTAAACCCAAAATACCACAGATTTATCTGGGTGATCAATGGCAACAGCACTGAAAACTGAAAGTAAATGTACCTTGTTTACTCATTCCCAAGGGGGAATCAAGACTAAATATACCTGGGGGTATGCTAGCTCACTCTTGGTTAAGAGGATGCAAAAAGTGTATGGCTCGGTTAGATACAGAGCCCATGTCACCTTCACACACATCTGTGGAGGGAGAGGGTACCTCCTTTCAATTACAGAAATCTGGGTAGCATTCACAGTGGGGAAGAGAAACTACCATGTCCTTTGAGATGGGGCTCTCTGCACTGCTTCAATTTTTATTACTGTTGTGGCTTCCACCACTGAATGTAAAATTGGTACTGACACTTTACATGTCTGTACTGTGGACGCTCCTAAATGCCAGGGTGGACTATTCCAACTTGGAGGAGCCCATGCAAAAAAGGATTGGTAGCTTCAGCACTTCACAATCCTTATTACCCCTTTGAGTACAAGTCTCTGTGCAAGGATAATTTCATAGTCTGTAGCCTCCGGCAAGAAGAGCAGCCTCCACTAGAGGCATCCCCAGTGTATGGATTCAATGCCTTCCTGACACAGCCATCAGGTTACCCACCTCTTGAAAAGTTTCCCATTTGGGAATGGGTCAACTCAAACTCAGTAACTAACAGAGTAGAAGGGACCTAACAAGCCTCTCTTACCACATGGAAATGGTTTATCCAAAAATGCAGCCAGACTGGCCCTTATGGCATCCCAGCCTTACATGAAAGAGTGGCAGCTACCCCTTTGAGAAATTTTATCCTCCATTCTATTACCCAAACCAAAGCTGCTGACTCAGTGAAGCCCTGGATTCACAGAAGATCCCCTAAATGTCTGAGCCCAGTTCAATAATAATTCAACTAAGCTGAAACCCTATGGCATCCAGTGGGCTGCCAAGCTGTTCCACCTCAGTGCCAGCTACACAGGATTGCAAGTGGGTGTGGCTGTTTTGTTCTGTGGGCAGAACTCAAGGATGAATTATCCCCTTAATAAGCCTTTTTATATTTTTACTGATGTGGGCTGTTACTGATGACCTAGGTGTTTGGTCTGTCACTTGAGAACCTACAGACTAACATTAAAGGCTGTCCACACACTGGAGACAAATGCAGTTTGTTGATCGTAACATCTGGGTCATTAGTGTAATGGCCCACTGCCTGATGGGACCAATTGGAATCAAGCTGCTGCTGAAGCCCACACTGTCCAGACTGCCATCACTGCTGCTGGATTCATCATCATACCAGCCATGTCAACATATGTACCGTCATGGGTCAGATACAAAGTAAAGGATCCTATGCTGCTGATGCAGAGGCAAACACTGCATCCCTCACTTGAAACTCCCACTTATCTCACAGTAAGAAAAAGACCCATTTACCTCACAGTGAGCAAGGCCATATTACCCGCTACTGGCAAATTGGCTACATTGGGCCTGTGACCCTCCCCCTCCTCTTGAGATTATCAGTGGTGCCTTACTGCTGATGGCCCTTTCAGGTTATGGTATTGCTATTCACTAGTTCAATCAGCTGACAACAGCCACACCACTGTTACCCTTGACAGCAATCTGTATCATGGTTTTCACTTTCCAAACCATTTGCAGTCTGATGATGGCACGCTTTTATCCCGAAAGGCATTAACAATGGACTGCAGTTAGTCAAGGTGCTTGATGACCTCCCACAGTCCCTACCATCCACAAGGATCTTGCATTGCTGAGTACTGCAAATGCCACCTCAAAAATCAACTCAAAAATTCAAAAACAAAAAACAACCAGGGTCAAAAAAGGACAAAAGTTCTGAAAATCAAAACCACAATGAGATATCATACCCATTAGGATGGCTACTACTAAAAAAAAAAAAAAAAAAACACCAGAAAATAATAAATGTTGGCAAGGATGTGGAGAAATTGGAACACTTATAAATTGCTGGTGGTAATATAAAATGGTACAGTTGCTGAAGAAAACAGTATAGTGGTTCCTCACAAAATTAAAAAGAATTAGCATATAACTGCAATTCCACTGCTCGGTATGTACCCAAAAGAACTGAAAGCAGGACCACCAAGAGATATCTGAACACTCATGTTGATGGCAGCAATATGCCCAAGAGCCAAAAGGAGGAACTTACCCAAGTGCTTACCGGTGGAAGAACACATAAACAAAATATGGCACATACATACAATGGGATATTATTCAGACACACTGAAATGACTGCCTTCAGGTAATCCCACCAAAAACAAGCACTAGACTCAATTAATTGTACTGAACTGGGAGCCCTAAGGCTGGCCAGCTGTCCAGGAGGCAGCACTGAAGAAATGTCTGCCTGTACTCCCTGACTTAATCAAATCGGTGCTACCTGGGAAGAGGTGGACAAGAGCTGTAAACACCACATTCTTCATAGGAGTACTTGTGCAGCATTAGCTTACCTCCCTCCAGAAAATGTGATGAATTACACCTAAGGAGTGGTCACAAGGGACCGTCTTAAGCAAGCACAAGCAGATCATGTAGCACACAGACAACTGTAATCTCTTCTAAGTAAGACTATTCATCCCACATCATCCCCAGTCTTCATGGGAAAATGAAATTCTAGATAGCTTAAGTTCTTTCTGTATTTTTCTTAAACATCATGGTGTCCCAACTCTCCTTAAAAATCATGTTTTTTCACCCTTCCTATTTTCTGACACAATACAGGACTATCCAGGACACTATTTCAAATTACCTGAAAAATTTTTCGCTTATTCTACTCCCTTCGCAGTCTCCCAATTAGGAATCATGAAAGTCCAAATCATAACCCCTCCGGCAATACACAACCTTCCAGATGGCAGTGTGATTAAGGCAGGAGGAGGGGAACAGGCTTGGAACATTTGTGTAACAGCACGTTATGTTCACCAAGCCAAAGTTAGCTTTTTCAGGGAGACTGTCCTTAATCTACTTCCTTCTTAAATTTCCTTACTTTCAACACTTCTTTTTTCACTGTTTGATAGCAAAAGAAGCAGTTTGATATGAAGAAAATTAGTTTTCAATTCTAATATACTTGAGGATAACATAAAAATATTCTGGAGTTACCCTAGTTGAGCAGGACTAGAAAGTCCAGGTGATCACCCTACAGCAATTCCTAGTCCTACCAAAACTGGCTGAAAACTACTGCTTTAAAAAAAGCACGCAAATGTGAAATCAGAAAACCTAGGTTTGAATACCAAACAAGTTGTAAAATTTTATAGAAGCTTTTAAACTAAGATTCCAGTTTGCCTATATAAAATGGAGATGGAATATTATTAGAACTTGTACTACTGTTTGATACAAAAAAAACTAAAATATTTTAACCATATCTGAATCTTTTTCTCAAACTATATAATCCAAAACCCTGCAATTAAAGTATTTCTAAAATACATATGAAACACAGACTTATCACATTGTGCATGAGAAACAATGAATGTTGAACCTGGAGAATATTATGCTAAATGAACTAATAAGCCAGGACCAGAAAAAAAGCTGCATGATCTCACTTACATGTAGAATCTAAAAGAGTCAAACACACAGAAGAAAGCAGAAGGTGGCTCCAGGGGTGGAGAAGTAGGGAAACCAGGGTATCCTAAAAAAGTTTGAACACACAGAAGCAGAGTAGAAGGTGGTTTCCAGAGTCCAGGGTGGAAAATGAGATGTTGGCTAAAGGCTATAGTTACAGTTATACAGGTTGAGAAAGTGTAGAGATTTAATATACATCATGATGAATACAGTTAATAATACTGTATTGAATGCTGGAAATTTACTAAGAGAGTAAACTTCAGGGGCTTTAATTGTGTGTACACACACAAAAGTAACTGTGAGAAGATATGTTAATAGCTTGACTATAGTAATCATTTCACTATATGTATATGTTTACCACATAATGTACAACTTAAATATATACAATTTTTATTTTAAAAAGTAAAAGAAGAAAGATGATTAATGTGAATTCTGTTCAAATCTCCAGTTTTGCAACTAGCTAGGAGATTCTGGAGGACTCTTTAGAGCCAGTCTAATGACCACTAAGGTTCTAGAAGCTTGAAACTCAAAGATTCTAAGAAAACAAGCCCAAAAGGCTAGAGTTCATTTGAAATAAGAAAGCAGATCTTACAGATGTAGACATCAGTAGAACAAACTAGAGAAAAGACTGAAGTCCAAAGATAAGTTCTGATAAATGAAGATCATGCTTGATGATTTAGCATCTTAAGGAGAAGTATTAACATGTTTAGGGGATCACCTTTTAAAGCAGAAATAATTATTAAAGATCATATATATATAATTAAAAGTTTACAAAATCCAAGAGCTAAGTTTAACACAGAACAGTGTTTCTTCTGTTTACTGCCTAAACATCAAATAACAGTAAAATAGCTTAACAACCCCTGTCCAATTTTGAAATTATGCAATGGTTCATAAAATGTCTTAATTTGAAGGAAGTCTTCACATTTTAAAAATAATTTTTTGAATTTTAGTATTTTATATTGCACTTTCAGCACATAAAATGAAATTGTACTGCAATGGGCTGGTAACAAAGACATGACTGCAGTAGTTTAATACAAAGCAAACAAGGCCTTTGAATTTGGATAATATAAAAGGCATAAATAATTGAGCTAATCCAACACAACTAGAAAACCCTTGACACTTAATATAAGTACAAATAATATAATGAGTTGTTTGTAAGAGAGAATAATGGCAATAGAGAACATAAGATCATCAACAGAAATTTTCTACCCTCACGAAAATGGTAACACCCTATAAAACTGTAAGAAACTCTCTCCCCACCATCCCATTATAAATAAAGGAAGAAATAAGTTAACAGTGAAATGTGAGTTTGACAGTTAACTGGGGAAAATGTATGTTACCTTCAAAGCCATGTACAGCACACCCCCACCTATTCATAAAAATACATCTCTCTCCGCCTACTCCCATTCAAAGTAGTATTGACACCAAATCCTCCCAAATTGATCTACAGTTTGTCTTACAGTAAAAACCCTAAAAGGATTTTTTCAGTTTCAAAATATATATTGAAGTCAAAGGGGAAAAAAATAACCAAGAAATGTTAAAAAAAAAATGAGAAAGGCAGACCTGCCCATTGAGATCTATTATAAAGTCATAGTAAATAAGACGGTATGGATGAATTCAACAAAAAAGAGAACTCAGGATTAAATTCATAAGAAAACTTGACATCTTACAGTGACAGCACAGTGGGAAAGAACTCATTATTCAAATAGGGCAACTAGTTTGCCATATGAAAGAAAACACTAAAAATGGATCCCTATTTTACACTATGGGGAGCAAAACCAATTCCAGATGCATTAAATAAGTGGCATATTTATACTTGAAATACACATTAATGAGAATGACTAAGTATATATGTAATACAGATAAACTGCAGAAACCTAATGCCAAATTAAAAATACAAGCGATGCTAGGCTACTAACAACATGAATCTATTTTTATTAGACCTAAATGCAAATAAAATTAAACTGTTCAGGGATACATATACAACTCAAAAATCTTTTTAAGGGGCAAGGAAATAATAAACATCTCCTCTGGGTTATGCATTGAAGCATACAGGTAGAAGATGCAGAACTGATCATTTTCTAGTTAACTTTGGTGGTGAATTCACAGATGCTTGTTTTATTATTACAAATGTTGTAACATACATTACACTTATTCTTCTGAATGTATTAAGTATAATTTTTCAAAAGTCTTTGTTCACACACAAAGTGCAAATGGAGAACAAAAAAATTATTATTCCTGGAGCAGTATCAGAAGACTCCATAAAAGAAATCTCATTTTAGCCAGCCATACTTGGCAGGCCAAAATGAAGAAAGGAGGACGGGCACAGAGGAAAAGCCAGAGGAAAAGCATAAGCAAAGGCAAAGAAGCATGAAAATATAACACCTACTTAGAGATTAAAGAAAATTTAAAATACCATGAAAAAAATTAAACTCTACTTTTATTGAGTTATTAAAGAAGTTAGAAAAACAAATTTGATAATTTCTTTTTAAATGGTGAGGAAGCCCGTTATAATGAGATTAGGAACTGAATAGGTAAAATAAATTTTATGGGAAGCAAAAGTTCTCAAGGAATGATTAAAATATTCCAAAAGTGAGTCTATTTAGAAAGGAAAATATTTCTTAAAACAAATGTTAAAATAAAACAAGTAGACAAATTTCTTTTTTATATTTTAAGATACAATTATTTAAAACCACTGTATAAAAATAATGTTTTAATTATGTTCTCTTTCCTTTCCCTTACCAATATGGGGCTTAAAAAAAGAAAGAGGAAAAGAAAACATGCTTCTTTTAAAGATCCTCCAGAAAAAAACCTTTTAATTATCAAAAGACAGAAAGGCAGGAGGCAGGCAGGAAGTATGACACAGCAAAACTACTTTATACTTCACTTATTTTCTACAATATCTTATTAGAAGGCCTGCCACTGCCAATACAGGGAGAGCATTACAGGTTTCAAGCAAAGAACCTTATGTATAAGTAAAACCACAGTAAATGTTTGCTGAAAGAGTAACTACAGAATGAAAACTGAAACACTTTTTCCCTGAATAGAAAAAGGACAGAAGTCTGAAAGGGATAGACAAGTGTAAGTCCTGAGAAAAGCCACACAAAGAAAGTCTTCAGCCAAGAGAGAGACAATCTTTGTCTTCTACTGCTTATTTGGACCGGACTCTGGAAATGGCCCTCTGCCCAAAATTCTGTGTTACAGATCTTTGTTCAGTGAGCTTGAAACAAGGTCCCAATCAACTGTGAAGCTAACTTGATTCAGAATGACCTATATACACACTATAAAGTAATCTATTTAGAACAGATGAGCTGCAAAGTAAGACTGATGGAAAAATATAACAAAATATTGGATCAGAACTATTCCAAAATATTTTATCCTGGGAAAAACTGGATCCGCCACTAACATTGTGGCCCATAGTGAATTTTTTAGTACCACCCAATGACATTTTTCTGTCTCTTCCCCTCCTGCTTAAGAATTTAAGACACAATAGAGAACACTCCATATGGTAATTACACATCCACCTCAAAAAAATGACTTGTGCCCTATTTATTCATAACTATTTTTGATCCAACTGGATCTAAGGTAAATATGAACTTTTAAGAGATCATTCAGATCAGTTTATCTTCTAAATATCAGGCCATGAATTTGTACCTAATCCCCAAACTAGTACTACTACTAAAAAAATTAACATCTGTTTTAATATTTATGAGTGTTTCTCTCTTCTTAAAAGATAACATATTTAAGCAGCAGACTCCAAGACTCCAAGAAAGGACAAGTGGTTACCAAAGTGGAGGGGTGGGGGAAGGGGAGTGAGGAGAGAGGGAGATGGGATTGAGGGGTATCATTGATTGGTTCACATGGTGTGTGTGGGGTCACAGTGTAGCACAGAGAAGACAAGTAGGGACTCTGTGGCATCTTACTATACTGATGGACAGTGACTGCAATGGGGTATGAGGGGGACTTGATAATAAGGGTGAATGTAGTAGCCACATTGTTTTTCTTGTGAAACCATCATAAGAGTGTCTATCAATGATACCTTAATAAAAACAAATAAAAATTAAAATTAAAATAAAAAAAGATAACATATTTAAAAGTCTGTAAAAATGTCAGGCATTATAGCCTAATAACTAAGAGCACAAGGTCAAGACCCAGACTGCAGACTTAGAAGTAGACTCTATCATATACTAGCTGCATGACTTTGGTAAATTACTTAACCAATCTAATCCCTTTGTTTTCTTATCACAAGATGAGACTTAAAAACAAATTATTATCAACCTCACACGGTTATTATGAGGATTGAATGAATTAATGTATGTAAAGGATTTTCAACAGTGTCTGCATATAAGAACTAAATAAACATTAGCTTTTATTATTATTGTCTGTTCCTGTTCCCCAATTCATATCCAAGTGTTTAACTCCTGAATTTATCAGATTAAACCAATTAAAGCTTAGAGACAGTAATAAATACAACTCATAAACAATTTTAGGAATTAAAAATTATTACTTAGTTCATTTAAGACACACCAGCTATATTAAACATAACAAGAAGTGCAAATCACTGTCACCAGAGGAGTCAAATACAACAATTTGTAAGGATTTGGATTATACTCAGTAGTAACCCTTTCTGAGCTTCCTCATTTCTTTCACATTCATCTTTGGAGTATTTCTGGCCCTGTAATTCTTATAGTAACAGTCACATTTGGGGATATTTACACAGAAAGGATATTTAAAGGTACTAATTAGTACTTCAGATTAAATTTAGAGCATTGAGTACCAATGTTTCTCCCTCCTGAGACTTCACCATAATTACTGCCAAAAATTAATTTTGTATATATAAATTATTATATATATTTATAGAGACATATATAATTTTTTCCTCCCCAGAAGGATAAGGGGGAAAAAAAGAAGAAAAATCAGTGGATAAGAACTTCCAATAAATCTTTGAATATCAGAAAGCAAGTGGAGGTAAGGTAACTAACTGATGAAAATAAAGAGCCACAGCTAGAACCCAAAATACCTATGCACAGCAACACAATTTATCCTAAAAGAATTTTAAAAAAAACCTTGAGAAGCTCCAAATTTGGAAGGGACAGGTTCTACAGACTACAAAAGTGAGGAACAGAATCAAAACCACTGTTAAGATACCACTTAACATCCACTGGCATGGCTATAATAAAAATAAATATACAATTTCAGTGTTTGCAGGTGTCTTGCTAATGGGTTTCAGCCCTGGGGAAGTTCGCTATGGATTCAATGCGACCAAAGAAATTGACAACAAAACGTTCTTTGGGGTGAAAGGGTTTATTACCCGGCTTGTTCTCCCAGCAGTAGGTCAAACACTAGTGTCTCCACCTCCACCCAGAGTACTGGGCCAGCTCTCTATATAGTGCAGTAATAGCTTATTGCCTAAAGGTGTGGAAGCAGTAGCCTAGCAACAGGCCAGTTACATCAGGTGGTTTAACTTAAGTGAGGTTCCTAGCCATAGGAACCCCACCTTCTCCACAGCAGGGATGTAGAGAAACTGAAACCCTCACGTACTGCTGTTAGGAATACAAAGTGGTGCAGCTGGTTTGGAAGCAAACAGCTGGTGGTTCCTTGCATAGTTAGAGTTACCATATGATTCTGCAATTCCACTCCCAGCCAATTTAGCTGAAAACATATGTCCACATAGGAACTTGTACAGAGAGAATCACAGCAGCAGTATTCATAATAGCCAAACACTAGAAACAATCCAAATATCCATTAACTGATAAATGGATAAACTGTGATACACCCATGATTAGATTATTATTTGGCAATAAAAGGGACTAACTACTGACACATGTTACAACATGGATGAACCTTAAAAGCATCATGCTAAGTGAAAGAAGCCATCACAAAGGGAGAGCCACATATTACTGTATGATTCCATGTATATGAAATATCCAGAATACACAAATCTATAGAGATAAAAACTAGCCTACTAGTTGCTTAAGGCTGGGTGGAAAGAGGAAGCAGGGTTTGGGGAGTGACAGCTAAGGAGTATGGAAGTTTTTTTTGGGGCACTGACAATGTCCTAAAACTGCTTGTGGTGACGGATGCATAACTATGAATATATACATATCAAAAGCCACTGAATTGTACACTTGAAGAGGGTGTTGTATATTAATCATATCTCAATAAAATTACTGTTTTTAAAAAGTGAGGAACAGAGCTAAAAGCTGTAGAATTAAGTATCTATATACTGAACAGTGGTGTTCCTGGTCCTTCTACTCACCATGTTCCCAGAATGCCAGCATTCCCTCATAAAAAACTCTCATGAAGAAATTAGAAAATTCTCCACTGTAGAAATAGGATGGTGTGAATAAAATGAGAGTTCCTGTGGCCAGGATTCTCACCTGGCCTTGGTTGACTAGCTCACAGCACACCTGTGGGGAATACATGGCTGTTGACTCTGTACAAATAGCTCCGCCCAGGGCTCTGGGTGCAACATGGTGGCACGGGTGCAACATGGTGGCACGGCTGCAAGGTTGAAGGAGAGCAGAGCAGAGGCTGGAGTGGTGGCAGTGCCGAGGACAGAGGCCCACAGGACAGCTGTGTGGGACGACTGTGCAGAGGCCCAGAGGATGGCTGTGCGGGACAGCTGTGCTGGCAGAGAGGCCCAGAGGCAGAGACCAGCTTGCTGCGTGCAGACTTACTCTTGAGTGGACAAGATTCTAGTGTTGGACCTGCCACCCTGGAATAACACTTTCACCCCAAGAAAGTTCTATTGTCATTTATGTGGTCACATTGAATCCATAGTGAACTTGTCCAGGGCTGAAACCCATCGGCAAGACATCATCATACTAGTTCTGTACTATTACATATGCACAAGTTACAAATTTCATAACATACAAAGTTGAAAAAGTAGACAAAGAAAACCTAGACAAGTAACCATTTTACCTGCCAAATTTATGAAATGAAAATGAAGAATTTGTAGCTTCCTGTCTGTGATTACATGACTCTTTTTTCTGAAATCTCCATTCTAATTGCCCTGTCCTTGTAAGAAACTAATTGGATTTGTACAAATTGGCAAAGCAGCATTCGGTTCAGAAAAGCCTAAACAGTTCTAGGAATTAAAGCCTGACATTGTAACAGACCTGTGTTTTATTCTAAATACTTCAACACTTTCTTGCTTTCACTCATGTCCCTACTTCGTTCCCCTGGCTTTTCATCAACACCCCATTAAAACTAACACCTGCATTTTCTCTGCTCATTTCAGTGTGCCCATTAACTTTCTCTATCCCAGATCTCTCTCCAAAGACAATTAATGTGAAGATCTTAAACCATAATCATATAATTATATTTTCAATACTTTAAACCCCTATGTGACATGAAAAGGTTTTTATGTGTTTTATAATAGAGAACTGTCAATATTCCTCTTCTGTAGAAATCTGGCAGAGTTTCAAGAAATAAGAGCAGTAGAACCAAGATGACTGGCTTCACTTCTTTTGCAAAGGGCAAAGAAAGTTTATATTCAAATGACAGTATTATTCATGTAAGAACATCACACATTTTGGTGATTCAGACCCCACTTCAAAGTGCTTCTGCCGCTTAAATGTGCAGGTGCAGTACTACCTGCAGTCACTTGATTGCACCAATGGGGATGCGCAGTCTCTCAGGTTTAATGGGGCAGCTGCTCAAAGGTCAGGCCAAGCTAACCAATCATTCTGGTCCTCCTATCTCTGCCACAACAAAGGTGTAAGCGAAGGAAACAAGGATGGGAGTACAGAGTCATGATTCAACTACTTGAAACAATAATTATTCAGCGAGTTCTTCAATTCTTGTCAGCTTTCCATTATTTGGAGCTACTAGGAATTGGACCACTTTGACCTTTTTTTTCCCAGCAGTATTCAGTGTTTAAATCAACTCTGATATAGGAATGGTAGAAGCCCCTCTTTGAGTACTGAGCAGCTTTTGCAGGCTGCTTCCTGCCCCAAGAAGGTTCGAGACCCAAGATCACTGTTAAGTCTGGGTCAGTCATGGGCTTCTTTTTTTTTTTTTTCTTTTTGTTAGTCATGGGCTTTTTAAACCAAGCATATAGTTCCTTTGACAGATTAAGCCCATATACAGGTCTCTTGTTTTCTGATTCCTATCAGTTTTACATCCCTAATTTTATTTTTCAGACAGAGTTCTCAGAATCACAACATTACAGGAATATTTTTAAGGAAGGATTTATATGAAGAATAACCAATGATCCATTAATAATAAGAATTCAGATTGGAGAGAAGGAAGAAGAAAACCCTTGAAAATTATAAAGAACAGTAAAAATTAAAATAATAGATATACTGTAATTTGTAGTAGAGGCAGTCTCTCAAAGAGGTGGACATGAGGAAGGAAAATGGCACTAAAGTATTAAGTATGAAAGGCCTAATATATGAATAGAACATACAGAACAGAGAATATAGTGAAAAAGAAATTATCAAAGAAATGACACTATATCCCCAAAACATAGCAGCATATCTCCAGATTGAAAGGGCCCACCAAGTGCCAGCACAATATACAAACCTCCCTTGACTTAAGATGTGGTTGCATCCCAGTTAAACCCACTTAAACTGAAAAAATTTTAAGTCAAATGCATTTAACAGACCTGAGCCACTGAACATCATAGCTTAGCCTAGCCTATCTTAAATGTACTCAGAACATTTAAATTGGCCTACAGTTGAGCAAAATCATGCAGCACAAAGTCTATCTTATAAAGAAGTGTTGAATACCTCATGTAATTGACTGAATACTACACTGAAAGTGAAAAAACAGTGATTGTGTACAGAATGGTTTTAAGTGTGTTGGTTGCTGACTCTCGTGATCACATGGTTGACTGAGAGCTGTGGCTGCCCAGCATCACTAAAGAGGATCGTAAACCATAGCGCTAGCCTGGGAACGGATCAATATCCAAACTCCAAAGTACAGTTTGTACTGACTGCATACTGCTGTCACACCAAGACAAACTGAAACATTTTAAGTCAAACCATCAGAAACTGGGGACCATCTGTATTTTCCAAAGACCAATACCAAGCTATAACCCTGTGAAATTTCAGAATATTGCAGTTAAAACAGAATATTCCAGAAGTTTCCAGAGAGATAAAGAAAAGTTACATAGAAAGGATCTGTAGTCAGAGATACATAAGACTTCTCAATGTCAATACTGGAATCTCAAAGAAATGAACTACTGCCTTTAAAATTGAGGGAAAGGACAGGATTAAAGATGGCAGTGTGAGAGGTGAGACAGAGGCTTCCTCCTAAAGCCACATATAATATGAAAATAAAATTAATACAACTAATCCTGAAAGAGCAACAAGAAAGAGGGCTACGCCAAACTGTATACACCTGGAGAAAAGAATAAACCTCACGGAACAGGCTAATGTACAAAAGCCATGGTCTGGCGGGAGCCAAGCCCTTCCCCCACCCACCCTAGCTCACTGGCAGGAGGAAGAGAAATGAAGCGGGGAGGGAGTGGCGGCCTGGAACTGCTCAATAACTAGATCTGGAGATCTGCTCTGGGAGCACAAACATACATTTCATGGTGCTTTCGTGATCAGGGGGGTTAGAAAGCTAAGACAGGCAGAATATTTGGAGAGACTGAAACTCCAGCTGCTTGTGGAAAGCAGGGATCCATATCTGGCTGCTCTGGGACAAAAGAAAGGCAGGCAGTCTGAGAAACTTCATAATAGCTAGAGCACTGAGCTTACTGCTCAGGAGAAAGGACAGGTAGACAAAATTGTCCGGGTCCACTCTGCCCAGCAGGTTGGGAGCTTTCACAATCTTCAGCTGCTCCAGCTCCCTGGATGGCTACACAGCTCCAAGGAGCCCCTCCGTGATATGCAGCCTACTGCGCCTTTCTTCCGGCCAGCCCCACCTGGCTCGCAAACCGGCAAACTCTACCCTGGTGTTAGGCCAGCCAGAGGGAAGATCTGTCTACAGCAGCTACAAATGCAAAGCATAGAGGCTTATACCTGTGTGTGCAGCTCACTGGTTCTGGCAGTGGAGACAGGCATAGCAATCAGGAAGCAGGGACAGCTCTTTCCTCCCCCCAGGCACCAACACTGCTCCCCTACAACCCCCAACATTGCTCCACGGACTAAGCAGCTCTACAGAGTAGAGCTTCTGGGCATGAGAGGGCAATAACTGAAATATGAAATGTCAAAGGAACCTGGTTCAAACCAAAATTATGAATACACCAGTGAAAGATACAAATGAAATCAACCTCCTGAATATTCCTGAAAGGGATTTCAAAATAAAAATCAATAACATGCTCATTGAGGTACAGAAAAATATTCAGGAACTCACAAATGAATTCCGGACGGAGATCCAATCATGACGAAACACAGTATCAGAAATGAAACATACAATGGAAGGTTTCAAAAGCAGATTCGATAAGGTGGAGGAGATGATAAATGAAATATTAATTAGAGAAAAGGAATACAAAGAAGCTGAGGCACAGAGAAAAAAAAGGATCTCTAAAAATGAAAGAATATTGAGAGAACTGTGTGACCAATCCAAATGGAACAATATTCGCATTATAGGGGTACCAGAAGAAGAGAGAGAAAAAGGGATAGAAAGTGACTTTCAGGAGATAATTGCTGAAAACTTCCCAAATTTGGGGAAGGAGACAGTCTCTCAGGTCATGCAGGTGCACAGATGTCCCAACACAAGAGAACCAAAGAAGACAACACAAAGATATATAGTAATTAAAATGGCAAAAATCAAGGATAAAGACAGGCTATTAAAAGCAGCCAGAGAGAGAAATAAGATCACATACAAAGGAAAGCCCATCAGGCTATATCATCAGACTTCTCAGCAGAAACCTAACAGGCCAGAAGGGAGTGGCATGATGTATTTAATGCAATGAAGCAGAAGAGCCTTGAACCAAAAATACTTTATCTGGCAAGATAATCATTTAAGTTGGAAGGAAGGATTAAACAATTTCCAGATAAGCCAAAGCTGAGTGTATTTACCTCCCACAAACCATCTCTACAGTGTATTTTTGAGGGACTGCTATAGATGGAAGTGCTCCTAAGGTTTAATAGCTGTCACCATAGGTAATAAAACCACAGTAAAGAAAGTAGAACAGTTAATTACTAAGCAAATGCAAAATTAAATCAACTACCCCCAAAGTCAATCAAGGGATAGACAAAGAGTACAAAATATAATACCTAATATATAAAGAATGGAGAAAGAAGAAAAAGAAGAAGAAAAAAAGACTTTTAGATTGTGTTTGTAACAGCATACTAAGTGAGTTTAAATTAGACTCTTAAATAGTAAGGAAGTTAATCTTGAACCTCTGGTAACCATGAATGTAAAGCCAGCAATAGCAGTAAGTACCTATCTATTGATAATCACCCTGAATGTAAAGGGTCTGAATGTACCAAGCAAAAGACATAGAGTCAATGAATGGATAATAAAAAACAAGACCCGTCTACATGCTGCCTACAAGAGACTAACTCTAAATCCATACACACACACAGACTAAAAATGAAGGGATGGAAAAAGATATTTCATGCAACTAAAAGGGAGAAAAAAGCAGGTGTTACAGTAGTTTTATCAGACAAAATTGACTTCAAAACAAAGAAAGTCACAAGAGACGATGAAGGATATTACATAATGAAAGAGGGTCAATCCAACAAGAAGATATAACCATTATAAATATCTCTGCACCCAACACAGGAGCACCTACATATGAGAAACAAATACTAACAGAATTAAAAGGGAAAACAGAATGTAATGCACTCATCCTAGGAAACTTCAACCCTCCACTCACTTCAAAGGACAGATCACCCAGACAGAAAGTAAGTAAGGACACAGAGGGACTGAACAACACATTAGAACAGATGGACCTAACAGACATCTACAGGACTCTACACCCAAAAGTAGAAGAATACACATTCTCTCAAGTGCACATGGAACATTTTCAAGAATACATCATATACTAGGCCCCAAAAAGAGCCTCAGTAAATTCAAAAATACTGAAATTGAACCAACCAGTTACTCAGACCTCAAAGGTATGAAGCTAGAAATAAATTACTCAAAGAAAATGAAATTCCCACAAACACAAGGAGGCTTCACAACATGCTCCAAAATAACCAATATATCAATGAACAAATAAAAACAGAGATCAAGCACTATATGGAGACAAATGACAATAACTCAACACTGCAAAATCTGAGGGATGCAGCAAAGGCCGTGCTAAGAGGGAAGTATACTGTAATACAGGCCTACCTCAGGAAAGAAGAACAATCCCATAAGAACAGTCTAAACTCACAATTAATGAAACAAGAAAAAGAAGAATAAATGAGGTCCAAAGACAGTAGAAGGAGGGACATAATGAAGATCAGAGCAGAAATAAATAAAATCAAGAAGAAGAATAAAACAATAGAAAGAATCAATGAAAGTAACAGCTGGTTCTTTGAGAAAATTAACAAAATACATAAAAACCCCTAGCCAGACTTATCAAGAAAAAAAGAGTTTACACACATAAACAGTATCAGAAATGAGAAAGGAAGAATCACAACGGACAGCACAGAAATACAAAGAATTATGAGAGAATACTATGAAAAATTATATGCTAACAAACTAGAAATCCTGGAAGAAATGGACAACTTCCTAGAAAAATACAAACTTCCAGGGCTGACCCAGGAAGAAACAGAAAATCTGAACACACCAATTACTAGCAACAAAATTGAACTGGTAATTAAAAATCTACCTAAGAACAAAACCTCTGAACCAGATGGCTTCACCATTGAATTTTATCAAACATTTAGTGAAGACCTAATACCCATACTCCTTAAAGTTTTCTAAAAAGTAGAAAAAGAGGGAATACTCCTAAACTCATTCTATGAGGCCAGCATCACTCTAATACCAAAACCAGGCAAAGACACCACAAAAAAAGAAAATTAAAGACCAATATTCCTGATGAACATAGATGCAAAAATACTCAACAAAATATTAGCAAACTGAATTCAAAAATACATCAAAAAGATCATCCATCATGATCAAGTAGGATTTATTTCAGAGATGGAAGGATGGTACAACATTTGAAAATCGATCAACATCATCCACCACAGCAACAAAAAGAAGGACAAATACTACGTGATCATCTCCATAGATGCTGAAAAAGCATTTGACAAAATTCCACATCCATTCATGATAAACTCTCAACAAAATGGGTATAGAGGGCAAGTACCTCAACATAATAAAGATCATATATGATAAACCCACAGCCAACATTATACTCAACAGCAAGAAGCTAAAAACTTTTCCTTTAAGATAAGGAACAAGACAAGGATGCCCACTCTCCCCACTTTTATTCAACACAGTACTGGAGGTCCTAGCCATGGCAATTAGACAAAACAAAGAAATACAAGGATTCCAGATTGGTAAAGAAGAAGTTAAACTGTCACTGTTTGCAGATGACATGATATTGTACATAGTAAAACCCTAAAGAATCCATTCCAAAACTACTAGACCTAATATATCTGAATTCAGTAAAGTTGCAAGATACAAAATACGCAGAAATCTGTTGCATTCCTATACACTAATGATAAACTAGCAGGAAATCAGGAAAACAATTCCATTCACAACTGCATCAAAAAGAATAAAATATCTAGGAATAAACCTAATGAAAGAAGCTAAAGACCGATACTGTGAAAACTACAAGACACTCGAGAGAAATTAAAGAAGATACCAATAAATGGGAACACATTCCGTGCTCATGGATAGGAAGACTTAATATTGTCAAAATGGCCATCCTGCCTAAAACAATCTACAGATCCAATGCAATCCCTATCAAAACACCAAAAGCATTCTTCTATGAACTAGAGAAAATTGTTCTAAAATTCATATGGAACCACAAAAAACCCCAAATAGCCAAAGCAATCCTGAGAAGGAAGAATAAAGCTGGGAGGATTACGCTCCCCGACTTCAAGCTCTACTACAAAGCCACAGTAATCAATACAATTTGGTACTGGCACAAGAACAGAACCATAGACCAATGGAACAGACCAGGGAGCCCAAATATAAACCCAACCATATATGGTCAATTAATATACGATAAAGGAGCCATGGACATACATGGGGAAATGACAGCCTCTTCAACAGCTGGTGTTGACAAAACTGGACAGCTATATGCAAAAGAATGAAACTGGATTATTGTCTAACCCCATACACAAAAGTAAACTTGAAGTGGATCAAAGATCTGACTCTAAGTCATGAAACCATAAAACTCTTAGAAGAAAAGATAGGAAAAAATCTGAATGTAAACATGAGCAACTTCTTTCTGAACCATCTCCTCAAGCAAGGAAAACAAAAGCAAAAATGAGCAAATGGGACTACATCAATCTAAAAAGCTTCTGTGCAGCAAAAGATACCATCGGTAGAACAAAAAGGCATTCTACAGTATGGGAGAATATATTTGTCAACGACATATATCCGACAATGGGTTAACATCCAAAATATATAAAGAACTCATGCCTCAACACCCAAAAAACAAATAACCCAATTAAAAAATGGGCAGAGGATATGAAGAGACAATTCTCCAAAGAAGAAATTCAGATGGCCAATAGGCACATGAAAAGATGCTCCACATCACTCATGATCATGGAACTACAAATTAAAACTACAATGAGATATCACCTCACACCAGTAAGGATGGCCAGCATCGAAAAGACTAAGAACAACAAACGCTGGAGAGGTTGCGGAGAAAGGGGAACCCTCCTACACGGCTGGTGGGAATGTAAGCTAGTTCAACCATTGTGAATAGCAATATGGAGGTTCCTCAAAAAACTAAAAATAGAAATACTAAATGTCCCGGGAATTTCACTATTTGGAATTTATCCAAAGAATACAAGTTCTCAGATTCAAAAAGACACATGCACCCCTGTTTATCACAGCACTATTTACAATAGCCAAGATATGAAAGCAACCTAAGTGTCCATCAGTAGATGAATGGATAAAGAAGATGTGGTACATATACACAATAGAATACTATTCACCTATAGGAAGCAAACAAATCCTAGCATTTGCAACAACATGGATGGAGCTGGAGGATATTATGCTCAGTGAAATAAGACAGGCAGAGAAAGACAAGTTATCAAGTGATTTCCCTCATTTGTGGAGTATAACAACAAAGCAAAACTGAAAGAACAAAACAGCAGGGGACTCACAGACTCCAAGAAGGGACTAGTGGTTACCAAAGGAGGGGGACAGGTCAGGAGGGAGGGAGGTGGAGATTGTGGGGTATTTAGTACACATTGTGTGAGAGGTCACAGGGAAAACTGTAGCACAGAGAAGGCAAATAGTGAATCTGTGGCATCTTAATACACTGATGAATAGTGACTGCAATGGAGTATGGTTGGGGACTTGATAATATGGGTAAATGTAGTAACCACATTGTTTTTTCATGTGAAACCTTCATAAGAGTGTATATCAATAATACCTTAATAAAAAATTTAAAAAAAACAAAAACAGGCAGTGGACAACATTAAGCTCACAGACTATAGTTGGCCAGTCTCTGGCCTAGAAAGATCCTGATACCTTAATGATCTTAACTAGTGCTCTTCTATGCAGTCAGTGAAATTGTAGGCATGATATTAGGAAGAAATGACCATCCTCTAAGAATGAACTGTGTGCACTCTGATAGCCACTAACCACATTTGGCTTTAAGCGCTAGAATATGGCTATTCCAGAGTGAGATGTGCTTTAAGCAAAAAATATACACTTGGATTTTGAAGATTTTGTGTGAAGTAAAGAATGTATAATATCTCATTAAAATTATACCGGTGACAATGTATTTGATGTATTGGGTTAAATAAAATACATTATTAAAATTGAAAAATAAAATAAAATTGAGGGAAATAATATTCAGTCTAAAACTAAGGCAGTATATAGTACAGTGGTAACAAGCAGACTGCCTTGTTCAAATAATGCCATTTAATAGCTGCATGGTCCTGAACAAAGCATGTAACTTCTTGGGTATCAGTTTCTTCATCTGTAAAATGGGTTGTTGTAGGACAAATTAATCCATACGTGTTCATGTGTATAGAAGCCTGAGTGTGCTCTAGTGAGGAAGACTGGATATAGAAAGGGGTGATAAAGAACTTGGCTTTTCATCATAGTCTCTTAGGCAGTATTTGACTGGCTTGTAACCACATTTGCATACTGTTGAAGGAAAGAAGGAAACTGTGAAATGAAGCCCAATTATAAGTCAAGTACAGATTAATATCTATATGCCTTTAGCTCAAATGAAGAAAGCCAGAAAAACAGAAAATAAAAATTTTTACTGAAAGAGAACCACCTGGCCAGACAGTCAGGAAGGGAGGCAGGTCATGTTAAGAGCTTCTTGGTCTGGCTGAGCAGCAGAGTAAAACCAGGACAGGCTGAGTCAGATTAAAGAAAGAAGACAATTTGTTGATTAGAGCAAAATAGAGTGTTCCAATAGAAAAACTGATTTTCAATCAGTTAACTGACAAGCTTTTTCATATATCAGATTCACTGAGATTTGATGCATTTTAAATTTAAAAATAGAGAAATAAAAGGGACAGACTTTATTATTAAAATTCATTACTACCTTGCTAACATAAGGAATGCCAACTGTGGTAATATGGCAGAATAGATAACCTGAAAACTCTCCCATTACAAACTACATAAACATGCTTCTTAGACTGTGACAGAATCTTTTAAAAATGCATAGTCCAATGCTAAAGAACATTAAGAAAGGCCAAGGCAAGTAAAAAGGGAAGACTAAAACCCAGGGCAGAAAACATGAAAGAAGCTACTCTATAAGGGCTTGCTGGTCACTAACAAAGAAGCTTGGACTATTATGTTAAATGGAAACAAAAACATGGCCTCAGGTTGCTGAAGGTGGGAAGTTAGAACTGATAGGGCAAAAGGGACTTTGCAGGTGTGATTAAATTAATAAGGATCTTGAGATAGAAGACTGAGATTGAGTTGGGCTCTTGTAATCAGCAGGGTCTTTATTAAGTAAAGAGGAAGGCAGGAGAGTTAGTGCGGATCAGAATGATGCCATATGAAAATAACTCAACTGGCTATTACTGGCTTGAAGATGGGGGAAGAGGCCATCAGCTAAGAAATGAAGGAGGCTGAGAGAAGCTGACAAAAGGCAAGAATATATTCTCCTATAGAACATACAGAAAGAACACAGCTCTGACCGTATCTTCATTTTGGCCTAGAGAAACCCATTTCAGACTTCTGACCTTCAGAATGTGAAGACAGTATTGTTTTAGTCAATTAGGTTTATGGTAATTTGTTAAAGCAGCTATAGTAAACTAATAAACACACAACACAGGAGGAAGGGGGAAGCTGTCCAAGATAGTTCCCATGAAGTTTTCAATTTCAAGACTTCAGATAGTTCTGGATTGAGGGTATCCCTATTACATCTGGCAGAACAAAACTGTCTGGGAATATGCCTTCAATATAGTTCATCAAGGGTATTCCCCTTAAAGTGGACACAGATCTCAAAGATGAGAAGTTAAGATAGGCTCACAATCAAAATTAATAGAACATGTAAGGAAATAACTCACCATAAGGAAGAGGCAGTATACATACACATGTATACACATATACTCAAGTGCACACACATTAAGGCCTCCAAAGAATGTTAAACCAAAAGAGAATGGTAATTCGGAAGACAGGTAAGAAAAGAAACCAAACATAAGACATGAATAAAAAGTACAAAATAATGGTGGTTTGTTTGAATCCAAATATATCAATAACTATATTAAGTGTAAATGCAATAAATGCCCGAGTTAAAAGAAATATCACACTGGTTTGGTTTTATTTTTTTTAACTCAGTATGCTTAGAAGAAACAAATCTTTAAAAACAGGAAAAGCTGAAATAAAAGAATGAAAAGATAATTCTAAAGTTAATATGTAGTATATTAATATCGAGCCCAAATAAACTACAATAAAGGATTCCTAGAGGTAGAGAGTTTTCTATTCCATAATGATGTATTTTATAAAAATTATTTTCAGATGACTTTAAATACTCAATGAAGGTTTTAAAATTTATACTATGTGCTTTTCAAAGAGAACAACCTAAAAGTATTGGAAAAGCTGTTTACATGCCAAGCTGGGTGGGGGGACAACTTGAGAAAAAATGAACACCTGCAAACACACATAGAACTGTAGATGCCTAGAAAGGAAACCAGCTAAAAGGAAAAAAAGAAAACACTAAAAATAGGCTTATAACAGCAATTCTTCCTGCCTCTACTTGGATTTTCAATTATTTCAGAGCTAAAACTGAGAACTAAAATGTGTACAATTCATTTCCAACAGAGAGGATTATTTTAGAAGTAAGCTCTGCCATAATTAAATATACTTATTTATGTCTTAGTTCTCAAGTACCACTTGCAATTCAGAATCCAAAGATTTTAAAAAGGAAGTGATCTTAATGACAAATTGATACAGCAAAATAAATTATTCCCAATTGTGAAGAAAATATTCCTGTGACAATTCTGATGGTCTCTTACACAACATTTTTAAGGATGTTATGCTTTGACATACATATGCCAGATTTTTTTACAGTTTCTTCTATCTTTAAATATTATTATGGATTCACAGTCCCAAAACAAAAAAAATTAAAAATAAAAAAAACAATAGGAAGACTTAAAATGTAAACAATAAGTTCTTTTTTTAAAATTTATGACAGTGGGGGTGGTTTTTAAATAAGAAGCCATTGCATCCAAAAAAAGAATCACCTCTTAGCACCTGAATCTAATCGTGAGGACACATCAAACATACCCATAATGACATTCTAGAAATTGAATGGCCAATAATTTTCAAAAGTATCAAGGTCAGGTAAAGTCAAAGACTAAGGAATTGTTCCAGACTGAAGAAGGTTAAGGAGGAGACATGATAACTAAATGTTTCTAAACTGGATTCTTCTACAAAGCTACTGAAACAACTGGAAAACATAAACGGAATTTGAGAATTAGATGGGTGCAATATATTATTGTTAATCAACTGATTTTGATGATTGTGTTGTGGTTATACAGAATGTATTTGTATGTAAAATATATACTCCAAAGAATTCCAGGGTGATGGGGGCATCACAGCAGCGAGTAATTCTCAAAGGTTGCAAATAAAAAGTTCTCTGTCCTGTACTTGTAACTTTTCTGTTTCAAATTGTTCCTCCCAAAATGTCTTAAGTCATCTTTACTTCTTAGTCATAAAAATAAAAACAGATTTCTCAAGTTCACTGATTCAGAGATATTTAGTGATCAGTGTTCCATTAATTTATGGAGGAACACAACCAGATATGATTTCTCTAAAAAGAGAATAGAGTGATTTGGTTTTTCTTTTCTCAATCAACTGAAATTAAAAGTGTATGGTCCCATTCTAAACTGTGACAAATTCTCTGCATTATGTTCCTCTACAGAAAATCTGACTTACTTTCCCTTTTATTTGTTGAGTAAATAGACGCATACATACCAGGCACTAGGAATATGGCAATGATCATAAAAGATCTCTATGCAAGGCAAATACTGAACAATAGGACAAATAACTATACAATTCTAGTAATAAATGCTACAAAGGGAAGCCATAGGATGCTATAAAAACAGCCGACAAAGAACCCTAATAATATGTACACAGGTGTAAAGCAGAAATAAAGGACCATTAGGGAAAACCACCCTTTAACAAAAATTAGGGTTAAGAGCTCAAGGATGACTAAGAGTTAGCCAGGTGAAACAGGTCTGTAACAATACATGCCAGGATACCGACATGGCAGAGAGCATTTATTATCCCTGGAACTTATAAAGTCCAAGAAGAGTTAGTAGTAAGGAGTAAGGCAGAAAATGAAAGACAAGTGCCAGGCCTTTAAAGAGCCTTAAATGTCATTACAATGATTTTAAGACTTGTTTCCTTGTAGCCACTACTTTTCAAACTTTGTTGTTCAATCCTAACTTCAAATGGACTCTTACATAGGATCTCAATATATAATATAAAAAAAAGTAGCACTGTCCTTACATCCTGTGCTGATGGATAGGAAGAATTAATATTGTCAAAATGGCCACCCTGCCTAAAGCAATCTACAGATCCAATGCAATCCCCATCAAAATACCAACAGGATTCTTCAACAAACTGGAACAAATAGTTCTAAAATTCATATGGAACCGCAAAAGACACCAAATAGCCAAAGCAATTCTGAGGTGGAGGAATTAAGCTGGGGGGATTACACTCCCCAACTTCAAGCTCTACAACAAAGCCCCAATAATCAAGACAATTTGGTACTGGCATAAGAACAGACCCATAGACCAATGGAACAGACTAGAGAGTCCAGATATTAACCCAAGCATACATGGTCAATTAATATAAAATAAAGGAGCCATAGACATACAACGGGGAAATGACAGCCTCTTCAACAATGGGTGTTAGCAAAACTGGACAGCTACATGCAAGAGAATGAAACTAGATTATTGTCTAACCCATACACAAAAGTAAACTTGAAGTGGATTAAAGATCTGACTGTAATTCATGAAACCATAAAACTCTTAGAAGAAAATACAGGAAAAAATCTCTTAAATATAAACATGAGCAACTTTTTCCTGAATGCAACTCCTCAGGCAAGGGAAACAAAAGCAAAAATAAGCAAATAGGACTACATCAAGCTAAAAAGCTTCTATACAGCAAAGGACACCATCAGTAGAACAAAAAAGGCATTCTACAGTATGGGAGAATATATTCATAAACTACATATCTGACAAGGGGTTAACATCCAACTCACACACCTCAACACCCAAAAAGCAAATCACACAATTAAAAAATGGGCGGAAGATATGAACAGACAATTCCACAAAGAAGAAATTCAGATGGCCAACAGGCACATGAAAAGATGCTCCACATCACTAATTGTCAGGGAAATGCAAATTAAAACCACAATGAGGTATCACCTCACACCAGTAGGATGGCCAACATCCAAAAGACAACAACAAATGCTGGCGAGCATGCGAAGAAAGGGGAACCCTCTTACACTGCTGGTGAGAATGTAAACTAGTTCAACCATTCTGGAAAGCTAAAAATAGAAGTACCATTTGACCAGTCAATTCCACTCCTAGGAATTTACCCAAAGAATACAAGTTTTCAGATTTAAAAAGAAATATGCACCCCTATGTTTATTGCAGCACTATTTACAATAGCCAAGATATATACACAATGGAATACTATTCAGCCGTAAGAAAGAAACAAATCCTACCATTTGCAACAACATGGATGGAGCTAGAGGGTATAATGCTCAGTGAAATAGGTCAGGCAGAGAAAGACAAATACCAAATGATTTCCCTCATTTGTGGAGTATAACAACAAAGCAAAACTGAAGGAACAAAACAGCAGCATACTCACAGACTCCAAGAAGGGTCTAGCAGTTACCAAAGAGGAGGGGTGGGGCAGGGTTGGTGAGGCTGGAGGGAGAAGGGTACTGAGGGATATTATGATTAGTACACATGGTGTGGGGGGGATCATGGGGAAGACAGTGTAGCAAAGAGAAGACAAGTAGTGACTCTGTGGCATCTTACTACAATGATGGACAGTGACTGCAATGGGGTATGGGGGGGGCTCGATAATACGGGTGAATGTAGTAACCATACTGTTTTTCATGTGAAACCTTCATAAGAGTATATACCAATGATACCTTAATGAAAATAAAAAAATAAAAGTAGTACTGTCCTGTCTAAGGTAGAAAGAGAACACATTAGAATTTCACAAACTGTACCTCCTTATTTACCTAAGTGAGGGCAGGACAAAAACAAGCAGCTGTTGAAGAGAGAGAAGAAAATATCAGAAAAAATATATGGTGCGTTACATTAGCCAGGCTTCCAATCAGAAAAACTGATGAAACATTCCAATTAGAATTGCTCAAGGAGCATTTGTATACAAAAACTAAACACAAGGAATGATGAGGGATAGGGGAACACAACGGGAGGAACAGGAACTAGTATAAGCATCATGAATGGTACCCCTAAATCCAAAAGAATAAGAGGCAGGAGAGATCACCAAAATTGGAAGAAAAGTCACATAAGAAAGGCCAGCTTGAGAAGAGTAATGACTTGTTTTGGGAGACAAGAAACTCACAGGGGAGAACCCAGAGAAATAAATATTCTGAGCTTACCTTCCACACTGCTTCCAATCTGTATTTCACCGTGGTGGCACCCAATCTGAAGCCAGAAGTCACAGATGCCCACTGACAAAATCCACAGCAAAGCATCCCAGGCAAAGACCACGTGAGAGAGTGTAGATCAGGAAGACCATACAGAAGTTATCTGTCATACAGGAGAATGCACAGAAGTACTAGGAAAGATCAAATCTAGCCCTCTGGGCCCAAGAAAAAGGTTCCCCAGAGCAGGGATAATGAAACTGAAGCTTTATAAATGAGCAGAAGTTAGCCAGGCAGAGGAAAGAGGGGAAACAGATATTCCAAGCAAAGTGATTTACAACTATAAAGATATACTGCAAAAAGAGTAAATGAATTAGGATGTTGGAAGCATGGAGTATGAGGAAAGAAAGAGAAAGGAATGAAGCTAGAGAGGCAAGGGGAGAGAAGATCATGCTTGAAACAACAACCATGCTAACAATCTAGCCTTATCCTGAAGGTAACATTTAAGGATTGACATGGTATCATCTGATAAGAGGGTGTGGGTTTTTAATAATAGTAACAGGCACAGATTTTTTTAATGGTACAAGTCAATTCTCTCATTTCTTGGTGGAATAGCTTTTGCCTGTTTTTTTCACAAGAACTGCAAAGGCAAGAGTGTGAGTGTGGAATAGAATGCAAACACTGGTTAATACCTAATTACAAGCTCTAATCCACTTCAGCTCTTTTTTCCTCTTTAAATTTTCCACACTGACATTTTTAGGGAACACACAGGAAAACTTTCAAAGGTTTTCCATTTCACTAGGGTACATTCATTTTGCTTTAAATTGAAAACTTTCTAACAACAACACTGATACCTTTGCCCTGTTTGCAAAGGACTATGGATTTTCAAAGGGCCACAGTGATAATTAAAAGATTTCTGGTTTACTCCTTGCCAGGTCCTGTGGAAGACACTGAGGAGACCGTGATGCCCAGAACAGATGTGGCTGTCATCATTAAACTTAAACTCTAATAGAAAAAAAAGGCATTAAATGAGTAATATGCAAGCATAGTTATAAATTTGTTATGTGCTACAAATAAAAGCAAAAGGACGAGTTGAAAAAGAAATATACCATTAGATTTAGAACAAAGGTATCATTGCTGCTCTTTGCAAAGGTAACATCCAAGGAGTGGAAGAGTCAAAATTAAAACACAAGGGATTGCGGCATATGCATGTTTGGAGGAAGAAGATGCCATGAGATGGCAGAATCAAGAACCTGCGCTGTGAACAGTCAAGAGAGAAAAGGTAGTGGTTGAAAAAGCAAACATGCTTGCAAGTTGACTGGAAGGGGAGAGTGCAAGAGAGGTTGAATATAAGACAAAGCATTGATGAGAGAGATTATGACTAATAATGCCAACATTTTATATCCGGGTGTTAGATGTAACTGCTTTATGTGCAATTCTAAAAAATCTCCAAGATCAGCACTGCTGTCCCAATTCTGCATATGAGAAAACTAAATTTAATGAAGTTAGGTAACCTGAACAAATCACATCATGGTGGAACTAGGATTCAAACCCAGGTCCTTATGACTTCAAAACACACCATACCATACCACACTGCCTTACTCATTCAACAAACCATTACTTTTCAAACCATTTCTGAAGTGGCAGGTACTATGTATTGAGGCCACAGAGATGAATTAAACATGCTCTTTACCTCTAAATAGTGAAGAAGTGAAGACAGACATATACCTAATACGAACAAGTGGAGGCACTGAAGATGGCGGCGTGAGTAGGGCAGCAGAAATCTCCTCCCAAAACCCTATATATTTTTGAAAATACAGCAAATACAACCATTCCTAAAAGAGAGACCAGAAGATACAGTACAACAGCCAGGATACATCTACATCTGCGAGAACTCAGCATCTCATGAAAAGGGTAAGATACAAAGCTGTGACTTGGCTGGACATGAGCACTACCTCCACCCCAGCTCACCAGCAGGAGGAAAAGAACCAGAGTGGGGAGGGAGTGGAAGCACAGGACTGCTAAATAACCAGCCCTAGTAATCTGCACCAGGAGTGCAGACAGACACACACTGCATGGTGTACTGGATATTAGAGAAACGGAAAAGTAAAATCCGAGATGGAGACTGTGAGAGGGTCCTGACAGCCTGCTACCCTGGACAAAAGAAAATCGGGTGCTTTAAAAGTCTTAAAGAGACAAGGGTTTAACAGGTGGACAAAATCGTCCCAGCACACTCAGCCCAGCAGGCTGAGAATCTTAAGGAACTTCAGGTGCCCTAATGCCCTGGGTGGCAACACAGTTTCAAAGCCCCTCATGGCGATATGCAGCCTGCCGTTAATTCCCCCATGCCAGTGCTGCAAACAAACCAGCTGACCTGCCACTGGTGCAGACCAGCCAGGGAGCAACCACACCCACAGCAACCACACCCAGTGCAGAGCTAACTGGGCCAGACTCAGAGGATGGCACCAGCACCAAGCTAACAGGCACAGAAAGAAGAAGCCAGCAAAAAGACCAGAAGGCACAAAGGGACACCGTTCTTGCAGGAGAATACATGAGGCGCACCTGCAACACTCAGCAGTGCTGTAGACCATAGTGAGGGCCACCCTGCCCACGGCAGAACAGGTAATTAACCCAGAGACTGGTCCCTGTGTGGAGGTAACCAGCACAGGAAATGGAGAAGGGCAAAGCGACCAGCAAGCAGGAAGGTACTTTGATCTCCCAGCTGAAACACATGCCACCTGCCTGGGACCACATCTATCGCCATGAAAAGGCAGAAGAATCTGGTCCACTCAAAAATCACTCACACAACCCCAGAGAGAGGGCCTGGTGAGATAGATATAACCAAACTTCATGAAAAAGAATTCAAAATAAAATCATAACCATGCTGATGGACCTGCAGAGAAATATGCAGGAGCTAAGGGATGAAGGCACGAGGGAGAATACAGAAATGAAACAATCGATAGAAGGGCTTAAGAGCACAATGGATGAGCTACAAGAGACTGTTAATGGAATAGAAATCAGAGAACAGGAATACAGAGAAGATGAGGCAGAGAGAGATAAAAGGATCTATCTCTAGGAATAAAAGAATATTAAGAGAAGTGTGTGACCAATCCAAATGGAACAATATTTGCATAACAGGGGTACCAGAAGAAGAACACAGAGAAAAATGGATACAAAGTATACTTGAAGAAATAATTGCTGAAAACTTCCCCAAGATGGGGAAGGAAATAGTCTCTCGGACCACGGAAGCCCACAGATCTCCAAAAACCAAGGAGGACAACAACAAGACATATAATAATTAAAATGGCAAAGTTCAAAGACAAGGACAGGGTATTAAAGGCAGCCAGAGAGAAGAAAAAGATCAGCTACCAAGGAAAAACCCATCAGGTTATCATCAGACTTCTCAACAGAAACCTTACAGGCCAGAAGAGAGTGGCATGATATATTTAATGCAATGAAAGAGAAGGGCCTTGAACCAAGAATACTGCATACAGCAAGATTATCATTTAAATTTGAAGGAGGGATTAAATGATTTCCAGATAAGCAAAAGTTGAGGGAATTTGAATCCCACAAACCAACTCTACATGGTTATTTTAGAGGGACTGCTCTAGATGGAAGCACTCCTAAGGCTAAATAGATGGCACCAGGGAAAATGAAATCACAGCAAAGAAAGCAGACCAACCAAATACTAACTAAAGGCAAAAAATAAAATCAGCTATCCACAAAAGCAGTCAAAGGAAACACAAGATAGTACAGAATAAAACACCTAACATATAAAGAGTGGAGGAGGAAGAAGGAAGGAAAATAAACATCAGACTCTGTTTATAATAGCATTCATAAGTGAGTTAAGGTTAGACAGTTAGATAGTGAAGAAGCTACCCTTGAACCTTTGGTAGCAACAAATCCAAAGCCTGCAATGGTAAAAAGTATATATCTATCGATAATCACACTAAACATAAATGGACTGAATGCACCAATCAAAAGACACAGAATAATAGAATGGATAAAAAAGCAAGAACGATCTACATGCTATGTACAAGAGACTGACCTCAAGCCCAAAGACATAAACAGACTAAAAGTGAAGGGATGGAAAAAGATATTTCATGAAAAGAATAGGGAGAAAAAAGAAGGTGTGGCAGTACCTGTATCAAACAAAATAGACTTCAAAACAAAGAAAGTAACAAGAGATGAAAAAGGACATTACATAATGATAAAGGCATCCATCCAACAAGAGGATATAACCATTATAAATATCTATGTGACCAACACAGGAGCACAGACATATGTGAAACAAATACCAACAGAATTAAAGGAGGAAACAGAATGGAATGAATTGAATTTAGGGGACTTGAACACACCACTCACTCCAAAGGACAGATCAGACAGACAGAAAATAAGGACACAGAGGCACTGAACAACACATTAGAACTGATGGACCTAACAGACGTTTACCGAACTCTACACCCAAAAGCAGCAGGATACACATTCTTCTAAAGTGCACATGGAACATTTGCCAGAACAGACCTTACACTAGGCCACAAAAAGAATCTCACTACATTCAAAACAATTGAAATTCTATCAATCAACTTCTCAGATCAAAAAGGTATAAAACTAGAAATAAACTGTACAAAGAAAACAAATCTACTCACAAACACATGGAAGCTGAACAACATCTTCCTAAATAATCAATGGATCAAAGACAAAATTAAAACAGACATCAAGCAATATATGGAGACAAATGACAAGAACAGCACAATGCCCAACTTCTGTGGGACACAGCAAAGGCAGTTCTAAGAGGAAAGTATATAGCAATCCAGGCCTATTTAAAGAAGGAAGAACAATCCCTAATAAATAGTCTAGGGTCACAATTATTGAAACTGGAAAAAGAAGAACAAATGAGGCCCAAAGCCAGCAGGAGGAGACACATATTAAAGATCAGAGAATAAATAAATAAAATTGAGAAGAATAAAACAATAGAAAAAAATCAATGAAACCAAGAGCTGGTTCTTTGAGAAATAAACAAAATAGAGAAAACCCTAGCCAGACTTTTAGAGAAAAAGAGAATCTACACACATGAACAGAATCAGAAATGAGAAAGGAAAAATCAGGACAGACACCACAGAAATACAAAGAATTATTAGAGAGCAATACGTATATCTATATGCTAACAAGCTGGATTACTTAGAAGAAATGGTCAACTTTCTAGAAAATTACACCCTTCGAAGACTGACCAAGGAAGAAACAGAAAATCTAAACAGACCAATTATGAGCAACAAAATTGAATCGGTAATAAAAAACTACCCAACAGCAAAATACTGATCCAGATAGATTCACTGCTGAATTTTATGAGAAGTATAGAGAAGACATAATATCCATTTTCTTAGAGTTTTCCAAAAAACAGAAGAGGAGGGAATGCTCCCAAACTCATTCTATGAAGCCAGCATCACTCTAATAATACCAAAACAAGGCACAGACCACAAGAAAGAAAATTACACACCAATATTCCTGATGAACATAGATACAAAAATACTCAACAAAATATTAGCAAACCAAATTCAATAATACATCAAGAGGATCACAGACCATGACCAAGTGGGATTCATCCCAGGGATGCAAAGGTGGTACAACATTAGAAAATCCATCAACATCATACACCACAGCAACAAAAAGAAGGACAACCACATGATCATCCCCATAAATGATGAAAAAGTATTCGACAAAATTCAACATCCATTCATGATAAAAACTCTCAACAAAATGGGTATAGAGGGCAACTACCTCAACATAATAAAGGCCGTATATGACAAACTCACAGCCAACATTATACTTAACAGTGAGAAGCTGAAAGCTTTTCACTTAACATGGAAAACAAGACAGGGATGCTCACTCTCCCCACTTTAACTCAACATAGTCCTGGAGGTCCTAGCCACAGCAATCAGACAATACAAAGAAATAAAAGGCATCCCGATTGGTAAGGAAGAGGTCTAACTGTCACTACTTGCAGATGACATGATATTGTACATAAAAAACCCTAAGACTCCACCCAAAACTACTAGAACTAATATCTAAATTAAGCAAAGTTGCAGGATACAGAATTAATACACAGAAATCTGTTGCTTTCCTATATACTACCGATGAACTAGCAGAAAGAGAAATCAGGAAAACAATTCCATTCACAATTGCATCAAAAAGAATAAAGTACCTAGGAATAAACCTAACCAAGGAAGTGAAAGACCTATACCCTGAAAACTACAAGACACCCTTAAGAGAAATTAAAGAGGATATTAACAAATGGAAATTCATCCCATGCTCTTGGCTAGGAAGAATTAATATTGTCAAAATGGCAATCCTGCCTAAAGTAATCTACAGATTCAATGCAATCGCTATCAAGATACCAACAGCATTCTTCAGTGAACTGGAACAAATAGTTCTAAAATTCATATGGAACCACAAAAGACGCCAAATAGCCAAAGCAATCCTGAGAAGGAAGAATAAAGCAGGGGGGATCTCACTTCCCAACTTCAAGCTCTACTACAAAGCCACAGTAATCAAGACAATTTGGTACTGGCACAAGAACAGACCCACAAACCAGTGGAACAGAATACAGACTCCACATTTTAATCCAAACATATACAGTCAATTAGTATACAATAAAGGAGCCATGGACATACAATGGGGAAATGACAGTCTCTTCAACAGCTGGTGTTGTCAAAACTGGACAGCTACATGTTAAGAGAATGAAACTGGATCATTGTCTAACCCCATACACAAAAGTAAATTCAAAATGGATCAAGGACCTGAATGTAAGTCATGAAACCATAAAACTCTTAGAAAAAAACATAGGCAAAATCTCTTGGACAAAAACATGAGGGACTTCTTCATGAACATATCCCTCTGGGCAAGGGAAACAAAAGCAAAGATGAACAAGTGAGATTATATCAAGCTAAAAACCTTCTGTACAGCAAAGGACATCATCAATAGAACAAAAAGGCATCCTCCAGTATGGGAGAATATATTTATAAATGACATATCAAATAATGGATTGACATCCAAAATATATAAAGAGCTCACGCACCTCAACAAGCAAAATGCAAATAATCCAATTAAAAAATGGGCAGAGGATCTGAACAGACACTTCTCCAAAGAAGAAATTCAGATGGCCAACAGGTACATGAAAAGATGCTGCACATCACTAATCATCAGAGAAATCCAAGTTAAAACCAATGAGATATCACCTCACACCAGTAAGGATCGCCACCATCCAAAAGACAAACAACAACAAATGTTGGCGAGGTTGTGGAGAAAGGGGAACCCTCCTATACTGCTGGTGGGAATGTAAACTAGTTCAACCATTGCGGAAAGCGATATGGAGGTTCCTCAAAAAACTCAAAATAGAAATACCATTTAACCCAGGAATTCCACTTCTAGGAATTTACCCTGAGAATACAGCAGCCCAGTTTGAAAAAGGGATATGCACCCCTATGTTTATCGCAGCACTATTTACAATAGCCAAGAAATGGAAGCAACCTAAGTGTCCATCAGTGGATGAATGGATAAAGAAGATGTGGTACATATACACAATGGAATATTATTCAGCCGTACGAAGAAAACAAATCCTACCATTTGTAACAACATGAATGGAGCTAGAGGGTATTATGCTCAGTGAAATGAGCCAGGCAGAAAAAGACAGGTATCAAATGATTTCACTCATATGTGAAGTATAAGAACAAAGAAAAAAACTGAAGAAACAAAACAGCAGCAGACTCACTGAACCCAAGAATGGACTAACCATTATCAAAGGAAAGGGACAGGGGAGGATGGGTGGGAAGGAAGGGGCAATGGCAAAAGGGGGCATTTGGATTAGCATACATAATGTAGGGATGTGGGGGGCACGGGGAATGCAGTACAACACAGAGAAGACAAGTAGTGATTCTACAGCATCTTACTACACTGATGGACAGTAACTGTAATGGGGTATTTGGTGGGGACTTGATTATGGGGGAAGTCTAGTAACCACAGTGTCGCTCACGTAATTTTACATTAATGATACCAAAAGAAAAAAAAAAAAGGAAACACCCTGCACAACTTTAGTAGTGTAAATTAGAGATACTGTGAATGATGGGAACGATTATCATAAAAAGACCTAATATTGTAAAATGTCAACTTTTTACTAAAATTAATCTATAAAGCTATTTTTCAAATACAAAAAAAATGGGGGATAGGACTGGGTTTATCCCACATGGATCATAGTTTAAATAATCTAGTCTACTGATTAGTATTAAGTAAATATAAAATATTTAAGTCATCTGATGGCATAACAGCCTGAGAGACAAAGATTCATGTATTTTTTTAAATAAAAAACTGAATGTAAATATACACACACATATATAATTTGATGATACAAATGTTAGCTACTATACATATTTCAATGATAGAAATCACATACTAGCCAGTGTATGTATTCTAATGATACAAATCACATATTCACAGTTTTTACTTATTTCATTATTTTTAATAATGGGAAGGTAAGGTAAGTGAAGGAGAGAGGATCAAAGCTATACCAGAAATCTTCAAGGTTTAGTCCCTGGACTCCCCCAAACAATTCATGCTTTGAAGTATGTTCTTATATTCAGAGAAGAATCTGTATTCTGTATTAGTACACCTTTACTGTAACTTGTTCTATAAATTTACCTTGTTAATAATAACCATAACTAAAGCAAGAATACTTCATTTATCTGAATAAAATGTATCCTTCCTCTAAAAATAGGTATGGAAACTTGCCCTGAATCATTTGATTGTTGGGCCTTATTATTTTCAAGAAAAATGGGAAAGTTAGCAACTCGTTAGGTCATATCAGTCTTAAAATAACGAAGTTGAAGATAAAAAATACCATTTCCTAGTAGGACCTTGGCAAGAAACTGAAGGAATTTTTCATGTTTTACTCATGATTTTAAGGACATTATATAATTTTATAATATTCTCTTTAAAATACAGTTTTAATCCATATAATGAAGATGAAAAGAACCAATCTCATCTAAAAATTTACACAAATATAAAGTCATACCACAATCAGAACTGATTTGTGGTATGTATTAATCTGCTCATGGTGTAACAAGTTACTATAAACGCGGTGGCTTAAAACAGAAATTTATTCTGTTACAATTCTGAGGGCCCAGAAATTCAAACTGAGGTTTACAAGACTAAACCAAGATGACAAAAGGGCCACACTCCTTGGAAGCTTTTGGGAGAATCTGTTTCCTTTCTGTGGCTATTGGCATTCCTTAGCTTGTTAGTACATTATTCTAATCTTTGCTCTGTCATTTTCATTTCTGCTCTTCAGGACCATATCCTCTTCTGCCTACCTTTTGTGAGGGCATTTGTGATTATCTTGGATTATCCAAGGGTACTGTAAATATGACCTCCCCATCTCAAGATCTTTTAACTTGTATCTTCAAATCCTCTTTTGTCCTATACAGTAATATTCACATTTCCAGGGATTAGGTCTTGGATATCTTCGGGGGCATTACTCAGCATATATGGTTTATCTTAGAAATATTAGGTATGTATATAAATCCATTAGAATATTAAATAGGGCAGTTAAAATATTTCCCTCATGGCATGCCAGCAAATCAAGTGAGTGCTACCAAATGCTCCTAGCCGGTGGGTACTAACTCAACGAAGCATGCTTTCTAATTCTAAATGGCACTCAACAACCTGCATCACATCCTCTTGCCATTATTTCAAGTTTTGATAAACACCTTCTGTCTGTAATAGCTGACAAAAAAATATAAAAGCAATAGTGTTAAAGTGATGTACCTGCTGCATTGGTTTGCTAGGGCTGTGTATTTTTTATTAAAATATCATTGATATAAAATTTTATGAAGGTTTCACATGAGCAACACTGTGGTTACTACATTCACCCATATTATCAAGTCCCCCCAACAGACCCCATTTCAGTCACTGTCCATCAACGTAGTAAAATGCTGTAGTCACTATTTGTCTTCTCTGTTCTATACTGTCTTCCCCATGACCCCACACACACACCATGTGTACCAATCGTAATATCGCTCAATCCCCTTCTCCCTCCTGCCCCACCCACCCTCCACCATTCCTCCCCTTTTATAACCACTAATTCCTTCTTAGAGTTTGTGAGTCTGCTGCTGTTTTGTTCCTTTAGTTTTGCTTGTTATACTCCAAAAATGAGTGAAATCATTTGGTACTTGTTTTTCTCTGCCTGGCTTATTTCACCGAGCATAATTCCCTCTACCTCCATCCATGTTGTTGCAGATGGTAGGATTTGTTTTCTTATTATGGCTGAACAATATTCCATTGTGTATATGTACTATATCTTCTTTATCCATTCATCTACTGATGGAAGCTTAGGTTGCTTCCATATCTTGACTATTGTAAATAGTGCTGCAATAAACATGGGTGCATATGTCTTTTTGAATCTGAGATCTTGCTTTCTTTGGGTAAATTCCTAGGAGTGGATTTCCTGGGTCAAATGGTGTTTCTATTTTTAGTTTTCTGAGTAACCTCCATACTGCTTTCCACAATGGTTGAACTAATTTACATTCCCACGAACAGTGTAAGAGGGTTCCCCTTTCTCCGCATCCTCACCAGCATCTGTTGTTTCTAGGGCTGTGTATTTTTAAGGGCATGACATATTAAGCTTTTGATTTCAGAGGTATCTATTCCAAAGACCGATCTCAAAGATTGGGTCTACTGTCAGCTGTATTACATAGCTACTAGCAAAACAACCAGATAAGGAACCAGGTTGCCCCCAGTCATGAAATTACCCTTTCAGAAAGCTCTAGGTAACTTAGATAACTGGCTGCTTGAGTGACCCCACTTTTCCTCATTTTTTCTACACCCTAATTTCGGCTCTTATGCTTTAACTTCACCAATAAGGACTGACCCAGCAAAACCCTAGGCTCTCTGCTCTTATACCCTAATAAAGGCAGCATTCCTGGTCCACACTCTCTCCCTTTTTCTCTGTCGTCCAGCTTATGGTGTGGCCCTCATGAAGCCCTTTGGCAATCTATGTACACTCCATGCTATGTACTCATTTTTGTGAGTAACAAATCTTAATCTTTAAAATTCCCTTTGAAGTTCCCTGATGGTTTTGCAAAGGTTTCCTCTAAATCCTAAGAACCACAGGCCTAGTCCAGTAACAACCTTGGCCCAAGTAATTGAGGGAATGTCTGTGGGGCTCCTGTGAGTAAATTCAGGCCAGGTGAGTGCAGGAGGCACTCCTAGCCAAGGACATCACAATAGGCCTCCGTAAGAGTATACAGACTGGGTCGCTTAAAGAAACAAATTTTATTTTCTCATGATGTTGAAGGCTAAGAAGTCCAAGATCAAGGTGCCAGCAGGGTTGGCTTCTTCTGAGAAACTCTCTCCTTAGCTTCTAAAAAGCTCTCTTCTCTCTGTGTCTTCTTCACATGGTCTTCTTTGTATGTGTGTCCATATATTTTCCTCTTATAAGGACACCAATAATATTGGATTAGGGCCCATCTGATGACCTCACTCTAACTTAATTACTTCTTGAAAGACCCTATCTCCAAATATAGTCACACTTCATGGCACTGGATGTTAGGACTTCAACATATAAATTCTGGGGTAACATAACTCAACTCATAACATGTGCCAAAGAAAAGTAGATACTTAATCTTAAAACTCATGAAATATCCTTAAGAAACTGGTTGAAGAAACCTAAAATATCAACATGCCATCAAGGATTAGCAGAAGTCCCTTGATACTATGGATAAGGACACCAAAAATATCAATAAAGCCAGTAAGGATAGACCAAGAATTGTATACCAAGGGCCGGAAGAAACTGTATGTGTTCGTATTTTCCAGACAAATACAAAGAAACTTGTATGTTCCAAACAAATTTGGAAAAAAATTTTTAAATGGAAGCATGATGGCCAGTGCACAATATTGGGAATGCATACTTTAGAAACTAAACTAATAACTCCATAACACAATGGTTCTCCAACTACTGTCCAAAGACCCACAAGTTCCCCCAGATCCTGTCTTTTCTATGTATCTGTGTGAACCAGACTTTCTTCATATACTTCAACCAAAACAAATCACACAGGCCAAATGGAAAAACAGTTATGAGACTCCAGCTCATCTTTCATTAAAGACATTAAAAACATTTTCAGAAATGTAAAACAGTGCCACTCTTCTCATAAATTTTTGTTTATGTTAATAGTTATTTTTCAATGTAATTTGTATTAACATGCAATGGATTATTTTACTGTTAACTGGGTTAATTAAATATTTTCTCATATATCAGCTTTAATTTCTGATATGATTAATATTGGAAGATCTGCCCACAAAGATGAAAGCCCTTTAGATCCTTAATAATTTAAGATGTTAAGGGAGCCTGAGAACAAGACATCTGAGAACCCAGAGCATTGATTCAGTTAGAATGTCCACTGCAGAAACCCATTCTTTCTCCCAGTGCATATTCTAAGTAGCTTTGCCTAGCTATACAAGCCTATTTATACAAACCTAGTTCACCATGATAAATGAGGCAATTTGTCAATAGAACATTATAGCCTAAGCATTTATGCACCTAATAACATTGCTTCAAATTAAAACATAAAATAAAAAATGATGAGAAAGCAAAGAGAAAGAGACTAGTCCTAAAATATAGCTGGAGATTACAACATACTTTCTTCAATAATTAACAGCACAAGTAGACAGAAAATCAGTAAGGATTCAGAAGTATTGAAAAATATTATCAACTTGACCTAATGAGATTTATAGAACATTCCACCCAGCTACAACAAAATACACATTCTTCTCAAATGCTCACAAAACATTTACCAAGATAGACTATATTCTGGGTGACAAAACAATTTCTAATAAATTTGAAAGGCCAGTTTAACACTGAAATATAGATATTGAAAGAATACTTTCTGATTACATAATTATATTAGAAACGAATAGAGGACAGATCCTTTGAAAATCTCAAAATGTGTGGTAACATTCCAAATAGCCCCTGTCCCAGGGAAGACTAGAAAAGCAGAATTTGAGTGAAAATAAAGCACAAGATATCCAATTTATAAGATAGAGATAACACTATTTCAAGAGAAATTTATAGACCTACAATACACCTATATTAGAAAAGAAAAAGACTCTCAATGACCTCAGCTTTTACCTTAAGTGAAAATAAGGGTAGATTAAGCCCAAGGTTAGATTAATCCCAAAATAAATATGCACCTAAAAGCCTTCCTAGTGAGAAAAATACCAGGTCCAGGTGGCTTCATCAGTGAATTCTACCAAACATTTAAAGGAGAACAAATATCAATTCTACACACACTTTTCCACAAAATTGAAGAGGAAGAAATACTGTCCAACATATTCTTTAAGACCAACATTACAGTGATACGAAAAACCAGATAAAGACCAATGGCAGTACAAGAATACTACACACCAGGCATTCTAAGGAGCATAGAAGCAAAAGTTTTTTAAAAAATTTAGCAAATTATGTCTGACAATCAATGAAATGGACAATATATCATCACAGTTAAGTGGAGTTTATCCTATGAAAACAAGGCTGGCTTAACATTTTTTTAAAAATGCAGTTCACCACATTAACAAACCCAAAGAATTTATGATGTCACCAAACACAGAAAGAGCATGACAAAATCCATTCCTGATAAGAACTCTCAGCAAATCAGCACCTTAAGGGAACTTCCTAAACCTCATAAAGTATATTTCTGGAAAACTTACAGGATATAATCATACATAGTGGTAAAAAAACTGAACGTTTCCTACTAAGACAGCGAGATGACAACAATATCTAATTTATAACTACTCCTATTCAATAGTGTTTTGAAGCTTCAAACTAGTGCACTAAGGGAAATACAGAAAAAGGCAAACATAAAAGGAAAGCAATAAAACTATTTACAGACAATAAGATCTTCTATGTAGAACATCCGATGGAATCCATACAATAAGTACTCTATTAAGTGACTTTAACAAGGATACAAAATAAGTACATTATATTTCTGTACAGACAAAAATGATCAAGATGAGACTATAAATATAGTATCATTTACAATAGCATCAAAAATTTGATAAACTTTGGAATAAATCTGAAAAATGATGTGTAAGTCTTAAATACTGACATCTACAGAAACCATATGAAACTATGCTAAACAGCAATAATCACTAGGGAAGTGGAAATTAATACCACAATAAGATACTACTTCACACCTATTAGAATGGTTAACATTAAAGAGACTGACCACAGCAACTGTTAGTAAGAATGTGAAACAACTAGAACCCTCATATAGTGCTTGGTAGGAAGGTAAAATGATGCCATCTTTTTGGAAAAGGATTTGGCTATAAATTTGGTTGTATAAGTAAACAGACATCAAATGTGACCTATCTATTCTACTCAGAAGTATTTAATTTACTCAAGAAAAAAATAACATATGAAGATTTGTACACAAATGTTCATAGTAGTTCTATTTCTAATAGGCAAAATCTGAAAATAATCTGATGCTTATCAACATCTGAAAGGTTAGACAAAATGTGACCAATGTAGCAGCACTCAACAATAAAAAGAAGTGAACTATTTTTACATATAACAACATGGATGAATCTCAAAATAATTATGGTGAGTAAAAGAAGCCAGACAAAAAAATAGTATATACCATATGATTCCATTTATATAAAAGTTTAGAAAATGTAAACAAATCCATATTGAAGAAAGCCTGAGGACAGGGATGGAAAGGAGGGATAACAAAGGAGTATTAAGAAATCTGGGGGGTTGTTCATTATCATGAATATGTTGATGGTCTCATGGGTGATATGTGTACCAAAATTTATAAAACTGCTTTAATTATGTGCAATTTATTTTACCTCAAAAAAATTCTTAAAAAAAGACCAGAATAAATGATGGTTGTACACCATGAATAATCATGAACAATACTTAAAAATAGTAAACTCTGACACAAAAAAGAAGAGGTTTACTGAACTCAAAGCTGACGCTGAACATGGTCACAGTCAGTACGAATATGAGTGAAGAATCCACATTTCCAGGCTATCTACTTTTTGTCATGTTGACTGTTCAATATATGATCATTTAAAGCCTTTTACAAGCTGTTACCTGTGAGATATGATTGATGGAAGACTCCATTCTCCGGAGCTGAGAGGCTTGGATATCCAGCAGTTGGAGAACATTGTTGGCCAATGCATTTATTTGATAAGCAACACTAGCTAGGGACTGGGTTGTGTAGGCTTTGGTCTCTTCTAAAGCTTTTCTCTTGTCTGTAGCCTGAAATAAGAATAAAAACAACCAATTTAGGTTAACATTCATTAAATATATATTTTATAGAAAGGCAGGCAGAGTTATAATTGTATTTTCTAATAGAGAAACCTAATGAAATAAAAAAGAAGACTTCATCAGACCACTCTGGTGACAGTTATCAGGACACTGGTGAAACCATGACAGAAATCCCCATATGCCAAGTGGGAACTACTTCCTCCTGAGTAGACCAACGATTGATGTCCACTAAAGGAGCCACCAATCAACTGTCATCAGAGGCATACAGTAATGGTTGGTTCTAAGTCTCCTAAGTCATCTCTCAACCACCAATTTATCACATTATATCTTTAAAATCTTATGTCAGCCACAAGCTCCCAATCCACTGTTGAGAGTTTAACTAAATTACTCCATAATATTGCTTCCCTGGCATTGGTTTTGCACAGCTCGGTGGCTGGCAGAGGCCTTGAACTGACACCAGTTTATTCCCTTTGTACATGCCTTATATAACAGCCTTCTGAGTCACAAATAAATGTTAAGACCCTATCATGATTCCCCCAGTGAATCTTTTGATAAACAGTCTCTCCTGCCTCCCAACTCCTTCCCCTTTTGGGCCCCTTAGAAAAGACCCCCTTGGAACTTATCAAAACCCTATTCTTTTTGGTTTGAGTTAATCAATTCAGCCTTAACCTGGGAACCCCAAAGCATTCTACTTGGGGACCCTAACAAAGTCACGTGCCCCAGGTCTTGCTGCTTACTCTCTGCCTGGACCCTGCATTAAACTCCTTGTACATCCCCTGGAGGCATGCTGTGTACCTCCTCCAGGACTTGTGAGTAACAAACTTCTTCATTTCATTTTCCCTTGTCATCTCTTGTTGAACCTTGGCTCACGATACAATGACACCCATTGTTACTTAACAAATGTTAGTTTGAGCCCCACCCCCCAAAAAATCACAATACCCACTAACAATGAAATAGGCTAAATCCATTCCACCTTTCTCATATTTACATTAATCACCATCTGATACCAACCTTCCTGTTATCCATTATAGCCAAGTTTCTCATTACAACAGAAACTGTAAAACCTTATCAACCAAATTTCTATACATAACTCAGTCAGGTGGTGAGAAAAGTTCTGAGACAAAGTTGCAAAGTTAAAAAAATAAGTGATAAACTCTGCTTAAAGTGGGGAGAGGGGGGCAGATGGGCCAGCAACTTGGATCACAAAGGGTAAATATCATTTACATATGATCTAATGAAGAAAAGGGCCAAGAATTGGTAGAAGAAAATAGAATAGATATCTGAAAGACAGTTCACAAAAAAAGCAATGCAACCACTCTTAACCATTTGAAAAGACCTTCACTATAGAAAAGAAATGCAAATGCAAAGTAATAATACACATAGTTCTCATCTATCCATCTGGCAAATATCCAAAAGTCTAACATGGTACTTTGCAAAGTTATGGAGAAAAGAACTCTGATACACTGCTGGTGATATCAAGCAAAACTATACGTGGATTTATTTTTAGTCCCAGTAATTTCACCTATAGGAATCTCAAAGAATCAATGGCAAAAATATACATGCAATTATTCATTATGACACTATTTGTAATAATAAAAGACTGGAAAGAACCCATATAACCATCAATCAGGAACTGGTTAAATAAGCAATGGGATCTTCAAACAATGGAGTAATAAGGAATACTGTTGTAATAAGGAATGTTGAGGAATGTCGCTATTACCACTGTACTATGACCTCCAAAACACTAAGGTGAGAAAACAACATGGAAAAAAATGTTTAATATAATACTACTATTAATTACATATGGAGGGAAGGGCTAAGTATACTGGAGGTTATTATGGATAGAATTCTTTAAACATACCTTATTTTGTACAATTTGTTTTGGGAATTATGTAAATAACTTAGACAATTATGAAACAAAATTAAATTTTATAAAGGAATTCCCAAAAATTTTATACAAAAATCGATCAAATGAGCCTGTGCATCCAATTAGCTGCTTAACAAGAGGTAATATTCTAAAAGTGACTTCCACACACAATTTGATTCCATATTCAATTGAATAATGAAGTTAAAAAACCTGTGGTTCTGGATTTAAACTAAAAGCACCAATTTGAATCTAATTTTTATTTTTTCTTATCATATCAATATCCTAGCTTTGTCCAGTGAAAAGGCCTAAATGCAAACTATGGCAACTACGTATCATGACAGTATTGTGCACCTGAAATTTGTTAAGAGTAGAAGTTAAATGTCCTCACCACAAAAAAAAGATAAATGGATGTGTTTACTACATGAGAGCAATTGTTTCACAACATATACATATACCAAATCATCATGATGTACATTTTAAATGTCTTACAATTTTACTTGTCAATTGCACCTTGATAAAGCTGGTAGGAAAAAAGAAAAGGCATAAAAATAGTGTTGAGAACCATGAAGCACCAGTTATTATCCAGATTGTGACTACTAATACTGCTCTCCACTGCAAACCTACACTCCTAGCTGGCTATAGATCTAGGACAGGAAATGGACAGAATGCACTTTTAACACATGTATCACAAAGCATGTGGAAGTCACCCAGGACTACTCTACAGTCTGCCAAAAGGACTCAGGAATCAACTGGACTAAACTGCCACAGGCCAAAGATGGCACAATATACATATCAATGAGCGTAGTAACTACAGGAATGAAATACATAAAATGTTTAAAGCTAAGAGTTCATAACAATACTAAAAAAATTAAAAACAAACCAAAAAAGTCATTGGCCAGTTTTGGAGGATGCCAGGGACCATCTCATGGGGGTGGGTGCGGTGGGGTGTTAGCTTTATTAAAATATGAAATACATACAACTAAAAAGATTTTTAAGTATGCAATTCAACATGTTTTGACAAATGCATATAGTAGTGTAACCACAATCATAAGCATGGTAACATCCCCCTTAGGTCCTTTATAGTCAACTCCCTCCCCATTTTCTGGCTCCTGGAAACAACTGATTTCTTTTCCGTCACTAAGGTTTTGCTTTTTTCTAGAGTTTCATAGAAATGAAATCAAAAGTATATAGTCTTCTACGCTGATGGACAGTGACTGTAATGGAGTATGTGGTGGGGGGGGACTTAATAATAGGGGGAATCAAGTAACCATAATGTTGTTCATGTAATTGTACATTAACGATACAAAAAAAAAAAGTATATAGTCTTCTGTGTCTGGCTTCTTTCACTTAGTATATTGCTCTTGAAATTCATCCTTGTTATTGTGAAGTAGTATTCCACTGTATGGATTTACCACAATTTACTTATACACTCACCAGCTGGTGGACTTTTGGACCATTTCTACTTTGGTGCTACTATGAATAAAGCTGCTATGAGTATTTGAGTCCAAGTCTTTGTGTGGATCAGAAGTTTTCATTTCTCTTATACCTAGGTAAATACTAGGAGTAGAACTGCTAAATCTATGGTAAGTGTATGTTTAACAGTATAAGTAACTGCCAAACTATTTGCAAGAATAGCAGCACTATTTGGCATTCCCACTAGTTCTAGTTTTTCCATATTCTTGGTAACATTTGGTATGTCCAGTCTTTTTAATTTCAACCATCCTAGTAGTTACATAGCTAGTTTTAATTTCCATTTCCCTATCAAATCATGATGTTGAGCATCTTTTCAAGTGTCTATTATGTATTATCCATTTTTTTTTATAGTGGTCAATTATTTTGCCTATTTAACTAGGTTGTTTGCCTTACTGAGGGTTCCTTATATAATCTGAATACAAGTCTTCTGTCAAATAAGTTTCACAAAGTCAGACTTAGAAATTTTTTCTTTTACATCCCATGACTGTGTGCCCTATTTAAAATCTTTGCCAAACCCAAGGTCACTAAGATTTTTCTCCCATGTTTTTTCTTCTAGAAGTTTTTCTAATTTTTGCTCACACATTTAGATCTAGTCTAGTTCCTACTAACTTTTGCATATGGTGTGAGTTAGAGTAATGGTTAAAATTTTTTCTTGCATATAGATATACAATTATGCTAGCATCATCGGACTACCCCTCCTTGAATGAACTGTCTTGGTATTTTACTCAAAAAATCAATTAACTGAAAACGTGTGGGTCTATTTCTGAGCTCTCTTTTGGGTTCCATTGATAAAATCTGTCAATCTGCATTTACTATTACACTGTATTGATTGTTCTAGCTTTAATAAGACTTGTGGTCAGGTACTAAAGTCCCCCAGACTTGTTTTCCAAAATTGTTTTGGATACACTAAGTATTTTACACTTTGATGTAAATTTTACAATCAGGTTATTAATTTCTACAAAGGAGCCTGCTGAAATTTTGACTGGGATTGTACTGAATTTATAGATCATTTTGGAAAAGACTGCCATCTACTGAATCTTCCAATCTATGAACAGTTACTCTCTCCTATTACTTAGGTCTTCTTTAAATTCTCTCAGTTTTTTTGCATTTGTGTACCACTTGTAGACTTACTAAACTTACTCTTTACCCACTTGTTAAACTTACCCTTATTTACTTCACAGTTTTTGATGCAATCATGAAGGCTACTGTTTTTAAAATTTGTCAATCATTCATTCATTGCCAGCTTATAGAAACAAAATTTAATATTAACCTTGTAACTCTGCAATACTGCTGAATTCACTTATTAGTTATAGTTACTTTTTTGTAGATAACCTTAGGACATTCTACATAGGCAATCATATTTCTGAATAAAGACAATTTCACGTCATACTTTCCAATCTGTATGTCTTCTGATTCTCCTTCTTAGAGCTCAATATATTGCACTGGCTAGACACCCTGATTCAATGCTGAATAGAAGTAGCTGTTCCCAACACTAGAGGGAAAACATTCAGTTTTCTATCATTGAAACACTGAATGTAGGTTCTTCTGCAGATGTCCTTTATGAGGCTGAGAAAGTACCTTCTTTCTCAATTTGTTTACCAAATAAGGCATATTCAACACTGAGTGAGATTTGGTTCTTTTTAGTCATCCACTGTATTCTAGAGTTTGATCTGCCTGTTTTTTTGTTTGTCTTAAGTGTAAGGTTGAACATTTTTTTTTCTTTCACAAAAATAAGAGACTGCAAGCTTTGCACTAAAATGTGTTCTCCCTTCCTTGATGCTCATAGAATTATTTCCCAGATTCCCTAATTTCATGATCATATAACTAAATAATGTCAATGGAGTAATATCAGAAATGGGTGCTACTTCTAGGCCTAAACACAGCAACTTCCCATGCATGTTTCAATGCAATGGTTAAAGTAAAATGTGGTCTTACCCAAACAATAAAATTATGTTTAACAGAAAGTATTTTACACTGCTCCCATTTTAAGTTTAAATTTAGAATTTAAAAAAATTTTTTAAATTGATTTTCTCATGCAAACTAGCCACATTTTAAAGTACCCAATAGCCTTATTTGGATTGTGACTACCTCACTGGAGAGAACAGTTCTAAACAGTTAATTTCTTCTATAGATCATGGATTTTTAAATTAAATCTGCTCAAGAATCATTGCTGTCACTTATTCCAGGTTTTAAGTTTAGTATACAATTGTTAGTCTCCCACATTCTTTGATGCTTTTATTGAGTAATTACCAGGCAGCCTCACTATGTTCCAAGGATCATATAAAATGGATTATAAACTACAGGACAAACAGCCAGCATTTCTCCAGTAAATTTTTAATTAAAAGAGACATTCTTATCAAAGTTCTCCCTGCAAAGTCTACGTATTCTTAACTAATCACTCTAAAAGTTGACATGTAATGTGAAACCCATTTGCCATCCCTGTATTATGCCATCGATGAAGTCTACTTAAAAATAAACAGATTTCCCTTCAAAAGAGAAAGTTATTTAAAAGAGCTAAGATCAGAATAAATAATGTGGCCAAGCACTAAACAGGAAAGTTTCTTTGGATAACTGATTTTATGAACAGCCCATACAAACTCTCTTCTTGCTTTATCCACCTATGGAAACCAAGCTTTACTGAGACAGGATCTGCTTGCTGGAGTAAAGAATCTTTTCAGGTAATATCTACTCATGTAAGTCCTTTCCTTCCCTCAAGAAGACTACACAAGCAATCTCTTCTTTTTTACAGCCTAAAGTAGAAATTACTAGCTATAAGCAATCTCCCTCAAGCTTACATATTTATCTTTAACCACATTTCCTCTCCATAGAAGCTACAGTTATCACCACAGTAAAAATCTTCCTCCTTCTCTTAATTCCATGCAAATACTTGAACTAAAAGAGAAAGAACACCTCATCATGACTGCTTTAAAAGAAGTCATGCAATAGGGGGGAATATAGTAACCATGATGCTGCTCATGTGAAACCTGAGCGTAAGACTGTATATCAATACCTTAATCATAATAAAAAAAAGGACTTCCCTTCAAGAAATTCATTTAGTTAGAAAAAAAAAGTAATGCATTATAAATGAAAAAAAATACTATATGGTGTTTAAGTTTTTAGAAAATACAAGTGAAGAATGAAAAAAGTATATCATGGTCCTACCATTCAAACAGACCATGTTAACATTTTAGTGTTTTTTTTTCAAGCTTCTCCAGTACATGTACGTATTATACAAGAATGAAAGAACTGACATCATACCCTACAGTTACCTATCCTGCTTTATTCATATAATTATGCACCAAAAGCATTTCCCCATGTACTGTTCTTCCCTAGCATCTTCTTAAAAAAATAACTTTCAATAACTTCATGATTATGGTAGTAAACTGTCAGTTGCCTACTCTCCTCATTTTAATCCCTCTGATATTAGGTCATCAGTACATTAATCGTGTTTAAAAAAAACATAAACAAATGAAACAACTTCAAATCCAACTTCCTCTCAATGACCAAAAAAGAGACGACATCATTTAGGCGTTTAAGGAATTCAGGAGAACACATGTATAGTTAATTAATGTACCTCCTACTGCTCTCCTGATTAGTAGTCTAATACATGAAAGTAGAAAAAATAATACAACCCTTTACCTGTCCTTCAACTTTAACAAGTATCATATTTAATTTTATAAATTCACATTTGGTATTTACAATGCTCACAAAGTTCTGTACTTGAAAAACACTAAAGTTTCACCTTCATAAGATTGTGTATCAGTGATACTTAAAAAAAAGAGATTAACATTAAGAAAAAAATTTAAATACAAGGAATTTCTATGGAGCAAAGGGCAAAATAAAGACCTACAAATTCACAGAAAAAAAGATAAAGTTTCACTTATTTTTTCCATGAAATCAGAATCCTTTCCTTAGATAACATCTTAAAAATACCCATTTCAATATAGATATTTTTATATCATATGAAATGCCAAACCGAAACACTTCATTTTGCTCTAGCTCTACATTAAATCTGTTTTCCTCAAACACTAGCATTGTTTTGTTTTTTGTAAGAAAGATTAAAGAAAACTTAAAAAGTACTTATCCATTTTACAAGCTTAATGAAACTAATTCTTTTCTTCCAACTCTTTACTCTAACATTTTGTGCAATATAATTAAGTTTTAAACACCAACCTACAAGCTAATTTTAAGAATATCATTTCTAAGTAAGGGCCCTTCTTTATTGAAAGATACCCTAAAACAGAAAGCAGAGCCTATACCTAGCATATACCCTACAGTACTGACTTGTATAAAAACAGTTGAGAATAATAGCTTGACTTGAATTAAAATGTCCTCTTTCTTACTCACTTTAAACATTTCCTTAAAGTCTATCAAGATCTGAAAATAACTACTTTTTTTGAGGAACAATAATCTCTGTCCTAATTGCAAATGGTTTAATGACCCTGCTTAGATAACAAAATAGGGGTCTCATGCATTTAAAAAGTTTTGTCATTTTTACCTTTCCTGCCATTCTTTCTAGAAATGCCACATCATATCTTTTTAATAACTTTGAACTTACCTCTAATCCAAATCTTCCAGAAACTTTTCCAAAGTCAGTATTTTTCCAGAGTATTTTAAATGATTAGATAAGGTTTTTCCAATTATGTAATGAAAGCAACTTCATGAAAATGCATTAAAAAAAATCAGCTAAATTGGATTAATACTTAGTCCATAGGCACACACCTGATCATCTACATTTGCCCTCTTACAGCACTAAACTATGTTTTCTACCTTTATCTTGCATCTACCTACCACTTCAGCATTTTATTAAAAATAAAAATCATAATAATAATAAAGGGAGAAATGTGGGATCAACATATAAATCAAGTATAAAAATCAAATGAATATTCATATTTGACCTGATTGTTTATAGTTCATAATGCGTGATCAAAACCGAAAGTTTCTGTGATGAATGCCCTTGTACTGTTCACCATGTAAGAATTTATTCACTATGTAAGAATTCGTTCACCATGTAAGAACTTGTTCGTTATGCTTCAGAAGATTGGAGACTGACGAGAATTAGGCTTGAGATGGATTAATGATTGTACATTGAGCATTGACCCCCCCCTATACTGAATTTTATTGTTGTTAACAACCATTTGATCAATAAATATGAGAGATGCCCTGTCAAAAAAAAAAAATCAGCTAAATCTAAAAACCACATTTCAATGACTTCAACAAACCAGTTACCATTAGAAGCACCATTTGTTTCACTTAGAAAAAACCTGCTAGCTCTAATTAAACTTTTAGAATTCTGCATTTATAGAAAACACTATTTCATATTTATATAGATGGTGAAATTTATATATCACTCCTTTTTTTCCTCCCCTTCACTTATTTCATCCATTCCCACACCCACCTCCTCTGGGCAACTACCTGTCTGTTTTGTGACTATAGGCTTATTTTTGTTTGTTCATTTGTTTTGTTTTTTTATATTCCACATATAAGTGAAATCCTATGATGTCTGTCTCTCCCTGTCTGACTTCACTTAACGTAATACCCTCTGGAGGTCCACCAATGTTGTTGCAAATACAAAAACTTCATTATTTTTTATGGCTGAGTACTATTCCATCGTGTATATGTACCACTTCTTTTTTTATCCACTCATCTATCAATGGGCATTTTGGTTGCTTATCTATTTTGGCTATTGTGAATAATACTGTGATAAACATAGAAGTGCATATATCTTTAACGTCACTCTTAATCATAAACAGAATAAATATCTGCTAAAGAGTTCATAATCAAATTTATACAACCAAAAAAAACTTTGTATCTTTTGTTCTGTATGGTCTGATGCAAAGATTGTTCACAGCTGTAACAGATGTGTCCAGCTTCTTAAATCCAGAACACCTTCCCTACCCTGACCTTTTTTCTTTAAAAACAGACATTATCTTAAAAAATCCAGGCCTGCTGTCTTATAGAATATCCTACAATATGGACTTGTATGTTTGCTCATGTTTAGATACAGATTAAACAGAGTAGCAAGAATAGTACATAGGTGATACTGTGAACTTTCACACTGTAGACAGTAACATCTTTTAAAATAAGGCATCCACCATTATTTCCATGACTTTCTTCCAAGCTTTGACACCATTTCTACAAACTTTGATAAGCTTGTGCTTTCTTAGCATAAGTTGTCCAGAAAAAAAAATTTTTCTTAAATTTTAAATGATTAGATAAGGTTTTTCCAATTATGTAATTCAGAACTCCATTTTTTCCTCAAATAGTCCTTAAATGGCTTGTTGACAAGAAGCAATAATCCAGTTAAGCTACAAGCCAAAACAACCAAGTTCACACAAGTGCAAACAGGAACTGCTACCTGGCTGACAGCTTAAGGAGATCATATATTATAAAATGTGACCCAGAAGATTCAAGATGGCAGCGTGACAGGTGAGAAAGAGAACTCCTTCTAAAACCACAAATACTACAAAAATATAGTTAATACAACAATCCTTAAAACAGCAACAGGAAGGAAGGCTGAACCAGACTGCATACAGACCTCAGGAACAGAGCAGACCTCACGAAACAGGGTAACGTACAAAAGCCTTAATCCAGCAGGACCGAAGCCATTCCCCAAGCCCAGCTCATTGGCTAGAGAAAAAGAAACGGAGAGGGGAGGGGGTAGAAGTCTGGGACTGCTGAACACCCAGCCCTGGAGGTCTGCTTTGCAAGCAGCTCTGGAACAGAGGAAAGACAGGTGGTCTTAGAGGCTTCCTGACATGGAGAGGGCTGCTGAAGGGGCGGGGCTTGCACGGAACTTGCTGCGGGAGAAGGGAGAGCTGGACAAGGTTGTCTGGGCGCGTTCAGCCCAGCAGGGTGGGAACTTTGAGTAGCTTCAGGCACTCCATCCCCCTGGATGCCTACTCAGCTCTGAGCCCCCCCACCCACTGTGACATGCAGCCGGCCGAGCCTTCCTCCTGGCCTGACAGTACTGGCACACAAACCGGCAATCACTGTGCTGGCGTCAGGCCAGCCAGAGGGAGGCCCAGCCTACAACAGCTAGAGAAGCAAACCACAGAGGCTTACACCTGTGTTCTCAGCCAATTGGCTCCGATACTAGAGACAGACACTGCAGACGGGAATCAGGACCCCAGGGACCAGTGCAGCTCCCCAACATCTCCAAACCTCACTCTAGGGGCTGAGCAGTTCCAGAGACTGGAGCTTCTGGGCACTAGAGGGCACCACATAGAAATATGAGACATAAAAAGAACCTGGTCCAGACCAAAATCTCACAAACCCCAGAAAAAGGGCCAAATAAAACTGAACTCACCAATCTTCCTGAGAGTTCAAAATAAAAATCATAAACATGCTTCTGGAGGTACAGAAAAATATTCAAGAACTCAGGAATGAATTTAAGTCGGAGATTCAATCATTAAGAAATTCCATATCTGAAATAAAACATACAATGGAGGAATTTAAAAGCAGACTAGATGTAGTAGAAGAGAAGGTAAATGGACTAGAAATTAGAGAAGAGGAATACAAAGAAGCTGAGGCACAGAGAGGAAAAAAAAATCTCTAAGAAAGAAAGAATATTGAGAAAGATGTGTGACCAATCCAAACGGAACGATATTCACATTTATAGGGGTATCAGAAGAAGAAGAGAGAGGAAAAGGCATAGAAAGTGTCATTGAGAAGGTATTTGTTGAAAACTTTCCTGATCTGGGGAAGTAGATAGATTCTCAAGCCATGGAGGTGCACAGATCTCCCAAAACAAGGGACCCAAGAAACACAACATCAAGACATATAATAATTAAAATGGAAAAGATTAAGAATAAAGACAGACTTTCAAAAGCACCTAGAGAGAAAAAAAAAAAGATCACATAGAAAGGAAAACCCATCACGCTATCATTAGATTTCTCAAAAGAAACCTTACAGGCCAGAAGGTAGTGGCATGATATATTTAATGCACTAAGGCAGAAGGGCCTTGAACCAAGAATACTATACCCGGCAAAGTTATCATATAAATCTGAAGGGGGGATAACACAATTTTTAGATAAGCAAAAGCTGAGAGAATTTACCTCCCACAGATCACCTCTACAGTGCATTATGGAGGGACTGCTATAGATACAAGTATTCCTAAGGCTAAACAGATGTTACCCAAGGGATAGACAAGGAGTACAGAATATGATTCATAACATACAAAGAATGGAGGAGGAGAAAAAAAAGAGCCTTTAGGTTGTGTTTGTAATAGCATATGAAGTGAGTTAAATTAGACTGTTAGATAGTAAAGAATTACCCTTGAACCTTCGGTAACCAAAAATCTAAAGCCTGCAATGACAATAAGTACATACCTATCGATAATCACCCTACCTGTAAATGGTCTGAATGCACCAATCAAAAGACATAGAGTCACTGAATGGATGAAAAAACAAGACCCATCTGTATGCTGCCCACAAAAGACTCACTTCAAACCCAAACACATACACAGACTGAAAGTGAAGGGATGGAAAAAGATATTTCATGCAACAAATAGGGAGAAAAAGCAGGACTTGCAGTACTTCTTTCAGACAAAATAGACTTCAAAACAAAGAAAGTCACAAGAGATAAAGAAGGACATTACATAATGATAAAGGGGTCAGTCCAACAAGAGGATATAACTGTTATAAATATCTATGCACCCAACACAGGACCACCTACATATGTGAAAGAAATACTAACAGAATTAAAGGGGGAAATAGAATGCAATGCATTCATTCTAGGAGACTTCAACACACCACTCACTCCAAAGGACAGATCAACTAGACAGAAAGTAAGTAAAGAGACAGAGGCACTGGACAACGTATTAGAACAGATGGACCTAACGGTCATCTACACAACACTCCATCCAAAAGCAATAGGATATAATTCTTCTCAAGAATAGATCATATACTAGGCCACAAAAAGAAAACTTCAGTAAATTCAAAAAGATTGAAATTGTACCAACCAGCTTCTCAGATCACAAAGGTATAAAACTAGAAATAAATGACACAAAGAAAATGAAAAAGCCCAACACACATGCTCCTAAAGAATCAATGGATCAATGACCAAATAAAAACAGAGATCAAGCAATATATGGAGACAAATGACAACAATAATTCAACACTGCATAATCTGTGGGACGCGGTGAAGCCCGTGCTAAGAGGGAAGTATACTGCAACACAGGCCTACCTCAGGAAAGAAGAACAATCCCATATGAACAGTCTAAACTCACAAATAATAAAACTAGAAACGGAAGAACAAATGAGGCCCGAAGCCAGAAGAAGGAGGGACATAATGAAGAGTAGAGCAAAAATAAATAAAATTTAGAAAAATAAAACAATAGAAAGAATCAATGAAAGCAGGAGCTCATTCTTCGAGAAAATAAACAAAATAGATAAACCCCTAGCCAGACGTATCAAAAAGAGAATCTACACACATAAACAGCATCAGAAATGAGAAAGGAAATATCACTATGGACACCACAGAAATACAAAGAATTATGAGAGAATACTATGAAAAATTATATGCTAACAAACTGGATAACCTAGAAGAAACTGACAACTTTCTAGAAAAATACAACCTTTCAAGGCTGACCCAGGAAGAAAGAAAATCTGAGTAGACCAATTACCAGCAAAGAAATCCAACTGGTAATCAAAAACCTACCTAAGAACAAAACACCTGGACCAGCTGACATTTATCAAACAATTAGTGAAGACCTAATACCCATCCTCCTTAAAAGTTTTCCAAAAAGTAGAAGAGGAGGGAATACTCCCAGATTCATTCTATAAGGCCAACATCACTCTAAAAAAGAAAATTACACACCAATAAACCTGATGAACATAGATGCAAAAACAAAATATTAGCAAAGAAAATTCAAAATACATCTAAAAGATCATCCATCATTATCAACGAGGATTCGTCCCAGGGATGCAAGGATGGAACAACATTCGAAAATACATCAACATCATCCACTACATTAACAAAAAGTACAAAAACCACATGATCATCTCCATAGATGCTGAAAAAGCATTCAACAAAATTCAACATCCATTCATGATAAAAAACTCTCAACAAAATGGGTATAGAGAGCAAGGACCTCAACATAATAAAGGCCATATATCACAAACCCACAGCCAACATCATATTTAACAGTGAGAAGCTGTAAGCTTTTCATTTAAGATTGGGAACAAGACAAGGATGCCCACTTTCAACACTTTTATTTCACATAGTACTGGAGGTCCAAGACACAGCAAACAGACAATACAAAGAAATAAAAGGCATCCAGATTGGCAAGTAAGAAGTTGAACTGTTCCTGTTTGCAGATGACATGATATTGTATGCAAAAAACCCTAAAGAATCCATTCCAAAACTAATACATCCACTACCTGAATTCAGCAAAGTTCTGGGATACAAAATTAATACCCAGAAATCTGTTGCATTCCTATACACTAACGATGACCTAGCAGAAAGAGAAATTAGGAAAACAATTCCACTCACAATTGCATCAAAAATAATGAAATACCTAGGAATAAACCTAACCAAGGAGGTGAAAGTTGTATAATCTGAAAACTACAAGACACTAATGAGAGAAATTAAAGAAGAAATTAATAAATAGAAACACATCTCATGCTCATGGATAGGAAGAATTAATAGTCTAAATGGCCATCCTGCCTAAAATAATCTACAGATTCAGTGCAATCCCTATCAAAATACCAACAGTATTCTTCCATGAAGTAGAGCAAATCATTCTAAAATTCATATGGAACCACAAAAGACCCCGAATAACCAAAGCAGTCCTGAGAAAGAAGAATAAAGCAGAAGGAAATTACGTTCCCTGACTTCAAGCTCTACTAACAAAGCCACAGTAATCAAGACAATTTGGTACTGGCACAAGAACAGACCCACAGACCAATGGAACAGAATAGAAAGCCCAGATATAAACCCAGGCATGTATGGTCAATTAATATACAATAAAGGAGCCATGGATACATAATGGGGAAATGACAGCCTCTTCAACAACTGGTGTTGACAAAACTGGACAGCTTCATGTAAGAGAATGAAACTGGATAATTGTTTAACTCCATAAACAAAAGTAAACTCAAAATGTATCAAACACCTGAATGTAAGTCATGAAACCATAAAACTCTTAGAAAAAACATAGGCAAAAATCTCTTTGACATAAACCTGAGCAACTTCTTCATGAACATATCTCCCGGGCAAGGGAAACAAAAGGATAAATGTACAAGTGGGACTATATCAAGGTAAAAAACCTTCGGTACAGCAAAGGACACCATCAGTAGAAGAAAAAGACATCCTACAGTATGGGAGAATATATTTATAAATGACATATCCAATAAATGATTGACATTCAAATTATATAAAGAGCTCACACACCACAACAAACAAAAAGCAAATAAGCCAATTAAAAAATGGGCAGAGGAGCTGAACAGACACTTCTCCAAAGAAGAAATTCAGATGGCCAACAGGCACATGAAAAGATACTCCACATCGCTAATCATCACAGAAATGCAAATTAAAACCACAGTGAGATATCACCTCACACCAGTTAGGATGGCCAACATCCAAATGACAAACAACAACAAATGTTGGTGAGGATGCAGAGAAAGGGGAACCCTCCTACACCGCTGGTGGGAATGTAAATTAGCTCAATCATTGTGGAAAGCAGTATGGAGGTTCCTCAAAAAGCTCAAAATAGAAATACGATTTGACCCAAGAATTCCACTCCTAGGAATTTATCCTAAGAATGCAGCAGCCCAGTTTGAAAAAGACATATTCACCCCTATGTTTATCATGGCAATATTTACAATAGCCAAGAAATGGAAGCAACTTAAGTGTCCATCAGTAGATGAATGGATATAGAGGATGTGGTACATATACACAATGGAATATTATTCATCCGTAAGAAGAAAACAAATCATACCATTTGCAACAACATGGATGGAGCTAGACGGTATTATGCTCAGTGAAATAAGCCAGGCAGAAAAAGACAAGTATCAAATGATTTCACTCATATGTAGAGTATAAGAACAAAGAAAAAACTGAAGGAACAAAACAGCAGCAGACTCACAGAACCCAAGAATGGACTAACAGTTGCCAAAGGGAAAGGGACTGGGGAGGATGGGTGGGAAGGAAGGGATAAGGGGGTAACGGGGGCATTACAATTAGCACAGATAATGTAGCTGGGTGGGGGACACGAGAAAGGCAGTATAACACAGAAAAGACAAGTAATGATTCTATGGCATCTTACTATGCTGATGGACAGTGACTGTAATGGGGTATGTGGGGGGTCTTGATAATAGGGGGAGTCAAGTAACCATAATGTTTTTCAAGTAATTGTACATTAATGAGACCAAACTAAAAATTAAAAAAAGAAAACACATCCCAAATATTAAATGTGAGGGTGAGTAGGAAATTCTTTAGAATTGATTAAATATAATACATAAAGAACCCTTCTTGGTTTAAGGGCCTTCTCAAGATGTCATTGCTAATGGTAAGGATTTAAAATGTCAAGTTTTAATAATACTTGTAACAGGAACAGTTTATTTACCATAACTTACACAAAACAAAATGCCTACTTAGAAAGCCAATCTAAGAGTTGGTTGCTTTGAGACCGAAGAAATTTTCCAGGAATAATCCACAATCATTTTGTGGAATGGGATGAGAATAAAAGGGAAAAGATGGTACACAGGACAAATTCTGTTTCAGTATTGACAAGTAAACCAAATAAGCATGGAGTCTTGGGGATTAGCGTATGCATATAGTCAATACTCAGCTAACATGAAAGAATCTAATTTCCTTCAAGGTAACTTCCAATTCAGTAAGAGTAAAAACTAAATGAAAAGAAATACTACCAGGTTTCCAGCAAAAATAATACATTTTTTGCATAATAATTCATGTTGAAACCTATATGCTTTAGCACAGTTCCTCCCTACTGCCTTCCACCATAAGTAACCACTATCAGGCATTGAGCCCTTTCATTCCCAGCAAAACCCCAGGGAAATCTCTGCTGCCTGTTGAGTCACACATGATTTTAATGGACAGGAATAGGAGTTGTGGCACACTGTCTTTAATTGAAGAGCTAACACAAAACAATCAACAGCTAGTATACACATTAAAATTCCAAGTTCAACCCTAATGTACAATCTTTTTAAACCTTCACAAGTCAAATTGTATCTCCATTTCCAATAAGTAGATAATTAGACTAAAATTTTAAGGTTTGCCGTAATTATACAACAAGTCAATGACACATCCCAGATTAATTCCTTTACCATCCTGTACCTTACTGCAAGACTTATGCTTTAAAAAACAGGCTTAACACAGAACCTATAAAAACCCCAGTTTTAGAAAGAACTACATTTAAATACAAAGTTCATTACATGTTTAAGTATTACTGATAGATTTCATACTTAGTCTAAGACACTCACTTTCTTCCATTAACTCCTTCAATGTAAACTAATTATCTTCTCATAAAATCTTATTTCTTCTTAAAAGGAATTACATTGAAGAGCCATGATGATCAAGAGGGCAGCTTGGGCAAGCACTTTTACATACTGCTGGAAAGTGCAATTAAACAACATGTATCACATTTCTTTAAAAAGCATCTATTCTTCACTGCTAGAAATCTACCCAAAAGAAATGAAAGGCCAAGTGGAAACTGTATGTTCAAGGATGTGCACACCACCTATAACAGCAAAAAAATTAGAAACAATCTAAATGGCCAACGACAGGTGATAACCAATATTCATATATTTGAAAACATGTAGTCAATAAAAGTCATACAGATACTCACCAACAAGGGAAGTGTATTAAGTCAGGACTCGAAGTGGCAAGCAGAGCCACTGTGACTTATGGAATAAGAAATTATAGAATTTTACCTTTTGCAAATATAGAAATAGCTGGGAAAGTTCTAAAGGTCCAAGAGGAAAGTGGAAGGATCAGAAAGTCATCAATCAGTCAATCTGAGAAGCCACACACATTCAGCTGCAGAAATGAGACTGTAAAGGAAAGGCTCATGATGAGATCTGGGGAGAAGCTGTACCTCTGCAGGTCTCCTGACAGATGATGGGCCCATCTATGCTACTGTTGATGAAACTGTCAGCAACCTGAAAAAAGAACTGCATGTAGAGCAAAGGAGACCAGGGCTCTGCTGGACCCCAGCAACACCTCTGCATCTCTCACTCTGTGGTATATGACCACAAAAACTTTCAGTGGTTATGAGTGTTGTTTATGCAAATTCTCTTTTGGCCAATCTTATACACAACTATATAGGGAAAGAATCATACTATAGAACTATGAGATGCACGGAGCAAAGCACCACACTAACTTCTGTCAAAACAGTCTATATACTCACCTCTCTAATTATAGGCTGCTCCTGAATAGAGACAAAAGCAAAACGTTTCAGTCTAACATAATACAACCCCCTCATACAACCAAAAAAGTGCTATCTCCCCACAGGAGAATTCAGTCTACTTCCTCTGAGTAATGTTCATTCTTTTTCTGGCTGGCTCGGTCTACATCCCCCTTGATATTTGTAACTTCAATACTGAAATACAAGGTTAAGGATTACTAACACATTTTAAATATAGGAAAATTGGGGTGGGACAAACTGGCTAATATATACATAAATATTAAAGTATAGAGGAACTATTCAAAATATTCATAACTATCAGTTTTCATTCAGTAAATGTCCATGAGGTCACAGCTAGTATTTATACTTTTCTGCTACAATCCATTACATATTCCATTCACCAATTGTCTCATCTTATTGTTCTTTGTCTCGTGGGCTGACTCAAACCTTCTCTGCCATTAGCAGCCCTACCTCACCAGGTTGTCGTAGCACTCCATTAACTTTTTTTTTTTTTTTTGGTACCATTAATCTACAATTACATGAGGAACTCTATGTTCACTAGACTCCCCCAATCACCAAATCCCCCCCCACAAACCCCATTACAGTCACAGTCCATTAGCATAGTAACACGCTGCAGAATCACTACTTCTGTGTTGCACAGCCCTCCCAGTGCCACACCCACATTACATATTCTAATGGAAATGCCCTCTTTCTTTTTCCCCCACCTTATCCCTCCCTTCCCACCCACCCTCCCCAGTCCCTTTACCTTTGGTAACTTTGGTTAGTTTTTTCTTGGGTTCTGTGACTCTGCTGCAGTTTGCTTCCTTCAGTTTTTTTCTTTGTTGTTCTACTCCACATATGAGTGAAATCATTTGGTACTTGTCTTTCTCCGTCTGGTTTAATTTCACTGAGCATAACACCCTCTAGCTCCATCCATGTTGTTGCAAATGGTAGGATTTGTTTTCTTCTTATGGCTGAATAATATTCCATTGTGTATATGTGCCACAACTTCTTTATCCATTCATCTACTGATGGACATTAGGTTGCTTCCATTTCTTGGCTATTTTAAATAGTGCTGCGATAAACATAGGGGTGCATATCCCTTTTTCAAACTGGGCTGCTGTATTCTCAGGGTAAATTCCTAGAAGTGGAATTCCTGGGTCAAATGGTGTTTCTATTTTTAGTTGTTTGAGGAACCTCCATACTGCTTTCCACAATAGTTGAACCAATTTACATTCCCACCAGCAGTGCAGGAAGGTTCCCCTTTCTCCACAACCTTGCCAACATTTGTTGTTGTTTGTCTTTTGGATGGTGGCGATCCTTACTGGTGTGAGGTGATATCTCATTGTGGTTTTAATTTGCATTTCTCTGATGACTAGCGATGTGGAGCATCTTTTCATGTGTCTGTATGACATCTGAATTTCATCTTTGGAGAAGTGTCTGTTCAGCTCCTCTGCCAATTTTTTAATTGGATTATTTGCTTTTTGTTTGAGATGTGTGAGTTCTTTATATATTTTGGATGTCAATCCTTTATTGGATCTATCATTTATAAATATATTCTCCCATACTGTAGGACACCTTTTAGTTCTACTGATAGTGTCCTTTGCTGTACAGAAGCTTTTCAGCTTGATATAGTCCCACTTGTTCATTTTTGCTTTTGTTTCCCTTGCCTGGGGAGATATGTTCATGAAGAAGTCGCTCATGTTTATGTCTAAAAGGTTTCTGCCTATGTTTTTTTCTAAGGGTTTTATGGTTTCATGACTTACATTCAGGTCTTTGATCCATTTCGAATTTACTTTTCTGTATGGGGTTAGACAATGATCCAGTTTCATTCTCTTACATGTAGCTGTCCAGTTATGCCAACACCAGCTGTCGAAGAGGCTGTCCTTTCCCCATTTTATGTCCATGGCTCCTTTATCGTATATTGACCATATATGTTTGGATTAATGTCTGGAGACTCTTTTCTGTACCACTATTCTGTGGCTCTGTTCTTGTACCAGCAACCAAGTTGTCTTGATTACTGTGGCTTTGTAGTAGAGCTTGAAGTTGGGGAGCGAGATCCCTCCCACTTTATTCTTCCTTCTCAGGATTGCTTTGGCTATTTGGGGTCTTTGGTGATACCATATGAATTTTTTTAAACTATTTGTTCCAGTTCGTTGAAAGAATGCTGTTGGTTATTGAATAGGGATTGCAATAAATCTGTAGATTGCTTTGGGCAGGATGGCCATTATGACAATATTAATTCTTTCTAGTCAAGAGGATGGTATGAGTTTCCATTTGTTGTGTCCTCTTTAACTTCTCTTAAGAATGTCTTGTAGTTTTCAAGGTATAGGTCTTTCACTTCCTTGGTTAGTTTTATTCCTAGGTTATTTTTTTTTTTTATGCATTCAATTGTGAATGGAATTGTTTTCCTGCTTTCTCTTTCTTTTAGTTCATTGTTAGTGTATAGGAAAGCCTCAGATGTCTGTGTATTAAGGTTGTATCTTGCAGCTTTGCCATATTCTGATATCAGTTCTGGTAGTTTTGGAATGGAGTCTTAAGGGTTTTTTATGTAAAATATCATGTCTTCTGCAAATAGTGACAGCTTCACTTCTTCTTAACTGATCTGGATTCCTTGTATTTCTTTGTTTTGTGTAGTTGCCATGGCTAGGACCTCCAGTACTATGTTGAATAACAGTGGGGAGAGTGGGCATCCCAGTCTTGTTCCGATCTCAGAGGAAATGCTTTCAGCTTCTCACTGTTAAGTATGATGTTGGCTGTGGGTTTTTCATATATGGCCTTTATTATGTTGAGGTACCTGCCCTCTATACCCATTTTGCTGAGAGTTTTTATCATGAATAGGTGTTGAATTTTGTTGAATGCTTTTTCAGCATCTATCGAGATCATCATGTAATTTTTGTCCTTCTTTTTGTTTATGTGGTGGATGATGCTGATGGATTTTCAAATGTTGTACCATCCTTGCATCCCTGAGATGAATCCCACTTGATCATGGTGTATGATCCTCTTGATGTACTTTTGAATTCGGTTTGCTAATATTACGTTGAGTATTTTTGCATCTATGTTCATCTGGGATATTGGTCTGTAATTTTCTTTTTTGGTGGAATCTTTGCCTGGTTTTGATATTAGGGTGATGCTGACTTCATAGAATAAGTCTGGAAGTATTCCCTCTTCTTCTATTTTTTGGAAAACTGTAAGGAGAATGGATATTATGTCTTCTCTGTATGTTGGATAAAACTGCAGTAAATCCATCTGGCCTGGGGGTTTTGCTCTTGGGTAGGTTTTTGATTACCGACTCAATTTATTTGCTGGTAATTGCTCTGTTTAGATTTTGTGTTTCTTCCTTGGTCAGTCTTGGAAGGTTGTAGTTTTCTAGGAAGTTGTCCATTTCTTCTAGGTTTTCCAGCTTGTTAGCATATAGTTTATTATAGTATTCTCTAATAATTCTTTGTATTTCTGTGGGGTCCGTCGTGATGTTTCCTTTCTCATTTCTGATTCTGTTGATGTGTGTAGATTTCCTTTTTCTTTTTATAAGTCTGCTAGGGGTTTATCTATTTTGTTTATTTTCTCAAAGAACCAGCTCTTGGCTTCATTGATTTTTTCTATTGTTTTATTCTTCTCAATTTTGTTTACTTCTCCTCTGGTCTTTATTATGTCCCTCCATCTGCTGATGTTCGGCCTCATTTGTTCTTCTTTTTCCAATTTCGATAATTGTGTCTTTAGACTATTCACTTGGGAATGTTCTTCCTTCTTTAAATATGCCTGGATTGCTATAGACTTTCCCCTTATGCCTGCCTTCACTGCGTCCCACAGAAGTTGGGGCTTTGTGTTGTTGTTGTCATTTATTTCCATATATTGCTGGATCTCCATTTTAATTTGGTCGTTGATCCATTGATTATTTAAGAGCATCTTGTTAAGCCTAGATCTGTTTGTGAGCCTTTTTGCTTTCTTTGTACAATTTCTTCTAGTTTTATATTTTTGAGGTCTGAGAAGTTGTTTGGTAGAATTTCAATCTTTTTGAATTTACTGAGGCTCTTTTTGTAGCCTAGGATGTGCTCTATTCTGGAAAATGTTCCATGTGCACTTGACAAGAATGTGTATCCTGCTGCTTTTGGGTGTAGACTTCTGTAAATGTCAATTAGGTCCATCTGTTCTAGTGTGCTGTTCAGTGCCTCTGTCTCCTTACTTATTTTCTGTCTGGTGGATCTGTCCTTTGGAGTGAGTGTTGTGTTGAAGTCTCCTAAAATGAATGCACTGCATTCTATTTCCTCCTTTAATTCTGTTGGTATTTGTTTCACGTACATTGGTGCTCCTGTACTGGGTGCATATATATTTATAATGGTTATATCCTCTTGTTGGACTGAACCCTTTATCATTATGTAATGTTCTTCTTTATCTGTTTACTTTCTTTGTTTTGAAGTCTATTTTGTCTGATACCAGTACTGCAACACCTGCTTTTTTCTCCCTGTTGTTTGCATGAAATATCTTTTTCCATCCCTTGACTTTTAGTCTGTGTATGTCTTTGGGTTTCAGGTGTGTCTCTTGTAAGCAGCATATAGATGGGTCTTGCTTTTTTATTCATTCTATTACTCTGTGTCTTTTGATTGGTGCATTCAGTCCATTTACATTTAGGGTGATTTTTGAAAGACATGTACTTATTGCCATTGCAGGCTTTAGATTTGTGGTTACCAAATGCTCAAGGTTAGTTTCTTTACTATCTGTCTAATTTACCTCCTTTATTGAGCTATTATAAACACAGTCTGATGATCCTTTATTTCTCTCCCTTCTTACTCCTCCTCCTCCGTTCTTTATATGTTAAGTATTTTATTCTGTATTCTTTTGTGTTTCCCTCAACTGCTTTTGCGAATAGTTTATTTTATTTTTTGCCTTTAGTTAGTATTTGGTTGGTCTGCTTTCTTTGGTGTGATTTTATTTTCTCTGGTTAGATCTATTTAGCCTTAGGAGTGCTTCCATCTAGAGCAGTCCCTCTAAAATACCCTGTAGAGTTGGTTTGTGGGAGGCAAATTCCCTCAACTTTGCTTGTCTGAGAATTGTTTAACCCCTCTTTCATATTTAAATGATAACCATGCTGGATACAGTATCCTTGGTTCAAGGCCCTTCTGTTTCATTGCATTAAATATATCATGCCATTCTCTTCTGGCCTGTAAGGTTTCTGCTGAGAAGTCTGACGATAGCCTGATAGGTTTTCCTTTGTAGGTCACCTTTTTTCTCTCTCTGGATGCCTTTAATACTTATCCTTGTCGTTGATTTTCGCCATTTTAATTATAATGTGTCTTGGTACTGTCCTCCTTGGGTCCCTTCTGTTAGGAGCTCTGTGGGCTTCCGTGGTCTGAGAGACTATTTCCTCCTCCAGTTTGGGGAAGTTTTCAGCAATTATTTCTTCAAATATACTTTCTCTCCCTTTTTCTCTCTCTTCTTCTTCTGGTACCCCTATAATATGGATATTGTTTAGTTTGGATTGGTCACACAGTTCTCTTAATATTCTTTTATTCCTGGAGATCCTTTTATCTCTCTCTGCCTCAGCTTCTCTGTGTTCCTGTTCTCTGATTTCTACTCCATAACAGTCTCTTGCACCTCATCCAGTCTGCTCTTAAGTCCTTCCAGAGACTGTTTTATATCTGTATTCTCCCTCCCAACTTTATCCATTAGCTCTTGCATATTTCTCTGCAGCTCCGTCAGCATGGTTATGACCTTTATTTTGAATTCTTTTTCAGGAATATTGGTTAAATCTATCTCCCCAGGCTCCTTTTTGGGGGTTGTCCATGTGATTCTGGTCTGGATCAAATTCTTCTGCCTTTTCATGGTGATAGAGGTAGTTGTGGTTAGTTGGCACACATGTCAGCTGGGAGAACAAATTTCCCTCTTCTTTGCTGATTGCCTTCCTCTCCTGCAAGAACGGCGACCCCTAGCGGCTTGGGCTGTGCAGCTGCATGCCAACGGGGCCTCTCAGTCTGGCCCGGATGGCTGCGGAGGAGGCTCTGCGCGGTTGCTATGGGTGCGGCCACTGTCAGGCTGCTCCCCTGCTATAGCAGGGAAGCGCAGGAGGGGGAATGGATGGGCGGCTGTTTATCACTGTGAGGGGCCTCAGAGCTACGCTGCCTCCCAGAGGGTTAGGGTGCCTGGATTTCCCCGGGATTCCCAGCTGCTGAGCTGAGTGTGCTAGGACGCTTCTATCCAGCTGTGGGACCCCTGTCCCTTTAAGACTTTCAAAAAGCCCTTGCTTTTCTTTTGTCCCAGGGGAGCTGGCTGCAGGGACCTGCTTGCAGATTTTACTGTTCCTTTTCCCTAATATCCAGCACACCACACACTGTGTGTCTGTGTTCCTGGTGTGGATGACTAGGGCTGGCTGGGTATTTGGCAGTCCTGGGCTCCCGCTCCAACTCCTTTCCTTCTGCTGGGGTGCTGGGGTGCAGGGGGCGCTCAGGTCCCTCCGGGCCATGGCTTGTATCTTACCCCCTTCGTAAGGTGCTGAGTTCTTACAGATGCAGATGTAGCCTGGCTATTGTGCTGTATGTTCTGGTCTCTCTTTTAGGAATAGTTGTATTTGTTGTATTTTCAGAAATATACATGGTTTTGGGAGGAGATTTCCGCTGCCCTACTCACGCCACCATCTTGGCTCCTCCCCTTTATTAACTTTTATCAGAGGACATGGGAATGCTAAACGGCACTCCAGAGTATCTCCTTCATTCCACACACACCCCTCTTTGCCCCTTACAGGTAGCAGCAACCCTATTTCCACTTGAGAATCAGGATTACTCACCCTAGCCAATACAGCACTCTCCTGCTTGGCCTGTTAGTTTACTAGCATGAGGAACCCAAAACAGCCATGTACTCAACTTTCAGGTTAATGGAACCAATGCTACATTCCCCAGTAAAATCACTCATCTCTTTGGAACTAAGAACTCTAAAATTAGCATACTCCAAGGCTGTGGAGAAAAGCAGCAAAAAAGCATATCTACATATCTATTCCCCATACTCCCAATTATGTTCCTTCCAAGTCCAAAGATTTACCTACCACCATCAATCAGAATGGATCCACATCTCTAACCATTTCTCTTTCCAGGCAAAATGAACAACTAAAGGTGCATTGCTCAAAGTTCTACCCACTGGGGGAAATTCCCTTCACCACTGACCTTGGTCAACCCTCAATGTGACTGTAGTGCTATATATACCTATCCTCAGGTGTTATGAGCATTTTATGTAGAACTATCTGTAGACTACGACTAAGTTGTTTCTTCTTCATTCAGCTGTCTCCTCTTGAAGTCATAGGAGTGGGATGAGAGTAAAGAAAGAGCATGAACCACAAAAGAAGGTGTATAAAATATTCAGCTAAAAGAAGCTAGACCTTTTTTTTTAGAGAAAAGTATATACACACACATAAAAAGGTCTAAAAGGAAACAGCAACATACTAGTGGTTATCTTTGGATGGTGAGATATGGGTGGTCTTTAATATTTTATCCGAAATTTTCAATTATCATTACTTTATAACCAGAAAAAGAATTTTATTGAAAATTTTCTTGATATAATCTTAATATGTAAGTGTTCATAGTGTAACCTAATCTTATATGACATAATTAAATATCTATATAAATTAACTCACTGATAGTAAGAGATACATCAGCATGCTAACAGTTGGATTATGAATGATTAGTGTTTTCATTGTCATCCTCTCGTGTCATTTCCAAATGTTCTACAATAACCATATAACACTTTGAGTGCAACCATCGACACAAGAAAAGTAAGAATAAGCCTAATATCACCTCACTACTACCTTAGAAAGTACAAGGGGACAAACAGACTGAATCTTTCATGACACTGGCTAAACAATTAACCAACCCTGGAATAATCCAACCTTGGAATTTGCTGTGATATAACATAATAAATGTTCCTTCCTGTTTAAGCCTGAGGTGCATTTTAATACCTATAACCAAAACCAACCTAAATAACTTAACTTTAACACGGGAAAAAGCAAGAGTAAATTTCAAAAACAGTGTTAGTTAAACTTGAAAGTAACAATTTATACTAGTATTCCTAGTCATAAGATTGAAAAATTCATTAGGGTAACTCCCAAACCAAGGTTATTTCCTGAACTACTCTACAAATTCAAAGCTGATTATGTTACTCATTAAAATATTACCTGAGAAATAAGTCTAGTTTGCCATTCCCATTAAAAAATATTTTAATCTGTATTAGTCTACCCAGGATGCCATAGAAAAATTCCATTGACTAAGTGGCTGAAAAAGAAATTTTCTCACAGTTCTGGATGCTGAAAATTCTAAGATTGGGATTCTGTCTCTGGTGAGAGTTCTCTTCCTGACTTGCTGATGGCCACTTTCTCACTGGGTCCTCACATGGCAGAAAGACTGACCTGGGATGTCTCTTCCCCTTTCATAAGGACTCCACTTAATCTTATTAGAGATATACCCTATGAATTCAATTAACCTTAATCACCTCCTTAAAGGCCCTATCTCCAATACAGTCATTGGGGCTTCAACACAGAAATCTGCAGCAGAAATGACACAATTCAATCCATAGCATCATCTTTTTCCTCAAAAGATTATGAAACACAGCCTTCTTACAAATATCCAAAATATATTCTTGATAGTTATACATAACTGTTAAAGTATTACTACTTGATTTTCAAAGCTTTTTCACATAGTAAACTAAGCAGACATTCTGGTTTCACCTAGGAAGGAATTTAAATTTCACTAACACAAATTTGTTCCCACGAGTCTCTAACTAGTAAAGACAGGAGCTAGGACTAGACGCCAGATTTGCAAACTAATCCAATCGTCTTTATGTAGCTCTTAATCTTGTCCTATGCACTTAAAGGATAGGAATTTTATTTCACCTAATGTTCTGAACAATAGAACAGCGTGAGAGTCAGATGGGGAAGGGCAATGCGCAAAAGACTGGGCTAAAAACAGTGAAATGAACAGGAACAGTAGCCTGGAGGTGAGTGAGCTTAGTAGTCAGCAGGCCCAAAGGGGAAATGAACCACAAGCTGGGAAATCATACAGACTCTTCAGGAATTTGGACTACATCTTGAGACTAAATGGGAGCCACTGAAAGATTTTCAGGAAGAAAAGATGTACGGCATTAGAAAACTTAAGCTGCAGGCAAGATTAAAGACATCGTGAGAGGTGAGACAGAAAGCTCCTCCCAAAACTATACAAATTATATATATACAAAAATATAACAAATACAACAAATCCTGAAAGATAAATAGGAAAGAAGGCTGCGACAGACTGCCTACAGATGGGGAAACCAGTAAAACTCAAGGAAAAGGGTAAAGTACAAAAGCCGTGATCTGGAGGAAACCAAGATCCTCCCCTACTCCAGCTCACCAAAGGGAGGAAGAGAAATGGAGCAGGAAGGGAGTGGGAGCCTAGGACTGCTGAACATCCAGCCCTCGATATCTGCTTTAGGAGCACAAACCCACATTACATGGAAATTAGTGGGATTGGGAAATTAGTGGGATTGGGAAGTTGGGAAATTAGTGGGACTGGGAAACTAAGACAGGTGGAATACTTGGAGAAACTCAGATTCCAGCCCCATGTGGAAAAAACAGGGATCCACATCCGGCTACTCTGAGACAAAATAAAGGCAGGCAGTCTGAGAGAGTGACTAACAGCGAAAGGGCTGCTAAAGGGGCACGGATTGCACAGAGCTTGCTGTTCAGAAGAAAGCACTGGTGGACAAAATTGTCTGGGCACACCCTGCCCAGCAAGTTGGGAACTTTCAAGAGCTTCAAGCAATACATCCACCTGGCTGGATGTGCAGCTCCAAGTCCCACACAATAATAGGGAGCCTGCTGCGCCTTCCTCCCAGCCGGCAGCAACTCACAAACCAGCTGCCCTGCCATTGATCCAGGCTAGCCAGAGGGCACCCTGCCTATGGCAGCTCAAGGACAAAGAACAGAGGCTTCTCTCTGTGTACTTGGCCCAACAGCATGGCATTGGAGGCAGGCACTGCAGCTGGGAATCAAGAAAGGCAACTTTCCTTCTGACAGGCACCAGCACCACTCCCCTGATACTCCCGCCATCACTCCACTGGCTGAACAGCTCCAGAGAGTAGAGTTTCTGGGCACTAGAGGGCGCCACATACAAGTATAAACCATCAAAGGAATCTGGTTCAAACCAAAACTGCACAAACACCAGAAAAAGGAAAAGTGAAACTGAACTCATCAATCTTCCTGAAAGAGATTTCAAAATAAAAATCATAAATATACTTAAGAGCTACAAAAAAAATTCAACAACTCAGGGAAGAATTCAGGAATGAGATAAAAATGTTCAAGAACACAGTATCTGAAATGAACCATACTATGGAGGTAATTGAAGTACAGAAGACATTAAATGAAACAGAAATTAGAGAACAGGAATACAAAGAAGCTGAGACACAGAAAAAAGGATCTCTAAAATGAAAGAATATTGAGAGAATTGTGTAACCAATCCGAAGCGAACAATATTCACATTATAGAGGTACCAGAAGAAGAAGAGGGAGAAAAAGGAATAGAAAGTCTTTGACGAGGAAATTGCTGAGAACCTCCAAAATCTGGGGAAGCAGATAGTCTCTCAGGCCATGGAGGTGCCCAGATCTCCCAACACAAGGGACCCAAGGAGAACTACACCAAGAAATATAAGAACTAAAATGGTAAAGATCAAGGGTAAACACAGATGATTAAAAGCAGCCACAGGGAGAAAAAAGATTGCATACAAAGGAAACCCCATTAGACTCTCATCACACTTCTCAACAGAAAACTTACAGGTCAGAAGGAAGTAGCATGATATATATAATGCAATGAAGCAGAAGGGCCTCAAACCAAGAAAACTCTACCCAGCAAGATTATCATTTAAATTAGAAGGAAGGACTCTGCCAAGCAGTTTGGGAGCTTTCACAATCTTCAAGAGCTCCAGCTCCCTTGCTGGCTACACAGCTCCAAGGAACCCTTCCGTGATATACAGCTTACTGCGCCTTTCTCCTGGCCAGCCCCACCTAGCTCACAAACCAGCAAACCCTATCCTGGCATTAGGCCAGCCAGAGGGAAGACTTGTCTACAACTACAAACGCACAGCACAGAAGCTTATACATGTGTGCTCGGCACACCGGTTCAGGCAGTGGAGACAGGCATAGCAGCCGGGAAGCAGGAAACAGCTCTTTCCTTCCCCCAGGCACCAGTACCACTCCCCTGCAATCCTCGATATTGCTTCAGGGGCTGAGCAGCTCCAAGGAGTAGAGCGTTTGGGCACTACAGGGCACCATATACAGATGGAAAATGCAAAAGGAAACTGGTACGAAGAAAAATTATTAGCACAACTCCCGAGAAACATTTAAATGACATTGACATCATGAATCTTTCTGAAAGGGATTTCAAAATAAAAATCATTAACATACTCATGGTGGTATGGAAAGATATTCAAGAACTCAGGAATGGGAGGAGGAGCCAAGATGGCAGCGTGAGTAGGGCAGCATAAATATCCCAAAATCATATATATTTTTGAAAATACAACAAATACAACTATTACTAAAAGAGAGACCAGAGTATACAGTACAACAGCCAGGCTACATCTACATCTGTAAGAACTCAGCACCTCACAAAGGAGGTAACATAAAAGCTGCGGCCTGGAGGGACCAGAGCACTGCCCCGACCCCAACTCATGGGCAGGAGGAAAGGAGTCCGAGCAGGCAAGGATGCTAAATGACCAGCCCTAGTAATCCGCACCAGGAAAGCAGACACACATTGCATGGTGTGCTGGATATTAGGGAAACGGAAAAGTAAAACCTGTAAGTGGGTCCCCACAGCCAGTTCCCCTGGGACAAAAGAAAAGTGAGTGCTTTTCAAAAGTCTTAAAGGGACAGGGGCCTCAGGTGGGACGGATTCGTCCTGGCACACTCAGACCAGCATGCAGACAATTCAGAGGAGTTTCGGGCACCCCAGCCCCCTAGGAGGCACTGCAGCTCTGAAACCCCTCACGGCGATAAACAGCCAGCCATCCATTCCCCATCCTGCACGGGCCCGCTACAGCAGCCGAGCAGCCCCACCCACAGAAACCGCCCAGAGTCTCCTCCTGGCATGCAGCCAGTAAGGCCAAACCCAGGGTAGCCGTCGATGCACAGCTACCTGGTGCAAGCAGAGGAAGCTGGAGCAGGGTGAAAAGGGGTGCTGTTCTTGCAGGAGAGCACACCCAGTGAGCCTGCCACTCCCCACAGGGCTCTGGGCGGCCCCACCCGCAGCAGCTCGGGGAATTAACCCAGATGCAGCTACCGGTGTGAGGGTGACCAACACAGGCAGCGGAGAGGGTCAGGGCGACCAGCAAGCAGGAAGGGACTTGGTACTTTGTTCTCCCAGCTGACACATGCACCACCTGCTTACGACTACCTCTATCACTATGAAAAGGCAGAAGAATTTGGTCCAGGCCAGAATTACCCAGACAACCCCTGAGAGAGGACCTGGGGAGAAAGATATAACCAATCTTTATGCAAAAGAATTCAAAATAATGGTCATAACCATGCTGATGGATCTGCAGAGAAATATGCAAGAGCTAAAGAATCAAGATAGGAGGGAGAATACAGAAATAAAATAATCTCTGAAAGGACTTAAGAGCAGACTGGATGAGGTGCAAGAGGCCGTTAATGGAATAGAAACCAGAGAACAGGAATACACAGAAGCGGAGGCAGAGAGAGATAAAAGGATCTCCAGGAATGAAAGAATATTAAGAGAATTGTGTGACCAATCCAAACAGAACAATATCCGCATTATAGGGGTACCAGAAGAAGAAGAGAGAGAAAAAGGGAGAGAAATTATATTTGAATAATTCCTGAAAACTTCCCCAAACTGGAGGAGGAAATAGTCACTCAGACAATGGAAGCCCACAGGTCTCCCAATACAAGGGACCCAAGGATGACAACACTAAGACACATAATATTTAAAATGGCAAAGATCAAAGACAAGGACAGAGTATTAAAGGCAGCCAAAGAGAGAAAAAAGGTCACCTACAAAGGAAAACCCATCAGGCTATCATCAGACATCTCAGCAAAAACCTTACAGGCCAGAAGAGAATGGTATGATATATTAAATCAATGGAACAGAAGGGGCTTGAACCAAGGACACTGTATCCAGCACGATTATCATTTAAATATGAAGGAGGGAATAAACAATTCCCAGACAAGCAAAAGTTGAGGGCATTTGCCTCCCACAAACCACCTCTACAGGATATTTTAAAGGGACTGCTCTAGATGGGAGCACTCCTAAGGCTAAACAGATGTCACCAGAGAAAATAAAATCACACCAAACAAAGCAAACCAACCAAATACAAACTAAAGGCAAAAAAATAAAATCAACTATTCATAAAAGCAAAGGAAACACAAAAGAATACAGAATAAAACGTCTAACATATAAAGAATGGAGGAGGAGGAGTAAGAGGAGAGAGAAATAATCATCAGACTGTGTTTATAATAGCTTAATAAGCAAGTTAAGTTAGACAATTAGATAGTAAAGAAGCTACCCTTGAACCTTTGGTAACCACAAATCTAAAGCTTGCAATGGCAATAAGTACATATACTTCAATAATCACCCTAAATGTAAATGGACTGAATGCACCAATCAAAAGACACAGAGTAATAGAATGGATAAAAAAGCAAGACCCATCTATATACTGCTTACAGGAGACTCACCTCAAACCCAAAAACATACACAGACTAAAAATCAAGCAATGGAAAAAGAGTCTTCATGCAAACAACAGGGAGAAGAACTCAGGAATGAATTTAGGTCGGAGAACCAATTGTTGAAGTGCACAATGGAGGGTATTAAAAGCAGAGTAGATGCAGTACAGTAGACAAAAAATGAAATAGAAATTAGAGAAGAGGAATACAAAGAGGCTGAGGCACAGAGAGCAAAAAGGATCTCTAAGAATGAAAGAATGTTGAGAGAACTGTGTGACCAATCCAAACGGAATAATATATCGACTACAGGGGTAGCAGGAGAAGAAGAGAAAGAAAAAGGGATAGAAAGTGTCTTTGAGGTGGTGATTGCTGAAAACTTCCCCAATCTGGGGAAGGAGATAGTCTCTGAGGCCATGGAGGTGCGCAGATCTCCCAACACAAGGGACCCAAGGAAGACAGCACCAAGACATACAGTAATTAAAATCGCAAAGATTAAGGATAAAGACAGACTATTAAACGCAGCCAGAGAGAGAAATAAGACCACATACAAAGGTAGGCCCATCAGGCTATCATCAGACTTCTCAGCAGAAACCTTACAGGCCAGAAGCCAGTGGCATGATGTATTTAATGCAATGAAGCAGTAGAAATCAAACCAAGATTACTTTATCCGGCAAGGTTGTCATTTAAATTTGAAGGAGGGATTAAACAATTTCCAGATAACTAAAAGCTGAGAGAATTTAGCTCCCACAAACAGTCTCTACAGTGCATTTTTGAGGGATTGCTATAGATGGAAGTGTCCCTAAGGTTTAATAGCCGCCACCAGAGGTAATAAAACCACACTAAAGAAAGTAGAACAGCTAATTACTAAGCAAAGGCAAAATTAATTCAACTACCCCAAAGTCAATCAAGGGATAAACAAAGAGTACAGAATAAGATGCCTAATATATAAAGAATGGAGAAGGAAGAAAAAGGAGGAGAAAAAAAAAGAACCGTTAGATGGTGTTTGTAATAGCATATTAAGTGAGTTAAGTGAGACTCTTAGCTAGTAAGGAAGTTGAACCTTGAACCTTTGGTAAACACAAATCTAAAGCCTGCACTGGCAATAACTACATACCTCTCAATAATCACACTAAATGTAAATGGATTGAATGCACCAATCAAAGGACACAGAGTCACTGAATGGATAAAAAAAAGCAAGACCCTTCTATATGCTGCCTACAAGGGACTCACCTCAAACCCCAAAATATACACAAGCTAAAAGTCAAGGGATGGGACAAGATATTTCATGCAACTAATAGGGAGAAAAAAGCAGTAGTTGCAGTACTAGACTTCAAAACAAAGAAAGCCAAAAGAGACAAAGACAGACATTACATAATGATAAAGACGTCAATCCAACAAGAAGATATAACTGTTATAAATATCTATGTGCCCAACACAGGAACACCTACATATGTGAAACAAATACTAAGAGAATTAAAAGGGGAAATAGAATGCAATGCATTCAACCTAGGAGACTTTAACACTCCACCCACTCTGAAGGACAGATCAACCAGACAGAAAATAAGTAAGGACACAGAGGCACTGATCAACACATTAGAAGAGATGGACCTAACAGACATATACAAAACTCTACATAAGCAGAACACATATTTTTCTCAAGTGCACATGGAACATTTTCAACAACAGATCATATACTATGCCACAAAAAGAGTCTGGGAAATGCAAAAGATTAAAAATGTAGCAACTAGTTTTTCAGACCACAAAGGTATGAAGTTAGAAATAAACTACGCAAAGAAAATGAAAAAGCCCACAACACGTGGAGACTTTACAACATGCTCATAAATAACCAATGGATCAATGACCAAATAAAAACAGAGATCAAGCAATATATGGAGACAAATAACAATAATTCAACACAGCAAAATCTGTGGGATGCAGTGCAGTCCGTGCTAAGAGGGAAGTATATTGCAATACAAGCCTACCTCAGGAAAGAGGAACATCCCATATAAGCAGTCTAAACTCACAATTAACAAAACTAGAAAAAGAAGAACAAATGAGGCCCAAGGTGAGTAGAAGGAGGGACATAGATTAGAACAGAGGTAACTACAATTAAGAAGAATAAAACAATAGAAATAATCAATGAAATCAAGAGCTGGCTCTTCGAAAAAATTAACAAAATACATAAACCCCTATCACACTTATCAAGAAAAAAAGACAGTCTACTCACATAAACAGATTCAGAAATGAGACAAGAAAAATCACTACGGACACCTCCGAAATACAATGAATTATTAGAGAATACTATGAAAAGTAATATGCTAACAAACTGGATAACCAAGAAGAAATTGACAACTTTCTAGAAAAATACAACCTTCATGGCTGACCCAGGAAGAAACAGAAAATCTGAACAGACCAATTACTAGGAACAAAATTGAACTGCTAATGAAAAAACTACCTAAGAACAAAAGTCCTGGGCCAGATGGCTTCACCACTGAATATTACTGCACATTTAGTGAAGACCTAATACCCATCCTCCTTAAAATTTTCTAAATAGTTAGAAGAAGAGGGAATACTTCCAAACCCATTTATGATGCCAGAATCACTCTAATACCAAAACCAAGCAAAGACACCACAAAAAAGAAAATTACAGACCAATATCCCTGATGAACATAGATGCAAAAATACTCAACAAAATACTAGCAAATGGAATACAAAAATACATCAAAAAGATCATCCATCATGATCAAACAGGATTTATTTCAGGGATGTGAAGATGGTACAACATTCAAGAAGCCATCGGCATCATCCACCACATCAACAAAAAGAAGGACAAAAACCATATGACCATCTCCATAGACGCAGAAAAAGCATTTGACAAAATTCAACATCCATTCATGATAAAAAATCTCAGCAAAATGGGTATAGAGGGCAAGTATCTCAACATAATAAAGGCCATATATCACAAATGCATAGCCAACATTATATTTAACAGCGAGAAGCTGAAAGCTTTTCCTTTAAGATCGAGAACAAGACAAGGATGCCCACTCTCCCCACTTCTATTCAACATAGTACTGGAGGTCTAAGCCACGGCAATCCGACAACACAAAGAAATAAAAGGCATACAGACTGGTAAGGACAAAGTCAAACTGTCCCTGCTTGCAGATGACATGATAGTGTACATAAAAAAGCTTAAAGAATCCACTCCAAAACTACTAGACCTAATATCTGAGTTCAGCAAAGTTGCTGGATACAAAATTAATATGACGAAATCTGTGGCATTCCTATACACTAACAATGAACTAGCACAAAGAGAAGTTAGGAAAATAATTCCATTCACAGTTGCATCAAAAAGAATAAAATACCTAAGAATAAACCTAACCAAGGAAGTGAAAGACCTATAACCTGAAAACTACAAGACATTCATGAGAGAAATTAAAGAAGATACCAATCAATGGAAACACATCCCATACTCAAGCATAGGAATAATTAATATTGTCAAAATGGCCATCCTGCCTAAAGCAATATACAGATTCAATGTAATCCCAACAAAATACCAACAGCATTCTTTAACGAACTGGAACAAATAGTTCTAAAATTCATATGGAACCACAAAAGACCCCAAACAACCAAAGCAATCCTGAGAAGGAAGAGGAAAGCTGGGGGGGATTATGCTCCTCAACTTCAAGCTCTACTACAAAGCCACAGTAATCAAGACAATTTGGTATGGCACAAGAATAGACCCATAGACCAATGGAACAGAACAGAGAGCCCTGATAAAAACCCAACCATTATGGTCAAATAATACATGATAAAGGAGCCATGGACATACAATGCGGAAATGACAGCCTCTTCAACAGCTGGTGTTGGAAAAACTGGACAGCTACATGTAAGAGAATGAAACTTGATCACTGTCTAACCCCATACACAAAAGTAAACTCGAAATGGATCAAAGACCTGAATGTAAGTCATACATCCATAAAACTCTTAGAAGACAACATAGGCAAAAACCTCCTGAATATAAGCGTGAGCAACTTCTTCCTGAACACATCTCCTCAAGCAAAGGAAAGAAAAGCAAAGATGAACTCATGGGACAACATCAAACTAAAAAGTTTCTGTACGGCAAAGGACACCATCACCAAAACAAAAAGGCATCCTACAGCATGGAAGAATATATTTACAAATGACATATCCAACAAGGGGTTAACATCCAAAATATATAAAGAACTCACACACCTCAACACCCAAAAGGCAAATAACCCAATTAAAAAATTGGCAGAGGATATGAAGAGACAGTTCTCCAAAGAAGAAATTCAGATGGCCAACAGACACATGGAAAGATACTACACGTCACTAATCATCAGGGAAATGCTAATTTAAACCACAACTGGATATCACCTCACACCAATAAGGATGGCCAGCATCAAAAAGACTAAGAACAACAAATGCTGGGGAGGATGCAGAGGAGGGGAACCCTCCTACACTGCTGGGGGAATGTAAGCTAGTTCAACTATTGTAGAAAGCAATATGGAGCTTCCTCAAAAAACTAAAAATAGAAACACCATTTGACCTGGGTATCCCATACCTTGGAATTTACCCAAAGAATACAACTTCCCAGATTCAAAAAGACATATGCACCCCTATTTTTCTTGCAGCACTTTTTACAATAGCCAAGATATGGAAGCAACCTAAGTGTCCATCAGTAGATGAATGGATAAAGAAGATGTGATACATATACACAATGAAATACTATTCAGCCACAAGAAACAAATCCTACCATTTGCAACACCATGGATAGAACTGGAGGATATTATGCTCAGTGGAGAAAGACAAGGGCCACATGATTTCCCTCATTTGTGGAGTATAACAATGAAGCAAAACTGAAGGAACAAAATAGCAGCAGACTCAGAGACTCCAAGAAGGAACTAGTGGTTATCAAAGGGGAGGGGTGTGGGAGGGCAGGTGGAGAGGAAGGGAGATAGGGATTGAGGGGTATTATGTTTAGTACACATGGTGTGGGGGATCATGGGGAAAACCATGTAGCACAGAGAAGGCAAATAGTGAAACTGTGGCATCTTCCTACACTGATGGACTGTGATTGCACTGGAAAATGGGTAAGGACTTGATAATAGGGGTAAACGTAGTAACCACATTGTTTTTTCATGTGGAACCTTCATAAGAGTGTATATCACTAATACCTTAATAAAAAAAATTTTTTTCATTTTAAGGAACGATTAAAGTTTCTAAATAAGCAAAAGCTGAGAGAATTTACCTCACACAAACCATGTTTACAGTGTATTTTGGAGGGACTGCTATAGATGGAAGTGTTCCTAAGACTAAATAGCTGTCACCAGAAGAAATGAAACTACAGTAAAGTAGACAAATTAATTACTAAGCAGATGTCAAATCAAATCAAACAACCCCAAAGTCAGTCAAGGGATAGACAAAAGGGACAGAATACGATGCCTAATACATAAAGAATGGAGGAGGAACAAAGAGGAGGAGGAAATAAACGAACCTTTAGACTGTGTAACACCATACTAAGTGAATTAAGTTAGATACTTAGAAAGAAAGGAAGTTACCCCTGAACCTCCGGTAGCCACAAATGGCAGTAAGTACACACCTATCAATAATCACCCTAAATGTAAATGGTCTGAATGCACCAATCAAAAGACACAGAGTCACTGAATGGATAAAAAAACAAGACTGTATACATGCTGCCTACAAGAGACTCACTTGAAACCCAAAGACATACACAGACTAAAAGTGAAGGGATGGAAAATGCTATTTCATGCAACTAATAGGGAGAAAAAAGCAAGAGTTGCAGTACCTGTATCAGACAAAAGAGACTTCAAAACAAAGAAAGTAACAAGAGAGAAAGAAGTACATTACATAATGATAAAGGGAGCAGTCTAACAAGAGGATATAACCATTATAAGTACTCACCAAACACAGGCGCACCTATGTATGTCAAACAAATACTAACAGAATTAAAGGGGGAAATAGAATGCAATACATTCATTTTAGGAGACTTCGACACTCACTCCAAAGGACAGATCAACCAGACAGAAAATATGTACGGAGACAAAGGCACTGAACAACACATCAGAACAGATGGACCTCATGGACATTTAGAGAACACTCTACCCAAAAGCAACAGGATACAAATTCTTCTCAAGGGAACATGTAACATTTTCAAGAATACATCATATAGTAGGCCACAGAATGAGCCTCAGTAATTAAAAAAGATTGAAATTTTACCAACCTGCTTCTCAGAACACAAGGGTATGAAATTAGAAATCAATTCCGCAAAAAAACCACAAAAAAGCCCACAAACACATGGGGGCAGAATAACATGCACCTAAATAACCAATGGGTCAATGAACAAATAAAAACAGAGATCAAGCAAGATATGGAGACAAATGACAACAATAATTCAACACCGTAAAATCTGTGGGATGCAGCAAAGGCTGTGCTAAAAAGGAAGTATACTGCAATACAGGCTTACCTCAGGAAAGTAGAACAATACCGTATGAGCAGCCTAGAATCACAATTAATGAAACTAGAAAAGAAGAACAAATGAGGCCCAAAGTAAGGAGAAGGAGGGACATAATAAAGATTAGAGCAGAAATAAATAAAATTGAGAAGAATAAAACAACAGAAAGAATCAATGAAAGCAGAACCTGATTCTTTGAGAAACTAAACAAAATAGATAAACCCCTAGCCAGACTTATCAAGAAAAAAAGAGTCTACACACATAAACAGAACCAGAAATGACAAAGGAAAAATCACTATGGATACCACAGAAATGCAAAGTATTATTAGAGAATACTATGAGAAACTATATGCTAAACTGAATAACCTAGAAGAAATAGACAACTTTCTAGAAAAATACAACCTTTCAAGGCTGACCAAGGAACAGAAAATGTGAACAATTACCAGCAACGAAATTGAACTATTAATCAAAAACCTACCTAAGAACAAAACTCCTGGACAGATGGCTTCACCACTGAATTTTATCAAATATTTGGTGAAGACCTAATACCAATCCTCCTTAAAGTTTTCCAAAAAGTAGAAGAGGAGGGAATACTTCCAATCTCATTCTATGAGGCAAGCATCACTCTAATACAAACACCGAAGACACCACAGAGAAATAAATTACAGACCAATATCCCTGATGAACAAAGATGCAAAAATACTCAATAAAATATTAGCAAACCAAATTCAGAAATATAAAAAAATATCTATATTTGCTCTCTTACAGCACTAAATTATGTTTTCTACCTTTATCTTGCAACTACCTACCACTTCAGCATGCAGATGACATGATATTTTGTACATAAAAAACCCTAAAGACTCCACCACTAAAGTACTAGAACTAAAAACTGAATTCAGCTAAGTTGCAGGATACAAAATTAATACCCAGAAATCTGTCACATTCCTATAAGCTAACACTGAAATAGCAGAAAGAGAAATCGAGAAAACAATACCATTCTCAATTGCATCATAAATAATAAGATATCTAGGAATAAACCTAACCAAGGAAGTGAAAGACCTATACCCTGAAAACTACAAGACACTCATGAGAGAAATTAAAGAAGATACCAATAAATGGAAATACATCCCGTGCTCATGGACAAAGAATTAATACTGTTAAAATGGCCATCCTGCCTAAAGCAATCCACAGATTCACTGCAATCCCTATCAGAATACTAACAGCACTCTTCAATGAACCAGAGCAAAGTGTTCAAAAACTCATATGGAATCACAAAAGACCCCAAATAGCCAAAGCAATCCTGAGAAGAAAGAATAAAGCCGGGGAGATTACACTCCCTGACTTCAAGTTCTACTACAAAGCCACAATAATCAAGACAATTAAGTCCTGTCACAAGAACAAACCCATTCATCAATGGAATAGAACAGAGAGCCCAGATATAAACCCAACCATATATGGTCAATTAATATACAATAAAAGAGCCATGATATACAGTGGGGAAATGACAGCCTCTTCAACAACTGGTATTGGCAAAATTGGACAGCTACATGTAATAGAATGAAACTGGATTACTGTCTAACCCCATACACAAAAGTAAATTCGAAATGGATCAAAGACCTGAATGTAAGTCATGAAACAGTAAAATTATTAAAAGAAAATATAGGCCAAAATCTCTTGAATATAAAAATGAGCAACTTTTTCCTGAATGCATCTCCTTGGTCAGGGTAACAGAAACAGAACTGAACAAATGGGACTACATCAAACTAAAAACCTTCTGTACAGCAAAGGATACCATCAGTAGAATAGAAAGGCATCCTACAGGACGGAAGAATATATTTGTAAATGACATATCTGACAAGGGGTTGACATCCAAAATACATAGACCTCAAACATCAAAGCAAATAATCTGATTAATAAATGGGTGGAGGATATGAACAGACAATTCCCCAAAGAAGAAATTCAGATGGCCAACAGGACATGAAAAGATACTCCACATCACTAATTATCAGGGAAATGCACATTAAAACCACAATGAGATATCACCTCACACCAGTTAGGATGGCCAGCATCCAAAAGACAAACAAATGTTGGCACGGATGTGGAGAGAGGGGAACCCTCCTACACTGCTGATGGCAATGTAAATTAGTTCAACCATTGTGGAAAGCAATATGGAGGTTCCTCAAAAAACTAAAAACAGAAATACCATTTGACCCAGGAATTCCACTCCTAGGAATTTATTCTAAGAATGCAGCAGCCCAGTTTGAAAAAGAGATATGCACCCCTATGTTTATCACAGCATTGTTTACAATAGCCAAGAAATGGAAGCAACCTAAGTGTCCATCAGTAGATGAACAGATATAGAAGATGTGGTACATATACACAATGGAATATTATTCAGCCATATGAAGAAAACAAATCTTACCATTTGCAACAACATGGATGGAGCCTAGAGGCTATTATGCTCAGTGAAACAAGCCAGGTGGAGAAAGACAAGTACCATATGATTTCACTCATTTGTAGAGTGTAACAAAAAAGGGGAGGGTGATGGGGCTGGAAGGAGAAGGGGATTGAGAGGTATTTATGCCTGGTACACATGGTGTGTGTTGGGTTCACCAGGGAAGATACTGTAGCACAGAGAAGACAAGTAGTGACTCTGTGGCATCTTACTACACTGACTGAAAGTGACTTTCAATGGGGTATGGAGGGAACTTGATAATATGGGTGAATGTAGTAACCATAATATTTTTCATGTGAAACCTTCCTAAGAGTGTATATCAATGATATCTTAATAATAAAAAAAAGAAAAAAGAAGGAAAATAACTAAATCCATAAGGTAAGCAGTCCCCAAGTTAAAGCAGTTCATACAAAAGGGATTTATTCAGACCTATAATTCATTTCTCCTGCATTTACTCACTTATTCAACAGTTTCTGGTCATTATGCCAAATATATCTAGGCAAAGGAACAGAATGTGTATCAGGACATAGCAAAAGCACAATTTCATCTTACCAGTGTTAAATCTGCAACATATTTTCTCTGTTTTCAAATGCGAGAAACACTGAACTGGTTTTCTAGCTTGATGACAGCAGTTGCAGTATGTTTTTGACTATGCTGTCATCTCCTCCACTACCCTGCCCTGCATCTGACAGGATCAAAAGCAAACTACCTGCAGATCTCTCAAACATGCTTATGTGTATGTGTTGTTTCTAACTACCTGTAAGACTACAATCTATTACCTCAATCTCTCCTTCCCCTTATCTCTTTAAACTCCTGAGTCAGCTAAACTCAGTCTTTATGAGAAGCCTTCCCTGAAGCTCCCAAACACTGCCCTGTTCCTTAGAATTCTAAAAGTATCTTCTTTAAAGGGACAGTTCTCAGTCCACATGTAAGTCACACATACTTTCAAAAGTATTATAAAGACAATAATACGGAGACAATCTATAATACAGAAGTCTATAACATATCAAAATGAACATTAGGAGAAACTGTACCTCAACCTCATGCTAGACCTTGGAGTCCCTTTCCTCTTTCATCTCTCTCCCTGCTTCTGCCCACACAGTCAGCTAATAGTCAACCTTATTCCTATTTTCCAACCCACTGCTCTGCCAATCAATTCAATTGTGGAGGAGTTAAAGCTGGAAAGTGTCAAAACCAACTGTGTACTAAGGGCTGAAAAAGAGGGTCTTACAGATTCACTTCTGTGACTGCAAATTACCTTCTGTAAGCATATTAGCTTTATGCTGGCAGAGAATGGCTACAGGTAAAGTAAGTCATCTCTGAGTTCTCTCTTTCCCTATGCACCCCAATCTCCCCATTCACTAAGGCTTCCTGATTCTTACGTGCATTTAGTCCATCCTCTTCAATCTTAACTGCAGCTTCCTCAATTCAAGAAATACTCTTTATATCTGCACAAATAAAACAGACCTCTGGCCAAAGTCCAGTCTGTCCTTTCACTAATCTATCCCCCACTAATGCCAGATGAATCTTCCTGAACCACCTCAAACTTTGTGAGAAAGGTGGAAGGATAGAAAATAAACTTGACAACAGTTTGGAGGAGGGGATGAGTAGGAATATGGGGAAAAGAATTTTAGGTTTTGCTTTTTAGTAAGACTGAGTCTTTTACAGGAATGTATCAATTACCTAGATGCTCTTTAAAACAAAATGCTGCTTGACATTTTTTCTTTCCATAAGCAAAATTCTACTGACTGCCAAAACTAAAATTAAAAACCTTTCAAATATAACATTTCCTTCTGCATAGAACATTTCTTCATTTAAATGTAAGAACTACAGGTCAATTTTCTCTTCCCTAAATTTAAGGCTTTATTATCTTCTATAATTTAATGATTTTTACATCACTATCTATATTACATTTAATATAGACATTACAACACCACACCACATCACAGTAGCTCGCATAGAGTCTTTCACAGAGTTGGCAATTAATAACTATTTGTTGAATATCAAATAACTACTTGTTGACTACTTCTAACAAACACTCTCCTTCTAGGTAGTCACAACTTACCACAATGATTCCAGGCACTAGTTTTAGATAATTCACCACCACTAATACCATCAACTCTAACCTAGCCTCCCCCAAATCACTCCTTGAGCTCCTTCCAATCCATACTCAAGCCTCTTTCCAATGTGTTCTCCACTCTAAACATGACTAGTCTTTACAAAAAGTAAAAACGATGTCATCCACTGCTTAAAATTTTCAGTATCTTCTCAACAGCCCCAGAAGATGACGAATAAGCCTATAAAGCCTTATCTGATCAGGTCCCTGCCTAGATCCTCACAGATTGCTCTCCCCTCTTTGCACACTATACTCTAAACATGCAGATCTTTTAACTTGTCCAAAGTCACTCTGTTCTCACTCACCTTTGGGCCTGTACAAATGTTTCTATTTCCTCTGGAAGGTACACTGTTTTTCCTCCCCTCAAAATTACTTGGCTTAATATATTTGTCCTTTAGATCTAAACCCTAATATTACTTGTTGGACAAACCAGATTAACTGGGTGCACCTCACACATACTCTCTTGTCAACAAGTACTTCCCTAGATATGTTTATTATATAGTATGTGATTTTTTTGATTAGTTGGGGAGACAGAGATTGTATCTTAAGGGTAGAGATTATCTCTGATTCATAAAACACACTCTGGCACATAAAACGGCAGTAGGAAGTTGCTGAATAACTGAATAGGTGACAAACTATTATCATACCATACTGTAAAGTATATTACATACAATTACACATAGTTTACGGAGCATTTCTCTTGAAACTCCTATGGTTCCAACTTGGGGTCCTGTAAAATTTTGCGAGTTTTTTCTTTAGGATCTTCATGGTATTCTGATTATTCTGAAAGTCTTCCCACTATTCAAAGAAAAATCTGATTAATTATTAATTGACTATAAATTTTAATGGAACATGGAATTGAAAAAGAAAAAATTTCTGACCCTTTCTGGAACACAAATGTTTCAAAAGAGAAATGGATTAATCCACAGTATTTTGTCATGAAAAGCATAAAAATATACAATAGAAGGGGGAAAATGCCACAGAAACAGCTAAAACAAAAGCATACCCTCCACTTTTTGTCCTTTTCTCCCATTTTGAGTTTTTATTTTTTAAGACATAACATTAGTACAGAAAAGGAAGGTATGTATCATAAAAGATATCTTCAAATCTAAACTGGAACATACATTCGAAATTAAGTGATTACTACTATAGGTTTAAATTTCACATAGGTTTGTAAAAGTCCTAATTTGAATAATTTATATGATTAACAAGAAAGTATTCAAACAAATTACTAAATTTTTGTCATGGGTGAAGTCTGGAGAAAACATATATGAAGCTTTTCCAACTATTTCAAAATTGGTGCTACCAAGAGGTAAAATATACCAAGCAATACCAGAACCAGAATATACAGAACTACCCAAAATAATGAACACAGTATATGCTTTGCTAAAAGAATTCCTACACAAGCGAACTTCAAAATTTTTATGAGGTTGTACTGTAGCTACGTTAGAGATGTCCAATACACATGGTGCTTTACAATGGTATTTAAAATTCAGACTTCGATCATTACCACAAAAGGAAGACATTCCTTTTAGGCAATAAGGAAGACAGAGCCTACTAACCAATCATCTATATCAAGTTTCTCAAAATGTGGCCTGCAGGCCCCTAAGGATCCCTAAGGACCATTTAGGAGGCTCACAAGGTAAGAACTATTTTTATGATGATACTAATGTTATTCTTTTCTGTGTTGACATTTGTGCTGATGGTGCAAAAAGCAAAGGTGGGCAAACTACTAGCCTCTTGACATCAAGGCAGTGTCACTAATGCCTGTACTAACAGGCATTATGTTCTTTACTGCCAACTGCTCAGAAGAAAAAAATTTTTTAAGCCAGCTTGACTTTAAAATGCTCTTGATGAGGCAGAAAAAAATACTTACTTTATTAAATCTTGACCCTTAAGATCCTTTAAATATTCCATGTGACAAAATGGGAAGTACCCATAAAGTACTTCTGCCGCATTCTAAATACAATGGTTGCCTTCAGGGAAAACCACTTGTGCAATTTATTTGCAAGCTGATATCAAGCCACTTTCCACATAACTTCAAAAAACAACTTCAAAGATGACTTCATTGTTACTTCAAAAAAAACTGACCAAAGACAAGTATCAAATGATTTCACTCATCTGTGGAGTGTAAGAACAAAGAAAAAACTGAAGGAGCAAAACAGCAGCAGACTCACAGAACCCAAGAATGGACTAACAGTTACCAAAAGGAAAGGGACTGGGGAGGATGGGTGGGAAGGGAGGGATAAGGGGGGGGTAAAAAAAGAAAGGGGGGTTATAATTAGCATGTATAATGTGGGGGGGGCACGGGGAGGGGTGCACAACACAAAGAAGACAAGTAGTGATTCTACAGCATCTTACTATGCTGATGGACAGTGACTGCAGTAGGGTATGTGGGGAGAACTTGGTGATGGGGGAGTCTAGTAAACATAATGTTCCTCATGTAATTGTAGATTAATGATATCAAAATAATTTTTTTAATTTAAAAAAAAACTTACCAACTATAGTTATTCAAATTGTGTATCTTGCACACATTTTCCTAAAAATGAACCAAGTGAACCTCACTGCAAAGCAAATAATTGGCAATATTTGTTGCCAATAGTAAAATGTAACCTTTCCAGCAAAAATAAGAATTTTGGGAAACATATCCATCAACGTGAGCTTGGAGCCATTTCAATACTTCAAGGACTTCTGGTAAGATCTGTGGTGATATTAATGAATGTGATTTTTTTCATATCATAAAAGAAATTTTTCAACATTCAGCTCTGCATAACTCAGTGGACAAATACTTTCCAAATGACCCAAACAATGATTTTTAATGTAATGAAATATAAAATGTTCACTGCTATGGTTTTACAATGCAGTACTCATCTTGCTTCTACAATGTAGCCTACCAATCTTCAAGAAACTACTATCTGCTGAATTTTGATGTATTATCAAAAAAATTATTAATAAGAACATGCACAGGCTATTAAAATACTCTTCCCTTTCCAACTACATAACTTTAGGAAGCCAGATTTTCCCATGTACCTCAACCAAAATAAAATATCACAACAGGTTGAATGTAAAAGCAGACACGAGAATTTAGCTGTCTTCTGTTAGTCATTCACTAAGAGATTTGCAATAATGTAAAACATGATGCTCTTCTTAAAGTTTAGTCTTGTAAAACTGTGGTTATTTTTCAAAAAATATATTATTTATGTTAGTAATAATAAACCTATCACATGTTATTTTAAGTGAATTAGTAAATGTTTCAAAGTTCTCCATTTTAATTTTTGGTATGATAAATATTGATAGATATAACTCATCTAAATTTTCTTTAGTCCCCAGTACTTTTTAAGAGTATAAAGGAGTCACATTTTTATAATAAACATACACTGCATAAATTTATAAAAACTTTTTGAAAGTATAAAGGAGTCCTGAGACTAAGTTTCAGTACAATTGCTCTATACTGCAGAAAATTACTGAAGGGATAAAGATATTCTAATTTAACACATCCTCACCCATAATTTCTCTCTTCAGTACAACATAAAAAATTGATTTCAATAAAAGGAATTCATGAATATTTAGAAGAACTCATAGGTTGTAATAATTTGAATTAAGTCATTTCCTGAACAACCTATTTATTCTGTCTTGATATTACAAGAAAACAAAGTAAACATTTAAATATAACATATGCTAACAAAAGAGAAGGAATAGGTATAGTCAGTTTTCTGTTTTATTGTGTTTTTTTTTTAAAGATGCAACTGGAGAACTCAGAAACAAAGTAATGAAAAACAGAACTGTAGGCCTAGAAGTCACAGAAACAGACTTCACTTTACTAAAAACTATCAGAATTGTCACTTTGGACATAATCTAGTTAAAACTTCTCCTTTTATATAAGAGTTCAAGGCTAGTTAAAATACAAATTGTAAGAGTTTATGTGCCAGGCATTGGGCAGGCACCGGAAATATGGGAATAAGCAAGACTGGTCCTGCTTTCTTGGAAAACCTACATCAAGTGTCAAGCAGGTATAATGAATGCTACAGAGGAAATAATAGAATTCTTACGGGAGCATTTAATAAGGTACAACCTGACATGTTGGTACTGGGAAGAGGTCTCTAAGGAGGTAAACTCCTTATGACTCATTTACCAACATCCTCAACACTCCCCTCCTTTGCCAAGAACTCAACATTCACAAGTTCCTCACTATTCCAATCTTTATTCTTAATGATGTCGACAGTCACTCAACTGACTAAAACCTCTCAGTCACCTGACCTGAACTGACACAATTTTTCCTTCCATTTTGTCTTCACCACAGTCAAAAATTCCCACAGTGGTAACAAGTATACATCAGTTCTACAAAATCTAGATTTCAAAAACCCACTTTCTAAACCTACAACTTCTATCTCTGTAGTTTACTTACTATAGTCCCTCAAGTCCAACTAGCCTTTGATATCACAGGACTTCTAATCATTAATTCTCCCAGTTTTTCCGCTATCCATGCCCCAACCAAGATGTGCTCTAAGTACAAAATACACATCAGATTCCAAAGACTTATCACAAAAAGGGAATGTAAAATAACTCATTAATAAACTATGTTGCTTACAAAATAATTATATTTTGGATGCACTGGGTTAAATGTTATTAAAATTAATTTCAACCGGTTTATTCATGCTGTTTTAAAGAGTACTGTTGCAAATGTGTTAAAAGATACAAATTAGACAACGAAACAGGTATGACAGATAGTCATAGTGGAACTTAGGGAAGAGTCAGACTTGGCAATTAACATTTAGGAGTCATCACAGAATAGATTAGTGCCATTTAATAGAAAAACCAAGTGAGCCACATACATAAGTTAAAATTTTTCCAACAGCCACACTAACATCCTCCCACCCATGCGCTACCATCCACTAACATTATGTAGGAAAAATATTTAAATTACGAGTTACCCTTAGATTACTCTCTTTCACTCATTCCCTATCATCCAATCCATTATTAACTCCTCTTCATCTCCTTAAAAATAACCAACCTCTCCCCTCAATTCCTCACCCTACCACTAGCATACAAGCAATTCTCATTTCCTGCCTGGAATACGACAATACCCTCCATGTTGGTTGATCTGCTCTTGCCTTCCCTTCAAATATGTATTTTACTCAGTAGCCTGAATGATTACTTTAAAAAGTAAACCAAGTACTCTAATGATATTGCCATCACCTTTAGAATCCATCCAACCTCTCTTAAAGGCCTTTGAGGCCCTACATAATCTGGCCCTGATAATATCTGTGACCTCTCTCCTACCAGTCTCCCTCTCACTAACTACCCCTAGCCACATAACCCTTACAAAGACTTTTCCCATCTGATAGCCTTTGCACCTGCCTTTTCCTCAGATCTTCATATAGATGCCTTATCTACCCTCCAGGTGTCAGCTCCATAGAGCACCACTTCCTCACTTACTGGGCTAAGAAGTCCTCCTTCCCAATTCCAATTTTCTGTATCCTGTCACCCCGTTTAATATTCTGAACGGCACTTCCACACACCTGATGTTTACTTCTCTGTCCCCTCCTCTCTATAATGGAAACTTCCTAAGGGTGGGGACTTTGACTCACTATAGTCTCTCTGGGACCTAGGAGAGTACCTGACACATATTAGGTACTCAAAGGGTTTTTATCAAATGAAGGATCATTATAGTAATTTTTCATCTGAACTACAAGACCTGACAAATGACTAATATTAAGACCAAGAAGAACAAGTTTTCTAGTCAAAGACAGCAACATTTGTAAAGGCAGAAAAAAAAGGAATTCAAAAACTGAAGCCAATATGAAAGGTAAGTAAGACAAGGGCAATGGGATGCATGCAGCAAGACTGTAAGGACAGGAGCTATGCTATACAGAGCCTCTTGGGCCTCACTGTGAGATTCTGAATCACTAAAGGATTTTTAAGCAGGGAAGTGACATGGCCAGATTTCTATTCTGAAAGTACCACTTGAGCCACAGTATGGATAATGGGGATGTGATCAGAGGAGAATATGTGATGATGTAAACATGGCAATTAGAAACTACAGCAGTTGTCTGCGCTTCACACTAGGGTAGTACAGTGAAGATGAAATAGACAAATCTAAGACATATTTAAGAAGAATCAACAGGACCCGTTACAGATCAATTCACTGTGGGGTTGGATATTGGATACAGATCAATTCACTGTGGGGATGGATATTGGAGATACAAGGAGAAATAATGGAGGAGCCAATGGCCAGGTTTCTAGTGAGTACGTGGATAGCAGTATAAGAGAATGCTGAACAGTGATGAGTTCAGTTTTTAGCATCTTAACTCTGAGCCATCTGTGATTCAAACAAGCAGAGGTGTCAAGCAGGTAACTGGATCTAAGCTTCATTCTGAAAAGAGATCATTCAATGGAAATGAATGAAGTGGTATGCATAGGAAGGTACAAAGCCACTTTAATACTTACAGGTAAAAGAGAACAAGAGGCCAGAGAATAACAGGAAAAGTAGGAAAGAAGTTATCCCAGAAGCTGAAGGATTACTTTTAAAAAAGGGGCAATGCTCACTGGTGTGAAATGAGTAGATAAGCAAGATGAGCAATGAACAGTGTTCAATGAACTCTGCAGCAAGGAGGTCACTTAGCACAATTTCAGTGCAGCAATAGAGATGACAGACAACAGAACAAGTTGAAGAGTGACTATAAAGTAAAGGATGGAGGAGGGTGTAGACAATACTTTTAATAAAATGGAGCAATACAGGAGAAAGAGGTCAGTTATTTAATGGGTATATGAAGTCAAAGGAGAATTTTCTAATATGGGAGAGACTTGAGATGTCTCAATTTTGACTGCAAAAATTCAGTAAAGAGAGAGGGAGTACTATCTCAGAAGCTAAGCAGGGTCAGGCCTGGTTAGTACTTGGATGGGAGACAAAGAGTTAAAAAGGTTAAGTGTAAGGTTTCTGAAAAGGCAAGAGAAGATAAGACCCAGAGCAAAGGTAAGGCCACCTCTCCTCCATTACAGCAAGGAGGAAGTAGAAAAGGATGAACCAGGATAGGATGCCAGTAGCCTTGGCGATTTAGTGGTAAAAAATTTTATCTCTGATACAATGAGATCTATTTTCTTTAGGAAATAAAGATGAGAAAGGAAAGAGACACTATAATAAGGGAAGAAAACATTTAAAGTGGAAGAATAAACAGCTGTGTAAAATATAGTAGAATTACTGGGTTACGTTGAGGGCCCACTTTTGGTAATCAAGTGTTTAAGACGGCACTCATGAATCCTTTCCACCATACGGAATCCTAAATTAAATCTGACTGTCAATATCTGAACTAAGACATATCTTTCCCCACAAGATGCATTATATATATATTTCTGGTGTTTCAGCGTAGGGCATTAATTCCTCATGACCTAACTAGAAAGGGTTCTCAAAGAGTACATTTTTTGTGCTTTTTCCACAAAATGGAAAAGCAGAAATTGCCACATGCAGTTTTCTCACAGCATGCAGAAATTACTAATAGGAAATAAATATAAAGCACTCAGAAAACAAGCAACTTAAAGAAACTGAAGTTTTCAATAATATTTTTTAATTATCATAGTATTTCTTGCTCCCTTTATGATTCGAGGAGATAAAAATTTGCTGCAATTAAAAGCAGCTCAGGGGATTCTGGGACGATGGCGGTGTGTGTAGGGCACTGGAAATCTCGTCTCAAAACCATCTATTTTTGAAAATACAACAAATAAAACCACACCTAACAGAGAGACCAGACGGTACAGTACAATAGCCAGGCAACATCTACATCTGCGAGAATGCGGTTTCTCACAAAGGAGGTAAGATACAAGCCACGGCCTGGTGGGACCCAAGCGCTCCCCCCACCCCAGCTCCCCAGCAGGAGGAGGAGAGTCAGAGCAGGGAGGGAGTAGAAGCCCAGGACTGCTAAATACCCAGCCCTAGTAATCCACACCAGGAGTGCAGAAACACATTGTGGGATGCGCTGGATATTAGGGAAATGGAAAAGTAAAATCTGTGAGCGGGTCACCGCAGCTGGCTCCCCTGAAACAAAAGAAAAGCAAGTGCTTTTTGAAAGTCTTAAAGGGACAGGGACCTCACAGCTGGATGGAATCATCTGGGCACACTCAGCCTAGCAGCTGGGAATCCCAGGAAACTCCAGGCGCCCTAACCCCCCGGGTGGCAATGCAGCTCTGAAGCCCCTCATGGCGATAAACAGCCTGTGTTCACTCCCATTCAGGCACAGCCCTGGCAGAGCAGCCTGGGAGTGGCAGCACCCACAGCAGCTGCCCAGAGTCTCCTCCCAGCACATAGCCGATCGGGCCAGACCTGGGGCTAAGAGCATAGGCAGAGGAACCGGGGACAGGGCACGGAGTAGCACCGTTCTCGCAGAAGAACACACCAGGCACACCTGCCTACACCCGCAGGGCTCTAGGCTGCCATGAGGGCTGCTCCCGGTGTGCGGGGAACGACACAGGCAGTGGAAAGGGGCAGGGTGAACAGCAAGCACGAAGGGACTTTGTTCTCCCAGCTGACACATGCGCTACCTACCTACAACTGCCTTGATAGCCATGAAAAGGTAGAAGAATTTGGTCCAGTCCAGAATAACCCAGACAAGCCCTGAGAGGGGGCCTGCAGAGGTAGATTTCACCAATCTTCATGAAAAATTATTCAAAATAAAAGTCATAACCATGCTGATGTCCAGAATAACCCAGACAAGCCCTGAGAGGGGGCCTACAGAGGTACATTTCACCAATCTTCATGAAAAATTATTCAAAATAAAAGTCTTAACCATGCTGATGGACCTGAAGAGAAATATGCAAGAGCTTAAGGATTAAGTTAAGAGGGAGAATACAGAAATGAAACAATCTCTGGAAGGACTTAAGAGCAGACTGGATGAGGTACAAGAGGCCACTAATGGAATAGAAATCAGAGAACAGGAACACAGAGAAGCTGAGGCAGAGAGAGATAAAAGGATCCCCAGAAATAAAAGAATATTAAGAGAACTGTGTGACCAATCCAAAAGGAACAATATCCGCATTATAGGGGTACAAGAAGAAGAAGAGACAGAAAAAGGGATAGAAAGTGTCTTTAAAGAAATAATTGCTGAAAACTTCTCCAAACTGAGGGAGGAAATAGTCTCTCAGACCATGGAAGCTCACAGATCACCCAACACAAGAGACCCAAGGAGAACAACACCAAGACATATAATAATTAAAATGGCAAAGATCAAAGACAAGGACAGAGTATCAAAGACAGTCAGAGAGAGAAAAAAGGTCACGTACAAAGGAAAATCCATCAGGCTATAATCAAACTTCTCAACAGAAACCCTACAGTCCAGAAGAGAATGGGATGATATATTTAATGTAGTGAAACAGAAGGGCCATGAATGAAGAATACTGTATCCAGCACGATTATCATTTAAATAAGAAGGAGGAATTAAACAATTCCCAGACAAGCAAAAGATGAGGGAATTTGCCTCCCACAGACCACCTCTACAGGATATTTCAGAGGGACTGCTCTAACTCCAAGAATGAAATAGTGGCTACCAAAGGAAACCAGTGTGGGAGGGAAGGTGGGGAAGAAGGGAGAAGGGGACAGAGGGGCATTATGTTTAGTACACATGGTGTGGGTGATCATGGGGAGAACAGTGTGTCACAGAGAAGGGACACAGTGGATTTCTGGCAACTTCCTGCACTGATGGACAGTGACTGCATTGGAGTATGGGTAGGGACTTAATATGGGTAAATGTAGTAAACACATTGTTTTTTCATGTGAAACATTCATAAGAGTGTATATCAATCATAACTTAATAAAAAATTTTAAGTATTAAAAAATAAAAAATAAAGGGACTGCTCTAGATGGAAGCACTAAAGGCTAAAGCACTAGAAGGCTAAAGAAATGTCACCAGAGAAAATAAAATCACAGCAAAGAAAGCAAACCAACCAAATACTAACTAAAGGCAAAGAATAAAATCAACTGTGCACAAAAGGAGTCAAAGGAAACACAAAAGAGTACAGATTAAAACACCTAACATACAAAGAATGGAGGAGGAGGAATAAGAAGGGAGAGAAATAATCAGACTATGTTTATAAAAGCTTAATAAGAGAGTTAAGTTAGATGATTAGATAGTAAAGAAGCTACCCCTGAACCTTTGGTAACCACAAATCCAAAGCCTGCAATGGGAATAAGTACATATCATTCAATAATCACCCTAAATGTAAATGGACTGAATACACGAATAAAAAGATACAGGATAATAGAATGGATAAAAAAGCAAGACCCATCTATATGCTGCTTACAAGAGACTCACCTCAAATCCAAAGATACACACAGACTGAAAGTCAAGGGATGTAAAAAGATATTTCATGCAAATAATTAGGGAGAAAAAAGCAGGTGTTGAAATACTTGTATCAGACAAAATAGACCTCAAAACAAAGAAAGTAACAAAAGATAAAGAAGGACATTACATAATCCTAAAGGAGTCAGTCCAACAAGAAAAGCTAGGCATTATAAATATATATGCACCCAATACAGGAGCATAAACATATGTGAAACAAATACTAACAGAATTAAAGGACGAAATAGAATGCAATGCATTCGTTCCAGGAGACATCAACACACCACTCACTTCAAAGGACAGAACCACAAGACAGAAAATAAGTAAGGAAACAGAGGCACTGAACAACACACTAGAACAGATGGACATAATAGACATCTACAGAACTCTACACCCAAAAGCAGCAGGATACACATTCCTCTCAAGTGCACATGGAACATTTTCCAGAATAGACCACATACTAGGCCACAAAAAGAGTCCCAGTAAATTCAAAAAGACTGATATTCTACCAACCAACTTCTCAGACCACAAAAGTAAAAAACTAGAAATAAATTGTACAAAGAAAACAAAAGGCTCACATATACATGGAGGCTTAACAACATGCTCCTAAAAAATCAATGGATCAATAACCAAATCAAAATAGAGATCAAGCAATATATAGAAACAAATAACAACAACACAAAGCCCCAACTTTGTGGGACACAGCGAAAGCAGTCTTAAGAGGAAAGTATATAGTAATCCAGACATATTTAAAGAAGTAAGAACAATCCCAAGTGAAATAGTCTAAAGTCACAATTATTGAAATTAGAAAAAGAAGAACAAATGAGGCCTAAAGTCAGCAGAAGGAGGGACATAATAAAGACCAGAGGAGAAATAAACAAAATTGAGAAGAATAAAACAATAGAAAATATCTATGAAACCAAAGACTGGTTCTTTGAGAAAATAAACAAAATAGATAAACCCCTTGCCTGACTTATTAAGAGGAAAAGAGAATCTACACATATCAACAGAACAAGAAACGAGAAAGGAAAAATCACGATGGACCCTACAGAAATACAAAGAATTATTTGAGAACACTATGAAAACCTATATGCTAACAAGCTGGAAAACCAGAAGAAATGGACAACTTCTAGAAAAATACAACCTTCCAAGACTGACCAACGAAGAAACAGAAAATCTAAACAGACCAATTACCGGCAAAGAAATTGATTCAGTAATCAAAAAGCTACTCAAGAACAAAACCCCTGGGCCAGATGGATTTACCTCAGAATTTTATCAGACATACAGAGAAGATATAATACCCATCCTCCTTAAAGTTTTCCAAAAAATAGAAGAGGAGGGAATACTCCCAAACTCATTCTATGAAGCCAACATCACCCTAATAGCAAAACCAGGCAAAGACCCCACTAAAAAAGAAAATTACAGACCAATATCCCTGATGAACACAGATGGAAAAAGACTCGACAAAATATTAGCAAACCAAATTAAAAAATACATCAAAAGGATCATACAGCATGACCAAGTGGGATTCATCTCAGGGATGCAAGGATGGTACAACATTTGAAAATCCATCAGCATCATCCACCACATAAACAAAAAGAAAGACAAAAATTACATGGTGATCTTGATAGACACTGAAAAAGCATTCAACAAAATTCAACACCTATTCATGATAAAAACTCTCAACAAAATGGGTATAGAGGGCACGTACCTCAACATAATAAAGGCCATATATGAGAAACCCACAGCCAACATCATACTTAAAAACGAGAAGCTGTTTCCCTAACATCAGGAACAAGACAAAGATGTCCACTCTCCCCACTTCTATTCAACATAGTACTGGAGGTCCTAGCCACAGCAATCAGGCAAAACAAAGAAATACGAGACATCCAGATTGGTAAGGAAGAAGTAAAACTATCACTGTTTGCAGAAGACATGATATTGTATATACAAAAACCTAAAGAATCCACTCCAAAATTACTAGAATATCTGAATTCAGCAAAGTTGCAGGATACAAATTAATACACAGAAATCTGTTGCATTCCTACATACTACCGATGAACTAGCAGAAAGAGAAATCAGGAAAATAATTCCATTCACAATTGCATCAAAAAGAATAAAATACCTAGGAATAAACCTAATCAAGGAAGTGAATGACCTATATCCTGAAAACTACAAGACACTCTTAACAGAAATTAAAGAGGATACTAACAAATGGAAATTCATACAATGCTCTTGGCTAGGAAGAATTAATATTGTCAAAATGGCCAACCTGCCTAAAGCAATCTACAGATTCAATGCAATCCCTATCAAAATACCAACAGCATTCTTCAACAAACTGGAACAAATAGTTCTAAAATTCATATGGAACCACAAAAGACCCTGAATAGCCAAAGCAATCCTGAGAAGGTAAAAGAAAGCAGGGGAGATCTCGATTCCCAATTTCAAGCTCTACCATAAAGCCACAGTAATGAAGACAATTCGGTACTGGCACAAGAACAGACCCATAGACCAGTGGACAGAAGAGAGAGTCCAGATATTAAACCAAACATATATGGTCAATTAATATACACTAAAGGAGCCAAGGATATACAATGAGGAAATGACAGCCTCTTCAACTGCAGGTCTTGGCAAAACTGGACAGCTACATGTAAGAGAATGAAACTGGATCATTGTCTAATCCCATACACAAAAGTAAATTCGATATGGATCAAAGACCTGAATTTAAGTCATGAAAGCATAAAAGTCTTAGAAAAAAACAGGCAAAAATCTCTTGGCCATAAACATGAGCAACTTTTTCATGAACATATCTCCCTGGGCAAGAGAAACAAATGCAAAAATGAACAAGTGGGACTATATCAAGCTGAAAAGCTTCTGTACAGCAAAGGACATCATCAACAGAATGAAAAGGCATCCTACAGTATGAGAGTATATATTCATAAATGACATATCCGATAAAGGGCTGATATACAAAATATATAAAGAACTCACACACCTCAGCAAACAAAAAGCAAATAAGCCAATTAAAAATGGGCAGAGGAGCTGAACAGACACTTCTCCAAAGAAGAAATTCAGATGGCCAACAGGCACATCAAAAGATGCTGCACATCACTAATCATCAGAGAAATGCAAATTAAAACTACAGTGAGATATCACCTCACACCAGTTAGGATAGCCAACATCCAAAAGACAAACAACTAATGTTGGTGAGGATGTGGAGAAAGGGGAACCCTCCTACACTGCTCGTGGGAGTGTAAACTAGTTCATCCATTGCGGAAAGCAGTATGGAGGTTCCTCAAAAAGCTCAAAATAGAAATACCATTTGACCCAGAATTCCACTCCTAGAAATTACCCTAAGAATGCAGGAGCCCTGTTTGAAAAAGATATGCACCCCTATGTTTCGCAGCACTATTTACAATAGCCAAGAAATGGAGACAACCTAAGTGTCCATCAGTATATGAATGGATAAAGAAGATGTGGTACATATACACATGGAATATTATTCAGCCCTAAGAAGAAAACAAATCCTACTATTTGCAACAACAGGGATGGAGCTAGAGGATATTATGCTCAATGAAATAAGCCAGGCGGAGAAAGACAAGTACCAAATGATTTCACTCATCTGTGGAGTATAGGAACAAAGGAAAAACTGAAGGAACAAAACAGCAGCAGACTCACAGAACCCAAGAATGAACTAACAGTTACCAAAGGGAAAGGGACCGGAGAGGATGGGTGGGTTGGGAGGGATAAGGAGGAAAAAGGGACATTACGATTAGCACACATAATGTAGGGGGGGGTCACAGGGAATGCAGTATAACACAGAAAAGACAAGTCATGATTCTATAGCATCTTACTACGCTGATGGACAGTGGCTATAATAGGTTATGTGGTGCGGACTTGATAATGGGGGGAGTCTCATAACCATAATGTTGCTCATGTATTGTACATTAATGATACCAAAATAAAAAAAACAAACTTGGGGAAAAAAAGCAACTATATCATCTTTTTCCTTCTCTATTACCCTCTTCACACAATCTTTATCCCCTGTGCTGCAGTAAGCACCCCATTCCATATTCATTAAAAGGAACTTAGGATATGGAATCACAAAATCTCTGTTTGATTCCAAGCACTATTCTCATACACTATAATGGAACTTCAGGCTAGGTATGTAAGATATCTGAGCCTCAGATTTCTCACCTGTTTAAAAAAAGAAAGAAAAGAAAAAAATTATTGTAATAATTCAGTGACAACTGTTTACAAACTGTACTGTACTAGAAATGGTAGCTCTTACCTACTCCGAAGTATTATTCTGCTCAGAAATTACCTGCCTCCAAGTTCAAACGTGTGTAATGAGCAATGAGCATAAGGTAATCATTAGCAGAAAACAAGCTAAACTAAGCAGCTCGTGGAAGATGTCCCCTTCACATTCCCGGACTTTAGAATATACTTACTGACCTAAATGAAGCTCTTGTTGGGGCAATACCAGGCAGAAATATTAAATTAAAAAGTTATAAAAACAAACAAAGTTAAGCTGTATTGTATAGAAGACTTTTCTGTCACTACCTTACCTAGCAATCTGCATGGTGAGAAATCTTTCTTCTTAGTTTCCCTAAATAAGCTACTTCACTTAGCTCCCCTTCCTATTCCTTAAAGTACTCCCCATGAACAAGGCAACATGGATCCTAAAGTAAAGCAAAGAGAACTAGCCAGATGAGTAAGTGTGTTTAAGTTGAGGAGAGACTATCCTTGACATAATCCATTGGGAAAATTCAAATTAAAGACAGAGGCAAAAATTTTCTTTACATCTATATAAATGTCCATGTAAACAATACTTTCTATTTTAAGTATAATTTCCCCACAGAAATGTCAAAAGCCTTGTCCTTTTCAATTTAGTGGGCTCATTTAAGAATTTTCGCTATTAATTTAATACTTAAAAATCAACGGGACCCAAAAAGCTAATAAGAAAGCCCTCAGAGACTTAAACTGAACTACGGCCAAAAAACTTGATAAAAACCTCACCTGAAATGGACTGTACTTCCAAACTGTAGGAAAACCATAAAATCAAAACAATTCTCAGGATGTAAAATCACCCAGGTAACTAACCCACTTTAATTATAAAAAACTTGCAATAGTGGGAAGGGAGGAAGAAGGGGAATAATGGGCATTACAATTAGCACACATAACGTTGGGGGGCAGCATGGGGAAGGCAGTAGAGCAGAGACGACAAGTAATGACTCTACAGCATCTTACTACACTGATGGACAATTACTGTACTGGGGTATGTGGTGGGGACTTGATAATAGGGTGAATGTAGTAATCACAACGTTGCTCATGTGATTTTATATTAATGATACAAAAAAAATCGCAATACGCAAGTGACCATGTTACTTTTCTCTGAGTTTATGTAGTGTTGGTTATAATCCAGTCAGGGTCACAGAAGAGATACTAAAAAATCTCCTAAGACATCTAAATGGGTATTTCTAGTACTATTTGTTCCTTTTTGCACCAAAGTTAGCAGCACAGCATTTCACAAAGTCAGCTACCACATCAACTTCACAATGTCTTCATCATCTCCTAAGGAAGGCAGCTAGTGGTCTGCATCATGCAGCCCAAAGATTTGAAGCCTACTTAGATAAACATGGCTATGTGTGAATTTCATCCCCCTACCCCAGTAAGATCAGAATACCTCACTGGGTGTCAAGTTTAGGACCACCAAAAATCTTGGGGCTACTAACAAGGGCTCTTGGCCCCACCACACAAACATGTTTAAAAGTAAGGGACATGAGAAATAACATGACTTATCCAAGTCACCTGATAGGAGGGGAAAAGGAAAGGGGTCAAGTATGGGGTGAGGGGCTTTATAGTACACAATATCCTGAAAAAGAAATAGTCAACAGGCAAGTTAAAACACACGTGCATTTGCCAACAGGTAGCAGTTACCACACAACATATCTGTGAGCTTTCTCAACACACAAAACAAAAAGCCACCCCCACACACATACATGGAAACACATAATCCAACTGAGTGGAATATCTAATTCTTGGCTTAGTATTACTAATGGGCAGAACTGCATACTAAGAATTATCAGACTGTTCCCTCTATTGGACCTGTGTTATCTAAATTACTGAGTAAAATTGTTAATCCATTAATCAATCTTTATGACTGATCATTTATGATAAAAATTATCAACACATTTTTTTGGCATTAACTGAAAACTGTTGCGCGAAATCTGTCTACTCAAGGACATGTCACCCTATATTATCAAATAATTAAACTAGAATCTTCTTAGGCATCGAATTACATGTCAAGAATTTAAAGTGAATTTAAGATGAAAAGAAAAGCATATTTTCCAAGCAACAAAGACTTAATATGAAATTTTCTTATTTTTTAGGAGTTGGAATAGTTTGAGATTTTTTGTTCCTACGAATTATCTCCACACATCATGTGATGCACTGTTTGACAATTACAAAATACAAATAGTTTTAATGCTTTAAAAAAAAAGCCACTCTTTTATGAAGTACTTGTGTGGGACCTCTACAAATAAATGACATTTCTGGAATGGGGGCAAATTAAACTCCTTGTGCTCTTTGACATTCAAAGTCTTTAAAACCTTCAGCAAATTAAGATCCACCTCATTTTTAAGGCTTTTCACGTTAAATTGAAGTATATTTTTAGTATCGATAAACTACACTATCACTTCTATTTGAAAAGTATATCCACATTTTACTAGATTTTAAATTTTTTTTTTAACTCAAAATATAAAATTTGCCAGAACAAGTTAAACAGTAGACATGGCAGGCATTCAACAAGTTAATTTATCTATAGAATTCCTGAAGTAAAAGCTTGAAAAAAACTGAGATAAATCCCTGGTAGTGCTACTGATGATACAATGCTGCTAACATGAAAACTGAAAAATACTCAGAATATTCTGAAAACAGCATCTCCTTCTAAAAATAAAGAAAACCACTTGCCAACACAGAAACTATGGACTCTTAAAAATGATAATCACTGGGGAGGCATTTCTATAAATACTTTAGTCTAAATTGCAATTAACACTCACCTTTCAAAGCACTTTTCAGTCATGCCTTACCACTAACAAGCGAATTTTTTGGTGCCATTATACTGATAAAAGGACTCTGCTACTTCATTTGCTTCTAATGCAAACTATTCATTTATGCAGTTAAATATCTACAACTACCACAACATAAACCACTTCCAATCAGCAAAATTAAAACAAACAAGCAGAGCATCTATCATAGATAAGGCTCCAAGAATGTTCTAACAAATTTACATTTTACTTTATGGTACTAAGACTAAATGTGTTTGGTGGTAGATTTGGGTTTATATTCTACACATTTTTTTAGGTTGGAAGAGAAAAACCTCAGAAAATAAGCAACAGTGGATCACACCATTCTATTTTAAGTGAAGCCAAAAGTTCAAGAACTTCTGTGGAAGAGAGAATATTTAAGACTTTTTTCCTTTTTCTTAAGTATACTTAAGTAGTTAGGAATAATTTGTGTTCTATAACGCCATAGCCCTAACAACCAGTCTAGAGTGTAGCCTCTACACTACATTACGGTGGGGCGGAAGTGAAAAACGATCAGAGGGAGAAAATGGCCCGGCTGGCCAATTTACAAACCTTCAATTAAAAGAATTTTGAGATTAACTTCTTGTCTGCCCTCTCTCACCCCCACCCGCTTCCTCCTCTCCTCGGGGAGGTCTGTTATGCGACTCCTGACAAAATTTTTTTAATAAATAAATAAAGACACACCCTCTGGGTTGAAGTGACACAATCGCCCGCACCCCACCCTCCGCCGACACGCACCCCGTTTCTTCTCTCCTGTCTGCCGCTCCTGCCCCGGCCTCTCCCCTCTCCCGCTCCTTAGACCCTCTCGGGGTGAAGCAGCAGCAGGCAGCAGCTGGCTCCGGAGACGGTAGCCCGGCGAAGGGAAGGCTGCCCGGGAGCCGTGCGACTCTGGGGACCCAAGTCGGAGGGGGCCGACCGCGGGGGACCGTGGGCTGCGGCGGCCGCGGGCTCCCTCGCCCATTTTCTCTCTCCCCGTCTCTGGGTTTCGGCCACCACAGCCACTTCCTGTATCGCAGCCCGACTGCCACAGCCCGGCCACTAGCTCTCTCCCCGGCTGGGGGCTGGGGCAGCCGCTGAGGTTAGGGCAATCCCCACCCCGCCCCGTGGGCTGGTCATTCGGGCGCCGGCGGCGGCTCCTCGCCCCGCCGGCCGACGCCCGCCCGCGCGCCGCGCTCCTCACCTGTATGTAGTTGTTTTCACAGTAGTCCGCCACCCGGGTCAGGTTTTGGTAACTCTCTATCAGCGCCCTCTTGCCAGACGGGATCTCCTCCTCTAGTAGCATCTGCAGCTCTGCCATTTTTCACCCTTCTGCATCGCTTCCTCTCTTTTTAGAGACAGAGGTAACACGGTCTGGGGAGGGCCCGGGCACCTCACAGCCCGGATACAAACCGCCCACCGCCCTCCCGCCTGGTATTGTGGGACGGCACCTCCTCCCCTTCCTTCTCACTCTCTCCGCCCACCTCCACCCACTCCTCGCAGCTGCCTCAAACCCCTTATCTCGCGAGTCTTCATGCCTCTCCCTTCCCTCCCGCAACCATGGGATTTTTTTTTTTTAACTTCAGCTTCCTCTTCTGGGAATTGTAGTCTCTCACGGACCGGGCGATCCGCCAAAAGCGCATGCGTCCAAGGAGCTCCAAAAAAGAACTCGTACTAGTGTAAAGTACCACCACAGATAGTGGAAGTGTAAGCCCAGAGTTTCCCGACCGCCCCGTGAGATGGCACCCCCGAGCAGGCCGTGAAACTTGTCCGAGCTAGGTCAGTGAATCAGAGATACAAATTCTGATAAGGACTGAAAAGCGCTAGAACATGGAAAACTCCAAATCTTGACTTCCTCTCTGTTCTCAAACATAACAAGACTCAGGCTTTACTTTCTAAACTTCCACCGCCCTCAATTCGTTTAACGTTTAGCAAACATTACCAGCTCTGTGCCAAGCTATGTACTAAACATTGGGGGTGCAAGTTGAGTAAAGGTACTCTGTACCATTAAAGACTCACAATTTTAAAATAAACATACATAATTTCTAGTGCTATGCCGTCCTCATTTCTTTATCTTTGACTCTTCTTTGCATGCATCTCCTTACATTTTTGAAGTTATGTGCATATTGTTTACATTGTTTCTCTACGTTGTGTAAAATCTTTTTTTTTTTTAAATCAACTAACACTTTGGAATAACCTAAAATGCCCTGTAGGATAAAAAGTCAAAAAGCTTTTCATTTCAACAGGAACATTGAATGTGTTTGACATACTGGGCTATGAAAAGTGGTATCCAAAGGCCAAAAAGTAAACTAAAGGTCATTCAAAAATACATACTTTCATCTTTCCATGAAGTCATTTAGAACCACAGTAACTATAGGAATGATAACATGACTTAGCCAGATTTTTTAAAATTGACCCTTCGATAGATATATAGATATTGCAAATTGCCTTTAAGGGGCCATAAAATGTTCAACCTCTACAAGGAAAAACTTAAGCCTCCTAACTTGTAAGGGTAACTATGCCCAGCCACCAGATTCCCAATCAAGGATTCCAAGGTCCACAAATCAATAAATGGTTTACTCTCCATAATTAAATGCAATGAACTTGATAGTCTTTAATACTTACCATAATTCCAAACATTATTTAACTCAAGTTATGGAAATGTGAAAATATTTTTGAGCTTGGTCTTTACATGAGCTGGATATTACTGTGAAAATCACTAAGCTTGCTTTTACCTAAACATTGCTTCCTTTCAACAACATATCCAGAGTGGTTAGAAAGGTTAGAAAGTGGTTAGAAAATCTGCTTTACCATTTTAAAGTACTATCAGATTTATTTAATGCTCACAACTCAGAGATACATGACCATGATTCTTTCCTATCTTTACCAAATAAGGCAATTTAAGCTTAGGCAGGTTGAATTAAGCTTAAGTCACTGAAAATAGTAATCAAATGATCATTGGTCTTTCCAGTATTCAGTTTAAACTGTTAAAATACTTGTGATTCATCTAAAATCCATCCAAGAAATTATCCTTCATACCCTTAATGTGATTGAGTCGAATACACTACCCTTTGTATTTTTATTTTAAAAAAAGGTAATTTCCTTGATAATGATAGTTGGTAATCAGACAGTATTTCTTCATTAAAGCCAAGTGGGTTTAACAGGTGCAGGGGATAAAGAGGTACAAACTTCCAATGACACAATAAATTAGTCACAAGGATCAGAGTACAGCATAGAGAATATAGACAATAACATTGAAATAACATTTGTAGGTTGACAGATGGTAACCACCCTTATTATGGTGAACATTTAGTAATATATGTAACTGTCAAATCACTATGTTATACAATTTTATGTTAGTTTCAGGTGTACAACTATAAAAAAAAACTTTTAAAAATGGGATTTGTGGGGGAATGAACCGTAAAACACAACATCATACTATTTAGCCATGGGCTGTCAACAATTTTTTTGACACAGTTCAAAATTAAAAATAACATTATACAACATGAACAGGGACATAGATATCTGTGCTGGTGTAAAAGTTTCATAAATAATATACTCTAATATTTCCCAATTTATGTTATTTCATTTAATGCTTGTAAGGACCATAAAGTTTAATTCATGATGCACAGTTTGAAAACCGTTTTTCCTGTCCACTAAATCAAGTAAATATGACTCTATACAATAAGCATATATCATAAATTTGTTGTCATAAACCTTTAAAAAAATCAGTCATTAATAAACCAGAAAAAATATATATTCAAAGATTGAATAGGATAAAATTTAGCTGAAGAACCTAATTTTGTAATCAAAACAGCTTACCTTGTACAATCCTAATAGTTTTTTTGTAAAAATTGACAAGGTTATTCTAAAACTTATCTGGAAATGCAAAAGCCCTATTACAGCCAAGACAGTATCAAAGTCAAAGAATGAAGCTACAGGATATACATTATCAAATTTCAATATTTAGTACAAAGCAACAGGAATTAAGTCAATGTGGGACTGGGTATAAGAACAAATAGTTCTTTGGAACAGAAACAAATATATGAAGAAACCTGATTTATGACAAGAGCACCAATGCAATTCCATGGGAACAGAATTCTTCTTTTCCAAGTAAATGTGCTGGAGCCACTGGGTTTTTTTTATTTTATTTTTATTTTCATGAACACTGCACCTCCCTCACTCCATAATATAAAATTTATTTAGGATATATCATACGTCCAAATGTAAAAGGTAAAGCAACAAAGCTTCTGCAAAAAGACATAATAACTTCACAAGCTTGGGGTGGGCCATAATTTCTTAACCAAGTTATCATAAGCACTAACAAAAACACATGATAATTGCGTTTTGATAAAAAGAAAAAGTAAGCGATTGTATTCATTTCCTATTGCTGCTGTAACAAATTACAACAAATTTAGCGACTTAAAAAGGACTAATTTATTACACAAAGAAAACAAGATCCCTGATTCATATGCACCCATATGTTTATTACAGCACTATTTACAATAGCCAAGATATGGAAGCAACCTAAATGTTCATCAGTAGATGAATGGATAAAGAAGTGGTACGTATACACAATGGAATATTATTCAGCCATAAAAAGAAATCAAATTTTACCATTTACAACAAAATGGATGGAGCTAGAGAGTACTATGCTCAGTGAAATAAGCCAGGTGGAGAAAGACAAGTACCACATGACTTCACTGATTTGTGGAATATAACAACAAAGCAAAACTGAAGGAATAAAACAGCAACAGACTCACAGACTCCAAGATGGGAGTAGAGGTTACCAAAAGGAAGAGGTTGGGGAAGGTGTGGGGGGAGGGAGGGAGAAGGGGATTAAAGAGCATTATGATTAGCACACATACTGTAGGGGGTCACGGGGAAGGAAGTATAGCACAGAGAAGACAAGTAGTGACTACATCATCTTACTATGCTGATGGACAGTGACGACAATGTAGTGTTCGGGAGGACTTGATAATATGGGTGAACGTAATAACCACAATGCTGCTCATGTGAAACCTTCATAAGATTGTATATTAATGATACCTTAAAAAATAATGAGAAGAAAATTAAAACACAAATCACAGACTGGAGAAAATATTTGCAAACAAATGTCTAATACAGGACTTATATGTATAGCATATAAAGAACTCTTACAACTCAATAATAGGATGAAAAATAAATTTTTTCCAGTTTTTTTAAAGACCAAAAGATTTGAAGAGAGAGTTCACCAAAGGAGATACATGGTGGCAAACTAAATCAATGCCATTAGTCATTAAGTAAATGAAAACTTAAACCATAGTAAGATACCACTATACAAATAGGATGGCTAAAATGTAAAAGATTGATAATTACCTGACTCTACAGCATCTTAACTATCCTGATAGACAGTGACTGCAATGGAGGTGTGTGTGAATACTTGATAATATGGGTGAATATTGAAACCACAATGTTGTTCATGTGAAACCTTCATAAGATTGTACATCAATGATACTTTAATTAAAAAAAGATTGATAATTACCAGTATTGTCAAGGATGTGAAACAACCGTAACTCTCATACATTACTGATGAGAATGCAGAATGAAAGGCTACTTTGGAAAATAGTCATGTAGTGTCTCATGAAGGTAAAACCTGCTTATCTTATCCTGCAGTTCCACTCCCAGGTATTTATCCAAGAAAAATGAAAACATGTGCCCACACAAAGACTTATAAGCAAATGTTCAAAACAGTCAAAACCTGACAAGAACTGTATGTCCTAATTATAATATATACATACAATGGAATATTACTGAGCATTAAATAGGAGCAAACAGACAACATGCAACATCATGGATGAATCAGTATATAGTAAATTATATAAAGTGAAAGAAGCATTGTATTGAGTGAAAGAAAACAGACACACAGGAAGACCACAACCTGTACGATTTTGTTTATATGAAACTTTAGAAAAGGCATAACTACAGTGATAGAAATCAGATCAAACTTTGCCAGAGGCCAAAAGCTGGTGGGGAGTGGTATGACTCTGAAGAGACCCAAGTAAACTTTTAGAGGTAATAGAGATGTTCTAGATCATGATTGTAAAGGGGGTTACATGACTGAATTCATTTCTCAAAACAGTGACTTGCACACTTAAAATCTGTGAGGTTTTTTTTAATCGGTGAGTTTTATCATAACTAAATTATTTCTAACTGAAGCTGACCCAAAAAAATTATAGGCAGAAGAAAAAACCATTGTTTCAAATATTAAAGAACAGAAAAAAGTTACGTATTTTTGTTACCATTGACATATGATTAAAAGTCATGCAATTCAAAAAGATAGAAGACAACTTGGTTTTCCAGCTAATAAAACAGATGGTCAAAAGTTAGCATTAAAAATTGTGACACTAAATTATGAAGATTATGCTAACTGTTCAGAGTTCAACTTCTCACCCAGATTGTTCACCTTTATACTATTTTTTGATTGAGTATTTTTCTGTGGGTTTTGTTCAAATAAATTTTAATGAAATGCCTTTCAAAGAAACCCCAACAGAAAAAGAATAAATGTTGTATTAAACGAAATAATGTACTCCTTGGGCTCAAGTTGAAAATTAGACCTCATACATTTAATTTCATGGTTATCTAGTCAAGCTAATTGATTTGTTCATGAAAAATCATCTGCAACTGCAGATTCTGCACACATGTGTGGCAAGAAATTGAAATTTCATAATCATAAAGACCTTACTTCAGAGGGATTAAGAAGTGAGCCAACCAAAGTTATAATTTGGACTCTTGGTGTATAATTGCTTATCTTGTTAACTTGTTATCTGGTACACAAGGAGTGACACTGCATACCTAGTGAACCTCAGATTTCTGCAAAGTTAATTCAGAAGACTGTATTCCAGGATATAGTCATACTTTGGACATATTGTGGGTTTGGTCCCAAACCACTGCAATTAAGCAAACCAAATGAATTTTTTGATTTCCCGATGCATATAAAAGTTTACACTACTGTAGTCTATTAAGTGTGCATAACATTTTGTCTAAAAAAAAAAACAATGCACATGTTGTTCATCTGGTTTTAATGCTGCAAAAATGTGCATTGTCTCATTCCTGTTTGCTTTGGATGCTGTGTGCTGAGCTATAATAAGATGTTGCTTCTTTTATCTGTATACAGCTGATTGCTTTATGAGATTCTGAAATAGCTTTCCTTGCATGTCTAAAATAAAAATATTGCATGTAAAAAAATCCACATACCTTAATTTAAAATACTTTATCGCTAAATAATGCTAACTATCATGTGCTTTCAGTGAATAGTAATCTTTTTGCTGGTGTAGTGTCCCATCTCAATGTTTATGGTGGCTGCTCAGTAATCAGGGTGGTGGCTGCTGAAGGTTGGGGTGGCTGTGACAATTTCTTAAAATAACACAATGAAATCTGCCACATAGATGGGACTCTTCCTTTCACAAATGATTTCTCTGAAGTATGTGTAGTGTGTTTGACAGCATTTTACCACAAACTTCTGTCCAAATTGGAGTCGATCCTCTCATACCCTAACACTGGTTTATCAACTAAGTTTATGTAATACTCTAAATCCTATGCTGCCATTTCAACAATCTCAAAAGCATTTTCACCAGGAGTAGATTCCATCTCAAAAAAACACTTCTTTGTTCATGCATAAGAAGCAACTCCTCATCTGTTAAAGTTTTCTCATTATATTGCAGCAATTCTGTCACACCTTCAGGCTCCACTTCTAATTCTAGTTCTCATGCCATTTCCACCACCTCTGCAGTTACTTACCCCACGAAAGTATTGAAGCCCTCAATCATCCAGAAGGGTTGGAATCAACTTGTTCGGAACTCCTTTTAGCATTCATATTTTGACCTCTTCCCATGAATCTCAAATGCTCTTAGTGGTCTAGAATGCTGAATTATTTCCAGAAGGTTTTCAACTTACTTTGCCCAGATTCATCAGAGACATCACTATTTATGGCAGCTATATCCTTATGAAATGTATTTCTTTAACAAAAAGGCTAGAAACTTGAAATTACTCCCTGATCCATGGGCTGCAGAATGAAATGTTGGGTTAGCAGGCATGAAAACAACATTAATCTTGTTGTTCATCTCCATCAGAGCTTTTGGATGACAGGTGCATTGTCAATGAGCAATCATATTTAGAAAGAAATCTTTTTCTGAGCAATAGGGTCTTAACAGTGGGCTTACGATATTCACTAACCCATGTTGTATAGACATGTGCTGTGTTCCGGGCTTTCTTGTCCCATACAGAGCACAGGCTGAGTAGATTTAGCAAAACTCTTAAAGGCCCTAGGGTTTTCAGAATTGTAAATGTGCACTGGTTAAAGTCACTAGCTGCATTAGCTGCTACTACAAGAGAGTCAGCCTGTCTTTTGAAGCTTTGAAACCTGACATTGACTTCTGTCTAGTTGTGAAAGTCCTGGATAACATCTTCCATTATGAAGGTAAAAGGCAAAGGCCAAAAGGGGTAAAGGGGTGTGCCAGCTAAATCTTTACCTATAAAAAACCTTTGCTGAAGCATTATGCAGCAACTTCTATTATATACTTAAGCCACAACAGTGACACATGACTACAGTTAGCTGTAAGAGAATCTAGGATATTGAATTTTTAGCTTTTTATAACCTCCATAGAGACAAGGGAGCAGGGAATTGGATTTGGAGACTGTATCAGTCTACACATGTGTTTAAAGTATTTTCTCTGAATATGGCATATTTATTTAATTTTACTTAATATCAAAGTTTCTAATTTGGATGTAACCAAATGTATTATTAGGTACTGAATGTTTGTGTCTACCCCAAATTCTATCCTGAAACTCTAACCCCCAATGTGATGCTATTTGGAGGTAGGACCTTTGGGAGGTAATTCAGTTTAGATTAAATCATGAAGGTGGGACTCTCATGAAGGAATTAATGCGCTGTGAGAAGAAGAAGAGAAAAGAGCTCTTGCTCTCTCTCAATGAGCACATTTCCCATCAGGAAACAGACATGTGAAGATACAGCAGAGAGGCAGCCACCTAGGAATTAAGGAGGAGGCCCTTACTTTAACCTGACCATTCTGGCACCCTGATCTTGGACTTCCCAGCCTGCAGAAATGGTGAAACATAAATGTCTGTTGTTTAGCCACCCAAGTCTATGGATTTAATTATTACAGCTTAAGCTAAGACATGTATCCTATTTTTGCAATTCTGTTTGGAGTTTAAGTAAACCTTTCCTTAACACTTAATCATAAACAAGATCACTGTGTTGACATCATGGGACACCAACTAATACAGAGTACATGAATAATGGCCCCTACAGTTGTTTCATATTTCATACAGTTGCACCACCTGTTTCATATTTCTTCTAATAATTTCAAAGATGTATTTTACACATTATATCCTTAATCTGTATGAAACTATATTTATTCATTTTTTTATGGTATGGAATTTTTTATGTCTGTGTCTGAGGTAGGGATCTGTGCTTTCTATATTGTTTCATTGCTGTTTATTAAATAGTTCATTCTTTCTTCACTAATTTTTAATTTCTGTCTATCTGTGGGTTCTTTATTCTGTCCCATTAAACTAAGCACTTTTCTTCAATCAGCATCACACTTTTATAACTACTAATGATTCTTAAGTATGCTACTTGAAAGAGCCAATCCTTTGTGATAGTGATGACTATTTGTTCACTAAGCCCAGTTTTCTTTTTCTCTAGAAATTTAGCTAAACTAACATTTTTCAGTCTTGCTTGGATTTAGGTGAAACCAGTGAAATCTTAGTGGAAATAAATATTTGCCACTTCCAGACCTGGCTCCTAAAAATCTCCTTTGAATTTCTCTATGCCTTCTCTCTAACCTCTTCTGGCTGGATGCCACAGAGCCAGTGGAAGACTTGGAGGTCTTGTGGAATGATGGAGACAATGAACAGAAGGATCCTGCACTCCTGGATGACTAATGAAACAGAGTCCACCCTCCTGCTTGTTCTTCCTCCAATGACTAGTATTGGACTGTGATACGTGTGGGATAACATTGTGTTAAGTCTCTGAAATACTGCCGTGTGATTGTGGCTTTAGTCCACCCTGACAAATACAACTTTTCATCATGTTCTTTTTGAAATCACCTTGCTTGTTCTGGGCCTTTCTGTAGTATTTTAGAGTCAGTGTATAAAGTTCTTCAGAGTCCTGTGGGGATTATAATTAGGGTTATGTTGTATTTATGAATTAATTTGGGAAGAATTTTCATATTCGTAATTTTGGATTTAACTATTATTCTGTCCATTTATCCAGGTCTTTCATGCCCATTGATAAAAATTTTATAATCTGTTTTAAAGGATCATTATTGATTGATCTTATGTTAAACAACCTTGCTGAGCCCTTTTATAGGTAATAATTGTGGCTTCCCTTAAATTTTCTGTTGACAACATATCATTTGCAAATAACGAAAGTTCTTCCCTTTCCCGATTCTTATATTTCACTCATATTTTGTCTTGCTGTATTAGCTAAGATTGTCTTATGCTCTAAAAGCTTGTGGTTTTGCTCTTTATGTTTAAAGTCTCTAATCTACCTGAGCTTGATTTTTGGATTCCAATATTCTAATAGGAAACCGCAGATTTTGTATATTTATCTTAAATTATTCATGATCTTGTACTCATGTTATTTCAATAGTATTTAGTTTATTTGATGTTATTTTTCTAGATAGACATTTCTGTTACCTAGAAATAATAATTTTGTCTCTTTCTTTCTTATATTTATGCCTCATTTCTTTTTCCTGTTTTATTGTATTGGCTATGGCTTTCAGAAGTATGGCTGGTGTTTTTGTTCAGGTTGCCACAACAAAATACCATAGACTGGTAACTTAAACAACAGAAATTTATTTCTCACAGTTCTGGAGGTTGGGAAGTCCAAGAAAAGGTGCCAGCTAATTTGGTTTCTGGGAGAGCTCTCTTCCTGGCATGTGGATGGCTGCCCTCACATAGTGGACTGAAAGAGCTCTAATGTCTCTTCCTTTTCTTAAAAGACCCTATTGGACTAGAGTCCCACCATTATGACTTCCTTTAACCTTTACCACAGGCCCTGTCTCCAAATAGAGTCACATTGGGGGTTAGGGCTTCAACATATAAATTTGTGTTCATGAATAATCAATCCATAACAGATTGCGTTTACGAAAAATTGCAAGATTTTTTTTTGTTCTTCTCTATTTTCTATTAATCTGTTAGATTTTTTTTAATGTTTAATTTCTGGCTATTTTTGAAATAAACTTTCGTTTGGCCCTCTAAAAGTAACAATTAGAATAATCGTGGTGAATTTGTATTGGGTCATCATTCTTAGAGATGCTAAAACTTCATCTCTCAGAATTCCCTTCCCTGTATTGTTCGAACTTAGTGTTGGCTGTAAGAATTTATGTAAGATTTGGCAAGTAGAAGTAAATAGTCTGAAGGTTAGCAGGCATAGAATACCAGCCTGACCCACAGCTTCTCTGAGTCTTAGGCCAGGCATGAGTTCAGTTGTATAGAGATTGGCACCATTTTGTTCTGAAGGTCATCCATGTTATTAACTTTAGAAGTGGTGAGAAATAATGTAGGATTCATTTTGTCCTGATTGGTTCTAGTCTGTCCTTACAAGTTACAGTTTGTCTTTGTACTTGCTTACTTCACACCAGTTCTGGACTGTAAGATATGCTGACCTATAGCAATTTTAGGTTCACCTGCAGACACAGAGGCAACAGCCTTCCACAGGCCTCTTCACCAGCTCCCACAATCATTTAAAGTTAATCTCTGTACTTAATCTGTAATATCATATCAGTCATAGTGGTTCCGCTTTCCTGATCAAACTGTAGCTGGTACACAAATATATAGTCTTTATGGGTTTATAAACAAAACACAAATTCCTTTGCATGGCATAGATGACCTTCAAGTCAGCCTCAACTAGCTTTTCATCCAATGCTTTGTCCCACCTTCCTTCATATCTATGTTCCCATTACACGAACAAACTTGCAGCTTATCACAAATAGTGTGCTATTTTAGCTTTCATACCTTCCCCTAGAATGGCTCTTTCCCATCTTCTCTGCTTGTACCATCTCATCCCAGAAGAATCAGCTCAACAGTTGCTTCCTCTGTAAAATCTTTCTCATCTGAGTAGCATAGTTTAATTACTCTCTTATTTCCACTGCACTCACAATTTTTAATGTAAGTTTTAATTGAAGTAAACATACACAAGGAAAAATATCTTATATATTTCAATAGTTTCACAAAGTGTACATAGTAGTGTAACAAGCACCTAATTAAAGGAATAGAACATTACTAGGGAAAAAAAATTACTAGAACCTCAAGTTCCCTCATTCCATTTCCAGACACTATACTTCCACCTAAATTTGAACAAAAGTTGGTTTTACCTGTTTTTGAACTTTATATAAATGGAATCATACTGTATGTTCTTTTCAATCTAGATTCTTTTTCTTTCTTACTATGTCTGTGACATTTATAGAAAATGTTGACTTGATGTAGTTCATTTGTTCTCATTGCTTTTCAGTATTTCATATTTACCTATTTTACTGCTGATGGGCAATGAGCTGTTTCCAGCTTTGGGCTGTTACCAAATGGTGCTGTTATGAACATTTTTGTAGTTGTCTCTGGTATACATAAAACAGCACATTTTATATCCTCCCACACTTTTGCATTGTGCTGTGATTATTATATTACATGCCTGTTTACTACACTAGATTGAGTTCCCTGAAGGGTTTTGTAACCTCAGTGTTAATTATATCACAGGGAACATAGTAGGGATTTAAAAACATTTGTAAAGGAAAAAAGCATCTAAGAATCATTTTTTAGTTATTTTTGTATTTATTCCCTTATGTTTCTTTGAATCCATAAATGTACTGTCTTACCTTTCTTATGGTCATTGTAAGAAGTGGGCCCATTCTTAAATAAAGTGTCTCTAGAAATGCCTAATCAAGAATGCTTTACTTACTATAATGATTGCTTCATGATATATACAAATATTGAATCACTATGTTGTACACAGGAACTAATGTAACATTGTATGTCAGTTATATCTCCATTGAAAAAAGGATGCTTCATTTTAGGCACGGTACTGGAACTACTGAAGGACCATAACTAGTGTTTCATGAGATGTATTTTATTTTATTTTATTTAAAAAAATTTTAAAGGTATTATTGATATGCACTCTTATGAAGGTTTCACATGAAAAAACAATGTGGTTACTATATTTACGCATATTATCAAGTCTCCACCCACACACCAATGCAGTCACTGTCCATCGGTGTAAGTAAGATGCCACAGATTCACTATTTGCCTTCTCATTTGGCACTTGTCTTTCTCCACCGGGCTTATTTCACTGAGCATAATATCCTCCAGCTCCATCTATGTTGTTGCAAATGGTAGGATTTGTTTCTTTCTTATGGCTGAATAGTATTCCATTGTGTATAATATGTGTACATCTTCTTTATCCATTCATCTACTGATGGACACTTAGGTTGCTTCCATTTCTTGGCTATTGTAAATAGTGCTGCGATAAACATAGGGGTGCATATGTCTTTTTGAATCTGAGAAGTAGTATTCTTTGGGTAAATTCCAAGGAGTGGGATTCCAGGGTCAAATGGTATTTCTATTTTTAGTTTTTTGAGGAACCTCCAGATTGCTTTCCACTATGGTTGAACTAGCTTACATTCCCACCAGCAGTGTAGGAGGGCTCCCCTTTCTCTGCATCCTTGCCAGCATTTTGTTATTCTTAGTCTTTTAGATGCTGGCCATCCTTACTGGTGTGAGGTGATATCTCATTGTGGTTTTTATTTGCATTTCCATGATGCTTAGTGATGTGGAGCATCTTTTCATGTGTCTGTTGGTCATCTGAATTTCTTCTTTGGAGAAGTGTCCCTTCATATCCTCTGCCCATTTTTTAATTAGGTTATTTGGTTTTTGGGTGTTGAGGTGTGTTAGTTCTTTGTATATTTTGGATGTTAACCCCTTGTCGGATATGTCATTCACAAATATATTCTCCCATACTGTAGGATGCCTTCTTGTTTTGTTGATGGTGTCATTTGCCATACAGAAACTTTTTAGTTTGATGTAGTCCCATGTGTTCATTTTTGCTTTTGTTTCCCTTGCCCATGAGATGTATTTTAGACAGAAATTATAGGTTCACATAATTGGAAGGCTGGCTGGGACCTGATTCAATCCAATATTCATCATGAGTTACATGAGCACAACTATATGAAAGATGTAGTTTTTAAATGCCTCTGCGTCAATAACCTTAATTTGTTTATCCTTATGCTATTCTCCATGATGGGAAATCTATACTACCACCAGCAAATGGTAGTATTTCAACAGAAACCACTGGAAGAATAGTCTTATTCATCATTAACCAAAGACCAATATATTGCAAACTAGCTTATTACATAAACTTAATAAACAGTTGTAGAAAAGGAGTCCTAGATTAGAAATAAACACCGAAGCACATTTATAAGTATGCGTGACAGAGTAGATTGGATCTGAAAAGGATAAAATAAAAGAGAAAAAAAGCGGAAAGAAACAATAGATATTAAACGCATAAAGTCTTCCTAGTTTGAGTAAACAAGATAAATTGTTAGTCTCTTACACTTTGGTGTCCTGGAAAAAGTCCAGATTCAGTGCAAGAGTTTTTTGGATTGACTGACTCCAGGCTCTGCTACTTAATAAATTGTTGAACCTTGGACAAATTAGTTAATATGAGCCTCAATTGCCTCATTCGTAAACACCCTACAGCACTTTTGGAGTGTCATTCTCTTGGCAAATGCCGTCTAGTCACTCAGTGAGCTGTAGGATTCTTTAGCTAAAAGGTACTCTTTGCTCTCCTACACTGAACTCAAAAGTTAGTAAGCATCAGGAGCAAGGAATCAGAGCTTAGTTCTCCGATTCAAGCCCAGTCACACCAGGATAACTCCAAAAGACACCACCGAGTATCCCTTTTGGGGGCAGAGGACGTGGTATTTTGAATTAGCACAGAAGACGACACAGTCGCAAGAAGGGATTTCCGCCGAGGCGGACCGAGCGCCTGCGGGAGGGAAAGGAGAAACCCAGCCGGAACAGGGCGGGAGGAAGGCCTGCCACCGGAGGAAGGGAGGGGCACAGGAGAGCCGTGGAGAGGGGACTACATTTCCCACAAATCTGAGGGGGGGGGGGCAGGGCGAGGGGCGGGCGTCGCGGACATTACCGGACAGGCCTTGCCTGGCAGTACCAAGGTAAATGCCGACATTGCGGCTCCGAAGGAAGAGTAACTCATAGTCGGCTGCTAAGATTTGTACTAGTAACTCTCCTAATCTCTCCCGAGCTGACAAATGCGCCCCGGGCGACGTGGGGCTTTTTGGGCCGCAGGACTCCACTCTCACAAGCGCTATCAATCCTCCTCTTGTTTGGCCTGGGCGCGCTTCCCAGAGAACCGAGGACGAGGAACTTGGTGCTAGAAAGGTGAAGGCCCAAGGGCCGACCATCCGCACTGGTTCCTCAGTCGCCCCTCCCCACGCCCTGTCGCCTATTTACTTGTTCGGGCTGTGCAGTGCCCGGCTCCTCGGGGCATGTCTGGGTGGTGCTGGGGAAGGTGCCTCTCACTGCCGCCCTATGTAGCGGCAACCTCCGGCCTCCTTTGGTTGCTGCTAGGACGTTCTTGGCTCAGAGTGGCCTCAGCTGTGGAAAGCCATTTGGCCAAGCACTTCTAAACCTCTCCTTCTAACATCCCTAATCCTCTCATCTGCCCTGTAAGGTGGTATAACGGTTACCCCCGGAGAGGCTAAGTAACTCGCCCTAGGCCACAGAACTTAAATGGCGGAGTAGGAGTTTCGCCCCGAGCCTGTTCGCATCTAAAGCCCTTTGCATAAGTTCCATCGCCTTCCTCACAGCTTAGCGAAGACAGGGCAGGCGCTGCGAATCTCAGGCTCATGCTTTGCCCAGCGGTACCGACTAGCGCTGCTTTGGGCCGGCGCGCAGACACCCAACTCCGCGTCCCCTGCGCGCTCAGCCGGTCGGTCCGGCCTGTTTAAGGAGCGAGCCCCGGCCCGTCTCCCTCCTCTCCCCGGCCCTTCCTTAGGGGACTGGCAGCGCGCGCGCGGTCGTGAAGGCCGCGGGCGAGTGGGTGGAGTTTGCTGCGCGGCGGCGCCGGCCGCAGCTAGTGGGTCCCGGTGGGCTCTGGGGCGGGGCTGCGGGGAGGGCGGTGCGGACCGGTCGAGCGACCCTGCCGGGATGGGGAGTGTGGCTGCTTCGCCAGGGGCCTGCGCCGTGGAGAGCGGCTCCGCGACCACCGCTGGCCAGAGCCCCGCCGTCTTCTGCTAGAGATGCTCTTCCTCTCGGTGAGTTGTTCTTCTGTGTTCGCTGACCGGCTTCTCGGCCACAGTCACGCCCCGGGGAGGAGGAAGGAGCTGGTCCACCCCCGTTCGGGTGGCCTGGGAAGGGCAGGGAAACTGCGCGGTCGAGTGGGCCGCCTCCGGTCGGACATGTCGATCGGCGACTGCGCTCCATATTCCAGTTTCATGCAGGCTCCTGGGAAAGCTGGTGCTGCTGTCTGATTCCAGCAGACAGACCCTGGGACCGGGGTCGGCGTGGGCGGCTGGAGATGGCGGACACCAGATCCGTGCACGAAGCCAGGTTTGAGGCGGCGGTGAAGGTGATACAGAGTTTGCCGAAAAATGGTAAGTGCCCTGGATCTCCCGTCGAAGAAGCCTTCTGCAGAGGTCTGAGGCCCCGGTTTCTGTATCTCACCTACTTTAACCGTTTTTTTCTGCTCCTATCCTTGCTCTTTTAACCTACTTCTGCGTTTAAAAGAAATGTAATCGAAGGGGAGGTATCGAATGTGAGTTACTTACCTGCTGGTCTTTGAAGCCAAAGACAAATGTATTATCCAGATTTTAAGTTGTAGAAAACAAAGGTCTTGTCACTTACTGACTGCGGATTTGAATATGTTAGAAAAAACATACACAAAATAGTCGTTTTGTCATCTCAGACGTTGAATTGGAGGAGGATACATGAGGGATTGAAAGAAAAGTGAATGAACAAAATGTAAAGAAATAATACAGGAACTTACTTAGCTATTGACTTCTTAAATGCTCAGGAAAGAAGCATGATTCACTCCTTATAGAAAGGCATGATTCCAGGAGTTTTATGTGTGTTGCGCCGCGCACCACACATTTTAAAATTGGATACAGACTTGATGTCTCTAGTCTTTGTTGGCATTATATATCACTTATTAGGGAGCCCATGTAACTGTAAATACAGTTTGTTATTTATATAACATTTAAGAAGATATTGCAAGGTAAGATAACCTGTGTTGCACAATATTCAGTATACCATTATTCCCAGAAAATAAACTGGTATTAATTGAAGCAGAAGTATTGTTATAATGAATTGCTAAATATTTTTATAATAATACATGTAAATTGGTCAGCTGTGGACCATTTTGCAAAGAGTAAGATCTTATGGTTTTTTAGTCCTTGTTGCTTCATGTTTATTTTAAAGTCCTAAGGTTATAGTGAATCCTATAACATCTATGTTTGGTACACCCTTGACCTTTAGAAATTTAAATACTTATGTACTATTTTAAACACATAAAATAAGTATGTCATATTTGAGCACCTTGAAGACAGATTATACTTTATTAGAATTTTACACATAGAACAAACACATTTAACATGTTACCAGTTTTTTCTGTAATGTATTCTAATGTAATATCGTTCACCTTGACCAATAAGCTTTTAAATCTTATTTGATTGACTTACTGAAGATTTTATGACATAAGGTTTTGAGTTTAGACTTGTGTTTCTTAAATACGTAACCATTTTCAAGTTTCTCTTATTTTTCTTCTCTCCTATATGAAGGAGGACTGTATCAAACATTAGATACTCCCAAATGAGCATACATTATGTAGATAAGTAGGATTGTTATTTTGGAATGAATTATTTCACTCCTGGCCAAACCTGAAACACCAGCTCTCAGTTTGTCTGTGTTGTAATTATTACAACATTTACCAACTACTAGGTTTTGATTAGTATGTGTAATCTGCTAATTACACAATTATAAAGGTTTTAAAATATCTTTTTACAGTTTCAGTTTTTATAATTTTGGCATAAAAGTAATAGATACTGAATGTAAAACTTTTTTTAAACACAAGTAAGATGAAAATAAAAACAATCTCTATGACTACTATACAGAGATTTCCTTTATTTTTTGATGTGTTTCCTTGTACTTTTATGTATATAAATACTAACTTTGCAAAAATGGATTGTAGTAGATGTGCTGTTTTTTTTTTTTATTTTGAGAGGGCATCTCTCATATTTATTGATCAAATGGTTGTTAACAACAATAAAATTCTGTATAGGGGACTCAATGCACAATCATTAATCAACCCCAAGCCTATTTCTCAACAGTCTCCAATCTTCTGAAGCATAATGAACAAGTTCTTACATGGTGAACAAATTCTTATGTAGTAAATAAGTTCTTACATGGTGAACAGTGCAAGGGCAGTCATCACAGAAACTTTCGGTTTTGATCATGCATTATGAACTGTAAACAATCAGGTCAAATATGAATATTCGTTTGATTTTTATACTTGATTTATATGTGAATCCCACATTTCTCCATTATTATTATTATTATTATTATTATTTTTAATAAAATGCTGAAGTGGTAGGTAGATGCAAGATAAAGGTAGAAAACATAGTTTAGTGCTGTAAGAGGGCAAAAGATGATCAGGTGTGTGCCTATAGACTAAGTATTAATCCAAGCTAGACAAGGGCAACAAAACATCCACAGATGCAGAAGATTTCTCTCAAAACAGGGGGGGTGAGGTTCTAAGCCTCACCTCTGTTGATCCCCAATTTCTCACCTGATGGCCCCCCTGTGACTGTGCCTGTCTTAGGTTGTACCTCCCTTGAGGAATCTTACCTGTTTCTGGCTAACCAGTCATCTTCCGGGTAGATGTGTGGTTTTTAAACTGCCTTTTTTTTTTTCTTCTCATTTTATAGTAGACCATGAAATGTTTCTCAGGCCATTATTTATCTTCTTCTACAATATAATTTTTAAGGGTTGTTGTTTAAATTATCCTGTTGTGTGTGTGTGTGTGTGTGTGTGTGTGTGTGTGTGTGTGTGTGTGTGTGTGTTTATACATATACATATATAGATATACATACAAACACAAAATTATTTGGCCAATTATTATAAAATGTTTACATCCCAATTTTTCCCTATTATTAAGACTATTGCAACTTCCAGCACTTGTTTGTACAATTTGAAATATTTAAACATAAAAAAGGTTATAAATATTCTAGAGACATACATAAAGAGTGATTTTCAAAGAAATTGATGTGCCCAGAATTACAAGGTTGAAAGTGAGGAAATTATTTTACCTCAGATTACTTCTTTTTCTAACACAGTACACACTGGTTGACTTTAGCCAAAGTTACTTATCCACTGAAAAATTGAAATTTGGTCAATAGGAGTTGAATTTCTTACTGTTAAAATTTTATTAAGCAGAGTGTACATTTAACCTTTTCGTTTATTCTAGTCAGTTTTGGTTTGTCAGTCTTTAAATAAAAATATCTGATTACAGTTGCTTAATACAGTTATTCTATATTTTAATGTATTTGTTTTCTAAATGACATTGCCAGTTATTTTGGTTACTCCTACAGCATGTTTGTTCATTTATTCTTTTATTTATTAAATTATATTAAGTATTGTTATTAAACTATGAATATCTTCAAGTTTTTTTAAGTCAAAGGAACTACCAGAGCCATAGCTTTTGTTTCTGAGTTAGAAATAAATATCTGAACTATTAATGAAATGTTTAAAAATCACTTTTAGTATAGCTAACCTAGTTTATAGCCTTAAGTCATCAGTTGTATTCTCCAAGTGATCCATACTTAATGTATATTTCCAATAGGTTCCTTCCAGCCAACAAATGAAATGATGCTCAAATTCTATAGCTTCTATAAGCAGGCAACTGAAGGACCCTGTAAACTTTCAAGGCCTGGATTCTGGGATCCTATTGGAAGATATAAGTGGTAATGTTATATAGAAAGCTATGAAAGAATTTTTATTTTAATTACATAATTAGTATATGACTGTTACTTAGTAGGGTTATGTATTATTCTGTGCATGAAGTGTTCTAGGTACATGTGCTCTTAACTCACAATTACACAAATAGGAGAGTCTTGGGGATGAGAGGAAAACAATAAAATTGAAATCATTTTGTTAGTTTTTACTATTATGGAATTTTTTTCTTTTTATTATGCCAAAAACAGCTCTGAAACTAAGTTAAGCTAACTCTCCTGCCAACAAAAATAATGACTTTTGCTTGTCACGTGACATTGTTTGCTTTGATCCTTTGAGATACTAACTAGGAACATGACTCGGGTCTTGCCATCCTAAGTCTTATCTAAGCTTTCATTCCTGTCCCACTATAGTTGAATAGAAATTTGATGTTTAATTTGATTTAAAAAATCATACAAGATCCAGAGATGCCTCAGCCATTTTTCCAACCAACATTTGATGTTCTTATGTACTGTTGAAGACTTCGTAAATGTCTAGCAAAATGTTTAACGTTATCTAATGCAGATTGTACCTCATGAACAGAGTTTGCTAATAAAGCATGTCTTAAGAGCCACACATTTTCATGGCTAAATTTATTCACTCTGAATTGGAAGCCTTTAAAACTCTTTTGAGGATTTGTTAGTACTGTACTTCCCTCTAAGGTTTTTATGAATAGTCATAAAATAATAGGCTAAATATGAAAGCAATGTTTTTTAAATCTGTTTTAAGAAAATGTATTTATTTACTTTAACATTTTTCTTCACAGTTAACCTTAAGTAGGATTAAAGCTTCCAGAAAAAATGTACATAGAGTTTTTCATTTTAGAGAAAAATTTCAAAGGACTGTTCTCATTATCTAGGGGTGTAACATTTTCTTGGCATTCACATTTTCTTTTTTTTAGCAGTAAAAAGCCATTACTTTTTTTTGCGTGTAAGTTAGACTATTATTTAAGTCAATGGAAACTTTTAACCAAAACTTATGTTTGTTTAAAACATAGCTGTAGCAGTTCACAGAGTCTTCTAAAATGTTCATTTCTATCCTATTCTTTATAATGATACAAAAGCATTTAAAGAGTTCTTAGCAAATAATTATGAACAGTCTGTAGTCTATGTGGCCTACAGTTTATGTGGTATATTTACACTCTGTAAGTCTATACATGGGTTATATACTTACTAGTTTTAAATATTAATTTGCCAGTTAATTCACTCTGATATTTTTCTTCAAGGTGGTGCATTTAAAGACATCCTTTGGAGACATAATATGGCTTTAAGTATAGCCTCTTTTAATTTAATGACCCTAAGCATCAACTATAAATTTTGTTCTAAATAATTGAAAATCAGGTGACTTTTTGTTGATACTTGGATATTTTCATTACTAGGGATGCTTGGAGTTCATTGGGTGATATGACCAAAGAGGAAGCAATGATTGCATATGTTGAAGAAATGAAAAAGGTAGGAAAAATAATTTGCAGTAGAAAATAAAAATATTCAGAGCAGATCTAATTTAATTTTGTTATCTGGTGAACTAGTTGCTTTGTTTTAAAGAACAAAGAGATTATAATGTTAGAATATAGAATCTAGATGATTGAATTTATTAAGGCTTCATTTGTCTCATCACAGTTCATCTTAAGGTATTTTTTCCTTTAAAATATATGACATTGTGGTGACATGGTATTTTGTTGTTGATTTCATCTTCCCTTTCTCTATACTCAACTTCAGCAGTAAGTATAGGAATAGGAATCTAAAAATATTGGTGTCCCTTATTCAGGAATGTGGGACGTAACTTGGCTAATGTTGAAAGCATTTTTGCTTTGGAACTTTTTATTTAGGAGAAATAGTTATATAACAAGACTGCTCAGCAATGTTCTCATACGACTTTGGACCCGTAGTTGAGATAGTCCCATCACTGGACTACTTAATAACAAACATTTTTCTGTATATGCAGAAATCCTTCAGAAGCAAAATAAGTTAAGAATGCTTTTTGTTTCTCTAGTAACTAGTAAGGAGGACCTTTCCTTATTAACTAGCTCTGTTAAGTCTGCTCAAGGTATTGTTTTGAGAAGCAAATTTATTAGGGTATCATGATTTTAAAGATGATCTTAGTGCCTTTTTAAAAAGGACCATTTTTATGTTGGAGATGGGTCAGAATTTGTGAAATTCAGATCTGTTTGATAGTCTTAAATCAATTTATCTTTGAACACAATGAAAAGCTGTAAAAAGGAAGATTATTTTTTTTGTCAGATGATTTGACAGTATTAATCTTTGCAGTAATTTTTGTTTGATAGATTCAGACTAACTTGTTTTATTCTAGTATCTACTGCTTATAGCTGTGACCTTTATTACATTTTTACATTTTTTATTTAGAGGACTTTGTTTTTAACAGAGGGCAGAGTTCAGTCCTTTAGCTGTTAACTATCAGTAACACAACAAGGAAGCCTTTCAAAAGCGGAGAGAGAGAAAGACAATCTTAAAGCCTTTTTTTGGCTTGATAACTATTTTCTTTTCTGTAAAGATCATTATAATTTTGGGGACCACTTCTATAATACAAAGTTGAATTGAACATTAAGTAAAAATTTCCCATTTTTAATCCAATTTTATTGATCAATGATGTTGCCATAGTTTAAAGTAGATAGGGATGGACTTAGTATATTGCTGCCTTTCAGATATCTTAAAATGCTGTACTTTGCTGTAAAAACTTCTCTGATGAAAAGAGTGCACCAACTGTTTACACTCAGACTTTTAAAACTGCATTTCATATGGTCAATGTAATAAAGTTTATAGTGAACTTTTAAAGGTAAATCTAAAAATATTAGGATACCCATACATTAAAAGTTTGATTAGTCTCTTAAATTATTTTCAGAGTTTTGCTTTATGGGTATCACTAGATAAAATTGCATGCTTCCAAATAATGATGTGGGATAGTACATTATCCCAAGAATTTGATTTCTGAATTTGGGACCTTTCCTAATTACAATAATTTACAAAATGAAGCAATTGTTAAACCATGTTCCTAAATATAGCTCGGAAGTCACTATACTATTGCTCTTTAGAATTACTCATTTCGTGTGAATCTCATTCCATGCCTTTGCATTCAAGAGTTTAATGAAGTATTATTTAATTTATATGTTTTAATGGATAATGTTTTTATAGAAAATGTCTTTTGTAATTTATGAACTTTCCAGTGAAGTATCACTAAAAAGTTGCTGGAATCAAATATTCTCTTAAAGTAATTTAATAAGATGTTAGCTTTGAGAGACTCAAATAATTAATGTGGTTTAGGAGAAACAATCCATGTTTCCTTAAATAAAGTTTATTTTGATTCATAATTAGAAGGAAATAGAAAGTCCTATTTTCTGTACAAACTTTACAGGCTATATTATGGAGACTTCCAGGAAATTCAACCAGTAGTCCAATAATGTGTACTATATCTGTTGAATTTAGAGAGAAATCAGTCTCCTCAACCCTGGCTGACACATTAGACACAGAATTAACTCAAGTGGCACATTAGAATTACTAGGGATCCGGTGTAAGAAAAAAAGAAAAATTCTAATGCCACAGCATAACCCCAGACTGATTATTTTAGGATTTCTAGGAGGATGGCATAATCACTGTAATAGAGAGAGGATTGGAACAGAATATCATAAAGGATGGAACCTAAACATCACCATGGCTGAGGATCTATCTGGTCTATAGCTCTATAAGTTCAGAACATCGGCTCTGTCTGAGTATGAAAGGTGGTTTGTCTTTAAAGGCTTAACTCATGATAACCATCTTTTGGAGATTGAGGGGAAAACCAGAATGCCAATATCTTAACACACAGTGGGTGATATCGTTTTCTAATGACCAGCATACTCACAATTGAGATACAGGACACTCCTCAAAATGTCAGAGGCACCTTGGGAAACTGGACTAGTTATTGCTAAGATTGTTGAACAGAGAGTAGAGCACTGGGACTTGGACAGTTTTAAGCAATGTGCTCATCTGAGTCCGAGAAATTACTTTTTCCTTTACAATACAGTATCTTGCCAGTATATTTCTTTTTTTTTATTTTGGTATCCTCAATCTATAATTACATGAGGAATATTATGTTTACTAGACTCCCCTCTTTACCAAGTCCCCCCAACATACCCCATTAGTCACTGTCCATCAGTGTAGTGAGATGCTGTAAAATCACTACTTGTTTTCTCTGTGTTGCACAGTCTTCCCCATGGCCCCCACATTATACATGCTAATCGTAAGGCCCCCTTTCTTCTTCCCCCACTTCTCCCTCCTTTCCTACCCATCCTCCCCAGTCCCTTTCCGTTTCGTAACTGTTAGTCCATTATTGGGTTCTATGATTCTGCTGCTGTTTTGTTCCTTCAGTTTTTTCTTTGTTCTTATACTCCACATACGAGTGAAATCATTTGGTACTTGTCTTTCTCCGCCTGGCTTATTTCACTGAGCATAATACCCTCTAGCTCCATCCATGTTGTTGCAAATGGTAGGATTTGTTTTCTTCTTAGGGCTGAATAATATTCCACTGTGTATATGTACCACATCTTTATCCATTCATCTACTGATGGACACTTAGGTTGCTTCCATTTCTTGGCTATTGTAAATAGTGCTGCAATAAACATAGGGGTGCATCTGTCTTTTTCAAATTGGGCTGCTGCATTCTTGGGGTAAATTCCTAGAAGTGGAATTCCTGGGTCAAATGGTATTTCTATTTTGAGCTTTCTGAGGAACCTCCATACTGCTTTCCACAATGGTTGAACTAATTTACATTCCCACCAGCAGTGTAGGAGGGTTCCTCTTTCTCTGCAACCTCGCCAACATTTGTTGTTGTTTGTCCTTTGGATGGTGGCTATCCTTAGTAGTGTGAGGTGATATCTCATTGTGGTTTTAATTTGCATTTCTCTGATGACTAGCGATGTGGAGCATGGTATTTCTATTTTTAGTTTGCTTTCCACAGTGGTTGAACTAGCTTACATTCCCACCAGCAGTGTCTGAGGGTTCCCCTTTCTCCACATCCTCGCCAGCATTTGTTGTTCTTAGTCTTTTCAATGCTGGCGATCCTTACTGGTGTGAGGTGATATCTCATTGTGGTTTTAATTTGCATTTCCCTGATGATTAGTGATGTGGAGCATCTTTTCATGTGTCTGTTGTAATGCCATTAGTTTTTAATGCACAATTTGTAGATCATTGTAAAAAATTTTACATGAAGCTTATGTAAGAATACTCTTCACAATCAGGACAATTTTAAATCTCTAACATACAACTTGAAACTTTTGTAGAAGAGTTATAACATTGAGTATATAATTAATATAGATACTTTGGGGACTCTGTAGATGAACTTCAGATCTCAAAATTGTTGTAAATAAATTATAAATAGTATTATTTGGTACTAGTATAGATCACTAATGTGATTTCACAGGATTTGTTTCTTTTGATTACAGATTCTTGAAACTATGCCGATGACTGAGAAAGTTGAAGAATTGTTACATCTCATAGGTCCATTTTATGAAATTGTAGAGGACAAAAAAAGTGGCAGAAGTTCTGATCTAACCTCAGGTCGGACAATTTTACATAGTCACTTTTAATTCAGCAACTGATATATTATGCAGGCATTGATAGTTATGTCAAATTTTTTTTTTTTTTACTTTCACATGCTAGTCCGACTGGAGAAAATCTCTGAATACTTAGAAGGTAGGAATAAAGAAATCCATGTAAAATTTTCGTTAAAAATTTACATGCAAAAGAAATTCTGCACAAATTTATGTATAAGCTTTTCATTCCAAGTAATCATATTACATAAAATTGCAAAATACTGTAAATCCTTTAGATTTAATCTTGAAGTTTTTAAAACATGACAGGTGGTTCACTTAGTATATACAAAATTGTAGCAGAGTTCATGTTTTCTTTTGATCAATCCTTTTTCCTATTTTGCTTTATGAATTATATTAGCTGTACCATGGCTGAAATGACTTTCTAGCTAATTATAAAGCAGGTCTGTTTAACAGTAGGGTAGTAAAGCTAAAACAACATCAGGGAAATCACTTTGCTTGGTCTTTTGCTTTTTTAGGTTTCTACTTAATGTGCTCTCAGTAAAGAACCAAAAGAGTTATATTTTGCATACTAATAGGAGTTAAATAATATGCAGATTTGCTGATAGCGTAAATATTGGCCCTTTTGATTTTTTCAGAAAGCAGAGTAAAATGAGCCAATGAGAGTCATTTTAAATGAAAATTATACATGTTTTATATAAAAATCAGTCTGGTATCCATTTTTTTTTTTTGGTATCCCTACCATCTATATCTGATTTGCCTAGGGGATTCAAATGTTAACAAATAATGTCCCTTTGAATTCATGCTTATTCAATTCAGAAAAAATAGAAAGTGTTTTCTCTGTGTGAAGCGTGTTAGGATGCATACTTAACATATAACTAAGTCCGTACCTACTTTACTAATGTCTGGCTTACTACTAGAGACAGATATTCAAACAACTAATTATAAAAACAAGCAAGAGAGAATAATAATAATAATAAAGGCTCAGGTCCAAAATTCCTTAGCTGTAATTTAAAACTTCAAACATCTTGATAAACCAAAGGTTTTTTTATAACTCCTTGGCAGCAAAATCTGTCCTGATATGAACTTCAAAGCAGACCTTGACCTGAAATGACTGTTTAAGTATTTATTTATCCTGTTTAGTGTAACTATTCATGTTTTGCTGCAAGAATCTTTCCTTTCTCTTAAGTGAAAGCTACCTTAGGCTCTGTTTAAAGTGTTACATAAAACACAGGGTAATGTATGACCTTTGCAAAATGAGAAAACTGAATTTCTAAGCATAGGGTTGTAAAGGATGTCGACCTTGTACATAATTTATTTAACCTGTGCCATTCTAATGGACATTTAGATTGTTTCCTCTTCTGATCTTCAAAAAATGCTGCTGAAAGTAATCATGTACAAATGTCATTTTACATATGCAGAGTACATGTATAAGAACTAATACTGGAAGTCTAACTGCTAGATCAAAGGATGTAGATGTTCGCAGTTTTGTAAGATACTGCCAAATTGCAGGACAGTTTGCAATCTTGACCATTTTTCCCCCCCTAAATAGTCCTGTTAAAAGTAGCCCTTTAGGCTCAGGAGAACTGATATATCTGTGTCATATGGGCTTTTTCAGAATATATATACACATTAAGTTTTGAAATCGGGAAGTATGAGCTATCCTAGTTTGTTTTTTTCCTAGATTGTTTTATCTTTTCTGGATGCCTCAGATTTTCATATGAATTTTAGAATTACTTTATCAGTTTTGCAAAAAACACCAGCTAGAATTTTGACAGGGATTACAATGAATTGTAAATCATTTTGGGAAGTATTGTCTTCTCAACAGTATTGTCTTCCAGTCCATTTATTTAGATCCTCTTTAATCAACAATGTTTTGTCATTTATAGTGTATTTTTTACACCTTTTATCAAGTGTATTGCAGAGTGTTTTATTCTTTTTTGGTGCTATTGTAGATTGGATTGTTTTCCAGTTTCATTTTTGGATTGTTTAGTGTTTGTAGAAACACAATTGTTTTTTGTGTATTGATCTTGTATCCTGTAACGTCACAAAATCATTTACTCTAACAGTTTTTTGTAGGTTCCTTAGGATTTTCTAAATATAAAGCATGCTTTCTGTAAAGATTATTTTGTTTCTTCCTTTCTAATTGGGATGTCTCTTATTTTTTTCCTTGCTTAATTCCCCTGGCTAGAACCTCCAGTATGATGTTAAATAGAGATGGCAAAAGCAGGCATCTTTGTCTTGTTCCTTATTTGGGAAGCAAAACATCCAGTCTTTTAACATTAACTATGATGGTAGTTGTGAATTTTCATAGATGCCCTTTATCAGATTAAGGCAATTTTCTTGTAGTTTTACTTTCTTCAGTGTTATTGTGATAGAGTGTTGGATTTTCTTAAATGTTTTTTCTGCATCTGTTGTGATAATTGTGGCTTCTGTCCACTGTTTTTGGCCAGTAGCCACTTAAAAAACTATTAGTATCTGAAGAATGATGGGAATGTAATTCCCTGTCTCAAAGTGTGGTCTAGCAGCATTGGCATCACATGGGAGCTTTCTGGAAATGCAGGATCTTAGATCACCCCAGACTGATTCCGAATCATGTTCACTTGATCTCAAGTGACCTATGCAAATTAACATTTGAGAAGTTCTGATGCATTTATTCTCAAAGTAGGATTGGTCAGTAGGAGAGTTTAAGTGATTGATTGCATTAACAGACATATTTCTTAAAAATTTAAACATAAAGACAATAATGTAAGTTGTGCACATGAAGTCCTGAATATAATAAAAGGATAAAATTTTAAAATGTCGTTGAACTACAATTGATGATGTTATGGCCAAAAATACATATATGCTTTCAGCATACTAACCTACAGCTGTCTCTTTATTTACCATGTGTAAAGGTCATCCATCTCTAACTTAACTCTTTTGATTGATGTTAACTTAAAAACAATTTTCCTTATGCCTTACTCAGAAAGGATTTAAGATAGCTTTATCATTTTTTTTGTAAACTGATAAGCAAAATAATTTATGTAATGTATGTATATTTATGGTGAAAGAATACTTTTCTATATCAAGAGTCCATCTTTTACTTCAGAATCATTGCTTATTTGTAAATAACAGTATTATTTGTAAATCATGGCTTTATTGTATGTTACAGCATTAGAGGTTAAGTGGTCATTTTGTATTTTAGATCTTGGTAATGTTCTAACTTCTACTGCAAATGCCAAAACTGTTAACGGTAAAGCTGAAAGCAGTGATAGTGGCACTGAGTCTGAGGAAGAAGAGATCCAAGAAGAAGGAAAAGGAACAGAACAAAGTGACACTGGTAATTTTTGATCATGGGATGAAACTCCATATGGAATAGGATGGAAGAATATGGAAAAGTTTAGGCTGATGTGGCATTGTAAGAGATTAGTGCATATGGTGGGATGTGGCTTATTGACCCTGTAAAGGGTTTGCTGTGGATCTAAGGGCTCTACTTTGAAGTGTAGAGACAACCAGCCTCATGCACAGATGGAATAGATACTAATTGAAGGCTGACAGGAAACACACCACTCCTCTAAATGTAATGCCTGAATGCTGTCTCAGAAATGAAGTCATGCAATGTATTGTTTCCAATATGAATTTGCATGCCACCAAGGAGAGGAGACAAGTGAAACCCTCAATATCTTGGAATCCAGAGAATAAGGTATAGGTAGCAGTTTTGATGAAGAGGGAACATTGGAATCACAAGGTACTTGCATTTGGGGGCCTTGTTAGGAAGACAACTGGTGATTCTCAGCATAGTTTTGCCTTTACTTTATAGTAAGGTATGACAAATAATACCTTCATTGAAAAATCTTTTTATTGAGTGTGTGGACCCCTTTATACTGGTGGCTGTCATATAGCAATTTGCTTAGGTCTGAGAAGAAGCAATTTGCTGATTCACAGGAAACTGAAGCGCTTTTGAAACCAACACAATTTACGTGAGCTCTTAGCATATAATACAGGTTTTTTCAAGGAGCACCCCATTCTTTTGATCTAAATAGGGAACTCTTCAAAGGGATTATGTATGGTAGGTTGGGGAATTGATATTAAAACATTGGATATAGAAGTTGACCTCCTGAGAACTCTTTAAGAATCTCTCCATTTTCTTACATAGGGAAGAAAATGGTGAAATCCACAGACGATGAGAATTTAGAAATCATTGTCTCTAATGGCTGTGACAGAGACAGCTTTGTTCAAGATACACAGAATGACATTCATGCCAGTTCTTCCCTGAATGGCAGAAGTGCTGAAGAAGTAAAGCCTGTGGGTGAAAGCTTGGAGCAAACTGGAAAAACTACTGTCTGCCTTCACCGAGGTATTATCCCATTGTAGGGATCCATCCAGCTTCTTTCCTAGAGTAGAATATTCTTTTAATAATAATTTTAGAGTATTTAGGAGCCCTGTAGAATTTTAAAAATCTCTTATTCAGTAATATCTTAGGCGTTAATAATATTTTAAGGGTTTATAGCTTTGAAAAGTAGTGAATTAAAGCCAGGGCTTTTATATTTTTATTGAGACATTTTACTGTGTTTTAGAATAGCATTTTAAAATACAATTTTGAAATGTTTATTTTTATTTCCTCATATTTCTTTTCCCTTAAACTTCTGATTATATGATATCTTTTGTTCTCTAATCAGCGAGACAAGTTGTAGTCTTCTCATATTTTAAAGCTCTAGGGGTAAGCCTGTCGTTGCCATGTGTTCAGCGAATTGTTAACATTGCTACAATTCAGTCAAGAAACAAAATATAATTTCTTAGTGAAACAACCAGACTTGTATACTTGCATGCCAAATTTAGGCCTTCTAACTGGTAGTCAGTTTTCTATTATTAAGGTCATTAAGTTTTGTAAGGTTTAATCTGGACAGTATCTTTTGTGTAATTGTATTTATAAAATACTTTGTAATCATTTCAAATAAAAATTATCAACTACATTTATTTAAAGTTTTGGTAAGTTCAAAGAAAACTGTGTGGTGTGGTCAAATTTATCTCCAAAATGAAAATAATATAGAGGTAATAAATTTAAAAAATGGAGTAAATGTATTTTTCTTTAATTAGAAAATAATTATTCTACCTGGACACTTACTCATATTTAGATACAAATGATGATCATGTTGAAGATGTTTCTGGAATTCATCATTTGACAAGTGATTCAGACAGTGAAATTTACTGTGATTCCATGGAACAATTTGGACAAGAAGAGGTAAAAATGATTTTTAATTGGTCAATTTTCAAAGTGGTGTATAACATTGGTTAATAGCAGATGTATATGTGTTTATTATTTTGAAAACATACCTATGAAATGTTTAAACATTTGTATTTCAAACAACTTTTTGAATTAGAAAATAAATAAAATTCCTGAATATTCAAAAATAACATTTAACTGTTATACTTACAAATATTCTGAAAGAGGTGGGATGGGGAGGCAGAATATACTTTATTCTAGACACTGTTGGAAACTGATTAATGTTCAAGAAAACTGAATAATTTTCAGACAAATAAATTTGTTCTTCACATTGACTTTAGTATGTTGGATTGAAATTTTGAATGGAAATAAATTTTCAAATTTCAGTTAATTGGCATTTAAGTATTAGAAATTAACATTTGAAAAAAATTAATAAAGCTACTTGAATTCCTTTTCCTCTGTGACAACTTTTTCTGATAATGACCAGGTTGTAATGTTTGGTGTTTTTATATTCTTACCTGCTCTCTCCTGGCCCTTCTAACACAGTTCAAGTATGTATTACAGCAAATCATTTATCTTTTGCCTCCCTGAAGTAATGATTTTAGTATTTCCTTGTGGTGTTTTCCCCTTTTTTTTCATTTCATCAAGCAATTAAATCTACTTTTAGTTTTCTCAGATTTTAAAAACATGGATAAAACGCTTTTCAACAAATGAGTAGCATAGGTGGGACGAATAAGAAGTCCAAGCTAAGAATGAGCTGAAATCAATGGAAAATGAAAATGAAAAGTGATAAAAATCCAAATTCCCGTTTATTTTCTCTTTTCAGAAACATTTGTTTGGGGAAGGTTGGTGATTATCAGTAAATAACCGGTTACTGAGTTCTAGGTTTGCTTCTATTTTCTTTGTAAGGCAGTTGATGGACTAAAATCTTCTTGGAGCTTCGACTTACTTTTTGGCCTCTGTTAGCATCACTCTTGTGTTTAGGCTTTGTGCCTCACCCACCCGGGCTTTCTCTCCGATCCTCTAACATGTTGAATCCTTTTGCCTTCTGTCTTGCAGCACCAGCACCTTTGCATTCATTTTGCTGGAATGTACCTCCTTCCCCCTTTACCGAGTTACCTCCTGCCGACCCTTAAACCCTAATTCAGATGTCCCTTTCTGAAAGAAACCATCTTAGACAAGATACAACCCCCACCTCATCACCACCCTCACCAATCTAGGCTAATTATGGGTTGTCATTCACAGATTACCTAGGTGTGTTCTTTTAAAACTATATTTTTTGGAGTCCTTGAGAATCAAGGTGCTTTTAAAATTCTTTTTGATGATGACTAATGTCACATTTATTGTTTGCCTGTTACTATTTCAACAGGTTCCTTTTCTCACTAATTTCCACTTAACAAAAGTTTTTTAAAAAGTCTATGATATCGTCTTAAATATGTCAGTGAAGCATGCCACACTCAATACACACCATATGCACACAGAGTAGGCAATTTTCTTTCATGTTTGACATAGTTATCCCATTGCAATAGAGTATTTAGCCTGGTAATATGATATTTAGAATTTGCTTTGGAGTAATTCACTGGTGATGGTCATGGGGCTGACAGGTAAAACAAAAATGGCCCTGAACTGATAATTGTTGAAACTGGGTACTGTGTTATATTTGAAATTTTCCATTATAAGAAGTTTTAAAATGAGCATTATAATTGTCTGTGGTACGTTTCGGTTTCCTTGTGTTTTATGTAATAACTAATGTTGCCTATGTGACAGATTATTTTTGCTTCTATCAGAAAAGTTTAATTACGTTCTTCATACAATTTTACCGTTGTTAGTATTGCTCTATAGTTACTACTTCGCAACTTTTTTTTGTTATACTTCCTTGTGACTTCTCATATTCCCTGTTTTAAAGAGTCATTATTTATTTTGTCCCCAAGCTTCATCTCTGTATCTTATCTACCGAGGGATTGGCCAATCTGCCAGTATAATTAAAATTTCATTATTTTATTTTTTCATATTTTATTAGTTACTTATTTTATTATTATTACCCAACCTATTCTTTATGTAAACTCAATCTTACATACTCCTACTTTCAACTTCTTTATCCATGGCAGATGGTCTATATTAAAATCATTTTTTAAAGCATAAGTATTAGAATTTTATTTTCAGGATTCCTGTGCTTTTTGATGACTGTAAATGTTTCTGTCTTGATTTCTGTCCTTTGCATAGGTTCATGGTCTGAAAGCACTGTATCCCATTGGTTTTACTAAAATCTCTGACGTGATAGAAACCCTCATACTTTCAAGGGCTTCATCTCTCTTACCAAATTACCATTGCAAAGAAAGTCAATTTTTTATTTCACAGCTTTTGTTCTCAGTCCAGTTTAAATCAGTTGAGTAGTTTATAGATTCATTTCTGAAAGGTTGAAATTTTGAAAGATTGAATTGTTATTACACAGTTACTGCTTTGTAGAAGCTAAAAAGCTAAAAGCAAATCATGTCCTAAAATAGCCATTTAGTGGAATAAATGATGGTTTGGAAGTACATTACTCTTGTGAAACTGAAACCGAGATTTGGAGACATGAAGTGTTTGTATATGTACAGATACCTGTGCTAATGATATGATTTCCAGCCAGTATACTGGTGCAGACTAGTCCACTTGGAGTTTTGTGAGGTGGGTTAGATTTCTATGATGAAGGAATAAGGGGGAAACGGTTTAGGTTTTGTTTTCCCCTTTGTTTTACACGTTCTTCTTACCTCTTAAGCGGCTCTTCTCGAACTTCAGCAGGGAGCTTGTTGACTGTCCACAATCTTGGGCCTCAATCCCAGAGTTTCTGACCTGGTTAGTCTGGGGTTGGACCACGAATGTGCATTTCTGACAAGCTCCCTGGGGATGCGGACACTGCACGTCTGCAGACCACACCGTGAGGAGTGCCCAGTGCACAGGAAACTAGAATTCTACCACGACTGGTGGTGTGGGTAGGGGATGGATACTCCTATTCCACCTGTTCTTTGCTTTCATCAGATAATTTTGTTTTCTGTTTCACTGGGAAGACAGAAGCTGTTAGGTCATTACTACTTGAACTGCGTGCCTTGGCGCTGCTTTAACTTACCGACTGTACATTATACCCATTAGATCTCTGCCACCTTTCTTCCCACCTCAGGGGAACACATGTCCTTCTTCCCACCTAAGGTAGTTTCTTTACTTTGTGTCATATTTTCTCTCACCTCTTTGGAGATCTTCATCTTTTATACCCTCTCTCAGCTATTCCCAACCAGTGTCCCTCTTCTGCTTTCTTCTCAAGGCTACACATATTTATTTCCCTTCCATCTTTAAAAGAAAGTCCTGTGATACCTTCTAACTTGTCTTACCTCCCTCCTTCCCTTCATGGCCAGGCTTTCTGTTGGTCACGTTCATTCACTGTGTTCATACACTTCAGATACATGCCGACATGCCTTTGTTGCTAATTTGAATGGATGCTTTATGTTTCCTATCTCACTTGAATATCACTAAGCAATATTAGCTATACTCTCCTTGAAAATATTCCCTTGGCTTCCATTTCACCATTCTTGTAAGGGTTTCTTTTTACCTCTTGGGCCCCATGTAGACTTCCTCTGTGAGTTTTTCTTCCTCTGTTGACCCCTTACATTTGGTGTTCACCAGGAATATATCCCTAGTTACTACTCCTTTGATTTCAACCATTCCCCACATACTAATGATTCTCAAAGTGATGCCTCCAACCTGTATGTTTCTTTTGAACTCTAGGTGCTCTATTAGACATCTTGCCTAGGCACCTCAAGTTTTACCTATCTGTAGCTATACCATAGTCTCTTTCAGTCCCCCTGAAACCTTGTCCTTTGTATTTCTCATCCTGAGTAGTATCATAAAACCATCTAGTCTTTGCCTTTCCTTTCCTTATCATGTTCAGTCTTGAAGTCCTGTCGATTCTGTAATCTCAAAAGCTCTTACATCAGCCCCTGCCCCACTGCTGCTTTGTTGCACATGCTGTCATCATTGCCACATCTTTGACTTGGCTTATATTGATCTGTTCTTCAGGTCTTAGTTCCCGTCATCTCCCCTAGGAAGTCTGTCCTCACCAAGCCTCCACCCGACCCCAGTGTGAGCTGCGCGTCCCTGCATGAGCTCCCATAGCATGCTTTGTACATCTTTTCGTAACACTTATCAAACTATGTTGTAATAATCTTACTTTGTTCACTCCCTTAACAAGGTAAGTTTCTTGCAGATAGAGATCCTTCATATTATCCTTAGAGTTTAGTGTAGTAATTAGGATAAGAGTAGATAGTTAAATGTTTCTTGGATGAATGACTGGCTCATGAGAAACGTCACTGCCAAAACTCCTCCATTCTTTGCTCATGGACGAAACATTTCCATACCATTTCTTCCTTACATACTGGAAGCAAAATATTATTTTCCATAATAACATAGAAAAGTTTTTATTAAAAGTTCTATTATCATGCAAACTTCATGGTGTATAATATATGTTTACATCTGTTAACTCAGTGTTGTTTTAAATTTGTAGTCTTTAGACAGCTTTACATCGAACAATGGACTACGTCAATATTACTTGGGTGGTGATCCCAGTCAGCCCTTGGAAAATTCTGATTTTCCTGAAGATTTCCAAGTATCTTCCAGAAATGGCAACACTGGGTATATGCAGGTGGTAGCAGTTGAAGGAAAGGGTGAAGTAAAGCACGGAGGAGAAGATGGTGGAAGTAACAGTGGAGCCCCACCCCAAGAGAGACCGGGTAGAGAGAATGAGAAATTCTCTAATGTCAGAAGAGGGAGAGGTACCTATTACTTCTTTTTTGTCTTCATTATCTTTATAAACTAATTAGTGAAATGGGGAGGTTCCAGATAGGAAAGGCATCGGAACTGTCAGTCTGCAAAGGGAATGTTAAAAGTTTTCCTTACATAACATCTGACCATTTTTCTTTGATTTGTTCTCTCCTTTGATGCCACAAAGTATAATAGTGTCCTCCACAGACACAGGGGAAAACGTTTCTATTTCTATATCTTCTATGCAGTTTTGAGGTAGCCAGATTTGTGTTCTGTCACCCCCTGAGCAATCTACTTACGGTTGCGCCAACTGTGCGGCCACATTTTTTTCCTACTATAGGAAAAATATGAATTCATTGTCTTTTCCACATTCCTTTACTTAAGTGAAAAGATATCATTCAAAGCTGACAAATCAAGTAATAGAGATAAAAGAACCTTTAACCATACTGAGATTAAACAATAAGAATAGCCATGATCATGTAAAAATAGAAAGTTGAATGGAGAAGAAAAGTAAATATATTAATTTATTTATGTAAGTATTGTGAAAAAGAATGAACAGGAAGAAAACACCATAAGATCTTAGGTGTGAAATCAGACACCCACAAAAGCAACCAAGCTCATAGATGCAGAGAACAGTTTGGTGGTTGTCAGAGGTGGGGGGTGTGGTAAGGAGTCAGAGGGTGGGGAAAATGGTGAAGGGGTCAAAGGTAAAACTTCCAGTTATAAAACAAATAAGTCCTGGGGATGTAATGTATGACATGGTAACCATAGTTAACAATGCTGTATTGCACAAGATTAATCCTTAAAAGTTCTCATTACAAGAAAAAATGATCTAACTATATATTATGACAGATGTTAACTAGAGTTACTGTAATTATGTTGCAATATAAACAAATACTGAATCATTACGTTGTACACCTAAAAAAAAAGGGAAAATTCCCTGCATAATTTCATGAAGTCATAAAAATTAAAGGATTATTTCTATATCTGGTTTAAAAAAGTCTACATAAAATAAAGCATGGATGCACTGATGGACAGTGACTGCATTGGGATATGGGTGGGGATTTGATAATATGGGTAAATGTAGTAACCATATTGTTTTTTCATGTGAAACCTTCATAAGAGTGTATATCAATCATACCTTAATAAAAAAATAATAAATAAAGCATGGAGACATGGCAGGAAGAAAAAGAGAATTAATGGTATTAAGAAAATTATAGTTTAAAAATAGCCATTTGAACACATGCAAAATTGTGAATACTTAGTCAAGGAAACAAAGATCATATTGCTAGAGCCTTGGTTTAGGTCCATTTCTCTAGGCAATTTGTCAAGATTGTGTATCTGAAGGCTCCTGTTTACAAGCTGACTTTAACCCACCTCCTCCGTGCTACTGCTCCCCATAAGCCACCAGGTCCAGAAAAATGTCAGACCCTGAAGTTAAGCTTTGCTTTGTAGTGCATCAAAGAAATATTGAGTGCCTGTTCTGTCAGGGTCTGTTCTGGTCCCTGGAATGCTGTAGAGAACAAGACTGGTGCCTCCTTCATGAAGCTTACACTTAGTGAAGGGGAAGTTGACAGTAAATAAGCAGATAATTCAGATAGGGTGCAAGTGGTGAAAAGCACCCTGGAAGGCAAAAAAAACCCAGGGTAATTAGCACGGCTGGAGGTGGGGATTACCAAAAACATGGGAGTGGTCTGCTTAATCCTGTCTTTTTGAAGGCTGGGTTGAAAGCTGAATAGTATATAGCATATAGTAAATGAGCAGAGGCAGGAGCAACTCTCTAGTGTCATCAGTGCCCACTGACAGGCCATCACAGATAGGTCAAGTTCTTAAGGTTGCAGGAAAAAACCAGTCTCCAACTGGACTTCACACTTCTCTTCCCATGTAAAGTTCATACCAGTATCTGAAGTGGTCCTTCATGAAGGAGTAGTTCAAAATTTACTTCCTTTCGATACTAGAGTATAGGAGTCTTCAAATTCTTGGAATCTATCTATGAGTTCTAAAGAAATCAGCAGAAATTTGAACAAGAATTTATCTACAAAGACATTCATTGCAGTGTTATTTGTAATCACAAAAGTTTGGAATCATCCTAACCATCTAAAAGTGGGGAATGAGTGAATTACTAGGGAATTTATCAGTCATTTCAGTGTATTTGGAATAAAATTTAATGATGTAGGTAAGTGTTTATATTATTTTTTAAAATCAGGGCACAAAGTCATGTATAAAGGGTAATGCCATTTCTGTAAATATATACATAGAAAAAGATGGATATATAACAAAATCTTACTAGTAGTGAGATTTCAATATCTATCTAAGTATAATGGAAAGAAAAACACATTCTAAAACCCTTTGGGAGGCTTAAAATACGGTGAAACCAAAAATGACCAAAAAGGAAAGCATAGCTATTTAGTATAGTTTTCAGTGTACTCTAAAGAAGCAGTCTTCAAATTTTTTTCAGTCTTATCTGTTTATTAGTAAAGAATTTGTGAGAGTGCACCCCAAATACGTATATTATTTGTGAGTTACATGCATTTAGTCATGTACTATTATCTCAAGTACATTATAAAACCTTAGCAAGAAAAATTGAAGAATGCATCAATGTACGTAAATGTTTACATATTTACTTCTTTGATCTCATCTTTTGTGTACTTCCTGATTGTGTCCACTCCACTTTGGCGATTTAGACCTCAAAGAAATAATAGAGGAAAATGAATAAAACATGTTATTTCTTTTATAAGAATTATTTTAAAGGAGTTTTTTTTTTGCTCTCTCAAAATAGGTCATAGGATGCAACATCTGAGTGAAGGAACCAAGGGTTGGCAAGTGGGAAGCGGAGGTGATGGGGAACGCTGGGGTTCAGACAGAGGGTCGAGAGGCAGCCTCAATGAGCAGATTGCCCTTGTGCTCATGCGACTGCAGGAGGACATGCAGAATGTCCTTCAGAGACTTCACAAACTGGAAACACTGACAGCTTCAGAGGTGAGCCTCTGAATTTGTCTTCTTCCATTGTTGAGCCTGTAAAACAGCATAACTGTAATCTGTGTTGATCAGGTTTGCACAAATCAATGTAGTTTAATGATTTTTTTTTAAAGGATCTCCTTTTGCAAATGCTAGTTAAGAAAAGACTGCTTCAACAGTTAAATACCACTTCATAGAAAATTAGCAGTGCCATGTTGGAGGTAGGAGTAGGGTCTTGGTATTAGAGGAATAGGAGCTGTTAAACGGTGCAGTTTGGGGAACTAATAAAGAGATCGTAACGAATGCCTTGGAGTTCATCATTATGGAGCCCTTCTTTTGTAGTAAGTGTTGTCGTCTATCTTCTTAAAATGCTGCAGAGATTGCTTCAGAAGATTGGAGACTGTTGAGAATTAGGCTTGTGGTTGATTAATGATTGTGCATTGAGTCCCCTATACAGAATTTTATTGTTGTTAACATCCATTTGATCAATAAATATGAGAGATGCCCTCTCAAAAAAAAAAACAACAGAAATTCCTTTGGGAGGTTCTAGGGGAGCCTAGCATTTCCTTGCTTTTTCCAGCTTTTGGAGGCTGCCACATTCCTTGACTCATGGCCCCTTCCTCCATCTTTAAAGCCTGCAACATTGCAGCCTCTCTCCTTTCTGGTCCTCTGTCACCTTCCCAGAAGGACCCTTGTGATTATATTGGGCTCCCTTGTACAATCCAGGATATTCTCCCCATCACAAGATCCTTGGTTTAATACATATCTGCAAAGTCCCTTTGACCATGGGAGGGAATTCAGGACATGCCACCCCCCAAATATGCCACTTTGACACATTGATTATTTTGAGCTGAAGGCATTTGAGAAACAGCAGATGCAGGCAGGGCTTTCTGACCTACCCTTTTCCTATCTAAAAGCAGGCTGTACAGTTTCCCCTGAGAAAGGGGCCTCCGTGTACCAGGACGAGAACAGCCGTAGTGCCAGAGGCTGGAAATGGATCAGTACAGATACACTTAGTAAAATAACCTACTCTCTTCCCTAGTTTTCCTTCCCATATATCTCCTGGTCAATTTACTGGCCATAGCCAAAGCCCCTTCATCTTGTAATTTCTTCACAGAGTTATCATTTCTTTGTCTAAAAGGTGTAAAAGCTTTGTGCTCTGGTCACTTCCTTGGATCTTCATTCTCTTGTGAAGGCTATGTTTTAGAGTTTAACTAGATTTGTATGCTTCTCTCCTATTAATCTGTCTTCTATCATTTTAATTCTTATTCCCAGTTAGAGACCCCAAGACAGTAGAGGAGAATTTTTTCCTCCCCTACACGTGTAAGGTAACAAACTCACAGGGTCCAGGGGACTGGGACATTGTCATCTTTGGGGGGCTGTCGTCCATCCTCCCATGTTCCCACCCGTCCCCAGAGAGGGTGCTGGGTCTGTGCCCTGTCATTAGCTATTCACGCAACTTCGTTCATGGAGTGTTATGAATATTTGTGTTTGTCTAATGATTATATACTCAGTTGGGTTGTCAACTGCTTCATGGCAGGGTCCTGGCATATTTCCTAATAAAGTTAAATTTCCCTTTGCCTGAAAAAAAAAATGCTGCAGAGATAATATATCAAGTTACAAATTCTTTGGTGTAAATTAATTTTAGGATCAAAACTTTAAAGCCAGAGAGGAATGTAGAGTTATAGTTTGACCTCTGCCATCGTCTGACCCTGGATGACCCAAGGGTATTAGCTTTGAAAAGGCAGCATAGCTAGTAAGTTGCAGAAAGTCAGGCAGAACCCAGACATCCTGTATCCGAGGGCAGTGCTCTTTTACTGTGGCAGATTGCTGTCCTGTACTGAATAAAGCTAGAATATAGAGGAGGCATTGAAAGAAGGGGAAAGGGTTCATAGGAAGGGACAGTCAACTTGGTTCACAGTTGTGACTGGGCTCCACTGCAGAGCTTTCAAATGGCTACTAGGGATCTGCCCCATTTGTCCCCTGACTTGTTTCTTCTTGAGTAGCACTGGTTGCAGAAAAGAAAGAGGCAACATCCGGCTGTCTGACCAGGCTTCAAACATTTTACTATGTGGCAGCATCATGCTATAACAGATGTTAAGAAGAATTTGTAGAGATTAATCAAAGATGTGCTCCCATTACCAGATGAACACGTTAAATGGAGATATGTATAAAGTAACTAAATACTGTAGGCTGTCCAAACAACCACCGTGAATATCTTGCCCTTTACCTAATCAGTGACTTCTCAGATTATCAAAGGTTTCTCAGTTTTATGTATCTCAATGATTTTGAATCACAATTTTTTGTCACTAAGATTGTGAATCTGTAGACTTTGGCGAGTCTATGAACACTCCAGAGTAGTATGCAAACTTTTGTTTGATTTTGCATTTTTGAGGGGAGAGATTTGTTGTTTTCATCAGATTCTCAATGGGGTCTGTGATGAAAAAGGTTAAGAATAGTGCCTTAAACAGAGAAGACAAGTAGTGACTCCATAGTGTCTTAATATGGTGATGGACAGTGACAGTAATGGGGTTCATGGTGGGGTCTTGATAATGGGGGGAATCTAGTAACCACAATGTTGCTCATGTAATTGTATATTAATGATACCAAAATTAAAAGAATAATGCCTTAAAAATGATACTACTTCATACAGGTAAGAGTAGGTTATTGATAACAGAATATTTTAGTTGTTTTATTAATAAGAAAATTTTGCTTTCTATATTATCTTGAAAAATAAAATGTTCAAGGCCTGTGATCCCATCCAACTATCCCTACGTTCATGCAGAATTATCTTAAAGGAAGCAAAAAAGAGCTAGCCCATGCAGGAAACCTCATTTGTTAATTTAGTAATATTGACTAGTATTGTTCTGGTAATCTGTATTTTCTTGCTCTGTGATTAGTATTTTTGTATTTTATATATATTTAATGTCTTTAGAAGGTATTAAAATTATGTTGAAAATTCTTCTCATTTATTTTAGAAGTGTTCACTCTGTCTTACATAAAATAAACTCTAAAGACAGATTCTGACTTGTTAAGGACTTATTCCTTAAAATTTGCATAATTGATTTGGATGGATAAAATAAATGAATGCATAAAGAAATAAGACAAATAAATAGATTAAAATTGTATGGTAGAATAGTAGAAGATTGTAAACCTGAAGGAAACTTAGTTCAGCAAACATAAAAGGTGAGATACTGGAGGACACAGTCTTTAGTGGCAGGTCTATAGCTCATTTCCTCATTTCTCTTGTAATTCATTTTCTATCACACTAAGTTGCCTGAGATACATAATCTTTCATAAAATAGTTCCTTAGATTCATTCACTCAGTAAATATTCATTGAATGGCTATGTACGAGATACTTTTCTAGGCAACAGACACAAAAATGAAAATGGAAGTAGTACAGTGTAGCAGACCTTGGAGCAAACTACCTGGGTTCAAATCCTGGCTTTGCCGCTTACTGTGTGATCTTCAGTTGGATTATTAACTTCCCTGTGCCTCAGTTTCCTTACCTACAAAATGGGAATATTAATAATGCCTGCCTGCCTTATAAGCTTGTTCAGAGGATAAAATAGAATGCTTAGCATAGTGTCTGGAACATATTAAGCACTTAAGCTTTGTCACGTGAGGGGACAATGATGACAGCAACGATGGTAGTAAAACATCTCAGTTTCTTCCCTCAGGAAGTTCATAACCTTAGGGAGCACCTGACTTAAAAATAGTACTACGTCTTCCCATTTTTTTGCAGTGATTACTATTGTATGAGATTTTTCCTTTGAAAATGATTTTCAGAAAGATACAGTAAACTTTATTTCAGTCTAGCAATAGAATAAGTTGAATTTCTAAATATGTAAAAGCTACATAAAAGCTACTTGACACTGACAAAGAATCAGTGCTTCACCAAACATTCGTCATGTTCCTGAACCTTCCTCTCAGGCACAGCTGTGCACTTCTTCCTTGTAAAATCCAGTTGTAACAAGAACCCTGCCTCCACGTCAGTTTAACCAGATTCGTACCCTTGCTGTCTGTCTGGGCTCCTCATCTTCCCTCTCTCCCACGTGATTTCTGATCACCCTGGCCTGACTTCAGCAAGAATCCTTTAGGTCAGCTTAACCAGAAGCTCTCTTACGCCTGATGTTTCCTCTTAGTCATTTTCCATCCACTCACCCCCACCCTGCACCCTTACTGTAAATCGCCACTTCCCTATTGCTTTACTGGGGTTGAGTGCACGCTCTCCCTGACTGTAGTGGCCCTATACATATAGCCATAGCCCCATCTCCCTTGATTAGTCTTCCCTACAGTGCTTTAACAAGTGTCATTGAGTGTTCTTTCTTCAGCAGTATATGTGGAAGAATATCATTAAAGCCAAAAAATCATAGTGTTAATTGTGCAGGTAATGCTGGTTACTTCTTAGCTCTCAATGAAGCGAGGGTCTTGGGAATTTTCATTTGCCTCTCCTGACAGTTTAAATCGCTTGCAAGACTCCCATCCTCTAACATGTTTCATCTCTTTTTCTGATTTTATTTATCTTTATGGCCTTTATCACTCCCTGAGATATTGTATATTTTACTGTATATTTTTGGTGGTGTTATTATCTGTGTGCCTCCTTTAGAGTATAAAATACTTCAGAGCATCAATTTTTGTCATTTTGCCCCTTGTTGTATCTCTAATGCCTAGACTAATAACTGGTACATAATAAACACTCAGGAAAATATTTGTTGAATGAATGAATGAATGAATGACCTCATTAATCTTCATACCATTTCTCTAAGTTATATGGACAACCTGGAGTAATAAGTTTCTAACATCTAGTCTAAGGAAACTTGTGTTTGGGATGAGCCAAATTGGAGTAAGTGTCCTAAATTAGCGCAAAATCTTTCTGCTTAGTAAATACTTATCATTAAATAACCTAATGTACTTCCCCACTCACCCCAATCTCAATTATGTGCCCTGAGGGGTGTGTGAATTAACTTGGTAATAGTACACATTTCACAGTGCAACCATATATCAAATCATCACATTGTACACTTCAAATATAAACAATTTTGTCAGTTATAACTCAATAAAGCTGGAAAAAAATTAAAAAACAAAACCAGTAACACTAACAATTCATTTCTCATATTTGTCATACACTTCTGCTTTAATGGAATTAATTTCCAAAACAGGTCTTGGATATTATTTACATATTCATAATTTTAATTAATAATCAAGGCTGTAGTTCTCAAATGTGTTTGTAAAGTGGTAGCTTATTTGGAAATTTTAAAACTAATAAAGTTAATTAGATAATTTAATAAGAATATAAAAGAAGTAATGGTTTAGATTAATTTGAGGTTTCATATTATGTAATTTGGACTATAAAACTATAATATGTCAAAAATGTTTATTTGGCTGACAATTTTGGGGATCTTGTCATTTTGGTCAGTACAGGTTTTGTAGTAATCATAACTGGAAAACAATAAACTAATATTTCATAATTAAAAATAATCTTTTAACAGAATAGGAAAGATAAAAATCACATTTTCTTTCATTTTGTCAAAGCTAAATCACTTTCATTTGTATTTATAGGCAAAATCATCAACATTACAGACTAGTAATCAGCCTCCCTCCTCACAGGTAAGCAATTCTTTTCTTAAACCTGAGTCCCAGGGTTTCAAATAAGAGACGATAAATTTAGATTATTTGTAGTCCTTAAAGTATTCTGAATGAAACCTACCATTTACAACTGTGAAGTTAAAAATATATTTGTTTTTGTGTTTAAGTCTGAAGTACTCCTGAAAGTCTACTTACTGAATTACTCTCTGAAATACAGAGTATCTCCCTTTCTCTAGTAGGAGTGAGATTTGTTATTAGTTACCTATTTTCAAAATTATGAATTAGGTATGTTTTTAAATTTATACGTGCAGTATGTAATAGCTTGGTGACCAGCTTATTTTGTTTTCTCAGAGACCATCTTGGTGGCCCTTTGAGATGTCTCCCGGTGCATTAACTTTTGCTATCCTCTGGCCTTTTATTGCCCAGTGGTTGGTGCATTTATATTATCAAAGAAGAAGAAGGTAATAAATACTATACTTTCATAATTCAAAATGGTATGTAAACTCTTATCATCTATGGTAGACAGAGCTCTCAGCAGCAGTGGATAGGTACATTTTATAACCATATTGTCATACTAAACGTTCTGTACTGAGACTGAGACTGAAACTATCTTGGAAATGATATCCAGTTAATTTCTAGGTACTTGTTACACTTAATCAAAATTTCACTTGAAAGCATCTGATGAATTTGTATATCTTTGATTTAAGCAACAACAAAATGAGGATTATAGGCTTGAGTTTCATGGTTGACTGTGTCTAGAAGCAGGGATTATTATAATTTGAGGGCAAAAATTCCAATTTTGGGATGCCAAGAGTTAAACTGGATAGGCCTGAGGATAATAGACTGGGATCCTTGAAAGTGCTCTGAGATTTTCTACACTGGGAGTAACCTGAGACCCTAACTCATGGGTTCAAGAGAATTCTGACAGTAGACACGATGTAAACTGAATTATTGTCCATAGATGGCCAGATAGACAATTATTTACCTCATTATTGATGGCCTCATTGTGTTCTTGGTGTTTGTCACCATTTCCCAGTAGTAACAACACATGGGGAAAGGAAATAGGGTGTCTGATAAGATTTTAAGTGCTCTCTTAAACGTGGGCAGTAAAAACACATTTTTTAAAAATCTGCAAGTTCAAATAATTACGGGTACAAGAAGAGGGGATGGGAACTCAACAGTCCGTCCAGGCTGGCTTACTGCTAAACCTGAGAGGGCCCCGTCTATCCTGGCCAGCAGAACAAAAGAAAAAGATGGTCTCTAACAGGTCAAGAGGTTTTTTATGGCAGGGATTTTCGCGGGCTCTTTGAGGGGAGGGGTCAGGGGAAAGGTGGGCTTGTGGCTTGCAGACGTGTCCTCTGGAGGATGCTTATAGCCTAGGGAAGATGACAGCTATGTGTCTGTGAGATGGTGGGTGGGCTTATTCAAAAGGCAGTCCTCAGGTCCAGATTCTATCATTCCTGGCTCTAAAAGGGTGTATGGAGATGGGTCATCGTTCTTTTCCTGGCTACTTCCTACTGAGAGGGGGTGATGAAGGGGGTTTTCTGTTATTTTGAAGCAGAAAAGCCATTTGGAGATGTTCTCAAGTAGTTGCCCAGGAGGTGGCTGCCACTCGATCCTGTAAAAATCTTTGGAATAGCTTACTTAAGCAGGGAAGGAAAAGAAGGAAGAGGGGGATAAAGGTGAATGGGGCCAGGAGAGGTAGAAGGTGAGGGTTGTAGAAGCTGAGAGTGTAAGACTTGGACTCAGGCTGGGGAGAGAAAGATTAGAGCCCAGTGACTGAGAAGGTAAGAGAAGTTGTGTTGAGGAGGGTACCTATAGGGCTGGTGGAGGGCAATTTTTGGGCTTCGGGGATAAGGAGTGCAGCTGACGCTAGGACCTGTAAGCAGAGAGGCTAGCCTTTTTCACAAGGTCAAGTTGTTTGGACAAAATAGGCAACAGGCTGGAGGGAGTCCCCAGCCGATTGTGTGAGTAGTCCTAATGCTTGCCCCGTTTTGCTGGTTAAGAAAAGAAAGGCTTCTCAGGGTTAGGTAGAGAGAGTCAAAACAGGTGCTTTGAGGAGTGCTCACTTAAGGGCCCAGAAAGGAGCAGGAATTAAGTCTGTCTCTGGCACCCTTTCTTGGGGATCCCTGTGGGAGGCCTCATAAGGGGGTTTTGCAATGAGTGAGAAATTTTGGATCCAGAATCTAAAATAGCTAAGAAACCCTAGGAAGAAAAGAAGCTCTTGCTTTGTGGTGGGGAAAGGGAGATTATTAATAGCCTGTGTTTGAAAGGTAGGTAATGCAGCGAGTGGTTGGGGTGAGGTCAAGACCAAAGTAAGCAACCTTTTGCTCTATTAGTTGAACTTTGTGTTCTGAAACATGGCACCGCTTTTTCCCCAGGAGTCTAAGGAGGGAGATAGTGTGGGATAGAGAATCGTTTTTTGAGGGGCTGCAAAGCAAGAGGTCATCAACATACTGGAGCAGGCAGCTAGGGGCAAGGTTGAGAGATTGGAGGTCATTTTGTACTCTGCTTGGCCAAAGAAGTGGGGACATATCAGTTAAGACTGCCTGCTCTGCCTTAAGTTAGGCTGTTGGGCTATTGTCTGACTACCAGAGAATATGCTGGGAATCTTACTTCTCATTTCTCTTCCTTTTTTTTTTTGAGAGGGCATCTCTCATATTTATTGATCAAATGGTTGTTAACAACACTAAAATTCTGTATAGGGGAGTCCATGCTCAATGCACAATCATTAATCCATCTCAAGCCTAATTCTTGTCAGTCTCTAATCTTCTGAAGCATAACGAACAAGTTCTTACATAGTGAACAGTACAAGGGCAGTCATCACAGAAACTTTCGGTTTTGATCACGCATTATGAACTATAAACAATCAGGTCAAATATGAATATTTGTTTGATTTTTATACTTGATTTATATGTGGATCCCACATTTCTCCCTTTATTATGATTATTATTTTTATTTTTAATAAAATGCTGAAGTGGTAGGTGGAAGCAAGATAAAGGTAGAAAACATAGTTTACTGTTGTAAGAGAGCAAATGTAGATGATCAGGTGTGTGCCTGTAGACTATGTGTTAATCCAAGCTAGACAGGGGCATTAAAACATCCACGGATGCAGAAGATTTCTCTCAAAACAGTGGGGGTGAGGTTCTAAGCCTCACCACTGTTGATCCCCAATTTCTTACCTGGTGACCCCCCTGCGACTGCCTGTGTTAGGTTGTTCCTCCCTTGAGGAATCTTACCCATCTCTAGCTAACCAGTCATCTTCTGGGGCCATACAGAGAGATGTAAAGTTGGTAAGTGAGAGAGAAGCCATATTGTTTGAAAAGGTTAGCTTTTTACGTCTTTGCAGATTTATACCCTGTGGCTTCTATGCCCACAGGAGGAATTATGATACTCGGTATATTTGATATGTGGCACGAATTCTATTTAAGGGTTGTAATTAGAAAGGAAGAAGAAAAGCTATAGAGGTAGCAGACGGAAGAAAACATGGGAGGATTGATTATTTCTTTAACATATCTTCTTGTAGAGTAACTTAAGCATGTATAGGTTTTAAACTGCTAATTAAATTGCACACACACATTAACATAATAGGAATACAGTTACATAACCAAAGCAGATCTATAATTACCAGCCATCTCCAGTGAAGCCAAGAAAACCAGTTAGGCACCCTAGGCATTTGTGAAAATTTGTCTATGATATAATGGATATCATCCAACTGTACTTGAACAGTCTGAGAGAAATCAGACAAATTAAAACAACCCATTCCTGGGAACTGTTCACATCCCATATGTTCTTTTAACAGTAGATAGTCTGTAGTTGTAAGATTTTGGAGCGCTACAACTTGCACTTCTCCTAATTCTTGGTTGAGTTCCAACAGTATAGATCCAGTCAAATTTGTTGTTTTACTGAAAGCACAGGCCAGCTTAGATATCTTCTTCTTCATTCCAATGGCAAGTCCAGGAACCGGTGGGATGGATGCAGCTACAACTGCAGCATTGCCTGAATCTTTGTTGATCATCTTCTGGTATGACTCTTCCAAAGAGTACTGATGTTGGAAGTTCTTCTTCATATCATATCTTAGTTAATTTTCTGGGTAGCCAAATTAGGCTTTGATCCTCTGTATAAACACAAACAGACCCTTTGCCCACACTTTGATATGCCTTTTATACCATTGTGTAGAACTCATTGGAGGTCATCACACAGGAACTGCTTTTTTTTTTATTTAAGAGAAAGGAGTATTATCAGAAAAGTGTACCTCCATAGCCGATCATCTGACACCCTTTAAGTGATCAAAATTAAGGATATTTAAAGCATGCATTAATTGTTGATTTACAGTTAGTTTTATCCTATCAAGGAGTAATCCCCCTTTTCTTTCTTTCTTTTTTTTTTATCTTTAATCTACACTTACATGAAGAATATTATGTTTACTAGGCTCTCCCCTATACCAGGTCCCCCCTATAAACCACTTTACAGTCACTGTCCATCAGCATAGCAAAATGTTGTAGAATCACTACTTGTCTTCTCTGTGTTGTACAGCCCTCCCCTTTCTCCCTCCCCCCCATGCATGCTAATCTTAATACCCCCTTTCATCTTCCCCCCACACCTTATCCCTCCCTACCCACCCATCCTCCCCAGTCCCTTTCCCTTTGATACCTGTTAGTCCATTTTTGGGTTCTGTAATTCCGCTGCTGTTTTGTTCCTTCAGTTTTTCCTTTGTTCTTATACTCCACAGATGAGTGAAATCATTTGGTATTTCTCTTTCTCCACTTGGCTTATTTCACTGAGCATAATACCCTCCAGCTCCATCCATGTTGCTGCAAATGGTAGGATTTGCCCTCTTCTTATGGCTGAGTAGTATTCCATTGTGTATATGTACCACATCTTCTTTATCCATTTGTCTACCGATGGACATTTAGGTTGCTTCCAATTCTTGGCTATTGTAAATAGTGCTGCGATAAACATAGGGGTGCATCTGTCTTTCTCAAACTTGATTGCTGCGTTCTTAGGGTAAATTCCTAGGAGTGGAATTCCTGGGTCAAATGGTAGGTCTGTTGAGCATTTTGATGAACCTCCATACTGCTTTCCACAATGGTTGAACTAATTTACATTCCCACCAGCAGTGTAGGAGGGTTCCCCTTTCTCCACAGCCTCGCCAACATTTGTTGTTGTTTGTCTTTTGGGTGGCAGCCATCCTTACTGGTGTGAGGTGATATCTCATTGTAGTTTTAATTTGCATTTCTCTGATAATTAGCGATGTGGAGCATCTTTTCATGTGTCTATTGGCCATCTCTATTTCGTTTTTGGAGAACTGTTCAGTTCCTCTGCCCATTTTTTAATTGGATTATTTGTTTTTTGTTTGTTGAGGTGTTTGAGCTCTTTATATATTTTGGACGTCAAGCCTTTATCGGATCTGTCATTTACAAATATATTCTCCCATACTCTAGGGTTCCTTTTTGTTCTATTGATGGTGTCTTTTGCTGTACAGAAGCTTTTCAGCTTAATATAGTCACGCTTGTTCATTTTTACTGTTGTTTTCCTTGCCTGGGGCGATATGTTCAAAAAGAGGTCACTCATGTTTATGTCTAAAACGTTTTTGCCTGTTTTTTTCTAAGAGTTTTATGGTTTCATGACTTACATTCAGGTCTTTAATCGATTTTGAATTTACTTTTGTGTATGGGGTTAGACAATGGTCCAGTTTCATTCTCCTACATGTAGCTGTCCAGTTTTGCCAGCACCATCTGCTGAAGAGACTGTCATTTTGCCATTGTATGTCCATGGCTCCTTTATCAAATATTAATTGACCATATATGTTTGGGTTAATGTCTGGAGTCTCTGATCTGTTCCACTGGTCTGTGGCTCTGTTTCTGTGCCAGTACCAAATTGTCTTGATTACTATGGCTTTGTAGTAGAGCTTGAAGTTGGGGAGTGACATCCCCCCTACTTTATTCTTCTTTGTCAGGATTGCTTTGGCTATTCGGGGTCTTTGGTGTTTCCACATGAATTTTTGAATTATTTGTTCCAGTTCATTGAAGAATGTTGCTGGTAATTTGATAGGGATTGCATCAAATCTGTATATTGCTTTGGGCTGGATAGCCATTTTGATGATATTAATTCTTCCTAGCCATGAGCATGGGATGAGTTTCCATTTGTTAGTGTCCCCTTTAATTTCTCTTAAGAGTGACTTGTAGTTTTCAGGGTATAGGTCTTTCACTTCTTTGGTTAGATTTATTCCTAGGTATTTTATTCTTTTTGATGCAGTTGTGAATAGAATTGTTTTCCTGATTTCTCTTTCTGTTGGTTTTTTGTTAGTGTATAGGAAAGCTACACATTTCTGTGTGTTAATTTTGTATCCTGCAACTTTGCTGTTTTCCGATATGAGTTCTAGTAGTTTTGGAGTGGAGTCTAGGGTTTTTTATGTACAATATCATGTCATCTGCAAATAGTGACAGTTTAACTTCTTCTTTACTAATCTGGATTCCTTGTATTTCTTTGTTTTGTCTGATTGCTGTGGCTAGGACCTCTAGTACTATGTTAAATAACAGTGGGGAGAGTGGGCATCCGTGTCTAGTTTCCGATCTCAGAGGAAAAGCTTTCAGCTTCTCGCTGTTCAGTATAATGTTGGCTCTGGGTTTATCATATATGGCCTTTATTATGTTGAGGTACTTGCCCTCTATTCCCATTGTGCTGAGAGTTTTTATCATGAATGGATGTTGAATTTTGTCAAATGCTTTTTCAGCATCTGTGGAGATTGTCATGTGATTTTTGTCTTTCTTTTTGTTGATGTGGTGGATGATGTTGATGGATTTTCGAATGTTGTACCATCCTTGCATCCCTGGGATGAATCCCACGTGGTCATGGTGTATGATCCTTTTGATATGCTGTTGAATTCTGTTTGCTAATATTTTATTGAGTATTTTTGCATCTACATTCATCAGGGATATTGGTCTGTAATTTAATTTTTTGGTGGGGTCTTTGCCTTGTTTTGGTATTAGGGTGATGTTGGCTTCATAGAATGAGTTTGGGAGTATTCCCTCCTCTTCTATTTTTTGGAAAACTTTAAGGAGAATGGGTATTATGTCTTCTCTGTGTGTCTGACAAAATTCCGTGGTAAATCCATCTGGCCCCGGGGTTTTGTTCTTGGGTAGTTTTTTGATTACCATTTCAATTTCTTTGCTCGTAATTGGTTTGTTTAACTTTTGTGTTTCTTCCTTGGTCAGTCTTGGGAGGTTGTATTTTTCTAGGAAGTTGTCCATTTCTTCTAGGTTTTTCAGCTTGTTGGCATATAGGTTTTCATAGTAGTCTTCAATAATTCTTTGTATTCCTGTGGGTTCTGTCGTGATTTTTCCCTTCTCATTCCTTATTCGGTTGATGGGTGTTGATTCTCTTTTTCTCTTAATAAGTCTGGCCATAGGCCTATCTATTTTGTTTATTTTCTCGAAGAACCAGCTCTTGGTTTCATTGATTTTTGCTATTGTTTTATTCTCAATTTTGTTTATTTCTTCTCTGATCTGTATTATGTCCCTCCTTCTGCTGAGTTTAGGCCTCATTTGTTCTTATTTTTCCATTTTCGATAATTGTGATGTTAGACTATTCATTTGGGATTGTTCTTCCTTCTTCAAGTGTGCCTGAATTGCTATATACTTTCCTCTTAAGACTGCTTTCGCTGCGTCCCACAGAAGTTGGGGCTTTGTGGTGTTGTTGTCATTTGTTTCTATATATTCCTTGATCTCTATTTTGATTTGATCGTTGATCCATTGATTATTTAGAAGTGTGTTGTTAAGCCTCCATGTGTTTGTGAGCCTTTTTGTTTTCTTTGTAGAATTTATTTCCAGTTTTATACCTTTGTGGTCTGAAAAATTGGTTGGTAGAATTTCAATATTTTGGAATTTACTGAGGCTCTTTTTGTTTGCTAGTATGTGGTCTATTCTGGAGAATGTTCCATGTGCACTTCAGAAGAATGTATATCCTGTTGCTTTTGGATGTAGAGTTGTATATATGTCTATTAGGTCCATCTGTTCTAGTGTTTTGTTCAGTGCCTCTGTGTCCTTACTTATTTTCTGCCCAGTGGATCTGTCCTTTGGAGTGAGTGGTGTGTTGAAGTCTCCTAAAATGAATGCTTTGCCGTCTATTTCCCTCTTTAGTTCTGTTAGTATTTGTTTCACATATGCTGGTGCTCCTGTGTTGGGTGCATATATATTTATAATGTTTATATCCTCTTGTTGGACTGAGCCCTTTATCATTATATAGTGTCCTTCTTTATCTCTTGTTACTTTCTTTGTTTTGAAGTCTATTTTGTCTGAGATTAGTAGTGCAACCCCTTTCTTCTTGCTGTTGTTTGCCTGAAATATGTTTTTCCATCCCTTGACTTTTAGTCTGTGCACGTCTTTGGGTTTGAGGTGAGTTTCTTGTAAGTAGCATATAGAAGGGTCTTGCTTTTTTATCCATTCTATTACTCTGTGTCTTTTGATTGGTGCATTCAGTCCATTTACATTTAGAGTGACTATTGAGAGATATGTACTTATTGCCATTGCAGGCTTTTAATTCGTGGTTACCAAAGGTTCAAGGTTATCCTCTTTAGTATCTTAATGCCTAACTTAGCTCGCTTATTGAGCTGTTATATACACTGTCTGGAGATTCTTTTCTTCTCTCCCTTCTTATTCCTCCTCCTCCATTCTTCATATGTTGGGTGTTTTGTTCTGCACTCTTTTTAGGAGTGCTCCCATCTAGAGCAGGCCCTGTAAGATGCCCTGTAGAGGTGGTTTGTGGGAAGCAAATTCCCTCAGCTTTTGTTTGTCTGGGAATTGTTTAATCCCGCCATCATATTTAAATGATAGTCGTGCTGGATACAGTATCCTTGGTTCAAGGCCCTTCTTTTTCATTGTATTAAATATATCATTCCATTCTCTTCTGGCCTGTAGGGTTTCTGTCGAGAAGTCTGATGATAGCCTGATGGGTTTTCCTTTATAGGTGTCCTTTTTCTCTCTAGCTGCCTTTAAAACTCTTTCCTTGTCCTTGATCCTTGCAATTTTAATTATTATGTGTCTTGGTGTTGTTCTCCTTGGATCCTTTCTGTTGGGGGTTCTGTGTATTTCTGTGGTCTGTTTGATTATTTCCTCCCCCAGTTTGGGGAAGTTTTTAGCAATTATTTCTTCAAAGAGACTTTCTATCTCTTTTCCTCTCTCTTCTTCTTCTGGTACCCCTATAATACGGATGTTTTTCCTTTTGGATTGTTCACATAGTTCTCTTAGTATTGTTTCATTCCTGGAGATCCTTTTATCTCTCTCTATGTCAGCTTCTATACGTTCCTGTTCTCTGGTTTCTATTCCTTCAATGGCCTATTGCATCTTATCCATTCTGCTTATAAATACTTCCAGGGTTTGTTTCACTTCTGTGATCTCCTTCCTGACATCTGTGATCTCCCTGCAGACTTCATCCCATTGCTCTTGCATTTTTCTCTGCATCTCCATCAGCATGTTCATGATTTTTATTTTGAGTTCTTTTTCAGGAGGACTGGTTAGGTCTGTCTCCTTCTCAGGTGTTGACTCTGTGATCTTTGTCTGCCTGTAGTTTTGCCTTTTCATGGTGATAGAGATAGTTTGCAGAGCTGGTACAAGTGACTGCTGGAAGAGCTTTCCTTCTTGTTGGTTTGTGGCCTTCCTCTCCTGGTAGAATAGTGACCTCTAGTGGCTTGTGCTTGGCAGCTGTGCGCAGGCATGGCTTCTGCTACCTGCCCGGTTGCTATGGAGTTTATCTCCGCTGTTGTTCTGGGTGTGACCTGCCTGGGGCTGCTCCTCCAAAATGGTGGAGCCCCGTTGGAGGGGGAGCGCCGGGAGGCTATTAATCTCCTTAAGGGGCCTCCGTGCTTCTTGCTGCCCAGGGGATTAGAGTGCCCAGAGATCCCCAGATTCCCTGCCTCTGGACTAAGTGTCCTGCCCTGCCCCTTTAAGACTTCCAAAAAGCACTCTCCAAACCAAAACAACAACAGCAAAAAAAAAAAAAAAAAAAAAAAACAAAGGCACAATTATCTTTGTCCTTAGGTGCTGGTCTCAGGCACCTGCTCAGCCGTCTTACTGCCCTGTTTCTCTAGTATTGGGGTCCCTGTCCCTTTAAGACTTCCAAAAAGCACTCGCCAAAAAAAAAAAAAAAAAGAGAGAGAAAAAAAATGGCTGCTCCCGTTTCTTTGTTGTCCGGTGTCAGCCTCAGGTACCTGCTCACCGGTCCTGCTGCCCTGTTTTCCTAGCATCCAGGACCCCGCGCATGCACTGTGTCTGCTCTCTGGTCCGGATGGCTGGGGCTGGGTGTTCAGCAGTCCTGGGCTCCTTCTCCCTCTGGCTCAGACCTCTCTCCTCCCGCCGGGAGCTGGGGGGAGGGGCGCTTGGGACCCACCGGGCCGGGGGTTTATATCTTACCCCCTTTGCGAGGTGCTGGGTTCTCACAGGTGTGGATGTGGTCTGGATGTTGTCCTGTGTCCTCTGGTCTCTATTTTAGGAAGAGTTGTCTTTGTTATATTTTCATAGATATATGTGGTTTTGGGAGGAGATTTCTGCTGCTCTACTCATGCCGCCATCTTGGCTCCGCCCCAATTCTCTGCTTTTTAGAATGGAATCTTAGCCTTAAGATGGAGTTCCTCCTGTTCTTACTATACTGTTTATATCTCAGCGTTTTTCATCATAGGCAGGAAATGTTAATCATGGTGCTTGTCCCTTGTCTCTGCCACACCTCATTCACCCCTCAAGTAATGTGGACCCTTGAAATCTTTCCAGAAAAAGTGGATTTCGGTCACGCTTCTGTAACAGCTTCCTTCTGAGTAGGGGCGTTGTCCCTGCCTGTGGGTCCAGCAGTTCTTTGCTGTCTGTCAGGGAGAAGAGGGGTCACGGAGCTGTTGAGCTTCTTCATCAGTGTTGGAGTGTATTGAAGTCCTCGTCTGTGCAACATGTGGAGTTGGGTTTTTGTTTTGGAGGAAACAAACTTGACAAGGAGATTAAGAATGAATGAGTATGAGGACTAGAAATAGTAAAACTCTTAATTGAAATGGTGGGAGAAAACTGAAACATTTTGAGTCATAGCCAGATACTCTGAGGAAACTAGAATCCAGGATCTAGTCTATTTTACAATGAACAGTATTAGAATCCAATAGAGATAAGGCTACATTATTGAAATACAGCTCTTCTTTCTCTCTAAAATTACCTTCATTTTTATTAATATAAAATAAGTTGAGCTTTAAAAGAGTTGGCCAGATTACTTTCATAAGTGCAGCAAGAACAGCCACGGGATGGCATAGGCTGTTTTAAATGTGCTTTGCTAGAACTTTCATAAAGGAATTTCAGACTGAGCTTTTAAAGGCCTCCAAAGCCCAGAAAGCCAAGCCAGACTTGCAATCAGGTTTTGCATGTAGTACCTGTAGATTTGAGTGAATTCCTCTCTTCTAGAGGTTCCCAACATATTCTGAGGTTCCCGCATGTGGCAGGAAGTGACCTTCCTTACACACCTGGTAAGGCTGCTGGGAACCCTGTAAGCAAGGTACCAGGCAAGGTCTTCCAAGGGGCTTTGTTGGTTCCATAAATTCAATCTTTGTTCCTTAAAGCTGTCTGTTCATATTTAAGTCTATGCATATGTCTGAAACACGACATTCCAGTCCAAGACTTGGTAATATAACCAGCGTTTTCAATTTGTCCTGTCACAAGGAGAGCAGATTCTTATTGAACTTATGCAAATAAAAATATTGCCATAAAATATTAAAATAGTCACTGAAAGTTTTTAAATTCTGGAGGGATCAGGTAGAAAGATAAATGTTTCAATTCTGCTTTAAAGGTATAATTTACTAAACTTGTAAAGTAGCTTAAGAAAAAAAGGTTGAAACAGATACTTGTTTTTCTGTTTAAGAGATTAGCAACATTTGCATAAAAATTAAAATTATCTTCCTCAGTTTATTAAATTTTATCTAAGTAAATTTTGTTCTGCTTGAATCTAGTTCTTTAGTAGTTCATTAGTAAAACAGTAGCTATAAATGACAAAAGACTTAGAAATTAGGATACATGCTGAGTAACTTCTATCAGAATTTCTGGAAGTGAATTTCTGGAAGTTTTGCAATGCCCAACTGTTACAAGCATTGTCTTTAAATCAATTAAAGTTTTAGCACTATCATCTGGAGGTAGAAAAGTATCTTATCAGTCCTCTGGGTAATTCTGCAAAATTAACGTAAGAAATTTACTGCTCTGGTCCCATCCCAGGATAGTAGCTTCCCTCTTGGAGGATATCAGTCAAGGCCGCCTGCCCTGCCCCCATGCGTGGAGGATCTCTCTTCCCAGAAGGAGGGTGGGGCAGTGGGGGATTGCCAGAAACGAGTGAGGGAAAATAATATGGCCTAAGAAACAGTATAAAGGAGGGGTTTGGGCTGGTGTTTCTATTAAGACTTTCTTTACCGGAAACCAAGATAAAGAAAGGAATCAAAGTTCCCAAATATTCAGTAAGCACAGGGAGGTGGCTCCTGTGTCGAGCAGGAAAGAAACCTGACTTCCTGCCACCACCATTGTTACCCAAGGATCCGCTGGTGTTGGGGGGCCTTGGGATCTGGGCCGTGCCAATGGGTCTCTGAAGACAAGGCCAGGAGTGCCGCCACGTCCTCTCTAGATGTGTCTGGTCGCCTGGAGGGGAGAGAACCCAAGGGAGCGGTTGACTTCCCTAGAGGGCAATTCACTTTCCAGTGACCCCACTGTGTGGACACAGGACTTTGTAGGAGGCCTGGCATTAGGGCAAGCTCTTGCCCAGCGGCCCTGACTGCCACAGCGAAACAGCTGCTAGGCAGGTGTGGGGTGCAGCCTTTTGCAGGCTTGTCAGTGGGAGGTCAAATTAGGGAGGCCAGAATCTGATATTTGGCTTTAGCCTGTTTTTCTTTCTGAGTTTTTCATTCCATATCCCGGTTGTTGAAAACTTTAAAGGCAAGGTCTACAAGCTGTTTCTGGGGTCCATTTTCTAATTTTTTGAGCTTTTCATGAATATCTGGGTAAGACTGGGAAATGAAGTGGAGGTGTAGGAGAATAAGGCCCTCAGGAGAGTTAGGGCTGGTGTACTTCTGAAAGGCGGTTTATAAAGAGGGCTGGGTTTTCATCTGCCCCCCGAGTAGTTTCCCTGAGGCGATCATAGTTGAATTCATCAGGGTGTCTGAGAAGGACCCCATCTTTTGTTCAGTATGCTCCAGATCATTAATTGAAAAGGAGACATGAACACAAACAGGCCTTTCAGTGGCTGCCACCTCACGCACGGTTAGGATAGGGCGAGAGCGGTCTGGGGAGGTATTGGGTGGTAAAGGCGCAGTGTTGTAAGGGTCGGGGTAGGGGATTTTTGTTCGCTGAGGAGAACTTCGGAGGGTTTAGTTTGGCTCTCAGCTGAGTTCTTAGAGTCAGCAAAAGGCATAGGGAGTGTTTTGGTCAGGCAAGCCTCCTGGAGATCAGGGGACAATAGAAAGTTAAGGCGCCTGGGGAGACTAGTTAGGGAAGGTGCCTGGGCTGAGGCAGGCACATGTGAGAAGAAAAGAGAAGAAACAAAAGGAAGGTTGCTTAGGGAGGGGGAAGGCTTCGATTTAGGGAACCTCTGACCATTTGCAGTCCTCTGGAGAAAGTTCTCAAGATCTCGGGGAATTTGGAAATAGAAATTGCCCTCAGCTGGCCAGTGTGACCCATTCATTATTAACTTTATATTGCCGCCACAGGGAAATAGAGTAAAAGACCAAATTTTTTTAGTTTCTCCTTTTATCCCATTTGGGAAAGATTACGGAGGAGAGAGCTGAGGGGGTGTCTCCTGATGTCTTTGAGAGAGAATCGCCCGTTGTGGGAGGGTGAGAAAGGGTGGCCGGGGTTTGGGAAGCACACTGCCAGGACGTCTCCCTGCGATCAGTTCCCCAACCCGGAGGCTGATGGAGGCGGGTTTTCCTGCACCCCGAAAGGAAGCATCCCCCCAGTCAAGAGTGCAGGTGGTCTCCTTGTGGTGTTCTCAACCTGAGAACAGAGAGGAAGGGAAAAGATAAAGGAAAGGGGACCCGGTCCAACTTTCTCTTGGTGCCAAGAGAAAGCTGATGAGTGGCCAAAATCTTACTCTCCTGGGAACTGCGATGGATTAATAGCTGGTGATGGATGTGTACATTGAAGTCTGGCAAGATGATCCCTGGACTGGAGGTTGCAAGGGGGTGTTGGGTGAGGGAAGGAAGGGAAACGGGGAGAGACCCAGGAGGCTCTCAGGATCTAGGTGTCAGCCCGGGAAGAGCTGCTTACTAGGCTGCAAAACAGCCCCTGCCCTCGGCTTCCCGCTCCAAGGTATCGGCACCACTTGAAAGAAGAGAGGGGATGGACCTAAACAGTCCAAGCAGGTTTACTGCTGAACCCGAGAGGGACCCCTCTGTCCTGGCCAGCAGAACAAAGGAAAGAGAGGGTCTCTAACAGGTCAAGAGGCTTTTTATGGCCAGGGCTTTGGTGGGCTCTTTGAGGGGAGGGGTCAGGGGAAAAGTGGGCTTGTGGCTTGCTGGAGGACGCTTGTAGCCTAGGTAAGATGATGACACCTAGGTCTCTCTGAATGGTGGGTGGGCTTATTCAGCAGACGGTTCTCAGGTCTGGATTCTATCAGCGGGTATGTTGTTTTTCTACCAAAGAACCCATGTTTCTAAGTGCTTGGACTTGATAACAAAAGCAAACACTGAACCTTTACTCTTGTCTTGCATAAAAGAGGTAAGCAGCACAGGGTAAGTGCTCCAGCTCTGGGATTTTAGCGCAGAGAGACTGATATGCAGGGGACATCAAGTTAATCGTTTCAGTCCTGCTGGCTCTCTGCTTAGAAGACAGTTTGGTTTACAATCATAAATGAGCTCAGTATAAGTTTTCTGGCGCATTAATGCTGTTGGAATAACCTGCCTGCTTGAAACAGCTTTAGTAAGATTTCTGAAGCATCAGTTGCTTTCAGTTTTATTTACCTCCTTTCTATCCCACTTGAGTATGTGTCATTTCTGATGTGATGATTGGGTTTAGTGTTGTATAGTGTTTTAAATTCCAGTTTCCCTAAAAACAGGAGAAAGAACCCAAACCTTTGTTCAGTATGTGGTAATGTTAGATTGAAGCAGCAGGGGGAACAGAGGCACTAAAGGTAGGTGTTTACATATTTTGCAATCCATTTCAAAGTTCCTTTTCGTGTTTTCTGTGTAGGAAGTTTAGGATTGAGAAGTAGAGAAACTTAGTATAGGTCAAAAAAACCCTAAAACTTGGGTCAGTAATTTATTTTATGCTTAAGTATGAAGCAGCTTGCCACATAATTTATTAAAGATTGAAAAATCACACTATACTTTGCTTCAGTGGTCACTGAAAATTACTGTTTTTGTAGAACTAATTTTTAAAGATGTTCCTTACTAGTGGATATCTACACCATTTCTCCTAAGTATCCCTTTGAGTTGTTACCGATGTCTCTGAATGGAGAAACACTCTCGTATTTTTAACTTTCTACTTTATTATTACTGAATCTTTATAAGGTTTTTCACCTGTGTTAAGTGTTTAGTTCTTCCAAACTGGAAATTATATAGCACCATGCAACTGCATTTTGATGAGACATTGTTTTTAAAGTATTATTTGCTTATATATGTAACAGATTAACTGGGCTTGGAGATAGAGCCATATTTGATACGGGAATAAGTTTTAGTCTTGAGGGGGATTTAGGCATCTTCCAATTTTTAACGTGACAGATGCAGTAATGAAACCGAGAGCAGCGTGCATGGTTTGGAGGAGTCAGGCTCTCTGTTAAAGAGGAAGAGAAACATCTTGAAACCCAATGAGGATAGGCAAAATGTGGGCAGGAGAGTGTGTTCCCTTCACACAACAGGGACCACCATGCATCTCAAGGCTAATGCCGGGTGTCTGGCGTGTAGCAGGCTTCCAGTAAATGTGTGCTGACTGTAGGGCTGAATGCCCACGTTTGCAGGATGGCAAACTGAAGTACCACAGGACGCGGGAAAAGCTTTCATTTCGTCTGATATGCATCTGACACTGATATACTGCAGTAGACCTATATGTATGTAAAATAAGTGGCTATCTATTCGTGATAAGCTTTTAAAAATATTTTTTCTTCGTTTTTAATATTAAATGTAATTCTTAATGTTAGGCAGGAAAATAAATATGAGCGGAGTGGTACGAGAAGAAGGCCAGGGAAGTCCACTCAAAGTACCCAGAGTTAATCAATTAAAACTCAAAAACCAGGAGTAACTTAGCCTGGAACGTTTGAATGTTCCCCAGATAAAGGAAGGTACCTCAGCATAGCCTGTCTTTACTGTGTTGACCATGCAGGCCAAGCCATAAACAGCATAGTAAAAGGCAGGAAGAATTCCATCTTAAAAATAAGATTGCATTTTAATACCCAGGAAGTTAAGAAGTAAGATTCTTAACTTCCTCTTTAGCAGACAGACACTAACTCAGCCCACCTTGGGGGTTGGGCAAGCAGTCTGTTTGATATGCTCGCAGACCAAGACGCCAGTAACCCAGAGAGAGATGAGAGCAGTAAAGTTCCCGTGTTAATTTAAATATTCAAAGACCACTTAACAAGTCTCCACCCCCAGCCCTTTGTCACATTCCTTAAAGAATCCTTAAAAGGGAGAACCCCAAACCTTTCTGGGCGCTCCTGTCTCTGAGGTCGTCCGCACTTTTTAACTTTAAACTCTCTTTTCAACCTTTCAGGGGGCGTTCCTCTCTCTGGGGTCGCCCGCTCTTTCTAGGTGCATAACCTTTCAATCTTAACCTTTTCCCAACCTTTCAGGGGCGGCCTTTCCCAATCTTCTCTAGGGCAGCCCACACTCCCCTTTCTCCAAGTGTGCTCCTTTTTGCCTGACATAAACTTCTCACTTAAACGCCTTGTCTCTGCGCCTTGCCAGTGGTTAAGTGGTTTATTAATTTGCTTTGTCATTCTAATCCTCCGGATTTCGACTTTAACCTTCACTCTCTCCTTCTTATCTCAGACAAGTAGGGAGGGGCTGCTGAGAGCTCAGACCTGGGCTTGCCAATTACCATCGCCTGGGTGACCGGGATCTGCAGTTTACAGTCATGCTCTTTTAACCTGCCGGAAAGTCTCCCTTTACCTATAGGAAGTACATAGGACATAATCTCACTCCATCTAGTGTTTGGCTCCCCCAAAGCCTGGGGTGGTAGGGACTCAGTTCCCATGCCGTGCAGATCCAAGCGGACTCTGGATGCCAGGTGGTGACACTGGCTTGAGGAGTTAGCAGGGGTTGTGCCCCATGCTGAGAAGCTGAACTTCCTTTATTATTCTATTCTGTCGTTCCCTAACACTCTTGCTGTAATGAAGTCCTTCCTCACCTTGTACTCTGACTTCCCTGCATCTCAGAACCGAACTCTCCCTAACATTAAGATCCACTCCTTGATTTTTTTTCCATCGTGGATGAATATAAATTTAAAAGATTTCTCAGATTATCACTCTGCAGTGGGCCAGAAACACATTGTTTCTGTATGTGTATATGCAGAGCAACACTTGGAAAGGGCCCTGAGCAGCTTGCTATCGTGCCTCTTCTCCCCAGTTTCCACAATTAAAATACTGAAAGTAGACCGTTGAGCCCAAGACCACTCTTAAACCATTACTTGGAAGGAAAGGAGGATTCTAACCATTTTCCTGTATCAGTCTGCTCAGATTCATCTGTCGGCTGCCCTGTAGTTTCCTCAGGGACACTGTGCTCTCAGTAGGGAGGTCAGGATGAAGACTGGGTAGGTGTGGGAGGCTCGCTGGAGGAACAGTCTTCACATGGAGCCAGGGTAGATGATACCTACCCCAAAAGTCATGCCCAGGCTTCTGAGGAGGAGGAAGCATCTCAGCAGTGCCGTCAGAGTAGAGGTCAGCTGGCAGGGATAAAGGCAGGGTTTCAGTCTTCCCTTATCTGTTTTTGGTAGCCTGCCTTCTCTTACCACACCGTACCCTATATTTTAAAAGTTACTTAAAAAAAAAAAAAAAACGGAGAGGAAGATCTCATTAAGAGCCTGAAAAATGAAGTTCTGAAGATAGTGATAGTGATTTATGTCTATTGGTTTCCCTAGTACATAGGAGATTAGGGGTTGAGAGAGGGGTTCTGTGCTTTGTAAATCTGCAAAGGACCTTGTGCGTAATCCACATCATATGGGTTCTTGGAAGTGTAACTGTGCAGGCCCCGCCCAGCCACCATTTCTGCCCAGACCTCACTCAGGGAGTTCTCTTTAACACTGCCCACAATTCTGTTCCTCCAGGGGCCTTTTTTCTTCATGTCTCGAGGGAATCTCCTGTTACATGAAAATTGGTGACTTAAAATGTCACTCCTGCCAGGGATGTGTACAGAAGAGGATTTCTACAGAAGATAAGGAGTGATCTGATTATTTAAGATGTCACTTCTGCCAAGGGAGGGGATTGCTTAAGAGCATTTCTGCAGAGGAGAGGACTGAATCCATAGTGAGTTTCAGGCATTTGGCCCCCCAAGTGCTGGGGTGGGTATAGGGATTTCTATGGCTGTGGACCTTTCCCAGGACTCAGATCACATGTGATTATTGTATCTTGTGCCAAGAAGCCCACCCTCTCTGATACCTGAAAGATCATTCACTCTGCCATCATTAGAACTGTCATACTATACATATCCGAGTTGTTAGGTTATATGTCCTTACCCCTCCAGGTACCCTCAGCTAGACTCAGAGCTCTTCTGGGGTCTCAGAGCTGGCCTCATGCATGTTTAAGTCCCGCGTCCTTGGCTTAGTGCTGGAGAGGGACAGATACACAGTATATTGTTGATGGTATGGATAGTCTAGGTTATACCTCTGTCAGTCTTTTGTAGTTTTATTAAGCTGTTTTTTTCACAACTTTCCCATTTTGATAAAATTTTGAAATAATTCCCCAAATCTGAATTCTATCAAGCCAACTAGAAAAGGATGGGAATCTCTCAGAGCTATGGGAAGAGGAATGTAATTTAAACTATTTATTAAATACTATTTGGTAATACCAGTGCTTGCAGTTGGATCTTTCTTATTGGGCTGTAAGTCACATGAAGTAATTTCATAAGGACCATTCATAATTTCCTGGTTTTGTTTTGAATTTGAATATTATGTTAATCACCTAGAGAAGTTTTGATATGCATGTGTTTCATATTCAGGTTGCACTTATATTTACAGGAAATTGGTTTTTACTTTCTTTTTAAAGAAAACTGAATTGAAGAAAATGATATTTAACTCAAGAAGACTGCTGGGCCTGGATGACCTCGGGATGAAATGGACTGTGGAGCCCACAAGAAAATGTTAGCTTGTGATGATTATATTTTTTTCTGTTGTCCAGTAGCTTGATTTGTGTACATGTATACATATATGTTTTTTGAAGTACACAAATGATAACATTGTAAGGACTAATATTGCTGATACTTGAATAATCAATCTCAACTAGGTTATAAGTAGCATACATAGATTGACCCTACCCTTTAACTTGAAGGACATTAAATTATTAATTATTGTTTGGTAACATGTTTACCCGATTATCCACCATAGCGAAATGTAAGCTGCTTTTCCAGGGAACAGTTGTGATCATGAGATCAGATTTGTGAGTGGGTATTTTTAATTTTCTAAATTAAATATGAGAACGAATGCAAATTCCAGGAGTGAATTTCAAATGAGATTAAGTGGACTTTATATCTTAGTTACTGAATTACCATGCCAAGGAGTAGAAAGCTGCTAGAGGGAACTGTCTCCACATCCCCTTTGTGGGCTGCCTACAATCTTTCTTGGCCATTCACAGCTCTGACTTGCGTGCTCAAGCATCATTACAAAATAGGGCCCTGTGTACTAGGCTTTCTTTTTACAAATGATTCATAGAAAAGACGTTAGCTATCGATGAAAATGATGAAGGATGGGTTGAAAGTGTATTCTGAGCCTGCAGCTCATTAAAGATTTTTATTCAGTCATTTACACTGATTCCTTTGTAATCGTTTTCTTTTAACTGAGGATATCTTGTTTCTGCTTCATAGGGTGCTTTGAAATATAAAATGAAAACTTACTTACACTGTTTTTACAAAGGTCAAAATGGAAACACGTGAAAGTCACTTTTCTGCAACTGGCAAACTGCACAGCCTGGACTCTTAACCTCCTAGTGCCTCTGTTTCTCCTTCTGGTATGATATTTGAGATGATCTATTTCACAGCATATGGGAGTCTTGCAAGCTAGCAGGCCATATGCATCCATGTGAGTAAGGCGTGCCCAAGTAATGGTGATCAAGTGTCTCTCCCCCACCCTCCACGTTTAGATGAAGAAGATGGTGACTTCACTCCTTGAAGGCTTTGTTTGGAGTTATTCTTCCTGTATACCTTCCAAAAGTCCCTTGTACTTTAAATATTTCTCTGATTCAATGGCTTAGTAGCAAATAATTTTTAAGCGTACTTGGTATGTATGATGTTGGGTTTAGCATTATGTGTTCATGCTAAATTTTCACTAAGAGAAAGTAATCCATCCCCAGCACAGTACTTTGTTTGCCTGATGAAAAAAAGTTTAAGAATACAACTGGCTTCTCCCAAGGCTCCTTTTTCCTTATTTCTTTTCTGTCGTGTAACTTGATTAAAACATTTTTTTAATCCTTTCTTGATTAAAATGTGTCTGAAGAGAACTACTAATCCTTGCCTTTTCAAAACTTTCTTCTATTTAGGGAAAAAAAATGAAGCAAGTGAGTGAATTATATGTAAAAATAAGGTTCAGACCTGGTGGATCAGAGGTTTTTAAAAATCAGGTATCTGGTATCAGAAAATTGTGTTTTTTCTCTTAGTATATAAATAAAATGCAAATGAAGAATGTAGGCAGTTGTGATTGATTACAAGCAGTTGGGGGTAACTAACTCTTAGGGATAACTATTTATATCCTATTCCAAAGTGTTATTTACACTCTGAAAAGCACTTTGCACACAGTTCTTTTATATACAAGTAAAAATGTAATTATAGGCTATAGCGTTACTACTTTGTTTTACCAGGAAGCGCATTTACAGTTTTAAATTGACAGCTATGGTATTTTTTAAAATGATCTACTTCTTTTCTGTTTCTTTACTGTAAAACTAAATTAACAATAAAAGGTTAATGAGAAATGATATGGTTTTTATTACTTGTTCCTGTTAGAAGTGCACTGATAATATGCTAAGGATTAAATGAGAATAAAGAGTAGGAGTTCATATAAAGTAAGTGTGCCGGTTTTCAAAATAAAGCCATGCTTTTCCATAGAATTTTGTAAAATCAGAAACTGAAATGAAGTTTAACTCATTTAGCCATTTGGTTGAGAATGTTATTAATCCACTCAAGATGTTGGTTTCAGTTCTTTTGCCAGATAGCTAGCTTCCCAAAGAGACAGAGCGCATCTCTGATCAGCCATCATAAATGCACACAGTTGGGTTTAGGTGGCAACTGGTGGTGAGAAGGTTTTGTGTCTTTAATGCAAATGTTTTACTTGTAACTTCTATAGATAATGATAAAAGCAATGTTAGCTATTTCTATCATTTAAGATATCGGTGTTCTGCTGGATGTAATTGAAACTTAACCTCAGTGGCTTGACCACGGTAAGGTTTGTTTTTTTTCTCATATACTAGAAGTCTGGAGGTAAAAAGTCTAGGGCTGATAAGGTGCTTCCAGAATGGCATTAGGGACACAGTCACAAAAATATAAAAGAAATGAGCTACAAAGCCAAGAAACTACATGAAGGAACCTTCCTTCTGTTCTATGATCTTCAATGTGTGGGTTTGTCTTCATGCATGTCAGATGGCTGGTGTACATCTAGGTCTGGTGTCTACACCCCAGGCAGGCCGAGAACCTTATCTGATCAGAAAGCGGTACCTTTCTTGGAGTGCACACAGGACCCTCCCTCCCATCTTAGAGCTGGGTCTCGTAGTTATGGCTTTGTGTATAAACATATTAAAGAATAAAGTTATCCAGCTTACATAGATAACATTGTATAAATTTAATGTTGCCCATGCATGGTAGGGAAAGCCATATCTTTTGGCCATTAATGCCCCCTTCGTAAGTTCTTTCTTGGTTTGTTTTTCTTTTCTGTTTCTCAACCCTTGTTTCCCACTGACTTTGTGGCTCTTGGTGAATCCTTCTTCCCAAAGATACCCCATTTTATAAACTGGAAAGTGACAAATGTCCTTTTCCTTTTTAGAAACAACTTTTAAATACATACATACTGCAGATGAGGATGCAGCCACTGTTATTTTCTTACTCTGCCTAGCATCCTTTCCTCCAGATACCACCACCCTCCCCTCTGTCCCCCCACAGCCCCCCTTTGGAGGTCTCACCTTCCTCCACTAATCAGGGGGGTCCAGTCATGCTGCCAAAGGAAGATGAGCTATGCCCATTCCTGCCCTGTCCAAATGCATGGTAGTGGGCATGTGCCAGTTCCAGGGATGGGTGTAGGACCCTAAGCAAGGCAGTCAGAGTTATCTTCTGGATTTATTCCATGAAGCTAGGCGAGAGAGCATTTTGCCTTTTCCAGAATGTTACATATTTAGGATCCTACAGTAAGTAGCGTTTGAGGATCGGCTTCTTTCACTTGACAAGCAACTGAGGTTCTCCATGTAATTTCATAGAGATGAAAGCTATGAAGCTCACTTCTTTTTATTAAGGTATTATTGATACACACTCTTATGAAGGTTTCACATGAAAGAATGTGGTTATTACATTCACCCATATTATCGTGTCCCCCTATACCCCGTTGCAGTAACCGCCCATCAGTGTAGTAAGATATCACAGTCACTATTTGCCTTCTCTCTGCTACGCTGTTTTCTCCATGATCACACACCATGTGTACTAATCATAATACTCCTCAGTTCCCTTCTCCCTCCCGTCCCCTCCCCTTTGGTAACCGCTAGTCCCTTCTTGGAGTCTGTGAGTCTGTTGCTGTTTTGTTCCTTCAGTTTTGAAGCTCACTTCTTTTTTTATTTTTTATGGCTGTGTTTCAAAAAGCATCACTTAAAAAACAAGTAGGGAGCCAGATTTGGCCCAAGGGGTATAGTTTGCTGACTCCTGGTTTAGGCTTATCTCTTTTTTACACTGGATATTTTATTGCATGGATGTACCACAGTTTATCCATTTATCTATTGAAGGATATCTTGGTTGCTTCCAAATTATAGCAGTTAAGCTGCTATAAACACTTGGGTGCAGGTTTCTGTGTGATCGAGTTTTCAACTCATTTGGGTAAACACCAAAGAGCGTAATTGCTGGAATGTGTTTTATGAGCAACTTGCCAAGGTCTTCCAGAGTGGCTGTGTTGCTCTGCATTCCCACCAGTAATGAGAGTTCTTGTCCAGTCTTGTCAGCATTTGGTTTGTCAGTATTTTGGAGTTCAGCCATGTGGATGGGTATGCAGCGGTATCTCATTATTGCATTTTCTTTCTCTCTGAATTATAGCCTGTAAGGTTACCAAGTTAGAGATTCTGGGGACACACATCCTGCCACTTGGAGGAATCTTAGATAATAAGGACAACATCGAGACCTAGGAATTTAGCCGAGTCAGAAACACTGGTTTCAGGTCCCTTAATCCAGTTAACTCTGAAAACCCTACCCATCTCTTTATACAGTTTGTTCACATGGGTTAACAAATTTCCCTTCTTAGTTAAGGTAGTGTAAGTTAGGTTTCTGACACTTGCAGCCAGAGTCCTGACTTGTATAGAGAGCTCTTGATTCTCGGGACTGAGTGCAGGCTCTGGAGGGGCAAATCGAAGGTCTGCAGCACAGTACCCTGCCTTCACCTGTGGCTGGAATCCCTTCTGCCTACCCTATACAGAGAAAAAATAGTCCAGTATTTGGCAGGAGTCGGAGAGGGGCAGTCAGAGGGTGTGTGCAGTTGGGGAGGGGCCTGGGAATCTGCTTTGTGACTGGAATTCAAGTATTTTAGTCCCTTTCACTCTGAGATGTTCTGGCATCCACGCCTGAGACTGAGCCTTGGGACGCCGTTCACTGTGAATCGGATCGACTTTTGGCACTCTCCAAGACTCACTCATGATTTCCTTTCCTAGGTTTTTCACTACTCCCCCATCATTCACCACCTCCCACAACTCTGCTGTGTGTCCTCTTCATTCTCACTGTGTGTGGATTGTTCCAGTTACTCTGGCTGGATAACAAGTTACCCCAAAACTTGGTGGCATGAACTAGCCATTTATTGTGCTCATGGATTGTGCGGGTCCAGAGTTTGGACAGGGCACAGCAGGGCTCCACGGTATGTGTCGATGCAGGATGGGGTCTGGAGCCATCTGAATGCACGCCCAACTCATGCCCGGCAGTATCTTCGTGGAGGCCAACTGGAGGCTGACATAGCTGGGGTTCCAAGGGCATCTCTGTGTATGTGTCTTCTCCGTAGTCTTTCCAGTATGGTGGCTTCAGACTAGCAGGGCTTCTGACATGTCAGCTCAGGCTCCCGAGGTGCACGTCCCAGGAGAGAGCCAGGCAGAAGCTGTGTTCCCCTTTCTAACCTGTGCAGTCACTTCTACCATTTTCTCCATTAGAAGCAAGTCAGTAAGGCTGGTCCACATGCAAGAGAATGGGAATTAGATTCCACTTGTTGTGGAAATAATGTCACAAAATTTGCAGACACATTGTAAAGCTACCATGTTGGTTTGTCTTAAAAAATGCCACCCTTTTTAGAGGGGTTTCTTAGTCTAAAGAAAGCTGTATGTATTCAAATTCACCATCGCTATCTAAAAGTCTAACTGGGTTCTCGAATTCTTTATTTGGATGTCTCACAGACATATTAAACTTAATGTGCCCACCAATCCTGCCCCTCATTTTCAGGGTATAGCACCACTATTGACCCAGTTGCTCAAGTCAGAAACTAGGTGTTAGACTTGGTTCCTCCAGTCCTGTCATCCTCCTCCTACCATCCATCAGGAAGTACCATTGATTCTACCCCTAAAATATATCGAGAATCCAGGTGGGCTGGTTCAATAGCTTTCTACAGTTTCCCTCTTTCAAATACTGCCCTGGCCAGTACATTTTCCACACAGTTACAAGAATGACCCATACATGGCTGGTTTGGTATGAACTGAAAGGAGACCTGGTGGAGACAGTAAATGTTTGCACAACCTTTTGGACTCAGCATGTTTGTAATTGGCTAACAATCAGGTCTTTCTGGCAAACTGAGTGACCAGACCAGAATGTCCTTTAGGATACTTTTGGAGAATAATGGCAAGGTTTTATGTAGTGACCCATTTCCCAAACCCCAAATTAAGATAAATATGCTAAGAAGTAGTGGAGTACTTAGGGTTCAAATAATGATCACTTATGAAACCCCTTTTATGTGAGCTATGTACTTCATCCTGTTTAATTCTGACAGAGGTACACCAGTATAAATAGCTGCCTCTTCAAACATATTTTCTGTAGTTATTTAACATTTAGTGGAGGTGGGAGAAAATTATTTTCTGTTAATAAATATTGTGTAACACAACAGATGCATAGATTCCTACTGGCAGAAGCAGTGAGTGCTCTTTAAAGGCTTATGCTTATTCACACGCAGACACAGGTCTAAGGATCAGTCCCATTTTCCGCTGTTATTATTCTGTCGCAGGTTTTCCTTAGCAAGTGTCTGAACCCACAGCTTGGCTGGTGTATTAAGAGTTTAAGTTTAGTTAATAAGTCACTTGCTCCCTGTAAACACCCTTACAGCACACAGCATTCCAGGTGACTACTGAGGCAGACCTAGATCTGTTTAACTGCAAACTTTTTCATTTTTCCACTTAAGGTTCTTGTACTGGGAATAGGCTTGCTCACTGTCCGTTTCACCCAATTATTTAGTAATGTTGCAAGTGCCTGATAAGGTTGGTGTCCTGGACAGTCCCATTAAGGTATCTGCCAAAGCGAGAATAGTATTTAATAGATTTGCAGGAAATTTACATATGAACGTTGCTCCTTTGGAGGGTAAAAATGCTGAAAGCCTCAGTGAATTCCAGATGGGAGTCATGGAGCCGAATCTTACTGTGTATATATAAAAGAATGATGTTGACAGACCATATACTTGATGTATGGTACAATTTATTCATTTAAGCAAATTATTTTTTTTGCTAAGGATCAGGCTGTCTCTAGTAATGCTGCATGTTCTAGATGAATTATTTTAAAGATGTAAGCCATTACATTTTTCATTAAAATTGAACAAGCTGTTCAAATTGCTACAGCACATCATACAGAAGCTTCCCTGTACTATGTTAAACAAGCAGCTATTGCAGAGAAAGCACAGAGCAGTCAAGGCCACAAAACTATATTTGTAGTAAAGGAACCTAAACCTTAGTTCTCTGTTTATTCCTCATTCCCCAAAAGAGTTACACTTCCGAGTAATGGCATTTTCCAGTCACAGTTTTGAGCTGGAAATCACAACTGCAGCCTTCAATGACCGCCCTCATGGCTATCGTACACATTATATTAAAATAAAACCATATGATTTTGTTCTTTTAACACTAAACTGAAGGGTTGACTGAAATCAACAGAAGTGAAAGAAAATCAAGCTCAAGGTCACGCTTTCTCTAACAGGTGGTATCATTTTACTTTTATTGATACATTAATTTCCATAAAGTGCAGTAACAAAATAAGATGAAAATAGCTTTGGAAGCCTATATACAGTTCTGAGAACAAGATAACGTACTGGTTATATTCTTGATAGCCTTATAACTCTGTGCAAGTTGTTACATTAAAATTTCACTGATCCAGATAAATTAATGATCTCTTAGATCAATCTAGTATTAAGGAGTATATAAGGTTGGTAACTTATTCAATAAGACAGGTTAGAGTAAAGGGAAAAATGTATGTGTTACAGACTGAATCCAGATACAGTCAGGTGCTGAGCATTATTCCTGGCTTCGAAATAGGATGTATCTGTTTCATCATCTGGCTGGGGTATGAAAGGCATAGTTTGATGCTGCAGATTTTCCCAGTCTACGTCACTGAAGAGAGGATGATGTTTTAGCTCTTCGGAAAAATACAAAACAAAACCACGTTATGACAATATCACCTAAGTAATTAACGTTCTACAGGAATTAGGAAGAGAGCAACTCACGTATCTCGCCCTACTGTATTAATATGCCAGCATCACAGACATTTATTTAATGTCTCTGTATTCAACCACATATTTCACAACAGCACACACACTTGTCAGTCATTCTGTGTATCACTTGGCACATGACAGGTGCCTGGTCTGTATTTGTCAAACGAATGAACGATCTGCCTTAAGAGAAGTGTAGCTTTCTCAATGCCTCTATTTTCTCACACAGTCCCTGACTTGAGGTAGAAGAGAGCTTGGCTCACTTTCTGCTCCCCCATAGAGCCTCCACACCACTGATCTTCCAGGATAAATGTCCCATTTCTCATTCCAAGGCCTTGACACACCTTTGCATCTCTGCAATCCTTAGCGCTATCTATTGCCCTAGAGAACGTTAGTAGGAAATTCTTCCCCTACCCCCGCCACCTTCCCTTTGCTCCATCCTTCTTCACGGTGAGCTCAGCACATGCACTGAGGACTCCTCTGACACAGGCTCTTCATGGGTCTCTGGCTTCTGCGTCTTCATGCACTTGTGGTTCTGTGACACACTGACTATTCAGCAGTCTGGCTACACTTAAAAGACCTCACCTCTGCTCACCTGTTTAACTACATGTTCAGTACCTGGCATCTTTCCTATTTCCTTCCACCTGTAAATGAAAATATACTCTTTTGATCATATGTGATATTTAGTTGCTAGACATAAGCTCTTTTCTCCTCAACCCTTCAATTCACAAGACAATGATAAAGACATTGGCAACATATTAAGTGACGATTAAAGCATTAATTTGTTTCAAAAAAAAAACCTCACAAAAAACACAATCAAATTTACAGATTATATTGAGAGAAGACTACACAGGCAGGGAAGAATTATGTACTGGGGGCGACAGGTTGGCAACCAATGTTCACAACTTGATTCTTCCCTCAATTAAAAGACTGGTTGTGATAAATGATCAAATAGCAAAAATAATTTACATCCAGAGAATCTGTCTCCTAATTGTTCAAAATAAGTAACTGAGCATGGATTACTTTAGAGTTACTCATATCAGTGACCAGTGACTCTAAAAACTGTGATATCTCGATGTGATGTGATGTTCTATGACCCTCATCATAATCGTTTACTTCACTGAACTCACAAAGGAATTTTAATTCTAGTTTAAGATGAACTAAATAGTTGCTGGACCAACTATTTATTAACTGAAGAATACCCCTAGCATCTGGTTCACTCTGTAAACTGTTCATTAAACAAACAAATCCCAGGTCATTGGTAAGAATGCATTTCTTTTGTCTCTACTTACTTTGAGCAAATGATAGTACATTAGAGCCATTCTCTAAGCAACAGATTCTCAGCGTGGGCACAACCGACATTTGGGCCTGGATGATCGTTTACTTTAGGCCCATCCTGTGCATAGCAGAATGCTGAGCAGAATCCCTGGCCGCTACCTACTAGGCGCCACCAACAGCTGTGACAACCAAAAATGTCTGTAGACAATGCCAACTGTCCTTTGGGGAGCAAAACCACGCCACTTGAGAACCACTCTTCTAATGTAATTTTTAGAGCTGAGTTTTCGAATGTCTGCACTCTGACTTTACACAGGCTGTTTCCCTCCAATTCTACTCTGCCCACAGGTCTTTCTGACCATTCCCTGTCAAAACTCTCCTACCACCGCACTCACATCCTCTGACCTGGTTTCTTTTTTCATAGTACTCACCACTAGGTGGCAGTAGGTCACGGTAGTGTGTGTTTACTAAAGTCTTCCTACTAGAAAGACAGTTCTGGGAGCACAGGGATTTGAGTCGGCTCATCTCTAGGATACGCCCGCAGCAACACTGCCTGAAACCTAGTAGTCATTCTGTGGGATCTGTTAAGTAAATTACTAAACTGGATCTTACTAGAGGGAACACCTTGAAGCTGATACAAGTGACACATAAAGAAAGCTCATTTTTCTGTATGTACAAAATCATTTCTACTTCACGTGGGATATATTTACGACATAATGCTTATTTGTCTCTCTCTCTATATGCCTTGTTAGAAAAAGGATTTTAAGGCAGCTGCTAATGAGATTCACTCGTTTCAAAACTGACTGGAGTTTTATGTATCCCCTGCATTGGAAAAAGATCATTGAATGGGTCACAATGTACCAAATTTGTCTTATTTGAGGCAACCTGGCACTTGATGTATGTGTCAACCAATAATGGCATCAGAAATGAAGCAGTAAAAAATTAGAAAAAAGAGTTGTGATAAAAACATTTGCTGTATTTGTCAATGGTTAATTTTATCTGGCTTTGAAAAACCTAAGACACTGACAAGATAAGATTGTTTCAGGTCCCTGCTTGAGATTAATAAAATTCAATGAGTGAATATCACAACCTGACCGCAGTAAATCCCATTTTAATGCAGAATAAGGGCAAGTATATCAGTGTATACCTAGAGGGAAAAAATAAACTGAAAAATTTTTTAGCCAATTTTGCAGTCAGCCATCTGTAGTACTGTACTAGTACGTGATACTATTATTAATATTTACCCCTTGAAACAAATCAAGGGTAAATAAAGGGTTCATTTCAATACAAAACATTACCTTTCATTCCAGCTCTCATTGTATCATCAACGGTTAAAAGTATTTCTACTGCACTCTGAGCATTTTCAGATAACTTTTCTTCACCTGCAGGCCAAGGGATATCTACAAATACAAATAAGCTTGTTAACCAGTGCTCAGGACAATAATACACAGAGGTAAAAGAACCTATCTTAACAGAAAAGGAATCACCTCTTTTGAGAATATTCTGGAACACTTGTTGTGGTGTTTCATCATTGAAAGGGGGAATTCCTGTTAGAAACTCAAACAAGCAAACTCCAAGTGCCCACCAGTCCACTGCAGGACCTGGAATTTAAGAGGAAGAAGTAGCTGAGCTTGCAAGCATTTTCTACAAACGTTTGATCAAGGCATTCATTCCCTCAGACTTTCTTCTAGCTTCATAAAGTTCAAAAAGCCAAATGACCTTCCTTTAAGTAATGTGGCAACTACTTCCCTTCTCTGTTTTCCAACACATTTAGCATTTACACAGCTGGTTAAAGAAAAGTTAGAGCTATCTTTTATCACTTATTATAATAACCTGTGATATTATGCTTACTTATTCTAAATCCTAAAAGATAATCAAGGAATGTACTTGATCTACAGACTCTTCTCTAAAATACAATACTTCTCAATTTCAAGTCAGGAAACAGTAACGTTTAGATGACTCTGTACACTGCTTGTTCACAAAGGTATGAGATGAGGTAGGAACATCTATCCTAATTGGAGGATACGTGGTAACTTAGGGAAAGCCTTACACTGTTTTAGTGTAGCTTTGCTCCTTTTAGGAATATGGACTTCATTTAACAAAAAATATTCACTTAAACTATGGTTTGAGGAGGTAACTAGGAGATAGGTCTTAATAGTAAAATGGATTTCTAAATAAAATCTTTATTGGAAGTATCCTTTATATACAAAGATGTTTAAACAATTATTTTAAATATGACCTTATAATCTGGTTTATGCTTTCATTTAGTTCTATGAGTGAAGTGTTTCCTAAGCAAAGGTTAATTTCAGTCTAAAAATGATTAGCTTCAATATAAATTAGAATAGGAATTCCAGTCTAGTACTACAATTTCCTGAAAATTAGTCTTTAAAATGAATTTCACAAAATTCATGACTGTGGTTAACCAGCTGCCACCATTCCATTTTTAAAATAGGTAGTTTTAAAGTTTGGAATCTGCATTGTGAAATATGCCATTAGGAAAAAGAATTCATGCATTTAGAGTACCTTTTCCCATCCTCCCTAAGAAACACAAGATGCAATAGTCTATAGGCTTCTATTACTAGAGTAATCAGTATAAGAACATATGAACCACTTCAGTTAGTAGACCTTTAAAGCAGCACTGAGAAAGAGTTATCCCACTGGATTAGATAATATAACCGCATAACAAAAAAGTAGGAAGAAATCAGGACAAAAACATTTGTATTTATTTTACTTATGTTAGAAATTAGGACCCTTTTCCAAGCTCAGCCAAAGTGTATGTATGTCAATAACATACACGATTTCTCCAAGGATCTGTCAGACACACTCATACACTTGAGTCAAAGTCTAATAAGATCACATATTGTGGTAAATCATAACAAATAAATATCATTAGCCAGAGAAATAGAACAAACTTGTCTTATACTACTGGTTTTCTAGTTCAAAACCCACTTCTGTAATTTGTATATTGATATTGTTTTACCTGCTATTTTCTAATAATAATGGAACAAAATGGTTCGGAAAAATCAAGCCCTTTTGTAGCTGCTGATTTTAACATTTTTATCAAGCCTATTTCCTAGGCTGCAATAAAAACTGCTGTATCTTCATTCTCTGCTACCTTTAAATGCTATAAAGAATTGCTACATTGCCTGTATTTGTTTTCACAGAGAAGAACAACTTCTCTGGATGTCTTTCTGCTCAGAAGACATAAGATACTCATTTTTGTATTTCATGAGTGAGTTGAAAGGGAAAAAGCTTTTTATGCAATGTGATCTGGTTACACTTTGCTCAGTTTAATGTGCTTTGCAATATTATTTTAGGGAGATGCTCACTCACCGGAAGCCAGAAATCCTGCATTGAAGAAAACAGCAGTTAGGTACACCGTACTAACATGATGAGTTCACTGTCACACCACCCATTGAACTGGACACTAGGTGTTATGCCAGATGTAAGGGATTACAAAGATGAGGACACAAAGAGCTTTCCCCAAGGAACAAACGGCCTACTCTGAGACAGTACAGATAACTTCAGTACAGTGTTAAGAGAGACGAGACAGACATGTACATACACAAGAAGCTATGGGAAACTCAGGCCAGAGTTCCTCAGTCCGCTTGGCTGAGGCAGAGCACCAGCAAAGGCGTCAGAAGTCTCCGCACGATCTTTACAAGTAGGTCAACCGAAGAAAGAGAAGAGCTGAAGAGACTGTCCCTGGGGCCTGGCGTTTGGGGTAAGACGTAGCAAGGAGGGAACTGTTTTTGTTTTTGCTTTCTAAACTTTTACTCTAAGTTTCTTTGCATTCTTTCTGTTTTAGAAGCTATGTATCAAATTACTTTTACAGAATATAAAAATTAAAAAATACACCACTGGATAGCTGAGGTAACTAGATGTCCCCCTAGAACAGTAACAAGGTGCTGTAAAGTAAATCTTTAAATCTGAATCTTACTTTCACACTGTATCTATGTTAGAGAAATGGAAATTATAATACAAAGGAAATGAGTTGGCAAGTCTGGGACTTGGCAAAAGGGACACTGGACAAAAATCAGTTACGTGCCCAGAGGACCCTACTTGTTTTGGCTAATACAGAAAGGTGAGTATTAAAGGTGTCAACTTTCAACACTGCAGATTATTCACAAGGCTTAGTGAGTGCTGCCAAGGAGTTCTCCTGCGTGCTAAGCAGAAGGAAAACTCAGTATAGTCTTAAGAAATTTTCTTAAGCTTTTGTAGAGGGAACAAATATAACAACTAATTATAGGTAGAATGATGTAAATTTTTTGAGTCTTAATAAAGTATGGAAGTGAATAACTAATTCTCCATAATTGATCAAGGCATGCTTTATGGAACAGGTGGCATTTGAACTGATGAGGAGATGAGGAGAAATCTGACAGGAAGACGACTGGGGACTGGCTTTTCTAAACAAAGTATATGTGTGCACAGTAAAGAAAATCTGAAACTAGATGTGTCTAAAAAGTGGAATGGGAAGTCTGTAAAGAGCTTCTTTGAGAGACGAGGCTGGTGTAAGAGCTAAGCCGCAGATGCCAACGCCAGTAATCTGGACTTCATTTCGCGGGTAGGAAGGAGCCTCCGTGGTGTTTCAAGGAGGGAAGCAGCATGAACCATGTTACATATTAAGAGGACAAATTGGTGGCAGTGCTTACAGACAGTAAAATGACATTGAGGGGCCAGAAAGCAAGCTGTTAAATTAATGAAAAGGAAAGGTGAGTTTCCTATGGAGCATGTGGCAGAGGTAACACGGTGAGGACAGACACTGAAGAGCTGTAACTGACGTGACTTAAATGCCCAAATGAAGGGACAATGTCTGTGTCACTACAAAGATGGTAAAATTGTGAGAGGCGCAAGCTAGACACAACCAGTGCAGTCCCGACGCTCAGTATCCCAGTGCCCAGAACACTGCTGCCTGGAGGAAGTCAGCAAGTCAGCATTAGAGGTAGATATCTGGGCACCATCCAGAGATGTGACAAGTGGCGCCACGGGAGTGATGAGATTAACAGGGAGCAGGTGTAGGGAAAAAAGGCAGAGGGCAGGATCTTGAACGTGGGTGTTTCGCAGAGAGCAGGGAGGAGCTGGAGCTGAGGAGAGCTGCAGGGCTAAGAGGAATGAGGCTGGGAAGCAGTTGGCCGACATGACCCTGAGGACACCACCGGTGACTGTTACTGATACAATCGTTTTCACGAAATGGTAACAACAGGACTGCCAGAGCCAAAATCATCAGGCAAAGAGAATAGATAACCTTGGAGAGGTTAGGTGGTGAAGGGAGGACAAGAAGAAACTTATTTTCTGGCTAAAAAGGAAAGGCAGCAAAGGAAAACAGAATGTGTGGGTAATGGGGAGGGAAAGATGAGAGAGATGGCCACCAAAGGAGCCCAAAGACAAGGGGAATAACGGGGAAGAAGAGTTCCTGACGGGGTGAATTGTGTCTCCCTGAAAAAAGCAGGTGGATTCTATCTAACCCTGGGGTCCTCTGAATGTGGCAGTTGAAAACAGGAGCCTTGCAAATGTACCTCATTAGGTTAGGATGAGGTCCTACTGGAGGGGGGCCAGGGCCCTGGGCCAATACGCCTGGTGGCCGGGTAAGAACACAGCCACGCAACCAGAGAGACACACGGGGAGCGCTGTGTGCAGAGGGGCACGGGGCGGTGCATCTGCTAGCCAAGGATGCCAAGATCCCTGGCAAACCACCGGAAGCCAGGGAGAGGCAAGGAAGGATTCCCCTGCAGCCTTCAAAGGGAGCACGGTCCTGTGGGCACCTTGATTTCAGACCTCCAGGTTCCAGGACGGTCAGGCAATACATTTCTGTTGTGCTGACCCACCCAGCGTGTCCTACTTTGTTACAGTAGGCCCTAGGAAACCAATACAGCTCGGTTCAGAATGTGGGCAGGGACAATTCTTCAGAGTGAGGGGGGGAAAGAAGGCAGGTGAAAAGGCCATCCTTTTATTCCTATGCTGCATTTGAAATGACGGCTCATTTCAGGCTCAGCCCTGCTGGTGAGGGTGAAAGTAAGGGTAAGCTCTAAACAGGAAGAGGTTCTGCAGACCAAATCCAAATTTGGCCCAACTTTGTCTGCAGGAGCCCAAAGTAGAGCAGACCTGAGAACACAATTAGGACAAAGATAACAGAGCAGGTAGAAGGTGGGGCCTTTCTGCATCACTGAGACTGAACCAGAAGGGAAAAAACAAATGGCTGCCTGTTTTCTTTTCCCATAATAACTGCCATATACATGAGAGAACAGTAGTCCACAAGTTCCATTTTCTTTTACTTTAGGTAGTCTGAGTACCAAATAAATATAAAACAATTTTACCTCAAAAAAAAAAAACAAGTGTAGTGACAGCAAATACTTAAAAACTCAGGACACACATGCCTTACCGTGGGCCCTGCCGAGTAACAGCTCAGGTGCCAGGTAGTCTGGGGTCCCTAGGATTCGCCCATCATCTACTGGGGCTGCCCCTCTTCTCACGCTCTTCGGGGTTCGGAATGGAGTCCCTAACTTGATTTGATTTGGGGTCTTCTAATTCAAAAGAAGTTTAAGAGGAAATAAACATCTTAAGGCCTTTTATAGTGAACAGAAATGATAAAACCAAAGAAAAGCTAGGTTCCTGGGCCTTAAAGATATACTGAATCCATGACCAGTTTTGAAAATAGAGTCATAACTAATTATAATGAAGGAAAGTCCTGATATCTAATGAAATCAATAGCTTAGATAATACTAATTATTTCAGAAAGATCTGGATATGCAAGAAACAATGAAAAAAACCCACAAGAAAAATTTCTTGATAGCATGGATTAATACAAGCTTAAGGACAGTCACCAAGGGAGGCTGTGGATGACAAATAATTATATTCTTATTATAACACATAAAACAGAACTACACATAAATAACTTCTTATGCTAACTGGCATTTAAAGTTTAAACATATTTTGCCTCACAGGGCTCTGCAAGACCAGCAGGACCGACACTGTTCTCTCTACAGACAGATGGGAAACTGGCTATGAAGGAGAGGGGTTTCTAAGTCGCTCACGAGGCTCTGCATAGAAAACCCAAGTCTTGTAACCCTATTTATTATACTTTCTATATTATAATGTCTCTCCAAAGGAAGAAAAAAAGGAAACTTTGGATTTATTAAAACAAAGGCTTAGAAAATAAAAACAAAATAACATTTGAAATACACCTACTTCAACTCTTTTCTACAAAGACAAGAGACAATTTAAGTATGTCCTTAGAGGGCAGTGAAGTGGAGTGGACTTTAACTTTGTATCTCACAGAGTCACTGCGATCAAGTGAAAATATACGACTGTAATTATGAAAACATGTGACTGAAAGTATGTCAAAGTATACAGAGCAACACAAATGAAGGAGGCATTGTGGTTAGGAATAAACATTACTGCCAGCTTTGCTTTCCTGCACTAAGATTTCCAACTATCCATAAATGCCCAGCAAGCAGAAATACACGATTAATATCATATAATCTAGCTGAGAGGCAAGTGCCTGGCCTTAACAGTTTATTTTTCTGAACCCTAAAACACAGAGTGTTAGAAAGTTGTAACATACCTGATGTGGCATATAGCATCTTGCTTTTTGGATAGGGCTTACAGCCATGGGATAGGCGCCACTATAAGCACACGAAAGAGTCATTGCATGTGAAGAAGAAATACTCATTTTGGATGGTTCTGAGTTACTGGATGCATGAGTGTGACTGTTAAAACTTCGGAAAGCTACAGCATTTCTTTTAGAGAAGGTTCGTATTTTCAACCTCTCTGAAGAAGGAGCTAACATATCTTGGTTACTGTCTTGGGCAGCAGGATTCTCATCACCTTCTTGCAAGGGACTTTCCTGGCATCTGGGTGATACGGTGAGTAGGTCTTCAATATTTGCTTCTTCAAATGAGGATTCTTTGATGCTTTTATCTGGATCTAAGGACTGCCTTTCTAATGGACTTCCCATTATAGAAATTCCAGGAAAAGATGAATCCGAGTCCATAGAAATATTTTTAGGAGCTCTATCATCATCAGAACATAGAAAACTAGAATTTGAGTAGCCCTTCTTCTTATGCTTGTCGCAGTCTTCACCCAGCTCACACATGAGGTTTTTGGCTATCATCGGGATAGGTGATTTTTCTGGTGTCTGTTGTTTATCAGTAAAAGAATGAACCATTTTCTTATTAACACTGTCGTTTTGCTGACCTGTATATACCGATAGCTTAAGGTCCTGGACGTCAGTTGTTAAGCCTGTACTTTGATTTGCACAACAACCTCTCATTTCATTACTATGCTTATGCTCTGTACAATTTTTTTTATTCTGTATAATTTCCTGACAAGAACTGGAGTCAACTAACTCAAAATTTCTTTTCAAGCTTCTTTTCACAAGGTGTTCCTCAGTCATGCCACCAGAATCCACACCCCTCTGATGTGACTGGTGCAAACCAGACTGCCTTGTGTCAGTGTCCATCTTAATATTTAGATGCAGTTCTCTTGCTTCCCAAGAAACCTCCCCAGAGAAGCATTTTTTGGCCAAGTGTACAAAAGCACTCCCAGAGGAGGGAACGGCGCTGCTGTTGTGGATGGCAGAAAGCCCTAACCCAAGATCCTTCCTGTTGAAACTTTGGCTCTGGGTGGCATTTGTAGAATGTGGACATGAAGGCTTTTCAGTTGTATTCCAGCTCATCATTGTGGAGCCCAGTGTATTGTCACTTTCCTAAGGTGAGAAAAAACTTTTTAGTTATGTGAAGCTGAGATTCTTTTTTGTTTTTTGCCTTAAAAAAAAATTGTAGTTGATAAACAACAGTCTATTGGTTTCAAGTATACAACATAGCGACTTGACAGTTATCTACATTATTTAAAAAGAAAAATGCTCACCCCAGCTAGTATAGTTACTGTCTGTCAACAGAAAGATATATATGCTGTACTTACATTCCCATGAATAATTTATATTATGATTGAGGTTTTGTGCCTTTCTATCCCCTTCACCTATGTCACCCTAAAGTTGAGATTCTTTAACCTTTAAAACCTCTGTTGACTTAGGTGGGGATAATCATAAAATATTATGCAACCCATTCCCACTTTTCAGTGGAAGAAACAATGGTAACAGAATTAAAAAGCAATACAAACTAGTATACATTTATGTATATTATTTTGAGTGAAACACTGGTTTAAAATTCAAATCAACTCTTTTATAATATATACTTCATAATGCATTACATGTCATTTAAATAGACCAAAATAACAGGTAACATATTCCAGCAAAATTGGGGATAAGGCAGTATTATGTATGTATTTGCTCTGCAAGGCAGGTATGGATGATTATTCTGAAATGCAAAATGCATCGGGCTTAAAATATAGTTAATGGAAAATTACAGACCGAAAATATTTTAATGTAAACATGTGTCACTTTCTACAAGTGTAAGAAAAACCAAGCTTATGGGATGAAGCTAAACAAATGGTAATTTATAATGAAAAACCAAAAAAAAAAAACCCAAAAGAAAAACAAACCAGGAGTTAAAATCCATGGTCAATAAGACGAATTGACGATGCACTGATAAGAAAATACTTTTCCTAAAAAACTTGAATTCCAACCATCTGCAGGGGCTTGTGTGACCAGAGTTTTGTACCTAATATTGCAAACTGGTGCATGGTCATGAGGATTTTTACAAGATTACTCAATTAGAGCGTCTTCAGTAAACTCTAATAGTCCCTATTTTTGGTATGTGAAAATTACACTTTACTTAGTAATAATAATAATGAGTACTTAGCCATGAAGCAAATGAAAATTCCTGAATTACAACTCACTGAAGTGCAAGCAGTACTATAATCCAATCATTGCTTTCCTCAGGTGCAGAGGTGGGAGGAAGAAGGTGAAGCTGTGGATAGTTTGAAATATTATACAATATGCTTTATATTATACAATATGCTTCCTTGAATAGAGAAGAAGTGAAATAATAGTAGTAGGAATGGAAATCTGGTTGGTTTATCCCATGACATATCTCACCTACAGACCAGCCTTTAAGGAGAGAAAGAAAAAAGTCCAAGAAATCCTGACTTAAATAAAAAATAATTTGACCTTCTCCTAAAATACAAATACCCAACAATAATGCATAAACTCATATTATTAAGAATAAGGAGAAAATAGAACCCAAATGACTTTATCAAAGGGAATGTTTATTCTTTGTGTTACCATTATTGTAGTCTAACATTACCAGGATTTTATGAAGGAATCTATAAAAATTTTAAATTATAGTTCCTCTCAGCTTTAGTATTTATTCGCCTTAATAGCATAAAAAAGTGAAAAACAGAGTCTATAAATGGAGTAAAATGAAGTAAATCCATTCAGCAAGCAATCTCCTTAGGACAGATACTTTTAAAGACCCACCTACATTACATCTGTGGTCTACAAGTTATTTCTGACCCAGGAGAGTTACCATTCCAGTAAATGAGACACTGGTGGAAAACAGTGTAGGAGCAAGTATAAGTTCTGAAATAAGATACAGGTTAAAAAAAGCTCATAAGCTAATGTCTGTGTCATGGTAGGGAATTAAAAAGATATCTATCTAAATGCCTAGAAGCCAAACATTGCTATTGATTTACTGCAAAAATTAAAAAATTTGGATCTCATTATATACAACACAAGAATAAGTTCATATCCCAATGAGAAATATTTCAAAAGAATTTGACAGAATATACAGGAAAATGAAGATCACCTTGACTGCCATTATGTAACACTTACATTTCCTTACAGAATTTATACAAAAACATAAAGTGTTTCTATCATTCCTTTGACATGCGTAACTGGTTTTGGGATGATACACCTCACTCTGACCTGGTGGTCCTTTTCCCATCTGGGACTGCTGTGGCATTCAGATTCCACACTGGATGCGAAGGTGTGGGACTGACTACTGGCACTTGATGTGGCCAGCCTTTTCCTAGACTGGAGGAGATTCGAAGTTAGACACTTCACAGGCATCCTGGGGTTGCATGCAACTGCTTCAAGACCTGTAGGGAAGAGAAAATACTGAAGCTTATGTTAATTCTTAATAATTAAGCTTCTTAATTCTTCACTGAACCTGAGTCTATAGATAACTAGGAAAGTATTAAGTATGCATATCAGAAGTATTTCTATGTGAACATTATCCAACCAACAAGGATGGCTTTAGGTGTTTTGGGCATATAAGTTCTGTCCTAATGTTACCAAAAAAAAAAAAAAAAAAGGAATTCTCCATATTCATAAAGTAGAAATCAGGACAAGGGAACAAATTAATAATTAGGAGGAAATCCATTTTGAATATTCATTATCCAACTTAAAACTTCTTGATAAAGGAAATCATCTCACTCATTTGTGAGGAACAAAGGAAAACTGAAGGAACAAAACAGCAGCAGACTCAGACCCCAAGAAGGGACTAGCAGTTACCAAAGGAAAAGGGGTGGTGGGAGAGAGGGAGAAGGGGATTAAGGGGTATTATGATCAACTCTGGAACTTTATAATTAGACATAATATGCAATCATGCTTTTACTGAAGATCATATTATGTGCATGTAAAGATTTCATACATACATAAAAAGATATGTATATCGTTTTTCTTTCCCACAAAGTGTGAACATAACTTTAATCCCAAGTAAGTTCTCTGTCTTAGTTATCATTTAATTTATATAATTTAAAAAGTTTTAAAAATGTTTTAATTTAATAAATCTTGGAACTTTAACACTGAAAGAAGAATGTCAAAATCCATCTAAAACAACTGTGTTTTTGGCACATAAATCCTCTCAGTGGAATTCCTGAAACTAGCAGGACACTGACCCTGATATTTAACTAAACAGCTCAGGTGGTTTTTCCTAGTAATACGGGAACTTGTTTCTAAGTTAATGCCATGTGCATACTGTGTATTCGCTAGTAAGGTTTTTTGGGATCACTGGTCTAACTGGACCATCCCACTACTTTGGGACTTTGATGGCTCTCCTTTTCTACAGCTTACATTCTATGCTCCCCGTGACAACACCTGATCTTTCCCCAGCTACCCGCTAAGCTCCCTTTTCCATTGCTCCTGCTACCACTTCTCACATAACACATCAAGTCTCTGTTGTCTAAAGATGGAATATAATTCCATCTGTCCATGCCTTTCTCATGCCTCTATCTGAAATGCCCTTTTGCAATATGCTTAGAGCTATTAAGCTCTGTATTTCTTTTCCTAGGTCCAGTGTGGCTATTGCTCTGTCTTAATTTAGAGCCATTCCTGATTTTTCCAGTTAGCATTTATTACTTTCTGTGCTGTATCACAGTATGCCTCTTGCTGCATTTATTTTACAAGACTGTGACTGTTGTCCCTTTTACGTGTAATCACAAAATTACATGTTCTTCTGAGGCGAGGACCTCTCATTCACCTTCATAGCCACTCAAGGGAGCACCATAATTCCTCACACCTTCCTGCTCTGACTAGATTTAAAAATAACTAAGGGAGATACAATTCTTTCTCCTTAAGAATAAGGCTTAAATAACATCTCCATGTTTTATATTTTAGCAGTTTTCTGTGTATCAAAGATACATATTGTTTTCAGTCATTTTTATTTTCACAGAAGAAACAAGATTGACTGAATTTGGAGGAAAGGGTCAGTAGATGGAAAATTGTATTTGCAATCAGGACTTGTCTTACCCACTTACTAGCATGTAACTAAATATTTTCAAATATTAGCTTCTCACTTGTAAGAGGAGACAATACTATATAATATATATCCTAGATATGTACAGATTTTATGACCAAATTCAAAGGAGGTAATACCTATGAAAACAACTAATACTAATTACTCTTCAGAGCATCATTATTCACATCCCCAAGATGAAGAACATGATTGCAGGCAATTAAAATGTCCTCTGTCACTAAGTTATAAAGGGTGAAGATAAGTGCTATGCAAAATGCCCCAATATCCTCCTCTACTATTTGACTTTTGACTTTTATTGTGTGCTGATTTAAAAAATTATATCTTTACTTCAACTATTTCAAAATGTTTTGGAAATAATTTTAATAATGACACAGTGTTAGTTCTACATCCTCTTTTGTAACCCAGTATAGTAAAATTTACCCAGTGGTCATTCCAATACTATAGCAAATTGAAGAATATCTCATTAACTAGACATTTTATTCTGTTGACACAAAAATCTGCAATGGTTCCTGTCAGAAATGGCATTTACATGATGAAATATAGAATGCCACAGCCTGGTTAAATATTTGCATTTTGAAGTTACTCAATTGATATGAGAAATTTAAAAATTCAAAACCATTTTGTTCCTCAAAAGACACACTTTATGGAATGAATTACCATTTTCTTTCTTTCTATCTATCTATCTATCTATCTATCTATCTATCTATCTATCTATCTATCTATCTATTTACCTATTTAAGTGTCCTAAGTATCATTGATATACAATATTATGATGGTTTCACGCACACAAAACAGTGGTTCAACATTCACCCATATTAGCAAGTCCTCACGCCCTCCATTGTGGTCACTGTCTATCAGTATAGAGAAGTTATAGAGTCATTAGTTGTCTTCCCCATGCTGTACTACTGTCCTAGTGACCTACCTATGTTGTGATTGCGAATAATAGGGCCCCTTAATTACCTTCTCCCTCCCCTCCCACCCTTCCCAACCTTTCCCCTTTGGTAGTAACCACTAGTCCCTTCTCAGTGTTTATAAGTCTATTCCTTTCTTTGTTCCTTCTGTTACACTTCGTTTTTACACTCCATATACGCACATGATTTTAGCAGTTTGTTAGAATAAGGAGTAGTGTCCTTTGGATCTACAGACATAGCACAAATTAGTTCTTGAGAAAGCTGTGATGTTTCAGAGCCGTGAGTTGAAAGAGCATTTGCAGAGTCTTGATTTTTTCCTGCAGCTGGTGTGGACTGTTATAAAGACAAAAACAAATGCTAAAATCTATTTTATAAAACACCACATAAGTAGGTAATCTGTTAAAGTAACTTAACATGCTTGTTATTTAAAAAAAGAAAAAGTATTTTTAATTATGAATGGCAATCATGAAAGGGCATATTATGTGGTTTTTCTTATCAAGTACTTACAAATCCCAAAGAGCTGATGAGAGACAGTATCTGTCCTGGGGTTCTTGAATAATCTTGTCTAGGTTTAGCCATTGATGGTGTAGTAAGGATGTCCATTATATTGATATCTATATATGGGAAGCAAAGTATATGAAATTCTTCAAAAGTATCAACTGCCATTTTGATTTAAATCAGTAATCGTCTGTTCTGAACTTTGCCCCTCTTTCTACAGTATTAACTCATCTACAGAATTGGCTTGTGCAAAATAAATGTACCAGGGAAGCCACCATGCCATAGAGTAAACATATGCAATTGAACAGAGAAAATTAAATACTGTATTATCTCTTTTATGTAAGGAGTCTAAAAAAACAAAAGAAAACAAAACCAATCTCACAGAAAATGAAATGATGGTTACCACAGATGGGGTGGTGGTGGGAAAAATGGGTGAAGGGGATCAAAGAGTAAAACAATCTTTTAAATTAAAAAATTTTTAAAGATAAACATTTCCCTATTAAAAAACTTCATTACTCTGATAGAACAGTCTTGCTCTGGAATGAAGAGAATACAGTGTATTGACCCAAAGTATTAGCTTTTTACCGTGTACTTAGTTACTAAAGAGTGTTATCTAACTGGAAACAAAATAATTCCTGGTAAATCAAATATTAGAAAAGAAGGTGGTAAAAACAAAAGCTAAGAAAGGGATCAAGATATTAGGAATATAAGTTAAATTTGAACATCAGAATCTATTTAAGGAATTAATACAAATCATAGGCCCCTCATTTTAACTAACATAAGTGTAAGTCAAGATAAAATTGATGCAGATTTTCATCAGGTTTCAGTGCATAACACTGTAAAGTAATTCAACATTCACACATAGTATCATACTATATTCTTGAGATTTCAACAAAGGTAAGAGAAGTGTAATATTCTGTATTTGGCCTAAGACTTTAAAAGGTACACTGAAAGTCTGAACTTAACAAATTTCATTTCTACCTCACATTGATGAAATAATGATGAACAGGTAACAATAAACATCTTAAAGAATGTTTTTCAATTAAGTGTTAAAAAGGATTATGACAATGATATATGGGATATGATTCCAAAAGTACAGGCAAAAAGCAAAAATAGAAAAATGGACATCAAGCTTAAAAACATTTGCACATCAAAAGAAACAATCAATAGAATGAAAAGACAACTTACAGACTGAGAAAATATTTGGAAGTCATTTATCTGATAAGAAATTAATATAGAGAATACATAAAGAAGTATAACTCAGTAACAGCAAAACATTAATAATCTAATTAAAAAGTAGACAAAGGACTTGGATAGACATTTCTACAAAGAAGATATACAAATGTCCAACATGCTTATGAAAAAATGCTCAATATTAGTGATCAATAAAAAAAATTCGAATCAAAAATTCAGTGAAATATACTTCACATCCATTAGAATAACCATTATCAAGAAAGAATATAAATGTTGGAGAAACTGGAACCCTTGCGCATTGCTGGTAGTATGTGAAGTACAGCAGCCCCATGAAAAAGACAAAGGAAGTTCTTCAAAAGCTTTAAAATAGAATTACTATACAGTTCAGCAATTCCACACTGGGTATATCCCTGAAAGAAATGAAGGCAAGGTCTCTGAGAGAGGTTTACACATTCATGTTCACTGCAGCACTATTTGCAAGAGCCAAGAGGTAGAAGCAACCCACAGGTCTACTGACAGGTGAAAGGAAAAAGAAAATGTTTGGGCTTAAAAAAGAAGGAAATCCTGGCTCATGGCACAAGATGGATGAACCTTGAGGACATCATGCTAAGTAATACAAAGTCACTCACAAGAAGATCTGTACTGCATGATTCTACTTTCATAAGGTAATCAAACTCACAGATTCAGAAAATAGATTGTGGTTGCCAGGACTGGGGCAGTGGAAAATGGGGTAGAGACTTTAGTTTACAAGACAAGAAAGTTGTAGACATCAGTTGCACAGAAATGTGAATATAGTTAACACTACTTTACTGTATACCTACAATGGTAAATATGGCAAATTTTGTTATGAGCTTTTTTTAACACAATCAAAAAAGGAACAAAAGAAACCAAATTCAGAAAAGTCTATATTTTGTTCAAATGATTGTCATAGTGCTTATATTAACTTTAATGTAGAACGTTTGATGGTGATCTTTAAATCATGAGATGTGAAAAGTAAGAAACTTGTAATATAAAAACAATTTAAAATCATCAATAAATCTCCCTAATACACATTTTCCTCATTTGAGATTTAAAAAAAAAAATATATATATATATATATATATATATATATATATATATTTAGTTTTTAAATTTTGGTATCATTAATCTACAATAACATGAGGAACATTATGTTTACTAGACTCCCCTCTTCACCAAGTCCCCCTCCCCACAACAAACCCCATTACAGTCACTGTCCATCAGCATAATAAGATGCTGTAGAATCACTACTTGCCTTCTCTATGTTGCACAGCCCTTCCCGTGCCTCCTCCCACATTATACATGGTAATCGTAATGCCCCTTTTCTCCACCCGCCTTATCCCTCCCGTCCCACCCGTCCTCCCCAGTCCCTATCCCTTTGGTAACTGTTAGTCCATTCTTGGGTTCTGTGTTTCTCCTGATGTTTTGCTCCTTCAGTTTTTTCTTTGTTCTTATACTCCACATATGAGTGAAATCATCTGGTAATTGTCTTTCTCCGCCTAGCTTATTTCACTGAGCATAATACCCTCTAGCTCCATCCATGTTGTTGCAAATGGTAGGATTTGTTTTCTTCTTATGGCTGAATAATATTCCATTGTGTATATGTACCACATCTTCTTTATGCATTCATCTACTGATGGACACTTAGATTGCTTCCATTTCTTGGCTAATGTAAATAGTGCTGCGATAAACGTAGGGGTGCATCTGTCTTTTTCAAACTGGACTGCTGCATTCTCAGGGTAAATTCCTAGAAGTGGAATTCCTCGGTCAAATGGTATTTCTATTTTGAGCTTTTTGAGGAACCTCCATACTGCTTTCCACAATGGTTGAACTAATTTACATTGCCATCAGCAGTGTAGGAGGGTTACCCTTTCTCCACAACCTCGCCAACATTTCTTGTTGTTTCTCTTTTAGCTGGTGGCAATCCTTACTGGTGTGAGGTGATATCTCATTGTGGTTTTAATTTGCATTTCTCTGATGACTAGCGATGTGGAGCATCTTTTCATGTCTCTGTTGGCCATCTGAATTTCATCTTTGGAGGACTGCCTGTTCAGCTCCTCTCAATTTTTTAATTGGATTATTTGTTTTTTGTTTGTTGAGGTGTGTGAGTTCTTTATATATTTTGGATGTCAACCCTTTACCGGATCTGTCAGTTATGAATATATTCTCCCATACTGTAGGATGCCTTTTTGTTCTATTGGTGGTGTTCTTTGCTGTACAGAAGCTTTTCAGCTTGATATAGTCCCACTTGTTCATTTTTGATTTTGTTTGCCTTGCTCAGGGAGATATGTTCATGAAGAAGCCCCTCATGTTTATGTCCAAGAGATTTTTGCCTATTTTCTTTCTAAGAGTTTTATGATTTCATGACTTACATTCAGGTCTTTGATCCATTTTGAATTTACTTTTCTGTATGGGGTTAGACAATGATCCAGTTTCATTCTCTTACATGTAGCTGTCCAGTTTTGACAACACCAGCTGTTGAAGAGGCTGTCATTTCTCCACTGCATGTCCATGGCTCCTTTATCATATATTAATTGACCAAATATGTTTGGGTTAATGTCTGGAGTCTCCATTCTGTTCCACTGGTCTGTGGGTCTGTTCTTTTGCTAGTACCAAATTGTCTTGATTACTGTGGCTTTGTAGTAGAGCTTGAAGTTGAGAAGCGAGATTCCCCCCCACTTTATTCTTCCTTCTAAGGATTGATTTGGCTATTCGGGGTCTTTGGTGGTTCCATATGAATTTTAGAATTATTTATTACAGTTTGTTGAAGAATGCTGTTGGTATTCTGATTGGGATTGCACTGAATCTATAGATTGCTTTGGATAGGATAGCCATTTTGACAATATTAATTCTTCCTAGCCAAGAGCATAGGATGAACTTCCATTTGTTAGTGTCCTCTTTAATTTCTCTTAAGAGTGTCTTGTAGTTTTCAGGGTATAGGTCTTTCACTTCCTTGGTTAGGTTTATTCCTAGGTATTTTATTCTTTTTGACAATTGTGAATGGAATTGTTTTCCTGATTTCTCTTTCTGCTATCTCATTGTTAGTGTATAGGAAAGCAACAGATTTCTGTGTATTAGTTTTATATCCTGTGACTTTGCTGAATTCCAATATTAGTTCTAGTAGTTTTGTAGTGGAGTCTTTAGGGTTTTTTATGTAGAATATCATGTCATCTGCAAATAGTGACAGTTTGATGTCTTCTTTACCAATCTGGATTCCTTGTATTTCTTTGTTTTGTCTGACTTCCATGGCTAGGACCTCCAGTACTATGTTGAATAACAGTGGGGAGAGTGGGCATCCCGGTCTTGACCCCGATCTTAGAGGAAAAGGTTTCAGCTTCTCGCTGTTTAGTATGATGTTGGCTGTGGGTTCATCATATATGGCCTTTATTATGTTGAGATCCTGGCCCTCTACACCCATTTTGTTGAGTTTTTATCATGAATGGATGTTGAATTTTGTCAAATGCTTTTTCAGCATCTATGAAGATGATCATGTGGTTTTTGTCCTTTTTGTTGATGTGGTGGATGATGTTGATGGATTTTCGAATGTTGTGCCATCCTTGCATCCCTGAGATGAATCCCACTTGATCATGGTGTGTGATCCTCTTGATGTATTTTTGAATTTGGTTTGTTAATATTTTGTTGAGTATTTTTGCATCTCTGTTCATCAGGGATATTGGTCTGTAATTTTCTTTTCTAGTGGCGTCTCTGCCTTGTTTTGGTATTACGGTGATGTTGGCTTCATAGAATGAGTTTGTAAGTATTCCCTCCTCTTCTATTTTTTGGAAAAATTTAAGGAGAATGGGTATTATGTCTTCTCTCTGTGTCTGATAAAATTCCACGGTAAATCCATGTGGCCGGAGATTTTGCTCTTGGGTAGTTTTTTGATTACCGCTTCAATTTTGTCGCTGGTAATTGGTCTGTTTAGATTTTGTTTCTTCCTTGGTCAGTCTTGGAATGTTGTATTTTTCTAGGAAGTTGTTCATTTCTTCTACATTTTACTGCTTGTTAGCATATAGATTTTCATAGTATTCTCTAATAATTCTTTGTATTTTGGTGGGGTACGTCGCGATTTTTCCTTTCTTGTTTCTTATTCTGTTGATGTGTGTAGATTTTCTTTTCCTCTGAATAAGTCTGGCTAGGGGCTTACCTATTTTTTGAATTTTCTCAAAGATCCAGTTCTTGGTTTCACTGATTTTTCTATTCTTTTATTCTTCTCAATTTTATTTATTTCTTCTCTGTTCTTTATTATGTCCCTCCTTCTGCTGACTTTGGGCCTCATTTGTTCTTCTTTTTCCTATTTCCATAATTGTGACTTTAGACTATTAATTTGGGATTGTTCTTCCTACTTTAAATATGTCTGGATTGCTATGTATTTTCTTCTTAGTGCTGCTTTCACTGCGTCCCAGAGAAGTTGGGTCTTTGTACTGTTGATTTCATTTGTCTCCATATATTGCTTGATCTCTATTTTAATTTGGTCATTGATCCATTGATTATTTATAAACATGTTGTTAAGCCTCCATGTGTTTGTGAGCCTTTTTGCTTTCTTTATACAATTTATTTCCAGTTTTGTACCTTTGCGGTCTGAGAAGTTGTTTGGTAGAATTTCAATCTTTTTGAATTTACTGAGGCTCTTTTTGTGGCGTAGTATGTGGTCTACTCTGGAAAATGTTCCATGTGCACTGGAGAAGCATGTGTATCCTGCTGCTTTTGGGTGTAGAGTTCTGCAGATGTCTATTAGGTCCATGTGTTCTAGTGTTTTGTTCAGTGTCTCTGTGTCCTTACTTATTTTCTGTCTGGTGGATCTGTCCTTTGGAGTGAGTGGTGTGTTGAAGTCTCCTAAAATGAATGCACTGCATTCTATTTCCTCTTTTAATTCTCTTAGTATTAGTTTCACGTATGTTGGTGCTCCTATATTGGCAGCATATATTTATAATGGTTATATCCTCTTGTTGGACTGAGCCCTTTATCATTATGTAATGTCCTTCTTTATCTCTTGTTACTTTCTTTGTTTTGAAGTCCATTTTCTCTGATACTAGTAGTGCAACATCTGCTGTTTTCTCCCTATTGTTCGAATGATATATCTTTTTCCATCCCTTGACTTTTAGTCTGTGTATGTCTTTGGGTTTGAGGTGAGTCTCTTGTAAGCAGCATATAGATGGGTCTTGCTTTTTTATCCATTCTGTAACTCTGTGTCTTTTGATTGGTGCATTCAGTCCAGTTACATTTAGGGTGATTGAAAGATATGTACTTATTGCCATTGCAGGCTTTAGATTTGTGGTTACCAAAGTTTCAAGGTTGGCTCCTTTACTATCTTACTGTCTAACTTAACTTGCTTATTGAGCTATTAGAAACACTGTCTGATATTTCTTTATTTCTCTCCCTTCTTATTCTTCCTCCTCCATTTTTTATATGTTAGGTGTTTTATTCTGTATTCTTTGTGTTTCTTTTGACTGCTTTTGTGAGTAGTTGATTTTATTTTTTGCCTTTAGTTAGTATTTGTTTGGTCTGCTTTCTTTGCTGTGATTTTATTTCCTCTGGTGACATCTATTTAACCTTAGGAGTACTTCCATCTAGAGCAGTTCCTCTAAAATACCCTGTAGAGGTGGTTTGTGGGAGGCAAATTCCCTTCACTTTTGCTTGTCTGGGAATTGTTTAATCCCTTCTTCATATTTAAATGATAATTGTGCTGGATACAGTACTCTTGGTTCAAGGCCCTTCTGTTTCATTGCATTAAATATATCATGCCATTCTCTTCTGGCCTATAAGGTTTCTGTTGAGAAGTCTGATGATAGCCTGATGGGTTTTCCTTTGTAGGTGACCATTTCTCTCTCTCTGGCTGCCTTTAAAACTCTGTCCTTGATCTTTGCCATTTTCATTATTATGTGTCTTGGTGTTTTCCTCCTTGGGTCCCTTGTGCTGGGAGTTCTGTGGGCCTCCATGGTCTGAGAGACTATTTCCTCCCCCAGTTTGGGGAAGTTTTCAGCAATTATTTCTTCAAATACACTTCCTATCCTTTTCTCTCTCTCTTTTTCTTCTGGTACCCCTATAATGTGAATATTGTTCCTTTTGGATTGGTCACACAGTTCCCTTAGTATTCTTTAATTCCTGGAGATCCTTTTATCTCTCTGCCTCAGCTTCTCTGTGTTCCTATTCTCTGATTTCTATTCCATTAGCGGCTTCTTGCACCTCGCCAAGTCTACTCTTAAGTCCTTCCAGAGATTGTTTTATTTCTGTATTCTCCCTCCTAACTTGATCCTTTAGCACTTGCATATTTCTCTTCAGGTCCATCAGCATGGTTAGGACCTTTATGATGAATTCTTTGTCAGGAAGATTGGTTAAATCTATCTTCCCAGGCTCCTTCTCAGGGGTTGTCTGGGTGATTCGGGCCTAGATCAGACTCTTCTGCCTTTTCATGACTATAGAGGTCTTGCTTGCTGGTCGCCTTGCCCTCCTAGAACAAAGTCCATGGGCAGTTGGCATGTGTGTTAGCCGGGCTGCCTCTGCTGGTTACTTGCACATGGGGAGCAGCTTCTGGTTTTATTTCTTGAACCGACGCGGGCGGGGCAACCATCCGGACAGCCCAGAGTCCCACGGGGCGGGGCAGGTATGCTGGGTGTGCTCTCCTGCGAGAACGGCGACCCTTAGCGCCTTGTCCCAGCTTCCTTTGTCTGTGTGCACCAGCGGGGCCTCTGAGTCTGGCCAGGGTGGCTGCAGAAGAGGCTCTGGGCAGTTGTTGTGGGTGCGGCAGCTCTCAGGCTGTTTCCCTGCTATGGTGGGGTGGCACTGGAGGGGGAATGGACGGGAGGCTGTGTATCGCCGTGAGGGGCTCCAGAGCTGCGCTGCTTCCCACGGGGCTGGAGTGCCTGAATTTCCTCGGGATTCCCAGCTGCTCGGCTGAGTGTGACGGGAGGCTTCCATCCTGCTGTGAAGCCCCTGTCTCTTTAAGACTTTCAAAAAGTACTCGCTTTTTTTTGTCCCAGGGTCGCCGGCTGCGGCGTCCTGCTCAGAGATTTTACTGTTCCGTTTCCCTAATATCCAGCATACCACACAACGTGTGTCTGCGCTCCTGGTGCGGATGACTAGGGCTGGGTATTTAGCAGTCCTGGGTTTCCACTCCCTCCCTGCTCTGACTCCTCTCCTCCTGCCGGGGAGCTAGGGTGTGGGGGGCGCTTGAGCCCACCAGGCTGCGGCTTGTATCTTACCCCATTCGTGAGGCACTGAGTTCTCACAGATGTAGATGTAGCCTGGCTGTTGCACTGTACCTTCTGGTCTCTCTTTCAGAAATAGTTGTATTTGTTGTATTTTCAAAAATATATATGGTTTTGGGAGGAGACTGCTGCTGCCCTACTCACGCCGCCATCTAGGCTCCTCCCTTTTCCGATATTTTATCTGCAAACTGGGGAGGTATATTTGCTGCACAATTTAAAAACTGGCAGGTTTTAGAAAGGCAATGTGATACACATACAGCATAGCATGGAACATCCCTAGTGGCATCTCGTCTAGCTACCTGTATTCAAATATCCATGTACTCATACATTCACGGAAAGTATGCGTCATCAAGTGAAGTGGGATTAATAAAAACTATGAGTAGCCTGTATCAGCTCAGGTTAGGTTTTACCTAACACATGAAAAACCTTAAAGTATTCAACAGTTTTTGAAATTTGTCCTTATAGACAAAGAATTGTAGATCTGTACTTTTGTCCAAATAATTATAATCCCATGGTTTTTAGTTTGTAAGCTCAATTTTGAATTCCACTATTCAGTTATTTCTATCCACTACCATTCAATACATAATGCACTATGACACCAAGTCAATGAGTTATCATTTATCCGTGTTTGATAAATGTATGTAATTTCTAGTTTTTCCCAATTAGAAACAATGCCGCTACAAATAATTTTGTTCACTTATATTGTTCCTTCAACTGCTTTCCTTAGAATAAGTGCCAAAATACAGGTCACTAGGTAAAAAGAATGAAAGCCTTGTGTTTCTTAAAACACACTGGTAAATATATTTGCAAAGCGCTATGCTAATTTACAATGTCTCTAGTAAAACTTACTGTGCTTTTTAGTCTCATTAACACTGGATCTCCAGTTAGCCTTTTTTGGGGGCCAGCTTAATAGTGTATTAATGTATATATTATTTTTTAAAATTAGCATTTCTCTCATCACTAGTAGTGAAATTAATACATTCTCGTGTGTGTGTGTGTGTGTGTGTGTGTGTGTGTGTGTGTGTGAATTCTGTGTTCATTTTCTTTGCCTGTTGTTTATCATGTATATTGGAATAAGTTCTTTAAGGGTTAACTTTTTATCATGTTATAATTATTTTACTCATTTTATTGAAGTTTAACTGGTTAGAATAAATTTTAGTAGGAATAAAAAGTCAGAAGAACAGAAAGTGAGTTCTTTTTGAAGATCCAAAGATCATTGAGGACCTTTGAGCATTCAAGAATATTTATTCTCATTTTTCATCTTTAACAGAAAAAACTACCATTACACCTTTCCAGACTATCTTGGAACAAATAATCATCAAATTTTATTCATTATAAACTAAAAATGAAAACAGTGGAAGTTAATGAAGCATAGCATCTAAAATTTGTTGGATTTTTAAAAAGTTAACTTACCTGCTGTTTTTCTTACCTCTATTCAAAGTAACTTTGGAAAGGCCAAAATCTGTTAGTTTAATATGACCTTCGTTAGAAATTAGCATGTTATCTGGTTTCAAATCCCTGTGCATACAAAAGATAAGTAGCAGATAACTAAAAAACAGCTAGTGTTGCTAACAGAATTACCAGGGAAAAAAATAGAAGGTTACAGAAGAATCAAATCCTATTTATTTTCCCTAAAATAAGGTACTCATTGGTGGCTTTCAAAGTGCAGAAAACAACTCTCAAAAGCAAACCATCTTTTGTATATTTGAATCTACAAGCAAGTTAATGGATTTAATGCTAGATTGTCTTTGGCATTACTCATTACATACTCCATTAAAATAAATAAGCTTCATCAGATAAAATAAACCATAAGCCTGGTCAAATCACATTTACCTCTTTCAAGGAGGGTAAGATTAAGCCTTAAGAGAAAAGCCACATAACCTGATTTTCTTTGCACCAAGCAAAACACTGTAAATCAGCTGGGGTTATAAAATGTAGCACTTGGTATGATGGTAAAGGAGTGGAGAAAAGATGCAATATTCTTGAAAATAAAATGGCACACCCACAGTCAAAACAACGAATTGAAAAAACACACAGAGACGAAAAAAACAGTTGACTGTATTTCTAAACTCACAGAAGTTACTACCAAGCTTTAGATAACCCAGGTAAATAGGCAAGTGGTAATGCAAATATTTAAGACTCAAATATCCGATACAAATTTGATAAGCTATGATTTTTAGTAACAGTTTGGAGAAAAGTCAGTCTTTACCTGTGGATGATTCCATGTCTGTGAAGATAGTCTAGAGCCAATGCTACCTCAGAAATGTATTTCACAGCCATCTCTTCATCGAAATAACCATATATATGAAGGAGGGACTTGACATCCCCACCAATAAGATATTCCATTACCTATCAAAAGGGAATATAAATGTGGCAAACAAAACCACTACTATTAAATGTAATGTGAGCATATTTTTAGCATAGTTCTACAATAGATACATTTTCTTGGTATTACTCAGTACACATTAATTCCAGGTTTGCTCATGTTGCCACAGGTTTTTCATTTAAATTAAGCTGTTTAAAAACTCAGACTTACAGAAAAGGTGTAATAATACTAGAACGATATCCCATATACTCTTCCATCTAGATTCACCAGTTCTTAGCATTTTGCCACATCTGCTCACTCTTCCTCTCCACATATATGAATATGAAGTAAATATTTACACTAATCACTAATTATGTTAGAAAATAAACATAACAATACAATAATATCATTAATCTAAATTTCTTACATGCATGTATTTTTGTTCAGAATAAGCAGTTTAAAAAATATGGCAACATTAGAAACTGGTATTAATATATAACTTTTAAATTCTTGCTGAAGAGGAGGAGAAAAGATGGCCACGTGAGTAGTGTGGGTGAAATCTCCTCCCAAAACCACATATATTTTGAAAATACAGCAAATACAACCATTCCTAAGAGAGTGACCAGAAGTAATGGTACACCAGCCAGTCTACATCTGCGAGAACCCAACATCTCACAGAAAAGGGAAAAGTAGTGGGAGGACTCCCACTACTGCAGCACACCGGCGGGAGGAAAAGAATCAGAGCAGGGAGGTAGAGGAAGCACAGCACTGCTCAATACCCAGCCCTAGAAATCTACCCCAGGAGCACAGACCCACACTGCATAGTGTTCTGGAGATAAGAGGGGCAGAAAAGCAAAGTCTGAGACTAAGATTGCGAATAGGTTCCCACAACTGGCTGCCCTAGGACAAAAGAAAAACAGGTGCTTTAAAAGACTTCTCTTTTAAAGGGGCAAGGATTTAGGAGAAGGAAAGGTGGACAAAATCATCCTGGAACACTCAGCCCAGCAGGCTGGGAACTTTCAGGATCTTTAGGTGCCCTATCCCCCTGGTTGGCAACGCAGCCCCAAGGCCCCTCACCATGACAAGCAGCCTGCTGTTCCTTCCACCATGCAGGCACCTGCGAGAAAACTGTCTGTCCCGGCCATTGAGGCAGACCAGCTGGAGGGCAGCCTGACCTACAGCAACTACCCAGCTTAACGCAGAGGCTTCTCTCTGCGCACGGCTAATGAGCCCAGACCCAGAGGCTGCTCCCTGCACACAGTTGACAGGCAAAGACTGCAGAGACAGGCGCTGAGACCAGGAAGCACGAAACAGCTTTGTTCTCGTGGGTGCTGCACCTCTCGACTGTGACCCCCGCCATCACCCTAGGTCATCCCAAGGGCAACCCCACCCACAGCAGTTTAGGGGATTAACCCACAGGCTGCTCCCTGTGCGTAGTTAACTGGCACAAACAGCAGAGAGAGGCATGGTGACCAGCAAGCAGGAAGGGACTTTTTCCTCCCAGCTGACACCTGCGCCACTCGCCTGCCACCACTCCCATTGCTCCAGGACTATGAAAAGGCAGAACCTTGTTCAATCCAAAAATCCCTCAAACACCAGAAAGAGGGTTTGGTGAGACTGAAATCACAAATCTCCCTGAAAAAGAATTCAAAATAAAAGTTACAAGCATCCTAATGGAGCTACAGAAAAATATTCAAGAGCTTACGGACAGATTCAGGAGGGAGATAACGGAAATGAAACAAAAAATGGAGGGATTTAAAAGCAGATTAGGTGAGGTAGAGGAGACAGTAAATGAAGCAGAAATCAGAGAACAGGAACATAGAGACGCTGAGGCAGAGAGATAAAAAAGGACCTCCAGGAATGAAAGAATATTAAGAGAACTGTGTGACCAATCCAAACAGAACAGGTGGACAAAAATGCATTACAGGGGTATCAGAAGAAAAAGAAGAGAGAAAAAGGGATAGAAAGTGTCTTTGAAGAAATAATTGCTGAAAACTTCCATAATATGGGCAAGTAAATAGTCTATCAGGCCATGGAAATCCACATATCTCCCAACACAAGGGACCCAAGGAGGACAACACCAAGACATAACAAAAATTAAAATGGTAAAGATCAAGGACAGAGTATTAAAAGCTGTCAGAGAGAGAAAAAAGATCACATACAAAGGAAAACCCATCAGATTATCAGTAGATTTCTCAGCAGAAACTGTACAGGCCAGAAGGCAGTGGCAAGATATATTCAATGCAATGAAACAGAAAGGCCTTGATGCAATAATACTCTACCAGCAAATTTATGATTTAAATTTGAAAGAGGGGTTAAACAATTCCCAGGTAAGGAAAATGAGGAAATTTGCCTCCCACAAACCATCTCTACAGTGTATTTTAAAGAGACTGCTCTGGATAAAGTGTGCATAAAACGAAATAGCTGTTACCAGAGAAAATAAAACCACAGAAAAGGAAGTACACCAACTAAATACTAACCAAATGTATAATTAAATCAGCTACTCACAAAGTCAGTCAAGGGATACACAAAGAGTACAAAATATGACGCCAAACATAAAAAAGTGGAGGGGGACGAAAAAGAAGGGAGAGAAAAAAGAATAATCAGACTGTTTATAATAGTGTAATAAATGAGTTAAGGTAGACTGCTAGATAGTAGAGAAGCTGCCCTTGAACCTTTGGTAACACAAATTCAAAGCCTGCAAAGGCAGTAAGTAAATATCTATCAATAATAATCTTAAATGTAAATGGACTGAATGCACCAATCAAAAGACATAGAGTTAGAGAATGGGTGAAAAAGCAAGACCCATCTAACTGTGGCCTAAAGAGACTCATTTTAACCCCAAAGACATACAGAGACTAAAAGTGAAGGGATGGAAAAAGTTATGTCAAGCAAACAATAGGGACAAAAAAGGAGGAGTTGCAGTCCTTGTATCAGACAAAACAGACTTCAAAAGAAAGAAAGTAAGAAGAGGCAATGAGGGACATTACATAATGATAAAGGGGTCAGTCCAACAAGAGGATATGACCATTATAAATATCTATGGACCCAACACAGGAGAACCTACATATGTGAAACAAATACTAAGAGAATTAAAGGGGGAAATAGAATGAAATGCATTCATTTTAGGAGACTTCAACACATCACTCCCTCAAAAGTACAGATAACCCAGACAGAAAATAAGTAAGGAAACAGAGGCACTGAACAACACATTAGAACACATGGACCTAACAGACATCTATAGAACACTCCATCCAAAAGCAGCAGGATACACATTCTTCTCAAGTGCATATGGATCATTTTCAAGAATAGATCATATACGAGGCCATAAAAAGAGCCTCAGCAAATTCAAAAAGACCAAAACTGTACCAATCAACTTCTCAGATCAAACTAGAAGTGAACTGTACAAAGAAAACAGAAAGGCTCACAAACACATGGAGGCTTAACAACATGCTCCTAAATAATCAATGGATCAATAACCAAATTAAAACAGAGATCAAGCAATATATGGAAACAAATGACAACATCAGCGCAATGCCACAACTCCTGTGGGACACAGCGAAGGCAGTTCTAAGAGGAAAGTATATAGCAATCCAGGCCTATTTAAAATAGGAAGAACAATCCCAAATGAACAGTCTAAATTCACAATTATTGAAACTGGAAAAAGAAGAACAAATGAGGCCCAAATTCATTAGAAAGAGGGAAATATAACAATCAGACAAGAAATAAATAAAATTTAGAAGAATAAAAGAATAGAAGAAGAATATGAAACCAAGAGCTGGTCCTTTGAAAAATAAACAAACTAGATAAGCTGGTAGCCAGACTTATCAAGAAAAAAAGAGAATCTACACATGTAAACAGAATCAGAAAGGACAAAGGAAAAATCATGACAGACACCACAGAAATACAAAGAATTATTAGAGAATACTATGAAAAACTATATGCTAACAAACGATAACCTAGAAGAAATGGACAATTTTCTAGAAAAATACAACCTTCCAAGACTGACCCAGGAAGAAACAGAAAATCTGAACAGACCAATTACCGGCAATGAAATTGAAACAGTAATCAAAAACTACTGGACCAGATGGCTTGTCCACTGAATTTTATCAGACATTTAGAGAAGACATAATACATATTCTCCATACAGTTTTTCAAAAAATACAAGAGAAGGGAATACTTCCAAACTCATTTTATGAAGCCAGCAACACTCTAATATCAAAACGAGGCAGAAGGCACCACACACACAAAAAACTACAGACCAATATCCCTAATGAAGATAGATGCAAAAACACAAAACAAAATATTAGCAAGCTGAATTAAAAAATACATCAAGAGGATCAGACATCATTATCAGCGGGATCCGTCCCACGGATGCAAGGATGGTACAGTATTCAAGAATCTATCAACATCATCCACTGTATCAATAAAAAGAGAGACAAAAATCACATGATCATCTCCATAGACATCAAAAAGCATTCGACAAAATTCAACACACATTCATGATAAAAACTCCCAACAACATGGGTACAGAGGGCAAGTACCTCAACATAAGAAAGGCCATATATGACAAACCCACAGCCAACATCATACTTAACAGTGAAAAGCTATCAGCTTTTCCTCTAAGACTGGGAACAAGACAAGGATGCCCGCTTTCCCCACTTTTATTCAACATAGTAGTGGAGGTCCTAGCGCAGCAATCAGACAACACAAAGAAATAAAAGGCATACAGATTGGTAAGGAAGAAGTTAAACTGTCCCTGTTTGCAGATGATATGATATGGTACATAAAAAACCAAAAAGAATCCACTCCAAAACTCCTAGAACTAACATTGGAATTCAGGAAAGTAGTGGGTAACAGAATTAATACGCAGACATCTGTTGCATTACTATACAGTAATGATGAACTAGCAGAAAGAGAAATCAAGAAAACAATTCCATTTACAATTGCATCAAAAGAATAAAATACCTAGGAAAAAAACCTAACCAAGGAAGTGAAAGACCTATACCCTGAAAACTACAAGACACTCTTAGCAGAAATTAAAGTAAAGAAGACACTAACAAATGGAAATTCATCCCACGCTCTCGGCTAGGAAGAATTAATACTGTCAAAATGGTCATCCTGCCCAAAGCAATCTACAGTTTCAATGCAATTTCAATCAAAATACCAACAGCATTTTTCAAAGAACTGGAACAAAAAGTTTTAAAATTCATATGGAACCAGCAAAGACCCCGAATAGCCAAAGCAATCCTGAGAAGGAAGAATAAAGTGGGGGGGATCTCGCGTCCTAACTTTAAACTCTACTACAAAGCTACAGTAATCAAAACAATTTGGTACTGGCACAAGAACAGACCCACAGACCAGTGCAACAGGATAGAAAGTCCAGATATTAACTCAAACATATATGGTCAGTTAATATATGATAAAGGAGCCATGGACATACAATGGGGAAATGACAGCCTCTTCAATAGCTGGTGTTGGCAAAACTGGACAGCTATATGGAAGAGAATGAAACTGGATCATTGTCTAACCCCATACAGAAAAGTAAATTTGAAATGGATCAAAGACCTGAATGTAATTCATGAAACCATAAAACTCTTAGAAGAAAACATAGGGAAACCTCTCTTGAATGTAAGCATGGGCAACATTTTCATGAACATATCTTCCTGGAAAAGGGAAACAAAAGCAAAAATGAACAAGTGGGAATATATCAAACTAAAAAGCTGCTGCACCACAAAGGGCACCATCAGTACAACAAAAGGGCATCCTACAGTATGGGAGAATATATTTGTAAATCACATATCTGACAAGGGGTTAACATCCAAAATATATAAAGAGCTCATGCACCTCAACACCCAAAAAGCAAATAACCCGATTAAAAAATGGGCAGAGGTTCTGAAGAGACAGTTCTCCAAAGAAGAAGTTCAGATGGCCAACAGGCACATGAAAAGATGCTATTCATCAGAGAAATGCAAATTAAAACCACAATGAGATATCACCTCACACTAGTTAGGATGGCCAACATCCAAAAGACAAAACAAGAAATGCTGGGGAGGATGTCGAGGAAGGGGAACCGTCCTACACTGCTGGTGGGAATGTATATTAGTTCAACCATTGTGGAAAGCAGTAGGGAGGCTCCTCAAAAAACTCAAAATAGAAATACCATTTGATCCAGGAATTCCACTCCCAGGAATTTACCCTAAGAAAACAGGATCACAGATTCAAAAAGACATATGCACCCCTATGTTTATTGCAGCACTATTTACAATAGCCAAGATATGGAAGCAACCAAAATGTTCATCAGTAGATGAATGGATAAAGAAGATGTGGTATATATGCACAATAGCGTATTATTCGGCCATAAGAGGTAAAGAAATCCTACCATTTGCAACCGCATGGATGGAGCTAGAGGATATTGTGCTCAGTGAAACAAGCCAGGTGGAGAAAGTTAAGTACCAGATGATTTCACTCTTCTGTGGGGTAGAACAAGCAAAAACTAAGGAACAAAACAGCAGCAGACTCACGAACCCAAGAATGGACTAACAGTTACCAAAGGGAACGGGACTGGGGCTGGTGGGTGGGGAGGGATGGATAAGGGGATTAAGGGGAACTACGGGGAGACACTGTAGCACAGAGAGGACAAGTAGTGACTCTATAGCATCTTATGATGCTGATGGTCAGTGACTAATGGGGTTTGTGGTTGTGACTTGATAATATAGGTGAATGTAGTAACCACAATGTTGCTCATGTGATTGTATATCAATGATACCTTAATAAAAAAAATTCTTGCTGAGTTATTCAAGAATATTGTTGAAGAAGTCATGCCCTATCAACCACTAAATTCTTCATCACATATCTCCTAATAATGATATTCTTGTATAACTACAGTGTAATAAAATTCAAGGAAGTAAATGCAAATATGTTGTTTAATGTAAAGAAATTTCTCTGATTATCTTGATTTTGCCTCATTTAGCATCTTTCCTCATTTCCTATGCTCAAACCAGGATCATACATCGTATTTAGTTTTCCTGTCTCTTTAGTCTCCTTTAATCCAGAACAGGTTTTTGCTTTTTTTTAGGGCATGGTGGAGGGAAGTCTTTCATGACCTTTGATTATTTCCTCATGAGTCATGCTACGCATCTTTGGCATATGCAATGCTGAGTCCTTACTGATTCACACCAGATGAGACACCTAGTTAGCGTGTTCTATTACTGGTGATGTTAACTTTGACCACTGACTTAAGGTGGTGATATCAGATTTCTCCACTGAAGAAGCACTGTACAGAAACTGGGCCAGTTTGCCAACCAGTGGCTTAAAAGACAGAAAGTCAATTATTCTTACAGTATTTGGTTTTCATCTTCTTACTGTTACTATATATATATGCTTTTTGGACTTGTTCAAGACAGTTTATCATGCTGAAAAGTAAACCCCCATCTCATGCTTTCTCAGATCCTTGGGGTTTCCTGAAGGGCTGTACTTAGTCTTGCTCTGAGGGTGATTTCTAATACAAATTTGTATCTTTACTCCAAATCCTTCCCCCCCAGCATCACCAGGTCTTATTCCCCACGGAGAAGGTCATTACAACCATGGATTGCAATTCATGGTAATGTATTCACTGGAGTTACTTCAAATAGCAAACAAACAAACAAATAAACAAACAAAATCAACTCAACAGTAGGGCATTCACTAAAAAAATTATGGAATTCATAAATAAATCCATGGGATTCCATGCAGTCATTAAAAAAGATGAGGTCATCACTAAAAGGAAAAAATAAGTGGAAGAATAGCATTTACAATATGATCACATTTCACATGCATTCATCGAAACAACTGTGGTTTGTAAAAAACTTAAGTTTATCTTGAATTAGTCCTAATGCAAAAAAGGGGCTCACCACTGTCCTCAACAAACTTTTTACTCTCCAAAGTTTTCTGTCCTTCCCATTAAATCTTTGCAACCACATTTAACATCAGTCTAAATATATTCACAGATTTACTGAAAGATTAGGAGTGGATTTAATCATCAAGTACCAAGGGAGTTTTAGATCAGACTCTTTTTATGGCCTATCCTGAATTTTCAGGTCTTTAGCTTAAAGCTGGATATCATGTTCTTCCACATCAGAGTTCTGCTCAGTCTCAAGCCAGTATAGCATAAAGTTGCAGTGTGGCACGATTATGTTCCAGGGTCACAGACAGCTTGAGCATCAAAGGCAATCAAATTATGAAAGGAATGAGCCTTCTGCTAATAAACACATATATCCCATGTCTAAATTCTACATTTTAAAGGCCTATTCATTCATAGAAAACCATTTGTACATACTAGACGGAAGCTACTGGAGTTATCAAACATTTAATCCACAGACCTTATCTGAAGTCAGAACTTTGAGAATCTGTGGTCAAAATGGCCTTGCCTCTTGCTGTCCCCCTCAAATTCCTCACTAGAATTAATACTGAGCTGTTGCTTTCAATGAAAAGCAAGAACTCTCAAAGTCCACACACCCAAAACTTACCAGTTCCTAGTAGATTTCCTTATTATATACCAAACTTTTATACAGTGTATGTCGAGTATATGTCCTGTGCCTACAAAATATTCTGGCACTATGTTCAGACACTGTTCCATATGCTTCAAAATAACCTTCAAGGTAAGGCATGGACTATTATTATCTCCATTTTGCAGGCGTGGAAACTGAGGTATGGCAGTTAATTTTATGCATCAGTTCGGCTAATCCACAGTACCTAGACATTTGGTGAAACACCAATCTAAATGTTCTTACGCAGGTATTTAAATCAGTAGACTGAGTAAAAGCTGATTTTTCTTTCCAGAATATGGGTGGTCCTCATCCATTCAGTTGAAGGCCTTACAAGATCAAGGTCGTGTCCTAGTCTTTCCCTCCCTTCCACTGCTGCCCCCCACCTCAACAAACACGCAAGAGGGAATTTTCTGTCTCTATACTGCTTTTGGACTTGAGCTGCAACATCAGCTCTTCCCTAGGTCTATAGCCAGTGTGCCTACTCTTTAGTTTTTCGACTTGACAGCCCTCACAAGCACACAGGGCAATTCCTTAAAATAAATCCCCCTCTCCACACATACACAGACACCCTATTAGTTCTTTTACCCTGGAAAACCGTGGCAAATAGAACAGGTGCGGTAACCTGGTAACTTGGCCAAGGTCCTAAAGCTAGTAAGTTAGGAGTTGGGATTCAAACCTAGGTACTCTGAACCCAGACACTATCTGAAGTCAATGAATTCAGTGATTAAAGGATGAAGAAAGAAATGTAAAATTACTTACTCACCAAGTAGACGTTGTTTGCTGACTGCAGTGAGTAGTACAAATGGACAATGAAAGGACTTTTGCTTAGTGCCAGTGCATCCCTCTCAGCTTGTACCTGATGAGTCATATTTTTGTTGATCATGTCTGCTTTTTTGACAACCTATAGTAGATAACACGACAACAGACACATTCACTTTATTTTTTATTATAAGGTGTTCCCAGGTTTCAAAGATGCCTTCATGATAACAACCAGAGAGAGAAAGCAGATATCATTTGGATCTCACATTGTCATCAGGAAACTCTGCCCGAAAAAAAAAACTTTCCTCAACATAGAAGTGCTTATCTTGGTATCAAGTAGCAAAAGTATCGCTTCCCTTTTGAGAAGGAAAAAGAAGTAAACAAATTCCCGACTGCCCTACATATTAGGAGAAGATCCTGTTCTGCTGTTCTTCTAACAAAGCCAAAAGATAGTAATATTCCTAATAAGTCCCCAAATAATCAGGAATCTAGGCACAGAGAAACAGTAGCTAGTAAGATTTTTTTTTTTTCCTTCTGATTCCTTGACGGACGGGAATAGAATCAGAAAGAGGAAGAGTGTAGAAAGTTTCTCTTGCCTAGGGGAAAAAAATCTTGAGAATGACTCGAACTCCTGAAATTTAAGTCTCAAATGCTGTCCTACAGAAAATAACTAATTACCCTTTCAGGTTTCAAGGTAATTGGTACAGAAGGAAAAGTACAATCTACATTAAAATTGGAGCACTAAAGTGATTCATCAGTACCAATGAGATCAATTCTCAGGACAATTACCAAAAAAAGGGCATATTCGTTCTAAAGATTCATTAGAGTATTGCCAGCATAAACATAAGCTCAGAAACAAAATAATACACATCATGCAGAGACTAGCCAATTGGCCTGGATATGGGAAAGATACAGTGGAAATTCAAAGCCAGAACTTGGAGGGTAACTGCTTTTCTAAGGCATTTGAACTTTAGCTTGCACATAACAGCCTAAGGAATACATGAAAAAATAAAAGTGATTCCAGTTAGGGGCCTATTATAGACTAGGTATGGAACTAAGGGCCTGATGAGCCTCAAAAACAGCATGCTAAGAAAAGCCAGATGCAAAAGGCCAAGGTGCTAGGTGTAACAGATAGAAGCAGCTTGGGTTCTCTGCCTTCATACTGTATTTGCCTCCTGCTTTTAACCTCTGGGCCAAAAGAAAATGAAGGAAAACGAACAGGCTTCTGAGCAGCCCTGCAGCCCTGCAGGTAGGCTTGTTCATCATCAAAAGGAATTTTGCTTACGGTTTGAGATTTCTGCAAACAGCGACTTACTCGAAGCTTGCCTCTCCCTAGGAGATGGGGACCTGGGCAGACTTGGGATGGAAGGGGTAATATGAATAAAAGGCAGAATGGACAGGACTAGTTGAGAGACAGGCTATACAGATCAAGTAAAGTTAAAATGACTCAATTTTGTAGGCTGAATGGCAGAGATGATGGTGGTGGTATTAAATGGAAAGAGGGAATACAGGAGTCAGAGTGGTTTGGTGGATAGGATTGTTCAGGTTGTAAACTGTTTCAAGTACAATTTCCAGGTGCCTGGTAGCTAGTCCCAGAGCAGTGTCCACAGGAGGCTGAAATTGCATCTGCACTCAGACTGCTGCTTTCTTCCCATCATCCAATCAAATCAGTGCTGAAATGTGAGTGATCTGAAACTATGGGAGTGGATGGGCACCAAGGTGGCCAGAACAGCTTCAAAACACTGAAAGCTTTTGAATGCATTCAGAATGATATATACACTGCTGCAAAGATAAAGGACTGATTTAGGACATCTTTCAGCTTAGGTCTTTAAAAGTACAGTCTAGATTTATATTGAAAGGTTTGAAGAGAAAAAAATGGGGCTCTATTAATATGGAAAGTAATCTGTGTCACAGCATAGTTAATAATATGGTATTATTTGAAAGTTGCTAAGATATTAAAAGTTCTCAGCAAGACAAAACAATTTGTGTCCTGACGGACCTTAACTAGATGTACTGTGATCATTTCGCCATATGTACAAATACTGAATCATTATAGTGTACACCTGAAACTCAGTATGTTCTATGTTAATCTTATCTCAATAACAAAAGAAATTAACCTATGTCGAACATATAGAATTAAAATGCAATTTGGAAATAACTGTTCCAAATTTAATCCAGGTAACGGCCAAATCAGTAAAAGGGGTGCCCAAGTTCTGGTGTCTCCTGTGTTTCGGCGCGAAGAGAAGGGCGGCGAAAAGGGCAGACACCCGTATTGCCCGCCCTGAGGTTACCCAAGCGGAGAGGTCAGCTCCAGGGCTCTGGGGGCTTTGGCAAGCCAAGGGACCTCAGTCTCACCGCTCCAGCGGCCCTGGGGCCTGCCCAATTCAGGGGGGCGGGAAGGAGGGCCGCTGGGCCGGACACTCCCTTTCTTCTTTACACCTTGACTTCTTACCTTCACCGCATACAACTTGTCGCCTTTTTGCCCGAGATACACCTTCCCGAAGGCGCCCCGGCTAATGGGCTTCACTATGTTGAATTCCTCAATGGAGGGAGGTCTCGGCACCGGAACCCTCTGCACGCAATCCCCTGTCGCCGCGCCTCCCCCGCTCTCCGTCTCTCTCCCCGCGGTGGGCTCCATCGCAGTGAAGCCCAACGCGGACCCCGCAGCCGCCGCCCAGGACCCCTAGCCGAACCGAAATTCCACCCAACAGGGTTCAAAGGGAGGCCCCGCCCACACCGCCCGCCGACGGGACGTTCCCGCGCTCGCCGCGCCCAGCCCAGCGCAGCCCCGCCCGTCACCTCCCCTTCGTAGGCGCCGAAGTACCCAGTGTGCCCAAGGCCGGGGAGACTCCCGGAACGGCCGCAGCCTCTTTCAGGTCAGTGACCAAGGCCCGCTGGCTTCAACGATAAAGACGAGAGAGGCACAACAAAAGGGTCCAAGGGTGACCTGAATCTGAATCGTGGGACTTAAAGGGTTTCACCAGAGCTCCCAACGAGGCTGGGGCGACCCTGCCCTCGTTGCCCCTCAACCTTTTTTAAAACTCCCTCGCGAGCTCCTACCCGTCCCCTCCCGAAATGTAAAGGAGTTGGGTCTGAGTACAGCGATGACGAATAGAAATCAGAATGTGAAGAAACTGGATGAACAGGAAGCGGGTGGCTAGCTTTGTAAGCTGGCATTTTAAACAGGATGTAAGTTGCCTAACTAAAAACAGGACAAACGGGAAAAGCTTTGGATTTATTGTGGGGAAGGTAAAGTGCACTAAATTGTAGCAAAAGGGGTATCACAGGTTCAAGACCCAGTCGGAACAGAATACCCTGGAAGATGCTAAGGAAATTGTAGAAAGATTGCACAGGGGCGATACAGTTCTTAAGAAAAAGAAAACTGCAGCCGGAGAGGTTTGGGGACCCAGCACTTGTATTATTCAACGTGCAGGTCCACTACTTCGGGGGTGGGGTGCAGCGAATGCGGGCAGCCCAGGGCGAAAGGCCAGCTCCCTGAGGTGGAACCTTGGGGCAAGCCCCGAGGGGCGGCGGGGCGGAGTGGGGCACGGGGGCAGCGGAAACGGCGGCGGGGGGCGCTCCCGTGCCCCGGAAGTACTGTTGCGTTACAGCCTTGCCTTCCGGGGCAGATTGTAAATCGTAGCAGCCGTAGGAAGGGAGGCCATTTTTCCCTTCCCAGGAAGAGTGAGGGTCGGGGAGGGAGAAAAAGGAGAGAAAAAACGGCTCAGCGCCTCCCCGCTGGCCCGCGGAGAGGTCGCCGAGTGCTCTGAGGAGATGTTTTCCCTTTCGAGCACGGTGCAGCCCCAGGTGAGTCCGGCATCTGCTCCCTTTTTTTCTCCGCCGCAGCCCGCAGCTGCCTGCCGTTTGTGTCTTGTGGACGCAGTTTCGTTAAGGGATGGTTGGAGGGAAGTGGTTAACCCAAAGCGAGTCTTGGGGTTGAGAAGGGATCAGGGACGAGAGAGTAAAGGGCTGATGGTGAAGCAGAGGCATGATCTGCGTGTGATGGAGACCTTGGCCTATCGAGTTGGTTGTGGAGTTTTTGCTGGAGAATCCATCAGGCACTGTTCAGTACCAGATCCTCTGGGGTGGAGGAAACATTTTTGCCCTAGATGTAAAGGAAGCAAGTAATGTTCCCTTTCTGTCTTGAAGGTCTGGTATTCACAACCTTTCTTTTCCTTTAAGTGGGATTTAACCCAAGCATGCTATAATTACTTGAGCAATCTTTCACGAGAGCTTTAAAAAATACTAGAAATGACACGTGTTTGCAATTTATTGACTGCTTGCAGTTCAAATTTTGAATCGGCCTGCTTTCCATCTCTTTGTAAAGCAAAAGACAGAGCAGAGAAAAATGAATCCAAAATTTTGTGATTAGCGTTTTTCAGGAGTAATCACTTGTGACAGTGTTTTGTTCTTGGTTCACTTAAAAATCCTTCTTGATGGTAACATTTTGATAGCTTCTTTTTTTTTGAGAGCTCTGTTTCACCAATGAATGTTTTTTTTTAAACATTCAGGTTTTAAAATAAATTTTATGACATTTTTGTCTCTTGGTTTTCATGTAACTGTGTTCCTTTGTGTAACTCTCAGTCCCTTGGTTTTGTTCTGTTTTTTGTTTTTTGTTTATACTGGCTGGATAATTTAAAAAATGAAGTGATTAGTTATTGGACATGAGCAATGTGCCGGGTGGACAGAACAAATGTGGATAGAATCTTAGTGATGATTTAAAGTAAAAGATGTGTAGTAGCCAGATGAAGGGTGAATGGAAGTGAACAGGTATCCCAGGTAGATGGAAGGATATTTTAGATAGGGAAGAGTTTAACACATTGAGGGAACAAAGAAATAAGGCCAGTGCAGCTACAGCGGGGGTGATTAAATGGCTCAATGACAGAAATAAGGTTGGAGAGAGGCCTTGACGCAGTTCACACAGGGAGTTGTAATAAGGGACTTTGGATTACACTTTAAGTGTGTTGGGAACCATTGAATGCTTTTAATCATGGAGTGATATAATTTTTTTATTAAGGAATTACTGATATACACACTTATGAAGGTTTCACATGAAAAACAATGTGGTTACTACTACATTCACCTATGTTATCGAGTCCCTCCCCTATACCCCATTGCAGTCACTGTCCATTAGTGTAGTAAGATGCCACAGAATCACTACTTGTCTTCTCTGTACTACACTGTCTTCTGCATGATCCCCCCCCACACACCGTGTGTACTAATCATAATACCTCTCAATCCCCTTCTCCCTCCCCTTTGGTAACTGCTAGTCCCTTCTTTGAGTTTGTGAGTCTGCTGCTGTGTTGTTCCCTTTAGTTTTGCTTTGTGGTTATACTCCACGACCCTTATGCATTTTAAGGTGTGTAAGATGGTAAACACATTTAAAAGTCTTGCTTGGTTGTTTAATTGGTTGAGTACACTTGACTTTAAGTTGTAAAATTAGGAAAGGCACAGAAGGTGAACTTGTTCATTGAGAAGTGATCAAACCATCTCTTACATATGTCTAATTAAAATAAAATTTTAAAACTTTTCAAAGAAATAGAAAATGTCTTAAAATAACTTGATTACTGTATAAGAACTAATTATTTCTGACTCTAAAAATAATACGTGTTCATTACCAAAAATGATGAAAAGAAAAATGTAATTAAGAAAATAAAGGTAACTCATAATCTCATTACTCAGAGATCCCATTTTAAAATTCTTAAATGCTTTTTATCTGTGTAGAAATATGTGTGTGCATACTTTGCAAAAAGATATTATGATTTTACAGCCTACTTTTTTTCATTTAACACCATACTGTGAATTTACTTATTTATCAGTAACAATGGGATGAATGTTTTTAACTGGGGCCTGAAGTCAGATTATCTGGCTGGAATTCTTGCTCCTGTGTTTGTTTACCTGCTGAGTGACTTTGAACATGCCACTGAACCTATCTAAATTCTTGCTGTCTTCATCAGTTAAATAGGAAGTATCATAGTAGCTAATGTTTATGGCAATAGCTTAAGTCAAAACACGTAATTAAAACTGTGGCCTCTAGTAAGAACCCAGTTAATATATTTATCTATTCCAATGTATGTAGCCTCTACGGTGTGCATTGTTGCACTGGGATATAGCGTTGAATAAAGTAGAGAAAAACAGAATGTATGTAAATTATGTGAATATGATGTAAAACATTTTACCTTAAATAATTATATAAAGTGAAATGGAGAAACAAACTCACTTGACACATGGAACTTACATCCTAGAGGAAGAGTGCGGTATAATAAAAAGTAAATATTTAGTCTTTGTTCCCAGTTCTTGGCTGAGCTCTTAAAACCCTTGGAATTTCCTATGTGATGGGACTGTCTTGTTATTTTTAAAGAGACTCTTTGGGTCATACCTGGATTTATGCCAGATGAGGTGATATACAGGGTGGGGTGCTTAGAAAGCATAGCCTCAGGACTTGAGGTGGTCACCAAAAGGTCTAGTGTGTTTAGAAGTTGGAAACTCTGAGCCCCAAACTCCTAGCGTCTGGGAGAGGAGGGCTGGCCTGGAGGCTGAGCTCTGTAAAAACTCTTGAACAAGTTGATTCGAGGCAAAGATTCTCTGTGCAAGAGGGCGGTACACATGACCCTTCCTTACCTCACCCAGTGTACCTCCTCACCTGGCTCTTAATTTCTGTCTTTCATAATATACGGTTAAATGTAGGTATTTTTCCTTAGTTGTGTGAGCTGTTCTAGCAAATTATGGAACCTGCAGAAGGGGCTGTGGGAATCCCTGATTTATAGCTGGTAGAAATATGGGTGGCCTGGGACTTGTGACAGGCATCTGAAATGGGAGCAGTCTTGTGGGACAGAGCCCTTACCTGTGGAGTCTGCACTAACACTGGGTGATTAGTGTCAGAATTGCATTGAATTCAGGAGTCCAGCAATTGTTGGTTAGTGTCATAAAACAGGTTCAGACAGATAATAAATAATGTATTATAGATAAATAAGTAAATATATAAATGTGTTAGATAGTAAAAGTGTCAAGAAGAAAAATAGAGCAGAGAGGATAAGGAATATTTGCAGGGGAGGTCTGTTGAAACTTGCAGTAGGTTGGCTAGTGAAAAGGGTTGCAAAAAGATGACTTCTGAGTTAAGAATTGAGGCAGTGTGAGAGCAAGCTGTGTAATTAACTGGACAAGAGGGAATAAATAGCCAAGCAGAGTCCTTGAGGTGAAGGTCTGCCAGGCATGTTCCAGGAACAGCAAGGAAGCCAGTGTGGCTAGAGCAGAGAGAATGGAGGGCAACGTGGTAGTGGGTGAATTTGGGCAGGTAATAAAAGAGCTGTGAAGGCTTCTTTGGCTTTTATTGTAAATGAGAAGAAAAGCCATTGGAGGGTTTTGAGCAAAGGAGGATGACATCTATCTGGCTTTGGTTTTGATACAGCAGATTCAGGGAGAGTAGTTACGAGGCTATTGCAAAAATCCATGTATAAATAATGGTGACCAGCATGGTGCAGTAGGAAAGTCGATGAGCATAAAATTCTCTTTATTGTCATACTTTAAAAAACAAGTCTGAAATACTTCATTTTGTTATTTATTTAGTCACTCCTCTAATTTCCAGCTTTCCACTAATTTTAAGTATTTTGATGAAGATTGTGATCTATGCATACGCAAGCATTTATGAGATCATTTTTTAAAATTCCTAGAAATTAGACTCCTGGGACAGTAAAATGCATGTATTTCTAATACTTCTGATGCACATGGCCAGAACACTAACCTGAAAGATTAACAGTTTTCTTCCTACTGTCAATGAATCAGAATACCTATTTATAAACTTTAATATTTGGTTTTGATATACAGTGTATCTTTAAATTAAATCCCAAATCCTGACAATAGAAATATATATTTTTTCATTTTATTTTAAAAAAACACCACCTAATTTCAACTTTTATCTTTTAGGTTACAGTTCCCTTGAGTCATCTCATCAGTGCCTTCCATTCACCAAAAAACACCTCTGTTTCTGTGGGTGCATCAGTTTCTCAAAAGCAGCATGGAGATGTAGCTCCTGACCATGAGGCTCCCAGCAGTGAGGTAATGGTATTTATCAGGGGTGTGGGAGCAAGCCTTTTTGATTTGTTAGCACATGGCAAATATGTTTGCAGTTTCTTTGGTTAGGTTATTTGTAACAAATTGTTTGATGTCTTCAGTTTGATCTCTTTTATGATAAAAGATGTCTCATTTTGGCTTTTTTTACATAATTGAAGTTACTTTGTTTTATTCTTTAATATTTAATTTGTAAAAAAATTTCACTTGGCACATTTATTTGGTATTTACTTTCTAGGTCACAACATGTGTGATGTCATTTACATATTCTTTTGTGTTGCTCCAACAGTAGCAGTTAACTGATCATACTTTTATTGCAAGTCTCAGGGGAGATAGAAAAACAGTAAGAAGTTATCTTCTGTTGCTTTAAAGGAGCTGATTCATTAGTGTAATTGAACAATTAGGATATAAGTACCTGAAAATGAAATGTATGAGCTGTGCAACTATACTATCACTCTTGAGGGGATTATAAAATCAGTGTTGCCTAGGACATAGGGAATTCCCAACCTAGGAACCTTTTGTTTATAAGGCTCATTTATACGATAGTTGCTTTTCAACTTTTCCTCAGCATTTGACCTTACTGAGCAGCTATTATTTTCAAAATATCTACTTCCCTGAAGTGAGTGATGTTACACTGATGCTTTTTAAAATTTTCTTTCTGTTTTGCTGGATTTTTTATCATCGCCGACTCCTTAAATATTGGGTACGCTGTATGTTTATCTAATTGTCATTGTGCACCTTCTCCCAGGGTATGTTACCCATTTTCATGTCTTCACTTAACATCTGTAGTACATGTTGATGAAATTCCATCTACATCTCCAACCCTAAAGTCTCTAAAATTTTAACATAACTTATTTAGTGGCTTATAAAAACACCCCTCTGGAGAGATATCAAGGACCTCAAAATTAGGATGTTCAAAACTGAGCTACTCCCCCATGTTCCAGTGTTTGAGATCCTACAGTGGTTTCAGCACCTCTTCATCAGACTGAGTCCATCCAGGAGAGAGATACCACATACTCATTTGAATAGTGGAAGTGTCCTACAAAAAGTTAGTATAATTTTCAGTCTAGTATTTTAAAAATTCTTTTTCTTATATGGGATTGGAATAAGTAGGGATTGGCTAGTAATAAGGAAAGAAAACTCCAAAATATATAGGACTAGAGGTTTAAGAAGCAGCTCATCCTCCTAGGATGGAGAGAGCTTTGCAGGAAGAGTTCTCCACCCCCAGGCTGAGGTCCTGACCTTGTAGGGAAAGCATGACCTTGGTTCACTGAATGGCAGAGAAGTCTTTGGACCAGCTGAACTTGATGGAAATCTACCCTCTAGGGTCCCAGGGAAAGCTGTTCATGGAGATGGTGTCTTAATGGAAAAGCTGCTGGGTGCCTGCACTGGGCACTGGGCACTGTAGGAGCCATGCTGTGGAGAAGCAGGCAGGAACCAGGTCCTGGAGAGACCGTGTGTGTTGAGATAGGGCCTGCTGGGTGAGCTCCCCAGGACCAGGAGCCACAACCCTTTGCTTCTCCAGTATCTCTCCAGTGCCCCCTACTCAGAGTTTCACACTGACCATTGAGCAGAGGAAAGAGATTTAAAGGGCCCAGATCCATGTGATGAAGCCAACAAAAAGGATGAAGAGGAAAAATTGCTATCAACAAATGGATAACTGGCACATCCACACAGAATCCTTCTCCCTCTCAATCCCTGTGCTCTGCTGGTTTCTTCAAACGTCTGTTGTCTATGATTTGTTACTTCATCCTTCTTAGTTAGGGCTTAGTTCAGGCTCACACCTTTTCCCCTTGTCCTGTCATCCTTCTCTCATCCAGTTCACCATCTACTCTTTTCTTCTTTAAAAGAAGCAAAAACAAATTATGTTCGCTCTAGAATTAAATTCAAACACGGCTTTTCACACTCTGGCCGTAGCCCATCTTTCTAGTCCCTTCTTCAGTCACTAAACTTTTTACTACATCTCAACCACTCCAGGCCCTTTGATGTCTTTTTATTTGCCCCCTTCCCAAGGCTTCCTTCTTCATAATTCTGCAAAGTAGGTGTTGCCTCAGGGAGGCCTTAGTTGACTTAGGAAACTAGTTGCTGTGTGTTCTGTGTTCTCTCACCACTTAAAAAAAATATCTCTGTAATGGCGCTTGACCATTCTGTATAATTACCATGTTTATATGTACCTTATTTCTCTTTATGTTCCTAGGACCTGACACCCAATGAGTAAGAAGGGGACTAATTTTCGGTCTTACTTCAGAATCTGTTTCCCTTTTGAGGTCTGAATTGTAAATAGGCTTTTTGGTTTCCTTTTGTAAAAGATTACTTGAGAGGTAGCTCTTCAATATTGTAGTCCTTCTATTTTCATTTCTTTAATAATGAGCTTCATTTGTACAGTTTTTGGTAGTTTAAAAAGCACTCTTAAATATTTTATTTCCTTATGCCTTTAACTAGCTCACTGTACTTAAGGGTATGTATGTGAGTTAGGCGTGATCTCTTCTGTTGAGCCACATGGTCTCATTGTGAAATAGGCAGGGCATATTTCATAGTGACTAATGCGGAAATGGATTCTAAGAGTGTGAATGACTTGTCACACAGCTTGTAAGTGACAAATCCCTGGACATCAATCCAGAGCTATATAATCCATGCATCTAACTTCACATCAATCATAAGAAGTTGGTACTTTATTTGGTCTGTTTAATTTTGTTCTCCTTACTTGAAGTTTTAGCTTCTGGGGGCTTTTAGTTAATACTTGTCTTTAATGTCTCCTTGTCAGCTCTTGTAAGAGAAGAAAATAACTCACCCTTATTTGTAGTGACTTTAGAACTGTTTTGAGGTGAGTGTATTTTATTGCCTGGTTTCTCACATTTTTTGCCTTGTTCAGTTTCGTCCTAATTAGAAGTTAAATTATGGGTAACTATAGAGCCTCTCGGTCCAAAGAAGTTTCAGTAGTGAGGCCAGAGGAGTGAAATGTCCCATTGTAACAGAGAATACCCTTTCTTTGTCAGATGGGTTTTTGTTTATGGGCATCAGGGCCTGCAGGACACTTTAAAGGTCCATGGACTGGTTCTGCCATTGGGAATATGATTTTTTTACCCTTTGCCAAACCTCAGTAAAACTAAAACTTAAAGTATTTGCACCAACTTATTTTTTAAATATTAGGAAGAAAAGAGGAATCAATAACATTTGTTAGGCTTTAGAAATACATATTATTTCAATTGTTTCAGTGGATAGGAACCTTTCAATTAACTGTCTTGATGATAATGTTTACTTGGTTGACTTAAATCTTTTACAGCCTGTACTTAATTTAAGGGACCTTGGATTATCTGAATTAAAAATTGGACATATTGATCAACTGGTAGGCGGTCTACTTCCTGGATTTTGTAAAGGCAAAAGCATTTCTTCCCATTGGCATACATCTCATGTCTCTGCACAATCCTTCTTTGAAAATAAATATGGTAAGTGAATATATTTTATGTTCCAATTAAAGTAAGCCATTTTAGTACTATTCATGACTTAAGAGATACCATTTATCATTTACAATTGTTTTGTGCCAGGCTCCTTCATGAGTTGTTTTCTTTTTTTTTTAGGGGTCAGTTTTTCTCACTGGAATCATTTTAGATTTGCAAGGATAGCACAGAGCTCCCGTATACCCTAATGCGTGACTTCCTCTAACTTTGAGCACCTCAATAATCATGTTTTGACATTTGTGAAAACTAAGAAGTTAACATTGGTACAATACTTTTAACTAAACTGTAGGCTTTATTTAGATTTTACCAAATGAAACAATTTCACAAACACTAGTCACTGTTTCTATTCGGGTCCTTTTTCTACTTGAGGATCTATGAAAGTATACTAGATCTGACATTTAGAATAATGGAGTGTTGTTCTAAGTTTAGGTGACAAACATGTATTAGATTCCAGTTCTCTGAGAATACATTGAATACATACTGATCATGGTCCTTTTTTAATGGACTATACGTATCTTAATTGAGTCTTGGAACAATCTAGTAGTATATAGTAAGTGGGCACTTTGTTGAAAGGCGTGTCAACTTCATCAATTTCTTTTCGGATGATACTTGAACAATGAATGTTAGCGGCTTATCAAAATACTTGTTGTGTATTGATGGAAGAAGATATTTTAAAAATCCATTCAAGTTACAGAAGCCCAGGAACAAAAGAGCAGGTTTGAACAGTTTTGTGACAAAGGTTTGATCTGAAGCTGTGCTTAATTAATTCATTTACTAATTTTTCATTATTTTGCCTTTATTTCATGTAAGGTCTGAAAGGTGAAGGATTCAGGAGTGAAGAAAAATGAAGTTTTTGAGGTTGGGGCTTGGATTAAAAATCTGCTTCTGTTTTGTTATTTTTTATGCTGTACTACCTCATTCCTGAGAGAAGCCCAGAGGCTTAGTGGTTAAGCGTAAGGAGACAGGCCCGAACTCAGTCTTACCACTGACTTTGGTATTTACTTCTCTAAGTTGCTGTTTTTCTCATGAAGTATGAGGGATAGCTCCTTATTTCATTTTGGAAGATCAAATGAAATAATCTAAGTACTGTATGTGGCCCATAGTGTTTGGGAGAGTAAAGTTTTTGTTAGTATTATTGTTTTATAGTAGTATTACTGTGACTTTGCTAGACTTCATGTTTACATTTCCATTAAAAAAGTTTTTTTTATTTCATCAAATGTACATCACAGTGGTTCAGTGGACCTCCTCCTCTCCCCCTGCCTACTCCCATTCCCCTTGGTAACCACTAGTCACTTCTCAGTGCCTGTGAGTCTAATTCTGTTTTGTTCTACATTTCCTCTTAAGGTCATTCCTTTTACTGCCAGCCGTCTTCTTGGCTTAGGCGGGCAGAGGTTTAAGGAAGCATTTATGGACTGGTCTGTGAAGTTCTTGGAAAAATCCCTGAATTCTAACTAGGATATGGGGATAGATGAGAGCCAGGTTCTATTGTCACTGCCCAACGGTCATGGATATAGAGTAAGATGGGGCCCGTTGACTTAAGAGTAGGAGTTAGGAAGGATCACCCAAGTATTTATGCTGTGCAGCTGTGGCAGGAGCTGTATTTGTACCAATGACTATGGAAGCTTCAAGAGATACAGTAGTACCTCAGGTGTGCTGTGTTTCATCACATTGTTCACTAGAGGTTGTGAAATTGTCTCTAGGAAATAGCTATTCTTTATCTCTTTATGCTGTGTACTAAAAGTAACTTCACATAAACAGGTATCTTTTACCTCTTGATTTGAATTTAACCTCACTGGCAGCTGTATTTGTATATTAGATAAAAAATACAATGAACAAGTGAGAGACAGCAAAATGATAAAGGACTATAGTTAGATTAGCAGTGCTTTAGGGTATTTAGTAAATGCATCGTCATTTATGGACAAAAGGCAAACAACTCATATTTTTGTTTTTTTTATATTTGGTGAAATAATTCCTTGGGGTTTTCGTGGCTTGGACATTAGAAATTTTACTCTTTTCAATTTCCCTCCAGGTTACTTAGGTAAATTTAGTACCTTACGTTCCTCTTGCTTGTACAGACAACCTTCAAGGACTCTGAAAAGTATTTGTTCAGATCTTCAGTACTGGTCAGGTATGAAGCAACAAGGGTATTTATTTTATTTTATTTTATTTTTTAGTGAAGTATCACTGATATACAATGATATTGGTTTCAAATGTACAACACAGTGGTTCAGCTGTTACCCATATTGTTAAATCCTTACCCCCGCTAGTGCAGTTACTATCTGTCAACATAAAAAGATGTTAAACTGTATTTATTTTGAAAATATTAATAGACTTATTTTCTATTTTCTGATTTGTCTTTCTTAATAATATTCATGACAGAAACATTCATCTGTAACTCACAATAGAACTTACAGAATATTTGGAATCAATTTATTTGTGTATGTCTGTAATTTTTAATCTAGAAAATATAAAATAGCCAAATTTGGAATGTGAATGACAGGTGCTTCAGTAAATCAAGATTTGGGGAACTTATTATCTAACCTGCTTCAAAATAATTAAGCACATTTGTTTACTTCTCCTTGTTTTCAAAATCTTACAGCAATGACTGAAAGAATAGAAAAATTTGAAAAAAGTGAGAGCAACATTAGGCAGGTTTCATCTGTGGACCAGAAATTTGAAGAGTTTCCATAAGTTAAGAAGTAGATGACATCACATTGATAGCAAAATCAAATATGCATTCATTCATATTTATTTAATGCCAGGCACTAGTGATAGGTGGTAGTTATAAATGAAAAAAAAAAAACCCATGTATTATCTGCCTTCATGGGACTTAGAGCAGAGTGACATGAAAGGGGTGTGTAGTCCTATTTCCAGCAGAACTTAGGAAAAAACCCTAAGTTCTGAATCAATACTAGTGGGCTTTGTGATGGTTGATAGGTCATCCCAGACAGGAAGTTGAAACATTGTCAAGAGTGCGCCAATCACAAAACAGTTATGGCTCATAACTTTTAGGCTACAGTGAGAAAAAAACACCTTTATAATCAGGGGTGTGTGTGTGTGTGTGTGGAGAGGAATCTGTCTCTGAAGACTCCTGGTTTGAGTATTGATACCAGAGAGAAACAAGACACTACCCCAGGTCACTTTGGACTTGAATCATACACAAACGGTATCCTGCTCATTCACCATAAATCCATGTTTATATTCTAAAAACATTTACCACCATGGTAGTTTTGGGAAAAACTGTCTACAATTAGTAATGATTAGTGAGTTCTTCTTTATGAATACAAATTGATTAGCAGTGATCTCCACATATTTGAGGAAAACTTGTATGAAAAAGCATAGGAAATGGAGGCATTAAGTTGGGCAAGGAGACAGTGATCAACTGAAGAAATGGTTAATGCAGTGGACAGATGATTACTTAAGAAGAGTGATGGATTTTTATATATTCATGGGAGACTTACAGAAAGCGTGTATTAGGGTATGAAGAATATCTTAAAACTTAGAAGTCAGGTTCTCTGATCATGTAATAAAACTGTAGTCAAATAACAAAGAATAGCTAAAAAAATAACCTGACTATGTAGAAATTTCTAAGTGTGTTGTGGCTGAAGGGAAATCCAAACTGAAATTTCAGTTAGTTAGTAGTGAACTACAGTGAAAACCTGCATATCAAAATCTTTGGATTCAGGATAAACTGATGTCAAAACCATAGTATAATTTATTAGGAAATAAGAAAGATGGGAAATAAATGAAACATTCACTTTGAGAAATTTTTTTTAAAGAATAGACGTTAATGTGGATAAAATAGACATTAAATGAGTACTATAGCAAGAAACAGTTTTGCTTAATTAAACCAAGAACAAGTTTAATTTGGAAAAAAAAAACAACAGAGCAAACTAACAATCTGATTAAAAAATAATAAAGAAAATGATACTTTTCAAACATAATCCCTTTGTCCCAAAGGCACTGGACTCAGATGGTTTTATGGCTACACTGTTTCCCAGGATCAGAAGTTTCCTGTTATTTGAAACTTTTTTAATAAAGAAAAAGATAGAATAGGCTTCCCTGTTTATTCTGTGAAATTACTGATATTGAAACGCTAGCAGAAAATAGAATACAATAGATCAATTTCACTTAATAATATAAATACAAAAATCCTAAATAGTATCTGTAAAACCAAGTATTAGAAATGTGCCAAATAAGGATACAAGAGTGATTTAACCTTAGGAAGTATATTAATTTATATTACTCAATTAGAGAAGAAAAGCAGTATTATTTCAGTGTATGATGTAAAAGCATACAACATATATTGTTTGTTATCCTTCCTAAAAACTCTTAGAAAGCTAGAGAAGAGGGAAACTTTAATTTCTTAAGGGTATCTATCAGGCTCTCATTAAGTGTGAGATACTAGATTACACGATAATCTAGTACCCTGTTTTTGTTCAGCAGTAATAGGGAGGTTCTGAGTGATGTGATTAAAAAGGAAAAGGGGAGTTAAAGGAACATACAAAATTATAATTTGGTGATAATGATTTTTTTAACTAGAAAATTCAATTGAAAGGCTACTTTGGTATCATAAAATAAATGCATAAAAATCAGTATCTTTCTCATATTCTACCAATAGCTTTTAATTACAGTTTTCAAAACCCATTAAATCCTTCATCCTGAAAAGAAGTATGCAATGTAATATATACACACATATGCATATGTGTATTTGTATGGAACTTCACTGAAAGAAAGAAAAGGATCTGAGTAGATGAAATAAGAGGATACTACAGTCCTCTTTGGAAGGACTTAGTAGTGTTGCAGTGTCAATTTGCAGGCAAATATATGAATTCATTGCAGTCCCAGTCAAAACCTTGAACACTTGTTAAGAAAATCAGGAAGTTTGGTATTTAAAAAAAGGGAATCAGATTCTTTTCTTATATCATAAGTAAGTTCCAAATAGGTAAAGGTCTGTAAAGAAAAAGACCTTTAAAGTCTTAGTTTGGGGATGGGACCCTAATCAAAACAATACAGAAAACATTGAAGATTAAAAGGTACAGCTGCATTAACTATGCAAATTAATGTATCACAAGACATACAGTAAATGGTTCAAGTATACATGATGAAAGGTTAGATATGTAACACTCAGGTTCTTCTATAAGTGAAAATGAAAATGTGAAAGGTCACAAGTGCTTAGTCAATCAAAAATAGTTTTTCAAAAATTTCCCTCACTTTTAATCTGAAATGTAATTTAAAACAAGACACTGCTTTTTGCCCATCAGATTTGTACCAAGAAGATTTATATTGAAAAGGGTGTGGAGAAAAGGACATTCATAGTCACTGGTAGGCATGTAAATGGATAGCAGCCTTCTAGAGGGCAATTTCTTAGTGTCAAACAATTAAAAGCTCACAATTTCATTTTTAATCTGTATGTGCTGGCAGATAGTATAGAGAAGACTTTTAACTGCAGCATTATTTTTAGCAGCAAAAAAGAGGAAAACAGTTCATTTCCATCTAACCTTTTCTGAAAACTGTCCATGATACATTGTTAAGGGAAAGAGGACAATCACAAAAGGTTGCATACTATTTTTATAGAAAGAGCATGTCTATCAATACATAGAAATGTAGTCATGAAATTGTTTATAGTGGTTACTTCTGGGTAGAAGGACTGGGGCTTGGGGAATGATACTGTGACTTGTACTTGATACTTATGAATAGTGGTTTTTCTTTTTTTACTATTTTAAAATTGCCAAGAAAATGTAAAGTTAATTTATAGATTCAGCCCATTATTTGAATGACTGTAATTACAAGTGTGTTGAAGTGTCTGGCAAAGACTTGTGTTAACAAATCAGATTATGAGCCAAATGTCCAAGTATGGTGTCAGAGTTTCGAAGCATAGGCATTTTTCTTTTCTTAGAAAAATTTACAATGAGAAATAAATGTGGTGCCATTTTGTTTAGTTTTCATACAGTCTCGGGGTTTTAAAACATTGAAATCAAGGACAAGACGTCTGCAGTCCACCTCTGAAAGATTAGCAGAAACACAGCATATAGCACCATCATTTGTGAAGGTAATTAGACCTTTTTTGGTTCAAAAAGTAATAATTCTCAGGTATTAAAATGAGAACCTTCAATACCTGATTTGTCGACCAGTTAATTTTCTCCCATCTTTGCACTTACGATAAAGGATTAATAACCTGTGTAATCATTATACCTACAACTCCTTAGGTGCCAAACTTGTCCCTCTTCTGCTCGACTAGACATCTCTCTCTGGCTTTTTCCCTAACGTACATCTGCTTTATGTTCTCTGTGTTAATAAATAGCATCCACCCAGGCTAGAAATCTGATGATCAACTTCGGTTTGTCCATTTTCTCTCACATCCCACATCCATGAATCACTAAAGTCCTATTGATCCAGCCTCTTAAATTTGTCGAATTTCCCTCTTCATCCCCAGCTCCATTGCATAGACAGACTATACCATTTCTTGCCTTAAATGCTCTAAAGAAAAGGCTCATTTAGTCTCCTTGCCATTAGCTTTGCTACCTTCACTCCAGCTTCCAGATAGCCACCCACCAGTCTGTCCAAAACATAGTCACATAATGTTTGTATTTCTCTGCTTTCCTGTCAGACGCCTGCTGTGCTACAGGGCATTTCATTGGCCTCTGCCTGCCATTTTTCTGTTCTTATCTTTCAATGTGCCACCCACTCTGTACCCCTGCCTTCCTCCTCTCTCGGCATTTTAAAGGCCTGTCGTACAAGACGGCCTGCAGTTCTTGGGCACCAAAGGCTGTTGTTTCATGGCTCTGTCAAGTTGTTCCTGCTGTGTAATTCCCTGGGATATAGATACCCTATCCTCTGTAAGGCCTTTCCTCACTGATGTAGGTAGTATTTCACTTCTTTTACTACCTTACCTACCGCTTACCATATCAGAATGATTTAAAAAACTTAGGTATTTACGTATCTCTCCCCATTAAACGTAAATCATTCAGATCTTTTGTTACCTTTACAGCTTCAGAACTTAATAGAAGCAAAGTACATGAGGGTGTCCTGTCAGTAAACAGTTACAAATTAATGAGTTGTTCCTTGCAGTAAAGATAAAGGAGTGCGAACATCATGCCATTAGAATCCAAAGTCAATGTGTGGCCTATTAACAGTTTTAGTGTAGTATTTAGTATAGATAGAGTTCTTACAGAGAATTTCTTTATATCAGTTGATTTGTGCAAGTATGTTAGGTACAAGGTGTTAGATTCCTAGCTATTGATTAAGTAATTTATCGTAAGTCTTAGTCTAATTCTTCACACTGACCATAAAAATTAAAAATTGTAGAATTTGAACTTTTTTGTGAGTGGTCATTATACTTTGGTGGAGCATTACCTATATAAGCTGCCAATACTGATGTTGTGTTCTTAGGGGTTTCTTTTGCGGGACAGAGGAACAGATGTTGAGAGTTTGGACAAACTCATGAAAACCAAGAACATACCTGAAGCTCACCAAGATGCGTTTAAAACTGGTTTTGCAGAAGGTTTCCTGAAAGCTCAGGCGCTAACGCAAAAAACCAATGGTAAGTTGATTTGACACCCCTCATATTTGGAATGAACATCTGAAAGGAAGTCAGAGTCCACCTTTAACTGACTTGGAGAACAGTTACCCAGCTTTTCATTTCATTCCTTATCTAAAAGTTATCAATCATGTATCCCATTTGTAACTTCAGTGGTGTGGAAGTGGAAATACCTGCTCACCGCTTTTGGCTTTCTCAACTGAGAAATCACAGCTAAGGACAGAAGCATGTGTGGCTTTATGAGACTTTTGGTAACGGTGCTGAAAGGAAATCGTGGCTGTAAGGTGGAAGAACTCCAGGTTACAGCATAGGATGTGATGAGATACATGAGGACCTCATGAGGATGCTAATATTTGCGTTTCACTGAGCTGTCATTTCTCATGGACATCTTTTGACTTAGGCTTTTTCTTTTCCAGATTCTCTCAGAAGAACTCGTCTGATCCTCTTTGTCCTGCTGCTCTTAGGCATTTATGGATTCTTTAAAAACCCATTTTTATCTGGTAAGTGTTTTTATTTACCTAATTTTTTAAATCTTTTAAAAACCTGTTCCTTTTTTATAGGTACACTGATGTTTCTGGCTCTAGGGTCTAGGCTTTTCATTTCTGGAATAAAGAATTCTCTGATTGGGTCACGTTGCAATTGTCTTTTGCATTGAAGAAGAAACGTTTTAATCTGTTATGATTGTGTACGATCTGCATTTTCAGAAGGCTTATTATACATTATACATTGCTTTATGGCTTACAAGAAAAGTTTCTTCAAATACTGTACAACTTCAAGTTTTACTACTTTGTCTCAAAAATAATATTCCTTAAAATTGCAAGGATAGAAGATAAGTAGTGATTCTACAGCATCTTACTATGCTGATGGACAGAGACTGTAATGGGGTTTGTTGGGGGGGGTCTTGGTGATGGGGGGAGAGTCTGGTAAACATAATGTTCCTCATGTAATTGTAGATTAATGATACCTGGCTCAGGATTTCATCCGAGAATTTTCCTGTTGTTCCGTATATTTTAATGTGGCATCAAACTGGAGATGAGTTTTTAACATCTACAGATAACCTTCTTATATTTAGATTGACTTTTTCTTATCCCTCTTTTTGTGTACCCAAAAAAGAACAAGCACAGGGAAGATAGCTGGTATTGGCAGGGTGCTGGAGGCGTGGGATGAGGTCTGATGATTCTTTGTTCTTTTAATTGCTGTCTTGCATTAAGTAAAACAATCAAAATAGGAAATGCATTGCCTCTGTGTAATTATTATTAATTTTTTATAAGGTCCAGGTGAGTCTCCTGTAAACTAACTTGCATTATTTATTAAGTCCATCTATATAGGTACTTTAAAAGTAATTTAGTGGGCTAAAACTATTAATGTCTGCTCTAGAATTGCTGAATGAAATTTTCTGTCCTGACTTATATGTTCTTGATATGTTGAAGGTTTCTTACTAACCCTGTATTTTTGCCTGCTAATTTTTTTGCTTCTAAAATTTCAATCCATCCTATTTTTGGTTGTTTGTGAGGTAATTAGCCATTGCTCAGTTTACTCATTTACGTCTGTCTAGTACGGAAGTTTACATGTTGGGGAGAGGTGTAAGAAAGTTTTGTAATAGTTCCCCATGCTCTATCTCAAATATTGTACTACCCTACCAAACTCTTACTGTCTTTCTTACTCTTAATGATGTTATTACTGATGATGACATACTGAGGGCAACTAAAAACAGTTGTTAGAGGAAGAAGGCTACATGATAAGTGAAACAATCTGTTAAGGTTCATCCCCCCCTTTTTCTAAAATGCCAGTGTCAGTTTTTATGCTATGTTTAAGATAAAATATTTCATAGTGTAGATCTCTAACCAATTGTGTCAGGATAATTCAGGGTGATTTCCAGGGCCATGGCCTTGGAACCTGCATAGACATATGGCTAGAGTGATTTTTATGCACAATGAAATTCGAGAACCATTGGCTTGAATTTCTTTTACTAGATATTATAAGGAGAAGCGACAAATAATTCTTAGTTTTAATTGGAAAGTACAAAGTTGTTTTTTCAATGTGAATCATTTATTCCTTGAACATGGTCTAGAAGCGCAGAAGCCCTAGTTTCTACTCACTCCGATTTTATGTATGTGAACTTAGGTATTTCCTTTTTTGGGGGGCTTTCTTGCATCTGAAAAATAAGGTGGTTGAAATTTTATGAATCCGTCAAATTTTTAAGCATTTCTTTTCTTCCAATTAGTCCGTTTCCGGACAACGACGGGGCTTGATTCTGCAGTAGATCCTGTCCAGATGAAAAATGTCACCTTCGAACATGTTAAAGGAGTAAGTTAAAAAGTTTCCCCTGTTGTCGTCAAACATTATAATTGTGTACAGTCAATATTTGATTCCAAAGGCGTGAAATAACAGAAAACCAAAATGTATTGGTCTGTGCCCCCTGTTCCTGGCACAGAGCTCCTAAAACCCTTGAAATTTCCCAAGTCATAAGAGCACTGGGAGCAGCTTCTGTTTTAGTATTTGGTCTTTGACCCTGACTCCTGACACAGGTTTTCTGAGTCCTTTAGAATTTCCTGGGTGATGGCAGTGTCTCTTGTTCTAATGGGTGTGACTTTTGGTGGGCTTCTGGGTGAGGGCTAGTCACTACCAGAATGACCAAGCCATGGTTAGAAGTTTGGGACTTTCAGCCCAACTCTTGTTCTCCGGAGAGGAGGGAGGGGCTGGAAATGGGGTTAATAATTAATCATTCCTGCACAAAGAATCTCCCATAAAAATCCCAGTAATTTGGGGTGTTGCAGGTTCCCGAACACACGGTGCTACAAAGAGAGTAGCCTGCCTAGAGATGCATTGGAAGTTCTTCCTCTTCCCACATACCTGGCCTTGCAAATCTCTTCCACCTGGCTATTCCTCAGTAATACCTTTTCATAATAAACCAGTAGTCCAGTACCCAACGTGTTTTCTGAGTTCTGTGAGCCACTCTAGAAAATTAATGGAGCATAAGGAGGTATCTTGGGAACCTCCAGCTCATAGCCAGTTGGTCAAAAACAGAGATAACATAGACTCATGATTGGCATCTGAAGTGGATGTGTGGCAGGAGGTGGGGGGATAAGTCTTGTAGGACTGAGCCCTTAACCCTTTGCTGATAGGATTCTATACTCTCTCCAGGGGGATCGTGTGTCAGAACTGAATTGAATTGCAGGACATCCTGCTGGAGTGTGAAGTGCTTGGTTAGGGGAAAAACTACAACATGTTCGGTGACTGGAAGTAGTGTAGAGTAGTTGAGAGTGAGTCAAGGAAAATGAGAGTGTGTATTTCCTTTACATTAAGGAATATTATGCAGTAGGTAAAATGGCATCCAAAAATATTTGAAACTTTAATATTCTGAGTAAATGACAGTAGTAGATGATAAGTCTTGTTTCATGACAGGGCTTCGTGTCAGTTTGTGAAACAGCAAGGTGTCATGGAATGAATGTGGACTACATAGTCAAAAGACTTAAGATTTCAAAATTTAATTTTGAGTCATTGGCTTGAACCAGTCACTTTAGATTCTTACAGATAATGTATATGCTTGGCACATAGTTGATGCATAGTAAATGGTACTTTTCTTCACCTGTTCCTCTTAATTGATGTTTGTACTCTGGTACCTAACCCGCCTGTATTGAAAGAATGGAACGGATGAATGCCAGTTTATACCCAGTTAGTTAAACCATTTGTTTAATAACTATTAATAGTGTCTACTAAGTGCCAGGCTCTGTTTTACATACTGGATAAAATAAAACAAATGTCTGCCCTCATGTTTTAATTGTAGTATAAATTGGACAACATGGTACGTATGGGAATACAGAGAATGTTCAAAAATGGTAAAATGTTATGGAAAAAATATAGAGCAGGGTGAAGAGGATTGGGAGTTCTGGGAGAAAGGTCACAACTTGAAATGGGCTGTTCAGTGTATGATTGAGAAGGTGACATTTGAGTGAAGAATTAAGAATATGGGGTGAACCGTGCATGTGTCTGAGAAAAGAGCATGCCTAACCAGAGGAGGAGAGACAGCAAAGGCCCTGCAAAACTAATGTGCTCAGCCTGCTCACTGAGCAGTGAAAAGGCCACTTCTGTACGGATGGAGTGAACAAGGCAAGTGAGCAGAAGTTGTGGGAGATGAGATCAGGGAGGTATACAGGACCCAATTCATAGTGTCTTATAAGCCGTTTTTAGACTGGCTTTCACTCTGGTCAAGTAGTAGCCATTGAAGGATTCTGAGCAGAGGAAAGATACGGTTTGACATAAAATTTAATGGGAGCTGTGGCTGCTGTGTTGATAATCCGAAGAAAGGACAAAGGTAGAAAATAGGCCATTACTGTAGTCCAGGCAAGAGATGGTGGTGGCTTAGGCTGACAGGATAGCAGTAGAGTTCATGAGAAGTGGTTAGATTGTTAATACATATTTTGAAGGTAAACCCAACAAGATTTCCTGACGAAAGAGAATGTAGGGCATGAGAAAGAAATAGGTGTCAAGAATGACAACAAGAGTTTTAGCCTGAACATTTGGAAGAATGAAGTTGTCATTTACTGAGAAGAGAAAGGCTATGGACCAAACAGATTTTGGGGACATAGATTAGGAAACAAACTCATGCCTCTCTTAGATTTCTAGAAAGTTTCACAGAAATATTTCCAGGAAATACACAGTAGCTTAAAGGGGAAGCAGGGTTTCTGTTAGGCTTGGAGCAGTTTTTGAAAGTTATTTTGATAAAATGATTAAAACTTTACTGAAAAATTTATAAAATGAATGGCTAAAAGCAAACCTTGTCTGCTCCCAGGCCCAGTATAAATGATTTAATATATACATGAGCTTACCTAGAGACATCCACAGGAATATTCTCAACAACCCTGTTTAAGCCAAAACTATAAACAACCCAGTGTCCACCTAACATAGAATAAACATACAGTATTGTGGCAGCCGTAGAATAAAATCCTATGCAGTGAGGGTAAGTAACAACATGGGTAGATCTGACAAACATCACATTGGGTGAAAGAAGCCATACATACTACATGTATTGCATTTATATAAAATTCATAAACAGTCCAAACTGTTTGTGTGTGGTGTTAGAGCAGTGATTATCCTTGGGGTGGGAAGAGATAGGAACTTGAAAGAACTGGGAAGGTTCTGGTAACGTTCTGTTTCTAGAGCTGGGGGCTGATAACATATTTGGAGTTCACTCTGTGAAACTATATAGAGGTATATACATTTATGATTTGTGCATTTTTGTGTGAATATTAAGCTTCAGTAAAATTTGTTTAAAAAAAGGTTCGGCTGGATTATTGCAATAATTTGTTTAAATATTCAGAGGTATCCATATACTAAAAGAATACCAAAATATTTGGTCAAAGTAGTGGATAACCTTAAATTGCAGGAGAAAAGGAAAGCAGATTGAACATCATCTACTCAAATTATTTTCTCTCCCAAACCTCTGTGGCAAGAGAATTCCCAGTAGAGGAATTTATATAAAATCTATGGAGGAAAATAGGGCTAAGGGATCAAGGCAGTGAATGAAGTTGTAAAAACGCTTATTAATATTTTTATAGAAGCTATATATATAAATAACTAGAAATTCTGGGCAAGGAAGAAATTGGTATACAGACTCTTTTAAGACTTGGTCCTTTGATCACAGACACTACCTTGTGGCATACCTACCATGGTAAATGCTGCTGAATTACTTTGGTCTATGTAAATTTAGATTTTATAGCAATTACAACACTTAGTCATATTAGCACAGAATACTTGGTGATGTCCACCTTGTTCTGTCTTCTACTGTTTACTATCAGCATGTCTTCTTCAGCTTTTACTCAGAGATGAGCTCATCCCATAATAAAGTATAATCAGTAATTATGTACATTGCAGGGAGAAAGTAAGAATGCCTCAATTTTGCAAGATTTTATAGTGTTGGGATTAAATCTTCTAAACTTGTTTGACACAGCTATTTACAAAATGATATTCAGTAAAGTATAACTTGATTTTAGTCCCTGCCCTTTGTCATTTGTTAGGAACGAAATCATGTATAATTTTGTAATAACTCTTATAATGAATATAATATCATAATCATAAATTCATGTTACAACTTAAACACAGACCTCCTTATCCTTAAATATTTAAATATATGGTAAGTCCACATAATTTGCCCTTGAAGCTTATTACCCGTCCAAACAAGTCCTGGATTTGAAACTTTCTAGGTGACTCTTTTTCTTATGTTAATTACCACTGACACATTTAAGTAGCATTTTCAACATTACAGTCCTAGTTAACTGGAGGAAGTATTGATAATGTAAGAAATTAAAAAAAAATTTTTTTTTTTTTGGATATGTAAGGAGACTTTATATAATTGGCAAAAAGTGTCAGGAGAAACCTGTGTGTGTGTGTATTTATTTATAAGGGACCCTTTTTGTATCGTTTCACTAAATGAAGAGCCAAATTAATATCCAGTTAAATTGATGATTTTCAAAGAGGCTATCTTGATCATCGAATCATTATTTGAAAATATTTGAAAAATAAATTGTGTAACTTTAGGTGGAGGAAGCTAAACAAGAATTACAGGAAGTTGTTGAATTCTTGAAAAATCCTCAAAAATTTACCGTGCTTGGAGGTAAACTTCCAAAAGGTAAGATATCTTCCCTTGACCGTGACTTACCAAAAAATACTGTAATATATTAGTAACTTAATTTTTATCAGATTTGACTGACTAAGTTTAGTTCTTAATTGCTGTCTTACAAATAAGTGCTCATTCTGAACATACTGTTCTATAACCACCTTTGGGGGGGGCGATTTAAATTTTGTTATAATTTCAGACTTCATAGTTGTAAGGATAGTAGAGAACACTCTCCGTACTCCATTTTGTCCCATTTGCTCATTGCCTTTACGTAATAGACTTTTTTTAAAAAACTACTTGTGAGTAAATTGTATATGCCATGCTTCTTTATCCCTAAATATCTCATTGTGTATTTCCCAAGAATAAGGAAAAATCTCTACCTAATTTACATACATGTTCTCTTTAACATAACTTATTAAAATCAGGAAATTTAACATGAATCCAAAACTACTGTAAAATTCACCATCATTCAAATTTCAGCATTTTTTCAATATATTTTGTAGCGAGTTGCCCCACCCCCAGCCCCAGGTTCATAGGAATCAAGGTTCACACATAACATTTAGACTTTCTTTAATCTGAAAAAGTTCCTCAGCCTTTTTTTTTTTCCAGGGTAGTGGGGTTGCTGATCTTTTATTTGAAAAATTGTGTAGAGTACATGCTAATTTGTAGAACATTCCTCAGTTTGGCTTTCTCTGATGTTTCTCAATATGGGTTTTAATGAGTGTGATACTATGATTTATAATAATATCTGGTAGTTCCCATTTCTTGGAATTTCATAGTTATGAAAGCAGTAGTTTTGTCTTGTTTTGTTAATGTGCTGACTTTATGAACATATGGAAAGATGAAGGCTGGTTGCCCAAAGAAGCAGCCATGTGATTAGGGGGTTGGAACTTTTTCTTTCACCCACCCACCCCACCCCGACCTCTGGAGGGAAGAGGGGCTGGAAGTTGAATCAGTCACCAGTGTCCAGTGATTTAATCATGCACACCTATGAAATGAGGCCTCCATTAAAACCCCAAAAAGATGGGGTTTGGAGAGCTCCAAAGTTGGTGAATATGTGGAATTCGGTGAGAGTGGTGCACTCAGAGGAGGGCATGGAACCCCCTCGCCCTTACCCTGTGCTTTGCCCTTTGCATGGCTTTCATATTGTTGTTCCTGAGTTACATCATTTTATAATCATTTTAAACCAGTTATCTACTAAGCAAAACTTTTCTCTGAGTTCTGTGAGCTGCTCTAGCAAATTAATCAAACCCAGCAAGGTCACTGGGACCTCCAACCTATAGCCTGTCATTCTGGTAAATCTGAGCCTGTAATTTGTGGGATCTGATGCTATCTCCAGGTAGGTAGTATCAGAATTGAATTGTAGACACCCAGATGGTGTCAAAGAATTGCTTGTTGGTATGAGGGAAAACTCCACATACTGGAATTGGGTGCAGGATTGTAATGGCTCTGTGGTGTCCTGCTGTGTGGTTATTACGCTTTTTATCTAACCGTTTATATTGAGCTTTAAATGTTTCCAAGCTTTTGTTATTAAAATTAGCACTGTGATGATAATGTTAGTATCTCAAGACATTGCCCACGTGCTTATTTGCTTAGAATAAATTCTAGGTTATTCATTTATTATACATACATTATTCTAGATTCCAGTTCTACACTTGGAATTGGTGAGGTAAAGGGAGCACTCTTATGTAAGTCTTACTTTTATTTTGCTCAGTATCTCTACTTCAGCAGTGTATAAAAATGTCATGAATCTTTGCTAATTTAGGGCTCACTTATTAAATCGATACAATAACATCATAGAAAGTATGATTAGAACTCTAGAATGGTTGCATTCTTTCCAATCACAAGGAATATTTTATAAATTTGTGGGAAAATCCTCAGGTAAAAAGCAGAGAAATTGATATAAAGATGATTTAAACCATGTAGGGACCACATGGCAATAGTCTAAAGGGTATTTTGGAGCTTTCCTGAAAAAGAGTTTATGTTAAAATATACCACTAATAACAGTTTTGTTGTTTTTTTAAATGTAGTCTGCAAAATGAAAAAGCTTTGTAAACCAAAAAATTCTGTTATCCCAACTTATTTAGTGTGAAAATTTTTAAACATGAAAAAGTTAGAAAGCTGTAGACCTTAACTGTATGACATTGAAATACTTAGTTATGCATTACCTAAGACTACGGGCATTGTCCTAAATAGAGTAATTTATCCTACCAATAAAGCTAGACATTTAATATCATGTACTTTCCAGTGTTTTTTAAAATTGTTATCAAATGTCCCTAGAATTTTTTAAAATACATTTTTAATGGAAGATGAACAAGTCAAGGTTCATGCATTTCATTTGGTTGTTTAGTCTTTTAATCTATTTTTATATGACTTTTTTGTCCTATGTATTTAGTGATAAACAAGTTTATATTCCTTTCTGTCAAGAATCTGTCTTGCCTGTGGCTGATACATAAACAGTATTTAAATAATACAGAGAAACTATTTATGGAGAAGATCCTGAAGTGAGTTCATTAGTAGATATATAGGTGTTTTGCTGTGTCTCAAAATACTGGTCGCTGATGTGCCTTCAACCCCAAAACTGTAAATTAATTGAGAATTCCTTGTTCATAGGTTCATATCAAGGTTTGTGGGTTTTTTTTTTAATAATTTGAGTCATTCTTGTTTTGTTTTTTCTTTTAGGAATTCTTTTAGTTGGACCACCAGGGACAGGAAAGACACTTCTTGCCCGAGCTGTGGCAGGAGAAGCTGATGTCCCCTTTTATTATGCTTCTGGATCAGAATTTGATGAGATGTTCGTGGGTGTGGGAGCCAGCCGTATAAGAAATCTTTTTAGTACGTTTGAATGTATCTTTCATAGTGATACTGTTTTCTTAATTGGAGGGAAAGAGGGCTCTTCCCTTTTCTTTGCTACTTGATTGTAATCGATGGTCAGCTGAGCTGACATAGCCATTGCAGGGCTCAGGTTCCAGGTAATTTACTTGTGAGCTAAAACAGAAGTGTACTTGTTTTCCCAAATATAAGAGTTAGTGGAAATGCTGGATGAAGTCAGGGGCTGCTGAAAAGCTGGGGTTTTGTTTCATTTTTTTATCAATCCTGTAATACATAATTAAGAGTAATCAGCCTCCAATCTAATTGACTGCATATGGCTTTTACAGCTAGGAAGACAAATGCTCAGTTGTCTTTCTTAGGTATCATTCTGTATTCTCTAGGTTTTTTCCTTCTGAGACTATTGTCCTTCAATCAGTTAGAAAAGATCTCTTTTTATATCTTATGTTGACTTTTTTGCAATCTTACAGATTTTTAATATTTAATATTCGTATGATTTTGTTCAAAAAGTGTTGATTTCTTTAAGGTTATTTGAATCGTTTCTGTTTTCCTAGGGGAAGCAAAAGCAAATGCTCCTTGTGTTATATTTATTGATGAATTAGATTCTGTTGGTGGGAAGCGAATTGAATCTCCAATGCATCCATATTCAAGGCAGACTATAAATCAACTTCTTGCTGAGATGGATGGGTAATTGAATCTTCCTCTGTGCTTGGAATATGGGGACATATATGGTAACATTCAAGAGATAGAAAAAATGTTATGTTTATAAGCAACAGAGTAGTTCCTTGTGCAGTAAGTCAAAATAAGCTATTTCCAGTATAATACTGTTTACATTACTAAGAGAGCAGTGGTGCTATGTACACCTTTGTTTTTGTTTATTGTGTTATGACAGGAAAGCAATAATTCCAGCTGGGAATAGTAGCCTGGGGGAATTGTAAGGGAGAGTATACTGGCTCCTACACAATTTGTGACCAGCTTTGAAGGTTGCAGTAGATTAAAAGCTTGTGTTGATTTTCATAATAAAAAATGCAAGAGATGGGGTTACTGTGAATGAAGCAAAAAAAACCTTCTTAAAGTCAGGTAAAACATTCTAGAACCAAATAGGTAAGTCTAGGAGCAAATAATTCAAATGGGCAAACTTGAACATAATATTTCAAAACTTAGGGCCCAAGCTTTTTGTGATAGGTCTGCTCTTCCTAAGGAGAACAAATTGTGAAGGTGCATAATCACAGATGATGTGGTGATTTATTGTTAGCAGTTTTGTTAAAGTGCACTGGCCTACTAGTTGTTCCTTTTAAAAAAGCAAGAGAAATTCTTTTTGGGGCATAAAAAAAGATCAGTCCCTGTTTGCTGTTAAGGTTAATGATAAACAGTTTAATGATAAGGTTAATGATAAATGTATAGAGCATTTCTATATGTGCTGTTTTAATTTGCAGTGTAAGTGTCCTTTTTTCTTTTTAATAGTTTTAAACCCAATGAAGGAGTTATCATCATAGGAGCCACAAACTTCCCAGAGGCATTAGATAAGTAAGTATCAGATGATTTTTGTGGGCAAGTACTGATACATGCTAGAACACGGATTAACTGTGAAAACATTGTGCTCAGAGACAGAAGCCCATCACAAAATATCACGTTTTACGTGATTCTATTTATATGAAACATCCAGACTAAGCAAATCCATAGTAACAGAAGGTAGATTAGTAGTTGCTGAAAGCTGTGGAGAAGGGAGAGAGGGGCTGCTAGTGGATAAGGTTGGATTTTGGGTGGGTGGGTTTGTGTATGTATGTGTGAGAGAAAATACTTAGATTGTGGCGATGATTGTACAACTCTGAATATATTAAAAACCACTGGATTGTCCACCTGAAACTCTGTGATATGTTAATAATATTCCAGTAAAGCTGGTAAAAGAATTTTCTGAAACAAAAGTTTTTTAGGTGGGGGACAATTTTTTAAATTTACTGTACTTGTACATTTTTGTTGGTTTATTTATTCATACTTTTAATTTGATCTGATAGTTTGTTATTGTCTAAAACTCTAGTTTACCCTTCTAAGCTTAAAGCAGTTAAGATGGGTGTATAGTTCTCATAAGACTGCTATAGGATTTTTTGTTCCTGACTGGCTGACTTGGTGTCTTTGTTTCTGAGGGTTGTGTGCTATCTAGATGCACACATATATATCCGTGAACCTCATAAGCCTTACGGTTATTGAAACTGTTAATTTCAGCCAAGTTTTATAAGTAGAAGCTGAATATTATGTTCAAAAGTCTGCCTACTCTCTGGTTGCCATTGTCTTCCATCCATCATCTCTTGAGAGTGTCAGTCCTGTTTAACTTGACCTTCAGCACAGTCAGCCCATTCATTTATGTTTTCTCTTTTTATTCTCTTTTTAGTGCCTTAATACGTCCTGGCCGTTTTGACATGCAAGTTACAGTTCCAAGACCAGATGTAAAAGGTCGAACAGAAATTTTGAAATGGTATCTCAATAAAATAAAGTTTGATCAGTGTAAGTCTGATTTCATAATACAAACATTATCTCTGTAAAATGGTAACCTATCAGTCCACCGTGTTTGTGGTCCCTGTTTGATAACTGTCTTAAAAGACCAGTTTTGTATGTCTTTTTTTTTCTCTGCATTTATAGTCCCATTAAAAAAGTCCATTTCTTAATTATTGTATATCCAGGAGATTGTGTAATTTCAAATCCTCAGTCTAGACAGAAAGTTTTCCTCCGAGCATTTGAATAGATAATACTTGAAGATGAATATGTAAGTGGTTTTTAAGATGAATATAAAATGTAAAGTAATAGAAAAAGTACCTACATGTTTATAAGCAACGTACCTCGTGGTATAATTATAGTCACTTTAGAGCCAGAAGAGGGGAAAGCAATGTGTAAAATAAACACATGGAAATATTGTGGATCCACTTGAATAAAAACAGTTTTCAAGCTGTAATATTTTCAAAGATAGTTGAGTCAATTCATAAAAGTAAATGTTTCCTCTGATAAGAGCAGCTTTTATGTACAAAGTATTTCAAGATGAAACTCAGAAAAATTCTGTGTATGGGTATAGCTTTTTCGATTATTGTTAGGCTAGTAACAATATAGGTCAAATTGAAGGTTTATAAATCATGTTGGCAACTGTACATTTCTTTGTTTTTCACTGTTATTTAAATGTAAGAACTTTTTTGGTTTGTCCCAATGGCAATTTTAATAGCAATTTTGGCTTTTTTCCCTTAATAAAGTGAGTTACTCTAGTTTCACTAAGATAAGTATTTTAAGTTATAGGTCTAATAGGTGTTTTCTTTTTCTTTTGGAATGTGAATTCATTGTGAAAAGCTTTCTGTTAGCTGCTTTGGAATTTTAATATTATATTCTGTCTTCATAGCTATTGATCCAGAAATCATAGCTCGAGGTACTGTTGGCTTTTCCGGAGCAGAGTTGGAGAATCTTGTGAACCAAGCTGCATTAAAGGCAGCTGTTGATGGAAAAGAAATGGTCACCATGAAGGAGCTAGAGTTTTCCAAAGATAAAATCCTAATGGGTAGGTTTTCTCTCTTCTTTCTGTCTTAACACAGTTCATGGTGTTGAAGAACAAATTATTTTTTTTTATGAAACGATTATGAAAAAGGTACAGGGACAAGCAAAAATATATCTGAAAATAGCAGTACCACTTGGCCTCTTACAGAACAAGTGTAGCTTACATGATTATACTCTTTGGGGACAGTTGCCCATGTGTTTCTCCTTGTTGGATACTGCTGATAAAAGAATAATTTTATTAATTCTCACTATTTAATTTTAATTCTAAATCTTAAATTGACTTTAATAGGTTATGACATTCCTGTTAATAGTAAATCTATCTTCTGAAAATAGAATTCCACTCTCCCTCTTAATACAAGGATTAAGATGATCTTAAAATTTTGGCTTTCAGTTGACAGATTGTTGTGGTGTAAAATATTTATTAGTGATATTAAGTCATGTTACTCTAAAATGACTCCACAGCAAATGGCTTTTATTCATTTAAATATACGCTCCTAATGGAGAAATTTTACTTAATGAAATTTTATCCTTAGGGCCTGAACGTAGAAGCGTGGAAATCGATAACAAAAATAAAACCATCACAGCGTATCATGAATCTGGTCATGCTATCATTGCATATTACACTAAAGATGCCATGCCTATCAACAAAGCTACAATCACTCCGCGGGGGCCAACACTGGGACATGTAATGTCTTGTAATTTTTTCTTTTCTTTCAAATAGCGCTCCCCAGAAGCTTATGTAGAAAATTGCTAATGAAAACATTTAAAAAACGAAAATTCACTTACTTCCTAAGTTTGTTGATAGTTTCTTCTTTAACTTTCTGAACCAGCATGAAGTCAGAAATATTCGTGAAATTTAATCTAATAAAATGTTTTGTTAATATTTCAGGTCCTATGCAACTACATTATGAAATTTAATTCCAAAATGACAGTAAAGTGTAATTCTTAAATATGTAATTGCTCTTTTCCTCACTACAAGAAGTTACATATCATAGCTACTGACTCAATAGTTTTCCAAAAGTTTTTTTCATTGAATACAGGTTTCATTCTCATGTTTCTAACTGTAGACACTTTAAACATTTCTGTGCACCTAGTGATTAAACAGTCCTATTGTAGCATTACCTGTCTGTTATTTATAAATTCACCTTTGCTTTATAAGGAAGTTTGTGTATTTTACATATTGCTGGTTCTGTCATCAGTCACCTGATGACCAACTCTACTAAATGAGCTTTTAGTGTCATGATATTAATGATGTAGCGTAATGAGAGCCAAATGGTCATTCTTGTTATTAAAACAAGTGTTTCAAACTGTCTGAATTTTTTCTTTTTCAACTGCTAGGTGTCCCTGTTGCCTGAGAATGACAGATGGAATGAAACTAGGGCTCAGCTCCTTGCACAAATGGATGTCAGTATGGGAGGACGAGTGGCAGAGGAGCTTATATTTGGAACTGACCATATTACAACAGGTTGGCTATGAAGAGTGGCTTTAGTTCAAACTGTGTTTGCTGGCTTAAAGGTATTTTTAAATGTTGAGTTCTACATTTACTTTTAAATTTTAGGAGCTTCCAGTGATTTTGATAATGCAACTAAAATAGCAAAGTGGATGGTTACCAAATTTGGAATGAGTGAAAAGGTAAAAGCTGATTTTAATCCTCCTTCACGTACCAAATGATGTGGTGCCAAGTGTCTCTGTGAGAAAGGTTCCCATTAGAAATTGCTAGCCCCTCTTGTTCCAAATGGACTTGACTCAGCTTATTCTAAACTAAACGTTATTTTCTGAGCACTAAAATGGTAGCATTCTATTTCTGTTCTAGCTGCTCAGACAGTAACAGGTTATTACCTCGTGAGGTAACCCAATGAAAAGACCAGTTCTTTAGCCTTTTCTAGTCATACGATGTGAAAGACCTGCTTGCTGAACTTGCCCACTTTGCCTTTTCCACCTGCTTCTCTTCCCCACATTATTCCTGTGGCTCCTTGAAGCAGCTGTAGCCCTGAATGGTGCATTTCTGGACTTGGAGTAGCTGCCAGGGCGCTCTCAGACGGTACTCAGAACCATACTTACGGTTCCACGTTTTCTATCTTGATCACATTTTTGTTTTGGTCTTTTCCTTTCAGAAGAATGATGAAATTTCTTTGCCCTCTAAAGCATTCTTATATTGAATTTCCTCCTTGCCTCCCATGATATTTGTTTCCTCATTTATAAGATAGTGCTTCCTTTGTTACGTTTATTAGTGATTTTGGATTTTTTGGTTCAGCTTCTTTGTTCCCACCTGTTTTAGCTTGGAGTTATGACCTACAGTGATACAGGGAAACTGAGTCCAGAAACTCAGTCTGCTATTGAACAAGAAATCAGAATCCTCCTAAGGGTAAGATTATATTTTTCTAAGTTCATTTATCTGTTTAGTCATAATGTGCCTAAACTGTTGGACACTTACCAAATGATAATGGTTACCCACTGTCTTTTAGAAAGGTCACTGTATGTGGTAAAGGTAATAGGCACACCATAGCAACCATGATTTAAATACATGGTTGAAGCCTCTGGTCATAGACTGGATGTTTATTGTATTCTGGCAGGAGGCTAACAGCTTATGTCTGATTATAAATACTCAGTTCTACTTCAGGTGCCAAACTGTAAGAGGTATTAGAGTAGAGGATGTTGATTATTGAGTCTTTATTGTTTTCCCACCCACACATACATTTATTCAACAAATATGTCTTTTGTGCCTAGCAGTGTATGTGTGAGAACAAGCAAAACAAAGGTCTTTGGACTGCAGCGTCCAGTCCAATGCAGGTTAGGATAAAGAAAGTTGCAAGAGTAGATGCAGTGAGAGCACTTTTTAGGTACCATGTAAATCTAGACATGCTGTAAATATTGCTGGGATTAGGGTGCTGAGAGTAGAAATAGAGAGATGTGGGTGGGCTGAAGGCATGCTGGTACAATGGAATCACAGTGCCATTGTCACGTTTTCTGTCCCCTTTGGATGGTGTAAATTGATGAAATCTTGAGATGCAAAAGACGTAATCTCCCTTTTTTTATTTTTTACATATATATTGAATAGAAAAGTACATTTCTATATTCACAGACCTTTTAAAGCAGATAAATAAAATGTATACTTTTATTTCTTTAAGGAGCTTTTGTCTGGGTAGTCCTCAGTGATCTTTGTGATGGATTTTGAGGTTAAAAATGGAACATTTGAATGTACAAAAGAGTTGTCTTTCTGGTTATTCTGGTTATTCTCATGATGACACCTATTACAAATTAGTAACCTGTACAAATATTTTAAACAACTATGAGGATTGAAAAGAGTTTGAGAAATGCTGATCAGTTACTAAATATTTATCTTTTATAAATAGAAATGAATAGGTTTTACATTTTTAAGGGTATATAAAGTTTTTTGTTTCTCACAGTTTTTGCGTCTCAGTTTTCACCTCTTTCATATCTGCTTTTCGATTTCAGGACTCATATGAACGAGCAAAACATATCTTGAAGACTCATGCAAAAGAGCATAAGAACCTAGCAGAAGCTTTACTGACTTATGAGACTTTGGATGCCAAAGAGATCCAAATTGTTCTTGAGGGGAAGAAATTGGAAGTGAGATGATAACTCTCCTGTAATGGATGTGTTGCTGGTTTTAATGAGAATTTAAGTAGCTCTACGGTCCTCTCCTTTTGCAACACTTTCCTCCCATTCTTGGCATCACTCAAGGGAGTGAAACACTTTGTCAGTCTTCTGTCACAGTTAACTAATTCTGGTTATTCTCATGATGACACCTGTTACAAATTAGTAACCAATACAAATATTTTAAACAACTATGAGGATTGAAAACAGTTTGAGAAATGCCGATCAGGTACTAAAGTTGAAAATAAGTAATGATTTTATGTTTAGTTACTTTACTAGATGTGAATAAAATTTCCTTTAGCTCTTAGGAAATATTTTGACTCAGTGGAGTAAAGTTGTTGAAGGATTCTCTTTATTTCCAGAGAGTACAATTTATCTTTGATAAAGAATTGATGCTGTTTAACTGTTAGTAAATCATATTTCTAAGTACATCAGTGGAAACTTCATTAAGACATTAAGGTACACTTGATTGTGCTCCAGATTGTCTAGATATAAATTGGCTTGAAATCTAAGTGTGGAGAATTGTAAACGTACAGGTACAATTGGAATTTAAATGATTCTGACCTTCTGAAAATGCAACATGCATTTTCGTTTTTTTTTTAAACCTTACTATCACTTTGACTAAAGAACTTCATTTCAGAACACCACAGCAGTACTTTGTTAAGTAGACAAGTAACACACTTCAACTTCTGAATAACTGCATAATTATGTTTGGTATTGGAAGCAAAATTAAACCAAAAACTCAGTCCCCTTCAAAGTGAATTTTTTAGATTACCTTGTATTTAAAGTGGAAAGTCAGGTGTGCTTTTTGTTCAGATTTTGTGAATATGAACATGTTGTCACAGGATTTATAGATAAAATTTATTTAACTCAATAGAAAAATTATTTTAGAGCACATTGTGTTTACAGCCCAGTTATATTATTGAAGTTATTCTATTAAAGTCACCTCCAGTTCTGTAATGTCTTTTAAGCTGTATATTGTCTTTAAGAGGGAGCTTGTCATGTGATATTCTTGCCCCCTTCCTCCACCCCCATTTTTTGTAATCTTAAATTTTGACGTAATTTCAAACTTCGGAAGGTGTTATCAGAATAATACAAGGAACTCCCATTATTATTGATGTACATTCACCAGGTATTTTCATTTGCCCCATTTTTTTATTGCTTCCCTTGTGTGCGTTTGTGTGTGTGTATGCACGTGCTCGTGCATATACATGTCTGTGGATGTGTGCATTCGTGTCTCTTGGGTAGCCTTCTGGGGTTGAAATTGCTGGGTCATGTGGTAAGTTGCTGTTAACCTTTTTACGAATCTGATGAACTCTTCAAAGTAACTTACACAGTATTTTGTTCCAGCCACCAATGAATGAGGGTGCCAGTTTTCCACATCTTCTACTGTACTTAGAGTCTTTTTGATGAGGTCACGGCCATGCTAGTGGGTATACAGTAGTAGCTCATTGTGGAGTTATTACATTTCTCTAGCACTTAGTGATATGACTATCCTCTTCTATGCTGTTGGCCATTTGTATGTGTTTTGAGAAATGTCTGTTCAAATATTTTACAGGGACATACACCCTTTTGGGCAGTCTGTCATGTGTGGTAAGAGATCAGATATTCTGAGTGTAAGTATGTTATCAGGTGGCTCTTTTTACATCCATCCTGACAGCCTCTGTTGTTTGCCTGGGATGTTTGGTTCACACTTCCTTATTTATTTGCATTGTAATCTTGTGGAGTTTCAGGTGACCACCCTTGCAGAGGGAGGAGGGATGGAATTTGTAAAGAGAAACTACCATTCCTAGCCTGGCCTAGCTGATGAACTCTGACTTTGGCATTTTTATACTTACATGGGGCTGGACATTCTGTTTCAGTGCTTTGCGAGTTGAAACAGCTCTATGGACTTTTTATTACTTTTTATTACACAGAGAAAGGTTTCTCTTTTTTCTGTGGGTGGAAGAAAAAGAGCTGGATATTTAAAAATGTAATAGGAGATGATGTTGCCTGCGGATTACATCCCATGAGTGAAAAATAACTGTTATGTGTATTAACAGATTTTTGCTGGAACACATTTTTGGTGATGAAATTGCATCTGTATGATTTTTCAAAATGTGAAATACTTGTGTAATTTCTATCACAATTATGTATGGAATGTGTGTGCATATATGTCAACCATTTGCATTTATACTAAGTTTATTTGGTCACAAATTTTATGTGGCCAGATGTGTTGATAATTTTCTTTTATAACTTCTGTTCTTATTTGAAAAATATTTCCTCATTAAATAATACCATTGAGCTTGATTCTCAAAAATATGTAATGATTGAATGCTTTTATGAAAACACTAAACACTACTGGTCTGGACTTCATTTTGGTGTATGTGTTCTGACATGCGTAGTCAATATCACAAATTGCTATTTCCCAAAACATTGATTTAATAATCACTTTTATATTTATGAATTATGTATTTTATAGTTTTTATCTAGTAGAGAAAATTTCATTTATAGCAGTTTTCTTTAGTTAGTGTGTACTACTTAGCAGGCACAAGCCAGGGTGCATGCTCCTGGGATTGGATTTTAAGGGACTTGATAAGTGTGATGAAGTGTAAGACTGGATAAGCAAGAATTCATTGATGTGGACGCTTTTTAGAGGGAGACAGGATTTATCACTCAAGCAAGAACCCCAGAGGATGGAGGAAATTTACTGTTAGGTTCTGTATTAGAACTCAGAAGATGGCCATGTTCAATGCTGAGTAAAGTGGAAATGCACCCACTGTCATGCAGTTCAGTTTGATACCCTTAACTATTGGAAGTTAGACCCCACAGGTTAAGGGGCTCAGATCCACAGCACCGCTCCCACTTCAAAATCCCAAGTCCCCAGGCTACTTGCTCTTCTGTCTGACTTGGCTACAAGTTTGGGGATTCCCACGACTGTCCTTCAGGTTTGAGAATTCACTAGAATGACTCTGGAAAATGCTGTATTTAGGATTGCTGATGTACTTCTAAAGGATATACAGGGACAACCAGATGAAGATATACCTAGGCAGCAAGGTCTCGGCAAGGTCTACATGCTTTCCCCAAGCATGTCACCCTCTCAATTCATAGACGTATTCACCAACTCAGAAGCTCTCTGAGCCTCATTTCAGAGTTTTTGTTAATGGGGTTTCATTACACAAGCCTAATGGATGAAATCATGGGCCATTTGGCAACTTGATTTCCAGTCTACCACCCTTGAATGTGGGAGGCAAGAATTCTTTTTAACTTGGCATAGTGATTACAAATAAACCTTAAAAAATGTAGAGGTAGGGACTCTATTTGTCCCCTCCTGGCATGAGTCAGGAGCTCTTTCCTCTCACTTTATTTCTGAATAAAAGCCTGTACCTTGTTCTCCTACCTCGAGTGTTTGTGAAGCTCATTCTTCGGCTTCGTGAACAAGAACCCCAGCATCATCTTTAGGGGGCTTGTCCGAGATAACTTCTGAGACCGGATTAGTAGACAAGACAGTGGTCCTGGATCTCAGCTCCGGCCGATGGATCTGATGGTGCTGAGCAAACCTCCGGCTAGGCTGCTGCCTATGCGAGAGTCGCAGATGACCCCCAACCTCTTGTCTCACAGATCAGGCTCCAAGGCCAGGGACGCCCTCACAGAGGAAAGGCCTTTCCGATGTCGCACACCTGCCTTTCTCTTCCGGATGGGAGCTTCCTCTTCAGGGTTAAGGCCAGACATGCCTCTGGCATGCGTTCTGAAGAACTGGGAAAAATTGGGTCCCCAGACCCTGAAAAAGAAGTGTCTTGTCTTCTGCACACAAGCCTGGCCTCAATACAAACTCTCTGATTAGAGAGGCTTGGCTCCTGAGAGAAGAATGCAATATAATAAGGTTATGCACCTGAATATATTTTGCAACAAGGAAGGAAAACAGTCAAAAGTCTCGTGAACTACAATATGGAACTAGTTTTCTAATATTTTTTTTGGTGAAAACCTATTCTGCTTATTGGGTTCATTATCTTCAAAAATTTGAAGGTTTTTAAACTATACTCCCTGAAATGGAAGAAATTTGTCTTTTACAGTACTGCCTGGCTTCAAATGACTAGTGCTGCAATCATACTTGTATTTCATTTCCAGCCACCTGGACACACATAGTCCCTATCAGTACAGAGCCTTCATCTGCCCTGTTAGTCTAAGGTCATCTAAACCTTAACCCAGTTATGTAAACTGCTTGCCCTTAGAGTGTATACTTGAAAATTGAGATACTTTTAATCAAGTAAGCTAAAAGGAAAGAAGACAATTGGACATCAGTAACAAATCTTTGTATCTGTCTGTGTATATGTTCTCTTAAGTGTTGCCAACTGTAGTCATTACTTCTCAATCTGTATGTGTGTGTAAATGAAAAATATTTTTTCTACCTCTGTATGGTATTAATAAAAATGGATTTAGAAACAATCACTTGTGAAAATTGGGCATTTCAAAACTTCCAAAATTCTAATAGAAGATATTAAGCATTAGTGCTAATTTAAGTTGAACTGAAACGGATATGTTCTTATGGTTGTCAGCTGCCTAAATTTACCTGAAGTCATTTAAGTTGATGTTATCTTAAATATTTCAAGGAAAAATGCTTGAAAAAGAGTCTTGACTTTGTCTAATGTTTGGTAAAAGTTTTGTGAGTAATCTAGCATGGTTGTTGGGAATGAGTAAACTAATTGTAGCAAGTGAACATCTTAATAATAGTCTGTTACAGTGTGTATACCTACAAACGGCCTGAGAATCTTTGTGGTAACCTAAAACCTTAAAGTTTTCCTAAGTAGACATACTTTGTGCTTAGTGAGAGATTGTGCTGTAAAGCTCATAGTTACAGAAATTATAAAACGTTTTCATAAATTTGTCAGTCTAAAGGGTGCTAGTGTAATGGTTTACAATAGCCTTCTCAGTGTTCACTGAAAATTAAGGTTCCTAATGGTTTTAAGTTCTCAATAAAACCACTTAAAGTAATAAAACAAAAAATGTAGAGGTAAACATTGCCAAGAGAATACGGCAAAGGAAGAATAAGGAGGGGAACTTTGGAGCTATAATGATTCTTGAAATGCATTTTGTACTGGTACAAGAAGCAAACCCCATAGAAAACCCAGAAACAAAATACATACCAGAGACTTTTTTTATGTCCTTTTTTTTTTTCTTAAGGTATCACTGATATACAGTCTTATGGAGGTTTCACATGAGCAACATTGTGGTTGCTATATTCACCCATGTTATCTAGTTCCCCCTCCCCACACCTCATTGCAGTCACTGTCCCATCAGCTTAGTGAGATGCTGGAGTCACTAGTCTTCTCTGTGCTGCACTGTCTTCACCGTGACGGCCCCCCCCCCCCCCAACACACACCTTGTTTACCAATCATTATACCCCTCAATCCCCTTTTCCCTCCCTATTTGTCCCCTTGGGTCCTACTCCCTTCTTGGAATCTCAGCCCGCTGCTGTTCTGTTCCTTCAGTTTTGCTTTGTTCATACTCCACAAATGAGTGAAATTATTTGGTACTTGTCTTTCTCTACCTGGCTTATTCATAGCATAATATCCTCTGGCTCCATCCATGTTATTGGAAATCATACGAGAGAACTTAATGTACTATAAAGTGATTTTAAAGTAGGTGAGAAAACAATTTAGGACAAGTGAATAACCTTTTTAAGTTCTTTAGTAATAAATCTTGGGTTGAGTAAAGGTTTAATTGGGAGAAAATAAAAGTAAAGAAATCTAAGTCTAAGGCTGGCCCAAAGGGGGGGAGGGTTATTGAAAATTTTACTAGAGTGTGCATTCTTTTCTCAGTCTGCACTTAACGACACACACAGCCGCAGTCTGTGAGACCAAGAAAACTGCCTTCTGTTACTGCAGCCTTGGAGATCACCTGAGGCCCAGCAGAATGTAGAAGAGGAATAAACTGAGGGATAAGGAGATTTATTTAGTCTTTTAGGGGTGTTTTGTGGGGAGGAGACCTTCAGCATCCTGAAGTTTCACACTGCTTCAGCCCCCGGATACAGGTTTTCCATGTGGACTAGTCTACCTTCTGCCAATTTCCCAACCCAGCGACCCCCGACTGAAGGCGAAGGGAACCCAACACTGCTCAAGCACTGGCCTAAATTTGCCTGTCTGGGCCCTGCACATGCGCTCTTCACACCCTTGGCCTCTGAGTGCCCTGCGCCGTGACGTCATCTGGGCGGGGCATCTGTTGCCTGCGGTTACTGAGCGCTAACTGCTGACGGGGTTCTAGGCTGCTGTGGTCCCTGGGTTGGCTTATTCAGCCCTAGTGCTGTGTGGCGAGTGGAAGGCAGCAGGGGAGCTGAGGTTTCCTGAAGCCCGAGGCTTTCTTATGATGAGGAGGATTTTTGGGTCCCGGGGTCTGAAGTGTTGGTCCCCTTTGAGCCCCTTCAGAAACCTGTGTGGGGTCCATCCCACTGATGTGGAGGACGACTGCTGGACAGTCAACTTCCAGGCCCAGTACCACATCCAAAGCAAAGATGTCAGAAAGATGCACAGGGCTGCCAGTAAGGGCAAAGTAGCCAGAGTGCAGCACATTCTATTTATGGGGGAAAATGGCTTGAATGAAACGGACAAGAAGGAGGGCCAGGAGGCCAGGCGCGCCTGGGAGGAGGAGGTGGGCAGACCCGGGAAAGCGCTCACTTTCCGGGCTCACCTGGGGAGCCGAGCCTCCTAGCGCCAAGGCCCCCTCAGGACCTGGGTCCCGGAAGCCTGACAAGGGGTCCGGCGCCCGTGCCCACGTTATGAGCCGCAGAGCCAAAAAGTGTACCGGTTTCGGACCCACTCATAATGACTCACAGTTTTGCAGTGATTAAACTAAACAGCACTAATAGAGTATAGACAGCATTTTATTTTTAATGTACACATTTTCATACCATAATATTAGATACTACAGAAAAGTGCATAATGGTATAAAAGTGCCTAACAAAAATACTGCATAAAAGTGCATAATACATAATGAGAAAAATGAAAAAAATTTCAATTGATCAACTTGTAAAAATTCTTTGGGTAAAATACAATATCCACTTTATATTGGTGTACACCTATGTATAGATGTGTTATTTAATGATGGACCTGAGAAAGGAATTTTGAAATGGGAAAAATCTTTCTATTAAATAGGAAGATTCATTTTCTCAAAATGTGTGCTCTTCTGATATTTTAATTTCACATAAGCCAAATAAAAAAATAGTCATGGTTTTAAAATTTGGGGGTTCATATGCTGCCCCTCTTTTATTGCTGTGATGAAATTTAGAAAAGTCTTGCATATTAAAGATTTGTCCTTCTAGATATAAAAATGTGCTATAAATTTTCACAGTGTTGAGTTACTAACAGCTGAAAAGACAGGTAAATGAATGGAACAGAATGGAAAGTGACCAAATCCCCACATATATATATGAGTCAGAACTCGATTCTGATAACATTTCATATCAGTAGGAAGAGGTGAATCATTTATAAATGGTGGAGAAATACCTGCTAATTATGTGGAGAATACTACCTAGATTTTTATCCCACAAAAAAGAAGTTCCAGATGGAATCTGCAGTACCAGTGTATTTTTCTTTTTCTTTTTAAAAAAATCTGAGTTCTACAATGGACATATATAAAAATGATAGTGGAAGTTTATTATTAATGAAGTAATTCTGGGAGAGTACAAAAGTATGACTCTCACACAGATAAAAACTACTTTTAAAAAATGTTTTTGAGGATTGGTATCTTCTGATAACTTTAAGCCTGTTCAGAAATAAAGAGTCTTTTTATCTGTGCCTGTAGATTTTAGGATGTATATGTTTAATTATATACATGTTTTTTATTATATGTAGCTTTATTACATTTATGTAAACAACTATAGACCAATTATTTTAGTTGCATCCTTGTGAAAATAAAAAATAGTAAATACAGAGGATGACTGTTGCTATTGCAAAAGTCTAGAAAATTTTAGTTGTGTCCTTATGAAAATAAAAATCAAAAATAGCAAATATTACTATTGCAAAAGTATTGCCTTTATAAAAGTTTTCTTTAAGAATACTGACCTCTCCAATAGCAGACAAATTCTACTCTGGATTCTTTCATTCTTAAAAACTTCATGTTTCCCAGTATGACCAAGATGAAAAATTTTAAATTGAAGTGTTAGGATCTAATCTCAACTGAAGCTTTTCCTCCTCTCTTTCAAACAAAAGCACTTCTGATCGTGCACAATTGTAAAAGATAACCGTTAGCGGCCTTCTTGAATATTTATAATAGTATTCAGTCCTAAATTGATCATTGGAAATACCTAATTCATACAACCTGTAAATCTAAATATTGAATAAAACCAGCTATACTTATCACTTGACTCCTGAGTTTCCTTTGGCTTAAAGTTTCATGAAAATCAAAATAATAATTTTTTTTAAATTTCTGCTTCTGTTTTGATGTTTCAGAGCAGAACCATTATCCCGTAATGCTTTTAAGAACTAAAATTTATTTAAATACAAGCATGTGAACTGCAGTAGGTCTATTGTGTATACTATCATTTCATATGACATAATTCACAGTGGATTGATGCTGTACTACTTTATGCACCAATAAGAAATTTTTAAAACCTGCCAATTTTAGTTGTCGGACATTATGATTTACAGTTGCAGTCCAGTGTGAGATGTTAAAATGTGAGAATATGAGAATCTTAAAATTGTTAAAATACAGTGTTCTCTCTAATTCTTAAAACATTTGCAAAATAGGCATAATTACATCATTTTACTAAACTGAATTCTCTTTGTAAAGGAGCAGTAATAGTAATAATTAATAACAATAGTGTAACAGTTGGTGACCTGCTGTTTGTGCTAGGAACTGTTCTAAAACACTTAGCATAGATTCTTATTTAAGCAGAACAGTAGTATCCCATGAGATAACTTATTTTATCCCCATTATGTTGATGAGGAAATTGAGGCACCGAAAGGCCAAGTGATCACTAAAGTGTAGAATTCAAACCTAAGGTGAGCTGAATCCCAAGGTCATGCTCATTCTAGCAAATAGACTGCACTTTCATTAATGTTGTGAGCAATAAGGCTGATAAATATTGTACCTTCTCCAGAAAAAGTAAATTTTTGTTTTGAAGACTTATGAATAATGTGCTCTTTAATGTTTACAATTACATGAATAATTGTATGTTTTGAGAAGAGTGCATTGTAATTTCCTAACAAGTCCTCTCACGTTCCTAGGACTGCTCTGCATTTGGCCTGCGCCAACGGCCATGCAGAAGTGGTAACTGTCCTGGTCGAGAGGAAATATGAGCTTAACCTCTGTGACAACCTAAAGAGGACACCCCCGATTAACGTATGTAGGAGCTGTGGATGCCAGCCCGAGATGGATTTGATGTAATAGCTGAGAACAGAAATGAATTTATCTCATTTAAATATGACACACTGGTGAAACCTATAGAGTGTCTATTTTGAAATCCTAGAATTTATCGTGTGTTTCTTGGTGTGATACCTACAGGCTGTGCAATGCCAGCAGGAGGACTGCGCACGTATTCTTTTAGACCATGGTGCCGATCCAAATGTGAGTGACATCTATGGCAACACGGCTTGACACTACGCAGCTTGTGGTGAGTGTGTAACAACAGTGGCACAGCTCCTTTCATACAACGGAGGCATCGAGGCGAGGAACAAGGCATGCATCCACCAACTTTATCTACAAATATTTGAATAACATGTTTTTAATTTCTTTAGTAGCCATAGATGTATAAAATTCTTTTATATATACATCTATATGTGTGTGTATGCGTAGACATATTGAATACTCACATCGGGCCCTGTCACCATGGAAAAACCTCCAAAGCCAAGTCAGGGAGGGCTAGAGAGAGGTTGCCCACACAGAGGGCAGAACAGTCTCCTGGCTCCCTTCCCCCAGGAGGAGGACCTTCCCTTGAGTGCCTGGGAGGGGTTGGTAGGCTCAGAGCCCACAAAGGACTGAAGGCTGAGGCGGTGTGAGGTGATGGTGGAGGCCAGCTGCTCTGCAGGACTTAGGAAATGGGTGCTACTGGGGATGGGTGGGAGGAGAGGTGGAGAACTGGTATCGGGACAGAGGAGCTGGGTGAGTGCATGTGGGATGTGGAAGTGGTAGACCACAGGCCCTGGGCACTCTAGGACCCCAGGCCTCTGAAGATCTGGGTGAGGGCTTTGGGTCATGTCTTGACATCAGCAGGGCCATTCCCTTGTGCTGGCAGCCACTCTGCCAGCCATGTACCACCTTACGGTTTCTCACATCAGAGAGTAGCTCCTGCTCAGCCTCGTGCAGCTCCTCGCCGGCTTATAGCTATACATAGGGAGCAGGTGATGGTGAAGCTGGTCTGCCTGGTTTTTCTTCTGGGTGTACATTACCTCCCATGCTGCAGCTCCGATAGGTTAATAGAGTTAGGGTCAATTTTATGTATTTAGAAAATCAAGCATTTCCTGACTGAACATACTTTGAAATAACTAAGATTCCACTTAAAACAATGGCTCTTCTAAGGAAGCATTAGAGAACAGCTTTATTGCATGCATTTATGGCAAATGTGTGTGAAAACACTGAATTTGTTAAAGTAAACCTTTTCTTTCAAATATTTTTTCCCCACCCAAGCTTTTTTCTAATTAGTGAAAAGCAACACAGGAAACCAAGTTTGCCTTGGAAACAGGCTTTATCTAAAACACAAACAAAACAAATACATTTTATAATATGAAATTCGGGCTGCTGTTGACAAGCTCCTATTTTATTAAAAAAGCGACATATAAAAGTGATTCCTCTTTCATTGGCTAAAGGCTTAAGAGGGAAAAAGGAAGGGGAAAAGGAGAGAACAATCAGAAATATGCAGGCCAATTTGGAATTTTGGCACATGAGGGGAAATAACAAGAGGAGGTATTTTTTTCCTTCCTTGTTTTTCTCTGTTTAGGCAAGATGTCTTCAGCCTTGGGGGAAAATAATTATTAGTTTGGGAAAGAGGATGAATGAGTTGTAAACTTGCTTAGAGATCGACATTAGGAGGACACTGAGGAACCAGACTGGCAGGGAACAGGTGGTGAAGTGGGAAACAAGGGAAGAAGATGTAATGAATTGATACATCCTGTTCTCACAGAAATAGCCACGTAGATGAGAGCCTGAACTCTGCTTTCCAATCAAGAACATCTTGATGGGAAGGGAGGAGTTTATGAATAATGAAATCAAGTTACATTTTGGGTTTCCTTACAAGTCCCTGTTCTGATCCCACCCAGGAAAATTAAATGCAGTTTTGCTAAGTGACTCATCTCTTGGGCTTTCCTTTCTTTGGCAAAATCCTCAAGTGATAGCAGGAATTGATCACATATGTGAGACATGAGACCGACGTGGTTGTCCAGTGTGCCAGCACTCAGCTGGCATTGTGCTGGTGAATCGAATTGCCTGGGAAACTAAAAAATCTTAAAAACCTAGGCTGTCCCCTGAAGATTTTGACTAAGTCCAGTAAGGCCTGGATATGTATATTTAGAAATATTTCCTTGAGGTACTGATACGACTCTTGCTTAAGAGCTACTGAATGGATAAGTGTAATATATAAATTTGCAGATCTCACAAACTTAAGAAATCTCTAGAAGAGTTGGAGTTTGACAGGTTGCTACTTCCTTCAGCTCTCTCCTTTCCAACAATGTTAGCTCGACTTCCATCTGGCCCTACCTCTGTGACTGAGAACTTAAAACAAAGAATATTATTGGCAATATCTGTTGGCTTAAAGAAAAACACGTCTTTCCTTCCAGCCATCAGTCATTTCCTGGCACTCAGAGAGTCTTTAGTAATTTGCTTCTGGATAGTCTTTTAATAAGTAGAGACTGACGCTTGAAGGATTTTGCATCTTTTAGTATCATTCAAGTCATTAGGCCAACAAATTGGTTATCACCAGCAGGGTTTTCTGATTGCAGTAGTAGTAAATCATGGACCTTCTGTTTAGCTGAAGCCTTGAGATAGACTGTCTCAATATGTCTGTTAAATTCATAGTGCTCTGGCATAATTAGAATTGCAATTTTAAACATCGAAATCCATGTAGTTAGTGACAGTAGAGATTGAAATTGTTTTAATAGTTTAGTTTCAGTTGTCCTATGAACTAGTTATCCATTTGATTAACAATCTAGAAGAATTAAATGCAAATAGATTGTAGCTTTCATAAGCATTGGAAAAATTCTTTGATGCGGTATTGTGAATCATTTTTGTTTTTCATAAAATGTACATCACAGTGGTTCAGCAGTCCCCCTCCTCCTCCCTCCACTGCCCGTTCCCAGTCCCCTCCCCCTAGGTAACAGCTAGTCACTTCTCAGAGTCTGTGAGTCTAATGCTGTTTTTTTGTTTAATTTTTTAAAATTTTGGTCTCATTAATATACAATTACATGAGCAACACTGTGGTTACTAGATTCCCCCCATTATCAAGTCCCCACCACATACCCCATTACAGTCACTGTCCATTAGCATAGTAAGATGCTGTGGAGTCACTACATCTCTGTGCTATACTGCCTTCCCTGTGCCCCCCTACATTATGTGTGCTAATCGTAATGCCCCTTATTCCCCTTATCCCTCCCTTCCCCCCCACCCTCTGCAGTCCCTTCCCCTTTAGTAACTGTTAGTCCATATTTGAGTTCTGTGAGCCTGCTGCTGTTTTGTTCTTTTTGTTTTGCTTTGTTTTTATATCCCACAAATAAGTGAAATCATATGGTAGTTGTCTTTTTCCACCTGGCTTATTTCACGGAACATAATACCATCAAGATGCATCCATGTTATTGCAAATGGCAGGATTTTCTTTTTAGGGCAAAATAATATTCCATTGTGTATATATGTACCATATCTTTATCCAGTCATCTGCTGATGAATGCTTAGGTTGCTTCCATATCTTGGCTATTGCAAATGGTGTGGCAATAAACATAGGGGTGCATATACATTTTTGAATCAGGGATTTTGTTTTCTTCAGGTCAATTCCTAGGAGTGGAATTACTGGGTCAAATGGTATTTCTATTTTTAGTTTTTTGTGGAGCGTCCACAGTGCTTTCCACAGTGGTTGTACCAATTTGGAGTCCCACCAACAGTATAGGAGGGTTCCTATTTCTGGGTATTATGAATCTTAATAGTAATTTTTACTACATGTTGGGGCCTAATTTTTTGGTAAACCATATGATACTAAAGAAAGGGAAGATTTTTGCATGCACATATTTGCTTATATATAACCACTGGGAAATGTAACAAATATAAAAATACAATTGGGTTTTGACTAACTGTGGCCCCTGAATACATTTAGTTTGCCTGCATAAATTGAGTCAATATTTAAAGTGTAGGAGACTCATGCAGAAATCTGGGCTTCAGGCTTCTCCTAAAGAGTCGTATCTGGAATGTGGATCCCTTCCTACTGTGAGGTGTGCTGTGCAGATGGCTCCCCCTTTGCCTGTTCTCCTGTCCCCACCTGGGCGCTTTACTTCCTTGAGTCACCTACTTTGCCCTTGTAAGCTCTGGAGGTTACAATTTGAGGTGACACTATTTTACAGAATATTTTGATGAAAATTTCAAGATTTTCAAGATGGTCTGTATTTACAACATCGAGTTCACATTTTATATTAATCTCAGGAACAGGAATGAATTTTTAAGTTAGAATTTATAAGTGGTTGTTTTATTTTATTTTATTTTTTACTTTTTATTCATTTTACTATCATTAATCTACAATTACATGAAGAACATTATGCTTACTAGACTCCCCCCTTCACTGAGTCCCTCCCCACAAACCCCATTACAGTCATTGTCCATCAGTGTACTAAGATGCTGTAGACTCACTACTTGTCTTCTCTGTGTTGCACATCCCTCCCTATGCCCCTCCCCCACATTATACATGCTAATCATAAGGCCCACTTTCTTTTTCCCTGCCCTTATCCCTCCCTTCACACCCCTCCTGTCCAGGCCCTTTCCCTTTGGTAACCGTTAGTCCATTCTTGGGTTCTGTGATTCTGCTGCTGTTTTGTTCCTTTAGTTTTACATTGTTCTTATACTCCACATATGAGTGAAATCATTTGGTACTTGTCTTTCTCCTCCTGGCTTATTTCACTGAGCATAATACCCTCTAGCTCCATCCATGTTGTTGCAAATGGTAGGATTTGTTTACTTCTTATGGGTGAATAATATTCCATTGTGTATATGTACCACATCTTCTTTATCCATTCATTTATTGATGGACACTTAGGTTGCTTCCATTTCTTGGCTATTGTAAATAATGCTGCGATAAACATAGGGGAGCATCTGTCTTTTTCAAACTGGGCTGCTGCATTCATAGGCTAAATTCCTAGAAGTGGAATTCCTGGGTCAAATGGTATTTCTATTTTGAGATTTCTGAGGAACCTCCATACTGTTTTCCATAGTGGTTGAAATAATTTGCACTCCCACCAGCAGTGTAGGAGGGTTCCCCTTTCTCCGCAACCTTGCCAACATTTGTTGTTTGTCTTTTGGATGGTAGCCATCCTTACTGGTGTGAGGTGATATCTCATTGTGGTTTTAATTTGCATTTGTCTGATAACTAGCGATGTGGAGCATTTTTTCATGTGTCTGATGGCCATCTGAATTTCGTCTTTGGAGAACTGTCTGTTCAGCTCCTCTGCCCATTTTTTAATTGGATTGTTCACTTTTTGTTTGTTGAGGTGCGTGAGCTCTTTGTATATTTTGGATGTCAACCCTTTATTGGATCTGTCATTTATGAATATATTCTCCCATACTGTAGGATGCCTTTTTGTTCTATTGATGGTGTCCTTTGCTGTACAGAAGCTTTTCAGCTTGATATAGTCCCAATTGTTCATTTTTGCTTTTGTTTCCCTTGCCCGGGGAGATATGTTCATGAAGAAGTCGCTCATGTTTATGTCCAAGAGATTTTTGCCTATGTTTTTTTCCAAGAGTTTTATGGTTTCATGACTTACATTCAGGTCTTTGATCCATTTCGAATTTACTTTTGTGTATGGGGTTATACAATGGTCCAGTTTCATTCTCTTACATGTAGCTGTCCACTTTTGCCAGCACCATCTGTTGAAGAGAGTATCATTTCCTCATTGTATGTCCATGACTCCTTTATCATATATTAATTGACCATATATGTTAGGGTTAATATCTGGGTTCTCTGTTCTGTTCCACTGGTCTGTGGCTCTGTTGTTGTGCCAGTACCAAACTGTCTTGATTACTGTGGCTTTGTAATGGAGCCTGAAGTTGGGGAGTGAGATCCCCCCCACTTTATTCTTCCTTCTCAGGATTGCTTTGGCTATTTGGGGTCTTTGGTGTTTCCATTTGAATTTTTGAATTATTTGTTCTAGTTCGTTGAAGAATGTTGTTGGTAATTTGATAGGGATTGCATCAAATCTGTATATAGCTTTGAGCAGGATGGCCATTTTGATGATATTAATTCTTCCCAGCCAAGAGCATGGGATGAGTTTCCATTTGTTAGTGTCCTCTTTAATTTCTCTTAAGAGTGTCTTATAGTTTCAGGGTATAGGTCTTTCATTTCCTTGGTAAGGTTTATTCCTAAGTATTTTATTCTTTTTGATGCAATTGTGAATGGAATTGTTTTTCTGATTTCTCTTTCTATTAGTTCATTGTTAGTGTATAGGAAAGCCACAGATTTCTGTGTGCTAATTTTGTATCCTGAAACTTTGCTGTATTCTAGTATCAGTTCTAGTAGTTTTGGAGTGGAGTCTTTAGGGTTTTTTATGTACAATATCATGTCATCTGCAAATAGTGACAGTTTAACTTCTTCTTTACCAATTTGGATTCTGTGTATTTCTTTGTTTTGTCTAATTGCCACGGCTAGGACCTCCAGTACTATGTTGAATAACAGTGGGGAGAGTGGGCATCCCTGTCTTGTTCCCGATCTTAGAGGAAGAGCCTTCAGCTTTTCACTGTTCAGTATGATGTTGGCTGTGGGTTTATCATATATGGCCTTTATTATGTTGAGGTACCTGCCCTCTATACCCATTTTGTTGAGAGTTTTTATCATGAATGAATGTTGAATTTTGTAGAATGCTTTTTCAGCATCTATGGAGACGGTCATGTGGTTTTTGTCCTTCTTTTTGTTTATCTGGTGGATGATGTTGATGGATTTTCGAATGTTGTACCATCCTTGCCTCCCTGGGATGAATCCCACTTGGTCATGGTGTATGATCCTTTTGATGTGTTTTTGAATTTGGTTTGCTAATATTTTGTTGAGTATTTTTGCATCTACGTTCATCAGGGATATTGGTCTGTAATTTTCTTTTTTGGTGGGGTATTTGCCTGGTTTTAGTATTAGGGTGATGTTGGCTTCATAGAATGAGTTTGGGATTATTCCCGTATAAGCGGTTTTTAAAGTAACTTTTTACATGTACCTATAGGTAATCCTATTCCCACTGGAATGTCTATAAGCCTGATGAGGTTGGTTGTGCTTACAGTCAGGTTATGTATAGTGCAGACAGTATTATATCTTTCTCCTCAGCATTGTTCCTTAAAAACACCAGTGATTTTGTAACTGCTCTTATGCTATCAATAATCCATATAGATCAGTATTAGAAGTTTTATTTATAAGCCATTTTTATTTCTGATTCATATTTTTCCTGGAATATAATTTTAAGTAGCAATTAAAATGGAAACCAGAAAACTTTTTTTTTTTTTAAATAGGGTCCCTGGTTATCATTACAAGTGAGGTTAAAATTTCATATCGAGCTTACCAACAGTGAAGATAAAACAAAACTATCTGCTTACAATAGGACAAAACCCACGGACCATTTAGTAATAAGCAACCAAGTGTCATTTGAAGCCTGTCTCTTTTAATTCGGAGCTGATTTCCTAGTGACCCATTTGAAGCAGTAGTGCCTGACGTTGACATCTGGGAACCTGACACCATTGGTAGAAGAGAATCAAGCAATTTTGTACACATGGGGAAAACTTTTGTTTTTACTGGAAAGCTGTCAAAACTGTATCCCTTAAACACTAATACCTCAAATGTTAATGTTTGCAACAAAGAAGTATTGGGCAGATAGGGAGTAAGCAAAGTTAACCAGATTTCTTTAGTACTGGACATATAAAGTACAGTTTAAAAATATTTCTCAAATATAGATCGTGGAATATTTTCACTAGGGCAGAGTCATTAACTTTTGGTAAAGTACATATTCTTTGGAATATTTACTGTAAGAAACACTACCCTAGAGAGAAACACTTAGGTTATTAACTCAGTATAAATAGTTAAAACACTTCCTACTACATTTTAAAGCTTGGAGGTATAGAGAGATTAAGAAATAGCCCCTGCTCTCAAGAAACTCTTGGTTTAGATGGGAAGCAGTAAGGTAAGTACAGCGCACCATTGGTCAGTACTGTAATGGAAGCAAAGACTTCTTGGAAGACTTCAGCGTTTGAAGTGAGTTTTGGAGAATAACTTTGCAGGTAATTATGTTGAAGAGGTGTAGAGGACGGGCATTTCCAGAGAAAGAGCAGCAGGTGAAAACTCTAAGGGCTGAGAAGGAAGGGGCCACTTTTTATGTTCCTTCTATATTATGTGTTTAATGGCTGAGGATCTTTCACAAGTTTTTGATTCAGTTTAGAAATATGTAATTTTATAAATTATAAATCGTTTTTGTTCTTTTACAGCAAGGCCTCACACCACTTTTGCTTGCTGTAAGTGAAACAAATTATCAGATGGTGAAGTATTTTCTAATGGAAGGAGCAAACGTACATGCTGTTGATTGTTGTAAAAGGTACGGTATTGTTTTTTTAAACCTTACATTGTTCTAACATGGTGAGAAACACATCAGAGGATTAAATTAAGAGGAGGATTAATTGATAATTATGTAGTGAAAAATATCAACACATCATTAGTTCATAGAAAAGCCATGATTCTGACTAGGCAGCAGTCTATACAGCAGAGTTGTAGAATATTGGCTGATGAGGTTTGCAATCTGATTTTTTTGCTCATATGAGTTTTAGATTAGCTAAAGGGTGGGTTTCATATTGGTTTTATAAAGTACAGACTCTTTAAGACACAATTTTGAACTTCTTAACCCCTTTCTAGTATTTTTTGACCTCTACTTTACATATGTTTTTCCCTAAAAGATGCTTGTTAAGCATAAAGAAGAAGTGATTTTTGTCTTTTGGATGTGTCTTTGCTTTAAGTTTCTTTCTTTAAAGGATACTGATGTTATTAGGTTATACCTGTGGCTGTTAATGACTAGGACCAGACACTGTGGGCTCATCAGTTTTTATCCTTTTTAATTTCTAGTATGTTTTGATGTTTTTATTTTTCATTGGTTTGGTAGAAGGAAGAAAGATAGCTTTAATTCAACAAACTTTCCATTTACTGAAGACTAGTCACAGGTGGGTGATAAAGAGAAAAGAGATGGGCTTTAGATTCTCACAAGACTGGGTGCAATGCCTAGCTTTCCTGCTTGCTAGGCGTGTGACCTTGGGAACATTACTTATCAGCACGAGTATGTTTCTTGATATGAAAAAGAGGATGACAATATATTCTTCAAGGGTGGTTGTCTATAAGTAAGATTATAGATATAGCATTTAATTTAGTGCCTAGCACATACTTAGCATTTTAACTGCAATTATGAATATTACCATTACTAATATTATTGTTACAAGCCTGCAAATAGCTTTAACGTATCCTGCCTCTGTCTTTTTGAAGTACAATATGTCAGACTAAGGAAGAAATGAGGAAATCTTCATTTAAATTCTTACCTACCTCAGATAAGTGACTCACCATAGTTTCTTGTCCACCAGAGTACTTTAAAGTAGCAACTTCTACTACCTAACAGCCAAGTGGGACAAAAGGCTTCCTTTTTGTTCCTTCCTTTTAGTCTTGGAGGTAATTTTCAAAGATGAACCCTTGAACATGTGAATGGTCAGTTCTGCACAGGCAAGATTTAACTCGAAAAGTGTATCAAGTTAGCTATTTAAGTAACTTAATTAAGGTTCCTAAGGGTGAAGTTATTTCTCTGCTATTTTAGAACAGCACTCATGCTTGCTGCAGAAAGGGGAGCATCAGATATAGCCAGGCTGCTTCTTCAGCAAGATATTGATCTCTTTGCTCAAGATATCTTTGGATGGACTGTAGAAACACATGCTCATCTTAGAGATTGTGATATGTAAGTATTTGCATTAAAATGCTAGCTACCAGTCAGCTGAGGTTTAAAATAATTTAACTGTTACACACTATGTAACAGGTGAGATTTCATAGTTTGATTCAGGCAGTTTTGGAATGGCAGTGAGTTAGTCTATGTCATTAGCCAGAAACCCAGCAATAAGCTAGACTAGCAGTAGGAGTGGTGCCCAGTTCTTTAACACAGGACTTTTTTTTTCATGGGATCATTAATATACAATGATTTTTTATTATGGTATAATTAATATACATAGGCAATATTGTGCTTACAAGATTCCCCCCAATATCAAGTCCCCACCCCATACCCCCATTACAGTCACTGTCCTTCAGCATAGTAATATGCTATTGAATCACTATTTGTCTTCTCTGTGCTATACTGCCTTCCCTGTGCCCCTCCCCACCACATTATGTGCACTAATCATAATGCCCCTGCCCTTTATCCCTCCCTTTCCCCCACCCTCCCCAGTACCTTTCCCTTTGGTAACTGTTAGTCCATTCTTGGGTTCTGTGAGTCTGCTGTTTTGTTCCTTCAGTTTTTGCTTTGTTGTTATACTCCACAGATAAGTGAAATCATTTGGTACTTGTCTTTCCCTATCTGGCTTATTTCACTGAGCATAATACCCTCTAACTCCATCCATGTTGTTGCAAATGGTAGGATTTGTTTTCTTCTTATGGCTGAATAATATTCTATTGTGTATATGTGCCACATCTTCTTTATTCATTCATCTACTGATGGACACTTAGGTCGCTTCCATATCTTGGCTATTGTCAATAGTGCTGTGATAAACAATGGGGGGGGGGGTGCATATGTCTTTTTGAATTTGGGATCCTGCATTCTTAGGGTAAATTCCTAGGAGTGGAATTCCTGGGTCAGATGGTATTTCTATTTTTAGTTTTTTGAGGAACCTCCATACTGCTTTCCACAATGTTTGGACTAATTTGCATTCCCACCAGCAGTGTAGTAGGGTTCCTCTTTCTCCACATCCTTGCCAGCATTTGTTGTTGTTTGTCTTTTGGATGTTGGCCATCCTAACTGGTGTGAGGTGATATCTCATTGTGGTTTTAATTTGCATTTCTCTGATGCTTAATGATATCACAGGACTTTTAAGACAAAACATTATCTATTTAATTCCAGGTGTAACCACTAGGCATGGGGCATGAATAATGTCACATTTCTGATTTTTCTAATGTTACCTGGACATGTTCAGGATAGCAGAATGTCCTGGGCTTTTTCCCTGGGGACTATCACCTATACTCTCCCCCTTGAATTTTCAAGAACCTAAGGGTTTCTCTACGACCAAAGAGACAGTGCTCTTTCATTAAGTCACTTGGAGGGGGAAAAAAGGGCCATTCTACATTCTATTGTTTCCAGTGCTTGTACTGTTGCAGCATTGGTGCTGAAGTGGCTCTCCAGACAGTCCGGATTGACCTTTGCTCCCAGGGTGCCCTTGCCATTCTAGATTCCTGTCTTCATGGTGATCCACACTTAGCCTAGAAAAGCTACCCCTTTTCTCAGTTCACATATGTATGCCTGTATGCTCAGCCACTCTTCCAGAGCAGGAGTGCCCTGTTCTGGCAGCTGGGCCTGCTAGGTTCAGCCACATGTTTTTCCGTACACCCTCCCTCAAAAGCCTTATGGAGGGCCTGCATCCTAGCTGAGACCTTCACAATGAGTCTGTGAAGGATATTGTCTGTCTGCCTTGTTTGCAGATACTGGTTGGGACCATTAGCTGCAGATATGAGCAGAGAGGTTCAAATAAACCTGCAGGAAGAGATTAGACCTGCCTTTCTCCTAGGATGTTCTGTACCCACAGGGTGCCTAAGATCCTGTGGAGCAGCTTTCTTAGGTCATGAAACACCCCTTATCACCCTGCCCTGAATAGTGGACAACAGTTTGCTTGAGAAGCCATAATTAAGGTTGGCCCCATAAGTGGTCTGTTTTCCATGATAATGAAAATCTCCCAAGTAACTTGAGTGGATTTCAGGTTTCAAAATACTTTCAGATTCAGCCTCACAAGAAAGCCAGCCATTCAACAGGAATTGCTAAATCTCAAGAAGGTTATGTGGCATTAGGAGAGCTAAGCCCCATCCATGTCTCATCAGAATCCACATATAGAAGAGTAGGGGTCAGTCTTCCAAGACAACTGGAGATGACATGGAGATGAAGCATCATTCAAATAAAGGTCTGCTGGTTCAGAGTTTGAGTAGATGGAGGAGGAAGAATAGCAGTCGAAGCCAGGTTTTGACTACTAGTAGTTTTCTACCCTTGGTGTGATTAGCTACAATGACAGGGAACAATGCTGTCATCCAATTTAATGAGGTAATATCTTTATAAGTAACTTCATAATAACTGAGATGCCCCTAAATTCCCACAAAGAAAGAACAGCTAATAACCAAAAATAGTATTTTCTGAACATGGCAGCTAATTTGTTAGAAGGTGTGAAAACACACACTGGGTTTTATTTGGTATTCCAAAATAGTTTCAAGTTGAAGAACAAATCATTCCATTGCTCGAGTGTTTCTCTGAGCATTTTGGGGGTATAGTAGCTCATTAAACCCTCTCATCAACCTTGTAAAAGGAGGTGGAAAGATCCCTACTTTCTAGAGCAAGACTTTTACTTGAAGAGAAGCAGCTTATCCAGTAACAAATAGTTACTGGTTATAGAGCTAGGCCTTCTGAGTTCAAGACACATCCCTTATGGCAAGCTAACTCTGATTCACTTATTGAGCTACAATGCCCTCAGTTCATGACTGGTCCACCTTACTATCTCACTGTTTGTCTTTAATTATTTTCTTAATAAAAAGTTTGTAAAACTTACACATTTGGAGTATATGGGCTAATTAAGGTTCTGATATTAGCTCTGTTACTCAAAATACTCTTAAGAACTTAATAATTTGGTAAATGATTTTCATATCAGTATTAAAGTAGTAATATTATTTATAACCGTTTTTACACCTAGCATTTGCCAGCTAATTGATACATATAAAGTGGACAAGGGAATTCATTCTTCTCAAAATTATCAAAACTCTTCTCCAGGTAAGAGTTGAGATAGTTACTCTTGGTGGTCCTACCATAGATAAAGTAAGAATAAGGGAGTTTTGATGATGAAAGACCTTTGTGGTCAGGTATAAGTGTATGTACCTGAATGTCATATAAAATGTTGCAGCCTCAAAGGAGAGCATCATGTTGGTCAAAGTGAGAGAACTGGAAGAAAGATGAGAGCAAGGAACCTATAAATATGCTTTTATGATGAAAAGTCCACTAGAAAGCTTATGACTTTTAATGCATTTTCAGTTTTGGAGATGTGACAGTGAGGGACTTGATGCTTGCTGGATTCCAGAAGGTTAATAAGTTAAGGTAAAGGAAGGAATGGGGAAGCAGACTCAAAAGAGATTGGTTTCTCAAATTTTAATGAGTCACCTGGGACCTTGTTAAAAATGCACTTTCTGAGCAGCAGGTCTGAGATTCTTCTTTTCTAACAAGCTGACAGGTGATGCCAATGTTGCTGGTCCTCAGATCCATGTGCCCAGTACCAACTAGAGTGTAGACTTTCCCATAGCGAGATCTAGGAGCCATTGATTAGTTCAAGATATAACAGGATCAAGGAAAAGCATTTTTTTGCTTTGATTTCTGAGCATGTTTATAGCCAGGGGCAGCAAAGAGAGAAAGACATAGGAGTCGTAGATTCACACACTATGGCTAAATGAAGAGGAAAGAAGAAACAAAAGAATGTCGAAGAGGAAGAATCAAGACCGTAGATCTAGAGGTGGCTTCTGAAGAGGAAGGGGGATGGTGAAAGGAAGAGTCAGGAAAGAAAGGTGTTGGCTAGGAAATTTTGGAGTTGAGGGAACTTGAGAGAAACCACTTTAGACGGCCTCAATATGTTTGTGCTGGAACCAGAGATTAGATGATCGCTGCTCCTGAGATTACTGGGAGCAGGAGGGAGCGCTCGAATCAGGGTAAACTACAGCCACTCGTTTCTCCTTTTCATGACTACCAGGCATCAAAGATGGATGTTGCATTGGTTTCATTATTTACATGCAGTTAATTTGAATAGGGAAGTACTGGCTGTTTTTTAAGATAAGTTTTTTTGGTAAGATAGTTGCTTCACAGAAATTCTTTAAGAGCTAGCATGGTACACCAAGCGAAACTAATTTTCGACATGAGAAATGAGAGTTCATTCCCTAAATGCTAAAATTGTGATTTTCAGCAAATGTCACACTGATTTTGAAATATGAGATTTTTGATATCTAATAATGAATGCAGTGGCAATTAAATTTCCTTTTCAGTAACCATATTTCAGTATTTAAAGCTCATTATACATTTTACAATACCTCCTGGAAATGTTATTTATATACCTTCTTGCATGAGTGGATCAAGAAATTGAAAGATGCCTAAACTAGAGGATGTAAGAAATGTAGGCATATCAGTAGGCCACACGGGTATGAAGACAAAGAGTATTTTTTAAACTATTATTCCACAACCTGTATATCCAACGTGATCAATTCATAACACTGTTTCTGATGAGAAAGGCATTCCCCTGAACTGCCTTAACAACTGTGTACTTCCTGAATTACAGGACACATAGAAGAATTTGACAAATGCTTGTAGGGTAAGGGTAAATGATTCTGCTGTATCGCATTAAAGACATGTCAGTGCATTCTACCATTCAGCTTTCACATGTATCCCCTCAGGGTCATGATTTGTTCCTCTGACTGATGATCATTTTTCTTCCCATGTTCACATTCACATGTGTGTATTTTTCTGTTGTAGTCATCTGAAACACAAATTTTTGAAATCTTAAACTGCATGTTTTGTTAAACCTATATAGTTCTATGTTCTTCAGGATTTATAGTGGATTCATATTTCTGTCTTGTTGCTGTCCTAACCACTCAAAATAACAAAGCAGCAAAACTTAATGTAATAATTTTCAAAGCCAAGCATGGGATTCAGCTTAGCACTATATCTGCATGGGTATATAGTTGGCTTTATTGTTAATGTATCACTGATTACATATCCCTATCCCTTTTGCTTTTTAGATTCTCTTGTAAAGTATCACCTTGAGGTAAAACTTACATATTTTTATCTTGATTTATTAACCACAGATCATATGAAATCTAAGTTATTTATTATTCACCTTGTTTCAAAACCCATTCAGCCTGCCATGGAAGAAGAGTCTCTTGGTCATAGAACAATACAGGAGAAAGCAGTACAAACATCCGAGCAGGTAAATTTTGCAATACACGTTTAACTCTGAAAAGCAGCAGTACACTAAAATATTTGAAATACAGTGTTCTTATTCCTTTTTTATCTAAGTTTAATTGAAGGGCTTTACATAAATAAAGCAGATGTTATTGTTGGTGCCCATGTTTGAAAAAAAAAGGCTTATAAACATTTAAAAAGGAGATTTTAAAAATAAAAGCTTTAACTCAGAAGTTTCTAATTTCGTGTTTTGATACCCTGATGTTTCCAGTTTGAAATCCCTGTATTTCTTAGGGAATTCCCAGAGTTTAATTCTTAGGCTCTGAGATTTTTGCAGTGTTTTAAAATGCTTATTTGAATTCTAACCTTCATGTACCTAGAGTAAAACTTCAGTTGCTTACATGTCAATTGTGTTTTAACTTTATCTCATCTTAACACTGATGATCTTAAGCCAACCAGATGTTCCGATTAGCAGACTGTGTGTGTGTGAAGTCTTTGATTACTAAAAATGGGCAAAGTAACTAATTATACCCTAATGAGTATTTTGTAGACTTTTAAAAGAGGGATTTTGAAATGTTTTGGTCTTAGGATTCCTCTGTATCATTAAAAATTACAGAGAATTCCAAAGAACTTTTGGTTAAATGGGTTGTATCTATTGGTAGTCACATTAGAAGTTAAAGCTGAAGATTTTCAAATACAAATGTACATGATCATGCTTCATATTAGTCATTAGAGCTCTGATGTTATCACATACCATATCTCTGGAACATTACACTGTACATTTGTAAGTTAGCACAGGCATTGTCTCTAAAACCCCATTCCTGATTCCTTCTATCCATGGTCTTCTTTAAAGCTTCTTTAAAGTACTTAGTGGAACTCGATAAATAACTATGAAGTAAATAAAGACTATACAAAGATGATTATGAGATTTTCCCCTATAGTTTCGGAGCAAAGGGGATAGACATGTAGATAAATAATTTACAGCTCATATGGTAAAGATATACAAGAAAAATCTATAAAGCACTAAGGCAGTTCCAAAGAAAGAGATATGTATTTATGTTGGGAGGCCTAGTAAGGGAGGACTTTATATAGCTGTCTGAGTCTTCCCCCCCCCCACTGTTTTTTATGAAGTATTATTGATATACACTCTTCTTAAGGTTTCACGTGAAAAATATTATGGTTACTACATTCACCTATATTATCAAGTTCCCCTCATACCCCATTGAAGTCACTGTCCATCAGTGTAGTGAGATGCCATAGAGTCACTAGTCTTCTCTGTGCTACACTATCTTCCCTGTGAGCCTCCACACATCATGTCTACTAATCATAATAGTCCTCAATCCCCTTCTCCCTCCCTCCCCCACCCACCCTTTCCCACCCCTCCTGTTAGGTAACCACTAGTCCTTTCTTGGAGTCTATGAGTCTGCTGCTGTTTTGTTTCTTCAGTTTTACTTCATTGTTATACTCCACAAATGAGGGAAATCATTTGGTACTTGTCTTTCTCCACCTGGCTTATTTCACTGAGCATAATTCCCTCTAGCTCTTTCCATGTTGTTGCAGATGGTTGGATTTGTCTTCTTATGGCTGAATAGTATTCCATTGTGTATATGTACAACATCTTCTGTATTCATCTACTGATGGAGACTTAGGTTGCTTCTATATCTTGACTATTGTAAATAGTGCTGCAATAAATATAGGGGTTGATATGTCTTTTTGAATCTGAAAACTTTGGGTAAATTTCTAGGAGTGGGATTCCTGGGTCAAATGGTATTTTGATTTTTAGTTTTTTGAGGAACCTCCAGATTGCTTTCCACAATGGTTGAACTAATTTACATTCCCACCAGCAGTGTAGGAGGGTTCCCCTTTCTCTCCATCCTTGCCAGCATTTGTTCCTAGTCTTTTCAATGTTGGCCTTCCTAACTGGTGTGAGGTGATATCTCATTGTGGTTTTAATTTGCATCTTTTCATGTGCCTGTTGACCATATGAATTTCTTCTTTGGAGAAGTGTCTGTTCCGATCCTCCGTACATTTGTTAACAGGGTTATTTGCTTTTTGGGTGTTGAGGTGTGTGCGTTCTTTATGTTTTGGATGTTAACTCCTTGTTGGATATATCATTTACAAATAGATTCTCCCATACCTTAGGATGCCTTTTTGTTCTACTGATGGTGTCCTTTGTTGTACAGAAGGTTTTAAGTTTGATGTAGTCCCATTTGTTCATTTTTGCTTTTGTTTCCCTTGCCCAAGGAGATGTGTTCAGGAAAAAGTTGCTAATGTTTATATTCCAGAGAGTTTTGCCTATTTTTTTCAAAGAGTTTTATGGTTTCATGACTTACATTCAGGTCTTTGGTCCATTTCAAATTTACTTTTGTATATGGGGTTAGACAATAATCCAGTTCCATTCTCTTATGTAGATGTCCATTTTTGCCAACATCAGTTGTTGAAGAGGCTGTCATTTCTCCATTTTATATCCATGGCTCCTTTATTGTATATTAATTGACCATATATACTTGGGTTTATGTCTGGGCTCTCAATTCTGTTCCATTGACCTGTTGGTCTGTTCTTGTGCCAGTACCAAATTGTCTTGATTACTGTGGCTTTGTAGTAGAGCTTGAAGTCGGGGAGTGTAATCCCCCTAGCTTTATTCTTCCTTCTCAGGATTGCTTTAGCTATTGGGGTTCTTTTGTGGCTCTATTTTAGAACTGTTTGCTCTAGTTCATTGAAGAATGCCTTTGGTATTTTGATAGGGATTGCATTGATTGTAGATTGTAGATTTATTTAGATTAGTTGTAGATTTTTTTAGTCATGATGGCCATTTTGACAATATTAGTTCTTCCTCTCCATAAACAAGGGGTGTATTTCCATTTATTGAAATTTAATTTCTCTTGTAGTTTTCAGGGTATAGGTCTTTCACTTCCTTGGTTAGCTTTATTCCTAAGAATTTTATTCTTTTTGATGCAGTTGTGAATGGAATTGTTTTCTTGATTTCTCTTTCTGCTAGTTCATCATTAGTATATAGGAATGCAACAGATTTCTGTGTACTAATTTTGTATCTTGCAACTTTGCTGAATTCAGTTACTAGTTCTAGTAGTTCTGGAGTGAATTCTTTAGGGTTTTTTATGTAGAATATCGTGTCATCTACATAGTGGTCTGAATCCTAAGAGATGAAAATGAGGTTTTCAAATAGTAGAGTCAAACATTTTGCATAAGGGCATAAAACATAATAATTTTGGTTCCTGACTAATGTAGCTGAAGCTTAGCGTTGTTAAAATGGTACTATCCTGAGGTAGAAAATAGAGTATGTTGTGACTTTATATGTTTCTACTGTATTTTTAAAGTTTGTTTTGTTTCTCATTTTGTTTATTGATGTTGTATGAATGGATTTTTTAATGAGTCTTTGAGTTTATATGCTTTTAACCTGACAATTTCTAGTATTTCCCAAATATTTGTTGAAGTTGTAGACAGTTTAGAAGTATTTCCCAAATAACTAAATATTCAGCTAAAGATTAAGCTTAATTTAACTTGTTTCATTATGCTTCAGAAGATTGGAGATTGTTGAGAATTAGGCTTAGGGTTGATTAATGATTGTGCATTGAGTCCCCTATACAGAATTTTATTGTTGTTAACAACCATTTGATCAATAAATATGAGAGATGCCCTCTCAAAAAAAATATTAAGCTTAATTTAAACTCTGAATTGATAAAATGTTATTTTCTGTTTTTATTTAAGATTATGGCTTTTATTGACCCTTTCTATGTAGTTTATTTTTATCAAATATATCCATTTGTCAGCATAACAGGACCTAGAAATTACATCAGTGGAAGAAGAAAGTCCTGATGGAAGTGAATATAACCACCTGCAGGTATGTATAATTTTTATTTAATTTCTTGTTTTTTGCTATGCTTTAATATTGTAACATAGTTCAAATGAAATTACCTTTTGAACTTGCCTTTCAGAGTCAATAGATCATCACTCAGTAAGAAGTCTGTAAAATTTTACTACTTGCAGAAATGAGTGAGGAATGTAATAGAATATATCTCTATAGTCAGGTCTTCCTCATACGCTAAACTGTGAGGAAATGTGGATCAAAGTAGTCAAATTAGAGTCCAAAAATAATTTAATACTCATCACAAATGAGCTAAAGCAGAGGTTTGGTAATTCTTAGGAAAAAGAACTGTAGGCATTTTAATATGCTCAAATATATGCTGATCTAAGGCTTACTGATCTAAGGGTAACTGCATAGGTTAGATTTCAGACCATAAAGTCAATTTTTAAGTGTAGTTTGCTTTATTATTCTTTTAGTTTATGCCTTCTGAGTTGTAATTTGAAGAAATGCCTTTCTAATTATGAGATTCTTGAAAATTCTCAGCTTTTTTTACTTTCTTGGACTTACTGTCTGCAGTTAAATTTTTGAACTGTTGGTAATTTATGCCTGTATAAAGTTTGATGTTTGGATCCATATTTTTTTTCATACACTGTCCAAAGAAGAAAATTGAACACAAGTATCTAAACAAACAAGATAAACTGAAGAAATACATTGGAAAGCAGGAGTACTCAGAAGAGAGATTATCCCAACTACAACGTGAAAATGAGTTGCTCTGACAGCAACTGGATGATTTTCAGAACAAAGCTGAAGATAATAAAAAGACACTATGTAACAACCTAAACCTGTTTGAGATATCTGTAGAAGAACTTCAAACTGAATACAAAAAGTGTTTTTTTGCTAATAAAAAATAAAGAATTATTCAATGATTGTAGTAATCTCAAATAAAGAATGAATCAAGGTGAAAATAAGGAAAGAGAACAAGAATAAGTATCTAGGAAAATAAAGATTTTTCAAACTTCCTGAAAGAAAATTCAAAGTAATATTTGATTATGGAAAAATGTTGAGTCTAGTGGATATAAAAAGAATATAGACTATAAATCAGCTTAAAAGCATACTTATTATCCAGCAAAAAACTTAGACCTGGCAGGTGCTTTTTTTGAAGAAAGACATTTGTGTTGACTATGAAATTTTAAGAGGTTAAGTTATAAATTTTTACTGATAGTAATAATTCAGTCTTACACTGCTAAAATATTAATTTTAATTTTTGTGTCATCACATTTTAATACCATGATGAAGTAGATAAGTGGAAATGCTCATACCTAAAATGAGCCTCTAGATTCAATTAAGTGGATCACCTTTAAAGTTATTCCGGATTTCCCAGATGAGATGAAGGGCAAATGCCGTGTATGTCACAGTCCTTTTCCTTCAGTAGCTTTTATACATTTTTAGTTGGTATAATTTTATTTTGATTTATGTCAATTTGAATTAAATTTGGAAATATTTTAGTGTCAAATCATGTATTCTTATGATCTCTGTTTAAAGTCATCTACTTTCCAATACATCATAATTTGGGACAGATGTGCTGAGGTATAGCAAAACAACACTTGATTTAATTTTCCCAGTGCTATTTATAGTTTTCTTCAAACATTTTTACAAATAGTTTACTCACAATTATCATTTCAAGGAGAAATGTAGTTAAGGAGAGATTATAAGACCTAGGTCTGTACATAACAAACTTACTAGATGTGAGTGTGTCCAGTACAAAGAGAACTCTGTGATTGGAGCTCTTTTTCAGACTAATCGACAGTGGCAGGATTTGTGTATAGCAGGAATGGAGTGCATTATAGGAGCCAAGGTCAGGGAGGCAGGTAGAGGCCTAGTTACTTGGGGCCTGAGTCCCATTGGCATGACTTCACATTTATTCTCAGATGGGGATCTATTGGAAGGACTTGAGCAGAGGATTCAATATGTGAGGAACTCTGAAGTCAATTTAAGTTACTAGGAAAAAAAGAAACCTTTTCACAATGTAGAATTTACCACCCCAAGTCCCATTCACATGCCTATTTTTTTGTTTTGTTTTGTTTTGAGACTTCTCTAGGTGGGAAAGGTCTGCAAATTCTTAGGGGGGATTGGGTAGTGGGGCTGAATTTATTGTCTTAAGGACAGAATATTGATTAGCAACTCATTTTCACATTGTAGTTGGGATAATATCTCTTCTGAGTACTCCTGCTTTCCTATGTATTTCTTCAGAATGACAGGAGGATCACACCAAATTCAATAAACAGGAATGTGTATGCATGAGGAAAGGTGAATTGATGAATGTGGTGATATTTTTCAAAACATGTATGTTAGAGTGATGTATTATTAACATAGTTTAATAATGTGACTTACAAAAGCAGTAACAGAAATATCTTCAATATCTTATTAGGTAATTGTGAGACAACTCCAGCAACAACGGGATGACACCGTAATACAACAACCTAATTTAGAGACTTTGCTAGAGGTTACCTCATATTGCTGTACTAATGTACAAGATAAGACTTGGTACCTAAGGAAGAAATTAAATAAATTCATAAGTCAAGTATGTATGAAATTTAACATATTAACATTTAATCTAGAGCTGATTAAATAATATGCAATGTTTTAGAATACTAATTTCTGTGGATTGCTTTTATATTTTCATTATAATAAATTTATTATAATTTTACTCTCTTTACAATGTACTTCTTAAACTCTGACTTTAGTCCTGCTATTTATATTACACATTTTTTCTTACATTTACCCTCAGAAAAGCTGAGGATTATGCATCATTCCTCACATCAGTTGAGACTTTGTCTTTTTAGTAACCAAACATTGTTTTTTTATAGATCTCTCTTTTGCCATGATGAGGGGAGCCAAATAAAATCTGAGGATAATGTTTAATGGAATGTTTCAGAAAACTGTCATTTTTCTCATCTTTACCATTGTGAATGGATGTAGAATCTGTGTACATTTATTTCACAGATTTCAGGATAATCTGTACAAAAGGTCATTATATAAACCAGTTGAAATTAAATACTTGCATCATTTCCTTTCCCCTTTAGATATCCTGTAAAAATGTAGATTCAGATTATGTACAGTATGTACCCCAAAATAGAGAATTAAGAAAATTATCTACATCCAGCCATTGGGCTTTTTTAAGTCTCATTGAGATATAATTCATACACCATAAAATTCACCCATTTAAAATGTCCAACTCAGTATCTCTGAGTAAATTCACAGACTTCTGTAACTGTCCCTGAAATCAAGTAGAACATTTTCATCACCCCTAAGGGAAAGCCCCATCCCTTAGCCACCACCCCCACCTCCCATCTTCCCCAGTTGCAGGCAGCCACCAGTCCACATTCTATCTCCAAGGTTTGCCTACTCTGGATATGTCATACAAGTGGAACCACAATTTGTGGTCCTTTGTGACTAGCTCTTTCACTTAACATAAAGTGTTCAGGGTTCATCATGTTACAGCACATATCAGTACTTCATTTCTTTTGTCAACAATACTCCATGGTGTGGGGTAGCCACTTACTCATAAGTTGATGGACCTTTGGGTTGTGTACACTTGTTGACTGTTAATAATGATGCTATGAGCATTCATTTGCAAGTTACTGGGTGGACATAGGTTTTCTTTCCCTGCCACTCGATTTTATCTTGAGATAACTGGGCTGATCTCACTGTCTCTTGACCTTTTCTCACGTGTCCTTTCTGTTTCTCAGTTTCTGATCCTCTTGCCTAATCCTGAATTACTCAAACATGCTCACACCTCCGTTCTCCTGAAGCTCTAACTGTTCTCATTGGCCTTTACCCTCATCGGCATTTATCATCTAGTCTGTGCAGAACAATTCATCTCCCTGCAGATACATTTTGGACATATACATCGTCTCTGTTTCCTCTACTTAAAGCAGTTGGTTTTATAGATTTCTGGAAGGATGGTATCATGTGTTTCTCCCTTTAAATATTTCAGTTTCTATCATTATTATTACAAAATTTATCTTTCAGAATGATTCTCACTAGATAATCATTTTATTTTTAAGACTGGTTCATATAAAACTAATAAGAGGAAAAGAAAACTTGTCATTTAAAAACTGTACCATACTCTTAGATAATATTGTTTACTTTAGAATATCTTAAACGGATTGTTGTTCTTTGAATTGTCATATTATATGAGTACTAAAATAAAAATGATTCAAATTTATTTTTATAATGCAGATTTAATTCAATTGAGGTTCTAATAAATATATTAAACCTCAGGTCTTTTTTCACATTTAAAATTTCTCTCTGAATCATTGGCTCAAAACTAAAGAAAAAATATGCTATAATTTTTCACATTATGGTTATTTAAAAATGTATTATTTTAACTTGCTTTAGGTAGAACCAGCACAAGAGAAGTTAGAGCATTTGAGAGAGAATGATGACGCTTCATGTAGAAGGCAAATGGAACTCAGAATTAAAGATCTGGAATCTCAACTCTCCAAAAAAATTTCTCAAGAGGACTCTATTAAAACTGAATTGGAGAAATATAAACAATTCTACCTAGAAGAATGAAAGATTATCGCATCATTGGCAAATTAACTAAACACGTATGTCAAAACAGAATCAGAGAAAATAAATTAAGCTCATTAGTTTGCCTCTAAAGCATTATTTCTGTTGAGCAAGATTTATAAGATTAGTAGGAAGTGAAAGCTAAATGGATAGCATATTTTGGAAAATGATGTCTGTAAATGAACTTACCTTTAAAATGTTTGTCCAACACAGTTTGTATCTCTTTTCCCTTGGTTTTAAATGACTTTATTTTTCCCTTTTAATATTTTTTTTAGTTAACATGATGTATCAGTCTTGAAGCTCAGTGTTTTTGAAGCTTTGTAACTTCGATAGTGATATTATTATAAAATTGCTTCTTAAAGAATTCCACTAAATAGAAATATTAATGAGTTTACCTCTTTTTTGGAAGATTACATCTTAAACTCAAAGGGCCAAGTACTACTACTCAGCTGTCTTGCCTGAGGGTTTCAGCCCCAGGAAAGTTCACTATGGATTCAGTGAGACCAAGAAACGCAATGCAATGTTCCTAGGGTTAAAGGGTTTCTACCTGGCTTTATTCTCCCAGCAAGAGTTGGACACTAGAATCACATACATCCAACAGTATGCAGATCCGTAATCCTCATATCTGCCTCTGGGCAGGTTTCTTTATGTAACAACTCAGTCAGTAATAGCTTTTTGCCTAGGGTGTGGAAGCAGTAGCCTAGCAGCAGGCCAATTAAATCAGAGCAGTTAAGTTCTGGTGAGGATCCTGGCAATAGGAACTTCCATTTTCCTCACATTAGCTCACCCAGTGCTTGGAAGTTTTCTTTTCCTGATTGTAATCTTTGGTGTTACCACTAGAGGGCTCCTTGGAAGAAATTATCCTTTATACTTTTTCTGCTCTACATAAAGGCATACATGTGAAATAAAGACTGACAGGGATGCAGAACAGTATAATTCACAAAGTGGTTAAAAATAACACTGTGGTCTGCCTGAGGGGGTGCAGCCTCTGTCCTCGGCACTGCCACCACTCCAGCCTCTGCTCTCTGCTCTCCTGTAGCCTTGCAGCCATGCTACTATGTTGCCCAGAGCACTGGGCAGACCTCTTTATATAGATTCAATGATGATGTATTGCACACACATGTGTAGTGATACAGTGGACCAGTAACAGGTGGGAATCCTGGCCATAGGAACCTTCACTTTATCCACACTCTTATTTGAATGTTTGGTAGAATGCACCTGTGAAGACTTCTATTCTTGGACTTTTTTTTTTTGCTGGGAGGTTTTTTTATTATTATTACTATTCAATTTCATTACTGGTAAGCAGTCTAATCAAATATTCTATTTGCTCCTAATTCAGTCTTGGAAGATTGTGTTTCTAAGGATTTATCCTTTTCTTTGAGGTTGTCCCATTTATTGGCATGTAATCTTTTGTACTAATCTCTTATAGTCCTTTATATTTTTGTGATGTCAGTTGTAACTTCTCTTTTATTTCTGATTTTATTTATTTATTTTTTTGATAAGTATGGCTAAAAGTTTACTAATTTTATCTTTTTGAAGAATTAGATCTTAATTTCATTGATCTTTTCTACTGTTTTCTTCCAAGTCTGTGTTTCAGTTAATTCCACTGTAATTGCTATGATTTCCTTCCTTCTACTAATTTTGGGCTTTGTTTGCTCTGTTATTTTCTAGTTCTTCAGTTCAGGAGTAAGGTAAGATTGTTTACTTAAAGCTTTTATTCTCTCTTGATGTAGGCCTGTATTGCTAATAACTTTTTTTCTTAGAACTGCTTTTTCTGTGTCCAAAGATTTTGGAATGTTGTTTCCATTTTCATTTGTTTCAAGGTATTTTTTAATTTCCTCTTTCTTTGTTGACCTACTGATTGTTTAGTAACATGTTTAGCTAAACATGTTTGTTTTTTACAGGGTTTTCCCATGTACTTGATTTTTAATTTAATGCCATTGTAAAAGATGCTTGCTAAGATTTCAGTCTTCTTAAATTTATTGAGACTTGTTTTATTGCCTAGCAACTGATACACCCTGCAGAATATTCCATTTGCATTTCAGAAGAATATATTATGCTGTTTTTAGATGGAATGTGGATGCAGGCACTGCAGCCAGGAAGCATGAAAGAGGTTTTTGCCCCTGAAAGGAGCGACTGCTGCACACCTGTGACCCTACCATCGCTCCAGATACTGGGTAGCTCCAGAGAGCAGAGCTTCTGGGCACTAGAAGGTGCCACCTACACAAAGTTATTATTCCATAGTAATCATTAGAATTATGAAACAGCAAAAGAATTTTGTACAAAGCAGGATCCCTCAAACACCAGAAAGAGGCCTCAGTGAAAGTGAAATCACCAATATTCTTGATAACAATTTCAAAATAAAAAGCATAAACATGCTCATGGAGCTACAGAAAAATATTCAAGATCTCAGGAATGACTTTTGAGAGAGAAATCTGAAAAATACAGTATCTGAAATGCAACACACACCAGAGGGATTTAAAAGCAGATTAGAAGAGGTACAGGAGATAGTCAATAGGACAGGAATTAGAGAATGGGAATACCAAGAAGCTGAGGCAAAGAGTGAAAAAAGGTTCTACGAATGAAAGAATAATAAGACAATTCTGTGACCAATCCCAATGGAACAATATTCACATTATAGGGGTACCAGAAAAAGAAAAAGAGAGAAAAGGAATAGAAAGCATATTTGAGGAAATAATTGCTGAAAACTTGTCCAATCTGGGGAAGGAAATAGTCGCTCAGGCCATGAAAGTGCACAAATGACCCAACTCAAAGGACCCTAGGTAGACAACACTAAGACATATAATAATTTAAATGGCAAAGATCAGGGATAAGGACAGAGTATTAAAAGGAGCCAGAGAGAGAAAAAAGATCACATACAAAGGAAAGCCTATCAGGAGACTTTTCAGCAGCAAGCTTACAGGACAGAAGGGAGTGGCATGACATACTTAATGAAAGAGAAGGGCCTTCAACTGAGAATACTCTACTCGTAAAGATTATCACTTAAATTTGAATCAGAGATTAAACAATATAAAGATAAGGAAAAGTTGAGGAAATTTACCTCCCACAAACCATCTCTACAGAGTATTTTTAAGGAACTGCTCTAGATGGAAGTACTTCTAAGGCTAAATAGCTGTCACCAGGGAAAATAAAACCACAGGAAGTAGACTAATTAATTACTAAGAAAATGCAAAATTACATCAGCTACCCTAAAAGTCAGTCAAAGGATACACAAAGAATACAGGATATGACACCTAACATAAACAGAGTGGAGGGAGAAGAAAAAGAAGGGAGAAAGTAAAAAGAGCCTTTAGATTATGTTTGAACTACTGTAATGAGTAAGTTAACTTAGATAGTAAAGAAACTGCCCTTGAACCTTTGGTAACCACGAATATAAAGCCTGCAATGGCAATAAGTACATATCAATCAATAATCACCCTAAATTACAGAATGGATAAAAGAGCAAGCCTGATCTATATGCTGCCTACAAAAGACTCACTTAAAACCCAAAGTCACAGACTAAAAGTGAAGGGATGGAAAAAGATATTCATGAAAATAATCAGGAGAAAAAAGCAGGAGATACAGTACTTATATCAGAAAAATAGACTTCAAAACCAGGAAAGTAACAAGAGACGAAGAAGGACATCATGTAATGATACAGGGTTCAGTCCAGCAATAAGATATAAAGACTATAGATATCTATGCACCCAACATAGGAACACCCAAATACGTGAAACAAATAGTAACTGAACTAAAGGGGGAAATAGGACAGAATGCATTCATTTTAGGAGACTTAAGCACACCATTCATTCCAAAGGACAGATCAACCAGACAGAATATTAGTAAGAGACAGAGGCATTGAACAACACATTAATTAGGACAGATGAACCTAACAAACATCTAAGGACACTTCACCCAAAAGCAGCAGGATACACATGCTTCTCAAGTGCCCATGGACATTTTCCAGAATCGATCACATACTAGACTACAAAAAGAGCCTCAGTAAATTTGGAAGATTAAGAACATGCCAGTCAGCTTCTCAGACCAGAAAGGTATGAAACTAGAAGTAAATTATTCAAAGAAAACAACAAAAAACCCCACAAACACATGGAGGCTTAACAACATGCTCATAAATAGTGGATCAGTAATCAAATTGAAACAGATCAAGCAATATATGGAGACAAATGAAAACAACAACTCAATACCCCAAAATCTGTGGGATGCAGTGAAGGCAGTTCTAAAACTATACTGCAGTAATGGCTTCCCTCAAGAACGAAGAGCAACTCCAGATGAACAGTCTAACTCACAATTAATGAAACTAGAAAAATTACAACAAATGAGTCAGTAGAAAGGACTGAATTAAGATTAGAGAATAAATAAATGAAATCAAGAAGAATAAAAGTATAAGATTCAATGAAATCAGGAGCTGATTCTTTGAGAAAATTAAATAGTTAACACCTGTCCAGACTTTTCAAGGAAAAAAGAGAGTGTACACACAGAAACAGAATCAGCAATGAGAATGGAAATATCACTACAGATACCATAGAAATACAAAGAATTATTAGAGGATACTAAGAAAAATTATATGCTAACAAATAGGATAATCTAGAAGAAATGGACAACTTTGTAGAAAATTATGAGCTTCCAAGACTGACCCAGAAAGAAACAGAAAATTGGAACAGATAATTACCAGCAATGAAATTGAATTAGTAATCAAAAAACTACCTAAAAACAAAACACTTGGAGCAGATGGCTTTCTCTGCTGAATTTTATCAAACATTTAGAGAAATCTAATACTGACTCTCCTTAAATATTTCCAAAAGGTGGAAGAGGAGGGAATACTTCCAAACTCACTCTATGAAGCCAGCATCAGTACAACACTAAACCAGGCAAAGACAACTCAAAAAAAAAAGAAAAAAAGAAAATTACAGACCAATCTCCCTGATGAACATAGATGCAAAAATCCTGAACAAAATATTAGCAAACTGAATTCAAAAATACATGAAAAAGATCATCCATCATGATCAAGTGGGATTTATTCCAGGGATGCAAGGATGATACAATATTCAAAAATCCATCAACATCATACACCACATCAACAAAAGTAGGACAAAAGTCATGTGGTCATCTCAATAGATGCTGAAAAAGCATTTGACAAAATTCAACATCCATTCATGATAAAAACTAATCAAAATGGGTATAGAAAGCAAGTACCTCAGTATAATAAAGGCCATATATGACAAACCCACAGCCAACATCATAACTAACAGCAAAAAGCTGAAAGCTTTTCCTCCAAGATAGGAAACAAGACAAGGATGCCCACCCTCCCCACTTTTACTCAACATAGTACTGGAGGTCCTTGCCCCATATGGCAATCAGACAACAAGGAAGAAGTTAAACTGTCACTGTTTACAGATGACATGATATTGTACATAAAAAAACCCTAAAGAATCCACCCACTCCAACACTACTAGAACTAATAATTGAATTCAGCAAAGTTGCAGGCACAAAATTAATGCAAAGAAATCTGTGGCACTCCTACATACTGAAGATGAACTAGCAGAAAGAGAAATCAGGAAAACAATTCCACCTACAATTACATCAAAAAGAATAAAATACCTAGGAATAAACCTAACCAAGGAGGTGAAAGAGCTATACTCTGAAAACTACAAGACACTTGAGAGAAATGAAGGAAGACACCAATAAGTGGAAATACATCCTGTGCTCATGGATAGGAAGAATATTGTCAAAATTGTCATCCTGCCTAAAGCAATTACAGATTGAATGCAATCCCTGTCAAAATACCAACAGCATTCTTTAACAAACTTCTAAAACTCCCATGGAGCCACAAAAGACCCCAAATAGCCAAAGCAATCATGAGAAGATAAAATAAAGCTGGCAGGATTATGCTCCCCAACTTTGTATATTAAGCTCTACTACAAAGCCACAGTAATCAAAACAATTTGGTACTGGCAGAAGAGCAGAACCATACATCAATGGAAGAGAATAGAAAACCTAGTTTTTCTATGTGCACATGAAAAGATGCTCCACATCACTAATCATCATTTAGTGATCATCATTAGTGATCATCATTAGTGATCACTAATCACTAATCACATTTCAACAATGTGGATGGAGGTAGAGGATATTTTGCTCAGTGAAATAAGCCAGGCATTGAAAGACAAGTACCAAATGATTTCACTCATTTGTGCAGTAAAACAACAAAGCAAAACTGAAGGAACAAAGCAACAGCAGACTCACAGTTTTCAAAAAGGGACTAGCGGTTAATAAAGGGAAAGGATGTCAGAAGGGCAGTTGGTGGGGGGAGGGAGAAGGGGATTAAGGGGTATTATGGTCAGCACACATAATGGAGGGGAGGCATGGGGAAGGCAGTATAGCACAGAGAAGACTAGTGACTATTGCATCTTACTATGCTGATGGACAGTGACTGCAATGGGGTATGTTGGGGGTACTTGATAATATGGGTGAATGTACTAACTACAGTGCTGCTCATGTGAAATCATCAGAAGATTGTATATCAATGATACATTAATAAAAAATAATAAAACAGCAGCAGACTCACAGACTTCAAGAAGGAATTAGTGGTTACCAAAGGGAAGGGAGTGGGGAGGATGGGTGGGAAGGGAGGGATAAGGGGAAAAGGGGCATTATGATTAACACACATAATGTAGGGGGAGCATGGGGAAGGCAGTATAGCAACTACACTGTTGTTCATGTAAGTGTATATTAATGATAAAAAAAAAGACAGTGAAAAGAATGTTTATTTTTTTCTAATGGGATTTGTTTCTATTTTACTTACAATTTTATTATTTTCTTCAACAAGTGGTCTATTCCTGACTTATCAAGACATCCTTGCTAAGAACACCATAATGCCTTAGCCACATGAAAGAAGAAAAGAAAGTGGATATACATAAGATCCATTTATGTACTTACTTCTTGCCAAAAGAATGATCATTACTCTCAAACCAATCTAGTTTAATGTAAATCGGTAGGGGCAACTGATAAAACATCTCAAAAAAAAGTATTGCTGCATTCAAATTTTAAGTACTAAACTCACGTTCTTTAATTTGGGTCTATGGTTTCCATATATCAACAACTCTTAAACTTATTTGCTATTACGTCTCCTTAACCAGGATTCTGAAGAATAACTAACCAGGTCCTAGAAATAACCCTGAAGTAGTTGAAATATCAAGTCAGCAAGAACTCTCCAACAATTTACATTTGCAGGAAGGTCAGATTTTAAGGTAAATCTGGTAAGATTTCTTCTGGTAAATTCCTAGGACTAAAATTTATGCGTCAAATGATATTTCTATTTTTAGTCTTTCACCCAAGTCACTGAACAGTTTTTCTTCTGAAACAAAGTGGATGAGGAGGTACAGTGAAAAAACTGTAAAATTAGCTACTAGTTCTTCTGTCATATGGTCCCACATAACCTCCTTACATTTTAACAGTGACTTCACACTTTTAACCAACTAAACCCAGTAAGGAAATTGCACCTTTTGCTTCAAACTATCTCTATGATCTACAGCAAATCACACAACTTTTTGAGGTTCTCAGTTCCAGTCTATTAAATGACTAGATCAGATTGATTCCTTAAAATCTATTTCCAACTTAAAAATCTATTATTTCTCTCAGACTTTTTCAAATCGCTTTGAAAAGTGATTATGGTACTTAAGAGTGAAACAATATGTTTTTGTCTTTTTCTGACAGCTCACACAGCAAAGTTTTCTAGGCTCTTCCAGCATGTTCAAAACCCTCCTTACAATCTAGAGAAGCTGATTTCCCTTGTAACATGATGATTCCTAAAAATTAGTGACACTGTCTGTGCTAACAGCCTCCTTTTGACCATTCTCCCTGTAGACTCCTGGTCCCAAAGATATTCTGCTTAGTCAAGATGAGTCTCATAACCCATAAAAAGTGTTAAGATTTTGATTTGTCTATATACCTTTATGGGAAACATAAAGGCTTCTGGAAAGTAGTTTTGTACAGCTGGACAACTTATAGCACATAGGATCCTGAAAAGTGTGACAAACTTTGAGAAAAAATACTAATTTTAGGTTACCAGTCTACGTTTAAGTAAATTCTGAAGCTGAAATTAATGTGTCTGTTTTAAATAGCTGTGAAAGAATTTATTACATTGTATAAAACAACTCCCTCAACATCTATGCTTTCATTTTCAGCTAAATGAAGTTACGAATAAACTTGTAAATGGAGTTGTGGATAAACTTGGGAGGCCTGAAATGACAAGACTAGTTAATGAAAATGTTGGACATATAAATAGTTTAGTGTAATGCCTATGAATTTGGATTTTTAGCATGTTAGTGGTTAATCTGGGTTTAACCACCTCCCCAACTTACTCCTCTCTACCCCAAATTGTTAATATCAAAACCAGCTCTTCTGGTAGAAAATATCTCCTTCTAGGCAAAACTTATTATCTAGACAAATATTTAAATACCTTGATTTCTATGTTCTTGCAAGTCAAAAGTATTGGACTCTGTAATACTGAGTTTTAAATTAATATTTATTAAATCTGTTAAAAGAGAAAAGTTTTAGTCACAAGACTACTGATTCAGCAAAACAAGAAAAAAATGAATTAGTTGAAATTTCCCACAATCCTTGTCCAAAGGGAGTCGAGTAAGGGTCTTTTCTAACAAGGCACTGAATAGAGCCTTTCTTCTGAAACAAAGAGTATGAGGTCTGGTGAACAAACTGTAAAGCTAACTACTTCTTTGGTCATATGGTTCCCTGCAACGTTCTTACAGTTTCACAATTAGTGATTGTTGTTTGCACCTTCTAATCAATTATAACCAGTAAAGACATGGTAGCTTCTGCCACTAAAAGTCATGTGAGTCTAAGCATATTCCTAATTTTCAAACAGATTATCAGAACCTAAATCAGAAAGTTTAAAAGGATAAAAGAAAATTCAAGAATTTCAAATTTTATTAATATCAAATTTAAATCCCATTAGGTATTAAATACTTATTGAAGTATGTTTATATTTAAATATTTTATACTTCAGAATTGGTAAAGTTATCAGACTCACAAAAATTTACACAGAAAATATCTTAATACATACTGTACTCATACCGGAACACATGAAGAGCCTCTTACGATAATAACTAATGTGAGGTAATCTAATCTAGTTTACTGATAGGGGAAAAGTGAAATACTTCCAAATATAGTACCTTAATTTGTCAAGTAATATTCCTGTAACAGTACTTGGATCAAATGGGGAGCACAGATACCACCTAATCGGCTTTACATTAATGTATGGAAATCACCGGGCCAGTGAGACTGCAGGAAAATTATGAAGATGACAGCAAGTCCACCTACACTCGCACTTTCTCCTCAAAGAACTGTCACCGCATTCCCCAATAAACCTCTAGAATAAAGAAAGATAAATGTGGGGATTATGCCAAGTAGACCCCAAGCTTTGTTCTTCTCCTCAAGGCACATTCAGTAAAGAGCTCTCAACACACATCTGATTTGACAAGCATTTAGGTTTTCAGAGAGGGAGATGAAAGTGAAATCATACTCGGGGCATTCATGGGCTCTGTGTCAAAGGTCCGTTAGCAGTATTTCAGGTGCTGCATACTAAGACCCAAAGTGGGCAGAGAGCAGAGAACCAGAAAATCATGGAATATCTGCTCTAAAAGGCATCTTTGAAAATCATCTCCTCCAAACTTTTAATTATACAAACATACTTTACACCATATTTGATTAACTTATAATTTCCTAAGAGCACTTACTCATTTGTGGGAAAGACACACACACATACACGAACAGAAGGACAAGCAGACATAAGTATTCAGGCACAAAATGATAAACTCCATAAATCAGAGACAATTCTTTAAATCGATACAATAAATAATGAAATTAGGTTTAATGTAAACCTATAATAAATCACTGGGTTTTCATATCTTTCTGAAGGGAAATAGGACAGAAATTACAATGTTGAAATACATGAAATGAAATGAGGGCCTTTCCAAGCAAATGAAATATAATATTCAGTAAGCTTTTAAAAATGAACCAGGATTAATTGCTTAGGGTTATTGAAACATTCCCAAAGTGTTCAACTTAATGTTAACTATAATTTACTGTTAAAATGAATTTTTACTTTTTTCTGTCCCACAATGTATATAGAAAGCAAGCTCTCGAGAGCTTCTTGAAACAAAAGCATTCAGAGACTTGGAGGAGGGGGAGGGTAAAAGGGTCAGCAAGGGGCTGGGAACAAATGGCGATCCACTGGGCAGTGGCTGAAGATTTAGAAGAGCAAGTGTATTTCGTTTTTACTAACCTTGGGATGTGTACCCAACCGTTTCCAAACACAGAGGTGAGCCATGCTGCTACAGACAAAATTCTCTCTATTACTATATAAAAGGAGTGAGGCAGGGTTTTTGAAGGGGAAAATGTAACATATAGAACTCATACCTTAAGTATGGCTGGAATATCAGGCAAACTTTAAAACTTTCTGAGTACCTTTGAAGTCTTCCGAAAAGATAATCCATACCCAGGAGGGAAAAATAAAGCATATTCAGCAAGCTCAGCTTATTCCAGTCTTTTCAGCAAACCAGATCTAACCCCAACCTATGTTAAAAACTTGGATTCAAAGAAAATGGCATTCATCTATTCTACTCTTTATTGTTCCTCACCTGTACATTTCCATGTAATAGCTCCTCACTACTGAGGACTGCTCATAATCTTCCTCTCTACCTAAACTTCTATTTTTAACCCTAGGAAACTTTCAACCTCTATGTATTGTCCCTTAGAGCTTCAACAATGAAACATCCTCTGTTCTACTCCAGTCCTAAAACCTGCCCCTTTGTCATCACCCAGAATGGCTCCACCTCAAAAAGGTAGAATCCAGCATTTCACTTTCTGACCATACTTTTTCCTCTTCTCTCTCCTGCCTTCTTATCTAGGACACCTCATAGAGATCTCCAGTCCTAGAATCCCTCAATTTTCTGCCAGCTCCCTCTCCTAGGCTCACTTTCTTCCCCTACTAGCTCTGCAATTAAATAACATACGTTACGTCTTCCACACCTGTAAAATGGGAATATGTACTTCCTATCAACTCATTTATTCAACAAGTAGTTGAGCCCATTCTTTATGCCAGGCACTGGGAATATACAACGAATTAAAAAATACCTCCTTGCCCTCATGGAATTTACATTCTAGAATCTTCTGTAACAACTACAGTTGTTGTGAGAATTAGATAGGTTAATATTTATAAAGGATAACATACATAACATAACATGCAACATTTGCCACAACAGATCATCTAAACTGCTCTAAATCAATACCTTAGCTTCCTACACATCATTTTTCATTGTACCAGCCTGGTAAAACCTCAGTCCTAGGTGAATGCTATGTTCTGATCTCCATCACTCATTTAGGCTACAGAGGGCATCTAAAGAAATCACAACTGTACCAACCTGTTCCATTAACAATGCATAGTTTCTCGTCTCACTTGGACCCAGCAGTGATCACTCATTCCTTCATGCGTCCTTGGTTAGCACTCTCTCTCCTTTGTGGGACTTCGCTTCCTTGGCTTGACTCTGAAACACTGATGATCCCCAAGATGCTGCCTTCTGCTCTTTTTCCTCCTCGGCCCACATACATGCCCAATATGGTCCCATGGTTTCAGTCACCTCTTTAGACACTGATTTTTCCAGCCCAGACCCCGTCACATTCCACAGTATCAAATTCAAAAGGCCAACAGCCCTGTTAGGCCCCCCCACTGGATATTTCACTATCATCTCAAACTCAAAACATTCCAAACTGACTTCCTTAGCTTCTAAATTTATCCTTACATATTCTCTCTTGGTTTGGTGTCATTACCACGCACGCAGTCACCCCAGCTAGAAACCAATTTGGAGTTAAGCTTGTTTACTTCTCCACTGACCACGTCCAAGTATCAAGTCCTACTGAATTTCTTATTTACTAACAACAAAGGTAAAGAATCTGAAATCTGTCCCTCTTCTCCATTTCTACTAACTGAGCCCGAATCTAAACCCTCATCAGCTATCATTAAGCCCATTATTTTCCAAATGGCTTCCCTGCCTCAAATCTTTTTCCCTTCAAATTTATAATCCACAACAGCTACCAGAGTAACCTATTAAACCTAACTACAATCAGATCAGGCCCCTGCTTAAAACTCTTTGATGCCTTCCCAAAACATAGAATGAGAGATGAATTTAAAGTTCCTAAACGTGGCATAAAAAACCCTCCACAATCTGTCTCCATACCTCTCCATCACTCTCTGTCCCTTATTTCCAATGTGCTTTTGCTCCTGTTCTCCCCTCGGTTGTTCCTGCTTCCATCCCCCTCTGTGCCCCTCACCTAGACTCTTACACACACACACACACACACACACACACACACACACACACACACACACACACCTCTCTGATCCTTTAATATTCAGTTTGGACATTATCTCTCCAGAAAATGCTTTCTTTGACCATTCTTTCCATTTCTCTATATTATAGTGACTGTACTGTATTAACAGCATCTGTTTCTATGACTCTCTGCAGCATTTGACCATGAGCTCCATATGTGCAAAACCAGTTTTATCCACCACTGTATCCCTAGCAATTAGCACAGTCTTACAACACAGTAGGCAATCATTTAATGTTTGATACATTATACTATCACATCTTGTACCAAGGATGTCATCAAGTATCAAATTGTAAAATTATATAAAACCAAAAATGAAAGGTAAGGTGATTTACTATTTCTTTCAGCATGTTAACTGCTATTACTAAAACGTTGTTGTTGGGTCTTAAAGATTAGCTGCAGCTCCATCGACAAAAACCAGACTTTTAAATTGCTATAGTTTATCCTACAAATGGTTTCAGGTGTGTACCAAAAGAATAAGTTAATAATTCATAAAATGAATCCCCCTAACTGTTTTGACTTCTGAAATTTCTTTCTGTATTTGGTAGAGGGAGGGAGTAACAACTTGGAGACTTGAAGACACAGATTAAATAATGTAATCACCCGAGAGGACTCATTGGGCCCAATTTTTAAGGGGAAGAAGTTCAAATTCCTATGGTCCTCACTCTAACATACACAAGTGAATTATATAATAACACAGCAATTTTGCATTAATTTCAAAAATATTATCGAGAAATAGTTATTTTCTGTGAAACAATTTATGAAGGTTATACTCCAATATCTACCAATATCTACTTTACTCTCCTGTGCTGTTGAGATGGATTAATCTAGAACAATTTAAAATACCATATATTACATGACCTAGTCTCCCTAGCAGAGAAGTGGGTGGGACCTGTCATAATTACCCAGAATTCTTTAACATCCCAAATTGTCTGATGGTCAAAGCTATAAACTGCTATACATTTGTATATGTTCTTAAAAAATAAATGTCTTTATTCAGCTGAAAGAGATTTCCTTTTTTAAAAGTAACATATGTACTTATCAGTTTTACAAAAGAAAAACAAGCCAGTCAAGTAAATTAAGTAGGGAATACTGTCTCTTTGAAGGATCTCTGAAAGTGAATTGGACCATATACATAGTTTCAGCTCTAAAGTAAAAATCACTAACAGTCCTCTGTTTGCCTGATAAAACCAAGTGCCACCGAAAGTTAAACTATGAGAAGTAGCTAACAAAACAACATACAAAAACAGCTGAAATTCTCAGAGACAACATTTATCATGAACATACAGCTATAGGATAAAACCTCTCAAGAACCTCTAAAGTACAGGCTCTAAGTGGGAATAGGGTTAGGCATTGACCCACAGAAAGACCTTCATGTAGTTATAAAACTAGAGTTTATATGGAAATTTCTGTAAGCTAACATCAGTGTCTCAAAAGAGTGTGGCCCTCAGGGGATGAAGAATCACTGCTCTGAAGGATCTAAGTGTTCTCTCTTTACCCCTGGTGTCTACTCTTAAATAATATTACTAGCTTCTTCACAAATCACTTGAATTATACAGCATTCTCTTCACAGTCTATAGAATTTCCCAAAAGTGTCATGTCAACATCCCTAAATCAAATACTGCTTTCCAAAACTACTTGCTGTTAAATATTGACTTTAAGTTATAACTCTACCAACTCACCTTTGGAAGAAGAGGTCACTGTGACCATTTGTGCATGTGGTCGTATCTGCAGTTAGACTAACAAGTACTTTTACTTATCTACTTTCCTTATCTCATGAATACATGGACACATACATTTAATTTTAAAAGGAAAGTACTTTATTTTTCTACCTTTAAAATACATACATGTATTTAAATATATACTTCTATGTTACAAATTTTCATATGTTAAGATATATTTTTATATCCTGTTAGGAGTAAAAATTTAAGCAGTATCTAGAAATATATCATTTACTAATACTTTTTACATTCTCAGGTAAAATAAGCAAATCATATAATTATTTCATCATAGTCTGACAATATACTGGCAACCTTAAAAAGCAGTACCCTAATGCCAAATAGCCAAAGCAATACTAAGAAGGAAGAATAAAGCAGGCAGAATTACACTCCCTGACTTCAAGCTCTACTACAAAGCCACAGTAATCAAGACAATTTGGTACTGGCACAAGAACTGATCCATAGACCAATGGAACAGAATAGAGAGTCCAGATATAGACTCAAGCATATATGGTCAATTAATATATGATAAAGGAGCCATGGACATACAATGGGGAAATGACAGCCTCTTCAACAGCTGGTGTTGGCAAAACTGGACAGTTACATGTAAGAGAATGAAACTGGATTACTGTCTAACCCTGTACAAAAAAGTAAACTCACAATGGATCAAAGACCTGAAAGTAAGTCATGAAACCATAAAAATCTTAGAAAAAAATATAGGTAAAAACCTCTTGGACATAAACATGAGCAACTTCTTTATGAACATATCTCCCTGGGCAAGGGAAACAAAAGCAAAAATGAACATGTAGGACTATCAAACTAAAAAGCTTCTGTACAGCAAAGGATACCATCAGTAGAACAAAAAGACATCCTACAATATGGGAGAATATATCCATAAATGACATTATCTGATAAGGTGTTGACATCCAAATTATATAAAGAGCTCATGCACCTCAACAAACAAAAATCAAATAATCCAATTAAAAAATGGGCAGAGGAGCTGAACAGACAGTTCTCCAAAGAAGAAATTCAGATGGCCAACAGGCATATGAAAAGATGCTCCACATCACTAATCATCAGAGAAATGCAAATTAAAACCACAATGAGATATCACCTCACACCAGTAAGGATGGCCAACATCCAAAAGACAAACAGCAACAAATGCTGGTGAGGATGTGGAGAAAGGGGAACCCTCCTACACTGCTGGTGGGAATGTAACCTAGTTCAACCATTGTGGAAAGCAGTATGGAGGTTCTGCAAAAAACTAAAAATAGAAATACCATTTGACCCAGGAATTCCACTCCTAGGAATTTACACTAAGAACGCAGCAGCTCAGTTTGAAAAAGACATATGCACTCCTATGTTTATCTCAGCACTGTTTATAATAGCCAAGAAATGGAAGCAACCTAAGTGTCCATCAGTAGATGAATAGCTAAAGTAGATGTGGTACATATACACAATGGAATATTATTCAGCCATAAGAAGAAAACAAATCCTATCATTTGCAACAACATAGATGGAGCTGGAGGACATTAGTGAAATAAGCCAGGCAGAGAAAGATAAGTATCAAATGATTTCACTTATCTGTGGAGTATAAGAACAAAAAAAAAAAAACTGAAGGAACAAAACAGCAGCAGAATCACAGAACCCAAGAATGGACTAACAGTTACCAAGGGGAAAGGGACTGGGGAGGGTGAATGGGAAGGGAGAGATAAGGGGGAAAATGGGGCATTATGATTAGCACACATAATGTAGGGGGTGACACGGGAAAGGCAGTATATACAAAGAAGACAAGTAATGATTCTATAGCATCTTACTACACTGATGGACAGTGACTGTAATGGGGTATGTCGGGGGGGGGGACTTGATAATGGGTGGAGTCTAGTAACCATAATGTTGTTCAAGTAACTGTACATTAATGACATAAAAAGCAGTACCCTATTTACTAAGGAATACTGAAAAATATGGCATATTCCCCTCAGAGATTTACTTCACATGGTCTTCTATACCTTAGTGGTTAAAGCCCCGTCTGGAGCCAGGCTGCCTAGGTTTGAATACAGGCTCCACTTACTAGCTATGTCACTATAGGCAACAACCTCTTTGTGCCTCAGTTTCCTTACCTATAAAATTAGGATGACAGTATCTTCCTCATAGGTTTTAATGAAGATTAAATGGACTATATTTTAAAAGTGCTTAGACTTTTGCCTGGCATATAAACATTATTAAGTGTTTGATAAGTAAAAGGAACAAAATGTTCATATTCTGAAACAAAATGTTACATCCACAAATGAAGTTAGAAGAATAAAAGACATCATATATGTTTTAAGTTAGAAAAATAAACAGCAAAGCAATACTTTCCTCAAAGTTCTGAAAATGTGGTCAATAAGTGAAAAATACATGAAGGTCCAAAACCATTTATATTTAGTGATTTAAAAAATGTAAAAAGATTAAAATTGTACTCCTTGAATACATCTTGCAGTATCTCACAACCAGGAGTAAATATTTTTATGCTCTATTAAATATAAAGATAGTACTAAAAATCTAAAATTATCCAAGGAAAATTACATTTCAGAAGCCACAAAGATTAAATGTCATGTTACTCACTCTTTCCTAAATTTTACATTTATCACTCCCCTTAGAGTTGTGCTATATTTCCATCCTTAAAAAATGTATTACTTCATTTGTCACGTTCTTGAATTTTGAATGAGTTGAACCATGCTGTATTCTTGTATGAATTTTTTTGTTCCAACATTATATTCCTAAGATGACCCCAGTTGTTGAGCACAGCTGTAACTCACTCACTTTCAGTATTGTACATCACTTGATATATATGTATCAAGGTTTCTCTAAGACATAATTAGGAATGGAGATACTGAATCATAGTGTATGTGCATCTTCAATTTCATTTAATAATGCTGATTTTTTTTTCTAGAGGACATACTATTTAGCATTAGATCCTGCACTGCCTAAGTGATTCAGCTGCTCCACATTCACATGCACAGCAATGCCAGTTGGCTTTTGATTTCTGAGGCTCTAGGAAGCATGAAATGCCTTCACATTCGGTTTTAACATGCATCTCCTTGGTTGCTCATGAGGTTGAATAGCCTAGAATATACTTCAAGGCCAAAAGAGTTACTTTATGAAGTATATATTCAAGTCCCTTGCCCAATTTTTTATCAAATTGTCTTTATTTCACTGTGGCAGATCTTTATACGTGCTGAAGACTAACCCCCATTCTCTTTATGGTATCTATTGGTGAAAAGAAATTATTTTGATGTAGTCACACTTTCCAATATTTTGATCTATGTTTTATGCATTTTTATTTATTCAGTCTTGAAAATATTCTACTCTATTATCTTTAGAAAATGTTAGTTTTGCTTTAACTATACCTTTACCTTACCTATACATTTAGATATAATCCAGCCCAACTGATTTCTCTAAATAACATGAGGTGTAGTGGCCCAATGCAATTTCTTTCCTTTAATTAACCAGCTACCCCAATTACTGACAGAGTCATCCTCTCTCTACCGACTGACAATACCAGTGCCATTAAATGTCAACTTTCCTTAATGAGTATTTTGTTACTACTATTATCTCTTTGATGTTGTGTAGACCTTGCTACATAATCTGTATGGAGCTAGTATTTTTCTTTGAGAATATTTTTTGTTTATATTTTAAGAGTATTCAATTTTCTCTTCCTTCTTGAGCCAATATCAGGTATATTTTTCTGGGAATTTGTCCCTTTGATGTAAGCTTTACCTACATTAACATAAAGATGACCATTCTTGAAATATCTTTAGTAACATCCCTTTACCATTCCACACATTGCTCTGTGACTTCTCTTTTCCCTTGATTAATCTTACTGGCAGTTTTCAATTTTGTTAGTCTTCAAATAATCTGGTTTTAGCTTCAGTTTCTTCTCTGATTTACTTTTGTTTTCCACTCCATTAATCTATATTTATTTTCTTTTTACTTCAATTGTGGGAGTATTCTTTTTATTCTTCAAATTCTTAAGAAAAGTTATTTTTCAGAAATTATTAAGATAATGAAGCATTAATGTCTATAAATTTCCATGAAGTATCATTTAGCTATATTACAAGTTCTGTAAATTGCATTTTATTATTGTTAAATTACAAATATTTTCTAATATTCCTTATGTTTTTCTTTGATCTACAAGGTATCTGTAAATAATTCATCTTGATTTCCAAAACATACAATGGAAATTATGTTGTTACTTACAGTTAATGCCACTGTAAACAGAGAATATAACATGATGTCAACCCACTGAAATTTGTTAAAACTGGCTGTATTTGACGAGAATGTTACCAATTTTTGCAAATATTTCTCATGTCATCTAAAATAATTTAAAAAGAATTTTAAAAAAGAATTCTGAGATCTTCCATAAAGTCCTATTAAAATCTTATTAAATCCTTTTAAAATCTTCCATATTTTTAATTTTTATCTTCATGTTCCAACATTTCTTTTTTTTAAATTTTTTATTAAGCTTTGATTGATATACACTCTTTTGAAGGTTTCACATGAAAAAACAATGTGGTTACTACATTTACCCATATTATCAAGTCCCCACCCATACCCCAATGCAGTTATTGTCCATCAGTGTAGCAAGTTGCCAGAGATCCACTATGTCCCTTCTCTGTGCTACACTGTTCTCCCCGTGATCCCCCACACCATGTGTACTAAACATAACATCCTTCAATCCCCTTCTCCTTCCCTCCCCACTCACCCTCCCACACCCCTTCCCTTTGGTAACCACTAGTTCATTCTTGGAGTCTCTGAGTCTGTTGTCATTTTGTTCCTTCAGTTTTGCTTAATTGTTATACACCACAAATGAGGGAAATCATTTGGCATTTGTCTTTCTCTGCCTGGCTTATTTCACTGAGCATAATGTCCTCCAGCTCCATCCATGTTGTTGCAAATGGTAGGATTAATTTCATTCTTATGGCTGAATAGTATTCCATTGTATATATGTACTGCATCTTCTTTATCCATTCATGGACACTTAGGTTGCTTCCATATCTTGGCTATTGTAAAAAGTGCTGCAATGAACATAGGGGTGCATATGTCTTTTTGAATCTGAGAGGTTGTATTCTTTGGGTATATTCCAATAAGTGGGATTCTGGGGTCAAATGGTATTTCTATTTTTAGTTTTTTGAGGAACGTCCATATTGCTTTCCACAATGGTTGAACTAGCTTACATTCCCACCAGCAGTGAAGGAGCGTTCCCCTTTCTACACATCCTTGCCAACATTTGTTGTTCTTAGTCTTTTCGATGCTGGCCATCCTTACGGGTGTGAGGTGATGTCTCATTGTGGTTTTAATTTGCATTTTCCTGATGATTAGTGATGTGGAGCATCTTTTCATGTGTCTGTTGGCCATCTGAATTTCATCTTTGGAGAACTGTCTCTTCATACACTCTGCCCATTTGTTAATTGGGTTATTTGATTTTTGGGTGTTGAGGTGTGTAAGTTCTTTATATATTTTGGATGTTAACCCCTTGTTGGATATGTCATTTACAAATATATTCTCCCATAGTGTAGGATGCCTTTTTGTTTTGTTGATGATGTCTTTTGCCATACAAAAACTTTTTAGTTTGATGTAGTCCCATGAGTTCATTTTTGCTTTTGTTTCCCTTTCTCAAGGAGAAGGGTTCAGGAAGAGGTTGCTCATGCTTATATTCAGGAGATGTTTGCCTATGTTGTCTTCTTAGAGTTTTATGGTTTCATGACTTACATTCAAGTCTTTAATCCATGTCAAGTTTACTTTTGTGTATGGGGTTAAACAATAATCCAGCTTCATTCTCTTGCACGTAGCTGTCCAGTTTTGCCAACACCAGCTGTTGAAGAGGCTGTCGGCTGTCATTTCCCCATTGTATGTCCATGGTTCCTTTATCATATATTAATTGACCATATATGGTTGGGTTTATATCAGGGCTCTCTAGTCTTTTGCATTGGTCTATGGGTCTGTTCTTGCACCAGTACCAAATTGTCTTGATTACTGTGGCTTTGTAGTAGAGCTTGAAGTTGGGGAGCGTACTTCCCCTTGCTTTATTCTTCCTTCTCAGGATTGCTTAGTTTATTTGAGTTCTTTTCTGGTTCCATATGAATTTTAGGATGATTTTCTCTAGTTCTTTGAAGAATGCTGTTGGTATTTTGATAGGAATTGCATTGAATCTATAGATTGCTTTAAGCAGGATGGCCATTTTGACAATATTAATTCTTCCTATCCGTAAACATGGGATGTGTTTCCATTTATTGGTATCTTCTTTAATTTCTCTCATGAGTGTCTTGTAGTTTTCAGAGCATAGGTCTTTCACTTCCTTGGTTAGGTTTATTCCTAGGTATTTTATTCTTTTTTATGCAATTGTGAATGGAATTGTTTTTCTGATTTCTCCCTCTGCTAGTTCATTGTTAGTGTATAGGAATGCCACAGATTTCTGTGTATTAATTTTGTAACCTGCAACTTTGCTGAATTCAAATATTAGATCTAGTAGTTTTCGAGTGGATTCTTTAGGGTTTTTTTATGTACACTATCATGTCATCTGCAAACAGGGACAGTTTAACTTCTTCCTTGCCAATCTGGATGCCTTTTATTTCTTTGTGTTGTCTGACTGCTGTGGCTAGGACTTCCAGTACTATGTTGAATAGAAGTGGGGAGAGTAGGCATCCTTGTCTTGTTCCCAATCTTAAAGCAAAAGCTTTCAGCTTCTCACTGTTAAGTATAATGTTGGCTGTGGGTTTATCATATATGGCCTTTATTATGTTGAGGTACTTGCCCTCTCTACCCATTTTATTGAGAGTTTTTATCATGAATGGATGTTGAATTTTGTCAAATGCTTTTTCAGCATCTATGTTGATGTGGTGGATGATGTTGATGGATTTTCGAATGTTGTACAATCCTTGCATCCCTGGCATAAATCCAACTTTATCATGATGGATGATTGTTTTGATGTATTTTTGAATTCTGTTTGCTAATATTTTCTTAAGTATTTTTGCATCTATGTTCATCTGGGATATTGGTCTGTAATTTTCTTTTTTTGTGGTTTCTTTGCCTGGTTTTGGTATTAGAGTGATGCTGGCCTCATAGAATGAGTTTGGAAGTATTCCCTCCTCTTCTATTTTTTGGAAAACTTTAAGGAGAATGGATATTAGGTCTTCACTAAGTGTTTGATAAAATTCAGTGGTGAGGCCATCTGGTCCAGGAGTTTTGTTCTTAGGTAAGTTTTTGATTACCAGTTCAATTTTGTTGCTGGTAATATGTCTGTTCAGATTTTCTGTTTCTTCCTTGGTCAGCCTTGGAAGCTTGTGTTTTTCTAGAAAGTTGTCCATTTCTCCTAGGTTATCCAGTTTGTTATCATATAATTTTTTATAGTATTCTCTAATAATTCTTTGTATTTCTGTGGTGTCCATAGTGATTTTTCCTTTCTCATTTCTGTTTCTGTCGATGTGTGTAGACTCTATTTTTTTCTTGGTAAGTCTGGCTAGTGGTTTATCTATTCTGTTTATTTTCTTGAAGAATCAGTTCTTGCTTTTATTGATTCTTTCTATTTTTTATTCTTCTCAATTTTATTTATTTCTGCTCTAATCTTTATTATATCCCTCCTTCTACTGACCGTGGGCCTCATTTGTTGTTCTTTTTCTAGTTTCATTAATTGTGAGTTTAGACTGCTTATATGGGATTTTTCTTCTTTCTTGAGGTAGGCCTGTATTGCAGTATACTTTCCTCTTAGCATGGCCTTGGCTGCGTCCCACAGATTTTGCAGTGTTGAATTATTGTTGTCATTTGTCTCCATATACTGCTTGATCTCTGTTTTTATTTGGTCATTGATCCACTTGTTATTTAGGAGCATGTTTTAAAGCCTCCATGTGTTTATGGGATTTTTATTTTCTTTGCATAATTTATTTCTAGTTTCATACCTGTGTGATCTGAGAAACTGGTTGGTACAATTTTATTATTTTTGTATTTACTGAGTCTCTTTTTGTGGCCTAGTATATGATCTATTCTTGAAAATGCTCCATGTGCAATTGAGAAGAATGTGCATTCTCCTGCTTTTGGGTGTAGAGTTCTGTAGATGTCTGTTAGGTTCATGTGTTCTAGTGTGTTGTTCAGTGCCTCTGTCTCCTTACTTACCTTGTGTCTGGTTGATCTGTCCTTCAGAGTGAGTGGAGTGTTGAAGTTTCCTAGAATGAATCCATTGCATTTTATTTCCCCTTTTAATTCTGTTAGTATTTGTTTCACATATGTGCGTGCTCCTGTGTTGGGAGCATAGATATTTATAATGGTTATATCTTCTTGTTGGATTGACCCCTTTATCATTATGTAATGTCCTTCTTTGTTTCTTGTTACTTTCTGTGTTTTGAAGTCTATTTTGTCTGATACAAGTATTGCAACTCCTGCTTTTTTCTCTCTGTTATATGCAGGAAATATCTTTTTCCATCCCTTCACTTTTAGTCTGTGTATGTCTTTGGTTTTAAGGTGAGTTTCTTGCAGGCATCATATAGATGGGTCTTATTTTTTTATCCATTCAGTGACTCTATGTCTTTTGATTGGTGCATTCAGTCCATTTACATTTGGGGTGATTATCGATAGGCATGTACTTATTGTCATTGCAGGCTTTAGATTCGTGGTTACCAAAGGTTCAAGGTTAATTTCCTTACTATCTAAGAGTCTAACTTAACTCACTTAATATGCTATTACAAACACAATCTAAAGGTTCTTTTCTTTTTCTCCTCCTTTTTCTTCCTCCTCCATTCCTTATATATTAGGTATCATATTCTGTATTCTTTGTCTATCCCTTGATTGACTTTGGGGATAGTTAATTTAATTTTGCAATTTCTTAGTAATTAGCTGTTCTACTTTCTTTACTGTGGTTTTATTTCCTCTGGTGACAGCTATTCAACCTTAGGAACTCTTCCATCTATTGCAGTCCCTCCAAAATAGACTGTAGAGGTGGTTTGTGGGATGTAAATTCTCTCAGCTTTTGCTTATCTGGAAATTGTTTAAACCCTCCTTCAAATTTAAATGATAATGTTGCTGGATAAAGAATCTTGGTTCCAGGCCCTTCTGCTTCATGGCATTAAATACATCATGCCACTCCCTTCTGGCCTGTAAGGTTTCTGCTGAGAAGTCTGATGTTAGCCTAATGGGCTTTCCTTTGTATGTGATCTTATTTCTTTCTCTGGCTGCTTTTAATAGTCTGTCCTTATCCTTGATCTTTGCCAATTTTATTACTATATGTTTTGGTGTTGTCTTCCTTGGGTCCCCTGTGTTGGGAGATTTGTGGATCTCTATGGCCTCAGAGACTATCTCCTTCCCCAGACTGGGGAAGTTTTCAGCAACTACCTCCTCAAAGACACTTTCTATCCCTTTCTCTTTCTCTTCTTTTTCTGGTATCCCTATAATGCGAATATTGTTCCATTTGGTTGGTCACACAGCTCTAAATATTCTTTCATTCTTAGAGATCCTTTTTTCTCTCTGTGCCTCAGCTTCTTTGTATTCCTCTTCTCTAGTTTCTATTTCATTTATCGTCTCCTCCACTGTATCCATCCTGCTTTTAATACCCTCCATTGTGCTCTTCAGCAATTGGACCTCTGATCTGAATTCATTCCTGAGTTCTTGGATATCTTTCTGTACCTCCATTAGCATGTTGATGATTTTTATTTTGAACTCCCTTTCAGGAAGAGTCATAAGGTCCATGTCATTTAAATCTTTCTCCAGGGTTATATTAATTTTGCTCTGGACCAGGTTCCTTTGGCATTTCATATTTGTATATGGCACCCTCTAGTGTCCAGAAACTCTACTCTGGAGCTGCTCAGCCCCTGTAGCAATGTCAGGCATTGCAGTGGAGTGGTATTGGTGCCTGGGGGGAGGAAAGAGTTGTTCCCCACTTCCTGGCTGCTGTGCCTGTCTCCACTACTGTAACCAGTGGGCCGAGCACACAGGTATAAGCTTTTGTCCCAGAGAAGCCGGATATGGATCCTTGCTTCCCACAAGCAGCTGAAATCTCAGTCTTTCCAGGAATTCTGCCTGTATTAACTTTCCAACCTGGTAGTCATGAGAGTATCATTAAAGCACCATGGAAAGTAGGTTTGTGCTCCCAGAGCAGATCTCTGGAGCTAGGTATTCAGCAGTCCCAGGCCTTTTACTCCCTCCCTGCTCAGTTTCTCTTCCTCCTGCCTGTGAGCTGGGGTGGGGGAAGGGCTTGGGTCCTGCCTGGCCACAGCTTTGGTATGTTACTCTGTTCCAGGAGGTCTGCTCTTTTCTCCAGGTGTATGCAGTCTGGCGCCTTCCTCTTTCTTGTTGCTCTCTCAGGATTAGTTGCGCCAACTATATTTTCTAATTGTATCCAGTTTTAGGAGGAAGCCTCTGTCTCTCCTCTCACACCACCATCTTTAATCCCTCCAATATTTCTTAAGACAGGTTATTTAAAATAACTCATGCTCATGTATTTGCCTGTTTTTTTTCTGTGGTTCTGTCTGTTCTTTGCTCATACTTTGCTTATCTGTGCTTTCAAAATACATTATCAGGGACATACATGACTTTAAAATTATCATTCCTTTGGTCACTGTTTAGTAACCCTTACTCACTAAGATACTTTTTTTTCTGCAAAGTCAACTTTCAATGATACTAATAGACATTAATACAGTCATACAACACAACCTTTCTTTAGTGAGTGTTATCAGTTAATTTTTCATCCTTTATATTCTCGAGTTTTCTGTATCTTTTTTAAAGGGGCATTTCTTATAAAGAGCTTATAAGTAGGTTCTGTTTATCCCATTTGACAATCAGTTTCTGTTAACTGGAGCCTTTTGTCAATTCATAGGTTCTATAACTACTAATGTATTTGTGTTAAGCAATAACTATCTCTTTGTGCTTTTTTTTTTTGAGAGGGCATCTCTCATATTTATTGATCAGATGGTTGTTAACAACAATAAAATTCAGTATAGGGGGGTCAATGCTCAATGTACAATCATTAATCCATCTCAAGCCTAATTCTCGTCAGTCTCCAATCTTCTGAAGCATAACGAACAAGTTCTTACATGGTGAACGAATTCTTACATAGTGAATAAATTCTTACATGGTGAACAGTACAAGGGCATTCATCACAGAAAATTTTGGTTTTGATCATGCATTATGAACTATAAACAATCAGGTCAAATATGAATATTCGTTTGATTTTTATACTTGATTTATATGTTGATCCCACATTTCTCCCTTTATTATTATTATTATTTTTATTTTTAATAAAATGCTGAAGTGGTAGGTAGATGCAAGATAAAGGTAGAAAACATAGTTTAGTGCTGTAAGAGGGCAAATGTAGATGATCAGGTGTGTGCCTATGGACTAAGTATTAATCCAAGCTAGACAAGGGCAGCAAAACATCCACGGATGCAGAAGATTTCTCTCAAAGCAGGGGGGATGAGGTTCTGAGCCTCACCTCTGTTGATCCCCAATTTCTCACCTGATGACCCCCCTGCAACTGTGCCTGTCTTAGGTTGTTCCTCCCTTGAGGAATCTTACCCATCTCTGGCTAACCAGTCATCTTCCGGGGTCATACAGGGAAATGTAAAGTTGGTAAGTGAGAGAGAAGCCATATTGTTTGAAAAGGTTAGCTTTTTACTTCTTTGCAGATTTATGCCCTGTGGCTTCTATGCCCAGCACTTGTCTTGAGGTATCTTTACCACCTGGAGGAATTATGATACTCGGTAAATTCGATATGAGGCACGAATTCTATTTAAGGGTTGTAATTAGGAAGGAAGAAGAAAAGCTATAGAGGTAGCATATGGAAGAAAACATGGGAGGATTGATTATTTCTTTGACATATCTTCTTGTAGAGTACCTTAAGTATGTATAGGTTTTAAACTACTAACTAATTTGCACACACATATTAACATAATAGGAATACGGTGACATAAACAAAGCAAATCTATAATTACCATCCATCTCCAGCGAAGCCTAGAAAACCATTTAGGCACCCTAGGTATTTGTGAAAATTTGTCTATGATATGATGGATATTGTCCTACTGTACTTGAACAGTCTGAGAAAAATCAGACAAATTAAAGCAGCCCATTTCTGCGATCTGTTCACATCGCATATGTTCTTTTAACCGTAGATAGTCTATAGTCATAAGATTTTGGAGTGCTACAACTTGCACCCCTCCCAACTCCTGGTTGAGTTCCAACAGTACAGATCCGGTCAACTTCGTTGTCTCACTGTATGCACATGCCAGCCTAGACATCTCCCTCCTCATTCCAATGGCAAGTCCAGGAAATGGTGGGGTGGACGCAGCCACAACCGCAGCATCACCCGGATCCCTGTGGAGGCTTTTTGATGATCATCCCCCAGCACGAGTCCTCCAGAGAGTGCTGATGCCGGAAGCTCCTCCTCATATCATATCTTAGTTCATTTTCTGGGTATCCAAGCTAGGCCTTGATCTTCTGCATAGAAACAAACAGACCCTTTGCCCACACTTTGACATGCCCTCTATACCACTGTGCAGAACTCATTGGAGGTTAGCACACAGGGACTGCTTTTTTTTTTTTTTTATTAAGAGAAAGGAATATTATCAGAAAAGAGTACCTCCATAGCTGATCATCTGACACCCTTTAAGTGATCAACATTAAGGATATTTAAAGCATGCGTTGATCTTTGATTTACCAATAGTTTTATCCTATCAAGGAGTAATCCCCCTTTTCTTTCTTTCTTTCCTTTCTTTCTTTCTTTCCTTTCTTTCTTTCTTTCCTTTCTTTCTTTCTTTCTTTCTTTCTTTCTTTCTTTCTTTCTTTCTTTCTTTCTTTCTTTCTTTCTTTCTTTCTTTCTTTCTTTCTTCCTTCCTTCCTTCCTTCCTTCCTTCCTTCCTTCCTTCCTTCCTTCCTTCCTTCCTTCCTTCCTTCCTTCCATCCTTCCTTTCTTTCTTTTTTTTAATCTTTAATCTACACTTACATGAAGAGTACTATGTTTACTATGCTCTCCCCTATATCAGGTCCCCCCTAAAAACCACATTACGGTTACTGTCCATCAGCTTAGCAAAATGTTGTAGAATCCCTACTTGTCCTCTCTGTGTTGTGCAGCCCACCCTCCCCTTTCTCCCTCCCCCCCATGCATGCTAATATTAATACCCCCCTTCTTCTCCCCCCCCCCTTATCCTTCCCTGCCCACCCATCCTCCCCAGTTCCTTTCCCTTTGGTAACTGTTAGTCCATTTTTGGGTTCTGTAATTCTGCTGCTGTTTTGTTCCTTCAGTTTTTCCTTTGTTCTTATACTCCTCAGATGAGTGAAATCATTTGGTATTTCTCTTTCTCCACTTGGCTTATTTCACTGAGCATAATACTCTCCAGCTCCATCCATGTTGCTGCAAATGGTTGGATTTTTCCACTTCTTATGGCTGAGTAGTATTCCATTGTGTATATGTACCACATCTTCTTTATACATTCATCTACTGATGGACATTTAGGTTGCTTCCAATTCTTGGCTATTGTAAATAGTGCTGCAATAAACATAGGGGTGCATCTGTCTTTCTCAAACTTGATTGCTGCGTTCTTAGGGTAAATTCCTAGGAGTGGAATTCCTGGGTCAAATGGTAGGTCTGTTTTGAGCATTTTGATGAACCTCCAAACTGCTTTCCACAATGGTTGAACTAATTTACATTCCCACCAGCAGGTTCCCCTTTCTCCACAGCCTCGCCAACATTTGTTGTTGTCTGTCTTTTGGATGGCAGCTATCCTTACAGGTGTGAGGTGATACCTCATTGTAGTTTTAATTTGCATTTCTCTGATAATTAGCGATGTGGAGCATCTTTTCATGTGTCTCTTGGCCATCTGTATTTCTTTTTTAGAGAACTGTCTGTTCAGTTCCTCTGCCCATTTTTTAATTGGGTTATTTGTTTTTTGTTTGTTGAGGCGTGTGAGCTCTTTATATATTCTGGATGTCAAGCCTTTATTGGATCTGTCATTTTCAAATATATTCTCCCATACTGTAGGGTTCCTTTTTGTTCTATTGATGGTGTCTTTCGCTGTACAGAAGCTTTTCAGCTTAATGTAGTCCCACTTGCTCATTTTTGCTGTTCTTTTCCTTGCCTGGGGCGATATGTTCAAGAAGAGGTCACTCATGTTTATGTCTAAAACGTTTTTGCCTATGTTTTTCTCTAAGAGTTTTATGGTTTCATGACTTACATTCAGGTCTTTGATCGATTTTGAATTTACTTTTGTGTATGGGGTTAGACAATGGTCCAGTTTCATTCTCCTACGTGTAGCTGTCCAGTTTTGCCAGCACCATCTGTTGTAGAGACTGTCATTTCTCCATTGTATGTCCATGGCTCCTTTATCAAATATTAATTGACCATATTTGTTTGGGTTAATTTCTGGAGTCTCTAATCTGTTCCACTGGTCTGTGGCTCTATTCTTGTGCCAGTACCAAACTGTCTTGATTACTATGGCTTTGTAGTAGAGCTTGAAGTTGGGGAGTGAGATCCCCCCTACTTGATTCTTCTTTTTCAGGATTGCTTTGGCTATTCGGGGTCTTTGGTGTTTCCATATGAATTTTTGAATTATTTGTTCCAATTTATTGAAGAATGTTGCTGGTAATTTGATAGGGATTGCATCAAATCTGTATATTGCTTTGGGTAGGATGGCCATTTTGATGATATTAATTCTTCCTAGCCATGAGCATGGGATGAGTTTCCATTTATTAGTGTCCCCTTTAATTTCTCTTAAGAGTGACTTGTAGTTTTCAGAGTATAAGTCTTTCACTTCTTTGGTTAGGTTTATTCCTAGGTATTTTATTCTTTTTGATGCAATGGTGAATGAAATTGTTTTCCTGATTTCTCTTTCTATTGATTCATTGTTAGTGTATAGGAAAGCTACAGATTTCTGTGTGTTAATTTTGTATCCTGCAACTTTGCTGAATTCCGATATCAGTTCTAGTAGTTTTGGAGTGGAGTCTTTAGGGTTTTTTATGTACAATATCATATCATCTGCAAATAGTGACAGTTTAACTTCTTCTTTACCAATCTGGATTCCTTGTATTTCTTTGTTTTGTCTGATTGCCATAGCTAGGACCTCCAGTACTATGTTAAATAACAGTGGGGAGAGTGGGCATCCCTGTCTTGTTCCCGATCTCAGAGGAAATGCTTTCAGCTTCTCGCTGTTCAGTATAATGCTGGCTGTGGGTTTATCATATATGGCCTTTATTATGTTGAGGTACTTGCCCTCTATGCCCATTTTGTTGAGAGTTTTTATCATGAATGGATGTTGAATTTTGTCAAATGCTTTTTCAGCATCTATGGAGATGATCATGTGGTTTTTGTCTTTCTTTTTGTTGATGTGGTGGATGATGTTGATGGATTTTCGAATGTTGTACCATCCTTGCATCCCTGGGATGAACCCCACTTGGTCATGGTGTATGATCCTTTTGATATACTGTTGAATTCTGTTTGCTAATATTTTATTGAGTATTTTTGCATCTACATTCATCAGGGATATTGGTCTATAATTTTCTTTTTTAGTGGGATCTTTGCCTGGTTTTGGTATTAGGGTGATGTTGGCTTCATAGAATGAGTTTGGGAGTGTTCTCTCTTCTTCTATTTTTTGGAATACTTTAAGGAGAATGGGTATTATGTCTTCTCTGTGTGTCTGATAAAATTCTGAGGTAAATCCGTCCGGCCCCGGGATTGTTGTTGGGTAGTTTTTTGATTACCGTTTCAATTTCTTTGCTCGTAATTGGTTTGTTTAACTTTTGTGTTTCTTCCTTGGTCAGTCTTGGGAGGTTGTATTTTTCTAGGAAGTTGTCCATTTCTTTTAGGTTTTCCAGCTTGTTGGCATATAGGTTTTCATAGTAGTCTTTAATAATTCTTTGTATTTCTGTGGAGTCTGTCGTGATTTTTCCATTCTCATTTCTGATTATGTTGATTTGTTTTGATTCTCTTTTTCTCTTAATAAGTTTGGCTAGAGGCTTATCTATTTTATTTATTTTCTCAAAGAACAAGCTCTTGGTTTCATTGATTTTTGCTATTGTTTTATTCTTCTCAATTTTGTTTATTTCTTCTCTGATCTGTATTATGTCCCTCCTTCTGCTGACTTTAGGCCTTATTTGTTCTTCTTTTTCCAGTTTCGATAATTGTGATGTTAGACTATTCATTTGGGATTGTTCTTCCTTCTTCAAGTGTGCCTGGATTGCTATATACTTTCCTCTTAAGACTGCTTTCGCTGCGTCCCACAAAAGTTGGGACTTAGTGTTGTTGTTGTCATTTGTTTCTATATATTCCTTGATCTCTATTTTGATTTGTTCATTGATCCATTGATTATTTAGTAGCATGTTGTTAAGCCTCCATGTGTTTGTGAGCCTTTTTGTTTTCTTTGTAGAATTTATTTCTACTTTTATACCTTTGTGGTCTGAAAAATTGGTTGGTAGAATTTCAATATTTTGGAATTTACTGAGGCTCTTTCTGTGAGCTAGTATGTGGTCTATTCTGGAGAATGTTCCATGTGCACTTGAGAAGAATGTATATCCTGTTGCTTTTGGATGTAGAGTTCTATAGATGTCTATTAGGTCCATCTGTTCTAGTGTGTTGTTCAGTGCCTGTGTGTCCTTACTTATTTTCTGCCCGGTGGATCTATCCTTTGGGGTGAGTGGTGTGTTGAAGTCTCCTACAATGAATGCATTGCAGTCTATTTCCCTCTTTAGTTCTGTTAGTATTTGCTTCACATATGCTGGTGCTCCTGTATTGGGTCATATATATTTAGAATGGTTATATCCTCTTGTTGGACTGAGCCTTTTATCATTATGTAGTATCCTTCTTTATCTCTTGTTACTTTCTTTGTTTTGAAGTCTATTTTGTCTGATATTAGTACTGCAACCCCTGCATTCTTCTCACTGTTGTTTGCCTGAAATATGTTTTTCCATCCCTTGACTTTTAGTCTATGCTTATCTTTGGGTTTAAGGTGAATTTCTTGTAAGCAGCATATAGATGGGTCTTGCTTTTTTATCCATTCTATTACTCTGTGTCTTTTGATTGGTGCATTAAGTCCATTTACATTTAAGGTGACTATTGAGAGATATGTACTTATTGCCATTGCAGGCTTTAGATTCGTGGTTACCAAAGGTTCAAGGTTAGCTTCTTTAGTATCTTACTGCCTAACTTAGCTCGCTTATTGAGCTGTTATATACACTGTCTGGAGAATCTTTTCTTCTCTCCCTTCTTATTCCTCCTCCTCCCTTCTTCATATGTTGTGTGTTTTGTTCTGTGCTCTTTTTAGGAGTGCTCCCATCTAGAGCAGTCCCTGTAGGATGCCCTGTAGAGGTGGTTTGTGGGAAGCAAATTCCCTCCATTTTTGCTTGTCTGGGAATTTTTTAATCCCGCCATCATATTTAAATGATAGTCATGCTGGATACAGTATCCTTGGTTCAAGGCCCTTCTGTTTCATTGCATTAAGTATATCATGCCATTCTCTTCTGGCCTGTAGGGTTTCTGTCGAGAAGTCTGTTGTTACCCTGATGGGTTTTCCTTTATAGGTGACCTTTTTTGCTCTAGCTGCCTTTAAAACTCTTTCCTTGTCCTTGATCCTTGCCATTTTAATTACTATGTGTCTTGGTGTTGTCCTCCTTGGATCTTTTCTGTTGGGGGTTCTGTGTAATTCCTTGGTCTGTTCGATTATTTCCTCCCCCAGTTTGGGGAAGTTTTCAGCAATTATTTCTTCAAAGAGACTTTGTATCCCTTTTCCTCTTTCTTCTTCTTCTGGTACCCCTATAATATGAATATTATTCCTTTTGGATAGGTCACATAGTTCTCTTAGTGTTGTTTCATTCCTGGAGATCCTTTTATCTCTCTCTATGTCAGCTTCTATATGTTCCTGTTCTCTGGCTTCTATTCCTTCAATGGCGTCTTGCATCTTATCCATTCTGCTTATAAATCCTTCCAGGGATTGTTTCACTTCTGTGATCTCCTTCCTGACATCTGTGATCTCCCTCTGGACTTCATCCCATTGCTCTTGCATTTTTCTCTGCATCTCATCCCATTGCTCTTGCATTTTTCTCTGCATCTCTGTCAGCATATTCATGATTTTTATTTTGAATTCTTTTTCAGGAGGACTGGTTAGGTCTGTCTCCTTCTCAGGTGTTGTCTCTGTGATCTTTGTCTGCCTGTAGTTTTGCCTTTTCATGGTGATAGAGATAGTTTGCAGAGCTGGTACAAGTGACCGCTGGAAGAGCTTCCCTTCTTGTTGGTTTGTGGCCTTCCTCTCCTGGGAGAATAGCAACCTCTTGTGGCTTATGCTTGTCAGCTGTGCGCAGACAGGGCTTCTGCTACCTGCCCATTTGCTATGGAGTTTATCTCTGCTGTTGCTGTGGGCATGACCTGGCTGGGGCTGCTCCTCTAAAGTGGTGGAGCCCCGTTGGAGGAGGAGCGGCCGGGAGGCTATTTATCTCTGTAAAGGGCGTCTTTGCTCCCTGTTGCCCAGGGGGTTAGAGTGCCCAGAGATCCCCAGATTCCCTGCCTCTGGTCTAAGTGTCCTGTCCTGCCCCTTTAAGACTTCCAAAAAGCACTCCGTTTCGCCAGGTGCTGGGTTCTTGCAGGTGTGGATGTGGTCTGGATGTTGTCCTGTGTCCTCTGGTCTCTATTTTAGGAAGAGTTTTCTTTGTTATATTTTCATAGCTCTATGTGTTTTTGGGAGGAGATTTCCACTGCTCTACTCATGCCGCCATCATGGCTCCGCCCCCTTTTTGTGCTTTTTTACTTGTCTTCTTCTTTCTATGCTTTTTTTCCTTCTCCTTGTTTGTTTCCTTTTTGGATTGAGTAGTTTTCTCATTCTATTTCCTTCCTCTACTAGTTTGTTAAATACATATGATTTCTTGATTTGTACTCTTTTATCTCAGAAATTTTAATGTGAATATACAACTTACCAAAGTCTACAGGTAATCAATAATTTTACCCTCCTCCAAAGTTTTAGACAGTATTGCCTATACATATCCGTGTTAACCATTGCTGTGTTCTCTATACTTCTTACATCTGGGACATTCTATCTGTGACCACTTTTATCTGTGAGGCTATGGTGATCAGAAACTCAGAGACATAATGGTGGAAGTATGTGACCACTGTTACCTGACTCTGACTCAACCAAATCCGCTAAAGACAATTTTTACCCCCACCAAAGTGTAGAAATTCCTACTTTCTTGCATTTTTGCCAGTTTTTGGTATTGTGCAACATCCTACATTTTCCTCATTTAACCATTGTTAAATAGTTTTATGTTTACTGTAGTATGTATTTCTCTGTTTATGAGGGAGGTTGTTCATTTCTTCATATCCCTGCTAGCCATTTTGGGTTTTTCTTTTCATATCTGACCTTTTCATACCCTTTGCCCTTCCTTTTGGTTGGGTTTTTGACTTGTTTCCCAGAATTCCTTGTGTATTTGAGATAGCAGTCCCTCGGTGGTTTAAGACATGGCAAATATTTTCCTCATGTATCATTTATAAGTTGACTGACTCTGGTAGAGGAATCCTTTATTTTAATGTACTTAAGTCTATCAAATTTCTGAGTTTGTCGACAATAAGACATCCTTCCTGATTCTTAAATTGCAAAGATATTTTCCTAGATTTTATTCTAACAGTTTTGTAGTTTTACCTTTCATATTTAGATCTTTAATGCACCTGAAGTTCACCTTTGAATCTCACATTTCTTTCTTAGGTGGAACAAACATAGCAGTTAAAAGTTTGGGTTATCTTGTAATTTACTAGCCAACTCACTGTGGCTGAGTTAATTTCCCAATGCTTGAATTTCCCCATATATAAAAAGCAAATGGTAACGTCATTGTTAGGTTAAATGAGACGCATGAAGCACAGTGACTAGTACATGTTTTAACATTCAAAATTTGCTTTTATTAGATGAAGTTTATTTGTTTTAAATATATCTTGCATCAACTAGTACTTAATTTCCTATCCTCTTGTTGGACATTAACTGTATAACTGCTATTTAAAAGGATGTTGTTATAAAATTTGTTCATGATTTCTGTAGCTTTGACCTTAAGCAGTGCTTAGTCGTTCTGGCCTTATGGACAAAGCTGGTTTTTAAATTAGTAGTAGAATTTTATCTTAATGATATTTCTTTATATGGATTTCAGCTTGAGGAAAGCTCCCTTGGACTCTTTTTAAGGAGCATTATCTTGAGAGGGACCTTGCCATATTGCTTTTACATATAATATTGATGTTGATTTCAAGGATAATGCCCTGGTGCTACTCTGTTGCAAAAACCAAGCTCAAGGAGGCTAAACTTTATATTCAATATTATAGTAGCCTAAGGAGTATGAGGTTCACAGCTTTTCATACCATTTCATTTATTTAGTTTGGAATATAGTTAAGAAGATGGTTGTATGTTTTCTTCAGACCAAGTGTGTTCCTGTGGTACATAGATAAGGCAATCCTAAGACAAAACTTGAAATGATACCATTTTGATTTTGGGGTATCATGATTGCTGCACATGGTGTGTATGGGGTCATAGGGAAGACAGTGTAGCTCAGAGAAGACAAATAGTGACTCTGTGGCATCTTACTACACTGTTGGACAGTGACTGCAATGGGGCATGGGGGGACTTGATAATAAGGGTGAATGTAATAACCACATTGTTTTTCTTGTGAAACCTTCATAAGTGTGTATCAATGATATGTTAATAAAAAAAAGGAAAAAAATGATACCCTGTTTTGTGTGCATGTTTTAAGAGTTTATTGAAGTATGTGATTCACATACATCATTACACATGTACTTTTTGATTTTTGACATACTTACACATCTGTGTAAATACCACCACAATTAAGTTATACAGCCTTTCCACCATCCGTACCTCTGGCTTAAGCAACCAGCAATCTATTTTGATCACTAGAGATTAGGTTTACTAGTTCTAGAGGTTCACATAAACAATCACAAAGTATGTACTTTTTTATCTACCTTCCTTTGCTCAGCATAATGTTTTGAGATTTAATCAAAGTTATTTCATGTATCGGCAGTTCACTGCTTTTATATTGGCAAGTGTAGTATTAGTAGACTGAGTGACTGGTATTTCATGGCATGAATATATCACTATTTGTTTACCCATTAACCTACAACGGACTTACTATTTGGGTTGATTTTGGTTTTGCTATAGAATAAAGCTGCTATGAACATTCACATACAAATTTTTGTGTGGATGTATACTTAATATTTCTTTCGGGTAAATACCCAGGAGTAGAATTGCTGGGTCATATATAGTTTTAAGTGTATGTGTAACTTTGTAAGAAACTACCAAACTGGTGTCTAAAGTGCTGTAGCATTTTAGAACTAATAACTGAATTCAGAGAAGTTACAGGATGCAAAATTAATTCACAGAAATTTGTTGCATTCCTATATACTAACAGTGAATAAGCAGAAAGGGAAATCAGGAAAGCAACTTAATTTATAATTGCATCAAAACGAATAAAATACCTAAGAGTAAACCTACCTAGGAGGTGAAAGACCTATACCCTGAAAAGTACAAGATGTTTATGAGAAATTAAAGAAGACCACCAATAAATGGAAATACATCCTGTGCTCATGGATTGGAATAATATCGTCAAAACTGCCACCCTGCCTAAAGCAATCTACAGATTCAATGCAATCCCTATTAAAATACCAACATTCTTCAATGAACTAGAAAAAATAGTTCTAAAATTCATATGGAACCATATGAAAAGACCCCGAATAGCCAAAGCAATCCTGAGAAGGGAAAACAAAGGTGGGGGGATTATGCTCCCCGACTTCAAGCTCTACTACAAAGCCACAATGATCAAAACAGTTTGGTACTGGCACAAGAACAGACCCATTGATCAGTGGAACAGACTAGAGAGCCAAGATATAAACCCAAGCATATATGGTCAATTAATATACGATAAAGGAGCCATGGATATAAAATGGGGAAATCACAGCTTCTTCAACAAGTAGTGTTGGCAAAACTGGACAGCTACATGCAAGAGAATGAAACTGGATTATTGTCTAACCCCGTACACAAAAGTAAACTTGAAATGGATCAAAGCCTAAACATATGAGGTGAACACCTTGGACTGAGGGGATAAAATGTGGAGAAGCACAGAAGCCTAGGCTGCAAAAGCACTTATTCACTGTTTTTTTTCCCTGTGGATCAACTTCTACTATGCCCATTTTAAGAAGCAGTGTCCACTCAGGTAAAGTGGTTAAAGTTAGCTGGAAAAATCAACTCTGTCCTTCAATCTGTGCTCCCCATGGGGGTGTTACAGTAGCATAAACTTTATCATGAGAGGCAGATTACTTCACTTTATCATTTCTCTCTTCCTGAAGTGAACTTATAAAATTAAAAGGGCACTCAAAGTCCACCATCAGGAGGTTTACTCCAAAAGAGGTTCAGACCTAAAGTGTCAATGACTCCACAGTACCTGATAAAGCTGGTATATTCCAAGGGTAGACTCAAAATCCAAGTTTAAAGTGGACCTTCCACTGATTTAACACCCTCAAGCAGCAGGTGGAATGGAATTATGGTATAGACCCTTTGAAGAACAGATTCCTCATTAACAGGATGGTTTCTTATTGTATCAAAGGCCATTTATCTCCTTAATAATTATTTGTGGCATTGCATCCCCCTCACATATCTCCATGGTTGACAGATTCAACACATGGACAAAAAATGATGGTGCTTAGGTTATGATTTGGTCAATCAATTGGACAGACTTTCAGTATCAGTTAGCTTTCACTGTAAGCTGTGGTAACAAACAGAGGCTTACAGAAACAAAGTTTTATATTCTGCTCATATTATATGTTGGCTGTAGAACTGCTGTGATTTTGCTGGGCTCTGCTTGGTTCTGTTCTACATGTCTTTTTTATTCTGAGATCTAGGCCAGAGAAGTGCCAATGTAGGACATGCTATTCTTGAGGCAGGGAGAAAACAAATAATCCAGATCCACGTGAAGACTCTCAAAGCTGCGCTTGAATGTGCCCAAGCCTGAAGTCAGGGGGGAAAGGAAGCGCTGTCTTACCCAGGAAGGTTTTGCAGGTCATGTGCCAAAACAAAATGAGTACCTTATCTCCATACTGGCCCTGAACTACTTTCCTGGAGATTCTGAACCCATGAGAGAAAAATGAACTTCTGTTTTTTAAACCACATACTTTGCCTCTGCCACCCGAAGCTAACTAACCTAGTCTTCACTGATGCATCGACATATTCAGTATTTGCTAGGCCTCTGGCCCCAAATTCTCCTTGTGGGATCTGGCCTCTCAAGCCCTTTCCTCCTGTAGGATCAAAGAAAAATTTCATTTTGATATGCATGTATTTATAAAAATGGTGCATGTAAAAGTCATAGATTTTTGTACTTTTTCAATAAATCTATGGGATTTTTTTCTTTAGAACTACATGTTACAATTAGTGGTTCTTTAACCAATGGGTCATGCACTGTTTGCTTCAAACCAAAATAACCCTACTTTTTATCTCATCTCTTTCTGTTTTTACAGAGAAAGTGTTAGGATTCCTAATGTTTATTTCCTCAAACTGTCATAGAGGGTCTGACCAGGTGTGTTTGAGGATGTGGGAGATTGTATTACTGTCCCCAGTAATTGAAGTCCTGTGCTCTCCCATTTCTGGGAAGTATATACTTTCTAGCATACATGAATTAGCCAGGTGATTTACTTTGCACAATGAAATGTGATCTGAAGTGACACACACCACATCTGAACAGAAGCTTTGGTAGTTCTATTATCTCTGTCACAAGAATGGAAATCTGGGCTGCTAAGGCTTTGGCTGCTGTTTTGTCTATTCTGATCCCTGGCCAAATGGTCCAGAAGCTTGAGTTTCATTAATTTCACCTGTTAACTGGGAAGGAATTTCAAGAAAAAAATAAGTTTCATTCTAAATTGAAAGTCCTTGTATCAGCAGCTTGCTGCTAGTATTTTCTTATCCTTCAGAGGGAACCAAACTCGTTGCCTACACAACATAGGCTTTCAATGGAGACATCTTTGCTCAATTCCCAGGATTCCACTTACCTCTTGGCATCAAAGAATAATACAAATTTCTTAAGTTAAACACAGCTTTATGAAACAACAAGGAATAAGCCCCACAGAAAGGCAATGCAGAGAGACCATGATGCAGGTGTGCAGTATTTGGCCATGGGAGGAGATCTGTCCTCTTGATGTATAGTGAAGTACTGGGACACAGCTGCTCTCTGCAAAATGAGCCATGTCTCAGGAAAACTGGATCAATTTTAAGTTGATGCTCTCCATTTCATGTTTCAATAAAGTGAGAAAGTTGCCAACATTTATGGAGGGAAAGCAAATGTAGTACATAATTTGTGCTAATTCTTTTCTGAGTAAGTAGTAATAGTCTGGGCTCCAAATGGGCATTCCGTGGAAAACAAATGGAGAACAGGGTTTGTATTCTGGGGACCATTTTGGAAGGGTAGGCATTTGTCATACAAAACTGACTCTGTGGATTAAACATCCACGAGCCTTACTACACAGTTAGGTTTTAGACCTATTACGTTTGATTCTAGTAGCCTTTAGGATTAAAAGAAGTTAATTTAAAACTTGGTCTTCCAAAAATATTTTGAACTGGCTCCCAGTGCTATATGGATACTAAGAGCCACTTCTGTTTAAAAAAGTGGAACTATACATTCCCAGTAAGGAGGAATAGTGAGAAGTTAAGCAAGAAACAAGACCTAGAAGGCAAACTGCTTTCCAGCTTCTGATTCAGGGCTTGACTCTAGCTACATTTTGCTTTTTGAAGTAAGTTTCCCATGACTTTTTCCCCAGAACTTCAGAAAACTCTATAATTCTTAATACAGACTATGTCAAAAATCAAGGGGGTAGTAGGGCTTATTCATTATACTTCTGTTCCCCTGCATTTTTGTGTTGTCTTTCTCTAGATGATTTTAAATTTGCCAAAAGTTTGACTGGATGTTAAGGAGTTGCCTAGTTATATACATTGTAGCAAAATAGGTCAACAGGCCCAGACACAAAGTGAAATTTCACACACACACAACACACACACACACACACACACACACACACAGTCCTAGTCATAGAACTAGAAGGGTCCTGAGATGCCATCTTATCCAAACCTCTCATTATACAGGTTAAGAAATGTAAACAAGCAAGTTCAAGAGAACTTCCCTAACAAACAAACAAACAAAACATATGTGTGGCAGGACCAAGTTTCAGAAACAGGTCTTGAACTCCCAGTTTTTTCATCCTACTGTTCCCCATCAGCAGCAAAACCACTATTTGTACATATTATAAAATATAAGTATCTCCCAACTTATACATGTTTTTAATGGGTCTTTAAAATGTTTTCATCTGTTTTAAAATTTCCATCTTGAGTATGTTTTCAAATTGAAAGAGATAGAAGTACAAGGTAAGCAAGCAAGTACACAGAGTGAGGGGGAGGCGTGTTTTGCTTTAGCTTCTCCATGGCCTCTGGGTCCTAACCACTGTAGGGTGTCTGGCTGTTGGTGACTCTGCACAGGTGGGACAGTGTCAGAGTTGAGCGAACAGACGGTGCTTCTGCATCTTTACTGGAGGCAGTAAAAAGGGACAGTGTCTCTGTATACATTAGCCTTCCCAGCAAGTGGTTCCAGGAGAGTCACCCTGTCGACTTGTATTCAAGCGGTTCTGAAATGAGTTTGTAGCTGGGTGTTCTTAAACACCTCTCCTTACTCATATGTCAGAAAGTAATTCCTCTCCTGGCCACCCACGACTCTGGTTTAGTATCTCTTTATTTACATGGTTCTTACAAGAATTAGGTTTGAGAACCACAACGATAAATCCAAGTTCCTCAATTTGCTGTATACAGGGAGTAACGTAAGAAGCGGAGGGACAAACTCATGAGCTAAATTATTCACCACCTGTGTTCACAGTTACCAGTTTTTAGATTGTAAGAGAAGGAAAAATATTTTTCATCTGTTAGTATGTGCACTATTTGTCAAACTTAGATACATTTTATAATATTCTAAGTTATAAATGAGTTTTATGTGTATGTGCCTGTAACCTTTGTATTTCTGTTCACATATGGAATCTTTATAGTTGTATACATGCATATCATGACTACTTCTATATACTATAAAATATATGGATAAGAAATTCTAAAGGCAGTTAAATACCCAAATAGTTTGTTCAAACTATCTCATTTCTCAGAAACATCTCAAAGCCTAGAATCAGGATCTTTTTTTATGTGGATGCTTTATCCAGATCCCACCATGCTTTATTTTCCAGGAGTTCAAATAACTAAAGCAAGTTCTTACAGCCAAATTAAACGTTTCTTACTTTTTATGACATATGGAAATGTTTTTTCTAGCTCAGACAAACTGGGCCATGTCCCAAACCTTAGGCTTCTCCCTCCTTATGGTGACATATGATACTTACCTTCTAGTGCTGGAGAGTTACAGTTAACATGGCTCAGTCATAATGTGATTTGTTTTCCAGGAACTACCAGGATGTAGATGGAAGACCAGTTAGTACTCAATATTTAGAAATTTAGAAATTCTACAGCAAGTTTTTTTATCCAACTCCTGAATTTCCTTCTCTTCAAGTGTATTTTAGACAATGATTAGTAATCAAAATTTTCAATTGGGCAAATATTTATTGAACTCAAAGCAAAGCACACTGCTTGAAATTGGGGCTACATAGATGAATAAAACAAAACCCTGCACTTAAGGAGCTCTTAATTTAGCAGATGATTCAATGGAGTAGGTAGCTAACCAGACTGAGAGTCAGTGTAGAAGCAGACTTAAGCAAACTCTTAAGGCAAGTACAGAGGAAGGAGGAATTTATTCTGACTTGGGGCATTGGGAAAGGCTTCATGCAAGGTGTGGGGCATTTATGCTATTACTCTAATAGGGCAAAGCAACACCCCAGGCTGTCTCGCAGAGTCCAAATTTACACTGTTATCCCTACAGAATCATCACACTTTCACTCTCAAAGGTTTGTTTGGACAATAATTATATGATTGCACTAGTACTGAAGCACACATAAGATGTTGACAGGGAGGAGGAGGAAAGAATTTCACATAGACCAAGCAACCAGTTAGAAGGCGTGGAGGAATACAATCCTAGGTATGTGGGGGGGGATTTCTCTGCTGTGCTCCAAAGAGGGCATTTCCCCCCCATTTTTACTGCTGTTTGAACTGAAATGGAACCATGCTTTGTACCTGCAGAACATCTTTTATACACATTTAACTTATTTTTCTTCCTAGGTATGTGACTGTGGGGCAGCACAGATCTTTTTCTGTATTTATACCTCATTTTCCATTTTCATTTGATCAGTTTATTTCTGACAAAGTACTGTTTTCATAACATAGAGAGAGGGAAATTAAAAACCAATTCATACATTTCATTATGTGCCTTCTACCCAGTTAGCTCTGAATTGCCACACACAATGTTCTTAAAGTTGCCCTTGTACTTTCTAAGAGACAAATGGTAAAGAGAAAATAACCAAAATTAGAAAGGCATTATTTCTGTCTTTGTAACTATCTAGGGGGAAAAGGATAGAATATGTTGAAATTATGAAGAAAATCTTAACTTGTATTGTTTTAGAACAGTAGATTTGCATGATCGCATTTTGTGTGATAAAGGCAATTTCTGATATAAATATTTCTCTTAGCTATTTTAACAGAAAGTTCTAAATTTAGAACAAAGAAAATACCATACATATATCTTTAAAAAATATATTTAAAAAAATCTATATGAAAAAATAGTACAGCCATCAGTTAAGCAATTCCTCAACCCTGAAAAGACTCTATCTTCCTTGTCACAAAGAAAACACAGCAGACTTGACTTTCATGACTTGTTCATTTCCAAATGCCTTTGTCTAAGCCCTTTAGGATTATGCAAAGAACTCAAACCACTGACTCTAAGTACCACGAGTACATGGAATATGTAATCCACACTGATGTGAAGAGACGTGAAAAGGCATTCACTATGACTCCTTTAATAGAAAGATGGCTGCAGGAAATGTGGATCCAGACTCTTCCTCTGCCCTCATGCCACACCCACCTCTTTCTGGAACTACTTAGGAGAGCTGGCACTGCCAGGTAGGAATTTGCTAAGCAATGAAGTACATACTGCAGCAAACCTTTGCTCCTTTCCCAGTCCAACTGAGTAGGAAGGTTTTCCTTTGCATGAACCTCACATCTTATTGCACAGCTTTTCTCATTAGCATAGATGAGGTCTATGTGTCTTCAGAAAGGGTTTAAAAAATTTTTGGAATTATCCCAAATATCAACAAACTTAGGAAAACATTTATATCTGACATAGTTACCATTAGACAATTATACTCTGACTTTTTTGGCTTCATATAATATAACACTAAGCCTATTTGAAGCAGCTACACTGATGAAATAACCAATAGTCTTTCCCCCTCATCCTTAGCCTTCATGCCCCTTACCGTGACTCTGCTACTAGTCTCTTAGCTGATTTAGCTGCCTCTTGTCTCCTCCTACATTAGTCCATTTCTGGGATGCTCCCCAAATGATCTTTCTAATACATGACCTGATTACACCCTGCTTAAAGATTTTTGATGGCTCCCAGTGCTACAGAACAAAGCTGCAGTTATTCTGAGGCTTGCCATACAAGGCTGTGCACCATTGCCTTTCTTGTCTTATGCTCTTTCCCTTCCATACCTGATGCCTTTGCAGGATTCCAGCCTGGTGACCTTGCCGTCTATCAAGAGTCCCCTGACTCCGAGACTCTGCCAGGCTCTCCTACATATCACTGTAGCAGTGACCAGATTCTTTTATGGAACTGAGTGTTACTAGGGCTCTTGGTCATCTGAAGGGCATCATCATTGCTTAGCAAATTGCCTAGTATATGTGTTGAGTAAGTTAAACAAATTAACTGACTTACTTCCCATTTGGGCAGAGATTTCTTACTTCAAACCCATTAGTCCTACAGGCACGACTGGCTCCAAATGATTACCTTTATGTTTGAGGCCACATTCGGCTAGTCACATATTACTACAGAGAGGCACCATGGATGCATGTAAGTATACCAAAGCCAAAGATACACTGGATTCCTACTAAAGCTGGTTAGGTGAAATAAATTGATTTCTGATAGATGAATGCACAAATCACCTTCATAGAAATATGTTTTATTGCAGAGAAGTTATAATTATTTACATGCTGCAACACGTCACAACATAAATTTACCAAATATTTCATGGTGGGATGCTGTAGGTTTCAGATAATAGTTTCAGAAGGACCACAGTTTACAGGAAGAGACTTACAGCTTTATTGACTCTACAACTCTCAGTTACTAAATGCTAGAAGTCAAGAGGCAGTGTGTATTCAGTCCTACCTGTTATCACTTGCATGCAGAATCCTAGGAAGCAACACAAGAGAACTGTCGAGCTTCAAATCCATATTGCCACCAAAATCTACAAGGGGCTGAGTTAAAATTCATGTTATAAAGCATTTGATTCTTGCATAAAATATACAGTTCTATGAAGACTGGTATAAATCTACTTATTTATAAACCCTGGCTTACAAACAAGGACAGGAGCAGCCTGCACATGCATTGAGAAGGACAACCTAGCAAATGTTTGTAACGTTAAGAGTGTTCATTCACTTTCTTGTTATCATTCTGGGAATATAACCTCAAGAATTAAAGATTTAAACTTCGCCGCGTGATAAGTATGGCAACGAAGCTCTAGGAAGGACCCGAGGCACTCTGATTTATGCTGGTGGAGGAAAATCTATGCACTGTAGAATGTCATTAAGGTATAATTTGGCAAGTCTCTAAGCCACATCTCTAGCAGGATCATCCTGAAGTGCAATAAAAAGTCATTGAGGCTTGACTGCTTATTTCTCAGAAACTGAATAAAGTGCTAGCAGATTTCAGACATAAGTGAAACAAGTAGGTGGGTGTGGAAACTCCAAACCAAGTTCACAAATACACCTTAGAGTTGTACTCCAAAGCTACCAAACAGTTAGGCCTTGATGGAAGAGGAAGGGAAGAAGGAAGTAAATGAAGGAAACACAAAAAATAGAATTTATCTCTTCAAACCTACCCCACCAACCTGAGTAATGCAAAAAGCAAGCAAATGGGTGAGGAAGATTTATGCACAGCTTTGCAAAATGGTGAAGTGCTCGTTTACTCTGGAATAAAAATTGTGGAGAAAATTTTGATGATGAATAAGGAGAGGTCCTAGTTTTTACCTTCCACTGAGGATAATACTTCCTCAGAACAGCCCTGTAGCCACCTCTGATTCCCTTCCTCATCTTTATCTCCCTAGCATATTCTCCTTGCTGCTCATGAAATGAAAAATAGTTTTGTAGGCTGGAAATGTCCTGGCCAAATAGGCCATCGATACTTCAGTGTTTGACTTGAAAGGAAAGTCTGCATTCTATTTTTAATTGATTCATCTTTAAATAAAAGGAGACTGATCTTTAGGATGGACTCTCTTTGCATGATCACATCAGTAGGGCTAAATCAGTGGCTTAGGATTTTCATGCCAAGGCATCGGTGCAGGATGCAGTAGATTTTACACATTTTGCTTTGGGGCTATTTTGCCTTGCAAATGAACTTTGCATTTTGAATTTTGAGCTGCCCACAGTGGTGATCTGCAGGACTTGTAAGTTTCCCAGTGCTTGGAAGAATGAAGAGCCCATATTACTTTATTGGCTTTGAATTAGCCAGGTTAAAAACTTCTTTGGGATTTAAGCCAGCAAGTTCTACGCCTAGCTGAAGCAATGAATAAGAGCTTATGAGAATAAGTAGTTTAAGGTAATTTAAAATATTATATATTCAGTATGCATAATAAAAATATATCCATATAATGATCTTGATGCTATCATAATTTTTCTCTTTAAAAAATAATCCCTTGAAAGTGCTATCAGGAGCTCCCTGTCTATCCTTCTTTTGAAAGGCAAATTTCCTGGCTCTGCAGTACTGCTGTAATTCTCGTGTCATTCCTGGAGTTTTCCCTTTCCAGTGATAATAATAATGCACAGTATATTTTTCTCATTCTTAGCTTCTTGCTCATGAAATGCTGCTAAGTATGAAATACTGAAAAGAGTTACAAGGGACAATTAATTGGAATGAAGGCATTCTCTATCTCTGACTTTGAACAAACAATAGATAAGTTGTCCTTAATTTATTGAGACATATGACTAAGTAGGACCACTTGATCTCCAATAAAGCTGCTGAGTCCTAACAGGAAGTGCAAAACAAGTAACTTAACTTGTATAAAAAATCCCTATTAAGACAGTATAACAAACCATGATGTGAAATAATACAGTCAAATCCAAATTCGCAATATATAAACCACAGCCAAAATTAAAAGATTTTATCGTAACAGTTATGGCTTCCCAAGCCAGAGAAAGCTTACGGTACTTCAAGAATCAACTAAAGTTGATAGACAGCAGGTATTCTGTAAGTTGCATTAACAATCGAATAGCTGCAGATTGCATAAATGTGTTGTGTCACATAATATCAAAGTTATTTGCAAAAATTATACAATCTGGAATGCTTGAATATGAGACACAACAATGTCCTGAAACATACATTTATAAGAAAATGAAAGCAATCATTAATAGAAAAGGTATTTTTTGGATGCAGTAAGTTAGCAGTGCTACCAAGGTTAAATAGGTAAGTTCTTCAGTCAGCTACTTAGAATTTCAGTCAGATATGACTATACCTTGTTCTTTTTTGCAAACTCTCATACCTCTCCTGTGTCTTCTTGTTTGCCTTGCTTAGGATCTTCAAAGTCCCATGGGTAAATGTTGATTAGGGGCGTTCGTTGAGGGCTCTTTCCCCTAAATAGGCTGCCATTCAAAGATTTCCCTAGTGTTACTGGTGGAAAGACTTCTTGGCCAGTCTAACTACTCTACTCCTATGTTGCTCTGCTTCCCTCCTCTTCTTCCCCTGTGATTTTCGCATTTCCCTTGATTGGCAAATACTCCTTGAGAATTTTTTATCCTTGTCCTTCTGTTTTACACAGTACTCAGGGCTTCCTCCTTCTCCTTTCTTCCCGGAGATACCACACTTAAAAAGTATCCCAGACGTCTTATTTCCGAGGCCCTCCTATTGTATTTGCACTTAAAGCAGAAGAGACAGGTAGAGCTACAATTCTTTCAGCATTTGGTTGATCTGGGGGTCTCAAACTCCCAAGGACACACCTCAGCTCGTGTTGTTAAAGGTTGCTGAAAGTTTTTACTTGAGTTATAAGAGCCAGGCACATTTTCTTCAGAGGAAGATGTCTTTTTTTCCTGGCCTCCTATTTGGTTGAGATTTTCATTCACTACTGTTGATGCTACCACTTTGGGGGTCAGTCCCTCATATGGCCCAGCACACACACTGGCTGCGTAATGCTGATTGCCATTCTCAGCTCTCCCTGGGATTGCCTGAGTCTTGGAAATCAAATGCTTCTCATCTTCGAAAAGGGACTGGCCTTGGCTTTCCCAAGGGAATACTGCAGTCTTGTCTATGCTCTTCTGATTGGGCTGCTGACATAGTTCAGCTGTCTTAAGCTTCTGATGAGATTTCTCCTTCAAGGAAGAAGATGGGCTTTTCTCCATTTCAGAAGCCGCAATAGATACATGTTTCTGAACTTTTGATTCTGAAGGCACAGGACCAGGGGTCAGGTCATAAATTTCCCAAGGGCACACTTCCCCTATGTCAAAATTCTTCTTCATCTGAGTGGTGCCTGGGTTCATTTCAGTATCAGCAGTGGGGAGATTGACCCTTTGTTGCTTTATAATCCCAGATTTCTGAGGTTTTCTTGGCTCCTCTGAATGATTGACGTTTGGAGAGGCAGAATCTTTGGTCTCTGTGCTCTCTGAATTTGAGTATTTCTTGTTTATCTCTTTCTCTCTTGGCAGAGGTTTCTGGGATTTGGCACGCTCCTCCGTGCCTGATGTTTGGGTTTTCCCAGCTAATCCAAGAGTCTTCTCCTTGGCACTGGCTATGACGCTGAGAGACTTCTGCAACATGGATGTGCGTGGGTGCCCCGGCTGCTTCTCCGAGCTGAGGTTGTGAGCACTGGCTGATTTACACACCAAAGGCACAGACTCCGTGGACTCGGCCTCGCTTTCTTTCAGTTTCTGTGTGAGTTTTTTACCCGATAGAGACTCCAATGTGGAGTTTTCAGTAGCCGCCTCTTCTCCGCTTCCCACTTGGACGCTACTGGGCTCTTCCGCTTGTTCCCTCACCTGATCGTAAGTGCTGTGGGATTTCTTTAGTGAGAAGACTCGGTTTTTCAGGGACTCCTCCTTGGGCTTCCCAGTGTTACCGGAATACTCCTGTGGATTCTTCCTGACCAGGGCGGTGCTTTTGGTTGTGCTGTGGTCCGTGACCTCCTTGTCCTCTTTGGAACACTGCCTGCTGACCGTCTCTGGGATCTCGGTGATGCGCCTCATGATTGAACGGCCTAAGCCCTTCTTGGAGCACCGCTTTTTCTGGAGGTGGGGGTTATTTGTGATCATCTTCTTCCTTTTATATATTTCCAGCTGGGTGTAGAGTTTCTTCAGCTCATCCTGCCAGAACAAGAGCAAATTTACAAAGGGGCAGAACTTAGTGTTTCAGCCAGATAATATCCTTACATGTAATTTGAAGGCAATGAACTGGAGTCCTTGAGGGAGGTCGCTGGGCAGCCTTTCCTATCACCTGCACTCTTCACATCTCCCCACATTTTTACTTTCTAATTACTCTGTGTTTTGTTTCACACAGACTTTGGACTTTAAGACACAAACGCAGGCCTTCTACCCTTGCTTTATGGAGCAAGCACTTTAGACTTGTGGGTTGTGCAGAGCAGACTGAACCTGGACCATAACAAAACACAGAATGTTGTCTACTGAAGAACCATGTCTCTGAACAATACTGGAAGCATCATGCAGCCACTGATAAAATTGCATCTAATATCAGACTTGATTTAAGGGACAATAGACCATTGATTATTAAAAGCATCTTTGTACTCCAAATGCTGATATAATGTCACAGATTATTTTAACTAATTCAGCCTCTGCTCATAGATCTATCCTACCTTTCCAGCAGCAAAATGTCATAGACTTATTGTAGAAGTATAACCAGTTCCTCATTATCCTTGCTAATAAGTCAATTGAGACTATCAGGGTTGGCTTTGCATTCTGATTAATACCATGATTATACATTTTAGCAGGGGGTTAACTCTGTGATGTCTTCAGTTCTTACAAAACACATTCTTTCTCTTTCTCAAACTCACATTATGCACATACATAAATGGGCTTAATCTGAAAAAGGAGAGACAAAATACAGGCATTACCCGGATGTCCTCTGGATCTAGGCTGTGCTCGCTCCAGGCTGAATTGATGCTGCTGTTCAGGTAGGATCCAGATCGGCCCATGTCTAGCTCATCTTCATATGCTTCTGCAGCAATGTCATCTCGTGGGTTATTGCTTGAATGTGAAAACTGCAAAAGATATTCAATATGAGCTGGAGACATTAATCCACTATAAGACATTATAAAGGCTCTAATGCTAATATCATTTCTTCAGCTTAGATGAATTCAATCACTGGACTCTTCATTAAAGATCTGCTGCTATATTTGTGTTTTGCTTCCCATGTTGCACATTAAAGGTCATAGTGAGGCAATATCAACACTTGGTTCCCTCTTTGACTCCTGATCCTTGGATTTTCTCCAGACCTCCAGTGTTAACTTACATTACTCCAAATGATATTTGCATTGTGGAAAGGAATATAAGTAGAAAAATCCAAAGAAATGTTCTTTAAGAGTAGCGAGTTAGACCCATCGGCAGCTGGATGGGACTGTTTTTTGAGCAGTGGGGTCTGTCTTGTGTGGTCATTTCGCTGCACAATGGGGAGGCTGCATTTCATCTGTGGACACAATTAGCTCTGATCACAGGAATGTGACTTTCAGTCTACTACACAGAGCTTCCAAAAAGTGACTTTCAAGACTCAGGGTACAGGAGGTCTGAATTCTAGCCTCATTTGAAGGTGGGTTGACAGCTCTTACCAGGGAAGCTCTCTGTAGCACAGTACCCTCTTAGCCCAAAGAGATTGGGTTAAATGGTATCTAAGTTTAAATTCAAAGATTCATGGAAATTACAGAATTTTTGCTCATGCTCATTATTTTCAAGTTTCTCCTTCATCACATTTTGACATATTTTCATTATTTTTCATGTGGTCTGTGGTGCTTTTCAGTTCTGTGTACTCTTGCAATCTCTATTCTCCTTCAAATGGAGAAGTGAGGGAGGAGTGGATTGGGTGAGTGATAGGGACTAGGCAGGATCAACACTACCCAGCCCCATTTTACATAATATATGTAACATGTGACTGTCCTTTGAAAACTGAGAGAAGAGTTTAGAGAAACCAGGTCTCTTCTCTGAGCTTGTCATCAGGTCAAACATTGCTTAAAAAAATTAATGGATCACTCTCTGATGATATGGACATATTTAATGTTAACATTTGTTAAAATACTCAGGTAGGCGGGTGACATAAATATAACATATGTGAAACAGCAATTCTCTGTTTACATGGCAGTGGATGTTTTATAATTGGGACTGGCTGAGAAACCACAGATCCCTCCTTCGCTCTTCTGCTTATATTCGTGGTTCCCACATGTGTCATGAACCGAAGGCTGTAAAGATGAATAAAACAGAGCCCCTGTCCTCCACAATCTCACAAGCTGCTAGTTCAGCTACCTGGGGGTTGGTGGGGGTTGTTTATAAGAATGGACTTATTTTTCTTGAGCAAAGTTTTAGTGATGATGATGAGTTTAAGAAACATTTATTTACATATTGTCCACTTCCTGCTCTACTATTTTTCCTCAGTGCTCATCTCTATGTAAAATACTATTTTAAATGTTTATCTTATTTATCTTTTCTGTTTTCCCCTCCTCCTCTCCAGAATATAAATACCATGAAAGCACAGATTTTTATCTGTTCATTATTATTTTAGTGTAAGAGTATATAGCAGAGTATATAGTTCTGTAAGTATGTATAGAACAGTGCTTAGCCCCTCAATAATTTTTTAAATTATCTGTTATTGAGATATAATTGACATATCATAAAATTCTGAATTTTAAATTATACAATTCAGTGCTCTTTGGAATATTAACTAGTTTGTGCACCCACTGCCACTACCTAATTCCAGAATATTTTCATCACCCTAAAAAGAAACCTTGACCCCATTAAGCAGTCACTTCTATCTTCCCTTTTCCCCAGCTAGTGGCAACCACTAAACTACTTCCTGTCTCTAGAGAGTTGTCTCTTCTGGACATTTCACATAAATGTAATCATACAGTAAGGGGCCTTTTGTGTCTGGCTTCTTTACTTAGCAGAGCATTTTCAAGGTCTGTACATGTTGTGGTATGTACAGTGAGTGCTTCATTCTTTTTTATTCATGACCAGTATTCCACTGTATGGATGTACCACCTTTTGTTTATGCATTTATTGGCTGACGGACATTTTGGCTGTTTCCACTTTTTGGCTATTATTAAACAGTGCTATGAACATTCATCTACAAATTTCTGTATGAACACGTTTTTGACTCTCTTTGGAACAATAAAAATTTATTGAATGAGTAAATAGTCTGAGGATACATCCATTTAAAAAGAGGGTAATCATATTATGCAAAATATAAAAATGGGTAAGACAAATTGTAGTAACAGACCATGCCACGAAAACTGTGCCTATTTGGTGTAATTCAAGTAAGGCATTTTGCTCAGTTTGTAATTGTTTGGTCTTTTCAATCAGGCTGAATTTTTATTTTTTGGTTAATTGCGAGAGGACATAAGCCTGGAATGAAAGACAAGAAATCACATTCTTGTTTCAGCCATGCCAGTGTCATATTGTGTGACACTGATAGAGATATATGATGTTCTAATATTTTGTTTTTCTATGTGTAAAAGAGACAAATGATGATAATGTTTTAGTGAAAAACTCGTATAATGTTTTTTCCCCAAAACTCTGATTTCATTTTATTTTGTTCCAAGTGGCCTATTGCTATCATGTCAGAGAGGAGGAAAGTGAAACTCAGAAAGAAGGAAAGTCTTATTTTAAAATGGCTAGTTTGGGTAGAGTACGTATTCAGAACTCCCATATTCTGAGTCCTGGTCCATTTTCCCTCACTTTCTCATGTTGCCCAAATGAGTCTTTGTCAGAATTCATCATTATTAAGCAAGATTGTTCTATATACAATCTTACAATTATGTATTTGTATTTACTTAAAAATTCTCTGACTGTTTAAAACATAATACTTCCCTGAATATGAATCCAAACAAGAAACCGGAGGATTCTTAGAACAGGGTAACCTCTTTAAAAATGATCTTGAGGTTACAGCCACAATGAAAGTCACCTTGAAACCATAATAAATGGATATTAATGTATTTGGAAAAGGACTGAAACAGAGGAGGGGTTTTGTGCAAATTAAGGCACTTTGTGAGATGTTTAATAAATTATGTGAGATGTTTAATAAATCCTGAAAGAAAAGAGACACCTACTTTCCTAAGGAGGGGGCTTTAAAAACATTTTAGAGTGTCAAGCAAATCTTTACACCTCCCTTTGCTTATATTACCAGATATTTTTAAAAGGAGAAACAAGTTCATGAGCACTTAAAATAACTGTTGTGCAGGAGGAAGGCAATGTTAGCGGAATACCTTTGGAATTAAAAGCAACCCAATGGTGACTGTCACAGTCAAATGAGTATGTGCAAAATATAGCATCAACATCCAATCAGACTGAAGTCTTGAAGCAAGAACAAATCTGAAATGAGAATTCACCAGATTAGCAATCCAACAAGATCTCTGCTTAAAACACTAGGATACTGGAAACTCTTTCCTTCAATGTATTAAAAAAAAGCAAGCAAGTAAGAAATTACATTGTTGTTTCTATAGCACCTGTTTTCATCACAGCAGATTAAGGGTCTAAGTAATCCTAATCAGATGCATAAGACACGAACTCTTTACTATTTACTATTTTAAATTATCAACAGTGAGAAAGACAGCATATCCACCCAAAATGTGCTAAACATTTCCTTGGATTTTTATTTTGTATGTTAGTTGAATGTGGAAAGCAAAAGCGATATACACATGTGAATTTACCAGAAGAGTAGGGTTACAAATTGATGGCTTATGGCAAATTTCTGTCATAAAATACATCCAAGTAACCCTTGATTCTAGTAGTCTTTACTTACAAATATTAATTAGAATTAAGAAAAAAAAGAGTGTGTAATTACCTGTCCTTGTGAATGTTCCCAGAAGTTTAAATGATAAACAATGTCATGGATAAAATGAATTTACTAATGATTTGTGAAATCCATTTTTTAAAATAAAAATTTTACTTGTCATAAAGTTAAAATAATTTAAAATGTTAATTTAAAAAATCTTATCTTACTGAAGAATTTATAAAGTTTTGTTTCATGGCCCTGCAGGAAATATATAGGGAAAATTCAGTTTTAATATTTACTTTGGTCATTTTGGAATTTTTTCACAAATCAATAGGCACATGCACAAACTAAAATTCATGTTTTAAGGACTTTCCCATATGCAGAAATTTTTATTAAGGTCATTTTGCAATCATAGCCTTCTTTTAAATTTTTTTCCACCCATTGTTTACCCATGAAAGCTAAATATGAGATCTTACTGCTTTTGGAGTTAGAGAATTAGTGTTTTGTTTCAATGGTATGCATCATCAAATATGAAAAGCTAACATCCTAAGAAAATGCTCATGAAATAATCATAAAACAATGTATATGAATTTAAATAATAGAAGAAATTCGTTTTACTCTGCATTATATCATATTCATAAGCTTACTAAGTAAATTAATATTATTAATATTTAATATAACATTCCCTCAAGGGGATTTGTTCTTCATTTCACCTCCATCCCTCCACCCTCCCAAAAATCAAGTTAAAAATGGAAGTTCAACAGTTATCCAAAATGGAGAGTTTACCCTGTGTCTGGAGACAAAAGAAAGTAGACGTATAACACACTGAAGTACAGAATGCTCAGGATAGTTCACATATTCCTAAAAAGGATTTTCTGGATTAATATCTTCTCTACCTTCTTTGTGAGGCAAGTACAAAGAACCTGGCTTGAATATGACTATTCACTTCATTCAGGGCTCTTTCACCTTTGACTAGTCTGTGTTGGTTCAGGTGAGATTGGTTTTAAGCTCTGAAATAGGATCACTGTACTCAGTAACAAGTTACAGCCTCTGAGGCATAGGAGCAATACAAAATGTGTCCTGGAAAATAATACAATCCCAACCTGCTGGGGCCACTGCCAGTGCTGGATCGGACACTTATATCAAAGGTGATGGATGTACAGTCTAAAAGGATCCTCATGTACTGGGAATTCCTACCTCAAATGCCAACACGAGTGAGCTTTAAACTAGCCTGACGATATCTAGAAGGAAGAATGGTTACACATTACTTTAAGTTAAAATGGTGAATCATCCCCCAAAATTATTTGAAATACTGACGTCAATTGTCCTTAAATGAATCAGCTTTTAATTACTGCCTGGTTTTTTAGGTTGCAGTTCTGACTAGGAGTATCTTAACAGAAACTGGGTTTTGCAATCCTTTTTAAAGCTTCATTTTTTTTAAAAAGAGTATTTCAACTTAAAAAAAAACAGGTCTACAAGTCAGGAGCATAGAAATATTTGGAAATTAAGGTTTAGAATAAAAGCAAACTTCAAAAAGTTCACACTTTCCAAAGGTTTGCTTTTTGCTTAGTACTAAAAGTAAGTAAAGGATTAGAACAGACTGGGCAGAATGCGTCCTTCATTATTTTCCCTTCTAGACTTAATCTTTTCAGTTTATTGTTGTTTAATCTATTTGGTAAGAATGAAAGTAAAATGTAAATAATCTGTAGTCATAGTTTTCAATTTATATATGTGTATATGTATATGCAAACATAATGTATATATTTTATTTTAAGCAGACAAGAAAGAAAATATATTCCCTGTTGATAGAGAATATCTTTGCTGATATTTAATACTTCTGCATTATTTAATATTATTTAATTCCAGGGAAAAATTACCAAGATGGGTACAGCTGATTACTGCTTTTTATTCTTGGATTTTACCAACATTGGAACCACAGCACATATGAATTCAGTTCACATGTACATAAGGAATTGTGTATACTTACTTCTCTAATTATTACTGCCTATTACCCTGTTCATACCCCCCAGAATCAGTGTTCTATAGATTTACTGTGTTAAACTATAGTTTCTTGGTCCTCTATGGCCATACAAATTAAATTTCCAAGAGGGGTTAGTATACACTGTGATTCTTTGAAGCCAATATGTCACAATCTGAGTCTGCTCTGTGTAGAAAGGTAAGTCAAAGTTGGAGCTTAAAATGTAGGGTTTCCCATTGAGGCTTGCTCAGGCCTGCCTAAGAAAATACTAAAGCTGACCAAGGCTGGTCACTCTGCTGTCACTGGAAATCCTCCCTGTTCAAAACTGATAGGAGACCCCACAACTGTTTGGAAGATAATTGATCTTGTGAGTATGCTGTGTCTACTCCACACCAAATCTGTTAGGTTCAACAGGAACAGTTCAATAAGAGCTTATGTCTACGTGAACCTGGCTAGTAGTCTGTGTGATTCTTTTGGCTGGGCTGATGCGCTGCTTGGGACTCTGCAGGAAAGACCCTACAAAGTAAAACTGCTATTATCAATGAATATTTAACATAACATATTTTATATCACCTTGGGCCAATATTAAGACAGTATTTTCTGAAGTGTGGCTACTATTATCAGATGTCAATTGAGCTGGGAGAATTTCATGGTCAGTTAAGTTTGGAGAATGAGATTAAATGAAGTTAAATAGGTTTCCTTACGGCAGGACTTGTCGGTGTGCTAGTTTGCACTGTGACATGCCTGAAAGTGGGCTATCAGATGCAATGTGTCATAAATAAACACATGTAAAAACATCCAGAAGTGATACACTATTATATTACCAGTGTTTATTCTTGGGGTGGTTGGATTAGGGATTTTACCTTTTCTTTATTATTTTAAGGTTTTTCTATAACAACCATCTATTGCCTTATTATTAAGAAAATTTTTAAAGTTCATTTAAAAATACTTTACCATGCCTACTTCTGAAAGGACTTGGGCCACTTGAGACTTCCAAATCCATTGAAAAAAAACATTTAATGATGAAAATTGAACAGAGTAAATCTCAAAGTAGAAATTGATTTAGGCAACTGCTTTGAACACATTTAATTTCTTGGATAATTAGGTTCTAAGAGATATAGCAGCTAATTGTAGGGCAAAAGTGGAAAACACTTTGCAGGACAGAGTCACATCCCAACACTAGAAGACATTGAAACTCATCTGTAATAAGCCTTCATGCTCATAACCCTATTTGGTTGGTTTGTTCATATAATATTAACTTAGAAATGTTTCTGGAGAAGCATGTTTGTTAGATCTAGAAACACGTGTTTTATTTTTTTGGAACAAACAACGAAAGTGCAATGGTTTGGGAGAACGTGATGGCCGTGGAGCTCTGGAGCCCACCACAATTTAGGTGAGGGCATTCTTTCCTTTGCTTATTTGTAATTTCATATTTCACTTCTCATCTTTCCTCCCTCTTCTCCTCTCATTTTCTCATTTCTCTCTTTTGAGAGGGGACAAGACAAAGCCAGGAGGCAAATTCCCTTGAATCCTGGCCCTTTGGTGGAGTTTCTAGGGTTGTCAGGTCATAAATCTTTTTCTTAATGAAAAGTTTAAAAAGTGTAGGTTATGCCTAAGGCCCAACTGCTCTCTGGCATCCTCTGTTCCTAGAAGTGCAAGGTAACATTTTATGATTATCAGCTAAAGTGAGAGATGATAAATATCCTCCCAGACTTCCACAAATCCACACCTTCATAGCCTGATTCCTACTATTAGCAAGCTCCTCATTTCATTGAGGGCAAAGGCAAATATCCAAAATTTGTGATCACATTCTTAATTGTCCTGGCTTTTAATATGTGTTGAGTAATTGAATGACATCTTTTGTTGCCTTTCAAATTATAGGATTCCTTTTTGTTGTTGTTCTCACTGAGGTTTTTGTTTCATTTTCAAATACAAGTCAGGTAAAAATTCTCAGAAGTTACATCACACATATTTCATTTTGTTCACTTATCATAAGCTACTTTCTTCCTTCTTCGTCTTCACTGACTATAGAGCTGTCTTGGAGATAAAAAAACAGAGGGCCAGGCCATGCGTTCTTCCCACAGAAGGTCACTGCTAAAATGCAAAACCGCCCTGCCCACAAATATCCACTCATCAGCTGGGAGTGCTTGTTTGGCTTTGAATTTAGCAGAATTCACACACATAAGTTGTTCAAGTATTAAGATTTTGAAATTCTGAGCCAGCATAATAAACATATGAAAACACATAATTTCTCTATATGTATTACTTTATGTGGTATAGAAGATTGCATACATCTTCAGAACAGAAAGTATTATGTGTCATAAACAATATCCAATGACACCTCCATCAGTGGTTTAATGTAACATGGTAATATTGAGTTAGCCTTCAAAATAAATTAAGGCAATAAATAAAACATCAGAAGGAACTAAGCATAGCAGAATTTAAAAAAAAGCACTGTGTTCACTTGTCATTTCTGTGACAAAGAAATTAGTTGACTTATAAAACACCATCCTTCCTAAATCTTCCCATTGTGCATCTTACCCAGTTTTTCTATTTAAGTTAAACTGTAATACACCAGAAAAATGAGACAGTTAAATACTCATGCTACAGATCACTTGCCTGATTGTATGGAATACAGCAGAGATAATGAGCTCATTGTGAACTGCAACCGCCATATAGCGTGGCTCGTGAAATGCTGATGGGACTGTCCGTACTGCATAGCAGAGATAAACACCCCACAAAAGGAATAAAAATTCAGCTGGGAGAAGAACACAATAAAACAATTTTACATTAGTTTTATAGGTGAAGAGAAAAGTAAAAATTAAGCTCTGTAATATTCATTTTATACCTATTATAGAAACATACATTCTTTAGTTAGAAATAGATAAATACAAAATGTCATTCACATATGAATACACATGCCATATACTTATTTAAAAATTTTATTAGCATATAAAAGATTTTTCAAAGGTATACTTTGTATTTTTTGGTTTACAATTTCTTTAAAACAGTGTTTGCTGTCTCAGATATTTTTTTTCCTTGCATACCTGGCCTTTTCCTAAAACAACTGTAAAATAATTTTGCGCACACTCAGCCTAAGTTTAAGATGTTCATAGAGCATGTGGGTCACAATAAAGTAATCAAGGCAACAAAAGGCTTATATGAAGCTCCTAGAAGTCTAAGCTTTGGTTGCATGGAGTCTTTTTCAATATGTAAGGATAACCATTGGCAGAAATGTGAGAAAATAGGTTGCTAAACATTCAGTAGCCTTTTGTATAAATGAACCATAATTTCTTTTTTTTCTTTATTTTGGTATCATTAATCTACAATTACATGAGGAACATTATGTTTACTAGACTCCCCCTATCACCAAGTCGCCCACCCCCACAATCCCCATTACAGTCACTGTCCATGAGTATTGTAAGATGCTGTAGAATCACTACTTGTCTTCTCTGTGCTGCACAGCTCTCCCTATGCCCCAGCCCCCACACTATACATGCTAATCATAATGCTCCTTCTCTTTCCTACCCCACCTTATCCCTCCCTTTCCATCCATCCTCCCCAGTCCCTTTCCCTTTGGTAACTGTTAGTCCATTCTTGGGTTCTGTGATTCTGCTGCTGTTTTGTTCTTTCAGTTTTTTCTTTGTTCTTATACTCCACATATGAGTGAAATCATTTGGTACTTGTCTTTCTCCACCTGGCTTATTTCACTGAGCATAATACCCTCTAGCTCCATCCATGTTGTTGCAAATGGTAGGATTTGTTTTCTTCTTATGGCTGAATAATATTCCATTGTGTATATGTACCACATCTTTATCCACTTATCTACTGATGGACACTTAGGTTGCTTCCATTTCTTGGCTATTATAAACAGTGCTGCGATAAACATAGGGGTGCATATGTCTTTTTCAAACTGGGCTGCTGCATTCTTAGGGTAAATTTCTAGAAGTGGAATTCCTGAGTCAAATGGTATTTCTATTTTGAACTTTTTGAGGAACCTCCATACTGCTTTCCACAATGGTTGAACTAGTTTACATTCCCACCAGCAGTGTACTAGGGTTCCCCTTTCTCCACAACCTCGCCAACATTTGTTGTTGTTTATCTTTTGAATGGTGGCTACCCTTACAGGTGTGAGGTGGTATCTCATTGTGGTTTTAATTTGCATTTCTCTGATGACTAGCGATGTGGAGCATCTTTTCATGTGTCTGTTGGCCATCTGAATTTCATCTTTGGAGAACTGTCTGTTCAGCTCCTCTGCCCATTTTTTAATTGGATTTTTTGCCTATTGTTTGTTGAGGTGCGTGAGTTCTTTATATATTTTGGATGTCAACCCTTCATAGGATGTGTCATTTATGAATATATTCTCCCGTACTGTAGTATGCCTTTTTATTCTCTTGGTGGTGCCCTTTGCTGTACAGAAGCTTTTCAGCTTGATATAGTCCCACTTGTTCATTTTTGCTTTTCTTTCCCTTGCCCAGGGAGATAAATTCATGAAGAAGTCACTCATGTTTATGTCCAAGAGATTTTTGCCTATGTTTTTTTCTAAGAGTTTTATGGTTTCATGACTTATATTCAGGCCTTTGATCCATTTTGAATTTACTTTTGTTTATGGGGTTAGACAGTGATCCAGTTTCATTCTCTTACATGTAGCTCTCCAGTTTTGCCAACACCAGCTGTTGAAGAGGCTCTCATTTTCCCATTGTATGTCCACGGCTCCTTTATCATATATTAATTGGCCATATATGTTTGGGTTAATGTTTGGAGTCTCTATTCTGTTCCATTGGTCTGTGGCTCTGTTCTCCTGCCAGTACCAAATTGTCTTGATTACTGTGGCTTTGTAGTAGAGCTTGAAGTTGGGAAGCAAGGTGCCCCCTGCTTTATTCTTCCTTCTCAGGATTGCTTTGGCTATTCGGGGTCTTTTGTGGTTCCATATGAATTTTAAAACTATTTGTTCCAGTTTGTTGAAGAATGTTGTTGGTATTTTGACAGGCATTGCATTGAATCTGTAGATTGCTTTTGGCAGGATGGCCATTTTGACAATATTAATTATTCCTAGCCAAGAGCATGGAATGAATTTCCATTTGTTAGTGTCATCTTTAATTTCTCTTAAGAGTGTCTTGTAGTTTTCAGGGTATAGGTCTTTCACTTCCTTGGTTATGTTTATTCCTAGGTATTTCATTCTTTTTGATGCAATTGTGAATGTAATTGTTTTCCTGATTTCTCTTTCTGCTAGTTCATTGTCAGTGTATAGAAATGCAACAGATTTCTGTGTATTAATTTTGTATCCTGCAACTTTGCTGAATTCAGATATTAGTTGTAATAGTTTTGGAATGGAGTCTTTAGGTTTTTTTTATGTACCATATCATGTCATCTGCAAATAGTGACAGTTTGACTTCCTCTTTACCAATATGGATGCTTTTTATTTCTGTTTTGCATGATTTCCGTGGCTAGGACCTCCAGTAGTATGTTGAATAACGGTGGGGAGAGTGGGCATCCCTGTGTTGTTTCTGATCTTAGAGGAAAAGCTTTCAGCTTCTCGCTGTTAAGTATGATGTTTGCTGTGAGTTTGTCATACATGGCCTTTATTATGTTAAAGTACTTGCCCTCTATACCCATTTTGTTGAGAGCTTTTATCATGAATGGATGTTGGATTTTGTCAAATGATTTTTGAGCCTCTATGGAAATGATCATGTGGTTTCTGTCCTTCTTTTTGTTCATGTTGTAGATGGTGTTGATGGATTTGTGAATGTTGTACCATCCTTGCATCCCTGAGATGAATCCCACTTGGTCATGGTGTATGATTCCCTTGATGTATTTTTAAATTCAGTTTAGTAATATTTTGTTGAGTATTTTTGCATCTATGTTCATCTGGGATATTGATCTGTAATTTTCTTTTTTGGTGGGGTCTTTGCCTGGTTTTGGTGTTAGAGTGATGCTGGCTTCATAGAATGAGTTTGGAAGTATTCCCTCCTCTTCTATTTTTTGGAAAAATTTAAGGACAATGGGTATTATGTCTTCTCTATATGTCTGATAAAATTCAGTGGTGAATCCACCTGCACCAGGGGTTTTGTTCTTGGGTGGTTTTTTGATTACCGATTCAATTTCTTTGCTGGTAATTGGTTTGTTTAGATTTTCTGTTTCTTCCTTGGTCAGTCTTGGAAGGTTGTATTTTTCTAGGAAGCTGTCCATTTCTTCTAGATTTTCCAGCTTGTTAGCATATAGATTTTCATAGTATTCTCTAATAATTTTTTGTATTTCTGTGGGGTCCATTGTGACTTTTCCTTTCTCATTTCTGATTCTGTTGATGTGTGTAGATTCTCTTTTTCTCTTAATAAGTCTGGCTATGGGCTTATCTATTTTGTTTATTTTTTCAAAGAACCAGCTCTTGGTTTCGTTGATTATTTTCTATTGTTTTATTCTTCTCAATTTTATTTATTTCTTCTCTGATCTTTATTATTTCTCTCCTTCTGCTGACTTTGGGCCTCATTTGTTCTTCTTTTTCCAGTTTCAATAATTGTGACTTTAGACTATTCATCTGGGATTGTTCTTTCTTCTTTAAATAGGCCTGGATTGCTATATACTTTCCCCTTAGAACAGCCTTCTCTGTGTCCCACCAAAGTTGGGGCTTTATGCTGTCATTTTCCTTTGTCTCCATATATTGCTTGATCTCTGTTTTAATTTGGTCTTGATACATTGATTATTTAAAAGCATGTTGTTAAGCCTCCATGTGTTTGTGAGCCTTTTTGTTTTCTTTGTACAGTTTATTTCTAGTTTTATGCCTTTGTGGTCTGAGAAGTTGGTTGGTAGAATTTCAATCTTTTGGAATTTACTGAGGCTCTTTTTGTGGCCTAGTATGTGGTCTACTCTGGAAAATGTTCCATGTGCACTTGAGAGGAATGTGTATCCTGTTGCTTTTGGGTGTAGAGTTCTGTAGATATCTGTTAAGTCCATCTGTTCTAGTGTGTTGTTCAGTGCCTCTGTGTCCTTACTTATTTTCTGTCTGGTGGATCTGTCCTTTGGAGTGAGTGGTGTGTTGATGTCTCCTAGAACGAATGCACTGCATTCTATTTCCTCCTTTAATTCTGTTAGTATTTGTTTCACATATGTTGGTGCTCCTGTATTGGGTGCACATATATTTATAATGGTTATATCCTCTTGTTGGACTAACCCCTTTATCATTATGTAATGTCCTTCTTTATCTCTGGTTACTTTCTTGGTTTTGAAGTCTGTTTTGTCTGATACAAGTACTGCAACACCTGCTTTTTTCTCCCTATTGTTTGCATGAAATATCTTTTTCCATCCCTTCACTTTTAGTCTGTGTCTGTCTTTGGGTTTGAGGTGAGTCTCTTGTATAAGCAGCATATAGATGGGTCTTGCTTTTTTATTCATTCTGTTACTCTGTGGCTTTTGATTAGTGCATTCAGTCCATTTACATTTAGGATGATTATTGAAAGATATGTACTTATTGCCATTGCAGGCTTTAGATTCCTGGTTACCAAAGGTTCAAGGGTAGCTTCTTCACTATATAACCATGTAAGTTAGCTCTCTTATTAAGCTGTTATAAACACAGTGTGATGATTCTTTGTTCTCACCTTTCTTATTCCTCCTCCTCCATTCTTTATATGTTAGGTGATTTATTCTGTACTCTTTTGTGTTTCCTTTGACTGTTTTTGTGAGTAGTTGATTTTATTTTTTGCCTTTAGTTAGTATTTGGTTGGTCTTCTTTCTTTGCTGTGATTTTATTTTCTCTGGTGAAATCTCTTTAGTCTCAGGAGTGCTTCTATCTAGAGCAGTCCCTTTAAAATATCCTGTAGAGGTGGTTTGTGGGAGGCAAATTCCCTCAATTTTTGCTTGTCTGGGAATTGTTTATTCCCTCCTTCATATTTAAATGATAGTCATGCTGGATAGTGTATTCTTGGTTCAAGGCCCTTCTGTTTCATTGCATTAAATATATCATGCCATTCTCTTCTGGCCTGTAAGGTTTCTGTTGAGAAGTCTGATGATAGCCTGATGGGTTTTCCTTTGTAGGTGACCTTTCTTCTCTCTCTCGCTGCTTTTAATGCTCTGTCCTTGTCTTTGATCTTTGCCATTTTAATTATTATTTGTCTTGGTGTTGTCCTCCTTGGGTTCCTTGTGTTGGGAGTTCTGTGGGCCTCCATGGTCTGAGAGACTATTTCCTCCCCCAGTTTGGGGAAGTTTTCAGCAATTATTTCTTCAAAGACACTTTCTATACCTTTCTCTCTTCTTTTTCTGGTACCCCTATAATGAGAATATTGTTCATTTTGGATTGGTCACACAGTTCTCTTAATATTCTTTCATTCATGGAGATCCTTTTATCTCTCTCTGCCTCAGCTTCTCAGTGTTCCTGTTCTCTCATTTCTTTTCCATTAATGGCCTCTTGCACCTCATCCAGTCTGCTCTTAAGTCCTTCCAGAGATTGTTTTATTTCTGTATTCTCCCTCCCTACTTGCTCCTTTAGCTCTTGCATATTTCTCTGCAGGTTCATCAGCATGGTTATGACCTTTATTTTGAAATCTTTTTCAGGAAGATTGGTTAAATCTATCTCCCCAGGTCCTGTCTCAGGGTTTGTCAGGGAAATTCTGGACTGGACCAAATTCTTCTACCATTTCACAGAGATAGAGGTAGTTGTAGGCAGGTAGTACATGTGTCAGCTGGGAGAACAATGTCCTTTCTTGTTTGCTGGGTGCCTTGGCCTTCTCTGCTGCCTGTGTGAGTCACCTACACTCCTGGAGCAGCCTCTGGATTAATCTCCTAAGCTGCCATGGGCAGGGTCACCATTAGGGTAGCCCAGAGCCCTGCAGGGAGTGGCAGTCATGTCGGGTGTGCTCTTGTGTGAGAGTGGCGCCCCTTTGCACCTTGACCCGGTTTCTTCTACCTGTGCCGGGGAGCTGCTCACTGGTGGCAGCCTTTGGGTCTGGCCTGGGTGGTTGCGCGCCAGGAGGAGATTCTGGGAAGCTGCTGGGAGCATGGCTGCTCCCGGGCTGCTCCATCCCTATGGTGGGGCTGTGCCATCAGGGGGGAATGAATGTCAGGCTGCCTCTTGCCATGAGGGGCTTCAGAGCTACATTGCCACCAGGGGGTTAGGGTGCCTGAAGTTCCTCAGGATTCCCAGCCTGCTGGGCTGAATGTGCCAGGATAATTCCATCCAGCTGTGAAGCCCCTGTTCCTTTCTAAAAGACTTTCAAAAAGCACTTGCTTTTCTTTTCTCCCAAGGGATCCGCTTGCAGATTTTACTTTTCTGTTTCTCTAATATCCAGTACACCATGAAATGTGTGTCTGTGCTCCCAGTGCAGGTTACTAGGGCTGGTCATTTAGCAGTCCTGTGCTTCCACTCCCTCCTCACTCTGATTCTTTTCCTCCCGCTGGAGAGCTGGGATGGGGGGAGCGCTCGGGTCCTGCCATGTCGCAGCTTTGTATCTTAGCCCCTTTGTGAGATGCTGAGTTCCTGAAGATGTAGATGTAGCCTGGCTGTTGTACTGTATCTTCTGGTCTCTCTGTTAGGTATAGTTGTATTTGTTGTATTTTCAAAAATATATATGGTTTTGGGAGGAGATTTCTGCTGCCCTACTCATGCCACCATCTCGGCTCCTCCTTCAAAGTTTGAACTTTTTAACCATGATACATTTTATTGGTATTGTGAAAAATCCTGAACATGGACAACTCACTACCAATTAGCATAAACAGGTTTAGATAACAAACCTGATAACCCCACTACCAACATTTTTCTAAATGAGTAGGACTTGGGATATTTATCTGTTGTCTTCATTAATTCAGGAGAAGGTTTTATGATCCCAATTACTTTATTATTTATATATAGCTCTAGGAAAATGGTGAAATAGTAAACACTTTTACCAAAAGCAAATCATTTTTGTTCTACTTCCATATTTGTAAATGCACTATGCAATATTTTTAAATTTATAATTCTGATTTGGTATGCCATGTCTGTCTGTACCGATCTCCTCTTTTGACTGTTGGAAAAGTCAGAGAATTTCATAAAAGAGCTGAAGGTTGCCAATTCAGTTTATATACCTAGCTCAACAAGACATCCTAAAGTTGGAACATACACTTTTACCATTTAAATGAATTTGGGGACGATTATGTAACTGCTGGATGTTCACTTTAATATGTCTCCTCACACTGGTCTAATCCTGACCACAGAAAATGTTACAAGAAAAAGGGAGCCACTCTCTCTCTCTGTTCTTTCAGCAAATATTTATGAAGAGCCTACAACTGACAGATACTTTGTTAGGTGCCAAGAATATAGTGTGAGCACTCTAGGCCATGTTTCTGGATCTCATATAGCTACTAGGTTGGAACAGTAAAGAGGGGTGAGCAGATCAAGAATCCTTTTTTTTGCCTTCAAACATACTTAGAAAAATTCAAAGTGCTGCTGAATAGTATAAGTACTACTTATTATTTTTATTATAGATATAGATGATTCTCAAAGAGCTATGGCAGTTTAAGTCTTTATATGAATTCTAATCTGATCTAGAAATATTCTGGAACATCTAAAATTTGTGATTCTCTTTCCATTAGATAGAATAAAGTCACTTTTAAAAAACAGGCTATTGAACCTGAGAAACATTTTTCACATTGTCTAATGTTCATCTATCTGTCTTCCACAGTTGTGATGTTTATATCTTTATTTGTTTTCCATTAAAGCTTACCTCATAACTTTTTATAAAGGACAAACAATGATTATTGTAAATAGACATAAGTAACAATGAAAGTCATTTTTCTCCCCTTTCTTTGTTTTCAAATACTTCCTTAAAGATGAAACCAAGGCTCATAGAGGTTTGGAGATTTTTTCGAAGCAGTCTCCTATACCTGCTTCCTCCCTCTGAAATACTTATGGTAGGAAAATCACCGATCAGGGCAGCTACCTGCGTGGTTCTGAAACAACCCTGTACAGTAAGCAAGAATAGAGTGGACCCGTTCTTTAAATGAATGACCCACATTTCTAACTAGAGTTCTACTTCAGTGGAAAAACTAGTATTGCACCCTTGCAAATTGTTCTTTAGTTTGTATTTCTAAAAAGTAGATTGTTTAGGTACAGCTGATCCAGAATGTTTGTTCATCAATATATTAACTATCACTTTTTATTTTTCTCTAAATTGACTTTTCACACTAATGTGAGTATGTGCAGCTTTTTGATAGAGATTTCCCATAACCTCAGGGTATAACCTGTCCCCTGCCTTTCTACAGCCTCTTCCCTATATAAAACATTTCTGTTTAGGAAATGGAATAACTTAGCTTCCAGTAGAAGCTGCTTTTCAGCTGACTGAAGGTAAATGAATTTATTCTTGAATAACAGCCTTAATATAAAAAATCTATGGTAAACATGCTACTTATAGAAATATAAAGAGAACTGAGAAGAGGCATGTGTTACACGTTAGAAAACACCAAATTAAGAGAAGTTAAATAAAGAATAGCTAATGCCATATGCTCAAAGATAAGTAAGTGCAATTGCTTTAGGGTAATGCAGAAAAAAATTACAGCAACTGCAAATCTGTTTTTTCAAGGTAGTCCTAATTTCAAATATTTGTTCCTATTGCTAAATTGTGTCTTGACTTTTCTTCAGAGAATTGTGTTCATGCAGGAAAAGTGTACTATTGAAACTAAGGTGTTCCAGTAGCTTACAGGACAAGAACAATGACTGGGAGATAACAGAAACACCATCAAACATTTAACTTCTTCTTACTCTTTGGTCTCTGCACCCCATTGCCAGCTAGTCTTTTATTTCCTAAGAGACTCTAATGCTACCATTTAATACCTTTGGGAGTACTGGATTAACTAATTACTGCCTCTCAAGGCTAGCTACTTCTATCTCACTTCTAAAGCCATAACCTGGATCCATGACCAGCGCTCTCAAACTCTACTGAGACCTGGGGACTGTCCAGGGAACTGCATTTCCTGCAGCCCTCTCAACTATGGATCTTTATTCTCTCTTGTACTGCCTATTTCAGGGACCTCAGGAAAGTGGGCTCAGGACCCTCCTTGTTCTCTGTGTCCCCCTTTCCCTGGTATGCTCCAGAATTAATATTAAAAATACTAACTTTTAATTAAATGCCTACTATTTTTATAGTTCCTCCCTTGCTAGTGGAAAAATTTGCTACCTGTAAGCTTTCTCTCTGGAGGAAAGCAGAAGGTGATAGCAACCAAGTACCACAAAAATAGCCTGTGATGCCAAAGTGCTTGTAGAGGGAGTAAACAGATAAGCTGGGGGACATTGTGGTCAGAATGGATTCTTGAACGAGTGATGTGGGAAGTTGGGGGATTTCATGTGACAAAAAGCAAGAGTGATCACTGATGACGAGGGGCCAGTGTTGGATGAGGGTGGTACAGAAGTTAGCCTGGATAATGTGAGGGAGAAAAGAATGAAAACGGGAAGGAACATGGGAAGATTTATCATTAGACGGGAATTGGAAGACATTCCTATCTGACGGCTCCTATTTAATTTTTCAAGGAGGAGTCCCCTATGAGAAACAGGGATAATCTCAAGGTATGAAGAGAGGATACAAGACAAGACAAAAATAATCACTGTGAAGAATGACCTAGGGGCCAATGAGAGACACAGCGAGAGTTTTATGGAATGGCCAGACCACAGTTGAGATCAGTAATCATTTCGTTGTAGTAAAATAATCTGATTACTTCCCCTGAGTCATTAGTTCTCTACAGTAACATCAGAGTCACCTAGAGGGCTTGTCAAAAATGGATCGCTGGGCCTTGCAGTCCTGGAGTACCTGACTGTGGAAGTCTGCAGACAGGCCCAAGAACTTGCATTGCTAACAGGTTCCCTGTGGCGCTGCTGCTGGTTCTGAGGCTGGCTTGGAGGGCTCCTGCTTTACATCTTTCTCCACTGTCATGGTTCCAACTCCAGATTCTCTGCATTTGGTGTATGTCACTTTAAATTATGTACTTATTTAAAGTTCACTTAATATAAAGTAATATATGTATTATATATATATAAAAGCAATCTAGATCAAACTTACTGATTCATCACATCACTTTCCTGGTTCTCCAAATTCTAACAAGTTTTCAAGACTGGATAAACCTGACCATCCAGTATTAACAATGCATTTCAACACAATCGTTTTTTCTAGTTAGGCATTCCCTTCATGTCTCATACAATTCCTAGCCACCTCCACCACCATTCCTATCAAAGGGAATGTTCTCTATACATCTTTACAATAATCTAAATATTACCATGGCTCAAACAACCTCTCTCTTAACAAAGATTCCCGAATTTTGATATTAACTGTTATCTTCCTTTATTGAACTACTATTGCACCAGGAGCCTTCACCGCTCAATTTTGCTTTTCCATGATTTAAAAAATCTCATTGTTGATACCTCTACCAACCAATAGTCAGCTCCTTGATGAAAGGAATAAGGCTTTTATGCATTTTATATCTCCTGCAAAGTGTTCAAATCAGTACCAGAGAAATTATAGGTACTCAGTGGATCTTGTTTGTTGTATAAAATTCTCACTTATATATAAGGTTTATGTAAAATGAATTGTAAGTTACTATCAGTTATATACTCCCATTTATTTCTACATATAGATCACAAATGTGATCTACTTCAGAGTGCAAAATAAATTTTAAAAAGGCCTTGAATACATCTCAAAACCAATGTTTACAAAATACAAAAAATGCTAGGTGAATAGGCCATGCTTTCTGTTTGTTTATTCTGTACCCAAGGGTGCCTCATCATGTATTTTGAGTATTATATTCTTTGCAAAACAGAAAATAAATATAATGGCCTTTCTTCATAGTAATATGGGGAAATCATTTTGTCTACTTTGGTTATCTTAGAGTGAAGAATATAAAATAATGTTAGAGGTTTTTGAGTAGAACTTTAATATGTATGATTTCTTTAATCTTCAAATCCAGACCAAAGTCAGAATCAGAATTGCTTCCTACCTTAGTTCTATGCTTTATCTTCTGATACCTTCTTTGACATTGATCAAAATAATGATGATTGGCTTTATATATTATCATTATAGCCATTCCCTTTACATATCCATATTGCTTTTTTATTGGGTATCAGGCCTATAAAATTCTGAAAATATCTTGCCCAGAGAAACACTATTCAATTTAAATTGTAAACACATTTTGTTACACATTTTAATACACACTTTATTAGCTTCTAGAAAAATACTAAATCTGAATATTCAAACAATTGCCATATATGGGAGAGACAGAAAATAGAAATTAAATTTGGCATCTGCCAGATAAAATTAAAATTTGTTCTGTGGCTTACTGAGGGGAATGACAACAAAATAATAAAGGTTTGTTTTCATTCTTTTCTTTGTATCTTTGGAGACTTAAGACAGCCTAGTATTAACAAAAGAAAATTTCCTGTGGATTTCTCTTTATTTTTCAAAAAACTGAGATGCCAGAAAATCACCTGTTTTTGGCCTAAGTCATCATATAGTTATTCAAACTTCTCTAATTTCTTGGTCACATAAAATTCTTACTACCCCCAAGTAGCATGGCTTTGCTTTTGTGTAAAACTGGACCTCCAGAGAATCCTAATAAATTATCGTAGGAAGAAAGATTAATTAGAAATTTCACAGAGAAAATCTCTACACAAAGAGTGCCCTAGAAACCAAGTCTGATATAGCATAGGAGCAAAACTATATAAAATATACCATCATTTCCTTTTTTTCCCTCAACTAAAGAAATGTCAAGAGAATAGCTACTGTTAATCAAACAGGTACACACTGATAAGATCCAAAGCAGATAGTCTCTTTGTACCAAGATGTTGCCTTTATTTACTGCATTTCTTTTTCCTGATTTGCTTGGTTACATTTTTTCAACAAAGCTACATACCTTTGAAAAAGAATGGAAACTTTCAGAAGAAGTTTGCATTCCACAGGTCATTACTGTCCTTTTCATACTATTGTTTTACCAAAAACCCTGTTAAGTGAAATTCCTTTAGGCTTTGTAAAAGGGTTTGGCAAGGCTTCTAAAGAAGTCCATTTAATGCTACTGGAAAAAGGACAAAATGATCACGCAAAACAAGAGACCACGTACCAACAGCTGTCATGTAATCCCAGCGCTCGATGAGGCACATATTGAAGATGAGGTGATCAGATGTCTGCCCTTGGCCAATAAGTGGAGTCTGCCTTTCCAAATTCTGGCAAACAGATGAAGTCCAGCCAACAAGAAACCAAAACACTACTAGCAGTATTACTGCCAGCATCCTCATGACCCGTCCACCAGTCATATACGGAATCCGTTGAGCTGTTCGTGAAAGAAACACTTTCAAAACCCTGGAAAAGCAAAACATTAGAATGTGAAGGCAAACTTAACACTCAGAAAGTAAAATTCTAAACTATCTCATTTTTTAGGTGAAATTTAGACCCACCAATACCTACTTACTTACGCAGAGTTTTAACATAAAAAAATACAAACATAAACGCTATTGCTTATATTTTCACTTAGTTTCATTCTAGTTTATCTTCCAATAGCAAAACAAATATCCTGCATTTGAGACCAGTTGAGCCAACAGATTTGTATAGGATGAATTTCTTTTGACTCTGCCTTAATATTTCAAGGAAAATTCTCAGGACCTTAGAAAGATCCACAGGCAAACACTGTTTGAACCGGGTTTCTGACAGATCAAAAAATAGTCTTGAAAGTGACTAGTGGATTTTGTGATATACTAAGTCAAAAAACTTCCTTGAACCAGTTATTTTTTTATAGTAGAATGTTATGAAAGGTTATTTTCTGAAAATCATCTTATATGACATGACCCTCCCTTTTTAAATCTTTTATTACATTACCAAAAATAATAATGAAGTAAGTATGAAAACAATGAGGAGTATGTAAATACTAGGGTGAGTAAGATCACTAGATTAAAGAAGATTGGGATGCTCTATGAGAAATGTAGTAATTAGAAAGATTTTTTTTTCTATACATATGGTTCAGATGAATAGCCAGGGTTGAGAATTATTGGATGAGAGATATCTAAGAACTGTTTCATTTCTAAATATTGTATAAAGACAAAATCTAACCTCACAGGGATCCTTACAACCAACCTTTTTTTAACTTCACCTCCAGGATATTCTTGTTGATTTTAACTCCCCAACCTCATTCCTATATTTTAAGTCACAAAACTGTGACTTGGCATAAATCACGATGAACGGTTTATGATACATGGGGGTATCCATAATCAATTTCTAAAAGACAAAATAAGTTCATTTTTCCAAACTTTCTCCCTTCTCCATCTCATTCTTTCAACATTTTAAATGAAAGGTTCATGTGAATTCTTCATAAAAATCACAAATCCAGAAATGAAAGAAACACACGTGAAATAGCCTAGATGTATTAGGCTGGTTTTTCTCTCTCTAAAGGCCTTTGGTAGCTCTCCCTGAATTAGCACAACATGTCCAGTAAAGAATGATATTTTCTAGCAGATTGTTACCGATCCTTTCACCCCTATATCTTTAGCCCCACTGTCCTACAGTTAACATGCAGGAATGAACAAAATACTTATTATTCTCAATTTTTCTGTGGAACAATGTCAGAAAGATGTTAGTATGAAATAAGATAAAACAGAAAATCTTTTTAACTACATTTAGCTAGTTCACTAAATGAATATTTTTCCATTCCCTATATTATTACCCATGTCCTGCTGAACACTAGCACTGGCAGGTAACATACTACCCCTCTGGTATGCCTCTAACAATTCTGCTCCAACTAGGTGAACTGCTACTTGTTACAAAACAGTTGTATTTGTTCCCTAATTATGTCCATTGTTATCACCTTATATATTTTTATTATAAATAAAATAATTATACATGACTGTAGAACAAAAGGAGACATTAGTATAAAATCTATCTTGAATGTTTTGGAAATACTCCACAAAGGTGAGTTACTAAAATAAGCTTTAACTTAAGGGAAATTTTAACATATTGGGATGGTCAATAAACATAAAAATCTAGAAAGATTCTACTTTAAAAAAACTCTTTAAATTTTCACTCCTGTTTAAATCACTAACATTGTGAACAATAAATAACGCACTGTGGTGATTTATACTAAAACAGAACAATACGTTCCAAACATCAGACCAACAGTTAAAGAAGAGGCTTTATATAAAAAATATTGGTGAATGATTAGTTGCGTCTTTTAAATTACAGTGTCTACATATTTCTTTAATGCCTTTTTGCCCTAGACAAGTTTATCAATTAATTAATCAATTACTAACCCCATAAGAAGGCCTCTGTTGTAATCAGATCAAAAGATTCAAAGAACTCTATCTTAGAAATAAGAGAAATTCCTTGGGAAATATTATTTTCCCAGTACCAATCTTATTTCCTGTAAGAGGAACTTGCAGCCACTATGAACACATAACTGTTTCTAGTTGTACCTGGATGAATTCTAAATTTTGAATGACTAGGATCTCAAAAGAGAGACTCTGACCCATTTTCTGGTCTTCAATATTTTGGCTAGAGCACAAAAAGAATAGTTCCAGACTCTAGCTTGATGCAATTCGAATTACTTAAATATTGTTAACAATCATGTATATAGTGACAGCCACAAGTTAGGTATCATGCTAGGCAACATGGCAATATGGTTGCTGTCTCCAGAAGCTTCTAATGTTAAGTAGAGTTAAGTGTGTAAATAGCTGCCATTTAGAGCAGCATATATTCTGTGTTGTATACAGCTAGTAAGTCTAATAGCCTAATAGAACAGGTGGTATTTGACCTGGCCTTTAATGGATATCAGTAGGTAGAAATGGAGGAAAATGGAGAAAGTGTAAGGAGCTAATCTAGTTGAAGGCAACCATATAACAAAAGTACAAAGCAGAGAAATGTAGGTTGTCTTTGAGAACCAATGTGGGGACCTATTTGGCAACAGTGAAAATCTTTTCTTCCTTGAAGGACTCCGAGGGATTTTTCCAGTTACTGCAAAGGGTTTTCATCAGGGTGAGTACCATTGCTTCAGAGAAAAATGGTTTTGATTTATGTTTTCTTTCCATAGGCAAGATGTGGGAAATCATTTATTGTTCTGGTGCTTGAAGAGTTTTCACAATTTACAATGAAACTCTAAACCTCATAGAGAGCTAATGGTGGATGTTTAGTAACTGTCTCTTTTAAAATACATCTTAACCAGATGAACTTGTCTTCTGCAGAAGAAATTTATATGATCCCAGTTTGGTAATCATTTAATCAAGAAATCCCACTTCTAAATTATCAGAAATTTTCATTTTTTTCCAGATGACCCTTTGGGTGTGTATTGTATTTCTGAGAATTCAAGGCTGTCAAAGATTCCATAATCTCATTTCTAGAGGGGAAAAACCACAGCAAAAGACCTCATGAATCTTCTGATACTGATTTTACTGGCTTTCAAATTCTAGGAAACACAGTGACACAACTCTACACTTCAATCTAAGCATTTCAGGATATAGGCTTTTGTAAAAGTGTAAGATGCATTATTCTGGCATTGCCTTTAAGTGAAGTGAGAAAATTCTGTGATAGCTTTAAAAAGTGAGCTCCTGTTACTTCATGGCAATTCAATCCTTAGAAACCAAGTTCTAAAAATGATATCCTTAGATATACATTTATATGAAATATAGCTGTAGAATAGGATATAATCATTAAACTTCTTATATAGATTATTTTTTCAGTATTTTTCAAAGATAAATCTTCAGGCTACCATCTGTTCAGAAAGTTTCACTATTTATGAAGGAAAGCAGTAGCATACACAAGAAGACTGCAAGAAATTTCCAGAATTTGCTATAAAAAGGCATATTTAAAGTAACATGCATTTCTCTTTAGTAGTACATAAATTCATAGAAAACAAACTGCAACAATGAAGAAAAAGGGCAACCCAGGATTTGGCTGTCATATCATCTGCCTCTACTTTTTTACCTCCCCCACACACTTTTTCTGGTTTGAGCTGATAAAACTACACTGTAAGGCTTTTCACTTAGATTATCAATGACCTTCTTCAAGTTTGAATAAGAAATTGAATTCCTCTTCTTCAGTCTTCTCCTGGACTGGAAGTGTTCCTCAAGGATCTCCTAAATGTTGTAGCCATCTTCTATTCTTGTTCTACATAGTGTATCCAGGAAATTCCATCTCCTTCCCTTTCAGTTTTCTACATGCTGGCAAGTCCCAAATGTAGATTGCTCTCCTGAGCTCAATGTGTTTATACTCTATGACCCATTGAATGTCAACACGTCCCCAAACAAAGCCATCCCTCTCTCTGTTCCTCCTCCCTTTTCTAACCCACTTTGCTCTTGTGTCTCCTGTCTCAATGACTAGGACCATCTAATTGTTCAAAGCAGAAAACTAGGAAGGAATTTCTTTGACATTTCTTACTTATCTCATCCACATTCTGGACAGCAAATGAATGGTCAAGAATTTAACTTCTACCTCTTAAATATCTTTCACATCCTTCTATTTTTCTCCATCTTCATTGCTGCTACAAAACTCCTGGTCATCCACTTGTTCTATATAGCACCTTCCTGACTAGTCTCCTTGTTGGTGTTGCCCACCTTCATCCACACTCTACACTGTGGCCTCGATGATCTTTCCTAATTGCATGTCTGATCACGTTGCTCTGCTGTTCACAAGTCCTTTCATGGCTCTTCGCCCAAATAAAAGCTCCTTAGTTCAGTAAAAGTTCTTTAAAGATTGGTTCCTCCTTGTCTCAGCGGTCCCGCCTCTCACTGCCCTCTCCTTCTCACGGTCCTGCAGGTCCCCTGGACTATTTGCAGGTGTTCTCCAGCACAACCTTTGCCTTCAGCACTCCTCACTGCTCTCTCTGCACCGACACAAATGCCTAATTTAGCAAACGCCTATCTATTTCTTCTACCCTCCGTTTAGATGTTGCTTGCTCTAGAATAGTGGCTCCCAAACAGTAGTATTAATGGCATCTGGAAACTTGTTGGAAATGCAGTTTCTTGGGTCCCACCGAGATCTACTGAGCCAGGAACTCTGTGGTATGGGCAGGGCCCAGAAATCTGTATTTTAAGAAACTTTAACAGAAATTCTGACACAGGCCATAGTTTGAGAGCTGCTGTTCTAAACAATTTTTTCAGACTGGCCTAAGATAGATATAGGTGCCTTCCCAGTGGGGCTGACTGCTCTAGCCTGTTGGACAAATTTTTGCATTTTTATTATGCTGACACCAAAATGTAAAGCCTCTAATTATTTTCCTTTTTCAGGACATTTACATTTGTTTGTGGTTTTGCAGCATCTCTTTTGTTTCCTAAAAGGGAATGAACATTGATCAAGTCATGCAGTCTTCTGTTCTATTAAATTTATTGGAATAATTCTGAAGTCCTTAAGTTCTCCATTTGAGTCAAATTTCTATTAATTTTACTGCCTTCCTAAGAATTCCAGAGGATAAATGCTTGTGATGAAAGGCAGGAGGTGATTATTACCTCTTCTAAGTAAAGGTAAAACCACTCAGTTCCTGACAACAGAGCCCCAACAGTGAACCCCACAAAAAGGGCTGTGGGCCCTGCCATTGGTTTGCTTTTGATGGTCACAAGTCCTCATGCTCATTAAGCTTTTCATCAATTTTCCATTTGCAGAAGTGAACTAAAACTACTTCTTGGTCACTGGAAGGATTTTTGATATATTTTAAAAGGAATTGGCATCGCCTAGACAGAAGTAGATTTTAATTTTAACATTTATCAGCAACATTATTATAAGTATATTAAGTTACTGCTACTATCGGAAAGAAAACTCTCAACTCAGTCTCCTCAGTGTAGGTATTTTTGTCAATTTCAGTTACCTGCTTGGGTTCTCATATCTCACAGTGATCTTCCTTTCTTTTCACCTGCTTGTAGGTGGATAGAATAAGGGAAAATATGGAAAAAGAAAGAAGGAAGGAAGGAAGGGTTGTGAGACTGCTCCAAGTCAAATATTCGATAGTTAGAGTTAGAATAAACTTTAGGGATTATCTATTCTGATCCCATTTGTGCATAGAAGACAAATACGACTCCCAGTGAAGGGAGTCATTTGTCCAAAGTCACACAGAACCACTTTAAGACTCCTTTTTAGATAATGATACCAAATTAAAAAAAAAACCTCCTTTCTTTCTCTCCCACTTGAGTCCTTTTTTTTAGTTATACCTTATCAAAACAGAACTGCCTATTAGCAATTTCAGGGCCACATCAGCTTTAAAAAGCACAGCATGGATCTGTCCCTCCCAACGTGCCCCATGCTCTCTACTCTCCTCATGTACTTTCTCTCTAATCCAGGTGCCCATAGCCCTGAATACCGTCTCTTCTATCTACATTGATTCCAATGCCACTTTTATCCCTGTGGATTCAGCTCAAGAACCTCATCCTATTTAGATATTTATCTGATGAACCCAGTTCACAAAATTTTCCCTAATTATTACAATTATTCAATCAGTATTTCTCATACCTTTATAAACTTCCTGAAGTCAGGAGATGTCTGTTTTATAAATCCCTTCTTGACCTGAGATTAGGCAATAGCTTATTAAATATGATACCAAAAACACATATAACAAGAGAAAAAATAAACTGAACTTCATCAAAAACATTTTTTGTATGTGTATCAAAGCACACTATGAAGAAAGTGAAGGAAAAAACCCCACAGAATTGAAGAAAATATTTTCAAAGAATATACTTGATAAAGTTCTCATATCCAGAATATAAAGAACTCATACAAAGCACCAACAAGAAGTCAAACAACCCATTAAAAAATGGGCAAAAGACTTGAATAGACATTTCTATAAAGAGATACACAGATGACCAATAAACATATGAAAATAATCTCAACCTCATTAGTCATTGGAGAAATGCATATAAAAACTACAATGAGATACTACTTCATACACACTAGGACCACAATAGTAAAAAACAAATGGAAAATATGTGTTGGTGAAGATATGGAGAGACTGGAAGCCCCATAGATTGCTGATAGAAATGTAAAATGGTACAATCTTTGTGGAAAATAATTTGTTTGCTTAAAATATTAAACATAGATTTACCATATGATTCAACAATTTCACTTCTAGTTATCATTTACTTATGAGAACTGAAACATAAGTTCACACAAAATACCTGTATGTGAGTGTTCATGGTAACATTATACATAATAGTCAAAGAGTGGAAACAACTCAAATGTTCATTAAATGATGAATGGATAAACAAAATGCAGTATTAACATACAGTGGAATATTATTTATTCATAAAAAGGAATGAAGTACTGACACATACTAAACTTGGAAAAACCTTGAAAATATTATGGCAGGTGAAAAGAAGCCAGACACAAATGCCACACATTGTAGATTCCATTCATAAGAAATGTCCAGAATGGGTCAATCCATAGAGACAGAAAGCAGGTGTGTGGTTGTTAGGATTTGGGGGAGGGAGAGTGCTTAATGGGCTTAAAGTTTATTTTGGGAGTGGTGAAAATATTCTGGAATTAGATAGTGGTAATGACTGTACAGTACTGTGTATGTATTAAAAGCCAGAACTGTATACCTTAAAATGGCTAAAAAGGTGAATTTTATGCTATAGGAATTTTACCTTAATAAAAATAATACAGTGGTTCTTCTTGCAGAAAAGGAGAAAATCCTTCTGCACCTTCCTGAACATTCCAACCCCTGCCTATTGTAGGCCCCTGTATCCCAAGATAATTGGTTGTTTCCCACCCCTGGCTGCTGAGGTGAGATTCACCAGGCTTAAAACTGGGGTCCTGACTGGTTTATCTGCAGTGTGACTGTTTTAAATTCATGTACATCATTCCTCTTTCACAAGAGTTCATTGTGTGATCTCAAACCTGTAAGAAAAGATGGAAGAAATTTGATAATCAATATAGCATAGCTGATTTCCTAAAATCAGGGCTTTGTTGTTTTAACTTGGCATGAATACCTCTTTCCTAAGCCACATTCCTCTGGAGCTGTTTCAGTTGCAACAATATACGCAAATAAAGGACATTTTACAGCAATTGAGTGCTTGTGCTCCAAAGATAATTTAGTTTTGAAAAGTTTGGAATAAATGCTTTCAGAGAAATAGATTTATTTCTCCCCACTGCTCTCTCAGCCCCAGCCTACTACAGAATATTTCAAACAATAAGCAGATGGTGAATTATTCTGAAGATGAAGGAGAAGAAATCAGGTTATCAAAGTTAAAGATTTTCATGCTTGTTCCTTTCTTACATTCAGAATAAATATGAATTCTATGACCATCATCTTTCAAGAACCTATCAGAATAGGTTCTGTCCTTATATTTCAATTATTTAGCACTGATTAATCAGCAGAAATAATTTTAAATTAAGTTTTCATTCCAGGATTAGGTGTTTTTAAAATTCAGCATTTGACTACTTAATGTAACATTTTGGCATTCAAGAATATGATTTCGGACAATCTATAGAAACAAATTTATTACAGATGGTTCTCTAATAGCATCATTATTTAAACAAGCAATCATATACAATCTTGAAAGGGAAACATCACTAACTACATGGTTTTGCAGTTAGAAAATTTCTAAAATGATACCATTTATATGTTACTACTTAAATTTTGATCTTTTCTTACTTCTAACTCAAGATTTAGTTTTGCTGTCTGAAAAAGGAAATACTTGGGAACTCCAGAGTCTGCTGAAAAATAAAAACAACCTTTTTGTTCTGAAATTGGTTAATCACAGATAAATACTTGCCAAAGATATCCTAAGGCAAAGTTGTTTGAACTCATTTTCTCTTCAATCATGATTTTCTAAATTGGAATGTGGTGGAGATAACAGAAAAGCTTATTTCTAGAATTTAATAAATTTTAGTTTCAGCAGAAAAAATAAAGAAAAACTTGTTTCTTACTTGTTTCTGACAGTTTCAATCTAACTTTATAAGACTTAATACTCTATTTTTTCAGTTTCTTTTTCATGTCCATTTATAAAGAATAGTATCACAAACAGATGACAAAATTCTTTGCAAATACAAAGTTACTCTTCAATGTGTGTGATCAAAGTTATAAAAACAAGAAAAAACATGAATTCTCAAAGAGTAGTAGTAGTATTTAACCTATTTTAGATGTTAGGTGTTTAGGTTTAGATGTTTAGGTCTCATATAAAAGAAATGTTAACAGATAGTATTAAAAAACCCCTAAAGTTACCTTTCCATTCACTTTCACCTAAACCCACAGTACAACACACAAAATACATTAGGTAACAAATAGAAGATGCAAGCACAAAAGTGACTGACTGAGATTTGCTGTGTGAGTAGGTAACAACTGTTCAGTTTGTCTGATTGATAATAGTTTTAACAGTCTTGATGGCATTGATATTGAAGTAGAATAACTTCTATTTACTGTCAATGAAACTTCTGGAAATTATAAAGTGCCACAGTGATTGCTCTTTTGTTGTGCTATTTTACTTGTTTATTTACACTTTGTTTCACCACTAGATTAAAAACCCTTTGACTTAAACTTCTGTGAAAGTCCAAAAGTGGCTACTACATTGCCTCACCTACTACAGATCATAAGCATTATGCAATGTAGCAAAGACATTATTTTTCCATCCAAACTGATTCCTCCATTAAAACTATAAAATATAAGCAAAGTAAAAAAAATAGAAAACTATAAACAAGAAGAAAAAAATGAAAACCACATAAATAGCACTAGCTTTTCCTAAACAGTGTTGGCATTTAGGTGAAATTTTGTAGTATTTTTTTCTATACATATGTAAAATATTTCATAACATTAAGGTTACCATACATAATTTATATTATACTTTTTTCATATAATATGGTATTCTGTGCATTGTCATATCATATTCTATATTTGTAAATAGCATATTTCATAGCACATAGTCACTTAAGTAAATCATTATTTCTTTATAATAAGCCACACTATAATAATCTCTCCTTCTAAAGCTCCCAAAGTCTAAGAATGGAAAATAGAAATCTCCTGTATTAACTTATATACATATCAGCTGTTACCATTTATATTGGGGAACAACATTGTTCCATCTCTTTTATCAGGTTCAGAATGGATTAAAAGCTAACTGAAAAAGTCATTTGGAAGAAAGGTGGCAGCCCAAGGTCAAACAGGTTTTAAAGACACAGTTTCATATTTTTATACTGGAACAGGTGTCCAACTCATGAAAAATTTTCTAGTGACTTAAGAACATATGGAAAATGTTACGTACAGAAAACCTGGCTATCCGATGGGAAAAATGGTGAACCTTCTGCAGATACACTTTACTTAGCAAGTTAAGAAGTATTTGCAGTTACAGCTTTCAAGACCCCCTTTTATGTGAGCTTGATCTATTTTTGTTTTAAGTTATTCATAACATTCTTTGCTTATAGGCCGGGGGCTTGCTTGTGTTTTCCTCTTCGCCACATTCTAAATCCTCCCACTGACATTGTCTCGGAACTTTCCTCTTCCAGGACACCTTCCAGGGCTGCCTGATTGGATATTATATATTTTCCTGTCAATACCTAGAGCATAACCTACATGTATTATGATCACGCATATATTTGTTCTACCTGTTGATTAATATTTTAAGCATGAACATTCTTTCAGATAAATCTTTGCGCACACTTTTTTCTTCAGATTTCAAAAAGTAACTCAGCTCTTTAAAAGCTCTTGATACATATTATGAAATATTTCCAGTGTATTGTACCAATCTACACTTTCTTCAGCAGAGTATGAGTGTCTTACCCCCACTAGATACTTAATATTACTAATAATTATAATTAAAAATACTATTCCTACTAAAATTCATGAAAAATTGGATTACTGTGCTTAATATTGCTCTCCTTTAACTACTAGTTTTATTGAATATTTTTTAAATGTGTTTTCTTAGGCCAATTTTTTCTTCTCCTTTGAATTGTCTGCTCACAGCTTTAGCCTTTTAATTTTGATCAACTTTGTTTAAGTGTGCTTGCTCACATTGTAGCTATTAGATACAGTGGCCCTTGAGCACCTGTTTGAATTGAGATGCATTTTAAGTGCCAAATGCACACCAATTTTTGAAGACTTAATCCAAACTAAGAGTAGAAAATCTCTTAGTAATAATTTTGTACAATAATTACATGTTATGATGGCAATATTTCAAATTTGTTGGGTTAAATAAAATACATCATTAAATTTAATTTCACCTGCTTTTGGCTTAATATGGCTACTGGAAAATTAAAAACTACAGATGGGCTCACATTTCTATCAATAGTTATGTTTAAAGGAAAGTGGTCTAAATACACATATTCAATGGCAGAGACTGACCAATTTGATTAAAAAAAGTAAGTGCCAACTATATGCTTTATACAGGATGTGCTTTAAATACAAGACAAACATAGGTTAAAAGTGAAGGGCCCCCACCAGTAAGATGGCAAACTTCCGGCTTCTCTTCGGGGTCCTCGGTTACCGCCGGCACCACCTGAAGCCCAATCACCTCTCGCCCCCCTCCCAATCCCTGCACCTAGCCAACAGCCACCAGCCCCGTAGAAGTGACACCTCAATCAATTCATGCCCCTTCCTATATAACCCAGCACTTTTCCCTAATAAAGCGGAACTCTCCGGTGAATTGCTGCTGTGTGTCACTCCTTTCCTTTTATTGGTGCCGAAACCCGGGAGACGGGACACCCCAACTGGGCCCTGTCTTCCCCCCGACACCAGCAGCAGCTTGCCCTCGTCCTCTTTTTCCTGCGCTGGCTCATCACACTCACCACTCCTCTCTGGCCTTTAGGTAAGTTTTCCCCCCGGAGTGGGCCACTCTTCCTCGAGCTATCGCAGTGCCATTGACCGTGATCGTCCGACAAGGCCCTGACGCTCGGGGATGAGGAGGGAACTCTCCCTGCCTCAGGCCTTCATAGCTGCAGCGGACCCTCAGGCCCCTCCTCCAACAGCCATAAATCCCCGCCTCAAGCCTTTACGGCTGTGGCAGACCCTCAGGCCCCTCCTCCGACAGCCATAAATCCCCGCCTCAGGCATTCACGGCTGCGGCGGACCCTCAGGCCCCCCCCTCCAACAGCCATAAACGAGGTGACTCCTTTGCAGATGAGAACGCTCCCTTTCCCCGCCCCCTCCTCCTTCCGTTCCGTCTGCCGAAATCTGTTCTGTCTGCTGAAAACGCCTAGCGCTAGGTACCTCGTGACTCCGGCACTCTGCCTTCTTAGGGAAGTCTGGGTGACGACCCACACTTCCTAAGAAATTCCGACTCGTATACGAGTTTCTGCAGACCACCAAGGATCATCGGGGACACCCTTTGTCTCCTTGCGGTCTGCTTCCAGTCTGAGGATCTCCGTTCGTCTTCCCGTTTGTCTCCTTCTCTGTCCTTTAGCCATGGGAGCCTCCTCATCCCTCCCTGAAAGTTCACTTCTTGAATGCCTGCTTAAGCATCTGGCTACCCTCTCCCTGACACCTGATATAAAACCAAAACTTCTCCATAAATATTGCTCTCAAGATTGGCCGACATACCCCCTAGACAATAACAACAAATGGCCAGCAGGGGGAACTCTTGATCCTAACATCACTCAAGATCTTTTTAACTACTGCCAGCACCTGAAAAAATGGAAGGAGATTCCCTATATCGAAGCTTTCCGCCTCCTCCTCTCCCCGCCCCCTCCCAAGTTCTCCTAGCCTGCAAGCCGCTGCCTCCGCAGAAGCCTCCAGTTCACTCCCTTCCCCTTCTTCTCCTACAACAGCCCTTCTCCCTTCCTCCCCCACCATCTCCTCCCCCATCTCACCTCCTCCGCCTTTGTCCCCTGCAGATTAAGCCTGAGCCTTTCAGCCCCCCTTTAACTAGGTCCCAGGGGCCTCCTCCATCTTTGCCCTCATCACCTGTTTCTCCCCTGTTAGGGACCGCCTTTGTCTTCTCACATGTTTGTAGGGAGAATGGGAAAGCACCTCCCCCCATGTCTGAAAGCAGCATGGGAAAGCACAAGCTAGAGAACTGGTGCAGTCCTTAGAAGTTATCTGTCCACAAAAACATATCTTGCCAAGACTCCTCACTCTGAAAATAGGGAGACCTTGAAGATGTGTAAAAACACCGCCCCTGCTTCTAGCTATGCCCTTCCCCCACTTGCCAATGTGGCAGGAATGGAGAACAAAGAACATTCTGTTTACACATTCCATAAGCAATTAACTAGAGCCCTGCTGTAGCTCAGTTAGTAGAGCATGGGACTCTTAACCTCAGAGTCATGACTTCAAGCCCAACTAGAGTGGCAGAGGCAAGCAGCTGGGCTGCTAGCTGGTGACATGTGGGTCCGATTCTATCTTTATTTTCTTTGCCCCCCTTCTGCACTTCAGGACATGCTCGACTAAGCATGGCTAGACCACGTCACTCCCCCACAGACTGAGCCAGAACCCTTCAGTCCCCCTCAGACTCGGTCCCGAGAGCCTCCCAAAATTATCGCCCCCCTCCGGGAGGTAGCAGGATCTGAAGGCATCGTGCGCGTTCACGTCCCTTTCTCCTTAAGAGATTTAGCCCAACTAGAGAAACGCCTAAGTTCCTTTTCCACTGATCCCACGACACACATCAGGGAGTTTCAATGGACCCTCCAGTCTTACAGCCTCACACATCATGACATTTTCATGCTCCTGGCCAATACTCTCCTCCCTGAAGAGCGTAGACGAGTTTGGGACTTTGCCCAAATGCATGCTACCGAAACCCACAGGACTGACCCCACCTATCCCCCTGGCCCCACTGCTGTCCCGGAACAAGACCCACACTGAGATTATAACACTGCCATGGGTCTCTGCTCTCAAGATATTTTTGCCTCCTGCTTAATAGCAGGTCTGAAAAAGGCAGCTTGTAAATTAGTCAATTTTCAAAAGCTCCAAGACATAATTCAAAAGAGAGATGAAACGCCCTCCGAGGTCTTAGACAGACTCACTCAAGCCCTATTACACTATACCAGCCTAGACCCAGAAACACCTGAAGGAAAACATGTCCTTATGACATACTTCCTAGCTCAAAGCTACCCCGACATTAAAGCTAAACTCAAAAAGTTAGAACAGGGCCCCGCTACCCCACAGACTGAGATCCTAACAGTGGCCTTTAAAGTCTTCCATAACCGGGAGGAGAAGAAAGAACGCTGTAAACAAAAGGCTGATAAGGCCAATTTCCAAATGTTGGCTCAGCTGATAAAACCACAACCTGGGCGCCCCTCTACAAACAAGCCCCCTCCCCAGGAGCTTGTTTCAAGTGCGGAAAAGAGGGACATTAGTCAAGGGCATGCCCCTCCCCCAGATCTCCTACCACCCCATGCCCCAGGGCCACTGGGGGTCTGATTGCCCAACCACCCGAAGGGGAGGCTGGACGAACAACCCCCATCCTAAGCCCGCAGTAGTGGGGCTGGCAGAAGAAGATTGACGGGGCCCGGGAGCTTCTCGCCCGACCATTTCCATCACCAAACAGGAGCCCAGGGTTACTTTAACAGTAGACGGTCGCCCCATCTCCTTCCTCCTAGATACAGGAGCCACCTTCTCAGTCTTGCGAGAATACCGGGGCCCTACCACGCCAGCCATTACTCCTATAGTCGGGGTAGGAGGTAAACAGATTTTCCCATTAAACCCCCCCCTTTTATGCACAATCCAAGACAGTCCCATACCTTTCTCCCACTCCTTCCTAGTTATGCCCCAGTGTCCCATCCCTTTACTAGGACGGGACATCCTTTCTCTCCTCCATGTTTCTATAACTCTATCCACTCCCACAGCCCCCAGTACTCCCTTTCTGATGGCCCTCATAGCCGACAAACCCCCTCTACCCAATGAAAGCTCTGGTTCAGCCCTCATATACCCTGTAAATCCCAAAGTTTGGGAAATTACAAGCCCCTCCGTGGCCCTATGTCCTCCTGCCTCTATCAAATTATGTGACCCCTCTCAGTATATGTGTCAGGCCCAATACCCCCTAACCACTTCAGCCCTCATAGGCCTCCAACCCATCATTCAAGATCTCTTAAACAAAAATTACCTCAGACCCACTCACTCCCCATTTAATACCCCCATATTAGCTGTTAAAAAAACCAACAGATCTTTCCGACTTGTCCAAAACCTTCGCCTCATCAACATAGCCGTTGTCCCTATCCATCCCTTAGTTCCAAATCCATACAGCCTTTTATCGCAGATCCCTGCCTCGGCTTCCCACTTCTCAGTCCTAGATCTCAAGGACCCATTTTTCTATCCCTCTAGAACCCTGCTCCCATGATTTTTTCATCTTCACCTGGACGGACCCATACACAAGACATTCTGAACAACTCACTTGGACAGTTTTGCCACAAAGCTTCTGAGATAGTCCCCATATTTTTAGACAAGTCCTAGCTCAAGACCTCAAACAGTTTCATCATGATCACTCCAAGACCACCTTATTATAATACATAGACAATCTTCTACTCTGCAGTCTCTCGTGGGAACAGTCTCAACTTGACACTGCCTCCCTACTTAACCTTCTAGCTTCCAGAAGTTACCGAGTATCCCCCGTCAAAGCTCAAATCTCTTCCCCTCCTGTCACTTACCTCAGATTCCTTCTATCTCAACAAAGAAAGTCCATTACCTTAGACAGAAAATAGCTCCTCTCTGACCTGCCCATTCCCAAAACCAAGACAGAAATCCTTTCCTTTCTAGGCCTGGCTAGATATTTTAGAGCGTAAATCCCTAACTTCTCCCTGCACCCTGTTGGCAAGACCCCTAAACGACCTCAGCAAAAGCCCCCCTAAAAAACCATTATCCTCCTCACCCCGACACTCCTTCATTAAGCTCCGTCAAGCCCTTGTAGAAGCCCCAGCTCTCTATCTTCCTGATTTGTTGAAGCTCTTTCTCATTATACATTCATGAGAGGTCCAGTCAAGCTCTAGGAGTCCTAAGCCAATATTATAGCCCATCCTTTGCCCCAGTAGCTTATCTCTCCAAGCAATTAGACCCCACAGTTCAGGGATGGGCCCCCTGCCTACGAGCATTAGCCGCTAGATAGCTCTTGCAGAAAGAAGCTCATAAACTGACATTCAGGGCGCCCCTTACCATTCTGTCCCCACATCACCTAAAAGATCTCTTAACCTACAAAAGTTTACAGACTCTCCCTCCCTCCAGACTCCTGACCTTACTGTCCTCTTTCCTCCAAAATCCCATTCACCCCCTTTGCCATCCATACCCGAATCATGACTTTTTCCTCCTTTACTGCGCTCTTGCTTTTTTTTCCCTCATTCCTATTGTCTTCCCCACCACCCCAGCCTCCTTTGTATGGCGATTCAAAGTCAGACAGACTTACACACAGCATCAAACAAAAGTTACTGCCCTCATTGCCACACCAGACTGCCCTCTGGAAAGCTGCTCTGAGCAGCTACCCTTATTCTCCCTACCTCTGCTTCCTCTATGACCAAAAACAAGCCTATTGCAAGCAATGGCCAGACACCTACAAGAGATGTCCCTACTGGTCTTGCGCCATTCACTACATGAGTAACTTCCAGTACCCAGAGTATTACTCCTCCAACTGTTTCATGAAATATCCCAATGGCTCATTCTCCTTATCAATCCCAGATCCCTGGGACTCTCGATGGGCCGCTGGAGTCACAGCCTCAGTTTACTACGGGGGGTCCTCGACCCCCCACGGCACCCTTCATATCTCTCGAAAGTATGTTCCCTCTCATTCCCACATCTCTCAAGTTGCATCAGATATCAGACATTCCGAAAAAGTCATTATCCAGACTCTTGACGGCGCCTCTTCATCTTCTTATCCCCGCTCCTCTTCTCATTTCTCCTACTCTTCATTACAGCTCATTCAGGACACCACCATCTTTCTCAACCACACCCTTAACACCGCCAATTGTTTCTTGTGTGCACCACTACAGCGCCCACTGCTGGCCGCTGTGCCCCTTAATATTTCCAACTACTCCTTCCATGCAGAAAGACAACCCCTCTGCCCCCTGGCAGACATACCCCTATGGGAACCAGAATACGCAGATAATCTCACCATCCACCACTGTGTAGGCCCAACTCCACCCCCCTCCAGCGCACTTCACTGCCTCTCTATCTACACCCCTACTCTAAGACTTTATGCAACCGGGACACTTCTTTTAGTGTAATGGCAGTCTTTTCAACTCACTGCCTCTCAGCTCCGATAAACCCTGCATTCTCGTCACCCTAATCCCACAGCTTACACTTTACAGCATGGCAGAATTTCTTGAGCTCCAACCTCCCTTGCCCTCGCGCACAAAAAGAGCTGCTTTCCTTCCCATCATGGTCAGTAGCTCTTTGATCACCTCAGCCATTGGGGCAGGGTTTTCGGGAGAAGCCTTGGGTCACTCTCTATGGGCAGTTAGAGATCTCAGGGCCAAACTTGAGAGAGCCCTGACATCCACTGCCGATTCCCTAGCCTCTCTCCAAAGACAAGTCACTTCGCTAGCTAAAGTCACCCTTCAAAACCGGCGGGCCTTAGATCTGCTTACAGCCGAGAAGGGCGGCACCTGCGTCTTCCTCTGAGAAGAGTGCTGCTATTACATCAACGAATCTGGCATTGTAGAAACTGACATTACCAAACTCACCGACCTTGCCTCCAGTCTCCACTCTGCTTCCAATTCCAACCCATTCTCTTCAATACTAACAAATCCCCTCCTCACCTGGCTCTGGCCCATTGCAGGCCCCATAATAATCATTCTTCTCGCCTGTCTCTTCTTACCCTGTATAATAAAGTTCATCAAATTCCAAGGCAGAAAAATCTCTAATCAAGCTTTCAACCAGCTTTTACTCAGGAACTATCAGCTTCTGGCCACAGAAGATCCCTCACCCTCACGTGACCTCCTCACCACACGCTGAGATAGACCCCTCTCTCCACTGGAAACTGTTCCTGGAAACAATGGCTGCAGACGCCTGGCTCCTGACACCCATATCCTCTTGGCACCATTGGAATCAACAGGTTCTCAACCTATGGTTACAGGGAACCTTCATTGATTTCCAAACCTGAAGAAGTCCACATCTACTCATCCTTACTGTGGGGAGTCCTATCAACCCTTTCCTCCCAATCCTCAAGCCCTCACTCCCTTCTCCGCCCCTGTTCAGCAGGAAGCAGCCAGAGAGAAAGCAACGTCCACAACCCCATAGAGGAGAAAGGGGGGAATGAAGGGCCCCCACCAGTAAGATGGCAAACTTCCGGCTTCTCTTCGGGGTCCTCAGTTCCCGCCGGCACCACCTGAAGCCCAATCACCTCTCGCTCCCCTCCCAATCCCAGCACCTAGCCAACAGCCACCAGCCCCGTAGAAGTGACACCTCAATCAATTCATGCCCCTTCCTATATAACCCAACACCTTTCCCTAATAAAGTGGAACTCTCTGGTGAATTGCTGCTGTGTGTCGCTCCTTTCCTTTCAAAAAGTAAAATGATGAGGGAAAAAGATACATCAGACTAACACTAATCAAAATAAATCTGGAGTGGCTGTGTTTGTGATGCTGGAGTTCTTGTTTGTGGAGTCGATGAACTTCGCAAATACTCAAGGTAGGAGAGCAAGGCAGAGGCTTTTATTTAGAGAGAAAGGGAAAGAACAGAGCTCCTGGCTCAGGCCAGGAGGGGACAAGAGAGCCCCTGGTTGGTGCGGTGTCTAGGGGTTTTATAGGCGGTTGAGAGACAAAGGGCTAGGGATGTATATCTGCTAAGTGGTCCCAAAATGTTTATCTTTGAAGAGAAGTTAGGTTTCTTATTAGCCTTCCTGGTTATTTACAAGAATTTTACTGCTCTGATTTCCTCCCAGGATAGCAGCTTCCTGGTCTGGGAGCATATCACTTAAATCTGCCTGCTTTACTCCCAAGGTGGGCTGAGTTATTATTGTCTGCTTGTTAAGAAGCTTAACTTTTTAAACTAATTGGGTTTTAAGATGTTCTTATTTTCAGGATGGAATCCTTCCTGTTTTTACTAGTTGTTCTGGGCTTGCTTGCTACATTGCTCAGGTTGCAACTCATTTGTTTAGGGCTGGAGGAGGAAAAGCAGCACATGGGTAAAGTCAGAAAAACAAGCTGGGCCCCCCAGCAGGTCAAAGCAAATCCCACAATGGATTATCTTGCTTTGTTTTTTCCGGAGGTCCTCACCCTACTCTGTCTAAACCCATAGTCCCTGTCTCATTGGTATCATACAAAGTAGATTTCAAAGTAAGTAATATTAACAGGGATAATGAAGACCATTTCATAATGATGAAGGAGCCAATCCATGAAGAGGATATAACAACTCTAAACATTTATGCATCTAAGAACAGGACTTCAAATACATGAAGCAAAAACTAAAAGAGCTATGGAGAAATAGGAAAACTAGAAATTTCAAACCACTCTCTCAATATTAGCAGAACATGTAGAGAGAAAATTAGTGAGGCTCACCCTAAAACAGCACATTCTTCCAAGTGCCCAGGGAACATTTGCCGAGGCAGATCATATTCTGGGCCATAAACAAGTCTCAATAAATTTAAGAGGATTCAAGTTCATACAAAGTATGTGCTCTGACCACAGTGGAATTAAATTAGAAATCAAAACCAGAAAGATTTGTGGGAAATCCCTCAAATATGTGGAAACAAAATAACACTTCTAACTAACCTGTGGGTCAAGAATAAATCAAATTAGAAATTATTTTGAACTGAATAAAAAAGAAAACACAACTCAGGTATTTTGGACTGGACACATGCAAATGCTGGGCGAGGGGCAGCAAACTAACCAGAGGCCAGGTGAGCTGATGGTATCTCCAAAGGGCCACAGGTGTAGCCATACAGTGACACAAGCCCAGCCCCTGCCTCTGGGCCTAGACACCTGCAGGCAGAGGAAGGCTGCAAAACACCTGCAGAAGCTGTTTCTCCTTGGCCTTCAAAGAAGCCTGGATGCTCTCCTTTTTGCTGTGTGAATTAAATAATTTCATTTTCTATTTGCTTGCTCTCTTACATGTACTTCATATAGGGAAAAAACACTTCTGCTTGTTAGTTGCTAACACAGAACATTAGGATAAAGTTTCAACTGTAGTCTGAGAAGTACTAATTCTGAATTACCAGTTGGGTTTTTATTCATAATTTTAAAGTTGATTAACACACACATGCAAGTGTATACATTTATTTGCAAGTTGAAGCCATAACAATCCAGGCAATAAAAAAATCCCATGTTTCAAGTATGGCACATGGCCCCTAAACTATATATGTTAATGCAAGCCTCTTTTCAGAAATCTAAACATAAAATACTGATGCTGTAATTAGAAACTAGAGCAAGTGTGTGTACACATACAAAGAAAAAAAAAAAAAGAAAAAGAAAATATTGAGAAGCTTGAATGCAGCTATTATAAAATAAAGTATTTCAGAGTTATGTGTCATAAAACAAATGAGGTAGGACATCTGCAGTCGACAAAATACGTAAAGCTTTAACCCTCTTCAGTTTCCTGAGCTTCATTCTTATTTATTCATGTCTAATATTTAACATGTTCTGAAAAGAACAATTAAACAATGAATTTTGCTTTCGTTTCTAATTTTATTAAAAAGGTACTCTTATTTTATATAAAGTTTCTATATAATACAGATCTATAATTAATAAAAGACATCTTTTATCAATTTGCTTATATTTCCCTAATCTTTTACTTCATATAGGTGGGCTAAATTGAACATATTAATTTATAAGTGAAGCAATTCAAGCAGAAACCCTTAATTAGCTTCTGAAAGTGACATGAATATCCCTACATAATTAATAGTAGTTAGGGCCATGTAGTTGGGGTCCTTCAGGAAGCTAGACTGGGCAGTGCAGCATCATTAGAAAGGACAAGGTGGGAAGTGATGAGCAGAGGAAACTGTCTTATCCTCTAGCTAGTCAGAGATTTTGTAATAATGGATAACTCAATGAAACTTTGGAGATTTTGTTTTCACAGTTTTCCGGGGGAACCATTCATAATGGCTAGCTGTATGCAAAGTGCCAAAGGACTCAGACTTGAAGCTCTGGGACAGATTACAAGCACTCCAACAAAGGGAAGAGGACAGGAAGAAATGAAGTGGCACAATTTGCTTACTTCTCAGGCTTTCAAGGGCTTCCCTTCTTCTAGGTCCTTCCAAGCACAAAAGTAATGAGAATAACAAAAATGTAGTGCCTGCAAATCTAAGGTCTTTAACTACACGGTTTTTGGAAATTAATTACAATCGGGATAGCACACAAAAAGTTCTGTGCACTAGCACAAGTCTTTACAGTGCATTCCACACCAATGCTTCCTGAATTAATGAAATTGTGAAGTAAATTTATATTGTTAAGAGCCAAATGACTTTTGGTCTTTCCTGTTTCATTACAAACAATTTAAAATGATAAAAATATCTTTAGGGAAACTGTTTAATTTCAATTTCACAAAGCTCAGGTTGGCACTTAATGAGGTTAAAAGATAAAGAGAGAAACAGTCAAACTATTTCCATATCTAATTTCAAATTTCTTAAATGCCAGTATCAGCAATAGTTCTGACACATCAATTTGAAACCTTTATAAGATTTCATCTTAGGCATGTCACTTTTCTGTAGGGCATCTAGTTATTTTTCTGGCATGGTTGCATGAGGCAAGACTTGGTTATTTTCTAATTTATCTCTGAAGCTATGTAACTTTATTTGGCTTTGGAACTTACTTAGCTTCCTATTAACAAAGATTCTCTCCTTGACCAAATGTCAGTCAGGCTCCTCTTAGCGCTCTCCTGGAGGTTTTTAGGAGAGCCTTGGGCATGCCCACAGGCACAGGCTCAGCCACTTCAGAACAAAGGGCATTGATTTTCGGCTTTCATAAATAAGCTAACCAATACCTTACTCAATCTGTTAAGGCAGATGGGTCTGCACTTGGACAAAGTCAACATTTTAGTCCCTTAGCCAAGGCCCTATCTCAATCCCTGCTCCCCGGGGGTTATCGCAAGTTCAGCTAAAGGAGACAATCTTCATTTCACCAGGAGCTCTTAGCTTTTCTATATTGTCACACACTTGCTTTTCTTTCTTTTGCTTTTGTAAGAACTTAAGATATCTTACTTTATGTATCCTTGTTAGAATATATAAATACATATAAATATCTTCCAGTCACTTTTCAAAATTTGCCAAGAAACTAAAAAATAGATATATATAACTAAAAAAAAAAACAAAAAAAAATTTATATATGTTTTCTCACAAAGTGTAAATATGTGGTGCTAATGAGTGCAGTAGAGAAACCTGTGATGCATTGTGTTGTATCCAGAGCAAGGAGTACTGAATAATGCATGAAATAAATGGAAAACTCTAGTCCAGAGCTAGAAGAAGGCTTTTTTGAAGCTTCTTTAAACATTCCTTTTAAATACTGTACAAAAGTCTTTTGTTTTTCCTGATTTAGCTTTAGAAAAACGAAAAGGCATTTGTTTTCAGAAACCATGTTAGAGGGTATAGGAATATGTTCTTTTAGCAGTAAATTTCTTAATCTTTCTCCACTCCTTTCCACTTAAAACCATCTCTTCATTTTGCCTCCTGAAAATATACAGCTTTTCTGAGCCTAGAGATAGTGTCTTCCCAAGTTTCTTAAACCAAACAAACAAGTTTACTGGCTTAGCAAGTATTCTGTGACCCACACACATCCACGGAAGTGCTTGATGTTGTTTGTGGTCTGTGTTACATCATCCATGTAGGAAGTCTATGTATACAGACTTACCCTAAGTACCCATAGGGAGATTAGCAACTCTCTGGCAGGTGCCATATCTACAGTTACCGAAGGAAACGCCTTTTTAGAAATGAGCACTATTCTTTTTTGCCTACTTCAGCTCTGTTTTTCCTTATGATCCATAGTGAGCTAGCTGAAACCTGTACACTCTCCCTTTCTTCTTTTTTCCAAGGAGGAACACACAGTTTTGGGTTGAAATGAATTGCACTGCATACTTGGCTTGCCAACTGGTGTGCTGTGGGTCAGGTGATGAAGAGACCCCTTTGTCTGTAGAGAGCTTACACCAGCAATAAAGACGATGAAAGGCTGCTGTTTCTTGTCACCTTCAGTGGGGATTCTAAATGTCAGTAACAAAATACTCTTCCTTGAAGGGGAAGATCCCTCTCACCCCTCCTCCAACTTGTTACACCGCTGTATTGTGCTATTAATAAACAAAGGATTCTTGCTGCTTCCCTTTGCACTGGTATGGCAGTCTTTGACTGTATGACTCTCAAACGTGGGGAGAGACCACTAAGGAAAAGAATGGGAGATTTGGTAAGTGAATGAAACTTTTAAGTTCCCACTCCAGGAGGCAATTAGTATCATTTCTGTAACAGAGTGAGATCCTGTTCCTTTTTCATATTTGCTTCACGTTTTCTGGGCTACTGGAATTCTGTAAACACTACAATCAGTGAGAGACCAAGAGACAGAGAAAGAAATGTCTAATAATTTAACTAAACCTTGAAGCAAATGGCTTACTGCAAAAAAACCCCTCAGTTCTTTCTGACCTAATCTATTCTTAAGGGTCTGTAACAGTCATTTTACATATCAGTACTGAAAATTTCTTTAGAATTTTCTACCTAGAGAGGTAGGATTTACTTTCTTTGAATCTTGAAATAAAAAAATGAATTTCTGATGAAAATGAGACTGTGGCATTCAAGGGACATTCTCCCTTAGCTCGTGCTACTTGATTCTCTAATCTACCTTGGATTAGGTCCTCTAAAGTTTTTTAGCTTTCCCTTAAATTCTGTGACTTTCCCCATATTATTCCAGTGAATTTCCTTTTTGCTTGATTTAGCCATAGTCAGTGTCTGTGTTTTGCAACCAGAAATCCCTACTTGATCTATTTGCATATATTTTAGTCATGTTTAATCTTTACAACTTTACAGGTTGAGGTGAGAAAACAGTCTCCGATGTTGAAGTTAGGTGTTCTTGGTTGCATTAATAGCTAATGGCAGAACTGAAATTCAAATTCGGATTTGTTAGTATTTATGTCTCTCTTTTCTATCGTGTTACTACAAAATCTTAAAAGTCCTTTCTTCAGGGCCACATGTTGCTTGACTCTCAAAGATAGCAAAGACACTGTGCAGCTCCATTCATTATAACTGTCCACTTATTCATTCACTTAGCAAACATCTGAATGTATAATGTGGGCCAGGTGCCATACTACCAATGGGGGATACAAAACTGATTCAGCCATCCACTTCCACTGGGGTTGTTCACATTCCTCTGGGATGCTGATCATTCAGTTGATAGACTTAAACAATACTGGAATCAGTTAAATTTCAGCAATATGGAAAAAAAAGAATATAATATAAAGCCAGATGGCTCAGACAGGATAAGAATAATTCAGCTCTTTTTTTCTACTCAATTTAAGCCTTCAGTGAGGTAATTCTTCACTGCAATGACGTCCAGAGACACATAGTCAGAGAGAAAATACTTCTAATTCCAGTCTTTAAAAGAAACAAAAGAATGATGAAATAATCTTAGTTTCCCAAATTCCAATCATCTGCACACCACTTTTAAGATTTCTGCCTGTATCTGTGTACCAGTTAATATAGTCCTTAAATCAATTTCTACTTACTGTTTTAAAATATTTTAAAGGAAACTCTATTGCTTGTAATTAAACCTAATAACCCATAAATAGAAAGTAACCATGCAAATATATACAGATAAACAAAGTTAATAAATTTTATCTAGATAGCATTTCTGAACCTGAAGCCTATCTACTCTTTGTAGCAAAGGGAGATTAGCAACTCTCTGGCAGGTGTTAAAGATCTGCTAGTTCCACACTAATTTTTCTCCTGGAAATAATCAGAAGGATGGAAAGAGAATATGAAAGGAAGTTATTTTCTCATTATGTGATTTAGTGCTATTTAATACTGTGCTTGTGTCTCACCAGACAGTGTCTTGCAAACCAGTGGTATGTGTTCCACACACTTGAGAGCATACAGTGAGTCAGGGCAATACACATATATCACGGGTGGAAAGAACTCTTGGAAGCAGCTTCCAAGTCAGCATCTGATATTTTTATTTAGTCACTCATCAACTAGTATACATTAAACATCCCCCTTGTGTCAGTGATTGTAGTAAGAGGTAGAGATTCAATAGTAAGACTCTTACTTCAAGAAGAAAGTAAATTAGGTAAAAATAAGGAAGATAACTAATAAGCAAACTGCATTATATAATAAAGGACACAATAGATGCCAAGTACTAGACTCAGAGAGAGGTAATTTTCAAGTCTCAAGAGGCCATCCATTCTTTCAGGATTTCTAGAAGGCTTATTGTGCATTACAGGGTGTCAATGATTTCTCACTTCTTTTGGTGAACGGTAGCTGAGAAATGAGTATCATATACGAAATGGAAACTGGGAGGTACTTGAAGAATAGGACACAGAGCAAAGTGTGCTGTGATGTGGAAAGAATAAAGTAAGCATTGGAAAGAACATTAGAAATTGTTCTAATTTCTTCCTTTATAAGAAATAGAAGCAGAGGATTTCCTAGAGGTAGAGGCTAACCTGAGATTTAAAGTCGACATCCTGAAATCCAGTCTAATATTCTTTGTACTACATGACATATGTAAGAAAGGAATCTTCAGAGGTAAGGATATTTACATTTGTTCCAAACAGATGACTGGAGCATTCCCAGTAAGAACCAAGTAAACAAAACAAATGGTCGGAGAAGTGGAGATTATTGTGTAGTAGACAACACAATGATTACATTTTAAGAAAGGCTGAAAGGTGGGGGCATTTACAGACAACTGTAACATATTATGCCATCCAAAATAAACTTGTTATGAGCCATATTAAAACATTTTTCTTGAGAAACACATGGTAAAATTAGCTTGGAAAACTGAATGGCTTACTGTGGTTATCAAAACATTTTAAAGCTGTTCAGTGCAAAGGATTTCCTTCAGACAGCTACTGTTCTATCCTGCATGAGAAATTTATATTTTCTCTCCTATGCTCTTTGGCATCACTACACTGAGGAAGCTTGGGAGGAGGAGGCCAGGGAAGCCTGTAATCATTTCTGGCTATGCTTGTCTTTGTGGATAGATAATTAATTTTATTGTCTCTCTCTTCCTAATATTTATCATATACCCTTGAAAAAGTAGGTGGTTTTCAAACAAAGTATAAGGGAATCTACTTTTTCTCCAATTTATAAGGTTCATAACCACTGGAGCACATTGGTTAAGGAGGAAAGCCAAGAACACTGTTTTCTCACTCACACATAGACTACCATCATGTGTGCCCTCAGGTATGGGACTCAGGAATTGAGGACAGTAGTTTTTGTAAAATAAGCATATTGCTGAATTCTCTTACATAGAATTCTTGGATAACTCTGGACCTGGATTATTATTTCAGCTGTACTGCCTTTGTATTCCTTCCTGTTCTTAGCTAGAAAATAGTTTTACATTCATTCTAAACTTATTTTTGACTCAGAATTAATTTTTCCATAACCAGTGGCACATTTTATTAAAGCATGTCCTTCAAATTCAGTTGTATTAAAGATTTTCTTAGAGAATCCTAGAGATACTGTCCTGAAAATGAAAAATATTTATCATCTTGCTACTGAAATTCTTGAAATTAAGTCACTTAAGTGACTGACCCAGCTTGCAATTACATGCCAAACCAAACGTTTTGATCCTCCCATGGGAATAAAAACTAATAAAATATAACATACCTGTGAAGCTTTAGAGTGACAGTTCCATAAACAGTAGCAAAACCGAGAAGACGGACCCATCTTAGGAGAACACAGCGAAATGCGCTTGGCTCAAAGTACAAAATAACAACCTGTGGGAATGAGAAGAGAGAAAAAGACCTTCAAGATGAACTGACAACCCACAGATTAAAGTCTGTATTTCATAAGCTGATGTTCAATACATAGGAATTTTGACACAAACACACATCCATCTGAATAGAACTTTGAACTAAATAATGTGAATTTATTCATTGTTAGAGTCTCCCTTTTGCTGTCAAATCAAATATAAATTCTTTAATTTTAACTTTCAATAGGTTCTACCGATTGTCTCTAAGTCTTTATTTAGTATGTCCAAACTTCGCTCTGTTTTCTTCCCTACATGGGCCAGCCAAGCTAGCTTCCATTGCCATTCTCCACTGGAGCCTGGCTTATTCCCAACCCCATACATCTCACAATACTTTCCCCGGGTCTGAAATGGCCCGGAGAGGATTATCGTGTACCACATCCCCCAATCAATCTACTGCACCCTATTATCACTTCATTTAGTACTTGGTTCAATGACCTCACACACTCCTCACTTCTCACTCCAGAACTTTTATTCAACAAATATTAATTAAGGATTTACCATGAGCCAGGCACTATACTAGATGCTATGGACACAAAGGCCAATAAGAAAGGGTAGAGAGAACATAAACAAGAAATTGCATTAAAGTAGCTTAGGTGCTGTGATAAACGTCTGTGCAGGGTCAGTGGGATGCAAAGGAACAAGTGGCCAGTTTCAGGGGGATGGTCAAAAGGGACGTACAAGGAATCATATGGACTACCTTTCATTTGCTACTGTGTGATTTTGAGCAAGCTGAACTATTTTTATGATTTTGTTGTTCAGTAGATATCTCCATAAATGTCTAAATGATCCTATTTTGCATTTTTTAATTTCTGGATTATCTTTTTTCTTAGAGAGATTTCTGCAACCTTTTCCAAATCTGTTTTTTGTACATCACAATATAAAAATGAAGTCAATCAGTTATCAGTGTAGCTTTCCCATTGTTATTTGACACATTTTGAGTGACATAATTCAACTATATTTTAACACTGCATAGTGATAAACAGTATTTTTAAGTGCCCTACCATTTATATAGACTGTTAACTTCTTGCTTCACCAAAATGAAACAGGAGGCTTCCCAAATTACTGTCTTCTTCACTTACATTTTCATATATTTCACTATTTTATTGTTGGATTTAATTAGTAATACACCAACAGATACCCACTCATCAGCATGACTTGGGGGCTACTTTCTGGAGGATAGATTTCTGTATGATTAACTTAATATGGCTTCATAGAATGTACCCTTTTATATATATGGAAGACATATCATTCTCTTCATGCTATCATGTGTTAAACGTTTTCTGCAATCCCTTTCTAATGGTTACTTTTATAAGTGTATAAACCACATTACAATAACTGTGTTGTGACTGGCTAAAGACAAATAACAATTTTGTGGCACATATTGACCCTAGCCTCAAGTTTTCAAAGAGATATAAAATAGCTCAATTCCACATTGATTGATTGCTTAAGATGTATAAGACACTGAGTTTAGAACAAAAAACTAAGATCTGCAATTGCCATGGAGGAATGTAGAGTCTAAAGAAAAGAATAAATCTGTACTCAGATCATTTCAATATGACAGAGGTGTTTTGACTGAGGGATATGCACAGAGAAGAGAGCCTACCTCAGTGAGGAAACTTCCTGGAGGAGAAAGAACCTGATGAGTCTTAAAGGACATGTGGGAATTCTCCAGTTGAAGAAAAGGAAAGGGCTGTTTGCATGAAGAAGTACAAAGGCACGAAAGCCTGAGATGGCACTATGATTGTGGGGACATACAAGCACTCTTTCATCTGCTGACTCACCAAGTGTGGAGTAGAGAATGGGAAGAGAGTGGCTGGGTCTGAAGGCATGCCAAGTCCCTGAGGGGCTATGCCATAACAAGGAACTGAGATTTCATCCTAAAGCTAATCAGGAACCACTGGGAAGTTTTATGCAGTAGAGTAACACAGTTGAATTTATGTTTTGGAAAATTCATCTTGGTAACTGTGTAGAAGATGGATGGAATTGAAGTAAAAGGTGTAAAATAAATCCATAGCTGAGAGAAACCAGAGGGACCTGGAGGCTCAGAGGACGAAGACACCACAGTGGGCCTCGAGGCTCAGCACCTCGGTAGGAGGAGAGCAGAGAACCTCTATTCAGAGGAATGGTCTTATTTAAGGCACAGGATAGAAGTATAACAACAGCTTATTTACCAGAAACAGACTCTTTTGAATTTGCCTTCAGAACATAGACTCTTGAATCTGGTTGGTTCTGGAAAGGACCTTGGAGCTTATCATATATGCAGCAGCTTTACTTTAAAAATGAAAAGCAGAGAACAGAAAATGTACAGAGAGGCATGAGTTGTTATCATCATTAAAATAAGAGCTAAGTTTATATAACATCTCATGTTAAAGGCTGCTCTAAGCCTTACACATATTATCTAATTTAATCTGCATATAACAACTCCATGAGGTGGTTACTATTATTACTCATATATTACAGATGAGGAAAATGAGGTACTTAAAGATTAAATAATTTTCCTAAGATTGCACAGCTTGTAAGTAGAAGAGGTAGGATTTGATTCCTGGTAGTATTACTTTAGTGCTCTCAAGTCTATATTTAATGCCATCTAAGCCACATAGCTAATGATTTATCTGGGATGAATATTCAGATTTCTAGTTCAGTGCACATTACAACAGGTGGTAGGATAAAAACTTAACTATTAAAGGATAGAAACATTTTTGTATGAACTTAGAGTTGACTGTACAGCCATGATATAAAGGGTTAGATCAGTAGAGAAAAGCCATAGCCCTATACATGTAGGAGTTGATGTGTCATCTAAAGAGATGGATCCTCAATTATGTCAGAAGACCTCTCCCACAGAAAGCACAACTGAGTAGGAATGCCCTACATAGCCAGGGAGTTGAGACTGCCTTTGTTGGTCTTAACTCTGAAAGTAATAAGGATTTAAAGGCATCTCACAGATGACAGAGTAGAAGATGGTGTTCACCATGTGGACATTGGCCAAGTATTAGGAAGTAAGGGACCAGACAAGGCTGAGATTGGGGTCTATTTATGGGTCACAGGACTAAAGCAGTACATTTCTTGGAGTTAATGAGGATCCAAGCAAGTTAAGTTGGGGTCTCTATATATTTAGAAAAAGGCAGAAGTACTTGGTTGACCATTCTGTCACACCAGTGCACTTATTCTGTCATTCATGTATCCATTTAGTCAACAAATATTTGAGTTTATGTGATAGGCATTGTGCTAGGCAAAGGACAATATGTTAGTAAATAAAAAGTGTAGTCTCTGAACTCATGGAGTTGAAATCAAATGGAGAGACCCATAAATAAGTAAACAAGACAGTATTAATTATAAGTTATTATAAATGTGACTGAAGAAGCAAACAACATGTACAGATAGAAAGTAACAGTTAGGGTGTTACTGAGGCAGGTGTTAACATAACTGTAGATAAAGTGGTCAGAAGGCCTCCCTGAAGAAGTGGCACTTAAGGCAGGACAGGGAGTCGGTCTGTAGTCCCGTGACAAGCAATGGACAATAATTCTAGGTGGAGAACACAGCATGTCTGTGCAATTTGGTATGTTCTGAGGAACTGGGAAGGAATGGAAATACCCACACACTCTCCTCCTAAACTAACACAGTAGAGACTTTGCTGGAGGAGGGGGGCTAAGCCCCTTTGCCCATGCTAACTGCATGGGCACTGATTCCACTTCCAGTTTTCTCTACCCTTAATGATCTAAAATCTGTTACAAGGGCAGAAAGCCATATAGATACTTAGATATCTGTGACAAAGGTTGAGATTTTTTATTAATGCTCAATAGGGCTGAATTACATTTTGATGTCATATATATTCCTAGATTTTTCTATGGCTATGAAATTATACTCATGCTTCAGACCAAATTATTTTAAACTTACTGTTCCTTACTGCCGTTTTGATAGCACTGCCTACAGCTGAAAAATAGAAAAGGTGGCTGGGAACTTTCTCTGAATTTTTTGGGTAAGTCTATGGTACGAACTGCAAGCCCTTATTATAAAGGTACCAGCCAACTTACTACCTGTGTTTATCATTTTTGCCACACCACTGTCTTCAGAAAGGAATGTTATAAATACTATGGCTCCTTTGATTGTGAAGGGCACAAGGAGGTGAAAGTGTTCGAAAAAAGATGCAAGTGTAACTCAAAGCCTTCCCTTGCTTGAGATTTACTTACAGTTTGTTTCCTTGGCAGCTTACAGACCATGTACTTGGGAGTTACCACCTCTTGGCCTCTCAGCCTCTTTGTTTGCACACTGTAGTTTTTGTAAGCTAGTCTGCCAATGCTAGAAACCTGACAACTGGGTATTACTGCCGAGCAAGGGCAAGGAAAACAACCTGGCTTATTTTTAGCACTTGGAGGACTACCAAACTGCAAAGTAGTCGCATTTTGACCCTCAGTCACAATGCCAGTATCAGGGTGTGGGGTAAATGGAAATTTTCACCCAGAACTTCCTGCCTGGCCTTAATACATTTACATACCAATGGGTGTTTACCATAGCAGAGCCTCTGGTTGCTCAGGGACAAGGGGTAGAAAGAAAACCATCATTCTCTCCTCCCTTCTATTCCTGGTACTTATTTGGTCTGGCCCATGGAGTTCCTGCCAGAAGGGGCAGGCAGGAGGCCAGAGCATGCACCACAGCTGGAGGGGATGGGTGTAGCCAGGCCTAGCTAGTGAACTTGAGCAAGCTGTGAGCAATAAAAACTCTCCCAATTTACGCTTACCCTTGTTCTCCTTTGGTTTCATCAGATTTAGGGAGAACTTTTCCCAGCTGGGAACACCCTTCCTCCTTCCCCCTCATCACACCCCACCCTGCCCCCAGCTACTTAGGGCAACTCCTGTAAGTGTGGTTAAAATGAGAGCATCACTCAGAGCTTTGCTTGGATCCACACTCTCCTTGTTCACCTTATATAGGATAGTGAGGCATGGTAGGTACTCAGTACACGGTCGCATTCTCCCTGCTTAGGGTTCTGGGGAGAGTAGTTTATTGTGGAAACACCCTCGCTGTGCAGTTACCTTTGAAAATCATGACTGTTCTTAAAGTTATATAAGCCCATGTCTGTCTTAGGGGAGGCTTAAAATAATTTTAGACTCAGGCATTCCTTCTTTGGGACTAGCTGGAGGCTACACTGTCACATTGCAAGAGCAGTGATCATAGTCAGTAATCTTCTAGGGCAAAAGGTGTGTGATACAGAATTGCCCTGGGGAGATTCAGCAGATTAGTTTTGTAAATCCCTGATGAGGGTGCAGGAAGAACAATTGCTAGCAGCTGCTGGAAGTGGAAAGTGTCTGGTGAGCAGTGCCAGATGAGATGGAAGGAAACAGGCCTGGTCTCAGAGTTTGAATCTGGACTTTGCTCTTCAGTAACTATGCAAGTTGGGCAGCTTCTCTTACATTTGGTCCTATTTTCTCAATACTAAAATGGAAACTGTGGTTTTCCCCAGTCTATTTCACAGGATATTAGGAGAATTTATGAGGCAGTGGCAGGCACCCTTAACCAACCTGATCTCCTGCAGGGCTAAATCTGACCTCCTCAGGCTACTTGAATGTGGGATTTCCACGCCTCTCTGAGGGCACTTGGCTGGACCTGCATTCTCAAGGCTGCTGTATGAGGGTGACAATCCAGTCCCTAGCCGTTTTCAGACTGTTTTCCTTCAGGCTCTGTATATTCATTCAACAAGTATTTCTTACCTGCCTCCTATATCTGCCAGGCAGAGTTATGTGCTGAATTAATTGCTGGGGATACACTGACAAGGAAAACATGACTCTGCCCTAATGCTAACTGGTTAATTTAGTAAGGGAGAGACAATAAATACATAAACACATAAATAAATATGTAATTTCAAATTATCAGGAAGGAAGAAAAAAAACTAGTTTCAGTGATAGAAAATAATGGGAGGAGACGTTTTTGGTAAGATGGTCAGGAAAGGTCCCTTGGAAGCAGTGGCATTTAGGCTGAGACCTGGAAAATAAGCAGTAAGGAAGCTCTGTGCCCCTCTGGTGGGATCTTGCAGCACAGTTTACCTGCCGAAGTCCTCAGCTGGCTGGAGCTAATCTCCCCTCTCCCCCTAGCCAGTCTCTTCCCAAGGCAGCCCTTGACTTTCTCTCTTCTGAGCCAGGGCCACAACATGGGAGATTTCTCCTGCTTGGTTTGCCACAGGTATGTCTGTGTCCCCACCCTTCTCTCTGCCTCTTTCTGGTTTCCACCTTCTACCAGCAGTTATTTCCATAAAGCATCCATCTATTTATATGCATGACAGACTGAAACCATTGCATGCTGTATCACCTAAAGTCTTAAAGCATGCCTTGCTTCAATGTGAATGTGGTCTGATGTCAGACACAGCTGGAGACCTCCAAGGAAACTGTTTTCAGGGGAATAAAATGTCCAAATGGTTCCTGAATTAATTTGATCTCACACAGCAACCTAATTTTTTCTTCCATTCTTCTACCTCACAGCAGTTTAATTTATATGCCAATAAACTGCTACGTGCAATAACTTTGCAATTGTAAGCCCGGCTCATTTATCAGTCACCTTACAGTGTGTATACCTCTCTAAGATTTAAATGCATGCAGCTGCCTCAATATAAGCCCAAGCAATTCTATGTGTCAGCAAAGGAAACATGAAGAGAAAATCTACCAGCATTTTAATTCCAGGCAAGTAAACGAAAACTTGATCATTTAGTTAACATTGATCATCTCAAAATAAATCACCATGTAAAGGTTATTATATGTGTCGCATTCTAGAGTAATTTAATAAGGGTCCTATCTGACTTTCTTTCAGGATTTAAAAGTGATAGGAATCCAATCTATGTTTTCATTTCTTCTTTCTGCCAAATGACATGGAGTGATCCAATGTTTTGAAAAAGTCAAAGTAGACCATCAAATTAAAAGCAAGTATCATTCTAAAATCCAATGAAGGTCTTACACCAGAGCTTCCTTCCATATTTATCTGCAGTACGTAGAGAATGTTTTTATCAAATATAGGTTTTCAAAGAAATCTCTAGCTCTCAGCAAACCAAATTCAATTAAAGTAATGATTACCACAGACCACAACCTCAGTCATCACCAGGGTAAAAGGCAAAAATCCAAAAACACATTTCTCTCTCTTATCTTCCTTTGAGATGGCACTTATCATCCAGAGGTTCATATGGCACTGAAAAGAAAATTTATAAATGTCTGACCTTCTGAGAAAAATGGATTCATTCTGTCTTAAAAAAAAAAAATCTGGTTAATTGTATGCTAAAATCAAATCAAGTAAAGGCAATCAAACTGCTGGACTCAAAGGCTTCCCATGAACTGGGAATAAAATCCAAACTCCTTGCACCACTGAGGCCCTAGGGAATTTGGCCTCTCTGAGCCCTTCCCCTGAGGACCATGCTCCAGGCACTCAAGGCTTCTTTTTGCTCTTCAACTATGTCTAAGCTGAGCCCTGCCTCAGTGCTGACGTTTCTGCCTGGAATGCTGTTGTGGCAGCTGTTCACTAAAATGGCTCCTTCTCTCCATCTGCATCCCACCTTCTGTCCACCTTGTCAGAGTGGTCTTCTGTGGAGAAAATGAAAGTTCCTATGGCCAGGATCCTTATCTCATCCTACAATATCTGATGAGGTAATTGGCTTATTGCTAGGCTAATGCTTCCACACCTATAGGCAATAAGCTATTATTGACTGAGTCACTGTATAAAGAACTATGTCCAGTGCTCTGGGTAAAGGCAGAGACAGAGGTAGATTACAGACCTGCAGACATGATTCTAATGCTTGACCCAACCCAAGAGAATAAAGCCATGTATAAACCCTTTTACCCCAAGGACGTTCCATTGTCATTTCTTGGTCTCATTGAATCCATAGTGAATTTCCCCAGGGCTGAAACCCTCAGGCAAGACACCTTCTAAGGGCTGGAGATAGGATTAAAGATGGTGGAATAGGAAGGCAAGATGGAAACCTCCTCCCAAAAACACATAAAAGAGGAAAATACAGCAAATGCAACTAGACCTGAAAACAACCTGAAGACTGAAGAACAGAGCCCCTACACCTAAGGAAGAAGAGAGGACTACACAGAAAAGGGTGAGGCAGCAAAGCCGAGATTGAGGGGGACCCAAGCCCTCCCCCAACACAAGCCTACAGGTGGGAGAAAGAGGAATGGGGCACAAAGGGGTTAGGAGCCTAGCAGCACTGCACACCTGACCCTAGAGATCTGGTCCAGGAGCATGAGCCCACATTACACTGGGTTCTGGTAATTATCAGGGCTGCACAACAGGGGCAGGCAGAACACCCTGAGAGGCTGAGACTCCAGCCAGTGTGGAGGGTAGGCATGCTCCACCAGTCCTGAGACCCAAAGCAGAGGTGGCAATTTGAAAGACTTGCCAGCAGTGGGAGGGGCATCAGAGGGGATGAAGGTTCGATAGAACTCTCTCCTCAGGAGAAAGGGCAATGGAAGATATCTTCCCAGCCCTTCTTCAACCCAACAGATTGGCAACTCTTAGGAGCCCCAGATGTTCCATCCCCCTGTTGGCAATGCAGCTGGATGCACCTCCCTATATATGCTGCCAACAGAAAACCCACTTGGCCCAGTGGCAGCATCAGACTTTGCTGCCTGGCAGGCAGAGGGAGACCCTCCCAGAAAGCATAGCAGATACATCTAAACAAAGAGAGAAACACAAAATCCCTGATGAAATGAACAGTCAGAGGAATTTGATCCAAAGAATACTATAAGACAGAACCCCAGAAAGAGGGCTAAATGAAACAGAGATCATCAATCTTATTGATAAAGATTCCAAAATAAAATTCATAAACATGCTTATGGATTTACAGAAAAGTATTAACAGTCTCAGGGAGGACTTCATCAGGGAGATAGAAAATCTGAAAAAGAGCCACTCAGAGCTAAATATGTAAAACAAATACTACAGTATCTGAAATGAAACATACAATGAAGGGATTTAATAGTAGATTAGACCCTGTGGAGGATATGGTAAATGAAACAGAAATTAGAGAACAGGAAAACAAAGAAGCTGAGGAAAAGAGAGAAAAAAGGATCTCTAGGAATGAAAGAATAAGATAGCCATGTGACCAATCCAAACAAGACTATAATAGAGTCTTGCATAACAGAGTCTTTCATAACAGAAATACCAGAAGAGAAAGACAAATAATTGTTGATAGCCAAGATATGGAAGCAACCTAAGTGTCCATCAGTTGATGAATGGATAAAGAAGATGTGGTACATATACACAATGGAATATTATTCAGCCATAAGAAAGAAACAAATCCTACCATTTGCAACAACATGGATGGAGCTGGAGGACATTATGCTCAGTGAAATAAGCCAGGTGGAGAAAGACAAATTCCAAATGATTTCCCTCATTTGTGGAGTATAACAATGAAGCAAAACTGAAGGAACAAAATAGCAGCAGACTCGGAGACTCCAAGAAGGAACTAGTGGTTACCAAAGGGGAGGGATGTGGTAGGGTGGGTAGGGAGGGAGGAAGAAAGGGATTGAGGGGTATTATGTTTAGTACACATGGTGTGGAGGATCACGGGGAAAACTGTAGCACAGAGAAGGCAAACAGTGAATCTGTGGCATCTTACTACACTGATGGACAGTGACTGCATTGGGGTATGGGTGGGGACTTGATAATAAGGGTAAATGTAGTAACCACATTGTTTTTTCATGTGAAACCTTCATAAGAGTGTATATCTATAATATCTTAATAAAAAATTAAAAATAAAAAAAAGAAATAATTGTTTAAAACTTCCCCAGTCTGGAGAAGGAAACAAGACACTCAAGTCATGGAAGCACAGAGATCCCCTAACAAAAGGAACCCCAAGAAGACAACACCAAGACACATAATAATTAAAATGGTAAAGATCAAGGATAAGGAGAGAGTGTTGAAAGCAGCCAGAGAAAAAAGATTATTTATAAAAGAAATCCAATCAGGCTGTCAGCAGACTTCTCAACAGAAACTCTACAGGCCCAAAAGGAGTGGGATGATATATTTAATGTACTGAAACAGTAGGACCTCCAACCAACAATCCTATACCTGGTAAGATTATCATTTAAGTTTGAAGCAGGTATTAAGTAATTTCCAGATAAACAAAAGTTGAAGGAATTTGCCACCAATAAGCCAGTCTTACTTGATATATTAAAGGGAATTCTGTAGATGGAAATGAACCTAAGGCTAAATAAGTTTCACCAGTGAAAATAAACCTCCAGTAAAGGTAGTAGACCAACTGATTATCAAACAAGTATGAAATTAAAACAAAAGAAGCAAAATCAACTATATACAAAATTAGTCATGGGATACACAAAAAGTACAGATTATTACATCTAATACAAAAAAATGTGGAGAAGAAGAATAAGGAAAAGAAAGTACTTTCAGATTGTGTTTGAAATAGAGTAATCAGCAATTTAATATAGACTTATTACATAGTAAAGAAGATATCCTTGAACCTCTGGTGAGCACAAAACTAAAGCCTATAATTATACACAGACATAAAAATACATAAATTTGTAAAATATAGAGAAATCCAATCACAACACTAAAGAAAACCATCAAAAACAAGAGAAGAATATTAAGAGAGGAAGAGAGGAACAGAGAGGAGATATAAAAACAGTGAGAAAGCAATTAATAAAATGGCAATAAGTACATATCTATCAATAATCACCTTAAGTGTAAATGGACTGAATATACCAATCAAAAGACACAGAGTGGCAGAATGGATAAGGAAACAAGACCCATCTATATGCTGCCTAAAGAGACTCCTTTCAAACCCAAAGACATATGTACACTAAAAGTGAAGGGATGGAAAAAGAAAGATAGTACATGTAAATAACTGGAAGAAAAAATCAGTATATATCAGACAAAATTGATTTCAAAACAAAGAAAGTAACAAGAGACAAACATTCCATTGCATAAAGATAAAGGAATCAGTCCAACTAGAGGATATAACTATTATAAATATCTATGCACTCAACATAGGAGCACCTAAATATGTAAAACAAATACCAACAGAATTAAAGGAGAAAAAGATTGAACCACATTCAGTTTAGGAGACTTTAACACACCACTCACATCAATAGACACATCAACCAGATAGAAAATAAATAAGGAAACAGAGGCACTGAACAATGCATTAGATCACATGGACTTAACAGATATCTATAGAACACTCCATCCAAAAGCATCAGGATACGTATTTTTCTCAAGTGTACATGGAATGTTTTCCAGAATAAGTCACAAACTAGGCCACAAGAAGAACCTCAATAAATTAAAAAAGGCTGAAATTGTACCAAGCAGCTTCTCAGACTACAATGGTATGAAACCTGAAATAAATTACACAAAGAAAGCAAAAAGACTTACAAACACATGGAGGCTAAACAATATGCTTCTCAATAATCAATGTATCAGTGAACAAATTAAAACAGAAATCAAGCAATACATGGAGACAAATGAAAACAAAAATACAACAGCCCAAAATCTGTGGGACGTGGCAAAGGCAGTTCTAAGAAGAAAGTCTATAGCAATATAGGCTTACCTCAAGAAACAAGAACAATCCCAAATAAACAGTCTACAATCACATTAATGAAACTAGAAAAAGAAGAACAAATGAGGCTCAAAATCAGCAGAAAGAGGGACATAATAAACATCATAGCAGAAATAAATAAAATAGAGAAGAACAAAACAATAGAAAAAAAATCAATGTAATCAGGATCTGGTTCTTTGAGTAAATAAATAAAATAGATAAACCCCTAGCCAGACTTATCAAGAAAGAAAGTGTACTTGCATAAACTGAATCATAAATGAAGAAGAAATAATCACAACAGATACTGCAGAAATACAAAGAATGATTAGAGAATAGTGTGAAAATTATATGCCAATAAATCAGAGAACTTAGAAGAAATGGACAACTTCCTAGAAAAATTCAGCCTTCCAAGACTGACCCAGGAAGAAAAAGAAAATCTAAACAGACCAATTACCAGTAATGAAATTGAATTGGTAATAAAAAAAACTCCCCAAAAGCAAAACTCCATATCCAGATGGCTTCACAGCCAAATTCTAAAAATCATTTAAAGAAGAGCTAGTACCAATCCTTCTTAAAGCATTCCAAAAAGTAGAAGAGCCTCAAATACTTCCAAACTCATTCTATGAGGCCAGCATCACTCTAATACCAAACCAGGCAAAAACACCACAAAAAAAGAAAATTGCAGACCAATATCTCTGATGAACACAGATGCAAAAATACTCAACAAAATATTAGCAAACCAAATACAAAACTGTATCAAGATCATCCATCATGACCAAGTGGGATTTATACTGGGGATGCAAGGATGGTACAATATTAGACAATCCATCAACATCATCTACCACATCAACAAAAAGAAGGACAAAATCACATGATCAACTCAATAGATGCTGAATAAGCATTTGACAAATTCAACATTCTTTTATGATAAAAAGTCTCAACAAAATGGGTATAGAGGGTACATACCTCAACATAATAAAGCCATATATGACAAACCCACAGTCAACATTGTACTTAATAGTGAAAAGCTGAAAGCTTTTCCTCTAAGATTGGGAACAAGAAAAAGATGCCTACTCTCACCACTTTTATTCAATATAGCACTGGAGGTCTTAGCCGTGGCAATCAGACAACACAAAGAAATAAAAGGCACCTAAACTGGTAAGGAATAAGTTAAACTCTCACTATTTGCAGATGACATGATATTATACATAGAAAACCATAAAAAATTCACTAAAATACTACTAAAACTAATAACTGAATCCAGCAAAGTTGCAAGATACAAAATTAATACACAGAAATCTGTGGCATTCCTCTATACTAACAACAAACTAGCAGAAAGAGAAATCAGGAAAACAACTCCATTTACAATTGCATCGAAAAGAATAAAATGGCTAGGAATAAACCTAACCAAGGAGATGAAAGACCTGTACTCTGAAAACTACAAGACACTCATGAGAGAAATTAAAGAAGACACCAATAAATGGAAATACAACCCGTGCTCATGGATAGGAAGAATTAATATTGTCAAAATGGCCACTTAGCCCAAAGCAATCTACAGATTCAGTGCAATCCCTATCAAAACACCAACTCTTGTGATGTATATCTGATAGTAAAAACAATAATAATAATTTTTAAAAAAAAGACATTTTCTAAGGCTGCCTCTCCTGGTTTGTATTCTCCACAGCATCCATCATTATCTGAAATTCTTACTTGTTTATTGGCTACCTTTATATTATGTCTCCTCTACTAATCTCTAAGTTTCTTGAGAGCAGGGGTCTTGTCTCTCCTTAGCTGCTCTTAACTAGTTTAGACCACAGGAAAAACACAAAGGCAAGGAACACATAAGGCATGATCTTCAGAGGACAGAAAGTGTCAGCCTAGGCTCTTGAGTGCTTGTGAGTCATGGAACAAAGACATCCCAGGGTGGCATAAGCACAAGCTCTTCTGACTGGTGACACCTTCCTTAGAAGACTTTGCAAAATAGATTTGGAGCCTTTGGGTATGAAACCATGGATTCCATTGTATTTCAGGGAAGGTAAATTGTCCTGTCCCTGAATACATAATGAATTTCTCCCAGACTTTTGAAATTGTAATTTATCACTTGTAACACAAAATTCCTTCAAAATTTTATGAACATTAGAAAAGTTTTGAGAAAAGATGAAGAAATGAAATATATCTACTTTTATCAGTTTGTTGCTGAGTCAATCTTCAGACTAAAATGAAAATAATTTCACAAAATTCAGATGCATCTATGTTTGTGACTTTTCTGATTTCTGAGAACTCAACTCTATATTCTTCCAAGTCTAAAATATCTTAGTCACCCTGAAGGCTTCCTTAGGCCCAGAAAAAAATCATCTCCAGGCTCTTGTAGGCTGCCAGGGGTTGTAAAGCTCTCAAGGAAATGATTCACTGCTCTCCAGTCTCAACGTCCGGGAAGTAATGCCTTTGACACAAATCTGACAGTTCTGCAATCTGGTACCTGATGACATTTCAACATTTTATAAGCAGAGGCTGTTCTAAAGCAAGGCAACCCTGTTTACCTCTCACACAGTACCGAATTCAAAAACGGTTTGCTGCCCAGGTGACAGCTCGTGGGAGGGTTATTAGTCACATATAATATCTGCTTCTTCTGCCAAACTACAACCTAAAATTTAGACACAGAAAGCCCAGGTTTACAAATATTAGTCAGACAGTTGGGCACAAGCTAGCTCTAATATTATGTAAGCATATACGGCTTTACTTTCAACACATTACAGTAGTGATTCTTAACTTTGGGTGCACTTTCTAAAAGCTCCACCTCACACCAATTACATGAATCATCTCTTTGGGTGGGGTTTAATATACATAATTCTTAAAAGTCCCAGGTGCCTCCAATCTGTGACCCAGTTTGAGAACCACTGAATTATAGAAAGATCTGTAGCTTAATAGCACCAAAGGTGCCTTGTCAACTTCCTTTAAAGCTTTCCATATGATGAATGATTGCATTTATACACTGCACGCACACACACACACACACACACACACACACACACAGGCAAACTGAATCTAAGCTAAAAGAAGTTGAGATGTGGTTGCTCTGGGCAGGGAAGGTTGTAATTGGAAGGGAAACTGAGGGTTGTCTGGGGGGCTGAAAGCATCCTGGGTTATTTTGGTTACACAGGTGTGTTCAGTTTGTGAAAATTAATCAAACCAAACATTTATGATATATATATATATAAAACACGACAGATGAAAGTAAAAACAAAACCAGTCACTCCTCTTTCTCTCCTTACACTTCCTTCTCATTCTCCAAATTGATATTATAAAATGTTTCCAAAATGCTAAAATGGTCCAAGATTAAAACAGCTACACTTAAATATTGAAACCAGCAATGTTAAAGTATTTTAACAAGGTTTAGGGTTATTGTTAACATTAAAATAGATATTTCTTGATGACATATTTAAGAGGAAATGGAAAGGTCTCTTTCAGCATTATTTATTGTTCAACAAAAAAATAGAAGCTCTTTTTTTTTCTTTTTTTAAAACATAGTATTCATAAAAATATAAATCTATATTTGCCTTCTTCTTTTAGATTCTAAACTCTGTGATGGGAGGGACCATTTCTCCCTACTTCACCATTTTATTTACCTTGCTTAGCACACAGCACATAGTTTTTGCTTAATAAATATTTGTGAAGGGATGAAAGAATGAAAAAAACAGATTAATGAATGCCTGAAACAGAAGCTCTCTCTCCTTAAGGGTCCTATTTTTTGAATATTTTATTCATGTATATTTTTTTCTAATCTGTGTACAAGCTGATACTAAAATATCTCTTTGATGGTATCACCTCTTCTTTCAAAAGGTTAAACCTTCCCTAATATCACACTACAAATTCTAAGTTGTTTCCCTGTTAATAGGTACTCTGTTCTTATTCCTCATACCTATCATCCCCTACTCTCACCTCGTGATCAAATGCATGCATAAATGCTGGTTTCATAAAGTTAATCATAGCCTTTAAATACCAATATGCATTTTTAAATCCTCAGGAGGGCATATACACTAAGAATGCAATGTTTCTCAGGTCTATTTAAACATAGAACACTATTCAAAGGATATTTCCTGGGATGATTGTTTAATAGAACTCAATTTGGGAAACATCAGCTTCCATTATTTAATCAAAATTCCTTAGCCTGATATTCAAGAATTGTGGAGTGCCGGAAATGAGATCACCGGGTGTGAGATCAGCCAGAAGTGACAACAATGAAAGTGACATCATTGTGGGCAGCTCACAGGAAGTGAGCCTGTGTATATTAGCGGTGCTCTGAAATAAAACCATCACTGTTCCACCACCAGCAGTCAGTGAACCTCCTGATCCCAACTCAGGTTTCTGTGTTTTCTTAATCTCCCCACCCATCCCTTTCAGATTTAGCTGGATTGCGAAGCTGGTCTCCACAAAAGACCTTAAGGATCTGGCCTTATCCTCCATTTCTGGTTTTATTTTTCAATTCTACACATCAAACATGCTTAGAGTGCAGCCTCTTAACTCATTCCATCTTCCTTAACTGAGATTCTTTTCCTTACCTCCTTTGCTTATCTCCACTCCAAGCTCAGATTTTAGCTTTTCTGATCTCTCCAGTCTGCAGAATTCTTTCTCTGAAGCTCCTGCTGTTACTGTCTGTATTGGAAATGGATGAAATACTGCCAATTGATGAAACAACTATTTCTTACTGATAGTAATGTTACCCAACTGTAAAAATGTTTGTGCACAATTTCCCCCAAGATTGTATGGTCTGTGAGGACCACTCTGCTTTCTTTTTATTCTTTCTCCCCCATACGGTCTGGCACAGTGTCTTTAGCCCAGGGACTATTGAACATGGGTTAGTAATTGTTTCTAAGGTGTCCCCACCAGCCTCCTTTGGAAAATAATCCTTATGGTACCCAAAATGATAATGAGCCTAGCTCATTCAACTGTTTAAGTTCTTTCCTTCCTCTCAAATGCCTCCTAATTCTTCCAAGCATTCTTTCCCAGCTAATTGGAGAGGCACCAATGATTTCAACTAACTTGAACATTCCCCAGAGTCCTTTGCTTTTAACCTTGTTCAATACCTTGCTTGCCTGTAGAAGTAAAATTAAGTCAGCTTAATTTGTTCTGGTAAGATCTGACAGCAATGCATGTATAGTTAAATGCCTGCTGTACAGTTGTAAGGAGAACCACAGTCATGTCTGCAAAGTGTCTCTTCATTTCTCATGGTCCAAGATGGTGGCATTGTAAAAGGTGCCTTAGTTTAGTTTAGTGATGTTCAGAAGTAACTGGGGTTTATATGGATGTAGGACAGTCAAGTCCTCCCAGAGTCTACCTGACTAACCTGAAATCACAGCAGGACAGGAAGGCTGGAGCCTATTAATCAGAATACTCAAGTGATTGAGGGAGAGACGTGTAGTAAAGAAAATGTTGATAATATAATAAAGTCGTAGATTATATTTAAGTCAGTAGTTCTCAACGGGGAGTGACTTTTCCCCCTAAATGACATTTGGCAATAACTGGTGTGACATTTGTCACACCTGGGGCTGGGATGTCTTGGCATCTAGTAGGGTGAGGCCAGGGTTGTCACTGAATGTCCCACAATGCACAGGACGACACCCACAACAGGTAACTGTGCTGAGGTTGAGAAGTCCTGCTCTGAGGTAAATGATGGAAGCTAATGAAGCATGCAAAATTCTTCAGCTGAAGGAGAGAAGAAAATAGGCTATCAATTAATTTAAATGCTTATTAGTAATTTTATAATGCACGTTAATTTCAGGGAATAATTTCAGAGACTCTCCATGGTTTTCCATAATAAATAGAGATAAAAGCTGCAGAAACGCTTAAAAGGAAATAGACTTATTTAACATACAAATCATTATTTGGCAATCTCTCCTTACTGTTAAATGACATAATATTTAAAAAAATTTAGGCCATCATAAAAGAATGATAGCATAAATAATCTCAAGAACAGAAAAAGTGGTAGAGTTAGTCATAAAAACTTGTCTGCTAAGTTAATAAATAAACCCCACTAAACTGAATTTGTTCCTCATGTACCTATGTATCTACAAAAAGTATTTGTAGAAATCTTTAAATGGTGAGATGATTTCCTTCCCTTTGCTTATTTATGCTTTCTAAATTTCCTATGGTGAATCAACTCCCACCATTCACCCGTGGCTCCAGGCAACCACTGCTTTCCATTATTGTAAATTATATTTGTCCTTCCTACGGTTTCATATAAATGGAATCATACAATATATACTATATTCTTTTGAGTGGCAATATGCTCATGGTGAACAGGTTGTTTTCTGTGTTTGGCTATTATGAATAAATTCATACACACAATTATGAATTAACACAATTCATTCTAAAATAAAACTTATTTTAAAATAATAAATTAGTTTTAAAGTATTTACATTTTTAAGTATAAAAGAGTTCATATTCTTTAACCCATTCATAGAGTAATAGACTTTACAGAAGCAATTAAATATTCAGTTAAGTAGTCACAAGCAAAGTACTTCACTGTGGAGTGGTTTAAAATATTTGCAAACTTGAAAAAATTAAGAAGAACTAAAGGTCCAGGAATTGCTAAATAACTTTTAATATGATAGTAAAATTATATAGGGGACTACTATGCCACTAGTATAATTATATTGGTGAATACTTAATGATATAGGTAAATGAGATAAACATTATCTGCAGTAGGATTCCAGTTTTTCCACTCAGACAAAAGTAGTGCGAACCAAAATACATGACTATGTTAGAAGAGTTCTCTGCGTGATGGGCTATAGGTGATCTCTATTGTTTTAATATAGATTTACACTTAAATTTCTAAATGAAGAATGATGAGACTTTATGATTAGAAAAAACATGAAAAATTAAAAGCCATTGAGATATTGGTGAACAAATATTTGAATTAAAATTAATCCTAATAGAGATAACTCAAAGTGAGTTACCTTTGAATATTGATTTATGCTAAACAAATATTGTTTAGCAAACCATTTCACATACCAAAGATTCCTCCCCTTACCCCAGGGCATCCTGGTAGTTTTTAGTCCTGGCTTCCCTCTCCCTCAAATTAATATCCGTGCTATCAAGGACCCCAAAGGCAGAGGTCAGCCCTCCTCGCCAGCATGCACCACTTTAGCAAGTTGATTTTGGATGAACCTATTTAAACTCTAAAACGTTCTAGAAGATAAATGAAATAAGTTTGCCTCTGTGTTAGTTTAAAAATGATTTAAATATTAAAGGCAGTCATTTAGAATTGATTTAAACATCATAGGCAGCTAGGTACAAACTTCTAAGGAAAAATATTTAGCACAACATGTAACTACAAAATCCCCTCATACACTTTCTTGTAAATAAAGAAGAAAGCTCTCAAAGGTCATCTGTATTATCAAGTCTGACTGAACAATCTAAATCTGACCAAACTAGACATTTAAATAAGCACAAAATAAACATTCTTATAGCTTTAAGATTCAAATTCTAAGTTAAATTAAGGATGTTCAAGTTGCTAGTCTAAATGGTTAACACTGAATAATTTCCAATACATATACAAAAATCAGTAAGGTCACTAAGAAACCTGGCTGCCCTGCATCAGACACAATTGAAAAATCTACCCAGACCTATTCTTTCACTCCGTGTTATCCGCCTAACAAATCTAGTGAGTTTCCTAAGTCAGTAATGCGCTATCTGCTCTGTCTCCAGATGTTTTCCTCAAAAGTTTTTTTAAAAAGTCCCTAACCAAACCAACCTTCAGAGTGAATCAGTCAGTGAACTCTTTAAAAAATAATTCTTCCAGAAAACACCCTAAGACTATCTTCTTCTAAGAGTGACATTTACAAAGAGCAGCATGGGGCTTATCTGAGTAGTGCAGAGATAAACTTGGCGAGAAGAGAATGGCATTGGGTTATATAAAAGGAAGAGACTTTGAGTGAGTAATGCCGAAGTCAGACCAGAGAGAACAAAGGCAGAGCACAGGGCTCTCACTGCCACTGTGTTTAAGTAGGCCCCATACTAGGTGACCTCTCAAAGTCTAGCTCTTGAGTGGTGCCTGAACAAAAGCATCTGTGATTCAACAAAAAACACACTCCAAACTCTCTTTGTGTGAAAAAGCTATATGTCAAAAAATAAATAAAAAAATCTACTAGGATATACGGTCTTCTCTTAAGTTGCAAATCTGTACATAAAGGTTCTTGTAGTCATTGTGATTTCACTCTTTGTAAATGCTAATTTTTACTCAAATCTGATAAACCATTTTCAAATATTAAAAAAAACAGAAAGGGAAATTCAGGAAAACAAGTCTTTTAAGCACAAATTTACTGTATTAGATAATTAATATAATTAAAATCAAAGAAAAGTTCAGTTTTCATTAACTGGATAGGCGGAATTATCTGTCATTTGTTGCAAGGCCAGTAAAATAAGCTTATTATGGTGAATGTTTTCATTTTCCAACTTTCATGGGAATTGTCTTTGCTTATTGCTCTAGGCTCTTCTTGCATGTGGACAGTTGGACCACTGAATGTTCAAAGAGCTTTGGTCATATGCAGGTAAAGCACAGTCAAAAGTCTGTAATGTTTTGGACTAGCATGTAAGGAGAGAGTTTAGAATCCAAAGATGAAACCTAAGACTAATGGATGAAAAATGAATGGCCTAGGAAGAAAGTGATGTAACTCTTTTTTGTTACAACACCCTCACAGTAGACAATGCATAACGCATCTTAACAGTCATATGTCCTAAACTGCATGTGGCAGAATAAAAAAAAAAATGCCACTGAAGAAGCTAGAGATGATGGAGAAAAATATAGTTTTCTGTAGAAAAGATTCCCCATCCTCTTTTCTGTTTCAATAGTGTCTTTGATTCATAGAGGTTCTAATTGTAATGACAAATATAGGAAACCACATAAATGTCCGACAATTGGAGGTGTGATAAATGCGTTTTTGTCTATCCACATAATGGTAAGTTAAATAGTTATTAAATAGACTGCTTTTCAGTGATATGAAGAACACATACCTATTGACAAAGACAAGAAAATAATGAAATTGTCAACAAGTTATCCTTAGAGTAGAATTTTGGGTAATTTTTATTATCTTTGTACTTATCTTCAATTCATAACTTTTCAAGAAATAAACATTTTAATAATAAAAAACATTAAATATTACATTTAAAAGTTAGAGAATAAATACTCATACTTCTAGGGATATCCCAGGTGTGTTACAATGAGTGATACATGATAATTTATCTCAAATTTTGAGAAATATTTATCTGTTTGCACATAGTTATTAGGACAATGTTCAAAGATGCTCAGCTGCAGAAACAAATAAACTCTGGAATCCCACTGACACAAACAAAGTTTATCTCTTACTCTCACAAAGTTCATGGTGCCTGAGGCAGTTCTCCATCTTGCAGCTACCTCATGTAGGAGATGTGTCCTCCACAATTGCCACAGCAAGGGGGTGGTCCAAGATGGCAGCAAAAGACCTCAAACTCACCTACTCCCACAGACACATCAAGTCTATGACTATGTATGGAATAATTCCCATTGTAAAAGAACTGAACATTGGCTGAACAGCTTTCTCCACAACAAGGGATAAAAGGACCGTATCAAGACTGCTGGGAGAGGCAGAGACACAGTCTAACCAAAGACCTTACCCCAGCCCAGTAACACACAATAGGGAGGGATCCTTGTGGGCCCAGATCCTCTCCTTGAGGTGTCAGGGGTTTGTGCCCTAAATTGGGCACCTCGACCCTTATGACCTGCACCAGACAGACAAGGCCCCAAAAATAGCTGGCTTTGGAAACCAATGGGGTTTACGTCCAGAGGACTTGGGGGCTGTGGGGATATGAGATACTCCTTTCGAGGGCCTTGTGCCCAGACTCACTTATCTCAGATAAGAGCAAAAAGGCAGCAGTTTGAAAGGTGACTGTAAGGCTGAGAGCACTGACAGGAGGAGCAAGCACGTCGGACCCTGATGACGTGTCAAAGTCCCCGGCTGCTGCCCCCTCCCAACCTGATAGTCAGCCAATCCTTGCACCGCTGTAAATCTAAGCTCTGCCTCCCCCTACCTTTTTTAAAAACTCGCTGCGTGTCTGCTTACGCACGCGAATTCCCCAGCCTCTATTTCTGTAGACTGAGGAAATCTCGCCCGGGTGTTTGCGTTCAAATAAATTACCTGGCCCTTTGTTGCCTCTCTTCGCCTGCTTATTTAGGCTAGAATTTATCTTACAGTGACTAGATTATAAATGAAGGTGATTCAATTACTAATCTGAAAGCAACTGCTAGAGGGGCAGGGATTAGTTGGAATTTTCCTTGGGGGTGGAGGTGCTGTTGAGTGCCCTTTTTTGCAGGCTCCCTCTACCTCACTATCTCAGGCACTGATGCAACACTTCTAAAGCCTTGGGTGCGGCCTGCCCCCAGCACTCACCCCAGGCTTGTCCAGCCAGTGGGTAAGCACAGTCCACACAGGAGACACCTCTTGATTGCCTGGCTCCTGGACCTGACTGTAACAATCTCAGAGATAGTTCTAGGCAGGATGTCATACCCAGAGCACTACACAGACAGAAGAATAAAACACACACACCCAGTCTGCACATGAAAAGGGCCCATTTAGTTGTCCTGGAGCTTCAACCTGAAGTCAGGTGTGAGATTTGCCACACATCTAAAGGCTAATGAGGTACCCTCAGGGCATGTAGGCAGGGAGACACCATCTCTGTGCCCTCCCTTGGCCTCAGCACAGCTTGCTGGTACCTCCCAGAAAGAAGCTTATACACTTACTTGTATGAAGCCCTGATTTTTGCAACTATCACCCAGGAGAAGCTCCATGAGGTCTGGAGGTCAGCAGGGTCTATGACTGTAAACCCATTATTTATATTTGCATACTTTAAAAGCTGCTGCCTGAGGATCTGGCTTCCAATCAACCTGAATCTAGGTGCTGAGATCACTCCATTTGAAATACTGACAGGTTCCTTAAACAACTGGGACCTATAAGAAATAAATCAGGCTACTTAGACAATCACAAAGGTTCCAGAGGTAGCCAAGAGTCAGACAAGGTTGAACAGTAAGGCTGATCTCCTACATAAGGACACTCCTTCAAGACTAGGAGATGTAGCCATTTCACCTTACATATACAAACAAACACAGAAAGTCAAGCAAAATGAGGAAACAGAGGACAATATTCCAAAAGAAAAAACAAGACAAAATTTCAGAAAAATACCTTAATGAAATGGAGATAAGTAATCTGCCTAATAAAGAGTTCAAGGTAATGGTTTTAAGGATGCCCTCCAAATTCAGGAGAAGAATGAATGAACACAGAAACTTCAACAAAGAGATAGAAAGCATAAGAAAGTACCAGAAGCCACAGAGATAAAGAATACAATAACTGAACTGAAAAATACACTAGAGGGGTTCCACAGCAGACTAGATGAAGCAGAAGAAAGGATAGGTAAACTGGAAGACAAGGCAGTGGAAAGCACGCAACTAGAGCAACAAAAACAAAAGAATTTGAAGAAACAGGTAGACAGATTAAGAGATCTATAGGATATCAATCAGAATAGCATTTGCATTATGGGGGCTCCAGGAGAAGAAAGAGAGAGAAGAAAGGCCAGGAAACTTACTTAAAATAATGGCTGAAAACTTCCCTAATCAGGGGATAGCCCTAGTACTGGTAAAATTTCCATGGTTTTAAATCTGAAATTCCCTTAAACAAACTTCTTTAGCAACTCTTCCCTTTTGAGATATCTCTAATTTCTAGATAGGCAGACATTTCAGTATGTATTTGTCTTGTTTTATTTTAGAAACATCACTTGGAAGAAAAATGTGGTTTCATTACTTTCCCTTATAACCAAGATATCAGGCACAACAAAAGTTTCAATCCCCTTTTCTTCTCTGACTTCAGAGAAATTCTGAGTGTTTGGTTTTACATCAAAATTAGCAACTTATAGTAATATTATCTTTCTTAAAAACAACAACAACCCAAAACTCATAGTAAAGGGAATGAGGCTTAGAGTAAAAACAGTTCCCCCCTCCCCCCACCACCTTTAGCACACTATACTTAGTGTGCCCACACTATAGCTTAAAATAACTTCCAAAGATTTTGGGGCCACTAAAATTAGTGCACCGTTAAAGGAACTGAACTATCACCAGGAAAACCCATATAAGAAAACCCATCTCAGGTGAGTTTCTCTTTACTAGTTATCTAATGGTCCCATAAATTAAATAAGGATTTTCTTTCCTGCCTGAATCACATCTATTGCATAACTGCTGCCTTTCCAAGCAAGTGAAAGACAGAAGAAAGAAAAGCTAAATAAAGATTACAATGAACAATGACAGGCAGTTTTCCCCTAGGTGTGAGTTGCATAAACACTACCAGCAACCTTGGTTCTTTCCCCAAGTCATAGCTAGGCAGAGGCAAAGACTGGACTTCTTTTGCTTTACTATTTTTAATTTTTATAAAGATAATATATATGCATTGAAGAAATGCAGAAAATACCAATCAGCAACTGGAAGAAAATAAAAGCCACATGCATGGCAGTGATGAGATCTCACAATGTGTATAATTCCCAACTGGACATCTAGTCATGGAGATAGAAGACTATTTCCCAGCATCCTTTGAATCAAAGATTGACCATGTAATTAAATTCTGACTATGAGGTTAAATGGAAGAGAAAAATAGTATTCTCCCACCTTCGTACTTCCTGTCTGCCTGCTTCCAAGGGTAATGTGTAGTAGTTCGAAGGGATAGAGGAAATGGGTCACCCAGGATCTCTTGAACTAAAATACAATTTTGTTTTGGACTATTCACTTCCACATTTCTTCTTGGGGGTGGGGGGAGAATTTAGCTTTTTAAAGCTTCTTGGGCTTGTTCCTTGGTACTTGCAGCTCATCCTGACCCTGCTGCCTATTTATCCTAAAACCACCAATTCTTTGTTACCTATTTTTTGAGTGTTTGAATGTTCACAAATAGATACTACCTCTTTAAATTTTTGTTTTTATTTTAGTTAGTTTGTTTATTTTACATTGAGAACTCATGGAGCATATGGGAGACTTCCTTAAGTTAAATACAGCTTCTTTTTTTGAATGGGAGTTTTAAGTAACTGTCAGAAGAAGGATGTGTTTCCTTTTTTTGTCAAAACTTCCTATTTTCAGGGCAGCAAAATCAAACACTATGCTAAAAGCCAGGCAGTAACTTAATTTATATGAATAAAGTGGGTCAGGTGAGACTGTGAGAAACTAGAACACAGGTACATTCCTAACTGGGACTCCACAGTTTAAGTCCAACAGATGGTTGTAACTGAGGGAGTGAGGGCCCAATATTGACAACGAAGGAGGAAAATGGCCTGGGTGTGTCAACTTTGCATATTTTAGTTGTGCTGTGATAAGTAATTGTGGAAAAATAAATTGGTCCCTATGCAGGAGAGCAAACTTACCCGAAGGACAAATTCATAGTATAGACATGGTAAAACAGAAGGTTTTTGTTGTGCAGGCTTTCTACATTGTAAATCAGACTTTGGATATGTTAGAGTGTCTCAAAAATTTGTGGTAGCTCTGATTAGACTGGATTACCTGGTATGGTGAATTTGAATTTTTGATGATTGGTGTGGTGGGCAGAATAATAGGACCCAAAGATATCCATATTTTATTTCCAGGAACTTATGAATTTATGTCTTGGTCTCCATTTAAAAGAGGATGAAATACCAGAAGGCCTAACCTAACATGAACCATGCTATATGAATTCTCTTCCTTTTTGAAGGTATGAACAGAAAATTCCCATTCATCTGGAAACAAAATAGATGAGAAAAGTCAGGTTTTTTTTTCATTTCACTTTCCTGGTGATTCATGTTGTATTTTACCAAAGAATTTATCTTTGACAGACATAATAAACAAAACAAAACAAACAAGTAAACACAAACTTTCCTTCCCCATACACAGTTCGAAAAGGTTTTCCAAGTGTGGTTTAAGGACCACGGACCAGGAGCAACAACATCCCTTTGGAATTTACACAAAATGCAAAATTTCTGCCCCTTTTCCAGACTTACTGAATCAGACATCAGGGGTGGGGTATGGCAATCCAGGGTTTAGGGTTTAACAAGTCCTACATGATTCTGATGCTTATAAAGTGGGAGAAGCTACTTTAGGATATGCTGCTTTGATAAGGGCTTTTCAGACTATGTGTGGGGAAGGGATGATTGTTTTTTACTTGTTTGTTTTCTTTATTACGATCTGTCAGAGATAAATTATTTATTAAGCAGCATATCCCAAAGTAGTGATACTTACACACTCATAATATGTGCCAGGCACTATTCTAAGCATTTTGCATGCATAAAATCATCCAATGATACTTTCATATCCCCTTTTACAGATGAGGCAATGGAGGTCCAGAGAGGTTAAATGACTAACTTAAGGTCACACAGCCAATAAGTGTCAGTTACAGTGGCTCCACAGTCTCTGCTCTTAACCCCTACACACTGTAAAGCCTAAGACCAATCAAGTAAGTAAATAAGAGATAAGATGTTCACTAGCTGGTGTATTGAGCTTTTCAGGAAACAACTGCTTTAACACAATTTAATCCCATGTCTAGAAATTTAACTAACAATTCTATATGTTTTGTCAGCCTGTTAACCATGGCAACATATTTAGTAATATGGTTTTTTCAGAGCCTTTTATATCATATTATCAGGAAGCAACTTTTTTACCATGTCAGAGCTCTGTATTGCTGGCCCATCTAACTCCATGTTTACAGGTCACTGGAAAAATATTTATTGTATTCTTACTATGTGCCAGACACTATGCTACACATTGGTAGATGCAAAGACATCTAAGACATAAGATAGCACAAATAAAGCACTGAGGATGTATAATGTGGCATAGAGGATGGAAAAATCACACAATAAATGTCACCTCTCATTATCATTAAAGTGATCCTTCTGTTGCTTACAATGGTGAGAGAAACACAGGAACTCAGCTAGAGAAACAGAGTACACCAGCAGTGCAGAGAAATGAAGGTACAATATTTAGGTTTTCTTTAATACTCTCTCTTACACTAAATTCATTAACAGTGTTAGTAAGAGAGAGAACCTCCTTCCTCCCTGCCTTTCTCTTTTACTCCTTGCTCCTCTCCTTGAAGTCCAAGACTCTGAGTGCAGGCCTCCACTTCTTAATGTTTTTATGATGTCACCATAAGACTTTCCAGAACTGAATCATAGATTCATTTCTCTCAAATACAAAGGGGCAGAAATAAAATATTTTCTGAAGGAAGAACTGAAAAGACCCCTAAAGATAAATGTGTCACTTCCTTAACACCAAGATTTCCAAGGTGAAAATAATGCCACTTACAAGTTACCTACAAATTGCAGTTTGTCAATGTTCAGCATTCAACTTTCACTTTCGACATTCTATTTAAACGGAGTAAGACAGGAAGGTGAAATAAAATGGCAAAAGGTTGACTAGGTGATGGAAAAAAAATTCCAGAACGACTCAGTGTTGTCAAGAGCTGCCCAAAGGCTGGGTAATGAAGTGCTTAACCCATTTTTGCTGCTTCCTTTTTTTATTACATTCTGTCTGAGTTCGTATCACAGATCAGTTCAGTTTTAGTCCAGCAGATCTGTACTGTCTAACTACATAGATCCGACTAACTAGATAATTGTCAAGTTTTCAAGTTGCTTTGATAGCAGGAATAGCCCAAGTAACTGAATGACTGGTACAATTAAAGCCTCTGAGGAGTACATGGATCCAAACACGTCTGAATCTGCAGTGACCAGGACTATAGGGCAGTCATTACCATTATGTGGAGGCACTGCTCTATCAGAGACAGTCATTTTGCCATAGAATGTACAGTTGTTTGGATGGCAGACATGGAACCAGATCCCTGTATGCTATGGAGTGCTTATCACAAAAGTCTGAGAAGCTACCACCAATTGTTAGAATGTTTTAATTTACTCATTCACCTGCACTGAGACAGTGCCTGGCTCTAGTGTGAAATCCTGAATAACAGGACGATGAGAGAAACGGCCCCCAGTTACACATTCTCAGAGATATCTCAAGTTGTCATTCTTGTCCTGCTACTGGGTTTTCATCTGATATTCATGGAAGAGAAGTCCTGGCACCTCCTTCTCACTTATCACAAAGAATGAACAGGATGTGTTCTGATCTAAGCTCAATCCTTCGGCTTACTCATATGTTTTTGTCTACTTAAGGGCAACCCTAATGACAATATTCACTTCTCTCCTATACCATCACTTTCTGTTTCTCTAGGACCATACCATAACCATGCAAACATGCTATCATTTCATTAAAAATTTTTCACTGGATCTACAACTTGCTCTGGTACTCCAATTTTCTACCTCTCTTGACTACAAAACTTGTAGAAGGAATGGCTTCTACATGCTGGCTCTCACTTATCTCCTCTACTCCCTCTTTGGAGTTAGTCGGGCTTTCATCACCTAGCACTGCACCAAAACTGGTCTTGCTAAGACCACCTCAACATGGCCAAATTCAGTAAGGAATTCTTGTTTGCCAAATTCAGCGAGCAATTCTTGTTCCCCATCTTACAAGACTAATTGGCAGCATCTGAAGGAATCAGCCACTCCCTCTTCTCTCTCCTTGACACACAATGTGTACATTCCCTTGATCTTTCTCCTACTTCCCTGCTAACTAATCAGTCTCCTTTGCTGAATCCTCTTCATCCTCTGGACCCCTAACTATTGCAGCATCAGAGTATTGTGATGATTTCATCTATGAACACAATTAATACCCACATCACCCACCTACCACTCAGTTTAAGAAAATGAGTATTACTATTCGTTTTTCTGTAATACTCTCTTACACTAAATTCATTAACAGTGTTAGTAAGAGAGAGAACCTCCTTCCTCCCTGCCTTTCTCTTTTACTCCTTGCTCCTCTCCTTGAAAGTTCCCTTTGTGTGCCTCTTCCTCTCTGATCCCATCCTCTTCCCTTTCCTTTTAGAGGTGACCAAAATCCTGAATTCTGTGTATGTTATTCTCCTGCTTTCCTATAGTTTAAATCATATGCTCAGAACACACACATACACACACACACACACACACACACACACACACACACACACACACTTTCACTCTATATAAATGGAATGGTACTTCTGCAATATATGGAATTTTTAGTATGTATTCTTTAAGGAAACCAGGGAATTTATGTTATTGATTACAAATATTTTAACAGGTGTTACATGGCAAAGGGCATAATGAAATCAAGCAAGATGGAGAAATGGAGAAATGCTCAGTTTTAAATGCATCCCTTTATTTCAGATCTCAAAGCCTTTAATAAGCAATGTTTACTGTGGCTCCCCAAGTAAGAGCTTTTGCCAAATATACTTGACCTTTTCTTTTTTTTAGAGCATCTTTTTGGAACATCTGATGAGATGCTGTGCTTTAACATCAAAAGAGGAAATGTGAAACTTCTTTGAGAGAAACCCATATAAACAGCAAAGCCTCTCACACTCTCCTTAAAACAGAAGCAGCACTTTGATGGGGGCTGCCCATTGGTCACACCCAGACCCCAGCAGTATGAACGACTGTGTGAAGTAGACAAGACAATTGAGCAGGACAGGTAGTTTTTCTCCCACATTCTGTAAGCATGAGGAAAGCAGATATTGGTTATAAGAAACACAGTATGAAGAATTAAGAAAATCAAAGTTAAATTGAAAGTAAAGCTTGAACCACAGTGTCATCTGAACATGACTGTATTAGAATGACTCATATTTACTTTATCTCTAAAGCCTAGAGATGACATTCCAAATAAATCTCACTTTGGAATACTCTAAATGAGACAAATCATGGAGATTATACACATCTAATCACAAATAACACTTCTTTTTGATAATTTATATTACCTATTTCTAAAGGTCTGTCTCTATAGTGATTATGTTTTCACAAAATAGTCTATTTTCCTCATATTATAGAAGCTATAAATGAAATAATATTCACATACAATAATCACAGCTTTTAGATAAATGTATAATTAAAATAAACACGAATTGACATACTTCTCTGATATATTCTAGGCAAGCAATCTGTTCTTTTTCCTGTAAGTTTACACTGATGATTCTAATTTGAGCTTAAGGTCCAAACGCTTCCTGCAGTCACACTTCTGCCAGGCTCTGGATATTCTCAAGTTGGATTTTTATTCATGCGATGCCATGGAAGTTTTATGCCTTTACAGTTTTCTTCTTTCTTTAAGTAATATATCTGCTTTATTGAACTGTGACCCTTTAGTGACACTGTATGGCCCCTGACATTTAAGGTATCAAATGCCTTGTCAAAATGTCATCTTGTCGTTTGTTTAAAAGAATACTTGCTACCATTGTAAATAGGGTTCCTAGGTCATCTGCAAACTTCTTTCCCCCAGTAGCTTTGAATGGGAAACTATTTTTCAGGACACATTGCTAATTTAACTCCAACTACTTGTGTTTGTAGCTATATTCTGAACTAGCTCTCAAACATCTCTAAGTGTAATTCATACCTCTTATGCCCAATGGCTCCTGTGTGAGACTATGGAGATTAACTTGCACATCACAACAGCAAACATATTGGTAGTTTGTTAATTTAAACGCCTGACAATCCTAAAAATGTTTCCCAGAGACTATTAAAGTTCTCTAAAATCACTTGTTCACTTATAATACCTTAATTCTGAAGTATAAACTTATTAGCCTCTTTTGCAATTGAAAATAACCAAACTGCAGAAATAGTTACTTACGTGTCTTGAGTCTGCACAGGAAAATTCAAGATGAATTTTTGTAATCAGGAAAGAAATAGTAACCATTAAAAAAGAGACAGAAAGTGTTCCTGCAATGATTCCCCTCTGGGCAAAGACATTAATTTACAAACTCCAGCAAGGGAATTAGAAATGAACTGACACTTTACCCTTTTCACAATTTTTACTAGAGAGCTAAAACATGCCAGCTATGACATTGCTGCAGAGGTACAATTTCTTATCTTTTGACTCAAGCCATCTGACTATCAAAGTCAGCATCCCTTCGTTTGTTCCTATGAAGCATTCTCAAGATAACTTATGTTCTTAGTTTACTGCCAAATTGTGACATTTTTGCCACCACATCATTACTGAATCTATCTCCATTAGAAATTCTCTGCAATTGTTGTGGTTCATTCTCACTTTAAAGTCATAACTTTTAAATTAACCTCTCCCTATTTATTCCAAAATGAATTCCTTAACTTCCTCTGATGGGAGAGTTGACTTTTGAGCAAAGATTTAAAGATGAGGGAGTTCCATGGAGATATGTGGATCACAAGAGCTCCAGGAAGAGGAGAGCCAATGCCAAGGCCCGGGTGTGGGCACATCCCAGACCTGCTCAGGGGAGAGCAACGAGGCCAGTACTGTTGCAGCAGAGAGCAGCGGAGTATGAAGTCAAAGAAGTAAAGAAGGGGTCAGGTCATGCTGGACTTTGTAGGCCAGAACTAAAGTCTAGATTTTTGGTCTAGCTTCCTCTGCACCTCCCTTTGGGAAAATTAGAGATAAGGACAGAGATCAAGAAACTGAGAGACACAGAAATAAAGACAGAGATAAACAACTATATGTTTATATATGTGTATAAGGGCTTTAAGATGGGAGTACGCCTGGGTAGGTTGAAAACAGTAAAGAGCCAAGTGTTAATGGAAAAGAGTGAGTAAGGGGAAGAGACAGATGAGCAGACCATGGAGCCCTTTTAGGTCTTTAGGTTTTATTCTGAATGAAATAGTAAGCCATTGCAGGGTTTTGAGCAGGAATAATATGAGCTGACTTAGGTTTAAAAAGAGATTTCTGGCTATAAGAATAAACTGTAGGAGTCCAACAGTGGAAAAGGTAGACTAGTTAGAAGGTTATTGCGATAATCTGATGCTTAATAATGGTGACTCAGTCCAGGGTGATAACAGTGGAAGTGGTATGAAAGGGTTGGTTCTGGATATGTTTTTATTAATTTATAGATTTATTATTATTTTTTATTTTGATATCATTAATGTACAATTACTTGAACAACGTTATGGTTACTAGACCCATTATCAAGTTTCCCCCACATAACCCATTACAGTCACTGTCAATCAGCGTAGTAAGATGCTATAGAATCATTACTTGTCTTCTCTGTATATACTGCCTTTCCCATGTCCCCTCTCCCCCACATTATGTGTGTTAATCGTAATGCCCCATTTTCCCCCTTATCCCTCCCTTCCCTTCCACCCTCCCCAGTCCATTTCCCCTTGGTAACTGTTAGTCCATTCATGGGTTCTGTGAGTCTGCTGCTGTTTTGTTCCTTCAGATTTTTTCTTTGTTCTTATACTCCACAGATGAGTGAAATCATTTGATACTTGTCTTTCTCTGCCTGGCTTATTACACTGAACATAATACCCTCTAGCTCCATCCATGTTGTTGCAAATGGTAGGATTTGTTTTCTTCTTATGGCTGAATAATATTGCATTGTGTATATTTACCACATGTTCTTTATCCATTCATCTACTGATGGAAACTTAGGTTGCTTCCATTTCTTGGCTATTGTGAATAGTGCTGTAATAAACATAGGGGTGCATATGTCTTTTTCAAACTGGGCTCCTGCATTCTTAGGTTAAATTCCTAGGAGTGGGATTCCTGAGTCAAATGGTATTTCTATTTCGAGCTTTTTGAGGAACCTCCATACTGCTTTCCACAATGGTTGAACTAGTTTACATTTCCACCAGTAGTGTTGGAGGGTTCCCCTTTCTCCACATCCTCACCAGCATTTGTTGTTGTTTGTCTTTTGAATGTTGGCCATCCTAACTGTTGTGAGGTGATACCTCATTGTGTTTTTAATTTGCAATTCTCTGAATGATTAGTGATGTGGAACATCTTTTCATGTGCCATCTGAATTTCTTCTTTGGAGAAGTTCAGCTCCTCTGTCCATTTTTTAATTGGTTTATTTGCTGTTTGGGTGTTGAGGCGTGTGAGTTCTTTATATATTTTGGATGTTAACCCCTTGTTGGATATGTCATTTATGAATATATTCTCCCATACTGTAGGGTGCCTTTTGTTCGACTGATGGTACCCTTTGCTGTACAGAAGCTTTTTAGTTTGATATCGTCCCACTTGTTCATTTTTGCTTTTGTTTCCCTTGCCCAGGGAGATATGTTCATAAAGAAGTTACTCATATTTATGTCCAAGAGATTTTTGCCTATATTTTTTTCTAACAGCTTTATAGTTTCATGACTTACATTCAGGTCTTTGATCCATTTTGAGTTTACTTTTGTGTATGGGGTTAGACAGTAATCCAGTTTCATTCTCTTACATGTAGCTGTCCAGTTTTGCCAGCACCAGCTGTTATAGAGGCTGTCATTTCCACATTGTATATCCATGGCTTCTTTATCATATATTAATTGACCATATTGCTTGAGTTTATATCTGGACTCTCTATTCTGTTCCATTGGTCTGTGGGTCTATTCTTGTGCCAGTACCAAATTGTCTTGATTACTGTGGCTTTGTAGGAGAGCTTTAAGTCAGGGAGCATAATTCCACCTACTTTATTCTTCCTTCTCAGGATTGCTTTGGCTATTTGGGGTCTTTTGTCATTCCATATGAATTTTAGAACTATTTGCTCTAGTTCATTGAATAATGCTGTAGGTATTTTGATAGGGATTGCATTGAATCTGTAGATTGTTTTAGGTAGGATGGCCATTTTGACAATATGAATTCTTCCTAGCCAAGAGCATGGGATGAATTTCCATTTATTAGTGGCCTCTTTAATTTTTCTTAAGAGTGTCCCGTAGTTTTCAGGGTATAGGTTTTTCACTTCCTTGGTTAGGTTTATTCCTAAGTATTTTATTCTTTTTCATGCAATTGTGAATGGAATTGTTTTACTCATTTCTCTCTCTGTTAGTTCATCGTTAGTATATAGGAATGCAACAATTTCTGTGTATGTATTTTGTATCCCGCAACTTTGCTGAATTCAGATATTGGATCTAGTAGTTTTGGAGTGGATTCTTTAGGGTTTTTTAACAATATCATGTCATCTTCAAACAGGGACAGTTCGACTTCTTCCTTGCCTATCTCGATGCCTTTTATTTCTTTGTGCTGTCTGATTGCCATGGCTAGGACCTCCAGTTCTGGATATGTTTTCAAGGTGAAACCAACAAGGTTTTATAATGAAGTGGGTATAAGATGTCAGAGATAGAGGGAAGTCAAGGATGAATCTAAGGTTTCTGTCTTGAGCAACTGGAAGGACTGGGTTGATACCAACTGGAATGGGGCATTCTGCTGGTAGAGCAGGTTTGGGGGTTGTAGTATGACTGCGAGTTAAGTTTTGGATGTATTAAGTTTGTGATGTCTATCAGATACCCAGGTGGGGATGTTGAACAGGTAGATGCACAAGTCCGGAATTCAGAAAGATCCTAGCTGGAGATATAAACATGTTGTTGGCATGCAGAAAGTATACTGTTATGAGAATGGATGAGAATCACCAAGAGAGATAAGAGAAGAGCCAAGAACTGAGTGACAGTGACACCAGAGTGAAAAAAGCCATGGAGAGCAGTTTTGTCCTGATTCAGTTCTGAAGTTCCAGTCTTGAAGAGGCAATCTGTTTGTTGGAGAATGCATTTTAGGTCATGGCAAGACCAAAAGAAAACTGGGGAATTTTCCTGTAGAAACACAGTGTCATCCCATATTGGAGAAAGAGTTGGAAAAAAGCCATCATCCAGATGTTCATTGGAAAAAGTACATCTTTGGTGATGTACATACGTAGTATGCTAAGCCAAGGAGACAGGGCAAAAGTGCGGTGAAAGACAAAGGCAAAGCCCCGGGTTATAATGCATTCTAAACTGGGGCTTTGTGTGATCTCAGAGTGAGGTAGTCTGTCTCACCCTATTAGTCCTGCTGCTCTCCACATAATTCCTCATAAAAAGGCTGTCTGAAAAAAGCTGTTTCATCCAAAAATGAAAAGCAGCAAATTGCAGCCATAATGAGATACAACTTCAGACCCATCAGGATGTCTATTAAATTTTTTTTAATGAGAAATAACTTTTGGTAAGGATGTGAGTAAACTGAAACCCTCATGAATTGCTTGTAGGAATGTATTTTGCTGCAGCCATTTTGGAAAACAGTCTGGCAGTTCCTCAAAAGTTAAGCATAAAATATTACCATATGATATAGAGAGTTCACTCCTAGGTACATACCCCCAAAAACTGAAAACAAGGACTCAGACACTCAGGCACCAATGTTCATAGCAATATTATTTACAATAGTCAAAAGGTGGAAATAACTCAAGTGTCCATCAATAAATAAGTGGTAAATAATGTGTTATATACATTCAGTGGAATATTATTCAACCATAAAAAGGAATGAAGTTCTGATCCATGTCATAACCTGGATGAAGCCTGAAAACATCATGCTAAGTGAAATAATCAAGCACAAAAGACATATTGTATGAAGCACTCATATGAAGCACCTGGAATAGGCAAATAAATAGAGAAAGTAGAATAGAGGTTACCATGGGCTGGGGGTGATGTTGTTATTTAATGGACACAGTTTTAGTTAGGGATGATGAAAAAGTTCTGAATATCGATATTGGTGATGGCTGCACAACACTGTGAATGTTCTTAATGGCACTGAATTGTACATTTAAAAATGTAAAGTGATGAGTTTATGTTTATGTGTATTTTGCCACAATAAAAAAGAATTATCACCATAAAAAAAAAAACAATAAAAATCAAAAGAGAACCAGCCCACCCTCTTTGCTTAAGTATTTGGAGGAAAAAGGCATGGACAACAAAAGCAACATTACCAAAGAAAACTGACATAAATTTAAATAAAGAATTCTCATGGCCTTAAAGAAATTATAGAAGATATGTTCCCTCTGATAAAGAAGCACAAAGAAAAAGATACTAGAATCAAAGAAGATATAAGAAAAATAGAAATTGCTCCAAAAAACTGGGGAAGGGGGTAGAAAATGAAAATAAAAAACATTAGAAAGTTTAAAGGAATATTAGAATCAACTCAAGCAGAATAAACACAACTGAGAATACTGGAAAGGTCATAGAATAAAAACTTGAAGGAAACACACAAAATAATAAAAGGAAAAAGATATATAAACTACTAGAAACATTATAGAAAATACAGTATATACATAATTCGTGTTCTGAAGAAGAAACACAAAAAGTTAAAGACATAGTTTAAAAATATTCCAGGAAAGCCATAGAACTGCAAATGGTGATGGAAATGGAAACAAGGATGAATATGCCCATCTTCGAGGCCCTCTCAACTGACTGGTGATGGAGACCTAACTGCACCCTTTACTGAGCCCCTTCTCAGCATGAAGCAGCCAGAGCAGTCATCACCCCCTTTCCCCTGGCAGCAGCTAGGGTCTCTATCTGTAGAGGGGGCAATGAGATAGGGACCGTGGGCTTAGACAGAGTAAGGTGAGGGCCTCCGGAAAAAACAAGGCAAGATAATCCATTGAGGGATTTGCTTTGGCCTGCAGAGTGCCCAACTTGTTTTTATGACTTTACCTAGGTGCTGCTTTTCCTCCTCTAGCCCTAAACAAATGAGTTGCAACCTGAACAATGTAGCAAGCAAGCCCAAAACAACATAGTAAAAACAGGAAGGATTCCATCTTGAAAAGAAGATTGCATTTTAAAACCCAATTAGTTAAAAGTAAGTTTCTTAACATACTCTTTAACAAACAGACAATAACTCAGCCCACCTTGGGAGCAAATAACCAGGAAGACTAATAAGAAACTTAAGGTCTCTTCAAAGATAAACATTTTGGGACCACTTAGCCCTCTCAACTGCCTATAAAACCCCTAGATAACCCACCATCCCAGGACTCTCTTGTCCTGGTGTGAGCCAGGAGTTCTTTCCTCTTACTTTATATCTAAATAAAAGCCTCTGCCTTGCTCTCCTAAATATATATATATATATATTTTTTTTCCAGGAATAAAAGAGGTCTTACATCTATAGAAAAGAAAAGAAAAATCATGATTCAAGAAAAAAGTGATACAAAATGGTAAGTTCCAAGGTAATTCTTAGTTTAATAATTTAATTGCAAGACTAGAATGACTTACTGGCATCTAGGCAGAAATAGCAAGTCATCCACTGGAGGCAGAAATCAGGGTTTTCAAATATAGCTAGAAACACTGAGATACAATTCTGAACAATAGAAAGCATATTTTGAAATTTTTATACTCAAGGAAATTACTCTTTATCAATGGATAGACATTCTCAAGCATATGAGAACTCAAGAACTATAGAATTCATTAATCCTTCAAGAAAAAATTGCTAATAAAAACCAAGGGACAAATCGGAATAAAGAACTGGGGAATGAAGAAGCAGGTTACAAAGATTAGTGGGAAACATATTTATTTAACAGAGCCTTAACATTGAACAACTGTGTGAACTATAGTTTCAAAATTGCACATTATATACATGTTATAACTTAAAACTCAAAAATTATTAACAAAAATCAAAAGGTGTGAGAAGGAGGCAAAATGAATTGTCTTTGAGTTCGGTATCTTAGCTGTCATAGCTGAAGTGATATTGTCCAAAGCTGAATCATACAGCTAAGTAAAAAATAATTAACCTGAATTTTTAAGCATTTTATAATCTTTTTAAACTTGAGAAAGATCTTTTAGAACTAATGATGCTTGTGGTGATTTATCTGAAAATCAGTATGTCTTCAGTTTCACTTCAGTGTTAGGTCAAAATAATAAAAGACTACTATTAATATGTTTTTATTAAAAATTTGTAGATCATCCCTATCTGCATTCCAATTTCCACCGTCCATTCATTTTCCATTTCAATATATATATGTGCATGTACAGATGCCTCAAATGATCAAATGTATACAATGATTTTTTCTGGTTGATAACAACTTTGATCTGCCTTTTATTAAATTTAATTTGTTCTAGTTTGTAAATAATGAGTAATTACTGTACTTCAAAAATCAACAAAGCATTTTTTAAAAAGGCGTATAGTCCAATTGGTGTTTATTTTAGCAAAGATGAAAACACTCTTGCTTTTGATTGACAAACAAAGCCAACAGTCCAATTCTCAACTCTTTAAGATCTTTCATTTATTAAAATTCTTTCAGCTGAAAGGAAGTTAATAGTTAATTCCTGACATGTTGCTGATTCAAGACTCTTAACCAAATATCCTAGAATATGCATATGGATAACTTTCGTGTCTTCACCTATAGACAACTGCACATACCAACAAAAAGTCTCTCTGGTGGGTTGACAGGGAATGGGCACACAGGAACAAGTGGATAAATGGGACGGCACAAAATTTCAGGATTTTTAACCATTTCTTCTAGTCTCCTAACCTACTGTATAGAAACGAACCAAGTGTCTTGTCATGAATCTTCTAATTCCCTTGAAGGAGGTGGCCTAAGATGTCTGAAGTCTTTTGATCTCAATACTTTAACTACTACTTCTAAAATCCTCTAGCTGTTTGGGGATTAAGAGTTATCTATTCACATACTCTTTGAGCGACCTTGGCATGAAACAGCTGTCCCCACACACTGTTTCCTGAGAATACTGCTGTGCTCATGAATACTTAACTTCCCTTCTGAATTCCTTTCTCTCATTTGCTATGAAATCAATCCAAACGGATCTAAATGACACCAAATAAGATGCAGTCTTTATCAGCTTAAAAATCTGTGTCTTAAAGATGGAATCTTAGAGTTGAGAAGAAATCTCCTTACAAAGATCCCTAGATAATGGAGGTTTGAGAAATACTGGACTAGTTTTAAAACTGGGAACTTTCTTCCCTGTGTTTATCACAATGGAAGTAAATCTGTCTCAGAACCAACTGCTATCATTTCCCCCTAAAAAGAACCAGGGTTCCTTGGAGAAAACAATACTTCTAGGGTTGTGAGAGGGAAAGCACTTCTGTTGCACTATAAAGTAGGGGAATGCTCAGAGAATGATGGGGTCATATCAAGAACACAGGGGCCAGCTTAAAGGGGCTCCCACTGGCCAATTTGATCAAAATCAATAATTATACTAGTGATTAAACACTTGGCTGCTTTAGCTTTGTTCTCATGGTCTCATTCTCATGCTCTCTTCCCACTTTCAACTCTCTCTCCCTTACTATCCACTTGTTAAACTCTATGCATGGAAGCAATACGTTCTTGTTTTTCCCTGTTTCTGGGTGATGTGTGTGCTCTACACTAGAGTAAAAAAAGTTCTGAGTTTTAGTTTTGGGCTTTGGGGTGATCATAGAAAAAGCAGTCTTTTAACTGACTTAGGTTCAGTGCCAGTTGATACCAACCTGATATGGTCTAATAGGATTGTTTTATTAGGTTGAAACATAGAATTGCCATTTTTGTAGGTAACATGGTTGAATGTCATAAACTTTATATGGTTCAGCAATCATCTAAGCTCACTGGAGTTTTAGAGCCAAACCTCAAGCTATTTTCAACTGGTTCCCTGTTTTATCTGCTGTGACTTTTATTTCCTTGGAGACCCAATGAGGAAAGGTGACTCACTGAAGGGGTAGAGCTTGGGCCCCCCTGATTTCCTGCTATTTAATGCCATCTGAACCTCACATTCACAAGCTCTGTTAGAGTTACTGTCCTGGAGTGAAGAGAGTGCTAGACCAGGAGTCAAGAGACTAGATTTTATTCTTGGCTTTCTCATTACCTAGCTGAGAAAAACTGGATGAGCTGCAATTTATTTCAGTCTTTCTTCTTTCACTTGCAAAATAGAGGTTGAATAAAGTTTAAATTGTGTTTAATGTCCCTTCCAGTTCTATTTTGCGGTTCTTTATTATAGGACCTGTCTTGTGGGTGGGTGAACAATCTGAAAATAAGTACAATGTTTATACAGGCTTTGGTGTCCTTTGTAAAGTCACAGCAGCTAAATCAAATAGATAACTAAAGTTAAATTCACTTTGTAAGCTGAAACCAGTGATTTAGTCAAGTCAAAAACAAACTTCTAGATTCCATTTTGCTTATTATGTTTCAGTAACCTGTAAAATGTTTTTATTAATAGGTAAAATATACTTCAGTTGATTTCTTAAAGTATTTTCTTTTAAAAATTATATGAAAGTTTTTAGGTAATTATGAAGACTAATCATTTGTCACAATTGTATGGACTTCAAATCATGAGTCTCTTTTGAGAATCTGTAAGAATATATTTTAAATGCTTCAGCTCTCTGCTATCCAATTATAACAATGTTAAATTTAGTCAGATTTTGGTTTTTCCTCATCTGCACAATGATAATAATCTCTAATTTGGACTTCCCAATATAAGCATTGTTATGAAATTGTCTGTAGTCTAAGATTGCTTAGAAAAGGCAAAAATAACCTTAATTCTTGCAAATCTGAGAACAATATGCAGCATAAAAAGAAGAAAAGGCTCATTGCATAACAACTCAGTAGAACAGTGAATATCTCCAAAGCCTCCTTCCACGGAGTTACCCAGCTCTAAAAACAATTCTATTTTATTCAAGTACAATTTTTAGAAAACTGTAACCTCCAGTAAAACTTCCATGAGCAATGCTGGTAATAGGCTACATCAGGAGAAGAGAAAGTGGGAAAGATATTTAACAAACAAGAAAGGTATAGTTCATATTTACACCATCAAAAGATTAGACCCTTTGGTTATATAAGGTTAATCAGCTTATTACTTAATACAGAGATCCTTACAGCAAAAACTTTAGCCAAAAGATATAAATCTCATGTCTGCAAAACTGAAGGAAGCCAGTGAGCCTTGGTCCGATAACCAAGCTACCCTTCTTGTCAAGAATGCTTTAAGCATGTGCACCCATGCACATTATATATAGACCCTACACAGCCCAAGACTTTACTATCAGTTTCTGATACAACATCTTCCATTCTCTCATGTAAATTAAAATTTCATTCCTCTCCAGACCCGATCCAATCAATAGTATATTTTAATCTCCTTTCTCCCCCTGTATCTTTTGCTACATTCAAATCTTCATGAAATAATTTGGCCTCTTCTACCTTTAGAGTATGAACACTGAAACTTACTTAAAACCAAGGTACACAGTATGAACTTGGAGCTACCTATTAATATCTCAGGCAGTTACAGAAAGCATTTATGTTATGAAAGATGCAATAGCTAGTCAACATTATGAGGTATCCTAGTGTTTTTCTGTTGGACAGAATTTGTTTGGTAAGTCTTCTTTTCTGATTATTTTTTCCTTTCAGGCATATTAGAATCATTAAGCAGAGGTGCTGTTTTTATATTCCTTTTAAATTTTCATTTTTCTCCTCTCTTTTTCTCTGTATCTGGTATCATCATATGTACAGACCTATCAAACATCTTTCAAAATTGGATCTCAGTCAATGAAAGTTGGAGCCCTTGCTCCCACAGAACTGCAGTCTCTCAGGATGTTAATCAAACAACTGCACTTTTGACACCGACAGAGATAGGTGTTGTCAAGAAAGAAGGTGGGCTGTCATGAGAACTTACAAAGAATTTGACTCAGATTGGGCGGTCAAAGAAAGCTTTCCTGAAAAGTGATATTTAAGTAACAATGTAAAGGTTGACTAGTTGTTAATCTCTAATAACTGCTTTGAACATTTAGCAGCCTAACAAGTACTCTTCTTTCAAATGTTCTTTTCTAGAGTACTTCTTCTATTTAAGAGATTTCAAAATACTTTTATAGATTTTAGGCCCATGCTCATTAATAAGACTACTTGAGTAAGTATGAAACTTTGAAATACAAATAAACCAAACTTTTGTCAACACTTCAAAATAACATTCAAAAGTGTTTTACTGCCTAGCTGTAGAAACTAAATAAAGTAATATAAATAAGGACCATCATTCTTAGCTGTACAGAATCAAGCAGATCCTCTGGAAGATACTTGAATAGCCACTAGTTTGGGGTACAGTTCTGAATTCATCCAAGTATAATCACATTCACTCATTCACTGCATATTTACTGTGTGTCCACTACAGTGATAGGCAACAGACAAAGTGCTGCAGGTGCAATGGTGAGAGCCGGACACAAGCCCTTGCTCCCACAGAACTGCAGTCTCTCAGGATGAAGTTAATCAAATAACTGCATTTTTGACACCGACAGAGACAGTGTTGTCAAGAAAGAAGGTGGGCTGTCATGAGAACTTACAAAGAATTTGACTCAGACTGGGTGGTCAAGGAAAGCTTTCCTGAAGAGTGGTATTTAAGTAACAATGTAAAGGATGACTAGTTGTTAATCAGGCAAAAGAAGTGGTGAGATGGGGGTGGGACAAACAGAGAAGGACTCCAGAATGGAAGGAAAAGCATGCGAGAAGGTCCTGTGACTGAAGGGGTGATAGTTTCCTGAAGTTGCGGTCACATATTACCACAAACTTAGTGGTTTGAAACAACACAGGTTTATTATCTCACAGTTCTGGAAATTAGAAGTCCAAAATGGATCTTATGGAGCTAAAATAAAGGTGTTTCTTTGAAAGGCTCTAGGGAAGAATCTGTTTCCTTGCCTTTCCCAGTTTCTAGAGGCTGCCCTGCATTCCTTGGCTTGCGGCCCCCTTTATCCATCTTCAAAGCCAGCAACAGCCAGTCTGATCTTTCTCATGACTCCATCCCTTTGGTTCTGTCTCTTCTGCTTCTCTTTTTCACTGGGGACCCTTGGGACTGAGCCAGTCTGGGATATCTCCTCATCTGGAAATTCTTAACTTAATCACATTTGCAAAATCCCTTTTCTATGTGAGGGAACATAGTCACATGTTCCAGGGATTAGGACTGTGAACATTTTGGGGGGTTATTATTATGCTCACCACATGAGAGATTGTGTCTTATTTAAGAATTGAAAGGTCAGGGAAACCAGGCAGTGAAAATGAGGAGAAAATGGTATAAGATGAGGCTGGGGAGGTGGGCAAGGACCTTCTGTATGTAACATCATAAACTATGCTGTGAGTTTTGATCTGTATCCTAAGAATACTGGGAAGCTACAGAAGTGGTAACAGATTAGACTTGACATTTATAAATATCCCTTTGGCTACCAGGTAGAAAATGTATATTAAAATAGCAGAGATTTAGTTAAAAGATGATGGCAGCTAGAAAAACAGATATTCGGATGATTAAGATCATTATTATACAGATACTAAGGTCATTCCAGGTCTTTCACTTCCTAATTGGGTGATTCTATGTCTGTGGTTAAATACCCATCTGGTCATTTTATGGGGAAGATAAAATGTTATGCTGCGCAGCATGCCATTCATACAGGAACAGTACCAGGCATGATCAACAGCCTTTGTATTATCATATTATTATCATATTGATCCTATTATTAATTATAAAGTATAACTCTTTGCTAGTATATTAGAAAACAATATGGGCGATTTTAAGGAAAAATTAAAAACCACTATAAGTAATTTCGGTCTTAAGGAGAAATATAAAATCAACTTCAAGTGCAGAAAACTTGAATAGATTAAGAATGCTTGCAAACGCTGAGTGTGGGAAGAAGATTAGAAAATGAGGTAATGGAAGTGGGCAGGATCCAAATCATGTTGCGCCTTGGAGGTCAATCTATGGATTTTGGCTTTTGCTCTAAGTAAAATGGGGAACCTTTAGAGAGTTTTGAGAAGAGGGGTGCCATGATCTAACTTTGGCATTAAAACTGGCTCGTGTTTTGAAAGTAGGCAGATGACAGGAGGTAAGGTGGGAGGAAGAGAGGCCAGGAGGAGACTAAGACAACAATCAGAAGAGGTGATAGTGTGATGGAGGTGATCATTTAGACTAAGGTGGTAGCAGTGAACGTACTGGGGAGTACTTGGATTCTTGTTATGTTCTGAAGGGTTTTCTGGTGGATGTGAAAGAGAGTCATCCAGGATGACTCCCAGGTTTTTGGCCCCAGTAGCAGGAGTTGCAGTCAATGGAGACGGGGAGACTGATGGGGGCTACAGAATACTTACTTCTACACTGTCAACTACGATCTGAACAGTCTCTCAGTTAAGAACATGTAAGGATTCTGTTGGACCTTCAAGTGGAGTTGTTGAGTATGCAGCTGAACATGAATTTGAGCTCAGGGGAAAGGAGATATAACCTTGGAGCTGGAGATAACAGCAGTGGGAATCATTGCCATATAGCTTTCAATGCTTTGAGGCTAAATGAGGTCACCAAGGGAGGATGAAGATTAACGAAAGCTACAAGCACTGTGTCCTGAGTCACTCAAGTTTAAAGAAGTGGGAAAGAAGATTAAGAATCAGCCAGGAAGGCTGAAATGGAGCAGCTAGTGAGGTGAGAGGAGAAGAGGAAAGAATATGGTGTCTTGGAAGCCCTACCTTTTCCTTCTGTAACATCTACTCATCTTTCAGATCCATCATGCACATTTTATTCCCTAGACTCAGGAAGGTCTCTCTCCCAAGTGTCTCCAGAACACCTGCCCTTCCTACTCTTAGCTGTCGTCACATTATATTGCCCATGTTTCCTCATTGCCTCTTCTGAATCTGTAAACTTCTTGACAGCAGAAATGAAGTTTTGCTCGACCACAGAGTATTCCCAGATTAGTACTGCACTTGACACAGTAACCATTGAACACAAGTTGGTTGAACTGAATTAGTGAAATCAGTACTTATCTTCTGATGAAGCATGTTACTAGTGTGACAGGAAGAGTCTACTATGATTATCTATGCCACTAGTACTACATATATATTTATTGAGTTAATTTTTCTGTGTAACCATTTGGAATTTTTCAGCATTAGCTAGTTGGTATGGTTCATGGTTCTGAATCAGATAGAGGTGGAAGAAGATGCATATTTATCTGTGTAAGCTGAGTATACACACCATACATGCCTACTACATGTTAGCTCACTTAACCCTCCTCACAAGTTTGGGAAGAACAGTAAAATTAACTCCACTTTATAAGAGGAAACCAAAGTTTAGAAATGCTAAGCAACTTGTCTAAGGTCACCCAACAGGTGAGATCCCAGAGCTTAACTATCTATAAAGCCCTTGTTATGTTATCTGTATCAATTATATACATTACTATATATTATATACTATCATATATGTTGTAGATATATAAACTTGTATACAGATATATGAATAAGTCATATATTTTATATATATATAATTACTGCCTAAACAAATTTTTTAAATGGCTATTTAAAAAATGTAATTATGTTACTTACTGGGAAGTACAGAAGCAGAGACCCAAAAAGGATTGTTTCCAACAGGATAAGGCCTGATGCCCTGATGCTCTAAAAAAAAGAAAGAAAGTAAAAAAGAAAATGTCATTGTTAATTTACATTTCTAGGCATGGAAGAATTTATGCTGTTATAACAATGCCTCAAGCAGTAGAACAGACACTCTGGGGGAAAATAAGTGAAAAGTGGCTAGCATTTCAGACAGAGGAAGTAACTGAAACGTGCACAAAGACAGACTATTAAGGTGGTGGTAGACTTAATGATATTGCCAGTGGTTTCTTGGAATTTGTTCTGTAAAATGTGAATCACTGAACAGTCTGAGCAGCTGAGAATACTATTTATTTATTTATTTATTTATTTTTTGAGAGGGCATCTCTCATATTTATTGATCAAATGGTTGTTAACAACAACAAAATTCTGTATAAGGGACTCAATGCACAATCATTAATCAACCCCAAGCCTAATTCTCAACAGTCTCCAATCTTCTGAAGCATAATGAACAAGTTCTTACATGGTGAACAAATTCTTACGTAGTGAATAAGTTCTTACATGGTGAACAGTGCAAGGGCAGTCATCACAGAAACTTTCGGTTTTGATCACGCATTATGAACTATAAACAATCAGGTCAAATATGAATATTCGTTTGATTTTTATACTTGATTTATATGTGAATCCCACATTTCTCCCTTATTATTATTATTATTATTATTATTAATAAAATGCTGAAGTGGTAGGTAGATGCAAGATAAAGGTAGAAAACATAGTTTAGTGCTGTAAGAGGGCAAATGTAGATGATCAGGTCTGCGCCTATAGGCTAAGTATTAATCCAAGCTAGACAAGGGCAACAAAACATCCACAGATGCAGAAGATTTAAGAATACTATTTAGAAGATCTGTTCAATCCAAGAAATTCACAGACGCATAGATCTTGTATTTCTGAAACATCAGCCACAGTGCATACTGAACACTATCCCTAAACTATTTCACGAATACCTGCAGGATGGTCTCGGGATAACACACAGGCATGCACAAGGTCTTGGCATCTCAGTGATGTATCTCCCACCATGTCAAAATACAGTCCCCAAAACTCACCAACAGAGCTCCACTATGTGAATGTTATTAATCACATTAAATGAGAGGTATCTCACCTTGGAAACATGCTTACTCTTAACTCAAAATTCAAAAGAGTGAGTTGATTTTCAAATAAATTTCCTGACTATTTAAGGGTTGCTAAGCATAAGTATACTTAAAATCTTAAGATATTTTGTTAGAGTAAAAATAGCATTATTGTCCCAAAGCAAAATGCTTAGTTTAGAGTTGTGGCAAGAAATAAAAGACCAAACAATCAATCTTTTCTTTGATAATGAATTTTGCTTAGATGAGCTCTTATATCAGTATGGAGTAAATATCAGTTGAGAATACAAACACAGAAATAGGTCTTACTACAGCACCCCTGTTTCCACTTAATGAAACATAAAATGTACATACAAATTATAGAAAGTGCAAATGTGCTATCTCAACAGGAAAATAATTGGAAGTACTAGCAATTAATTTTGCAAGAACCAAAAGCTACAAAGCTAAACCACAAGAACGCATTACATTAAAAAAATAAAGTGTTAGATAACTGGATAGACGGACAAAGAAAATTCTAATTCCTTTTCAAAACACTGGTAGGACACTGTTAGACAAAGAGGAATACTTTATGTAATAATCCCTCCAAAGAACTCAGGGTTTTCATTATTCTAAGAATTTGGAAATGGAAAAACAGGTTTAGTCAGTGAACAGATTTGACTGAGTGGCTTCTCACTATTGGTCATTATTTTAGCTAGCAGATGCTTTTAGTGAAAAGAAAATTTCTATCAGCAAGCCTTTAAATAGGTTTTTGCTGATAGAATTCCTAAGATGGCAAATTACATTCATATCCAATTATGAATATTCTGTAGTTTTTTTAAAACTTTCCCCAAAAAATGACACTAAGAGGGTTCAAATATTATACAAGATTGCTTGTAAAACAATGTATGAAATATTGTTTGATAAAAAGGTATAAGAAACTAAAAGGTTTAATGAAAAGACAGATTGGAGTTAAGGTTATCTCAGTTTGAATTATCAAACAACTGCTTTGAGTTAGTGACTCTGCATGTCAATGGCCTCACCTGTAAAATGGGTGTCCTAATCTTTGCTTTATTAAATCTGAGAGGTGTGACGAAAAAATGAAGTACACAAAATGGCTAGCATCGTGCCTGATACTTAGTAAGTAGGTATGTGTTCTTCAAGGTTGGAAACAGCACCACGATGCTGAACTTGAAAAACACAGAGGTATATATAAGTAGCAGTCAACATTTTTTTCAATGCTTGGAATCCAAAATGCCCCTAGAGAGGGTCACAAGCCTGGAGGTAGGGAATACAGCAGTTCTTTTCTTAGGGCCAGTAGATTTTTAGCTCCATTACAACCATCACTACTACATAAAAACAGTAGTAGTGGTTATGCTTTGATGTATTCTTTCAGCAAATAACCTGTCTCCTTTCTGTTTGGAAATGCTGGACAATCTTCCTAGCCTTCATTGCTTTGCTCCAGGCTGAGCAGAGGAGCTTGTGATTTCAAATCATAAACTGGAACTCTGACAAGTGGTTCCATAATCAAACGTAAGGCTTATTCAAAATGTGCACATTTCCTTTTAAAATAGTCTTGGGCTGAGTTGGCTTCATGGCCTCAGAGAATGGGCAGATACCTAAGAGTGGGCCTTCAGGGGCAAAGAATAAATCTCATGCTTCCTACAACATTTCCCCATTGTCTTACTGGTAATGAAAGTTATTTTAACTAGAACAAAGTCTTTTATTTTGCATTTGGTGCCAAGGATTAATATGCAAGTACTGTAAGTAATAAACTGACTTAAGTTCAAGAGAGAGATAACAAGCAAAATAATAGAGGCCAAGAAAAAATTTCACCTCCTTCTCAGTCTGGCTGGATATAGAAATGGTGCTTTGGAACTCTTTTTACCCAGAGTTAACTGGGAAACGCTTGAGTAATTTTCTTGAAAGATGATCAGCAACACAGTGTGATATTATTTACATAAAACATGTATCAGCAAATCAACATCATACATTTTCTACATATTAGAAATACACCAAATACAGGTCTTGAGGCTATGTAACAAGATGATAACAATGACTTCTTTTTTCTGGAGAAGTAGATGGATTTGAGGATAGATCAACTTATCTGGAAATATTTTAAGTCCTTTGGAGATGTACTCATACATTGCAGTCATACATTTTTAATAATTAGACAATAAAACTAAAGAAAAATAATCTAAAACATGTCAACTCAACTATTAGAAAATTACATGATCGGGCATCATACTATGTAAAGAAGTCTAACCAAAGCCCTTCCTAACTAATATATATTTAATAAGTTCTTATTCAGTATCAGCTACATGCATAAAATGACCAATCAGTACTTTTTGTGCATATAAAACTGGAGGTAGTTATTGAGCCTCACTCTCTGGATTAGAATCCATAAAGCCTAATCAATATAATTTCAGAGTTTACAATAGAGATGAGCAGATTCCATCTCACTCTACTCCCTCCTACCTTCCTCATTTTTTAAACTTTTAGAACTGACTAATGACGGTTTATGACAGCCAGATATCAAACCTATAGACCAAAGAAAAGGCCTAATCTGACACCAATTTTATCAAAGTATGTCAAAGTCAATTTCTATATTCCATAATCCTTGGATGCAAAGTGCAGAGGTGAAGATGAAGCACGGCTGTAGCTGCCACACAGAGATTCGCTTAGGAGATTAAGCACCTGAAGGAAGTGAAGTCACCAGAAGTAGTAAGATGATAAGAATGCTGAAGTCTGAAGTTTTAAACATAATTAAAATGGTTTGTCATTGTTTCTTGGATTCTGCAGGGACTAACTACTTCACTTACATTTTTAAACATTTTTAACCACTGGGGAAATTAATGGATAACCTGCTAAAACAGTGCAGTTATTTTTTATCACAATTTCTTCAGCCTTACAGCAATTACAGTGTCTTTCTATTACAAAAGGAACCTCTGGGCATGGATACAAACATAAGAAAGCAAAAGAATTAGATTCTGAAAAGAATGGACTGGCATAGGTTTGGATGACAAGCCAAGAGTCTATAAATCTGTATCATTTAAAAAAGAATTAGTCTTACTAGCAGGAGAACAGACTCAAGAGCTGTACTTTTTCTTTTAATTCTTCTATTTCTATAGAGAAACCTATGGATAGATAGGGAGATTACAAATGAAACATTACAAGCATCTGATGAAATAATCACATGGTAATAAATTAGAAGCAAGGTGTAAAAATGATCCTGAAGAGAATCCTAACATTGAGAGGTAAGATAACACTATTTTTCAATGATTTTATTTACATTTACATAAATAGAAGAGAACAGATCACATCCAGTTTGTCAGACTACATGCAATCCATTTGCTGTAAGAAGATCTGTGATGAAATACTAACACCAATCAGATTTAGAAAAAAATTTGTCAAGTAACAATTGCCAAAAATGTGGTCAGTTAAACCCAATTGTAGTTTTTCTGAAGAATTCTCAGCAATAAAGATAAATATGGTTAGGAAAGAGATTCCTAAAGTGAAATATATGTAACTCAGAAAATTATAAATGAATGGAATCAAACCATGGGCTTTAGAATCTCAGCATTAGCTGTATGACCTTGGGCAAGCTGCTCAACCTTCTGAGCTTCAGTTTTTTCATTTATAAAATGGGTGTAATGATGCCTAACTGGCAAAACTGTTATAAAGATCAGTGATAATGCTGCCCAGCAGAGAGCAGGAACTCAGTCAATGGAGTTCATCACTATTCACAGGCAGATTAAGGAAGGGAGGTTACCAGACTATTAGGGTCACTCAGCTGACAAGGAACAGATAAAGGTCTCATCGTCCACAGCAGCTGACTCCCAAGTCAGTGTGAATTTCTCTGTACAGCCAATCTGACCCTCAGCCATTTTCTTACCCAAAGGAACAGAACTATATGTAATATTATAATAACAAAAACATGTAGCACTACTAGAGTATTACAAGTAAACTACAAGTAAGGGGGTTTCGCTCAGAGGTGAGTAAAAAAATTTAGTAATTAATTAAAAATTCCCAATAGTTTGATGTAAAACATTAAAAGAAATCGTCACATTGCCTTAACTAGGAATTCTTTCTAATTTCTAAGACTTCCTAAGAAAGCCCATTTTCATATGGTTTGATAGTCTGCAGTGGATCTGTTTAAGACCTTTTGGAAAAATAAGTTTATCCAAGGATAAAGGCCAGGGTAATGTATACATAGTTTCATATTCTTTATAACAGTGCAGCACAGTAAATAAAAAGAAAAATCAGTATTTTGTATATGTGAAATTAGAAAGAACAAGTCATTCATTATTATTTAAGATTCACCATTTTTGCTGGGCAGAAATATCTCATGGTTGCTTCTGCAGGAGTTTCAGGAGATGCTTGCTCACTTGCTCTGATTTGTTTCAGATAATGCGAGTGTTCCCCCCAGTGCCTTGTTTTCCAAAAGTTCACTGCTTGGTTTTATGACTCCAAGTTGCAGATTCCCACTGCAGTTACTGAAGTGCAGTATAACTTAGATGCCTGAGAGAGAATATTTTGGGTGTTCTTTACTCAGTCAAGCTCATCCCTTGTGCTTAAAGTCCAAAACTACTGAACACCAAAGTACTTCCTATCAGACTTCTGCCCACTCCTCAGGCCCTCTCTCCTGCAAACATGACACTAGGATGATGTCCTTACTTGCCCTCATTTTTCCTGTGGTTTCTTGGCATAAAAAGAAAAACTTTTACCTCTCTGTGATGTTTGCAACCCTCAATTCCCTTTTCCTTTCAATACTAATAAACAGAGTAATTCATATTTCACATAATAGAGATAAGTTCTTTGAGCCTACACAAGTGAATGGCACAGACTCAACTATTACAGAAAAAGATATTACCTTGAGGAGTGCTGTAAATACTTAAATAAAGTGTCAGGAAATTATTGAAACACAACATGTCATTGCTTATACTTCAACTATTGAATTAAAAGTTACTGAGATTGATATCTTCAGATTAAAAGTAGGTCACTGAAAGAACAACAAATTCCCCTTCATGAAAAACTGTAGTGGAATGATCAAAATATGAAATACGAAGTATTTTTAAATTTGGCAGTAATGAGATAAATACTTTGCCTATTTTTAAAACAAAAATCAGTAAATAAAAAATCTTTGTTACACTGAGATAAACTCAAGTATCAGTTTGTTGTCAATTTTTAAACATAAATGTATTTTGTACTTGGAGAAATTCAAGAGGTTTCACAAGTCATTGCTCAGTTTCACCTGATTGCTGAGTTGCAACAGATCTGAACAATCTTTCCTCATCATTTGAACATCGTCTAATCTCAGAAAGTCTTTTTCTTCTTAAATTTGGTATGTTGAAAACTATGATCTGCAAGGTAACTATTTTAAAGTGCTGCTCAGACATAGGCAATAGAACCCATCAAATGTTAGCTACGTAACACCAGTATTTTCTCAGTCTTCTTAAACCGGAAAAAAAAAATGTGAGAATGTGAACAGAATTGCTCAGAACTGCTAAGCTTCTCTTTAACATGTTATTTGTCCTCTGTAGCATGTTTGAAAGTGTACGGAATGACTAGGCAAAGTGTAAAAGAAAGAGACATTTTGTAGTTTGATATCTGGAGATAGTCTAAATGTTCCAAGACTTGTTTATGTTCCTTATTTTATACTTCACATAAACACAAAAAGTTTCAATTCTGAGATGACCTTTGCCAATGTACAAAGAAATATGATGAGCATTTCTGTGAATAAGTCAATAGATGATTTAATAAGGTATAAGAGATGCACCCAATTTGCAAGAAGAGTAAGCAGTTCAGAAATTTTAAACAGCACTATTATATCTGACAGGTAAAACACAAAGGTGGATTATAAAGAATTGTGGGAAAACAACTACTGCATAGATGCAAAGACAATGGAGATAGGAATGCAAAAGTTAATCTCTAAAACAGTGTAACCATTTCCAAATTACATGGATTAAACTGGATTCTCATGTTCCCTACATTTGGGAGCACTAAGAAGACCCATGAGACAGGTGTTATAGAATTCAGTCCACATGGAGTGCATCATTCTTAAACTTGTTTGTCAAAAGACAAAGTGAAAAAAAGAGGAGGGAATTATTAATTAACTCACACCCTGTTTACATTTAGGTTGTCAATTCTAACCATTTGTTTTACTAAATTCTGCTGTTTCAGTTGTTCTTAATTTCATTAGGAAATCATGTTTGCAATTAAATAATTACCTTGATATTTAAGAGTTTTGTATCTTATATTATGAACATGGTTCAGGAAAGATTTTCAAATAATAAATTCATAAGTTTTAATTAGATAATAAATGCTAACTCTTTCATAGAGAATTCAAAAAGGTCACACTGAGGGGGTGTTTTAATTAGTCTTCTCTGTGTTGTATCCTACTTAGTTACTCTTTGCTCTAAAATATATTATACAAATGCATTAGGATTTGACTATCAACTCAGAAAGCTGTAAGAGAAATATTTAAGTATATGCAGAAATTTGACAGTAGAGAATTATTGCAAAGTTCAAACAATGTTACAAAACCAAAAACTGGAAAAAAGTTTTACAATGTAATATATTTTTTAAAAGCAATTGTGCTTAGCCTCATCAAAAATTGAACTATGACTAAAGCAGTTTTCTAGAAGTAATCCATTTTTGAAGATTTTTAAAACTAATGACTCCATATCTGTACCTTCAGGTCTGGAGCTCTGGACCCCTATTTTCACTTGCCTATAAGGCAGTTCTACCTGAATGACCTAAAGACACTTCAGGAAAGCTAATTTTCCAATCTGTTTTTCTTTTCATATTTCCCATCCTGGTTAATGGTAATCAATTACCTATTTTGCAGTCAAAGTAGTTCTGAGTTATACATATGTAGGCTAGACATAAAAGAAGTGGGCTTTATGAAATATTCATGGTTTTACTTTTGGTATTTTCCAGGATCCACAAATTTTGTCAACCAGTTGTCTCAATAAATGAATGAAAAAGTTACTGAGTAAATGGTTAAACCTAAAAGCAGCATGCATGATGATCCATATTCAAATGGAAAGGAAATTTTCCATTTTTAATTCATGGGCTCCTCTCTGATTTAGAGAGTAAGTTAAAACAATCAAAATCTTCATAAGAAGAGGAAGAGGAAAAGGAAGAGAAAGGAGAGAAGAGGGAAACAGAAGAAACCATCTGTTTGTTTAGTCTAATACACTACTAATTCTTGGATTCTTAGGGGTAAAAGTGGGCAGAGCAGATGGGCGTGGAGGCAGAACTGGACAAACAAAAGTGAAGGCACTGTCCTCTCAGGTTTCTCACAGATGCCTTCCCCTGTATTTATTGTCCTCTTCTGCCCTCATCTCCCACTTCAGACCACCAACACCATCACATCTCCCTTTCTGTCACCTTATCCAGGCCTGCCGTCTTCAAATGATGCACATTCAAAATAATTCCCTCATCCCTCCCAATCCCCAACTTCTAATTCCTTTTATGCCTTAGTCTTACCTACTAGTTATAGACAAAAGAGATGTAATAAATGTCAACTGGGGTGTTAGTAATTAATAATAATTTAATGGTTGCTCCTCCAGATAGAACTTGGAAGATAAAACAAATAGTCAACACTTAAAACCAAGGCAGAGATCTTGAACTTTGAAAGTTAAGAGTAAGGTTGTTAGCACAGTGGTTCTTCTGGTGTCCCCAAGTATCACTGTCTATGACTGTTTTCTCGGAGACTGTGCCCATATGGAAACAAACCAAGGTATCTATATTCAAAACTGGGAAGTGAGGTTCCTTTTAGGAATGAAAAGGACTCCATCATCTCCACCTTCATCTTCTGTGGGAGTTATTTTTTTTGAAGGAAGCAATTCATATTTCAAAAGTCTGTTATTTCCAGTTGTGCATTTAAATTCCTTCAAGTGTAAGTCTACCTAATCACAACTACCACATGTCTGAGCCTCAGTGCACCCACATAGTCTTTGCTTAGGGCATGCTAAGTGAGTGGGTTCGCTTCCCTTTGTTCCTTTCTTTGAAGCCGAGGTTGGTATAATAAGGAGTGTGCCTTTGAAATCCGGCTTTCATTATGGGTTAGGTTTTCAGTCCTGCTGTGCAGGCGTGATGGCAAGATCCAGAACAACAGCTGTCTTCCACCCCAAGAATTTTACTGGAGTTTTGTTTCTTTTTTTGGTTACATTTTTAAGACCATGAGAGAGATACAATTGCATAAATTTTGGGAATAAAAAAGCCAACTAGGGGGAAAGGGTAAATCCAGAACCAATGTACTTGGCAAACAGGGACCTAGAATTATATCTAGTGTTGCTAGTTAGCTCATTCAAGGGCATTTTTCCCTGTTGATGACAACATTTAATAAAATGTTGATAATAAAAGTGGAAGGAATAACAATGATGACAATACTAATGATGACAGGAGAATTTTTGTACCAGCTATTATTCTAGGCACTTTATATTAATTAACCCTGATAAAAACACTTAACCCTCACAACAAAGAGTAGGTACCATTATTATCCTCACTTTATAAACGAGGAGCCTGACATTTAGAAAGGTTAAAAAAGTTGCCAAAGGAAATTGACAGAGCTGACATTACATAGTGGTACCACTCAACTTTGCCCCTATCACTTTCAAAATCCGACTTTGTAAAGCTGTTATTTAAAATAGCATCTGGATAGTGGCTCCTGAAACAACCCTTATTAACCCCCTGCCAACACATAAAGACACATGTGAAACAGAAATTGCAACCCTGCCATGAACAGGGAATTCAAAGCACACAAACAGAAATAAAAATGTAAAAAGTACTCATCCTTGAGAGTAGTCAGGAAAGTATACAAATGCACATTACTTCATTTTTAACCCATCAGCTAGCTAGAAAAAATTAAAAAGACATAATGTTGATCTCTGGTTAGAAAACTAGAAAATGGGCATTTGTATGACAGGAAGACAAACTGAAGCCTTTGAGGATGTAGTTTTGAAGTGGCCATCAAAATTTTAAGTGTCTACGCCTCAACAAACAAAAAACAAATAACCCAATTAAAAAATGGGCAGAGGAACTGAACAGACAGTTCTCCAAAAAAGAAATACAGATGGCCAAGAGACACATGAAAAGATGCTCCACATCGCTAATTATCAGAGAAATGCAAATTAAAACTACAATGAGGTATCACCTCACACCAGTAAGGATAGCTGCCATCCAAAAGACAAACAACAACAAATGTTGGCGAGGCTGTGGAGAAAGGGGAACCCTCCTACACTGCTGGTGGGAATGTAAATTAGTTCAACCATTGTGGAAAGCAGTATGGAGGTGCATCAAAATGCTCAAAACAGACCTACCATTTGACCCAGGAATTCCACTCCTAGGAATTTACCCTAAGAACGCAGCAATCAAGTTTGAGAAAGACAGATGCACTCCTATGTTTATCGCAGCACTATTTACAATAGCCAAGAATTGGAAGCAACCTAAATGTCCATCTGTAGATGAATGGATAAAGAAGATGTGGTACATATACACAATGGAATACTACTCAGCCATAAGAAGTGGAAAAATCCAACCATTTGCAGCAACATGGATGGAGCTGGAGAGTATTATGCTCAGTGAAATAAGCCAAGCGGAGAAAGAGAAATACCAAATGATTTCACTCATCTGAGGAGTATAGGAACAAAGGAAAAACTGAAGGAACAAAACAGCAGCAGAATTACAGAACCCAAAAATGGACTAACAGGTACCAAAGGGAAAGGAACTGGGGAGGATGGGTGGGCAGGGAGGGATAAGGGGGGGGAAGAAGAAGGGGGGTATTAAGATTAGCATGCATGGGGGGGAGGGAGAAAGGGGAGGGTGGGCTGCACAACACAGAGAGGACAAGTAGTGACTCTACAACATTTTGCTAAGCTGATGGACAGTAACCGTAATGTGGTTGTTAGGGGGGACCTGATATAGGGGAGAGCATAGTAAACATAGTATTCTTCAGGTAAGTGTAGATTAAAAATTTAAAAAAAAAAAAAAAGAAAGAAAGAAAGAAAAGGGGGATTACTCCTTAACAGGATAAAACTATTGGTAAATCAAAGATCAACGCATGCTTTAAATATCCTTAATGTTGATCACTTAAAGGGTGTCAGATGATCAGCTATGGAGGTACTCTTTTCTGATAATATTCCTTTCTCTTAATTAAAAAAAAAAAAAAAAAAAGCAGTTACTGTGTGCTGACCTCCAATGAGTTCTGCACAGTGGTATAGAGGGCATGTCAAAGTGTGGGCAAAGGGTCTGTTTGTTTCTACGCAGAAGATCAAGGCCTAGCTTGGATACCCAGAAAATGAACTAAGATACGATATGAGGAGGAGCTTCCGGCATCAGCACTCTCTGGAGGACTCGTGCCGGGGGATGATCATCAAAAAGCCTCCACAGGGATCCGGACGATGCTGCGGTTGTGGCTGCATCCAGCCCACCATCTCCTGGACTTGCCATGAGAAGGAGGAGGGAGATGTCTAGGCTGGCATGTGCATACAGTGAGACAACGAATTTGACTGGATCTGTACTGTTGGAACTCAACCAGGAGTTGGGAGGGGTGCAAGTTGTAGCACCCCAAAATCTCATGACTATAGACTATCTATGGTTAAAAGAACATATGGGATGTGAACAGATCCCAGAAATGGGCTGCTTTAATTTGTCTGATGGTTCAAGTACAGTTGGAAAATATCCATCATATCATAGATAAATTTTCACAAATGCCTAGGGTGCCTAAATGGTTTTCTTGGCTTCACTGGAGATGGCTGGTAATTATAGATTTGCTTTGTTTATGTCACCGTATTCCTATTATGTCAATATGTGTGTGCAAATTAGTTAGTAGTTTAAAACCTATACATACTTAAGGTACTATACAAGAAGATATGTCAAAGAAATAATCAATCCTCCCAAGTTTCCTTCATATGCTACATCTATAGCTTTTCTTCTTCCTTCCTAATTACAAACTTTAAATAGAATTCGTGCCTCATATCGAATTTACCGAGTATCATAATTCCTCCAGGTGGTAAAGATACCTCGAGACAAGTGCTGGGCATAGAAGCCACAGGGCATAAATCTGCAAAGAAGTAAAAAGCTAACCTTTGCAAACAATATGGCTTCTCTCTCACTTACCAACTTTACATTTCCCTGTATGGCCCCGGAAGATGACTGGTTAGCCAGAGACGGGTAAGATTCCTCAAGGGAGGAACAACCTAAGACAGGCACAGTCGCAGGGGGGCCATCAGGTGAGAATTTGGGGATCAACAGAGGTGAGGCTCAGAACCTCACCCCCCCTGCTTTGAGAGAAATCTTCTGCATCTGTGGATGTCTTGCTGCCCTTGTCTAGCCTGGATTAATACTTAGTCCATAGGCACACACCTGATCATCTGATCATCTACATTTGCCTTCTTACAGCACTAAACTATGTTTTCTACCTTTATCTTGCATCTACCTACCACTTCAGCATTTTATTAAAAATAAAAATAATAATAATAATAGGAGAAATGTGGGATCAACATATAAATCAAGTACAAAAATCAAATGAATATTCATATTTGACCTGATGGCTTATAGGTCATATTGCATGATCAAAACCGAAAGTTTCTGTGATGACTGCCCTTGTACTGTTCACCATGTAAGAATTTATTCACTCTGTAAGAATTCGTTCACCATGTAAGAACTTGTTCGTTATGCTTCAGAAGATTGGAGACTGACGAGAATTAGGCTTGAGATGGATTAATGATTGTACATTGAGCATTGACCCCCCTATACTGAATTTTATTGTTGTTAACAACCATTTGATCAATAAATATGAGAGATGCCCTCTCAAAAAAAAAAAAAAAAAAAAAAAAAAATTTTAAGTGTCTATAATTAACATTATAACCAACCAACAACTCCACTTCTAGGGGCTTTATCCTTAAGGACTACGTGCAGGTTTGCACGACCTCATATTCCCCAGTAGGTTTGCCAGAGCACTGCAAACCTGGTGAGAAACTTGAGACAACAGGAGCATGTAAATAGCAGAGAATACAAGCTGTGGTTTATCTGTGTGCGTGATACTATGCAGCCATTTAAAAACTAATTAAGACACACTTATATAGGCAGGGAAAGAGCTCCAAGGACTTCTTAGAAAATTTTTTTTAATAAAAAACATTTATTAGCAAAAGGCATGATATAGGTGTACACATAAGTATCACACCTTTGATGGTATGTATTTTCTGGGATAAGAAGTAGAAGTGAGAGGAAACAGGGGGCTTTCACTTATTGTTTTGTGTGTTAATTTTGTACAATATAATGTATTCATTTGTTACTTAAGTAATAATCAACTATAATTCCTAAATGCCAACAAAGAAAGGGAAGAAGGAAGGGAGGGACGGAATGGAAGAAATAGGCTGGGTCAGAAACATCAAAATACAATCAAATTAGTGTCTGTTTACAAGAGAGTTAACTAACTACAAGCTTCAAGAGGAGAGTTATTCAAATATCATCTGGCATGTAGTAAGCACTTATATTTAGGAAGGGCAGGAGGATAAGTGAAAGTAAAAAGGAAGAGAAGATGGGAGAAAGTAAGTCCAGAGAAAAAGAGAATAAACAACAAATTATCTGTTAAAGCAAAAAGAAAAGAAAAGAAATGCAGCACCAATATCTGTCAATGTGAAATGTCAAGGTAAAAAAGCATGAAGGAGGACATTTAGTGTCAATCTAAGTTATCATTTTCTTGGGAGCTACAACAGTCAAAAACATGGTGAGAGAGCCCTGTACACACATCCGCTGTGTCCTCCTCAGCTCCATCCAGTGCTCACCAGGCTTCAGCCAACCCGCCACTTTTCAGTCCTACAAATGCAGTGGCCCCCCACTAAGGGCTGCAGAGCTCACCTTGCTCCCTCACACTGGCCTATGTCTCCCTCCCTCCTTGACCCTCATTTGGCTCACTTCACTTCATCCCTCAGATCATAGTTTCACTGACTTCACACAATAAAGGTGTTTGTGAGTGCCTTCTTTCTATCTGGCACGGTGACAGACACAGGCATTTCATGGGAAACTAGGTGAGGTTTCCTGCTTTATGCTTACTGCACTCAACACTTCCATGCACAGCACACTTACCATGACTGAAATGAATGCTGAAAGCAGCATTTGTAAGGATCACTTTCTTGCAGAAAGAACATCTACCATAAATAAACTGCCAAGTGTTAGTGGTGAGGCAGGCATTTTTCTTAAAAGAAGGCACAAGATAAGGATGCCTGATACTAACATTGGGATTTTACATTTCTCTGGAATTTCTATTAATTACAATGAAATAAGAAAAAGAAATAAGAACTCTGAAGGCTGGGAACGAGACAGCACAATGGTCTATCAGATAGCACAATAGTCTAAGAAAATAATGTGAATTATACACAAGATGCATAAGAATGCTTCATACACAGTATTATTCATACTGGGAAAAAAATTAGGAATAATCCATATCCCAAAAAGTAGACAAATGGTAAAACAAATTATTATATAGTCTATGGTATAATAATATGGTCTCATAAAATTCAAGGTTTTGGGGTACATTTAATGACAAAAGAGTGTATGATTATAATGTATACATGGAAATATTTTTATATTAAATATCAAATATTCTCAAATGCCATATTGAGGACTTAGAGGTGATTTTTGCATTATTACTTAAACTTTTCAATATTTTCCAAATCCTGTAAATTATACTTGCATTGCTTTTAAAATACAGGACAGTTTAAAACACTAATTCCACAGAAGGACTGAAAAAATTAAGGTCATATGAGACACCTTCTATAACTGTTAATAATTAAAGAGACTGACAAGACCAAATGTATGGAAGATGGAGAGCAGTGGAATTTCCATACATTGCTAATGGGAACTTAAAACTCTACAGCCACTTTGGAAAATGGCTTGGCAGCCTCTTACAAAGTTAAAAATACATCTTCCCTGAGACCAAATAATTCTACTGGTAGATACCTATCTAAAAGAAAGAAAAATATTGCATCACAAAAAGACTTGTACAAGAATGTTCACAGCAACTTCATTTATAATAATCAACAACCCAAATATCCGTCCAACAGGGAAATGGGTCAAACAAATTGTATAATAGTGATATAATGAATTATCACTCAGAAACAGAAGGGGGAAAAGTGCTGATCCATATGACTAAGACAGATTTCATAAACTGTATACATTAAAGAAGCCAGACACAAAAGACAACAGACAAAACTACAGTGATTGATAAGAATCTGAACTGTGGTCCTCTCTGCTGAGGGGTGGAGAGAGGTGGGGGATTGACTAGCAAGGGGCTCGAGGAACTTTCTAGAACTACTGGAAACTTCTACATCTTGATAAAGATGTGAATTTCATGGGTGTATGCATTTGTCAATCTCACTGCACTGTACAATTAAGTGCATTTTGCTCTATGTAAATTATACCTTAATAAAGAATAAATAAAGGATTTGAAACTCACACTAAGGTGTTTAAAGATAAAAATTGACAGACCATTTATCTCCTCAGGCAAGGAAAACAAAATAAAAAATGAACAAGTGGGACTACATCAAACTAAAAACCTGTTAGCAAAGGACACTATTAGCAGAACAAAAAGGCATCCTACAGTATGATAGAATATATTCATAAATAATTTATCAGATAAGGGGTTAACATCCAAAATATATAAGGAACTCACATGGCTCAACACCCAAAAACCAAATAACCTGATTAAAAAATAGGTGGAGGATCTGAACAGACATTTCTCCAAAGAAGAAATTCAAATGGCTAACAGGCACAGAAAATATGCTCCACATCGCTGATCACGAGGGAAATGCAAATTAAAACCACAATGAGATATCATCTCACACCAGTTAGGATGACCAATATCCAAAAGACAAGGAACAACAAATGCTGGTGAGAATGTGGAGAAAGGAAAACCCTTCTACACTGTTGGTGGGAATGTAAACTGGTTCAATCACTGTGGAAAGCAATATGGAGTTTCTTCAAAAAACTAAAAATAGAAATACCATTTGACTCAGTAATTATGCCCCCAGGAATTTACCTGAAGAAAACAAGACCCATGATTTGAAAAGCATATGCACCCCTCTGCTTATGGCTGTACTATTTACAATAGCAAAGATACAGAAGCAACCTAAGTGTCCATCAGTAGATGAATGGATAAAGAAGATGTGGTACATATACACAATGGAATATTATTCACCCATAAATCAAAATAAATCCTGCAATTTGCAACAACATGGATGGATCTAGAGGGTATCATGCTGAGTGAAATAAGCCAGGTGAAGGAAGACAAATAACAAATAATTTCATTCATTTGTAGAGTATAAAAACAAAGCAAAACTGAAGGAACAAAATGGCAGCAGACTCACAGACACGGAGAAGGAACTAGCTATTACCAAGGGGAGGAGTTGGGAGGGTGGTGGGGAGGGAGAAGGGGACTAAGGGGCACTATAATTGGCAATCACAGTGTAAGTGGGTCACAGGGAAGGCAGTGCAGTACAGAGAACTCAAGTAATGACGCTACAGCATCTTACCACGTGGATAGACAGTGACTGCAATGCTGGGGGGGACTTGATAATATGGGTGAATGTTAAAACCACTGTGTTGTTTATGTAAGACCATTGTAAGACTGTGTATCAATGATATTTAAATAAAAAGAGTCAGTAGACCATTTACTACCCCTCAAATCACAGGAAGCTTGTGCCACAAATTTGCAGGGCTTACCACACATGAGGTAAAGTAGCAAAGAAAATATTACTACATTATTTTCTGGTATCTCTAGCATTTGTACCTTAATTTGCATATCCTATTAGTTTACATTTAAGCCCACTGATACTTCCATACTTTTCATTCACTGACATCTATTTGATCACTTTGCAAAGACTGAAGAAAGTCCTACAAGAAAGGGAGCAGGAAACTGATAGAAGCGCAGAGCTCTCTGCCCATGCTCCATGGAATGCTAGGAACATCACACTCATGTTGTTAACTAAATTTATAAGCTCTTACAGTCTTTATGACCTGAGTTTTACATACTGGCTCTGTTACTTACTGGCTCTGTGTCTTTAGGCAAACCTTATTATATTAGTATTAATTTTAGTTTATTTTAAAAGCTATCAAAATTCAAGTTAAGTCCAAATCTTTAAGAATAAACTGTTTAGTAATCAAGACAATTTGCTACTGGCAAAAGAATAGACCCATAGACAAATGGAACAGACTAGAGAGCCCAGATATAAACCTAAGCATGTATTGTCAATTAGTATATGATAAACGAGCCATGGATATACAATGGGGAAATGACAGCCTCTTCAACAGCTGGTGTTGGCAAATTCAGACAGCTACATGCAAGAGATTGAAACTGGATTATTGTCTAACTCCATACACAAAAGTAAACTCGAAATGGATCAAAGACCTGAATGTAAGTCATGAAACCATAAAACTCTTTGAAGAACACATAGGCAAAAATCTTTTAACTATAAACATGAGCAACTTTTTCCTGAATGCGTCTCCTCAGGCAAGGGAAACAAAATCATAAATGAACAAATGGGACTACATCATGCTAAAAACTTCTACACAGCAAGGGACACCATTAGCAGAACAAAAAGGCATCCTACAGTATGGGAGAATATATTTATAAATGACATATCCAACAAGGGGTTAACATCCAAAATACATAAAGAACTCACACGCCTCAATACCCAAAAAGCAAACAACCCTATTAAAAAATGGGCAGAGGATATGAACGGACGCTTCTCCAAAGAAGAAATTCAGATGGCCAACAGGCACATGAAAAGATGCTCCACATTGCTAATCATCAGAGAAATGCAAATTAAAACCACAATGAGATACCACCTCATACCAGTTAGGATGGCCAACATAGAAAAGGATAGGAAAAACAAATGCTGGTGAGGATGCAGAGAAAGGGGAACCCTCCTACACTGCTGGTGGAAATGTAAAGTAGTTCAACCATTGTGGAGAGCAGTATGGAGATTCCTTAAAAAACTAAAATTAGAAATATGATTTGACCCAGGAATTCCACTTCTAGAAATTTACCCTAAGAATGCAGCAGCCCAGTTTGAAAAAGACATATGCACCCCTATGTTTATCGCAGCACTGTTTACAATAGCCAAGAAATGGAAGCAACCTAAGTGTCCATCAGTAGATAAGTGGATAAAGATGTGGTACATATACACAATGGAATATTATTCAGCCATAAGAAGAAAACAAATCCTACCATTTGCAACAACATGGATGGAGCTAGAGGGTATTATGCTCAGTGTAATAAGCCAGGCAGAGAAAGACAAGTACCAAATGATTTCATTCATCTGTGGAGCGTAAGAAAAAAACAAAAACTGAAGGAACAAAACAGCAGCAGACTCACAGAACCCAAGAATGGACTAACAGTTGCCAAAGGGAAAGGGACCGGGGAGGATGGATGGGAAAGGAGGGAGAAGGGGAATACGGGGCATTACAATTAGCACACACAATGTCAGTGGGGCGACGAGCACGGGGAAGGCAGTATAGCACAGAGAAGAGAAGTAGTGACTCTAGCATTTTACTACAGCTGATGGACAGTGACTGTAATGGGGTATGTGGTGGGGACTTCATAATGGGGGGAATCTAGTAACCACAATGTTGCTCATGTAATTGTATATTAATGATACCAAAATGAAAAAGAATTAACAGTAAAAAAAAGCACAATAAAATAGGCAAAAAAAAAAAACTCTTTACAGGAAAATGTACCCAAACAATATAAAATGTACATGCCTGCTCATTTCTCAGAGCACATAAAAATTATTTTGAAAATGATGTTTAGAAATGTGTTGTTAAATTCTGATTCTGTTCTCCTTAGGTATAAACAATTTTGCCATTCAGTGCATTCTTAAATTCAATTCTGATATGAGTGAGTTTTTGCTAGTATATTTCAATTGTGTTTAAATTTGAAATAACATTTTTAATGACTTTTTAGCTGGTAAGTCACTCTTTTTTTTCTGGGCTCAGATAATGCCCTTTTTTCCAAGAGGGCATCTTTAAAGATAAATAAAGCAACAATCCCCATTTGTTATTATTAAAATTTTGTTGGATTATCTTCCCTCTCTTATCTATCAATTTAAAATATCACTTTAAGTCCAGAAAGTTGTTGATTTGTCTTTTCAATATACAGAAAAGGCGTCGAATCCATATGCCAGTGAACATTCAGATCAATTCATATCAAAATTTGTTTATATTACCTAGTTGTTTACAACTGGTTTTGGCAGACACATTTTTACAGTAACTCAATGTAACAAGAAAATAGGCTAGAATATAGACTACAATATTGTATTATAATGATCAAACTTGAGCATACAACTTAATTATTCCAACCACTAAAAAAATGTCAGTGTAACTTGGTAGAGGTGCTAATTATCACTACAAGGCAATTGTTTTGAAATGCATAATTACCAAGTTAACATGTTATACATCTTCAGTTTTCATGTTGTATGTAATAAAATTTACTTTCATATGTCAATAAAAATAGGTTAGAACTTGACTTGCACATGTCAATTATGAAATAAATAAAATTTTTTTGGTTTATGTAATGAAAATGATCACGATAAGATTTCCAGTCATTAACATAAATGGACCATATGCCAGATAAAATTTTTAAAAATATATACATACCTGAATTAGAGATATATGGAAATCTATGGTCAAAGTTTGTTCTCAGGAGAATAAAATAAGTCATTAAAAAAGACTGGATCCATTAATGCTAACTCAGTTCAAAAGCTGTCTATATTCAAACTGTCCCATTTTTCAATCACTGCTTTTGGAAGGCAAGAACTCTCTCACCATATGCCTATGGTCTGAAAGCACATATCATAACGGCTGTTCTCAAAGACTTGCAAAATTTACAAAGATTCTGTGACTTCCTGACTCACAGAGAGCTGTAAATAGAACTTATTTTAAGGCGTTTCAACACTAGTTTTCCTGATGCCAGCAGAATAAATAAATCCGTGCAAATGGACATCAAAGTAATTTGATTACTTTCTCTTCCTGGGTTTTAAAATGCAAATCCTCCACGTGCTTCAAGTTTTGGATAAAGACTTAGAACACGGGCTTTCCCTTGGTGAGACACATAAGGGGGCCTGACTCTCTTTTTCAGACCCTCTCTCTGTGGTACTTCTTTCATTCCCATACATAAGTTACCATTCTGCTGAGGTAACTCATATCTATCTCTGGTTCTGACCTCTCTTCTGAGGACCAGTCCTGGCTACTCTGACTAGAGATAGGTGGCTTAATCTCAGCATGTCCAAAACCATGTCCTCTTGGTCCATTCAAACCTGTTCCTTTAAAACCCTCTGTTAATGCATTCACGATACATGCAGAAAATCAAATTAGAAACCTGGGAGCCATACTAGACTTTCTCTCTCTCTCATCACCACTGCCAATCTTATGTCATCTCTACTTCCTAATTGTCTTTGGAAATCATCACTGTCAGTGTCACTGTCTTGAATCAAGTTTTTCTTCATTTCTCCAGGAGACTATTACAACAGATACCTAAATGGTCTCTCTACTTCCAGTCCCACACATTCTAGGTCATCTTCCACATTCAGCTAGGGAGATTTCTATAAAATACAAATGTAATCATGTCATTTCTTAAACCTGTGTGATGATTTGCTATATGTAAGTCCAAAGTCCTTATTTCAGCATTTAAAGCTCTTCCTGTTCTAGCTCCTTACAGCTTTTCTCAGCATCATCTCAAATACGCACAGACCCCAAGCTATGGTCCACTGTGCCCCTTGTAATCCTGAGAACTTTGCAGATCTTGTTCTTTTACCTCAATAATTCCTACTCATCTTTTAAAGCAGTTCAAATACCACCTTTTCTGGAAAGATGTCCCTGATGTTTCCATTTAGAATCAAGTGATACTCCTTTTGTATGCTCACTGTCTACTTTTCCACTTATTATTAATGTGTTTATGTTGACCTTTTTTCACCAGCTTCTGGAAACTGCTGGAAAACACCTCGCAGAAGACATAGAGTGTATTCCTGTCACATCTAAGAAAGGCTTTGTGCTCAATCTCCATTTCAAGCTTAAATAACGTTGAGTGTGTTGTAGGTATAGTTTTCTCCCAAATAGTTAATGATGCCAAGTGGCCACATAGTTAAATGTGGAATATGCATGACTTTTAAGATGCTTATTTAGAGAGAGAGACGTTGAGTCTCCTCCTCAAGAGGCTGAATGATCTGGAGATTCCCAGTAGTGGACCAGAAGCATATGCCCCATGACTAATGTTTTAATGAACTCCACCTTAAGATTATGCTGATTTGAAATCCAATAATATTATGTATGGAGTTCTCAAATTTCCTGCTGGACAAGAAAGAATGAACTTGGAGAGTTAGAGTCAAATAGTGACATAATTCTCTGTTGCCATTTTGGGTTTTTTCCCCCCACTCTTTCATTCAATACACACATGCACAGAGTTCCTGCTCTCATGGAGTATTCAGTGTTTTAGGGAAGACACACATTCCAGACTGAGGTAGTGGTAAAAGCTGTGGTTCTCGGTAGAGTTAGTGTTGCCTGCGCAGGGGATATTTGACAATATCGGGAGACATTTTTAATTTTACCATTTGCATCTAGTAGGTAGACATCAGGGACGCTGCTTACAATGCACAGGACAACTCCTCACAACAAAGAATTATCCAGTCCAGACTGTGAATAGTGCTGAAGTTGAGAAACCCTGATCTATAGGAAAACTACTCAGAACTATAATAGAACATAGAAATTTGACCAGAAATGAGAGAGGCTTTATCGAGAGTGATGGATGAGCTGAAATCTGAGAGACCAGGAGAAAAAGGAGCTGAGTAGGTGGTTGGTGATGGAGAGAGAAAAGTTCTAAACAGAGGGACCACAGGTATTAAGTCCCTGGGGTGCATGTACCATTAAGTGACAGAGAGGTGTGGCTGACATGCCAAAAGTAAGGGTAGATAACTCAGTGTTGATGTTGTAAAGACAGCCATTGCTAATCATGCAAGTACATATCAGAATAGTTTAGGATTTTGTTCTGTATCTTATGGCAGTGAAAAGCCACTGAAGGGTTTTTGAGGAAAGAGTCAGTTTTAAAATGATAAAAAAGAATTTAGAAAAGGTCTCTCCAGCTGCAGGGTGGAAGAAATATTGAAAGAGAGCTTGGATAAGTGCAGGAGGACACTAGGAATCCAAGGAAGAGATGATGGCATTGGACTAGGAGAGAGGCAGTAGAGGTGGACAAGTGCACCCACTTACAAGAGCAGACCTGTGGGTGCACAATGTGGCCGGGCTCTGGGGAATGAAGCAAGGCCAAGTGTCAGAGATGGTGTGTGGTTCTGACCACTCTCTCAGGGATGGTGGTGGCATTCCCTGAGACAGCAAAGAGTGGAAGAGGATTAAGTTTAGCAGAGCAAGATCCAGAATTTGGTTTTAAACATACTGATGTGTTGAGACACCAGCAGAAATAGCAATTTGGCAATTGGGACAATGGGTCTGTAGAGCAAGAAAATGTTTGAGATTGTTTAGGCAGAGATAATAGGAGTAGAGAGGGTCTAGAGTCCAACTGAACTCTAGCTGCCTCTATCAGTTATATGTGAACCTCATCTGCTGTCAGTTTTTGTCAGATCTCTTATGCAGTCATGTCTCTTAGCTTACTTCCCATATTTATCTCACTGGTGAGCCACTAGGCTTTGCCTTCTGCATTGTCAGTTCATTTGTTGTTGGGCCTAACTGCTCATTAATTTCAGGCAAGCATTTCTCTGTTTGCTTATTTGTGTCAATGACAAAACAAAACAAAACAAAACCAAAAAAAACTTAACCTCCTTTCTACTCTGTGCAGCTTTTGTTGTCTTGGTTCCTTCATGCTGCTGACACCCAGAGTCGATGGATCCAGGGCTTTCCTCCACATTTGATTGCTCTTAGAATCCATTTTAATGTTTGTGCCCACTCTACATTCATAGACATTTTAAAATAAATTTTCCTTTTAGCTATTTCAAGGTCTGGGGTAAACAGCTCAGGAATTCAATTTCAGTGAATGAATCCTTAAACAGTTCAAATAGTCCCTTTTCTCACCATTATATCTGAAATTCACTGCCTTCAAGGAATACATCTTCCCTTGGTTTTATTGCTCCTTGCCAGAGGAAAGCCAAAAAGATTAAGTATGATTTCCAAAAGGTTTAGGGTCTATGTGATTGAGAAAAGCACAGATTAATAAAGAAAAGTCACATTTATGCTTCCCCAGATGAGAACTGCATTTAGGTTTCACCTCTAGCCATAGAAGAGGCCATAAAGGATAATTTTCAGGGTTGTTAAGTCAATGGTTCCCAATCCTAGAGGTATGTTAGAAACACCTATGACAGTAGACCCCTCTCCAAGGAGCTTATTCATAAGATCTGAGAAGGGGTCTGTTCACCCACATTTTCAAAGGCTGCAGAGGCAATTCTGAAATTGATTGCCTAAGAGATTTAAGTGACACCACCCAACCTAAGCATATGAGACTTCATTGGAAATAGTCACTCACAGCAGTGAGCGTACAATTGTTGGATTCTCCCAGAGGAGGACGCCGCCCCAAATCACTCACGAAAGGCGTCTCTTGATGCAACAAGCAAGAGGAATTTATTCAGGAACCAGCTAGCTGGGGTCCAAGTGTTAGCCTGACGCAGCGGGTCTCAACAAGGACCCCGAGCAGTCAAAGCCGGAGGTTTTTATAGCATTTTCTAAAAAGACAGTATTGTTCTACAAGCATGTAACAGGGGTTTTTTTTCCAAGGACGCATAAATCTTCGGTTGGCGCCACATCCCGGGGGTTTCACGAGATAAGAACACCCTCAGCCATCCAGTGTTTCAGCAAGATAAGCTTGGTATGTATGACTAACTGACCAAGGTTAGCTGTCTGAAGGCCGCAGCTGACCACCACCTGGTGTTCATGATTAACTTGTTTTTCACCTTGTTTTTCAAGGGCTTTCTGAACATATTCAGAAAATGGCCTCTGGGTTTCTTAAGATGGCTGTGCTCAGGCTAACCTGCTGTTGTCACTGAATGTTTAGGTCCTACACAATAATACTGTCCAAATAGGTGAGCCCGGGCCCAGCAGTCAGAAGAGTGAGGATCATGGAATGAATCACAAAGCAGAAGGGGCAAATCCCAGTACACAGGATCCAGAAGCAGGACCCTGGTTATCCTGGCACTGACAGCATGTTATTCTCATCACTACCTGAATCAGGTATAGAGACACCTGTAAGCAGAAGAGGGCAGCCAGAGTGGAGCAGCAGAAGCATATCTTCAGTGAAGCACTGGGTGTGTTGAGTTAAGGGGCAGAATTGAATGGGAAGAAAAAATTCTAGAGATAAGAGTGCTGAAGCTCAAAGACAGATGATGAGTTAACAGTCAATTTGGATAATAATAGTTTCCAGGAAAATTGTGTGTGAAGTTTCTACCACCTGAGACCAGTAAGGATTGTGGCCTCTTTTTGTTTGGTTTAAACTTCTTTGTTGTTATTATTCACCTTGTTTCCCTATCTTTCCTATTTTCATAAGGAAATGAGGCAAAATGTTTTAAAAAGGAGACTGTGAATCTAACCTATAATCTATTTTAAATTTGAGTCCTAGAGCTAAAAATTGGCTATATTACTAAAATATCAAAAATGATCCTACCTGAATATTATATTCTGAAATGGAAAATAAAAACCCTGAAAGACCTTAGCAATATTATAAAACAGTATACTTAAATTTAGTAATATTTTGTGGAGAAATGATAACATAAACTAGGAAGTCATAAGGAAGGGTAAACAAGCTTTAGAAACATTTTAATGTCTCAAAAATCTTGCACATTTCTAGAATCTGTCATAAATAAGAAATTGTCACTTTGCTAATTAGCATTATAAAGATGATTTAAGTCTCACAGACTTGGCAAAGCAAAAGAAGGAAGAGAGAAAAGGTCAGTGAGGATCCTACTTCTCTTGAAATTTAAACTTTTTCTCACCCCCAGTCAGCATGAAGCAGCCAGAGTGGTCATCGCCCCCTTCCCCTGGCAGCAGCTAGGGCCTCCATCTGTAGAGCCGGGAATGCGACAGGGACCGTGGGTTTAGACAGAGTAGGGCGAGGGCTTCTGGAATAAAACAATGCAAGATAATCCATTGTGGGATTTGCTCTGGCCTGCTGAGGGGCCCAGCTTGTTTTTCTGACTTTATACAGGTGCTGCTTTTCTTCCTCCAGCTCTAAACAAATGAGTTGCAACCTGGGCAGTGTAGCAAGCAAGCAAGCCCAAAACAACATAGTAAAAACAGGAAGGATTCCATCTTGAAAATAAGATTTTAAAACCCAATTAGTTAAAAAGTTTCTTAACATACTCTTTAACAAACAGACAATAACTCATCCCATCTTGGGAGCAAAGGAGGCAGTCTTGAGTGATATGCTCAGAGACCAGAAAGCTGCCATCCTGGGAGGAAATCAGAGCAGTAAATTTCTTGTAAATAACCAGGAACACTATAAGAAACTTAATGTCTCTTCAAAGATAAACATTTTGGGACCACTTAGCAGGTGTGCATCCCTAGCCCTTTGTCTCTCAACAGCCTATAAAACCCCTAGACAACCCTCCAATCCCCCCTTCCCCCCTCCCCCAGCCACCATTCGGCCTGAGCTTGCTTTATCTCTGTATAAAAGCCCCTCACTTGCTCTCCTTAAAAAATAAAATAAAATAAAGAAATTTAAACCTTTTCTTCTGTCACTTTGGCATTCTTCCAAATAAAATGAATGTCTCCCTGTCAGATGTATTTCTTAGGCACTATTGAGAGGGTGCTATTATGGATAAATTAAAAGGGAAAAATGGAAATTCATGTTTTGCTTCTACAAACATCAACTAGCAAGCAGTTGATTAATGGAGGGGTTTTTGAGAAGCTTCATTTTCTCTCTTACTGGCTACTTTAAAGGAACCCAGCCCTAGGTACAGTCAGTAGCATCCTCTCACAACAGCCCAGGGTCAGGCAGAACTGGGCTTCCAGCTGAAGATGGCAACTGAAGCTTGTGAGCGTGGCCAGGATTCAGTCCATTTGTCTTCTCTGATCTGTGGGGCGGAGATCCAAAAGGGGAACTCTGGAGGAAGAACTCATATCCTGTATTGAAGTGAACCCCCGAGAAATCCATCACTTTGAAATACTACAGACAAGGAAACCAACCAAGAACAGTTTCACCTTTTGCCCTTGGGAAGCCAGGTTATGTTTATAGATATTTGGAGGAAAGCATGATTTTCATAGATGTGGAAGAAGGAGATAAGAGACAGCCTTGGTTTCATGGCAGCTCATCTCTAAAAATCTTCCAAAGGAAAGAAAAAATGTGTAACCCCTTGTTGTGGTTGCTCTTGCTGTTGCCCTAGAACCCTGTGAGTCTACTGGGGCGAACAGAGAGTGCCAAAGATGAGGGCACTGTAGACACAAACACAAGGAAGGCAGGAGGTCTAAATGAGCACTGCGATCCCCTCAAGGGATGACTGCTGGCCCTAGTTTGAGAACACTGGCACAGGAAATTATAAGAGGCTCCAAATGGACAGGAGTCACACACTGCACTCTAGCTGAGCAGATCCACTGTCCAAGTACTGAATTAGCAGTGGCCCATTAGCTCAGAGCCCAAATGAAATTTTGTTCCAGTAAAGTAAAAACTAAACTTAAAATTATGCCATGCAACTCCAGGCCAGCAGAACTCAGAACCTGGCTACAGACTTGGGTTTCTAGCAGCCATGTTTGAAACACAGCTTGAGGCCTAGCTGTCCTGCCTCCTCGCTCAACCATTCTGCCTGTGAAAATTGTTTTGAAATCTTAAATTCAGGATCTGAAGGACCCGGTTTTTCACAAAGAGACCAACAGGTTAAGAAACCAACAAATACTCCTGATAAGGAAAATATTGAACACAGCCATCGAAGTCAGTAAACCGCTTTTTTCCTTCCGTTGGCAAAGTCAGCAGAGCACCCCCAGCTCTCCCCTCCCCTCCTTCTCTGGGCTCCTCTTTTGCCCTGCGCATGCCAAAATGCCATATACCAAAATAATATAAATTGCTCCCCTTGCTTGTGCTCAGGGCTCAGACCTTGGGAGATTACTCCCCTCTGACCCCGCCGGTGTAAAATAAAACCTCAACACTCCAAGACCTCAGAGTGCCACTTGGTTCTTTCATCAGCGATCCAGTCCAGGTTTTCCAGTGTTTTCCGTAACACTCCAAATAAGAATCATCTTTGTAGCTGAAGGAGGTGACTGCGTGGTGGAATTCAAGGATGCCACAATGACCTTTTTGCAAAATGTATCCAGGCACCTTGCTGTGAACCTGAAATTGCAGCATTTTATATTCGCTGATTTGGGTCTAGGATTTTTTAGTGTTTAAGACTTCCTTATGAAAAGAGAAACACCCCTGGAATACATAGCACCAAGGCACTGAGAGATGGAGAGAGGGAGATGGACCGGGCAGGTGCTGCATTTTAAGTGATGGCCAACTTTTTCAGTAAAGGATCAGAGAGAAATTATTTTTGGCTTTCTAGACTGTATCATCCCCATCACAACTAAACAATGCTGTCATTATAGAGTGAAACCAGCCAGAGACAGCATGTAGACAAGCAAGTGTGGTCTTAGTCCAGAAAAACTTGATGCTAAAATTTGAACCATATAGTTTCCATGTCATGGAAAATCTCCTTCTTTCAAAATTTTTTTTTAAAACAGGCAGCAAATCATAGTTAGATGATCCTGAAGTATTAGGAAATAAAACTTACAAAACTTCTGTTGTAGCTGGGATAGGCCTAACTATAACTAGAGGCTGACTCTTATCATAGAAATGGCTCAAGACACCAGGAAACTATTACACTCCCATCAAAGTCTTATAAACTATGCTTCTTTCACTGAATTGGAGGATGTTGCTTATTTAATTACGAGTAAACAGTGGTTTGCATTATGATCTTGGGAGTATCTTTGGGCATCATTTTCTCCCTTAGTAACTGAAGATGCTAATTACTGTTGCTTCTGTCCCTCCTGGGGATTTCTCTAAAATTAATTAATGGTCACACATATTAATGCTGTAAATGCACAAAGAAACTTGGAGAGGGAACATTTTGCAAACCCATTTTAAGAAAAAATAAACGGACATCAAGCACAATGTCACTTGCAAATTATTTTTATTTCCTTGAATGATAACCATTTAGTTAACATCACTTCATGCTAATGATTTCTTTTTTTTTTTTTTTCCAACTTCCTGCCTTTTCTTTCTCTCAACAGAACTTCAGAGGAACGTCTATGCTTTCCAGTTTGATCTCGGCTCTTAGCTGCCCTTTCATGTGCACGTCTATTTGAACTGGGGTAGTTGCTTCTGCTTTGACTTGCACTTCCACTTTCTTTTCCCTACAGTGACCTTACCAAATTTCAACAGTCTTTTCAAGTCTCTACCCTTTTCTACTCAAGAACCCTCAGGACATGATCTTATTCCAAATCTCAGACAGAAAATTCAAATTAGAATTTCTTCAAGTTTACTGCCTCCAGTCCAAATTATCTACCTGCTGCTTCAGCACCACCATTTCTCTAGTCTCTGATACAATTATCTCCTGTCCCAAGTGAATATTCCACCTACATTCAGGACTCAATTCCCTTTTGTGGCTCCTGGGCCCTGTTACATCAATTATTCGATCTTTCCTGTATTTTCAACTTGCCCTTCTCTCCTTTCTCTCTCAGTTTATAAATATGTTCCGTGCGACATAAAACTTCAAAATTGAGTCTTTTCTTTGGCCATTTGGTCAAAGCACTTTCTGATTACCTTAGAGCCAAGCTTCTTGAAGGAGTGTTGATATTTACACTCTCCACTTGTTTATCTCCAGTTCACCTCTGAGCCCTGACAATCTGACTTTTGTGCCTATCACTGCTCAGAAACTTCTCAGGCAAACGTTTCAATAACTTCATAATCATCAAATACACAGTCATTTTAATTTGGGAGTCATTGCAAATGGTGTTAGGGAGTGATCTAATTCTATGTTTTTTCTATATGACAATTGTTATTACACTATTAAATGTCAGCTCAATTAAAATCCCAGTCAGATTTTGCATTGAGTTTAACAAGCTTCCCCTAAATGTAAAATATGGAAGTGTTAAGACAAAAATATCTAAAGGATTTTGAAGATTAAGACTACCAGCTACCAAACACTTAAGTCCCAGTAAAATCATAATAATTAAAACAGTGTGAGATGGGTAGAGCAATTAACTATTTTATTCATTTTTCATCGTTGCTCTGTAGTATCTGCTACTGTTAACAACTCTGTCTTCTGAGTGCCTCTGTCTTTTCTGCAAAATTCCATTTTTTGCGGTTGGCTCAGACCTCTCACTCCTGTGCCTCTTTTTCTCCTTTTTTTCTATCATCCCAAAGATTCTGTTTCAAATGTCTTCTTTTCTTACTCTAAATACTCCCCTGGGAAAGCTCAGGGTTTATCATGCTTTTCACCATCACCAGCGGGTCAATACTCGTTCTCTGCTCTCTTCCCAAATAAGATTCTACAAGGAGTTTTGGGTACACATGCTTTCTCTACCTTCTCAAACACTATATGAAAGTACGCCACTAAGGTTGCCAGGAACCTCTGTGTTGCCAAATCCACTGCATACTTTTCTCCCTCCATTTTATTCTCACTCTGTAGCATTTCCCAGAGTTGGCTATCCTTTTAAATACAGTCCTCTTTTGGACTCTGTAATATGATTCCTGCATTCTACTTTACTTCAAAATGTTGAAGAGCTCAGACCTGAGCATTCTCTTTTTTTCTTTGTACGGTTCCATGTGGGTAATCTCATTCATTCTTACAGCTTTAAATTCCTATGCCTAATCCTCCTATTCCTAATTTATAGCTCTAGCCAAAACTCCTGCACTCAGCTTCCAGTTCATGTATCCAACTGCCCACCTGACCCATTCTGATTTCTGGCAGATGGGTTAACCATTGGGGTTGCCAGATAAAATCCAGATAATACATATTGGTAACATATAATGTTTTATTATTAGTCTGTAACATTTGTCACATAAACATTACTCATTGCTTATCTAAAAATTCAACTTTAATCAGGCATCTGCTTTCTTACATGCTAAATTTGGCAAACCTAGTTAAACTTCTGTCCCACATAGAATGTTTGATTTTTTTCTTCCCCATCCTTCAAATGATTCTTCTTCCAGTGTTTCCAATTTTCTTAATTTTAGTACACAGCACCACTCCTCACCCAGTTCTTCAAGTTACAAATCAGAGGGAATCAAACTTGATTTGTCTTTTTTTCTTCACCTCTCACATTGAATTCATTGGTAATTCCTGTCACTTCTTTCTCCAAACATATCTCCAGTTCAGCCACCCTTCTCCTTTCCCACTACCATTGTTATCTCTTATCTTGACTAGTTCAATAGACTTTTTGCCATTTCCCCCCCACTTTTACACTTCTCCTTTATTAATAATCTCTTCTCTGCAGAGCAGCTAGAAAAATTAGTTCAGTACTTAAAAGGGAGCATTTATTCTCCTGCTTCAAATCCTTCTGTGGCTTCTGATTGCACTTCAAATAAAATACTCTTTCCTCTGGCCCACAGAAACCAGAATGACCAGTACCATCTCTCTGAATTCCTCTCTCTGCACTCTCTGCTGTGCTATGATTCACTGTCCTTGCTGCTGGCCTCCTTCCATGACTAGAACATTCCAAACTTCTACACAATGGCATTTCACAGCTCTGGTTTTCTCTTCCTGCAACACTCCTCTGTCTCCATTCTCCCTTTCCCCCTCCTGGTTTTCCTAGAGACTTCAGATTCAATACACTGCCTTGGAGAAGCCCTCTTAAACAACCCATGTACATAGATTTTCCCCAATCCATTATTTTCCCTGGTCCTGTCACCCTTTCTCACTTTTCTCTGTTACTTTCCTTCATAGCACTTAGCAGTATTGGTATTTATTTATTTGCTCACTTACCTATACCCCACCAGATTATAAACTCCATTCACAGGATCCCAGACCATGTTTGTTTGTTCACAATCCATATACAACCCCTGGGTACCCAGTACATCTTCAAAAAACACTGAATGAATGTGTGAATGACTTACAGACATATTTTTATGGTGCCAGACCCATATGTCTAACATCTTGAGCCAGGTCAACAATTTATCTCAACAGCGTGTAGGATAAAATCCAAAACACGCAGCCGGATTTTTCAGGATCTGTATTGAAATATTTGAATTTCCCTGAATGTGTCATAGGCTCTTTAATATCTTTGTAGATATGTCTCTCTGCCTAGCCTGTCCCTCTTACCTCCTATCAATCTGACCAGTGAAGTAATTTTTTAAAGATTCTTCTTAAGTGTCACTTCCCTGAAGTCTTCCCAAACTACCCCTTAGCTGCTCTTATTTTTATTCTACTATTGTATTCTGTACATACCCCTATTAATAACTAACATTTATTGAGCACTTTCCACCTGTCATTAATTACAATAAGAACCTCATAAACTTTCCACACATTTTAATCTTCACCAAAACCTTCTGAGATTAGATTTATTATTATCTATATATTACATAGGAAGAAAGGAGATAAAGAGGCTGGTAAGTTACATAAGGTTTAAGAGCTCTTATGTGAGGCCAGGAGAGGCGCCCAATAGACTTTAGAGTCTGTGGCTTAAAAATTACCATTCCTTACTGCCTTGCCAGGTATTCAGCACTGTAGTGTATGTTTTTATATATCATCATATTTCCTTACATTCATTTCCCAATTAGAGTGTGAGTCTCTTATGGGCAAGATAGTATCAAAATCATCTTTGTAAACCTTGCTAACTATTCACGGACATCCATAGTTAATGAAGACACTAATTTATAACTGCACAGGCCTCTGCTTACATAATATTTGAATGAGCTTTAAAAATGAAGATCTAAAGAATCTGGAAAAAATAGACTGGTCTCTGACAATATTTTTCAAATACTAAGCAATTCATTATACAAGTACATTAATTATAAAAAGTTGCTTTTAGTATATTTATGTAATAGGCTTACAATTCAAATCAACATAAGTAAATGTAAGCGCCTCAAAACCGAAACGGAGGGAATCATTAAACATTTTATGCCTCTTAAGGCAATACAAATATGTTATAATCTCTTTAGTTGTTCTTCATAACTCATAATTAGCATTGATGCCAACAGATGGAGCAGGAGGTTATTTAAATGATGTTTCTTGAGAAACATAGAAAGAGATCCCTTTAGTTTAACTGTTTTTCTCTACTCTCCTACTTCTCCCCATATTTACACCTACCGCCACCCTGACCTTCAGATATATTCACACACTCACAACATCTATACACACATACCCCCAAACCATTATATATGAGCTTCTCTTTAAGTCATTTCATTAAAGTGTGCCACTAAATTGTAAAATGATGCAGTAACATGAATGAACAGAACCAAGGTACATGCATACATAAAGCCATTAAAATGATGCTATGCAAGAATTTAATTTATTCAGTTAACTACTAGTAAGCACATGGCAAGAATTGCGCATAGGACACATAAGTTTTGATGAAGCATGAAGGAAAGATGACAAAAGTAGAATGCGTGTGGGCCAAGAACATGGATCACTGTAATTGAGCCAGGGGTGGCTGGGTCTGCTTTTTGGAATTTAAGATAAAACTACATTGTAACCATGACAGATAACGTAGCACAGTGGTTAAGAGCTATAATAGTTGTAAAGTCAAACAGACCTGAATGTTAATCCTGGCTTCCCCAAGTAACACTGGACTGGTTTCTTAAATTCTCTAGGTTTGGTTTATTCAAATGTAAGATGAGGATGATACCAATGTATATGGTGGCTGTAAGAATTCTATAACCCCAAAGTCACACCCTGTTTTTATACTATTTCACTCTGATCACAGTACTTACTACCACCTTTTTTTATTGCCTATCTCCACCAGCCCCACACTGGAATATCAGCTCCTTTAGGGCACAGATCTCATTCGTTCTATTCATCACTGTTTATTTCCAGTAAGGGTAATAGTTCTAATCACTAAGTAGATGCACAGCAAAAGGATAATGAATGGAAAGAAGGAATGGAGGGAAGCAGGCAAGAAGGACAGAATGAGAAGAAAAGGTGAGAGAAGGATAAAAAATGGAAAGTGCTAAAATAAAATTTCAATAAATTGTGGAAATGTGGTGAACGTTATGATTAAATAACTATATTAAAACCATTTTCTCCCATCATTTAGTATTATAAAAGATCACTTTTATGGGCTACATATTTAAAAGCATGGACAACCTAATCATTTTGAACATTTAGTTGTTCTCAGTTTGCTTGTACTAGAAACAGTGCTATGATAATCATACATACAAAAATATATAAATATATTTTCAAGTCCTTGTGCACATATATGATTTCTTTAGTACAGACTCCCAGAAGTAAAACTACTGTGAGTTTTTAAGTTTGTTACACATAATTCCAAATTTCATGCAAAAGTTTCTACCAATTTATACAATCATCAGCAACAGTGGGAAGACCTAGTTCCTAGTATCTTCACTAACACAGAGAATTATTATTGTTATCAACATATATGTCATTATTTTAATTTGTATTTTTGTAATTACTGATGGATGCAGGGAATATATTTTTATGTTTCTTTTTAATAAATTGCTGATGAATATTCTTCACCTATTTTTCTTTCTTACTGATTCCTAAGGGGGTTTTGTTTGTTTTTAGATTAAAGATGCTAACCCTTTACCATCATATCATATCAAAAGACTTTTTCCAATTTGCCTTTTATTTTAATTGTTTAAATGTATACTTAGTTCTAAAGCTCACCCTTTACAATGTGAAAGTCTAGTGACCAGAAAAAGCAGATATTCTAGATCACTAATAGAAGTATCTTTAAGGAAAATGACCTACAAATGGGTTAAATTACTCTTCTCACAGTTAAAAGAGCAAGGAAAGATCTGAAACTCTAAATTGAGTTGGGGGATAAGATCTCTTCAGAGCTCATAAAATATTTTCATGTTAACAAAATATACTGGGGGATATATATTGTGCGCTAGGATGGAGGCCATAACTTTTTCAGATCAAATTTCTCTGGCACTTTCATTAACATATATTACACATTTTTGTCAAAAGAAAAATAAAAGTAAGAATCAAAAGCATTACATTTTATTTGAAATACACCCATCATTAACTATTTAGGGAAAGATACCTGTCAAAATACATTTCAGCCTGCATCAAGTTCAAAATATTTGTGAACTGTGTAGTAAATAATCAAGTGGGATCACTCCCAGTTAATTCATTATGTCTTGCATAGATATAACAATTCCTCATCTGTAGAAACCCTGAATTTTAGTATAATTCTCCATGAAGTGGGCTATCCCTAAACCAAAGGGTTTCACGGGCATGTTCACACACAGGTTCTCTGACATCATCTATCAGTGGTTCTGCTTCCTTTACTACTTCCCCTGAGCCTGAAACTGCTAGGTAAGGAGTGGAAACTATGTAGTTTGCATGTCATTAATTTCTGTGCCAATACCTATGGCTGCTAAAGTTAGCCAATAACAATAACTTTTCAGTTATTTTCAGAATACAATCCATTCACTGCCTCATAACCCCTTTTAACAGTGCTCTGATAAACCGACAGGAGGTGGCGATCATGTTTTAATTTAGCTCAAGTTCCACTTATCATTAGAAGGACAACTAACTAATCTTACTTAAACAGTATCTGTACTTTAAATAGGAAGCCCTTAAAGGCTTGAAAGCTTTCAGAATGAATATATGTAAAGTCCTAACAGTTTGGGGACAGTGGCATTGGTGCCTAGATTAGGGATTCTTAGCCCACACTTCCTTAATCACACTGCCTTGCACCTAATTGTAATGCTGGGGCTGGCCCTACTCAGATCTTATGTCCTTGAAGATCATTTGAAAGTTAATTGAGAGAGCATGATTATACATCTCTAACTTTCAAACAATGTACTTCAGGTTTCTTCACACACATGTTTAAATGTACTTCATGGAAAGAAATTTTATGCAAATAATATCAGACATCATCTTGCAAAATCAAACAAATAATATGCCTACTATTAATTAGGACTATGGAAGGTAACATATGAACACACCCATTTATTTGAAGGATAATATAAATCACAAATCTACTCATAAAAAGTGATATATCACAATACCTAGGAATAAATTTAACCAAGGAGACAAAAGACTTGTATACTAAAAACTATAAAACACTGCTGAAAGAGAAAGAAGTCCTGTGTTCATGCACTGGAAGACTTAATATTATTAAGATGGCAATACTAGCTGAAGGGATCTACAGATTCAATGCAGTACCTATTAAAGTTCCAATGGTGTTTGGCAGAAATAGGAAAAACTCTCCTAAACTTCATATGGAATCTCAAGGGACCCCAAATAGCCAAAATCTTGAAAAGAGGAACAAAGTTGGAGGTCTCACACATCCTGATTTCAAAATTTATTACAAAGCAACCACAATTAAAAGTATGTGGTACTGCCATAATGGCAAAAAGCAATACAGAGAACAAAATGGAGAGCCCAGAAATAAACCCTCATGCATATGGTCAAATTATCTTTGATAAGGGTGTGAAGACCATGCAATGGGGAAAGGATAGTTTCTTCAACAAATGGTGCTGGGAAAACTAGTATCCACATTTGAAAGAATGAAGTTGGACCCTCACCTTACAGCATATACAAAAATTACCTAAAAATGGATTGAAGACCTAAATGTAAGGCCTGAAACTATAAAAGTCCTAGAACGAAACACTGGTCAAACTTCATGACACTGGCTTTGGGAATGATTTTTCAGATATGACACCAAAAGAACAGGCAACAACAACAACACAAAAAAAAAGGGTAAATTTGTGGACTTTATAAAAATTAAAAACTTTGGGCCATCAAAGGAAATTATCAAGAGAGTAAGAAGATAACCCACAGAAGGGGAGAAAATATTTGCAAATCATTCATCTGATAAGTCATTAGTATTCAGAACATACAAATAACTCCTATAACTCAATAACAAAAACCAAACAGCCCAATTCAAAAGTGAGCAAAAGACTTGAGCAGACAGTTCTGCAAAGGAGATATACAAATTGTCAATGAGCCCATGAAAAGATCCTCAACTGTCACTAATTTTTAGGAAAATGCAAATCAAAAGCACAATGAGATACCATTTCACATTCATTAGGATGGCTATCATAAAAAACAAATAAAACAGAAAATAGAAAGCAACAAGTGTTGGTGAGGATGTGAAGGAACTGGACCCATCACAAACTGGTGAATATACCAAATGGTCTAAGTCTCTATGGAAAACAGTTCGGTGATCCTCAAAAAGTTAGGCACAGAATGACCATATGATTCAGCAATTCTGCTCCTAGGTTATACTCAAAGAATAGAAATCAGGGACACAAAAGACATACTTGTACACCAATGTTCATAGCAGTATTATTTAGAGAAGCTAAAAGGTGGAAACAACCTACATGTATGTCAACAGATAAATCAGTAAAATGTGGTAAATATATCAATGGACTATTATGAGGCAAGTAAAAGGAATGCAGTTCGAATGCATGCTACAACATGAAACTTTAAAACATCATGCTCAGTGAAATAAGCCAGACACAAAAGGACAAACAGTGCATGATTCCTCTGATATGAATTATTCTGAAAAGACAAATTTGTAGAGACAGAATGTAGATGAGTAGTTACCAGGGGTTAGGGGAACAGGGAGCTTCATAGGTACAGATTTCACTTTGGCATGATGATAAAGTTCTGGAAATGAATAGTGGTGGTTGCACAATGATGGGAATGCACTTAATACCACAGAATTGTACACTTAAAAATGGTAAAAATGGTAAATATTATGTTTTATATATTTTACCACAATTAAAATGACATATCCCCTTTCTTTCACCAAAATAGGCATTAGAGCATCATAATTAACCTAGTAGAATTTCATTAAAATATCAGTCACATTCTATACCAGAATATCTAATTTTCCAAACCAAAAAATAAGCAGTTATAAAATCTTTGTCAATTAATTTCTAATTGAAAAAAAGAACTAGTATAGGAATGGAAGGGAAAAAACAGACCATAGTATGTTCATTTAAAAAATGACTATCATGGGGTGGAGCCAAGATGGTGGCATGAGCAGTTCAGTGGAAATCCCCTCCCCAAAACATATATATTTATAAAAATACAATAAATACAACTATTCCTAAAAGAGACACCAGTGGATACAGTATAATAAATACAACTATGCCTAAAAGAGACACCAGTGGATACAGTACAACAGCCAGGATACATCTACATCTGTGAGAACTCAGCATCACATGAAGTGGGTAAGATACAAGCCACGGCCAGGCGGGATCCGAATGCCCCCCCACCACAGAACCTGGTGGGAAGAAAGGAGTCAGAATGGAGAGGGAGTGAAAGCCCAGGACTGCTGAACAATCAACTCTAGAAATCTGCACCCGGAGTGTAGACACAAGGTGCACGGGGTGCTGGATATTAGAGAAACAGAAAAGGAAAACCTGCAGGCAGGTCCCTGCAACCAGCACCCCTGAGACAAAAGAAAAGCAAGTGCTTTTAGCAAGTCTTAAAGAGATAGGGACCCCACAGCTAGAGGAAGTCGTCCCGGCACACTTAGCCAGCAGCTCGGAATCCCAGGGAACTTTAGGCACCCTAACCCCCTGGGCGGCAGCACAGCTCTGAAGCCCCTCATGGCACTAAGCAGCCTGCTAGTTGTTCCCACAACTGGCGCAGACCCCGACACACCAGCCCGTAGTGGGAGAGTGGCAGCATGTACCGGGGGCGTCAGTGCCAGAGGGGACCAGGAGCGGCCTGCATGCACCGGCAGTGCCAGAGGGGACTGGGAGAGGCTCAAGCGAGCCCACGGGGGCAGCAAATGAGTGGCCTGGGAGTGGCCTGTGTGCACCAGCAGCCACGGCACCAAAGGGGCCCAGAAGAGGTCCACGCAAGCCTGAGGCGGTGGTGACTGAGTGGCCTGGGAGCGGCCCACGCATGCCAGTGGTAGCGGTGCCAGAGGGGCATGGGAGAGGCCCACACGAACCTGCAGTGGTGCCAGAGGAAGCAGTTGTGCTCCCAGTAGCTGACTGGAATCCCAGCCCGATGCACAGCTGCCGGGGCCAGACCCAAAGGCTGCTGCTGATACGTAGCTGCCTGGCAGGGGTGCCACTATCACGGAGGGGCGCACCTGGCATGCCTGCCACTCCCCACAGGGCTCAGTGCTGCTCTGATGGAGACCCTGCCCACAGCAGCTTAGGGGATTAACCCAGTGGCTGCTCCAGGAGTGCGGGTAACTGACACAGGCAGCGGAGAAGGGCACGGCATCCAGCAAGCAGGAAAGGACTTTCTTCTCCCAGCTGACACACCCGCAACCTGCCTACAGCCACCGCTATCACCATGAAAAGGCAGAAAAATTTAGTCTAGTCCAAAATAGTCCAGACAACCCCTGAGAGAGGATCTGTAGAGACAGACCTAACCAGTATCCCTGAAAAAGAATTCAAAATAAAAATCATAAACATGCTGACGGAGCTGCAGAGAAATATACAAGAGCTAAGGGATGACATCCGGAAGGAGATTACAGATATGAAACAATCTTTGGAAGGATTTATAAGCAGAATGGATAAGATGCAAGAGGCCATTGATGGAATAGAAACCAGAGAACAGGAACGCATGGAAGCTGATGAAGAGAGAGATAAAAGGATTTCCAGGAATGAAACAATATTAAGAGAACTGTGTGAACAATCCAAAAGGAACAATATCCACATTATAGGGGTACCAGAAGAAGAAGAGAGAGAAAAAGGGATATAAAGTGTCTTTGAAGAATTAATTGCTGAGAACATCCCCAAACTGGGGTAAGAAATAGTTGCTCAGACTACGGAAGCACACAGAACTCCCAACAGAAGGGACCCAAAGAGGACAACACCAAGACACATAATAATTAAAATGGCAAAGATCAAGGACAAGGACAGAGTATTAAAGGCAGCCAGAGAGAGAAAAAAGGTCACCTGCAAAGGAAAACCCATCAGGCTATCATCAGACTTCTCAACAGAAACCTTACAGGCCAGAAGAGAATGGCATGATATATTTAGTGCAATGAAACAGAAGGGCCTTGAACCAAGGATACTGTATCCAGCACGATTATCATTTAAATATGAAGGAGGGATTAAACAATTCCCAGAAAAACAAAAGTTGAGGGAATTTGCCTCCCACAAACCACCTCTACAGGGTATCTTAGAGGGACTGCTCTAGAAGGGAGCACTCCTAAAAAGAGCACAGAACAAAACACCCAACATATGAAGAATGGCGGGGGAGGAATAAGAAGGGAGAGAAATAAAGAATCATCAGACTGTGTTTATAATAGCTCAATAAGCGAGTTAAGCTAGAAAGTAAGGTAGTAAAAAAGCTAACCTTGAACCTTTGGTAACCACAAATCTAAAGCCTGCAATGGCAATAAGTACATATCTTTCAATAATCACCCTAAATGTAAATGGACTGAATGCACCAATCAAAAGACACAGAGTAATAGAATGGATAAAAAAGCAAGACCCACATATATGCTGCTTACAAGAGACTCACCTCAAACCTAAAGACATGCACAGACTAAAAATCAAGGGATCGAAAAAGATATTTCATGCAAACAACAGGGAGAAAAAAGCAGGTGTTGCAATACTAGTATCAGACAAAATAGACTTCAAAACAAAGAAAGTAACAAGAGATAAAGAAGGACATTACATAATGATAAAGGGCTCAAACCAACAAGAGGATATAACCATTAAAAACATATATGCACCCAATACAGGAGCACCAACATATGTGAAACAAATACTAACAGAATTAAAGGAGGAAATAGAATGCAATGCATTCATTTTGGGAAACTTTAACACACCACTCACTCCAAAGGACAGGTCCACCAGACAGAAAATAAATAAGGACACAGAGGCACTGAACAACACACTAGAACAGATGGACCTAATAGACATCTAAAGAACTCTACATCCAAAAACAACAGGATACACATTCTTCTCAAGTGCACATGGAACATTCTCTAGAACAGACCACATACTCGGCCACAAAAAGAGCCTCAGTAAATTCCAAAAGAGTGAAATACTACCAATCAACTTTTCTGACCACAAAAGTATAAAACTAGAAATAAATTGTACAAAGAGAGCAAAAAGGCTCACAAACACATGGAGGCTTAACAACATGCTCCTAAATAATCAATGGATCAACGAGCAAATTAAAATGGAGATCCAGCAATATATGGAAACAAATGAAAACAGCAACACAAAGCCCCAACTTCTGTGGGATGCAGCAAAAGCAGTCTTAAGAGGAAAGTATATAGCAATCCAGGTATATTTAAAGAAGGAAGAACAATCCCAAATTAATAGTCTAATGTCATAATTATTGAAATTGGAAAAAGAAGAACAAATGAGGCCTAAGGTTAGTACACAGAGGGACATAGTAAAGATCAGAGAAGAAATAAAATTGAGAAGAATAAAACAATAGAAAAATTCAATGAAACCAAGAGCTGGTTCTTTGAGAAAATAAACGAAATAGATAAGCCTCTAGCCAGACTTATTAAGAGAAAAAGAGAGTCAACACACATCAACAGAATCAGAAACAAGAAAGGAAAAACCACTATGGACCCCACAGAAATACAAAGAATTATTAGAGAATACTATGAAAACCTATATGCTAAAAAGCTGGAAAACCTAGGAGAAATGGATAACTTTCTAGAAAAACACAATCTTCCAAGACTGACTCAGAAAGAAACAGAAAATCTAAACAGACCAATTACCAGCAAAGAAATTGAAGTAGTAATCAAAAAACTACCCAAGAACAAAACCCCCAGGTCTGATGGATTTACCTCGGAGTCTTATAAGACATACAAGGAAGATATAATACCCATTCTCCTTAAAGTTTTCCAAAAAATAGAAGAGGAGGGAATACTCCCAAACTCATTCTATGAAGCCAACATCACCCTAATACCAAAACCAGGCAAAGACCCCACCGAAAAAGAAAACTACAGACCAATATCCCTGATGAACACACATGTAAAAATACTCAACAAAATATTAGCAAACTGAATTCAAAAGTACATCAAAAGGATCATACACCGTGACCAAGTGGGATTCATTCCAGGGATGCAAGGATGGTACCACATTCGAAAATCCATCAACATCATCCACCACATCAACAAAAAGAAGGACAAAAACCACATGATCATCTCCATAGATGCTGAAAAAGCATTCGACAAAATTCAACATCCATTCATGATAAAAACTCTCAACAAAATGGGCATAGAGGGCAAGTACCTCAACATAATAAAGGCCATACATGATAAACCCACAGCTAACATCATACTGAACAGCGAGAGGCTGAAAGCTTTTCCTCTGAGATCGGGAACAAGACAGGGATGCCCACTCTCCCCACTGTTATTCAACATAGTACTGGAGATCGTGGCCATGGCAATTAGACAAAACAAAGAAATACAAGGAATCCAGATTGGTAAAGAAGAAGTTAAACTGTCACTATTTGCAGACGAGATGATATTGTACATAAAAAGCCCTAAGGACTCCACTCCAAAACTACTAGAACTAATATCAGAATTCAGCAAAGTTGCAGGATACAAAATTAACACACAGAAATCTGTGGCTTTCCTATACACTATCAATGAACTAATAGAAATCAGGAAAACAATTCCATTCACAACTACATCAAAAAGAATAAAATACTTAGGAATAAACCTAACCAAGGAAGTGAAAGACCTATACCCTGAAAACTACAAGACACTCTTAAGAGAAATTAAAGAGGACACTAACAAACAGAAACTCATCCCACGCTCCTGGCTAGGAAGAATTAATATCATCAAAATGGCCATCCTGCCCAAAGCAATATATAGATTCAATGCAATCCCTATCAAATTACCAACAGCCTTCTTCAATGAACTGGAACAAATGGTTCAAAAATTCATATGGAACTACCAAAGACCCCAAATAGCCAAAGCAATCCTGAGAAGGAAGAATAAAGTTGGGGGGATCTCGCTCCCCAACTTCAAGCTCTACTACAAAGCCACAGTAATCAAGACAATTTGGTACTGGCATAAGAACAAAGTGACAGACCAGTGGAACAGAATAGAGACTCTAAACATTAACCCAAACATATATGGTCAATTAATATATGATAAAGGAGCCATGGACATAAAATGGGGAAATGACAGTCTCCTCAACAGATGGTGCTGGCAAAACTGGACAGCTACATGTAAGAAAATGAAACTGGATCTCTGTCTAACCCCATAAACAAAAGGAAATTCAAAATGGATCAAAGACCTGAATATAATTCAAGAAACCATAAAACTCTTAGGAAAAAACAGAGGCAAAAATCTCTTGGATATATATAAACATGAGCTACTTCTTCATGAACATATCTCCCCAGGCAAGGGAAACAAAAGCAAAAATGAACAGGTGGGACTATATCAAGCTGAAAAGCTTCGGTACAGCAAAGGACACCATCAATAGAACAAAAAGGTATCCTACAGTATGGGAGAATATATTCATAAACAACAGATCCAATAAAGGGTTGACATCCAAAATATATAACAAGCTCAAACACCTCAAAAAACAAAAACCAAATAATCCAATTAAAAAATGGGCAGAGGAGCTGAATAGACAGTTCTCTAAAGAAGAAATTCAGATGGCCGAGAGACAAATGAAAAGATGCTCCACATCGCTTGTCATCAGAGAAATGCAAATTAAAACCACAATGAGATATCACCTCACATACAAAAGGAGCACCACCATACAAAAGACAGACAATAACAAATGTTGACGAGGTTATGGAGAAAGGGGAACTCTCCTACACTGTTGGTGTTAATGTAAATTAGTTCAACCATTGTGGAAAGCAGTATGGAGGTTCCTCAAAATACTTAAAATGGAAATACCATTTGACCCAGGAATTCCAGTTCTAGTAATTTACCCTAAGAATGCAGCAGCCCAGTTTGAAAAAGACAGATGCGCCCCTATGTTTATCACAGGACTATTTACAATAGCCAAAAATGGAAGCAACCTAAGTGTCCATCAGTAGATGAATGGATTAAGAAGATGTGCTACATATACACAATGGAATATTATTCAGCCATAAGAAGAAAACAAATCCTACCATTTGCAACAACATGGATGGAGCTAGAGGGTATTATGCTCAGTGAAATAAGCCATGTGGAGAAAGACAAGTAACAAATGACTTCACTCATATGTGGAGTATAAGAGCAAAGAAAAACTGAAGGAACAAAACAGCCCCAGAATCACAGAACCCAAGAATGGACTAACAGTTACCAAAGGGAAAGGGACTGGGGAGGATGGGTGGGAAGGGAGGGATAAGGGTGGGTAAAAGAAAGGGGGCATTACAATTAGCATTGCGGAGGGGGTTCAGGGCGGGCTGTATAACACAGAGAAGGCAAGTAGTGGTTTTACAGCATCTTACTATGCTGATGGACAGTGACTGTGAAGGGGTATGTGGGGAGGACTTGGTGAAGGGGGAGCCTAGTAAACATAATGTTCTTCATGTAATTGTAGATTAATGATACCAAAATAAAAAACAATGCCTATCACTTCCTTTCCCAACTCTAAGCTCAAACAAAACATGCTGAAATTTACTAAGAATAAATCAAGCAAAATATTATCTTCAGAAGGAATAAGCTGCTGTTCCTTCCAGTGTATCTTGTCTCTGAAGTTTTTGTTTGAAAATAAATTGTACTAACACTTGAAATTATTAAGCTGCAAGAAACTATACTGTCTTTAGAGTAGCTAATAGAAAAATATCTTACTTGTCATTAATGTAGAAGTAATTTAAAAATATTTAATATTCAGGATCTTTGAAATATGTCTTAAAAATTGTTGTCTTTGAAGAACTCACTAGGTTTAAAAATCACAGTTTACTGATAGGTTTTATCTTTAACCAAGGGCACAGGACAAATGGATGTCATTGGTTCTCTAGCTGTGGAAAGCAAAATTAGATTTGCCCTTTGTGGTGTCATACTATAAGCCTCTCCAAAATATAATGGAATCTAGTTTATGTTGTTTAAAATGATAAAATGTAAAACTGTCCTTTGACCAATGATTGCTGGTATTTAACAACTACAGAGTTGATATTTTAGTCATTGGTAAACCTCATTTAACTAATTGTACTCAAAATTAAACTTCCCTGGAAGAACAGTGCAACTGAAAGACATCCATTTCTACATCATCTTATGTCTCTTGATGAGATTAGTTGGTATTTCATTTGAGAACAGAGAACTTTCTATTACCATTATAGCATATTTGCATGCTGTCTAGATGTACAGGATTGGCTGCTGGGTTTGACATTGCTATTGCTTTTCCTATTTTTGATTTGTCAAAATGATTGCTTTTGTCAATTCACAGGAAACGTTTAATTTAAATAAAAGAGGGCTAAGTTCTCAAACGCTCCATTTCTAACAAGCCGTAAATGAAATATTGTCCGTATAGCAAAAGCATTTAAGGTGTTAACATTCCATGATTCTGGTGAAATTGGAGGAAAGAGGAAAGAGGGAACAGGTGTCAGGTTCTAGCTCAGACACCTTCCCTAACCGCTGGTCCTGGACCCTCCCTCGGGAGATGTCCTTGTAGACAGGACAGTGTGCTTCTATTTAAGCGCTTGCCTGCCATAATGATCAGCCTTCATTACTGCCTGGCAATTGGCAATTCTATCCTTGCTTGGCTCACTGTTATATTATATTAATATTATAATTATATTATAATTATTGTTATACTATATTACAGTTTCACCCTCAATAAAATATGGAAAAGCTGCCATCCAATCCAATTTTTCCTGTCCTTATTTTCACTTAGCCTCCATTTATTCATTTATATTTGGCCCCTAACTTGGGAACTATACATAGATTATTAATTTTACAAAGAGTTCTGTAATAATAAAACAACAAAAGACAAATTCCTAGTAAGGTACTTTACATGAATTATCTCATTAACTCTCCAAAATGATTTTTTAAGGTAAATAATATTTAAACAAGTTTAAAACAATTTACAACAGCTTGAGATATAATTCATATATCTTAACATCCATCTATTTAAAATGTACAAACTAGTAGATTTTAGTATACTGACAGACCTGTGAAGCCATCACCAGGAACTAATTTTAGAAAGTTTTCTTCATCCCCAAATGAAACCCTGAACCATTAGCAGTCACACCCCATTCTTTCTTTCCTCCTTGTATCCCCTGGCACCCACTGAACTACTTCTTGTCTCCATGGATTTGCTATTCTAGACATTTCACATAAATGAAATCATACAATACATGAGCTTTCATAACTGTTTTTTTTAAATTTAGCATGTTTTTAAGGTTCATCCAAATTGTAGCATGTATCCATACTTCATTCTTTCTTATTTACAAATGATGTTCTGTAAGGACACATCACATTTATTCATTATTGATGGGCATTTGGATTGTTTTCTGGCAATCATGATTATGCTGCCATGAATATTTGTGGGAAAGTTTGGTGTAGGCATGTTTTCATTCTCCTGGGTATACACCTAGGAGTGGAATTACTGGCTAGTATCTTAACTCTATATTTAACTTTTGGAGGGACTGCCAAACTGTTTTCCAAAGTGGCCACCCATTTTACATGCCCAACAGCAAAGAATGAATTTCAATTTCTTCATGTTCACAATACCCCTTGTTAATTGTCTTTTAGCTAGGTTAGCATGTGTTGTGGGCTTGATCTGCATTTTCGTAATAACTAATGTTGAGCATCTTTTCATATGCCTGTTGGTCATTTGTACTTCTTTAGAGAAATTTCAACTCACATCCCTTGCCGATTTTTTAATTGGGTTGTCTTTATTTTTTATTGTAAATGTTCTTCATATATTCTGGATACTAGTATGATTGGCAAATATTTTCCACCATTCCATGGGTTGTCGTTTTACTTTCTTGATGATGTCCTTTGATGCACAAAGTTTTAAATTTTGAAGAAGCTCAATACATCTTTTTTTTCTTTTGTTACTTGTGCTTTGGATGCCCTAAGAAACCACTACCTAACACCAGGTCATTAAATTTATGCCTATGTTTTTTTCCAAGAAAAGTTTCTTAGTTTGGCCCTTAGGTTGAGGTGTATGATCCATTTTAAATTAATTTTGTATGTGTTGTGTTTACCTTATCTTACAGAGGAGAAAACTAGGCAAAGTGAGGCTAAGCAATCTTCTTACAGTATGCAAGGGGCTGGCATAAGATTCAAATCTAAACAATCGGGCTACCGAGTCTGCACGCTTACCCACAATGTTACACTACTTCTATAATGCAACTGAGTTCTTTAGCTTCTGTCAAAATACACATAAGTTAATAGATTATGTAATTTTGTTCTTCAAATTATTAGCAGGTAGAGGATGTAATGGGAAACTTGTAAGGGAAACATCAATACTGCCCCAAAAGAGATCATCAGGTTTCTGCTTTATCCAAAGAAATGATGCAAAGACACATGAAAACTTTAGAAAGCAAAGCCAATATCTTCATGCTATAATATGCAGTCTCTATAGTGGAAATGGTTTACTGCTTTTACAATTAACCTGTTCCTTTTGGTAATCAAAGTCAGAAGAGAAAATTTCACCAAATATTTCCTTTCCTCAGTGTACCAGATTTATGTTCACTAACTTTATTAACTTATATTTTTTCTTAAAAACATCTCTCCTTATCAACGAATTTCACCGGATCTGTACTGTTGGAACTCAATCAGGAGTTGGGAGGGGTGCAAGTTGTAGCACTCCAAAATCTTACGACGATAGACTGTCTACGGTTAAAAGAACATATGGGATGTGAACAGATCCCAGAAATGGGCTGCTTTAATTTGTCTGATTTCTCTCAGACTGTTCAAGTACAGTTGGACAATATCCATCATATCATAGACTAATTTTCACAAATGCCTAGGGTGCCTAAATGGTTTTCTTGGCTTCACTGTAGATGGCTGGTAATTATAGATTTGCTTTGTTTATGTCACCATATTCCCATTATGTTAATATGTGTGCGCAAGTTAGTTAGTAGTTTAAAACCTATACATACTTAAGGTACTCTACAAGAAGATATGTCAAAGAAATAATCAATCTTCCCATGTTTTCTTCCATATGCTACCTCTATAGCTTTTCTTCTTCCTTCCTAATTACAACCCTTAAATAAAATTTGTGCCTCATATCGAATTTACCGAGTATCATAATTCCTCCAGGTGGTAAAGATATCTCGAGACAAGTGCTGGGCATAGAAGCCACAGGGCATAAATCTGCAAAGAAGTAAAAAGCTAACCTTTTCAAACAATATGGCTTCTCTCTCACTTACCAACTTTACATTTCCCTGTAGGGCCCCAGAAGATGACTGGTTAGCCAGAGACGGGTAAGATTCCTCAAGGGAGGAACAACCTAAGACAGGCACAGTCGCAGGGGGGCCATCAGGTGAGAAATTGGGGAACAACAGTGGTGAAGCTTAGAACCTCACCCCCCTCTGAGTTGAGAGAAAGCTTCTGCATCCATGGATGTTTTATTGCCCTTGTCTAGCTCGGATTAGCACATAGTCTACAGGCACACACCTGATCATCTACAATTGCTCTCTTACAACACTAAACTATGTTTTCTACCTTTATCTTGCATCTACCTACCACTTCAGCAGTTTATTAAAAATAATAATAATAATAAAGGGAGATATGTGGGATCCACATATAAATCAAGTATAAAAATCAAATGAATATTCATATTTGACCTGATTGTTTACAGTTCATAATGCGTGATCAAAACCAAAAGTTTCTGTGATGACTGCCCTTGTACTGTTCACCATGTAAGAACTTATTCACTATGTAAGAATTCATTCAACATGTAAGAACTTGTTCGTTATGCTTCAGAAGATTGGAGACTGAAGAGAACTAGGCTTGAGATGGATTAATGACTGTGCATTGAGCATTGACCCCCCTATACAGAATTTTATTGTTGTTAACAACCATTTGATCAATAAATATGAGAGATGCCCTCTAAAAAAAAAAATCTCTCCTTATGTCATATTCTGTGAAAACTGATTCTTCAAATGGTGACTATCTTAAAACTAAATAATGTCTAAGTTATCTCCTCCAACTAGTTTGTATCTATAGAAATCTTACCAAATGACATGTAAAAGATATCATTCTCAATATAGCCCTATCAGGTAGCATTTCATATGAATGTTCAGAGAAATTCGAAAGGTTAACAACTTTGGAAATGTTAAGTAATATTAACATAGATTAAGACATTGGTCTACTGAGAACTATCTCAGTTTTCTTAATATCCAATTTAATACTCTAGCCATCATATATCACTAACTCCACATAGTAAAGCAATCATTAATGATTAAAATAAATTAAAATTCATAAAGAACCATGTGTGAATGAATTACATTACATAGATTTCAGAGCAGTTATTAAATAGACCTTTCAGTTCTACCTGCTTTGCCTGTGATAGGCTTTTTAAAAACCAATTAATTTCATCCAGGTAACAGTAGTAGATATTTCCCAACTCCTGTTGCCTGTTACTTTATTACATATATGCAATTTAACACACATTTTGTTGCAAAATAAAGATAAGTATATGAAGAGCAATTTGCCTATTTGCATTTTCTTGCTGATTTAAAGCTTGATTTTAATTTGCACTGCATGCTTGTTAATGAAACTGTCTATTTAAAATAACTCTTAAAGTCTATAACATTAACATAATGGATACATTCCCCTAGAATCTCAACAGAAGTTTTTTTTTAATGTTAACTTGAGGCTTTGTAATATATGCCATTCAAAGAGTTGTTTTCTTTTTTAAATCTCTAATGGGAACACTTTAAACTTTGAATGAGCTCTGTACTCTAAACCAATCTTTACAACTTTGCTAACATTTGGGGTCATGAATTTAGAAAAGATGGAAATGTTAGGCTTTGTTTTTCTTTCCAATGACACAAATAGGTTTCTGAGAGCAAGAGAACCACAAATTCTGACAAGCACTGGCTATGTTTAATTAACTGGGTGATCAATTGAAGACAGTTCCCCAGAAAGCTTTGCCCTGCACATTTTAGCATTTTGTCCACCCCTGACTCAGAAGCATACTAGTGTTTGTACTACTCTTTGATTTCTCAGAACAGAACCAAAGGATAGGCTCTCTCAAAAGCCATATAAGCTCTTTGCAGGATCACTATTATCCTGGGATACTAATGTAAGACCAAATATAAGGTCAGGAATAAATTCATTCTTCGAAGTATAATGTGTTCAAAAATAGTCAAGTCCATTTACCAACTTCAAATATGGCTAAGAGAAATAAAAATGAAATATAATAAACATCACCAAGCTTTCCAGACATGAAAAAATATATACTGGGTACTGGCAGAATAAGTTCTTTTGGAGGACAAAGAGATGATGTGAAAGAGAGTCCTTTAAGGCATACAGTACTTGAGCCCAGGCTAAATAAGGGGAACATTCTGTAGAAAAAAGTGATATAATAAAGATTCATATTTGTAATCCCCATTTCCCCTGGGAAGTTAAAGAATATCACTTTCTAAAGTGGAATTTCACAATTTTCATATTCTGAAGAATATCACACTCAAGTCCAGTCATACTAAAGAGAAACTTTTACTTAATAGAGAAGCAACTAGGATTTGGAAAAACTGTTGACTTAAAAGAAGAAGAGGTCACTTAATAAAAAGGAAGATCATACAGGGTTCCTGGGTTTACCTTTGCTTTGCGAAAGTGGTAGACCACCAGCATGCTAACGAAGTCGAGCAGCATACACAGTACTTGGAAGGAGATGATAGCAAGTCGCAAATACTTATCCTCCTGGACAAAGCAGGGGCTGTCATCAGCACAGTAGGGGCAGCCTTCCCTGCAGGGTAGGCAGACATAGGCTTCTTCTGACACATCTTTTGCACTTCCTGCAAAATGGTGATCCGGACCCCTTCCTGAAAGTTCCAAATAAAACCACAGTGTCATTGGACCTCTGAGGTAGGTGAGACTGAGTACAGAGTCAAAACACTATCCTCACCATTTCTCTTTTATTAAAGATCTTTTGTCAGCCTTCTTGTGAGGGTAGGCAGTTGCTTTGCTCTTGGGCTAACACAAAATCCTTTTTATCCCATTGATTCAAAAAAAAGTCATTTAATAGTAACTGAGGGAAGTTAGCAAAAATGGAAATAAAACTCCCCAAAGGCAAGGAAAAATTTTCCAAGTCTTTTATACCATTATCTACCACTCAGCAACTGATACTCCCTATGGCACAAATCATATCCCATAAATATCTGTTAAAGAATTAACCAGAAGGAAGGATATCATGTATTTCCTGTGCCAAGTAAATACATACAATATTTTTGGAACTTACTGACCTAGAAGGCACCGAATCCAAAATGAGGCTTTGACTACTCTTTAAGTCAGCAGGGATCTCATCTACCAAGTTCATTAGGTCTAAATTGGACAAAATGGTACTTAATTGACAGTTGTTCACGGCACAATTGCCTAATGATGGTGTATCCTTTGCCCAGAATATCATCTATATTTATAGGCTACGATGTAATTTCCCCACGTTGCAGACCCAAAAAACATTTCCACACTATTAACTAACTGCTGCTATTGATCCTCCCTTCAATTTCAATTTTTCTGTCTCAGTTATCAAACTTAGCACTGAAGCCCGATAGGTAAAGATTCTCTTTAATCATTGCGTTAACATTAACAAATATCCAATTAACCACATATACGAAAAACACCATTTCCAACTCTGAACTCAACATGAAAGACATTAATAAATCTATGTCCAGTATAGTATACAACACAACCATACAGTTCAGTATGTAATACAACCTTGACTGACTGAGCAATTAGGGAAGAGGCTGTTCTGGTAAATAGCATTTTAATAACACACAATTTAACTGGAAGTCTTTATTACTTTCTACTTTTTGTAAAGTGTATTTATCTGCTTTTCTTCTTTAATAAATACAATGGCAAGAAGGTAACTGAAAATTTCTTTGATAATTCAGGATATATCGCTGCTTAAGCGTCATCATTCTATTTACACAGCGAAAAATGTATGAATTTTAGTGTCCGGAAGATATGGTTCCTATCCCTAGATAGCTCTGAGACTTTGGGCAACTGACCACGTTGGATCTTATTTTACCTATGCATGAAATGTGATTGCTAGGAGAATTAAACAAGATAATGTATAAATCACAGTGCTTATATTCTTCTTCTCCAAATATGGGAGATGCTTAGAGGAAGCAGGGATCCATTGGTGCCCTAAAGAATGGTACTACTGTTCAAAAAAGGAAGTTAGGAGAAAGAGCTGAGGTAATAAGGAAGTGAGTGGGAATGGCAAGTTCTATTTTGGAGAAGTTAAATTTAAGGTTCAGCTCATTGTCCAGAGCCTTGAATGGGCTTTTCCTTGTTCTCTGAAATGCCTCTTTCTTTATTCTCTCTCAGCTGCTCCTCTCCACCATTTGTTTCTATGCTACTGATAATTGTAGAAAATTGAAAGACTGTGTTGACTGTCACAATAAGAAGTGATAATAATACAAAACTGGAGTGTGGTAGAAGGATCAAAGTCAAAGAAATAAGTCTAGAGAGTCCTGGGTAGATAAGGGAAAGACCTGGGAATGCAGAGGAAGGACCAAAAAAGGTACAGAAGTTTTTACAACGTCATAAAAGAAAATGGGTTTATTGGAATATGCTGGAATGTGATCAAAGGCAATGGCTGAGGAAAGGCTATGAATTTTAATGATTATTTTTTTCTTCACTGACCTTTAACACAGTAGTTTCCAGAGAGTGGTAGAGATTGCAATTAGATCATCAGGGCTTAAGGAATAAATATGTGATAAACTAGAATATTTCAACAAATGTTTCACTGAACAAAAAAAAGCAGGAAAATTGCATGGTTAGTAGGAGTAATGATGGGGTCAAAAAAGGATTTTGGTTTTCCTCACAAAAATTCTTGATCATAATCTAAATTGGTCATGGGGATGTTAGCACAGCATGGAGAATATAATAAGTGATTCTGCAACATCTTCCTAGGTTGATAGATAGTAACTGCACTAACGGGGGTGAGGATTTAATAATACAGATAACTGCTGAACTAGTGTGTACACTTGAAACCAATATAAGATTGTATATCAACTATGCTTCAATGAGAAAAAAAAGTGTAATTGGGGAAATCAGTTCTTTGAATAACTGATGTCTCTTCCAACAGTGGCAAGAAGTAGAGATGGATTAAAGATTTTTTAAAAGATTTTCTTTAAAAGAGAAGAGGAATCAGTTGAACACCATTTTGAAGTAGAGGGGTAAGAAAATGTGGAGGCCAGTCTTGCAAAGTCTACGCTTTTCAGCAATTCAACTAAGAGTATATGCTGAGAATGAAGGAGGCCAGTTCTGAGGGTGAAAACATGGAGAGTTAAGGCAGCAACATAATACAAGATAACTAGTTGAAATACTTGACAGAAAAAGAATCCAGGTAGGGTAAGATGGTATGATTTAGAAAGAGATCTAGTCAACATATTTTTTCAATTTTCTACAATTATCAGTAGCATAGAAACAAATGGCAGAGGGGAGCAGCTGAGAGAGAATAAAGAGGCATTTCAGGGAATGAGGAAAAGTTCATTCAAGGCTCTGCAATAAGCTACAGCCTCCGCTCCCTCCAGGAGCTGGTGCCCAAGTTCAGAGACCTCCTGATTCTGGGTTAGTCTAAGGGAATGAAGAGGGAAACAGTTCTCCACGTCAACCTTACTCCTTGATCAAAGGTGGGCTTGTCATAAACTCCTGTGCACGTCTGGATTGTGCACTCACGTGTCTGGGCAGGTCCCTGCATCCTGTGCCATGACACCAGTGGGGCCCCATAGTGGAACAGAAAAGTAGAAGTATGGCATGGAATTCCTGTCTGGGGCAAAGCATAATACAAAGTGTACTTAGGAAAAATCATTCAAAGCTGTCAAGAAATTGGTATAGCAATGGCTCGAGTAAGAGGCAGGGCCAAAAATAGCATTTGAAGGGGTGAACAACAGGTATGTAATACAGGCACAAACTTGAGGAATGATGAGGCACACAAGTCAAAGCTATGAAGTGTGAAAGCCTCAGATATTAAGAGAACAATGCATTAACTAACTTGAGTATAAATGGGATAGTCATGCAAGTGAAACCAGAAAGGATCACTGTAGTACAATGATTAAGATAGTCATGAAGGATGTAGATGGTCGGATGAGGCTGACAAAAATGTCAAGATCTCTAAGGTAAGATTTGGGAGATAGAGGTCACTATTTCCTCTCTGGCCAAAATGGAAGAACAGGGGTTGAACTTATCTTCCCATTAGAAACAATGAAAGAAATGGACAAAATATAGAAAAGTAATGGTTTTACAGACACTGGATACTTGGCAAGAAAGGACAGTGATTCCTAATAAGTGCAAACACTCCTTGAACAAACCCAACTACTATAAACAGAACAACGAAAGTTAAATTAGTAAAGAAAAAGTATCTATGGAAAAATCTTTGTTTGTTGAACAGCCCTTCTTAACCCAATCTTTGCTTTCTTGTGTCAGTTCAATAGGTGGGTATTCTCTCATTAGTTTAAGAAGCTCCTGGCTGCATATAAGCTAAGTAGTACATACTATTTACTTTCAATACAAATTAAACTTGAAACTTCACCCATATCTGCAAAAATAAAATTCTCACAGATGATAGGAGCCGAGACTATTTTGCATCTTGAATGACTTGAATCTGAAAAATACTGCAGTATGTTAACAGCTTTGTCCATTTGAGCTTGTTGGTTTTTGTAACATGGCTACAGCAAGCAGTCATAGCCACATTTTAGCTATAAGTACAGCAGCTTTGCAAAATTTTCGATCATTTTTAACCGATCAAGATTTGAGAGTTCCCCTTTGTTTAGAACCAAATCTATGGTCCACTTCTAGAAAACCTAACCTTATCCCTAACTTTTCATGATCCTTATTTTACTTTTGCCCAGTTTCTTCAACTTTGTTATTCTGTTGCATATTATATATTTCTGTAAGGTACACAAAATCATTTTTAGAATGAGAAAGGAAAAACTGGGAGAACTGTACCTCAAGTTGTACAGCATTTAACAGAAACAAATTATTATTCAACAACTATTTTCTGACTGTCAGATCATGTGTCAGGCCTTCTTTTAGTGGAATAAATCAGTGAACAAAAAGCAAAGATCTCTGTGCCTGTTTAATTTACGTTCCAGTGAGGTAAACAGACACAACCAACCAACATAATAGGCAAATAATATTGTATGTAAAACTGAGAAGTAGCACAAGGTCAGGGGCATCAGACATGCTACGGTGGGGGCTGCAATTTTAAATAAAAAGGTTAGGGTACATCTCATCGTAAAGGTGGTATCTGATCAAAAGATTTGAGGGAGGTAAGGGAGTTGCTACATAAATACTCCAGCCTCCCGTCCTTTGCAGAAAAAATCTGAGGGGCATGATGTCCAGTTTTAGAGAGCTCCCAGGAGAACCGAGCCCACAGGACTCACAGTGATAATCCAAGTCAATAATGCACTTTTTATTGCCTTCTATTCCCTGTACCTTTCTTCACTCCACTTCATTCTTCATTCTTACTTTTGGGAATCACTGGACAAAGGCCGAGCAAGCTTAGCTGGCTTCACAGAATGCCCGGAGGCAGAAAAGGAAAGAATTCTGTAGGCATGTCGGGTGACTACTGGCAGCATGCCCAGTCACAATCATCGTGTCTAAATCTGTGGTGAGTCAAGAGTATGGGATGCAGGGCACACACAAAATTTATGATAGTTTCTAAATTCCAAAGTCAGCTGTCTCTGGCACTACCCAGACAACCTGAATGGCGCCACCTAGACCCGAACAACATGTAAACAACATGCTAGGTGAAAGTGAACAAGCTTGGGACTTGGTAGGTCACACAGGTAACTCAAATGAAGTTGTTAAATACTTTCCTATACATGCACAAGCAATTTACTTTGTAGAAGCAGTTAATTCTTGCCTGTGGTCCTTTTCTTTCCTTTATAAGACTAGTCTGAATCAATTTGTTAAAGATAAGCGAGAATGCAATGATTGCTACCAGTTGTTTCTTTTAAGGAATAGAATCCTCTCCAGTTTGCTTTTTTGTTACATAGATTGTAACTGAATAGCAGTATGGTGAGATACTCCAATAAACTGGGCTGTTCAAACTGCCCAAATTGAGTTTTTAAGATCTGGAGACACAATAAACATAAAATTAAATCATCACCAAAGGAACAATCTTAATTTCATGTTGAAAAAAAAAATGGCAAAAAATGGTTTTTCTTCTCAGATTTTGCCAAATTCAGCAACAATATTTATATTGTTAAAGATCCATAAGACATTCTGCAATATTCTAAACGTTTGGGTTTAAGATTAGTTATTTGTTTCCTCTCTAAAAGACATAGCTGAGGAAAAAAAAGAAAAAGGAAAAATTTTCTCCTGCAATTAAAAACAGAGTATCTTCTTTCTGAAAGTTCTGTGGTATTAAATTTATATAATTAACAAAAAATTAGGCTTTCTTCTTTCCTTTTTTTACTAGAAAATCTTATTCTTAAATCAGATGTAGATGTCAGTTCTGCATTATAATAACACCTTTCTCCCACTAACCCAATTTTGTTGCTCATAGATCTTTCCTAATTATGGTACCTCCTAGATTGATTTATTTTGCTATTCATGCAAACAAAGGTTCTTTCATAGTGATCACAATGTCCCCAATTCAAGTTTACTAAGGAGACTGAGTTATTTGCTAGATTTGACCTACTGAAGCAGAAAATGGGAAGTAGAATTGCAGGAATACAGTAACTCAAACAGTCCTACTGTATAGTCCATTCCACTGGCCAAAGCTGGACTTGCACCTACCCTGCCCATTATTCTCTTCACCAAACTACTATCCAAAGATCCATACCAACACAGAGAACTTTGCATGTGTGATTCATTCTGTCTCTGTTCTCTTTTCTTCCTGATGCTCCATGCCTTGTAACTATCTTTATCTGCCTGTCTACTATGACTACTGCTAGAGTTCCACAGTTCTATACACTGTGCCCCAAAAAATTGTGGGCTCTGTTAGAATAAGACAATGCTTTTATCTTTATTTTCAAACCTAGATTAACATTACCAAAGATCCAATATACCTGGCTACAAAATACAATCATGAGTGCAGGACCTAAAACAGAAAAAGCCCATACAGTCCATTATCTATCTTCCTCAGGTAGGACTAAAAGAGTTAACAGGTATTGTCTTCTGAAGTAGTTGAAGCTAGATAAAAGGCTGGAAATTGATATAACTCCAAACCATTCTTTATTTCCTGACATAGGTAATATTAAATTATGTTGGTTAGATGAACATTCATTATTCATGGATAAAAGGCAATTTGTTGGAAATAAATTATGATCACATTTTATTCTCTGTGTTCAAAAGTATCACACGTTTAGCTCATAAATGTTAAATAGTAAAGTGTGATCATTAGAAACTTCTTTAGTAACTGCCTTAACTTTATCTATGATAAAGTTTGACTTTGATAAACTTGACTTTGATAAATTTGACTGTGATAAACTTTACTTGACATAGTCAAATAACTTTATCTGACTATGAGGTTCTATTAAGGGATGCAAAGTGGTAAAATAGAGAGAAAAAAAAAAGAAAAAAAAATAGAAAGAAAAAAAGTCAGAGACCTGATTTCTACAGCTCAAAAAAGCTCAAATTAAAGATACAGCATTCTACATTCAGTGTTTCCTGTAGGACAAAAAGGATTATGTAATTTTCTACTTCCAAAAATATTTTCTCAATACATGCCAAACTTCTCTATTCAGGACAAGGGAATATATGCAGCTACTAGAAATCACACTACTACTAAATAATAATATATAACTCAGTATTTTATGCATACTGTATACTCAGCAAATAATTGCTAATGATGAAGGTGCTCTCCCCAAAGAATAAGTTAACTGATCTGTTATACAAATGTATAGTTGAAAATAACATTCAACTCAATAAATCTTTCTTCATGCTCTCAAACCATTTATGCTTAAGAATTTATTTAAAATGGTATTTTTCAAGATGCTGGACACAAACTAGAAAAATATGTTAAGAACATAAGTTATTACAGGTGTCTTTGGAACCCATGGGAAAATCTGTCAGAAATCATCTTGGATGATCATTTTATGTGGAAAATTCATTCTGAGCAACTAAAAAAACCCTGCATAAACAGGATTCACTAAAGCTTGAAAACAAAGATGACATTTGGAACTTTACTTCCTGAAATAAAGGAAAGATAAAACAAATACTTCCTGAAGACAACTGGCAAATATGAATTGCTCTTAGCTTTGGCAATAGCAGCCTTTCAGTTCATTACATGAGTGACCAAGCTACCCTAAGCAAAAATACAGAGAAGGACATGGGAAGAAGGTTATAGTAACACCACAGGACATCTGAGGAACTAGAACTTTAACCTGCAAACATGAGCCTGTCAAGACAAATTGTGACCATTTGTGAACTGTATGTTTAACCTATTTGCTTACCTTAATTTTACTATATTGACATCAGAAAAACACAAAATATCTGGACCTTTTTATATAAATATAATTTTAACCTATTTGCTTACCTTAATTTTACTACATTGACATCAGAAAAACATAAAATATCTGGACCTTTCTATATAAATATAATTTTATAGTTACATAAACCAGTAAAATGTAAACTTTGGAATGGGAAAGTAAACCATAGCACATTTGTATTCAATGGAATTCTGTAACTATTACCATTATGTTCAAGAAGACTATGTAAAATATTTAAAGTGAATATAATGACAAATTTCTAGAAAGAGCACATACATAAATTTATATAAAAACCATAAATTTAAAGAATTAAATGACCAAAAGATTTTCAAATGGTTTTTAAAATTCTACTTTTTTATGCATTTCAAAGTTTCTTCAATGAGTAGGCAATATTTTTATAATAAAAACAACGATTTTAAAACCATGACTCTCTAGATAACAAAGAATAACAAGGCGAATTTTTGTCCCAAATCCCAAATATCTAATTAACCAAACAATGCTACACTTACTCAAAAATTTTAGACCTCTGAATTAAAATATAATGTTCGGGAAATTAGATTTTTGTAGCTTTCAACTTTGATATCATTTGAACTGTAAAGAAAAGCTGCAAGAATAGTATAAAAATGTCATATAAATGGATAAAAAAAGATGTGGTTTATATACATAATGGAGTATTATTCAGCCATGAGAAAGGAGGATATCCTGCCATTTATGAGAACATGGATGGACACTGAGCATATTATACTGAGATAGGTCAAAGAAAGAGAAGTATTGTATGATATCACTTAAATGTGGAATCTAAAAAAGCCAAACCTATAAAACACAGTATAAAATGGTAGTTACCAGGGAATGGAGGGTGGGGGAGAAAAACCAATGGTGTTTTAACTTCTAATGAATAGTAAATAAGTCATAGAGATCTAATGTATAGTATAATGATATAGATGATATTGTATTATAGTGATGTTACTGATAAATATTGCTTCAATGGCAATATTACAATATATAAATGTATCAAAGTAACACTATACACCTTAGATTTACAAAATGTAAACATCAAATTTATCAAATAAAAAAACATCCCATATATCCTTTACCCAGATTCACTAATTATTTATACTCTACAATATTTACCTTATTCATATTCTCGATAGATGTTTACAAATTTGTATGTATACATTTTTTTTCTGAATCCATTTGAAAGTAAATTAGAGTTATTATGTCCCTTTACCCACAAACACTCAGTTTGTGTGTTCTAAGAAAAGAGAACTATCATACAAAATCATATTACAAATATCAAAGTTGGGAAATGTAATATTGATACTATATTTTTTATGAGTAGTTCATATTAAAATTTCATCAGTTCTCATAGTAATGTTCTTCATAGCTATTTTTATCCATCCAGGATGAAATTCAGGATCATGCATTGCATTTAGACGCCATGTCTCTACTCTGATCTGAAACATGATTAAGACAATAGAGTACTTTTTTAGTCTCCCAAAAAACTTCTCCGATAAAGTTTGTGAGTTTTGTTAAGATTTTTGTTCTACAAACTATGAATTAGCAAATTTAAAAAATTGTACCGCACAGCAAACATACAGCTATTGAGAAATAACGTCTATTAAATGCATATAATAAATATTAAACATAAATAAAATATTAAATTGTGTATATTACTGTCAGATACATTATTTTACATTGAAAAATAAAGTAAAATATTTTACTCTCCATCATTAAATTAGAAAATGGAGACGGTTTCTTAGTGAATCCTTTATTTTTATGTTCTTTTAAACGTTGTACTACTTATAGGTATTCTAATAAAATTAGAACACTTAACCCTACTATCGACTTTCTAAATATTTCACCTCATTTGAGGATTATAAATTTTTCTATTGAAATAAGTCAGACAATTCAAAATAACCAAAAAAATGGAGAAATACAGTTTTAATTAATTTGCTTCAACATCCAAGCACTTTTGTTAAATCTGACTTTTGGTTAATAGTGTTGTCATTCCTAGCTATTAATACCTGTTCAACAAAAAAGTTCAGCAAAGAGTAAATTGTATTAGTTATAAGTTAAAAGTTGCCCTTATAAATGTTAAGTATTAATGTCTTAAATGTTTTCCTTCAACAAGGTAATAACATCCTTTTCCTTTGAAGGGAACAAATGGAATTAGAAGGTAACATTAGAAAACATGTAGCAAAATTCTATTTGAATGCTTACTGAGTAAAAAAAAATTATTGCATGGTGTATATATTGAGAAATGTTACTATCACAAAAACTTAAGTGGCAGTTTCAGTCATTGCTGAGCAAGCACTAAAACTTTTTGGAAATTTTCTTCAAATTATCAGTTTTTTGGTTTTCTGAACTGAAGATTTAATCAATGAAAAATTGAAGGGATATTTCTCTCCTGCTCCTTTTTCTTTCCTCCTGTTCCTTTTTTAAAAAGAATAAAAATATACATTTTCTTAATCTCTTAGATTGATATTTCCTTGGAATAAACTTTGAAAGTATCAAACTGGTATTATCAAAATGTACCCACATTTTTAGGA